>NW_026606064.1:29277500-32090000 GCF_029834395.1 Sorex fumeus
TTCCATGACTCTATTCTGGAAGTTATCTTTATCTCAATTTTATAAGTCAAAGAAATAAGGTTAAAGAAGCCAAGAAGTACTCTAATAAGCAATGACTGAATTAGGCTTCAATCACCAAGTTATATGTGTTTTCACAATATACGTATTTAGGACATAAGTGGAAGTTTCAACACTACCAATAAGAAATTCCAAGCAATAAGAAAGACAGGGATACAGCAATTTGCACCCAAAATAAATTTGCTTGTTAGTTATTCAGAAGAAGTTTCAAAGGCAAAATTGGTGATCAATAAGAAAGTCGTATGCACAATAGAAATGCTCAAATCTCCTATCTTGAGATGTGTTCTTTGGGCTCTTTCTGCTCTGGAGAAGCTGGTGTTCTCACTTCAGAACGTGTCTTACCCTATCTCTCTCCTCACCTCCTTTATTTCCCCCAATGAACTCACTATAATTAAAAAAAAATGAAGACTACCAAAGGCAGGTAAAGAGTAATATTCTTGTGAGGGTTTCTTGTGAAGGTTTCTAAGCACTCTCACTTACTTTACCATACTTCCTCTCCAAGTTCATCTAACAATTTGATTTTTATTGTGAAAATGAGTCCAAACAAACATTTTCAGAATCAAGAAGAGATTTTTACCCCCAGTAATTTATCTTTCTAAATTTTTAGAAACTGGACGAGCATGCGCAAACGAAGCAAAAACATTAAAAAACAAAGTTAACCCTGTTATTAAATGAGTCATTTGGCATACATTCTTTCCAGGTTGCGATGTATGGTCCAACCCTTTGATCCACCCTATGCTATAATAACCCAGTGGCATTGTAATTGGTAACCAGCAGTTACTGAGGAAAGTTAAGTACATTTTGACGTTTCCAGGATTGAAACTGTTGGGGGGAGGGGGAAAGAAGAGAGAATATATGCTCTGGATTCTGGGTGTAGAAGTAAATTTAAAACAAAAAAAGGGTGGACTAGTCTATTGCTAGTATTTTAAATTTTAAATGCATGAGCCAGATGTTTTTTGAATTTTTCATTATAATGTGCTCTAGACATGATATATGATTAATATACTAAGAGTAGAAATACAAAAAATTATTTTTAATGGGAAATTTTAAAATGAATTATTTGGTTATAATTCCATATCTTTTCAACTATTAGGGACATTTCTGCAACGATGATTTATTTTTTCTTGAAAGTCACACATAAATCATGGGACCAAATAGCAGCCATGTTAGTGAAAACTATTCTTAAATCAACAAAAGTTTATTGTCTAAAAGCAAGCATATTTTTGAAATTATTTGAATATTTTTAATTTATATTAAAATCACTTTGGAAGTTTTTCCTAGTATTATGGTAATCATGCCTTATAGAGTACATTTAAATGTCACATTACTTTTAGGAGTAGCAAAAGAAAGAAAGAATTAAAGGAATTTGTAAAACGCAATGTTTGGTTTCAAATTTTGCCTTGCAGAATTTTAACTATCAGCCTTGTGAAAAAGTGCTAAAATAAAACTTGAATAATTTTAAATTGTCAGCAAAGTATGTTTTAAAGGTGTAGTTTTGATTTTGATTGTACATAAAAATTACCATAGATTCCTTAAATTAGTAACTTCTTAATACTGTTATAGAGGCTAACTGGATCACAAGAACTTGTTTATTTCTTTATTATCTATTTTTGTGTTTTTTTGGGGGGCACAGCCAGTTGTGCTCAAGCATAATCCCTGGCAAGGCTTAAGGGGACGATATGAGGTGCTGAGGATCAAACCTGGGTTAGTTCCATGGAAGACAATCACCCTACTTGTTATATTATTGCTCTATTCCCATAAAAACCTTCTTTAATTATATTATTTTAATGTAGATTTCTATGTCCAAAAAAGAAGGCTGGGGGTGGGTGGGAAGAGAGGGAAACTCGGGACACTGGTGCTGGAAAATGTACCCTGGTACAGGGATGGGTGTTGGAACACTGTGCGACTCGAATCTAATCATGAACAGCTTTGTAAGGGTATATCTCATAGTGACTCATTATTTTTAAAAAATCTTTAAAAGAAAACTATGAAAAAGTAAACACAGTGGATAATTTATTCATGTTATTTACATCCACTTTTCTCAGTTTGATCATTTCATTCTCCTGTTTGGTTATAGGACACCGAACAACAGAGTATTATGTATGTTATTCTTTGTGTAAATCAGCTTCCTAAAAATAATAAACAAGTGAACTTAAGATCATTCTGGCTAACTGCCAATGTGACCTAAACACATCAACTATCTGGCCTTCTTTTTTCTCAGATCATGAGCCAACTTCAAAAACCTCTTATGATAAAATAAATTTGTCATAAAAATTGTTTTGTTAAATGTAACACCTTTTATCATCTACCAGATGAATAGTATTAACGTTTAGTGATACATTAAAATACCACATGACTTATTTGGAGATATTGAAAATTACACTTCTAAATATTCTAAATAACGACAATTCCAGTAGAGAATAACTAATAATCCTTATGTTTGTATTAAAATTTACTTATTTATCATAATAACTATTTCCTTTTTCTGTTTGGTTATTTGTTTGGGGGCCATATTCAGCATTACTGAAGGCTCTACACTAAGGGATCACTCCTGGTGGGGCTCTGAGGATTATATGCAGTGCCAGGAACTCAATCCAGGTTGTACATGTGCAAGGTAACCGTTACTGCTGGACTATCTCTCCTGGCCCATTTCACTTCTCCTTAATGCCTCACCTAATTATTTTACATTAAATAGCAACAACCAAAGTGTTTCTTGAGAGTTGATGAATGAAGGAGATAAGAATATGATGTATATATACTTATGGAATACTATTCTGATATTAAAATATGCCATTTTGACATCTCCAATAAAATGGAAGAAGCCTGAAGGACTTATGTTGTTCAAAATAAATGTTAAAATGAAAACACTGGCTGGATCAATTGTAGAGTGAGTAGAGCACTTGCCTTATACAAGGCCAATCTGGATTGGATTCAATCCCTGGAACCTAAAATGGTTCCCTCAAGCACCACAAGGAGTGATCCCTGCAGAGCCAGAAGTCAGCCCTGAGGACTGCCAGATGTGGCTCCAAAACAAACTGTCACTGTAACTGTCCTCCCGTTGTTCATCAATTTGCTCGAGGGGGCCCAGTAACGTCTCCATTGTGACAACTGTTACTGTGTTTGGCATATCGAATACATCACTGGAAGCTTGCCAGGCTTTGCTGTGCAGACGAGATACTCAAGGTAGCTTGCCAGGCTTTCCGAGAGGGGGGGAGGAATCAAACTCGGGTCGTTCATGTTGGCCGCTTGCAAGGCAAATGCCCTACCCGCTGTGCTATCGCTCCAGCCCTCCAAAACAAAAACAAAATTAAAAAATAAAAATAAGATAATGAGTAATTTTACATACATGTGGAGCATAACAAAAGGAATCATATGAATGGAAGATAGGAAAAAAGAAAGACCTGTGAGCTTTAGAACAGTACGGAAGATATCAGAGGGGAAGAGCCAACGCATAGCAGCAAAAGCAAGAGTGTGTCTGAGAATAATAATATTTATTGTTATTATTTAAAAAATACTACAAGCTCAAATTACAAGGACACTATTTTGATTAGTATTGCTTTTAATATAAAATCCATCTTTTAAATATATTGATGAAGTATGTTCAACTACACTGAGTTGTCATGGTTTAGGCTTTCATGGAAATCGAATCAAAGTATTAAAAAGCATAGAACTTTCTCTATTCCTGTACTTTTCACCTACTGAAAATTAGAATTGGAAACTTACAAGATTCAGTGCCATAATGATCACAAAATTGATACAAACAGCTGCAGCAGATGTTGCAAACTGCCAGTGTTGTTTGATGAAATTCCACTTGAAGGATGCAAACTGCTCCATGACAACCAAGCGATATACCACTACTGCAAACACAGCAGTGATCACTAAAGAAATCTAAAATAGGAAGACCAAAGAAGATATGACATTACATGTTTCTTCATTATGAAAACAAAAGCAAAACTAGATCCAATACAGTGCATCAGAATTGAAGGTTAATTAATTCGGCCAAAATAGGATAGCAGCACGTATGCTGCCAGAACCCATGTGCTGCTTGTGCCCATGTGGCCAAGCACATGTGTTGCCCGCATCTCCCCTCTTGAGATGTGTACTTTTGTGCTTTCATGTCTAATACTAAGATATGTGTAGGGGCTCTCTCCGCCCTTGGAGAAGTTCGGGTTCTCTCATAAAAACTCCTTGAATCAGATGAAAGAGAAACCATCCCAATAAACACATCCTAATAAACACATCCCAATAGCACACAAAAAAAAAAGACAAAATAGGATACCAACATTTAATCTTTTTCTTCAACGAACTAAATTACACTATAGGATCTAAATACATAATATGAGATTTAAGTTCTTGCGATAGCACAGCGGTAGGGCGTTTGCCTTGCACGCAGCCAACATAGCCGACCCGAGTTCGATTCCTCCACCCCTCTTGAAGAGCCCGGCAAGCTACCAAGAGTATCTCGCTTGCACAGCAGAGCCTGGCAAGCTACCCGTGATGTATTCGATATGCCAAACACAGTAACAACAAAAGTCTCCAATGGAGACGTTACTGGGCCTGCTCGAGCAAATTGATGAACAACGGGAGGACAGTGACAGTGACAGTGAGATTTAAGTTATTTTAGTGTGATACCTGAAATGCAATTCATAAATTTCTGTTATCAAGTGGAATACTTGGTTTTAAAACACAGTATCTAATTGATCTGAGACATTCATGTAATTTTTATTTTGTTTCAGATATATTTCTGCCAAATTTTATTTAGGAAAGCATATAAGGAAATTTTTTTATAGGAAAGCATAAAACACCTCATTATTATTCTATAGCCTGGTATGATGTTTAGTATGATAATGGTCACGGTCCGCCTGTTGTTCATCGATTTGCTCGAGCGGGCCCAGTAACACTGTGAGACTTGTTACTGTGTTTGGCATATAGAATGCATCACAAGGAGCTTGCCAGGCTTTGCCATGCAGACGAGATACTCTCGGTAGCTTGCCGGGCTCTCTGAGGGGGAGGAGGAATCGAACTCGGGTCGGCCATGTTGGCTGTGTGCAAGGCAAATGCCATACCTGCTGTGCTATCGTTCCAGCCCAATCTTTAGTATATATTAAAAAAGTAAAAGATATGATTTTCTTAAATCCTATGCGTTGCAACATGAGTTAGGACCCTAAAATTCTTTTTAATCATGGAAACCCATAACATTATTATTTCAGTGGTCATACTTTACCATGAAGAATATTCCTGAGATAGAAACAAGTAGACGAGTGATTTTATCTGAAGAAGGCTGATGTGGCTCAGGTTTTCCACTGATAGGATTTATTCTCTCCATCTTATAATATTTTGCTTCAAACTCTGGGCGAAGTGTTTCCTATGAGAAAACATAAAGCTAAAGCTACCAAAATATCAAAGTCATAAAAATGTTAAGCCAACAATTAATACAAAATTTCTGGAATCTAATCTATTTTTAGTTTTAGCAATGGAACAATTTTTAAAAATAAAGATGCAAACTACTTTCCAAGAAAACTCTAAACTACATTTCAAGTGTGATAATATTTTACTAATGGAATTCAACGAAACATTATGGAACTGGATCTAACACAATATGAAATAAGATGCTTGTAAATAAAATATATCAAAGGAAAACCAAATGCTTTTTAAATGTTTCTGAACTGGATATTGAAGTTAGTTAATACTCTACTACATCAAAATAAATCCTAATTTTCTATCTTTTGTTTCCTACTATCTTACCTCCTCTTCTTCCCATTCAATAAGGTCCCAATTATAAGTCAGTGTACTTCTTCTCCTCTTCCAAAACTCCAGGAAGACTGTAGCTATAATTCATCATCAACATAATTATTATATTAGAATTATTTACCCAACCATATTAATTCAATAATTAGTTTTCTTTGGAGTGATGTTTCTAACATATTATAATTAATTATTAAATTAATACGATCGGAGTTTTATTTTTTCTCTCACCCTTTTCTTCTTGTTTCTATTTTTAACATACTCTCCACATATATACATATATTATTCCATTGGGATAAATAAGTAGAAAATTATGTATGATATGAATCATCAGTGTGTTGCTATGGGAAAAGGCAATATGAATGAGATATATATGTACTGTGTTTTTAACTTGTAAGTGCTTATACTGAATTATCTAAAACTTAAAATTATCTATAGTATATAATAAAGACTTTCCAGGAATGGCGATACGGTCTGATACTATTCTTTCAGTAGACAAAGTGAGATTGCTTGGGAGAAACAAACTAACAAAAAACATCAATATTATCATGGAAGAAGGGAAAAAGACCAAAGAAAATGTGCTTGGAAGAACATTCTACCTGGACATGTTATGAACTGATATGAAAAATGAAAAAAAAACAGTGGAAAACAAACAAATAAGCAAACTAATAACAAAATATACTTGTGTAAGCCATTATATGAATTTTTCCATGTTAACAGTTAAGAGAAAAAAATTTTTTTTCTTGGATTGGAGCACTAGTACAGAGGGTAGGTTACTTGCCTTATACTGCAAAAACCTGGGTTGAATCCTCGGCTCTGCCAAGAGAGATCCCTGTGTGCAGAGCCAAGACTAAGCTATGAGCATTGCTGGGCATGGTACAAAAACTGCCACACCTCCACCCCTCACATGATATTTTTATGGCATGTAGGTTTCATCTTAGAGCATTTAAGACTTTGTGAATACAATTAGGAACTCACATATGCAATTTTAGGACTCTTCAGCACTCTCAATTTTAGGACTCTGCTACCATTTGCCTTTCCAAATATTCACCCGCCAGTCCACCCATCCATCCAAACATCATCTATTTGCTCATTTTGTATATAAAAAAATCTAATACCAAGGATATTAGAATACCTTGTAATAAAGAAGTATGCACACTGACTATGTTCTTTTATTATTTTGCTTGGGAAGTTTATCAAATTCACTTCTTGATCCTGTGTATCTATCTAGGTGGGGGATTGAGTTAGAGGATAAGAGGCCTCCAAAGAAGGGGAAAGGTAGATTTCACATGTTTATGGAAATAGAAGTATTTTGGTAAAACTGGAAATGATACTGAATGACTCTATTCCTTAACAACTATACATTGTAGTTTTATTTATTATCTATTTTTATTTATGACTCTGAGATATACAGTTTCAAAGCTGCTTATGAGCGAGTCTGAGTCAATGTTCCAACACCCATTTCTTTACTAGTACACATTTTCCACTACCAATGTCTCCAGTTTCCGTCCTGACTGCCTCTCCACTCCCTGCCCCTGCAGCCTGCCTCCTGCCCCATGTTTATTTTTAAATTCTACCCCTTGGACTATAATGACATAATTTTTACAACTTTCAGAAATACCATGGCCAGAGAGACAGGACAGTGGTTATGACACTTGCTTTGCATACTGCTGCACCAGATTCAATTTCCAGCAGGCAATACGGTCTCCTGAGCACCACCAGGCATGATCCCTGAGCACTGTGTGATCTCTGAATACCATCAGATAAGGTCCCCAAACCAGGAAAACAAAAAGTATTTCCAAGCATGCACTTGCTACATACTGCACTTATAATTCCATTTCCTTACCATTTTGAATGGTTTTCTTCTGTGATCTAAAGTGTGTGGAACATTCCCAGCTGAAAAGCTACTCCAGCCTACTGTTGCGATAAAAATATCAAATGCCCTGAACAAACACCGTGATCTCTTAGCACTTGTATTGCAAACCATAACGCAAAAAAGGAAAAGAAGAGAGAGAGAGAGAGAGAAGGAGAGAGAGAGAGAGCAAGAAGTGTGAAGTGCCTCTCATAGAGGGAAGCTGGTGGTGGTGGGGGGAGGGTTTGGGTGTTGGGGGATGGTGGGAGAAAAAGGGAAACAGGAAACATTGGTGGTGAAAAATATACACTGGTAGAGGGATGAGTGCTGGGTCATTATAATTGAAACTCAATTATAAGCAGCTTTGCAGTGCTCTATCTCACGGATATTCAATTAAACACATTTTTAAAAAAGTAATGTGGAGTTCATGCCCAGTTCAATCAGCTTAATCAATGGCAGAATTAAGAGCAGTACTCCTACATTAAAAAAAGTAAATAAATAAAATGTGTGGCACAGCATAACAAAACCACAGAATATGCAGATAAAGATCTTAGATTCTGTACTGAGGTTTCTCCAAGGTTTCAAAACATGCACAGTGGAATTTCATTGGAGAAATGAGAAAAAAGAGGATATCTTACTAGAGAAAGCCCTATTAAACTTAAATCTATTTTTATATTCAAAAATCAAGTTTAATTTTATTTGAGAAAATAATTACTCCTTTTAAAGTTTTTAAAATCACTATCTATTGAGAGGTGAATTTTAGTTCCAAATACTAAGGAAGTTATATATGTTTGAGTATGGAGGGCAGAAAAAGAATTCAAAGTCTTGTTTTGATCAAAAAGGATAAAGCTTTAAAGGCTAGTTAGAAGAAAACTCTGTTGAAACAATGATTTATTAGAGCAACACTTTAACTTTGCCAATCTGGAAAACAACCAAGTACCACTAAAGACTTTTCTCCATTCCCCAGATTTATTTTCAGCAACATCCTAGAAGATAATAGGTTATCCCCACACAGGATTGCAACATTGCTTTACATGAGGAAGAAATAGAAAACTGACTGAACAGGTTCTATAATTAACAGAGGATCCACAAATGGAGAATACTTTAAATATTCATCCCTGGAGAAAGTTACCTATCTCCCTCCACCACTTTTTAAAAACAGAAAACTTATAGAAATGAAATGAATAAAGCTCCTCATATTGGTATGAAGTAAGCTAAAATGTCTTTAAATATGCGTGAAATGTCAGAGTTTGAAAATCTGGATTGGACTGTACATGATACAGTCATACCAAGAACCGGTTACTCGTAAAAGACATGGAAACTCTTGCTAACTAAGCTTCCAATTTTCATACCCTCCATCACCGTGTTTAACATTAAATTAAAAAAATAAATAAATAACTGGATTCTAAGATGAGCATATAAGACTGAAAACCTTTATAGATTCTTAAAAATTACTATACATATTTTTCTGCCAGAAAAATTAATTTTCAATTTCAAATTAAGAAGCTGTCCTAAATAGCATAATGTTAAATTAAAATATAATGAGACCTCTCACGGTAATCCTGATCTTAGCTTTGCTATAGAGTCTATAGCAAAGATAACTTTCCCTGACACTTAATATGCTACTGTTATTTGAATTTCATATCTGAACAACATTTGCGTTGTTCAGAAATGAAATGATATCTCAATTGAGTTGCTAAAAAATGAAGTCTACATGATTATAACTTCATTAAAAATATAAAATTTAATGTAATTTTTTAGAGAATAATATCCTAAAATTAAAGATCAATTTTCCTCAGGACCATTGCCTCATTTTATCATTCACTTATTTGATCAGTGTTTTACTTTCCTTAACTCTATTGAATATTTTCTCATTACTGTAGAAAATACTACCAGCAAAAATAATTTGAGCAGATTATTTTTCTTTTATGAATATATATGTCTAGAAGATTGCTATGTGATAAACTTATTTATCTATATAAACAGTTTTTGAAGAATGAATTAAAACTAAATAAGAAATTAAATCATTTATCACCTAAAAATTCTAACAACAAACACTTTTTGTCAGATATTAAATTCTGACAATTACATCTAAAGGTGGTATTTCTCTTTCACATTTGTCACCACCAGTGAGTGACAATCACTATAATAGAATTATTAATTTTTATCATAAATGTAATTTATCTTCTTGATCAAATTATAGTGTCCAGAACGGCAATGAGGTACTGAGAAAACAGAGTGGCTCTGCACACAGGAATATTCTGTGTTTGAGAATTGTCTAGATTCTTTTCTAATAGTGTGACCTTGGACCAATTACTAAACAATGATAAGCCTCTGTTTCCACAACAAAAAATGAGAATAGTAAAATTGTTTTCATTGGAATATTGTATGAATAACAATTTGCAAGTAGTTTCACTAAGCTTAATTCCTTGTACAATACATTTTCATTAATTTTTTTCATTACTGCTCGTTGACATTTATTGAAAATATTGTAGACAAAGTTCTTGGTTTTACTGCCTAAACACATTTTTCTTCAGGAAAAAGAGCTACTGTCAGTTACTTATATTTAATGGTTTCAATTTTATTAAAAAACACAACAAAACTCAGTCACTGTCAGTTTCCCTATAATACTGTTTTCCTATGCCTTGACAAGGCAAACAACTTTCACTGCCATTTTAATTCCTTTTGTGTGTACTGAAAAACTAGTGCTGGTTCTTGATTCAATTAAAAACTTATCTTAGAGAGTTAATACATCTATTACTATATAATAAAAATATAGTAAAAAAATTAAAAAAGCTTCATCATATTCCCAAGGAGGATGAACAGTCCTAATAACAACTTGTAATATATAGCTCTTATAACACCCAAGACCTTGTGCAATGTGTGTGTGTTTGTGTGTGTGTGTGTATTAGAGATGGGAATCTGGGACAACCCCAATGGTGCTCAGGAGTAACTTCTGGCTCTGTGCTCAGAGATCACACATGGTGGGGCTCAGGAGGCCATATAGGGTGCCAGGAATCAAACCTGGGTCTGAGGCAGGCAAGGCAAGCTTCCAACTGCTATACTATATCTCCAGCTCCTGTGCAATATATATTTTAATTAATTCAAATAATTTTCAAAAATATGAAATGGAAACTATTAATCTTCCTTATATATAAAAAATTGAGGTTCCTGGTATTTACCTGAGACAATCACTAGCTGAAATCAAGTCTTGACTTAGTAAATTTTTGTCAAACAAGGGAAGAATTGTTCAAAACATGGTTTGAATTATATACTTTGTAACATTTATACGGGAAGAAATTAGCATTTGAGATGGAATGATTTAGCAATTTTCTAATGGGTATAA
Source organism: Sorex fumeus (assembly GCF_029834395.1). Taxonomy (NCBI): domain Eukaryota; kingdom Metazoa; phylum Chordata; class Mammalia; order Eulipotyphla; family Soricidae; genus Sorex; species Sorex fumeus. The sequence goes on from NW_026606064.1 coordinate 29,288,501, forward strand.
GTCAAACTAGAGAATTTCTAGAGGTAGAAGGCACTTAGAGACTCATCCATCCTGTGGCTTATTAACCTACAGTATAAAGTCCACAACCAAAACCTGGTTCTTTTCATTTGTTATCTGAAAGTGATTAATAATCACTCTTTTTCTTAATCTGTAATGAGACTTTTTCTCTCTTGGTTATAGAGATACTTTTTTTTTGTAAGAACTCTAAGGTAATTTTAATTACTTAAAAATAATATTTTTATTTCATTAGCCTAATATATATGAATTTGTAGAGCCAGACATGCTGAAGTAAAGGCAATATTTCTTAGTGCACAATTTAAAAACAACGTTCAGTTAGCCAAAGCTTGATTAAATTGTTTATAATTTTGATATACTTACAAGTTCTCTATGGACATAGCAAATATCTCTCAAGGTCAAAGGCATTGCATAGCAGATGTTCCTGAACCTTGTTTTATGTTTTGTTTTGTTCCTTAGTTTTAAGTAAAGGTCATTTCCTGTGGTGGTCTGGGCCTTCACTACCACATGTGACTGTTCTGGGAGGTATGTGGAATTTGGGATTAAAACCAGGGCTTTGGGCCAAATGAAGCATTAGTACAGTGGGTAGGGCCCTTTCCTTGCATACAACCCACCCAAGTAGACCTCTGGCACCTGGTATTAACCCATGAGCCTGCCAGCGTGATTCCTGAACACACTGCCAGGAGTAAACCCCAAGAACCACTGGGTTTGACACAAAACCAAAGCAAAACAAATAAGCAACAAAACAACAACCAACACCCACCCTCACCCCCCAAAAAAAGGAACTTGGCATACTCCTTGAACTATGCCCATGGTCCCTGAGGTGTTTCTGATAGTTGAGTAATGGGATACTGAATTAGCAATATATTAAGTTTGGCATTAGAAAGATTATTGGTGTGGTTGAAGAGCACGGCAAACCACCAAGTATCCCACTTGCATGGCAGAGTGTGGCAAGCTAGCCATGGTGTATTCGATAAGCCAAAAATAGTAACAATAACGAGCTTCATTCCCCTGACCCTGAAAGAGCCTTCAATACGGCAGCGTTGGGAAGGAAGAGTAAGGAGAGGCTGCTAAAATCTCAGGGCAAATCGATGAACAATGGGATGACAGTAACAGTGACAGTAGTTGGTGTGGTTTGTTACCATGACAAAGGTTGTTCAATAACTGCAAAAATCATAAGTAGAGCGAACTCTGAAAAACCTCTTCAGTTCACATGCTAATTAGGTTACAGACCAGGGTTTTTATAGTGAGATGGAAAAATTCCATAGTATCTAGCACTCAGAAAAAAAAGAGAAAAATTATTTGAAATGCAAGAACCAGGAGTATTATATCAAAATTATTTCAAAATGAATCTTATATATAAAGTAAAGAAAAAAAGTAAAGGCCCTCCTGTTGATCATCGATTTGCTCGAGCAGGCCCAGTAACGTCTCCATTGGAGACTTTGGTGTTACTGTGTCTGGCATATCCAATACGTCACGGGGGATAAAACACAAGAATTCACTAGAATTACAATATTCAAGGTGTAGCACTGTAGCACTGTACACTATCCTCCCATTGTTCATCGATTTGCTCGAGCAGACATCAGTAACGTCTCCATTGTGAGACTTGTTACTATTTTTTTGCATATTAAATATGCCATGGGGAGCTTGCCAGGCTCTGCCCGGGCTGGATATTCTCCATAGCTTGCCGGGCTCTCCAAGAGGTATGGAAGAATCGAACCCGGGTCAGCCACGTGCAAGACAAATGCCCTACCCGCTGTGCTATCACTGCAGCTGCTGTGCTATCATATATATTTAATAATTATGAAAATTAAATTTATATATATATATATATATATATATATATATAAAATCGTCCTGCAGCCCCAGGATCAAACCCAGGGCCCAAAAGTGCAAGCCTAATTCTCTACCACTAAGCTATATTCATGGACTCAAAAGAGTTTTATAAATGTCTCATAAAAAAGAAGGGATCTTGGGATAGTGGTGGAGGGTTATTTACATGCTGGTGGTGGGATTGATTCTATTGAATAGAATTGCAAATATTGCAAAAAAAAAAAGTATGAAAAGGATAGTAACCGCACAACCACAGAAAAGAGAAATAGGGATTGTTAGATAAAGAGGCTTAAAAATTATAAACAGGACCAGACATATAATTCTGAGGAATAAAGGCAACCTTGCATGACAGGTACAGGCTTAATTCATCATGCACGGTACCCTTAGGAGTACCGAGGAGCGCCTGCAAGAGCAAGTAAGTTGTGAGCCCAAACCCAACAAAACAGAACAAAGCTGCAAAAAGGATGCAGGAAAAATATATTGCAGAGATGAGTTAGAAAGCTCATTAAATATTAATGCCAGGGACCAGAGAGACAGTACAGGAGTTAAAAACACTTGCCTTGAACACTTAGGACACAATTCATTCTTCATGGCCACATATTATTTCCTCCTCATCACCAAGACTGATCCCTGAACATAGACCTCAGAGCAAACACAGAAAACTATCTTGTATGGCACAAAATATTTTTAAAAACTGATACAACAAATTAATATTTTTTTTATTTTTCTAGATTTCGGTTTTCTATATATTTTAGAGTTTTAAAGTTTCTGCAAACCTGTGGAGTTTTTTTTGCATTTTATACTTAATCTTGTACTTAATTTAAGATTTATTATTTTGTATTAATTTCTTAAAGACAGTTTTTAAAATTATGTATTTTCTAGGGCTGGAGTGATAGCACAGCCGGTAAGGCATTTGCCTTGCATGCAGACAACATGGCCGACCGGAGTTCGATTCCTCCACCCCTCTTGGAGAGCTCGGCAAGCTACCAAGAGTATCTTCACCTGCATGGCAAAGCCTGGCAAGCTACCTGTGACGTATTCAATATGCCAAACACAGTAACAATAAAGTTTCACAATGGAGATGTTATTGGGCCCGCTTGAGAAAATCGATGAAAATCGAGAAAACAACGGGAGGACAGTGACAGTGACATTGACATGTATTTTCTAAGGAATAGCTACAATGCATCACACACAGAGGTGCCAGCCATCTGGTTAGTGATTTTTAATTTACTAATTCCTCACCACGGCACCAAATACACTCCCTACCCCCCAAAACAGTCACTGTAGTGAAATTTTACTGATTATGTTAACATTTCATAAATATTATAAATTTATTCCCACAAAATACTAACTCTAATCCAAGTTACCCTGACTCCCTGAGAAGTGTTGTCACAAAGTGCTGATTCAGGAGATTCATCTTCACCCTAGGTGAACTGTTTTAAGGGTTCTTGCCAAATTCAGCAAAACATTTCTGAAATTAGTAGGAATTGTTAGCTTTAGCACAACATTTGTCTTAGTTCTTGTTTCCTACAAAATGTCTCAGTTGTACAGTGTTAAGCAGCTGAGAAAGCACTTGTCGTTATTTGCTGCCTCTAAGCTCCATCTCAAAACCCCCTTCATGAATGAATCTCATTTTTCTTTTGCTCCTGTTTTTGATCCAAGGGCAAAAAATAAATTTCCTCTTCAGAGTATACAGAACTAGTTTAGAAAATCTCACTCTCTCCTTATTTACAGATCCCATATCGAATATACTCTGTTTGCTGTTGCTGTGAAGATTTTTATAACTTTCCTAACTGGAAAGAATTGGATTGGAGATGCCACAATTTTCTAATTGTCTTCCTTGCATTTTTACACAAGCAAAATAAATCATTTGGACAGTCTCAGAGAAAAAGACAATATTGGTTATATTTTTAATTTGCCAAGTTTTGTAATGTCATTATATTTTGCCCTATGTAAAATTACTCATTGCTATTGATATAAACAAAGATCACATAGTTGATAAGTTGAGCAACAACTGTCTACAAAGATTAGATACCATAATCAAATAGGGTTCTAAAGGAAGGAGAAGTGTATAAAAATAGTATATTTCATCATACTGTAGCACTGTAGCACTATCCTCCAATTGTTCATCAATTTGCTTGAGCAGGTACCAGTAACGTCTCCATTGTGAGACTTGTTGTTACTGTTTTTGGCATATCAAATATGCCACGGGGAGCTTGACAGGCTCTGCCATGTGGGCGGGATAGTCTTGGTAGCTTGCCAGGCTCTCCGAGAGGGACAGAGGGATATATCAGAATATATAATGAAAAAAATATATATAATACATATTTTAAAAAGTAGCCAAGAAATAAAATTCTAAAATTTATTTGAATCAAATGATAACATCCTCATGTTACATAATTAGAAAAATGAAAGTAATGATTATACTATTGTACCAATGGATTTAATATAAATATTTAAGGTTCCAAATTTCAATATATTTCAGAGGATTACAGGTAGTTCAAGTTTTTGTAATATGCTTCTCATAGCAGAGATTCTCTAATAATTAAAAAAAGCTTAAGATTTTCTGTAAAGTTCCAAACTGATGATTTTTTCACTTTCAGTCACATGAAAGTGAAAATTTCATTTTTTATGTTAATTAGGTAAAGATCTGAATATTGGAAAGCACCTATTTCATCATACTAGAGTATATCAATTATGGTATTTCCGCTCAATCACATATCATGTAAAAGAGAACATTATTTTCCAGGTAGAATACCACACGTAAGTTACTGTGGGTACTAGAACAAAGGCCTTCAATTCAAAACTCTTCTATCAGCAGCAGTCCAGAGGAAGCCCATAATTCTCCCATCTTGACCAGGTGCCTCATTCCCACTGCTTAAAACCAATCATAACTTTTCCTTTTGTCATCATTTATAATGGGGTCCTTTGGATTAATGCAAGCATATACCTTAACTTGATTGTTGAAATTGATTATCTTATGAATACTAGCAATTTCAGATCTTGATCACCAGATATAGATTCTTTCATTTCAAGAATACTAAAATTGCATTTATTATTCTCTCTCATTCTTTTCCAACATTTTGAGATACATTCACTATACTCTCATTTATTCAATATAATGAATAGCAATGTTTTCCTTTTCTTCTCCTTTTTTGAGTCTAACTAAAACCCGAGTTGGGACTTTTAGGGACACATTCTATTATTGCTTGTTGTTGCTTTAAGAACATTTCTTTCCTTTCTTTTTAAAGGCTCACAAATCTTACATTATCAGTGCATACATTATACTATCTTTGTGAGTTATTTGCCACACCCAGAATACACTAACCCAACATCTCTGAAGATTGTTTAACACTTGGCTTGTGTAACTCTAAACATGACTCCCAAAACAGGTATATGAAACTGTAACATACACAAACGGTCTTTCTAGGAACATGATTTCTCAGTTCTTTGATTTTTATCTTCAAAGATGTTTTCTCCTATCAATCTCATTCATGTACACCCCTGGAATACTTCTGACCACTGACTATAAACCCAATGACTATAAATAATTTCCAACTCTTATCACCTTAATTTTATATCAATCCAGATTTACTCCTATTCCAGCAATCCCTTGACCAGATATTCAATATGTTGACTCCACTATATTTTATTTTTCTTCTCTCCTTTCTTACCCATATTTTCTTCTTTGTATATTTATCCCACAAAACAACTTTCACTGGGACTAAGGCTAGGTTTTCTTGCTTCAAAAGCAGTTTGTGATCAGTGTATTTTAGAATTTTATCAATTCCGCAGAATTCTGACACTATCTACTCTGAGAGAGAGCATCAGAATCCATACACATGTAGATTGCTCTGGAAACCTCCCTTCACTTAAGTTGGATGTAGGAAATCCCAGGTAATTACTTGTGCTTCTGATCAACTGGATACAAACAAGAAAACATACATAAAACAGGTTCCCAAAATATTCTCAGGTTTCACTGATTTGCCAGAGAAACTAACAAAACTTCAGAAACTCCCTACATCTCTGGCTCATTACAAAGGATGTAACTCAGGAAGAGCTTAATGGAGTGTGTAAGGCAAGGTCTGAGAAAAGGCAACAAGTTTCCCATTACCTCTTTGTTTATTCTAGCTATTTTTCCCTAATCTTGACATGTTCACAAACCTCTTTGAGTATTCTAGCTATTTTTCCCTAATACTGACATGTTCACAAACCCCGAAGTTCCCCAAAACTTCTCTTTTGGGACCCTTATGCATAATATACAGGTTAAAATAAACAGTATCAAATAAATATAGCAGTAAATTATATATATACATATATATAATATAGTAGAAGGCATATCCATGGCCTGGGAAAACAGGGTCTAGGAGGAATGATTAATGTTGGAATCAACCACAAGTATGTATGGGGTGGAGGGTAAGTAAAATAGAGAAGGGGCCAGGATGACAATAACATCTGAAAATAATCACGCTGGACAAGAACTGACTGTTAAAAAGTAGGATGGTCTTTCAGTATCTGTACTGCAAACTACAATGCCCCCCAAAGAGAGAGAGGGGGGTCAGGGGGAAGAGGAAGAGAGAGAGAGAAATAAAATGCCTGCCATAAAGGCAGGCTGGGGGTGGGGGGGGGGAGGGAAACTCAGGACACTGGTGCTGGAAAATGTACACTGATGGAGGGATGGGTATTAGAATGGTATATGACTGAAACCTAATTATGAACAGCTTTGCAACCTATCTCACAGTGATTCAATAATAATATCGCATAGTGATTCAATAATAAAATCTTTAAAAACAATATATAAGTTAACAAATACTGAGGGCAAAATATGCAGGGAAAGATCAAAGAAGGATATGTATATTTTTCTTAAGTTTGTCTTGTTGGGGACCACAGTCATAGGTGCTGAGGGTTTACTCTTTGCTTTGCAGTCATGGTGAGCTTTAGGGACTTAACGGGGTGCTGGTGATCATATTCCACTTGGTCTCACACAAGACAATCATCCTATCCATTGCACTACTGCTCCAGCCCCAGCTATATTTTCAAGATTGAATAGGGAAAGTTTTTCAGAAAAAGTAAAGTGATAAAATTCATTCATTGCCTCTTTTGCAGACCACAACACCCAAAAGGAGAGAAAGAACACAGGGGATTGCCCTGCCACAGAGGCAGGGGGGGATGGGGGGATGGGGGTGGGGGGATATTATCCATGGTGGTGGAAAATGGGCACTGGTGGAGGGATGGGTATCTGATCATTGTATAATCGAAACCCAAGCACAAAAAATTGTAAATCTACAACTGTACCTCATGATGTTTCACTAATAAAAAAAAAAAGAAAAGAAGTCCAAAAAAAAAAGAATACTAATTGAGAGATTACATAAAATTTAATTATAATTACCAATCTTAATAGATATTGATTGAATAAAAGGATTCATCATTTTATTATGCATCTGTTCTGATTGAGATTACTTACAATTAAATTTGACTGAAATTATGTTATATATTAATTCAACACAATTACATTGAATTATTAATAAATTTGCTCGAGCGGGCCCAGTAATGTCTCTATTGGAGACTTTGTTGTTACTGTGTCTGGCATATCGAATACTCTCGGTAGCTTGCCGGGCTCTCCGAGAGGGGCGGAGGAATCGAACTCGGGTCGGCCATGTTGGCTGCTTGTAAGGCGAACGCCCTACCCGCTGTGCTATCACTCCAGCACTTATAATTATGCTCGAGTGGGCCCAGTAACGTCTCCATTGTTGTTACTGTGTTTGGCATATCGAATACTCTCGGTAGCTTGCGGGGCTCTCCGGGCTGGAGTGATAGCACAGCGGGTAGGGCGTTCGCCTTACAAGCAGCCAACATGGCTGACCCGAGTTCGATTCCTCCACCCCTCTCGGAGAGCCCGGCAAGCTACCGAGAGTATTGATATGCCAAACACAGTAACAACAAAGTCTCCAATGGAGACGTTACTGGGCCCGCTTGAGCAAATCGACGATCAACGGGAGGGCCTTTACCTTTACCTTTACCTATTAATAAATTTATTTATATGTGTTAAAAAATTCATTGATATTTACTAGGGCACTACGCAGCCAACATGGCCGACCCGAGTTCGATTCCTCCGCCCCTCTCGGAGAGCCCGGCAAGCTACCAAGAGTATCTCGCCCGCACGGCAGAGCCTGGCAAGCTACCTGTGATGTATTCGATGTGCCAAACACAGTAACAACAAAGTCTCCAATGGAGACGTTACTGGGCCCGCTCGAGCAAATCGATGATCAACGGGAGGGCCATTACTTTACTTTACAATGTGTCAAGATACAAGCTCTAATTCAATATTTGTGTTTCAATCATACTATGGATTTCTCTCAACTTTACTCACATTGATGCAGTATCTTTACTTTTTATCTTCTTCAAATAAAAGTATTGTGATCATCACTGAGTACTCACTGTTAGGCAAATGATCAAATTCATTTTCAACCCATTTGTGTCTATAAGGTATATATCACTGTGTTTTACAAATGAGACAACAGTCCTGGAAACCTGTGGTTTTATATTCAAGGCTATAAAACCAATGAGTGATAAAGACATAATCCAATGAGAAAGTTGTTAGTTTAATAGCTTCAGGAAATTTTGGCCTGGAGAACTTCAGACTCCAAGAAAAAGCTTCAGAATTTTGATGCTGAATAGTGCCACTTCCATGCTGTAAAGCTGTTCTGCTAATATATGCAGAGGGTCATCATACTGGCATGGTGAGTCTAAAAAAAAAGTTATTTTTATCTGGAAGCATCAGCATTACCTTTTACATTCCCCGTTTTCTCTGATTGCATTTCTTCCACAGAATTGAAATGAATAGAGATGACATAGTGTAAAGAGCTAATTTGTGCTGGAAAATTCCCTAGGAATCTCTGAATAGAACTGAAGGCATACTAAGCATCTGTTAGAAATAAGTAAAAGTCCGTGATGTTAAATTCTTTCGGTATAATTTTTGAATATTATTATTTTCCTTTTGCAATTTTTATGGCATTTTCAGTTTATCTTCCTCATAACTTATTCTCATAGCAAATAGTTGCTAAGGATGGGGTTTTCACTATAGAATTTGGCATTTTAAAATATAACTGTCACACTAGTCATTTATGCCTAATATCCCTTTGAACATATGCAATTATGAATATGCACATATTTAATATATATTTTCAGTATATTTTTCATGTCTATTAAATGTTTTAGTTGTGTTTTTGAGGGGTTAGTCAACATTTTATTCCTTGATGTCTCTGACTTTCACTCTTTATTTTTCATTTTATAACTTACAGTTTTTTTCTTTATTAAGGAACTGTGATTTACATAGTTGTTCATAAGAACATTTTCAAGATTTCAAAATTCCAACACCAAGTCCACTGCCAGTGTGACCTTCCTTTTATCTATGACCCAAAGTATCCTCATTTCTTCAGGCTATCTCTTTAATTACCGTGTTTTAAAGTTTGGTTTTTGCTTCCCTTTCTCATGCTTAAATATAAACCACAGAGCTCACAACATTTTATGCATGAGAATGGAATGCTTAGAAGGTGACATAGATCTCACCTCTATACCACCAATGTGCCTGAGGATAGGGTTTATCTTAAAAGCAACCCAAACCCTAGTAATAAGTAGTACCAAGTACTAAGTAGGATCTTTGAGATTTATTTAACTCAACTCTAACATTTCCCCAGCAGAAACTTTATCAACAGAAGTGTCCTCAACCAGCCAAGTGCTGAGCAGCAGCATCAGTCCATATCATTTCTATCAAAACCTAAGACTATCATTCAGTTTAGTTTTTTATTTTTATCTTGAACTCTACTTCTATTTTTAGCTCAAAAATGGAAAGAAAACACTTAAAAAACTGAGAACATATGGCTCTTAATTTCAAAGCAACATGGGACAATTAATTAATGTTAATATACAAAATTTATTTAAAAATTGATCACTATTAAACAGAAAATTCAGTATTTAACATGTCCCTAAAAAATATCTGAATTTTGCTTTTTTAATTGGTTCATGTATTCATGGACAGATACCCAGCTTTTCACTACAGTGAGACATATTTCAGCAGCAATTCTATTTAAATGTTACTTTGTATGACTATATTTTCTGAGAAAAATGCACATAATTGTCTAGATAGAATGCAGTCAATTCTAATATAATTAATGACATTCACTTCTTTAAACAATGACTGAATCAAAGCTTGCATGCAATATACCAAATTTACAGTCTATTTTTTTACTTCAATCTCTTATATGTGTGTGAGTACATCTAAGTATATTTGTTTAAATATATGTATATATGTATTTTATCACATCTTTTGCTTAACAAAGAGCATTATCTTAGAATGTCTTTATTCTATTATTTATTATCTTAGAATGTCAGTAACATTTAACCTTTATATTTAAGTGAGGATCGTATTATAACATCACATGACTCAGTAGAAAAATATATCACTGTCACTGTCATTGTCCTCCCATTGTTCATCGATTTGCTCGAGTGGGACCAGTAACGAATCCACTGTGACAATTGTTACTCTGTTTGGCATATTGAATACGTCATGGGTAGCTTGCCAGGTTCTGCCATGTTGGCGAAATACTCTCAGTAGCTTGCCGGGCTCTCCGAGAGGAGTGGAGGAATCAAACCCGGGTCGGCTGCACACAAGGCAAATGCCCTACTGCTGTGCTATTGCTCCACCCAGAAAAATATATAAGCTGGTTAAAAGACTTGTTCCTCTATTTTTCTTGAAAAAATAATAAAAGAAATATAAAAGAAATTTATCTGAAATATATATTGCATTTATAAAGAATGCCATTGAAACAACTTTTAAATAATCACTTTATCACTGTCAGTCGTTGATCATAAATTTGCTTGAGTGGGTGCCAGTACCATCTCCATTCATCCCAGTCCTGAGATTTTAGCAGCCTCTCCTTACTCGTCTTTCCCAACACTGCTATATTGGAGGCTCTTTCAGGGTCAGGGGAATGAGACGCATTATTGTTACTGTTTTTGGCATATTGAATATGCCATGGGTAGCTTGCCAGGCTCTGCAGCCCGGCGGGATATTCGCAGTAGCTTGCCAGGCTCTCCAAGAGGTATATGTGTGTGTGTGTGTGTGTGTGTGTGTGTGTGTATTGCCCTCTATGATTTGTTGCCTACTGTCTGAACCCCATCAAATATGATCTGGTAAGTATGGAAAATGGGCAGGTAAGTATCTTATAAAAGTATTTATTTTATTATTAATCAAGTAATACCATTTTGTTTTATATCCATGTCCTTATGGGTGACTAGGCATTAATTAAATTTTTTAGTGAATTTAACCTATAAAGAAATTTCTCTATCAAGACCTTAGTGTTGAACATGAAAGGTCTGGGATTTTTTTTTATGATACAATTTAGATCCAAAACAATAATTTATTTATGGCATGATCCCAAACAACATTCTGGATTTGTTTTCAGATTTATCAATAATTTTATATAATATGTATTCCACTTGTTAGTGGTTGTACCACTTAACACACAGAGGTTATTTCTTATCTCAATATCTATTTTGAGATTAAAGTAGTAGTTGTAAATCTGCTAGAGAGTTCCCGATAAAAGTCACCCTAAGTAAATACAACCAAAGTAGGCAAACATTGTGCAGTGTGTCATCTCTGCTGGCTTGGTTGGTGAAATTGTCTGGTAATTGTTACTTACTGCTGAGCTTTTCTGGAAACATAGTCAAAAAGAAGGTCAGTTTTGCCAAGAACATCTATGTATTTGGAAATATATCTCACTGAGAGTTGCTTTGCTTGTTTTTGACAACAGATTACTGTTTAACTCAAGATCAGGGGATTTAACAAAATGTTATGATCATACCTAAGTAATTACTGAGACATTAAGTACATATCTCTTGTCTTTCTCCTTCCTTCCTTCCTTCCTTCCTTCCTTCCTTCCTTCCTTCCTTCCTTCCTTCCTTCCTTCCTTCTCTCTCTCTCTCTCTCTCTCTCTCTCTCTCTTTCTTTCTTTCTTTCTTTCTTTCTTTCTTTCTTTCTTTCTTTCTTTCTTCCTTTCTTCCAAGATTTCACTTGCAGGATATCTTCAGCATGGAAAGGTAATGAATTTTATCTGTTGGGTCAGGAAGGCAATGATGGAAAGGATACTGAAGCTACACCTAGGTCTTCAGGAATCCTGGTCATAGGCGGTTAGCTGTGGCTCTTACAATAGCAAAAAACTGAATGAAGAACTGTAGCAAAAGTGCCTTGGAATTTCAATGCCTGTAGAGGCCATTATTAAGGGAAAGTGAGTTGATGTCTAATACGCAGATCTAAGAAAATCCTGAATTGTAAATAAGGTGAAGCTTTTTCAATTGTAAGTTTTTTCTAGCCATTGGTCAATGTGAATATAACTGATTGAAGGCCAGAGATATATAACAGTGGATAAGACACTTACTTGAATACAGCTGATCTGAATTTAATCCCCAGCACCATATATGGTCCCTTGTGCCCCTCAAGAAGTGATCTCGGAACACAGCTAGGTGTGGCTCAAAACAGGATTAACAAAAAGCGACGTGACTTTTATTAAACTTTAGCTCAATAACCAATTGTATTAAGAAATTTAAATTGCTTTCCTTTGTACCATGAATATACAGCTCTACTACCATTTGCGTTAGCATTTTAAAATGGAGTGATTTAATTTTTCTTTTTTTCTTTTTAAAGTACAAATTTTGTTGAAATCATCCCAGCAGAAGATGTATTAATTTCAAATCAAAATTCTGAAGGGGTCTTTGCACTTCAGAAAATGGAAAACTATAGGATTACCTTGTTTTCTTTTTACCCTGGAATTAATTGTTTAGGCAAATTCTTTGCACTCAGCCGGAATCTCCTGAATGTTAGCTCAAGTTTTGTTTTCTCTCTCAGCCATTGGTAACCTATCTTCTTGCATAAGTCTCTAAGCAGGAACCTGAAACAAAGGGCTTTGAACACACCTTGGCATTGGGCCCCCAATATTAATATGCAGAAAATCCTAAAAGTGCATTTTCATTCCTCTCACTTTCCTATGCCATGAAAGGACTTGAAGAAAGAAAGCCATATTGTTCAACTCTAGCATCTAATCAAGCATTATCGGGGTACTTCTGAAATCACTCAGCTAGCTTACTGGAGAGGAAAAACAGACGACAAGGTGAAAATTACTCCGTCTGGAGGGCTTCCAGGTCTCTCCTGATATATAGCCATTCCTCAAACTCCTGAAAGTCTTTAAGAAACCTCATTTCAGTTCTGGTCATGACTTCAAGCCCAACACTTCATAGCTTTCTCAGTGAGTCCAAACCACAATAATAGCTGGATATTCAGTGACTTTAAAGAAAAACTACTCTGTACTACAACAAATTTAACACACTGTCCATCTCACTGCATTTTCTTTCATATTTGGGCTTCTTTGTACTTTCCTATATGGGACATAAGTCTTTGTTTTGGTAGAAAATTACCATGGAGTGAGCACTTAGCAACAGGTGCAGGGTATGACTCATTTACATTTCCTCACCTGCAAATGGAGAACCCAGTATGTGTCTGAAATTCCTATACAGTACACAGAGGATGTTAGGAAAATCTCTCCTCTTTTACCCAGAACAACAACAACAAAAACGAAAGTTCCTTGCTTGCCACCTCTGAAGGAAGAAGCCTGCTCCAAAGTCAAAACAACCAACCTATGAAAGCTGGAGGGTTGGACTTTTTTTCTTTTAAAGCCTGAATGAGGTGATATTCTGATCCTAACAGCTGAGAAGCAGGTCAGTCAGGTTCTTGGGTGCTCTATTACACAAGCACGATAGAGCCAGCCCCACCTAATTTTGTTTCTCTGGCACCTTCCTGTTCAGTGTGGCACTGGCACACTTTATTCAACGTTCTTTCTCTAATGCAGGACAGACGCATTCTAGCCAGGACAACTGACTTTTCAGTCCTGTTTGTAAACGCCTCATAGATCTGAAGGTAAGTATGTGCTGGGTTATAATGAACTCTCTCTCACTCTCCCTCCTCTCACTCTCACTCTCTCTCTCTCTCTCTCTCTCTCTCTCTCTCTCTCTTCCCTCTTCTCCCCTCCCTCTCTCTCTCCAACCAAAGAGAGCATGAGAATCATAATCAGTTCCACTTTTGACAGAACAGTATAGCATGTAGCGACTGAGACACTTGTAAAAAGAAGCAGCTCTTTCATTAATTACCCTCTAAATAAGTATTTGCACTTTTATGTGAGTTAACTTTAAGAATTACTGCCGAGTTTGCTGGATGATGAAACTAGTGTAGTTGTTAAAAAAAATACATGACTACATGATACAATTTTTAAAAAGTCAGATGATAGTAGAGGTTTCTAAATGCTTACAGTGGAATAGTAGGATAGATAAGAATTGGATACATAGAATATGAAATTAATAAAAACAATATGTAGATACAGTTATTTGTTTGGACTTGAAGTTCATATTAGAATATGATTATTTTTAAAAACATTCTAATACAATGGATTATAAAAGTTTATATCTTTTATAAACATCTTCTTAATGTAAAAATAACAAAGTATTAATATATGTATACATACATATTTTTCTTAATATAGATTTCATTAATGAAGAATACTCATCTGAAATATAAAAGGCTGTCTGTTGCTGTATAAGATATTTCACAGGATAAAGATGTTGAAACAATTTCTTAACATTATTTTTTATTTTGTGACTATGTAATGCTCCTTTTTAAGGATTTGAGCTTATTATTTGCCTACTTACTATTTGATTCATTGAGACTATTATACATAGCATAATGTGATGGAATATTGAAAAGTCTGTGCTTAGGAAACTGCATTCAGAAAATTTCTTTGGAGATGATCTTCCTAGCTTGACACTTGGTGAAGTTTGATAGTATTGTAGTTTACAACAGAGGACTCTTAAGTGATCAGGAAGCATGGCATTCATAAATTTTCTCAATTAATGCTTACCTAAGTCTTCTGAGTTGATAATCACAAATGTTTGAAAGTATTTTCTTTCCTGGAGGAAAAATCATGTTTTTCCTTATTTTTATATTAGAGAAAAGTGAAAAGATAGTGCCTAAGACCCTCTGAAACAATCCCGTTCTCTGATTTACTAGTAGTAGGCTTACTCAAAGTTCTTTTGGAAAAACAAGCATTTCTAGTAGCTAATTTTTTTATGGCCTTTCTTAAATTATGTTTTATTTTTTTCATTTTGGGAAAACAAAACTCTTTTCAAGATTGGAAAGAGTAACACTGAAAATCTCCTAGGGTATTGGCACATATCAGACAGAGTGGGATGACAAGGGCAAACAAAATATTTTTATTTTTAATCTAAGGACTAGAACATGAGATGACTAAACAAAACTGGGAGAGAAGTAATATGCAATATGCAGCAATTAGTTATTTCAATATAGAAAGTTTTCTATATTATTCTACTGTTGGGGATAGGAAGAAAATATAGTAATAATGTATTTACTCAAAAGTTTTGCCTTTGTATTTAGGATGATTAGTATTTCTGTTTCTTTGCATAAACTGTTTAGCTGACACAAACTCAGGTACCTCCTCATTCTTAAACCTTGGTGTAAACATGTTATGACTCAGTTACTATAGAAAGATTGGGCAAAATGATGAATTTATACAATTAATGAGGGAAAAATAATCTTTTCCCCTTTGTTTTCCTTGATGGCCAAGGAGTGTTCTGTTTTTTTCTCCTCACCACTTCTTGAAACTCTCCACACAAAAGTAGTAAAGTGAAACCACTTCTTGGTGCCAATACCTAAGTAGAGAAAATAGTGCAGATTTTCTTTTTGTAGAGGAATTACTAAAACAAAACAAAAACAGCGAAACTCTCAGACTCTGAAAGATTCTGTCCCATTTCCATGTGTTTTCTCTGCTGTGATGTGTCCTTCAATTCTAGAAACAAAATATCTCAATATAAAAAACATTTAGAATCTGTTTATAGTGCCATAAAATGAATAAAAGCCTCCTTTTTTGCTTCTTTTATAACTATTTTAGCTTTAGAAATTTTTCAAGTATACAATGTTCTTAGCTCTATTTCTATATTAATACCTCAAATTATTTTTCGGACTTTTTCTTTCAGTGCAAAAAAACAAAAACAAAAGGAGAAACAATGCTACAGGCTTTCTCCTAATTTTCTCTTCAGTTTCACTTTTCTTGTTGTCTGTCTGTACAATGCACCTAGTTTACTTTGGCACACTCAGGTATGCCATCAATCACCCAATTACTTTAGCTGTACATAACAGTTATACAACATAGTTTAAATATTTTAATTCTGTATATGGAGAAAACCTGAGAATAAAAGCCAGATCTCTTTATGATTTTGTGAAGATTCTGTCCCATCTCCATTTGTTTTCTCTGCTGTGATGTATTCTTGATCAGTTCAAAATAGGCTCTAACCATCAAAACATTCCTAGTTCATATTTGTACAAAAGCCCAGGATTGGGAGTCTAATTAGATTGATGGCTTAGATTCCTCTCTATTTCTTTAAGATAAAGACAATAGATTAAGACATGTAGCCTATTTCTCTCAGAAGTAGGGAACTGAAACACATTTTCTGCCATTGTCACACCAGAGTAATGGAAATAATCAAGACTAATGAAAGCCTTACCAATAACTATATTTTTCAATAAAAAGGAAATAGTATTTAAGATGTAACAAGCAAGAAAAATTGCTTCTTTTCCCTCCTTTTCCCTAGAGATGAATTATAAAAAGTAACAGAAAGTTTGTTTCATTTGCGGTGCTGATACCTTAATGTTTTCAAGTTATGATCAAATGCTGGATAAAATAAGAGAGATCCCATTAGTGGTTCAGTGTTACAGGCAAAGTAAAACAGGAACAACAAAACTCACTTTGTTAATTCTTGATCTGTGGATTCTCATTACGATAAAGGACTAAAAGGTCAATACCTGGTTCCTTATGTAACATTATGAGAAAATCAGAAGAATAGCTAGGGCAATATTTCCTTCTCTAGTGGTCACTTTATTAGGAAGCAAAAATACTATGAATTGGGTATAAGGAAAGAAAATTTAACTATTTAATAATGGTGAATTAGGTTCCAATAATTACTTAGACTAATCAGATCAATTGCAGTTCTTGATGAAAAATGCTGGTATGTTTCAATCAACATGACATGATTCACAGGAAAAAGATTTTTCTGAAAAGTCCTGTGCAAGTATTTTAAGCTAAATTAAATTTTACTTTAAAGGTGGTTGATGAGCTTTAAATTTAATAAAATATTGCTAAACTGTAGGTCACAGGGATAATCATTCATGTTTTGTTAATGTTAATTTATAGCCTACTTGGTAAAAATCTCTAGCTAAAAAATAAGGAGACCATTTTAGATTTAAATAAAAGTATTATAACTGTGTTTTAGTGGTATTCAAGGTAGAAAACCACTTTTTCAATTTACAAAATAGATTTATAAAGTTCTGGTCATATAATAAAATTTAGGAACTCATTCTTAAGAAATTGGTGGGGGATAGTTCTAAAAATCAGCTGAGTATCAAATTCAATTTTCAGACTTTACTATATGTTCAAGTAATTATTAGTTCTAATGCCAAAGTTTGAATCCTAAATCTGTCTCTCAATTACTGTGTCTTAACCACATTATCTATGTTTTTATGTTCCACTTGAAAATTTTTTTTCTTACTGTTCATTTTTTTTGGTAAGAATTAAATAATAAAATGTGTAAAGCATATGTCTGTATCTAATACTATATTTTCCAACTGTGTTAACTATTCCAAATAAATTTTTGTGGTCATCACAAAATATGAATAAAATTTAAACAAAATATAAACAAAATTATCATAAATTCAAAAATAAAGCAATAACAAATAGGATAATATACAGTATTAGTAGCACACAAGAGTCCCTTTCATGCCTACCTTTCAGTACCATATCCTTCTTTCCTACTTTAACCACTCTGCTGACATTTAGCATGCTAAGTTTTTGTCCATTTTGAACTCTATACACATAAAATTATGCAGTATAACTGGCACAATTTATTATCCATTATGGAGATTATACATACATCTTTATGGAGATTACTTATTACATATGTGTGTATATATATATATTCATATATAAATATTTGGTTTGGGGATCACACCTAGCAGTGCTCAGGTATTACTCCTGGATTTGTGCTCGAGGATAACTCCTGGAAAACTCTGGGGATCATATGAGGTCCAGGGGATTGACATGGGTTGGCAAGGCAAGCGCCCTATTTGCTGTACTATTGCTCAGGTCCCTGGATATTCTTGTTTGTCTTTCTTTTCAAATAGATGTTTTTTAAAGTGAGATATAATACTACATCTTTAAAATCCTAAAAATCCATGGGGATGGACTCTTACTAAAGTCTTCTGAATAATAAAAAAGTCAGGAGGTATCATTCGAATATTTAGAATGAATAACTATGTAAGAAATCATTACGCAAAGAGGATAATAATAAAAAAATGAAAGAAGGAATATAGTTAGAGGCTACTCAGACTCTAAAAAATCAAGACGATTGAAAATAGAAAATAATGGAAAATTGCTGAGAGTTTTTTGGAAATATCCAGCAATAATTGGACCTTAGTAATACTTGTTACACCCTTTTCTTTTTCTCATCTCAGTCATCCAGGAGAATTTCAGTGAAAAGTAAGCTGAACATCCAATTCAAAGAAAAGGAAATCAGTTATTTTTATATGTATTTTTAAAAATTTCATGACAGTGAGAGTCACAATTACAAATTTCGTTCATGACTGTGTTTCAGACATACAATGTTCCAACACCTATTCCTTCGCTAGTGTAAAAGGAAATCAGTTCTTAGTCATCATTATTGTTATTGACGTTAAAGTGAAGGAAGATTTATTGAACAAAACTTATAAAGATGTGGGGCAACGAACAGGGCTATGCTGAGAGTGTCTTGAGATACTAGACCCTGAGTGTAATGCTCTGGGCCACTAGGACTTCCTAAAAGAAGGGGATAAAAAGTGTGTTTGTGTGTGTGTGTGTGTGTGTGTGTGTATGTGTGTGTGATGGGGGATTGCAGGTTGGGAAGGAAAGGCATTTGTGTTCAAAAGAGAATAGGAACTGAAAGAGCAAGCAAGCAAATAGACTAGCAAGTGACATACATCTTGACGAAGAACAGGGAGAATAGAAGAGCAATCCAGTCCTTAGTCTTTACTGTTTGAGAACACAAAGTCCTGGGACCTGGGAGACAATACGGCTGGTAAAACGCTTGCAATGCATGCAGCAGACCCTGGTTTAATCCCTATTACTACAAATGACCCCTTGAGTACTGCCAGGAGTGATCCTAAAGTACAGCGCCAGGAATGAACCCTGGGCACCTATGGATGTGGCTGCAAAACAAAAAAAAAAAAAACAAACGGAAAAATATCGTGTAAAGTCTAACATTTATGAAGGACTTTTTCAATCAAAACACTGACTTTTGTATCTAATTAGATTGAAGTCAGTAGATTTGTTGTCAGTTTTGCTTTTCCTAATTACTAGTTTTCATTACTAGTCTTTGGGAGGCTCGCTCAGTCTCTCCACTCTAGAGTTAATATAAATTCTTTTTGTCTCAAGGGCCTATCATGAGTATCCAGTAAGAAGATATTGTAAAATGCAAATAACTTAAAGAAGTGTTATATTTTAAAAACAGGAAATAGAAATTGGGCTGGGAATGTAGTTCAGCCGTAGGGCACTTGTGTGTGTGTGTGTGTGTGTGTGTTTGTGTGTATGTGCGTGAACTCCTGTGTTGAAGTCCCGATTACACAAATAAAAAAATGAAAATTCAGATATATTACATGCTTACTATGCCAGATATATCTCATGGTACTTTTATCTAGATATGTCACTTCATTTTCAGAACAGCATTATGAAATCAGTAGTGTTAGAATGAGGACGATAGAGCAATTGCTTTTTATGGTGATTGCTTTTCACAGGCTATTTATAACCAAAGATAGAATTTTAATATAGATCTAGATTTAAGATCTTTCACCCATATGCTCCATCTATTTCATAATTCCACACTTAAATAGCAGAATTATATACCTGTATTGGAGATCTGGACTATGATTTGAAACTGTGTGTTTACTGTATCAACTATGTTCCTTTTTTTCAATTGACAATTCTAGTCATGTTCTTCATTTACATAATAAGGAGCATTATTAAAACATATCCTAAACTAAAAAAAGACTTTGGGTTTCTCCTAATTTGTAATTATTAGAAAGAAGCATATGATAAAACAAAAGGTACTTTGAAAAAAATACTAATTTAAAACCCAAATATCAAATTAGTTACTAATGGTCATACCACCCTGAATGCAAATAATCCTGTATGAAATTAGTTACTAATGATATGTTTTCAGGGGAGTTCCTAGGTGAGCACTTTCAGTGTACATTTACTGTATAATCAGTAATGTCATTTTCATAATAAAAATTCCAAATTATACATTGATGAAGAATATGTTTTCTCATGTAGTTACAACAGGTAGGGCATTTGCCCTGCACAAAGCTGACATGGGTTCGATCCCTGGCATCCCTTATGGTCCCCTGAGTACCACCAGGAGTAATTCCTGAGTGCAGAGCAAGAAGTAACCCCTGAACATGTCAGGTGTAACCCAAAAAGCAATAAAATATATATATGTATATATATATATAATTGTTTTTAAACAAAAAATAGAAAGCCAAGACTCCAGTTTTAGTACACAATTTTAAAAAACATACCCCTCACTAAGTAATGGTTTTATCTCATAAACATGTTCATATTTTTATCTAGATATTTTTAACCAAGTAAGTATAATTTAGTTTATTTAAAGAATATTCAATAGCACATTTAATGATGAACATGATGGCCATTTTCTTTCAGGCTACCTTCAGTAACACCAGTACCAAAGAAGGCTACAATGTTGATCTTACCTAAAATTCTGCTGATTTCAACTTTGTTTAGTTTACTACTTTTTGGAAGCAATGGAAATGAAGGTGTAGATGTAACTACAGCAAAAAACTCTACAAAAGGTTCCAGAATAACAGAAAACGCATCCCATCCTTTGAATGTTGAAGAAAATTCATACTCATTTGATGATAATAAAGAAAGTTCCAAAGCAAATGATACGCCTGCTTTTGATTCATCAAATAAAATACAAACAACCACAGATGTGTTGAGTAATTTGCCAACAGGTCATTCTGGGACTTTAAAACCCCGGACCACGGTTCCTACAAGCCCTCCTTTTATAGGAGACTTCGTTTCAAAACTGCCACAAAATTCATTTGGAACATCTGAAAATTCTTTACCAGTTTCTGTTCCTCCCAATGCTACATCTGCTCTCCCTTCCGAAAACTTTACTTCTATGCCCACTGCTACCATGAGCTCTGAAAATATTTCCATTATGGTTAGCATTTTCACTCCAGTATTAAATACCACCTCTGCAACCACTATAATAAAGAAACCAGAAGATTGGCTTACTACAACCAGTGAGAACATACCCTATGAAGAAACTACCACCTATCCAGATACAACTTCACAGCACACCTCAAAGTTCACCAACAATTCAAAAAATTTTCCAAATACATCTGATCCCCAAAAAGGTAAGTGTAAACAGTGCTAGCTTTCCTTTTGTGTGGAACTGAATCATGAGATTAATCATACAGATTATGTGTTATGGAATGTGCCTGACAAGAAAAAAAAGATTTCAGTAGCACAAATGTCACAATTTATTATTTTTTTTGAAGATCTATGGCAATCTTTTGAATTAGTGAAGGGCCATGGGGACTCAAGTCAGCATATCCTAGTCATAATAAGTGGAACAGAATAAGAATTGCACTAGGATGAAATAGAGTTTAAGATAGGGGCTAGTTTTTAAGATAATGAACTTGGGATAATGAACTTAAGGTAATGAGCTTAAGATAATGAATTTTTCATAGAAACTTAGGCTACCTAAAATTTCACATGCTTTAGAAGTGCTATGCACCTGAAATTTAAGAAATTTGTGTGCATTTTGAAAACTAAGGACTATTAATTTATAAATAGATACCATACAACACTTATAGGGACTTCTAAAATATTAAAAAACTCAACCGAAAATAATTTTTCTTAATTTTTAGTATAGTGTTTAAAGATACCTTAAAAATGGAATTTAGGTTTAACAAGAAAACTGTAGTGTGTGGGCTTTTAAAATGGTTTATTTAGAGGTCATGTTATATTTATAATATATTATGGGGGAATAATGGAGAGAGCGCAAAGTGGTGGAGTGCATTTATTGCATGCCGGAGTCGCTGGTTCTACCCTCAGCACTGGTTCTACCCTCAGCACTGGTTCTACCCTTCAAAGCACTGCAATGTGAATGAGATTAGGGCACTGCTGGAAATGCTCCCTGAATCAATATGTAGTTATATATAAAGATCCCTAGTATAATACCCATTATTTTTTCATGTCTTAACATATTTTTGTTTCCCAGAACTTAATATATATGCATATATATATGTATTCTCCTCTAAATTCACTGATTTTCCATTAACATACTTATGGATTATATTAATAATATATATCAAATTGTGCACATATATATCAAGATGATATATATCTGATATCTGATATATCATCTATGTATAATGATATATCAAAATGATATATTTGATAAATATACATAGCAAATCATTTAAATATATATCAAATGATATATATTTATCAAATATATATCAAATTAGTGATACATGTATCAAATTGTAGGGATGGAGTGATAACACAGCAGGTAGGGCATTTGCCTTGCATGCAGCTGACCAGGGTTTGATTTCTCTGTCGCTCTTGGAGAGCCCGGCAAGCTACCGAGAGTATCCCACATGCATGGCAGAGCCTGGCAATCTTCCTGTGGTGTATTCAATATGCCAAAAAACAGTAACAGCAATGGAGACATTACTGGTGCCTGCTTGAGCAAATCGATGAACAACGGGAGGACAGTGCTACAGTGCTACACATAAAATTGTATATATGAATTTTTGTCCAAAGCTGATAGTGTAAGAGAAGAATTTTAAATTCTGAAATTTAGGATTTCAATCCAAACATGTACATACATTTTCAATCTAGCTACAATTTTAACATTTTTTATTATATTATTACATAAAAGTATATATATATATGTATCTTTAATATAAATATGTATTCATGCATATATATGTTTTTTCTTTTTTGCTGTGGGAAATTGAACCTAGCGCCTCACACATGCAAAGTATTCACTCCATCTTAATGTAACAGAAGGTTGCTCAAAGGTAGTGATATACAGAAAGTCAAAGTTATATATTTCTGTCCTTTGAATGATTATTTTCTATTTTAAATCTGTAATTTTTTTTTTGTTTTCCAGAGAACAGAAATACAGGAGTAGTATTTGGGGCCATTTTAGGTGCTATTCTAGGTGCTTCATTTCTCAGTCTGGTTGGCTACCTTTTATGTGGGAAAAGGAAAACCGATTCATTTTCCCATCGGCGACTCTATGATGACAGAAATGAACCAGGTAAAAACAACTTTTAGAACTTCATCTTCACACAGAAGTTTTAATTGAGGATGATAATTTTATCATACTTTCTATAACAATTTCACAGGTCTATGTGATAGAAGACCATGATGTTTCCTAAGCTATTGTTTCTCAAAGAAGATATTATAATTATGAACCTATGAGTAAAATATATGAGTTAACTCTTGTTGATTGCATCACAATTGGTTTTAAGTAATAATATCAGAATTAAAATATACCTAATTGAAAGACAATAGTAGGACACTAAAAATGGATAATTTTTAGCAAATGACTTTATTCTTGCCATTTTTGATCTCTTTGTGGCACAATTTGAAAAGACTTGTTTTAACTTGGAGCACTTCTAAAATTTCACACATGGAAAAATCTCTATTAGCGATCTTAATGGTGTATAAAGCAATCACTAAATATTTGCAATACTTAGAAAATAATGTTACAAAATATCTTCTTCTTTTTACTAACTTGATAATATTTCAGCCCGCGATACCACAGAGGGTAGGGCATTAGCCTTACATGTGGCCGACCCGGGCGATTCCTTTGCCCCTCTCGATTCCTTTGCCCCTCTCGGAGAGCCTGAACAAACTACGGAGAGTATCTCGCCCGCACAGCAAAGCCTGGCAAGCTACCCATGACGTATTCGATATGCCAAACACAGTAACAAGTCTCACAATGGAGACAGTACTGGGTCCGCTTGAGCAAATCAATGAACAACGGGTGGACAGTGACAGTGACAGTGATAATATCTATGAGTAATTAATTTATCTGATGAATAAAGCACTGCTTGAGATAATTAATACAATATTAATTAGAACACAGATAAAATCATTTCAAATACTGACTCATTTCTGTTTTTAAACTCAAAAAAAAAAAAACCACACACCATTTTCTGGTTTACTCCTGTTACCATAAAAAAAAATTACATGCTTCTAAAACATTAAAACAGTTTTGTTAATTTTTATAAGTTCAGATCATGAATAGTATGCTGCTTATTTTCAATATCAAATCTATTAAAATTTAACTACATTTTGTTTACAGGCTTCTAGCAATCCATAAAATATAAAAGTAATATTTTCAAAGTAAAGAATAAAAATTCAAACAACTTGGCTTCCAAACTTCTTTAGCATTTTTTCCTTTATCTGTAACAGATGAAAATAACTTAACCTCACAAATTCGTACATGATAAGATACTATGATTAAGGTTTAGATTAATAGCTCAACCATACCACTTGTTTCACACTTTGAAACAATTCTGAGGTACCTTTCTCACATCCCTAATATTCCTGGTATTACAGTGTGTAAACAGATGGTTTCGGGAACAGATTAGAATGTGAGTATACTAAACTGAATAATAAAATTTGCTAATCTAATTAGTAATTAGTCACTGCTCTGGTGCCAAGTTATTTAAAAAATAATTCAGATCAACAGAAATAATAATTGTTCTTTAAAAACAACTAATTTCATATCTTCAATAAAAAGAATTCAAGTACATATAATTTGACTCATCAAAAGGAAGCAAACTTTTTGCAAGAAGGTTTCATCCCACCTTCAGGCTCAACCATAAAGAGCAAAATAATGGCATTATTTAAAATATGTTCTTCACTGTTATGCCAAAGGTGACAATTCTGAACATGTTGACAAGTCTGTAAAATCACGGATTCATTTAAGTCACTGAGGCATAGATCTATACATCTTCATGTAAATTCTATGGTATGCAAATATATAAGTATTTATTTTATAAATTGTCACCATCAAACAATTCTTTTGTTACTATTTTAGTTCTTCGATTAGACAATGCCCCTGAACCTTATGATATGAGTTTTGGAAATTCTAGTTATTACAACCCAAGTGTGAATGATCCGTACATTCCAACGGGCCAAGAAAATGCACGTGACGGCATCCCGATGGGTGATATACCTCCACTCCGTACCTCAGAACAAAATTAAGGATGAAAAAGGCTAACAACAGCAAGTATTGTATATCCTGGTATTTTAAAGGACCATCTTCCAAAAGCTGATGTAAGATCATTGTCATAGGGCTTCATGTCATGTGAGAGAATACTTTATCCAAAGGCCTACCTTTTCTTACATTTTTTGGGGGGGTGGGGGTGTCCTATGTTGTGTTGAAACATCTATCAAGTAAGTTTAACTTGAATTTTGGTCTTTTTTATAGTAGGAAATGTTATTGTAATCAGTTAAAACTGAAAGATTTAGCATGATAATCCTACCTGATGATTTAATTTAAAATGTAAATGCCCTAAAATTTAAAACCAAAACTATACTTGTATTACACAACAATGATAAACAACCATGGATATGCCATGATCTAAGACTGGCAGCTCTTGAAGAAAAACTATAGAATGATTTTGTAAATATTTAACTTTTAAAACTACGGGAGTTTTTATTAGAAAACAGAGTTTCTATTTATGGGAAATTTAGGAAACCAGAGTAAAAATCTTGTATTTCGGTACATATTATTTGTTGCTTACATACGGTCAACCCTTAGAATAGCCAAATTGTCAATAGTGTTTCATTAAAGTGGCCATGGAAGGAAAACCAATCCTAACTTGCAAAGTGATGGCTTCACTTCAAAGAGTAGGGGTATTCCAGCATGCATGAATTCTATTACATCTCAATTTGTTGGGTATTTAAAGTCTGAATGGAAAACAGTGGAAACTTACTTTTTACATATTATTTAGTTTTGTGATGCAAAAGTACCTTCCATATTGTAAGATGCACATAGAAACATGTTTTTATAGTGAATATAACATTGATTTAACATCCATGGAACAGACTGTGTATCTTAAAATATATGAAGTATAGTGTTTAAAAGTAAATGAATGGCAAACAAAAAATTTTTCTGAAATTTAGTTTCAGGCATGAAAATATCCAAAGTTTAGTTTACATTCTATTATGGTTTCAACTTTTTGTTAATTGCTATCTACTTTTCTTAGTATAGGAATATCTGAGTATTAAATATTAGAGGACTAACTAAATTTCTGAGAAGTTAATGTTAAAAAACAAAACAAGAAATGGGTTAGAGACTTTAATTTTCATTGATACATGGAGAATGGTTTGAGTGTATGAATGTGTGTGTATGTGTGTAAGCATGCACATGGATGTGTGCATATGAAGAAACAGAAATAAGGTCAGAAAATGAGAGTTCAGAAGACATGAAGGAAAATACTTACCCCATATGGCCATAAAAATAGCAAAGAAGACTGTCCCTCCATTATCAAATAGATATGTCACCTTAGCAGAAAATAAACAAAGGCATTAGTCTCACTTTTTGTCATAAATATTCAGAGATTACTGTTTACATGTAGATACTGAATGATTCTTTTTTCCAAATAGAATTTTGTTGTTTTGTAATCGCAAATACAAGGTACGAGATCCTTTCATGGATTCTGTAACTGATCAGATGAAGGAATAGCATTTTTCTTACTTTTTTTTCTATCTCACCTCGATTTCCATTTGGATTATATCTTCTTATCTACTTAGAACTGGTTCTAACATATTGAGGACGTGTCTGTGAACTAGGGTCAAACTACAGCGTGAGTCCAAGTGAGGTTTTCAGGCACGATATACTTGTTGCATTTCCTCTATGCAAACCTCTGGAGTCAGGGGTGTTGTGAAAGACAGAATTCTGCCAGTAAGTCAACACTTCCAATGGAAAGGTATCACAGTGCTAGCCAAACTCTGATACCTTTCAGAATGTGCCATGCTATAAGAGGCAATGTGAATCTATTATTATTTTAAGAGGTTTCATAAATCAATGGACATTTAGGATATTGTTTGAATCAGCTATTAATTACCTGAAGTTCTGTACATAACTTTCTTCAGTTATACATTGTTACTGAATAAAATGTTCAGGGTTATATGATTGTTTGATTTTAATAAAATTTATATTCAATATATTTTGTATTTTCATTTGTATAATGTATTTTTACATTTGCAAGTTAGTGAGAGAGATTAAACTAATATAGTCAAAGAAAAAGATGTTTGGCAGTCATATAAATGTCACAGAAAATTGGGATACTGTTTGTACCAGTGAATTGTTGATGAGATTCTAAAAAGCATTACTATGAATGGTTTATCCTTCTCTGAGGGTAACATTTAGGGTTGCTCGATACAGGCACAAAGACAGCACTAACATGTATTTTAATTTTGGCATAAAGGATACACTGCAAAACATCATCTAAAAGATAAAGATTAGAGGCATTTTCCTGAAATATGACATTATTATGATATCATCAGAGGTGCTATTTTAATGATGTGTAGGCAAGAAAGGTATCATGTTATAAATATCTCTACAATTCTATGATTGTTATGACTTGGGAGATCTAAAGATGTTGTAAATATTTTTAGTGATGTCATCAGTAGGCTTTCTGTACAGAAGAGAAGAAGTTTATTAGAAATTTTTCTTCAGAGCTCATAAAATTACTCTCAGCAGGGGCATCCAGATCTTTTGCTTCCCAGCTCATCCCACAGAGTTACCTGCTGTTGCCAAGCAGCTGAACAGCTGCCTCTGATTCTTTGTGAACAGACCTTGTACAGGAAACAGCCTCTGAGAGTTCGAACAGAGGCACTTAAAGGTCACCAAATTATAATGGTTCATGCCTGCTCCAGAAATAGCCCTGCTTTTTAGAAAAGTAACAAATGAAATGCCACACTCACAACAATTGTGTTTGTGTTGTATGAACTTGATTTCTCAGAGCTCAAGAAATATTTTCCTTCAGAAGTCTTTTCATTTTTTTTCTTGGCTCATTTTTAAAATCAGGCATGTTTTTCTCAATATTTTGAGACAATAACTTTGAGACAATTACTTTGAGACAATAACATCCAAGTGACACAAGAGGTATATTTATATTTAACTGCATAATGTGGTATTATAATCATGTAACAAGAGAATGGGTTTCCAGTATATTCAGAACTTGCTTTTTAGAGAAATGTAACAATAAGCAGTGTTACAATATGCAATCATTGGTCATACTTACTGTATGTCTACTAGACAAGTCTACCATGTTTCTACATGTGGGATGTATTGTGAACTGCAGAGGATGGGACACAAGAACTATTAGAAACCTGTGGATAAAGCTTGACGTGCCAAGTGCTTCATTTATAGAGCTGACTAACATAAGAGTTGCTGAATGAAATTTTGAGGGTGGATTTTAGCAGATTCTACCCTGTACAAAAGCTATTATGAGGGGCTGTGGGGCAGAACATTACAATTTTGGCTGAAGGTGAGCCTGTATTTTTTTTTGTTAGGCTTTATTTCTTGGTCAGAGTAACTCTATATAGCTCCTATATTCCTTGCAACAAGACACAAACTTCATTAAACAGAACCTTAATTAGGGTATCTCCTACTTTCTAAACTTATTTATTGATTTAGGGGAGAGAATTTTTTTAAATGCTGTTCTAAGATGTGTGAAATATGATTTAAAATGTTATTTCACTCCTTAAGCAAGAAGAGTAGATCTTGAAGTATCACAGGGGGCCTCGAGTTTGTCTGTGGTATAGTACAAGGTATCTGTATATATGGAAGCCACTAGAGCCAACACCACTGAAAGCATGGGGTCCAAATTAATTTGTAAAATGAATCCTTTAGGGTAGACAGAGAGTACAGCAGATAGGGTGCTTGTCTTGCTTGCAGCCAACCCAGATTTGATCCCTGACACCCTGAACTGAATGACATATGACATGCTCAAGAGAGATCCCAGAGTATAGAGCCAGAAGTAAACCTTGAGGACAGCCAGCGTGACCCCTAAAGCAATAATTAAGAAACATAAAGATGTATCCGTCAAGGAGTGAGGTTGTGGGGTTGGAGGGAACCTAAGAGTCATTGGTAAGAGAATTAGGACACAGGGTGTTGAGATTGGAGGTATGACATTGTGTGTCTAAGACCCCTTTGTCCTGTCACGTCATATACTTAGGTATATTTAACACCTACATTTAAGCATCTAGAAATTACTGCAGTTCTTAAACGCAGTAATAAATATGGGAGCAAACATATATATGATTATTTTGGCCACAGCCAGTAGTATCATGGCTATACCAAGTAGTGTCAGGGATATACCTGTTAGTATCAGAGCTTACTCCTGGCTCTGCTTTCAGAGATCACTCCTGGTGGGCTCAGCAGACCATATGGGATGCTGAGGACTGAATGTGGGTTGACAACATTCAAAGTAAACATTCTACCTGCTGTGCTATTGCTCCAGGCCCTGTGGGAACATATTTTACCAAAGAAACAAGTAAACCAATTTAGAATCATCTTCCCACATGACCTATCTACATCATCTAGGACCCTGTCAGACTTTATAGAATTCAATACCCATTATAACAACTAACAAGTTATAATTTGCTTAATTTTATTCAAAATGTATATATTTTCTTAGTAATTTAAAAAGCACATTTTATAAAAATTTGTTCCTATTATTATTAAAATACTATCTAAGTACACTAATATGTTTCCTGATAGCTTCTCCTTTTAATGTTTTAGAAATTTGGGAATTTAAGTATTTTGCAATTAATGGTTAGTGATTTCTCTCTTAAGCAGTTGACACAATATCAACTATTATCACATTATACTAGGATTCTTTCTTAAAACATGTGTTTGTTTGGGGCCCACGTGCAGAGGTGCTCAGGGCTTACTCCTAACTCTATGGTCATTGATCACAACTGACAGGGCTTGGGGGACCATATAGGGTGACAAGGATTGAATCTAGGGTGGCTGTGTGCAAGGCAAATGCCTTGCCCCCTGTACTATCACTCTAGCTACCAAGATTCTTATTTTAGGCAAAATACATAGGTAAAAGAATCATTTTTAATTATGTAAAACATGATTAAATCATTGAAATGCTCACATCTTGACTGCAGTGATGACTCTAGAGGTGCACAGATATGTATGTAGGAAATGAAGTATCAAATTACATATTTAAAAATATAATGATATATTAAATACAAAAATAATCAGGGCTTACTCCTAACTCTATGGGAGCAAAAATAATTAGGGCAAACTCCTAACTCGATGGGAGCAAACATATATAAATAATCATAAATTCTGTTTCCCAAACTTGTATGTTCTTTGGAAACACTTGGGAAATTATGCAGTATACTGATATCTAGTTTCCCAGTAAAAGAGTTTCACTTAATTACTCTTGGATCGGACTTAAACTTCAGTAGCTATAAAAACTTTTTGTATAATTCAAACAGGCATCAATCTGATAACTTTGGTACATTATTTTATTTTCTCTGCAAAATTAGAATTATTGAAATTGTAAGTGTCTATACAGTATTCAAAATTCTGACAATAGAAATAATCAATTTATCTTAAAACAAATCTATACATCAATCCAAATGGTAGTTTATTGTGACTGCAATAATCTGTGATTAAACACAAAGGAAGTCAAAGGTAATAAAGTAAAAACATACTAATTTATAGTTGCTACCTTGTGACATTTTATTCAATTGTTAATGATATCGATATAAAATCCTTGGGAACATCACATTTTGGTAAAAATTTATTGAAGAAATTTTTCACAACTGTTTCTTAGACCAAGTAGAGCTCAGGGAGAGAGAGAGAGAGAGAGAGAGAGAGAGAGAGAGAGAGAGAGAGAGAGAGAGAGAGAGGGAGGAAGGAGGGAGAGAGAGGAGGGAGAAAGAGACAGACAGATAGACAGACAGACAGAGACAGACACAGAGAGACAGAGAGACAGAGAGCAGTGAGTCCTCACCCACCTTGGCGTAGATACAGCTGTCATTGAGTCTCTGCAGTGAGCAGTTCTTCTCACAGAGAGGACACATGAAGACTTCAGTAGCCTTGCAGATTTCTTGGCTTAAAAAATAAAAGAAGAAAAAGAAAGCGTGAACCTACTTGCATACAAGGTGCTTAGCCCCTATGACCAACTCTGAGGGAAACTGTTGAAAAGAAAGTAAAAGAAGAAAAAAATGTGTAGATCAGTAGGCAGGTAAGAAAGGATGTAAGGAAATAGCACCAGCTTGGAAGTTAAGGACTATTTTTGTGTGTGTGAAGCAAGATAGTTTTTATTGAAACTACTTAGAAAAAATGCCAGAGCCTGGCAAGCTACCTGTGCCATATTTGATATGCCGAAAACTGTAACAATAACAGGCCTCACTCCCCTGAAAGAGCCTCCAATACGACAGTGTTAGGAAGGATAAGTAAGGAGAGGCTGCTAAAATCTCAAGGCTGGGACAAATGGAGACATTACTGGTGCACGCTCGAGCAAATGGAAGATCAATGAGATAAGAAGTGAACAGGTGATATTTAGAAAAATGTGAATGGAGAGAAAGAGAGAAGCATGACAGAGAATATAGGCTTCTCCAGTGGAGAAATAGACAAGCAAAAGAAACAGAGAGATAAGCAAGATATGTGTTCAAGGGAGAACACAGGCTTGAAGAGGAAGCAAATTTA
Source organism: Sorex fumeus (assembly GCF_029834395.1). Classification (NCBI taxonomy): domain Eukaryota; kingdom Metazoa; phylum Chordata; class Mammalia; order Eulipotyphla; family Soricidae; genus Sorex; species Sorex fumeus. The sequence goes on from NW_026606064.1 coordinate 29,320,295, forward strand.
GAATTTTAAATGGAAGCTTTTGTTTGATCTTTGTTTTTGGATCTATTTTCTAAGCTCATGTAATGATAAAATGTTAAAGGACCTTGTCGGGCTTTGTTATCAAGACAATGATATTTTCCCCTCTCTCATTTTCTCTGTCCTTCTCTCTCTCCACCCTCATCTTTCTCTTATATTTCATCATTTTTAAATTTTATTTATTTATTTTTATTTTTATTAGTGAGACACCATGAGGTGCAGTTGTATACTTACAAATTTTCATGCTTGGGTTTCAGTTATATAATGATCAAATACCCATCCCTCCACCAGTGCCCATTTCCCACCACCACGGATCCCAGTTGTTTGTTCATTGCAGCACTCTTTACAATAGTCAGAATCTGGAAAAAACCTGAGTGCCCGAGAACAGATGACTGGTTAAAGAAACTTGGTACATTTACACAATGGAGTACTATGTAGCTGTTAGAAAAGACAAAGTCATAAAAGTTATATTTCATCTTTTAGAATATGTATTTGGTTCTTTGATTTTAGGTCTGTTACCTTTTAAAAATCAAAGAATATAGGACCTGGGATACGTCATATAAAAAAATAGTCATCAGTTAGTGCTCAAGTCTAGGATTCCCTGACCCAAACCAGTTTTAGATTCCTGGCACCTGGTCTCTCAAGCATCACTGGAAGCAGAGCCGGAGACCCCCAAACAAGACTGAGGTATCCCAGGTATCCCTGGTACTTGCAGGGTCAGACACCTTGGACTTTGTTTTGAAACACAAGCCTCTCTGGAGAAGAATTGCAGGTGAGGTCCCTAGAACTCCTGAACACTATATGGGAGTCCTGATACCCAAAATAAACACAAATGTAAATGAACAGCAACACATATATTACATATAGTTTTGTGACAGGTACAGAGAATTCATAATAATTTCTCAAAATATCAGCCTGAGAAACCATGGCACTGGGTATAATCTCAAGCCAAAGCATGAATGAGTAGTCGGTAATGATACTCTCAAGTAAGTGCTTAGTTGAGCAAACATAGGTTCTTGCCCATTAAGCAAGTGTTCCTGCAATATCCTGAAATTATAAATATTTTTTTGACTGAGAGAAAGCAAATATTTAATTTAAATGACTTGCTCAAGGTCTCATAGCTAATAAGAAAAGCTCCAGGAACTGAGTTGAAGATTGCAGATTATAGGTTCAGTTCTTCATTAACTATAATACTGTTGTTGTAGAAGCTGGAGCAATAGCACAGTGGGTAAGGTGTTTACCTTGCACATAGTCAACCTGGGTTTGATTCCCAGCATCCCATATGGTCCCCTGAGTACCTCCAGGAGTGATTTCTGAGTGCAGAGCCAGGAGTAATCCCTGTGCGTCGCCAGGTGTGACCCCCCTTCTCCGCTACCCCCCAAAAACACTGTTGTTCTAGATACCTAAAGCATTTAGTTGGACTAAAATATTTATTTTATATTAAGAGGAAAATTATTATAAAAGAGATTAATGCTAGAATGTACCTGACTTGGGTTTGAACTCTGGAACTCTATGGTTCCAGAGCATTGCCGGGTATAGCTGTGGTACCTCTGAGCTCTGCTGGGTGTGGCAGCAAGAGGTGGAAGTAATCTCTAGCACCACAGATCACAAGCAGCATCCAAGGTGCCTGCACTGAACCACTAAGATGGTTGGATCACAACGGGCTTGTGAGGCCCGCAGATTTACTGAGCATCACATGGGAGGTTAACTTTTCAGGCAAAAACAAACAAAATCCAGCTGATGACAAAGTGGGTCTTATGTATTTTATAAATTTTCTGCTTTCATGCACTTTATATTGACATAATCAAGATGTGTCTATGAAGTAGGATAGTCATTTTAAAAATTCAACAGAAGGAGAAAATTAGGCTGAGAATGAAGCTCAATGAAGAGTGCTTTCTTTGCCTGTGTGAGATCCTGAGCCCAATCCCTGGCACTCAAACAGGAAAAAGAAACAGAGAGAGAGAGAGAGAGAGAGAGAGAGAGAGAGAGAGAGAGAGAGAGAGAGAGAGAGAGAGAGTTATATCCCCTCTTAGTATACCATTGAAAAAAAGAACAGTTACCACCACTTTTAGATAATAGGTGGAATTCATTTGTCCATTTGGGGGTGATTAGACCCACTCAAGGGTCTTGCTGTGTCTGTGTAATCCTCTAGGAAGACAAAGCAGAGAACATGACTTTTGATGAAAAAACATTTTTGGGAAATGTGAAAATATACAAGCAAAACATGGCTTCATAATCAGCTACAAACACTACAGAAATGCAAATAAAATCATGGTAAGATAAGCTGTTACCGCATACCTGTTAAGGTATCTATTACAAAAATAAGATAAATATCAGCAAGCATGTGGAACAACTGGAATGTTTGTACATTTTGAAATGGGGCTTAAAGTAGTGAAGTCAATATGAAAAGTAATATTAAAACCATAGTGTACATAGTTCTATACTAGTCAGTAACAGGACAAATACATGATTGCAACTGTGAGGTACTTAAAATAGTTTAATTTGAAACAGAACTGTGGTGGGCAGGTATTAAGGTTGTTTGACAGGGATTAAGCTTATTTACATAAGATGAATAACTTCTATTTATCTGCTATATAATTCTACACAATAGTTACCTAATTATAATTAACTATAAAGAGGTAAACCATTAACTTCACTTACCACTTTACAAAAATATCAGATACAGATCTAAAACAATGAATGAAACAACTACTGTATATATTCTCCAAGTCATTTATCTCCTCAAGGATCAATACCTTTGTCTCTGATATGCTTTAATATTAAACTAATAAAGCATAAAAACATTTATAATGTGCCTGGCACATCTGAAGCATCTGATAAATAAAAAGAAAAAAAACTTTATTAGTAAGAATACTATCAGGAAAGGGTTTGGAATGTCTTTTAGAACCCCATCAATTTGAAAATCTGGTGGACTATATAAATTTCTTAGTGAATTCCAATGCTTACAACATAATACTGAATCAGAAAGTTAGTATACCTGATCTATGTTCAACACCTACAGGTTGTGAGGAATTTACAACCTATAGGTTGTGAGGAAATTACATTTCCCCATTTGCTCATTTATTTATTTATATGATATAAGCTTTCCCTGGCACAAATTCCACAAAATCTGATTATGTAAGTCCAAAGAAAACATGCTAATATATAAATTTACAGTTATACACCACAAATAATCTACATAATTCTATAATTTGTTTCCATAATTCTCTTATTACATACTTCTACAAATTAACATTAAGAAACATAACACAAATTTACATGACTATAACTGGCAGAAGGATAAAAGTATAAACCATATCTGCAGTTTTAACATTTTGTTACTCAACAACCAATAAAGAGCTTAATAAAGTAATACTAAAACATAGCAACACAAAATATCAACCCCTAATCCTAATGCCACCTGCCAGGGTAACACCTACGACTTAACCATGTCTGACACCTTGAATGGGAAATTTCAGCCCCATGAAATTTTGCAAGCTGAGATATTCAGTGACGATTATCTTGGTTTAGAATAGAAAGTCTGACAAGATCTTAATTATAGTGCAACAGAAGTAGCAGTAATATAATACCATAAAGCACTGAAGAAAAGAATTTGCTAATGCCTTTTAAAACATTCCTTATTCTCAGAGGTTAGAGAATACTTATCTCATACAAAGGAAGGCTAATTTACTTCAGTGGTACATAGATCAATAGGAACAGCAAATCTATTCATTTCACTGTCTTTTGTTCCTTTTTAACTTAGAAGAGGTGTAGGGGGAAATCTATTTAATATGGTAAAACTCTGTGAATATGTTTTCCATGGAACCAAGTTGTACAGCACTTGTCTAAAATCACTATTTTTATTAGTTCATTTAAAAAGTGTTTTTCTAAAATCTTAAAATCACTACACAAAATCTATTAGAACATTCACATGCTCAAGCAACTTTACTTCCAGGTATGGAAATGAAATAAAGATAAGAACTAAGGAATCACTGAAACCTCCATGTTAATTGCAGCATTGCTTGCAATAGCAAAGATACATGAACAACCTAAACTTCCTTTATCAGCAGATAAATGAAAAAATATATATATAATAGATACATGAATATCATGAAGAGAAAAGTGTTGTTCAGTCAGGAGAAAGAGAGAAATTCTGCCATTTGTTACATGGATGAGCTCTAAGAATGTTATAGAGCCAAACACAAAAATAGAGAATAAGGCAGTTTATAACTGTATTTCTTATCTCAACATCAGCATTTCCGTACAAAAGTCTCCTAACTAGAGCAGTTCTTATTACACACCATATAAATAGATGTCCAAAAAAGTGTCGATATTTCTAGTGGGGAAAAGTTTGTACATGAATCTATATACCAGAGTGGGTATAAGTTTTCAAAATTCTGAAATAAACCCGTGGCTAAAATAAATATTTATTCCCTACATTTATTTATTTACATACAGTTATCATTTGACTTTCATAAAGAACAAGGAAGATCTTTAACTGTCTTTTCCATCATCAGAAAAAAGGAATATTCGTACTCAAGGATGGTAGTGAAGCTTGTATAACATGGAACCACATATTTAGAATGTCTTTATTATGAAAGAAAGACATTTAAATATCATAGCTATTATAATTATTTCAACAGTGTATTAAAAATAATCTAGATTATATATATGCAACTGATTGCTTTGCAAACAAAAATTTCACAAAACCATAGTATTGTGGAATTGTTATCTGGATGATATAAACACAGATTGATGTAAAGAGAAGTTGTCTTGAACTTAACCAAGAAAATTAGCATATAAAGCATGTATCTTTTTCAACCTTGTCATTTATATACAGTGGCCAACCATGTGAAATCCATGGGCCCAGGCCACTTCTGTTGATGATCTATAAACCTTTTCTATTTTTACTGTTATTTATATATTTTTATATTATTTTACTCTTTTCCTCTATGATTTACTGTTTCCCTCTATGAAATCATAGAGGGAAATATATGTATATATATATATATAGAGAGAGAGAGAGAGAGAGAGAGAGAGACGAATAGATACATATATATGTGTGTGTATGTGTGTCTCTCTCTATCTATCTGTCTATCTCTCTCTCCATATATATATATATATATATATATATATATATATATATATATATGAGCCCGGAAAGCTACTGAGAGTATCCCACCTGCATGGCAGAGCCTGGAAAGCTACCGGTGGTGTATTTGATATGCCAAAAACAGTAACAATAACAAGTCTCATTCCCCTGACCCTGAAAGCACCTCTAATATGGCAGCATTCAGAAAGACAAGTAAGGAGAGGCTGCTAAAATCTCAAGGCTGGGACGAATGGAGACCTTACTGGCATCCGCTCGAGTAAATCGATGACAATGGGGTGACAGTGATACAGTGGTGTTACTGTTATCTATATATTCAACCATGTGAAACTGAGGGTGCCAGGCCACTCCTGGTGATGCTCTGCCTGGTGGAGAAGGACAGATAATTTGGGGCTTAGAGCAGATGACAGTGTGCATCTATGTCTAAGCAGTGCGGAGGGACAACCAGGATTGCACAAAAAAATCCTCAGGGCTACCAGAGAAACTCTACCCCATAGGCCCCAGGGCAGTGATGCATTCATTGGCAGGATTCAAACTTAGGGTTTCACACATGCTATAAATGTACTCGATCACTTAAGGTACCTTTCTGCCCCTTGCACCAAAGAAATCAAAGAAAGAAAAAAAAAGACTAGATAGTAAGTGAATTAGTTCTAGGATATGTTTTTTGTTTATTTGTTTGTTTGGTTTTGGAGCTGCAGCCAGCTATGCTCAGGGTTTACTTCTGGCTCTATGCTCAGGGATCACACCTGGTTGACTTAGAGGATCATATAGTGTGCCAGGGATTGAACCCAGGTGGGTGGAATGCAAGGAAATTTCCTTACCGGCTGCCCTATTGCTTCAGTCCCAACTACCGCTTATTTTTACAGTGAGAATTATCATGGAAGAATGTTTGCTCTAACAGAAAGAATGTCCAATACTTTGTTGAAAAATTATGCTTACCTTACTTGGCTTGTATTCATTGTCAGTATTCCGTAGAAGAATACACACAAGCCAACAATTGCTGCAGGAATCAGCATTCCAGTGTACCATCCTAGCCAGGCAAAATAGAGCCCAATCTTCTCACCAAAGTACAGCCTATGGAAGAAAGCAAATCTTGTAGGCCAACGACAGCTAAACTGAAAATATTGATGTTATATCAATTCATAATTTCAGATATATACCAGAGGCTGCCAATTTAGTTCCCTGTCAGCTCCATCTGGGGTACCCTAGTACTTCTGGCTGCCAATGAACCTAATATTGGCGACATTATTTATTCCTATTTTAGGGTCAAAAGTATAAAATACGCTTATTTCTGTCAAATGTGATGACTTATAAAGAATTTTCTAAGTTAATGTAAATTTCTTTTCTCTTTTCCAAGAAGTGTTTCTTGTTGTCTTTCATACACAAAAATGTGTTAAATCACAGTATTTCAAGTAAGTTAGAAAAAAGTTTCCTCGAGGGATACACCCCTGAGTAGAAATTTGAATTCTGTTCATTTATACCCTTGGTCAGACACCAAGCTAAAGACAGTGTCAAGTCTTCCTCAGCAATCCTCATCTTTGCAGTTCCTAGAAGCACATGGTTCTCTCCTTAGTTAATGCCATTTTCTCAGTTTAGAATACTACATTTCACAATCTTCTGCGGTCTAGCTTGCACTTATCCATAACCTTATGTCACTTCTTCTAGGAAGTCTTTCATATCACCACTCTAGTCCAAGATTAGATATTCCTGCTCTTACTCCCACACAATTCTCACCTGCATTTCACTGTCCTAAATTTATCACACTTAAAGGAATTAAGTGACATTCTTTTTCCTCCCACAAAACTGCAAGCTCCTCGGAAGTCGATCTATCTCCTGTTTCTCTAGCACTCGCCCAAGGAAATACTGAATAAAGTTAAGTGAATGACAGTATTTTATTTTTCGTCAGTTGATGAACAGCTTATATAGAAATGTCATATGAATAAAGTCGGTCTAATAACTATGCAATTGCTCTCTCTTCACCAGGTCTACTGGTCTAAATAATACTAATTATTAGTGGTTTATAAACAATTCTCCACTACTGTTTTATCTCCACCTTCTACTTAACATATTTTAAGTTCAATTATTTCAAAGATTGCATTTACAGTTCATTTGGGAATACTGACTGTGCTGTGATTCTGGCTAGAAATAAAATTCTTTGTCTTTTTTTCCTGTAATAGAACTTCTTATTCTAAAACTCATTCTCTGTCTACTTAATTATCTGTGTTGCGACAACTAAAATTTATTCATATTCTGATTGGGACAGATATAAAGTTGTCCTTCATTACATATCATTTGTATATTTTTTGTCTCTTTCATTTAATTCTCTCTAGTGACATATAACAATAGTCTAGTCATTTATTATATAGTGATACTGCTCTACTTTGAGATGAAATCTTTATTGCATGAACAGCTATATTATAAAGGCATTAGTTCCTTTAATTGTGTGTTTCTGTGTGGGATGGTTTTGTGTTTTTAGCACGTTACTAACATAATGAAATATCTTTATAGTAAAAATTATTGAGATTGGGCCTATAACTATTATAGACAGGACTGCTTATACAAATAATTTAGCACTGTAGCACTGTCTTCCATTGTTCATCGATTTACTTGAGTGGGCACCAGTAATGTCTCCATTGTGAGACTTGTTGCTCCCGTTTTCTGGCATATCAAATGCACCACAGGGAGCTTGCCAGGCTCTGCCATGTGATACAAATAATATTAAACATTTTTACCACACAGTGTTGAAGGTAAAGAAAAGCCATTATTTAACTAGAGTATAATCACATCAGTTATAGTAGGTTCTTGAAGTGCTTCTTAGAGGTATTTCAAAATAGATGAAGGCAAATTAACCTGGTGTTACTACTTATGCCACTCCTCCATACATTCCAAACTTAGTGAATTTTTGTTTTTACTCATTTATACATTAGTACCCTAAGAACAAAGTCATTTAATTAGCTCCTGCAACTGAAATAATTTCTTTTTTAATATATATTTTATTTTCATAAAAGTAGTTCACAATAGTTCATTACAGATAATAGTCAAAGACCAATCCCTCCGCCACGCACCTTCCCACCACAATAAGAGGAAACTGTGTGAAGATTGCTGTATTTCCTTCTGGAACCTGAAAAAATTTCTATCATAGAATGAACACATGTCCAATTCAACTATTTTAGAGAAGATTATTTTATTTAAATTTAAAATTAAATCATTCTGATCTCTACATGAAAAATTACAGAAATAAAATAACACGCAATTATTTTAGTCAGCAAGTTTTGCCACAATTTTGAAATGCCCTCTGCAAATTCAAGAAAATTCCATTTGGCTAGAAACAAAATAGATTTTGACCACTCAATATTTGAGTTTGTGATTAGATGTAAAAAAAATCCCTAAAAAACTTTCCCAGAAATGTTTGCTTATACACCAAATAAAGGTGTTGGGAGGATCCTCCCAGGAAGCGTGCTGAAAGTAGACTATAGACCAAACATTATTGTCACCCATTGCCTCTTTTGCAAACCACAACACCCAATAAGAGAGAACAAAAGGGAATGCCCTGCCACAGAGGCAGGGTGGGATGGGGGATGGGGGGTGGGAGGGAGGCTGGGATCCGTGGTGGTGGGAAGTGGGCACTGGTGGAGGGATGGGTGTTTGATCATTGTGTAACTGAAACCCAAGCACAAAAATTTGTAAGTCTACAACTGTACCTCATATGTCTCACTAATAAAAAAAAGAAGAAACATTTGCTTATAAAAAAGAAAATGAATTGTCAGATCCTCACTCTTCATCGACTATCAAACTGTCCTTTTGAGCAGGATAGTAAATAGGCATTTCCTGTTTTCCTGTGGGTTTTTTACATTCATAATGAAAGTATTTAAAAAACTAAAACCCTCAAAACCCTCTTACTCATTACAGAGTGGAAGTAACGTGATTAGATATCTATATTAAAAAATGTATACTTATGGAAACAAGTTAACTACAAGTAAGTAAAATGTCAAAGATTTTAAGGTTTGCTTTCTCTAGGTGTTACAAAACTAGGTCATGTATGCATTTTGTGCTTAAGAGCACATAGTTTAATCTGTTTGCATGTTATCACTATTTCAGTTTGAGTAACAAGAAAGTTCTCTAAAGCAGTAACCTGCTGTGATACCTTTCACAGTCTTTTAAGGTCTTAGTATTAAGTGGGATATTTATTCAATTCCCCTCCCCATGAACACAAAAAATGTATGACTTGCATATGCAAAATTCTCCTTATAAATCAAGAGCCAGGACATAACTCACCTAAAAATACAAGCTGCTTGCTATAATAACTTGCAGTAGCATTAGCAATGTATCTTATCTATAAGAGAATCATTGATGCTAAAATGCTTTCTGGAAAAATATAATTGCGTCTTAATTCTTTTGCTGTTGTTGTTGTTTGTTCATTTTTTGAGTCATACCCAGGAGTGTTCAGGACTTTCTCCTGCTTCTCCACTCAGGGATCACCGCTGAAGGGCTCAGTGGATCATAGAGAATGCCAGGGATTGAACCCAGGTAGACCGCATGCAGGGCAAATGCCATACCTGCTGTACTATTGTTCTGGCCCCACACATTAATTCTCAGTATTCATACAGTGCTCCTATATCAATAAAATAATTTCTTCTATGTAAATAAGAATGTTAGAATCTGTCATAACTGACAGATCAAAGCATCCTGATTCTAAATATACTGAAGTACTCAATGCTTGAAATAAAAATAATTTGTTATTAGATATTATGATTTGCTGGACCAGATCCATCACCAGTATCTTCTTTTCATTATGTGATCGAGGTGCCCACCCTCTATGGACTTCGTTACCCATAGTTCTTTCTTCCAGCCTCTTAATGGGCTTGGTGGCCAAGTGAAGACACCAGAAGGAGATGTAACAAAGAGTTGCGGGGGGACTGGGTTACTTATTCTGGGTTGCTTATTCCCTGACTTTCTCTTTTTGGGGGGTTGTTGTTTTTTTCTTCCATGCTTTATTCCTACTGCATAGCATGATTTCTGTCCGGTTAGTCCCTATTTCAGTAGAATAATTTTTGTTCCATTCACCAATTGCTTTTTTCCTTTTCCCCTCCAGATCTACGTTTGATAATATCATCTAGCTAGTTCCACAAGTTTTATCACCATTTATGAACTCTCATGACCCTATTTACACTTTTGCAAATAGTTATTTTATTAAATTCTCTGCAAATAGTTCAGTATTCAATCGATGTCCTGTTAGGAAATTGATATAACTATGAGTTATTTTTGATATTAAAAAAATTCAAAGTAATTGTATCATAAATTAATTTTATCTTTTTATTCCCACTATAAGTACTTAGGGATTTTAATCATTTTAGGATAATTTCCTGATTAAAAAATGGCATAAATCATATCATTATAAATATTACAGCACATCAAGACTGGGGAAAGTTGAATGTATTTTGCTCATTAGAATAGACTTCCTAGAGCCGGAGTGATAGCACAGTGACTAGGGCACTTTCCTTGCAGAAGGTCGACCTGGGTTCAATCCCGGGCATCCCATATGGTCCCCCAAGCACCATCAGGAGTAATTCCTGAGTACAGAGCCTGATGTGACCAAAAAAGGAAATACATATATATACATATTCATACACACACACATATATATGTATATATATATATACACTTTCTGCACTAGAGTAATTAGCCAGTAGATTTGATGATATATATTATGTATATATATATATATACACACATATATACACATATATACACACAAATACACACATGTGTATGTGTATACATATATGTCCATGTGTGGAAGTGTTACACAATGTTCTCTCTGTTCTTAGATTCAGTCTTTGCACTTTTGCCTTTATTTTCTATTTTGGTTTGTTTTCATGGGTAAATAGATTACACAGAACCCCCTGTATATTTGTTTTCCCTTGTATATTCTTTCTGACTATTTGGTCGGTGGTATTAAAAGACTTGTAAGTAGGTAGATGTTAAGTAGATGGACAGGAGTAGCCAAAATCCCTTACCTTATTGTGACTTATTCACTTAGGCAGCCCGAGAGAATCATGCCTTCTATCAGATCTACTTTCTAAGTAGCCCTTGTCATGAATAGCATAGCCCCGTGATCCAGGATTAGATACTGAAGATTAGTTTATCCCATTTACCTTCAGCCTTAATTTTTATCAGCAATTTTCTATAGTGGCTAATCTCTTGTTGCCTCATTATTTGTTTTATGTCTTAATTTTCTGATCTCAGGGTAATCAATTTCCTGTTTCTTTTTACTGATATGACCTGAAATATCTTATTTTTTATTCTATCATGCTTTTATCATTGATTTGGAAGGTAAATAATTTCAATTTTAAGGAAATGATAAAAAAGACAAGATAAAACCACTTTAGGTTCTTTTGCTGTACCTGATTAAATCCAGGGGTTGATGCTTATACCACATTCCCCAGCGAGCCCAGCGCTCATATAATAGATGTCTATTATTCTGAGGTCCATGAGTTTTGATAGGCTGGTTGCTCTTGTAGGCTCCCTAAAACAGATAAAATTCACATTATTTGGAGGAAACTTAAACTGACTTGTGATTTCCAGGGTTATTTTTTCTCTATGAAGTAATTTAACAATTCGTTAGAATCTTCTGAAATTGATGACTTAAACCCACCACCAGAATAAATTGCTAGACAGACATATTTATATATTCCTTTTTTGTTGAGATATTCTGATAATTTCTTAAACTTTAAAAAAATTCTTTAAAGAAACACTAATAAGCTCACTTATCAAATCAATTAAAAAATTATGTTTCACTGTTTGGAACTTAAGGTTGTTTAATAAACACATTGTCTACCATCATCACTGAAAGACATTTTTTGTTTGTTGTGGGGCCAAATTTTGTGATTTTCAAGATTCATTACTGGCTCTGCACCCACAGATCACTCCTGGCAGGATTCAGGGGACCATATGTGGTGATGGGTATAGAACTAGAGTTGGCAACATACAAGGCAAATCCCTGCCTGCTGTACCATCTTTCCAAGATGAAATACATTTCTTAATCTTTACTGCACAAGTTTAAAAGTAATATTCTGCTTTAACATATGACCAAATCCTAGAAAATATTTTTTTGGAAGAAGAATTGACATCATGGGGGGAAATGGCCATCATTCCAAATGTCAAAGAATGAGAAAATTTTGATTCAGTTTTAACCTACCTGAACCTTATAACCTATTTAAATGTTACGATCCCTTCCTGACAAATATCACTATTCAATCCCTTCACCTCATCATTGTCCTCATCCTTTTTTAACCTATCACTCACTCATAAAACTCTTGTCTTTTTTCTATCATCAGGGCAGTTATTACATTTCTATGTAACTTTGTATATTCTGAATAGCAATTCTTGAAATTCTCTGCTATTTCCAGATTCATATTTTAGAATACCTACTAACCTCTCACAATGCTACTGGGCCTGCTTGAGCAAATTGATGAACAACGGGCGAACAGTGACAGTGACCTACTAACCTAGCTCTCTTCTCACTGATGGTTAACACTCTTTATTGAGAGAGCATGGAGGTCTAAGACATATATATATATATACATATATACATACATAAGCATATATGTATATATACTGCACGAGTTTAAAAGTATTATTCTGCTTTAACATATGACCAAATCCGACATATATGTATATATGTATACATATATATATATATATATAATATATATATATAATATTCCTTTAAGTTGGGCACACCCACATGCACAGGAGTGATTTCAGGACTTTTTCAGGGGCAGAATGATCAGGACTTTTCTTTCTTCTGGTTGTGCCAAAAATCAAATTTAAGCCTTCACAGGCAAAGCATGTGCTCTAATCCTTTAAGTCACTTCTGTGCTCCAACCCTTTGAACCATGGTCCTGGCCCAAAGCTAGTCAATTTATTGAGAATTCTGTAAACTCATTTTAGCATGTCCCTAAAATATGTCACATGTGGATTACATTTCAGAAACATCGCTTATACATCCTTTATTGATACAAGTTCTCTCTGAAGGCTGTTTTATAATAATAATTGTGAATAATAATGTCATCAATAAAGTGTTACATTTCTAAGCAAAAATCTAAGAAATACATAAGGTATAACAAAATCTTTCTCCTGAATCTAATAAATGAAGAATGCATATTGTTCCCAATCTATTCCTAATAGATACCACACGTTCACAGAAAATCTATCAAACTATCAGAATGCAGACTAGAGATAAAGAAAAAAAATGTTTACACTGAGAATATTCCAAACATTTCTTAGCCACAGAAATTTTCCCAGAGCTTTATTTTCATCACTATGAAGATGTGACTTCGTATTGACTATGTGGTATTTCACATAATGTTTAATTTCTCTGCAACTTAGTTCTGCATCTCCAAAGTGGGAATGATACTAATATCTACTGCTCTATTGGTATTGTCATATGAGTGGGGAAATGCATGGAAGTTCCTGTTGCATAAAAGAAACTAGCTCATTTCATATTACTATTAATCACAGTCTTACCATAAGTAGGCACTTACTACAAGCAATGGACTCCAAATGGGAATTTTATTTAGTCTTTATGTGCCACAGTGAACGTGCATAAAGTGGAGCAGATATTATCATCCACTTCAGAAAGCTGCTCCACGGACTAAATTAGATAATCCACACAAAATATTTACCACAGTACCAAGTATGAAGGGTTCAATGCATTCTATTGATTCAAAGTTACATTACATAGCAAATTTCCTAAGTATTAAGATTATGTCCTATGAGTCCTCAAGTTTTTAGAAACAGAAGTTTAACGGGTTTCAAAAGTGAGTACTTGAAATATGTAAAGACTCTATTTTTTTGTTTGGGTTTTTTTTTGTTTGTTTCTTTGTTTTGTTGTTGTTTTTTGCTTTTTGGGTCACACTCAGTGATGCCTAGGAGTTACTCCTGGCTTTACACTCAGGAATTACTCCTAGTGGTGCTTGAGGGACCATATGGGATGTTGGGAATAGAACCTGGGTCAGCTATGTGCAAGGCAAACACTCTACCCTCTGTACTATTGCTCCAGCCCCAAGACTCTATTATTTTAAAATATAAACTTGCTTAGAAATGGAGGTCAGAGAGAGAGTATAGTGGGTCGAGGATTTGTCTTGCACCTGGCCAAACTGAGTTTGATGGTTTAATGCCCAGCAAGCCATATGGGATTCTTAGCACACCAGGAGAGTTGTCTGAATGCAGATCCAGGAGTAAACCCTGAACAACACATGCTGTGTTCCTCTCCCCACCCCCGAACCCTCCCGGGAAAAAAAAACAGTGTGTGTGCTGGGGGGAGTCTTAAAATGGATTCAAATGGCATTTGTGTCTCAATATGAATTGCTCATCACCACTTAAATCAGCATTTCTACTTAAGAGCATTAGAAAGGAGATCATCTGGCAAAGGAAGAGTAGAGAGCAAGCTTCCCCTTTTAGTTCTAGGTTTTTCTTACATTTTTAGGTATTTCAAAATTGTAACATACAGATCAGAAACTTGCCCTTTTCGAGAGCTATGTGAATCCCAAGCTGGATCAACTCAGTGCTGAAGTAAAAAAGCAATGGCCAGAGTGTCTGAGAAATACCCATGAGTTACCTTTCCCAACTTGAACTCTTGTTATGGGGTCACTGACAAAGGCTTCTGGAGTACCAGTGTGTAGTCAAATGGTTATAACAGGTTTCTCTACAGGCTTGGGCCCTTCCTTAATTGAACCCTCCTGGACAAGCAACCAAATGTATACAAAAAAAATAAAGCCATATATTAAAACGTGGAAATGTTTTATTAAAAGAAATTTTATTATAAACTCACCTCATGTGGAGGAAAAGCTGCTATATATGACCCATTGTTTATAAGTTTACATATTCCTGGAAAGAGAAAAAGAGAACCATTCATGATTTAGTTTGGAACTTCAAGACTTCCCCATGAAATAGCTGACTCCTTGTGAACACATCACCAGCAGGATGTCATAAGGATACACATAGACTCTATCAGCTCCTTTCACAACTGCACCATGGGCTTAAGGTGACATGGAAGTCATCAGGTTCCTTTAATTACTTATGGAGTGCAGTGAGTAACTTCATGACTTTTAATTACAAGATACAACTTAATGTGGAGGTTTGCAAGAAGATTACATATGATTTCATGTTGCCTTATCGGAAATTATTGGGCATTTTAAAATCCATTTATTTGGGATCCCATGAACATATTTTTCTGCCTTTGAACACAAAGAACTTGACAGAAGCAGAGGAATTCTGTGGTCCCCTAATATCTAAGGAGACTATCAGTACTGGTAAGTCTTTCATTATTTAATATTTTTTTAAAAAGCCATAAATAGCAATATTTAACATGTCTTAAAATTGCCTCCATTTCAGTAAAAGAATGTATTGAAATGGGCATTCATCTTAATAATAATAATCTCAATAATATGTTTAAGAAAATTTTTCTGGGGTGAAAGTACAGGGATTAAGGTGCATGCATTGTCTGTGTGTGACACTACTTCAATCCCCGATTCACATCTCCAAGTGTATTTCTGAAGCCCCTTCCTGAATACTAGTGGGGTGGTCTGGGTAATCCATGGCAGAGCAGAACTTGAGAAGCACTATCCAGGGGTTGTAGGACTGAAACACTGGGCAGGTTGGTAGAGAATCACCAGGAGGGATCCCTACTTTTCTGAGCACTGTTTGGGATACACCCCCCTCATATACAACAAAAAAACCTTTTTGGTTACTTTACTACTAATACCAATAAAGAATTAAAAATAATTGTAACCAGATTTGTAAATTATTCAATTATTATGACATGACAAATTATACTAGGTGCTTACTAATTAATATTTGATGAATGTTTGTAATCTAATACAATACAGCTGTATCAAATAGTGCTTTTCGACATATTTAAGGATTTCAGAAATAACTGTAATGATTGCTTTTTACAAAGCAATAAAGAAAACTGCAACACTAGATGATTCTAAAATGTATCCCTACTTTAGGGATAATTTAAATTTTGCATTTTCTGTGTTTACTGATATTCTACAATGTAGACAATAGCTTTACAATAAAGGTCATGCTCAATTTTATAGATTGCATAAACATACAGTACTATTACTTAAACACATTTAGTTTTTAACTACAAATTTGTTTTTACTTTTTTATGTTTCTGTTTTTTAATTTTTTTAATGTCTATTTTATGTTTTAAATCACAGACTGTGCTCAGGGCTTTCTCCTGGCTTTTTTCTCAGAGATAATTACTGACAATGCTCAGGGAACCACATGCAGTGTCAGGGACTGAATTTAGGTTTGTATCATGAAAGGCAAACTCCTTAACCACGGTACTATATTTCCATTTCCTGATTTTGTTTCTTATTTATAAAATTTAATATTAAAAGCTAATTTTGTTTTGATCTAGGTTTTAGTATCTAGCAGGTATTTAATTAATTAATAAACTATTAATCAAAGATTAACAAGTCTGGATTCCTTTGTAAAATGGTTGATTTGAAGCAGTTCATTTATTTATGTGCACTCGATTTTTATGCAAATCAGTACAGACTAGCAAACATTTCCACAGGTTGCCAACGGTGGATTTCAAGGATTTTATTTTAAGATTATGTTTGATCAATTCTGCATTCTATATTTTTTTTAAGCAACATGTTGGTTATCTGTTGCCTTTTGCTCTACTATATGTAAACTTTGCACTTTATATTTTCTTGATGAAAAAATTTATTTTGATAGCAGATAGAGACTTATACTGCTAAGTAATTAAGCTAAAAATAGAGATTTAAAAAGTTAACATCGTTTTTTTCTCTTTGTAGAGAGAAGTTTAGATTTATTTTTGCTGGAGTAGAGGGTCATGCCAGGTAGTGTTCACAGTTTCCACCTTATCTTGTCTCTGCTTAGGATCATTCCTGACTGTTCAGGGATCACTCCGGGTGATGCTAAGGAGTTCATATATGATGGAAATAGTTTTTATTCTCTTTATGTGTGCTTACTTTAAAAATATATTTATGTGGTCTGAATTTTTTTTACTAATGCATTGCTTGCTTCTCTGAGAGTCAATAATCACTTCAACCTTCGTGAATAAAATTTCTCTGTAAAACACTGATATATAGCATATAATAAATGATAATTTTGTGTTGACTTAATGCATGCCATGATTTTAACAAATATGTTATATGGATATAGCATAACTTGTCAGTCCTGAATGAAGGATAGTTAAAGGATTTACCACATTAAATGCTTTTCTACATGTGTTATTATTCAAAAAACTTGACTATATTTTTGGAATTAATTTCAAGAAATAGCATTTCTCTTTCAAAGTGCTTGCATATTTTACATTTTCACGCATGGAGAGATGTCTTGCGGTGAGATGGGGGGTTCATATGTTCTGTCAGGGAAGGAACCTGGATTGGTTTTGTTCAACAAAGCACCTTAACCCCTGTACTGTCTCTCTGGACTCAGAAACTTTTGTTATACTCATAGTTCATATATGAAGCCAGAGCTTCAATCGTCAAAGCAGTATTTGGGGGTATAATTAACTCCCAGCATATTGTGTCTCAGAGAAGTGTCCTTACCCACTTTTGATATCCCATTTTCATATTTGGTGCGCTGCAGCATGTGGTGGACGATCCTGCTTCGGGTGGCATTGCTGAAGAAGGTGTCCTTATTGTTTATTATGAAGCTGTTAAGATGATGGGACTGTATTTAATATTTAAAACAGAGCACAGCATCTGGTCATAGTTACAAGTTCTTAGGTAAGCATCATCAGTTTTCTCCATTAAAATGAATACATGTGAAGTTTAGTAAATCAAAAGAAAAACCATCTGCTTTATAAAAAAAAATACTGACAGGAAAAATACACTCATAAATAATGCATGGCATTATCAAATATTCATTGTAATATTTTTTCAGTTTATAAGAAGTCTAGACATTCTCATATTTAGCCTGGAACAAGAGAAGAGTAGTCTGTTGATGCCCATCCATTTTGTACTACCTTAAGCAATGCAGTTCTAAACAGAGAGATTAAACATTAAACATTGATGTAATTCCCCTGTGCCACACTTTCCACACTAGCGTAACTTATTTTAAAACTTTAAAAAATGAACAAATGTCTCCCTTCTCCGGCATGCTCTGAACTGTCTGACACAAAAAGATTCGCTGTAAGGAAGAGCCGAGTGTGAGAGGCAATGACATAAAAATATAAAGTTTTACACGGATTAAGGAAGGGTTTTCTTTATCTTTTATCATAGATATACTTGGAGCCAGTCTCAAGGACAACAAGTGTTCGGGGCTTCATTCACCTTGAGGGAGTTTCTGTTTCCAGTTGTTTTCTCTTTGTTAGTAAAATCACTATTTTCTCCAGTACTTAATTCTCAAGTTCATGCTTTCTATGATCATTTTTTTGCCCGCATCTTCAGCTTTCATACTCAAACAGTTGCCAGATTAAGTAACTTTTGTATTTGAACAACCTGTCTCTGTAGTTTTGCACTGTTACTTGTTTTGGATTTTATCTTTGCGTATATTTTCAGATGTTTTAACTGACCGTCCAATTTCTCGCCTGATTTTAAAAGCACAGCTCTGATTCTTCATACTACTCTGCTCTTATGTCTCAGCAGCTCTTTATTATATGCATAATTGTATTTGCTGTTTTCTTTTTAGGTTTCATTCTTGCATTCCAACCTCTCCTCCAATCTTATTTATTATAGATCTGGGTTTATCATTCTAATTATCTATTGAGTTGCAGAATTTATCATCCCCTTGAAATTTCATGCTTATTTTTCCCCTCAAGATCTTGCTATCTCGGGGCTGGAGCGATAGCACAGCGGGTAGGGCATTTGCCTTGCACACGGCTGACCTGGGTTCGATCCCCAGCATCCCATGTGGTCCCCTGAGCACTGCCAGGAGTAATTCCTGAGTGCAAAGCCAGGAGTAACCCCTGAGCATTGCTGGGTGTGACCCAAAAAGGAAAAAATATATTGGGCTCCTCCTTCCTCCACTGCAGTTTCTTTCTCACTCACAAAAGTCTGGATTTTTGTGAGTTAGCCTGTGTGTTTTCCTAATACTTTTAATTAGTAACCTATATAATTGTTCTTTTTGAAAAATTATGAATTTCTATGCTATTCTAATCTTTTAATTGTGTACTGAAAAGCTCCAAAGTGACAGTTTGGTGTTCTACTAATGACAGGAATGAGGAGTGTCCAACATAGTCTTACCTGATACTGCATTCCCTGAGTATGACGTTGTGTGTGTGTGTGTGTGTGTGTGTGTGTGTGTGTGTGTGTGTGTGAAAAAGAAAATTTTACTTAAACTTATTTAGAAATATATGAGGGGAGAGGTTACTCCTAGCTCTGTGCTCAGGGATCACTTTTGGAAGGTTTGGGGATCCATACAAGATGCTGGGAATTGAACCCTATTGGTTGCCCACAAGGCAAGTGCCCCAGAACTGTACAATCTCTCTGACCCCAGCAGATACATTTCTTTTTTAATGGAATTCCATATGAAGGGAGAAAATAAATAATATATAAATAAATGAATAGATAATTTTAATAATAACTATGAAGAAAAATAAAAGAAAATAATGAGAAGGGATGAATGGAACAAGTCGAATGGATGACATTTAAAGAAGGTCTCTCTAAAGCGGTGATATTTAAATAGGAAATGAATTATAAGAGGGAATATGCCATGTGAATATATAGGACAAGGGAATGCTTGGAATGAACAAAAAGAACAAACAGAATAGTAAGAACAAAGTCTGAGATGGACTTAAGCTTAGGCTTTAGATGTGTGTGAGCTGTTGCTTATATGTCTGAAATAAGTGGTTGGATAAAGAACACAAGATGAGGAAATGGGCAAGGGCAGGGAATACAGCCTATGTGGTGACAAGGGACATGATAAAAAAAAAAATGTTTATTTTTAGTTCAAATGAATGACTACTAATGGAGGTGGGTTTGAGCAGGAGATTTTGAGGATCTGACTGAAACTTTTTTGGGGATCAAACTAATTTCTTGGATTTAAAAAGAAGAGAGGGTGTTTTATTTTTTAATTTGGTGCATTAACCTGAAAAAGTAGAGCAGAAAGCCAAAGCTTCCATGAAACTGTGACCTTTCTATGAGCCTAAAAGTTTTATGCCATTTGGATTGCCACTTTCCCCCACTTTCAATAGTTGAGATTAGAAACTATATCTCTAGATTTGCCTCTTAGGGTAAATAAGGAAAATAATAAAATATTTGAAAGGGGAGTATTTCCCATCAATTACTGGCTCTGTAATAGGTTTAGTCTTCTGAAATTTCATCTCATCTGCCTCTAAACTTCCTACATCCTACAAGACAGGTCAATCTGTCAATAGTCTATAGCAAAGTAGTCCTAAAATACACTATATTTATTTATATAGACACTTTCTTACATCCTTACACTAAATTATGTATGAATTCAATACTCATGTAGAAAATAGCCTGAATGAATAGGCACAGATATTATTATAGACATATATATTCATAATAAAAATCATACAATGGAACCCTAAAATTTCTGTTTCACTTCAACTTTGTAAGATCAATCTAATAATAAAATTAAAATTTTTATAAATTTAACTTAAAAGGAAGTTAAATTACTGGTGCATGTCGACTAATTGTAAATATAAATATAACATTGATCAGAACATTTTATTATTCAAACATGACGTTTATGATGTCTAACAATAATTCTGTTACTTTTATCATCATCATTTTGTTGCTTTAACTAGGAGAATTGCTATCAGAATGACATTTTGAAATAGTTGGGATATAAATTATTAGTCAATGAGTTTTTTATTCAATATTTGAAACTCTAAACAACAGTGATTAAAATTAATAATACTGAATATGGACATAAAGTTAAAGTAACATCTAATGCCACGGTATATTTTCTGACTATTGACAACATTCACACTGATTTTAGGTATCAATGTTCTACCAATAACAGTTCCCTGACCATGAAAAATACCAATGCAGATGGTACGGGCATAAAAAGAGAAATGAACTGACTGGTGAATCCGGGCACGACTGAAGGGGCCAGTGTAGCAGTCTGACTCCTCTAGGTCTGGAAATGCAGACTTGTCAAGAACCATTGGGTTTTGGGATATCCATTTTTTTATTCTTCTAAAATAGCTTTGCACCCTGGAACAAAAGTACATATTAGAATTGGATTAGGTTGTAAGCTTAAGAAAGCCTTGTTCCCATTACCATTCCAAAAACAAATTTAAAAAAAATACATAACCACACACTCACAACTACGCAAACACTTTTCTCCAATTCCCACACAAATTAAATCTCCATAACCAACAAGTCATGCATTTCTTTAAATTCTTTCAGGGAATGTAGGTTATCTTCATGCAGATCTGCAATCTTATGGAAATATTTAAAGACTTCTAACACAGAAGAATAGGGATAGGAAAACTACAACAATAAAGTCAACATCATATTAAGCTTTGTGCAAAAATATGCATTTTATATCAATATGCAACTATAAATCATTCCCTAGTTCATTAAAAAAATCACATCTTCATCAGTGTATATAAATGAGATGCAGACAGGAAAGAAATAAATGGCTGTGCCACCTTTTTTCAGCAGTACTGGGGGCTGTAGCATGATGGAAATAGCAACAGTTTTGAAACTACTGAAACAAAATTTGATTCAAAGGAAGTTCTGCATTCAATAGGAGCTGTGTAAACTTAAGCAAGTTATTCACTGCAATGTATCAGTTTTCTCACTGAAAAATATTAAATAATATTAAAATACTAAAAATACTAAAATAATACTGACCTCATTATGGAGAGGAAAGTTGGTGCTCTACTTGAATTTAATCATTAACATTAAGGAACAAAGGCCTTTACGATAGTTTTAAAATTTCCAAGATCAAATTAATGACCTGAAGATTTTGTTGTTGTTGTTGTTGTTGTTGTTGTTGTTTTTAAAATACTACGCCAACTGAGTGTAATTAAGATAGAAACTAAGATTCCATTTCCATCTCATTCAGGTGCTCATGAGCAAGATATGATTCTCACTTTAAGTAATGAATTTGGAATCTATATAAACATAAACTCAGATCATAGCACTTTGGTGCTAAATTCATTTATTTACTTTGATAATGCCAGAAATAAAGCCCAGGGTCTTCTTCATAGAAAGTATCTGCTCTACTACTGAGCTGCATACACAGTACATGACCCTAGGCTTAGAAAACAGTCATAAACCAATTTTAATTGTGATCTGTATAGTGACAGAGATCATATTTATTTTACAAAGTGAAAAAAAGCAAGATTGATAATAGAGATTAAAAATTTAAATTTTGAATATTATATTATTTAAAAGTGCGCTATGCTTACACACTACTTTTGATATTCTATTTTGAGGAAATTTTTGGCTTCTTTTAGAATAGAAAGTAATGGTATCAGGATAGAATATATATTTATTTTTAATTTTATTGAATCACCATGAGATAGTTACAAGCTTTCATGTTTGGGTTACAATCACACAATGACCAAACACCATTCCTCCACCAGTGCACATTCCCCACCACAAATATCCCCAGTATACCGTCCAATTCCCTGCCCTCCCCCTGCCTCCATGGCAGATGATATTACCCATACTCTCTCTCTACTTTTGGACATTGTGGTTAGCAGTGCAAAGAGATGTTATAATGTTGAATATTTTCTTAAATCAGTATAGCGTATCTTTGGCCAATATGTCTTCAATGTTAAAAATAATTAGCAAAGAGCTGGAGAGATAGCTCAATGAGATGGGCTTATGCTTCATATGTGGGGGGACCAAGGCAAATACCCAAAACTACTTCATTCTCTGATTGCCATTACAAGCAACCCCAGAGCAAAGATGCAGAAGTAGCCTTTGGCACCATCACATATTGCCCTACCTCCCCCCACAAAAATACACATCAATAACAATCAAAAACAACATACTGAAATATACAGATAGCTAATATTACATCTTAACAATGATTTCATCATGTTAAAAATTCATTATTTTAAAGTTATTGTATTTAATTTTAAATAAGAATTAAGTCCTGAAATAAAATCTGCCAATAAGGTTTTATTTGTTAATATGTCACGTAGGTTTTTGGCTTGGGAGTATCAAAATGCTTCTTCCAGACAAAAAAGTGAACAGAATAGCAATAAATGAACTAAGATACTTATTTTACTGTCTCAAAAAAAAAATGGTGACAATTGAGCAAATCGATGAACAACGTGAGGACAGTGACAGTGACTTATTTTTCTACTTCTCATTATAAAAACTCTGAAATCACAAAATATCACTAGTACACGGACACAAAAAAATAAAATAATGATACATTAAATTTTCTGCAGCTTTTAAAATTTATTCTATTGAAGAAAGAAATGAGACTGAAGTTTCAGGATGAGTGTTCTAGTACTGAATGTGCTACTCATTGAAATTTTGCCCAATTTTTATAATATTTGAGCTTCGGGTTCCTCATCTCCAGAAAGGAAATAATTCATTTCTCAAAAGGTAATGAGGTAAATAAAAGGTGTAATTTTGACTAAATCTAGTAAAAATTGATGGACTGCCTCACTAAAGAGTCTATTGTTATCTGACAAAATTACACACATACAAGATTTAAATAGGGATTTAAATTAAATAAAATTAGAGGGCCTTTAAAAATCTACCCTATATTCTAACATAAAATAAACAGTATTATACAGTTAGTTCTCTCATACTCACTTTCTATTAGGCATGGATTTGGCTCAAAGAAGGAAAGTCTATAGTCGTCTATATTAATGTTTAAGTTAATTTACTAATCATCTGTGATAACAGACAATTTTCATTTAATATCGTAAAATAAAAATAAGCACTAAAGTTAATAATATACTACAGAACATATATACTAAAATATACTACAGAACATAGTATATTGTTCATTTTTTAAATTTACTTTAAAGCTTGTCAAAAATAGAAAATAAAAGCACTTTTCTTATATTAACAACAGTTTGTTTAGGACTTACAATAGCCAGGTTGACCATGAATTATAAGTATAAGTTTATTCTGCAACTAAATAATAATAGCATTACATAGACATTTGATGCTACTTTATATATAGTTATTTATCCCTTTTCAAATTTCTAAACATGCTGTTATCAGTAAATTGAGTTATTCATTCTCAACAAATACCAAATTATTTATCAACAAATCTAATACTAAGCAGACACATGCAGAGAAAAACAAGAAAATCTGCAATTGTAAATTTATATATCATAATATCTAATGACTGGGGGTATGGTGCCGCCAGCTGGTCAATCTGTACCTATGAGGCGAGTGCAACAGCAGCCTGATGGAGCCTTCAGACTTCCAGATACTCCAAAATTGCTGCTATGCCTTTAGCCTGACCCCAAAAACTTGGGGCAAAGCTTACCAAGAAAGTAAATGGCCAAAATTTAGGCATGTGGGAGACACACCCACTAACCACCTTTGGCTCAGCTACATAATTGGAGGCATGGCCTCTCTGGTTCCTGATCAAACTGCTTAATGGCCATGATCCCAGAGACTCAGAAACAAATCTTGAAACCCAACAGCTTTTGGCAGAAATGTGTCCAGTTCCTGCAGTAGTTTGTTTACCAGCGCTGGGCCAACCCAGGTGGGAATAGGTTTCGTGGCTTGGCCTGTTCCTGCTGGCGGCCGGGTGGCTGCCATCCTTGAGAGGCCACTGGACAGTCAGATTTGGGCTGCAGTGATGAGACATGCAGGGCCCCATGGGATGGGAGTGGAGCCAGCCCTTTCCTCCCCACCCCAACAAGACCCCCAAGCCGCCGCCCACGAACAGCCTCTATGGCTCCTGATCAAGCAGCTTAATGGCCATGATCCCAGAGACTCAGAAACAAATCTAGAAACCCAGCGGCTATTGGCAGAAATGCGTCCGGACCCCGCAGTAGGTTACTGTTGCTGGGTTATCCGAGGGATGAAAGGGTGCTGTCCCTCCGCCTGCTCCCCCATGGCAGCTCAGTGGACACCATCTGCCAGAGGCCATTGGACAGTCAGGTTTGGGCCCGCAGTGATGAGACATGCGGGGCCTCACAGGATGGGGGTGGAGCTGGCCCCTTCCTCCCTACCCCAATGAGACCCCAAGTTGTTGCCCATGAATGGCCTCTCTGGCTCCTGATCAAGCTGCTTAACAGCCATTATCCAAGAGACTCAGAAACAAATCTCAGAACCCAGTGGCTTTTGGCAGAAATGCATCTGGACCCCACAGTTGGTTACTATCACCGTGCCACCCCAGCGGGGAAAGGGTGTTGTCCCTCCGCCTGCTCCCCCTGGGCTGCTCTGTGGCTGCCATCCTCCAAAGGCCACTGGACAGTCAGATTTGGGCCCTCAGTGAGAAGACACGTGGGGCCTCACGGGATAGAAGTGGAGCCAGCCCTTTCCTCCCTATCCCAACGAGACCCTGAGTCGCCTCCCATGAACGGCCTTTCTGGCTCCTGATCAAGCTGCTTAACAACCATGATCCAAGAGACTCAGGAACAAATCCTGGAAGCCAGCAGGTTTTGGCAGAAATCCCTCCAGATTTAAGTGTTAAAATTTCGGAATTTCAAAATACACAGCCACTACTGCAGCCACACACATATATGTTATTCTTAATGAGCAATAGGACACAAATGGTCTACTGTTGCCTTTTCAGCAGATCGGAGTGTTGGGGTAAAATCCCAAATAATAATAGTGGGTCTGGTGTCAAAATATTGAATGTGATCAAAGTAGAGAGAGTAATGTGGAAATCACCTGCCCCCCAGGTAGGGGGAGGGTATGAAATGGGGGTATACTGGGGTTTTGGGGGGGTGGAGAATGGGCACTGGTGAAGCTATGGGTGTTTCATTGTATGACCGAGACTTAAACCCGAAAGCCTTGTAAATGCTCTCACGGTGATTCAATAAATAAAATTATGAAAATTAAAAAAAATAATATCTAATAACTGATGTTACCATGAAAATTTGATTCTGAAGTTTACTTCATAGATCAGGATTAAAAACAAACAGGAGAAATAATAAGGTTTCATTTAAATTACATCATGTTAATCTGACACAGAAAATATGAATTGATGAAGGAACACTGTGAATTAAATAAAATTAGTCATATAAGTACCAATTTGCTTAATAATTATTCAATTTTTTCCTACATGATATTCTTCTTGCCAATTTTTCCTATCATACCTAAAGTTAATACTTAAAATAGAACATTCTCCTATTCAAAAAGTCAAAAAAGAAATTTCTGTCCTAAATGTCAAAATTATATTCAGCCATTTCCTTTGGTCAGGAACTAGATTTATTTAATATATTCAAAATGGTCTAATATCCATACTATTTGAGTCTTCCAGTTTTCATGTAATTCTGATTTGTTTTATTCTGAAACATACTGCACTACATCTACCTTTCTTTTCATTAAATTGTAAGGAACAGAGAAACAGCCAAGATGTATTAGAATCCTTTTGTATGAGCATTCATGAAATGAAATACATTAACTCCAGGGGGATCAAGGACATTCTGGTGGACGGGCTTCTTCTGCCACAGGGTTGTGATTCAATTAATTCCTTTGTCATTAACATAGTTATAAAAAATGGTGGGATATGGAGATAAAGCTTTGAAAATAAATTTATTTTTGATACCAGATTAAGAAAGAATGCTTCAGGTAGTGTGAGAAATGCAAGTTTGAAATTCAAATGATGCTCCATGGCCTAGAAAATGCAAGACTTTCACCCATCACAGCTGTCAAATAAGATACTTAGGTTCCATGCTACAAAAGGTCTTTTCTGAGTTTTTTCTATAACTGTAGTAGATCAACTTATCCATTGATCATGGTTTTGAAATAAAAATTTCCTAAAATGTTAGTTTGAAAGTAAGATGATCTTTATTCATTATTTTATCAAAAGAAATGTCACAAGAATGAGAATGATTTGAGGTCAGAAAGATAATACAGCAGATTAGATTGGCAAGTGATTGATTTGGGCTCAATGCACAGTACCCCATGTAGTCCCGAGTCCTGCTTTGAGTGAGCCCAGGGCATAGAGCCATGAGTAAATTTTGAGTACTGCCAGGTGTGGCCCAAAAACAAAGTTTTTTTTTCTTTTTTCAGAATGATAAGTAGATGGGAGAGAGAAATAGAAAGAGACAGAGACAGGGAGAATCAGAGAGGGGAAAAAAAAAACAAAGAGATCAAATTTTAACAATATTTTGCACTGTAGCACTGTCCTCCCATTGTTCATCGATTTGCTCAAGTGGGCACCTGTAACGTCTCTATTGTGAGACTTGTTACTGTTTCTGGCATATAATATACATCAAGGGTAGTTTGCCAGGCTTTGCCATACATGCGCAATATTATTGGTAGCTTGATAGGCTCTCCAGGAGGGGCAGAGGAATAGAACTGGAGTCGACCCAGATTGGCCGCATGCAAGGCAAACGTCCTACCTGCTGTGCTATCACTCCAGCACAAACAATATTTAATTTAGCATTAAACATTGTTTAAATGAGGTAATTTGGAAATTCCTTGGGCAAATAGTTTTTTTTACCCTAAAATTTACAACTGGTAATATAAGTAATTACATTTTTTAAATTTATCTTTTTTCCGAAAGATTTCTGAAAAATTGAATGCAAAAAAATTAAACATCTCCCACAAACCTGCCAATTGATTTAATCCTCCGGTCAGTGTAATAGCTTTTTTTCCTGAAAAAGAAAAGAAATCATCTGAGGAAAGGTACATGAAAATACAAGACAGGCATATTGAACATTTTAACATAACAAATTCCATATTCTCAAACTTACCTGAGAGATAATTATTGTTATTATGTGAGGATATGTCTGCACTGAGACCCAGCTCCTGTGTTATACAGAATCAGTGAGCTTGCTTTCTAGCGAAGCTTACCATCTTTTGCAGAATTGCTTGTGATAATATTGTACAGTGTTCTAGCTTAATACTTAACCAGTAGCTTGTATTTTTTCTCTATTACCTTTGTGGAGAAGTTTTTAGGAGCTGGAAGATTTTGTTTAAAATGATGTTTTCAAAATATTAGGCTTAGAAGTCAATAATCACCTTCAATATTCCTTCCACAATTTGCATATGGGAAAGTACATGACAAAATAATTTTCTACCTATACTTTTTTGTTCTATAAATAACTGTAATTTATCATGCTTATGTACCATGTTTTCTTTACTTTTGTCTCAACTTGTCTTTGGGAAAATTCTGCTATGTTTATTAAGGAGATATTTTTCAATTTATTACTGTAACTACTCAACAGTATAGTAAATACTAGTTTCAACCAATATTAGACAATTGACCACAGGTGGAGATGACAGTGGGTACAGTGAAAAAGGTTGTCACTTGGGTGCCACTCTCAGGGTCCCTGCACTTTGTGAGATGGAGCTATTCCACTTTACTCAGTACAGTATATTCTGATGCATGCATATTTTAATTTTTAATTTAGATGTTTTTCGTATAAGGCAGTAATTTCAATTTAATTTTGACTGTGCTAAAACTATTATTCTTATTTTTATAAGAAATTATTCTACGAAATCTGTCTGTCCAAATTTTCTTAAGAGAAAGAGCTTGGAAAAAATGGAAAACTGATGTCATACATGAATACAATTTAATCAGCTACAGCGGGTAGGGTGTTTGTCTTGCACGCGGTTGACCAGGGTTTGATTCCTCTGTTCCTCTTGGAGAGCCCGGCAAGTTACTGGGAGTATTTCACCCACATGGCAGAGCCTGGCAAGGTCCCCATGGTGTATTCTATATGCAAAAAATAAGTCTCATAATGGAGATGTTACTGGTGCCCACTCAAGCAAATTTATGAACAACGGGATGACAGTGACAGTGACAGTGACAGAATAAAAAAGTCATAAGAACTGCTTTTTCCCCTAGAGTGTGCGGCTGGCCTGCAAGCCATGGAGTAAACCTCCTAGAAGGGAGGATCAAATAAAGGGTTTTGGAGGGTCCTCCCAGGATGGGAGATGCATGCTGAGAGTAGACTTTAGACCGAACATGATTGCCACTCAATGCCTTTTTTGCAAATCACAGCACCCAAAAGGAGAGAGAACAAAGAGGAATGCCCTGCCACAGAGGCAGGGTGGGATGGGGTGGGGAGGGCAGGGGGTGAGAGAGATAGTGGGATCAGTGGTGGTGGAGAATGGGTATTGGTGGAGGGATGGGTATTCAATCATTGTATAACTGAAACCCAAGCACAAAAATTTGTAAATCTACAACTGTACCTCATGGTGTTTCACTAATAAAAATCTAAAAAAAAAAGTCATATAAAGATATACTTGACTATCAGTGTGAGAGATGGGTTAGAATGAACAATAATCACCTTTAAATCAAAGTAAAACAATAAGGACTGCTTTGTTTTTTATACTATGTGGAAGGCACACAACTTTCACAACTTTTCTGATAAGATAAAAGTGTTCGTGGTTTTGAAATATCAAGTTCAATATGTATACTATACTTACTTTGGAATAATAATTAATAAAATAAATAGCTAGAAGTTTTAGGTATATAAAGTGTTTTACTTTACTAAAGCAGAGTATTCAAATAAACTTGTTGCGCTTACATATTTGAAATGAGAAATTACATATACTCTTAAATGTGCAATATTTAATAGCGTCAACTGTATTTTCCATCATGAAAATACTTTGCTATCATTAAAATGCAATCAATTAAAAATATTGATTTGGGAGAAGTTTGGGGCAGTACTGGAGGTTAAGCCCACGGTCTCATTCATATATGTACATATATGCAGCTGTACCACTGAAGAGTTGCAGTTCAGCATTCTTATTTTATAAATTTACACTTTCTCAAATTTCAAGTGCTACATTGTAAGCAAATGTGAATTTAGTCACTAAGATGTAATACTATTTCTATTATTTCAATAATAGAAAAATAAAGAAGTTACATGAAAGTCATAACATTGTAGATTCTAATATCACTGCATTTATAACCCCCGTAACAGACCTCAGTAGAAGTATATTGATTCACTTTGGTAGTGAATTAATAATAAAACAAAATAATTATCTAGTTGTGAATGGGCTGGAGTGATAGCACAGCGGGTAGGGTGTTTGCCTTGCATGAGGCCAACCTGGTTGACCTGAGTTTGATTCCTCCGCCCCTCTCAGAGAGCCCGGCAAGGTACCGAGAGTATCTTGCCCACATGGCAAAGCCTGGCAAGCTACCCAAGATGTATTCGATATGCCAAACACAGTAACAACAAGTCTCACAATGTTACTGGGCCCGCTTGAGCCAATCGATGACAATGGGAGGACAGTGACAGTGACAGTTATGATTCTCAAAGTTAAAATTTTGGGTCAGCCAAGACATTTGCCTTTTTGCAGTAATAATTAAAACAGCATGGTACTGGAACAAAGGCAGAACTGCAGACCAATGGAACAGGGTTGAATACACTGACATCTCTCCTCAATCATATGCTCATCTAATCTTTGATAAAGGTGCAAGTAATGTGAAGTGGAGTAAGGAAAGTCTCTTTAATAAATTGTGTTGGCATCACTGGACGGCTACATGCAAAAATATAGGCTCAGAACTCTGCCTAACACCATGTACAAAAGTAAGATCAAAATGGATTAAAGACCTCAACATCAGACCAGAAACCATAAGGTACATTGAAGATAAAGTTGGCAAAACCCTCCATGACATTGAAGCTAATGGTATCTTCAAAGATGCCACGCCACTGGCCGAGCAAGTGAAAACAGAGATAGATAAATGGGACTATCTTAAACTAAGAAGCTTCTGCACCTCCAAAGAAACAGTGACCAAAATACAAAGACAGTCTACAGAATGGGAAAGGATATTCACCGAATACACATCTGACAAGGGGTTGATATCCAGCATATACAGAATACTGGTTAAACTCCACAAGAAGAAAACATCCAACCCCATCCAAAAATGGGGCAATGAAATGAACAGAAACTTTCTCAAAGAAGAAATCCGAATGGCAAAAAAGCACATGAGAAAATGCTCTACATCATTAATCATCAGGGAGATGCAGATCAAAACCACAATGAGATACCATCTCACACCTCAGAGACTGGCCCACATCCAAAAGAACAAAAGCAACCGATGCTGGCGTGGATGTGGCAAGAAAGGGACACTCCTTCACTGTTGGTGGGAATGTCGACTGGTTCAGCCCTTCTGGAAAACAGTATGGACGATTCTCAAAAAATTAGAAATTGAGCTCCCATTTGACCCAGCAATACCACTCCTGGGAATATATCCCAGAGAGGCAAAAATGTACAGTCGAAGTGACATCTGCACTTGTTTGTTCATTGCAGCGCTCTTTACAATAGCCAGAAACTGGAAGAAACCTGAATGCCCAAGAACAGATGACTGGTTAAAGAAACTTTGGTACATCTACACAATGGAGTACTATGTAGCTGTTAGAAAAGATGAAGTCATGAAATTTACATACAAGTGGTACAATATGGAAAGTATCATGCTAAGCGAAATGAGTCAGAAAGAGAGGGATAGACATAGAAAGATTGCATTCATCTGGGGGATATAAAGTAACAAAGTATGAGATTAATACCCAAGAATAGCTGAGATCAGCACCAGGAGGATTACTCCATAACTTAGAGGCTAGCCGGGTATCCTAGAGGAAAGGGCAGTTCAGATAGAGAAGGGAGCACCAAATAAAGTATGTTTGGAGGATCCTCCCAGGAGGGGAGATGCATGTCGAAAGTAGACTATGGACTGAACATGTTTGCCACTCAATGCCTCTTTTGCAGACCACAACACCCAAAAGGAGAGAGAGAACACAGGGGATTGCCCTGCCACAGAGACAGGGGGGATGGGGGGATGGGGGTGGGAGGGATATTATCCATGGTGATGGAAAATGGGCACTGGTGGAGGGATGGGTATCTGATCATTGTATAATTGAAACCAAAGCACAAAAAATTGTAAATCTACAACTTTAAAAAAAATAAAATAAAATAAAGGGGAAAAAAAAAAGACATTTGCCTTTTTGTTGAATGAAGCTTCACTGATTAGTATTAAATATCTTGGCATCACTGCTAAGTATTAAATTGTATTAAATCCGCAGAAAAATAAACTGATCTTTTGGAATCCCAGGAAACCTCTATATTTATATGAAGTCCAGAGGAGACAAATAAAATATATACTTAGTTTTTATTAGGCATGTTACTATAATTTTCATTCTATATTCAATAAATGAAACCCACCATAGTGACATGGTATTTGACTCTATAGTTCCTATTTCTCTGACTATAAGAAGTTAGTATGCACACATATTCAACTATAACTTTCTTAGGAGCAATAGTCAAATCAAAATAAGACAGGGGACAAAATAGTGCAAATAAGTTACAATTATTTGGAAAATTTTAGCCATTTTATTCTGATTACAGAGACTGCATCATTATCCTCAGACAATGGTTTTTGCAACTGGTATTTAAACCATACATTCAATAATTTGTTTAAAAAATTAGATAGCTTTTGGGGCCAGAAAAATAGGACAGTGGGTAGGGCGTTTGCCTTGCATGTGGCCGACCCAGGTTCAATTCACAGCATCCCATATGGTCCCTTGGGCACCGCCAGGAGTAATTTCTTAGTGCAAAGCCAGGAGTAACCCCTGTGCATTGCAGGGTGTGATCCAAAGAGAAAAAAAAATTAGATAGCTTTTAAAAGTGATAAATAATAAACAAGTAATAAACAATAAACCCAGAATCAGGTATATCCAAAATTGACATTTTAAGCATATATTTTCTTCAAAATTTATTGCTATGTCTTTTACATTGTTAAATTTGAATTATATAAATATATATATATATATATATATACTCAAGCGGGCACCAGTAACGTCTCATAACAAATTGTGAGACTTGTTGTTACTGTTTTTTGCATATCAAATACATCACGGGTAGCTTGCCAGGCTCTGCCATGTGGGCAGGATACTCTCGGTAGCTTGCTAGGCTCTCTGAGAGGGGCAGAGGAATCAAACCCGGGTCGGCTGCGTGCAAGGCAAATGCCCTACCTGCTGTGCTATGGCTCCCCCAGGCAGAAATAATGGACTTTCAATATCTCATGTGCTACCCCAACCAGGAGACCTATTTCATTTGAGGACCCACTTCTCTGCCTGCCATAGATCATAAATTACAGATAAGGCCATTGAATCCCAGAGAGGTTAATAATGTGCCACGGTCACACAGATGGAAAAACATATAAGGTCACTCAATCTCAGAGAGGTTAATAACATGCCACCGTCACACAGCTGGGAAAACATTTTGTCCACAGTATATTGCACATGGGCTGGAGCGATAGCACAGCGGTAGAGCATTTGCCTTGCGGACAGCCACCCAGACCGAGCTGGGT
Source organism: Sorex fumeus (assembly GCF_029834395.1). Classification (NCBI taxonomy): domain Eukaryota; kingdom Metazoa; phylum Chordata; class Mammalia; order Eulipotyphla; family Soricidae; genus Sorex; species Sorex fumeus. The sequence goes on from NW_026606064.1 coordinate 29,353,812, forward strand.
TTGATTCCTACGCCCCTCTCAAAGAGCCTGGCAAGCTACAGAAAGTATATTCAATATGCCAAACACAGTAACAACAAGTCTCAAAATGGAGACGCTACTGGGCCCGCTCGAACAAATCATATAATATAGACTTAAAATTTTATAGACTTGTTGAACTTACACATTTTATAAATAGATTATATTTCACTGCCAGAGTACATTCTAATTTATTTAAATCTTCTATTATTAAATGATGCTATTTCTGTTTTTCATAATGTCATATAATGCACTGAATCTTTTTTACACATTTTTCAATTATAACTTTAAAATGGAAAGAAAAGACTATGAAATGTTGTAAGGCTCACTTTAAAACCCATTTTAAAGTTAAATTTCATAGCCCCATTAGAGGCTTAAGACCCACCACAAAAAATGAGGAGGGTATTTATCATATCTGTGCTGGGTATGATGATTTTATTCCTGGTAAAATTATCTACAAATTTCCTACATTAACATTATCTTTGTTTTGCTTTCACATGATTTTGCATAGCATGGGCATGTACAGAGCAAACAGAAAGAGATAAAGAACACAATTTAGATTTTTACAGGTTTCACAGTGTCAACAGGAAAAAAAGTTCTCAGAAATACAGAAACAGAGACTATACAAAGGCATATTCACCGAGCTGCACTCAGGATTAGATCAGCATAGTGACCTAGAGTAAAATCAATCTTCAAAATATCTAATCACAGCACAAATAATCTCTCATGGGCATTTTCTTCTTCTAGGAACCATGTTTCAGTACTTCATAAACTTCTAGTTCACTTATATATCTTATTCATCATTGATATAAGGTGAGGAAGAATTATAAGAATTTCATGTCCTTTTTGCTTTCAAGTTTATTACTATTTTTATAAATAGTTTTTATTTACACAATTCCATTGCTATTTATTTGCCAAGCACTTTTGATATAATTTTATTATCTCCTAGTAATCTTTTCATTGTCAAATTCTGAACCTTTGGCAAAACATGAATGTGAGTTAATATACTAATTATGATATGACTAGTAAGTTATATATCTTCCTTATAAAGATTTGTATACAGTGCATCTGTATGCATATAGAAAACACTCAAATTTCCTACCATTACTTTTAAAAAATTCTATTATTTTTACCCATACAGAAAGAGGAATAGATTGATCTTGAAAATAATTGCTTTTGCCTCCCTCAAAGAATATCTTAAAGTGGAGATAAAACTTTCAGGGAACCAAAAAGTTTCCACTTTCAGCAAGCATAAGTGAAGAAAACTAAGACTGTTAAAAATAACCTAAATCTGTAAAGAAAACATTTTCTCCAGAATAGTCACTTTGAGATAGAATAAAATAGTATTTGAAATTACCTGAATGGCATTCTTATGTTCAGCCTCTCTGCGTACTTGCATAATGTGTCCCATGGAATATGGATTTTAATAAACATGATATCAGGGTTAGCAACAGCAGGCTGCAAAAGAACAAGCACCATTATTAAAAATTAGAGTTGATGATATCATGTTATAGCTTTTGAAAGGAAATAAAGTTTTCTTGTCTGCACATGAAAGACATTAATCTAACATGGCCGACCCGAGTTCGATTCCTCCGCCCCTCTCGGAGAGCCCGGCAAGCTACCGAGAGTGTTCGATATGCCAGACACAGTAACAACAAAGTCTCCAATGGAGACGTTACTGGGCCCACTCGAGCAAAATAAATATACATGAATAAAATTATCAACACATAAAAACCTTAATGAAATGTAATAATGCCATCATACAATAATAATCACTTCTCAGTGTATTTGATTATACTGATCATTTTCAAGAACCCCAATAAGAATAATCATGAGCCAATTGGGCGTCTATTTTTTTGTTCTGTTCTGTTTTGTTTGGGGTAACCCCAGAGATGCTCAAGCCTTACTTCTGAATATGCTCTCATGGATCACTCCTGACAGAAGTTGGGGAACCAAGTGTTGTTCGAATCTGGATAGGCCACATGCAAAGCAAGCACTCTTCTTGCTGTCTGATCTCTTTGGCCTCGCAATCCAGCATTTTTGCTCAAGGAAATGAAAACATTGAGAGCTACCACCAGTCATTCATTAATTTAGTTATTTGTTCTTCCATATTTTAATTAATAGTACCCACTAAATCCTATAAAAATCTAGGTGAGGGGTGATAATGATGGGTAGGAGGTGTGGAGGGAATGATGAGATATAAGCAGAGATTAAGGCGTTCTGGTGAAGAACATGGCATAATAGCACACCACTGCACATGAAAAAACAACATTGGTTCTATATTTAAAAAATTATGTAAAAGAATTCTCATAAATAAAAAAGAAAACATCCCTAATACCGGGCTTGAGCGACAGCACAGCGGGTAGGGCGTCTGCCTTGCACGCAGCCAACATGGCCGACCCGAGTTCGATTCCTCCGCCCCTCTCGGAGAGCCCGGCAAGCTACCGAGAGTATTCGATATGCCAGACACAGTAACAACAAAGTCTCCAATGGAGACGTTACTGGGCCCGCTCGAGCAAATCGACGATCAAAGGGAGGGCCTTCTAATACCAGTAGTCTGAGGATTTTGGTTTTGTTTTTAGGCCACTCCTAGTTGTGATCTGGGTTTACACTAGGCTCTGCCTTCAGGTATCACACCTGATGACTCTACCAACTGTACTATCTGAGAATATTTTAAGAACCAAATAGTTGGGGCAGGAGCTATAGTACAGCAGGTAGGGCATTTGCCTTGCATGTGGCCAACCTGGGTTCAATTGCCGTTATCTCATATGGTCCCTTGAGCACCGCTAGGAGTAATTCCTGAGTGCAAAGCCAGGAGTAACTCCTGTGCATTACCGTGTGTGACCCAAAAAGCTGAAAAAAAAAAGAACCAAATAATCATAATACATTTAGATCTGGCTTACTGATAAAAATAAATTATTACTGAAATGATTATTATGGCTTTATATATAATTTGTGCTTAAATTCTACTCTACAAAATGCCTGGAGAGATGCTGTCTTAACTTATTACAACATCTGCGACCCGTAGGTTAGGGGATACTTTTGTGGTCTTTCTAGCAACAAATCCCACAGAGCTATCTTTCATGTTGTTTTAGGAGCTGTGTATGCATAAAGGAAAAAAATGGCCATTTTCAGTTATGTAGATATACCCACTAGTTAGACTTTAGCAATTTAACTGGTCTTTAGTTAATTAGCATTGATCATTTAAACTTTATCTAGATGGAATGTTTCAAAAACATTAAAACCATTAAATCTCGGGCTGGAGAGATAGCACAGTGGGTAGGGTGTTTGCCGTGCACATGGCCGACCCGGGTTCAATTCCCAGCATCCCATACGGTCCCCTGAGCACCGCCAGGAGTAGCTCCTGAGTGTAGAGCCAGGAGTAACCCCTATGCATCGCCAGGTGTGACCCAAAAAGCAAAAAAAAAAAAAATTAAATCTCGAAAAGTACAGAAGAAAAGTATCATGTATTATTTAATTATAGTTTATTGATTTAAATCATTTAATTAATTAAATTCAGGTTTTAAATGAAACCTGGGGCACTCTATGACATATAGTTATAATACTATAACGTGGAGGGTGAACTGACTACAACTGTCATTCACATGCACTGCACAAAGCAGCATTTGTCAGTTTGTTCCATGCAATACTACAGAGAAAAAATGCAGATAGGATAGAGAGGCATTCTATGACCAGGTAAATTTGGACTTTTTCACTTCATGATTTGTGATACTGAAATATATACGCATATGCCCCAGTCAAGAATGTGAAAAAGTAAGCTAAATTTCCTAATTTGTAGACCAAGAATGATTTCTTCCATGTAGCTCACTGAAGTGCTAGTATTTTCCAAATTGCCAGGGGAACAATAGCCCACAGTGCCTTGATAACATAAAATTTCCTGTATAGTTTTTACTTAGAATAGGTGTTTAAAATGAAAGAATACAGTAATAAAAATAATTGACAATGGCAAAAAGTATTGTAAAACTAGACACACACTTCTGATTTCAGACCGAGTTTTCATGCATGAACTATGCTTGAAAATAAACAATATGCATTTATTTTACATATACATTAAATCTTTCAAACACCTGTCTTTTTAAAAATACTTTTTACCCAGTGAGAAAGTAATATGGCACAGATCAAGGAAAGAGGGGAATAACAATGTTGTTGGTGTCTTTAGGTTATGAATTTCCCAAACATGTTGGAAGGTTTCTGTGCAAGAGTGGTATAAATAAATAAATAAATAACACACATACCAGCACACATAACACATACTTATAGCTTTAAATAGGATTTAAATGATTTCTTTATCTGAGACAAGAAAAGGAAGCATTTTATATTTTATTATATTCTTCCCACCTAATTCTTAAAAAAAAATTCATATAGTCCTACTTGTAACAAAGATCCTTTATATGAAGTAGCAGTATTGGTTACTGCTATTATACCAGTTTACCTTTCTTATACCAAATATATTTTAACTTTGATCCTAACTGCCAACTTATTTCTACCATATGCCAGAAATAAGTGTCCACAACCACAAAGAATGAAATACAAATTCCATGCCTATTTCATGACCATGAGAAAACTATTTAATGTATCATCCTCAGTTTTTGACCCTTGAGAAATGGAAATTTCACTCACATCTCTCTCTTTAATCTTTCCTTCTCTTTTTCCTTCTATAGAGTGGAACATTTCCTTTGGTCTTCAAAGCTTGCTATACTGTAAGTGGCCTTTAAATTGTACAAGCATGAAAGCCAAAGATAACTTATACTTCCGGGGAGATTTAAGTAAATTCACTTGGATCAAATGACTGAGGAATTAATTTATTTCTGGCATAATTATATAGTATATATTCAAACTTGGTATAAACTATAATATTACAATATTCTGTAGGTTTCAGTTTCTTTTAAACGCTTTTTTTCTATGTATATATTTGAGTTTTCCTATGCTTACATGGTTTCATTCATTATTGGGAAGATGTAGGGTTTTCTCAGCAGTTATTCAAAGACTAATAGATCAAGAACTTCAGGGTTACTAAAACTATATCTAGAACTTATTTTCCTGCAATACAGAAAACTTTTATGAAATGATTCAAGTAGCACTGTTCCACTGTAGCACTGTCCTCCCATTGTTCATTGATTTGATTGAGCAAGTGGGAACCAGTAATGTCTTCATTGTGAGACTTGTTGTTTCTGTTTTTAGCATATCAAAAATGCCACGGGAGCTTGCCAGGCTGTGCTGTGCCTGCAGGATACTCTCGGTAGCTTCAGCTTTCCCGGGCTCTCCGAGAGGGATGGAGGAATCCAGCCCAGGTCAGCCACATTCAAGGCAAACACCCTACCCCCTGTGCTATCGCTCCAGCCTATTCAAGTAGAATCAGAAAAAAAAATAATTGCCACCAGAGAGACATATTCAACATGTATATTTACTTAAGATAGGCGATCTGAGAAGTTCATGAATGCATTGTGATCATTCTTTTCTCTCTAAGGAGTGTTTCCTTTGAGTTGGAAATGAGTAGTATTGTGAACAGGAAGATTCTGTAACAAAAAGCAGCTCTGTGGGATGTTGGTTTTGTTCTACTGCATATGGACATCTTTTTCTCTCTCCCAGAATCTTGATTTCTGAACTCTGGGAACACTGGCTATAGTGTACAGTACTAGTGTGAAGAGTGACAGACAGATATTGGGAGAGATCTGGGAAGGCTTAAGTGCTACACCTGGGTAGCAGTTACAAAAAATTTGAGTAGCTCCTGAATTGTTTTACCTAGTAGAACATCCTAGAATTGAATGACTTATCACTTCTACCACAACTACCTAGATCAACCCATCAACATTTCTTCCTTAGGTTCCAAAAGTGCTTTATAACAGAGCCTTTCCTCATACTCATTCCCCAAGGGTATTCATTGCACCAGAAACTTTAAATGTAAATCAGATTCTTGTAGATCTAGCTCAGAAAGCACTTGTCTGGCATGTGTGAGGATTGATCCCTGGGAGTAAAAAACAAACAGAAAATTCAACATAAAGTAAGTCACAATATATATTTTCTCAGAACCCCATATATTCAGAATGAAAAGTTCTTTGATGATTTATACTGCCACTTATAAAAACATCCTAATACCTGGCTCATCTTTCTTAAATGTCTTTAACTCAATCCACTTTTCTTTATTTAGTAGCTTGCTTCTATTTGTCTACCCTTGCTTTAGCCTTTTCATCACACCATAGTCTCCTTTCTATAGCATTTATAGGATTTTCTCCCTTCAAAATAGAGAAGTTAATCATTTAAATGACATGACATCTTTGTTTTGTTCACTTATGTGTCCCAAGTACCTATTTCTATGCATGCACTTAGGAGTCATTCACTAAGACTTACTGAATAAATTACTGTTTGAATACGTTTTCTTATTTTGAGCACACATTCTATGAAATCTGAACATAAGCAATACATGTTGAGGATAAGAAGGCAAATTGTTCTAGAATAAGATGTATGTCAGAATTCAAACTAATCATATGAATAGCATGCCAGGCACTGATTATTAATTCATTTTTTCAATTTCTAAGATATCAAATTATATAATACACTTAAAGGAGGTTTTGAGAAGTATATTCCTACAATAACAGTATTATCAGTGAGTGAAATGTCAAAGTAAGTGCACATACAACTAGAACATTTTTAACTTTGCATGTATTAGATTTAAAACACATATTGAGAGAACCTTTTCAAGAAGTATGAACTGTCTTCTTTTACAACTCTGCCAAATTAATTTTTCTTTTGTTATATGTCTACTTTAAAAAAATGTAGCTTTTATGACTTTTTAAATAAAATTGGCAGCTACTGAGTAGGGGATTGGCGTTAGCATTGTGTTGGCAGGAAATAAGATTTCCAGCTCTCTGAGAATGCATAGCTCCCAATCTGGCAGAATTCTGTTTAGCTCTAATGAAGGCAGACTTTCCCAAAGGAACAAAACACCAGCCACCCACCCTCACATTTTGCGTTATTATTTAATTATTCTATCCAAAATTCTCAAGAAGCAGAACATTTTCCTTCGAGAAAAGGAGAAACTTAAATATATAGTTTTACAAAGTTATTCTGCAGGTTTCTGGGAGAAAACTGAAAGAAAATAGTAGTTAAAGATTCCAAGTCTAAAGTAAATATAAATACAATTCTGCTATGGACTTGGGGGAAAAGTTACAGCTATATATAAATTCATATGGCCTTTAAATATCTATCATTATTGTGCATAAAACTGGTTGTTAGTAGTGTGGCAAACAAAATACAAAATATTCTCCAAACTGCTATTCCTGTTGTCCTCAACTTGGAAAATTCCCAAGAGCAAATGGACATGATAGGACATTCACTTTCTTTGCTAAAATGATCCTACTCCTGCCTCTGGCTCAAGGATCACTCCTTGTGCACAAGGATGCTGGAGGTAAAACCTGTGTCTGCTAATGTAAAAGACCAGTGCCTTCACCACAGTACTCTCTCCCTAGCCAATTGAGTCAAAAACCTTGACGTAAAATCTGAAGAAAATTTCTTCATTATATAATCTTATAATTTAATTACAGATTTTTTATTCAACTGAACTGCATTTGTCATAGTAAGTTGATTTTATAGATTTATTGTGATAAGGTAAGGTAAGGTAAAGGCCCTCCCGTTGATCGTCGATTTGCTCGAGCGGGCCCAGTAACGTCTCCATTGGAGACTTTGTTGTTACTGTGTCTGGCATATCGAATACTCTCGGTAGTTTACCGGGCTCTCCGAGAGGGGCGGAGGAATCGAACTCGGGTCAGCCATGTTGGCCGCTTGTAAGGCGAATGCCCTACCACTGTGCTATCGAATCTAGACCTAATTAATTCAACTATTAAAAAATGTAATAGCATGACATGACCCTTCTAACTGAAGACATATGGTAATCCTATTGTCAAAATATATTTGACAGGTAAAAATAAATAATTGTATAATATTCACTCAAATGAAGTTCAGAAATTTTTATTTGACAGTTGATATTCCTTGTGTGAATTTTCCCCAAGAGTTCAGTCTCACCTTTTCCTAAAGATTTTAAAAGTATTTTTAATGACATTTGTCTTCATTTTCTGTGGGACTAATTTTTTATACTATTACAAGAATCTCGTGTGAGTTTACTGATAGGCCGGCACTGAAAGTCACAATTAGTCCTTTATCCATTTTAGTTACTATCCAGTCCTCCCATTGTTCATCAATTTGCTCAACGGGCCCAGTAACATCTCCATTGTGAGAATCGTTGTTATTGTGTTTGGCGCATCGAATACTTCACAGGTAGCTTGCCAGGCTTTGCCACGTGGGCGATATACTCTCGGTAGCTTGCCAGGCTTTCTGAGAGGGGTAGAGGAATTGCGGAGGAATTGAACCCGGCTCGGCCGGCCAGCTGGCCAGCCGGCCAAGTGCAAGGCAAATGCCCTACCACTGTGCTATCACTCCAGTACTGTTACAATCCAAAATTTAAAATATTCATTAAAAGTTAATTTAATTTCCTTTTCTCTAGTGTTTCCTTATCCTCACACTGCACTGTCCACTATCCTCCTGTTGTTCATCAATTTTTCTCAAGTGGGCCCAGTAAATCTCCATTGTGAGACTTGTTACTGTGTTTGCCATGTCGAATATCATCAGGGGTAGCTTGCCAGGCTTTTCTGTGCAGGCGAGATACTCTCGGTAGCTTGTCTGGTTCTCTGAGAGGGGTGGAGGAATCGAACCCGGCTTGGCCAGGCCGACCGTGTGAAAGGCAAACGCCCTACCACTGTGCTATTGCTCCAGCCCACTATACTTACTAATATTTATTCTCAAACCTAGATTATTCGGTAAGTTTTCTTTGTTTTCCTTTGTTCTTATGAACCACATTCAGGGATGCTCAGGGTTTATTCCTGGCTCTGCATGCAGCGATCACTCCTGGTGGTACTCAGGAACTTTACTGAGTGCTGGGGATTCAAAGTGGGTAGGCTGTGTGTAATGCGAGCACCCTTCCCATTGTACTAGCTATCTGGCCTGATAATTGATAAGACATTGTAGCACCACTTAAACTTAGATTATAAACAGCAAAAAAAAAAAAAAATTCAGTTAAAATTCTGTTACTCCAGCGAACAGGCTGAGAAGTCTGGGTTTTCTTGGAGTAAGGTTGGACAGACTACCCCAACCCCACCCATTCTTCAGAAGTCCTGGCAGCCACATCCAACTCCCACAATTGCTTCCTTGTCAACTCATTTGTCCAGACCATAGACCTAAAAGTTTCAACACCTCCAAATTCCTCAGTATTGAAATTCCAGTAAGAGCACACCAAATTAAATGAGTAAGTAATACAGATGCCAATGAAACTTAACAAGCAAAAACAGTAACCCTGAGCCTTAACTAGCAAAATAGCTTACTAAATCCTTAGAAAAGGACTTAACCCTGTGATGTGATTTAATTATTTGCACATAAAAACGGATTTTTGAAATTATTGATTTTAATATTAAAGCTTTGTTATTGAATCAACTTCAACTCTAGAATTGTATCAATGGTTGTAGCTTTTGTCGACATTAAAAAGATGAAAAATAAATTTAAAAAATTTACAGTTGTAAATAATAAAGGAAATTCTCACTAATGAGAGTTATAACAGAAGGCATGACTTGCAACAACTGATAAGTAAACTCTCCAACAAGGACTTAATGTCTCCATAATGAGATACAACAATTTAAAAAAAAATTTCTTTTATGAAAATATTTTTTATCATTCCACTAGCCATTTAGTGGAAACAAGCAATGTAAAAGAAACTACTTTAGGTCTACCATGGGGGCTGGCATGAGGGGTGACTGGGAAAATGGAGACAATAGTGGAGAGAAAGTGAGAGTGTTGATGAGATTGGTGTTGGAATACTGAATGACTAACAAATCATCATGAACAATTTTGTAAACCATAGTGTTTAAATAAAGTTGAGAATAAAAGAGAGGATAATAGGTAACATACAACAGCAGAGATTAAAAATCCCCTGAATCAGAATATATTTGGTTTTCAATGCCAGTTGTGTCATCTTAGTAAAGTATGTTAGACAAGTGGAAAAAGTACAACATTATTTTTAAAAAAATGTGTCATTTTTTCCTTAAATCACAACAAAATTAAAGTAGATGTTAACTGAAAGATAATTAGAAAACTGTAAACAATTAAAACATTCACTCCAGGAGCTGGAGTGATAAGACAGTGGGTAGGAAGCTCGCCTTGCAAGCAGTTGATCGATCCCTGCCAAGAGTGAGCACTACTAGGTATACACAAAAATCAATAAATAAAATAAATAAAAGATTCACTTCAAATATGATATGTGGGAAGAAAAATTTCAAGAGAGAAAACATGATCTAAAGGAAAATCAAAATACATGTATCAGAATGTTACTATACAAACTTCTAGCAAAGTGAAACCTGTGCTGGGAGGTAATTTGGAGCACTGAGTGAATATACTAATAAGGAAGAACTATGGTAAAGATATGTCTATGAAAAACTGACATGTTTGTGCGTGTGCATTCTTACCTTAGGGACTAAAAAATTAATAAATAAAATAAGAGCAAGGAAAATTCAAAGCAAACAGAAGAACAATTATAGCATAAATCAACTAAATTGAAATCAATCAAGAAATTAACAGAAAAAATCAATGAAATCAAAAGATGATTAAAAAGTTCAGTAAATCCATATGTTAATTCAGGCAACGTAAGAATATTGCAATGTAAGAATATTGCTGTGAAAAATACTTCGCCCACAAATACAATTTAAATTAAAGAGATCTATTACTTAAAAGCATTCTATCAAATATCACAAAAAATTAAATGAATAAACTGAGTGTCTAACTACTACTAAAATTTATTGCATTGATAAGATTTACATTCTAAAACAAAAATTGCTAGTAGTAAATTCATACAATAATTATTTCTATCAAATACTTAGGCAAAAATTATTATACCCATTATTTTCAATCTGTTTCAGAGAATAAAAATAGAAGAAATCTTAGATTTCCCTAGGTGTTGTTCAAGTTACTGAGCCATCTTCCATGTCCCAAGGAGAAATCATCTTATTTACTCTCTGCGGTCACCATTACCTTATAACAAAACCATAGGAAGCATTCCCAGAAGACAAAACAATACTCTTCAAAAAATATTTTAGTATATTGAATGTAGCAATGTAGACAAAGAATAACATGATGACCTGAAATTTATCGCAGGCCAATTTAACATTTGAAAATCAATTAATGCAATACCTTACACTGACATTTGTAGAAGGGAAAAAAAAAAGGTATGTGATCCTATTCATAGATACAAAAAGCACTTAGCAAAATTCAACACTTATTTAAGATAAAGAGTCTGAACTAAATAGAAAGAGAAAGGAATTTCCTCAACTTGGCAAAAAAAAATATTGATCTTAAAAAAATACATCGCTGTAATCACTTGCTATAAAAGTAAGTTTTCTAACTAACATCAGGAAAAAGGAAAAAATATCCTCTCTAGTTACTACTTTACAGAATTAAAGTAAAATTTCTAGCTAATAAGGTATGACACAGAAAGGAAATAAAAGATGTATAGATTGATCCCTCTATTCAGATATGATAATTATGTAGATAATTATGTATAAATTTAAATAAGTAAAACAAAAACACACCCTTCTGGGAAAAAATTAGTATTATAAAAAGTTGCAGCATAAAATCTTATATATAAAAGTCAATTGCTTTTCTGTATTCAGGCAGTGGACAGTTGGTTTTAGAGATTTTAAATAGAGTACTTTTTACATTAGTACAAATAAAACTAAATACCTGCATATAAATTTAGCAAAATGGTATAAGATTTAAATGAGAAAAACTATAAAAACTTATATGAAACAAAGTAGAGAAATAGAGTGATATATTCATGGGTTTTTTTGTGTAGTGACACTATATGATACTATTTTGATGAATATAATTTATTATATATATATTTACAAATATATATTTACATCCAGTAAAAATAATGCAAATTGTATGGGCACTGATACTTCTTCAAATACAACAAATGCATTACTCTGGTGAGGTTTTTGGTAATGGAAGAGACTCTATATATATGGTCTAAAGTCATATATGGGAAACATGTATTTCCCTCTCAAATTATATGTGAACCTTAAAGTGATTTAAAACTAGTCTTAAAAATAAAAACATGCCCATGGCTGGAAACGTGCCATAGAATGTGGGGGGCAGAGGGCAGTCAAGATAGAGAAAGAACCACTATGACAATGGTAGTTGAATCACTCTGGACAAGAACTGAGTTCTGAAAGTAGGTTAAAGGGATATGCATGATAACCTTTCAGTATCTGTATTGTAATCCATAATGCCTAAAAGCAGAAAGAAAGAAAGAAAGAAAGAAAGAAAGAAAGAAAGAAAGAAAGAAAGAAAGAGAGAAAGAGAGACAGACACAGTGAGAGAGAGAGAGAGAGAGAGAGAGAGAGAGCAGAAAAGTCCTGCCATAGAGGAAGGTTGGGGAGGGGTGGGTTGTGGGAGGGTAACTGAGGACATTGGTGGTGGGAAATGTACACTGGTGAAAGAACAGGCGTATGTATGACTGAAACCTAATCATGGATAACTTTGTCACTACGCATCTCATGGTGATTCAATCAAAAAATAAAGAAATTCAGAAAAAAAAGAAAAATAGGGCAAAAATAATTACTAAGAAAGTCATTCATAGATCCTGAATTATAATCTACACACTAACAGTTTGGCACTTTTTTTTCAACAATCTGATTTTCTTTTCAAATAGCTTTATACTTTACATAGGTATAATCATTCATTCTTTAGTGTTTAAGATTTCAAAAATAGTATGCCCTTTGAAAAATATTTAAATTTATGTAAATATACAAGGTGGAAAAAGGAGTATATATTTAAATTTGACTCTACATATGCATTCCACTTACATTTGGTAGAAAATAACTATATTTTATAAAGGCATGTTTCATACTTTCCATACTAAAACATAAGCTATTATTTCTCTTTCAGCATATTACATAACAGAACCAATAAAATTAAAGCTCTTACCTCCTTTTCCAACATCAAGCCTTCTGCTCTGAGGTTCTTTTCAAATGTGTTTCGTTTGTCATATTGTATATTTGACTTCCTATAAACCAGTATGTAGTCAATCCTTTTTTTTCCATCTTTGAATAGAAGTCCACTGGATGCAATGTAATTCATGTCATTCTGCAAATAAACAGTATGAGTTTAAGACATAGTCAGGTTTAAGGCATGTTATCCAATATTAAAATACATGTATATATGTATTTCCCTCAGTATAATATGTAATGATGATTAGATAAAATATACATTCTATTATAGAAGACAGAGACATTTGCACGTACTAAATTTCAAATTAGGCATTTTGGTGTTGGTATCAAAAAGTATTTTTTCAGTAAGTTGCTATAAAATAATATCAAACATATTTTAAATATTTATGAAAACATCCAGTTCAAACATGAGTGATTTTTATATTCTATCTACTTAAAACCCACAATTCATATTTTAAGAGGTAAGGATATTGGGGCTTAAAGAACATAAATAACCATGAACTAAAATCACCAAGTTTCAACCCAAATAATGTTGCTCAAAACAAATGTTATTTCCCTAATGTAAACAAACACTAAGATCAAACAATAATTGCTGAGTTGCTTACACCAAAAAGTGCTTGCTCCCAAGGTTTAAGACAGTATTTAAAGTAAAATAGCTTACTTACCAAGTCTAATTACTTGCTCATCAGACTTCTTCATATCCCTCACTTTGTGATACCCTGTACTCAAGCTATTTTCAGAGACTGCCACCATTTCAAAAAAAATCAAGTTTTGCAATATTTTATTTAAAATCAGCTATCTAAATCCTCAGAATACTTTGAAAAACTTCCTTTGATTTCACTCTTCTGAAACACTTCTAAGACCATATGGTATTACTTAATAGAATTGCAATAAAATTAAGTTTATTAATCAATAGCTTCTCCTGATTGTCTTTTTGGGAGCCAAGGGAGTTGTTTACATATATGCTGTCCAATGTGACAGAGACCCAGGAATTAATTCCAATTTTGTATGACTTTAGGTGCAAGCTCTTCAAAAGTTATATACCTTGTTCTTTCTTTCTCCACATTTTCTTTCAAATTATTTAGCCATCTGCCTCAACTTTCACTATTAATGTTTCTAATATTGACATTCGGGTGATTCATAAATTTTTCCTAGTATTTGGAGGTTTAATGACAAAGGGATCTCAGACCAATTTTTGGAGGACCCTGTCTGGTACATATGTTCAGCTCAAACTTGGAAAAAATAATGACTAGAGTGAATTAGAGTCCAAGGGGTTAGGGTCAAATTACAACCCTGGTGAAGTGACAGGAAAGATATGAATGACTGTCATCCTGCACATACAGAAACAGGGACACAGGGAGAGAGAAAGAGAGAGAGAGAGAGAGAGAGAGAGAGAGAGAGAGAGAGAGAGAGAGAGAGAGAGAGAGTTGCTTCAGAAACTGATTGTTAGAAACATGGGTTTAAATATAAGATTTCAGAATATGATATCCTCCAGGTTTGAAAATAAGAAGTCTTTGTTCTTTTTCCAAGAACAGAACAGCTTTGCAATTTTCAATATTATTTTATTAGAAACCACAAAGTGCCTAACTCTAGAGCAGTCATCAGGGCCTTGTGGTTGAGTAATAATAGTATCAACAGTAAGAGCCAACACTAACTCATGACTTATTATGTCTAGACATTGTGCCAAGTGCATTATAAAGCTGGTTTATTTGAGATTCTCGTAATTATTTAAGGTTGATATTATTACGGTTTATAAAAGTCAGAGGTCAGTAAAATGCATGCAACATATTAATTACCATAGAACTGTTTCATGTCTTTTAATTATTTAACTGAACTTATTAGTTTCGGAAACATTTTCTTTCTAAGGATAAACAGAATTCAAAACAAATGTAATTCAATTAAATAAAATGGGGGCTGTAGCAATAGCACAATAGGTAGGGCATTTGCCTTGCATGAGGCTGACCAGGGTTCGATTCCCAACATCCTATATGATCCCCCAAGCTCCACCAGGAGTAATTACTGAGTGCATGAGCCAGGAGTAACCCTGTGCACTGAGGGTTGTGACCTAAACAGAAAAAAAAAAGACGTAGTAATTAAAACCGCATCATATTGGAATAAAGACAGACCCGCAGACCAATGGAATAGGGTTGAATATCCAGACACACACCCTCAAATATCTGATGATTTAATCTTTGATAAGGGAGCAAGAAATGTTAAGTGGAGCAAGGAAAATCTCTTTCACAAGAAGTGCTGGCAAAACTGTAAAGCTACATGCAAAAAAATGGGCCAGACCTCTACCATGCATAAAAAGTCAGATTAAAATGGATTAAAGACCTCTACATTAGACCTGAATCCATAAGGTACACAGAAGAAAATGTAGGCAAAACCTTTCATGATATTGAATCTAAAGGTATCTTCAAATATGAAATGTCACTGACCAAAAAAGTGAAAGCAAACAAATGGGACTACACTAAACTAAGAAGCTTCTGCACCTCAAAAAAAGAGGGGCCAAGTCAACAGAATGGGAAAGGTTATTTATCCAATACTCTTCTGATAAGTGATTAATATCAGAGATCTAAAAGGCTAACCTCTATTAGGAAAAAACATCCAAGCCAATCAAAAAATGAGGCAAAAAAATGAACGGAAACTTTCTCAAAGAAGAGATTTGAGGGGCTGGATCAATAGCACAGCGGGTAAGGCATTTGCCTTTAATGCGGCCAACCCAGGTTCGAATCCCAGCATCCCTTATGGTCCCCTGAGCACCACCAGGAGTGATTCCTGGGGGGAAGCCAGGAGTAACCCCTGTGCATCGCCGAGTGTGACCCAAAAAAGCAAAATAAAAAAAAGAAGAGATATGAATGACCAAAAGGCATATAAAAGTGCTCTACATCATTAATCATCAGGGAGATGCAAATCAAAACAACAGTAAGATATCACCTTACTCCACAGAGACTAGCACACATCCAAGGGAACAAGAACAACCAGTGCTGGTGCGGATGTGGGGAGAAAGGGACTATTCTTCATTGTTGATGGGAATGCTTCAATGTTGATTGGTCCAACCTTTTTGGGAAAACAATATGGACATACCTCAAAAAATTAAAAATTGAGCTCCCATTTAATACAGCAATGCCATTTCTGGGAATATACCCTGGAGGCTACAAAATACAGTGCAGAAACACCATCCGTACTTCAATGTTCATTGCAGCACTATTCATAACAGGGAAAATTTGGAAATGACCTGGGTGCTTGAGAATAGATAAATGGATTAAAAAACTATGGCATATCTACACAAGGGAATACATAACTATTAAGGAAAATGAGGTCATGGAATTTTGCCTATTAATGGATGGAGCTGGAGAGTATCATGCTGACCTGGGTTCTATCCTTGGCATCCCATAAAGTTCCCTGAGCACAGTCAAAAGTAATTCCTGAGTGCACAGTCAGGAATAGCCTCTGAGCATTGCCGGGTGTGATCCAAAATACAAAGAAAAGAAAGAAAGAAAGAGACAGAGAGAAAGAGAAAGGAAAAGAAAGAAAGAGTAAGAAGGAATGGAAAGAGAAAGGAAGGGAGAGAGAGAGAGAGAAGAGAGAGAGAGAGAGAGAAACCACATCAACTTTTTCTAAAGTTTTCCTTATATTCTCTCAATTATAATGTCCTCCAAAATCCCTACCCCAGGTAATTACAATCCTTTTGTTTGTAGTTTCACTTCATAATAAAATAATGCAATATTTTATTTCTATTTTCAAATCTTATATAAATGCAATAATAAAATAGACTTTGATTTGTACCTTGTTTAATACTGAAGGTATAAAATCTATCCCTTATCCTTACATAATTGTGGTGCAGTGCTATAATAATCTATTACATGAATACAACAAAAATATATGTTTTTTGTTGATATATTCATCATACAAGATGATGAACGTTTGAATTGTTTCCAGTTGGTTATTATAAATAACTCTATACTCAGTACTCATGTGTATACCTTGCAGGTCACTTTCTCATACGTTCTATTAGTTATATACTTAGAAAAAATATCACTGATTCTCATAAAGTACTCATTTTATTTACTTATTTTTGTTATTTGGGTCACACCCAGAGGTGCTCAGAGATTATTAGTGGCTCTGCCCTCAGGGTTACTTCTGCCAGGGGTTCAGGGACCATATATGGGCTGGAGCGATAGCACAGCGGTAGGGCGTTTGCTTTGCACGCAGCCAACATGGCCGACCCGAGTTTGATTCCTCCGCCCCTCTCGGAGAGCCCGGCAAGCTACCGAGAGTATCTCGCCCGCACAGCAGAGCCTGGCAAGCTTCCCATGACATATTCGATATGCCAAACACAGTAACAACAAAGTCTCCAATGGAGACGTTACTGGGCCCGCTCGAGCAAATCGATGATCAATGGGAGGGCCTTTACCTTTATATGGTGCTAAGGATGGAACCCAGTTAGCTCTGTGCAAGGCAACTGCCCAACATGCAATACTATGGCTCTGGCACTACAAAACACTTTAGTAGAAAGAACCAAACAGAATTCCAAAGCAATTTAAACCTATGGCAATAACCTTTTTTTTCCTCTTACTCCACAACTTTTCTTTTTTCAACCTAAAAAAATTTACATTTTAGTCATCTGGTTAGAGGGATGATTTAGTAGTAGCACTGTAGCATTGTCCTCCCATTGTTCTTCAATTTGCTAGAGCAGGCCCAGTAACGTCTCCATTGTGAGACTTATTGTTACTGTGTTTGGCATATCGAATACGACACGGGTAGTTTGCCTGGCTTTGCCGTAATGTACAAATATTTCAATTCACCTTTCCAGTATCACTGATACCTTATCTAATTAGGTATCACTATGCACTCTAAATAATAAGTCCTTGGACATTAATTTCTGTTAGAATTTCAAATATATATGTATATATATATATATATATATATATATATATATCTGTGGCTGAACATTTTGTTCTTTCAAAAACATTTAAACATAGAAAAATTCTTAAGTTAAATGAGTAATTTGCATACTTGTAATGTTTTGTGTTATTTGTTCCTATTTACATTATTTTTTCATATTCCAAGGTCATAAAATTTATTTTCTCCATTACCTTCTGAAAGCTTTACTGTTGATTCTTTTAAACACATATTTGAGATCATCCAGGATTGATTTTGCTGCATAAGATGTCTGACAGTAGTCATATTTTATTATTTCCATGTGGTTAACCACTTTTAGCACCCAACTACAAAATGTTCCTTTTTTGTTGTTTGTTGCAGTCCAACGTTAAAAAAATCTAATTTCCATGAAATGAAATAAAAATAATGATTTTCTGAAAAATAAAGTTGTGCAGGGTATTGGAGAGAGTTTAGGTGTTAAGGTGCATATCGTGTATGTGACCAATGGTTGTTTGATCCTTTAAAGATACGTTTCTCAAAGCCTCAACAGATGCAGAACTGGAACCCCTCCAGTGCCTTGTATAGAACTGCTGGCACTAAGTAGACCCAGAGTTACTGGAAAGGGGTCCCCTTCAAAATAATGTGTAAATATGAACTCCTTCCTCTCTTCTTCCCTCCCTCCTTCCCTCCCTTCCTTTTTTTGGGACAAACCTGGTGGTGTCCAGGACTTTCTCCAGGCTCTGCGGTTATGGATCACTCACTCCTGGTAGGCTCAGGGGACCATATGTGGTGCCGGGGATTAAACTTGGTTTGGCTGTGTGCAAAGCAAACACCCTAACTGCTATACTATGAGTACAGTTCATGAATGTTCTTATTTAACCATGCTTTGAATTGTTAAAAGATTCTTTCATCAATTACAGATAAATCTGTAGCATTCATACATTTACTTTGCAGTACAGATTTCTATCCGGTATGTGTCTAGGATAACAGTGTACTGATTCACCAAATATGCTTACTTTCAACTTTAGCAGGGTGCTGCTTCTGACAAACGCAGTCTGCTCTGTGCTGTACCTGATAAAGTTTTGAGAAAGCTCAAAAGATTTCACAATGTACAGATGATATGTTCTTAATTACTGATTCCTGCCTTATGTTTTAAATATGCACTATGCCATATGATATGGCACGGAAGACAAAGTTTTTGCCAGTAAATCTAGGCCTCAGGTACTCTGAGTATCTGCCCCGATCCTCAATAATAATTCAATCATTAATAATTATTAATTTGGTAATCCAAATTTCATAATTCAGAATTCAATTCAGTAACATCCGGTTATTTGGTATTTCTGTTTGATCCTGCAGAGAGGTCTCAGAGGATCCTGAGTTACTCTGTAGAGCATCTACAGCCTAAAGTTAAAGGCAGACAATGGGTTATACCAACTCTCTTCTGTAACTAGGAAGACATTAGTCTGCTTTCAGTTCATTGGACAAACTTTCCATGTTCCAAAGAGGGCTTTCTTAATTCTACCATGAAAATCTTTCAACAATGAAAATCTTTCTCATTGTTTTCCACAGCTGATATTTTTTGCAGGTTTTTTCTTCAAAGTGCACATTTTTTCCTTGGCTGATTTAATGGAATATTAGGAAATAGCAGTCTAGACACAATTAGTTTGATGTGATGTTTTACTGAGAAGTTTTAGTCTTCTGATCCTCATGAATTAGAGAAAAATGAACAGTCTGGTTATATAAATTATTTCAGTGCTAAAACCATTTTCTGATAATACCTTGCCACTGCAAGAGGAGGAGTACTTTTCAATATACTTTATTTCATTTCAGATTATTGAGAATCAGTTTTATACAGTTAAAAAATGGAGCAACCACAGTAACAAAAACTCTACTACAAAAACAAATAGAAGAAAATGCATTCTGGCACAAAGAAATTCCACATATGTAGAAACCTCATAAGAATTGCTAACTTGATCTAATACTTGTATCTCCCTCAGAGAATGCTTTACTTAAAAATGATACTAAAAGGGCCAAAGTAAAAGCACACGAGCTGAGCATCACCAAACCTGATCTCCAGTACAGAAAATGCCAGGAGTCACCTCTCTACACAGAGACCTAATGATGGGCACGGTTTCCCAAACATAAAACCGAAGGTACTTACAGGAAAAGAATTTTTATATATATTTGAAGCACACATAGGTTTACTTTAAATATAGAACACACATTTATTGATTTTCCTATGCAATTCACCTTTGTTTGCAAATCTTAGGAAATCCAAACCTCTGATCAAAAGTTTTAAGGTGAGCTGTTCACTGTTGCTGGAGCCTGGTTTATTATACATAAACCAAACTGTTGTATACAGAATCACCAGTAATACATACCTCCTCTAAGTTAGTGTCTCTGTATTCTTATCAGAAAGCAGGATCTCAACTAACTATTCCAACTCCTACTAAAGTCTAACAGAGAATGGTGCCACTTATTAAAAGAACAGCAAAATAATCTTTAGATAAATTATACTGATATCAGTTAAGAATACATCAAGTCCTCTTCCAACTTCTATTTAGATTAACTAATCTCATGCTGAAAAGAACAGACATATGCATAATTTCCCCATTTTATAGTTGCTAAAATGAAAGCAACTTTAAAACATAGACGTATAAGACTGCATTTTCCAAATTCTACACTAGTGCTTATAAAAAGTACTAAGGGTATTGAAAAACACAATACATTATATATAATTATGTATTATTGCCATTGAGTTACTGCTTGTGAAGATTAGAAACTCTATCATAACAACTGTTTTTGTTGAATTGGTTTTATAACTTAGTATTATGTGTTATATACACATATATGTGCATATAATCAATACATATATAATCAATATCTGTATATAATCAATATCTCAATCAATATGTGTATATAATCAATATGCATATAATCAATATGTATATAATCAATAATCAACTAAAGCCAAAGCAAATATTTGTTAAAGATTCTACATATGCCAAGTAGTTCATGTCAAACACATATTTTAGTCTTCATAAACTCCTGATGTGTAGGTTTTATTTGGGGGCAGTATTGTGAATAAAACAATTGTGCCAAGGTTATTAGGCCATTGAGGTACAGGGTGTCTGTTAGAATACAGGCAGTCTAATTTGAAGTATCAACTCTCACAAATCACAATCGTCGATTGCCTCGAGCAGGCCCCAGTAACGTCTCCTTCATCCTAGCCCTGAGATTATATTCAAGGCTCTTTAGGAGAATGAGACCCATCACTGTTACTGGTATTTGGCATATTGGGTACGCCACGGGGAGTTTGCCAGACTGTGGCCGTGTGCTTCCGGGAGCTGGGTCTTAGCTGTTGATGCATTACAGGGAACTGGGGGTCAGTTGGTGGGTGTGACCCCTCCCTACTGGAGGATGGAGGATTTGGGTGGAGGATGCTCAGCCCTGATCCGAGCAGGCTTGGAGATCTCAGCCCCGGGACCCGCATGCCTTTGTTCCTCTGCTGGTACCTTCATGTGTGTGGAGAGTGGTCTCAGCATGGTGGTGGCTGGTCCTGGAGGTCTTTGTCTGCCAGAGCCCTGGTCGGGGCAGGGAGGAAAGCTCAACCCGCTCCCCTCCAAGGGGAAGCAGTTAGATAGTAATGATTATATTCGAAGTAAAAAGTCATGATGAATGCTCCCATGCCTATTGGGTTACAAGGAAAGCTAGATATATTTGTCAATCATTATAGCACTAAAATATCTCATCTCCTAAAATTTTGTTCCATAAATTGCAAGATTTAAAATTTGTAAACATATATAAAATTATGAAAAATCCTCATTTTACTTATTATTTTTAATTTTTTATATAATACAAAGTCAAAAAATGATTTTTTTTTTAAAAAATCTCATTTGAAGGAATTTTTTTAGGGGCTTAAAAGGCAGTTTACGAGAGAAATGACTCTGAAGAGGTAAGAAATACCACTCTGGAATCAAGCTGGAAAGTCAATATTATATCTAACTGATTGACTTATAGATTCAGGTTTTATTTGGGGGCAGTATTGTGAATAAAACAATTGTGCCAAGGTTATTAGGCCATTGAGATACAGGGTGTCTGTTAGAATACAGGCAGTCTAATTTGAAGTATCAACTCTAAACCCTATATTTTATGATCTCTCTTGACTTAGTAAAATAATATTGCCAATTTCATTTTACTTCTTTTCAAACTTTTGTTCTTTTTGTGTGTGCACATATTATAATTGTGGCATGCTGCAGATTAAAAATAAATATTTACCAGAGAACTCTATCAATATATACTAATAATGTTTCACTTATTTTCTATGATCTGCTGCTACCTATTGATTGATCATTTAGTGGGATGATCAGAACTACCAAAGTATTTTTCAGAAATAATTGCATAAAGCTTCTTTTTTTGTGTGCTGTCCTTAGTAACTTGTCCTATCTGGAATGTTCATAGATTTCCTTTATCTCCCTTTCATTTTTGATGTGCAAACTACATTGGTCTTTGTGACCCCAGATTAACAAAATAAATAAGACTTGGGAGAAATGAATAGTGTCTCCTTTTTTAAACTATTCTCTTGACATATTCGATATGCCAAACACAGTAGCAACAAGTCTTACGATGGAGATGTTACTGGGCCTGCTCGAGCAAATCGATGAACAATGGGAGGACAGTGCTACAGTGCTACTATTCTCTTGAAAGGCAGGTAAATTCCATAACTTTGTCACAGTCTATAACTGATGGAATAAAGATAATCACCTTCAATTTATGGGGCTGTGGAGACAGAGCAGTGGGGAGGGTGCTTGCCTGGCACATAGTCAACATGATTTTAATCTCTGAGATTCAGCATGGTCTCCCAGGAGTGATCCCTGATGCGGAGGATGGAATAAACCTTGAATACTGCTGGGCATTACTCAAATGTGTGTTTGTGCATGTGTGTGGGCATACATACACACACACACAACCACACACACACACACACACCCCAAATCTGTTGACTCCAAAATAAGAGCTTCAATATGGCATACTGTTACACTAAGAGGAATTACAGAAACAATGCTGATTCTAGACTTTAGTCTTTATTGAGATCAAGTATTAAACTTTTTCTCCCAGGAAGATTTCTAGAGAGAGATGCCTTGGAATGAATTAGACTAAAGATTCCCATTCTCTCTATTGATAGTTATCTTCACAGTTCTCAAGGCTCCATTGTTTGTGTTTATTGTGTCAAATATTTTTTTTTAGCTTACAAAATCAGAAATTTTACTTCTTGATGGATCCATACAAATATAGCATAAGCCTTTTTTTATGCTGTGTATAAAATCTTATTTTACCCTTTTGATTTTCATGGGGCAGTGCACAATTAGATTATTTTAAACACAGTAAGACCATCCTGTAAAACCGGCAAGTTTTTCAACTTTCTCTGAATTTTTTCTTATTTATTCAATGCTCATCATTAAGTTTTAGTGTAAGACTGAGAGCAAGCAGTCATAACCTGGTCTGCTTACATCTAGGATTTTCAGCTACTTAAGAAATATTTAACATGATTCCACCACCCGCCCCCCCCCCCCAGCAAATTCTATTCAAAACAACAAAAAACTTCTCCCTTTGATGTTTTCAGTTGCCAGTTGGCATTTCTGGATCTGAATTCAGTAATCTGCAAACGATGGTACCACACATGGAAAACTCTGCTAATGGGGTGTGTGGTTTCACAGAATACATTATAGCCCAGTGTGGGCCCAAACCCCCAACTCAAGTTTGCTTAGACCCAAACCTCTGATTCTCTTTTTCACCATCTCTGTCAACGGACTATAGAATACTTTTTATAGGGTCAAAAACAGAAAGAAGGAATCGTTGACAACTGTAAAAGGATTGAGAAGCAAATGCCTTAGGAATATTCAGACATTAAATCACTTTGTGTGTGTGTGTGTGTGTGTGTGTGTGTGTGTGTGTGTGTGCTAGAGACGAAACCCAAAGCCTTATATTCTACCACTGGGCCAAAGCACTTTGAAAAAAGAACCATATTCTATGGACTCAGGGCTACTGGAATCATAGAATACAAACAGGGTTAATTAAGTTCCCTCAACTGTATTTCTTATATACAGATGCATGATTTAAGACAGACAGAAGCTAGAACATTCATATGTGCTGGCGATTTAAACAACTGGAAGAAGACTGTGAGTGGGCTTCTAAGGCCATTATTGCTAAAAGGATAAAAGGCCCTGCTTTGTACAAAACCCTGCTGCAAATGTTAGGGGTAACATTATCAAATGTTAGTTCAAAAACAAGAAAGAAGAGTCCCCAGAGGGAAAAAAAAATCATTTGCGCAACAATTCTGTCAAACTGTGCTAAGTTTACACCAAGGTCAGGACAATTAATTTATCTCATCTATCAGCTGGAATTTTAGAAAACACCTAGCAAGAAAATAGTTCTGAAAAGTGCTTTCTCTTAAGTTCTTTGGTACAATTTGGTCAACTTGATAGCAATGCATTCAGTACTTTTAAGGCATGTGCGTCGATAAAAATGCACTCAGAATGGTTAGAAATCCACCAGGGAAGAATAAATTCTACTTGTAACCTCACAGAAAAAGAATTCTAAAACTTTACTTGTGTTTCTGTGGCAAAGATATCCATTCCAGGGTCAGAGAGATAGTGCACACGCACAGTGCTGACCTTGCATGCAGCTGGCCCAGGTTTGATCCCTGGCATTGCATATGGTCCCCTGAGAACCGGCAGGAGTGATCCCTTAGCACAGAGCCAGGAGTGAGCCCTGAGAACAGCTGGTTGTGGCCCAAACTTCTGACCTGCCCCGCTCCCAAAAAGATGCTTATTCCAACTATAAGAGCACCTCTAGCCAGATAAATATTAAAGAAATATTATATAAAGCATCCCTTTGATTAGAATAACTGTATTCATTATACATATATATATATATATTTTACATATGAGAGTCAAGCTTTAGCTTGGAAAAAGAATAATTTCGAATTACACATGTGCCTTTTGATTTAATGAATGTCCAGATGTCAGTTATAGAATGTTATTGGGTTATGCTTTTAACTCAGGAAAGAGTTAATCTTCCTCCTGATGCATTTCCTCGATTTCTTTATCCCAGTTTTCATCTTTCATCTTTTTTTTTCCTGTTTCTGCAACTACTTCGTATTCTTGAAGTTCCTGCTGTAGTTCCTTTTCCCAGTCTGCGGAATCTTCTTTCAGGGCCGCTGTCTCCGCCTCCTTCTTCTCTAGCACGGGCTGCTCCATCTCCTTCTTCAGGTCCTCCTGATTGAAGCTGCACGCGTGGAAGGCATCGCTGACAAACTCAGCCACGTCAGGGCTGGTAGAGATCTCCTCTTCATTCTCTTGTGTTTTAAGCTGAGATTTGATAACAACAGGCGGTGTTTTGGGCCTTACTGACTCTGTGAGCGGCGCCGCATACTCTCCGCTTTGGGCCTTCTTCCCGTCTTGCTTGGCGGCCTGCAGCTGGGCGGCCAGGGCCTGTTAGCTGGGCCGACTGCTTAATCAGGGAGACGTGGTAAAGGTAGTTTCTCCAGAAGACTTCTTCCTTCACTAGTTTGGGCACGAGTGCAAAACTCATCTTGCTCAGCAGCTCGTCCTCCTGCAGCATGATCAGGGCGACCGGGTACATCTGGTCGAAGTCAAAGGTTAACTGCACGCCAGCCAGATGGTCACGAAGAAAATTCCTCTTGTCCGTAGATAATGCCAGAATCTGCTGCTGAATGGTCTCTTCCTTGTGACTATCAACCCACCGGGGCAGCATGGATTCTGACTTCTTGTTATGCTGTTCTTCCAGGAATTTTTTCTGTTCCTTCTGGAAATCACCTAGGATGGTCTTGTCAATGATGCCATCTATCCTTCCTTCTTCTACTAACTTTTTGATGGTCTGTGCTGTCTCAGTAACAGAGTCCGTGATCATCTTTGTTGTGACCGAAGCGAAGTTAAATAGACAGCTTCCAAGGCCTTTGGCCTGGTAAAGGATGTCCTGGTCCACCTCTGGCCGCGGGGGCTGTCCAGGGAGCGCGGCTTGGGCGGGACATATCCATCGGGAGGTTCCGCCCCCTTGGATGGCCCGTTCAAGCCCAGTCAGCTGCCCAAACCCCAGAACACCCCGCCTGTCCAGACGCTGCGGTCACTGGCAGGTCACCCCCCGAGACTCCCTCCCACCAGCTCCCCAAAGATCAGGTCCCAAATCTTTTTTGTTTTTAAAATGTCTTAATTTCTATGTGATAAAAGCCCATCTAAAACGTCTTCTTTCAACTCAATGACATTTTGGAAAAAGCAAATCTTTGCAGAAAATGAAAAGATAAGCCAGTGGTTACCAAAGACTTTAAAAAATTGGAGGAATGAAAAGACAGAGTATAGAAGATTTTGGGTGATATATCATTGGTATACTGAATTGCATTTCCTTGATACTAAGATAACTCTTAATAACAGTGAGACTATAAAATATCAGAATGAAAATAACCAGTGTGGGAATGGACATAAAAAAAGGAAACTTCACCCATGGCTGGCATAGTGTTGACAAAAAGGTTCAAACTTTTTGGAAAACTACGGACAATTTTCATATAACTAAGAGCTGTGCTTCTATGCATGATCCAGAAATTCTACTTTTTGGCATTTGCCACAAGGGCCCATAATCTCTATTTAAAAAAGTTATTTGTACTTCTGTGTTCATTACAGCACTATTTACAATAGCACAAATCTGGAAAACAACTCAAATGTCTAGGAACAGATGGCTGGATAAAGAAATTGTGACATATTTACACAGATATATGTGTGTTATGATATATACTATCTAACATATATTGATACATGATATAATATATTATATGCTATATAGCATTATATATTATATACCAAATGCAAATACAATAATACCTGAGTATAGGAAGAGACATGTAATTTGCTGTGCTGTGGGTAGCTCTAGCGAGCATTACGTTGAATGAAATAAGTGAGGCGTGGAACAGATAAAGAATGATCTTTTTCATATGTGAGGAATAAATAAACATAATGGTCCAGAGCATTGTACAGGATATAAATCAACTGTCTTGTAGAATTTAATTATAATTCTTTCAGGTTATGAATATTATATTTATGAGAAAATGTCATCTAAACATGTTCTCATTCACAGAATGGACAGAACCTAGAATGAAAATCACTGTAAACTATGTGCTTTGGTTGATTAAGGTTTGCTACAGATTAATTGTACAATTGTAACAAATGTACAATTGGTAGGGGTATGTTCATGACAGATGAGATCAGTACATATAAAGATAAACTTCAGTGGTAAATGTATGTACCACCTACTCAACTTCGCAATGAACCTAAATCCTCACTAATAGTCTGGTAAAATTTGTTTTCTTTAACAAAGGGTTATACATTACCCATTTACAAACAGCCTTAAATTTTTTTATTGTCACTTTCCTAGCAATACTAGTTAACATGCATGTTTGGGAATTGGAAAATATCTTCAGTGTTAGGTAAGTGATTAAAATAAAAGGACTATATTTTTATTGAGTTCTACTGTCTTTTTCTTGAATTAACATATTATTTGTTCAACAAATATTTATATTTATTATATATCATATAGACAGACAAAAATTGAAATATATATGCATATATGTAATGTGCTTGAAGTTCTTGTAGGCTCTAAGAATAATGATAAACTGGGGTTGGACAGATAGCACAACAGTTAGGGTGTTTCTCTAGCATGCATCTGATACAGGTTCAACACTCGGCACTTCATATGATCTGTACTCTCCATAAGTGTTCCCTGAGTGCAACGCTGGGAGGAGAAATTGAGCACATCCAGATGTAACCCCCAAAGCAAAGTATATGAGCAAAATGAGGTTATTTTTACTGCAGAAAATATAGTAAAAGACTACATGGTATATTCAATTCCAGTAACAAGTACTATATAAAAATAGTTTTGTGCACTGCAGGATCATTAGGAAAGTTCAATAAAAAATAGTGAATAAAAATATGGTTTTTCAGAGAGCAGTAAGATTCAAGTTACAGACAGAGGTGATATTTCATTTTCCATAAAAAAGAACTATTAATTTCAATATGAAATAAGAACTCAGTGAAGCAATGTGCACATGTAAGAAGTTTAACATTTTATCCTTAAGCTACAAGATGGTACTCAATATGTGTTAAATAAACAATGCATAAATTACAGAAATAAAATATGCAATATAGTAGAGACAACCTTATTTCTACTATTATTGTATGTAATATATAATTGTGAGAGAAATAATTCGAAGTTCCAACCTCCGTCGACGACTGAGAATCAGGGACACTGTCTCATTTGCCAAGGCATCAAAAATCAAATGGGCTGGACACGTAATGCGATTTGGAGATGACCGCTGGACTAGAACTGTTACTGACTGGATTGCATGGGACATCAAAAGGTCGCGTGGTCACCCACCTACGAGATGGTCAGACTTCTTCATCAAGATCCTGAACTATTGGTTTGAGGCTCTTCGTGTTCCTGAAGCAAGCAGACGCCACTGGGCTACACTAGCACATGATCTGATATATGATATATGGAACAAATGGAGATGTTACTGGTGCCTACTTGAGCAAATAGATGAGTAATGGGATGTCAAGTGATCAAGTGAGTATATAATTATATAAATGCATTTATATATTGTCTATTTCTTTGAATCAAGAGTTCTTGTTGACCTTTGCTAAGTCAATCGAGTTGAAAACATGTTAACAGGGCTGTATCTTTTGGCAGGATATTTTTAGGGGGCAAACAATGTTTCTCAGGAACCCCAGGTTCAACTCCCTGAGATTCTCAGTCATGTAGAAGGCAGTCCAATGCTAAAGTTCGAGTGGCGCTGTCACACCCAGGGACAGTGTCACACTCGGTAGTGCTCAGGACTTCTGGGACCACATCTACTGATTCTCAAGGCCCACAGAAGACTGACAATCAAATTGGAGTCAGGGATATGCTGTAACCGCTGAGGTTGTGTCCCCCTCCCCATTACCTATCTCAAGTTTAGAATAGAGTGAATTTCCAGTATAAGAGAGCAACCTGGTCAAATTCATTTCCAAAGGTTAAGATATGATCATCTGCCTTCTTGTTGAACACTGATTAGAGACCACCTTCTGCTTTCAATAGCCTCTTAGTAATCTTCACCTGTAGGCATTTTCAGCATGCTTACTCATGTCAGCTCACCAAGAAGAATCCCTAAAGCATGTCTGATTACAAGACACGGTTCTATATGATGTACCATAATCACAGACTTACCTTTGTCTTATTCTAGGATTTAGAAGTTAGTCATAAATTAAAGCACTATGCAAGTGTATGGGCTGGAGTGATAGCAAAGAGGGTAGGGCGTTTGCCTTGCAAGCGGTCAACATTGGTCGACCCGAGTTTGAGTCCTCCACCCTTCTAGGAGAGCCTGGCAAGCAACCAAGAGTATCTCGCATGCACGGCAAAGCCTGGCAAGCTACCCATGACGTATTTGATATGCCAAACACAGTAACAATTTCACAATGGAGGTGTTGCTGGACCCGCTTGAGCAAATCAATAAACAATGGGAAGACAATGACAGTGACAGTGATGCAAGTGTATGAACTTCCTGGGACACCTATCATTTAAGCTGTTCTAAATTCTGTATATCACATTGATTTATTAATTATAAACAACTAATAAACATACGAATAGAACAGAACACACTGAACACTGTCCTCCCGTTGTTCATCGATTTGCTCGAGCGGGCCCAGTAACATCTCCATTTTTTGAGACTCGTTACTGTTTTTAGCATATCAAATATGCCATGGGTAGCTTGCCAGACTCTGCCACTTGGGTGAGATACTCTCGGTAGCTTGCCAGGCTCTCTAAGAGGGGTGGAGGAATCGAACTCAGGTCGGCCATGTTGGCTGCATGCAAGGCAAACGCCCTACCACTGTGCTATCGCTCCAGCCCAACATACGAATAAATGACATTTAAAAATAGAAATTCTATGAATTGTTATATAAGGGAAGGAAAGCTTGTGGTCTCGTTTACTGAATACCTCAGACCTCTGGTAGCTGAAGTTACATATCTAAGTGTTCCGAAGCTCTTTTCAGGGAAAACAAATGAAAATGAAGATGTATCTTACAACTGAGAAAGCACTTTTAACCTCATGAAAGAGAATAAAAGACACATGGGCAACTTTTATTCCAAAGCAAAAGGCATTCTCAGATCTAATGAAATGTCATTTTTTAAAGGCACATAGCCTTTTCATAGGGCATTTTTTGGACCACTAAAATAAAGTGTGGGAGTGGGGAGGGGGGTCATTGTGGTTAATAGGAAGAACTTGGATAATGCAGAGATGCAAAATGCTGTTAGAATTACTAAATAGCAAAACATAAAATAAAAATTAAAAAACTGTGATAAAACATCTATTTTTTTAACCTAAAGATTTTTTTTAACCTACATAGAAATTATCAAAAAAGTATAAGAAACTCTAGCTTTCAAGAGGAAAAAAAAACCCTTAATGCATGCTGACAACTAGATAACGTGACTGCTCCACATTGGATCTAGAAATCAATAGAAACACTAGAGAAGAGAGAAAACTATCAGGTAAAATATTTTTGAAAATTAACTAGTTATTTTAATCAGAAAATATGTATAAGTTTACATACACATACATAATTAATACTTTTTCTTAAAGTATTATAGACTTGGGAGCTGGAGCGATAGCACAGTAGGTAGGGTGTTTGCCCTGCATGAGGCCGACCTTGGTTGGATTCCTCCGTCCCTCTCAGAGAGCCCTGCAAGCTACCGAGAGTACCCCACTTGCATGGCAGAGCCTGGCAAGCTCCCCATGGCGTATTCCATATTCCATATGGTGTATTCCATATTCCATATCCACAACAGTAACAAGTTTCACAATGGAGACATTACTGGTGCCTGCTCAAGCAAATTGATGAACAACAGGACAGTGCTACAGTGCTACAGTGCTTTATAGACTTGGGGAGCATAGAGATAGTAAAAGGAGGAAAGAACTTTCCTTGCATGTACGATCCCTGGCACCCCTTACTCTCCCCTGTTCCCACCAACAGCAACCCCTAAGGGCAGAGCCAGGACTATGTCCTAAGAATACCTGAGCCAGGACCAAAAACAAACAAACAAATAAATAAACAAGGTATTATAGACTTAAACTAGGGGGAGAAAAGTTAACTTTTAGATTGAAATGTAGACAAGTATTTCTGATATGGGTAAGAAAGTAGTTTTGTTCATCTGTGTGTTATTAACAATAAGAAAAGTACTTTCACTATTAATAAAGCTAAACGTCTGGCAACTTCCAAATAAACAACACAACATTCTAATGAACATTTGCACATTAAAAGATATCATGAAGACTGTGAAGAAGTTAAACTGCAATGAGTAGCTATTTTTTTTTATGTACAAATGAATAGAGGATTAGTCACTAGGGTATATAAACAACTCTTTAAAATCAATAAGGCAAATAACTCAAGAAAATGCATGTTATAAAGTATTAATATACATTTAAGATTAAAAAATATCCTTTTTGGCTTTGTTTTTTATTTGGCCACATACAATTATGCTCCATGTTATATTCCTGGTGGTACTCTGGGGACTATATTTAGTGTCAGGGACTAAATCTAGTGGCCATGTGCAAGGCAAGGGCCCTACTCCCTGTCTATCTCTCTGGTCAAAGAAACCATTGTTCTAGATAAAGAAACCATTATCTAGAACAGTAAAATATTGAAGTCAAAACTTCCCATTATCACAGGGCTGTGACTAACTTTGTGCAAAGTCTCTTCTCTTTCTGTTTCCCAAACTTCAAAGAACTGTCTAGGGTTAAAAAAAGCAAAAACTAGACCAGAGCATTAGTATAGTGGATAAGTTACTTGCCTTGTATGTGGTCTATTGGACTTAACACCGAGAAGCACATAAGGACTACCAAGTACCACCAGGAGTAATGCCTTGACACTGACCTAGAAGTAATACCTAAGCATAACCTGGGGTAGTTTTCTAAATTTGAAAAAAGAAAAGAAAAGAGAAGAAAAAGGCAAAACTGAGGCCAGCGAGATAGTGCAGCAAGTGAGGATTTTTCCTTGAAGGCTGCAGACCTGGATTTGGTACCTGAACACCATCAGACATGATCCCTGATTGGGCGGGGGGTGGGGTGGGGGAGGGGGAAGGGATAGAGAAATACGATAAGGAAAATATAAGGGAAAGGAAGAAAAGAAAGAAAGCAAAAAAGATTGGTTTAAAGATTATAGTCTAATGATGTGAGTTTTTCTACAGGAGTACCTACATTCTCAAATTATTTTCATTTATCCTATGCTGGTTACACACTTTCAAGCTTAAATGGTTTCCATCTACTACAACTCTCTTTTCTAGTCAGTTGTTCTAATTTTTAAAGAGGATTGGGTAACTAAATTATTATATCACCATTTAATAACAGCACATGCGGTAGAAGAGTAGAGAATGTAAGAATCTAGTCACTAATATCAGAAGAGTGGTTATTTCTGTTGAAACAAAATATGGCAAACAATTCAGGCATAGTGAAGTTCATTGCTGCATATAGCTTTTTGTAGCTAAATATGGTCTGATAATATGGTTTTCAATACAATGATTCATGGTAACAGTAATTTTAAAGATCAAGTAACTTTGATCTTTAACAGCAACATGTGGCTGTACTAAAGTATCTAAAATACTGTTTATAAGTTCAGTCAGTTTCCTGAAACAAGACAGGGTGATGATCTTAGGATTTAAATGAGTTGAGTATAACATGAACTATCAAGAGGCATACACACTGTAATTTGTGAAATCAGAGTTTTAATTGTAAAGAGCAACTGCAGTCAGTCTCTACACTGACTAGTTAGAAATGCAAGAAAATTGCACTTCAGAAAATTTCTAAGTTTGAGAACAAAAATTTTTATACAACAGTACATTTTAAATGCAAAAGTTTCAAATGTCATTTTATTGAAATGTAATTTAAAGAATTTGACTTTGAATGGTGTTTGGAAAAATTCAGAAACAAGAATGCATTGTTGTGGAGTTCATGCCCAATTCAATCAGTTTAACCAATGGCTGAACAAACACATATAATTCTACATTCTCTAAAAAAATTATTTGCTGTCATGATTATCACATTATCCATGGTGACACTCAAATCTAAGCAAGACAAAAGTTTTATAATAAAAGATACTTGATGATTTCCAAAAGGTATTAGGAAATGAATATAAAATATTAGTTATCTTGTGCATCTAATGATAATACATCAAAATATTTAACCTAAAACATATTTGGCAGTATTTCAAGTTATTTGAATAATTTTCCCTACGAAAACAATCAGATTTACACAAAGTCAAACCCTAAAAGTAAAAAAAAAATATTAAAAATCTAAGGAAAGTGACACACTTAGACCAAATTCAAGACAAAACAGAAACCAGAAACTGAGAAATAAACTGCATACCTGAGTGATTAAATTATATTTAATACTGAGGACACATGTAGATCATGTAATAATGTACTTTTAAATGAGCTCTTTTTGCATGTGTTGGGTGCCACGAATACAATGGAGAAGGAGTCATGCTGCCACATTTTCCCAAGCTACATTTAGGAAACCTCAGTTTAAAATATTTGAAGTAGTAAAAATATTTGAAATAGTAAGATAACCCTTCCTTGGGTCCTGAATTCATAACAGATCAAAGACACGCAGATGCCTAAACAGTATGGGGAAATTCACCACCACAAAAGGTTACATTATACTAGGGTATGATGAATTCATTTGCAGGTTTGCAAAAACAAAACAAATATGTCAGAGCAAAATATAAAACAGGACAAAAATAACCAACAAAACAAACAAAAAAACATCTCTGAAACAGGGGAATAGCTTGGAACATTACCCCGATCAAAGTCTACTGTTTCACTTTGAATATTTAACTTGACATGGCAGCATTTCAGATCAGGGTATCAAAGTTTCTGGCACTGAATAACTCCTCAGTATCATCATCAGAGTTCTGGGTCTTATGTGGAAGTTAGGGAACATCACATAAAGTCCAAATCATGCTATTATAAACTTCTATTATTAATTATATTCTCTAAGAAGACAGATAATGAAATCACACATAACCTTTTCAGGATGATAAGCCTGACATAATAAGAAATAGATTGACTCCTGGAGGAAAAATGAGCATTAGGCTAAGTTCTTTAGAATTGTACTTTTTTCATTATCCAGCAAGTCTATCTACCTCTTTTCATCTCCGCAAATGTTTTGTCAATAAAATAATAATTGCTTGAGACTTGGCAAATAAAAGAAAAAAATTATAAAATGGATGAATTAATCAAATTAGCTACAAATAATCTACTTAAAAGTGAATCTGAAACTTTAAATAGATAGTACTTAAACTGTATTGTAGAATATTAATGACTATTTACTATGAGTTTCATTCTTTCCATATCAATGATACTCATGCCATTACTTATCAAGAGATGGAGAGAAATGTGAACTCTGAGGTTCCTTTGGTATCATTTAAGATTATGGCGCTGCTTGTTTGTATTTAATGTAAAATTTTTTACGCTTAATTTAATGTAAAATTGTTGAGTCTCTGAACTCTAGCATCAAGGAAAAAAAATCAAACAACGTTTTAACCATCTTTGCTAAATGGACAGTACTCAGAGATAAATGTAAATTCATGAATTTATGTAAATTCATAAATGCATGGAATACAGTGATTTATAAATGTATAAATTCATAGAATGCATATAATTCCAGAGTTCATAGATCCTTTAAAGCTCATGTTTAAACTTCCCTAGAGCTTTCTAAACTGTAGGCTAAGAACCTAGAGGTCAGAGAGTCATAATTCTCCAAGTTTCAGAAACATTTTTCTTCTCTAACGAAGTTCCTCTTGCAATGACTTGGCAGAAAGATGCTCAAACACTGAGGGCAAACATGCTCCATTCACTCTGGAAACTCTCAGCTAAAATTCAGCGTAAACACATGAATAAATTTTTAAATTAGGTAGCAGTGTCAGGAAATGTTCAGGATATTTGGGGAATGGAGAAAGAGTACAGCCAGTAAGGTGCTTGCCTTGCATGTGACTGATCCGGACTCAATCCCCTGCATTTTAAATTGTCCTCAGAGCACCACTGAGACTGACTCCTGAATCCAGAGCCAGGAGTAACCCCTGAGCATCATGGAGTGTGGGCTAAAAACAAAATGAACAAAAACAAACGGTTCAGGAATTTTACCTACCTTTTTAATCATTCCTTTTTGAAGAACATAACAAACAAACACAAAACACTACCTTGTGTTTGAAACCAAATTAAATCAAGATATTTATGTTGCTTTGATACTGTGATGATTATGATTTGTGTTTGGAGTATAAGTTCTATTTCCTATCATGTGTTGCTGTGAATAATTAATATTTCAGCATCTTTGTTTATAGAATAGTAATATATAATAAAAAGTAATATTAAGACCTATTTATTTGTCAAAAAATTGTGAAGATGGTGACTGATATTTCTAAAATAAGTAACAATAGTGCCAGACTTCTGAGCTGTGATAAATGACAACTGTCATCTAAAATGTGATTAGACAGATACAATATGGCTTTGCATTCCAAACTTTAATCACATACACGTTTTGTCATAGCCACAGGCACTTATCTATATTTTTTCTTTATGTCACACTTTTTATTAAACAGCCTTTGTGAAATATAAAATTAATCTCAAGGTAAGCTTAGTGGGCTGTTTTATTTCCAAACAACATTAAAACAGAGTCTTCTATTAATTTTTTTCAGTCTTACTATTCAGTTTAAAAATAACATTAAAGCTATGCTTCAGTAAACACAGAGCTAGAAGTCATAAAGCCTTAGCATAAATACTATCTGAGATTCGAATTTTCCTAGACTACAAAAGCAAAACTAGATACAGGTGGTAGGACTCTGATGAAGCAGCCAGGTAGCAGTATCCTAGGAATCTGAGTTTCAGCCTACAAGATGCAGCTCCTAGAGCGGTGAACTAAAAGGTTGTACTGATCTCACAGTTGCACAGAAACTAGCTTATGTCATCTTTAGCATGTACCCGTTGCAGCATTTTAAAATTAAAACTAATAGGTAAAACATCACTTATAGAAATAAAGCATAAGCTAACGGTTGTAACATTACTGTCAGTTGACATTAGTTTCAAAGGCTCTATGTTGTTGATGTACTCATAAAAATCAGTTATATTGTCATCTTTAGGAGTTAAAACTCAAGTTTTTAAATCTGTGAAAGACCTGAAAGGTCATTTCATTGCAGTTTATCTTTTATTCAACATTAACTCTGGAACAGACCGTGACAATCCTTTCCAACATGTTCCTATACAAATGATATCCACATTTTGGTATCCACATCTACATATACAACTGTATTTCAGTAGGCTATGAAGGAAACAAATCACATATTATGCAAGTCAGTTAAATAAAATTTAGAGATAAATATATATTAACCTAAAAGACACACACACACACACACACACACACACACACACACATACTGCTCTGCACAATAAGTTCAGTAACTACTTCTAGTTTATATGCTAGAGAAACAAAATGGCTTTTATCGTGTAACAGATGTTTCTTGATTGTCTACTAGTCCCTGGGAGTTTTCAAGGTATCAGTGATAAGGTTGTGAAGGATATTAAAAAAAGTAAGTGTTAAAGTGAAGTCTTCATATTCAAGCATGAGCAAAAACAATAATATTTTTTAAGCACTCATTATACACTGAAAAAAGTGTCTTACTCTTGAGCATAGTCCATTCAACATATAAATGAAGCAAGTAGTACAATTAAACATTAGGCGTTTTTTTGCAGGTAGACAGATCAGGGTTTGAATTCTGGTTCAGTCTTCCAAACTAGTCAGATAGACTAGGATTTTATTAATGTTTGTGATCACTGATTCCCTCATTTCTCAAGTATGAGATGAATATTCCTCACAATATTGAGTTCATTACTTAGCAACAACCATTGATTTTATTTGCTTCTGTCTTAGTTATTGTTCCAGGCATTAGTAAATAAAAAAAAGTGAACAAGTTAATCTTACATTTTAATATGTGGATGAGAATGAATGTATCTAAATCTTATTTGTGGGCTGTTAATGCAGTGAATTCATTATTGCAATAATTAAATAATGATATTTTTGGGTGCAGAATGGGGAGCACATGCATAAAAAATAAGATAACTGAATTATTATTAAATTTCAATTATTAAAGCAATGGGTGATTTTAAATGACAAATAATTTCAAAATATTATGCATCTTAAATAATGCATTTAAATATACAGCTGCAGCTTTGGGAAGTAAATATAAAAGATAAAATTCATAGTTGTGAAAGATAACAAAAGGTAGAGTTATTCGACAGTTATGTTATATTAATAAAAATATATAAGTGAGATGACTCTATAGCTAGCTACATCAAATAAAAAGAAAGAATATATCAATAATATAAACTATAAGAAATAAAAGATCAAGTCGTGTCAAAGTTGCTTAGACTAAAACTTATTTGAACACTCTAAAAGTGAAAAGGAGATTTGAGATAGAATTTAAGACCCACATATCTAAGTTCTCTAATTTATTACTAAGGTACCAATACTCACTATGATTCTAATGCTTCAAAGGAAAATCTATTTTATCAAATATTGTCTCAGTTATATATAACCAAGCTCTTCCCTTGTTATACTTAACCCATCACTCATGGTCTGTAATCAACAGACTTTTGCTAATATGTGTTGAAAAATAAAAGTCTCAGAAAACTGAGGAGCTCAACTGCCATTTACCAGATTTGGAAAGTTAATCATAAAAGTTTTCTGAAATCTGAATTTATTTTGTGGGGATAGAATGAGGAGTTGGGCCATCCCTGACTTTATTTGAAGCTTACTCCTGGATCACTCTTGGCAGTATTTATGAGACCAAATGTAGTGCCCAGGATTAAACAAGGGTCAGCCACATGCATGTCAAAATCCTGGACTCTTGTACTACCTCTCAAGTCCCCAAAAGCTGGGTTTCTTTCACTATCTTTTCACAAACAAAAAGTAAAATTAGGGTAGTGAAGTAGAATAAAAATTTGCATTTCCTGAACACTAAGACTCCATGGGTCTCCTTCATAATAAAATTCCCTTGTTCCATCATATAAATATAAATGTTCTTTTTTACAAACTTCCCAGGTCGTATTGTACCACTGCAGCACTGTCCTCACATTATTCATCAATTTGCTCCAGTGGGCCCAGTAAAGTCTCCATTGTGAGACTTGTTGTTACTGTGTCTGGCATATCAAATACATAACGGGTAGCTTGCCAGGCTTTGCTGGGTGGACGAGATACTCTTGCTAGCTTGCTGGCCTCTCCAAGAGGGGCGAAGGAATCAAATCTGGTTTAACCTGGCTGGATGCGTGCAAGGAAAACGCCTTACTGCTGTGCTATTGCTCCAGGTTGTATTGGCTTACAAAAATTAATTTCTACTTTTCAAAAAATTCATAAATTTTATATTGTTACTTTAAAGTAGGCAAGGGCTATTTTGGAAAATAATATGGAAATCCTTCCAAATACTAAAAATTGAGCTTCCAGGTGACCCAAAATATACCCTGGGGGGACAAAAAAACACCGCAAAGAAGCCATCTGCATTCCTATATTTACTGCAGTACTATTCACAATAGCCGGAATGTGGAAATAATCCGAGTCTCCAAAAACAGATGACTGCATAAAGAAATTAGGATTCAGTTACACAATGGAATAATACGCAGCTACAAGGATAAGTATGTCATCATGAAATTTGCTTATGAATGGATGGACATGGAGAGTATCATGCTGAGTGAAATGAGTCAGGAGGAGGACAGACATGGAATGATTGAACTCATTGTGAGAAATAAAAAAAAAAAACATAGTATGAGACTAATACTCAAGGTCAGTAAAAAATAAGGGCCATGAGAACTTGTCCACTGTTGGAAGCTTGCCACAAGGGGAGGGGAAAACAATTAAAACAGAGAAGGTACCACTATGACAATGACAGTTGGAAATAACTCTGGGCAAGAACTGAGTGTTGAAAGGTAGGAAAAGGGACAAACACGATAACCTTTCAGTACCTGTATTGCAAACCATAATGCCCAAAAAGAAAGGGCGGGAGAAGTAATTGGGAGAAATGGTGGTGGAAAATGTACGCTGGTGAAGCATCATGTATTGGAACTCTGTGTAACTCAAAACCAATCAGGAACAATTTCACAACTGTGTATCTCCTGGTGATTCTATATTAATTAATTAGGCAAAAAGCTGGAGCAATAATAGAGCAGGTAGGACTTTTGTCTCACACACAGCCAACCCAGATTTGATTGCTGTCACTCCATATGGTACCCAGAGCCCTTTCAAGAGTGATTCCTGAGTGCAGAGCCAGTACTAAATCCTGAGTTCTGAGCACTACTGGGTGTGGCCCAAATGTCAAAAATAATAATAAATTAAAATAAAATAGCAAGGTACAGAGATTTATATCAGATCAGCAAATACCCCTTCCCCATTCCCACTGCTGTTTATATGAACCAACTGCAAATATATTTGGGCAGGAAGAAAGGTCATATGGAAGTATTTACAAGTGGCATTTATGAGAATTTAAGTTCAATCGGCCTATCATCAACTTCACACACCTCACATTTCAAAACCATCACTACCAGGTATAGCCCTGGTGTTCTTCAGTTAGCTGTGAGTCTGAACAGTGCTCCATTACTGGTCCTATCTAGCTCAAAACTCTCAAGTTTGTATCACGAGCACAGAACATCGTCAGGAGTATCCAAATTCCACTGGACATGAACCCTGGTGAAAAAAGAATACACATACATAGAACATCGATTTGTTGTTTGTGACTATTTCTGTGGTATCTAGCCTTTGCCTGATTTTTGCTGAGAGTTATGTGCTACAAACAGACCAGACAAAAAGAGTAAATAACATTCAAAACTTCAATTTCAAAGCCTGCTTATTACTCTTAAGTTCATAGCTATAGTCTCAAAAACTTGGGTAGTATCTCTATTTTATCATCTCCGTGTTTTTATATAAAAAAGAGGGGATGCAGAAGAATAAATGACTGATTTCTGAGAAGTCAGAGTAAATCATAAATATTGAAACCGTCTTGAGGAATTCAGTCAACTTTAAGTCACGAAGTTGCCCAACAAGCAAGCTCTCATATTCGAGTTAAAACAGGACAAAGGAGCCACTTTATGAACAGTCTGGAGAAGCTGGAGCTTTGAAGTGCTAAATTTTAGCTTCTCCCACTAAAATCCTCAGAGTTTGTGAATAAAGAATCAGCGATTTTTGAGTTTAAACATGGTTAGGGCTGATTTTTGAGAACTATGGACACCGAAACATTGCAAAGTTGGTGTTGTATTGCCTTTCATATTTGCCATTAAGCAAGGTAAGTTTCAAGTACACATAATTCAAGATGAGTTTTAATAATAGTACTTAATAAAAATATTATAAATCCAGAGAAAATTTAGATAATTTCAGCTAAAAATCTCTGCTGTTTTCCTGCTTTGAGGCAGTATTACTAATACTCTATGGGGAAAAAAAAGATAGATTTCTAGACCCAGTTGTATAAGAAAAGTACTTTGATATTTGTTGCTGGACCAGATCCCTTTCATTTTATAGATGCCAGTAGCATCTGTTAAACTCTAAAATCTGTAAAATCTCTAGCCAAAATGAGAAATCCCCTGACAACAGTATTCTTTTATTTTCCAGCTACCAAGGGAAAAATTGCTTACTAGAGAATGACTGAGATGAAAATTTACAAGGACATCATCAGTATTTTGAACACTCTAGTAAATACCTGAAGTTTTAAGATATATTAATTTCCACAAAGAAAACATAAACACAGTTTTAATAAGAGAAAATGCAAATTCATAGATCTTTACGTACGAATCCTTAATTCTCCTTTAACCATTTACTACTCTTTTAAACTTTTAAAACAGACAAATTTCCTACAGATGTTTTGCTTGTTGATTTGCATGTTTATTGTTAATATTAATGCTAAATACAATATTAAGCAAATTTTGGCTATACAAAATTATGAGCAGAAATGTTAATATATGCAGATCAGAAAATACGAACATAACAAATTAAGATAAAGAACATATTTGAAATCAACATTTTTTAAAAGGTAGTTTTCTTAGCTACATATAAAAATATCTTTATCCAACTTACTTCTATATGGTACTAACTGGGGATTAAATCTATATTTGTGAGGAGTCTACAAAAGTCTATTCCATATCACAAGAATAAAACTTTTTTTTTTTCACCTTTATTTTATTTTATTTTTTTTAAAGTTGTAGATTTACAATTTTTTGTGCTTTGGTTTCAATTATACAATGATCAGATACCCATCCCTCCACCAGTGCCCATTTTCCACCACCATGGATAATATCCCTCCCACCCCCATCCCCCCATCCCCCCGTCTCTGTGGCAGGGCAATCCCCTGTGTTCTCTCTCTCCTTTTGGGTGTTGTGGTCTGCAAAAGAGGCATTGAGTGGCAAACATGTTCAGTCCATAGTCTACTTTCGACATGCATCTCCCCTCCTGGGAGGATCCTCCAAACATCCTTTATTTGGTGCTCCCTTCTCTATCTGAATAGCCCTTTCCTCTAGGATACCCGGCTGGCCTCTAAGTTATGGAGTAATCCTCCTGGTGCTGATCTCAGCTATTCTTGGGTATTAATCTCATACTTTGTTACTTTATATCCCCCAGATGAATGCAATCTTTCTATGTCTATCCCTCTCTTTCTGACTCATTTCGCTTAGCATGATACTTTCCATATTGTACCACTTGTATGTAAATTTCATGACTTCATCTTTTCTAAGAGCTACATAGTACTCCATTGTGTAGATGTACCAAAGTTTCTTTAACCAGTCATCTGTTCTTGGGCATTCAGGTTTCTTCCAGTTTCTGGCTATTGTAAAGAGGGCTGCAATGAACAAACAAGTGCAGATGTCACTTCGACTATACATTTTTGCCTCTCTGGGATATATTCCCAGGAGTGGTATTGCTGGGTCAAATGGGAGCTCAATTTCTAATTTTTTGAGAATCGTCCATACTGTTTTCCAGAAGGGCTGAACCAGTGGACATTCCCATCAACAGTGAAGGAGTGTCCCTTTCTCGCCACATCCACGCCAGCATCGGTTGCTTTTGTTCTTTTGAATTTGGGCCAGTCTCTGAGGTGTGAGATGGTATCTCATTGTGGTTTTGATCTGCATCTCCCTGATGATTAATGATGTAGAGCATTTTCTCATGTGCTTTTTTGCCATTCGGATTTCTTCTTTGAGAAAGTTTCTGTTCATTTCATTGCCCCATTTTTGGATGGGGTTGGATGTTTTCTTCTTGTGGAGTTTAACCAGTATTTTGTATATCCTGGATATCAACCCCTTGTCAGATGTGTATTCGGTGAATATCCTTTCCCAACAAGAATAAAACTTTTACAAACAAGAAGCATATAGCTAGCAAGTACTGTGAACTAAACAAGCTTTAAACAGGTTATCGATGATTTTTATGTGTCAATTAGGTATTTTTTATTTGACTTTCAAAATTTCTGAGAAAAAACATGCAAGAAGTTCTTATTTTGTTTATATAGCTTTTTCACCCTCTTTGCTTTTTCAGTTAATAGAAACTCTTTTTAATAGGTGCTTTATTTTATTTTCTACCCATCTCTGACTCTTAATTGTTCAGTGGAGCAATGACACACTAGATTTCCAGTATTTAATATTCTAGGCTGCTTTCCTTATGTTATAAACATATAACTTTTAAGAACTGCCACTAATTTTTGCCTTTATTCTTCTCCTTCACCCACTCCTTAAATTTAGTTAGTGGAGGGCATTAGTAAGCAAGGAATGTTTCATCTACAGTGCAGAGGTAAGTGAGAATTGTTTTTATAGATCACCTTACACTAAACAACTATC
This sequence comes from Sorex fumeus, assembly GCF_029834395.1. NCBI lineage: Eukaryota > Metazoa > Chordata > Mammalia > Eulipotyphla > Soricidae > Sorex > Sorex fumeus. Next base: position 29,396,723 of record NW_026606064.1, read on the forward strand.
TTTTTCCAGATCACTTTTCCTTATTTACTTTCTTCCTACATTCTTGAAACTTCTAAGTAACCGCCTTCTCATTCTAGATATTTTTCCCCCTAATACTCATTTTACTCCAAGTTTCAACACAGATTCAATTCAACTAGGAACTAGTGCAACATTACCTCTATTGTTAGTGTACATGACTAATAAGGCATCCTCCTATTACCCTATTATAATTACAAATATTTCCCATTATAAGGCACTTAATAAATTTTGAGTAATTCTTGAAAATGAACATTTTTATTAAAACTTGTAATTCTTGAAAATGAACATTTTTATTTGTATATACAAAGACTAGATTTGCAAAGAGATTACAAGTTGATTCCTCACAAATACCCTATAATGTAGGTATTGTTTCCATATGTCTCGATAGGCATGCACACACACACTCTCTATCTCTCTTGCTCTCTCTCTATTTCTCTATCTCTCTGTCTCTCTCCCTTACACACACACACACACACACACACATACACGCATAGAGAGTATCTTATATAAGGGAATCAAAGGTACATAGGATTGGAATTGAAACAACTTTTTTTTTAACAACACAAAAGTGGATCAAAATCCATGTGTCTTAAGGCCAGGGATAATTTCTTTACTATCATTCTATATGGAAAGAATTATATCTGAGGGAATGGAAAGATAGTACAGCAAGTAGGCCGTTTGCCTTGCATGTGACTTGCCCAGATTAAATCTCATATGGTCCCCCAAGCACTGCCAGGAATAATTTCTGATCACAGATCCAGGAGTAAGTCCTAAGCATTGCAGGTTGTGCCCCAAAAACTTTAAGAAAAATAGAAGGAAGAAAAGAAGAAGGAAAAAAAGAATGATATCTGAGGCTGGAGAGAGTGTAGCAGGTAGGGCACTTGTCATGCATATGGTCAATCTGGGTTGAATCCCCATAATCCCATTTGGTGCTCCAAGCAGCACCAGAAGTAATTCCTGAGTGTGGAGTCAAAAATAACTCCTGGCATCACTGGGTGTTGCCCCCAAAACACAAACAAAACAAAAAGAATTCATATCTATAAAAATGGCTTAAAAATCTTATATCCTAAAGATCTATTTGCTAAACAAAAGTCTTAGGTTTGGGGCAATTATTACTTTCAATCAACTTTATAGTGGTTATCTTAATACTTTTTACTTCTTTATTGAGAAAGGTTAACATCTAAGATTCTGAATTTTATTGACAAAAGGCTTTTTCTATGCAACATTGAGGCAAATGAGGGATTTGCTACATATGCTTAAAGATTACCTCTATTATTTATGTTAGGGGCTATATGTTCATACTGGTTTTAAGGATGCTCTAGTCCCCCAACAGTTTATCAGTTAGCTGAGTGTGCAGCATGTCACAGTGGTTTACTTTTGGGTCTGAGGTAATACGTGTATTTCTGAGTAATATGTGTGTAAATGCACACTGTCCTGCAAACCCAGCGTTGTTCTACAGTCTGTTTCTCTACACTATGCGCTGTAGTCAGCTGTGCTTCTTCATTTAGCATCTGTGCATACATAAAAGACTGCACTTTTGTACTTGTTCTTCCTCCAGTGTTCTCTTTCTTCTTTTCCTTCCTTACCAAGGTACATTTTTTCATCCTTTGAATGGTTATCAACCTCTGCTTTTGGTTTATTTTCAGTTACAGATGGTTGAGACAACACAGTCTAAGTGAAAGTATTGCTAGAAGTAACAGCTCAGATATTATTGTGATTATAAGCTCAGTTCTCTTTTACTTGCTCAATCCTATCTTTCCCCAAATATAGATGTAACTATATGTGCACTCATATGCATTATACATTATATATAAATGCAAATGCAAAGCACAATACAGGCTCACACAGAATTTTATCACGCTGTTATAAAATCTGGTCGTACTCATGAATATATGCTTTATTTTATTCTATTTTATTTTATTTTACTTTAGGAGGGCCTCAAGCAGTGCTCAGGAGGACAAGAATCCACTCCTAGTCATATTTTGACAACCAGACTCAGGCTCAGTGCTAAGGCCTGAGAGTATGGGGCTACGAGGGCCTAGTGCTACTGGGAACCACCAAGACCATCCTGTTAGTGCTCAGGTGACCTTGTGGTCTCAGGGACTGAATCTGAATCAGGTGCTATAACCACTGCAAGATCTTCCAGCCCTCTGTCATTCCATTTCAATTAGGAGTCTTGAAGTTCTAATGACAAACATCTAATAGCATAATGCCAAACAAACAACTATAATTTCTCTAAGAAAGTTTTTCTTATCATACAGGAAAGCTCTAAATAGTTTAGGAGTAGGGTTGATTAGCTTCAAGAAAAGCTGGTTCTGTAGATCAAAATGCACTTGTCTCGATTCTCATTGCTACTACTATTATGTTTCTTCTCTCTCTCCATCCCTAAATAATGCCATGTTTGTTCAGGGTGTTTTTTTCCTTTTTATCTTTGTTTCATTTCTTCATTCCTCCAAAAGCTATAGGGTGAGAGATTAATTTTCTGTATACTTCTGTGAAAAGAGTTCAGAGAAAAATTCAGCTTGGGTATTTTGTCTAAAACTATATTTTCATTAAAATTAAGCAGATGGAGAATTATGGCAGTTAGTTTTAGGGCAGAACAAAAAGGTGAGGTTCTTCCTGAACCAAAAAGGAAGTTATATATGGGTAAAACCACAGATAAAAATCTGTTATACATCTTTAAATCAACATATAGAGTTTTGAAATACATTTATTGGAGTTAGAAAGAGAGTAAAGACTGTTTCTGATTAAAATGATGAACTAATTTATCTCTTTTGCCTAAGTGGAGAATACAAGTGATATACATTTGTATTGGCTATCATTGATATCCACTGATATTAAATGACATGGGCTGGAGCGATAGCACAGTGGGTAGGACATTTGGCTTTTACTCAGCCAACCCGGGTTTGATTCCTCCACCCCTCTAGGAGAGCCCAGCATGCTACTGAGAGTATCTCCCCCCAGGCAAAGCCTGGCAAGCTCCCTGTGATATATTCGATATGCCAAAAACAGTAACAACAAGTCTCACAATTTGTTGTGAGATGTTACTGGTGCCTGCTTGAGCAAATCAATGAACAAGGGGAAAGCAGTGCTACAGTGCTATCAAATGATATTCATATTACCCGTTACATTCCTTAAACCTTTTCAAGCTTCTTAAGGAGGAATGTCTGAAGTGTGGTGGTCTCAGCAGCTCATGTGGTGTAGATCCTCCAAGCTCAGTGAATTTCAGAGCAAGAAGGGGAATAGCACTGGGTTACAGCTACCTGTTTATATCTTCCCCAGCTACTGTCTTACCATTAGCTCATTTAAATATTAGTAGTGTAGGTTGCCTATGTCTTTGCACTGTGAAAAATAGAAAAGTGGACACTACCATTTTTTTAAGAGAGAGAGAATTAAGAAAGTTTTTTATTGAAGAAAACCCGTCTAGGGATTTGTGAGAGAAGAAAAGAGATAACATAGGCTTCCCAGGGATTAAAAAAAAAAGGAAGAAATATAGAGAAAGGCAGACAAGAACAAGGAAGAACAGGGGTTAAAAGCAAGCCAGGGTACTACTAATTTGTATGGTAATTATCAATAGTTCTTTAATTTGTACTGAAAGATATTTATGCTTGCTTTTCTAAATAATCTCCTTTACAACAATTCATAATGATGCAATGAATATTCTAGCTCATTTATCTCCGTGGAAATCTCTGGCTATTTTTTAATTTGAGGAGGGGCACACCCAGTGGTTCTCAGGACTTGATCCTGGCTGTGTACTCAGGGATCACTTCTAAAGGGTCAGGAGAGCACATGAGGTATTGGGGATTGAAGCTGGGTCAGTCATGTACCGGACAAGAGTCCTATCCACTATCCTATCACTCTGGCTACCACTTTGTTATTTTACAATCACAAATTCCTAGAGACACAAGTACTAAAAACATTAATTTTAAAGCCAATTTTTTTACCTCTTTCCCTATAAACTTTGACTTAACTCTTGAAGAGCACAATAATAACTATTCTACCTAAAGTTGAAATGTATTTCTAATACCCTTCCTAGTCCTCTCCCAAGTCCCTTCATTTATCTTAGGCTTATCATGAGGTCCTATTGTGAGTCAGACTCTGCAAGTTGATGATGTATTTATGAAGAAAAGCAGCCCGTTGTCCCCATTTGTAAATACAGCATGTTTTTTTTCTTTTTCAGAGAGACAGATATGAGAAGAAGCAATTAAAACTTGATGTGATTTGTGTAATAGAAATGTAGGTGCAAGTGCTCTAAGAGCAGAAAGAGGGAGAGACTGTCTAATGAAAGAGGAAGGTCTTTATTCTAAAGGAGCATTCCTTTTAACAAATGACAGTGAGGCAACTAGACATCCGAATTGGAAAAGAAAAAAAAAGGAATCTAGCAAAGACTTGACCATTTTTACAAACATTAATCTGTCACAGAAGATAGATTCCCATGTAAAAGGCAACTCCATAAAATTCTTACAAGATAACAAGAGAAAACCTAGATAATACTGGGTCTGGTAATGCCCCCACTTTGTTGTGTTTTGGGGTCACACCTGGGAGACCATATGGGGTGCCAACCCAGTTCAGCCGCATGCAAGGTAAGTAAGCACCCTATTAATTGTACTATGGTTCCAGTCTCTGGTGATGTCCATTGTTAATATACAATGTCAAAGACATTATCCATGAAAGAAATACTTCATAAGCTGTACTTTACTAAAATTTTCTCTGGGAATGATGGATGTCAAGAGGGTGAAAAAACAAGTCACAATTTGGGAAAAATATTTGCAGAAGGCCAATCTTATAAAATAATGGATATATAAAAATATAAAAGGAACTACAAATCTGTAATTAGAAGATCACCAGGTCAGAGGATAGTACAGTGGGTAGGGTACTTTCCTTGAATGGAGTCAACCTGGATATTATTCCAGCATCTTATATGCCCCCTCGAATACTGTCAGGAGTAATTCCTGAGTGTACTGCCAGTGGTAAAACATGAGCATTGCAGTGAGTTTCCCCCCAAACCAAACCAAAACCAAACAATTAAAGAAAAAGGGCAAAATGGTGATCTTATAAATCACCAAAGAAGATATAAAGATGACAAATACGCATAGAAAATGATCTGCCATATTGAATGTTATCAGGACCATTACAAATAAATTTTTAAAAAAATGTCACTATGTACCCATTAGAATTACCAAATACATAATGTGAATACCAACAAATGCTGGTGTATATGCAGATAAACAGTAACACGTGGCTAGCAGGAATGTAAAATGGTAATCATTCTAGAATATATTTTGTGGGGTTTCTTAGAAAAACAAACATATTTTTACTACATAATCTAGTTATATTAGGATTTATATTTACCTACATGGGATGAAAATCGACGTTCATACACAAAACATACACAAATACTTATAGAAATTTTAGTAATAATTATCAAAACTTCCAAGTACCCAAACTACATTTAATATACAAATGGAAAAATATAAATTATTCAACTAGGAAATGTAATATTATTCAGTGTTAAAAGGAAATGAGCTATCAAGCTATAAAAAGAGACATAGAGAAAGCTTACATGTACACTACCCAATGAAAGAAGTCAAAGCAAAATCACTATATAATACTGTAAAAATCCCAACGATGTGATAATCCAGAAGCTATGGATTCAAAAAAAGAATGAATGAAAACTCTAATTAAACAATTGATATTTATAGAGAAAAGTGGGTGGGAAGGAAGGGAAGATGAATCAGAAAGGTGCAAGATTTTTAGGGAAGATGATGATTATAATAACCAATATATATCATTATGCATTTGTTCAGACTATAGAACATGCAGAAGCAAGAGTGATTCCTAATTTAAACTATGGATTTGGGGTGACTATGCAGGTAACAATGTAGAAATTTTTCTGCCTTGCAATGTAGAAATTTTGGTAGACAAATTAGGCTTCTCCAGGGAGTGACATTGCTAATGAGGAAGACTCTGTGTGGAGGTGGAGACATATGGAAAATCTCTATATTTCTCTTTCGATTTTGTTATAAACTTAAAATGGCTCTAAAACTACAGCCTTAAAAGTTATGTATGATTTCATTGCTGAACAAGGATCAGAAAGATTGCAAGAATTATAAAGTAGAGGAAATTTTACATGCAAATGCACAGGAAATAGAAAATGGAGAGTATGTACAAAAGATTTATTATGCTATAAGAACTGTCAAGGAATATAATAGATAAATCTATACATTCTAACATTTGAGAAATACTGCTCTTATAATCCTTGTTAATATCTTGCGCTGAAAACTGAAGAAGTTTGAGGGCAGAAATTATTTTTTATTTACATTGATATATTAAAGTTTGTATAACGCCTGGAGGGTGCACACACATACACAAACACACACGCGCGCACACACAACTGTGCACATACAGAGGGATAACAATTATTCAACCTGTTATGTTAATTGTATTCTCAAAGTCACGGGGTTTTTAATAAAATATTTTTCTTTTTAATAAATTATTTGAATTTAGAATTTCATTAAAATGTGAATGTTCTTGTTGCATAAAAATAACATAAAATAATAAACTATTATCCGACCGCTATGATTGGTTTCACACATACGTAGACACTGTGTAATATTGCTTTCTAACCGGCCTTTTCTTTTATTTTCTTATAATGTTACTATCAACTTCACATTCATATATTAGTAAATGACCCACTGTGGGTTCTCATATCTAAGTGGTTTCCACATTTTGGTATCAGAATTTAGCTGACATGTCTTCTTTAGCTACAAATAATTCTGATCAAACGACCACTGTCTCTCAGTGAGACTGCTGTCATGCCATCTGCATTCCTGCCATTCACCCCACTCTCTAATAATGATTTATGAAAATAGAGAAATGTCTGAAACCCTTAAAATGAAAGACAGCCTCCCATCCCAGACCTCCTGCAGTACTGTGCACCTCACCTCATTCTCTTCTCTAATTTCAGACATCCTGTTGTTCAGTCTTCGTGTCCTTGCCACACAGGTCACATAGCAATTTCTAAATCACACCAAGGTCTTTCCTCTCACAAGGCCACAAATACAGGAAGTTTCTCTGCCAGGAGTGCCTCTTTTCCCTACTCTTCCCACAACCGACTCATCATTCAGTTCACGCCTTTAATGTCTTATGAGCAGTGGCTTCCCTAATCACCCACAGTAGCATGTCTTCCACTAATCTGCCTACTAATGACATTAGAAAGATACTTATGTATTAGTTTACTAACTTCTAGACCTTCCCCAGGATGATTAGCTATTCAAGAGAGGGCATTTTTATCATCAGTGTATAGCAAACAGCATGGTCTGGGAAATGATAGATTCTCAAAACGCACAGGTAACTGGATATGTTAAGAGAAGGTCTAAGCCAGTGGTCCTCAAATGTTGTACCACTCACCACATTTTAAAAAAACAGTATCCAAGAACTTGCGAGAAATGCGAATTATCAGGTCTACCAGAACTTTGTTATCAAATTATCTGGGCAAAGAATCTTGCCACCTGTTTACTATTATTAGCATAGTTATTTATTAGCTTGTTTATTTTTAAATAACTTTCCTCATTTTTTAAAAACTGAAGTTGTATTTATTACAGCACCACATACATTTCAGATACACAACATTATACCTCACCAGCTATTACAGGCCACAACACACTCATTTGGTTTTCTTAAACAGTCCTATAGGCCATTTCAATTTTAAAACACTCTTTTTAAGGGACCAGAAAAGAGCATTGGTCTTAAGACTTTCACAGAGCTGATTTGATCCCCAGCACCACATATAACATCCCAAGCACTGACAACCTGAGTATAGAGCCAGAGATAATCCTTGAGCACACCCAATCCCTCAAACCCAACCAAAACACAAAATGATTTTAAACTTTTCTCTTTCATACTGTAGTTAGATATTTCTAGTTTCCATTGGCAATTTTTTTAGATTGTGATATTTCTATCTTGAACATCAAAAATTGCAATCTCATTTTACTGAGGAAAAGAATATCCCCCCAATACATACTTTTTATATTTTATTCTAATCATTTGTCAAAATCTACTTAGAAATTTGTTTTCAATACAGCAAAACATACATATTTCATAGAAGTGTTAGGTGTAATTTATGCAGTTCTTAATCAACTCTGGAAAAGTTCTTAGCTGCAACCTGCATTCAAATTAATGGTCAAGTATTAATTTAGTCAAGATTAATTCGGTTAAGAATAGGCATGACTATGAAAAATTTAATTTCCTACTTCTCCCAAGACAGTTCAATAAATTGATCTGGACGATTTAGCCATTTCGAGTGCATTTTCAGTGGCCTATGAATTAGAGCTAGTTTACTGAGTAACATTGTATCAGTGGGGTTACCACGAAATAGAAACTTAATCACTGAAGCTGAGACTTCAGATTGGATCCGAAACAACTGGGTTACCTGACCTGCAAAACTGGAGAAAGTATGACTCTGGATAATCTGAATGTAATTAGATGCATAAGCACAAAACAAATATGATGAAGTGAGCGTGAGTGCTTTTTTTTAATTGAATCACCGTGATAGAGCATTACAAAACTGTTCATGATTGTGTTTCAGTCATACAATGTTCCAATGCCCATTCCTCCACCTGTGTAATTTCCAAGCACTAGTGTCCCCAGATTCCCTCCCACCCCTTCAAGCCACCCCCATTTCCAGTCACCCCCCCACTCCAGCCTACCTCTCTTATCTCCGCTCCAACCCTCCCTCCTTCCTCCCTCCCCTCCTTCCATGTGTACTCTTTAAAAATGTTTTTAAAAAAATAAAGAAAAACAAAAAAATACCTACCAGTTGAATTTTCACAGATGCTGTATGATTAAATACTGTTTCTTAAACTACCTTTTATTTTCTCTTGACCCATTTTTATGTACCCCAAATTAAAGGTTCTCTAATGACAAGAAAAAGTTAAGCCTTTCTGAGTGGATCTATGATGAGAAATAGAATAATTTTCTACTTGATTTTCAACAAAATATATATTTTTAGTCTGTAAGCTTTAAGTAGCATTAGGTAGAAGTAATCTAGAGAAAAAAGCTGTCAAGCATATTTTTCTTTTTTTTTTACTTATTTTATATTTTAAATGTAGTATAAAAGATTTTTCTTTTACACACTCATGTTGTTTAAGTAAAATAACTTACTTCCAAATTAGTAATACAGTCTTAAATGTAGATTTTGAAACTAAACTCCTGTTCTCTAAATGGAAGCATTTGACATCTACTTTTTTTTTAAATTTGAGGCTAGAGCTCATTTTATTACCACATCTATAACCACATGAAAATAAAGACTGAATGTTGAAAAACAAGTTCCTTGATTTAAATCACAGTACATTTTACAGTTTTTTTTACACATTTTAACATTTAGTCCTAAGATATTTTGCTTTTTAAAATTCATATTCATTACATTGCCTGCCTTAGCATTATTAAAACATCTCATATAAAAATAATTTAACAATTTAAAAATATACTTCTACAGGTAATTATATATTGTTTTCATTTTTTATCAAGTCCTAATTTTAGTGTAAAATTCACTATAAGTATAAATAGTATATAATCGGCTATAATATAGTAAAATAACTGGAACTTTCAATGAACCCATAAGCAACTATATTTAAAAAGCTAAAACTTGAAAGCAGTTAACAGGAAAGAAAAACAGTGATGCTTACCAGCTACTTGGACCTTCCACTTCCTATTTTACAAACATTTCTAATATTTTGAAATAACACATTCATCACTAGATTTTAAATAAATATCAGTTACTCTTCTACATATTTGAAAGAACCACAAAATTAATATAGAATTCCTAGACTGATGCACTTTTAAACATACCACAGTCAGAATTCTGGGTTCAGCTGCATTTGGAATCCTTCATTGCTGACAAGAGAGTCTCAAATGACAATCTTCTTTAAAGCACTCTTCAGCATGACAACAGAAAGTTCTCCCTTCCACTGCCTGCTTTTTTTTCCATTAGCTGGAGTGTTACATATTGAATGCTGCACAAAGCATTTGACTGGAGGGTTTTTAGACAAGTCTTTAAATGCCTGAATCTGAATAATGATTTTTAAATAAGGCTCATCTCTTGAAAAGAGATTCTGTATTGTTTTTTATTCATTAAATTTTAGTGGGGCGGTTATGGGCTGACTTTGAGTGTCATTGGTTAATAGTGCCTCGGTATGACTCACTTAAGTAAGATTTAGTCATATAATTTCAGTGACATTTTGACGAGAATACTTTACTGTCAATTTTTTTAATAATCTATTGCACATTTTTATGTTATCCAAATGAGTAGATTAGCATAAGAGGTGGGAGGTATGTTTCAGTCTGAATAATAGTGGTCTGAAAAACAAAACTAACTTTTTTTTTGGAAAAGCCAGGAAATGTTTTTGATAGCTGAGTGAGGTTCGCTAGAATTCTAATATAGTTTTCCACGTTTTCAAGAAAATTACCTCCTATTCTTGTTCACTTTAAACAGGTACAATAATACCTTGGTGATTTCTGAAAAATCCCGCATCTCTTAAACTTGGCAATGTGGTCTATAGACTATGGAAGATATAATTAAGAGATCATAATCTTGAAGCAATAGAAGTAGCTATTATCTCAAAAAATAAACAAAATGAAATTGAATGATTTTGCACCCCTGTGGTGTTAACTTATTCACATGATGAGATGCAAGAGAGGATTACATTTATTTCTGTCAAAAATGTCTCCACAGGACAACTTGTAATTGGGACTGACTGACAAGAAACCGAACTAAGACACAGAGATTTAATGGGTAATGCTTTGAGTTAATCAGCACACTTGAACGTTAGTTTTCCAGCAGCTTCATAAAATAGAAAATCTTAACTTTGCACAATATTTTGTAGCAACTGTGGTTAAAATGTGTATTTCATCCGAAGATTAATAAAATCGTATTTGTTTTCCTAACTCATGGAATCCTGATTTGTTTTTTACAGAAGAATCAACAATCTTAAAAAAAATCTAGAAGCATCAGTAATGATTCAATAAACCTAACAATAAGTTATCTGCATTGACATTTCCATTGAGAACATCAATAGCTCCTCCAAATATTTTTTACTTTGATGTACTCATAGGTGGAATAAAGACACAGCATGCCGGTGCGAATGAAGGAATGGAACATAGTGGAGAGATGAAAGCAATAAGAAAGCAATGATTACACTAGATTTTCCTTACAAATATTCAGGAAAGCACACTATTTTTAGTCTCCAATGGTAATTTCTCAGTACTCAGAATGTTCTCTTGACCTATCTGATAACCTTGTCCTGTGACTTCTATAGTCCCAGTGCATGCCTCTATTATATACAGCAAAATGCAGTGCTAAATAGAGGCGTGGCCTTTATAGAATTCCTTCCGGCTGCTTATCTAGTTTGATGGTGACAAGGAGTCATATAGTCTCCACTTGCTTATTCTAGAAAGGGCAGGGGGAAGGGGGCAGAGTGGTGGGTAAAATAGATTCTACTTTCGTGTTTTAGTTTTGAGCCCAGTGGTGCTCAGGATCTACACCCAGCTCTGTCCTTGAGGTGCTTAAAGAACCAAGTGGTATAGGGTGGGGTATATAGGGTGTGAGGCACAGAGGGTAGGGTGTTTGCCTTGCACGCGGCCTACCCAGTCTACCTGAGTTGGATTCCTCCACCCCTCTCGGAGAGCCAGGCAAGCTACCAAGAGTATCTCGCCCTCACGGCAAAGCCTGGCAAACTACCTGTGATGTATTCGATATGCCAAACACAACAACAACAAGTCTCACAATGTTACTGGGCCCGCTCGAGCAAATCGATAAACAACGAGAGAACATTGACAGTGACAGTGACAGCTGTATGAGAAGAAAATTTTTTAACCCCTATACACTATGTCTCTGGTCTAGAACTTATTTTTTCTTTTCTTTTTCTTTTTTTTCAGGGGAATGTGGGGGGGAACGTGGTGGGTTGAGGAGCAGGGGCCAGGCACTCCTAGTCATGCTTAGGACTTACTTCTGGATCTGCATTCTGAAATCACTCACAGTGCTGTGGGGACCAAATGTGGTTCCTGGTATTGAACCCACACTGGCCACATAAAAAAGAAATAACCTTACCCTCTGTACTAATTCTTGCTTCCAAGATGCTCCTTTTTTATTTGTTTTTGAGGGGCAGCTGCACCCAGTGATGCTTAGGATATACTGCTAGCTGTGCACCCAGGAATCATTCCTGGTGAGCATTAAGGAATCATAAAGCGTGCCCAGGATCAGAGTTGGTGGGATGCAAGGCAAGTACTTACCCTCTTTAATCTCTTTACAGCCCCTCCAGAACCTAGGTTGTTTTTTTTTAGGATTTCTTTTTTTTTATTATTTTTAATGAATCACTGTGAGATACAGTTACAAAGCTTTCATGTTTGAGTTTCAGTCATCCAATGATTGAACAACCATCTCTCCACCAGTGAACGTTTTCTACCACCAATGTCCCCAGTATCCCTCCCCATCTCAACCCTCTAGGGCAGACAATTTTTCCCATACTTTCTCTCTACTTTTGAAACCCTACTTTTTAAAGTGATTTAATGTGTAAAAGAAAATATAACAGTGACAAATCCTGAACCATTTTTATAAATATTGTCATAAAAATATTATCATCATTATTCATGTTGTGATTTTAAATTCTGTATCTTTCTGTTATAGATAAATTAGAGGTTATTCTGTTAACCTAGAAGTCCTGAAGTAGGGACATTTTCTTTTTATATTAGTTTAATTTGAGGCCACTATGTTCAGGGCTGACTCCTGGTTCTGTGCTGAAGGTCACTCCAGGAACTGATTGATGGGAGTGCCTATGATGCTGAATATTGAACCAGGTATAGTCACATGCAAGGCAACTGCCTTACCCACTGTATTATCTCTGGCCCTAGTTGATATTTTTTTGTTTATTGAGTCATACCCAGGGATGCATAGGGGTGCATCCTAGGTTTTCACTCAGGAATTACTCCTGGCAGTGCTTGCGAGACCATATGGGATGCTGAGAATCGAACCCGGGTTAGCCAAGTGCAAGACAAACACCCTACCCGCTGTACTGTAGCTCCAGCACCCCCACACATACCCAGCTGATTTTTAATGTGCTCAAAAGATATCAGCTTCATTTGACTTCTCTGCATTATTCTGAGAAGTGATATGATGTGAGCTTGTTATCACCAAACAAATAAATAACAAGTGAACTATTGTTAGCACCATTTAACTGGCTGCTCATATATTACTGAATTTACTAATTCCATAAAATTATATTTAATTTCAATAGAGAAGTCATTGCAGTTCTGGTTTTAGATCAAAATTCCTTCAAAAATGTTAGGAAAGAGACCTCCCATGATGTGCTATTAGGTTCTCATAGGGAAAACCAATGATTCCAGAACTTTTCTATGCATCAACTAAACACAATATTTCTTTTCCTTTAATTTTATTTTTTTAATTGAATCACCATGAGGTACACAATTATAAAGTTGTTCTTGACTGGATGTCAGCCATACAATGTTTCATTACTCATCCGTTCACCACTGTACATTTCCCACCATCAATTTCCAGAGTATTTCTCCCACCAACACCAACCCCCCCCAACAATCTGCCCCTCTCCTCCCCTCTCTCTGTCTCTCTGTCTCTCTCTCTGTCTCTCTTTTCTCTCTCTCTTTTTTCTCCCCCCATTTCTGTCTGTAAGTGTTTCGCTTTTAGGCATTATGATTTTCAATACAGTTACTGAAAGGTTATCATGCATATCCCTTTATGTACTTTCAGCACTCAGTTCTTATCCAGACGTTTCATTTCCAACTATCATTGTCATAGCCGTCCTTTCTCTATCCTAACTGCCCTAGCCAACCCCACTCATTCCTACTGTGTCAAGCTTGCAACCATGGACCAGTATTTAGATATTAATCTCATACTTTGTTTTTTATATTCCACAAATGAGTACAGGCATTCTATAAACAAGGTATTTCTACCAAAAGTGAAAACAACTGTGGGTGGTTTTTTTTTTTGTATTTTTGATCAAATAGGCACATTTTCCCTTACATAGTTTTTTTGAAAAATACTAAAAATAAGTGTCAAGTAAATTCATATCTCACCTAAACCTACTCTTATAACTAAAATATTTCCCTTAGGGAAACTGAAAAGGAAAGGGGTGAGTCCTTTCCGTGAGAGAGGCATGTACATTAGTGATTGAAGTGGTATTGGATTATTAATAGCTTGGTGTGGAGAAACTATTATTAAATAACATTGTAAACAAAAACCAATTGAATTGAAAAAAATGAAAAGTCAAATAAAGCACCTTTTTCCTTGATTTCCTAATCTCCTTTCTATCCTCGACACAATGACAGAGCTATTGGAAAAAAAGAGATTTTTTCTGGAAAGCTGTAGTTGTAGGGGAAAGTTCACAGACTATGTAGTGGTCCCATGTGGAAATATTTTGTCCACTTATTTAGAAATAGTATTCCTTCTCCCTACTTTAGCCATTTTGCTGAGGTTTAATAAGATTAAGTTAGCAACAAACTACTGTATAATTTTACTTGGCTGCTTAATGGAAGAGGAAATGAATCCAGAGATATTATGAACATAATAATTATTAAAATGAAGACTATAGCACCAAGAATCGTGTTTGAGATTTTATGAAATCTATGATTCTAACATATAAACAGTAGCTAGCTACTGAACTAAATTTTAAAAAAGGCATCTGTTTCTGAAGATAAAGAGACATAATCTAGCTCTGTTCTTCTCCACTGGTGAAGAAACTTAACTCTTGAAACCTCATGTCTTTATTGGTACTGGAGAGACTATTATAGATAACTCTCAGAGTTATTATGAAAAATAAATGGAAAAAATGCATAAAAAGACTCACCATGTCTTTCTCTGCATGAGTGAACAATATATTTCGGGTAGGATAACTGCAATGCTGCTTAGGGCTACTACTAAATTGAAAATATGAACTCCCGAATTTCTCTTGTCTTGCCAGTATGGCAAAGTGAAAAAGAAATTCTAGGAAACAGTACCATTTTATATCAAATCCAAATTTAGTTATTTACTAGATGTGTCAATGCTAATTCCATAACATTTATGGCTTAAATTTAACAGCACATGAAATAAGCTTTGAGTCACTGGAATTTTACTATTCAGTGATAAACACTATATATAAATATTTGTTGGCTATATTGCTAGACATTTTCTCTATAAAAAAAGAACTAGAAATGTTCTATATTCATATATATACAGTGCTACTTTTAACTTCTTACATAATTACATAATGTGATGATGTCTCACTATCTTTAATTAATTTGTAAACTTATTTTATTTATATTGTTTGAGTGTAATAAAATGTTTAATTTTCTCTTTTATTCTTGCATCTTTAAATGCACTTTCGATCCATCTTTCACACAAACTACAGTATGAGAAAGATCTTTATCCATAAGAATTTCTTTGTACTAGTACCTAACACCTAGGATCAAGCCTTCTAGCACTCTGGGTACCATATGCAGTCTCTAAATAAATTCCAAGAAGTGAACCAAAACAACAAGAATTTTTCAGGGCATTTATTTACTACCACTAATTTTTCCAGTAATTTTTCATCAATCTTAAACCAATGAATATATTGAGAATTTACAGTGTTGATCTTAGACTTCATTTTACTTTAAATTCTATTTTGGTTTAAAAATATTATCTTTGCATTTCTACAATTTCATTCAGGTTTTTCTTTTATTATTACTATTTTGTTTACTTATTTATTTATTTTGAGTTTGGGGGCCCACCCAGTGGTGTTGAGGGTCTACTGCTGGCTCTGCACTTAGGGATCAATCCTAGCACTCTGGGGACCATATGATCATTGTCACTAGTCTAATAGAAAATTATTTCTGTTACTAGTTGAGTTAAATATGAACACCATCTGCCAATGTCAGTTGACACAGTAAAATTGAATGGCCTTGTGATCTAAATTTAATGAACTGATTAAATATTCATACCAAGAGTTTTCTGGTCCATAACTTATTTTCCTGCATGGTTTGATGTCCAAAATCCTTTAGGAAAATTTGGAATATTTATTCATATTTCCAGACTCATTGCTGGCAACATCTGTCATCATTTTTGGCATACCAAGGGCAATAGCAAAAATAAACTCATCAATATCCACTGCAGAAATTACAGATTATACTTCACAGGTTAGCTTTTTGCAACCATGATTAACCATAAATTGTTAATACCACTTTCTGAATAAATCTACTTTCTGAGTAATCTGTTCTCTGTAAAGTGTCTGTATCTAAAGTTCTCAGGTGGCTTCTTAAGGGAGAAAGAAATGCTGCTTCAAAAGTTTATCCATGTGGCTATAAGAACTTTCACCAATTTTAATAGTACCTGGGCTCATTGTTAATCATACAAATAGAATTCAATAGAAGGTTAATTTGGAATTCTACCTTGATTTAATGTCATCACATTAATAATATTTTAAATAAAACTAGAAACATAAAATTTATAAAATTTTAGATAATTTTCTGAGAGATATTATTTAAATGATAGCATTTATACATGTGTTCTATAAAATATAAATAGGTAACAGAAGTATGTTACAGGAATTTTGCCATTGTGCAAATCTTTCTGAAGATGAATTTACTTTATGTTAATAGTCACTGGTATTAGCCAACATACAGTCTATCCTTTAACATTTATGGATGTCCTTATTATCTATTACTGAGAATTTAAGCCATCTTCAATATCTACTTACCACATGTGGATAGGCTATACTTAACTGCCGCTACTGCTCTCATCTATATTTTCTAATGAGTATATACTTTCTGTACTTTACCACTAGATTTTCAAATATCTCTGTCTGCCTTTTAATAGGGCTTACAAGGCAACCCCATTTGTCACAATCTCACCCTCCCATAGGCTAGCTCGAATTTAATCACTTAATCACTTAACTTCCCGTTAGTCGTCGATTTGCTCGAGCGGGAGCCAGTAACGTCTCCATTTGTCCCTGTCGCGTGCTAGTGTAGCCCAATGGCATCTCTTCGCTCCGGGAACATGAAGGGCCTCAAACCGATCGTTCATGATCTTGACGAAGAAGTCTGACCATCTGGTAGGTGGGCGGCCACGCGGTCTTTTGACATCCCGTGGAATCCAGTCAGTAACAGCTCTAGTCCAGCGGTCGTCTTTAAATCTCATTACGTGACTAGCCCATCTGATTTTTGACACCTTGGCAAATGAGACAGCGTCCCTGATCCTTGATTGTCAACGGATGTCAGAACTCCGGATTCTTTCTCTCATTTGAGTGAAACGTGATATTCCAAGCATAGCTCTTTCTATTCTTCTTTGGGAGACCTGAATAGCGTTCTCATCTTGTTTGCGTAGGGCCCAGGTCTCTGAGGCATATGTTAATGCAGGAAGAACAGTGGAATCAAAGAGATGTGCCCGGAGCCGGAGGTTCTTCGTCCTCTTAGCTATTTCTTCGACGTTCTTGAAGGCGTTCCAAGCCGCTCTCTTCCTCCTACTTCCACTACCCAGCCATCGCCACACTCCAGGACGCTTTCCGGACCCGCGCGGCCGCTCCAGCTGAGACCCACGCACGACTGAAGACCCACAGAACAAGATAAGCGGATCTCTCTGAGACCTTGGACTCCAGGCTCGGCGGACCCAGGGACAGAGCTTCTCTGCTTGCTCCCACCAACCACAGGTGACAAAGGGATTCTAATCAGGAGCCCCACCCTACCCTGCCCTGTCTGCTTCCATCAACCACCCAGGGATCGAATTGTGCACAGGAGACCCACCCTACCCAGATAAATACCCCACTGGCAGACTTCCACTCTCGACACTACTTCCACTACCCAGCCATCGCCACACTCCAGGACGCTTTCCGGACCCGTGCGGCCGTTCCAGCCGAGACCCACGCACGACTGAAGACCCACAGAACAAGATAAGCGGAACTCTCTGAGACCTTGGACTCCAGGCTCGGCGGACCCAGGGACAGAGCTTCTCTGCTTGCTCCCACCAACCACAGGTGACAAAGGGATTCTAATCAGGAGCCCCACCCTACCCTGCCCTGTCTGCTTCCATCAACCACCCAGGGATCGAATTGTGCACAGGAGACCCACCCTACCCAGATAAATACCCCACTGGCAGACTTCCACTCTCGACACTACTTCCACTACCCAGCCATCGCCACACTCCAGGTCGCTTTCCGGACCCGCGCGGCCGCAAGCGGCTGCGTGACACATCATAAGACACTAAATACCCTTCTTCCGGAATTGTCGTACCATATTTGATAGTGTTCAAATATGGTAACACCTACAAAGGTGATTAGAGGTCGCCCAAAAAGCCTCTATCCCTCTCGGAAAGACTGGCAAGCTACCGAGAGTATTCCGCCCGCACGGAAGAGCCTGGCAAGCTATCCGCTGTATATTCGATATGCCAAAACCAGTAAGTACAACTGGTCTCATTCACCTGACCCTGACGGCTTCACCGACATGGCAGCACTGAGAAGGATGAGAAAGGAGAGGCTGACAAAATCTCAAGGCTGACCTAGGCTGCCACAACGAAGGAAGACAAAAATGATCGTCTGTACTTTCAATGCACGTACGCTAGCATCAGATGCATCCATCGAGGACCTGATGGTACAAGCGGGAATGATCAAGTACGACATCATTGGTCTGACCGAGACAAGAAGGCACGAATCTCACCATGCCGTTTTCGACACTGGAGAAGAATTATTCCTCGGAACATGCGATAAAAGAGGTGTTGGAGGCGTAGGTGTCCTTGTCAACACAAACTTGGCCAAGAGCATTGATTCATTCGAATGCCTAACAACCCGAATAGGACGTTTACATTTGAATAGATGTGGCTCACTGCCTGCAGTTTCTATCTTAGTTGTCTATGCACCAACATCTCATTATGATGAAAGAGAAATCGAGAAGTTCTACAGCTCGAATTTATTTAAAAAAAATTATAGGTGAGTACCCCAGAAAGAAAACTTTATTATTTTTTGTCACGCCTCTTGAGGCTCAGGCAGGGCTGACTTCCAGCTCTGTGCTCAAGAATCAATCCTGGTGGGGTTCAGGGGACCATATGAGGTATTGAGGATGGGTTGATCAAGCAATAGCACAGTATGTAAGGTGCTCGCATTGCACCCGGCCAAATTGGGTTCTATTCCTGACATCCCATGTGGTCGCCCAAGCCCAACAGGAAGGAACCTTAAGTGCAGAGCCAAGAGTAACTCTTGAGCACCGCTTCCTGTGGTACCAAAACTGTCCTTCTTGCCCTTCTCTAGTCCCCAAGAAAGAACCTTTGATCCAATGCTGGACCCAGTACTAGCATACCATTATATTTGCAGCAATCTTTTGGCTAAAGTAAGTCCCATGCAATAAATTCTATCTCTTGATTCGATAACTGCAAAGTCTCATTGAAAATAGAGAAGATACAGGGAAAAAAACAATTGTGACTAATTTTCTCTCAACATTATGCTGTGGAGCATTTAATTATGGTTTATAACATAAAGCAGGAGGGGAGCTAATTCTAGACTTATACCCTATTTAGTGTTTTTCCTAATTTCTAGAGCCTCTTTGCTTTCGCCATGTATAAGGATGTCTACTTTCTAAATTGCATCCTGTTAACTATACAGAATAATTTTTGTTCATTCATTATCTTTTTTCTCTCCTGCACTGATAATCTCTGCATATAATAGCTTCCAAATAAATGTAAAACAAAAAATTAGTGTATCATTATCAAGACATCATAGTAAGTGCAATCATGATTTTGAAACGCAGATATATATTACAAATGTTAGAAGCTTAAAGATTATGATTTTTAACAGTGAAACAAAGAAAAATCTAGGAATGATATTTTTATAGATGTTTCCCCAATTAGGATGTACAACTGTCTAAAAGGCCTATGAAGCAGTGCTCATCATCATCACTGATCACCAGAGAAATGCAAACAAGACCACAGGAGCTACCACTTCACACCTGTGAGAATGGCCTATGTCAAAGACAGCAATGGCGAGTGTTTGAGAACATGTGGAGATAAAGGAAACTTCCTGAAAATATGAGGAAGTGTTTACACAAGGGTTGACAAACTACATTATTAAACATATGTGACATCTATATCATTTTCAATAAACTAATCAGATTGTATTTCTAGAGTCGTTTTCACAGATCAACTCAACCTATTTTCCTCATAAATTCAATCTAAGATAAGGCCTTGAAGAACTATTAGCTATTTCTTTTCAATCTATTTTACAGTTTATGACGGACTTTAGTAGAATGTTCCATTTGTTTTGCATAATCAAAACCTTGTAATTGCTTGCATTATAGTTTACTTTAGGAGTCACTTTCCCTTAAGAGGTTTTACTCTCTTCCTGCTAATTCTATAAAACTTGCTTTGTCTTGTCTAAAACAGTCCCTTGGCTATAAAGTCATATTTCTGAAGAAATAACGTAGAATTTGCACTATATAATATGCACAGAGCAAGTTGCAACCAATACATTATCTCAAGCAAGTAACATATACAAATTTTCAGTCACACAGTAAATTTTGTACACATGTTATTTGAGGGGAAGCACACCCAGAAGTGCTCATTGCTTACTCTTGGTTCTGTGTTGGAGATCATTTCTGAAGGCCTCTGGGGACCTTGTAGAGTGTTAAGGATAGAACCCGGTCGATTGCATGGAAGACAAGTACGTCATTATTCTAGTCCCTATACATGCTATTTTATGCCATATGGAAATTACTTTAAATGTTAAAAAGGCATATCATTAATTTCATGAAGACTAACTTAAAACATATTATCTGATACAGAACAGACATAAACAAATTTATGCAGATCATTTAATGGAGTGGAATAAGAGGGAGGCCGACAAATTTATCAATTGAAGATCTAAATGTATAATAGTTTGAGAGTAAAAGTAAATTATTGGCTCCAATTTATGATTCCTTTTAATGAAACAAACTCAAAGGGGAATTTTTTTTAATGGTACAAATATTTATTCCTTCATCTACTTATTGAAGTGTGGTGCAATTTTTTATGTAATTTTATTTATTTGTCTACATATAGCTTTGCTTATGAGCCACTCCTGGGTCCGAGTTCACTGATCACTCCTGATGGAGCTCAGAAGACTGTTGCCAGATTTGAACCCAGATCAGCTATGTGAAAGATAAGTACCATACTTGCTGTACTATTTCTCTGGCCCTTAATGGAACATTTAAATCAGTCTGCTTTTGTGCTGGTGGTGATTAAAAATAAATATTCAGTTAGCCAAATTCATACCAAATAATATATCACAGCATTATATTCAAGGAAGTGATTCCTAGCCATACAAGAACTGACCACAAAGTAATTCCTGAAGGTAAATTATACCTTTTATCCTTTTCTTTTTTCTTTTTTGTTTAAAACCCCCTCTTAACCTTTTTTTCATTTTTACAAAGTTATTCTCACTTATGTTGGAGAGATAAATCAATGGGTAAGGTGCATGTCTTGCATGCAGTTGACCCCAATTTTATTTGCATATTGTTTATGGTCCTCTAAGCATTTCCAGGAGTGAACCTTGAGCAGAGCCAGGAGTAAGACACAGGATAACTTGATGTGGCATTCCCTCTTCTCCACACAAAACCACATCCCCATTTTAATCAATTAAATTGGGGAGAAAATTGGTTTGTCAGAATTTTTCTTGGAAAGTATTAAAATGTATTTGGCGTAATATAACTGTAGAATTTGGAAGCATCCCCAATTTTATTTCATTTCTAGATTTGTGGTATCAAAGGAGAAGGTGTTATAAAAATTGAATCTTCTAATCATTCATTTGTTAATAAACTATCATTCTTCTTCTATATTCTTAATCTTCATATTGTTATAAGATCTTTTATATAGAGTGTTTAATGTTTTGAGTACTGTATTTTTATTATTCCAGTTTTATTTAGATCCAGTTGACATATAACATTGCATTAGTTTTGGGACACAACCTGATGATTTGATCAATGTATACATACAAAATTTTTACCACAATAAATCTACTTAACTTGAGTCATTTCATATTTCATATTTTTTGAGTTATAAGAAATGTTAAGGCCTTCCATCCTAGAGAGTTTAAATATGCAATGTAGTGATGCTACCTATAATGCAATATGTATTTTGTATACCTGTATTTTATTTAGTTTATAAGTGTAGTTCATGTTTTTTGTTGTTTTCTTTTTAATTAAAATAATATATACTTATACATTTTATAAATATATAAAACTATATATATAGTTTGGGTTTTGTTGTTTGCTTTTTAATTAAAAATATATTTTATTAATATATTTAGGTTGGGGACAGAGTGATGGCCAGAGCAATGGTAGGGTGTTGTCTTGCAGGCAGTCAACCCAGGTTTAAACCCAGAAATCTCCCGAGTCCTTAAGAAGTGATCCTTGAGTATAGAGCCAGGGGTAAACCCTGAGCATCACTTACTGTAGGCCAAAGATAAGCAAACAAAAAATTATAGTTTAGGCAATATAGTAACAATAACAATATTGTTTATGGTGGGCTGGAGAGATAGCACAGCGGGTAGGGCGTTTGCCTTGCATGCGGCCGACCCAGGTTCGATTCCTCTACCCCTTTGGAGAGCCTGGCAAGCTACCTGGAGTATCTCGCCCGCACGGCAAAGCCTGGCAAGCACCCCGTGACATATTCGATATGCCAAAAACAGTAACAACAAGTCTCACAATGGAGACATTATTGGGCCCACTCGAGCAAATTGATGAACAACAGGAGGACAGTGACAGTGACAGTGAAGTTTGTGGTATAGATGTACAAAGTTACTACCACCCACTACCACAAGGTGCCCATGATGCTCTACCACTTTTCCTATACCACCACTGATCTGATCTTTTCCTACACTCACTGACTGGAAACTCGGCTGAGTCTGACAAACTCCCTATGGAGTATTCAATATGCCAAAAACTAGTAACAATGATGGGTCTCATTCTCCTGACCCTGAAAGAGCCTCGAATGTGGCACTTTTTAAAATCTCAGGGCTAGGACGAAGGTGACGTTACTGGGGCCTGCTTGACGCAATCGACGACCAACAGGATGACAGTGATACAGTGATACTGCTTGGAAATAAGTTTTGTAATAGAAAGCCAAGGATTTAATCACTGTTTGATTTTGCTTATTACTAGATACTTTAATATAGATATTTTGTATACTTATAAAAGAAGTTTGTTAAATAGACAACATGACTTGCAAACTAAAGTGAATTTAACCTGTCCAGCCAGTAAGAAATGAATCTGGAATCTTAATCTTGGTTCATTTTATACTAAAAAAAATCATTAAACCCATAATACCTCTCAAAGCATATTAATACTGAAGAAATAAACAATAAACATATTCTGGATCATTTTGTGGCTTAGTTTATAAAACTTTGAGAATATAAACAAATATGCTGTCCACACATATACACCTTATGATCATTAATTTTCAGTACTTCAAGTGGTAAACTAATCTATTTCACTTGTAATATTCTCCAGAGTAATTTAAAACAATATTAAAGATAATTGAAAGGTTTAAGAACGTATGTCTTCAAATAAGGTATTAATAGATATAGTGGTTCATTTTATAGTAAAAAAATCATTAAACCATACCTCTCAAAGCACATTAAAACTGAAGAAAATTATATATAGATATAAAAATAGTGTTACCTTTGACAATCTTGTCTTGGATTCTGAATTATCTTTAGGAACAAAGTCTTTAATGAGTCGAGATCGGTCATAATTAGCATGTTCTGATTCATCCATGTAATCCTTATCTTTCCCTAGGGCTAAGAAAGAAAGAGAATATTAGATCCTTGTATATGTCTACATTTTCTCTAAATGTACTCACTTTATTTAATCATGTTTTCTAATTACTGACAATAATTTTTATATGACCATCTGTTAAAGAAAACACGTCAAAGTATTAATATTATTGAATTACTGGAGACACTAAGTAACTTATAAAAAATAAATTTATATCTTATATTATAATGTGGGCTGGAGCGATAGTACAGTGGGTAAGGCGTTTGCCTTACATGCGGCCGACCCAGTCGTTCCAGATTCGATTCCTCCGCCCCTCTTGGAAACCCTGGCAAGCTACTGAGAGTATCTCACCCGCACAGTAAAGCCCGGTAAGCTATCTGTGACGTATTCAATATGTCAAATACAGTAACAACAAGTCTCACAATGGAGACGTTACTGGGCCTGCTCAAGCAAATCGATGAACAATGGGAAGACAGTGCTACCGTGCTATTATAATGTACTAAAAGGATTTTAAAATTAAATTATACATTTTACACATTTTAAAATGAATAATAAATACCTAAATGCAACAGAAACTGAGAACAGGTCTTTAGTACTAAGTTTCTACAGTGGCAGAAAGCAGGTGTTTGGGGGTGAGGATAGGACTGGTGAGATGAACCCTAGAACCACAGTGGAAAGACAAAGACATTATGTTAGAGGGTGCAGTATTGTAGTATAAGAATATGTTGTGAATGAAACCCTAATAATTAGCAGTATATTAATTGTAGTGTCTAAAACAGAATTTTAAAAAAAAAGAAGAAAACAGAAATTAGAATTTACAAACTCTACTTGACACATGTCATTTTTATACTGAAGACAGATTTACTTAACAGAATTCAATATCACCCTAAACATTAATTTTTACCTAAGTAAAAATCATTAATCCATAATACAAATATTATTTTAATAACAATAAGAATTTAAAAGGCTTTATGAATGCCCATTTTTTATAATTCTAAGAAATAGAAGAAAATTTAACAGATATGAATATCAGTTGTATAAGAAAATATCTATAATAAGATATTTTCTATAATATCTATAATAAGATAATAAGTAAATTTGGTCAATATAAAAGCATATAAAATAAGAAATATTTTATGTGATGGCTTTAAGTACAAACAAGAACTACAGACACACACAAAATAAATGTATATTCCATTTGATATAATTCCAAAAAGAGTTTGGTGCTTATATATTTCATCTTTTCAAATAAATTTAAATGTTTTTGGTTATTTTGTTAACTTTATTGATACTCATAAAATAAGTATCTTGACATCAATAACCATATATAGTGATATATAGTGCTTTCAAGAGTTCAATCATTTGATTTGGTGTTATAAAACAATATTTTTAAAAAACTAAGCAGACAGGAGATAACAAAATTGCCTTGTTAAATGGCCAATGGCCAATTAAAATTTGATCTATAATTCTATTTACCAAACATTAGTAGTATAGTTTATGATGAGAACATGTTGATTTAATCCGGGATCCATTAAGTCTTAACTTTTATAGTGAACTGGCATCACTTCAAAGCTAAAGTGAACCAATCTCTATAGCAAATTTCTACGATTGCAACACAATTAGAGTAATTTCTGGGAATGCAATTTAGTCAAATTATTCTGTGTAATCATTTTCTTCTTACAAAGCCATTTTATTTCATTAATTTTTTTGTATCTTTTTATTACTTCAGTAGCATTTTGAAAAATACAAGGTAATCCCAACAAATCAAATCCATGTGAATGAGATTATTCATTGTCCTCTAATTTGTAGCTGTACAACTTTCCCATTCAATGCTAACAATATGCTTTCCAGGATTGTGAGAGCAGCTAAGACTGAAGATTTTAATAGTAACGGTGACTACTGTTATTTCTTACTTCATAGTTCCTTTCTAACCTACATGCTATGTCCCATTCTTGCATTTTGTAAAAATTCAATTTTCTCGAATAGTCTATTATAAGAAATATAGTGTTATCTCCATTTTACAAAAAAATGTAGATAGACTCTTTTAGTCAGTGATAGAGTTTGTATGTAAAATTGAATCACCTGATACATTTTTTAAATTCTTATGCCACTAAATTTGTGAATAATACATCTAATTGTCCACATGTGGTTTACTAGTGTTTAGGACATGGTAATAATTAAAATCCAGATATATAAGAGTATGTTTATCCTTTGTTGTTTTCTTTTCCCTAATAATACCATGGTTCTAAAGTCTCAATATTAATCAGTTACAGAGAAATCATTAATGGGGCTCTATCTAATGAACCCAACAATGAGGCAATACTTCAGATAAAATACTTTAAATATTGTGTCAGTGAACCTGTTTTTAATCCATTTGCCATGTATTCTTTCATTAATTCATCATAAATTCATTTATTATTGAGTAGATGGGTCTTCTGGGCAATATGAATAAACAAATAAATAGTACGTTTATTTTTTAGTGAACTAAGTACCAATAGAATTTTATCCAATGTTTACAAAAATTGGAAGGAGGACATATCCAAATTATTTGCAATAAAAACCTTATATACGGCATTAGTGTTAGAAAAGCAAAGTATTTTTTCTTTGGTGTTTGAAGCTGGGGGTTGAGAGACAACCCTGGTACTCAGAGCTAAATCCTAGAGGCTCGGAGATCACTTCGAGTGGTACCCAAGGCATCAACAAAGAGTCAATCTGACAAGTGAGCCAATATGACAAACAAAATCTATAACAATAACAATATGAATAACAATACATCAAGATTATGGGACCAAAAGTGAAACTTATTTGTGAATCTGGTTTATTTCTTGGTACAAACCTGGGATTAGAACATACAGATAATCAGGAGGGCTGGGATGATGGGGGTGGGGAGGGGATACTTGGGACATTGGTGGTGGAAAATTTGCACTGGTGGAGGATGGGTGTTCGATCACCATATGACTGAAACTTAAACATGAAAGCTTTGTAACTGTATCTGACGATAATTCAATAAAAAATTTAATTAATGAAAATTTAAAAAGAACATACAGAAATCAATGAGTAACAGGAAGATTGGGTTGGCTGGAATTTTTGAGTGAAAGAAAATTTTAGAAAATGCCTTAGATAGGTCAAGGTCCTGGCAATCTGGGAAATCTCTGCAAATCACAGTAAAGAGTTTAAATTTTAAACGTAATGGTGTACCCTAGGGAGATCTGAGTAGAAAAATGATGGTAGTTAATTTTCCTTTTGTTAAAACTTCCTGTGGGTGCTGGGTGGAAAAAAGACTTTAAGGAGACAAGAGTTACAGAATGGAGACCTCGTAGGAAGTTATTATACAAGTCTACTGAGTCTCAGTGACTCTGCTCCAAGTTCCAGTGTAGCACATATGCAAGTGTTGCTAAGAGGTCAGGTTCTGGGTAAAAGGTAAAGGTAAAGGTAAAGGCCCTCCCGTTGATCGTCGATTTGCTCGAGCGAGTCCAGTAACGTCTCCATTGGAGACTTTGTTGTTACTGTATTTGGCATATCGAATACTCTCGGTAGCTTGCCGGGCTCTCCGAGAGGGGCGGAGGAATCGAACTCGGGTCGTCCATGTTGGCCGCTTGTAAGGCAAACGCCCTACCGCTGTGCTATCGCTCCAGGTTCTGGGTGTATTTTCAAAAACAAATCCAGAGAACTTATTGAATATATTTAATAGGCAATTAATTGGTTTATGTTAACTGGAAATTTGTCACAAATGGAAAGCAACATATTATCTCTGGGTAATGTCCCTTTTATATAATATTTTGATAGACTGATAACATTAATAAAGTGTTTTTTATATTATCTTTATAAGAAACGATTTAAAAACATGAAAATTAGCCAATATATCTCATATCCTGTTATTAAATAAAAGCAAAATCATATGTATTCATATTGTTACAACTTAAAAAAAATCAATGTACATTCCACTAAGTTAAACTATTAAGCTTGTGCAGAAAGCAAGGAAATGTGTCGACATTTAAATACAAATCTCTTTCAGAGAGAGTCATTTGGAGACATTAACAAAATGATTATTTTACAAGATAAGAGAGATGTTTGTTTAGGTTGTTTATAGTCGAGTTTTATTGGTCTTCATAAGCCTAGTATGTATTCATATTACGACTCCTCCATGATCACCAGAGTCCTCAAGAGTTTCTCCTCACTGCTGCCTTAGTTTTACTTCTTACATAACTCTCATTTCCCTCCTGACCCACTATAATAAATGCCAAAACCTACAGATAGCTTTTTTAAATCAATATTTCCCCAAACATAAAATTTTCAGGCAATGTTATCTTTCCAATGCCTACTATCAGATTGTAGAACGACTGTTCTATGTATATCACCGAGCACTTCTCCCATTATAGGGCTCTCTCCCTATTGTGGTGGTTGAAAGGGAAGATACGGAATTACATATCCTGGGCTGTGATCTCATTTCTCCATTGGATATATTTTCTGTTTGTTCTGTTCTTGGACCACATCCGGGCTGGTGGGTTCAGAGGGCCATAATGGGTGACAAGTATAGAATCTGAGTCAGCTGTGTACAATGCAAAAGCCCTACCTGCTATTTCTCTGGCCCCTCTCCAATGAATATCTTGATAATATTCAAGATATCCTAGGAATCAGGTTCTCATCTATAAACAGTTTAAGAAGAGCAGCTAGCACAGAAAGATTGGAGAATTAATTCATATACTAGAAGTTGGGCTAGAACGATAGCACAGCATGTAGGGCATTTGCCTTGCACCGGCCGACCTGGGTTCGATTCCTCTGCCCCTCTTAGAGAGCCCGGCAAGCTACTGAGAGTATCTCACCCGCATAGCAAAGCCTGGCAAGCTCCCCGTGACATATCCGATGTGCCAAAAACAGTAACAACAAGTCTCACAATTTGTTGTGAGACGTTACTGGTGCCCGCTTGAGCAAACCCATGAGCAATGGAAGAACAGGGCTACAGAGCTACAGTGCTACTAGAAGTTAGTTCAAAGAATAAACATGTTTACCCTGACATAATCACATTTTGTTGATGAAAGAAACAGCTTCAGGGGACAGAGAGATTAGAACTGGGGTTAGAGATCCATGTATGTGTCTGAATCTGAATCAATCCCTAGCATCATATGGCCCTCTGAGTATTACTTAGAATGACTCTTGAGGCCCTGAATACCACAAGATGGCCCTGCTGATCCCAGGCATCACAGGGGCCAAGCAGCACTGGATCTTTAGGCCAGAGTATTTTACCATCTGGCCAGGTTGGATGGGTTTCACCCAGAGTGGCCTGTACTCCCTGAGCATACTTGGGAAGCCAAAAGCGAAGAAAGAAAGGGGAGGGGAGAGGTGGGGATGGAGAAAGGGCAGGAAGGAAAAGGGGGCAGGAGAGGGGTAGGGAGGGGAGGATAGGGAAAAGGAGAGAAAATTAAAGGTCCAGTAGAATATGGTACAAATAAACTTAGTTGAATGAATGAGACAATGAACATTTATTCGATGAACATCTACAGTGCTGCAGAGATGTGAAAAAAATCTCTTAATTTAGTTCAATCTTGTCATATTTTGGCAGGCAAACAGACTGGAATATCCCTGAATGTGTTTCTTTATTTCCTCTCCTATCTCCTAAATTAACATACTTCACTGTTCATCTCCTTCCTGAAATTCATTTTCTGTAAAGATAGACAATGAGCCTCAAAACCTTGGAAAGTGGAAACCTGGACAGAGGTCAGGACTAATTGTGTTTCTGATGTAGGCAGGTAGATTAGGAAAGGGTCCCCCCCAACACACACACACACACACACACACACACACACACACACACACACACACATATCACAGCAGTGAAATTTCTGGGAAGTAATAAAGCCACCAGCCCTAAGTCTGATCACCTTGTGGTTACAGAAATCAAGATCTGATAAGACCTTCTCCAGCAGCAGACCCTGAGGAGACTGGAGCCCACCCTACAGAAAGGGTCTGATGGAAATTACTAGAGAACCTGAGAACCCTGATTCTTTCCTTTAATCTGATTAACCCTCAACTGGCCCAAACCAGAGGAGGCTTTACCCATCCTCCAGAGAAGTACAGCAGAACAAATATCATGAAAATAAGTTTTCAAAGAGGAACATCACCACTCTCAACTGTACCCCACAGCAACAATCTTAGCAATGGACTCTAGAAAGCCCCACTTGGGGTACCTTGGGAAAAAAATCTATAAAAGCCACTTGAACAAAAGGAAAGGCACACATACACTGTCCAAGCCCAAGTGCTAATATGCCTATATGGCCAAGCACATGTGGTGCTGCATCTCCCCTCTTGACATGTGTACTTTCATGCTCTCACATCTAATGCTGGGATGTGTCATATATATAGGGACTCTCTTCTCTTCTCTCTCTCTCTCTCTCTCTTTCTCTCCTCTCTCTCCTCTCTCCTCTCCCCCTCTCTCTTTCCCTTTTTCCCCCTTCCTAAAACTCTCCAAATAAAATGTTTTACTTCACTGCTCATCTACTTCTGAAATTCTTTTCTATGAGGCAAGATAATAACCTGGCAAGCATATAAGGCCGAGGACTGACTTTCCTTTCCTGCTAGGAGCAATTCCACGCTCCAACCTGAGTTTGTGGCACCTCAAAAAATCGGGCAGCAAGGATCAACTCCTGTGCTGTGAAGACCAAGAGGAGAGGAGGTCAGGTTTGGCTTGTTGGCCACTTCATGGGGTTGGTGAGGCTCACAGGGGATTTACCAGTCATAGCCTTCCCAGACAGCCTCATGGCCTTGGGGTGACCCAGGCAGATGGGGTGTTGGGGGTGGGGGGTAGAATGACCATCGCTTTCCTCTCCACTTCATCCACCTCATATAGGCCATCCATGGAGATCACTGTTAGGACCAAGACCATTCCTCAATATTCAGAGAGACAAAGAGTCCAGTAGGAATGCAAACCACGCACCAAGACTTTATTATTCCAGCTAGCTGGGGTGGAGGTGTACTCACTTTGCAGTCAGGCTGAAACTCAAATGAAAACAATTTCAAAGGCAAAAGTAATTTACAAAGAGTTCAAAGCAAACAAAGTTATACAAAAGCAAATTATCAAGAAAACAAACACTCCCAATTAAGAAGACATCCCCAGTTCCCATACATCAAGAAAGCATCTTATTAGCTAGACATGAAAGCATGAAAGTACACATCTCAAGAGGGTAGATGCGGCAGCACATGTGCTCGAGCACATGTGCTCGGCCACGTGGGTGCAAGCAGCACATGGGCTCAGGCAGCATATGCGGCGTGCCCTTCCTTTGTTCAAGGTGGCCTTCATAGGGTTCCTCCAACCTGCCCTCATGTGGGCTTCTACCTAGATAAAAGTCCGTTGCTGAGGTCGTTACCAGGGGGTTGGGAATGGTTACGGTCTTCTTTGAAATTCTTTTCCCAGCCTTATGTTCCTGCAGGAGCTTCTCTGGGTCTGTTGCTGTAAATTAGTTAACTCAATTTAATCTTGTATTCCTCTTGGCCAGAGCTGACCCCTACAACTTTTATGACCAGGGTGAGCTAGGTGAGCTGGCAGCTTCTCACATTCCCCTTTTCCTAGCATCTCACTGAGGAATCTTCTGCTTCTCACAATCACCTATTTCATATGCACGCAAATCTATCCAGGTTACTAGCTCCCTCCTCCACTCTTAAGTCTTGTGCAACATCTTAGGTGTGGTAGCCAGGAGGAGCACTGTAGCACTGTCCTCCATAGTTATCTGATTTGCTCAAGCGGGCACCAGTAACACCTCACAACAAATTGTGAGACTTGTTGTTACTGTTTTTTGCATAACAAATACATACTCTGGGTAGCTTGCTGAGCTCTCCGAGAGGGGCAAAGGACTTAAACCCAGGTCGGCTGTGTGCAAGGTAAGCGCCCTACCCGCTGTGCTATGGCTCCCCCAGGCAGGAATAATGGGAATAATGGACTTTCAATATCTCATGTGCTACCCCACCCAGGAGACCTATTCCATTTGAGGACCCACTTCTCTGCCTGCCATAGATCATAAATTACAGATAAGGCCATTGAATCCCAGAGCGGTTAATAATGTGCCACAGTCACACAGATGGAAAAACACATAAGGTCACTCAGTCTCAGAGAGGTTAATAACATGCCACCGTCACACAGCTGAGAAAACATTTTGCCCACAGTATATAGCACATAACTTTAAATAACCCTAGTGGAAATTTCCTATTTTGATAAACAGAACAGAGCCAGGCAAGTGGGCAGACAGGCACTTAGGCGTGGAGGTGAAGGAGGGAGGAGCTGATGTGGGATGCTTAACAAGTTTGGAGCTGATATGGGCTGATGTGGGATGCTTAACAAGTTTGGAGCATACACCCAAGATGTGATGTAAAAAAAGAAGTTACTGCGTCAAAGTTACTGTGTCTCTAGCCCTTTTGCCAGCCCCCAAAGCAGGAAGACTGGACCCCAGACAGAGACAACTTTGCAGAATTTTACAGGATTTTGCAGGAACTGTTGCACTGTAGCACTGTCATCCTGTTGTTCATCGATTTTGCTCAAGCGGGCACCAGTAACGTCTCCATTGTGAGACTTGCTGTTACTGTTTTGGGCATATTGAATACTCCATGGGGAGCTTGCCAGGCTCTGCTGTGCAGGCAGGATATTCTTACTAGCTTGCCGGGCTCTCTGAGAGGGACGGAGGAATCGAACCCAGGTCAGCCGCATGCAAGGCAAACGCCCTACCCACTGTGCAATCCCTCCAACCCTTTACAGGAAGTGAAGACTGATAATACCCTGAAGGGAAAGAACCCAAACCCAAAAGGCTGGATCCCCTTGGGATAGAAGCTTCAGGTAAGAACAGAATGCCTGATAAGAATACCAGAGGCTCATCAAAGTTCCAAGTCCTTCCCAGCTGACTAACCCCCTAGCCAGAATTCTTCTCTTATGCCGAGACCTCTAATCAAGGGAAATCACAAATCACAAATCATCCTGTTATTCGTCGATTGCCTCGAGCAGGCCCCAGTAAAGTCTCTTTCATCCTAGCCCTGAGATTATATTCAAGGCTCTTTAGGAGAGTGAGACCCATCATTGTTACTGTATTTGGCATATTGGGTACGCCAAGGGGAGTTTGCCAGACTCTGCCCTGTGGGCAGGCTACATTCAGTAGCCTGCCAGTTTGTCCAAAGTAGGAGTGCGATAAGAAGATGTCATAATAAGATGTCCCGGTTCCAGGAGCTGGTTTTTATAGTCTCTGAGTCTTGGTCGTTGATGGGATTACACGGCGCCAGGGGGCCAGTTGGTGGGTGTGACCCCCGCCTACTGGAATTTGGAGGATCTGGGTGGAGGATGCTCGGCCCCAATTTGAGTAGGCTTGGAGATCTCGGCCCCGGAACCCGCGTGGCTTTGT
Organism: Sorex fumeus; assembly: GCF_029834395.1. Lineage (NCBI taxonomy): Eukaryota > Metazoa > Chordata > Mammalia > Eulipotyphla > Soricidae > Sorex > Sorex fumeus. The sequence goes on from NW_026606064.1 coordinate 29,429,890, forward strand.
CCCTCTGCCAGTACCTTCGTGTGTGCGGAGAGTGGTCTCAGCATGGTGGTGGCTGGTCCTGGAGGTCTTCGGCTGCTGGAGCCCTGGTCGGGGCGGGGAGGAAAGCTCAACCTGCTCCCCTCCAAGGGGCCCCAGAGAAGACAGCCAGTAACGTCTCTTTCATCCTAGCCCTGAGATTATATTCAAGGCTCTTTAGGAGAATGAGACCCATCATTGTTACTGGTATTTGGCATATTGGGTACGCCACGGGGAGTTTGCCAGACTCTGCCATGTGGGCAGGCTACATTCAGTAGCCAGCCAGTTTGTCCAAAGTAGGAATGAGATAGTAAGATGTCATAATAAGATGTCGCGCAGCCACAAATGCGGCCGCGCGGTTCCGGGAGCTGGTTTTTATAGCCCGGTGGTGACGGAGCAACTGCAGTCTCATGGGAATGGGGGCAGTACCAGCACATCCTTCACGCCCTACTGATGTCATAAGTTACCCCCCACGAGCGGCTCTTTGGCACGGCCATAACACCAGACACACGGAAACCAATCTCATAATTAGCTGGCTCTTTGCAGAAATCCAAAATCGTGGCCATGTGACATTATGTGATTCTCATAACCAGCTATAGAAATTCTAAACAACAATGTTGCATAATGTCGAAACAATGAATGTAATCAATGTAGAGAAGAGTTAAGTAGAAATCATCTGCCTCACAGGCATTTGGAGGGGTGGAAGGGGGGTATACTGGGGTTCTTGGTGGTGAAAAATGAGTACTGGTGAAGGGAAAGGTGTTTGATCATTGTATGACCGAGACTTAAACCTGAAAGCTTAGTAACTTTTCCCACAGTGATTCAATAAATAAATATAAAAATAAATAAATAAATAAATAAATAAAATTAAGGTGGAGTTCATGCCCAATTCAATCAGCTAATCAGAGGCTGAATAAATAGTAGTACTCCTACAAAAAAAAAAAAACAACACAAATAATCTCACCACATAGATATAGACAGTATTAATGGATCTATTGGCATGTTTCCTTCTAGTTTTCTAATGTATTTTTAACTAAAGTGAGAAGACATCTAGATTTATATTTATTTACCCCACTTAGAACTGTGCCAGTAAATACTCAATGATATTATTTATTAATGACTGTGTTTTCTAGCATTAAAATTTTTTATAACTTAACTCCCCTCCTATTATTAGAATATTCAATTTTCTTCTCTACCCAAGTATCATAACTATTTACAAAGATATGAGAAAACAAAATGTATTTGCTTCATATATTACTTTCACAGGTAGCTTTTTTTTCTTTAAATGTAGAATTAGGTTTTGGGTTCCTCGCAGAGATGTACTGTTTGACTTGTTGGATCCATACTTTTATACATCTTATCAAATAATCATTCATATTAATTGATTGGGCTGGAACGATAGCACAGTGGTAGGGTGTTTGCCTTGCACGCAGCCAACATGGCCGACCCAAGTTCGATTCCTCTGCCCCTCTCGGAGAGCCCGGCAAGCTACCGAGAGTATCTCGCCCGCATGGCAGAGCCTGGCAAGCTCCCCGTGACGTATTCGATATGCCAAACACAGTAACAACAAAGTCTCCAATGGAGACATTACTGATCCCACTCGAGCAAATCTATGAACAACGGGAGGATAGTGACAGTGATCAATTGATTCATAAAGAAGCAGATTTAAATATTATGGCATTTTTATATTGTTTCTTTCCTGAACACACTGTCACTGTCCTTCCTCTGTTCATAGATTTGCTTGGGCGGGCCCAGTAACGTCTCCACTGTGACACTTGTTACTGTGTTTGACATATGGAATACATCAAGGGGAGCTTGTCAGGTTTTGCCGAGTGGGTGAGATACTCTCAGTAGCTTGCTGGGCTCTCCGAGAGGGGCACAGGAATCGAACCTGGGTTGGCCGGGTTCGTTGCGTGCAAGGCAAACGTGCTACCCACTGCGCAATAGCATGAATCTTTCGCCTGGACACACATTGTATGACAAATTTTAAAAAATAAAATATACAACTGTTTTTTAGAAGATAGCATTTTGAAAGAAAAATGTGATTGTTGAAGTAGGTTAGCCTAGCATTTGTGTGATGTGGGGGAAAGGGGAATCTTGCTAAATCTTAGAGATTTTTAGATTCAAAGATGACAGATTTACAAATAAGTAGACTAAGGAAAAAAAGATAAAAATTTAAAGAGACTGAAGGTTTAACAACAAAACAAAAAAATAACAATAATAATAATAAAACACCAATAAAAGAGAAAAATATTAACTTGTTTTAAAGAAAATTCAAAGTACAAGAATAGTAAGCCTGAAAATTTGCACTTCAAATTGCAGCTTGTGATCTGACCTTGAGTGGGTCATCTAACTAAGGATTTCTTAAACTTTTACCATTTTTAACTCCTTTTCACTGAGAATTTTCAGCGCAATTCTAAAACTAAAATTATTAATATGTCCTACAGCCTCTATATTCAGTTATGCAAATCTTTATGGTGTCTTAGCTCAGTTTCAAAAGCTAAGATTCAAGCAGTTACTAACTACTGACTCTAATAAAGAATTTATATTTCAATAAATTGACTATACATAATACTATAGGTCAGTCTTCCAGCTCTTCTACTCTTAAATAAAAATAAATTATCAAAGACATCAGCAATTTTCTGAATTTCTAAACCTAAAATAATAATACTGATAGTAAAAAAAATATGGGAATATATATTTAAATTTAAATAATAAAAATATATGATCATAGATATTATTAGAGCAGAGATATTATATTCATGAAATTAATAAAAGATGCCCCCAAAAGTTATATTGAGAAAAACAATTTTCTAAAACTGTTCCTACTCTCCTTTCCCCTACTAGCCCTGCTCTTGCACAGATGAAAGGCAGTTCAAAGGGAAGTACTGAATTTTTTTAGAACTAAGAAGTTTTTTAAAAAGAAACAGAATATAGAGAAAATGTCTTAATTTTAGTTAGGCTTTGAGACAGTGAAAAAGAAAACAAAAATGGGCAATTTTCTATAAAAATTTTAAGAATTGGAAAAAAGATGCATGAAAATTACATAGATCAACACACACACACACACACACACACACACACACACACACACACACACACCCCTAATGTATTATTTTATAATACCAAAGTAAAGGTAATGTAAATGTACAGATAAGAAAAAAATCAGCACTAAAGGAATAAGAATCCAAAAGTAATGGGTACTAGCACTAGGATATAAAGAATATCTTAGTTAGAAGAGATACACAGCAGGTATTAAATGATTTTAAAATGTCTGGTATCATTCTGAAATAGTTTAAGAATAAGTAAATATAATACAATTATATGACAAATATAGAATATTAATAATTGGGGGATCTGAGAGAAGGGTCCACCAAAGAAGTACATATTATTCTTGCAACTTTTCTCTTTGAAATTATTTTAAACATAATAGTTTATGAAAAAGAAAAAAATGAAATGTTATAGAAATGACTTAAATTATCTAAGTTAGAACATCTAGAAAAAGAATAATGCTTGAATTTGATGTCTCAGCAATACTTAAGTGCATTTATTTAAAGAAAATTGAAATAAATTATCAAAAATAAATCAGAAATTGCTGGATTTTTTTAGGTAAAAAATTTTCTGAATTATAAATATCAAATTTCAAACTACACAAGAAATACCTTTAATAGTTTATAAGTATCTTGTACTCACCCATAAAATATTTTTCAAGAAAATAATGCTCTGATTTGAAGAAAATATCACATATTTAGGAAAGAGAAAAGAAGAAAAAAATTATTAGGAATCAACTTACCCAAGCAAAAATCACTGAGGCTAGCAAAAGAACACTTGAGTTCAGAATCCTTTTTATTCTCCTCAGCATGAACTGAAATAGATAAATAAATTAAAATAAGTAATTTTGTAAAGGTAAAGGCCCTCCCGTTGATCATCGATTTGCTCGAGCGGGCCCAGTAACGTCTCCATTGGAGACTCTGTTGTTACTGTGTTTGGCATATCGAATACTCTCGGTAGCTTGCCGGGCTCTCCGAGAGGGGTGGAGGAATCGAACTCGGGTCGGCCATGTTGGCCGCTTGTAGTGTGGGAAAAAACAACATAAAATGACTATGATAGACTGGAGCTTGTATAGTGAGTAAGGAACTTGGTTTGCACAAATCCAACCCCATTTGACCCTGGCACCCAATACGTTCCCCCAAGCTCCATCAGGAATGATCCCTGAGCAAAGGGCCAGAAGTAAGCCCTGAACACAGCTTTACATGTCCCCAAATAAAAAATAAACATGAAAAAATAAAAAAGATTATGAGTGATGCCCAAATGATGGTTAAGCATGGATAAATTTTAAGTTAATAACTAAAAGTCATTAAAAATGTCATTTAGTAAGGACACAGATATCTATATAATATTTATTATTTTCTTTTTGGGGGAGAGGTCATACCCGGTGATGCACAGGGGTTATTCGTGGCTCTGCACTCAGGAATTACCCTTGGCGGTGCTCAAGGGACCATATGGGATGCTGGGATTCAAACCCAGGTTGGCCGCATGTGTAATATTTAAAACTTTTATTTACTTAAGCATTTTTTATTTGACATGTTTAGATACAATTTATAACAGGCAGTAATTTCATGATATTACTGAAAAGAGACTCTTGGTCTTTTTCTTTTTCTTTTCTTTTCTTTGATTTCTGGAACATGTTTGACAGTGCTCAGGACTTACTCCTGACTCTGTACTCAGGGGCCAATTCCGGCAGTCACTCCTCAGCTATTGCATGCAGTTTCAGGAATCCAACCAGAATTGTCTTCACGTAAAGCAAGAAAATGAACTCTTGCAGAATCTCAGGGTTAGGAAAGCATTCTTTTTAGGCATGGGAAAACATATCCATTCAATGAATGACAGGAGCCTGGTTCTACTTTGACTTTAAACAACTGTAAAAAAGCAACTGTCTGGTGTATAGTGCTATGTGTTAAAATTGGAAACATTTTGGAGGAGTTTTTAAGAACCATCTTCTATTTTCAGTATTGCATCTAGACCTGTCTGACACTTTGTTTTACTCATTTGTATTACCTAAAATTTCAATGTCAACATTGTCTGGCAACTCATTAATCACATCTTTGTGCAATCAGATCTTCACTGCTTTATTATTATTATTTCAAATGTTGGTCTATCTTGTTAGGAAACTGATAGTCTACCCAATTACTAGTTATAAGTTCTCACCAGAATTGGGGAAGAGCCAGTGATTCAGTTGCCAGTCATTTTCCATTGCCAACAGTAAGTATTAGGTTCAAGTATGCATGGAGTTTGCTACCTATGAGGTAAGGAAGCAAAGCAATCCTGAACTACCAAATTACCATTTATACTGTCCTGGGGTATTGTTGTCCTATGTCCACTTCCATCCCAAAGATATACACAAATCCTGTCGAGATGACTTAATAAAGGAAAACTGCTTAGGAGACACTCTTTGTAAGTTGAAGAAGAAAACAGGAAGAGTTGCTCACCTTGTTCTGCTTTGTCAGCAGAAATTGAAGTAACAGAAGTGGGAACCTGAGATTCACTTTCTGTTGACTGAAAGAGCGAGGTGGACTGGCTCAAGCTCTTTGAGTAAGCATAACTCTGGGCAAGGCAAGGTAAGGATCTCCGAGAAGGTTTTAATGAAGTTTCCTTTGCTATCTCACTCTTACTTATATTCATACCTGCAAATCCAAAATGACGAGTTTTAGCAATAAGCAACAATCAGAAGTCACAATTTTTAACTCTTGTCATGGTTGTTGCAGGAAATATTGTTAAAAATTCTCACCTAGGAATTAGAATTAATTAAGTCAGTTTTGTTAATATCTTATCAGGAAATGTGAGATTTTTCTCACAAGGTTCTGAGAAATCAACAGATTAAAGTATAAAACACACAGTTCAGACACTTCTTTCAGTTAAAATTCTCACCATTTTTGTTAATTACCATAAACAGACAAAAATGCCTCTCCCCTTAAATCATTTGGGCAAATATTAGACTGATTTGGGTTGTTTTTAGATAAATTTAACCATTGAGGTTATGAGGAGTAAAATAAATAAAACATACAAATGTTCAAATATACTTCTAAATCTTCATTATGTATGCTCTTCTCTTATACATAACACCCTACAGGTTATCATTACAGTGTTCAACTAGAATTCAATGGATAATAACTGGGTGTTCTGTGTAGGTGTCTACTGACATTGGTTATATAGTGGTGAGCAAAGTCGACATATATAATTTTAGCCCTATGGGACTAATAGTGGAGAAAATGCCAAAACAAATACACTTCAATACACAAAATGCCAACATGCTATGAAACTCAGGAGAATTAAAAAGATGAAGTTCTTTTAAAAGGTGTAGAGACAGTTTTCCCCTGAAGTATTGATTGCTAAATGTGAGAAATTGCATATAGAGAAATGTTATTTTGTGTTTGTTTTGATATTCTGTTAGGGTTTTTTTTTAGGCAGAAATGAAAGCATGCACGAATGCCCTGGAGGAAGACAATTGCAATTAATTACAGAAATCTTAAAAAGTGTTTTTAGTGTAACAAGCAGAGAAGGCACAAAGGAGATATTTCTGATGCCTAGGTGATGATAAATAGTAGCTAATTCTCATTACAATGTTATTATATGTGTACATATTTCCATTTATCCTTTGTTTTCATAAATATATTTGCCTATATCCTATTGTTGTACAATTTCATTTACAAATTTCTAAAATATGTTTAAGCATGGGAAATGAATGAAGAGGTTAAGAAATCTACCTATGTTTTAAAAATCTACTAATTCCAGATTATTCATCTAGAAACTGATAGGACTGGATTTCAAAATTACAGCTACTGGATTCCAAAGCTCATGATCTTTTCAGAATGTTCCATGGCTCCTCATGAACTTCCATCCTGGAAGGTTCATTGCCATGGTTTCACTTGATATAAATACCAAATTTTAAGCAGAGAGATCTAAATGTAGAAACCACAGAGCTAAAGCAAATCTCAGAACCTATAATAATTCTAAATTCACAATGTCAGGAAAATGTGCAAAATATTTCAATAAAAAAATGAATCTGTGCTGCTCAGTGTATATTCACTGGAAGAATATATGTACCTAACATATAAGACATACTTAGGCTGATTCACAGAACATATAAGTAATAATATAATCTTTTTTTTTGGTTTGTTTTTATTTGGGAGCACAAAGGAGATAGTGCTTAGGGCTTACTCCTGGCTCTGTACAAAGGGATCACTCCTGCAGGTCATAAGGAACATTATGTGGTGCTGAGGACCTAATCTGGGTCAGTGACATACAAGGCAAATATTTACCCAGTATATTGTCTCTCTAACCCTTGCCATCTATCTTTAATGCAGTTCTTTCTTATTTCCTGAGCCATTTTGTTAAAGCCATGCTATAGATCATTTTTGCTATAAACCAATATGTTCTACTTTGAAACAATGTTATGTTAAAGTTCCAAAGAGTTTAAATTTCTTTTCAAATTTCCACTCTGAATGACAAAATATTTTGCTTGGTTTAACAGCAGTATCTATTCTATTCATAAAGATGATAAATATTAACCACTACAGAGGATAGTTCTTACTTTCCTTCTATATGCTAAAGTTCTATTTCCTCATATGACTTTACCTGGTACTCCAAAATAATACTTGGTAAGTACCATTTAAACAAATAATAATAAAAGATACAGTAGCATAACTGTTTTAGTAAGAATATGTAGCTCCTGAGCTCACTGATAAGTTTTTAGGACTATAGGAAGTGTAACATTTATCATATTTAGATAAAAATTAGTACCGGTTTTCACAACACCCAAAAGGAGAGAGAGAACAAAAGGGAATGCCCTGCCACAGAGGCAGGATGGGATGGGGAGATGGGGGGTGGGAGGGATCCTGGGACCCGTGGTGGTGGAAAATGGGCACTGGTGGAGGGATGGGTGTTTGATCATTGTATAATTGAAACCCAAGACAAAAAATTGTAAATCTACAACTGTACCTCATGGTGTTTCACTAATAAAATTTTTTTAAAAAATTAGTACTGGTTTCAACTATGTAAAGAACAATCTCTAAATTTTCCATATCTTACACCATTTAATACTATTAGAGATCTTCACTTGGGTAAAGATAAAGGCCTATAAGATACATTTACAAATACGATATCTTCTAGAAATGTAATGGAATCATGTAAGATATCTGACTTCAAAAGAGGAAAGCTGTTGTTAAGATACCATTTAATTCACTCTTTAGCTCCTGAGTTACTCTTGCCTCAATCTAACTAAAGCAAAATATATTTAGGTAGCACTCATCTTTATCATGCTCAAGTTCAGCCACATAAAATAGTTTATGACTCTGTTTTGTGGCAAAAATGTGTTACCATAGTGGTACTGATTATTTTCTAGCATTACTGATATATTTCAAAATCCTAATACATCATTATTATTCCCTCAGTTCTCAAAAATTTAAAATTATATAAATGAAACATTTAAATACCCTGATATTATCATTACAAAAATCGCATTGATAATGTTTGTATCATACTCAATGTACTTCATACTGTGTGTGTGTGTGTGTGTGTGTGTGTTTAAAGCCTTAAACTGGAACTCCAGTTGACTTCGTATGCTCATGGATAGCTATTACCAGTGGGAAAAAGTTTTGGGTTTGGATTAGGACATGATACTTTTAGTTTATAATATTCTTGATAAACTGCTAAGTTAATAGTGTGTTTAGATTATTTTAATATGAAGAACTCAAAAATAACATTTGAATATTGGCTGAAGTAATAAACCCAATAAGAAAGCCTGAATTAGACTGTGTCTCAGGGAGAAAAAAAAATGCTCAATGGAAGGACTCCTACCTCCTACTATATATCTCAAGTTAAATGATGGTATTTTGGAAAGCTAAAATCTTTGTCAAATTTCTGCAATGCACACAAATTATTGGTAAAACCCAATAATTTAACTGAAAACAATTTTGTTGACGTGTAGAAGTTTGAAACCAAAGAGAAGCATAAGTAATCAACCTTTACTGTATCGGGACACAAACTGTTCTATATTTTCAGTCTTTCTTGAACATTTGTAACCACAGAACTTCCCCCTGCTTGCCACCTGCTACTAGACTTATGGGATTCCCCATATTTTGCCAAATGTCAGCAATTTATGCTTCTTCTTTTGAATAGATGTGAATATTTTAAAATGTTTTAAAATATTAAAAGATTTAAAGAGAGTATCCCACTCAACTAAAAAAATACAGAAAAAAGAATTGTTTTTTTAATTTCAAATGTTTAAAATGAAAAAAAAACTAGAAATCACTATGGTATTTTTTAAATGAGGCCTATTTAGGGACTGGAGAAATATTAATGCAGGCAGGGTGCTTTCCTTGCACATGGCTGATCTGGGTTCAATCCGTGGCACCACATATGGTCCACCAAGCCCTGCCAAGAGTGATGCCAGAGAACAGAACCCGGAGTGAGCCCTGAGTATCACTGGGTAAGGTCCACAAGCCTAAAAGTAACAAACAAAAAATACAGTCTAAGTACTCAAAACAGTACTCAACACAGAGTCAGCAGTAAGTCCTGAGCAACTCCAGGTATGACCCACCTCCCCCAAACATACACACACACACACACACACACACACACACACACACACACGAGTGAAAAGCTAAGTTTAACTAATTTAATGACATTAGCCCCATAATTGCCAAACCTATCAACTGAACTCAAGTCTACAGACTCTCCAAGTTATGTTTCTTTTGCTCTTCCACCTGTCTTACAAATACACATGAAGAAATATCTTTATTGTCTCTAAGGCAACCATGCAGATTTTTGTCTTCATGTATTCTACTTCCCTGGTAAAGAAGGCCTGAGGAGATTCTAGAATGCTGTTACTCTTGTTTCAAAGGTCTCTCTTCTCACCCTTGCTGCATTTGTCTCTCAAATGTACAAATAATTTTACATAGAGCATTGAGGCCAAGGACCTCCAATGGGAAACTGAATAAAACCTATGGCTTTTCTTTCTGAATGTGTCTCATGTCTTTGCAAAAGGATTTCATGAATCTATAGATTTTAATATTTGAAAATAGTCATTGTGGGTCAAACAAATTTTTGTCTTAGCACCAGAACTACTTACAAATCCTCAGAATTTGGGGCTGAAGCAACACTACAATAGGTCGAGCAACTTGTCTTTCATAAAGCTAACTGGATTTGATCCCATATGATCCCCAGAATCCCATAGGAGTGATCACCGAGCACAGAGCCAGAAGTAAGCCCTGAGCACTACAAGGTGTGGCCCAAAACCCAAAACTAAATAAATAAAACAGAATTCTCAAAATTCTATGCTAATATTCTATTTCAAGTTTCACAACATTATTGGATTTTTACCTATGAATAGAAATAATAACCTTTAAAAAATATTTAAAAAATTAAAAAATGCTTTGAAAGCAAATATTAAGTTGAGGAAATATTTGCATGATTTTCATCAAAACTATAAATGAAATTATTAATCTCAAGGTCAAGTTATAAAATTAATCTTCGTAAGAAATAAAATTACCACCCATTCTAAATGCCAAGCATTTTAATCATTACATCAAAGCTAAAACTGCAAAAATTAAGGAATAGTTCCTTTAATTCAGTCAAAGTTTAATGCCAAGAACTTCAAGGGAGTTTCATCACTTCCTAATTGTCTTCTAAAAGCTATCTGAATATAAATGTTCTAATCTTGTCACTATAGAATGAAGACTATATTTGAAATTGACAGACTGAAATGAAAAAGAATGCTTTCAAATCATTCATGTGCATATTCAACATCCAGCCTAAAGACAGAGGAAAAGAAAGCATGTGTCTTGGGTTATTTCTCTTGGTTTTTTAAGCATTACTGGTCCTTGGTAGGTTTTATTAGGTATGCCACAATAAAAAGATGCCCTAGTAGATTTTTTTCCATTCCATAAAATGGAAATTAGACAGATAAACAAAGAAAGCAGTGTCACTATTGACAATGAGGAAGATTAGTTGCAAAGAATGGTGAAATTGGATTTCCAAAGAACAGATTTCCATAGTCTTATTGAATTATTATTCTTTGTGAGCACAAACTGTAGCTGTGATTTCAAATACAGTGTTAAAATATTAGACTAATATTCTTTCTTTTGATTTTTCAACTGAATTCAATGAACTTTGACTTCAAAAAGTCAATGATGTAAACAGATGACTGTAGAATCAACTTAGGTTGAAAAACAACTAGAGGGTACAGCATAGAAATTCCGTAGCATCTTCAGTTAGGATTGAAAAACTCTGAGTGCAAACTTCTATGCAAATAATTATATTTAAATAGGACTAACCTTTGAAAGGACAATACCCAACATCCTTACAAAGTATCTAACCTAAGAATAAAACGGCCTCAGTGTAGGTCATGCATACCCCAATACCACAACCCTACTCTCACCAAATAATACTCACGTTGTCTCTTCCTTTAGCAGTGGCCTGTCCTACCTCCCCTCCCCTCCCCTCCCACCTTTCCCTCCCCTACCACCCATACCCTTTTTTTCCCCTTCTCCTTCTTACCTTCCCTCCCCTTCCTATTCTTTCCCTCCCATTTCCTTTTCCTTCTCTCTAAATTATGAATTATGGGCTGGAGCGATAGCACAGCGGGTAGGGCGTTCGCCTTACAAGCGGCCAACATGGCCGACCCGAGTTCGATTCCTCTGCCCCTCTCGGAGAGCCCGGCAAGCTACCGAGAGTATTCGATATGCCAGACACAGTAACAACAAAGTCTCCAATGGAGACGTTACTGGGCCCGCTCGAGCAAATCGACGATCAACGGGAGGGCCTTTAAATTATGAACAATTTCCCTAAAATCAGAACTTCTACATTTTGAACATTTCAAAGCTTGAGACTGCAGTACTCTATGGTTTTCAAAGGCTACATTGTATCTTTCTATGACACTAAAAATCTAGAGTCCTTTCTTCCAAAATTTGTTGTAGTTATTCTTAATTTTATTTAATCTATTTTCTGCTTTTTTCTTTTTATTAATTCTAGATTTACTATTTTATTTTCAACTAGTTCCTCCCTCACATTTTTTTTGAGGGAGGAGTTAGTTGAAAATACAATACTGTCAGTGCTATAGTTTTGTTTATATGGTATATGATGTCCCAATACCACATCCACTACCAGAGTGTCAGTGTCTCTCCATTGATGTCCCTAGGTCCCCTCCCACCAGTTTCTATACAGGTTTCCAATATGAAGCTGCCAATCAGTGCAAGGAGATTATACTCAAGTCAACACATTTTCATATGCTTAGAAGGAAACCGGTGTCTACAAATTTCCTTCACTAGCCTAACTCCTTTTCTTCTATTTTTGATAGAAAGGACAATAAAATTAAAAGATTGCATAAACATTATTTGCTTATGACATTATTTGCAGTCATATTATCACACCTTTCCAAAACTAAGAACTAAATTTTTTGAAAAAGTTCTCTATCAAAATATGAAGAAATTTATATTTATACATATGATTTAAATTACTATTTCCTTATTAAAATACTTCTACTAAAACTGAAAATATTAGATAATTACAAGGAATTTCAAGTCATGTCTAGATAACAATTTCACTATTTTTTAAAGTGAAATAGCATATTTACCTTTAAGTAGTCTTATTTAGGTAATAAAAAGTAAGCTTCACAATCTAGTCATGAATATAATTTCTTTAGTGATGAACCTATGAGAAAAGATTTACAGATGAGAAAAATGAAAGTCTACAAATATGGGGGATTCAACTTTGTACATTTCTCTTCATCTTTCCCTCTTTGTTTTATAAGCATAAAAGTAAATACAGGCAGTACTTGTTTGGAAACAGAGTCTATCGTTCCCATGGCATTGGAAAATGAGGCAAAAGTGTTCATTACATTCCCTTTAGTTTACATTCCCATTACAAGGTACAAAAAAATATTCTCTATTATGAATAGCTTGAAAAGAATCCCTCGCTTCTGAGATAATGATACTTTGACAGAAAATTCTTTCCCAGAAACTCATGAAGATTTTTCTCACTGTTCTAAGACATGAAGTTTGATAGGAAATCAAATGGAAATACAGACTTAATTCAGAGTAAAGGGAAATAAGAAGAATGAGAATTCTCTCACTTCTCTAGAGTTGAATAAACCTATAGTGCATACACAAACATGTCTATGTGAGTACGTTACTAGAGACCAAATCATTTATTTTAAATTTTCAGGATCCTAATCTGTTAAACTAAAAGTAATAAACGTGAATTTTATTGGAAATAGAATTACTGTGACCAGTAATTTATCATGTGATTCAGTCCTTTAAGTTTAAGGATCAAGATTGTTCAGTCCATTCCTAAGTAGCTTGCTCGTGCTTTACATTCACAAAACTGGTTGAAACAGTATAAAATATAAGCATATCTTGGCCGATCGTGATCCTCAAGATGCACCTTCACAACTAAAAATATTAAAAACTATATAAAGCATGTCTTATATGAAGAAAAATATCATTTCAATATTCTATAGTATATTATAAGCATGTTACCCATCAACATATATATGCAGATTATTACCCATGCCACTTTATGGTGCAGTTTAATGCTATTTATTTCTTAACCATGTACTTTGAGTCCACTGCTCTTGTTTGCTTGATATTATACTTTATTCATAGCTTTTTTATATGCTAGACACTATACTAAAACATTTAAAACATTATTTACAATCATATGAAGTGTATCATTATCTTCAACAAACAGGTGGAAAAAAATATAGGCTCAGATGTCTAAAATTAATTTCTTGAAGTCATATAGATCATTTATCTGTACACTGAACAACAGAGTTATATTTCTTCAATCCTATGAGACTGTCACAATAGCTTTTGATCTCTTTAAAGATTTTAATATTTACAAACTTAAAATATACTAAACATATAATTTGGACATGTTTATTATTGGAGATCATCTTAATATAAACAGATATAAAGACTGACTTTATGCCATTACTTTACAATTAAGGGTTCCCTAATTTTTAGGTTCAACCGTGCACATTGGGAAACACCTTATTCAAGTATCATATCTTAGAAAGTTTAAAGGAAAGTATATGAAGGGTTATAACATTATATGTAAAAGTTTATTCATTAAAAAAGTCAAGATAAGTCAAAATGTAATCTTTGAAAGGCCGATCGATATCAGCCAAAACAGTTTAATAATTAATGGCCCATTAATTTATAACATATAATTACAAATAATAAACAATGTGAAAAGGCAAAATATGTTGTGGGTTTCTTGGATTAGGAAAATGAACAGTTTAATGTACATAAGTTTAATGTACAATAAGTGCAGAAGTTGATAAATTCATGTAAGTATGTTAATGTCACTTGGTATTCATGTTGATTAAAGTTTCTTAATGAATTCCTGAATAATTTTTTTCTCTGGAATCATGCACTTGGTCAAACGCAAAATTGCATTAGGATGATCTATTTATTATATTTTAAAAATCAATTCCTCCGCCCCTCTCGGAGATCCCGGCAAGCTACCGAGAGTATTCAATATGCCAGACACAGTAACAACAAAAGTCTCCAATGGAGACGTTACTGGGCCCGCTCGAGCAAATCGACGATCAACGGGAGGGCCTTTACCTTTACCTTTACCTTTACCTTAAAAATCTAAAATGATTCCCTTTTCTTAAGATCTATTTATTTATGATAAAATACTTATTCTATGGTTGATATATCTCCAAATAGGATATTACTTTAACTGACAATAATTATTGAAAGCAGTAGGAATAATAAACACACTGGAAAAATTCTCAACCCTGTAGAGAATTTACATGCCCAACAGTTTTGCCATTGGCAAATATCTCTTTATCTGGACTACAGCTATTTATTAACATCAATAATCTCTTCTAGCTAGCAGCAGTTTAAAGTCAAGGTGCTCAATTCATCATGAAGTTTGCTGTATTATTGATGCCATGCACAAGATATTCTGCAGCACGATCTAGTGACTAAATAAAAAATGTTTTAACTTAAAGATATATTTTATAGACTAGAGACCAAACATGATTGCCACTCACTGCCTTTTTTGCAAACCACAACATCCAAAAGGAGAGAGAGAACTAAAGGGAATGCCCTGCCACAGATTCAGGGTGGGATGGGGAACATGGGGGGTGGGAGGGATACTGGGATTCATGGCAGTGGAAAATGGGCACTGGTGGAGGGATGGGTATTTGATCATTGTATAATTGAAACCCAAGCACAAAAAATTTGTAAGTCTACAACTGTACCTCATGGTGTCTCACTAATTAAAAAAAGATATTTTAATTTATTTCTATGTGAAAAATTTAGCAAACAGATGCTTTCTTTCACATTGAAGATTAGAGTATTTTCTTTATCTTCAACTCCAGAAAATATTATGTTAAGTCAGTAGATTTATCCTGCATTCACACAAATCCTATTAGAGACTCAGGAGCTCAAGTCCCAGGACAGAACAAAACTGCTTCTGACAACTTTCAGTATCCTAAATAGATTCTGTGCCCATCCTCCAAGCAATGAAAATTTCAACTGAATGTTCTCCACCAGACTTTTCAGCTCTGCTTAGTTTATGCCATTCCCCACTGTAAAACTGTCAATGGCTCCCTTAGGGCAACCAGTTACACATTCAGACATATCCAGCTGCCAAATTCTTTTTGTAGAACATAAATCTGTCTTTATAGGGTTTTCAGCATTGGTCTTTGTTATTTTCCTTCAGAAAAATTTTTAAAAAATCATAATCGTATTCTTTCTTACTTCCAGAAGGCTGGAGCGATAGAAGCGGTTAGGGCATTTGCCTCGCACAAGGCCTACCAGGTTTGATTCCTCCATCCCTCTCAGAGAGCCCAGCAAGCTACTGAGAGTATTCCACCCGCACGGTAAAGCCTGGAAAGCTTCCCGTGACATACTCGATATGCCAAAAACAGCAACAACAAGTCTCACAGTGGAGACATTACTGGTGCCCGCTCTAGCAAATTAATGAACAATGGGAGCACTACAGTGCTTACTTCCAGAAAGCTTTAACTTCTCCTATGAACCCTCTTTCTATAAAGACGTCATTTCTATAGTGCTTTTGGGAACGTTGCCAGTCAATGCCATTTGCTTTTATTTCCTAAGAAGGTGGTGTGATGCTTTTGGAATTCATTTAAGAATCAATCAATATTTTGCATTCAATTTTAGTGTTATATGTTGTCCAGTTATTGGTATTGCCAAAGAGAATTATCTTCAGATATTAGAACATACTTTCTGATCCCACCTTGATTGAAATGTTTCCTTGCTTATATTCTCATACAGAAGCATGTAACTCCATTGAAACTGAAGTTATCCCTATAATCACTGAATTATTGCTTGCATATCTGATACATCACAAGACTTCAGAACAATGACATGCTGTTTGTTCACAGTGATGTGATCAGACTGACACTGAGAGAACCACAATGCCTGACATATAATAGAAGTTCAATAAACACACCTAATAAATATAAGGACACATTCATTCAATGAAAACATAGGGACACTGAAATACAGAGTATTAGCCATTTAAATCTCTGTTTTCCTTTATAAGGGTCAAAATTGTTGTTCTTTTATAATGGTTTCCTAAAATTCATGGAAATATTGAATGTGACAGGAAATAGAAGAGTAATTCTGGATCAAGAGGTTTAAACTCATGGAGTAAATTTTTATGGCTTTACTCACTATAATTGAGAAAAATCATTTAATTACTCAGTCATATTAGCATCCAACCATATGGCTGCCTGACTCTAAGGGTTTAATATCAACATCTCCATTACTAGATCATTTTGCTAGAAGCAGAGAAAGACAGCAGGCATTTCTTAAATTGCTATCCTACTTCCACAATTTAATATTCATGCAAAGGCATAGACATGAAAAAGTTAAATGAATTTGTCTAAGAAAGTACCTCTCTAAACATATGAGACATATATTGCTTTCATGATAGCTTCAACCATGCTAAAATGAGAAATAGCATATTATTTCATTATACATATCTGAACACTCGAATGCACAAATTGATGCACTATTGTGACTCACCTAACTGCTGGCTGTGCCTCCAATGTCATTGTTAGTATATGAGGTACATATGGGAATTATAAGTTAAAGTTTTACTGCACACAGGACCAGTGTCATACACTGGCAGTGAATACATAATTTTATGTACATTTATTCTTAAAGGCAATGCCCACTGACTCCATTATAAACCTACTGTGGCTTATTTCAAAGCTTTTGTGATTGTTGAGCCATGTGCTATATAGTCTTTGTTCAAGAGATAATTTTTTAGGTATTAGATATCCCTGAATTATATAATTCTTACTTTACTTTACACATACTGAATAGTGGAGAAAATTTCAGAAGGGTTCAAAATCATTATACAAGAGGAAATTTTTATGCAAACCAGGGGAGGTTGCATAGGAGAGTTTGAATAGGCAGAGGGGGAGAAAGGCCTCCCAAAGGATGTGATTTCTAGCTGTCATTGAAGGGTAAGTGGGAAGTGACAAGATAAAATGGGAGAGAGGAGATCTCCAGATAGGTGGAAAGATAAAATTTCTTCTCATCTGGAGGTGAGGGGAAATTTTTATATTACTGGTAAATCACTGTATCACTGTATCACTGTCATCCTGTTGTTCATCGATTTACTCAACCAGGCACCAGTAACGTCTCCATTCATCCCAGCCCTGAGATTTTAGAACCCTCTCCTTACTCATATTTCCCAACTATTGGAGGCTCTTTCAGGGTCAGGGGAATGAGACCTGTTATTGTTACTGTTTTGGGCATATCAAATAAGTCGTGGGGAGCTTTCCAGGCTCTCCCATGTGGGCAGAATACTCTCAGTAGCTTTTACTGGTAAACAGAGAAGAAAATGAGATGGGCTTGAGAGTAGAATAAAGAAATGGGTACACAAGAAAAGTGGTAATCCTCTCTTAAATGGCAGCTTTCCTAGTGAGGAGCTAAGACTGTCTTAGGGGGAATGGGAGCCCATGCATGCTTTTGCAATGCATAGTGTCATGGTCTAATCTGTGTGGAAAATGCATGTAAGTAGGATTTGAATAAAATGTAGGAGAAAGTGAATAGTTTGCTTCACTTAACCAAGTGGGGGCTTTAACCTTCAGTTGAAGCTATGGGGCTACAGAAAAGTAGAAAGTAGAAAGATGAAAAAGAAACTTAGATAGTTAAGATTCCTAGGTCATGAAGTTTGATTGAAAACATTCACTTAACACTAAATGTAAAAGTGCACTTTTTCAGCACTAACAATAGCAGAGGGGTACCAAGAACAGAGGTTTGCCAAGTGGAGAAACCAACTGTAGTAAAAGAGAAAACATGTTGTTCAATTTGGGTTTGGAAAAATGCATGTGGGTGCCTGTAGATAATTCTGGTATTCTTGTACCTGGCCCAGATACAACATGGTTGGACACCGTCAACAAGACTGAACATGGTCCCCTGAGCCTTGCCAACTCTAACTTTGAAGTTCCCTAAGCATGGCTGGGACAGCCCAGGTAATCCCAGTACCACAGCGCCAGAGTATCATCACATTCCCTGGCTTTTGCACTGATTTGGTTTGCCAAGAATTGCCTGTGAGGCACTCTGGCCTCCTGAACACTGTTGTAAGCCCCTGGCCCACTCCTCCTCCTCCACAGTACACGGGACTTTCAGAGGCCAGAAATCAGTATATAGCATTTATACAAAAAAATTTTAAAAATACAGATAAATTAGCATTCATAATAACTTTAATGTACAAAATATGTGCAATCTGTAATTTTAAATAAGCTATAGGTTCATATGAACCCCAAAAGTTTATTGCCTAATGAAACTGACAGATTATGTATATTAAAGGAGGTTTTCTCAGACAAAATATTTACAAAATATCACTAAGATCAGGACCCAGATCTTGTCTAAATCTTTACTATTTAAATAAAGTTAAATACTCTATAGTTTGGGGATGCAAACTATAAATAAAGTTACATAATCTATAGTTTGGGGATGCATCTAAGAAGCACAACCCAATGGAAGGAAAAAAATTTCTTATACTCACAATTTCCCTAAAAATAAGCATGTGGTCCAGTTTGAAACCAAGTGAAAAGAATCATGACTTTTTTCTTTACCTTAGAAAGTATAAGATTTTCAGTGCTGGAGCAATAGCACAGTGGGTAGGGCATTTCCCTTGCATGTGGCTGACCCGAGTTTGATTCCCAGCATCATATGGTCCCCTGAGAACCGCCAGGGGTAATTCCTGAGTTCAGAGCCAGGAGTAACCCCTGTGCATTGCTGGGTGTAATCAAAAAAGAAAGAAAAAAAAGTAAAAGATTTTCTTTTAAACAATTAGGTGTGTGTTGTGCCATTGTATAATTGATGAGATTGCTACAGCAACCTTGTACTGATGGACAATAATCTAAGAACAAGAACAAGAATGTATAAGCACAGCTCAAACAGATATCATTTGGGTCCTAGTTGACAACATAGAACTGCTGAGTTAACACATGAAATGATCCTGATGGAGACCTAATCTAAAGCTGCTGACTATGTTGAAAAAAAAAAGGAAACGGTCCTACATATTTTAAATGTTTTGAATTAGGCTTTCTGATAATGTCAAATGAGAACTTACAATGGATGGCAATAGTATTAAAATAAGACTGTAAAAAGTAGAATTATACAAGTGACAAAGGTAGAATGGAGGCATTAGACTATGGTATATAGGTCAAATCAATTTGCCACATCATTTTGAAAATAAAGATTAATTGCTATATATCTATGGCATTGCTTAAACAATAACTATAGTATTTCATGATTGTCAGAGCTGAGGAGTGAAAACAAAGTTATCTAACTGGCAAAACCGTAAGTACCTACCACTTAGTCTTTTTTCACCTTCTCTCTTACAATTTGTATTGATTTATCATTTGCTTTTTATACTAGATAATTTCAAGATGTAATACCTTTATATGAGTATAAGATATATCATACCACTACCAATGTTCCAGGGCATTCTACAGTCATGATAGACTTCTCTCTTTCCACTCCTCGGACACCCATTTTCAATCCCCTCTGATAACTACCACAGTTTCCAGTGTGTAAAAATTAGTACTGTTTTTTATTTAGTCTGGTTTAGTTACTGTATTCTACATATAAATGTACCTTTCATGAAATAATCACTTTTCACTTACATTGTTTACTGTTATAGCATAATCAATTTAAGTTGCATACATTTTATTCTGTAAGACTCAATTTAATTTTTGTAACAGCAGATTGCTAGTCACTTACAGAAAAATGTTATGCCACACTCCATAGTAGAGCACAGGGCATTGGTGATACAATTATATAAGGTCTAAAAGATGGTAACACATGTTATGAGCTTGTGAAATATTCATTTAATTTGCGTCCAGTTCCCCAAGTGTGTGATATTGCAAAGAATAATAATTTTTAAAAAGATATAAGAATGCTTCCATAGGATAACTAATAATACTCATTTCTTTTAGTAAAGTTCTCCAAGAAAGTATATTTGAAGTAAGTTGTCTCATCAAAAAAAAAATCAGGAAAAAAGTAAAATATAGTTCTTGTTAGGACATATTATGCATCATTCTATTAAAAGAAAAGATGCTTTGATGACTTCTTACTCTAAAAAAATTAACTTTCCATTTTATACTAAACTGGAGCGATAACACATCGGTAGGGTGTTTGCCTTGCACGCAGCCAACATGGCCGACCCGAGTTCGATTCCTCCACCCCTCTCAGAAAGCCCGGCAAGCTACAGAGAGTATCTCGCCCACACAGCAGAGCCTGGCAAGTCACCCGTGATGTATTCGATATGCCAAACACAGTAACAACAAAATCTTCAATGGAGACGTTACTGGGCCCGCTCGAGCAAATGGATGAACAACGGGAGGGCCTTTACTTTACTTTACTTAGTGAAATAACAATAAACTATTATTTAAGAAATAATTTCTTAAATTTTATATATATATATTTGGACAAGAAATATATATTTGAACAAGAAAGCTCTCCAAGTACAGAGAAATACAGGCCTTTCTTGAGACATGTAAATTTCATAATATGTAAGAGCACCATGATTCTCACTATTGCTACTAATGCATGGGCTGCACAGGAAAGAGATCACCAGGGCCATACTACATTATATTGTAACTAAATGCTACAAAACCTAAAATCTATGTCACTTAAAATGAGTTTGCTTGATATTAAGGTCATCCTTATCTTTGTGAATTTAGTACACCAGGAAATGGGATATCTACTATGTACTTTTCCCAGTAAGATCTCAGAGTCAGTTATCTCCGGTATGATGATGAAAGAAAACAAAAATGAATAGAGAACAATAAATAGTGGGGAAAATTTTTGAAATTTGACTAGGGACTGCCCCATGATTGATTGATCCCATTCTATTCTATAATGAAGAATTCTCATTTTTCCTCTTTAAAGAATTACTTGAAGCCCCATCTCAATTATTACGTGCATTTTATTTTTAGTCAGTTTTCTGGAAATGGTCATTTTCTCCAGATAACCTACTCCTTCTATAACATTAAAAGTAGAGGTATTATATTTTAGCCATGCAAACAAATCCACATTTTCTAAAGACAAAAGCAATATGATCCAGAAATACTTGTCTTTATAATGAAAATAGTTCACAAAATAAACTTATTTTTTCTTTTATTTAGGGTTTGTGAAGTAGCCTATGCACACTGTACAAAGGATAAAGTATTCAGTAATGTAATACACATAATTGGGTGTGTAAATCAACTATAGAACACTTCCTTCAATGTGTGAGGCCTTGAATTTAACCTCTAGCATTGATGTTTGTGTGGGAAGAGAAAATTACAGCACCATAATATAGAAATATATAGAGGTTATGGTTGATATTATTTAGTAAAAATAGATCATTTTACTTACTATTAGAAAGTTCCATTTGTTTTCTTTAATATATACACAAAAGCATATTAAGTATGTGTGTGTAATCTCCATTTAACATCAAATACTTGTTCACTCATTGTTCTTAAGAGATTTTCATAATATACACAATATTTCACTTCCTCAAATAATATAAGAACTCATAATAATAACTATAAACAAGTTCTTCTATGAATACATAATATAACCTATTGCAAATCTGAACCTGCCCAAAGATACAAATACCTAACAGGTTCCCCTACAGAAAGCAAATGAATATATAAACAAAAGAAATATATTGAAGAATATTGAATGCAAAGCAACAAAAATAATAGCATGTAAATATTTATGTTTATTGTTGAAACTATCAAATATATATCAATGGTCAAGGACCAGAAGATAAGAAAAATAAATGTACCAACATCTATTATGGAGGGTTTTCATTCCAACATGGTATTTAATAATATTTCACTAAATGGGCTGGAGTGATAGCCCAGTGGTTAGGGTGTTTGCCTTGCACGCAGCCGACCCGGCCAACCCAGGTTCAATTCCTCTGTCCCTCTCGGAGAGCCTGGCAAGCTACTGAGATTATCTCGCCCACATGGCAAAGCCTGGCAAGCTCCCCGTGACATATTCGATATGCCAAACACAATAACAACAAGTCTCACAATGGAGACGTTACTGGGCCCACTTAAGCAAATCGATGAACAATGGGAGGACAGTGCTACAGTGCTATATTTTAAATAAACAGAAATAAAAATTGGAAGTTGTTGGGATCAGAGAGATAGCACAGTAAATAGGGTGCTTGCCTTGCATGTGGCTGACTGAGGTTTTACCTTGGCACCCCATGCAGTCCCCCAAGCATCACCAGGAGTGATTCCTGAGTATAAAGCCAGGAGTAACCCCAAGCATCACTGGATGTGGCAAAGAAACAAACAAACAGTCAAATAATAATCAGGAGTTTTTCAGGATGACATTTTCTTTCATAGACTAATATTTTGGCAGCCATGTCCTTTATACAATGAACCTGCTTTACTAGCTATCTGATTGTTGAAAGCTCCTTAGCTTGAAGATTTAATTATATAAATGTCCTGATTTTCCATTGGACATAGTATCATAAACCAGTTCTGATATATTCGGAAACCAATTATCCCAATAACCTTATATATTAAGAAAGATTTCCTCAAATCTTTAACTAATGCCACAGTTTAGGAGCACAATAACATAACCACCTCTGCTTTGTAGAATTACTCCATTTGGAAACAGATTTTATCACAATGTTACTATTCTATCAAAAAGTATAAAGCAATAAAGACAAATGCATAACTTAATATTTAAGAAAGCACTGAATTTATGTATTTGTGTGTATATATGTGTGCTTGGAAAATTTTAAAGCATTTTACCCTAATTATTTATTCATCATTGGTGCACAACATTATAGAATTTCAGGGGTATAGATCAATATGTGTTTACAAATAGGACTTCTCACACCCATCACCAAAGCTCCTGTGGCTTCCCATTAGCACAAAAGATATCTCAATGCAGTCTATCACTCTCATTTCCCTGCATGGAAATGCCCACAGTTTTCATCAAATTTAGAATTTAGTTTTGTTGCATATAACCAGTTCATTCAGACTATTTTTTGTAGAGTGAAACTATCTGGTAATAATTCTTCACTTCCTGATTTCACTTAACATATTCACCTTACAATCTATCTATTTTGTACTAGATGATAGTTTTATCTTTTAAAAGACAAAATAGTTCCTATAACCTATATAAAAGAAAAAATATATAAGGGATGGCCTTACCGATCAGAAAAACTGCCATCAGAAAATTTTTAAGAGATATGTCTGGGGGATAGAATGGGTCATGGTAGATACTACTGGGCATCAAATCCTAAAATCCTATACTTTATACTTTGATACGAAGAATAACTATAAGATATAAGCAAAAGACAAACTCACCAGCAGGCATCCTCTTGGTGAACTCACAGCTTGAATTGTGGATGCCATATTGGACTCTTTTGAAACATATCCTGAGGGTAAATTCCTGAGCTGAGCTCCACCTCTCCCTAGATAATAGTGGAGCAATCTTGAGACTGCACTGGTTGCTTAAATTAGCTATACAGAGACCCAGCTCTTCTAGTTCCAAAACTGACCACTATTATGCTAGAAGACCACCATTAAAGTCAGAAAACACCTTCTGGACTTTGCAAAGTAGAAAATGTTAGCAAATATTATGTTCCAATTTAGCTCTGAAGGTTTGAATCGGAGCCTCAGATGAAGCCTCAGTTTCCTCTTCAGCTCATCCCACACACAAAGGATGCCTTGTCATTATCAGGCCCCTGTAATTCCAGTATGGCAGCCAGGGAGTTCCCAGATTCTAGTGACCTTAATTCACTAATTGCCACTCAAGCTTACTGTCCCTATGCTTGGGAGTTGTTCTCCCAGTCTGCTGAAACTTGGAATGCAGGTATAAGCTCAGCATCCTGGTCTCCACTGTTCATGCCATCTGGAATTCTGTGCACAGATGCCCCCAGATAACTCACAATTTTGGATTTCACATCAATCCCAAAGAAAATTGTTGCAACTAAATATGGCCCTAAATGACACCCAGGTTTATTCAAACATCTATTGAATACACTTATCAGTGCACACCCTTGTTGTTCTACACCACCAACAATGTCCTCTGCCCCCTGTTCATTCAAACCTGATGCTCTGCTACTTCAGGCACTTGTAAGTTAGATCTCCAGGTCACTATTTATGCGTACCCAAATTCGGTGGTTAGGTGCCCCAATACGTCTGAACTCACAATTTGGAATTTTTGTCTCCTTTATTTGGAGCCACAGCTCTTGCAGGACACCCATAAACGTGTACCACAGAACACTAAGGATATTTATTTGGTCTTGACATTTCAGATGCTGCCAGATGCTAGCAGACACAAATCTCCTGATTGCTGCCCGGGTCTTCTGTGCATGACAATTGTTTTTAACCCTTTGCCATTGGGACTACCATTTGATACCCAGATCCATTTGCTTTTGATATCATACATATTGCTGTGTACTGCAACTGCAAGCTCTAGGGAATCATCCAGACCCTATGGTGTTGTAACTGCAAATTTGGGGCAAGCATCCAGATGGCCAAGAACTGAGAGCCACAGTTGCTGCCTCATTTTTCAATTGTGAATCTTTAATTATCAAACTGCTTGAACAAGAATCTTGGCTCTTACCCTCACTGAGCATCGAGGATAGAGAAGAATTGAAAACATACTTACCTTGACAGGTGCACAGAAAAGCCTGAGAATCAGAAAACCCAAGAAACAACAAAGTAAGCTAAACTCCCTGATGAAGACTTTGGAACAACAATCCTACCAATTTTCACCAAAAGCAGAAAATGAAAAGGAGAAAAACAACTTCCAAAAAGACATAAATTATGAGAAAAATTTGATTGAACTGAAAATAAATTCAAATTAAAAAATACAATAGAGGGGTTCAATAGCAGAATCAGAGAAGCTAAATCTAGAATCAGTGACTGTTGAATGAGGACGAGAAAGAACACAAAATAAAAAGTAGAGTTGAAAATGAAAGTAATCTAAAGATTTTATGAAAGAGCATTAAGAGAATTATCAGCTACATTACTGGCTTTCCAGAAGTGAGGCAAGAAAAGAAAGAAAAGGAATTCTTAGCTGAAGGCATAAAAGCTGACAACTTACCTTAACTGACCTGAAGTAGGAGATATAGGCCCAGACCCAGAAAGCTCACAATTCAAAATAATATATATATACCCAAATAGAAAAATATCAAGACATATTATGAATTACATAGAAAAAGCCAAAGAAAAAAATTTAATAACAGCAAGAGGAAAGTCAAGTATTGCCAATAAGGGGCTGGAGCGATAGTACAGCAGGTAGGGCATTTGCCTTGCACGTGGCCGAACCAGGTTTGATTCCCAGCATCCCATATGGTCCCCCAAGCACTGACAGGAGTAATTTCTGAGTGCAATGTCAGGACTAACCACTGATGCATCGCCAGGTGTCACCCAAAAAGCAAAAAAAAAGTATCATCAATAAATGAATCTAGTAAGATCACAGTCAGCTAATTAAACTGTAGGCTAGAATAGAATGGAATACTATATCCAACAAGTTGAATGAAAAAGACGTCCAGCTAAGAACACTCTCTCCAGGGAGGCTATCACACAAGTTCAAATGAGGAATCAATAGGTTTTTTCCATACAAACAATTAGAAGAATTGTGATCATAAATCAGCTCTGCTTGATAGACTAAAAGAGCTACAAAAGAGGGAAAAGGAAAATAAACAAAAATCCAAAGTAACTATACTACTTGGAGTAGTACAATATTTATTTTTAATTTAGAATGTTGGTGTCTCCCAACCTATGCTCAGGAGGTTCAGGGGCCCCTCTCCGAGCCCATTGGACTGCAGGCTAAGCCACATCAATAATACTCTCTTTCTCTGGATTTGTAGTATGATACTTCAAAAACCACCGAATAATGGGGAAATAAGTCAGAAGCAGAAAGATGGAAACTGAACAGGAAATATATCGCAAATATAAAGACACATGCAAGGGAATCAACAACATTCCCTAGACTGATCACAGCACTAAGGTTACCAAGATATGGTGGGTGAGAGTTGACTGAACGGGCCAAAGGACTATGGTGGAAGAAAAATAGAATTGTAGTGGTGAACCAGAAAGTGATATAGTATGTAGCACTGTCATCCCGTTGTTCATCGATTTGCTCAGGCGGGCACCAGTAACATCTCCATTGTGAGACTTGTTGTTACTCTTTTTGGTATATCGAATATGCCATGGTAGCTTGCCAGGCTCTGTCGTGTAGGCGGGATACTCTCGGTACCTTGCCAGGCTCTCCAAGAGGGACAGAGGAATCAAACCTGGGTCAGCCATGTGCAAAGCAAACGCCCTACTCGCTGTGCTATCACTCCAGCCTGATGTAGTATAAACATATGACAGAGTATTATAAGCATATAAATATTTATACTCTTAAAAATCAATGTTACCTAATAAAAAATAATTAAACAAAACTGTCCAAACAAACACTATCCTCCCGTTGTTCATTGATTTGCTCAAGCGGGCCTAGTAATGTCTCCATTTTTTTTTATACTTGCTGTTACTGTGTTTGACATATTGAATATGCCATGGTAGCTTGCCAGGCTTTGCCGTGTGGGCGAGATACTCTAGGTAACTTGCTGGGCTCTCCGAGAGGGGCGCAGGAATCAAACCTGGCTGGGCCGGGCTAGCTGCACAAGGCAAATGCCCTACTGCTGTGCTATTGCTCCAGCCCAAAAAAATAATTAAACTATTTTAAAAAGGGCAGAGTCTGGCAAACCCCCCGTGGCATACCAAATATGCCAAATACCAGTAACAAATGATGGGTCTCATTCTCCTAAAGAGCCTTGAATATAATCTCAGGGCTAGGATGAAAGAGACGTTACTGGGGCCTGCTCGAGGCAATCGACGAATAACAGGATGATGAATGAATGAATGAATGAATGAATTTTAAATTTAAAAATATTTTAAATGATGTGACTAGGAAGTAGGGGTGGAGAAGGGAAGGTTTCGGTCCACTTAAAATCACCCAAACCAAAGGATGACATTTAAAGATGAAAGTAAAAAGAACTAACTGAAGAATTTGGAAAATTTAGAAAATCTTATAAGCATTTTACATTATTTCATCTCACTTAAATTTAGCAATGGCACTGAACACTTAAGTACTCTCATCTCATTTGCAAAGGAAGAACCAAAAAGTCCCTGAGGAAATATTTTGCCAAATGAAAACTGCTTCTACATGATGAGTTCTGTAATTGAGCCCCTTTTGGATAAGAGACCTGGGCTCTACCTACCTTTGCATTATGGACGTCTCATGGAGACCAGAGAAAGTGTAGGCATTAAGAGTTTCTGTGACACTCGGAAATAAAGAAGAATTACACAATTAAAATTGGGTAGCTCTCTAGAAGCTGTGAACATCATGATATGGAGTTTATATTTTATGGACTCTATTTGCTGACAGGTAATTGAAGTCTCTTAAATGGAAATGGAGAAATATTCGATTTCACAAAGGTTGTTGTTCTGGTGAGAGCACAGAGAAGAACATCATTGAAAGCATCATTTTGGGGCGAAAATAAATGCCCCTGAGAGTCATTATGGCAATAGTTATTGAAACTTTAGTGCTAAAGAGGCACATTGAAAATGAACAAAAAAGAGACCGGTGAACAGAAGAAAATAAAATTGAGTTCTTAGGGAGAGGAAAAAAGGCACTATTTCATCTTCCCAGATTCAGAGTCAATTTCAATTTTCTAGATAACAAAAGCATCTGAAGTAGACAAGTTCAAAACTGGAAAAAGCTAAAAACATTTATATTCTCAGTTAGATGACTATGCCCTTTCTATTTCTCCTACCGAAAATGGCTAGTCTCCTCCATGTACCCCTCATGCTTACCCAAATATGAGTCTTTTTTTTTCTTGACTGAATTCAAAAAACACTCTATTTCTAGAGACTTCAGTCTGCCTGCTTAGTCCACTTAAATTTCTAAATGAGATTTGTGTTCTTTTCATTTTTCATCCAAGGTCTGGTGAGTGGAACAACAGGAGACACACACCCCGTGATCTTCTCTATGAACTGCATCTGTTGAGTTTTGCAAAATAGATCATGCCTGACTTTATGAGGAAGCTCCCTGCATCAGAGAGTGAAACCTTGTTTACCTTTATTCATGTGTTATGTGGTTGCCTTTATTTGCTTTATTACCGATAACACAGCCGGTAGGGCGTCAGGCTGACCCCGGTTTGATTCCTCCAGCCCTCTCAGAGAGCCTGGCAAGCAGAGTATCACGCCCACACAGCAGAGCCCAGCAAGCTACCTGTGATGTATTTGATATACCAAAAAAAGTAACAAGAAGTCTCACAATAGAGACATTACTGGTGCCCACTCGAACAGTGCTACAATCCCAATAATCATTCATGTCACAGTATGCCCCACAAAACTTTTTAATATGAATTTAAATTATAATATTCCATATAAACAAAATGAATGGCATGATACCATGATCATTCATGTAGTACCTATCATTCATGTAGTCATATTAAAAAACTTAACATTTTATTTGGGCTGGAGTGATAGCACAGCGGTAGGGCATTTACCTTGCATGCAGCCAGCCCAGCTGAGCTGGGTTCGATTCCTCCCCACCTCTCGGAGAGTCAGGCAAGCTACCGAGAGTTTCTCGCCTGCATGGCAAAGCCTGGCAAGCTACCCATGACGTATTCAATATGACAAACACAGTAACAACAAGTCTCGAGATGGAGACATTACTGGGCCCACTCGAGCAAATCGATGAACAATGGGAGGACAGTGACAACATTTTATTTAGTATGCTCTGGATCGTGCTTTTTAAGTCCTAAGACGTTTCCTATACATAAGAAATCAACCTTTTACCCCACTCCAATCATATCCCCCATGTTCCTCTGCATCTTTAACACAGGAGAGGTATTTTAAAAGGTAAACAACAACCATTCCTCTTGGTAATATGCTGGCCTAGAGTTTTGTGCCCCATGACCCCAATAAAAACTTACACTAAATAACTTTAAGAGCACTTAAGCTATTTAATCTCAGCAAAATAAAGTTGAACAAGAACTCTGAATTGGATGTGAGTTTGGATACTAATTTTCATAAAAGATTTAACTCAGAGCTTCCAGTTGAGAATGCAACAGAATATGCTTCTAATAATCTATTCTTATAATGAGTTTTGTTGATTTTAATCCTTCATTTCCTATGTAATGCATATAGTATTGATATGTAAAACACTTCTGTTCTTAAGGGGTTTTTTTTCCTCAATTGAGTGAAAAAGTAAGGTGTTTTTCTTTTTCTATCTTACTTTACTCTGTTTAATAGCCTGCTTAAATATTTTAATATCTGTCATTTTCACTGTTTATACATCTTTATTTATTGAATGATCTCTCAGTTATAATTGAGATTGTTTCCAGTTTTTGTAAGTAGGTGCATAATTCTCTTCAAATTAATGACTTTTAAATTTTAGGCAAATACCCAAAAACATAATAGCTGGATTTGATGAAGTTTTCATTTTTAATTTTTGAGGAATATCCATAACCACACACACACACACACACATACACACACACAAACACAAACAAAGCAATTCTATCTCTAAACTGAAACTTTCTGAAAACTTCACTAAAAGGTATCTGAAAGACATACCTGGTGATATTCCAGGAGTTTAGCACAATATTCTCTACCAACTACAAATCACTTTCTAGAGATTTGTGTGTGTGTGTGTGTGTGTGTGTTTATGTTTGAGTACTTCCTCGTACCACACCCAATGGGGCTCAAGACTTATTCTTGGCTTTGACAAGATCCGGTGCATTCAGAATGGTAAGGCTATAGGCTTTCTCCTGGCTCTGAACTCAGAGATCACTCCTGGAAATGCTCAGAGGAAAAATATTGGGTGCCCAGGATAGAACCCAGTTCAGCCACATGCAGTAGAAGTGCTGTAACTGCTGTACTAGAGCTCCAGCTCATCACTTGCTAGAGATTTTAATAGTTTGAAGACATTTAATAAAAGACAGAACCTTTTAAAAAGCAAAAAATGGGAGGGAGATGTTATTGTTTATTGATTACCTTCTTTTTCTTTCCATCTTATTTAATTTTTTGTATCTACTCTCGTGTTATTATTCAGACCCTTATGAGGTAGGATGGAAGGTATAGAAATATAGAAAGATACTATTAGAAGATATAAATTCTTAGAGCCAATATTCTTGTGTTCTTGCTTTTAGCAACTTGCAGTAACAGGAGAATTCAAGAACTACTTTTCAACAAGTTACCAAAACATGCTGGCCAAGCCACTAGTGTCAAAGTTGAGGCTGCCTTTTTCAAACTCAAAAAGCCAATGCATTTCCAAACTCACAGTCTGTATGTTCCTTGAGTCTTAGAGTCAAGTCCCTAGAGGCAAAAACAAGCTCCCAGGTCCATGAAGATTCAGCAAAGTTAAGGGTAGTTTGATAGCTGACACTGAGAGACTGACAGAGATGGAATTCACTGTGGTCCTTTTTAATTTCAGTGAATTAAAAAGGTCCTTTCCAGAAAGCTGGACTTCTAGCAATATGTACATACATAATGAACTTCCTAAGACAACCTAGGATATACTTTTTGAATTAGGCAGCATTTAGTATACAGTGCCTTTTAATAATAATCTTTCAATAAGATAAAAACTTTATTATAAACTTCTTTTACACTGTAGGATTTTGGAGAATACTCATAAAATTAGAATTTCAATATACTTCCAAATCTTTTATTCAAGAAGAAAATAATACCTATTCAGTATGCATAAT
This sequence comes from Sorex fumeus, assembly GCF_029834395.1. Taxonomy (NCBI): domain Eukaryota; kingdom Metazoa; phylum Chordata; class Mammalia; order Eulipotyphla; family Soricidae; genus Sorex; species Sorex fumeus. The sequence goes on from NW_026606064.1 coordinate 29,461,195, forward strand.
AGAAATAAGGTATTATGAAATGTAACTGAAGATATTCAACTTTTATAGAAAATTAGGAAACATGTGGCACTTAATACAAATGCATAATTATAAAGTAAGCTATTTCATAAGAATAAGAGATTTATTTTAAATGTTAAAGTTCATAAGGGGTCTTAAGGATGGCATCTATAACTCTCCATGTGCAAAAAAGTAAATGACTATTTGAAAAAGAGTTGATCATCTTCGTTAAGTTCATAAAATATAATAAACACAAATTCCGCACTGACTATGCAGCAAACTGAATTAATTTACTTATCTGTTTATAAATTTAATAATTTATTTATATTCAATTCCTTTAAATGTTTACTGGGACCAAAGATAGCAGAGGGGGCAGAGCACTTGCCATGCACACAACCAATGTGGATTTGAGCTCTGGAACCCCATATGCCACACCCACCCTTCCCCCCAGCCCCCCACTTGCTCACCCTCCCATGCATTACCAGGGAGAGATCTCTGAGAGCAAATATAAAAGTAAGCCATGAACATCAATGGGTATGGGCCAAAAACAAACAAAAGTTTAACAAAATCTCTTTAGGACAGATATTTTATATATTTACATGCATTCATGAGGAATTCGAGGTATTATAGCTTGAAACTACAGGGATCTGAAACTGGATGGTCTCTGCTCATACATATAAATCCTGTTTTCTTTTTGTTTTCTAATAAAGAGAAACATAATATTATTTAGAGTAGCTTATATGATATATATTTGATATTTGATTATCCTGAAAATAGAATAAAAATTAATGTATGCTTATAAGTTTACAAAAATATCAAATTTTCCTAAAGAGTTATTGACTTAGAAGAAATTCTGCCTGTGGTACTTAGCTTTACACTCTGAATTTTCCATTCCAAATGTAAAGATACCAATAAGTTTGTCCTGAGTCTCATTTTAATCAAGTATACAATGTTCTCCAACATATTTCTACCAAGGGATAACATTATAAAGAATTCAGAGACTTCATTTTGTTCCCTGATATTTACATGGAAGTGTATTTTAAGAAAAGGTGCAAAAAGTACAGAAATCTGCATGCAAACCATTATATTTGATGTCTATCTATGTATACATATATATGCATGCATTTATGCTTAAATTGTCCCTCTGTAGATGCTGACATTCTCACAATGAGGTCAAAATATTGATATTAAGAGATTCATTTAGTTCTTTACTTGGATCTCAATGCATACATTATTCACCTTACAATCAGCTGTTTTATGTGAAACTTTGTGTTGAAGGGAACACAGGAAACATATATAACATTGTTGCTATTCAAATGACATAAATTAAGCTAGAAACAATAACAATGTATTATACATAAAAGTTTTCTCTTTGACACTGCCTTACAGAGAGAAGAAGGACCACATGGAGGGCTGGCTACACAGCTCCCTGAGAAGAAACCAGATTCCAAAAAGAGCCAAGATCACCGGGAAGTCCCAGATGGGGTAGGTGCCGCATCCCGCCTCCCCCAGATGGAACCCCGGTGACCAGAAGCCTCCACAAGCATAGCTCGAGTATGTGGGAACTTGGACTTTTCCTCCAAACCGCGCAGCCGCTTACGCTCCCGTGCGACATCTCTGTATATACAAAGTGATCAATGGGAAGTAAATCACCCAACATTTCTCCCTGAAAATCAGAGTTAAGTTTGGAGCACGGCCACAGCCCCAGAAGCACAAGGACTTAATGCAGAACCCAGCAGCTTGGAGCAGAAAAGTGAACGGACTATGCATTATTCCAGGCCATCATGTCTGCCCGGAGGGGAAAGGGTGTTGCCCCATTCGCCCTCTCCTCTCTGGAAAGAAAGATGGCGGCCGCATGGGAGCTTTGTGGACAGCAGGTATGAGCCAGGGGTGCGGGGGCGACTAAAACCTCATGGGAAGGGGGGCGTTCCAGTCCGTCCTTCACGCCCTACCGAGGTCACCAGTTGCCCCCTACGAGCGGCTCTCCGGCACGGCCTCAGCCCCAGAAGCACAAGGATTTAATGCAGAACCCAGCAGCTTGGAGCAGAAAAGTGAACAGACTATGCATTAATCCAGGCCATCATGTCTGCCCGGAGGGGAAAGGGTGTTGCCCCATTCACCCTCTCCCCTCTGTAAAGAAAGATGGCAGCCGCATGGGAGCCTTGTGGAGAGCAGGTGTGAGCTGGGGGTGGGGCGACTAAAATCTCATGGGAAGGGGGGCATTCCGGTCCGTCCTTCACGCCCTACCGAAGCCACCAGTTGCCCCCCACGAGCAGTTCTCCAGCACGGCCACGACTCCAGAGCACAGAAACCAATCTCTTAATTATCTGACTCTCAGTAGAAATACTTCCAGGGTTAATTAGCAAAATAGCAAAAATCCAAAACCAACATTTAATTCTTGAACCAGCTGTAGAAAGCGAATCACTCCACAATGCTTTCTCAGCATGTCTGATTTGGAGGGAGGGGGTAAACTCTAAATAATAGTGGTGCATCTTTTATTGAACCAATGAATCTAACCAAAGCAGATAGAGTGTCAACTAGAATTCATCTGCCTCGCAGGCATTGGGAGGGGTGGGGGGTGGGGTTTTATTGGGGTTCTTCGTGGTAAAAAATAAGTATTGGTAAAGAGAAAGGTGTTTGATATTTGCATGACTGAGACCTAAACCTGAAAGCTTTGTAACTTTTCCCACAGTGATTCAATAAATAAATAAATTATAAAAAAAAAAGTTTTCTCCTTTGAGAGTGAAAAATTACATTTTAACATCTTCTTCTGCTAAAATATCACTAGCTTTTCTAAAAACACATTCAAATGTATTTCTTTGTTTATATAAGCTAGTGAAAGTATAAAGGTATCAAAATAGTAATAATAAGAAAAATAAAAAGTAAAGTAGGAGACAATTGGGCTGAAGCAATAGCACAACAGGTAGGACATTTGCCTTGCATGCTGTCGACCTGGGTTCGATTCCTCCGCCCCTCTCGGAGAGCCCAGCAAGCTATTGAGAGTATCCCGCCCGCACAGCAGAGCCTGGGAAGCTCCCCGTGGCATATTCAATATGCCAAAAACAGTAACGACAAGTCTCACAATAGAGACGTTACTGGTACCCGCTTGAGCAAATCTATGAACTGGAGGGCAATGCTATAGTGCTACAGGAGACAATCATAATATGGGTCAAGAACAAAGATGATGAAAATAGGAAAGTGAAAATCTTTATTATACAGAAGACTAGACTAGACCTTTTGTTAACTCAAAAGTGATAAAGAGAAAAAAATCACAATTTCCAAGAAATGCAAGCAGGTAAATTAGAGAAAGAGTTCCAGGCATACCGTCTCCTGGTTCCCAGAAAAAGGAATTACCAAGTGTATCTGGAGAAAAATATCCCTAATTTAAATCCTCAATGTTCCCACAGAAGAATATATGCCAAATTTGTACATAAAAATTATCCAATGAAACAAGAACATAAATTTCTATTACTGAAAGAAAGAAATAAATATATACGTCTAAATTCTTAAGTATTGAGATACTGGAATAATAATGCACAATGCATAAAACAACTGAGGATAAAGCATTTTTAAAAATAAAATGTACTATCAAAATAAGGAACAAGAAAGGAGCTTATAAACTTTTGGATATTATAAGTTTTTAAAAATTAGGAACAAAAATATGATTATTAAAATAAATAACTCAATGAAATTATTTAGTAGATTGGATATAACAAAGGTGTGGAGTTAAATTATTCAAATTAGTTACATTAATAAATTATAAATTATTCTAAAAAAGAGATGGTTGAGACAGAACAAAAGAATTAAAAGGTCCCAGATTCATTACTTTATCTTTTATTATGTGTTTCCAAGTTATCAGCATCCCTAGAAAGTGGTATTGTAATTGCAGAGAACAGTGTGTGAAGCTCTTGTAACATCACCAGGAGTGTCTTTGAAATGACTTCTACTGAAATTTATAGAAATACACACTCAACCTAGGCCTCAAGTATTTCTTTCATATAGGGTGGAGGTAACTAACTTGGTAACTCAAAATAGAATTTTTCATAATAATATACATTATAGATTAGGTAAGAAAAGAGAGAGGTGAGAGATATATTTAATAAGTCATTACAATAGTGTGATAAGAGTGATGACAGGAAAATAAAAAGGAGCCAAGCTGTAGTATAAATTATTTTCTTGTATCAACATACCATTCTTTCTCTCTCTTCTCCCTCCATCCCAACCTGCACATTAATTATTACAAAAATTATTTAAAAGATATAACCATTGTCTGCTTTCTTGTTACCTTTAAGATCTTAGATGTATCTCCTTATCCCAGCAAAATATCACATTTTGTATTGATATATTTTAAGTCAGAAAAAGGTAAGAGAGGGGGGTACCGAGCACTGCCAGGAGTAGCTCCTGAGTGCATGAGCCAGGAGTAACCCCTGTGCCTCGCCAGGTGTGACCCAAAAAGAAAAAAAGAGAGGGGACAGGGAGAGAGAGATAAAGAGGAGAAAAGTGCTTGCCATAGAGGCGGGGTGGGGTGGTGGGGAATGGGGATAGTAGTTATGGTATATGTACACTGGGGAAATATAGGTGTTGGGACAGACTGAAATCAAATCATGAACAACTTTGTAACTGAGTATCTCACTCTGATTCAATGAAAAAATAAAAATACATAACCAGGAATCAACACTGACATAATACTTCCATATAGCTTATAGACTGGATTATTTTTTGGTTCAGGGGCCACAACCAGCTGTGCTCAGGGTTTACTTTTGGCTCTTCACTTAGGAACCAGTCCTGGCAAAGCTTGGGGAACTATTCTGGGTACCAGCGATGAACCTAAGTCGTCTACATGCAAGGCAAGTGCCAACCTTGTACTACGGCTCAAGTCCTGACTGAAATTTTTATCTCAGCAATGTCCCACTGCTGGAAAATGTACACTGGTCGAGGGGTAAGACTGTACAACAGAATACAATGATCAGCTTTGTGGAACACTATATGACTGAAAACATTTAATGGTTTTGTAATGCTCTATCTCATGGTGATTCCATTAAAAAAATGTAAAAAATCTAAAACAAAAAGGTATAAATACCATATATATGGCTTAAAATACTATACAGAAATATCTACTGTTATCTTCTTGGGAGTCTCCAATCTGGAATATTTCTAACTTTTAGAAATTATAGATCTCACATTATGCAGGATGAATTTCAACCTGAATCTGTCTAATGTTTCCTAATCAAGATTACTGGCAAGAATACTACACATATCACTCCACTAATTATATTATGATGCTAATCTGGAACACCTAGGGATGTCAGCCAGGCTTTTCATAGTAATCACCATCTCTCCTTTGTATTTGCTTATCTGTTATTGGTGAGGATATAATCTCAGATTTTGACAAATGACATTTCTCACCAACTTCCTCTTACTAGTTCTAGTTTCTATTAAATCTCCTATCTGAACTGATAAGTACTGTGAGGATTATTAAAGGGCAACCATTCCTTTTCAGTAACCCTTCTACATGTATACAAGTGTAGATGCATATATACACACAGTCACTCAAATCTCTTCCACATGTATTTTACATGTATCTATAAGTATTAAAAATTTTTATAAGCATTTTATCTAATGCTAAGAAACTTTACTCCCAGTACCATCATGCATTTATTTATTTATTCTTTTTTTCTTTTTGGTTTTTTTGAGTATCCTCATGCAATGGATGCTCAGGGGTTACTCCTGGCTCTGAATTCAGGGATCACTCCTGGTAGTGCTTGGGGGACCATACAGGATGCCGGGGATCGAAACCAGGTCAGCTGGCCGCATGTGAGGCAAACAGCCTACCTGCTTTACTATTGCTTCAACCCCTACATTTACTTTTTGTTCAATATTTTTTCTGTTAATTTTTTATCCCTTTTTCATGTCCCATACCATATATATTATTTATATATGAAGCCTATGCTTTAAATGTTAAATAATCATAAGTTAAATACTGATTTAAGTAAGTATTTAATAAATACTATTTAAATAAGTTAAATACTTATTTAACTTATAATTATATTTAAAATTTAAAAGGTGAATAAGTCTTGGGCAAATTAAAAATTAGAATACTGGGGCTGGAGATACAGTACATGGGTTATAATATAATACTGGGTCTGGTATGAGGCTAACCCATATTCAATCTCTGGGATCCCAAGGTTTCACCATCACCTACAGGAGCCATGCGTGAGCACTGCTAGTACTGGCAGTAGTCTCTGATCCCTGGGCCCTGAAAACAAACAAGACAGAACACTGAGAATAGTGCCTGACACAAAGTATATGCGATGCAAGGATTAGCTATTAATCAAATTTCCACTTAATTCTTTGTAACCCTTCATTTCCACATCATTGCTCACTTGAGCAGAACTGTAAATAAGAAAATCCTAGCTAACATACATGTTTGAACAGAAATCTGACTACTTTATTTTTTTTCTCCCAGTAAAGGCTGAATTTTGGTACTAGCTCTTTCAATGTATTTCTTTATTTTTTTTTTTCTTTTTGGGTCACACCTGGCCATGCACAGGGGTTACTCCTAGCTCTGCACTCAGGAGTTACTCCTGGCGGTGCTCAGGGAACCATATGGGATGCTGGGAATTGAACCCGGGCCGGCCGCGTACAAGGCAAACACCCTACCTGCTGTGCTATCTCTCCAGTCCCTCAATGTATTTCTTTAAAGGCAAACAAATAAAACTGTAAATAGTGATGTATTAAATATCAGAAATCAATATTAGTAAATTTCATTTTGGATGTAGCAACCCCACATAGGCAGATAGATAGATAATATACATAGATATATAATATAGATATACGACATATTGATATATAATATATAAACTTCCATTTCCTAAAAAGTAAAATTATTGACCTAACCTGTTTCATTATCAGAAACACTTAAACATATGATCATACAACTCTCATAAAACATTTATCATCAAAAACGAAAATAAATGCATTTAATACTGAAATTAAATGCAGACATGCTGAAACTAAACTCATTGTTGACTGATCATATATATAGTTTTAACAATCTACTCCTAGGTAGGTCATTTGAACTTCTCAAGTTTCTTTATAGTATGTTAGTAACAAATCTAAGAATGTATTTGTTTAAAATAGATTTGGATTGAACTTGGTAAAAGTTTAGTCTTAAATGTACTGTTAGTTTATTATTAATATTTATATCTGATATGATACCCACTTTGAAATTCCCGGTCTGGAAAAGGTTTGTCCAGGCTGAATATATTAATCTAAAAGTGCTGAATTATAAATGTGAGTGAATAGTTCTACATGGCACCAGAGCTTATTTATATTTATGCAAAATAATTTCATGAGATATATGATCACTCAAGTTCCAGGGCATCACAGATTAGAACAAATGATTATTTCCTCGTAAGAATCACTATGCAAATGCTATTATAACTCATAGTAGACTGAAGGGTTGCAATTCTTCGAATTTGCTTCAAATAATGCCTGAGTTTGCACAATGAACAATCCCTTATCAGGGGTAGCATATACTTCCAAAAATGTAAGCAATACATTTTTGTATAACCCTAGGGCATCTTCGAGAAGGCAGAAACAATGTTTAACATAGTTAGGTTCATTTATGTTTGAAGATTGAAATGAGATAAAAGGCTTTAAAAGAAGACTTATATAATTTCTGAGACATGATGACTAACTCCAGCCTAGAGGAGCATTCGGGGATAATGAACCTGCTTCCACATATATTTCTTCTTAGATATTCAACTTTAAAAAAATAACACCCAATTTTACTAAAATTTTCTAAGGTAGGAGTTCCACACTTCTTTTTATCTGAAAGATTATCAGAGTGGGTGGCTGAGCGAGGAGGAGGAAGACGACTAGAGGAAGCAAGTGTTAGGGATAATCTTGCCAAGTACTTTCTAATCTCTAAAAATCCTAGCAAACTAAAGACAGAAGACTATTAGGCTGGTCATCACTGATGAAGAAACTGGTGCCTGGAAAACTATAAAGTTGTATGTTCACTGTGTAAGTACAATTGCTATTATTATTTATAGTATTAGTTGAGCCAAAATTATTGTCTGGAAATCTTCTAGTTTGGAAATACAAACACATGCATTAAGATATTTTGTTTGTTTAGAAAGTTATTTAACATCTGATAAAACTAATAAACCCAGAAATTTGCTGCACAAATTGAATGTGGTTGTGTGTGAGTACATATATATGTGCTCATGCTACATTATTCAAATTGACTAGAACTTAGAAAGATTTTAAATAAAGAAAATATATGCATTAACAAAAATTGAAATATTTTATCCACAAATTTAAGTGGAGAAATCAGGCACATCGTTTTTGCCATCAAGAGTATTTTTCAAAAAAAAATTACATGACTGTTTGTAAAAATGAAATAATCACGTTTTAATTCTATTGTAAAATCATTATAAGTTCAAATATTTTCTAACAATAACCATCTGTGGGAAAGGGAAATCTCCCACACTCCCTATATGAGAGAGGTTGATCTTTGATAGTGTTTAAACAGGTTGATCTTTGATAGTGTTAGCAATCTTCTTTATTAGACACACAAAAATAGAGTATGGGAGTGATTCTGTAAAACTGAGCATTTTAAGGTATATACTGTAGCCAGTGAAAATAATTCTTATAGTTACCAAGTATTTATTATGTCCCATAGCTTGCAGGTTTTGCTGTGCCAGTGAGAAAGACTGGCACAATGCCTTGTAATTTTCAAGCAAAATGAGATAATCAATATAAAATCAATATTACATGAATGACTATAAATGGGTTATAAAGAAAATAACTTATTAATGGTAAGGGATGTGAAATAATCTGAGTGCTGTTTAGGAAAGGTGATTAAAAAGGGAAACATTAATTGATGGTAGTGATACTGGGCTGAGGTGGGGATAAGAATAAATCAAGTATGTAAGCTCAGATCATTCTAGCAAGAGGGAATGGAAAATGTTCTCTGTAGCATCTTATGGATAACCATATATTAAACATATTACCATTAAATTCATAAGGGAATGGACTGACATTAGCATTAACTTAGCTATTGATGCTAATTTAAGTAATGTATTGTCCCACTGTAAATGAGTTTAGGTTATTAAATTCTGATTTCTAATATGTTAGACTTTTGTTTCCACAATAGTATTAGTTTCTTTTATTTATTTATTTTGGGGGGGTCACACCAAGCGATTCACAGGAGTTACTCCTGGCCCTGCACTCAGGAATTACTCCTGGCAATGCTGGGAGACCATATGGGATGTGGGAATCAAACTTGGATCGGCCGCGTGCAAGGCAAATGCCCTAACCACTGTGCTATGACTCCAGCCCCTAGAGTTTCTTTTAGAAACAAATTACTATAAAAATATAAATGATAATTAAGTGTCAAGATTCACTTGGGATTAGGAGAATCAAAGAATAAAATGCTATTCTTCACATTAAATATATATATATATTTACTCACATATATATGTTGCTTATCTTCAATCATATTTCAACAGTTAAAGAGGTTATAATAAAGCATCCAAAACACACAAACATTAAGTATAGAAAAATTATAACTAGCTCATAGCACATTCTTTTTATAAGTAATGTTTTGCTTCCAATTACAACTGAAATAGATATTTATAATTTTTTATCTGGAATAGGAGGTAGGGAATTGATAATGACATCAGAAATAAAACAGATTTTGTAAATAAAATGACTTTATAAATAAAAGCTGAGAGGACTTGGAGATGTCAGTAAAAATCATGCCTATCAGTGCCTACTACCCAGAATAGCTCGAAATTGTAAATATCAAGAAATCCTAACAGGAACTAAAATGCTGTGAATTCAAACATGATTAACTATATTTTTGCTTGTGTCTGAGTCTGTGTGTAAAGTAAAATAGTTTTATTTACGGGAATATTAGGGGAGAGAGAGAGATAACAGAGATACGTGTTCAAGAAAACACAAAGGTTTCAGTAGAAGAAAGGGAGCCCAGTGACTTACACCAAAAAGGTTAAAAAAAAAAAAAGGACTTGCACAACTCAGGTTGAGATGCTGGTAACTTCCTAAATGAGGAATAAATCTTAACTACACTGCCTTTTAGAGTAAAAAGAACATTCCGGTACATCTCAGTATTTAAGACACAGTTCGCCCTTTTCCCTTGATAATCCTTTACTATTTCGTCTGAAACCAATTCATCACAGTCCTTTCAGTTCTGTTCCCAATATGCACTGCACATTCCCAGACCTCTCCATTCTTCCTTCTACTACTAAGAGAAGCCATCTGTCTGCCTCTCTCACATATCAATGCCAGGCCTCCTAATGGCCTTTGTTCTCCTGCTCTTGCTGTTTATTTCACAGAGTAGGCTAAGTGCCTTATGAATAAAAACTAAATCATGGTCTCTATTACACTTACATTAACCTAATGGTTCCTCTCAAATTTGGAGGATATTCAACTTTAACACCGGATTTATGAGTTTCCATATGTTTTTCTGCTTCTTTTCTCCTTCCAGTCCATCCAAGGCTACTTTTATTTCTGCAAATTTATCAGGTTTTTACTTCTTTAAAATATGTGTAGTAGTACTTTATAGGGATTGTCCTAAGAGTCACTTATTTGTTGACATCTTCTTTATAGATATTTTCTCCAATAACATTAAGTAACTAGTCACTTTTACATTGCTTTTCATGGCTTATCATCATTTTTAGGCTTGCCTTCTTTTAAAAGAATTTTTTTTTCTTTTTGGGCCACACTGACAATGCACAGGGGTTACTCCTAGCTCATGCACTCAGGAATTACTCCTGGCTATGCTCGGGGGACCACATGGGATACTGGAAATTGAACCCGGGTTGCCTCGTGCAAATGTCCTAGCCATCGCTCCAGCCCCAAAATGATTTTTTTTAAATAGACCACATTTTTTGTTTCAGTATCAGCAAGCACCTCCCAAATAGTCTGAAAAATACTAAATTCATTCTACTTGTAACTAAATTACAGGCAGATTATATCTCAGCAGTGCCTGTGTGGGGAGGTTAGTCTTTGTCCAAAGTTCCCTGTGAACTGATATTGGTCTCCTTCAAGTGGTATTGCTATTCATTTGTTTCCATTTCTGTTTAGTTATTAGTCTACTTTACTAAAGGTTCTAATTTATATTTATTTAAATGTTTGCATTATATTTTACATCGTGCATAATATATAATGCAAAATAGTCTTTAATTTTAGTATTTTCAATGTACTGAATACTATTATTTAGAATTCTGGATACTGACTAATTCTCAGTACTAAATTGTTTTTGCTTCTCTGCAAAAATCATTACTTTATGGTTACTTCTGAAAGATTCCTTTTCACAGTGTAATTTTTCACTGACAGACATTTCCTTTCTACAAATTGAAGATACTGTAACACTGTTTGATGAAAACCATTGTAAGTTTTGAGAAGTCAGCTCCTGCCTAATTATTGTTAATTGTAGGTATTGTGATTTCTGTGAATCTTTCAGAGAATCTTTTTCACAACCTGTGGTTTTCTACAATGTATCTAGATATGTGTATATGTTAATTTATGTATGTGGGATTCACTTACTTTTCAAAACTGAAGATTGCTATCTTTCAAATACTCTGGAATCATGTCTCATCCCCCTCTATTTTTTTTCAGCCTTACAATTAGCTCTATGGAAAATAAATTTCATTTTCATATCTTAGCCTACTTTGTATTTTTCCTAAGTTATCCTCTCTGATATTTTTCAGATTTAAACAGCAATTACTAGTTCCTTTCATCCATGACAATTCTATAGTTTAACAAGAGATTATATTTTCACAGAGTGGAGGATCAAACTCCAGACCTTACATATGAAAGTCATATACTTTGCCACAGAACTACATCTCTGGCCTTATAGAGGATTTTTGTTTGACTTTGCTTTGTTTTATGTTGTCCTATACTGGGGACACACTTGGTGGTGCTCAAGAGCTGTTCCTGCTGTGCTATTCATAGATTTCTTCCATTGGTACTGGAGGCCCATGTGGTGGCAGGGATCATGCCTGGCTTCCCTACACTATGCGAGCACTCACCCTTGGAGTACTCCCAAGTACTTTGGAGTACTCCCCCAAGTCACTATCTCCCTGGCCCAACAATTAAAATTTGATGTTAACATTTCATAATTCAAGACGCTCTTATTGATTATTTTCATTTATGTTCCCTGTGCTTACATTCACAATAGCACTGTAGCACTGTTCTCTCATTGTTCATCGATTTGCTCGAGCGCTCACCAGTAATGTTTTCATTGTGAGACTTGCTGTTACTGTTTTTGGCATATCGAATATGCCACTGGGAGCTTGCCAGGCTCTGCCATGCGGGTGGGATACTCTCGGTAGCTTGCCGGGATCTCCAAGAGGGGCGGAGGAATCGAACCCCAGTTGGCCACTTGCAAGGCAAATGCCCTACTCACCGTGCTATCGCTTCAACCCAACATTCACAATGTATTTTTATTTGTACATAAATAATACCGTGGGCTGGAGCGATAGCACAGTGGGTAGGGTGTTTGCCTTACAAGCGGCCAATATGGCCAACCCGAGTTTGATTCCTCCGCCCCTCTCGGAGAGCCCGGCAAGCTACCGAGAGTATCTCGCTGCACGGCAAAGCCTGGCAAGCTCCCCGTGACGTATTCTATATGCCAAACACAGTAACAACAAGTCTCACAATTTGTTGTGAGATGTTACTGGTGGCCACTGGAGCAAATCTATGAACAATGGGAGGACAGTGACAGTGACAGTGAAATAATACCGTATTTGGCATTTTTTATTTAGAATTTGCTCCTGGCTCTGTGCTCAGAAATTACTCCTGGTGTACTCAGGAGATCGTATGGGGTTCCAAGAATATAACTGAAGACAACTACATACAAGGTGAGTGCCTTAACTCCTATATTATCTCTCCAGCACACAGAGTTGCCTTTTCAACAAACACATCTATCTAGCTCTACATATATACCTGTGTGCATGCATGTACATATATTGGTATGTATAAATATATGCGTGTACTTGGAGGCATAAATCTGAGACACAATAAAGAAATAAATGGGTATGACAAAACTAATAATTTCTAAATAGTGGTTTGTTTTGTTACTTATATAGGTTTTTCCATTTCTAATGAAATGGACAATATACATACACTGCTCTTATACAACAAAATATGAAGATAAAGTGTTTACAATATGATTGAAAATACTCAAAGCAAACAGTCAATCTGCCTAAAAATTTCAACTACTTACTTTGACCCTTATAGGTTCCTTTCCTACTTAATTTTATACCTTTGGCACTGGACACCATTTATTTTATTATGCATATTTCTTATACTGTATTCTATCTAACAAAAGAATATTAACTTACTGAGATTCAGAATTTTCTTTATTCTTTACTTTTGAACTTAAAACAGTGGTTTTTTGTAGTGTATGAAATTAATGTTTTCAATTAAAATTGTAATTGGGACAGTACAAATGTGCCTTCACTTGGACTCAAGATTGAATTAAAAAACACAGAATTTATTATGCTTTAGAAATATGTAATAACTTCTTTTCTTTTCTAAGAAATCACTTATTTGTTAATTAAATTTATCCAGGTCTGACTTTTTGCCATGAAGAGGATTAAAAGCTAGCTATTCAGTTTTAAGGGCTTCAGTAATTCCTTGTGCATATGGTGTTCTAAATAGGGCAATTTCATTTTCATCCAAGAGCAGATTCAGTCCTCATATCCATGACTGTTCTGAGTTAAAGAGGGAGAGATGAGAAAGTGTTCACCTGTTCAATTTTATTTTCTCTTTGAGGAATTAGCAGGATAGAGGGGTTGAAGTCATCCTTGTTTGTGATTTAATTCTTTTGAGTATTCCAGGATAATTCTCACTCATAATGATAGTTCACTGACACAAAGAAGGAGGGCTTCAATTTAGAAAATAACTGTAAACAGCAGAGAGTTCACTATAATTTTAAGGAAAAAAAAATGGAAGGTCTTTCTTTACCAAAGAACAAATTAGAGAAATCAAGGATGAACTTAGAAATTGTTTTAAGAGCCCATAATTTGATGGTCTTGTTCAAGAAAAAGTAGACCTTAATATGAGTAAGAGCTAAATTCAAAGAGTTCCCAAAATGCTCTTAAGGGCATTCAAAATGGAAAATTGAAAATAGTGAGAGTAGTATATGACAGTTTTCTTTTTCTTTTTTTTTTTAATAAACAAATCATGAAAAAAATTGATTTAATGTCAGTTAACTTTTGTTTGTGGGAGAGACACTCCAAGTCCTGCTCTCCAGGCTATATTTGGCCAACCCAGATGAATTGTTCAGTGTTGTAGATTGACAATGTGGTGCTACTCAGTCAGGAGGTGCACAACCCTCCAGGGGCTACACCCTACAGTGCTAGTCAGGCCTCTTGGTACTAGGGACCATGTTACTGTTCAGGCAAAGAAGGTCTGACCACTCCTTGGTTATCTTCTTGGCCCTTACAACAAACATTTTGAAAGGAGGAAATTGGAGAAAGCAGAGAAGAAAACAGAAAGTCAGAAAATACCAAAGAGAAATTATATAGTTTCCTTGACATTCAAATGTTTCCAGATGGCAAAGAGTTTGAAAGATCTTCCAGATTCTATCTGAAATCTGATAAATATCTAAAAATTCAGTGCCTGTATCTTTTGCCACTTTTATATTCACTACTGCCCTTTATGCTTCCAACATACACACACATACATTCGTATCGTTTGAAATGTTTTCTATTGACTTAGAGACATACTGATGACTTGGCAAGAGAGAGGGAGATTCTTTCTATCTACTTCTATGTTTCTGGATCTTGTAAATAGGGGGGAGAGGGTGTAAAATAATTGATGTCATAGTTTTAAACTTGTGTGCTTTTTGAGGCATAAAGAATCATGAAAAGACATGTAGCTTAAAAAGGAGCTTCTTTATTTTCAGATCTTCCCAATATGCTTCTCTCCCCCTGTGCTTCCTCTTTACTTAACTTCCTCTGCTCTTCTCTATCCACCTTCCAGCACTTCCTTTTCACGTTTGGCACTGATCAAAGATGCTATTTCATTTAAAAAATAGATGAGAATAAAAAAAAAATCAAGCTTTGCCAATTGTTGTATTTCTCAAAAGCAGTTTTGTTTTAAAAGTCCTGTCTATTTATTAAGAGGCTGTTGAAAAGCATATTGAAATAAAAATCACTCAAAAATATAGCATTAGTGCTTTTTTAAAATTACTGTATGAAAGTAACAGCTCATATGTTCCCTGGCTCAATCTATAAAACCTACAGTTTCTGTTATGAGCGTTGGCATTCATAGTGATGAGGTAGAGAAAGCTCTTTCAGCACTTTTGGACAACAGTTCTTCAACAGTTCTTCTGTTATTATGATTTACTGTTCACTCAGATGGAATTTAAAAGTTATAAAACTTATGATATCAATTAATACGGAGACTGTACTATTTCTAAATGATAGCCTTCCAGGCACAAGCAGTAAAGATGCACAGAGATGGATGCTTTCACATTAATTGTATTGATGTTTTGTAATTACTGCAAAAAATAGCAAAGATATTATCAAAGGGATGCACTCTAGAACAAGTTAGGTTATTAGTCTAAGGAAATGGTTTGAGGTCTGTAACTCTGGATAATCCTCAAAGCAAGCAGGAAACAACATGTAGAGATACGACTAAGTTTTCCAATATACTCAGTCTGTGTAAAATAAAAAGCAAAATTAAAATTTCTTCTCATCCCATTAGAATTGGAATTGGACTCAAAAGCCATACAAACTCCTGCAAGATGGCAGCATCTACTATTGTGTTAAGAGCAAACAAAAGCCTGTGGCTAGTATACCACTAATGCAGTTGTTAATTTAAGTTTCTACTTGTCCACCTCTTCTAATAGTAGAAATTGGTATAATATATGCTAAGTCCTACTCTAAAGACAGTCATTTAAGGATTATGTTTAAATTGAGTATACAGACCAGATATAGGTGCTCAAACTTAGACTTTTGTCTTCCTAGAAGTCCACCATATCTTCTTCCTTGGAAATATTGGTTTGTACAATTCAAATTTATGTTAGAATACAGGAAGAAAACACATTTACCAGTAAAGGGAAAACAAAATGCTGAAATGAGAATTAAGAAATTCACTAAGGAAAGAGTGTACGTTGCCTCAATAATATGAAAATAACCTAAGGGTATATCCTCACCAAGCACAGACGTGGAGCCTACTAAAAACTGAATTATACACCCCCCTAAAATTTGGTTAATAAATCCTAACTCCCAAAATGACTGCATTTGGAGATATGGCCACTACAGAGGCAATTAAGAGCAAATGGCTAAATGCTGTATTGTGGGTCCTTTTCCTTTAAGGCTGATATTCTTTAATGGGAGACTAAGGATGTGCCAGGACGTTTTAAGAAGGTAGTATGAGGACATTGCAGGAAGGTAGTCAACTAGACAGGCATCAGGAGACAAACCACAAAAACCTCTGATTTTGAACTTCAAGTTTCTAAAGTATATATAATAGCAAACCTTGTTGCTTAAGCAAGTCAGTGTTTCTTATTTTGGGTTTTTTTTTTGTTTTTCCCCCCTCTGAGAGCAATACTAAACAGAACCCTATTAACACAGACCCTGAAAATAAGCATCAATTGAGGTCTGCATGCAGAGCACCTGAGGAGTTGGTATTCTGCCACTAAAAAGAGGATTTACAGGGAGTACCTGCATCTCTATAGATGACAGCTTCCACATTTGGGTGATGGAAGAACTCTAAAATATTTCTAAGATATTTACACATTTAAGTAGAAAAGAAACTGTAATTTTCTTAGTGATACAAACACTCAAGTAATACCTTCCTTTTCAAGGTAATTTGTATTTGTTTTTTTTTTTCCTTTTTCTCCTCTCCCTTCTGTTGTGCAGCTTGTACATTTAGTCAAGGTGCTCACCCTGTGTTGCCTATCAGGTTGACACGCATGCAAATTTAACCAAACATTTCTTAAGCTGTGGTGCTTTCCAGCCTTTCCAGAGATATTCCTTCCTCTGATGTACAGGCACAATCTAGATGTATCACCAGAAGACACTGCACTGCTCACACACCTGGCTGCGAAGGGTCAGACTCCTAATGCAGCTTGCATATCTTTTTAACTGTGGTGCTTGCTGACAGTCACAACCTTGAACTGCAGTCAGTGCTGAGGTACCAGGGATCACAAACAACAAAGCTATCAGACACTGGCCCTGGAACTGCAATGATTGCTTTTGATACATGCAGCAGCTCCAGGGATAGAATTCATCACCTCACTTTTGCAAGGAAAGCAACACTGGACTCTGAGTCATCTCCCACTTCCCTACATTTCCCATCCTCTTAACATGTATTTAACAGATTCCAACACTAACTATAAGATAAATACCCAATTACATACTTTGTTTTGTATTGGAATGTGCATATTTTAATACCACCAATTAGACTATAAGAATAAAAACAGACTGTAGAGCATACATTTAGTCAGATATTTAAGAAATATTTGTTAAGCATACCCTATATGTGAGATATCATCAATGTTGAGAATAATACTTATAAAGAGGATTCATGGGATATACCTTTCCTCATGAACAATAGAGATTTATAGAAAAAAATATGCAAGTTAATTCAGAAATAAAGCAACTAAGTACAGCACCATTTGTTTAATGAGTGTATTCAAAGGACTATCTATAATACACTGAATTCACGAGAAGGTAAACATCTCCCACAGGTAAAATTAATTTAAGAGTTGAATTAATAATCTAAGCATCATAATCTACGATAATCAATTTAAAACTGGTGATGAAATTACTCTGGTTAGTATCAGATCTAGATATCATGATTTCATGATTGCTACAGGGCTATCTGCTCAATAATGTGCAGCTTTGTTTACCATTGGTAATTCCTTTAAAATAAACTGATAAACAAGAGGGATTTCCAGATTAGGAACGGCTGTTTTGTAACAGGGTTTTGAAAACTGGGGTCATATGGCCCCCTGTGTGTCCCTAGAATACTTCAAGGAACCACGGACAGAAATTGCATAAACAGGGGCCATAAAACTAAGGGGTAGCCAGTAGGACGTAGAACCAGAGGTAGGAAGCAAGGTTGGAAAAAAGCCAGAGTTGGAAAAGTTTGAGAAACAATTTTAGAGTACATTAACAACAATTTTAGCTTCATTGATTTATTTAAATTTTCAGGGTTCCAATTTCCATAAATCACCATGAAAAAATACAATTAATTTCCCATGCAAGATTATTATTTAACTTATAGTAGACAATAATACTTCAATCATTATTTTATATAAATAACAAATATGAAAATTATTTTTATTATCACATGAATCATGTGAATTTGCGATTTGACTCATCAAGGTCATAGTCAAAACACACAGTTGTCAATGTCTTACTAAAAATATCTACTCCAACAAAGAAATGGTAAACGTAGATGTTGATATAAATGGGACTGATAAATGACAGAATTCCATGAACTGTCCTGAGTGTCTGAATTAGGCAACGAGCCACATCAAAGAACTAGCAGATAGTTAAATTCTAAAGAATCTAAGGGGCTGGAGGCAGAATAATGTATCTCACAGAAACAGTGAACAGTGTGCTTCATCAACAGAAAAAGTCAGAAGTAAACTAACTTTAATATATGGAACAAAACTCTTTAAAAAGGGAATTTTTATACAAAAAATAAATGAAGGTGTCAAAAAGATTAAAGATAAAATTTTACCAACCTTTTATAATTTTTCCACTTGTTCTCAGGGTAAGTACAATATCTGGACATATTTTTATATATCATTTCTTAACTCATAATAGTTTGCATCCAGACATCAGATCCCATCCTTTTATTTTTTTTCCCAGGGGAAAAAAAAGTTTATTACAAGCATTCTCTACTTTTCATCTGTTTCTCAAAGAGGAGAAATACAAATAATGGCTCAACTAAATCATTTCATTTACCATAAGTTGAATTTCAAAAGGTAATTGAGTCACATTTCTATGTTAAATGTGATTATATTTTGTTATAAAAATTACAACAAAGAATACGTCTTTTTAAAGCACGGTCTCTCTTTTTTATCCTACTGTGGCACTGGACAACCCTGGAGTCATAAAATGTCATCAGATATTTGAAATGAAAAATACATGTAATATATCCCAAACTAAAACAAATAAAAACGCTTGCAAAAAGCTCCCTGAATTGTTTTCCACCCAAGACAGCAGAGCATTAAATAGTATCCCATTAACAACTGAGCCCATTTTATTTCAAATAACAGCTTTACATTATTCAGGCTTCAAGCATGGGACCAGTGATATGGTTAACTAGCACAAATTGAATTAAACTGGCCTTTCCATCTGAGAAATAAGGATAAAATATGCTCAGTATGTGCAACAAGTAATATCCTATCATGGCATGGTGAAATTTAAAAGCAAATCTGTATTCGTATATCTCATGTAGAATCTTCTCTTAATTTGTAATTAGACTTATTCAGAGGTATTGCTGTTATGAAGAAATCAGACAATCCACTTAACAGATTTATCAAAAATATATCATCAATTTCCCAGCTCTCCCAAACCAATTTAATCAAAATAAAATTAAAAGGTACAAAGAGAGGCTGGTGAGGGTGATGGTCTACTTGCCTGGCATGCTGCTTATTTCCCCAGCATACATCGGGTTCCTGAAGAACCAACAGGAGTGATCCCTAAATTCAAAACCAGGAAGAAGACCTGAGCACCAGAGGCTATGCCCCAAAACAAAACAAAGCAAACAAACAAAAACAGAATATGAATAGTATTAATCTGTGAGGCCAAGAGAAAGCAGAGGAGAGAACATTAACTAAAAGATCAGTCTGAACTTTTAAAATACAGTGGAACTGAGTAGATGAAAGATCAAATAAAACCATGTAGTGGGAATTCCATGAGACAAACAATAAAAAGTTTGTCACAGTGATACATTTTAGAAAGCTAGTTGACTCCTAGAGCTAAACTGGATTGATATTCTGCCAATAAAGAGGTTCATTTGACAGGCACCTTCCCCTGAAGCAGAGAGATAATACACTGAGTAGAATTAAATGAGTCTACTGAATAAAAATGGTCACCTTGGTCTTCTCTCAGAGTTCTCCCCAGAACATGGCAGAAGCATATTCTATGCCATACATCCATAGTCAGGGAATAGTGTTTCACTCTTACTATATGATACGAAAAAATAAATCAAGAAACAGGCCAAAGACTGGCTAGAAAGTATTAGAGCCTAAATCTTTAGCAAAGATCCATATATATTAATACTACCTAAACAAATGACAAAGGGTAACCATATATAGTTATTCTTTACTTTCAAAGAGTTTGGTTTAGGCCACTGAGTTATTTTTAAAAGCAATTTTTAAAAGCAAGTATTTATTTTTAAAAGCAAGTTATTTTTAAAGTAATAAAATATTACATATTTTCAATAAGAAAAACAACAACAAAAATCTAAAGAGGATTTTTACTTAAAAAAAAGTAAATAGCAAAAATAGCTTCAACTTCCATTTGCTCTGATTCATTACACACACCCAACACAATATACACCCAGCCTGTAATAACTGCACCTATGAGGTTCTGCCAACTGCCTTCCCCGAGGCATATATTTTATATAGGTTGCACACTCATCCAAATCATTCTTACATTTTTAGTATGTTAAGTGTTATTTATGATGCCATGTATTATCTGACACCAGTTGGTAAGGGTATATTTACCTGGGAATTATCAAAAGTTTCTCTTTGTAAATGCAAATTATTTGAGGGCATTTTGACTTAAAGTTTTCACAGCAATGCTGTAATTAATTTTTTATAATGAGGGGAAGCTGCCTAGATAAAATGAACTGGAAGATAACAGATGCAAAGAAGCAAATCTATTAAAAAGTTTATGGGTGATAAAAATATTATAAAAAGCTGACTGGAGTGATAATACAGGGAGTTAGGTACTTGCCTTGCATGCAGCCAACCCAGATTCAATCCCACCACTCATATGGTTCCTGTAGCATAAATACATAAATAAATAAACAAAGTCTGTAATTCAATGTTCAGATATTAAGATAATTTTAAAAGTTTTATTCATTAATCTAGGAGAATATATGATATAGTTTCATAATAGATTTCCATAAATGTATATATGGCAAAACTGGAATATAGGCTGTAACAAAAATTCTCTAAAACAATTTAGTGATATCCTTTGTGTAGCTTACTACTGAGTAATTTCATGAAGGCCCATGATCCTTGTATTTATTTATTGTTATGCAAAGACCATATGCTGTATTCTTTATAATACCTATCAATAAAAAATTTTTCCCTAAACTATTTGTTCAAGGTGAATTTTAAAAAAAGAAACAAATCTCTTACTAAAAATACTGTAATTCATGGTACACTAGCAAATCCAAAGGTTTTTTTTCAATCTCAGACTTCACAACTATTAGTTATATGACTATGTAATTTTCTTAATTTCTAAAAATGTTCCCTTATTCTAGATAGTTTTTTTCCTTAACGTGTTAATATAAGTTGTATGAGCTATAATATGTGTTAACTAGATTGTATAGTAATAGACTCATAGTCTGATGAAATTATGCACAAGTATATAGTGACAAATCAGTAGTACATGGTAAGTACAATTATAAATCTTCTGTGACTTTAAGGCATGTTTCATAAATGAATCTTTTATTTTACTGAGAAATTGTAGAATATATCTAAGTCTGACTCAGACTGAAACAATGATTCATAATCTCCCCACCTTTTTTTTTTCACTTCTTAGTATGAAATCATGACCATGAGAGAAGGTCTTAGGATCACTCCTGGCAGTACTTAGTCAACTGAGCCAGACAGCTCTATGGTAAGGCCTAGTAACATCCAGGTAGCATTCTAGCAGTCTTGAGGATCATCAGAGAAATATACATTTATAATGAGGAAGCCATGAAATACTGAGAATAAACAAGATACTTGTTTATGCAAGGCATTTGCCCCTGACCCCTGAACTGTATTTCCAGTTCCAAATGAGGCCATTCTTAAGACAATGAAGAACATAACCATGCAGGTTAGTGACTATAGACTGAAACATTATGAAAACTATGTTCTATAATCATATTTGCACAAGGTACACGTATATAGTCATTATTTAGTTATACCAATAAGTAGTATTTCTAGAGCATATAAAATAAATTTACAAAACATGAATTATAAGAACTACAGACTAAAGTAACTTGGTATCCATGATTTAAATTCTAGAGTAATGTCTAAATGGGCATAAGCACCTCTGAGTGAGTGATTTCTTCACATCTGGTAAGAGTTATGACTAATTGCAAGCTGTTCAATATGTTGCATACCACCAACTCACTCATCCTTAGAGAAATGTGTGAAAAATAGAGAAGTATCATTCAAAATCTTTGAAGCCAAAGGAGACATTATACCAAAGGCAGCATTTTCCTCAGTAAGGAAATTTGAATTCATTATTTTGCCCTCAATTTTTCTTCACTTTCAGCTACTGATACCTTAAATACCTATGATAGGCATAAAATATGGCAGAAAAGGGTAATCAGAAAGAAAAACATAGTTTCTCTTTTTCTACTTTAATTCCATTAAAACTTCTTTATACAAAAAAAGGGGGGGACTGGAGCAATAGCACAGCATGTATGGCATTTGCCTTGCACGTGGCCAACCCGGGTTCGATTCCCAGCATCCCATATGGTCCCCAGACCACTGCCAGGAGTAATTCCTGAGTGCAGAGCCCAGAATAACCCCTGAGCATTGCCGGGTGTGACCCAAAACGCAAAAAAAAAAAAAACTGCTTTATAGATTTATAATTTTATCACACAATCACAAATCACAAATCATCCTGTTAATCGTCAATTGCCTTGAGCAGGCCCCAGTAACGCCTCCTTCATCCTAGCCCTGAGAGAATATTCAAGGCTCTTTCGGAGAATGAGACCCATCATTGTTACTGGTATTTGGCATATTGGGTACGCCACAGGGAGTTTGCCAGACTCTGCCATGTGGGCAGGCTTTCTTTCTAACGTCATCAAGAATATATACAAATTCAGAGACTAGATCTGTGAATTATTTTTAGGTATTTTTGGTAAATTTAAACTTTTCTTATGTTGCAAACCATGATTATGCCATGATTTAAAAGTAAACAGTTTAAATATCAATGTAAGTTAAATATAATCAATTTCATTTTACTTGCATTTTTATAGGAACACTTTTACCAGTCATAAGATAATATTGGAATATCTTATAACTTTAATAATAGAGAAAGTGGTGATAAATGGGGAAGTAGATTATGAAATGTCTTACTTATCTGGGGGTTGATGTGGCGTCTCATTACAGTATTTGGGTGCTACTTCTTGCTACATACTTGAGGAAGTAGAGGGTTCTGGTAATCAACCAGAATTGGCAGGATACCACACAAGTACCTAAGAGCTTCTATTATCTCTTCAGACCAACGTCATACAAAGCCTTAAAAAATATTTTAGGAATTTAGCCTTAAAAATCATTTTAGGAATTATATATTGGAAGATGCCATTTGATCATCTTAGTAACTTCTGAGAAACCTACCAATAAAAAGTATACAAAAACTAATGCTTGCATCTGAAAAATATTTTTCAAAATGTCTTATTTTCATCCAACTTTACTGTATTTCAGTCACAAGGATATGATTATGGGGTCTTATGGCATTTGATGAAATATGGATAAAGATGGCACTGACTTTTAGGATTGAAAGCAGTCATAATTTAAAGGATGTGGGTTTTCTTTCTTTCTTTTTTTTTTCCCTATTTTGCAGAGCAATTTAGGAAGTTGGAAGTTGGTAATAACTGAAGGGACAGCCAAGATGGTTGTACTGATGCACTGCCAATTTTAGAAAATAATTTCACACATCTCTAACCTCTGATGAACTGTAGAATCAGAGGGAACATGGAGATAATTCTGACTAAATATTTTGTTTTGTACAAGGTGACTAGAGGTCACAGAAAGAACAACGAGCTTCCCATTTACAGTCTTGAAAATGATAAGACTGTCCAAATCTCTTGTTTTTGCAGACAAGAGATTGAGCAAGGGTATAAACTATAAAAACGAGGTGAAAATCAGATGAGAGTGTGACACCCTCTAGCTACTTAAGTTCTGTATCTTTCTAAGCACCTACAACAAATATATTCTTTGTGGATTGTAGAACAATTGGAAAGTTAGACACTTGTTTCAGGAAGTACTATATCTGTATTTATCACTGAATTAATTTGGCAATGCAGATACAAATTTAAACCTAAATTTCCTTACCATTAAAGTTGGCAAAGTAACTAACAGTTAAGGTTTTAATGAGTGTAAAGAAATAATGCAGTGTCCATTTCAGACTTGTGGGATGCTGGATAGTATTATTGTCTATACAATACTTAAATGCTGATGAATTTTGCTGTTGTTATTATTCACAGGCTGGAGCAATAGCACAGCGGGTATGGTGTTTGCCCTGCATGCGGCCAACCCCGGTTTGATTCCTTCATCCCTCTCGGAGAGCCAGGCAAGATGTCAAGAGTATCCTGCCTGCATGACAGAGCTTGGCAAGCTCCCCGGGGCATATTCGATATGCCAAAAACAGTAACAACAAGTCTCACAATGGAGACATTACTCGTGTCTGCTCCAGCAAATCAATGAACAATGGGAGGACAGTGCTACAGTGCAGTGCTATTATTAACATTCCCTGTTCCTAAGAGACAAGACTTATTGCCTAAAATATTGGGCAAGAAAAACAGCTCAGAAAACATGAATGTAAAGCATAAGTGAGGGCTGGAGCGATAGCACAGCGGTAGGGCGTTCGCCTTACAAGCGGCCAACATGGCCGACCCGAGTTCGATTCCTCCGCCCCTCTCGGAGAGCCCGGCAAGCTACCGAGAGTATTCGATATGCCAGACTCAGTAACAACAAAGTCTCCAATGGAGACGTTACTGGGCCCGCTCGAGCAAATCGATGATCAACGGGAGGGCCTTTATTTTTTAAGTGAGGCTCCCATAACCATGCCACTGGACTCCGCCCCAGGCTGTTTCACATGGAGAGTCCCAGAGGGGGTCGGTGAGAGCCCTCCCCACCCCAAGGGACCCAATTCCAGCAGCCAAACACCTCCAGAACCCAACTGCCACCAAACTTAATGCCACTCCCCACACACTCTGACCAAGCCTCACATATGAGTAAACACATTTGTGGACCGTGCGGCTGCTTTTGTGGTGACACATAGGACACTCCCTACCCATTCTCCATAATTACCACACCACACTTGATGGGGCTCAGATAGTAGGCAACAAATCATAGAGGGAAATATATATACCAAAGCTCATATCACCCAAACTTTAACAACATGTTAGTGATATCCTATAGAATGTCTTAATGGCTCCTGTCAAAATAGAACAATCTTCACACTGTTTCCTATATGATCACTTTTTCGTAAACATGTTCAGCCGTTCTTCATAACAGACAATATGAAATATTATCTCCAGTTGTGTTTTATGAAGGGATTGGGGCTTGGGATAGAAACATACAGAATTTGGTGGTGGGAAGGTGTAATGGTGGTGGGATTGGTGTATAAATATTAAATACAATCAAATAATTGTGAACTCACTTATAAAATAAAGAAATTTGTTTAAAAAAAGAAAAGATGAATGTCAAAAGCTATAAAAGTAATAACAGAATTTAATAACAGGTAATTTTCAAAGTTCTTTTCTTCAGGCATAGTTCTTTTATATTTAATCTATTGTTTGCATTAATATTTTCAAATGAATGCATATTTTAAATAAAAATTATAAGCACATGTTGATCAATTTTCCCATACTTCTTAAGAATTTGGATTTCTTTTATGAATTCATTTTATATAATCACCAGACTTCTGTAACATACAGGTTCAGAGTATAATAGAAATCTCAGTTCCAAATGAAAAGGTCTTCTAGAACCTTTTACCAGCTGTAGCCCCCTTGGGACCTGTTTCCTTCCTGTGAATTCCCTGTTCTACCAGTTGATCCCTTAGTCTTGTGTTATGCCCCTCCTTTTAATTTAGTTTTCATCAGGCAACCCTAGAAGTATCCATGAGGCCCTGTTGAGAAATACTGCTTGAGAGGCTTGAAAAATAAAAGAGAGTTCACCTTCATTTGGAGAGTGTCATGGGAAATTAGAGTTCTAAGTACCTGAAAATTTTCCAACACAAGGATGATTTTTTTTAAGATCAGATGATCTTAAGTGCTCTAAATTAGACACTTGCTTTTCTCTGATGATTCAGGTTGATGGTCAGAACCAGACTAGGAGAAGAATATTTTCTCATCTTAAAAAATCTTCGCCACCATTTTTCCCCTATGTACTTGGGAATTATTTTAGCAACAGAAAATGTACTCCTTCCTTCAATAATAAAATTTAATAACTGACTAAAATATCCATGAAAATTAGTATACATGCATGAACACATCTTTGTCAGTGTATAAATAGCTCCACATACTTTTTTTTTGTTTCACTAGTGTAAGTGTATATGAGTGTTCCACACCTAAAGATTTCAGTGAGGAGATAAGCAACTAAAAGAAAGAACTTAGGTAATACTAAAATTAGACATTTTCCCTGAAATTACACCTGATGGAATCATGAAATAGTGTGAGAAATTGACACCCCCCACCCAACTATAAACCCCAAGGTCAGGATTGTCTCCTGGGGGGTGGGGGTTGACAACTTAAATCTTAGAAAATAAACTGGTAGCAAATAGATGCCCAGGGAGAACATAGAATATAAATAGAATGAAATAGTTAAAAGGGTTTTCTATATGTAGGGACCAACATGTACAAAATGAGAATAGGAAATCTGTCATATCCTTCTCTACACATTAAGAGTACTTGCTGATTGGCTCCGTGATGAATCCCAGTCTCTGCTCTTAATATATACATTGAATCTGGATGTACTTACTAACTGTTCTTAATGTCTCTGGCAACTTAATAACTCACTTGTAGAAATGAAGGTGGGGAGCAATATTATATCAAATAAATGTCCAGCTCGTGTGTTTCCTGGGGCTGCTCCAGTGCCTCCAAGGCTTGGACAATTCCTATGTGTTTGTATCACTCCATGCAATGGACAGAGGTCCAAGGTGCCAATCTGACTGGTTCTAAATGAATTATGAATAAAGCCCAAAGCAGGAGAGATGCTAAAAAGTTCTACAGGCGGGCAGCTTCAATAATGAGTGATTTATTTTTGAGTTTTTAAAAAGGTATTTTGTTCTGCAAAATCATTATGTAAGTATGAACATCCTTATTATTAGACTTTATCTGAGTAGGAAGTGTTTGATTTTGTGAAATTACTAACAACACTCTTAATGTTTAACCAAATGTCCTTTAGGATAATGATGAATTACTTAATAGAGTCAACTGATCCGATTAAACCCAAGTCTTTAGGGACAGGCTGTGTTTGATATAATCTGCAGTTTCCCTCAAAGATTTGCTGGCTCTATTGGTAAATAAAAGCCACCAGAAACCAGAAGTCGCACCGTCCTTTTCTCACCCACTCTTGTATGACACATGAATCCACCCTAAATTGAGCACAGCAGAGCAAGCCAGGCTGGGAATCACAGTTGGACTTTTACCAGAAATCACTGGGATTTGCTAAATAATGTGTTTCTCCAATATGTGCTCAGGCAAAGGCAAACACACATTACCAGTTTTCTGTAAGCAGGATGCATCCGTCCTTATCCTTGGACTGTCAGAAATAAATTGCCCCTGACTTTACCTTTATACTTCCCATGTGTGATACCTCTTTTTTTAAATACCCTAAATCTTAAGAAAATTAAAGTCAAAAAAAGTGTGGATTTCATATTTCATAAACCCAACTTAAATATCATCGCCTAGAAGCAAATGACACATCTTCTTGGAAAATTCAGTTACCTGTAATGGCGTAAATGCTGAACAAACCCAAGGGAGATTAGTACATGGTAGGAAGCTTGACACAAACGGGGAGGGGGATGCAATTATGACAAAAAAAGAGACCATAATAACATTGACAGTTGTAAATAACTACTCTGGATAAGAACTGGGTGCTGAAAAGAGGTAAAGTAGTATCTGTGATACCCTTTCAGTAACTATTGCTAACCACAGTGCCTAAAAAGGAAAAATGAAACAGAGAGGAAGGGGTGAGGGCTGGGAGGGGAGAGGGAAGGGAAGAGGAGGAGAAGGAGAAGCAGAAGGAGAAGGAGAGGGAAAAAGAAGGAGAAGAAGAATATCTGCCATAGAGGCATAAGGGAGGTAAACTGAGGACACTGGAGGTAAACTGAGGACACTGATGAAGGGATAGATGTTGGAACATTATGTGACTGAAAATGGATTATGAACAACTTTGTAACTAAATAACTCACAGTGATACAGTAATAAAATGATTTTTTAAAAGCTCAACAAATCTTTTAAATCTCCAACCACACAAACATCTTAAAATAAAAAAGTAATAATAATAATTGTTTAAAAGGCCTTTGGTCCAGAGAAATAGTTTTCTATTTTACCAGAAGTAAGTCTCTTGCCTTATATGGGGATGACTCAGGTTCAATCTGAGATATAGACTCCTAAGCCCCACCATGATTCAATCCACAGCACCAAGCAAGGTATAAGCCCTGAGTGGAGCCAGATGTTACCCAAAATAAAAAAAGAAGAGAAACATGTTATTACTACTTGTAGTAATGATTTCCAGAATGAAAGAATTCTTAATACTATCACAGCAAACCATAGTATCTGGCATTACAAGAATTTGGTAAATAAGAAAATAAGGGTTAAGAGGAGACTGAACAAGTACCATATGTCTACAATAGAAATATTTATTAATCTCCATATCTAAATTTTACTCCACAACAATTATTTGCAGATTTTCCTCATGTAAGGATACATAAATCAGAATCTTTGTGATAACTACTCAAGTTTATTGCAAAGAAATATCTATAGATAAACTGGCATCCAGTCTTTCTTAAAACAAATGCCGAAGTACAAGAAATTATGGAAAAAAATTAAAAAGTATATA
Source organism: Sorex fumeus (assembly GCF_029834395.1). NCBI lineage: Eukaryota > Metazoa > Chordata > Mammalia > Eulipotyphla > Soricidae > Sorex > Sorex fumeus. Next base: position 29,490,221 of record NW_026606064.1, read on the forward strand.
TAAGAGACCATTCAGGGTTTATTTTACTTCTAAAGAACAAACAAATGGTAAATGAATCTGGGAAGAATAGTATCAATAATATTTACCATTCACTAATGTTCTAAATTCCCAATATGTGTCAGATAGATTACCAAGTATATTGAAATTTTTCCAAGTATTATTATCTTCTATTCAAAGGGGTGATGAAGAATACTTTGAGATAACAAAATTTATAATCAATTAGTGGATTGGCAAGACTAATTACACAAGGATGAAAATAAAGTTCATATATTGTTAACAAAAATGGTTTTATGTCTAGTATGAAAAATGCTATGTAGCATAGTGAGAAAACCTAAATTAGGGACTACTACATGATTATCCCATATATATGAAATAAACACATCTCCTATAGAGGTTGCAAATAAACAGGTTTTTTTTTTCAAGTGATGGTCAATTTTTTTTAAGTATTATCATAGAGACAACTTTGGAAAGTTGAAATTATTTTTAACAAGTATGTACTATAATAAAAATTTTAAAAGTCATTCTTATATGATTAAATAAAATACTCATAAATATATTGCTCATATTAATTATTCCTTACAAATGAACTAGAAACAGGACTTTCCAATATGTTCCAGAAAGAAACTCTTTCCACAGTGTCAATTCCCTTCCCATAAAACAAAAAAAAAAAAGTTAAGTGAAAACCATAAAGTTCAAGGTTGCAAGTCTTGTAAAATTCCTTATGAAACAGGTGTCCCAAGATTTTGACTTGGATAAGTAAAATCTCTATTTTTTTAAATGTTACTAAATATTTTTTTTATCTAGAAATGAAGGTGAGCTCAGAGTTGAAGACTTCATAAGAATTGAGGAATTTTTTTTCTACTTCCTAGCATTGCAGTTTTCCAGTTAATGTTATAGTGAAAATCACACAGAATGGCGTCTGTCTTCTGCCCTCTGGATCAATAACATCTAGAATATTATTTTCCTATTTTATGTTACCAACATAACCAGTCCACATTTGCATTTTTAAATATCTAGTCAGTGTTAAATATCATTTATCCAGGACCATTTTAATGTTGCTTCCTCCTAACCCCTCCTCCTTTTCACACTTATCCTTTTACTAATGTCTTTTGTGACAGAAAAAAAAAAACTTGAAGTAAATGTTTCATAACACATCGTAAAGAAAACAACATTAAGTGATGTGACTTAAATAGTTTTCTATCACTCGCTTTGAGCAAAGAATTACTTGGTCCTAAAGTAGAAAATTACTTGTTTTCAAAAAACACAGTATGTCTCCATATATCATAAATTATATGTGTGTGGTTGGGGTGTATTTTAAGGTTCCAGAATCTAGAAATGAGTCACTCCCAGGTGTACATCATAGTAACTGTATGGAGCTGTTTCAAGGTTCCTAGAATTTTTGCCTTCTTTCAAAGGGTTTATATGTGCTTTAAAGGATGATTAAGCAGAGCATTACTTCTTGAAGAAGTTTAATTTTCTTTGAAACATTTACATTTTAATTGGAATTGCATGCTAGCCAAAATTTCTGTCTATTCTAAGATACTCTCACTCCCTCTCAATTCCATCATAGTTTTGAAAGAGTCTAGAGAAATGGGACCTGAACAGAGCATACAAATATGAAATTTGAAATTCATGCAGTTCAATGTTTAGCTTTATGCAGGATAAATTCTCCCTAGTAGTTTTGTGCAGATAGTGCTTAAAAAGAAAAGATTTACATAGAAATAATTTTTGGAAAGGAAAGTGGGTAACATCAGCCATGCGGAGGGCAAAAGTAGAAGTACTAAGTAAACATCTAAGTTTAAATGAGTAAATTTATCATTAAAGAAGTCACACATGTTAGGCACCAATTTAGTCAACTGTGGCATAATTACCTTTTAAAATCTAATAAAATATCATTTAAAAGATAATTGATTTAGACAAATGTCATAACATTGATAATAAACTAAAATTCTAGAATCATGTGTTGCTTTCCTGGATTGAACTATCTATATATTCTTTTTATATTTTAAAATACTTGACTGGGAAAGTATCAAATGGGGAGCTAGAATTCTCCCACTGAAGCAAAGAAACAGACAGATGAAATTAAGGAATGATCAGATCTCTGAGATTCTAAATTAAATTAGATACGCTTGATCCTTTCATAGGATCTAGACTGATATTCAATACCAGTTTCAAAATAAATGTGCTTTATAAAATTCTGTTTAAACAAAATTTAAAAACAAACACCAAAAAGTGAGGAGGTCTTTGAAATTTTCTTGATTTGACTTTGAAAATACAGACTGGTCACTGCACCGGGGAAAACTTGAAGAAGCTGCAAAGAGATCACATAAATTCCCTAAAGTGCAACCTAACAATAAAACCTGAAAAGGAAGAATCAGGAATAGCGCACAGACAAAAACCAAAGTTTCCCAATAAAGTTTTGGAGCCTTTTCAACAGGCCAGCTCTTGAAAGTCTCCAAAAATTCTAGCTCGCAGGTTTGTGTGTAAAAATATCTGGAAAAAGAATCCACTAGGGTGAAACTTCATCGTAACTGGAATCACAGACTGGGGCAAACGTGGTCCAATATTTTTGTCTCCAAACCTTAGAGCGCCATGGACCAGGCAGGGCAACCTCTACTAAACGAGTTTACTGCAATGCACTGAAACAGTCTTAGGAGAGACACCCATTAAACCAATTCCCAGAAATGACGAATCCAGCTTCTCCTAGGGACCGCGGAGGCTCAGAAATCAGTCATCTCTGATGCAAAGTGAAGAGGCAGTTAAAAAAAAAAAAAAAGTTCCCCACCTCTGCCTCGGGTGAACCTGCATAGGATGTTCCCACATAACTGCAAGGGCATGAAGAGGGTGGACATGACGCCCGCGTGGAGGGGGACCAGGGTTCCAACTGACCTTTTTGCTGTTTAAAGGACTGAATCGAGCCTGAATGATGGACCATTTTCACCCTGCGAGTTTCCGGGTTCGGAAGCTGTCGGAGAGAGAGAGGCGGAGTAACAGTAGCCCGACTCTTTTAGACGCTTCCAGGTTCCACGCAATCCCGGAGCCCCGGCCAGCGCTCTGCAACCCGACACCTGCTTTAGCCCGCACTTCGCTCATAAAGCTGCGCGCCGCTGTTGTCAGGGCAACACTGCAGGGCGGTCCAGCGTCCGGCTCCCCTTAGTGGCTACTTGCGGAATAACCCCACATCGCTGGTGCATCCAAGTGCCGCAGTGTGGGTGGGTGTTGTGCTGAATTTCCTGGGCCTGGGAGTGGAAAACTTGTCAACTATAAATAAATCCCAGAACATCTCCAGAGCTGCTAGTAAATTTCGGCTTTCTCATGTTTTGAGGCCGATTATTAAATCTGAGCGCAAAGGAGGATGTTCTGAAAGTCCGTTCTGTAAACACGGACATAGAACTGTCTCTGGTCTCAGTTCTAAGAGGGAAGCACTGGGTGATGCAGAGACATTTTCCTCTTAAACTTAAATATGGAAACTATGAACATGTATGCTTATCCAATAGCATACATAGTTTTACTCCTTAATGGTCCTTAGTATGCTATGCTCCTTAAGATAGCATGTCACAGTTGACTTTTGTATTGTATCTACTGAGACCTTGAATCATTTATGATAGTTACACTGGGCTACTTATTTGCCTAGAAAGCAGGCGTTTGCAAAAGAAGAAAGAAAGAGAAAGGGAGAAAGAGAAAAGGAAAGAAAGGAGGAAGGAAGGAAGGAAGGAAGGAAGGAAGGAAGGAAGGAAGGAAGGAAGGAAGGAAGGAAGGAAGGAAGGGAAGCCACATCAAAAGCTTCTAAATATAAAAACGCCATACAATAGGCAAAATACTAGTAATTGTATAAGAAAAAGTGAAGATGAGAACAAGAGAGACTTCGCAAGATCAAAAAAACCAATGCATTTGAAAGAATACACAATATGCAAAAATAAATTTCAGAAATATAAGTGATGATACTGGCCAAACTAGAATTCTCATCACATCTTGGATGTTGTCTCTTGAACAGCCACAAGTATATTTACTTTTATGGGTTTTGAACGTTTGTGAGATAAACAAAAACTCAAGTGAAATGTCAAATAAAGGGATTTTTATTGTTGCTAAAAAGAGAAATATTGAGAGATTCTCATGTTTTAACACCTGGAACAGTATAAGGTACTATTTGTGTGCCCTTTAACAACACCAATACATACTATAAAAAGGGCAAGGGGGAGGGTATAGTTTTGAAAAAGTGGATATTCCAGTTATATACATCTGTGCACACTTGTCTGAACCTGAGCTCAAAACTACAATCTGTTCTCATCTCTGAAGGTGGCCTGTGCCCAACCTGGCAGTTCTGACTCACAGTCTCTGTTGTGTTCAGTGACTGAGTCTGAAATCATCTGAAGTCAGATAAATTGAAATCCAGTCTTTGTGGGAGGCACAATAAAGAATATGCAACCTTCTTCAGTGAAGGGTAATGGTTCTTGTGGAAGAAAAGGTTGAATCTTCAGTAATAGTTTGCAGCAACTGAAGAAAATATGTGATAATGAATAATTTACTCAATGTGACTTTCCAGCTGAAGTCCTCATGGAGTGACTTTTCAGAGACTATCTCCACAAAGACTCATTGAAAAGATATTTTTAAGGAAGGACACTGAAACTAAGAGCAGCAACTGACTTGCTTGGTGGTGATTTTTATTTTAAAATGTGTTTATTTTAAAATTAACTCAAAATTCAAAAGCAATGCAATTCACATGCCATTCTGATATAAGCCAGCTAACTGGATTCTAGTATGATCCTCATTGGAGGTGCAAAAAAGAACTTCTTGAAAGTCATTCAAGACTAGCCTTTTCAAGCGTATGTTCTCCTTTTAATATGCATCTCATTTGCTTATCTTTATGTTTCTTAATTATTTTTCAGTCTGGAGAAGTTCATGTACTCTCTTGGATGAGTACTTCATCTTTACCTCCGCTTAATTCTTTCTAAGCAAATTTTTTCCAATAAAAACTATCATGATTCATTAAAATATATGTATGTATATAAAATATAATGTGTGAGGATTAAATTAAATAATGCAATACAGTCTAGGTCAAGTGAAACTAAAAATGCCAGATAAATATTAGAATTATTTTAAAATTATTTTTAGTTTTACATATTTTTCACTAAAATGTATTTATTTGTTTGCTTATGAGTCACACTGTGGTCCTCGGGGTGCAGCGCCAGCACCTTGGCCTTTCTATCTTCACTGTCTACGCAGTGACAACATCTTCACCAACATCTCGTTATGATGAAAGAGAAATCGAGAAGTTCTACATGGAGCTGGAGAAGTTCTATAAAGAAGACCACACCTTCTATAAGATCATTGTGGGTGATTTTATTGCCAAGATAGGACTGAGAAGATCAGCTGAAGAACTTCACATCGGGATCTATGGCCTAGAATGCAACGAATAGGGTGAGAGACTGTCTGAGTTCATCTTGTCGACCAAGACCATCCATAGTAACTCACAGTTCCAGAAGGCAGAATCTAAACGTTGGACATGGGAGTCTCCCGGTGGACGATTCCACAACGAAATAGACCACATCATATTCAATCGACGGTTTTGCCTGACTGATGTCGCTGTTGTCCCAAAATTTCAAACGGGATCGGACCACCGTCTCCTTCGTGCAAAATTCTACTTCACAGAGCAGGGAGAAAGGGCTGGAAAGTTCAAAAAGAGAACTCCCAGAACGACCACCAACTGGGAACTCTTTGGCACTATTGCAGCAACATGGGAAGATGCCATTGTTGACAACATTGACGAGGAATACGATCGACTGGTTCAGCACCTCCATGAATGTGCGAGGAACGCCAAGAGAGAGATAGCCACAAAAAAACACCTGTATTCGAAAACTCTTGAGCTAATTCGCCAGCGTGGATTGGCGCATGCCACGGGCCACCGCAAGCTAATGTCCGAGCTCGAAAAGCAGTGCAGAGATGCGATCAAGGAAGACCTCAAAGAGCGAAGAGCAGAAGTGCTGGTAGATGCCACAGAAGCTGGGAAAAGTATTCGTAATGCCCGCCTGTCCTTCGCCAACTACAAGACCAAGATGACTGCCCTCCGACGTCCTGATGGATCCATCACATCCTCCAGAACGGCAATGGAGAAGATTATCCATGACTTCTACTCAAATCGCCTCAATAGCCATGTCCACTTGCCGACATACCAAATTCCACAGGATGGATATGTCATTCCCAACGTTCTCCCTTCCGAAATCCGACACGCCATTTCATCGGTAAAGATACAAACAGCACCCGGCCCAGACAAAGTCAGACCTGAACACCTGAAAAACCTGCCGTCAGTACTCATCAATACACTGGCTCGGCTCTTCACTCGCTACCTGTCTGAATGCAAGGTTCCGTCCCAGTGGAAAACCAGCAGGACCGTACTACTGTTCAAGAAGGGAGACATTCATGACATTGGCAACTATCGCCTGATCTGCCCATTGTCTGTCATCTACAAATTGTTCACTCGAGTCATCCTAAAAAGGATTGGCAGAACACTAGATGAAGGACAATCATGCGAGCAAGCCGGGTTCCGCAAAGGATTCAGCACCATCAACCATATCCACACGATAACCAAGCTCATTGAGGTTTCTCGGGAGTTCAAGATGCCGCTCTGTTTAACGTTCATTGGTTTACAGAAGGCCTTTGATTCTGTTGAGACGGAAGCGGTCATTGAAGCCCTAGCCAATCAGGGCATTCAAGCCCAATACATCAGGATCCTCCGTGAGCTGTATTGCGGATTCACTACCAGGATCTCACCATTCTACAAAGAAGTGATCGTTGATGTCAAGAGAGGGGTGCGGCAGGGTGATACCATTTCACCAAAACTCTTCAGTGCCACCCTCAAGAACATCATGCGACGACTGGAATGGGAAAGCATGGGAGTGAAGATAGATGGTCGGCAACTACACCACCTCCACTTTGCTGATGACGTTGTTTTAATAACACCAAACATCAGCCAAGTGGCACAAATGCTGGCCGACTTTGACCGTGAGTGTGGAAAGGTAGGATTACAGCTGAATCTTACGAAGACAATGTTTATGAGAAACAGCCTTGTTCCTGATGCCCCATTCACTCTCAACGGAACGACCATCTCCGAATGCAACAGCTACGTGTACCTAGGTCGAGAGGTCAACATGACAAATGACCTGGCACCCGAGCTGCACAGGAGGAAGAGAGCAGCTTGGAACGCCTTCAAGAACGTCGAAGAAATAGCTAAGAGGACGAAGAACCTCCGGCTCCGGGCACATCTCTTTGATTCCACTGTTCTTCCTGCGTTAACATATGCCTCAGAGACCTGGGCCCTACGCAAACAGGATGAGAACACTATTCAGGTCTCCCAAAGAAGAATAGAAAAAGCTATTCTTGGAATATCACGTTTCACTCAAATGAGAGAAATAATCCGGAGTTCTGACATCCCTCGACGATCAAGAATCAGGGACACTGTCTCATTTGCCAAGGTGTCAAAAATCAGATGGGCTGGTCACGTAATGAGATTTAAAGACGACCGCTGGACTAGAGCTGTTACTGACTGGATTCCACGGGATGTCAAAAGATCGCGTGGCCGCCCACCTACCAGGTGGTCAGACTTCTTCGTCAAGATCATGAACGTTCGGTTTGAGGCTCTTCATGTTCCCAGAGCGAACAGATGCCATTGGGCTACACTAGCACACGACAGGGACAAATGGAGACGTTACTGGCGCCCGCTCGAGCAAATCGAAGACTAACGGGAAGTTAAGTGATTAAGTGATGAGTCACACCAAGAAATGCTCAGGCTCACTCCTAGATCTGTACTAAGGGATTATATCTGCCAGTATTCAAGGAGACTTATCCAGTGCCAGGAATCTAAGTAGGTTTAGGAACATGCAAAGCAACCATCTTAACTCCTGTACTATTTTTTCTGTCCTTTTTATTTTCTTAAAAACAAACAAAAACACTCCTTCAAAGCATTGGGATTTGAATCAGAAATATTTCAAAGTATATTAAAGTAACATATATGATTAATAGGAATAACTGAAATAATTAAGAGCCACAGGTTCTCCATACATCCAGGTGCAAGAATATTTCCAATTTTCTACAATATATCCTCTTAATGGGGCTGGAGCTATAGCACAGCGGTAGGGCATTTGCCTTGCGCGCAGCCAACCTGACCTTGCCAGGTTCGATTCCACCGCCCTTCTTGGAGAGCCCAGCAAACTACTGAGATTATCTCACCCACAAGGCAAAGCCTGGAAAGCTACCCATGACGTATTCAACATGCCAACCACATTAACATCAAGTCTCACAATGGAGATATTACTGGGCCCGCTCGAGCAAATCAGTGAACAACGGGAGGACAGTGCAGTGCAGTGCAGTGCAGTGCTATCCTCTTACTGATGCAGAAATAATATTCACCACAACCCAAAAATCAGCTAGGAAATGTGTGCTAGAACTATACTCTGTTAATAATTTATACCTAATTGAAATAATTAGAAATGGCCATAAAAATAGTTTGATATTCATTCTCTGTAGAGGAGCTCCCACAAGCAATCTGGAGTGTTTGGGCCCCATGAACAATTCTCAGTCTGGTAGTTCAGAACCAGGCCGGAGAATGCAGTGCTTCTGAGGTCTTGTGATGCCTGAGATTACATAGTACCACCTGGGCCACTCTAGGCAAACTTGGGACTTCCAGACTCCTCTCCAGTGCTTGAAAGACCAAGTGGTGTCGAGAATTAAACCTTGATTGTGTGCGTGAGGAGCATGTGCCCAACCTTTGCACTATCTCCCAGGTCCAGAAAATAATTCGGCATTTCCAAAACTCTAGCACCCTAAACTCTAAGGTTAAAATATGATTGAATTATTTTCCCATAAAGTTTATTATTTTCCATTGGAAACATTTTAGGTTGGACAGATTGACTAGCAGAGGACTCAAATAACAACTTTGATTGTTTTAAAAATCAGTCTTTTAGAGAAGGTTGCTAGAGTAACAGCTTTATGAGGGGCCGAGAAAATTCCAAGCACCATCTGTTTTAGGGAAAGGCAATGCAAAAAGAAGGGAAAATGCTCTCTCTCTTTCACTCTCAATCTGTGTGTGAGAGAGAGAGAGAAAGAGAGAGCGAGGGAGGGAAGAGGAGGAGGAGGAGGAGGAGGAGAAGGAGGAGGAGGCGAAGAAGAAGAAGAAGAAGAAGAAGAAGAAGAAGAAGAAGAAGAAGAAGAAGAAGAAGAAGAAGAAGAAGAAGAAGAAGAAGAAGAAGAAGAAGGAAAGAAGGAAAGAAAGAAAGAAAGAAAGAAAGAAAGAAAGAAAGAAAGAAAGAAAGAAAGAAAGAAAGAAAGAAAGAAAGAGTATGCTTTGGAATGGGCAGTTGCAAAAGAGGTATTTAAGAAATATTGCTTCCTATATCTAATACGTAAAAATATTTTGATACTGACCAACCGCGGTTTGAGTCCTCCGCCCTTCTCGGAGAGTCCAGCAAGCTACCAAGAGTATCGCGCCTGCACGGCAAAGCCTGGCAAGCTAACCATGACGGATTTGATATGCCAAAAACAGTAACAAGTCTCGCAGTGGAGACGTTACTGGTGTCCGCTCAAGAAAATCGATGGGAGGACAGTGCAGTTCCATACTGACATTTCCAGTGTGCAAAGCTTGGAATGAACATCAAAGAGTCTCATTAGAGAAAGATAAAATGAATATCGTTTTTTGTTTGTATGTTTGCTTCACTCTATTTGATGTCAAAGTACTATTTTTAAGCTTTAATAGTCACTGTCACTGTCCTCCTGTTGTTCATTGATTTGCTCGTGTGGGCCCAGTAACGTCTCCATTGTGACACTTGCTACTGTGTTTGGCATATCAAATATATCACAGGTAGCTTGCCAGGCTTTGAGTGCGGGTGAGATACTCTCAATAGCTTTCCGGGCTCTCCTATAGGGGCAGAGAAATCAAAGTATTTAATGGATTTTCAAAAAACAAAGAATTTTCATGAAAGTACTAAATATTTTGACTGTTTTGAAAAAGATATAAACACTACAAAGACATATACCCCAAAGAGTTTAAAACAATTACTTCTATAATGTTAGTATTAATATTAGTTTTAGTCATACCTAGGAGAGCTCTGGGATCATTCCTGGAACTGCTCAGGGGACATTATACTATGGCACAGACAAGTCAACTGTCTTACCTCACTGTCTCAAATACTTACATCCTTAATCCTGTTTCTAAAACTGTCTTTCCACAACTCTGACTTTTCTTTCTTTTATTCCCCTATGTCTTGGTGACTGTCTTTTTGTTTCTCATTGAGGTTTCCGCTGTGTTCACCAGGCACTGCACTAATCTTGCCTGCCAGAGAGTTGGTAAAACAACTCTGTTGTTCGCATCCATAAAAGATTTTAGTCTTAATTCTGAAATGTGACTTTTTGCTCAACCAAATATGAGTTTCCCTCAGTCTCCTATATCATAGAAATAAGAAAGTTCTATTGATTTCTTTTAGGATATTGCAATACATGTATTTATATAGGTAAAGAAAAATAAATTATTTAAAAAGTCATAATCTAACCCAACCAAATTTATTGAACAAATTCTCAACTGAAGTCAAATATATTCCTTGATCTGTCTTGAAAAAATAAGTTTTAAAAAACACCTTCCTTTGCTTTTTTTATTGAAGAATATTCTCCACCTGCTGTTTATCTTCCATGTTGTACAAGTCTCAGTTGATATGTCATCTCTTCCCTGATATACCAGCCTACACATGTTTTCTTCTGCTCTTCGTCCTTACTAAAGAAAAAAGCACTTAATTATACAGAGTCATGAATTGTTCTCTGATTCCTTTATGCTGATTAGTCATGTCTCCTCAACTATTAGTTCTATTTTAAGTTTTCCATTTCTCTTAACTGATGCATCACCAAATTGCACCTTTAGAGTGGCGAGTGTTATATATACCATAATGCCTAGTTTGGGATTTCCAAGGAAAGAAACATCTAGGAAAGTATGCTGCCTTAACCTTAAAAAATCTTGGGTAACATGAGTGTTTTATTCCTTGAGAGAATGCATTTTAGTTACATAGCCTGAGTTTCAATATCTGTAAACTGGTTATTTGACGCTTAGAGAAAAAAATGACTTTAGGATACAGTACAGATTTTAGTCAGACAAACCTGGTTTTGAGTGTGGGCACTATAATAGTCTTATCTCATAAAATACCCACCAATCATTTACTTTTCTTTCTGTACCTATTGACGGTCTGTCCATCTTTATTACAATTTTGTTTACCAACAGAATATAATTTATTTTTTAATTGATATGTATACATTTGGGTGTGAAAGGGGTTACTGTTAATGATTACAATGGATGGAACCACAGATATAGGGAGTATGGTGATCTCTCTAGAACAAATATTTGAGTCAGAAGTACTTTGCAAGTAGCAGGAGATAATTTTATTTTTCTACTCACCTTTCCATTTTCCAATTTTTCTCTTATGAAGATGAAAAATTTTTACTAATAAGATCTTGCTGGAGCAACTCATCAATCACTTGATAAGGGCCAGTTAAAATTAACAGAATTGTTTTATTGTCCCCGACTCCTCTGATTTCTGAAGAAAATACTACAGAGGTATCAGGCTAATAAGCGAGATGTTGGGACTGTTTTCTGAGGTCTTTATAATATTTAAACAATATTTTACAATAGTTCAATATTACAAATTTAGCTGTTTGCATAAATATCTACACTTCTTTTTTAAAAATGGGAGGAGAACATGCATGCTAAAAATGGTAACAATTCTCAACTCAAAGTTTAAATAAAACTGAGAAGTCAGTACCTCCTTTCTTTCTCTACAATCTACCACCCTGCTCCTGAAGGTGAGATTGAGTTAAATTCATTACTCTTTTTGCTGTATTATGGAATGACTGTCTAACTCATTCACATATCTTTCATAAACCCAGAAAGATTTTAAATACTCTGAGCTTCAGGTGAACCTTCTTCAGCAGCTTGCAGCAAAGACTTTTTGATTTTTCTAAATTTTTGAAATCACATGGAAAAATAGAGTTGCTACTTTATTTATTATTTTATTAAAGAACTGTGTTCTATAAAGCTACTGATAGTTGAGTTCTAGGCATACAAAGATAATCCCACCACAAGTGTCAACTCTCCACCAGTGTCCCCAGATTCTGTCCCGCCATATCTAACCCCACTGCAGCCCCCAGCCCAGCCTGATTCCTTGACAGACACATTTTGTTTCATTTTCTTTGGACATCACACCCTATAGTGCCCAGGGCTTATTACTGGCTGGGATCTCAGGGTACACTACTAGCAATACTCAGTGGACCAATGTGGTGGCAGGGATGGAACTCAGGCCAGCTAGTTGCAGGGCAAATGCTCCCCGCCGCACCTATTCTGTCACTTTAGCCCATCAGGCACATTTTTAACATTGGTTGTTATAGTTTGAACCTCATATCATTTTTCAAATAATACTGTTAATACCTTGCTATAATTTATAGATGAAATAAATATTACTTTTGAATTGAATTGATATTAATTTAAAATTAGTTCTGTTGATTCTGATGAATTACTGTTGCTGATTCGGTTGGTTTGGATTCAGGGATATACCACTCCTCTAGACCACAGATGTACCAGAGACACTTGATTCCTTCCCCATTGCTTCCAGTTTACCTTTTCTTACTTCTCCCTTGATTACTTTTCTTCTCTCCCTAAACTCTGGGGTCAAGAGTTATTTACACATCCACCTTTTAATATCTGGCATTCCCTCATCTAATTATTTTTATTGCACAGATAATGAGATAATTCTTCTTGTCCTTCTTCTGACTTACTTCGTTTAACATGATATTCTCCAGTTCCAAGTGGCAGTGAATTAAATGATGTAGTCATTCCTTGCAGCTGCATTACATTCTATTATATATAATTCTAATATTATATATATTATATATATATATACACACACATATATATACACACATCACATATGTTTAATCCACTCATTTGTCATTGGACACCTAGGTTTATTGCATATCTTAACTCTTGTACGCAGTGCTTCAATAAATAATACATGCATATAACCTTTTTGAATGAATGTTGTTGTTTGTAGGCTAGGGATAGATGTCCAGGAATGGAATTGCTGGGTTTTGTGGCAGCTCAGTTCTTACTTCATTGAGAAATCACCATAACATTTTTCATAGTGGTTGAATAGGACAATATTCCCACCAGCATTGTATAAGTTTCTTTTTTTAACCACATCCCAGTCAGGACTCTGCGCCAGGATGTGGCGCAGGTGAGAGCCCTCCCCACCCCAAGGGACCCAGCCCCGGCAGTCGACCTCAACTACCCAACCACCGCCACTCTCCAGGTCGCTTTCTGGATGCTCAGGCTGAGCCTCATGCATAAATGAAGTCCCATGGAACCCAGATAATGCGGAACTTCGTGACCTTGGACTTTGTACTCAACAGGACCTGGGAACAGAGATCCTCTGCCTGCTTCTACCAGTCTCCAGTGGCACAGAGATCACACCCATAAGCCACACCCTGCTGGCACCAGATAATCTCCTCATCAGCCACTCTCCAGAACTCAGGATGCTCCTCTCAGACGGGAGTATAAAATGAGGCTCCCAGAACCATGTCACCAGACTCGATGCCAGACTGTGGGGTGGGTGAGAGCCCTCCTCAACCCAATGGATCCAGCCCTGGCAGCCAACCTCCACTACCTAACCACTGTCATGCTCCAGGCCGCTTTCCTCACACATTATAAGACACTTTCTACACATTTTCCCCAATTACTACACCATAGTTGATGGGGTTCATACAGTAGGCAACAGATTATAGAGAAAGATATATAAATATATACCTCTGGGAAAGCCATCAAGCTACCAAGAGTATCCCACCCACATGGGCATATACTGGCAAGTTCCCCATGGCATATTTGATATGCCAAATACAGTAACAACAACAGGTCTCATTCCCCTGACCCTGAAAAAGCCTCCAATCGTTGGGAAAAGATGAGTAAGAAGAGGCTGCTAAAATCTCAGGGCTGGGAAGAATAGGGACATTACTGATGCCTGCTCCAGTAATTCGACAATCAGCAGGATGACAGTGATACAGTGAGACAGTGATCCCAGCCAGCACAGGTTGTTCCCAGTAATTTTGATATAAAATGACATTTTTTAAAAAAACAAAAGTGATGGAAACTAGAAAAAAATCTTTGGACTCTGACCTGCTATAAAATTTCTTTTGTGAGATTATCACTAATGATAGCTAATAACACAGATATTTATGAACTGATAAATGTCCTGTTCATCAGATGAGCAATGCAATTATAGTAAGTTTGACAACTCACTGCTAATTTTAAATTTTTTCTAATAATATTTTAATATCTTGCTAGAATTTATAGTTAAAACAAATACTACATGTGAAATGAACCTATTACTTTTTTTTAAAAAACTCAGAAATAACTCAATATTAAGTTAATATAATTTATAAGTTAATATAACTTGTAAATTAATATAACTTATGGCAAGCTGCCGAAAGTATCCCACCCACACAGCAGAGCCTGGCAAGCTACCCATGGCATACTTGATATGCCAAAAACAGTAACAATGATGCTTCTCATTTCCCTGACCCTGAAAGAGCCCCCAGTATGCCATCAGCTACACTAGCACGTGACAAGGATTAATGGAGATGTTACTGGCCCCCACTCGAGCAAATCGATGAACAACGGGGTGATAGTGATAGTGATAGTGATAACTTGTAAACATGATGAGTACAGATGACAATGGCATGATGATTATGGAGCTATATTTTCACAGAGTGCAAATTTAGATTTGGGAGGTCCATTAGATTACCAAGATAAGATAAGGCCTTGCTTTTGGAATCTTTACTATATTTTCTGAACATCTTTCGCTGAAAAAAAGAGATAAAATCCAGTAAATCATTACTCATAAGGATTGGATTGTTTTATTATCTGTTTAGTTTATTTGTTGTACTGTCTTATTTCTGAATACTAGATCCTAAAGATAAAGAGAGCCAATTTTTTTAATAGAAGAGGGAATCAAAGGGTCCTGAGAATCTAAAATTTTGAAAATGAATGTACTAATATAATTCATACAAAAAATGAGAAAATAAAAGGAAAGAAAGGCTGTCCAATTTTCATTCTCACATATAACATCAAGATATATCTCACATCTATATGGAAGATCAAGAATTTTGTGTGATGCCGGATACAATTAAAACAACAGTATTAAGTAGAGCAGCTATCTTTGGATGAGAGTTTTTGAATGCTCAGCACTTAGCTTAATCCTCAATCTAATGTTAAAATGTCAGTGCTGTTATCTCAAATTTATATATAAAGAAATTAAAGGAATTATTTAGCTTACTGAAAATCATGTGGCTGAAAAAATGCATGACCAAGATTTAAACATCAAAAATCTGCTTGTAAAGCCAATGTCATATACTATTATTGCAATTCAGTCTCTTAAATTATCTTGGGAAGGTGGGTAAGTGACAAGCTAGGGAACTGTTTCCACTGCAAGGCATTGCTCAGATGTACTCTGTTGATAAGACCTTATTACATTTACTTAATTGAATAAAACTTTCTAATGTGGATTAGCCCACAAATTATACTTATATATTTTAATGGATACACATATATTTTATAGTAATACGCACATGGCACCTAGTGAATATTTTATTGACAAAATTAGCATGGCAGCCTTATCCTTTCTCTCAATATCTCTTTCCTACATAAGTCCTATTAATTTAATTATCAAATTACATTCTACAAAATTTTATTTTATGTAAAAACTTTAAACATTTGTCTAATGTGATCATGGGAGACTTGAAAAACTTACACTGATAAATTGACTAGGGTTGATATTGGGTATAGTAGACTATTATTTAAGAGCAAATAGGAAC
The DNA here is from genome assembly GCF_029834395.1 of Sorex fumeus. Classification (NCBI taxonomy): domain Eukaryota; kingdom Metazoa; phylum Chordata; class Mammalia; order Eulipotyphla; family Soricidae; genus Sorex; species Sorex fumeus. The sequence continues at coordinate 29,506,112 of NW_026606064.1, forward strand.
AACAATTTTCAGTTTGTAATTAGGTTAAATTTTATTTTCTGCTAAAATACTTCGGAGTTTTATAACAATTTTTCTTTAAAAATAGAATAAAAATATAAGCATTAATCATTTATTTGCTTATCTTTTTCAAGGAAATTAAAAATTGTATTAAGAGGCGGACATACTAACTTAAGGTGAAAATCCAAACCAATCTCCCAGAATAATGATGTGAAATTCCCAGAAGTTACTCAGCTGACCTTAATTAAGATAAAGAAAGATGGATTTGCATTTAGTGTAGAGACTGATACTGTTCTGCCTACCTCTAGGGATGTCTCTATAGTATGCTCATGGGCTTGGCTAGTTATTATCTTCAGAAGGATGCTTATAACACAAGCAGAAATAGCTACTAAAGGGACTGACTCAGATTGTTGTTATGAGGCACCTCAAAAAATTAATATAGTTGTGCATAAAATTTGTATATTCAGTCTGAAAAATGTGCTAAATAACTAATTTTGTCAATAATATTTGAGAAACTGCCAGTTATCAGGTGTCGTTCTAGGCAGTGGGGATAGTCATCAGATAAAAACAAATTAAACTTTCCTTTTGCCATGTAATGTAGATCTAATGAGTTTTCGAGGATGGAAATATTAAAATAGAAAAATATATGTTTTGTGGATAAAAGCATGTGCCATGGAAAGTGGGGAGGCATGACACATAAAAATAATATTCAAGGTAATTCTCACAGAGGAAATGAATTTTGAATAAAGTTCTAAAGAAGGTGAGGCAGGGAACTCGTTACATATCTGGAGAAGTTACATATCAGACAAAACTCAAGTCAACTGCAATTTGCTGAGAGGTCAGTATAATTACTAGGAGACCCTGTACACTATTAAAATTTACTAGATGTGAGTTGAGGGTTGGGAGCTGGGTGTTCCTTGAATTTAGGTCAGGTCTGAATGGAATAGAAAGCTTTGGAGCAGAGGAATATCGTTAAGCTATAAAATCAGTGTTGGAGTTGCTTTGCCAGTAGAGGTTGTAAGAGGTTAAAAAGGGAGAGACCTAGAAAACCATAGTAGGCCATAGTATACCCTATTCGTCGATTGCCTCGAGCAGGCCCCAGTAACGTCTCTTTCATCCTAGCCCTGAGATTATATTCAAGACTCTTTAGGAGAATGAGACCCATCATTGTTACTGGTATTTGGCATATTTGGTATGCCACAGGGAGTTTGCCAGACTCTGCCGTGTGGGCAGGCTACATTCGGTAGCCTGCCAGTTTGTCCAAAGTAGGAATGAGATAATAAGATGTCATAATAGGATGTCGCACGACCACAAATGCGGCCGCGCAGTTCCGGGAGCTGGTTTTTATAGTATCTGAGTCTTGGCCGTTGATGGGATTACACGGCGCCAGGGGGCCAGTTGGTGGGTGTGACCCCCACCTACTGGAATTTGGAGGATCTGGGTGGTATACCTTAGTTGGAAGATATGCCAGTTGTTGAAGGAGTATGATGCTACTATAGATCATGACAGTAGCAGTGAAGTTAATAAGCATTATTTAGATTAAAACATTTTAAAATACATTTGAGCCCCAGAACAATAATAATTAACACATTATTTATGGGGAATGAGACTGAAACAATTAGCCAGGAGACATAAGTAGCTTGATCAGAGCACAAGAAGGATAGATTTGGAACAAAATTCTTGATGAAAACAACACAACTGGACCAGAGTGAGAGTATGGCAGGTAGGATGTTTGCCTTGCACATGGTCGATCCAAGTTCAATCCCCGGCATTTCATATGGTCCCCCAAGCACAGACAGGAGTAATTCCTGAGCGCAGAGCCAGGAATTAACCCCTGAGCATCACTGGGTGTGACCCAAAAAAACAAAATAAATAAATATATATAAATAAAAATACCTTTCCATCAAATAAAATACTTTAAATAAAAAAAATAAATAAATAAAACACAACTAAATATCAAATCACAGAGCCACACTGAAAACAAGAGATCCAAGCTTCAACAGTCAAAATATGCCTGTAAAGTTGGCAGGCTGGTGATTAAGGGAATGGGCCGAGGGTAACTGAAGAAACTGGGGGATAAAAGAAAAAACTAGTGGTGAGGCTGTTTCTGTTTATGTCTAAAACCCAAACATGAATAATTTTGTAAATCCTAATACTTTAATTAAAGAATAAAATTAATTAAACAAACACACAAATGCAACACACTATTTATCTTAATAGCAAAATTCGAAGTATGCAAATATAATGGTTGGAAAAAAAACCCCATGTTGCTAGAAGATCAGGGATTGGGAGAAAGAAAGATGTTGGTTAAAAGCTACAGACTTTTTTTTTCCTTTTGACAAGGAGCGGGTTAGGACACACACAGCAGTATGCAATGATAACACTGTATCTGTACTCACGAATCACTACTTATGGTGCTTGGGAGACCATTTGTGGCTAAGACTTGAATCTAGTCTTTCTGTTAAGACTGGAATCTGGAATCTAGTGTATTGCAGTGTTTGATTGGTTAATAGCTTTAAGCAATTATAATTCAGTATATCCATATTTATTTGGAGCTAAGACAGTGGAATATCTTGAACCAGTAAAAATTGTTATATGAAAAAATCTCTGAGAAGTATTGTCAATATTTTCTTTTGGAGGGGTGATCACACTGTGCGATGCTCAAGGGTTACTCCTGGTTACACACTCACGAATTATTCCTCCTGGGACTCGGGAATTCATATGGTTTGCTGGAGATCGAGCCTAAGTCGGTGGCATGCAAAGCAACTGCCCTGCCTACTGAACTGTCACTCCAGCCCTTAATTTTTCCTATTTTTATGTTTTCTTCCTTAACTATCTATTGAATGATCTATTCTCAATGTAAGTCTGTCAATTTATCAAACTAATTACTATCAACCAATAAACTACCCTGCTACCTGTTAACCCTGTTAATCCTGTTAATCATAGACTGCCTCGAGCAGGCCCCAGTAACGTCTCCTTCATCCTAGCACTGAGATTATATTCAAGGCTCTTTAGGAGAATGAGACCCATCATTGTTACTGGTATTTGGCATATTGGGTACACCACGGGAGTTTGCCAGACTCTGCTGTATGGGCAGGCTACATTCAGTAGCCTGCCAGTTTGTCCAAAGTAGGAATGAGATAATAAGATGTCATAAAAGATGTCCTGATTCGCGGCCGCGCGGTTCCGGGAGCTGGTTTTTATAATATCTGAGTCTTGGCCGTTGATGGGATTACACGGCGCCAGGGGGCCAGTTGGTGGGTGTGATCCCTGCCTACTGGAATTTGGAGGATCTGGGTGGAGGATGCTCAGCCCAAATCCGAGTAGGCTTGGAGATCTCGGCCCCGGAACCCGCGTGACTTTGTCCCTCTGCCGGTACCTTCATGTGTGTGAAGAGTGGTCTCAGCATGGTGGTGGCTGGTCCTGGAGGTCTTTGGCTGCCGGAGCCCTGGTCGGTGCAGGGAGGAAAGCTCAACCCGCTCTCCTCCAAGGGGCCCCGGCAGCGAGGACAGTCAGGCGCAGGGGCAGGAGACTGCACTGTTCTCTTCCGGGAGCTGGTTTTTATAGTCTCAATAAACCAATAAACTACACTGGTTAAAAAGTTTCCCATTTTTATTATTGATTATTTGGCATCAAAAAGAAGCTGATTACTTATGATAGTTTATATAAACCTGATATCATGTAATTATTTTAGTTTATTGATATATTTTAATATTATGGGGTGCTTTGATTTTTACATAAATGCATATGTGTGTTTACATTTGAAAATGAAATAGTGGCCACACAAAATGTGTATTAAAATATCTTACATTAAAAGTTATACAGTTTTCAAAGTGGTCTCTTACTGATTAATTTAATAATATGATCAAATTATTATTTTATAATATGATTCTTAAATCTAAACTTAGTCACTGTCACTGTCCTCCCGTTTTTCATCAATTTACTCGAATGGGCCCAATAATATTGTGAGACTTGTTACTGTGTTTGGCATATCAAAAACGTCACGGGTAGCTTGCCAGCCTTTGCCAGGCGAGCAAGATACACTCAGTAGCTTGTTGGGCTTTCCGAGAGCAGCGGAGGAATTGAACTCGGATTGGCCACGTCGGCCGCATGCAAGGCAAATGCCCTACCTGCTGTGCTATCGCTCCAACCCCTACACTTAGTATAAAACTAAAGATTTAAGATGTGGTTATGATTTATAGCTGCATGATAAGCTAAAATGTTGCAGATGATCAAATATATATATATATATATTTGTATGTATATTGGGTTTTGGGAACAACTAGCAGTGCTCAGGGTTTACTCCTGGCTCTGTGCTCAAGAATCACTCCTGGCAGGCTCTGGGGACCATTATTGGGTGCTGGGGATCGAACCACGGTCAGTAAGGCAAATGTCCTGCCCTCTGTTCTATCTCTCTGGCCCAATAATAATATTTTGAATAGCACAGTGGTAGGGCGTTTGCCTTCCACGCAGCCAACATGGCCGACCCAAGTTTGATTCCTCCGCCCCTCTCGGAGAGCCCGGCAAGCTACCGAGAGTATCTCGCCCGCACGGCAGAGCCTGGAAAGCTCCCCGTGACGTATTCGATATGCCAGACACAGTAACAACAAAGTCTCCAATGGAGATGTCACTGGGCCCACTCGAGCAAATCAACGATCAACGGGAGGGCCTTTACCTTTACCTTTACCTTTAAGAATTCGTCTTACATTTTTATACTCCCAAAATAAATTGGCATTTTTGTTTCAGTATATTGGGAAAAAATGTTGGTGGGAGTACCTAGAACTCCATCTTTAGAACTCACCTTCATTATATTTGCCTTCATTAGCCCACACATCCTTCTCAAGCCCACGATAAGATGAACACAACTTTTGCAGACCTGCCAGAGAAAACAAAAGCATAAGAAAAAAGTGCTTGGATATTCAGTAGAGCATAAAGTGACTATAAAACACTCATAAAAATTATATTGTCTGTAGATGCTGTAAAACTACAGTTTTATATAGGTCAAGATAGACATTAATAAATGTGTAGGAAGACAAAACTTTGAGTAAATTGTATTAGGATCTAAGCAAGTGGGTAGGTTCTATTCACTGTTATGCAAGTTGATGTAGCTGTCATCTTCAGAACAGCTTAGAATGGCTAGATTTTCCAATTACATTTTTCCCTTGGGTGAGTATTACTTTCTTCTAATATCCTACCCATTCAACCTTAAAGGATTTCTTTTCTCTTTACTCACCTTCTGCCTACTTTGTAGCTAAATCATCATTTTCTTCATGTGTTCTCAAAGTCCTTGCCAATGGACTTTTACTTAATTTACTCTCCACTCCTGTCATCCATCAGATTTACTTTTCTATTAAGATTAATCATTCTGAGGTTCCCTTCAAGTGCAATTTTCTAAGTGAACCCCAAATAAATCCATATTTATATAGACATATACTCTACACCGAAGGGTCAAATTCATAGGAAAATCTTATCAACAGTAATAGTGGAAAAACTGTACAACCAGACTCCAACAAATTAAACTGGATAACACATATATAAGATATAGCTCAAAATGGATTAAATATTTGAATAATATACATGAATAATAACATAAGTGATACACTTTAAGATTCAAAATCAGATTTGGAGAATGAACTTCAATGTGCAATGCAGTTTGTGTTCTTCATGAAGACTATTTTACAAACTGTCCTTTCATTTGAAATTCAGCCTTCTAATACCTCCAATTCTCACTTAATGATTTTTCTTCCCTTTTGAAAGAGAACTTTGGAACAAAATAAAAAATAGATACATAGCTCATATCCACCTTTGGGCTTTTTGCCACACATTCTGACTTCCTAACTGATATTCTAGATCAACAAATTGCATTTGCAACTATTCTGTACTCCTTTACTTATGCAGTAGTTTCTACACCTCTCTCCTGCTTTAAAGGTCATTCTAATTTCTTCCTTATCTCATTTTACAGAATTGTATTCATTATCCTTATGTCACAACTTGATATATTTTATTACACATGTATGCCAGTTTTAAAGTAATTTAGTCCTTAAATTAAAAGCAGAAAAATATTCTTAACTGGTTCTGGTTTCTTTTTTAAATTTAGTTTACTCTGTTTACTCTCAAATTTCAGAAAAGTACAGTTAATAATTACTTCAATTTTTAAAATTATTATACAGAAATGATATTTGTTCCCATAGTATCAAGATCTTTTTTATTTCTAAAGTTTTAATGGTCAATTCTTAGATTCTGAATTATAGTTACTGGGGAATTTGACATAATTGCTTATGTCTTACTCCTAAATAAATTTGTTTATTTTATCTCCAAGGGATATTTAGATTTCCAGTTTGACTAGCTGTAGTTTCTCTATCTCCTTAGTATATTCCTCCCATCCACTGGATGATTAACTTTGGAAAGTGTTATAGCTCAAATTTTTAATCTTGCATATATATTTACCCCTATCTTGTTGGTCTCATTTTTCTGGTGGTTTTAAGTATTACACTAATAATACTTAAATGGGCATCTAAAATCTATATATCTTTTTCTAACTCTAGGTTTTAATATCACATACATGTCCTCTTTATGGTTTGTTTTGGACTGAATCATGTCCAAAGAATCATGTTCAAAGAATCATGTCCAAACTCACATTACCACACAAAAATTTGGTTTCTTTTGTTTGTTTTTTGCTATAATTATCACCATGATAATTCATGGGTAAGAAAACACTTGTGATCAACATTTTAAATCTCTCTCTCTCTCTCTCTCTCTCTCTCTCTCTCTCTCTCTCTCTCTCTCTCTCTCTCTCTCTTCTCTGTCCCCCTCAACATTTGTTCAGTTTCAAGATATGTTCTTATTCTAACTGAAACTTCTCATTATCTGCACTACTGTTTCCTATTGTAAATCTCCTAACCGATCTCTCTCTCTCTGTCAAGTCTAGGGATAGGTTGGGTCTGGACAATGAATAGATATGAGATAATTTTCAAATGAAGTGCAACTAATATCATTCTTTAGCCTGAAACTCTTCACTCAATGAAATCCTATTTCATATGCACACAAATATGTCTATAAACATATATGTGCTTATATATATGTATTTACATTTATAATGTAATATAATATTTATGATCATTATAACCAGCTCTGAAAACCCTGAAATAATCTGACTTGAATTTGCAGGTATAAAAACACAATCTGCTTCTACAACTACTTTAAAACACTATGTTTCCCCCTGATGCATCAGAGTCCCATTTTTTTTTTTAGCTTTCATTAAACATAGAGTTAACCTTTATCAGCTATTCATCAGTCTTGTATTCTGTTTCTCTTTTAGAAAATCCAGACTGGCAAGAGAATGGGATATATGTAGACTTTGAATTCTACTAAAATCCCCATATATTTAATGATTAAGATAGTCAGAGGGGTTGTTTGCTTTATATTTTAAAACGTATGACTTATTTAATTTTTTCCTTAATTGTGGTTTATGTGGCATAATTACAATAGTGCTAAATTTTGTGTTTTGATGATCAAAGTTATTGCCCCTTCAGTACCACCAAAGTGCCCCAAACCCTTCACCTCTGTTCTTAGGTCATCTCCATTGACTGTGCCCTACCTCCCACCCTGCTATTCCCTCTATATTTTAATCTCAATATTCCAATCAAAAGTCAATATTTTGTTCTCATGTGTTATAGTATAGCTCCTTGTTTTGTTTGAGATGATATTTTGCAATTATTATAGAAAGGCATAAGGATATAGTGAAAATAATGGAGTTTGAGTCTCAAAAACTCTTGACTTCTAATAGCAGGTTAAGATACCAGCGACTCTGTAATCCTAAATCAAGTCATTGAACATCCCTCAACCTATTTTCCCTGAAATATGGCAAATCACTCCCTTAATGCATTACTGTGGAGTTAAAAAAGTACACTAAGAACTTAACAAGTTACCTTGGATAAACATATACTTAAAATCGGTGTATTTTATATCACTAATTCTATGAATAATAGAAATAAGTATAAAAATAAGATCTGTCAATAGCCACTAAAAAGTTATTTACAAAGTGGTTTAAACAACATTTGGAAGAAATAACCAGTAATTTATTTTTAAGGGACAGCAAAAAATTTTATTTTTAAGAAGAGAAGTAGAATGATGAAGAAATATAACAATCTATCTGAAGTGTCTCTAGTTGCTGATACTGATGGAATAAGATAAATGCTGTGTTTTCCAGCTCATTGCCAATGTAAGGCAATTGCAAGGGTTTGTTTTTCTGAGGATGTTGATCATTCTATGACATTAAACCCATAAATATATGTCTTTGTTAGACTACTGAGAGTCACTGGCTATTTCTAATACTTACTATTAGCAGAAATGCTAATAAAAAGCATTCCCATAAAAAAATCTAAATTTTAAATGGTCCTCATAAGTAACAACAAGGTAAAAGTGACACTTACGGGTGTCTATAGGTAACATAAAGAAATACTGAACTACATTAAATACACACACATATAATGGAGAAAATATCTTTAAATTCTAAAATAAGTACTGATCTAGTCTAGGGTAAAAACAATATTTAGATATGCATACACACATGCTTTCTCTAAATTTTTGAGGAGATTGGGAATATTTGACTGAGAGAAGAAAAAGTGTAAGCAGTCATTTATTAGTGTCTTAAATTATATGCAGTGATTTTGTAATCTTCTCCTAATATAAATAGATTAAATACCTTGATAATTAGAAGTTTAAGAGTTATACTATATGGAATGAGTTGGCTTGCATTAGATTTTTTATTTCTAAAATAAGCAAATATATCTTGAGTAGTTACTAGTTATAGTATATTTATAAAGAATTTATAGTTAGCATTGGAAATTCTAGATGATCTTTAAGTTATTTAATTTTAAATTTTTATTATTTCTTTTTCATGGAGAGACACACTTGCCTGTACTCAGGGCTTACTCCTGGCTTTGCACTCAGAGAATCACTCCTGGTAAAGATAATCCCCTCGAGAGTATCTTTAAAGTTATTCCCATTTTGAATTCCTGATACTAAAGAATTCAGAACAAAAACATATTTAAGTGACAATAAAGTTAAGAATATAATTCATAGTAAAATCTAGATTCTTTTTAACATGAAATATGATGAAAATTTTTAGAATTGTTAAGATATATAGGTTTTTTAGGAGGTATTTGTCAAATCACTGACTTTGTTATCATTCATCAATGATAAACTACTTATAGTAGTGAGCATCTACAATTTTGTAGAATGATCTTTTCTCTTTCATAAATTCTTACTCGAGTAAAAATTGAAACATTTTGGTAAAAGCTATATAAAATGTAAGGGGAAACTTAATCCAGATAACTGATTTCATGCTAAGACCTTATTAACATATCTACAGTATTAAAAAAAGACATTATTTGAATTTCAATGACTTAAATTTGTTGTTTAAAATTAGTAACGGTAAAAGCATTATAGGGAAGTTAAATTAATCTAATCCAGGACCATTCTTGGCACCTCATAAATACAATTTTACATATTTTTATTTTAGAGATGTTGATATTCAGTTTAAAGAGCTGGAGCGATAGCACAGCGGGTAGGGCGTTCGCCTTACAAGCGGCCAACATGGCCAACCCGAGTTCGATTCCTCCGCTCTTCTCGGAGAGCCCGGCAAGCTACCGAGAGTATTCGATATGCCAGACACAGTAATAACAAAGTCTCCAATGGAGACGTTACTGGGCCCGCTCGAGCAAATCGACGATCAACGGGAGGTCCTTTACCTTTACCTTAAAGAAACTAAAAGAAACTGCTACTTGCCTATGGCAAAAGTGTTTTAATAAATTCTTTCATGGACTGAGAACTCATTTTCTTTAGGTACTAAGAACATTTTTATGTAAATCAACGCATATAATATAACTTAACAAGACATTTGAAAATAGCCTTTCCACCACCAACACTTTTTTAAAAAATTAAACAAATTAACTCCTCTGTTCAAAAAAAAAAGAAAAACAAATAAAAACCATAAAGTCAATGAAATAGTGTCAGCAATGTGTTTAGCTTACTGTTTCTACCTTTCTTTTAGTTAGGATTGAAATGTGCTTATCCAAGAAAATTTTCAGTTCATAAGTAAAAATAGAATTTTCTAGAAAGAGTCATCTCTATATATAATTCAAAAGAAAGAAATAATTCCCTTGAGAACCTAAAAGAAGCAGTGTGTGGGGGTGAGAAGTGAGAGGAATTTCTCTGAAATATTTATTGGGCTGTTTTCTCATATTCCTTTCTTTGCAGTAATATTTGAAAAATATGTAGACATACATTAAAATTTTTTCATTTCAATCTTGGCTGCTATATGATGGACATCAAATATTATTTTCTATACCTATATTTTATATATGCAGAAGTTCTACATTTCTTTTTAAAAATTATCAGTAACTTTTGTTGACATGATACTGCAAAGAACTGTTGCAAAATGCATTCAAAGCAGCTCATTAGACTTACTGATCTTTATTTCTCTTGACCTAAATGTGTTAATTGTTGTTAAGGGCAAAACTAAGACTTTTCATATGGGAGTTATAAAGAAAAGTGTTCCAGAACTGACAGAAATAGAAATTCATCAATTAGTGCCTTTCTGTTATCATATTGAGCAGAGCATTTGCCTTGCATGCAGCCAACCCAGATTTGATTCCTCCGAACCTCTCGGAGAGCCCGGCAAGCTACCTAGAGTATCCCACCCGCATGGCAGAGCCTGGCAAGCTCCCTGGAACATATTCAATATTCCAAAAGCAGTAACAACATGTCTCACAATGGGTTACTGGTGCCCCCTCGAGCAAATCGATGAACAATGGGAGGACAGTGCTACAGTGCTATGTTATCAGATCAGATAGAAATATTGTCTTTTAAAATATTAAAAAAATAAAAACATAAGTTGTTTTTAATTTTTCAAGGTTTCAAGAAAAATTATGAATCAAACGGTGGTAAGGCATAGACATTCTTTCTCAGTGAGGGCAAATACATTGAGTAGATAATGAAATTATACACAACAGAGTCCAAACGTGTCTGCACGACACGCTACAGAGATGCCTCCTGCCTCCACACCAAGCTGTCTTAAACGGGGCAACTTGGAGGGGGTTAGTGAGTGCCTTTCCCCACCTTAGCAGAGACCCGGCAACTGAAAACTTCCAGAACTCAATCTCCAACATGCTCACGGCCACTCTCCACATGCCTGGAGGAGCCTCACCCAGGAATGAATCTGCTATATAATCGTACTCTAACTTTTAGAATTACTAGAGCCACCCCTCATATTCTACACCACTGATGTACCAAGAGCAGCACACCACATTTGATGAGGTTTAACAAACATGTTAAGACTCTTTCGTCCAGGTGTTCAGTGTCTCCAGGATAAAATACAAGAATCTTCACACACTTTCCTCTAAAGAAACATTATTGGACCATTTTTAGCATATTTTTCATTACAAGGAATACAAAATTAAAATTGTTTTGGTTCTCCTTTGGGGGTCACGGTTTGGAATTAGGGGTAGAAACAATCGAAATATGGTAGTGACAATGTGCCATGGTTTTGGGATTGGGGTTCAAATATTAGTGAATTATTGTGAACAACTTTATAAACATTAAAAAATGTGGTATGTAAGCTTTGATGTGTTTTTCTATATCAAGGTCTTGTGTGAGAAATGTGTTTAGTCTATTGAGTATTTTGTTTCTTCAATTGGAGAGTATCTTTTGATAGCTACAAGTGCAATAATAATAACACAGTAGTGTTATTGTGAGGAACTCTTAGACAGTATATTATAGAAAGATAGAAAGCTCTAGTACAGTAATTGCTGCATAAAGCAAAAAAAAAAACAAAGAAAAAGAAATATAGACATTAAAGGATAAAGTTCAGCTCATTAGTTTAATACAATTTATTTGAAAAATATGATCAGAATACTGAATGATATTTTTAAATAGGCCAGAGTACAATCCATCAGAAAATATTATAAGTAATAATTTGCCAAACTGTGGACAACAATTCTTTTTAAAAATTATTTTCACTGAGCATACTTTAATCTCTTGTTCCTTGAATTTAAACTACCTGTTTCCCTGGAAACTTCAAAATGTTCCATTTTTTCTGTGGCCACTCCACCAAACACACACTCTTACACTGAAGTACAGTCAGAAATGTTGGTTACATAAGGTAACAGGAATACTTAGGTGAATAAAATTAAAAACCGGATTCTATTTATTGAGTGATTTATTAAATAATTCTGGATTAATTTATTTACCTATACACTGATATTACTATTGCCAATCTTAAAAAATCACCACAGACTTTATATTTAATGACAAGTCATTAATAAAGTGATATTTTAGTTCATTGAGTGACAAATGTCTCCTGAGTTGTTCTTTTGTGTGTGTGTGTGTGTATCACTATCACTATCACCCTGTTGTTCATCAATTTGCTCGAATGGGTGCAAGTAACGTCTCCATTCATCCCTGCCACATGCTAGTGTAGCCTGATGGCATATTGGGGGCTCTTTCAGGGTCAGGGGAATGAGGACCATCATTGTTACTGTTTTTGGCATATCAAGTACGCCACGGGTAGCTTGCCAGGCTCTGCCATGTGAGCAGGATACTCTTGGTAGCTTGCCGGGCTCTCCAAGAGGGATGGAAGCTTTTGGGGCAGCCTCTAATCACCTTTACAGGTGTTCCCAGTCAGGCATGTATGTGGGCAGGATACTCTCGGTAGACTGCCAGGTCCTCAAAGAGTGAGAACCAGACAATAAGAGATCACGCAGCTGCGAATGGGCTGCACGCTTCTGGGAGCTTGGTTTTATACTCTCTGAATCTTGGCCGTTGATGGGGTTACACGGCAGTTGGTGAGTGTAACTGTCTAGCTACTGAAAGATGGGGGATCTGGGTGGAGGAGGCCCAGTCCCAGACCAAGCAGGCTTGGAGATCTCAGTCCTGGGTTGCGCATACCTGGGTTCCTTCATGCATGAGGCTCATCCTAGCATGTGGAGAGTGGTCTCAGCATGGCTGTGGCTGGGTCCAAGAGGGGTGTGTGTGTGTGTGTGTGTGTGTGTGTGTGTGTGTGTGTGTGTATGATTGATGTTGTCAATGATTATTATTTTCTAAATTGTGCTCATGAAGAACTTCAGACTAAAAGTGTGTAGAGCAGGGCAACGGGCACTGGAGCAGAATAAACCTGACTTTGCAAAGTGGCCCTGAAGTGAAATCTCGCAGGAGGGAGTAACTGGGCAGAGATAGCAAAACAGGGCGCCTGCATGATGTGTCCAGCCTTGAGACTCACTTGACCCGCTAGTCACGGACACCTAAAATGCAGAAACCATCAACTAAGCAAGTCATCCTAACTGCAACATAAATCCTTGAAAGGGATTGGACCGGGTTCAAAGCAGAGAGGGAAATGTGATAAGCCAATAGTGTAAAGCTCTATGTGGTTGGACCTCCTGTAAGCCAAGACTCTATAAAAATGTGTATTAGTCAACAAAGTGAGCTGTGGTCAACTGCTCCTGCAGGGGCTTTCTCTGTGTGCTTATCCTCCTTCAACCAGTATCCAGGTTTTTGCCCAGACTTGGTGCTTAACGTGCCTGTGCGTGTTGGGGGTAACTGTTTCCCAACGAAAGTGATTTATAATTTAACTTGATCACTTGACATCCCGTTACTCATCTATTTGCTCAAGTGGGCGCCAGTAACATCTCCATTTGTCCCTGTCCCGTGCTAGTGTAGCCCAATGACATCTGCTTGTTCTAGGAACACGAAGAACATCAAACTGATCATTCAGGGACTGATGAAGAAGCCTGACCATCTCGTAGGTGGGTGGCCACACAATTTTTTGATGTCCTATGGAATCCAGTCAGTAACAGCTCTAGTCCAGCGGTTGTCTCCAAATCTCATTATGTGTCCAGCCCATCTGATTTTCAACACCTTGACAAATGAGACAGCGCCCCTGATTCTTGACCGTCAATGGAGGTTAAAACGCCGGATTCTTCCTCTCATTTGAGTGAAGTATGATGCTCCAAGCATAGCTCTTTCTATTCCTCTTTGGGAGACGCAAATAGCATCCTCATCCTGTTTTCGTAGGGCCTCTGAGGCGTATGTCAATGCAGGAAGAACAGTAGAATCGAAGAGATGTGCCCGGAGCCGGAGGTTCTTCGTCCTCTTAGCTATTTCTTCGATGCTCTTGAAGGTATTCCAAGCCTCTCTCTTCCTCCTGTGCAACTCAGGTGCCAGTCATTTGTCATGTTGACTCCTCTACCTAGGTACACAAAACTGTTGCATTCGAAGATGGTCATTCTGTTGAGAGCAAATGGAACGTCAGAAACGAAACTGTTTCTCATAAACATTATCTTCATGAGATTCAGCTGTAGTCCGACCTTTCCACACTTACGGTCGAAGTCGGCCAGCATTTATGCTGCTTAGTAGATGTTTGGTGTTATTAGAACGATGTCATCAGCAAAGCAGAGGTCGTGTAGTTGCCGACTATCTATCTTCATTCCCATTCCATCCTATTCCAGTCGTCGTATGTTCTCGAGGGTGGCACTGAAGAGTTTCGGTGAAATGGTATCACCCTGCTGAACTCCTCTTTTGACATGGATGATCACTTCTTTGTAGAATGGTGAGATCCTGGTAATGAATTCGTAATACAGCTCATGGAGAATCCTGATGTATTGAGTTTGAACGCCCTGTTTTGCTAGGGCTTCAATGACTGCTTCTGTCTCAATAGAATCAAAGGCCTTCTTTAAATCAATGAATGTTAAACAGAGCGGCATCTTGAACTCCCAAGAAATCTCAATGAGCTTGATTATCGTGTGGATATGGTCAATCGTGCTGAATCCTTTGTGGAACCCAGGTTGCTCACATGGTTGTCCTTCATCTAGTGTTCTTCCAATCCTATTCAGGATGACGCGAGTGATCAGTTTGTAGATGACAGACAATAGGCAGATCAGGCGATAGCTGCCAATGTTGTGGATGTTTCCCTTCTTGTATAGTAGTACAGTCCTGCTGGTTTACCATTGGGATAGAACCTTGCATTCAGACAGGTAGCATGTGAAGAGCCAAGCCAGTGTATTGATGAGTACTGATGGCGGGTTCTTCAGGTGTTTGGATCTGACCTTGTTCGGGCCTGGTGCTGTTCACTTCTTTACCAACAACATGGTGTGTCGGATTTTGGAAGGGAGAATTTTGAGAATGACATATTCATCCGGCGGAATTTGGTATGTCGGCAGGTGGACATGGCTATCGAAGAGAACCGAGTAGAAGTCATGGATAATCTTCTCCATTGCCCTTCTGGAAGATGTGATAGATCCATCAGGATGTCAGAGGGCAGTAGTATCTTGTAGTTGGCAAAGGACAGGCGGACATTGTGAATGTTTTTCCCGACTTCTGCCGCATCTTCCAGCACTGCTGCTCTTCTCTCTTTGTCGCTTCTCTGCACTACTTTGTGAGCTTGGACATTCGATTGCGGTGAATAAACTCAAGAGTTTTCGAAGACAGGTTTTTTTTGTGGCTATCTCTCTCTTGGCATTCCTCGTACAACCATGGAGGTTTGAACCAGACGATCATGTTCCTCGTCAATGTTGTCAATGATGGCATCTTCCCATGTTGCCACAATAGTGCCAAAGAGCTCCCAGTTGGTGGTCGTTCTGGCAGTTCTCTTCTTAAACTTTGCAGCCCTTTCTCCCCATCCATGAAGTAGAATTTTGCATGAAGGAGACAGTGGTCCAGTCCCATTTGGACTTTTGGGAAAACAGCGACATTGGTCAGGCAAAACTGTCAATTAAATATGATGTGGTCAATTTCATTGTGGAACCGTCCACCGGGAGACTCCCAAGTCCAACGTTTAGATTCGGCCTTCTGGAACTGTCAGTTACCATGGATGGTCTCGGTAGACATGATGAACTCAGACAGCCTGTCATCCTGTTCTTTCCATTCTATGCCATGGATTCCCAATGTGGAATTCTCCGGCTGATCTTCTCGGTCCTATCTTGGCATTAAAATCACTGACAATGATCTTGTAGAAGGTGTGGTCTTGTTTATAGAACTTCTCCAGCTCCATGTAGAACTTCTCGATTTCTCCATCATAATTGGTTGTTGGTGCGTAGACAACAAAGGTAGAAACTGCAGGCAGTGAGCCACATCTATTCAAGTATAATAGTCTGATTCAAGTTTTTAAGCATTCGAATGAATAAATGCTTATGGCCAAGTTCATGTTGACAGGGACACTGACACCACCAATGCCTCTTTTGTCACATGTTCTGAGGAACAGTTCTTCTCTAGTATTGAAACAGCATGATGTGATTGATGCCTTCTTGACTCATTCACACTAATGATGTCGTACTTGATCTTTCACGTTTGTACCATCAGCTCCTTGATGCATGCCAGTGTCAGCATGTGTGCATTGAAAGTAGAGACAGTCATTTTTGTCTTCCTTTGTTTTGGCAGCCTAGTTCGGCATTGACATTTTATCAGCTTCTCCTTTCTCATCATTCTTAACAGTGCCATATTTGTGGCTCTTTCAGGGTCAGGGGAATGAAACCCATTGTATTTACTGCTTTGGGCATACAGAATACGCCACGGAGACCTTGGACTCCAGGCTCAACGGACCCGGAAACAGAGATCCTCTGCCTGCTCCCACCAACCTCAGGTGACCAAGGGATTATAATCAGAAGCCCCACCCTACCCTGCCGTATCTTCTTCTTCCAACCGCCTGCGACCCAGGGATTCCGCACAGAAGACCCACCCTATAGGTACCAGATAAATACCTCACCTGCAGACTACTACCTCCACTACCTCCACTACCTAGCTGCCACCACACTCCAGGATGCTTTCTAGGCCATGTGGCCATGAAACAGCTTCTCGACACATCATAAGACACTTAATGCCCATCTTTCAGGTCTGCCGCACCATATTTGATATGGTTCAAATATGGTTTGAACCATGGGAACACCTGAAATGGCGATTAGAGGCTGCCTTAAAAGCCTCTATCCCTCTCGGAGAGCCTGGTAAGTTACCAAGAGTATCCCACCCGCACGGCAGAGCCTGGCAAGCTATCCATTGTTATTCAATTTATAATTAAATATAATTTAAAAGTGATATCCCCAGGTTCTGGGCCTCCTCCACCAAGATCCCCCATTTTCCAGTAGCTTGGCAGTCACATCCACAAACTATCCCTGGATCCATGTAATCCCATAAAAAGCCATGAACCAGAGACTAGCGACACAAAATCTCCTGCCCCTGTGTCAAACTGTCTTCACTGGGGCCCTTCGGAGGGGGGTTGGTTGAGTTAGCCTCCCCACCCCAAGCAGAACCCCGGCAGCCAAAAGCCTCCAGAACCCAGCAACAGCCATGCTCAAGGCCACTCTCCACATGCTCGGACAAGCCTCACGCATGAAGGAACTGGTAGAGGAACCCAGGTGTGCAGGACCTGGGGCTGAGATCTCCAAACCTGCTCAGATCGGGACTGGGCTTCCTCCACCCAGATCTCCCATTTTCCAGAAGCTTGACAGTCACACCCATTAACTGCCCCCCTCCCCCAGCCCCATGTCATCCCATCAATGGCCAAGATACAGAGACTATAAACAAAGCTCCTGGAAGCACTTGGGCACAAATGCGGCCACACGACCTCTCATATTCTAACCCACTTATGTACCTAAGACAGCACATCTGTGTTTGGTTTTAACATACTTGCTTGTGTTCTCTTATATACATTCTCCATCCCTCTCAGAGAGCCTGGCAAGCTACCGAGAGTATCCCACTGCATAGCAGAGACTGGCAAGCTCCCCGTGGCATATTCGATATGCCCAAAACAGTAACAATAACAGGTCTCATTCCCCTGACCCTGAAAGATCCTCCAATACATCACTGTTGGGAAGCATGAGTAAGGAAAGGTTGCTAAAATCTCAGGGCTGGGATGAATGGAGACATTACTGGTGCCCGCTTAAACAAACCGATTAACAAAAGGATGACAGTGATACAGTGATACAGTAATCCCCAGGACAAAAATCTAAGCCTTTCAGATATTAGTGTATTTCATATTCTGTGTTCTAATTTGCCAGCAATTACAAATATGGTAGCACTGTAGCACTGTCCTCTCGTTGTTTATCAATTTTCTCGAGGGGGCACCAGTAACGTTTTCATTGTGAGACGACTTGTTACTGTTTTTGGCATATCGAATATGCCACGGGGAACTTGCCAGGCTCTGCCATGCAGGCGGGATACTCTTGGTAGCTTGTTGGAATCTCCGAAAGGGACGGAGGATTCGAACCTGGGTCAGTCACATGCAAGGCAAACACCCTAACCACTGTGCTATCGCTTTAGGCAAGTATTTATTGGCACTTTATATTAAAGTTAAAAGATAAAAAAATTAAAATTTGTTCACTTAAGTCAGAATAATGAACATATCTTTATTTGGGGCCAGGGGTAAGTGCCACACCCATGTGTATTCAGGAATTAATCTCCTGGCTTTGAGCTCAGGTTCACCCCTGGTTGGGTTGGGCGCTCTCATGTGGCACCAGAGAATGAATAACAACTAGCTTTAACCTCTTTGCTATCTGTTTGGTCTCAGACTTGGTCTATTTTGAATTAGAGGTAAAGCAAAAAGAAATAATGAAGGATGAATTTGAGGATTTCATATGATATCATTTAAAGCATTTTGAATGAGAAGTTATGAAACATATGTTTAAATACTTCTTAAATAAGATTTTTAAAGTTAGGTAAATTCATAGTGATTTTAGTTATAAAGGGGTCTTAGAATCAATTAGGTTCTTTGAGTTTTCTCCTCTTCTACTGAGTAAAGGTAAGGTAAAGGTCCTCCCGTTGTTCATCGATTTGCTCGAGCAGGCCCAGTAACATCTCCATTGGAGACTTTGTTGTTACTGTATCTGGCATATCGAATACGTCACGGGGAGCTTGCCAAGCTCTGCCGTGCGAGCGAGATACTCTCAGTAGCTTGCCGGGCTCTCCGAGAGGGGCGGAGGAATGGAACTTGGGTCGGCCATGTTGGCTGCGTGCAAGGCAAACGCCCTACTGCTGTGCTATCGCTCCAGCCCTGTGCTACTGAGTAGTATTAAAAGTTCCTCCTTATGAGTACAAACATTTGTAGACATTCTTATAAGGACAATAACATCTGAGAGTGAGAACGGAAAACAATCTCATTTATTTATATTTCTAAAGCAGGAAGTATTTCCTACAAGTCAAAAATTATTTCTTCAGATCTCATATGTGCTTTGATCATAGCTGAAGGGTAGAAGTTTATCACAAATTGGTAAAACCAGTAATGTTTCAGTTCAAATTCTGAGAGCAACCCTTTCAGCACATACTCTCCTCACATCTGAAGAAAATCTCATGGACTAGTAAAATGAAAGGAATATTTTTGAACAGGAAGCCAATATTGTCCACAATACCTACTTAGTTACCAAAAGTTTCTGGCTTAATCAATGTACTTAAGCTACCTAAAGCATTCTTTAAAAACTGGTTCTACTTGCACTATTTTTAAGGTAAGACATTTAAGAGACTGCAATATTTAAAGCAATAAATTTTTATTTGGCAGATGCCCATTTTATACTTACCCTGATTTATTCTATTTATATAAAGGGAGCTATATGGTATAAATGTTATAGTCACGACAAAAAAAGCACATGAGAAAATGCTCTACATCATTAATCATCAGGGAGATGCAGATCAAAACTACAATGAGATACCATCTCACACCTCAGAGACTGGCCCACATTCAAAAGAACAAAAGCAACCGATGCTGGCGTGGATGTGGCGAGAAAGGGACCCTCCTTCACTGTTGGTGGGAATGTCCACTGGTTCAACCCTTCTGGAAAACAGTATGGACGATTCTCAAAAAATTAGAAATTGAGCTCCCATTTGACCCAGCAATACCACTCCTGGGAATATATCCCAGAGAGGCAAAAATGTATAGTCAAAGTGACATCTGCACTTGTTTGTTCATTGCAGCACTCTTTACAATAGCCAGAAACTGGAAGAAACCTGAATGCCCAAGAACAGATGACTGGTTAAAGAAACTTTGGTACATCTACACAATGGAGTACTATGTAGCTCTTAGAAAAGATGAAGTCATGAAATTTACATACAAGTGGTACAACATGGAAAGTATCATGCTAAGTGAAATGAGTCAGAAAGAGAGGGATAGACATAGAAAGATTGCATTCATCTGGGGGATATAAAATAACAAAGTATGAGATTAATACCCAAGAATAGCTGAGATCAGCACCAGGAGGATTACTCCATAGCTTAGTGGCCAGTCGGGCATTCTAGAGGAAAGGGCAGCTCAGATAGAGAAGGGAACACCAAATACAGGGTGTTTGGAGGACTCTCCCAGGAGGGGAGATGCATGTCGAAAGTGGACTATGGACTGAACATGTTTGCCACTCAATGCCTCTTTTGCAGTCCACAACACCCAAAAGGAGAGAGAGAACACAGGGGATTGCCCTGCCACAGAGGCAGGGGGAGATGGGGGGATGGGGGTGGGGGGGATATTATCCATGGTGGTGGAAAATGGGCACTGGTGGAGGGATGGGTATCTGATCATTGTATAATCAAACCCAAGCACAAAAAAATGTAAATCTAAAAAAAAAATGTTATAGTCACTAAAATGTTGAAGAAAACTAATATCTAGTAGAAAGTCATGTAACAATTAGAAATTACTTTATTTTTGAAATGCACGGCCTCATATTATATTATGCATTATTGACAGTAAATCTGATTATTGACATGAATTATGTCAAGTGTATGATAATTCAAAATGAGCTTGAAATATGGTAGTTTCATTAATACTGTAAAATTCTTTTTCTCTATCTTAAAAAAGGTTGCTTCCAGTTTTTTGAATTTAATGAATATAAAATATATCACACTTCCAAGGCAAACTGTGTTAAGTCCCACAATGTATTATTTAAAGAAAAGTTATTTTAATTTAGCTCATAGTTGAGCTTTGGAGATTCTCTGAATATGTCCTAAAATACATTCAGGACTTTTTGGTATAAGTGTATGTGTACTTGTTTCAATGTAATGGATCCATAACTTTAATCATGTTTTCAAAGGAGTTAGAGAACTAAAATTATTCCAAGATTTTTTAAAAATATTATTTATTAGCAGAATGATAGGGCAACACATTTCCAAAATCTCTAGTGAAACCAACCTGAAATAATAATGAATAAAATATGATTGAAGGTGCTTAGTGGAGGAGAGGATACTTCAGTCAACACTGAGGTGATTCTGGCATTCTGGTGCTATGGGGGGGAGAGTGTGTTACAACACAAAGTAACTATATTGGTACTATTATTGTAAATAAAAAATCTAAATATTGTAATTTGTGTTAAACATATATTTAATTATTAAGTAATAAATAAATAAAAGAACTAAAACAGACCAGGTGGGTCAACTTGACCTTGTAAACCCCTTTATTCATATATGGTTTTGATTTTATGAATCTACTCAATGATTTCTATCAACATCTGGGACTGAAAAACATTGAGTAGAATAAAAGAAAAAAATGTTTACAGATGTTTTAATTCCAATTTTTTGTGATAACTAGTATTTCCCAGTAATTCATAAATGGAAGGTGATTGCTTTACACTCTTACATATACAAAATCAACATCCTATGACATATACGGCTGTGGTTTCTTGTATTTTCTGGAATCTCCATGAAACTTCAGTAGGACATAGAGAAATTATACAACCATTGTGTATCTCTCACTAACCACAGAATTTTTAAAAAATTTTTCTTAAGTCATATGTTTACCGAAAAGAGTCAAAATAATAGAGTTAAACCACCTTGTTCTGTTCATTTTTCTCTTCTCTTTCTCACAGTTTATGACAGTGGAAATTGCATTTTCCTCTTTCTTATGTGCAACAGAGAATTCTCTTATATAACACTTTCAGTTGTGCCTAACCAAGTTTTATATTCAGTCTACTAGTTATGGGTCAACCAATAACAGTGATTACTTAGAATGAATTTTGTTTATTGGTTTTGGGGCCATACCCGGAAATACTCAGGGGTTACTCCTGGCTCTATGCTCAGGAATTGCTACTTACTGTACCTGGGGGAACTTTGGGATGCCAGGGATCAAGCCTGAATCAGTGGCATGCAAGGCAAGTGCTGTATCCACTGTAGTATCTCTGTAGATCTCTAACATGCTTTTTGAAAAATAATTTGCTGACATTAGATATGACTAAGATAGGAATTTAATAAAATCTTACTAAGTATATGAAATAAAAGAACAAAATATGGATAGATATATTTATTTAGGTAGACTCTGTGAAAGAATATAGCATATGCATTTAAGTTCAATTAGTATTTAGTATCTAACTTGAATAAGTATAAACGGCATGACCCTGCAGTCATTATTACTTCAAACAGTTACAGGAAATGTGAAACAATTTTTCAACATCTTGGGAAATGAGGAATTAGAAGCACTGGAACATAAACAATGGGATAGACCATGATGTTTCATAAATCACTGAGAACACAGTGGAGCATGTGAAAGTCATAAGCAGCATCCTGCCACCTGTTTCCTAATAATGTGCTGAAACACACACATACTCACACATGCACACACAGGCATACACACAAACACACATGCCTCCATTTATTTAACCTATTAAAAATGATCTCTTGTAAAACTTTCCTAAACTGTATAAAATTTAATTTTCTTTTAGAGTTCCCACAATCATGAGAACCACCTTCATCATCATATAGATGGCTTTGTGATTGCAAAAAGAAAGAGTGAACTGAGACCTAAGGCTGGAACTTTGTCTCACAGACACAACACACAATTATTATAGAATGGGATTCAAAGTCGTGTGTCCTGTATACTAAAGGGTGTGTTTTTAAATAATTTGTAGTTTTCCTCTCTATGTATATACTTGATACTGAAGGGAGAAAATAATTATGATCACAAGTTATTGTCTTGTAATTTCAGAAAAGACCTTTATTTTTAGAGTTAAGGTGAGTAAACACCTTATGAAGATGCTTTAACTTGCATCAGATAGGAAGGGCTCGATTTAAAAATAGGTAGGCTGTACCATACAGCAGAGTGAACTGCATAATATGATTATGTGGGAAAAGCAGGTGAGGAGAAAATCCCACTAGTAGGTGTGTAATTCAGTTTGACTGGAATGTATCATCAAAGAGAACAAAAATAATCTACACTTAATTGAGGTATTTCTAGTCATCATGTTGTGTTTGTCACATAATATACCTAATTTTATATAATCTTTACAATAACTCAGTAAAAAGGCTATTGCTCTTTTTTTTGGCGGGGGGGGGGGGAATGTAGTAAGATCACAAAGCAAATATTCTCTAGTAAGAAGTTGAAACCAAAACTATAAAGCAAATTTTCTTTCAAATTTATTTTACGTAATGAAGGAGAATCTTAGGGAAAATTAGAAATAGAAATTTAACCACATTTTATAGGTATTTCAATGCCAAGATTAAAAAGATTGAACTTAAGTTTTAAGACAATCCTGAGACAATGTTGTCATACTCTTGCTGTGTCTTCTTGATGTGTCAAAGTATATGTTAAAGTATTAAGTTAATATTTCCAATTGTTAATATTTTTGGAAAGAAAATTTCTTTGAGCATAGCATAGAAACTGATGATATACTCTTAATAAATGCAAAAATCACAGATAAAATTAACATTATCATACAATTTCTGGTAATTCATATATTTCTCAATGCTAATATATGAAGGACTTCCCAGTCTTTCCTATGGTATATAAAACAATGAGAAAATTCCTCAAAACAGTCTCAGATTATTAGTTGATAAAATAATTTTCTCTTCATTTATGGTCCTAGCCTCTGCTTTCTATGTACTTTGAAAGTAAATTATAGAATAACATTTAATTTCAAGGCCAAATGTAAATTAATTAATATTTATCCTGAATAGCATCAATAAACAAATTTTATGGCATTCTTTACATAATGCTCATTTGCCTTGCCTCATCATTTCTTGTGTTATTTTTTTCACGTCCACATTTTCCTTAAGGGCTAGAAAAAATTCAAATGTGTTTCCCTTTAAAACTAAATGAGTTTGATAGAGCAGTATCCATTGGGAACTGCATATATATTATATATAAATGCTAAAAAGTTTCGTTCAATTTTAAAAGTGTTATAGACTTCAAATTTTAGTAGTAATAATCAGATGCCTGAAATAGAATTTCCCTGACAATAAACCTGAAATTTAAATTTTTTCACAGTAATATATTTTTTAATATATACTAATATTATTTATTTCAAACTTATCACTGGACAGAATCTGTGGAACACACAGCTATGTGGGAAAAAAATAAAGTTGTAATCAATGTATCAAAATGCTTTTGTCTCCTCAAAATCAAGTACAGTCACATTGGCATTTCCCATCCTCCCCCAAGCCTTCCCCCTTAACAGGCACAAAGTAATGTGCTCATTTTTGCTAATTACAAGGAATTATCAGAAAATAGAAATGGCAATTTGTGATAATTGCTATATCTCACAATGGTGTTACTTATGTCATGGGCTAAGAATTTATTGAACTGGTTCGAGCTAGCTGAGTCTTCTGTGTTATGGATTTTGCTCATTGAACTTGGTGGTCTTCGCTGCAACTTATCCATCAAATTTTCTTACTGGACTGTCAGTCCTGTGTCAAAGTGCAACCAAAATAATGGCCAGTGCAGCCCAGTGTGCTGAAAGCACAGCTAACATGTGCCACCTCGGAGAGCCAGCACACATGGGCCACCCTGCCATCATGGCAATAACCACAACTACAAAGAGAACTATTAATGCAAGAGTGATTTTTGTTTTAGTGTGTGTTGTCACAAGCAGTATAAATTTTGTTGTGCCTGCTAAGGAGGCAGGCTGGGGGCTGTGTTGGAGGCGGAACGGGGAATGTTGGTGAAGATAAAGAGGCTGGATCGGTGTTGGAACCGTGACTGCCCGAAACAACTGTATTATGAACAACTTTGTAAATCACAGTATTTAAATAAAGTAAAAAAAAAAGAAAGTATAGTCACATCATAAATGTGGTACAGTATTTTTTTCTGGTGCCACTTTCATGAGTAAAATTGTAGTAGTTGACTGTAATAGAAGCAAATTGCATTTTAAACAGTTGATTTAATTCATTTAAAAGCACACAATGTATTAGGAGTCATTTGTAATAAACACAATGACGTAGATAATTTGTAGATGCCTAATGCAGATAATAGAACATTTCACATATTCTTACAGTTTTATTTTTGGTATTTTTCTTTTTTAAATTAGAAAATAAATAAATTTTGATACAGATATGAGTGAACTTGGATTAAACAGAATCAAGAAACACTAGTGGGAGAAGAAATGAAGGATTGAAAGGAGAATCTAGTTTCTATATTTTAACTCTTTGATTACTAAGGAAATAAAAAATGAACTAAGATTCTGAGAAGGATATAGGTACAAAAATTATATATTTCAGAATGTTAGAATATTTGTAGAATACAATCACTTTCAAAAGAAAATTGTATGAACAAAGTCCTTGAAGAAGTTGCTAAATACAAGTAATCACGTATAAAAAAAAGTTGTTCACTTCTTACTTTATTGATTTATCTTGGGTGAGCTAGGCCCATGATCCAGAGAAATATCATCGTATATCTGATGCTAATGTATACATAAAGAAGACCACACCTTCTACAAGATCATTGTGGGTGATTTTAATGCCAAGATAGGACCGAGAAGATCAGCTGAAGAACTTCACATCGGGACCCATGGCCTAGAATGGAACGAACAGGGTGAGAGACTGTCTGAGTTCATCATGTCGACCAAGACCATTCATGGTAACTCACAGTTCCAGAAGGCAGAATCTAAACGATGGACATGGGAGTCTCCCGGTGGACGATTCCACAACGAAATAGACCACATCATATTCAATCGACAGTTTTGCCTGACTGATGTCGCTGTTGTCCCAAAATTTCAAACGGGATCGGACCACCGTCTCCTTCGTGCAAAATTCTACTTCACAGAGCGGGGAGAAAGGGCTGCAAAGTTCAAAAAGAGAACTCCCAGAATGACCACCAACTGGGAACTCTTTGGTACTATTGCGGCAACATGGGAAGATGCCATTGTTGACAACATTTTCAAGGAATATGATCGATTGGTTCAGCACCTCCATGAATGTGCGAGGAACGCCAAGAGAGAGATAGCCACAAAAAGTCGCCTATCTTCGAAAACTCTTGAGCTAATTCGCCAGCGTGGTTTGGCGCATGCCTCAGGCAACCGCAAGCTAACGTCCGAGCTTGCAAAGCAGTGCAGAGATGCGATCAAGGAAGACCTCAAAGAGCGAAGAGCAGAAGTACTGGTAGATGCGGCAGAAGCCGGGAAAAGTATTCGTAACGCCCGCCTGTCCTTCGCCAACTATAAGACCAAGATGACTGCCCTCCGACGTCCTGATGGATCCATCACATCCTCCAGAACGGCAATGGAGAAGATTATCCATGACTTCTACTCAAATCTCTTCGATAGCCATGTTCACTTGCTGACATACCAAATTCCACAGGATGGATATGTCGTTCCCAACATTCTCCCTTCCGAAATCTGACATGCCATTTCATCAGTAAAGAAACGAACAGCACCCGGCCCAGACAAGGTCAGACCAGAATACCTGAAGAACCTGCCGTCAGTACTCATCAATACACTGGCTCGGCTCTTCACTCGCTACCTGTCTGAATGCAAGGTTCCGTCCCAATGGAAAACCAGCAGGACCGTACTACTGTTCAAGAAGGGAGACATCCATGACATTGGCAACTATCGCCCGATCTGCCTATTGTCTGTCATCTACAAGCTGTTCACTCGAGTCATCCTGAATAGGATTAGCAGAACACTAGATGAAGGACAACCATGCGAGGAAGCAGGGTTCCGCAAAGGATTCAGCACCATCGACCATATCCACACGGTAACCAAGCTCATTGAGGTTTCTCGGGAGTTCAAGATGCCGCTCTGCTTAACGTTCATTGATTTAAAGAAGGCCTTTGATTCTGTTGAGACGGAAGCGGTCATTGAAGCCCTAGCCAATCAGGGCATTCAAGCCCAATACATCAGGATCCTCCGTGAGCTGTATTGCGGATTCACTACCAGGATCTCACCAAAGAAGTGATCGTTGATGTCAAGAGAGGGGTGCGGCAGGGTGATACCATTTCACCAAAACTCTTCAGTGCCACCCTCGAGAACATCATGCGACGACTGGAATGGGAAGGAATGGGAGTGAAGATAGATGGTCGGCAACTACACCACCTCCGCTTTGCTGATGACATTGTTTTAATAATGCCAAACATCAGCCAAGCGGCACAAATGCTGGCCGACTTTGACCGTGAGTGTGGAAAGGTAGGACTACAGCTGAATCTTACGAAGACAATGTTTATGAGAAACAGCCTTGTTCCTGACGCCCCATTCGCTCTCAATGGAACGACCATCTCCGAATGCAACAGCTATGTGTACCTAGGTCGAGAGGTCAACATGAGAAATGACCTGGCACCCGAGCTGCGCAGGAGGAAGAGAGCGGCTTGGAACGCCTTCAAGAACGTCGAAGAAATAGCTAAGAGGACGAAGAACCTCCGGCTCCGGGCACATCTCTTTGATTCCACTGTTCTTCCTGCATTAACATATGCCTCAGAGACCTGGGCCCTACGCAAACAAGATGAGAATGCCATTCAGGTCTCCCAAAGAAGAATAGAAAGAGCTATGCTTGGAATATCACGTTTCACTCAAATGAGAGAACAAATCCGGAATTCTGACATCCGTCGACGATCAAGGATCAGGGACGCTGTCTCATATGCCAAGGTGTCGAAAATCAGATGGGCTGGTCACGTAATGAGATTTAAAGACGACCGTTGGACTAGAGCTGTTACTGATTGGATTCCACGGGATGTCAAGAGACCGCGTGGCCACCCACCTACCAGATGGTCAGACTTCTTTGTCAAGATCATGAACGATCGGTTTGAGGCCCTCCATGTTCCCGGAGCGAAGAGATGCCATTGGGCTACACTAGCACGCGACAGGGACAAATGGAGACGTTACTGGCGCCCGCTCGAGCAAATCGACGACTAACGGGAAGTTAAGTGATTAAGTGATGTATACATAACTTCTTTGATATAATTAAAGGATCCTTTCTGTGAGAGGAGTTCATGCTTATGTTACCATCTGTATCTATCATCACTGTCATCACTGTCATCCTGTTGTTTGTAGATTTACTTGAGCGGGTGCCAGTAATGTCTCTATTCATCCCAGCCCTAAGATTTTAGTAGCCTCTCCTTACTAGTCTTTCCCAACGATTGGAGTTCTTTCAGGGTCAGGGGAATGAGAGCCGTTATAGTTACTGGTTTTGGCATATCGAATAAGGCATGGGGAGCTTGCCAGTCTCTGTCTATTCATGCGGGATACTCTTGGTAGCTTGCTGGGACCTCCGAGAAGTGTATATATATATATATATATATATATATATATATATATATATATATATATATTCTCTCTATGATTTGTTGCCTACTGTCTGAACTCCATCTATGGAAAATGGGTAGGAAGTGTCTTATGATGTGTCCGGAAAGCGGCCTGGAGTATGGTGGTGGTTGGGTAGTGGAGATCGGCTTCTGGGCCTGGGTTCCTTTGGGTGGGGAGAGCTCTCGCTCGCCCACCTCTGGGGCACCCCGAGTGAAAACAGCCTGGTGCAGAATCTCATCCATCTCTATCCCATCTAATAATGCCATATTCCTACCCAAATTGATCACCAATAATCCTCAAGATAGTACTTATCTCTCTTTCTTTTTTTTAATTGAATCACCATGAGATATGGTTATAAATCTTTCATGATTGAGTTTCAGTCATAAAATGATCGAACAGCCATCTCTCCATCATTGTACACTTCCCAACACCAATGTCTCCAGTATCCCTCCTGCCACCCCAACCCTCTGCCTCTGTGTCAATTTCTAAAGGTGGCCTTCTTAAAGTATTTCTTTTCCTTGTATAAAGCTGACCCTGATTTAGTCCCCAGAACCACATTATAATCCCTTGAGCACTGCCAGGAATGGCCCCTGGACTCTGAGCAAGGATAAAACCTGAGCACTGCCAGATGTGGAATTCTCCACCCCATAGAAAGTTTTTGTTTATGAAGTTTCCTTATTATTCATGCTTGTACTATTTCAAAAGACTACATTAATTTTGCTCTATTTGTATTTAAGAAATGAAGGCCTGGTCTTGGGGAAATAGCACAACCCTGGTTTAATTTCCAGTAACCTATGACACCTCAGCCATACGGGATGTGTTCCCTAAGGTTCCTGGCACTGCAAAAAACTCAGAATCTCTGCATCCCTGGTCCTAGCATTGCGCCATCTAGTCAGATTTATTGAATATTCCCAGAAGCAGACCCCAGTTCTCCTGAAATCTATTTGAGACATTTGTGCTTTTCAGATAAGGGCAAGCTTAGTCTAAGTCTTTTTCCCTGTGTCTGATAGTGCTCTCACTGATTTGGCAGTGAAAGCAGAGATTGATGAATTTTTTTTAATCGTCAAACAATAAGACATTGATATAGACAGATATGTTATTTAGCTTGGAACTGTCATGATCAGATTGTGGGACCACAACAGAGTATGAACCTCCTGCAGCACAGTAGGTAATTACAGAGAAAAGAAAGAAGAAAAAGCTTCAAGAAGTGAACATTACTGGGGTCATATGCCATAAGCTGCCTAGCTAAGTCTTCTGAGAATCCTTTATTCAAAACCTACGAGTAGCTCTCTCATAAGAACAAGGAAGTAGAACTATCTCAATAGCAAGGCCTGTGAACACTTACTCAACACTGCATCCTAATTCTATCTGTCGCTTATCATCTTCCAGACTATTCTTCCAGTCTCACATGGCATTGTGTCTCATCTGAACTTATACAGAAGGCTTCATTAGTGTTTCAGGTTTTCCTTATCATTTATTTCCTGCCTTATAGTCAAAATGGTTTTTTTAAATAACATTGCTATATTGCATTTCTCTTATCTACCTATTGCAATCAGATTATTCTTATTTAGGATGGAGTAGAGACTAACACGAGTGAATAAACTTTTTCTCCACTCATCCCTTGGTCCCTTAGTTATTGTGCACTTCTCATATGGCCTGGATATCCCTAGAACACTAAGCTCATGCATGACCTAATATCCCTATTCATGTTAAACTTTTACCTACGCTCTTCTCCAATTCCTCACTGAATCACTCATTCTCTTTTTCACATCTTGTTTCACTATTCAGACTAGATTTAACTGCTTCCTCCTGATTAATATTCTGTCTCTAATTCATTTTCCCTTTGGCAGCATTTATTTATATCTGAAATTATCCCTATTTTGTTTATTTCTTATTTCTTATTATAATATATTAAATTCAAAAGCAATTAAACTCTGGTTCATTAGTTTATACCTAAGTTGTGAAGTATTCCTTGATGGATGTTCCACCACTGTTGAATAAATGTAATGTAAAGAAAGCTAAAATAAAACCCCTAAGTAGACTTTAGAATTTGTCACTTAGGACATTTTTTTCTAATGTTACTGAGACTGAAATCTATGAGAAAAGCAAAAATAAAAAGATGCCACATTTTACTAAACTCTAAGGCTGGATTTGGAGCTTAATATACCAGCTGTAGATTTCCAAAATTCACCTGCCAATGATTATTTATATGTTACATATGAGATGTATGAAACCATCCACATATTCTGTTTAGGAACACAAGTGCTGACTAATTAAGTATATCCATTTGGCAAAGCAATGATACTTTTCACACTGTCCTGGAAATTTTCTTTCCCCATTGCTCCAGGTACACAACAGTCAATGGAACTGGTCTGAAATTGGAAAGAAGTGAGAAGCAGAGGCCAGAGGAAAGAAACCTGCCCAACAACCCTGGTTTGGGTTAATTACTACTGAAACTAGAACGACGAATTTTCTTGGTATGGTAAAAACAAAACAAAGTCATATAAATCTAAGTATTCATTTTATTATATGCTGAAAAATTGTGCATCCTAATTTATGTTTTTTCTTACAGGCACTTTCTTAGAACAGTGAAAGAAAAAAGATAAAGAAAATTCCACTTTTCTCTGTCTATTGACACGGGTCCATTTGATTTTTTCTAAACAACCTCTCTCTCAAATGTCAGTGCTATTAGATATTCCCCAGTACATTTCATCTCCATAGTAGTTAGGAAGGGGGTAGGTGAATGAGTTCTCCTTCCAATTCTCTGCACCATCACACATCAAGTCTATTACCAACGCTGCTCTCTCACATTTCCTCTGCCTCTATGACCTGTCTCCATGAGAAATTAGTAACCAGGTTGTTTCAAAACTGAATATATAACCACTGATAAGAAGCAAAGGCTTAGAAACACACATTGCCTGCATTTATATCTATCTTAGTTTCAGCTATTATAAATAGTATAACTTTGGATAATTCACCTTAACTCCTCAGTTTCTTCATTTCCCCTTCTATATAGATGTGGAGAGAACATATCTGCCATAAGGGCTGCTATGGTGAATAATAATGTTTCATTTCACATCATCAACTCTGAAACTAAAATATATGGATTCAGAGTCTCACTTTTTAAGCTACCAAATATGTAACCTTGAATGAATCATTTGACCTTGGTCTGCTTCTGATTCTGTATCTTTGAAATTATGAGGGTTCAGTGTGCCACTGGAAAGTTTGGCATAATAAATGTAAGGCACACAGAATAAATGTAATAAGCTGGGAGTGTATATAGTTACTGTTTTATGGAGAACTATATTAGGGTCACCAATGTTCATAGCATATTTAGGAATCATGTGTCAAACACGGGAAAAGGTAATCTAGGTAAAATAATGTTCATGACAGACTTGGTAAATCCTTCTATAGCATAGAGTCTGATGAGGCATCATTCAGTGAATTCACCCAATAGTTTTGACTGACAGAAAAGCACCT
Organism: Sorex fumeus; assembly: GCF_029834395.1. Lineage (NCBI taxonomy): Eukaryota > Metazoa > Chordata > Mammalia > Eulipotyphla > Soricidae > Sorex > Sorex fumeus. The sequence continues at coordinate 29,538,046 of NW_026606064.1, forward strand.
CAAATACTCAGGTACTTAATTTGATTCATGACAGCTAGTGACTTGATAAAAAGTTTTGTAAAGTAAGAGAAAACTCACGGTATTTTCATTTATTGATAACTGTTGTTTATAAATTTGCAGCTGAATTCATAATCCTTACTGTCCCAACTTTTCTGAAAGAAAAAGGACCTAAGCGAAGAAACTCAATTGGTTCTGGAACAAAACTAAAGACTCCCTGAAGACAGATGGAGACTTCTGTCAACAACTCAAGATCTTCTCCTGGACCAGACAACAACCACTATTGCCAAATCCCCAGAAAGGGCCTGGCATTTTAGAGTTTTGTGCCAATCCCAATAAGGAAAGTCCACCTATGTCACCTGCATCCTTAATAAGCAGAGCAGCCTGATATCGGCACCATCGCCATCTGCTGGGAATTTCAAGCATCACCTCACAGCGACTGGATCAACAGTGTCAGTCAACAAGATCCCAAGGTGATGCCTACCTATGACACAAAGATTTGGAAAACACAGTACTACATCAGTGGTCTTTCGGGTGTGACAGAACATTTGAATCACCTCAAAAGCTTAAGGGAAAAAAAAGCTAGTATCCGACCTCTAACCTGAGCAATTATGATTTGATTGGTATGCATTATGTCCTAAGTATCTTAAAGCTCTAACATTTTTCTAGATTTCAGTGTGTAACCAGAATTCAGAACCAGTGAGAAAAAAACTAATATCTCAGACCTTGATAACAAAATGCAGCGACTTATTTCACATATATTGAATGCAAAACTATTTCAAATAGTTCCCATTTTTCTGTAGTGAATGCAGTTATCATTTCCAGATTTTAGTGTCATGTGCTATTTTCAGAGCCTTCAAACTATGTCTCCTTTTGAAATTTCAGGAGAGGGAATGCTGAACAGCTTATTTTCAGATGGGAAGCAAAAGGAAGATTCCCCAGCATACGGAGCCAACGGCCATCTGTGAAGGATGGAACTGTGCCAATTCAGAAGGTGAGGTTTGCCAGTTTATCTCATGTCAGAAGACAACAAATGAAACCCCCAAAAAAGCCTTGGAAATTCACAGCACTCACAGCACCTTCTGTGTCAGATATCCAGGAAGAAGGCAGTTCTAAATTAGAAACACCGGCTTCCTTGGAAAGGCCCCAAGAATCTTCCCAGCTCTTCTCTGAGCATGCCTTTTGTCATTCATTCCTTTCCATGGGCTGCTGCTGTGCTGCTTCTGATGGCCTCATGCAGCATTTCATGATTTTGTACATGATAAAAGGTAGGGCTGCCCCAAGGTTGGCCTCTCTTATATTGCATCTAGAGCCAACGTTTCAGCGACTTGCCGACCAACAGGCTCTCAGCTCGTTGCTATTATGTTTGTTTCCGCTGAGATCCTATGTGCGTTTATTTTGTCTCATTTAGTAAAACAGAGATGCTACTTTATATGACTCAACTCTTCTGAAATTTATGTATTCAGATATGTCTGAACTTACAGGAAAAACATATTCGGGGGCCATGGACTTACTTAGTAAACAATTTTCAAACAAACAACTTCCTCCAGTACAGTTTAAATTTATATGCTTAGTTGCCAATTATGTAAGTGTATTTTTTAGTCTTTTTTATCTGCTACATTGCCTTCACTTCCTACATTTTATCCCTAAAAATTTTTGATAGATTCCAGTCTCTTGGCAAAATATACACATAATTTTGCTAAAAGACAAGAAAATAACCTCTTTAGAGCGCTTACCATAGTTCACGGAAGCCAATGAGAAAATAAAACGTGTAGTTTTGGCTCCCTCTGGTGGCAATTCTGAGACACAGCGTTTCATACAGCACAGTTTTGTTTGAACATCATCCTTAGAAGCAAACTAGGCCAAACGTCCAAAAATCTAGTGAGAGCAGGAAAAACAGTCTGCAAAATGGACGTTTACTAATGCAATAAATCCAGGAAGAAATATATTCATATTCTTCCACTTCTGAATTGAGAGCCAGTAACTGAGTTTGGTCAATGATGAGTATACCCTAGACACATACACACACACACACACACACACACACACACACACACACACACACACACACATCCATATTACATAATAAGTCACATGGAATTGTGTTAAAGATGTTGGAAATCCCATTGTAGTCCACATTTGTCTCAAATTCAACTCGTTAGTAACTGCAATTTCTTTTATGTCACATTAATCCATCTGCAATCTACCGCCACCACTAAAATGAGCCCGGGCTGAAGGAACCAGTCCCTCCTACCTCCCCACTGCTGTTGTAGTTTCAAACTCTCTTGAAGCAGCACCAGAGACCAAGAGAAGGGAACTTCAGGTCAACCACAGATTCAGCTCTTAGATTGAACCCTCCCTGCTCTGACCGCTAAGACTACAATCATCCGGGTGTCTCACACCACGTTTCCGTCACAAGCAGACATGGATATTTTCTGAATTGCTTCCAATTCAGGTGGGGGAATGGGCAGATTAAAGGCAGGGCAGCCCCCATGCAGTCCTCTGGCGGTCCAAGGAAGCAGCAAGCTTTGACTTTTCAACGTGAAGGTGGGAGGCTGTGATGCTGCCTGGGTTAAGGGAGCTGGTGGGACTGGGAGGGGGTCCCCAGGATGCTCGATGGGGAACATTGTGGTTCTGACATGGGTGAAGCTCTGTGCTGTGTCCAGCTCCAGGTCCTGGTATTTTTAAGTCTCTCTGGTCTGACCAACCTGGTTATATCTCCTGACCACACTTTCTCATTTTGCTTGAATATGATTTTATCTCAGGTCTCAGCTCAAAAAATACCAAGAGATTTTTCTTAAATTGGCCACCAGCTTGCTAATTCTTTCTCCCCTAGCCCTGCTACTTGCTTCTTTAGAGCACTGAGCACACATTATAATTTATAGCCTATTAAACTGCTAATTATCTTTCCCCCTATAATTATAAGCCCTCCTAGAATTTAAGGTTCAGGTCTACCTTGCTATTACATTTCTATTGCTCTGGAGAACTGGTGTTTTGTTTTGTTTTTTTTAAAGTTATTGTGAAGACATATCTATAAGTGGATTCAGTTCTTATAAAATCACTTGGTCCAGATTGGTCAGATAAGATTAAATTTCCAATTTTTTCCCTTGGCAGATAGGTGGGCTCTGTTACTTCACAGTTCTAATAATAAAAATACAAGCTGCTTTTTAATGTTCAAATAATTGTTAACTGTTCTAAAAAATTAAAGAGAGGAATCAACTTTTCAGACTTGTGAGGAGATTTTTTTTGGTGGCACTAATAAACCCTCATCTATTTGGGCCTTCCTGAACCAGGGAGGACACACTAATAAATACTCACAATTATTTTCATGGGCTGGAGCGATAGCCTTGGTAGGGCATTTACCTTGCACGTGGCCAACCCGACAGACCCGGGTTCGATTCCTTCGCCCCTCTTGAAGAGTCTGGCAAGCTACTGAGAGTATCTCACCCGCACAGCAAAGCCTGGCAAGCTACCTGTGACATATTCGATATGCCAAATATAGTAACAACAAGTCTTACAATGGAGACGTTACTGAGTCCACTTGAGCAAATCGATGAACAAGGGAAGGACAGTGCTACAACTGATATGAAATGAAGTCAAATCAAAATAGAGTCAAGGATATTTTCTGTACAAAAATGTGAAATGTGATGATGTTGCATAGCTCATAGAGTGTAGAATAACATTGCCACAAGGAGCTCAGGTTACACCCATCACAGTGCTCCCAAGTCACTTCCATTCCTCTTTTTATCTGTGAACTCCTCTCTGTGCTCTCCTCCCCAGCCAGTTAATCACCTTTTCTCCCTAATCAGATTCTGTTAGCTTGTAAGATCAGATCCTTTTAAGGACACTGAACTTGTATGGTAAGTTATGTCTTTTGCATAGTTTACCTTAAAGCAATGTCCTTTCTGTATGGACACAGAAAGATAGTTAATATTATGCTCTGTAACTTGGGAGTTGATTGACTCCGGATAATATTTACTCCTGGGCATCTGCTTTCTTGACTCAGTTGCCCTTAGTTTCTAGCACCCGAAAAGCAGGGTCCCAACGAGGGACTGAATGGACCCAGGGCAAGCTGTGAGCTACCCTGGCATAGAAATGGGCCAGGCCAAAGCGCCATGATACTCAATTATAAGTTGAGGGCATGATCATGAACAAATGCTGTCATCATCCAAAAGTAAGTAATGACGAGACTAGGACCCTGCTGGGCTAGGAAGACTAACCTGGCCTGAGGACTGTAATATATATATATATATATATATACATATATATGTATACATATATATAGCAAAATATATAGTGAGATTTCGAACTAAACTGTAAGTTTATCTCTTACTGTGCTCATACAGAATGACATTGCTAGATATATTAGAAGTAGACTTACTACAGCTATTTAAGTAGATTACTAGCTGAAGAAAGAACACACCCTTGTTGGAATCCCACCCTTGAGCAGATCTCCTAGTAATCTGGAATAAATCTCTTCAGATGAGATTTAATCCTTGAGTAATCCTTGAGGAGTGGTCTTACCTCTCTTTGCTGATTTGTTAATGTTCAACCCACCTTTGTGTCACCACCCTACGTGATTGCTATATAAACTAAGACTGTAAACTCGAAGGGGGCTGGGGGGCTCCAGAGAGCAGAGACTGAGGCTCAGGCTGAGGCTCAAGATTGGAATAAACTACAATTGATACCGACCAGGCTGGCCCTCGTTCATTGCTTTGCCTGCCTATCGCCATCGACCTCCCTGGGGTGGGGGAAACGACTGGAAACTACCGAATGCGAGTGGCAGGAGAGATAGAGCACCGCCTGACCTTCTGAAAACACACAATAGAGGAAAAGAATGGAAAGAGAATTTTTTTATACTTTATGAAAACACTAAATATTTACACTGCAATACTAACAAGTTTGAGGCAAATGAGTTAAAAATAAATAGCATTTATATTATTTGATTTATCAATTTAGAGAAAGCATGGATCTTTCAATTTGTTTCCTTGTGTCAAATATCATTAAAATCTATTAAAATGAATATTTTTAAAGAATATGAGAAAAGTTAACTGTAGAGTTCTAGGAAATTACTCAAAATGTTCTATTTTCCTGAACTTGATCATGTTTGTAGATTATTTTATATTTTAAAATTTTAGATATTGTTATCACTACACTTGATCTTAGCTGAAAGGTTGGGCTGGAGTGATAGCACAGCAGGTAGGGTATTTGCCTTGCAGGCAGCCAACATGGCCAACCTGAGTTCAATTCCTCCGCCCCTCTCAGAGAGCCTGGGAAGCTATGGAAAGTATCTCACCCGCATGGCAAAGCCTGGCAAGCTCCCCGAGATGTATTCGATATGCCAAACACAGTAACAAAAAAGTCTCACAATGGCGATGTTACTGGGCCCGCTCGAGCAAATCGATGAACAGTGGGAGGACAGATATTGTTATCATTCATATTTAAATTTTTATGCTTGGAATTTTGTATACATTTTTTTCCAAATTCCCACCAAATTAGAGGCTACCAAGATATTACAAATCCTTGAATTTCCTATGATGCTTAGCTTAAATGCTATAGGATAAATATTGTTTTAATATTTATAGATGAGATATATTTTTTATGTTTTCAATTACTTTTCCATCTTAATAAACATTTTTTATGCCATAGTCATTAAGCTAAAGCTTAATCTATATATGCTGGATTGAATTTAATAGAGCAGGAGCTGAGGTGATAACTCAAAGAGTTATTATGTGTGCTTTTCAGACTGGGGGCCCATGATTAGTTCTTGGAACCACATTGTTTCCAGAGTAATAACTGGAAATATTACTGAACACTAAGCTAGGAGTATCCTCTAGGCACTTTTGAATGTGATCACCTTGTGAAAGAAAAGAAATAAAAATTAAAATGTTGTTTCTAAGGATGTAGCTTGCCTTACATGGGTGAGATTAAATCTTCAGCACTGTAATTATTTAATTTATTTAAAATAAAATTGGGCTGGAGATAGAGTACAGAGCTTGAGTTGCGTGTTTTGCAAGCAGCTGATTCTGGTTTGATCTCTGGCATCAGATATGGTCCCCGGCACAGGACCAGGGGTGATTTGTGGGCACAGAGCAAAGAACAAGCCCTGAGTACTACTGGGCATGACTCCAAAATCAAAGTAAGGTAAAATTAATAAAATAAAACTTATATGATTACTACGGGGTATGGAATCATCTGCTTTTATTTGTGATTGGCTATAGATTTTTCTCTAAGTTTCTTGACAGCCAATAACAACAATAACAACAACAAACTGATATACTCAGATATAGAAATAACATAATCTACTGAAGGAAATCTATTTACTTATTTATTCATTCATTCATTCTTTGTGCAGGAAAGACGTATTTCAGATTCAGTCCCACACCTCGGATATAAGTGTTTTTCTTTGGTTTATCATTTTAAAAAAAAGCCCTTGGTGACAGAACAGCATTGTAAATTATATTTTCAACTAAAAAAAAAAAGGAATTTCAAACTCTCTTATCTAACTTCTAGAAGTATTGGAGTACAGAATCCAAGTGAACTTCAAGAAAATCTGAATAGGGCTGGGCCAGAGTAACTTCACAGGGCAGAAGTACCACTGTGTCACCCTGGCAATATTCTTGAATGTGGCCCCTGAGCATGGTTTGGAAGTCTTTCTTCCACAAATAGTTCAAGCATAATGCTTCACATTTCCCTACTCCTAAGATCAATTCTGTAACAGTAGACAGTATAAGTGCAGATTAATGGCTTATATATACATGCTCTTTGACACAGGATTACGTATAGGGGTTGTGCCTAATCAAGTGGCCCTTTCATTGGTAAGCCATATGGGCGGCCACACATCTTTCAAAACTTATGAGCTTCCTAAGGAAGAAGCCCCTGATTACAGCCTCACTCTAGTTTCAGAATGAATTATAGAGCAAGGAGCACAGCAGGTAGGGCATTTGCCATGCATGTGGCCGACCTGGGTTCAATTCCTTTGTCTCTCTTGGAGAGCCTGGCAAGCTAGTATCCCGCCTACACGACAGAGCCTGGCAAGCTCCCCATGTGTAATCGATACACCAAAAACAGTAACAACAAGTTTCACAATGGAGATGTTACTGTTGCCTGCTCAAGCAAATCAATGAATGACAGAGGACAGTGCTACATTGTTACAGTGCCTGACTATTTCACTCCAAGAAGTATTTTCAGGAACTTGGATGTTATACTTGTTCTCTTCAATACTCATCGACTCATCATTTGTTCTGCCAAAAACATTCTAATGAAATATCTACTAAATGTTTTTGCTGACCTACACTTTCCAAGTGCAATTAATGGTGGAGGGTGAGGAAAAACAATACGTAATTGCAAAGCTTGGACAACATTTGCCAAATTTCAGTTTCTGAATCTTAATAGCTTCCCAAAGTAAGTGTGAAGAAGAATCTTTCCAGATACCTGAGATAAAGAATGGACAAATTTAGACATAACAGTTTGGGTGTAATGCCCTTATAGACCTATATTCATTGATGTTGTCTCTTAATTTTGCAAACTCCACCTGAAGTTCAGATAAATTTAGAAATGCTATTTCAAAGACACTCATATATATATATATATATATATTTATCAGTCACTCATTTCTTTACTAGTAATTAGGTGCCTATTTTAGCAGTGTATATGTCATAGATTACCCAGTATAACTTATGTTTAAGTTCATTAAACTTTTTATTTCCCCATCTCTTTTTAAGTAAAACAGTTAATGATATTATTTCATGAATTGTACAAGAATTACTTCAATATACAAAAAATACTTTGAGTAGTATTTGATACATAGTAAAGTACTAATGTCATCATGTGTTAGGGGTAGGCAGTCATACAGATATTATTCTGGTTTTTTTTTTTGTTTTTTTTTTTTGCTTTTTGGGTCACACCCTGGCAATGCACAGGGGCCATTCCTGGCTCTGTACTCAGGAATTACTCTTGGCCGTGCTCAGGGGACCATATGGGATGCTGGGATTCAATCTCGGGTCAGCCACGTGCAAGGCAAATGCCCTACCCACTGCACTATCGCTCCAGCCCCGATATTATTCTGTTCTTACTGGTGATTTGGGAAGTCATGGAAATAAGCCTGTCAGACTCCAGAGAGCACAAATGATGCACTGCCCAATCATTGTGATTTGATGATTTGGTTTCAGTTTTTACTCACAGCTGTTCATGGATGATAAATGAGTTTAATTAGGTACCCTTCTTGGTACCATTCCTGGAAAATGGAGAGTTTTTCTGATGGTTCAGACTTTTGGTAATCAGGGTCGAGGAATTGTGGAAGGTGGTAGTAGAGAAGTTGGTATGACTGTAAAGAGGTAGAACTAGGTTTTCCTCTGTGACAGTGTAATACTTCTGTATCTACATTTCATTATTGGGCACACAACTATAAACACTTGAAAACATGATATAAATATACAAACATGCTGAATCCATGTACATGTCCTGATTTTTATTTTATACTATATTTGTATAAGGAGTCTAAGAATTGTGGGGGATTGTCATCAAAAAATGAAGGATAGCACTTTCTTCTTCACAGCACACACACACACACAAACACACACATGCACACACACAAACACACACATGCACACACACAGGAGTGCCTGCATACGTACATTCCTTTCCTTCATGAAAATATTCATGAAACATGGTCAGAATAAAATTTTTTGAATTTTGGGAGTGAGGAAATGATTTGGAGGAAATACTCCAAAGAGTATTTTCTGAACAAAATATTGCCTTTTATTACGAACAAAAATTTTTGAAGGTATTTTAATTAATTTCTGTCAAATCTTGGTCTCTTTGGTAACCTTGAAATAAAATAGCTCACAATCATTCGGAAGATTAAGGGTCTGGTAGTCACTAGGGAAAGGAGAATGTAATTGGAGACCTTCAAATTTTTATTTCTCAGAAAACTGTTATAGTTTAAATTAAATGATATTTCCCTCAAAACCCTGTTTTCAGGGTGTGGGATGATAGTATAGTGGCTGGGGGCATGTGGCTGACCTGTGTTCAATCCCCAGCACCACATAGGGTACTTGGAGCTCTGCAAGGAGTGATCCCTGAGTATGAAGCCAGGAGTAAGGCCTAAGCACAATATGTTGTGGCTTTGTCTCCAGAAAACAAAGAAACAAACAAACAAAAACAAATAAACATTCTGCTTTCAAGGACTTCTTGATTTGACTGACTCAGAACTTACATGCTACAAAATGGACATAAGTTTGAGCATCTTTACATGTGATTTTCGGATATTTGGGGTTTTTTTTTTGCCTTTTTTTTTTTTTTGCTTTTAAATTTTGACCCACAGCTGATGGTGTTCAGGGACTATTTTTGGCAAGTTGTGTAGGAGTAACATTTGTAGTGCTTGGGGTTACACTGGGGTCAGATGTACACAAAACAAGCACCTTAATTCTCTTCCTGACCCTGTTCCTGAGAGATGTATCTTCAAGTTCTTATTCAAGTTCCCTTTCTTTTGTTTTTATTTTTCCTACTTGATGTTGTGTCTTGACCTGCAGGCAAGAGTGACAGCACAGCGGTAGGGCGTTTGCCTTGCATGCAGCCAGCCCAGCCGAGCCAGGTTCTATTCCTCCACCCCTCTCCGAGAGCCTGGCAAGCTACTGAGAGTATTCAATATGACAAACACAGTAACAAGAAATCTCATAATGGAGATGTTACTGGGCCCACTCGAGCAAATCGATGAGCAACGGGAGGACAGTGTTTGTTTTTTGATATGTGTCGTATGGAAAGTCTGTCCATTCTTTCAGTATTATATGGAAAGTCATATATTCTTGATATAAAATCCTCTTCAAATATATGATCTGCAAGGTGCCTAAAAGTTGAATTTTCGTAAGATAATTATTTCTCCTTTTCGTTCCACAACTTAGTAATAGACATTCCAAGAGGAAGCAGTGTGGTAAGTTACCTATGTAGACATATAAGTCACATCACAGAACTAGTTTCATAGAATCTTTAATTTCTCCATATGTTAATCTGATTTATTTTGTCACTTGAAGAGAGCTATGTGAGAGAGAGAGAGACACAGAGAGAGAGGAAATGAGAGAGGGAGAGAGGGGTGAGAGAGAGAGAAGGAGAGAGAAAAGGAGAGGGAGAGAGATTTAACAAAATAAGGAATTAGAGATTTAATTGAAGAAGCATTTATTTTCTCTGCTCTGGATTAATGTTATGGTCCAGCAATTTCATTCTACCAAAATTAATTCTTTAAAATTGGCATAAACCATAAAATTCCTCAAATACACAAAATAATCTTGGCAGGGGAAGGGAATGTGTGAGAGGTTTTACATTCTTTGACTTTAAACCAGATTGCAAAACTATAGTAATTGAAACTAAATGACACCAGAGTAAAGATATTCAGATCAAGAAAAAAAAATGAAAGCCAAAGGATAAGTCCTCAAATGTTTGAACAATTAATTTATACAAAGGATATAAATAACTTGAAGCAAGGCAAGGACAGTCTCTTCAAAAAATGGTACTGAGAAAACTTACTAGCTACATGCAAGCAAATGGAACACGGCCCCTATCTCACTTCATACACATTGGTTAATGCAAATTAGATTCAAGTCCTCAAGGGCTGGAGCAATAGCACAGCAGGTAGGGCATTTGCCTTGCATGCAGTCAACCTGGCCAACCAGAGCTCTATTCCTCCTCCCCTTTTTCGAGAGCCCAGCAAGCTACCCAGAGTATCTGGCCTGCACGGCAGAGCCTGGCAAGCTTCCCATGGCATATTCGATGTGCCAAACACAGTAAAAACAAGTCTCACAATGTTACTGGGCCCGCTAGAGCAAATCAGTGAACAACGGGAGGACAGTGACAGTGACAGAGATTAAAGTCCTCAATGTAATACTCGAATCCATTAAATTCTTCCAGGAAAACATAGGCAGAACTGTCCATTATATTGATCTGACAGGAGTCTTCTTAGAAACGACTCCACTGGCAAAGAACACAAAAGCAGGAACAGATGTGGCTATGCCAAACTTGAAAATGTATGAACAGCAAAGAAATGATGCCCATAATAAAAAATCCACCTTACGAAAAGAGACAATATTCACATATGCATTGGTTGAAGGGCTAATTTCCATGATAAAGAATGCATTCAGTGAGCTCAATAGCAACAAAGGAAGATAGATTCAACACACATTTCATCTTTCATCAAAGAAACATAAACGCGGCAAACAGGCACATGAAAGAGTTTATTTTCATTTATTATTAGGGGAAATCAAATCAAAATGTCATTAATATGCCATCTCACACCTGCAAGAATGTTCTTTTTCAAAAAAATTACAACCAGTGTTGTCAAGGATGTGCAGAAATAGGAACCCTCATTTACTACTGGTAAAATTGTCAGATTCAGCCAAAATGGAAAATGATGCTTAAGACCCCTCAGGAATTTCAGAATATCCAGTGATCACCATACATCAGTGTACATGTATCTATCTCAAGAATACAAAAACATTACTTCACAGGGATATATTCAACCTACAATCATTCATTCACATAGTCCGGGTCAAAATGAGAAATGTTTTCAGTTCTCCTTGGTGGAGGCAGGCACACCTGGCAGTGCTCAGATCCTGCTCCTGGCTCTATGCTCAGAGATAATTCCTGGCAATGCTCACTCAGGGTTGAATTTATGCTGGGGGTTGAATTTGAATTGGGTGTGTGCAAGACAAACACTCTACCAGTTGTACTATGGCTCTGGTCCCCTGATGAAAATCCTTCTCGGGAATCAAAATATGCTCTTTAATAGTAATCCCACTTAGTGTATACTAAGTGGGTAATTGGACTTATAGTTTATACACTTTATCTCCTTGTCAGTTGCTCCCACTTCCATTTGCCTTTGTTCTTGTGGTTTTGTTTTATTTGTTTTGTGCGGTGGTGTTGGGGTCACACAGTATAGTGCTTAGGGATAACACTTGGCTTGGTGCTCAGTGTGCTGTAGAGGGTGGAGATGTTTAGGTTCTTGTCCTCAAGCAGTTAAAATTAAAAGCAAGAAATCAGAGCGTAAATGTCCAAATTCAGTAAAGGTTTTATTTAGGAAAGGAATGGAATGTATCGCAGGGAAGCTCCCAGATTACGGGGGAGTCTCCTAAAGCAGGATTCTTGAAAAAGGCAAAAACTATTCCCTTTTTATTCCTTTCTAAACAAAAGTTGGAGGGTGAGCATTTTTAAAGTATGCTCCAAGAGCGTGGAACATTAAAGACTGCAAGGATACAGGGATGCTTATTTTCTGGGTTCAGGGTCTAGGTGATCCAGGTTATTTGGCACTACCTAGGCCTATCCCACTGACATACCATACGGGTCATTCCTTTTTTTTAAAAAAAATAATTATTATTATTAGTGAAACACCATGAGGTACAGTTGTAGACTTGCAAACTTTCGTGCTTGGGTTTCAGTTATACAATGATCAAGTACCCATTCATCCACCAGTGCCCATTCTCCACCACCAATGAACCTGGTAGCCTTCCAACCCCCCTCCCACACCCCCAACCTTACCCCACCTCTGTGGCAGGGCATTTCCTTTTGCTCTCTCTTTCCTTTAGGGTGTTGTGGTTCGCAACAGAGCTTGCTGGTCATTCTTTTGCTTAGAGTCAGATTCTTTTTCTCACCTCTTTGTTTTGGGCAAGAAGTCAACTCCCTGTGACGTTCAGAGATCCTCTAGTGATGGCTTTTTGAGCCGGCTCTCCTGCATAGAAAGCATGAGTCCAACCATCTGAACTGTATCACTGTTTTATAGCCCTAACCATGCTCTAGAAGCAACACATGCTCTAGAAGCATTCCTTCTTATTGACGTATTTGAACTGAATAACTATTTCACGTTAGTTCAATCGAAAATGATAGCACAGAAATATTACATTAAGAATACCAATGTCTGGTGAAACCGACAGAGATCTAGAGTTCACTTGGGTACATTTCTTTCTGATTTAAATTGTCTCCTCTCACTTCCGTGAGTAAAGCGAACACTGAAGTGCAATATACGAGATGGCCACTAGAGGGCACGGTTACTGCATGCCGGGTTTACTTAGCCAAACTCAGATTTAGGGAAGAGCTTGATTGACTAACAAAGGTGACCTCAGTAGAGGTGGCGAAAGCCCGTTTGTAATTACAAAAAAGAGAGGTCAGCCTGTCAAGTGACAAAGATAAAATATCACCCAAGTTACTTTGATACTATGCTGACCAATTACGACCCTCAAAGCCCAAAAGTAATGAAAACTAGAAAGACAAAAGAGTGTCGTTTAGATGGGGATCACCTCAAGGGGGAATTGGGCATCTTGACCTTTACACAAGAGAATTGGAGGCAGTTTTCAAACTCTTTAAATTGGTAACTGAAAATGCATGCTAACCAACTGGTGTTAAGTCTTAACAGAAATAAATAAGAGCAAGCAGTGCTCTTTAAGCTGAACAGGGCTAATTTGTTACTGAATAGGACCCCCTCAGGGGGGTAATTCATTCCTAATAGAATATAAGCATCCACTAACAGTTTGTAGCAATTTTATTCACACCTAAAGCTTGGGTCGTGTTTTTGTTTTCTGCTAGGTGTTTTTGGAAGTGCTGAAAATTACACATCAAGTTTGTAAAACAAAACCAGTTTCTTAAAGGAAGACTGAAGGTGTGAAGTAGGCAGGTAGATTATGGAAGCCCCTCCCCCCCCCCCCCCCCACACACACACATACACACACACACACACCACCATGGTGGCAATGAAACTCTGGAGAAGTAAGAAAGCCACTAGTTCTGTGGCTGACCCACCTTGTGGATTCAGAAAGCAAGCAGAGATAAGACCCCTTCCTACAGAAAGGACCTGAAAGAAAATCCTTGAGAACCATCAATTCCTTTTTATTTTTAATCATATTAACCCTAGAGGCTAGCCCAGAGCAGAGAAGGCTGGACCCACCCTCCAGAGAAGATTCAGCAGGAACAAAGGTCAAGAAAAGACAAATCAAAGACCACTCCCAACTCACCTCCCTTGGAAAGTCCTTTGGGGCACCTTGAGAAAAAGCCTATAAAAACCACCTTGATCAAAGGGAGCAGTGCATATGCTATCCCAGCTCATGTGCTAATGCACCCAAGTGGCGAAGCACATGTGACACTCCTGCATCTCCCCTCTTGAGATGTGTACTATCATGCTTTCATATGTAATGCTGGGATGTGTGCAGGGGCTCTCTCTGCCTTCGGGGAAGCTGTATTCTCTCTAGAGCATGTTGCTCTCTGTTTCTGTCCCTGTTTCTCTGTCTCTGTCTCTCTCTGCCTCTGTCTCTCTGTCTCTTTCTCTCTCCTCCCCTAATTCTCTTTCCTTCACTTTCTTTCCCTCCTTCCCCTTCCTAAAAGTCTCCAAATAAAATGTTTTACTTCACTGCTCATCTCCTCCTGAAATTCTTTTCTAGGAGGCAAGACAAGAACCTGGTAACCAGATAAGGCCTAGGACTGACTTTCCTGCTAAGAGCAATTCCTCACTCCAACCTGAGTTTGTGGCTCCCAGAGAAATCTGGTGACGGGGATCAACTCCCGTGCTGAGAAGACCAAGCAGAGGTCAGGTGTGGCTTGACGGCCACCTCGTGAGGCAGATGGACTCTGGCCTGTGCCGCACAGGGGATCATTATAGACTTTAGTGGTCCTAGTACTCCCAGCGAGTCTCAGGGTGACCAAGACGGATTGGCAGAAAGTGACCGTCTCCTCCCTGACTCACAAAAGCCACCCATGGGGACCACCTACATCAGAAGGGCAGACAGTCAGATGAACTAGTTACTCGATGACTTCAAATCTCACCTATCAAAAGTGTAGCACGGTAGCATGGTTCTCCTGATATTCATCGATTTGCTCGAGCGGGCCCAGTAACGTCTCCACTGTGAGACTTGTTGTTACTGTGTTTGGCATATAGAATACGTTACCGGTAGCTTGCCAGGCTTTGCCGTGCTGGTGAGATACTCTTGGTAGCTTGCTGGGCTCTCCGAGAAGGGGGATGAATCAAACCTGGGTTGGCCAAGTTGGCCACATGCAAAACAAGGGCCCTACCGCTGTGCTATTGCTCCAGCCTACAAAAGTTTATCCAATCAAAATAAATAATGAGAAATTTGAGGTAGGGGATGGATGGCATCTGATTAAAGGAAGGCCCCCCACCCAGGCCTGGCTTTTTGGCCCTTCAGCATTCACCAGCTTCTTGCTCTTCACATATACCCAGGCCGACTGCAGGATCAGGTAGAGATGGCAGCTTGAGCAGAGATCGAATGCCCAGGGAGTGAGAAAGTACTAGTACAAGAGTCTTGCCCATGAGCATGTGGCTGTGGTCCAAGACTTGGAAAACCAGGACAACAGGGAGTCACCTGTGTACAGTCCAGGTGAAGCCCAGGAGCAGGTGCAAAGCACAGGAGTTTCACCCGTTCCCACATGGTGGCCTAAAGAGAACTAAGGGCAAGGTCTCAAAATAATAAAATAAGTAAATAAAGTAACCACATAAATAGACGTGAAACCAAATTCCTGGAATTACATAATATAATAAACCAACAATAAGTCCACTACAAAATGAAAAATCAAATAAATGATAGAAACGCCAGAAGACCCAGTCATGGAAGGTCATCCAAGCTATACTGAGATTTTTCTCCAGGAACTTCAAACAGAAAACCTTTCCTAGGTTTCTAAAGTGGAGAGTTTTTCAAAATTACATCAAACTGGTTCATCAGAGCCTAACATGCTGTGGTGTTTTTAGAGTTTAACTGACCTGGGGGAAGGCGGGGGGGATAGCCAACTCCAACACACTATATCCATTCTAGACCACTTGATGGGGAGAGAAAATGACCTTGAAAAACAAGTGTTAAATTCACAGGCTAGAAAAAGATTTTGAGACTCAATCATAAGATGATAGAATGCTTCTCCAGTTCCCACACTTCAAGATCACATTTCTAGCAACTTATTTTGAAGCAGCTCCTTTTAACTGTTAGGTCATATCAAGCTACCAAGAAAAAAAATCACAAGATATACCAGGAGGCAAAAAAACATCATTTGGAGAGAGAAAGCAAACACCACAACCAGACATGACAGGAATGTTGGAATTATTAGATAAAAAAATTTAAAACAATTATGATTAAAGTCCTAAAGGTACTAATAAATGAAGAAGATACTATGCAAGAACAGATAAGCAAGGAGAGCCCAGAAATATGAATGCAAAAGAAATAGCAACAATAAGTCCTATTGATACAAGACACTATCATAGAACTAAAATGCCTTTGATGCGTTTCTCAGTAAATTGGATGTGACCGGGGAAAGAATATTTGAGCTATAGGGTATATCAATAGAATCCTTGAAAGCCAAAACTATAAAGCAAAAAGTTTGAAAAAAATGAAACAACAGAAGATAATACCCAAGGTCTGTGCAGTAGCTACAAAAGATATAATATATCTGCCATGGGAATATGGAAGCAAGAAAGAAAATGGTGTACAACAAATACTTGAAAGAACAAAGATTGAGAATTTCTCTAGATTAATGTCCAATTATTATCCTTTGAGAAAAGGAGTTTGTTTTATTTGCCTACTCTATTGCATCCTTTTGGAAGATCAGAAAGACAAGTTAAGCATTTTGTGGTAAGTTTTTTGTCAAACATAGTTTGACAGAAAGATTTTTTAAATACCAATTATTGTGAACTATCACTGAAACAGAAATTTCACCTCTAAAATAGCATTTCACTTCTTCACAGAAAAAAAAAAAGCAGCTATTTTTAGTTAATAAGGGAGCAGGAGCAAATTTAATGGCTATTTAATGGCTGATTAGTTTCCATGTATTATTTCTTATTTTTCAGTTATTGGAGTAGATGTCAAAAGCCTCCATATATGGAACTGAAATGCATAATTCTAGAAAATCCACCCTCTTTTCTGTCTACTGACCTCAGTATTTAATGGTGGAAAAAAGCTAATTCCTGACTTATAGGATGACGTTAGTTCAGGAATTGGGATTATCTGAATATATATATATATATATATATATATATCTCCAAATGAGCTTTGGCAGGAAAAAGATTCCCTACCCTTGCTTTGAAGGTGTTAACTTATTGTCTGAGGAAGTGTGAAAAACGGCCTGATGATTTTCCCTTAAAAGGCAGAAAGTGTTCAAGTCCATCCCCCATTTCAACAGAAGATTTCTTTGACTTGCAAATATGTTGGTAAGGTTTTATGAACTATAGCTCTCAGCATTTAAATTCAAAAGATCAGGCATTACAATCTCTTCTAAAAATAGTGAATAAAGTTTCTGGGAAAATGTAATGGAGATGTGTTACCTTCTCTAAAGAATCACATTTCATTGTAGCCAGACATTAGAAATAAAAATAAGATATGGCTCATGGTGGCTCAATTAAAAATTTAAATTAAAAATATATAGCTTATTACCTCCTACTTTTTAATAGATTTGCTCTTCAGTTCAACAAAATTTATGGAAAAAGTCACTTTACAGATAAAATTTAGAGTTCCTTTTTTTGTATCGATTCTCACAAATATGTAACAATATCAACAATCATAAAACTTACCTTTGGAAATGCTCATGAATTAAACAAAAGTACTACTGATTTCCAAAACAACTTTCACGGGGGTAAAGACAACTAATATATTTTTCATTTAGCCTTTCAAAAACCTTGGAACCTTCTCAGAGTGGGAGAAGGCAGTCTCCCGCCTCTCCCCATCCCCCAGGACTACAAGTTGTTGGGGTCTCAGCAGCCAGCCTGAGATTTTGACCAAACCCCCTGCCCCAGGAACTTGCTCCAGCACCCCCAACACATTGGAACTCTGGTTGAGGAGACAATGGGATGACGGGCATGACAGTTAACATTTGCCTGAGCCGATTAACTGGCCCTGAGAGCAGGGAATACAAATCATTAACTAACACTAGCACCTGTGCTGAGTTCAACGAGGTGAACGTGCTGTGCATGTGGAATGCCTCCCCTGCTCCACCAGTGTCTATATAAGAACCCCTGTGTGAGAGCTAATAAATGCATTGCTGATGGACCACCAGGTTCCCCCACCCCCCACCCCCACCCCCTACCCCCGCTGCGTGGTTCTTTCTCGGTGGTGGTGGCAGCCTGTGGTGTGGGGAGGGCCAAGACAGAGGCTTCTCTCCTGCCCTCTCCCTCTCCTATAGCGAGTAATTCCGGCAACTTTGGGGGATCATACTCCAGTGTGCTGAGGTTGACTGGCCAGGACCCTGATACAAGTGGCTTCAGCAGCCAGACCCCTGTCCCACTGCTATCACCGTGTTCATAATACAGTTGTGAAAAGCACAGCTTCACAGCTCCACAACTAATCTCAGAAGAGATGCCACACTGATAAAACACACAGGTATACAGTTATTTTGGCTGAGAACTCTGGGGCTTCCTACTTGGAAGGGGGTGGATCCAGTTCTTTCAGATCCTGGAGTTCCTGAAAGACAGTGCCACATATTTTGCCATGTAACACCTCCAAATTCCACAATTCTGAGATCTCAGTGGGAGGGCAGTGAATTAGATGGGAAAGTAACATAGAAACCAACTAAACTCAATAAGCAAAAACAATAACCCAGAAGGCTCAATTAGCAATAAACAGCTCAGAAAATTCTGACAATGACTTTAATAACCTCATTGTAAGATATAAAAATTTTCACAAATTTTCTTTTAGTGAACATTATTTTTAAAATATAATTTCACTTACCATTTTGTTGTAACTAGCAGCATAAAATTAATAATTTTGTGGCTTCAAAGGAGTCAGGCTTGGGTAGTGGGTGGGAAACTGGGGACAATGGTGGAGGGAAGGTCATACTGGTGGTGGGATTGATGGTGGGGTATCGAATGCCCAAAACAAGTGTATTATGAATAACTTTGTAGCCTTAAAAGTTAAAGAATATAAAATATATCATGTTAAGTATCATGGCAAAGCCTGGCAAGCTACCCGTGGCATATTTGATATGCCAAAAAACAGTAACAATAATGGGTCTCATTTCCCTGACCTTGAAAGAGCCTCCAATATGGCAGCTTTGGGAAAGACAAGTAAGGAGAAACTGCTAAAATCTCAGGGTTGGGACAAAGGGAGAAATTACTGGTGCCCACTCTGAGTAAATCGATGACCAATGGGATGACAGTGATACAGTGATCACAGTGATATGTTAAGTAAATTTATGTTTCCTCCTTCTTTTGTCCCTCAATTCCTTCTGACTAGCCATCACTCATAATTAATTTTATTTTCTTATCAATAAATAGATAGGTAGATGATGATCCATTGAAGAGAGAAAATAGTTGGAGTTAGAAAAACAGTAGGATAACTTGGGGTTTTTTTTGTCATTGTTGTTACTGTTACTGTGTTTGGCATATTGAATACATTACGGGTAGCTTGCCAGGCCCAGCCATGCGGGTGAGATACTCTTGGAAGCTTGCCGGGCTCTAAGTCCCAAGATGGAGACGTTACTGGTCCTCTCGAGCAAATCGATGAACAACGGGAGGACCGTTGTTGTTGTTGTTGTGGTTTTGGCATTTTGGTTCATACCCAGTGAGGCATAGGGGTTACTCCAGGATTTGCACTCAGGAATTACTCCTGGCAGTGCTGAGGGAAACATATGGGATGCTGGGAATTGAACATGAGTCAGCTGCATGCAAGGCAAACGCCCTACCTGCTGTACTATTGATAAGTTTTTTTAAATAAAAATTACAGTATCACTGGTGTCTCATCACTGTTGTAATTTATGCATTTAAATATAGCAAACTGATATCTAGCTAAAATAAAGGTACATGTAGCAAAAATGCCAGCAGATGGCATTATACTATTTGTATATATTCACTTCAGTTTTATGAATTAATAATTCATGTTCAAATTTTGGGAGAAATGAAATATTCATAATTTAGCCATGTTAGTACTATGAATTTATTTCCTTGGTGTAACCTTAGATAAAAGTTAATTTGTGATTAAAAAAATACTAAAATCTTAGTGACTCTATAAACAAAAGGCACTTTTATTTTACATTATGCCATTAACAATGTGACAATATATTATTTAATTAATCCATCAGTTCTCTACTGTAAGAGCACCTACTGGTGAGGTGATGAAATAGACACTATCTGGAATATTTCGGGCATCAGAATAGAAAAAGAAAAGTAATATCCTCACATTTCCATGCCCTATTTAAGTCCTTTGATCAAATTTGTAATCAGATATAAAGCAGTATGAATAGAATAAATCAGATATAAAGCAGTATGAATAGAGTTAGCAGTATATATATCAAAATGCACACATTTAATAAACTGCCAGAAATAACACTTGCATTTGATATATTTCAAAGTATTCATCATATAAATGTTAATTTATTTCTGTCACATAATAATACAAGTTGTGCTGGAAGAAACATTTTAACATAAACACTAGATTATTTTGAACTAATGTTAGCAAGTACAAATTTAGACTATTTTTTGTTATAAGAATCACAATTTTCTGGGTTGGAGAGACAGTGCAGAGATTAAGGCATTTATCTGGCATATGGCTCATACTAGTTCAATCCCTGGCACTTGAGTATGGTCCCCTGGGTACCAGCCTGACTGATCCCAGATTCTGTGACTTCTCTGAACATCATCTCATGCCCTCATGCAGTGTGGAACAGACTGAAGATTGTCAAGGGTTGTAGAAAGAAGCAAGGAATGAGACAGAGAGAGGTGATCTGTCAGACTGTAGAGTGACCAATTAAGACCAATCAAAATAAGAGTAGCGAGCTTTTAATCTCTTCCTGCCAGAGTATGAAAGGCTACACTGCAGGACACATTATTTTTCCTATTCTGTTATCTCCCCTGTAATAGTGTTATTTTTAGACAAGTGAATGGGCCCACCTGGGGTAGCCATACTTCTGAAGAGGGAAGGGAGAGGGAAGAAAGGACCTAGGGGTAGGTTGACAACTATTACTGAGTAAGAGAAGAGAAAAAATATTCAAGAACCCCCTCAGGCAAGTCCTGTCCCCAAAATGGAGACCCCAGAAAAGGAAAGCCTCTATCTTAGGCCCTTAAAGCGGCCTCAGATGTAGGTGGTTGATCTGGAATTCAGACTATTTCCAGTAGCCTGGGAAACCCTGGGTGGGAAAAGGGGCTCAAGTCCTTGCTTGCCAGTCCCTTCAGTGACTGCAGTACACAGGCTCTGCATCGAATCTTGGGTGGAGAGGGAAGTTTTTCTTTGTGAGAGTTTTCCTTTATGACATTTGCTAAAAAACAAAAAGCAAGCAAGCAAACACACACACACACACACACACACACACACACACACACACACACACACACACCCTTTTGCAATTGCTTATGGTTTAGTCAGAATGATCACACAGCTGTCCAACGTGTTTTGCCCATGATTTAATCTAATACTGAGTGATTAGCTTTGAGGAATTCTCCTGAAAATCTTTGAATTGGGGTTGAATTCTGCCCCATCCTAATAATTACTGGAAGTCATCACCTCTTTTACCTTATAAAACAACTTATGTTGGACAGAAAATCTTTGTAGGGGTAATGATGTAAAATCAGAATAATCAGTAATTGCGACGGAATGACAGTACAGTGGGGAGGGCATTTGTCTTGTACGTGGCTGACCAGGGTTTGATCCCCAGCATCCCATAGGACCCCCGAGCAATGTCGGGAGTAATTCCTAAGTGCAGATCCAGGAGTAACCCCTGAGAATAGCCAGATGTGACCCAACACCCCCCCCAAAAAAAAGAAAAACAAAAAAGAAGCACACAGAATAATCAGAATGGACTCAATTTGGTATTTTTCACCTTACAAGTAGGGAATACTTAGAATGACTCTTCCTTCTTAGCCAGGAAGGAATACTTAGAATGACTCAGCCTTCTATATTAGACTGAAGGCAAGAGGGTTTCTTCTTTCTTTGGTGTGAATCAACAGGCTAGGACACAGACTTGGACATAACTACAAATTTGAACAGGACTTTAAAAAGTTTGATAATAGCAACTTATGTGATGCAAGTTTACATGTTAAATATCAGAGAGTGAATGTAGGGGTAAGTAGTTAAGAAGTAACTGTGGAAAAAGGAGGTTGTTAGAGATTGGATAAGGAAATGGTTGGTATTGTAATGAAGAGGATGAACAATGTGATGGGATAAAAATCGCATTGCAGATGGAAATAAAGGCAAAGAGTTCGCACTCCTCATTCATTCCGTCACTTATTTATTCAGTAGACGTTCTCTAAGTACCTAATATATTTCAAGTACTATATTATGCAAGGAAAGCAAATATAAAACATCAACCACAGTGTTCCCATAATACTCACAGACTAATAGAAGAAGTTGAATGTACAACATCAATTTTAATACGTCCTCCTAAAGGCTGAAAGTGGATTATTGGGCCTCAGAGGATCAGCAACTATACAGAATAGAAGTCAAATGTGCCACTTGATTTCTGTCTTAATAAAATTTAGCTGACTGAAGAAGGGTGTTCAGAGAATAGGAAATTGCTTCAATTAGAGACAAGAGTATCTGCATAAAAATAGAAGTGAGAGACAATGCAGCATTTCACTGAATTCTACAAATCTTGAGTTAATGAAGAAAAATCTTGTAGGTTTATATGATATAATGATCACTGTAATTCTGTGGATGATGTTTCTTTTCTTTTTCTTTTTTTATTTACACAAGAATAGATAATTAGAAACATTCCCCCTCATCAGGGTTAGAGTGACAGTAAAGCAGGCAGCATGCTTTGCATACAGCCGGCATAGGTTCAATCCCAGCATCTTATATAGTCCCCTGTATCCTGCCAGGAATGATCTCTAAGTTCAGAAGCAAAAGTGAGTCCTGAGTAACTCTGAGTGTGACCTATTCCATGCAAACAGCACATTTATTGATTTACAGCATCTGCCATAATGGACAATGACTAAGCATCATGGACTGAAAGATGTGAATCAAAGTTGATCTTGGCATCAATATCAAAGATTCACACTCTACTCATCATCTGTGTAAAGTTAATGTTTCTGTTCAGTTTTATAAAGAATGCAAGGGAATAACTCAAAGATCTGAAATACATGCCTTGTTCATGCAAGGACCTGGATTGTCTCCCCAGCATCACATAATCCATGAGCATTGCTGATTGTGGCTTTCTTTGCTGCCAGCATTATCAGCCTCAGTGTAATTGAGTGTGGGCCCCTGGAGAGCCAGGGCTCTGCTTGTGAGGTTTCAATCCTTTCTTAAAAAAAAAAGGAGGAGTCTGGAGAGATAGCACAGCGGGTAGGGCGTTTGCCTTGCACGCAGCCAACCCGGGTTCGATTCCCAGCATCCCATATGGTCCCTTGAGCACCTCCAGGAGTAACTCCTGAGTGCAGAGCCAGGAGTAACTCCTGTGCATGGCCAGGTGTGACCCAAAAAGCAAGAAAAAAAAAGGAGTAAAAAAGAACACGTGGCATTTTATTGATATCTGTAATCTCTGACCTAAAAGTTCCAAAATCGAAGTATATGTAACATTTTAAATAATGTTCTCAATTTCTTTTATTCCTAAGAAATCACTGCTAATTTCCAGGAATAATTTTACTCTCTTTTTCAAAATGTTAATACTTTTATTGATCTGATGGAGAGAATGTCTTTTGTTTTTTGTTCGGTTTTGCTGTTCACATCCAGTGGTGCTTACTCCTGGCACTGAGCTCAGAGATCTCTCCTTTTGGTGGCTGAAGAACCATATGGGGTGGCTGGGATTGAGAATTTTCTGCTAGTGTGCAAAGTAAGGGCTCTTTCTGCTGTACGATCGCTCAGGTAACAAAGTGAATTTTAATGAATCCACGTTCATTTTAAATGGTAAATTTTATCATCACGGCACCCTGCATTTCCCAATTGTAGAATAAAATAAGTTGCTTGAAGTCAGCCTAGTCTACCACAGGACAAAAATATGAGAGAGAGAAAGAGAGAGAGAGAGAGAGAGAGAGAGAGAGAGAGAGAGAGAGAAGAAAAGTGTCTGCTGTGGTTTGGGGTAGATGGTGTGGTGATGGGAGGGAAACTGAGGAAACCGGTGCTGGGAAATGTACACTGGTGGAGGGATGGGTGTTAGAACACCGTGTGACTAAAACCTAGTCATGAACAGCTTTGTAAGGGTCTATTTCACAGTAACTCAATAAAATAATCTCAAAAAAAATCAAAGGAGGCTATTACTACTGGTTAGTAGTACAAGTTTTACCATTTAAACACATAGAAAGAAAGACATATAATGAAATAATATGAATATTGTAATATGATACTGATCAAAACCATAAAATAGTAATTTTGAAATTTTGAGTATGTTGCATCTCTTCCGATACTTTCAGTATTCTTTTTTCTTTCTTTTTTTGGGGGGGAGGGTCACACCCACATGCTCTGAGGTTACTCCTGGCTCATGCACTCAGGAATTACTCCTGGAAGTGCTCGGGGGACCATATGGGATGCTGGGAATCGAACCCGGGTTGGCCGGTTGTGCAAGGCAAACAACCTGTCTGCTGTTCTATCACTCTAGCCCCCATTTTTTTATGAAGGTCAAAATACCTTTCAGAGAATTTCTTTTAAGATTATAAAATATAATGTAAGTATTTGCTCATGGAGAAAAGAAATGTTTTATATACCAGCAGATAAATAATTGCATCATACAATACTGTTTTTCCTTCATAAAAGGCAAAATATAAAGGTAAAAATTCATTTCTAAGTCACTTGTTAAAAAATGTTCTAGTCTGATGTGTTCTTTAAAATGCATTTTGGATTTCTCATAACAGCCAGGAAGTTAA
Source organism: Sorex fumeus (assembly GCF_029834395.1). Classification (NCBI taxonomy): domain Eukaryota; kingdom Metazoa; phylum Chordata; class Mammalia; order Eulipotyphla; family Soricidae; genus Sorex; species Sorex fumeus. The sequence continues at coordinate 29,562,791 of NW_026606064.1, forward strand.
ATTCTCTCATTTTGCTCATGTTTGTTCTCTATGAAAGGTTCTCTTCTGGAACAGAAAGATTTCAAGGAACTGTTGATAAATGATATGTTGCATACGATTGCTACTTTGACATATTATTCTATTCAGAACTAGTTTTCTGGAAAGGTATATGCTCTTCTTGAATATTGGTCCCTTAATAATCTCCTCTTGAGTAACTTCAGAGAGTATTTTCAGAATAATAAATCCACCCATAAAGGAGAGGTTCTATCCAGAGACTGGAGACTTCACAAAGAAATCACCAAGGAGAATCTTTACAGTGTGCATCAAAATTATTTGTCTCCATGAAACAAAAATAGTCCCAGAGACTTCCTTGGGTATGATTATGGATAGTGTCTGACCCTCACTTCCTTGATATTGGGAATATTTATCTTGTTCCAATTGTCAGTAGTGCCTGATTATGTTAAGGAACTGATTCTTTAATCTAACTGATCTTGGTTCATTTAAAGAATCTCTTCTACATCTCTGGTTTCAGTTGTTCTTATAGTTTCCAGTCTAGGTATCATTCTGCTCCCTGCCAACGCCAGACTCCCTTTCAATAACTCCTGTATGCCAGAATCACTCAGTGTTCTTTTTGATTAATGTCCATTCTCATACACTATCTTGGGGTGGACAGTACTCAAGTGATTTTTAGTACTATTAAATCAAAATTTGTAGTTTATGATTAATCACAAATCTTTTGTGAGGTATCAACAAACACACTTAAATTTTATAATAATTCTGCGTGACTTCATACAAGTGTAGTGAGATTTTAAAATATTCTATGAAAGTGTTCTGTGAAGTCATATGTAAAATATATTTAAAAATCAACATTTAATTCTATTAATGTAGTAATATGCTGCTAATAAATTATTGAGTACTTTTATCATTAAAAGAAAATATTATTGAGTAATTCTGTCTACCATACTCTCAGCTCTATTTCTTTCTAATTACCAACATATTAGTATATACTTAGGAGATATATACAAACATATATATCTAAGCAGTATTATTTCAGTAAAAATGGAAGAGTATTTTTATCACTCAAAGGACATAGAACTTTGCATTATGTACTTATTTTATTATTCTGGCTGGAGCAATAGCACAGCAGTAGGGCGTTTGCCTTGCGCCCAGCCAGCCCGGCAGAGCCGGGTTTGATTCCTTCGCCCCTCTAGGAGAGCCTGGCAAGATACCGAGAGTATCTCGCCTGTACGGCAAAGCCTGGCAAGCTATCCATGACGTATTCAATATGCCAAACACAGTAACAACAAGTCTCAAAGTGGAGACGTTACTGGGCCCGCTCAAGCAAATCGATGAACAACAGGAGGACAGTGGGACAGTGTTTATTATTCCAGAGACAATACCTATGATCAGAGAAATGTAATCTCTTCTGCCCCTATGGTTTCCAGTTATTCTTGATCACACTTGATCACTTGACATTCGTTACTCATCAATTTGCTCGAGTGGGCACCAGTAACATCTCCATCTGTTCCTGTCCAGTGCTAGTGTAGTCCAATGGCATCTGCTAGCTCCAGAAACACAAAGAGCCTCAAACCGATCACTCAGGGTTTTGACGAAGAAGTCTGACCATCTCATAGGTGAGCGGCCACACAATCTTTTGAGACCCTGTGGAATCCAGTCAGTAATGGCTCTAGTCCAGCGGTCATCTCCAAATCTCATTATGTGTCCAGCCCATCTGATTTTCGACACCTTGGCAAATGAGACAGCGTCCCTGATTCTTGACCATCGACAGAGATCAGATCTCCGGATTCTTTCTCTCATTTGAGTGACACGTGATACTCCAAGCATAGCTCTTTTGATTCCTCTTTGGGAGACCCGAATAGTGTTTTCATCCTGTTTTTCTAGGGCCCAGGTCTCTGAGGTGTATGTCAATGCAGGAAGAACAGTGGAATCGAAGAGATGTGCCCCGAGCCGGAGGTTCTTTGTCTTCTTAGCTATTTCTTTGACGTTTTTGAAGGCGTTCCAAGCCACTTTCTTTCTCCTGTGCAACTCAGGTGCCAGGTCATTTGTCATGTTGACTTCTCGACCTAGGTACACATAACTGCTGCGTTCAGAGATGTTCGTTCCATTGAGAGCAAATGGAACATCAGGAATGAGTCTATTTCTCATAAACATTGTCTTTGTGAGGTTCAGTTGTAGTCTGATCTTTCCACACTCACAATTGAAGTCGGCCAGCATTTGTGCCACTTGGCTGATATTTGGTGTTATTAGAATGATGTCATCAGCGAAGCAGAGGTGATGTAGTTGCTGACTATCTATCTTCACTCCCATTCCTTCCCATTCCATTTGCTGCATGACGTTCTCGAGGGTGGTACTGAAGAGTTTCGGTGGAATGGTATCACCCTGCCGAACCCCTCTCTTGACATCAATGATCACTTCTTTGTAGAATGGTGAGATCCTGGTAATAAATCTGTAATACAGCTCACGGAGGATCCTGATGTATTGAGTTTGAATGCTCTTTTTGGCTAGGACTTCGATGACCACTTCAGTCTCAACAGAATCAAAGGTCTTCTTTAAATCAATAAAAGTTAGACAGAGCGGCATCTTGAACCTCTGAGAAGTCAGAACAAATATCTCCAGTTGTTCTTATTGTTTCCAATTTAGGTATCATTCTGGTCCCTGACAATCCCTGACAATAATAGACTTTGATCATTTAATCTTGCTTTGTAGCAAGAGTGGACAATTAAAGCCCAATTTTTCTTCAATCAAATTTTGCTATGAAGTAATGAATTCAAATTACATGAAGATATCACTTATAACGTAGTAGAGAACTTTCTAAGATAGCTGTGATGTCCATATTTTTTATTCACTAAGAAGCATCTCTATATGTTCTTATATAGTTTATTAACACTGTATGTCAGTGAATTTAACCTTTGTAGCAAGGAAATTTTTATTTTTTGTTAATTGTTGTTTATGGGCTGTAGTGATAGCAAAGTGGGTAGGGCATTTGCCTTGCTCACGGCTGACCCTGGTTCGATTCCTCCATTCCTCTCAGAGAGTCTGGCAAGCTACTGAGAGTATCCCACCAGCACAGCAGATCCTAGCAAGCTCCCCGTGGCATATTGGATATGCCAAAAAACAGTAACAACAAGACTCACAGTGGAGACATTACTGGTTCCTGCTCCAGCAAATGGATGGACAAGAGGACAGTGCTACAGTGCTACAGTTAATTATTTTGGGTACAATGTTTCACGAATCTACATTGGCTATATGTTAGCTATAGGAACCATATTTAAGCTTACATCATTTTGTGCTTGATTTTGAGTCACACCTGGAGCTGTTTAAGGATTGCTTCTAGAGGTGCTCAGGGAACTACATATTATGACAAGGATCAAACCAGGCTCTGTCTTATGTAAAATGAGTGCCTTAGTCCCTTTACTATCTCTCTTGCCCCTTAACTTGTATGTTATTACTACTTCAAGACTCAAAATTGATTGGAATGTGCTAACAGCCTATAGAGTTCCCATGGAGTGTGAGTAAAACACAAGAATGTAATTTGGAGAAAATTGTATATAATGTTGGATTAACTAACAAGAGTGAGTTTTGACTTCCTAGATAATTTTTAAAATGAGGACAGTGAAGACTATAATCTACTTCTAATTTTGGCTTTGAGCTTTCTGGAAGGCATATAAAAGAATTTAAAGTAGTCATTTCAGTTTAATCGTCGGGAAGCAAACTCAATTTCATCTATCTATATATAGCTGCACAATGATGAACACAATGCAGATATTTCATAAATGTTTGCTAAGTGGTTGATTGGTGTAAGTACTTAGTAAATGTGTCATGAATACCATTATCTGATAAATAAGAATGTTGAATGAAGTCTCTTTTGGAAAGTTCATTGTCCTGATCTATAAAAATTAATAACTGGGTATTATAATATGAAGATAACAATCAAGAAAAAACTAAGAAAACATTGGGTAATAAACCACATACTTCTGTAAGAACTGAAGATACCAATCTTTACTACAAAAAAATGAAAATTTTAAGAAGACATTTTATAAGTTTAGTGTTAATATAATTTTAAATGTTTGCAAAAGTAATTTCTCACTTTTGGAAAATGCATGTTTTATTTGTCTCTGTGCAAAGACTTTCAGTGTTTATTTACTGACCCTATACTTTTCTTATAAAGAAAACTGTGGTTGAATGTGTGTATATAAGTTATGCAACTTTTTTCTTTAGTATCAAATACATAAATTGTAATTCCATATATATATATATATATATATATATATACAAAACGCTCTGAATTTTTAAAGGAAACTTGATTATTGGTTATATTTTTGGCATCTCCATTCTAAAGAATCTGTCAGAAACATCACTTATCCAGGGAGGAGTTAGGTCTCAATAGGACAAAATTCTCATTTTCATTTATCAATCTTTCAATATGGAGTTACCAGTAGGGTATTGTCTGAGCAAAAGTGAGCTGAAATTCCCCAAGTTTATTCTAGATGAGATGATCTGTTAATCAGCCAGCAGAACAGCTTCCATTTTAAAATACTTAAAACTGTCAGACTATTTTTATTGATTTCCTATGATGATTATCCTGAATCTATAACAGAGGTAGAAATGCAAAATTGCCCATTTTGAAATTCTTTACGTAATATAAACCATAATCTGAGAAGACTCAATATATGCTGTCATTTGTAGACTCTGTAGTCTTTTGTATTACTTGAAGCTTTCTTTTGCCAATATAAATGAATGAATAACTGGATAATGATAAAACATAATGTACATACTCACAGGAATACTGTTATTTAGCTATTAAAAAAAGATAAAATTGTGACTTTTGCAGTAGCATAGATGGAATTTGAGATGATTATGTTCAGGGAAATAAGTAAGGGAGTGAAATACAATCAAAATGTGCTTGCTATCTTTGAGGAATATAATACCTCATGGAGTGTGTAGAAAATTAAATGAAATTAAAGATTTCAGAGTTTTTGTGGGAATTATTAAAACATATCATCCACCTTCTAATATTTAGCATCATCTGCTAACCTTCACATTTATTATGTGAACAATTATCCCCCAATTGTTCAAATGGCTCTAGAAACCCTGTTATTTTCACTGATATTTTCATTACATTTATTAATAATTGTTATGTATTATGCTTTCCTCATAAAGGATTATTCTATGTCAAAATAATCAAATCAAATGCAGCTTTTTATTGGTCATGATGATTTTAATTTTATTAGAACAGTTTTAGGCACCATTGTTTACAATACTCTTAATAGTAGTGTTACCCGAATGGAGCATTGTATCACAACACCCTCCACTAAAACATCCACTTCCCTCTATCATTGTGTCAGTGTCACCCTTCCTCTTACCATCCAATTTCTGCCACCATCCCATAGAAGGAAGTCATAAACTTCCTACTAAGCTGAGTTCTCAGTTTCTGTTGCTTTTGGGCATTTATCATTTTCTTCCTTTTTTTTAATCATGCCTCAAATATGAGAGAGATTATTCTGTATCTTTCCCTCTCCTTTCTTCACGCAGCATGACATTCTCCAGATACATCCATGTACCAGCAAATCGTATGATTTTGTCTTTTAAAGCAGATCAAGTAGTAATTCATTGTATATGTTTATCGAGTCATCTGTTCTTGGGTTATTTCTAGATTTTGGTTAAAGTGAAATGTGTTGCAACGAACATAGGAATGTCTTTTTGGAATAGAGATCGTGTGCCCTGGGAGTAAATAACAAGTTGTGCAATTGCTGGCTCATATCAAAGCTCAATTTTTAGTTTTTCAAAAGTGCTCAACATTCCATCAGCAGTGAGTAAGGATTTGTTTTTTCCTACATCCGTGTCAACACTGGTTGTTTTTGCTCTTCGTGTTGTGTGCCAGTCTCACCAGAGTGAGACTCTTTTTAAAAATTGCGTTTTTAAAAAAAATTCTTTTTTTTAAAAAAAATGTGTTTCCTGATGATAAGTGATACAGTCTTTTCATATATCTTTTAATCCTCCTGATTCTTCCTCCTCTTCCTTCTTCTCCTCCCCCTCCCCTTCCCTTCCTTTTCTTTCCTCTTCCTCTTCCTCCTCTTCCTCTTCCTCATCCTCTTCCTCTTCCTCTTCCTCTTCCTCTTCCTCTTCCTCTTCCTCCTCCTCCTCCTCCTCCTCCTCCTCTTCTTCTTCTTCTTCTTCTTCTTCTTCTTCTTCTTCTTCTTCTTCTTCTTCTTCTTCTTCTTCTTCTTCTTCTTCTTCTTCTTCTTCTCCTCCTCCTCCTCCTCCTCCTCCTCCTTCTCCTTCCCCTTCTCTTTCTCCTGCTTCTTTCTCCTCCTTCTCTTCCTTCTTTCTCCTCCTCTTCTTCTTCTTTGGCTTTTTGGGTCACACTGGCGATGCTTGGGGATTATTTCAGGCTCTGCACTCAGGAATAACTCCTGGTGGTACTCACAGGACCATATGGGATGTTGGTGATTGAGCCCAGGTCAGCCACATGCAAGGTAAATAACCTACTGACTATCTAATTGCTCCAGCCCCACTCCTTCATCTTCTTCAAGGAAGTTTCTGTTCATCTCTTCCTTGTTAGGTTATACCAATGCTTCATGTATCTTAGATATTAACCCTTTTCAGGTGAGTATTGGGAAAATATTTTCTGTCAGTAAGTTTATGGGGGTTTCTGCAGAGCCTCCTGCCCACCCTACTGCCCACCTGGCTGTCCTCCTTGGAGGGGGTTGTGTTGAGTTTCCCTCCCCACCCCTAGCAGAGCCCCGGCAGCCGAAGACCTCCAGAACCAGTCACAGCCAAGCTGAAACCACTCTCCACACATTCGGACAAACCTCATGCATGAAGGAACCGGCAGAGGAACCCAGGGATGCGGGTCTCAGGACTGAGATCTTCAAGCCTGCTCGGATTGGGACTGGGCCTTCTTCACTCAGATCCCCCATCTTGTAGTAGGTAGGTGGTAGGCATTACACCCACCAGCTGCTGCCAGCACCAGGTGGTCCCATCAATGGCCAAGACACAGAGACTATAAAACCCAGCTCCAGAAAGCACTTGGCAGGGAAACAATTGTTTCATTGAAACAATGTAATTGAACAAAAGCATCATTGTTGTCTGGAAGCCCAGTACAATCTAAACTTATGTATCCTGAATATTCCTGGACATTTCCCCAATGTCTGCTTCCTTTTAGAGACCTATAAAAGTCTGTTTCTTATTCAATAAAGACGCTTCATGAACACTGCTGTCAGTCCTTCGTACCCCATTGTCCTTCTCCCTCCACTTCGGGGAACCTGTTCGATTTAGCTGCATGGGGTGTGGCAGTTCATTTTGATTTGACTTTTGTTCATGGTGTTAGGAATGGTCTGTGTTCATTTTCTTACATGTACAGACCAGTTCTCCAAGCACCATTTGTTAAAGAGGCTTTCTTTGTTCCACTTTATAATTTGAACCTTTTTGTCAAAGATTAACTGTTCACAAACTTGATGATATATCTCTGAATTCTCATTCTATTCCATTGTTAGAAGAGTCATACTCTTATTTCAAGTTGATAAATAAGGCTCAGAAAACTCATTTAATACTTTATGACAGGGCTGGAGCAATAGCACAGTGGGTAGGGCATTTGCTTTGCACACGGTATCATACACTTGCTTTGTATGATACCCAGCATCCCATATGGTCCCCTGAGCACCGCCAGGAGTAATTCCTGAGCCCAGAGCCAGGAGTAACCACTGTGCATCGCCGGTGTGAACCAAAAACAAACAAACATTATAACAAAATACAAAATAGAGAACATAATTCTGCATATTACCAGCTATTCATAAGACTAATCCAAGATTTAGAAAAAATAGATGTTTATAATGTTTGGCCCATTCACTATGGAATAATGTCCTATAATATATCAATATGGGCAATACTTTTGAAGAATTTACACAGATATGGCAAACTATTGACTATAATGTGTTATTAGAATATATGATCCAGATAGTTTTATTTCTGTAGTCCCGTCTTTATCATTTTTCATGTTCATTTATCCATATTCTTTATTCCAGGCAATTTTAGATAGCGCAGCGATATACTCACACTTAAAGTATTTAGGCCCTCTTACGCAGAGAAATTGATTGGAAAAGTGATAATCTTGCATTAGTACTTAAAACAATCTGATAATGCCTTTCCTGGAAACAATACAAGCACTTCTAAGTCTCAACCTTGAAAAATGACACTCCTTGAGATGGTAGAATTTGTCTCCAGATAGCTGAATTCACAGCATAAAAAAAATTCAGATATAGCTTTTCCTTTCAGAATGATATTGCAGTATGCAGAGAGACTGGTTAGCAGTGTATGTAAATTTTGAATATGCCTTTTTAATTTCTTTCTAAGCTATGACTCTGGTCTCTATACATAATCTACTTACTATCCTGTGCAACAGATAGAATAGATGAATGAACAGTTTATGTCATTTTTATAGGTTTTGAAGCCCAGATACACCCAAGAATGTGGGAATGTCATGGACTCATTTCTAACCCTTAGAAGATAGCAAATATAAGGTGGGCTGCATAATGGATTGCTAATGGTTTAGAGAGCCTCAGTCTATTTTTACAATTGATAAGTTGTTGTACCTTGGGTAGACTATTACTATCTTTTTCTTCTTTCTTTTTTCTTTTTTTTTCTTTTTTTGCTTTTTGGGTCACACCCAGAGATGCACAGGGATTGCTTCTGATTTTACACTTAGGAGTTACTCCTGGAGGTGCTCAGAGAACCATATGGGATGCTGGGAATCGAACCCCGGGTTGTCCACATGAAAGGCACACACCCTACCTTCTGTACTATTGCTCCAGCCCTGTATCTTTAAATTTAAATTTCTTCATCTACAAAGAGAAAGCATTGACTCATTGATTTCATAAGGCCAGTTAAATGAAAACATTTTCCCCCTGTAAATTGTCAAACTGTGTTCAACAAGTTTCGCTTGCATTTTGATATTTTATTTTACTATGGTAGAGCCTTAAAGTATTGGATCATTTGGTGTGTGTATGTGTGTGTGTGTGTGTGTGTGTGTGTGTGTGTGTGTGTAGACAAGTGCTGTGGGCCATTGAAATGGCTTCCAACAGACAGTGCAGGGATGAAGTGTTTGCCTCCTGTGGACACAGTCATCATTAATGTGGTGTTAACACAGCCAATTCTTCCTTCATCTTAATATCACACAGGGGGCTTTGACCCTATCTCATTGTCCTGTTTGGACTGGACTTTCAATTAACTAAAATCTAACAAGCGAAGCTCATTTCCACACTGTCTGCACTTTTTTTGTGTCAGTGATATTAGACTCTCTTAGGTGGGTCATTCAAAAGGTTTACAGGACACTCACACATTGGTGTCCTACTTTTCATGTAGAATAGAACTTTTCATGTATTGACCCTAGAAAGAGAATTGATAGATTAATTTGTTTTATCTTTAGAGAAATATACTTCACTAGGCATGAGTGGTGAAAAAATAATTATGAAGCATGATCAGAGAGAAAAAATATCATTTAAATCATTAGGGCAAATTACAGTTGTTCTATATTATAGCTCACTTTTGATAGAAAAGATATACCATGGAAGAATTCAAATAGTTTAAATACTTTAGATATTATAAAACTAAAGAATGTGATCCACATACCAATCCCCAAACTATCACCAGCCTCTGTGTATCACAGAATCCAAGCTTTTAGTTCAGAAACTAGAGGAAATTTCTGTATGGAGAAAACCAGAAAGATTTTCCATAAGGATGTCAAACATTCCCACTGACTTGTTAGTGATTTCCTCTCTCCAGAATAATATCTCTAATAATGCCTTTGGGCTAAATAAGTAACTTAAAAAATCTTTCATTTTAAAAAATGCACGGTTTGGGACTGGACCTGTCAGTAGCTAGACAGTTACACCCTCCAACTGCCGTGTAACCCCAACAACGGCCAGGATCCAGAGATTATCACAACAAGCTCCTGGGAGAGCACAAGGCAGAGTCTCCTACCCTGTGTCTGACTATCCTCGCCAGGGCCCAACAGCTGAAGACCTCCAGGCCCCAACCAAGGCCTTACTGGGGCCACTCTCCACACACTTGGATAAGCCTCAGACATAACAGAACTGGCAGAGGAACCCAGGTGTGTGGGACCCGGGGCTGAGATCTCCAAGCCTGCACGGTTTGGGACTAGACACCCTCCAACTGCCGTGTAACCCCAACAACGGCCAGGATCCAGAGATTATCACAACAAGCTCCCGGGAGCACGTGGCCGCATTCGCGGCCGCACGACTATTTATTTACTTTTCTCTAAGTTTTCAGGGTACCTTAAATATCCAACCCGCATGGCAGAGCCTGGCAAGCTATCCGTGGTCTATGCCAAATAGACCAAATTGATATGCCAAATCCAGTAATAAATGGATCTTATTTCCCTAACCCTGAATATGCAGAGTCGAGAAGGATATGGAAGGAGAGGCTTATAAAACACCAAGGCAGACATAGGCTGCCAAAACGCAGAAAAACAAAAATGATTATCTGTACTTTTAATGCTCGTACGCTGGCATCTGCTGCATCCATTGAAGACCTTATGGTACAAGCGCGAAAGATCAAGTTCGACATCATTGGTCTGACCGAAACAAGAAGACATCAATCCCATCATGCTGTTTTCGACACTGGAGAAGAACTGTTCCTTGGAACATGTGATAAAAGAGGCGTCGGTGGTGTCGGTATCCTTGTCAACACAAACTTAGTCACGAGCATTGATTCATTTGAATGCCTAACAACCCAAATCGGATGATTACACTTGAATAAATGTGGCTCACTACCGGCAGTTTCTATCTTTGTTGTCTATGCACCAACATCCAGTTATGGTGAAAGAGAAACTGAGAAATTCTACATGGAGCTGGAGAAGTTCTATAAAGAAGATCACACCTTCTACAAGATCATTGTCGGTGATTTTAATGCCAAGATAGGACCAAGAAGATCAGTCGATGAGCTCCACATCGGAACCCATGGCCTGGAATGGAACGAACAGGGTGACAGACTGTCTGAGTTCATCATGTCAACCAAAACCTTCCATGGTAACTCACAATTCTAAAAGGCTGAATCTAAACGTTGGACATGGGAGTCTCCCGATGGACGGTTCCACAATGAAATAGACCACATCATATTCAATCGGCGGTTTTGCCTAACCGATGTTGCTGTTGTCCCAAAATTCCAAATGGGATCAGACCACCGTCTTCTTCGTGCAAAATTCTACCTCACAGAACGAGGAGAAAAGAATGCAAGGTTTAAGAAGAGGACTCCCAGAACAACCACCAACTGGGAGCTCTTTGGCTCTATTGCGGCAACATGGGAAGATGCCATCATTGACAACATTGATGAGGAATACGATCGAATGATTCAGCACCTCCATGATTGTGCAAGGAATGGCAAGAGAGAGATAACCACAAAAAACCGTCTTTCTTCGAACACTCTTGAACTTATTCGCCAACGTGGCTTGGCACATGCCTCAGGCAACCACAAGCGAACATCCGAACTGGCAAAACAGTGCAGAGAAGCCATCAAGGATGACCTCAAAAACAGGAGAGCAGCAGTACTGGTAGATGCAGCAGAAGCTGGGAAAACCATTCGTAATGCCCGCCTGTCCTTCACCAACTACAAAACCAAGATGTCTGCCCTCCGACATCATGATGGATCTATCACATCTTCCAGAAGGGCAATGGAGAAGATTATTCATGATTTCTACTCAGATCTCTTTAATAGCCACATCCACTTGCCCACATACCACATACCACATGATGGATATGTCGTTCCCAATGTTCTCCCTTCCGAAATCCAACATGCCATCTCGTCGGTAAAGAAACAAAGAGCACCTGGCCCAGACAAGATCAGACCTGAACACCTGAAGAACTTACCATCAGTACTCATCAATACATTGGCTCGACTCTTCACATGCTACCTGTCTGAATGCAAGATTCCATCCCAATGGAAAACCAGCAGGACTGTACTACTATACAAGAAAGGAGACATCCACGACATTGGCAACTATCGCCCAATCTGCCTATTGTCTGTCATCTACAAACTATTCACTCGAGTCATCCTGAATAGGATTAGCAGAACACTAGATGAAGGACAGCCATGTGAACAAGCTGGATTCCGAAAAGGATTCAGTACCATCGACCATATCCACACAATAACCAAGCTCATTGAGGTATCTCGGGAGTTCAAGATGCCGCTCTGTCTAACGTTCATTGATTTAAAGAAGGCCTTTGATTCTGTTGAGACGGAAGCGGTCATGGAAGCCCTAGCCAATCAGGGCGTACAAACTCAATACATCAGGATCCTTCGTGAGCTCTATTGCGGATTCACTACCAAGATCTCACCATTCTACAAAGAAGTAATCATCCATATCAAGAGAGGGGTTCGGCAGGGTGATACCATTTCACCAAAACTCTTCAGTGCCACCCTCGAGAACATCATGCGACAACTGGAATGGGAAAACATGGTAGTGAAGATAGATGGTCGGCAACTACACCACCTCCGCTTTGCTGATGACATCGTTCTAACAACACCAAACATCAGCCAAGTGGCACAAATGCTGAACGACTTTAACCGTGAATGTGGAAAGGTCGGACTACAGCTGAATCTTACGAAGACAATGTTTATGAGAAACAGCCTTGTTCCTGACGCTCCATTCGCCCTCAACAGAACCACCATCTCTGAATGCAACAGTTATATATACCTAGGTCGAGAAATCAACATGATGAATGACCTGGCACCTGAGTTGCGCAGGAGGAAGAGAGCGGCTTGGAATGCCTTCAAGAGCATTGAAGAAATAACTAAAAGGACAAAGAACCTCCAGCTATGAGCACATCTCTTTGATTCCACTATTCTTCCTGCATTAACATATGCCTCAGAGACCTGGACCCTACGAAAACAGGATGAGAACGCTATTCGGGTCTCTCAAAGAGGAATCGAAAGAACTATGCTTGGAATATCACGATTCACTCAAATGAGAGATAGAATCCGGAGTTCTGATCTTCGTCAACGCTCAAGAATCAGGGACGCTGTCTCATTTGCCAAGACATCAAAAATCAGATGGGCTGGACACGTAATGAGGTTTACAGACAACCGCTGGACTAGAGCCGTTACTGATTGGATTCCACGGGACATCAAAAGATCACGTGGACGCCCACCTATAAGATGGTCAGACTTCTTCGTCAAGACCCTAAATAATCGGTTTGAGGCTCTGCATGTTCCTAGAATGAACAGATACCATTGGGCTACGCTAGCACGCAACCGGGATGAATGGAGACGTTACTGGCACCCGCTCGAATAAATCGATGAATAACGGGGATTAAGCGATTAAGTGATTAAGTGATTTAAAAAATTGTTAAATTATTGTTAAATTGTTAAATTATTTGATTTTTGTGTCACTTTTAGAATCTACACAGAGGTTGAATTTATTTTTATGAAAATAAAACGTGCTCCATACATTTTTTGATGCATTTAAAATATTTTATGTAAATTTTCAAGTACATTCTTTGCTCTAAGGGAAAAATAAAGCTCATAGAACACTTGAAAATTTTTTATGCATTAAATACATCCTATTATTTTAAAATATATATTTGGTGGGACTGGAGCTATGGTACTATAGTATAGTATAAGTAGGGTGCTTGCCTTGCACCTGGCTGACCAGGGTTCAATTCCCAGCATACCATATAGTTCCCTGAGCACCACCAGGTGTAATTCCTGAGTGCAAAGCCAGGAGTAACCCCTGTGCATAGTAGGGTGTGACCCAAAAAGCAATATATATATATATATATATATATATATATATATATATATATGCACACACATATACATATATACACACATATATACGCATATACATCTATAGATTTGGCTGACTTTTTTAATTTTAAATAAGTAAAGGGAAATTGTCTCATTGAAGAAAGACTTAATTTCTGCTTCTGCTTAACTGGAGAGATAGCACAGTGGGTAGGGCGTTTGCCTTGCATGCAGCTGATCTGGGTTCGATTCCTCTGTCCCTCTCAGAGAGCCTGGCAAGCTGCTGAGAGTATCCTGCCTGCACAGCAGAGCCTGGCAAGCTCCCCATGGCGTACTCGATATGCCAAAAACAATAACATCAATTTTCACAATGGAGACGTTACTGGTGCCTGCTCAAGCAAATCGATGAACAACAGGAGGACAGTGCTACAGCGCTTAGTTCTTACAGTGATTTTTAATTTTGATTTATAGGAAGATGCAAAACTAGCCTCATTTGTTTTTATTATAAGTGATTAAAAATTAAAAATTTTAGGAATTTTTAATTAATGATTAGGAATTAAAAAACTTAAAGCATATAATTTAGTAAATTTCTATGGCTAGGCCTTGAAGGTGTCAGTCTGATATTTGTACCTAATATTGCCTTGCATGCAACCAACATGGCAGACCCGAGTTCGATTCTTCCACCCCTCTCAGAGAGTCCGGCAAACTATGGAGAATATCTCACCCGCAGGGCAGTGCTTGGCAAGCTCCCCGTGATGTACTCATATGCTAAACACAGTAACAAGTCTCACAATGGAGATGTTACTGGGCCCGCTGGAGCAAATCAATGAACAACGGGAGGACAGTGATAGTGACAGTGTCTGTTACTGATTTATTAGTTACTGAACTTGAACTTGAATTTTTTCGTATACTTAAATACAATACAAGTACATTTACTCCAATAGAAGAACAAACTTTCTGCACCTTTATTTTACTCTCTTCTTAGAAAGTTTTCGCTTTTAAGGTGCTAGTTAGGGGGTCCAGTACATTCCAGTTTTTAAAAAATGCACACATGTACATTAAAATTTGGATAGACACATAGGATTGTGCCTTAATTTAACAGATTGAATCCCAAATCATGTAGACACATTAGCATCCGTGTGATAATACCATACCCTTACCCTCACCAATTTCAATGATTCTCAGGTCTTCAAAACTATCTATTTTAATCTTTCTACACAAACAGATGTATATTTACTCAACTGCATTACTAGTGAAGTAACATCCTAAGTGCACAAACATTGTTAGACTAATAGATTACAAAGATCACTGCTTGCTTAAAAACAACAAATTATATTAGACCTCATATCTGGCATATGAAACTCAAATTCTAACACCCCAAAATCTTTAGGAACAATTCCGGCAGATAAGGACAGAAATCCTGGGAAATCACTCAGCTCAAATCAATTCTCAATCCTAATTGATGAGGAAGTCAAATCAATACTCCATACAATGGTTATGGAACTAAAACAATTACTAGCAGAAAAATTCAATCAACTTTAAGATGATCTGATCCAGAGTATCAAAGGGTCCATACAAATGGACTGAAGGAGTTAAAAAATACAATGTCAAGTCATAGCCAATGTATTAAACATGCAGAGAACTGTATCAATGATATTTGAAGACAAAAGAATGAGATACCATCTCATACCATAAGGACTGGCACATATCCAAATGAGCAAGAACAACCAACCAGTGCTGGCACAGATGTGGGGAACAAATGATCCTCGTTCATTGCTGGTGGGAATGCCAACTGGCCCAGCCATTTTGGAAAAGAATATAGACATTCCTCAAAAAAACTAAAAATTGAGCTCCCATTTGAGCCAGCAATAACACTTCTGGGAATATACCCTGGAGGCCCCAGCTACAAAGTCAATACACAAAAATTGGGTCACATTCTTATATACAAAGAATAAATCAGATGAGAAAGCAGTCAAGGTGTCTATCAAATTTAAAATAGAATGCAAAAGAATCAAGTATCTAGAAACCAGCTTAACAAAAGATATGGGAGATTTATAAATTATAACTTTAAATCAATTAAGAAATATATAGAAGAAACCCTAAGCTATTATATAGATTCAATTCGATCCCCATCCAAATTCAGATGACATTCTTCCAGTATCTAGAAAAATCAACAATAAAGTTTGTATGGCAACATAAAACACCATGGGGAGCCAAAGACATGCTGGAAAATAAGAAATTGAAAAGTGCTTCATTACATAATTTGGATCGGTATTTTAAAACTATGGTGATCAAAACTGTATGGTACTGGAATAAAATGCCATACAGATCAGACCCTCAGATAAATGGCTCAGAATCAAATACCCTATAACAAAATCCCATATATAGGTAGTTAATTTTTGATAAAGGAGCTAAGAATTTCAAACAGAGTAAAGATTGTCTCTTCAACAAATGGTGCTGGGAAAACTGGATAACTATGTATAAGAAACTAAAGCTGGCCCCACATCTTACACCTTACACAAAAGTCAATTCAAAGTGAATCTAAAACCTTTAGATCTGACTCGAAACTGTAAAGTACATTGAGGAAAATATAGGCAGACCTCTTAAAGATCTGAACATTAAAGGTGTCTTCAATGATCTGATAGTACTGACAAAGGCAACACAATCAAAAAATATACAAATGGGACATAAAGTTAAAGAGCTTTTGCATGGGAAAAGAAAAATGGGCTAAAACTAAGCTCACTGAACAGGAAAAAATATTTGCATTCAACATATAGATAAAGGTTTGATATCCAGGAAATTAAAAGTACTCACCAAGGTCAACCAAAAAAAAATCACAAACTCTATCAAAAAAAGAGAAAGAGAAGAGGAAATTAACAGGCACTTCTCAGAAGAAGATAGACAATGACCAGTTTGTACATGAAAAAATGCTCGGCATTGCTTATTATCAGTAAAATCCACACCAAGATGACAATGAGATACCATTTCACACAAGTGAAAATGGTACATATCAAAAATAGTAGGAAAATTTGTGGTGGCTCATCCACTTCTGGTGGGAATGTTGTCTAGTACAAGTCTTGTGTAAAACAGTATGGAGAGTTCTTAGTAAACTTAGAATTGAACTTCCATGTCACCCAACCATACAACTTTTGGTATCTACCTCCAGGGCACAAAAATATATTCTCAAAAGGACATATACACACCATTATTCATTGCTTCACTTAGTTAAATAGCAAGATATGTGATATACACACACAGACACACACACACACAGTAGAACACGGGAGCCAAAAAGAACAGTGAAATCATTCAATTTGCTGCAATGTAGTTGGCATTGGAATATGTCATATCTTCTTCTGGCTTGAAGTAGAAGCCAGAAAGAGAAAGACAAACAGGATGTTCCCTCTTACCCGTCGTTTATAGAATATTGTATGAGAGAATGTAGTAAAAGGGGGATGCTTAGATCACCTTTGACTCCAGTGTTTAGAGAGAAGAACAGAGAAGGAAAAAAAATCAAGGGAAGGGGAGGGGAAGAGAACTGGAAGTAATGGATGAACAGGCATCAGGGCTTTAATTATACTGGTGATATGGGTGAGTGGTATAGCCATACACCCAAAAAACTCAACAAAACTGAAAACATAAGTTCTAAGCTCCACCCACTGAAACTTTGTAATGTATCTGTCAAATTAATAGATGGGAATGGGATAGGGGTTGGGGTGGGGGGGGGAACCCTGGTGGAGGGAAGTTGATACTGGTGGTGGGATTGGTGTTGAAGTATTATATGTCTATAACTCAACCATCAATAATTTTGTAAACCACAGTTCTTTACTTAGAAAATGGGAAAAAAGAAAAAACATTATCTAGTTAGAGAACTGAAAATCAGGTGTTTTGATTCTTATTATCAATTCAGTGCCTCATCCCTCTTTTTCAGTAGGCAAACTACTTCCATATTGAAGGATGGCAGTGATGACTCCGACAGAAGTTTTTGCATAAAATCCATTCACTGTCAGCCTTTGTAAGCCCCAGGCAGTAGGAGTCTGTTAAATAGCAGCTTTGAAATTTTAATTGTTTAATTAAACAGTCTCTGCCCCCGCGCCTCGGTGTTCCTTCCCGGAGTCCCTTGGAGGGGAGCGGGTTGAGCTTTCCTCCCCGCCCCAGCCAGGGCTACGGCAGCCGGAGACCTCCAGGACCAGCCACCACCATGCTGAGACCACTCTCCGCACACGTGAAGGTACTGGCAGAGGGACAAAGCCACGCGGGTTCCGGGGCCGAGACCTCCAAGCCTACTCGAATTGGAGTCGAGCATCTTCCACCCAGATCCTCCAAATTCCAGTAGGCGGGGGTCACACCCACCACCTGGCCCCCTGGCGCCGTGTAATCCCATCAGCGGCCAAGACTCAGAGACTATAAAATCCAGATCCCGGACGAGACCAGTGCAGTCTCTGCCCCCGCGCCTCGGTGTTCCTTCCCGGAGTCCCTTGGAGGGGAGCGGGTTGAGCTTTCCTCCCCGCCCCGGCCAGGGCTACGGCAGCCGGAGACCTCCAGGACCAGCCACCACCATGCTGAGACCACTCTCCGCACACCTGAAGGTACTGGCAGAGGGACAAAGCCACGCGGGTTCCGGGGCCGAGACCTCCAAGCCTACTCGAATTGGAGTCGAGCATCTTCCACCCAGATCCTCCAAATTCCAGTAGGCGGGGGTCACACCCACCACCTGGCCCCCTGGCGCCGTGTAATCCCATCAGCGGCCAAGACTCAGAGACTATAAAATCCAGATCCCGGAACCGCGCGGCCGCATTTGCGGCCGCGCGACATCTTATTATCTCATTCCTACTTGGGACAAACTTGCAGGCTATCGAATGTAGCCTGCCCACAGGGCACAGTCTGGCAAACTCCCCGTGGCCTACCAAATATGCCAAATACCAGTAACAATGATGGGTCTCATTCTCCTAAAGAGCCGTGAATATAATCTCAGGGCTAGGATGAAAGAGACGTTACTGGGGCCTGCTCGAGGCAATCAACGATTAACAGGATGATGAAATGATGAAATGAAAATGAAATTAAACTTTGTACATTGAAGAAAGAAAGGATGGAACAAGAATACATGAAGTATTCTGACCTAAACAGAGATTTAACGTTTCCCCAGGGCATGTTGTGACTTTGAGATATATGCCCATCATAGCTATAGGTACAAAGATTGTGTCCTCCAAAAAGAGGAGATTTTACTCTTTCTCTTTCTCCATATCCACCACCACAAATTGGTGGAACAAAGACCCAGTCAACTAAAATATGAAGTGTTCTGAGGTGCTAGCAGCAAAAGAAAAAACTGTTAATGCTTTCATCTTTTAATATGCAACAGACTTTTGCAAAGCAGATAACTCTTTCTAAAGAGTTATTACCCACTAAATCTTTCAAAATCTTCCTCTCAGGTTGCAGTTAGGTTGGGGCCAGTGAATAGTTTTGGTTACTGGACTGTATGAGCACAAATGAGGCAGGTCACTTCCAATCTGAGGAGAGAACAGATTTTCCTCAATGTTTTATCCTCCTTCTGTTGCAGTGAAAGTGTGGTTACAAGTTAAGAGGATGACATCTTCACAACCATAAATCTAAAACTCCGAGATACTGCTTGTGTCAACTTTGCACGGGGGAAAAGCATTTATACTTTTTGTTAAGTTGCTAAGATTTCAGAGTTTGTCCTGCAGCAGGAATTAATGTGTACTAGAGAGAAATACTTCAAAGAATAAATTAGTAAAATTATTTAATGTAAAATTTATACACATGCAGAAATAGTTATAGTTAGCATACTAAATGAGATGCTACTATATCTTGAATAAATTTAATTAGATATTAAATGCACCAATTATATTTAAGGGTACAATAACATACAAAATTATTATATTTTCTCTCTGACAAGTTCTTTCTTGAAAACTAAAAGTGTGAACTAGTTTAGCACATTATATTACAGAAGAATATAAGAAGTACATACTAGAGTGCATATAATTTTAAATAGTAACATAATTAGTATACCACACAATTCTTCTCTTATTCAAAGCTATCTAGACACCACAAATCTGCTCTTTTTTTTCTAGTAATGGATAATTACTATCAGATCATCACTGTATCATTGGCATTGTGTTTTATATATTATTCCCAATTTTACTATACAGAATATGTTTGCCATTCCATGGAATAAATTGAGTTTTGCATGAATAGTAACACATTATTATTTTTCACAGAGTTCTAAATAAACAGAAGCATACATATGCTCAGTGTATTTGAAGAATGTTTGAATTAAGTGCGTCCTACTCAAATATGCCAATATAGAACTAAACTCTCCAGCTCCAATAATAGGCAGTCAGGTGCTTTTGCACAGTGTTTTTAGAACTGCTCTCAAATACAAGTCATGGTTAATATTTGATTTTATTAGGTTCTAGTTCTGCTATAAAGAAAAAAATATATATATATTCAAAGGCAATACAGGATTATAGTGTATTCTATATAAAAAGTACACTACACTTTATCGTACCCAAAAGGCCGAGCTACCCGTAATGTATTCGATATGCCAAACACAGCAACAACAAGTCTCATGATGTTACTGGGCCCACTGGAGCAAATTGAAGAACAATGGGAGTACAGTGCTACAGTACAATATAAAAAGAATATCACAAGGGTTAGAAGTGTGTTCCATGGGACAGAACATAAATATGCATGTGTAATATCCTGACTTCAGACTCTGAACAGCAAGCCTCTAACCCTAGTACTGTTGGAAATGTGGCCAAGTCCAAAAAGAGAAGATTGAAAATTAAGACTTCAGAATCAACAATTTATTTTAGCAGTATGAATGTGACACAATAAACAAAACATGTATATAATCTGGTTAGCTACAGTAGTTTATTCCAAGGACACATAATTAAAAAGATTACTGGGAAGAAAAAGTCTTTGCCCTCTGTTAAAACAAAGAACATCTGACATAGCTTTTTCTTGGCTTCCCTATATTTCCTGTCACTAATTCAAGTAAATAAAAATCAAAGTTAAGATACATAATAATCTTCTCATTTGTAAAAACAGGTCTTAACTAGAAAAAGATAAATATGCAAGATGTAAGTTTTAAATCCTCTTAAAAAGTGATTGTAGTTCCCAACTAAACGAAACATCTGGATATTTCAATTGTATTTAATTCTCTTCAAATCCAAAAGTCACATAATAGAGAGATAGTAATTGAAAATGGCTCCTGGTCTAATTAAGTTGAATTGAAACGAGAGTTTCTGCAAATTTCATTTCCTTCAACTCCCAATGACTTGTTTCTTAGTTTTGATACTGTGAAAATCCAAGTACTTACAACTCTACCAGTTACTGTGTTACTGATTAAGTATAATGGAATTAGCACATATAAAATGCATAAACCCCAGTGAAATAAATAAAAAAAATTAGAAATGTAATCTTCTGTATGTGGAAGTATAATGATTGGTAAAAGTGGCATTCAAATAATGGAAAAAACAAAATAATAAAATCCTAAGTAAGCAACTGGTATAATAATGGAAACTATCATAGCTATACTTACACTATACACAAAAATAAAGCTGAACCAGTTAGAAATCTGAGATTAAAAAAAATGAGGAAGAAATATAAACAAAACACAATAGTAGAAGAAAAAACAACTGACCTTTTAAAGCGTTGAGAGGAAAGTTTTATTGCTATCTGTTTTTAATTGAGTCAACATTCCTACTGCATCTTAAGAAATTATTAGTTAACTTTGCTACCTAAAAATAACATCATACATTGATTCAGAATAAATTAAAACTAAGGATAAACGTTTCATTGTATATCATAGAAACTGGCTTAAATTACTAGTGCACACAAAACTCAAAGATTATGAAAATAATTACCCAAATTTCCAAAATGTAGGTTTATGAACCCCAAATTCCACCAGATCACTGGAGATTAAAATGTAGAATAGGCAGAAGAGGAGAGTATGTAATATTGGACTGAAACTGTAGCTATCGACTCAGTTCCATTGTCAATATTCAGTTATGCTTCTTGGAATTATTCCCTGAGGAACTTAGAAACTGACTTTTAAGTAAAGCAATGTATTCAGTGCCTTCATTTTCATTTCTAAATGTCACTACTAATGAAAGACACCACATATCTGTGGGAAATGACTGCTTCTAAGTCTATATTGTGAAAAATCCAAGATGGGCCTAGAATACTTTCTTCTCAAAAATTAAAGGAATACAAAAATATTGTTTAAAAACATAAAACTTATTTAAAGCAATTGATCAAAGTGAGTGAAATTTTGGAACATATTTTGGCAACATCATTAATAAATTCTATTATATTTGATATAGTTTTAATAGAAGAATAAAATATGTTTACAAATCACCAAGGTACATTGTTAGTATGTTCATGACAATAACTGCTAATCTTTAAACTGTCCAAATGTGCACTGTTAATAAATTTGACAAATTAATTGTAATACATTTACAGTAGAATGCTAGACAGCAAATAGAATGCATTATTTGCTGTTATTTAGAAATATGAAAGAAAATTCTAAATATTATGTTGATTTAAATAGTCAAATACATAAAGGTAACTATTGTGGGATTTTATTATTTTTTTAAGTGAAAACTTAAAATCTACTTCATACCATTGAATTTGTAGTCAAGTTTCTCTTTGGCATAAGAACCATGTAAAGATTATGAGTGGGGCCTATCACATCCTGTACTGTTCTTCTTAACCTGGGTGCTGATTACATACATGTGTCTAGTATCTTAATGTTCATTATATCTCTGTTCTTTAGTTTATAAATGAAAGAAAACTATACATGAGTTCCAATAGAGAATAACAAAAGTAAGGGAATAAAGAAGAAAATCTTTATTTGGTAGAAAAATAAAAAGGATGAGATAAAATTACCATTATGAAATTATTGTAATAGTAGTTTTAAGTTAGGATATCAAAAGATGCTTAGTTATTGGGTAAAAAAATCCTTGAGGATGAAAATATTCATACAAGCTTTATTTAAAGTAAATAAGTAAAAAGCTCTAAAATCTATCAGGAAAACAGGAAATGGGGGCTGGAGCCATAGTAGTGTGGGTAGAGTTCTTGCTTTGGATATGGCCAACCTAGGTTTAATCCCTGAGACCATGTATTTTCCCCTAAGCCCTACCAGGAGTGATCCCTGAGCACACCAAGAAAAAACTCTGAACATCAATAGGTATAGCTGAAAAAACTAAAAGGAAAAAATATAAATGTAAAGATTTCATATAACATATACTAATATTTAAATTCTTGAATATGGGATTTTATCCTATGAGGAACATAGACAGAAATATTTAATAGTGACATTACTACAACTTACATTTAAAAAACTCAGCAAAATACAATACCTTCACTGTCCTCCCATTGTCCATTGATTTGCTCAAGTGGGCCCAATAATGTCTCCATTGGAGACTTTGTGGTTACTGTGTTCGGCATATTGAATACATCACGGGTAGCTTGCCAGGCTCTGTCGTGCAGGCGAGATACTCTTGGTAGCTTGCCAGGCTCTCCAAGAGGGGCGGAGGAATCGAACTCAGGTCAGCCATGTTGGCTGCGTGCAAGGCAAATGCCCTACCGCTGTGCTATCGCTCCAGCCCAGCAAAATACATAATATGTAAAAAAATTGACTATTGAGTTTTTGATTCTTCTCAGTGATATCACTGTCACTCTCCTCCTGTTGTTCATCGATTTGCTCGAGCGGACACTAGTAACATCTCCATTGTGAGATTTGTTGTTACTATTTTAGGCATATCGAATACAACACAGGTAGCTTGCCAGGCTTTGCCGTGTGGGCGAGATACTCTTGTAGCTTGCCTGGCTCTCTGAAAGGGGCAGAGTAATTGAACCCAGGTCGGCCGCGTGCAAGGCAAACACCCTACTGGCTGTGCTATCTCTCTAGACCCTCAGTGGTATATATACATATACAGATATATAGAGATATAGATATACATACTTATCTATGAATTGTGATTCTCAAATTTTAAATAAATTTTACTTTTGGAAGTATAATAAAAGGTAAAGGTAAAGGTAAAGGCCCTCCCGTTGATCGTCGATTTGCTCGAGCGGGCCCAGTAACGTCTCCATTGGAGACTTTGTTGTTACTGTGTCTGGCATATCCAATACTCTCGGTAGCTTGCCGGGCTCTCCGAGAGGGGCGGAGGAATCGAACTCGGGTCGGCCATGTTGGCCGCGTGTAAGGCGAACGCCCTACCCGCTGTGCTATCGCTCCAGAAAAATATTGCCATAGTCGCTTAACCCTTTCGACTCCTGTCTATACTTTATTTTCACGTGTATTAGAGGAGAATCTTTGTCATTTTACTGCATAGTGGTATTACAGTATTCACCTGCAGAGGTTACTGGTCTGATTCATTCAAGCAAAATATTCAAACAATAAAAACTATTAGCACTTAATGTGAAATGAGTCAGAAACAGAGGAACAGACATAGTAGGACTGCGCTCATTTATGGAGTATAAAACAACAGAACATGAGGCTGACACCTAAGGATAGTAGATACACGGGACAGATAGATTGGTCCATAGCTGGAAGCCTGCCTCATGAACAAAGGAGAGAAGGCACTGGGATAGAGAAGGGATCGCTAAGAAAGAGATGGCTGGAGGATACGTTTGGGATGGGAGATGTGTGCAGAAAGTAGATAAAGGACCAAACATGATAACTTCTCAGGGTCTGTATTGCAAACTGTAATGCTCAAAAGTAGAGAGAGATTATGGGGAATCATGTCTGCCATGGAGGTAGGGGGAGGGTGGAAAAGGGGGGCGTATACCGGGGAAATTGGTGGCAGGGAATGTGCACTGGTGGAGGGATGGGTATTTCATCATTATGTGATTGTAACCCAAACATGAAAGCTTGTAACTATCTCACGGAGATTCAATAAAATTAAAAAAGAAACAAACAAAAAATACTACTAGCACTGTTAGCACTGTCCTCCCATTGCTCATCAATTTGCTTGAGTGGGCACCAGTAACCTCCCCCTTGTGAGACTTGTTACTGTTTTTTGGCATATTGGATACGTCATGGGGAGCTTGCCAGCCTTTGTCATGCAGGTGTGATGCTCTCGGTAGCTTTCTGGGCTCTCTGAGAGGGGTAGAGGAATCAAACCTGGGTCGACCACATGCAAGGCAAACACCTACTGTGCTATCACTCCGGCCCAATAAAAACTATAAAGAAATTTAAAGAATAGAAACTCATTTTCCATGATATTTTAATTTGAAGTTTATAGATAGGTTTTAGGTCTGTGTCCATGAAAGGCTGGAGTGATAGTATAGTGGGTAGCATTTTTGCTTTGCATGTGGCTGACCTGGGCGACCCGGGTCTGATTCCTATACCCCTCTTGGAGAGCCTGGAAAGCTATCAAGAGTCTCTCGCCCGCATGGCAAAAGCCTGGGAAGCTACCCGTGAAAAATTCAATATGTCATACACAGTAACAAGTCTCACAATGGAGACATTACTCAGGCCCACTTGAGCAAATCATTGAACAATGGGAGAACAGTGACAGGACAGTGACAATAACAGTATCCATGAAACATTCTCATGGCTTTTCACCAAATGAGGTCCTCCACATTTGAGTCTGCTTAGAAAACCCGATTAAAAACTTCATTTTTTTTTTTTGCAATTTCTGAAACAAAATACAGACTTGGTCAATCAGAAAAAAAGTGAATTTCTTTTTTAAGCAAATAGGCCTTTCTAGAAATCACTACTACATTGATTTTTGTGATTTTTATTTGTTTCAGAAATTTCCTTTCTTCTTTATAAAAACGTTATATAGAATCTCACATAATCATAAAGTTTTCTGTTCTTGCAAATAGTGCATGATTTAAGAGAAACATGATGAAGAAAAAATACTTTATCATACTTAAAATAGAAAGTGTGAAAAGTATTGACAAGAAATTGATTACATTTTGGTTTATAACATCTGGCTGAAAAAGCAGTTTTTCTCTGGATGTAAGTTTTCATTAACTGTGCTTTCTACTTTGACACATCTTCAGTCTTAAGCATATGGTCCCCAAAGTATTTGCAGTATATATAATCAAAAATGGGGCTGGAGCGATAGCACAGCAGTAGGGTGTTTGCCATGCAAGCCGCTGGTTCAGCTGAGAGGGGTTCAATTCCTCTGCCCCTCTTGGAGAGCCCGGCAAGATACCGAGAGTATCTTGCCCGCACGGCAAAGCCTGACAAGCTACCCTTGACGCATTCGGTATGCCAAACACAGTAACAGCAAGTCTCACAATGGAGACGTTACTGGGCCTGCTCAAGCAAATTGATGAACAACGGGAGGACAGTGCTACAATGCATAATCAAAAATATCCCTTTAATTAGCTTACTTGTCAACTAATGATTATTCAAAGTATTTCTTGATATGACTAAAGAAATTATTTAAGTAAGGCTTATAAAGTACTCTGCTTTTGTAATGTACTACATGTTCTGAAAATATTAGCTATTAACTGCAGTATTTTAATAGCCCTTGCTTGCATTCTCTTATATACATTTTCCATCCCTCTCAGAGAGCCCGGCAAGCTACTAAGAGCATCATGTCCGTATGGAAGAGCCTGGCAAGCTCTGCATGGTGTATTCAATAAGCCCAAATCAGTAACAATAATGGGTCTCATTCCCCTGACCCTGAAAGACACCATTGGGAAGGACGAGTAAGGAGTGGCTGCTAAAATCTCAGGGTTAGGACGAATTGAGACGTTATTGGCACCCATTCAAGCAAATTGGGATGGCAGTGATACAGTGATACAGTGATTTTAATAGCACTTATTGTATGCATTATAATTTATTGATCTACTTTTTTTTTAGTTTTTGGGTCACACCCGACAATGCACAGGGGTTACTCCTGGCTCTGCACTCAGAAATCACTCTTGTGGGGGTATGGTGCCACCAGCAGGTCAATCTATACTTGTGAGGTGAGTGTATCAGCAACCTGATAGCTCCTTCAGACTTCCAGATACCCCCAAATTGCTGCTGTGCCTTTGGCTAGACCCCAAAAACTTGGGGCAAAGTTTATCAAGAAAGTAAACAGCTAAAAGTTAGGTATGTGGGAGACACACCCACAAACCACCTTGGGCTCAGCTATATAATTGGAGGCATAACCTCTCTGGTTACTGATCGAAGTGCTTAATGGCCATGATCCCAGAGACTCAGAAACAAATCCCGGAACCTAGAGGCTTTTGGCAAAAATGTGTCCTGTTCCTGCAGTGGGTTACTGGTGATGGGCTACCCCAGGTGGGAATAGGCTTTGTGCCTTGGCCTGTTCCCCCGGTGGCCCGGTGGCTGCCATCCTCCAGAGGCCACTGGACAGTCAGGTTTGGGCCGGCAGTGACGAGACATGTGGGGCCTCAAGGGATGGGTGTGGAGCCGGCCCTTTCTGCCCCACCCCAACGAGACCCTGAGTCACCACCAACGAACAGCCTCTCAGGCTCCTGATCAAGCCATTTAATGGCCATGATCCCAGAGTCTCAGAAACAAATCTTGAAACCCAGTGGCTTTTGGCAGAAATGCGTCCAGTCTCTGCATTAGGTTACTGGCACTGGGCCACCCCAGGTGGGAATATGTTTTGTACCTTGGCCTGTTCCCCCTGGCGGCCCAGTGGCCGCCATCTGCCAGAGGCCACTGGACAGTCAGGTTTGGGCCTGCAATTACAAGACATGTGGGGCCACATGGGATGGGGGTACAGCTGGCCCTTTCCTCCCCGTCCCAACAAGACCCTGAGTTGTCACCCGTGAACAGCCTCTCTGGCTCCTGATCAAGCTGCTTAATGGTCATTATCCCAGAGACTCAGAAACAAATCTCAGAACCCAGTGGCTTTTGGCAGAAATGCATCAGATCCTGCAGTAGGTTACTGTCTCCGGGCCACTCCAGGGGAGAAAGGGTGCTGTCCCTCTGCTTGCTCCCCCTTGGTGGCTTGGTGGCCGCCATCTGCCAGAGGCCACTGAACAGTCAGGTTTGGGCCCTCAGTAATGAGACATGCAAGGCCTCACGGGATGGGAGTGGTGCTGGCCATTTCTTCCCCATCCCAATGAGACCCCGAGCCGCTGCCCATGAATGGCCTTTCTCACTCCTAAACAAGCCGCTTAACGGCCATGATCCCAGAGACTCAGGAACAAATCTCGGAACCCAGCAGATTTTGGCAGAAATCCCTCCAGATTTAATTGTTAAAATTTTGGAATTTCAAAATCACGCGGCCACTATTTCAGCCATGTGACATCATATGTTATTCATAACCAGCAATAGAAAACAAATTGTCTACTGTTGCCTTTTCAGCAGATCTGAATTTTGGCGTAACATCCCAAATAATAATGGTGGGTCTGGTTTCAAAATATTGAATGTAATCAAAGTACAGAGAGAGTAATGTAGAAATCATCTGCCCTACAGGTACTGGGAAAGGTTTGGGATGGTGGTATATGGGGGTGGTACCATTTGGGGTGCTGGGAATTGAACCTGGGTTGGCAGTGTGCAAGGCAAACACCCTATCTGCCTTGCTATTGCTCCAACCCCAGTATATATTTTTCTTATGGAAAAGTAGTTTGGGGTAAAGATCCAATATCACTACATATGCCTAGCATGCACCTAACACGTTCAAAGCGCAACACCAAATCACTTCTCTAGAGTTTCTTAGTGTGGTCCTGGAGGTCCTTAAGGCCCTGTTGTGTCCCTGATGGTTCTTGGGACTTCATAGTCTGAGCAGCAATGCTATCTTGGGGCCTAGCTTAAATAGCCATCCTGGTTGACAGAGTAGGACTGAAAGGGACCCAGGACTCTAAGCCCAGCTTCAGAGGCTTCCCTTCTAGATAGTGTAATTAAAGTCAGGGGTGGTCTCATCACACACAGGGAACATATATGAAAGATTAGCATTTATGAAACTGGTACTAAATATATGTTGATTATGTTCCAGGAATATTAGAGGAAGAAATGAGAGGTTCTATAGTGAAACTTAAAACCCGAGGTAGCCCACCATCTGTATTTAAGGGGGACCGATTTTTAAAAGTCTATGCTTACTGATTGCATCTTTTTTAAATCCAGAATCTTCCCATTTAGAAATAGACACTATTAGAATCAGCAACATTTTAACACAAGTTGACTTTATATCGATTTGCTCAAGTGGGCCCAGTAACATTGTGAGACTTGTTACTGTATTTGGCACAAATCGATGAACAATGGGAAGATAGTAACAGTGACAGTAACTATATGAGTAATTATATATATGTATATATAATCATATATTATATACAATTATATAATAAAACATATCACTGTCACTGTCCTCCCGTTGTTCATAGATTTGCTCGAGCGGGCCCAGTAACGTCTCCATTGGAGACTTTGTTGTTACTGTGTTTGGCATATCGAATACATCATGGGTAGCTTGCCAGGCTCTCGGTAGCTTGTCGGGCTCTCCAAGAGGGGTAGAGGAATCGAACTTGGGTCGGCCATGTTGGCTGTGTGCAAGGCAAATGCCCTACTGCTGTGCTATCGTTCCAGCCCAATAAAACATATATTATATATAATTATAATATATTGTATAATTAAAAATAAAGAATTATATAATTATATACATATACATAAATGTAGAACTTAAAAATGGAAAGCATCATTATAATTTTGCCAATATAATTTTTATCCACATAAGATAATCAGGCTCCCTCAGTTCTTGGAAATAATACTAATTTTTTACTTTATAATTCATGGCTTTTCCAATTTTTATTAGTGTATTGGATCTGATCTTTGCATTTAAGACATCAATTAATGATCATATTTGATGCTTAAGAAATATCACAAAAGGTATTCAGATATAATGAGATGCCCTTTTTCTCCATGTGGCAGTAATTTAATTTGTTTGGATGAGTGCCTAGGCAAGGGAATTACAAACATGCTATCACACATTAAGTTTAGATGGAATTTGACTCATATTATTTATCCAAGCAGTCAAAATATTTTTCTTACAAAATTGGAAGGAAAGAAGAGAGATTCTATTTAATGAACACATTTTAGGAAAGCCTGATTATGATAGTTCATGTCTCCATGGACCAATTTCAATGAAAAAAAAAAAACAACCCTTACAGATATATTTCAAGACTGAGTAGGATAGTGAAAAAAGGTGCAGTGCTTGCACATTATTTGATTTCAAGCAAAAACAGTTTCCAGTCCTCACATACTCAGCATCTTTGAAATAAGATGAAGTGAATTTTTGTTTGTTTTTATTTTGTATTGTTTTTCTAATGGCCCTGACCAAAATAGGACTCTGACAAAAGTTTATCCTCAAAAGAATTATTGATAAGATGAATGACAAGCCTTCAACATAAATTTATAAGCACAGATTTCCTAAACATATAGAAATTGCATCTTGCCAACTGTCATAAGGATGAGAATTATAGTCACTGAAGAAGAGCAATAAAATTAATAATATCTTATGGTGTTAAGCATTGCTAGAGATTATGTGAGCATTACAGAATAAATTCATTTATTTGTCACAGCAACTATGTGATATATGTACTATTATTGTTTTGGCTTTATAAAAAAGGAACAGCAGAATCATCCATACTGTTTTTGAAAAGGGCTGAACCAGTCAGAATTCCCACCAGCAGTGAAGGAGAGTCCCTTTCTCGCCACATCCACGCCAACACGAGTTGCTTTTGTTCTTTTGGATGTGGGCCAGTCTCTGTGGTGTGAGATGATATCTTATTGTTGTTTTGATCTGCATATCCCTTATGATTAGTGATGTAGAGCATTTTCTCATGTGCCTTTTAGATATTCGGATTTTTTCTTTGAGAAAGTTTCTGTTCATTTCCATCACCCCATTTTTTGATGGGGTTGGATGTTTTCTTCTTGTGGAGTTCAACCAGTGCTTTGTATATCCTTGATATCAATCCCTTATCAGATGGGTATTGGGTGAATTTCCTTTCCTATTCTGTAGATTGTCTTTGTATTCTAGTCTTTGTATCTTTTGAAGTGCAGAAGCTTCTTAATTTAAGATAGTACCATTTGTTTATCTCTGTTTCCACTTGGTTGGTCAGAGGAGTTTTGTCTTTGAAGATACTGTTAGCTCAATATCGTGGAGGGTTTTGCTGACCTTGTCTTCAATGTACCTTATGGATTTTGGCCTGATGTTGAGATCTTTATTCCATTTTGATCTGACTTTTGTGCATGGTGTTAGGTCAAGGTCTAAGCCCATTTTTTTGCATGTAGTTGTCCAGCACCATTTGTTGAAGAGGCTTTCCTTGCTCCACTTCACATTTCTTGCTCCCTTATCGTAGATTAGATGTTCATACATTTGGGGTTGTGTGTAAGGATATTCCACCCTGTTCCATTGGTCTGTGGCCCTGCCTTATTCCAGTATTATGCTGTTTTAATTATTACTGCTTTGCAGTAGAGTTTGAGGTTGTGGAGGGTAATGTCTTCCCACGTCTTTGTTCCCAAGAATTGCTTTAGCTATTTGTGGGTGTTTGTTGTTCCATATGAATTTCAGGAGTGCTTGATCTATTTCTTTGAAGAATTTTATAGGTATCGTTATAGGGATCACATTCAATCTGTATAATGCTTTGAGGAGTATTTCCATTTTGACAATGTTAATTCTTCCTATCCATGAGCACGGGATATGTTTCTATTTCCTCATGTCCTCTTTTATTTCATGGAGTAGCATTTTGTAGTTTTCATTGTACAGGTCTTTTACCTCTTTAATTAGGCTGATTCTGAGGTATTTGATTTTCTGGGGCATGGTTGTGAACGGGATTGTTTTTTTGAGCTCCCATTTCAACCAGCAATTCCACTCCTGGGAATATATCCAGGAGAGGCAAAAATATATAGTCGAAATGACATCTGCACTTCTATGTTCATTGCTACTGTTCACAATAGCCAAAATCTGAAAAAAAACCCGAATGCCCAAGAACAGATGACTAATTAGAGAAACTTTGGTACATCTACACATTGGAGTAGTGTGCAGCTGTTAGAAAAGATGAAGTCATGAAATTTACATATAAGTGGCACTACATGGAAAATACCATGCTAAGTGAAATCACTCAGAAAGAGAGGGACGGACATAGATTGCATTCATCTGGGGAATATAAAGTAACAAAATAGGAGACTAATATCCAAGAATAGTCGAGATAAGTGTCAAGAGGTTCACTCCATGGCTTGGAGGCCAGCCACACATGCTAGGGGAAAAGGCAGCTCAGATAGAGAAGGGAGCATCAAATAAAGGGTGTTGGGAGGATCCTCCCAGGAAGGGAGATGCATGCTGTAAGGAGACTATAGACTGAACATGATTGCCACTCAATGCCTCTTTTCCAAGCCACAGCACCCAAAAGGAGAGAGAGAACAAATGGGAATGCCCTGCCACAGAGGTGGGATGGGATGGGGGGGAGGGGAGCCTGGGAGGGATACTGGGATCATTGGTGGTGGAAAATGGGCACTGGTGGAGGGATGCATACTCGATCTTTGTGTAACTGAAACCCAAGCACAAAAACTTGTAAGTCTACAATTGTACCTCATGGTGTTTCACTAATAAAAATTTAAAAAAAGGAACAGCAGGTTTAAATATTTGTTGAGAAACTGTTCTAGAATATCAATCCTGAATATCTGGAGTCTGCAATCCTGATGAATAAAATGAAAGCTTATGCTACATTTGCCAAGTTGTATTATACTACATTATGTTACTCTATTGAAAATGCATTTTTTCTTCACAAAAGGTCAATTGATTTGAATTACCAATTAATCTGGTGCTGACAATAAAACTGAATAAAATTGCTACAGAAAAGTTAGTTGTATAGAAAATTTTAACCTTGAACAATTTAGTACCCTTGTTATCATTTATTCTTCACTGCTTGTACATTTCTTGAGAGCTTGGTATATTCAAAATATTAAGACAAGAGTTACGGGGGTCACCAAGAAAAATTGGATTCAGTCATTTAGACACCAAAAGTAGTAACAATATATATGAAAAAACCCACTCAAAACTTGAATTTTAGTGCTAAAAGGAGAGTATTAAAGTGACAGAGGGAAAGGCGTGAGCAGGAAAAGTTTCTTAAATAATATGATATTTGAGTTGAGACATCCAGAGGTTAGTCTAGCCTGATCTGGGTAAAGAGTATTCTAGGCAGAAGGAATAGTTAGTAAATTATTTATTTATTTATTTATTATTTATTATTTTTTGGGCTACACCAGGCTGTTCTTGGGGCTTACTCCTGGTTCTGCACTCAAGCAGGGATCACACCAGATGGGGCTTAGGAGACCCTAACATGTGCTGGTTATTAAACTCAGGTCAGCCACATCCAAGTTAAATGCCTTACTGCCTTAATGTTGCTCAAGTCCTGGGAATAGTTAGTCGAGAACTAAGAGAGCAGAGGACTGTTTTGGCATTTATAAGAGTTGAGAAGCTTGGGCTACAGTCAGTCAGGATTTATTCTCCAGTTTGAATAGATATGCAAATTAATTTTGTTGATCCAGTGCAATGAGATGGAACTTTATTCAGTATAAATGGGAGGCCATCACTTTGTGGTCACTACATATATACCGAAGATCATTATTTTAATAATCATGTTTTCCTGTTTTTTTGTTTCAATAATTAATACATTACAAAATAGTTTAGTGATATCTAGATGTGCTTATGTATACAATTCAAGACTTGTTAGGTTAGGTAAAATATTCAATGTTAAAAACATAACTACAAAAATTTAAGTGGCTTAAGCCCAAATTACTATTAGCTTAAGTGTTTTTTAAATACTGGACAAAATACACATACACACACACATACACACACACACACACACACCTTTATAAAATCTTAAGAGAAATTATTTCAAGTTAACAGAACTCTCAATTTAAAGTTTCCAAAAGTGTTTTGTTTCTGTGTTAAGCCCGGGACTTTGGATTCCCAAGTGACAAGACGGATGGAGACTCAAACATGATAATGCAAAAGCAGTAGGGGTTTTATTCCAGTTAGCTGGGCTCAACTATCTCACCCACAGAGTGGTCTCTTGACAACAACCCAGACTTTCGTGTGCAAGCAGTTTATATAATGTTTGATTATATAAACAGTACAGGGCTTAGAGTTTAAGGAAAATCTTACTCAGAAACCAAATAAGGGTATTTGGCAGGTGTCTAGGGTATCTGGTGAGTCCTGATAGGCTCGTTCCACCTGGCAGTTGCTGGGTACATTCTCCACAGTTTCTGGCACATTGTGATTGATTGAGCCTAGTTGCTGGGCCCAGGATCTTTATAGGTGGGTTCAGGTTGGCTAGTTACACATTGTTTGATTTTTGGGAAACTGAAACTGTTTCAGTTCTAGGAACTGAACCTGAGGCCTACCTGATTATTCTTATTTCTGCCATCTCTCATGGTGTTAGTTTCGCCCTTATATTTGAATCACATCCAATAGTACTCTGGGGTTACTCCTGACTCTGTGCTCATCAAAAACTTCTAGAGGGGCTCAGAGTAGCATATGGGGTGCCACAGATTGAAACTGGGTTGGTTACATGCCAGACAAGCACCCAACTATCTGCTCATCTGTTCAGAGTTTCCAAGTTGTATAAATATTTGAAATAAACTAACTGTCCCAAAATAGTGGTTAGATACATTTTGGCATCATTGTATAAATAATTCTTAGGCAACAAATAAAACAATTTTACAGTGATTTGTTAGTACTATAAAGACTATCATTTAATTCTCCCTACTTTATATAATTTATACATAACAATGACCTTCTAAAATGCCATATCATTTCCTTATTCATTATGTAAATATTATCTGTGCATTTCTCCTATTCTGAAACTAATTTATTATTTATAATTCATTGCATCAGAGACAAAGTTGAACAATCCAGCCTTCCAAAGATCCCAGGTTGTGTATTCTACTCAGAGAATCTCCATCAAAACACACACGAACATAACTGGGGGTCTGTGGTGACTCAGTTCTCACTTTATGTCAGCGCAGTCCTCAGAGAGAACACTCTTGGCAGGCTATGATTCTCCAAAGCAATGCTGACCAAAAGCCAGTGTGCTGATCAAAGGCCGTGGATCCTGAGAATAGTCTTAAGCTTTAACCCCAGATGATCTTGTTTATGAGGGTCAAATATTCTGAGGGATATAAAAAGAACAACTGGAGAAGACTCAGAAAAAGTCTTGTGAAAAGATAAATCTTTAATATGGATGGTATTAAGGGATCATTTTATAAACAAATGAAGTTAGAAAACGAAGAATATCAGTACACAGTTGAACACCATCTTTAGATCCCTCTGAGATTCTTCTTATGCTCCAACTATTTTTATAAACTATTTTGTAACTGCATTATTTGTCTTCATTGACAAGTGCTCTTTCACTGAAGAGCCTCCACTACAACCTCCAG
The DNA here is from genome assembly GCF_029834395.1 of Sorex fumeus. Classification (NCBI taxonomy): domain Eukaryota; kingdom Metazoa; phylum Chordata; class Mammalia; order Eulipotyphla; family Soricidae; genus Sorex; species Sorex fumeus. The sequence continues at coordinate 29,597,934 of NW_026606064.1, forward strand.
TCCTATCTACTGTCCCTGTTTTCAATCCTTACCATTTCTCACTGTCCCCAAAACAAACAAAAAACTATTTTGTGCCTGTTTCCACACCATCAATCTCTGATTTAAGACAATGAGTTACACAGAGTTATATAAAAGTTAACCCATTTTACTGCACAACCTACTTCCAAGGTTCTGCTCATTTAAAATATATGTGTCTAGAGAGTCACATTTTCAAAAAAATGAAAGTCTTTTTGACAACTAACCCATCTAGCCCAATCAATTTTCACTTCAGGATGACCTACCTTTCTTTCAGGACATGATCCCAGAAGAAAACAAAGTGGTTCTAAAACTAAAACAGAATGATGCTGAGAATAAATGATCCAATAGTCACAATGGCTTTGCAATAGCAAAGGAAAGAAGCAAAAATATGTAGAAATCATCTATTAATTGTTCTTTATCTATAAATTTTTATTTCAGGTGTATTAATATAAATAAACTGGTATTTGATTATTTTATATTTCCTGTATATGAATCATTGATTATTCAACAACTTGAATGCTGAATAGATTTAAGTTATATATGTTTTTTTTAGAATTATCCCTAGCATAATTAAATTATGGTATACATTTAGAAGGCCCTAAAATTAAATAACAGTAAGTTCACATTCTACATCTAAAAAATGTTGAAGAACTCTACATATGAAGAACTCTACAAAAATGTTGAAGAACAGTATGTTCTACATCTAAAAAATTGCCCAGAGAAAAACAATGGTTTTTAGATGGTTTTAAAAGAGCTTAATATAGAGTTGAGAAGAGAGCTCACTTCTTTTCAATGTTGAGAACAAAGATCATGGATAATATAGAGATAGATATTGCTTAATGGATTAGAAATTAAAAGCAGAAAAGTAAAGGCTAACTTTTGTTTTGTTGTTATTGTTGGTTTTGGATCACACCCAAAAATGCTCAGGGTTTACTGCTGACTGCATTCAGGAATTGCTTCTGGTGGTGCTTTGACAACCATATGGATTGTTGGGGATCAACCCTTGTTGACTGTGTTCAAGGAAAACATCTTACCCACAATACTATTGCTCCTATCCTAGATAAATATCTAAAGACAAAATTTATTCTAGAATAAAAGTGACCTTGGGCTATATATACTGAAATATGAAAAAGGGCTTCTTGCTCAGAACTAAGAAATGACTTGCAGCGTTTATATCATGTTTTGCATTTGGCAAAGATTCTTTGCATCGATTTTCATATTTTATATTCACAAAGGGATGAAGTAGATGTTAATATACTGAGTTAGCAAAACAGGGTGTAGAGAAATAAATGGTTTAAGGGCCTCAAAGGGCTCATTCACGGTCACAAAAATATAACTGGAGGATGTAGGCACCAGATGAGATGATTCAAATCTTCTCTTACTGTTGACAATGCATACTATGATTTTCAAACATTTAAAGACACTAATATTAACTACACAGAAATCAAGACTGAGGGCAGTTAATTCCAGTTGGATTGACCAATTCAAGAAATTTGTAAAAATTCCTAAATAAAGTCAGTATGGAGGAATTAATATCAAGGCAGAATAAGTTTTCTTAATCTAAGATCGGTATCATGGTACCATGGTCCTCCCGTCGTTCATCAATTTGCTCGAGCGGGCCAGTAACGTCTCCATCATGAGACTTGTTGTTATTGTGTTTGGCATATCGAGTACGTCACGGGTAGCTTGCCAGGCTCTGCCCTGCGGGCGAGATACTCTCGGTAGCTTGCTGGGCTCTCTGAGAGGGGTGGAGGAATCGAACTTGAGTCAGCCATGTTGGCTGCATGCAAGGCAAACGCCTTACCTCTCTGCTATCGCTCCAACACAATCCAAGATATAAAAAATAAAATTTCTGCTGAGGGTAAAATCAAATTATTTTTTGTCAGATAACTGAATCTTAGCACAGCGGGTAGGGCGTTCGCCTTACAAGCGGCCAACATGGCCGACCCGAGTTCGATTCCTCCGCCCCTCTCGGAGAGCCCGGCAAGCTACTGAGAGTATTTGATATGCCAGACACAGTAACAATAAAGTCTCCAATGGAGACGTTACTGGGCCCGCTCGAGCAAATCGACGATCAACGGGAGGGCCTTTACCTTTACCTTTTACCTTTAACTGAATCTTGGCAAAAAACAGTTTTTATAATGCATGTTTGGCTGTTTTTTTCTTACTTGTTCAAAATTTGCCAGTTTGCCATTTTTTTTTCTTTTCTTTTTTGGTAGGGGCACTGGCTGTCTTCTGTGATTATACCTGCCTTTGTGTTCAGAGATCATTCTGGAAGTGGTCAGGGGACCATATGTGACACCAGGGATTGAACAAGGGTAGACCATATCAAAGCAATTGCCTTATTACCTGTGTTCTCTGTTCCATTTTAAATTTTCTTTATTTTGTAAAGATATTTGAATCAGCAAAACTTGAAGTAATATACTGTTATGGCCCCAAATTTACCACCATGCCTCTCTTCAGCTTTTTATTTTCTGGTTAGTGTCCTAGCTGCAAAGAACTACTACTTCATTCAGAATATGTCCTTCCCTAGGTGTTTCACAGTCCATGAATGGTGGAGGTCTCCATTTTTCTCATCTTGGGAAAATTCTGACTGTGACAGACCATTAAGTTTCAGAGCTCTCAGGGGTGCTAACTTAGTCATGAAGGATTCATCATATAAAGTTGCTTTATTTTCCTCTCTGTGCAATCCTGTTTTCTCCTCCCTTATGCTACTTTCCATGGATATTGATATCAATCAAATATCTTTACAACAATTTATAAATAGGATAAATATTTCTCAGTTTTTGTCATTACCTGTGACAGACACAGTTTATGACAGTTAATAAGGGGAGTGGGACTGCAAAGGAGAACACAATGTCAGATTTAAGGCTAAATATTCACTGCCAATGACACTGGATACTCTTTAAAAAAATTTCCAAAATTAAGAAGTAAAGACAGCTTGTAACAATCCAGTTTAGAACTTTTATTCTAGGAATTCTAGGGGTAAACTTGTCGTAACACAGTTTAGAACTTTCATTCTAGGAAGTTCTAGGGGAAAACTGAGCTACACACACACATGTATATATGCATATATGTATATAAAAATATATATATGTACGTGTGACTGTGTTAGGTGGTAGAAACAAAGACGTGAAAAGTATGATCTGTGTGGTCACCTCCGGCTACATATGGCATCATTGTGGGTCAGCCAGTCCTTGTGCTTCTTATAAGGAGCATCATTGTCCTTAAGCAATAATCATCTGGAAACTTTAAGAGAACAAGATTTTATTACTAACAAGACCTGGATGTTACACTTTACAACTGAAAGTTCCACAGTGATGTTACAACAGACAGTAAGAGGGCCCATGCCTGGTATTCTACTTCATTGCAGTTCATAGTGGGAATTTAGACTCCTCTGTGCATTCAAAGAATCAAGCTAAAAATTTAAAAAGGATAAGGATGTGGGCTTAAAAAGCACATGGTTAATAAAGAAATCAAAGATATAAAGACAGCCCATACATTGGGAAAAAATATTTATCAAATTCCAATCTGATAAGGGTTTAATATCCAAGATATATAAGGTACTATAGAACTTTACAAGAAAAAAAGTCCAACCCCATCCAAAAATGGGGAGAAGAAATGAATAAAGAGACACTGTCTGAGTTCTTGACACCTTTTCCAAGTTGTAGATGTGCATACTTAACTATGCCCAGAAGATGGCAGTAGTATGTAGACAAGTCATTTATGACTCTCACTTCAGGAAGTAGCTGCACAAAAGAATTTATTTTCAAAGCAGGTGCCTGATGAGAATCATAGAAATCATAAATAAAATATGTTAAATGATTAATTTAATAGTAAAAATATGTATGTCAGTTTTTTAATTTGGTATGAATTTTATAAATGTATATTTAAGTGTATATTATCATAAAATTAATCCAAATTGAATAAGATATTCTATGCAATTGATTTAGTTTATACTGATATGTAATAATCCAGCTTTGCCTATGTTATCTAAGAGAAACTATCTGGTCAAGAAGTATTTGAAGTATTTGAAAATAAGATTGTGACCTAGTAACAATTTTATCATTTTACAAATGACTATATGAAGATAAGGGATTATTCAACACTTGCTGGGATTATATTTAGGATTACTGAAATAAGAACTATTTGGGTACACTTTAGAAAAGAGGTGAGGATAGTAACAACATTTACAAATTTTAATGTACCATATACCTGCTTAAAACTATCCATTAGTTTCTTTCAGTGTGTGTGTGTGTGTGTGTGTGTGTGTGTGTGTGTGTGTTTTGGACCACATTATGAGGTGCTCAAGGCTTGTTTCTTGCTCTGTGCTTGAGAATAAATAACTATTGACAATATGATGGTGCTTGCGGGACCATATTTTGTGCTTGGGATTAAACCCATCAACTGCATATAAAGCATGTGCCCTAACCACTGTACTATCTCCCAAGCCCCTCTATCAATTTATGAAGTGACTATCCTTCATTTCTACAGATTTACCCCTAATAATGATTCAAAAGTCTACACTAAAGGTCACGAAGATGGCTCACTGAGTTAAGTGTGGATTCGATCACAATAGAAGTGAAGAATTAGAGTTAGAATCAGGGTGAATGTTTAGTTTTAGGTGATTAGTAAGTTTAGGCCTAGACAAAATTTGATTTTTTTTATCATACCTAGTCAAAAAATGTTTGCAATTTCATATGTATCATGACTTAAACATCAACATTTTATGTGTGGGTCTAGGAGCAAAGCCCCTTTCTTTTTCTTTTACATCTTTCAGTCGATGAATCCACAGGATGAATTGAATATCTTCTAGCAAAAAGTACTTATGTATTAGTAGGAAACACATCAACAGCAGGTGCCCAATAAATAGCCACTGATTATATGTTTCCTACTTACACTTAGCACTATTTCTCTGGTACTTCCACATATTCTTTATAAAGGGTAAGCTCCACAGCTGATGGGATGATTCGTTGTAACTTTTTTATATCTCCATTGTCAGTCTCATGTTCTAAAGCGTTCCTTTTTAATTGAAGTCTATGGATCAAACTAAAGTAGCATTTCAATTTCTCTAGCCATCCGTAATTCCTCTGTTTGGATCTTTTCTTTCTCCTAGTGGAAATCATCAGAACAAAAAAGAAGGGAATAGAACAGAGAGATTACGAACTCTCATTCTGAGGTCAAGCAACCTGGCCTTGAACCATAAGCAAGTGTGGGACATCCCAGAATCTGGGCTAGGATTCCTTGTCATCTTTTTGCTCTGCTAGCAATTTTTATTCTGGGGCAAGGAAAGAGGAAGAAAGATAAATTGCACTTAACTAGCAATTTTTTTTTTGTTTAACTAGCACACCCATTATAGATCATTTTTAGATGTGAAATATCTTCTGTCAGCCCAAAAACTTGCTTCTGAGCCTTTCCTTGAGGACTTCCCCACTAGCGAGGTAAAATTAATTGGTCCTTTGCATCATTAACTCATAGAGGCAAAATAATTCCCCATACATTGTTTACTCCAACTTGACTGCTGCCTCTGAATTGTGTCCCCAGTGAACACAGCCCGAGTCTATTTGTTGTGCAGTCCTTTTCAGATGATACATGCTTGACTATTTTGTGCAATGCCCACTATATCCAAGAGTACACTTAGATACTGCCAATATGTTCATTGGTGGACTGCTCATACTGTAGCCTTTCCACCCAACATCTGCCTTCAGAAGAGCTCCTGATAGCTTAACACTGACCCTCTAAACCTAACCCTAATTTAATCCAGAGATTTAAACCAAAATCTTTTCTGTAATAGCCTTAAAAATTATACAATATTAAGCATTCATTCTCATCCTAAATTTTATTTTCAGTACTTACTGTGGCCTAATATCACCATAACCCTAATCCTTAACCCTAACCCTTAAACTAAACTTAATCCTAACATTGGCACATTCAATAGACCATATTCTTCCTTTGATTTAACATTATAATTGCACAGTACTTACTATTCCTCTTCATCTACATTTTATTCTTAATGTCTCACTACCATTGTGCAAATCTCATACAAACTCTAATCAGAATCTACAATTGAACCCTAATCATGACACTATCCCAAATTTAGCTGAGGCATAAACCATACTCTTACCTTGTTTTAATCTTACCTATTCCTCAAAACTGAACATTCACTAATAGCCTATCTTTCTCAATGATAAAATTCTCAATGACTTCTACAATGACCAGGCACAAGAAAGCAATCATTTACCCCAATCTTAACATCATTTTCAAATTATTCTATGACCTAATCTTCAATGTAACTCTAGCCATGATCTCATACTTAACCACAACTATAATCATAAACCTATAAGACTAGCCCTAACCCAAACTCATTCAAGTGACCAAAAGTGTAATATTTTCTTGCCCCAACCTATCTGATTACAAGAAACTAAATTGGAAAATCCACATTATATAAAGCAAAGGTTGAGTTAATGGGAAAGCTAGACATTGGATTCTCATACTAGGGTAAAGAGTTATCTCAATAAATGTATATATCAGAGATTAGGACTGCAAAATGTATGAAGTGACAGAGGCCAGCACAGTATTGTTTACAGGGTCTGGAACAATAGCAGAGAAGGTAGGGTGTTTGCTTTTCACACAGCTGGGTGCAATCCCCTGCAACCCATACCATGCCTTGAGGTCCTGGGTATAGAGCCAGGAATAAGCTTTGAGCATTGTTGGCCAATAATCACAGAGAGAGAGAGAGAGAGAGAGAGAGAGAGAGAGAGAGAGAGAGAGAGAGAGAGAGAGAGAGAGGAGAGAGGGAGGAGAAAAAGAGAAAAAAAAGAAAATAGACAAAATCAGTGATGGTGGCTCTTCCTAATCACAGTTTATGAAATCCATTTTATTTTAGTTATGCTATTATGCACTTAAAGTCTAGTACTTATTCAATAACAGCAGTTTATTTTCTTCTCTAGGTGGAGTATGAATCATTACAAACTTATGTAATATTCCCAAAGTTAGATAAGTAGCAAATGTACTGTCTCAATCTCATTCATATTCATGTTTGTCAAACCCACATCTAATATCCATAATCTTGAAATCTATTAATTTTCAGAAAAATAATCCAGGAACAGACACAAGTTCCAAGACACATCTTACATAACCACAGTACAATATAATTATGCTACATAGTATGAGATATTTAACCAATAAATCAAGATGCAGAAAAAAGTACTCCTACATATGATATGGCTTTAGACGAAGAATAAAGCAGTTTTTCTCTTCTGTTGAATATGCCTTCCTTGCTAAGTGAATTTTATGAAGCCCAAAATTCATGGTATCTCAACTTTGATGTTTAGGTGACCGCATTATTATGAGATTTACAAAATGTTTGTTGTGTCTGTTTACACTAAACCTGTTCTGTCACATTTCACCTTTAATCAAGTGTAGATTTCAAGTAGTTTTGATTATTTCTGTGACCCTACAGAGAAAATTGAAGTAGGGATGCATGTACCTTTAACTTGAAGATCAGACAATGGGTTTATTGGCCAATCATATGTAAAATAAAGTCATTGCTAGCAGTTCCAGGACAAAGCCAGGTTCTAGGAGAATCCCTATGGCTGTGTGTGAAGTCACCTATTTCCTTAGGGGAAAGTGTGGACTTTGGAAAGGACCAAAAAGAATTTGCTCTCTGTTTTCTTCATTCTGAAAGTTTGAGCTTAGAGAAGAGACAATGTTTGGAAAGTCTCCAGTAAGAAACATGTGTTTGAAAAGTTATTTCAATATTATAAATAAAGAAGCTCAAAAATGTATTTGCACTTTTGATAATAATCCTAAAAATTTACCGGATATTGCCAAAAATCATTCTGTGGATAAAAATAATGTTGCTAATGAAAATAAGTCATTATATAAGCAATATGATAGAAGAAATAATATATTTCTTTAAAAATTCTTTATAAATTTTGGAACATTGGTGACAGGAAGCTAAAACTGCTGGTGGCATTTGTATTGAAATATTATATTAGGCATATATATATATGCCTAAAACTCAACTATCAATAACTTTGTTGTAAATAACAGTTTTTAAATAAAAAATAAATAAAATCAAGGGAAAAATAAAAATTCTTTACAGATGAATAGTTATATAACCATTGTCCTATGAATAGACTCTCAAAGTACGTACAGCCAAAAATTATAGGGAAAATATAATTGAATATTTCAAATGGCTAACTAATAAAAATATCATGTATTTTTTGCAGTTTGTGTTTTTTTTGATACTTTGTCAGCACTGAAAAAATGTAATTGTAGTAATTTTCTTTTCCAACTCCAAATAAATGTTTCCTTTCTAACCAACTATTATATGCATAATTTTGTATTGTTATTTCTTGAAAGGAGTATTACTAAACTTCAGGCTTCATAAATGATGGGGCATTTCTTTTCTTAAGTTTGAAATAATTTCCCATTTGAATTTTCTGAGACTTTTAAGGCCTCTTTTTCTGCCACTTACTTATGTTAGACCAAAGTTGAAATATTCTAGATTAGTGTGTAAAACTATATGTAAAGTCAAGAAGACTTTTTGAATAAAACTATTTTCTTTGTATTCATACCATGATTTGCATTTAAAATAGGTCTTTTAAATTTTCCAAAAAGAATTTGCCTTTTTATACTTGTAATAAAAACACAGTTCTACACAATAACAATGAATTGCTTCAAGCTATAAACAGGAGAACATGGATGGGAACATTGCAGTTTTCTTGTTATTATGTGATGAGCAACCTCAGATGTCACATTATCTCTTGTATGTTTGACACTACTTAGTTTCACCAACTGGTAGACTATTTAATATCATGCCTCAAAGAAAGGTTCTTAAAAATATGAAGAGATCCCAAGGAAGATCAATTTGCTCACTTTCCATATTAAAACCAAGACCTGTTTTCCTCCTGTGTGGAAAGTTATTGAAGATTTTAATTCAAATAAAATAAATAAGAAATACAAAATGGAATAATTAAGTGGGCTTAGATAACCCAAGAGCTTAAAAAAAATCTTTGAAGTTTTGCCTAACTTTCTAATTCATATATATTTAAAGCTTTTTCTTTATTTAACATTTTATCATATGGCCTTAAACATTCCCTGGAAAATTATTTTGTAAATGCTTTCTAGGGCTGGAGCGATAGCAAGGGCTAGAGTGATAGCACAGCAGTAGGCCGTTTGCTTTGCACGCAGCCAGCCTGGCCGAGCCGGATTCAATTCCTTTGCCCCTCTCGGAGAGCCCGGAAATCTACGGAGAGTATCTCGCCTGCACGACAAAGCCTGGCAAGCTACACGTGATGTATTCAATATGCCAAACACAATAACAAGTCTTAAAATGGAGACGTTACTGGGCCCGCTTGAGCAAATCGATGAAGAACGGGAGGACAGTGTTTGTTTGTTTCTACTTTATTGCTCATTGAAGAACAATATACCCTGTAGGGTATATGGCAATACCCTAAGATATTTTAATTTTCCAGAACGGTTGGGGAGTCTAAATAACATTTGGTATATTGAAGTTAGTGATGACTATGACACAGGTTCAGGTGGCGAATAAGTATATGAAAGTTGTTGAACATCCTGTCATTAGGCAATTTAGAATTTAAGCAACATTTCAATGTCACTATTTTTCTACTAACATGGCTAAAATAAAATAGTTAAAATTAAGAACCGGGTGAGTGTCTAGATCACTAAACTCTAATTTATGACTGATGCAATTGCAGAGTGTTACAGCCAGCTTTGTAAACAGTATGACAGTTATTTCAGAGTTTAACATAATATTATCAGACAAACATCAATTTTAATTTTAGGTCCTTACTAAACAGATTAAAAATTTATATCTACTTTAAAAACTTGTACATGAAAGTTTCAGTAGCTGTATTCATAATCAACTAGTGCTTAAGCATCCAAGTGAGCTTTCAGTAAGTGAATGGCTAAACAAATTGTTATCTCCATACAATGGAATAATACTCAGCAATAAAATTAAATTTTCTGCAGTTCTACTTCTCTTTTCACCCCCTTCAGGGAACTTTTTCCCCTTCCTTCCTCTTCATAGGATTCTTTCTGTCTGCCTGGGCTCATTCTTTAGACCCAAACAGCAGACTGTCACTAATTCCTAAAGCACTACTAAATTCTACCATACTGCTAAGACTTAAGTCCCTCCTGGACTCTTCCTGAGGCAGGATGTGATAAAAACTCAATTCAAAACTCTGAGAACCTCAGCACACCTGAACAATCAAGAGTCTGGGCATACATCCAGGTATTTGTGTCCTCTTGCTTGCAGAAATTAAACCAACTTTTAAAGTCAAGTTTTGTTCGTAATTCTTTTGTTCACACCATGAAACCACTGGCTGGAAGGTTATTCCTCTAATACTCTTTTGAAGGACAAGTCAGGGAGCCTCCTTTTGAGGTAGGCCATATTTTTTTTTTCCATTTTCTGCCTAAAAGCAAGCTGTTTGTGTGAGGTGGCTCCAAATTAAGACCCTCTTAGAATAGTGTGTTATGATCATCGAGAATTTAGAAATTGGAAAGTTCAAGAAAAAGAGGTCATTAAGGATCATTTTTTATTCTAACAATTTTGAACATGTTTGAAAATCACTGCTATAAAAGGTCAGTTAGGTTTTATGTCCTCTTATGTGAGAAACTCTTCAACTGGTTAGTCCAATTCAGATAGATATTTTACCTTAGGCTTCTAAAAAATATTTTTAGATTGAATCTTTCATTCCCAGTACAATATTTATTTGTTTGTTTGCATATTTTTATACCATGATCATCTCTCAATTAAACTTCAAAGTCAATTAATGATTTTTAATGATTATTTATCTTGTTAATGTTAATGATTTTTACAATGCTATTATAAAATGTGGAAAAAATACATTAGTATTGAAAAAAGTAATTTGCCATCCAGTGTGATGAAGCAATACCAAAGGTTTTTCTACGAAGTACAATACATCTGGTGCTATCACTAAATTTATATTTTTGCTGTTGATATTATAATTTCTGTTAGGTGATATAATTTATCTGTGGTATATAGAAAAACAAAAGTAGAAAATAGATAATCTCAAGTAATAATAAACCCTTAGCCCTGGACTAAAGAACTGAGACTACCTTCTTAATACACTTTGCGGGGGGCTGGGGGGGTGGGGAGAGTACATAAGGGGGCAAAGATAAGGTGGACTGGATGTAAAATAAAAACATTAGGAGAGGGTCTTGGACATTTTGGAGGTGGTGGGATATGATGACTGCAGATAAAAACCATAAATATTAGCATTCTTTTAAACACATAACGTAAACTATATTAACTTTTAGAGCATAACATAAAAAAGGCAATGAATATACATAACACAGCTAACGATAAGTAGGCTCCAGAGGTTAGTTACATTATTCAGAGTAACAAAGCTGTTAAGCGATAGAGCCAGTATAGAGATCTGGTTAGTCTAACTTGAATTTTAGCAACTTTTCTTCTGCATGATAAATTTTTCCCACCTAGGCCCTAGACTCTTATCTTTGACGATAACTTTGAGAATGTAGAACATGTTCGAGCCAATTCAAGTACTGTGACCCTTTTTTATTCTATTTTTCCTCACCTCCAAAATATGAAGAACAGGTCCCTAAGAGAGCCGAGATCACCAGGAAGTCCCAGATGGGGTAGGTGCCTCATCTTGCCTCCTCCAGATGGAACCCTGGTGACCATGAGCCTCTACAAGCATAGCTCGAGTATACGGGAACCAGACTTGGAGTTTTCCTCCAAACTGCCGGGACCGCCCCGGCCCCCAGGTAACCTCTGATTCCGGAAGTCATACCCACAACCCGCCCCCCAGCGCCATCTTTACAGCATACAGCCACAGAGAAGAAAGGCCGTGTGTGTGTGTGGGGGGGGGGGGGGGCTCCACAACTCCTGAAGAATGCACCAGGTCCCAAAGAGAGCCAAGATCACCAGGAAGTCCCAGATGGGGTAGGTGCCACATCCTGCCTCCTCCAGATGGAACCCTGGTGACCATGAGCCTCTACAAACATAGCTCGAGTATGCGGAAACCAGGACTTGAAGTTTTCCTCCAAACTGCCGGGACCGCCCCGACCCCCAGGTAACCTCTGATTCTGGAAGTCATGCCCACAACTTGCCCCCCCCCCCCCCCCAGCGCCATCTTTACAGCACACAGCCACAGAGAAGAAAGCTCGAGTATGCGGGAACCAGGACTTTTACTCCAAATCTCATGGCCGCTTATGCGGCTGCGTGAAATTTCCCTATATGCAAGGTGATCAATGGAAAGTAAATCATCCAACGTTTCTCCCTGAAAACCAGGCTTAACTCTTATACAGGCCACAACACCCAATGGGAGAGAGAGAACAAAAGGGAATGCCCTGCCACAGAGGCAGGGTGTGATGGAGGGGTGGGGGGTGGGAGGGATACTGGGATCTGAGGTGGTCAGAAATGATCACTGGTGGAGGGATGGGTATTCAAAATTAATTAATTAATTAATTTAAAAAATTAAAAAAATTAAAACCAAAAAAAATATGAAGGACAGTTCCAGTAGCTTCTCTATCAGAAGACATGTGGAAATTAGAAACTCAAATCTTTTTAAACAAAAGATTAGGACATACAACAAAAGAACACTTATTCTAGATTGCATAAAATGAGACGCAATTACTAATTTTTAGAAAACTGGAAATACAAAAGTAAAACCAGCTTGATACTCTTTTAGTCTTGACTTGAAGACTCTACCAAGGCATGGTTCCACTTCAAGGTAAAACACATGTTTTACGTTAGAGACGCTGGCAGCTAAGTTATCCCAGGAAGGCCTAGCCACCATTGTACCCTAGGCTGGATGGGGACAGGTCCAATCCCCATTCTCCCAAAGGCCCAGCGCTCTACCCACACACATTCAGTTCCCACTGCCACTTCAAGAGAAACATCCCAGCTTCAGGAATGATCTCAGAGTCCAGAGAGACACCTGCAGTTGATTTTCCCAGCTCCAAAGGCCCTGAAGCATGTGGCTGCAAATGCAGTTGTGCAACAAGTCCAAACTTCACAGAGCTCACAGTCCAGGAGAAACAAGAAAATTAGATGGGAAAATTGAGTTGAAACCCACTAAGCTCAATGAATGAAAACAATACTAAAGAAGGACTCAGACCTAACAGGTAGATACATTCTTAGGTCATTATTTTAGCAATACCATTATGATATATCTATATCTATATGTTGTAATAAGCATTATAAAATAAATTATTTAATACTTGCTAAGGGAACAGGCTTGGAGGGTTGGATGGGAAACTAGGGAGATTGGTGGGGATAAGGGCACACTAGAAATGGGACGGTGTTGAAATTCAACAACTGAAACAACTGTTTTGTGAATGACTTTATAAATCACGGTGTTTAAACTAAGTTAAAACATATATTTTTTAAAACCAAGTAATGTGAAACCCCAATTCTTTTTTTTTTTTCCCCTTTATTTTATTTTATTTTTTTAAAGTTGTAGATTTACAATTTTTTGTGCTTTGGTTTCAATTATACAATGATCAGATACCCATCCCTCCACCAGTGCCCATTTTCCACCACCATGGATAATATCCCTCCCACCCCCATCCCCCCATCCCCCCGTCTCTGTGGCAGGGCAATCCCCTGTGTTCTCTCTCTCCTTTTGGGTGTTGTGGTCTGCAAAAGAGGCATTGAGTGGCAAACATGTTCAGTCCATAGTCTACTTTCGACATGCATCTCCCCTCCTGGGAGGATCCTCCAAACATCCTTTATTTGGTGCTCCCTTCTCTATCTGAATAGCCCTTTCCTCTAGGATACCCGGCTGGCCTCTAAGTTATGGAGTAATCCTCCTGGTGCTGATCTCAGCTATTCTTGGGTATTAATCTCATACTTTGTTACTTTATATCCCCCAGATGAATGCAATCTTTCTATGTCTATCCCTCTCTTTCTGACTCATTTCGCTTAGCATGATACTTTCCATATTGTACCACTTGTATGTAAATTTCATGACTTCATCTTTTCTAAGAGCTACATAGTACTCCATTGTGTAGATGTACCAAAGTTTCTTTAACCAGTCATCTGTTCTTGGGCATTCAGGTTTCTTCCAGTTTCTGGCTATTGTAAAGAGGGCTGCAATGAACAAACAAGTGCAGATGTCACTTCGACTATACATTTTTGCCTCTCTGGGATATATTCCCAGGAGTGGTATTGCTGGGTCAAATGGGAGCTCAATTTCTAATTTTTTGAGAATCGTCCATACTGTTTTCCAGAAGGGCTGAACCAGTGGACATTCCCACCAACAGTGAAGGAGTGTCCCTTTCTCGCCACATCCACGCCAGCATCGGTTGCTTTTGTTCTTTTGAATGTGGGCCAGTCTCTGAGGTGTGAGATGGTATCTCATTGTGAAACCCCAATTCTTTAAAATATTTATGTATTGGTGCATTACTAATCATTTGTATAAAATATTAACATCTTAAATTGAAAGAGTCCTTTAAAGTCCTTTGTACCATTCTTGCTTTTACATCATGAAAGGTGATTTCTACAATCAAGCTTAATAATATTTCTATAGCATATAGAAATATTTAGGGTGAACAGAGAGATGGTAGACCACATAGGACATTTGTCTTGTACATGCCTGACCCAGGTTTATTCCCTGGAGCCTCTTAGAGTATACCACCAGTGGTGATCCCTAAGTGTAGAGCCAGACGTTAAACCCTGAGCACTGCCATATGTAGCCCTCAAACTGAGACCAAAACAAAACAAAACAGAACATATTAAATACTTTGAATTTTGACATCTATTTGAATATCTTGTAAACTACTGAATTTTATTAATGTAAAATGATATGCCGAATTGTGGGTCTCTATTAGTAATCCCCCTTCTCAGTGCTTAGAAAGTAAAGAACACCTGCTTAAACTGTATCACTGTCATCCGTTGGACATCGATTGCCTCGAGCAGGCCCCAGTAACGTCTCCTTTGTCCTAGCCCTGAGATTTTAAAAAGTGCCACATTCGAGGCTCTTTCAGGGTCAGAAGAATGAGACCCACCTGCTTAAAAATGCATGTTTTTTTTAATCAATCATGTATGACAATTGAAGATATTTGGATACAATTTACTCAGACATTTCATCAACCTATTATGGGTCTATTAATAAAAAATAAAATGCACTAAGTCATTTTCTGACTTCTCTATTTTTACTCATCTTGTAGTCTAGGGTAGTAATTAAGTGAAAATTAGACCTACTTTTATTTTTCCTACCTGTAGCTACCACTTACACACTTATGTTTGGGCAACAACTCTGTGACTCACTTGTTTTTACACTGCAATTGCATTCCCTTTTTTGAATTATTATGAGAATTAAATTAAGTTACAAGAAAATGTAGAAGAATGTCTGGTTTTAAGTAATTAATTAATTATCATTATTGTTATCACCATCAGCATCAAAAATGAAGACATTTTAGAGGAACAGAGAAATTGAAGGAATTTTTCTATGCAAGATACTTGCTAGAGAGAAGTAAGTAGATTTAAGTTCACATCTTAACACTTAATGAAGCAATTAAATTATAGATTCAGGAAAGATGTATAATGAACTTTTTGTTAGGATTGGTAAAGGCTATAGAAAAACAAATCTTAAAATACTGTGTTTATAGATCTCATCTAACTATGCATTTAGTTTTTTAATACTCAAAAGTTAATTCTCAAAAACACATCTATCAAAATAACTTTTTCTTGGTATTATATTTCCTAGTAATTTGAATTGATTTTGGAAATTAATGCCTATTAATCGAAATGCACAGGTTTTAAATTAGTAAAGCCAGATTATGATCAGATTAATATGATCCTTTACTGGATGTTCATTCATCTACCCAACATTCAACTTATAATTTCTATGTACATATTGTGACAGCATATTAGAACCTCAGTTAAAATATTTCCCAAATGAAAAAGAAAATGGGAGGAATCAACCTCCCGAACTTCAAACTGTACTACAAAGCAGTAATAATTAAAACAGCATGGTACTGGAACAAAGGCAGAACTGCAGACCAATGGAACAGGGTTGAATACACTGACATCTCTCCTCAATCATATGCTCATCTAATCTTTGATAAAGGTGCAAGTAATGTGAAGTGGAGTAAGGAAAGCCTCTTTAATAAATTGTGTTGGCATCACTGGACGGCTACATGCAAAAAAATAGGCTCAGAACTCTGCCTAACACCATGTACAAAAGTAAGATCAAAATGGATTAAAGACCTCAACATCAGACCCGAAACCATAAGGTACATTGAAGATAAAGTTGGCAAAACCCTCCATGACATTGAAGCTAATGGTATCTTCAAAGATGCCACGCCACTGGCCGAGCAAGTGAAAACAGAGATAGATAAATGGGACTATCTTAAACTAAGAAGCTTCTGCACCTCCAAAGAAACAGTGACCAAAATACAAAGACAGTCTACAGAATGGGAAAGGATATTCACCGAATACACATCTGACAAGGGGTTGATATCCAGGATATACAAAATACTGGTTAAACTCCACAAGAAGAAAACATCCAACCCCATCCAAAAATGGGGCAATGAAATGAACAGAAACTTTCTCAAAGAAGAAATCCGAATGGCAAAAAAGCACATGAGAAAATGCTCTACATCATTAATCATCAGGGAGATGCAGATCAAAACCACAATGAGATACCATCTCACACCTCAGAGACTAGCCCACATTCAAAAGAACAAAAGCAACCGATGCTGGCGTGGATGTGGCGAGAAAGGGACACTCCTTCACTGTTGGTGGGAATGTCCACTGGTTCAGCCCTTCTGGAAAACAGTATGGACGATTCTCAAAAAATTAGAAATTGAGCTCCCATTTGACCCAGCAATACCACTCCTGGGAATATATCCCAGAGAGGCAAAAATGTATAGTCGAAGTGACATCTGCACTTGTTTGTTCATTGCAGCACTCTTTACAATAGCCAGAAACTGGAAGAAACCTGAATGCCCAAGAACAGATGACTGGTTAAAGAAACTTTGGTACATCTACACAATGGAGTACTATGTAGCTCTTAGAAAAGATGAAGTCATGAAATTTACATACAAGTGGTACAATATGGAAAGTATCATGCTAAGCGAAATGAGTCAGAAAGAGAGGGATAGACATAGAAAGATTGCATTCATCTGGGGGATGTAAAGTAACAAAGTATGAGATTAATACCCAAGAATAGCTGAGATCAGCACCAGGAGGATTACTCCATAACTTAGAGGCCAGCCGGGTATCCTAGAGGAAAGGGCTGTTCAGATAGAGAAGGGAGCACCAAATAAAGGATGTTTGGAGGATCCTCCCAGGAGGGGAGATGCATGTCGAAAGTAGACTATGGACTGAACATGTTTGCCACTCAATGCCTCTTTTGCAGACCACAACACCCAAAAGGAGAGAGAGAACACAGGGGATTGCCCTGCCACAGAGACAGGGGGGATGGGGGGATGGGGGTGGGAGGGATATTATCCATGGTGGTGGAAAATGGGCACTGGTGGAGGGATGGGTATCTGATCATTGTATAATTGAAACCAAAGCACAAAAAATTGTAAATCTACAACTTTAAAAAAATAAAATAAAATAAAGGGAAAAAAAATATTTCCCAAATGAAAATAAATTACTTACATAGAGCTAGACAATCCTGATAGAGAACACTTATAAATTTGTCCTGTATACAGTTTTCTCTAAAATCTTCTAAATAGTTTTCCACCAGGAACATGCAATCATTTGCATCTGTCAAATAATAGTTAGCTGAAACTCCCTGTATACTGTTTTTATTTTTCATTGAAAATATTAGTTTATTTTAAAACAGTAGTAAAATTTCTGATAATACCCAGAAAGGAAATTATTTTGATATCATTTTTATAGTAGTAGTAAAATTGGGTAAAAATAATTAGTTGATTCCGAAACAAAGACCAATTTTATTAACAAAAACAAAATGTCTGTCTTTTAAAAAAGAATTATCATTATGAGTATTATTAGTAGTATAAAAATTGCATTTAAAGATACTTAAATCATGCATCATATTAAAAAATCAAGAAAAACTCTGAACATTTTGAAGATAAATTGAATGTCTTTCTTCACTTCAAAGTTAGCTCATCTTATTATAATGTATTTTTAAAAACCAAATCATAAAAGCTAAATTTATCTTAGAAAACTACAGCAATGCACTTTTATTACTTTTGAATAGTTCCTGCAATCGCTGTCGTTTGCATATAGAGATGTGCCTCTATCTTTCCTTCGTCTTTAAGGGACTTGGATAACATACAGAATTACTAACAGAAAACATATTTAAGGTTTTAGCTTGAGTTTCTTAATTCTCAGTTTTCTGGAAATGAATTGTTTTTAAATGTGAGTAATCTGAGTAAACTACTGTTTTCCTTGAAAATATGAGTGTAAAACCACACAAATCATTTTTAATCATTTGGAATCATCTGGCCCTATTCTTAAGAACAAGTATACTTAGAAATATCACTTGGAGGGACTTGAAAAATAGTATACTAGACACAGTACTTGCTTTACATGTGAACAACCCAGGTTCAATCTTAAATGCTCCATTTGGTCCTGGAGCACAACAGAGAGTTATCCCTGAGCACAGAACCAGAAGTAAACCTTGAGCATTACAGAGTGTGGTTCCCAAACAAAAACAAACAAACAAAATCACTTAGTAGTAAGGTCACTAAACTCATCATTTTTTTCAGAAGAAACTTCTGAAATAAAGTTTTTCTTTCAGAGTGACTGCTTCAGGGAAAGCTTTGCATACATTTCAACCTATCCATTGATAAATAAATGTCTATTTTTATCACTTTCACTGTCCTCACGTTGTTCATGGATTTGCTCGAGCGGGCCCAGTAATGTCTCCATTGTGACAACTCTTACTGTGTTTGGCATATCGAATATGTCATGGGTAGCTTGCCAGGCTTTGCCGTGCAGGCGAGATACTCTCTCTCTGAGAGGGGTGGAGGAATCGAACTCGGGTCGCCCATGTTGGTCACTTGCAAGGTAAATGCCCTACCCGCTGTGCTATCACTCCAGGCCAAGAGCAAACATACAAAATAAATTCTTTCGGTTCTGCTTTGGGGCAAGGGTTCAGGTTCGAGATGGAAACATACAAAATATGGTGATAGGAAGGTATAATGGTGGTGGGATTGGCATTTGAATATTAAATGTAATTAAATATTGTGAATTACTTTATAATAATCACTGTATCACTGTCATCTTGTTGTTTGTCAGTTTACTCAAGTGGGCTCCAGTAATGTCTCTATTCCTATCAGTCCTGAGATTTTAGCAGCTTCTTCCAATGATTGGAGCTCTTTCAGGATCAGGGGAATGAGACTTGTTGTCACTACTATTTTTGGCATATTAAATATGCCACAGGGAGCTTGCCAGATTCTGCCCATGTGGGTGGGATACTCTTGGTAGCTTGCCAGGCTCTCCAAGAGGCAAACATTTATATATGTATCTATGATTTGTTTCCCACTGTCTGAAACCCATCAAATATGGTGTGTAATTATGGAAAATGGATAGGAAGTGTCTTATAGTGTGAAAGCAGTCTAGCCTGGAGCGTGGCGGCGATTGGGTAGTGGAGATTGGCTGCCGGGCTGGGTCCCTTGGGGCAGGAAGGACTCTCACCCGCCCCTCTCTGGGGTGGCCCAAGTGAAAACAGTCTGGCATGGAGTCCTTTACTTTGCAAAAATTATAGTGTTCAAAGCAGGCCCGAACCGCCTGGATACCGTAGCTAGGAATAATGGAATTGGGTAACTGGTGATTCTAGAGCTAATACATGTGGATGGGCGCTCACCCCCTATCAGGGTCTCATTTCTCAGAAGTGAGATATTTCAGAAATATTTCAGAACAAAACAGTATCCTGTTTGGGCTTTAAAGTTAGTGTGTCTAAGATTTATAAACAAATTCTGCCAGTAGGAGAAATGATTAGCTCACCTTAAAATTAAAATTTAAGGTTTGTAAAATAAGGATAGTAATAACACCTACCTCTTAGAGTGAATATGTCGTTTTTAAAATTTATTTACTGTTTTTGTTGGTTTTCTGTTCTGTTGCGTTCATTTTGGGACCACACCACTCAGTGCTCAAGGGTCCCTTCTGGCTCTGAGCTCAATAATTCCTCTTGGTGGGCTCAAGGTCATTTGTGGTGCTAGAAATCAAACCCAGGTTGCTGATTGCAAAGCAAACACCGCACTTTCTGTAAGTTTCTTCAGTCCTGAATATGTGTTTTAAATGAACTGTGGAAAGTCGATCAATATGCAAAAATGAGATTTTTTTTTCATTTCCCAGAAAGAAGTCCTCAAACTGAAGTTAGGAAGTAAATGTTACTTCTGTACTTAAAAGTATATTAGGGCCCATTTAAAAATTATAAACATATGACTGCTTCTCCTAGCATAATTTCAGCTCCAATCTTAAAATAAGAAATATAGGATAATAATAGGAAAAAAATGATTTTGATTTCTCAACTATGGGTTGCTTTTTCCTGACTTTCTATGTTGGACCATGCAGTTCTCTTTACCTGGGAAGTCTTTTCCTTTTTTATTTTAACTTTATATAAAAATCATAGGAGACTATTCAAATGTTTGTTCCATTGTGTGTTCTCTACAGCATCCTTCTTACCTCTCTCTGTCAGATATTATCATTCCTATCATTTCCATTTCATGAACATACTATTTATAAATTTTCTGTGGTACTAATCAAGTTATAACTTAATAGATTGAAGTGCTTTTCTTTGCACTACACAATTTATTTCTTTAAATCATCATGCAATATTATAGAAAGTTGCTCGTTAATAACAATTTAATGAATGGGATGCTGGAAATAAATATAATGTAGAAAATTATTTGAGGTCAGTCTGAAAATATGAAGTAAGGCATTTCTGACGTTTTAGTTTATGTCATAGCCCAAATCTGAACAGTTATAGGAATGGTCTACAGACTAATATAAAGGAAATCAATATCTTGAACCATACACACAATGGATCTGTTTCCTTAATTCTGTACTAATATCATCTGCATCTCAATCCCTAAATGACCTTCTTACAAATGAATATCAAGATAGCAAATGCTACATATAAGTAGAATATTCTAAAATTATTAGTAAAACTCATTTAGATTTTTTTAGAGGTCAACTGTTTATCTAATAATAATAAGCTTTGTATTAAAATTTGATTAACTATGAGCGATAACAAAGCTATAGGACTTATGTAACCTATTCTATTGATGTAAAACTGAAACAAAGATAGCCTATATTTACTCACATAGCTTGAATATACAAATATTCATTTCTTAAAATAACAGTCCTTTTGAATGAAACATTACTATTTTGTAAGTATGGCATTAATGAACTTGATACTTTTGTCTTCTGTAGGTTTAAAATCATTGAAAATGTATAATATGATTAAGTTATGATTTATTAAATTTCAAAGTTGATTAGTATGAGTTACTTAGTTTTGGATCACAGCCAGTATCAACTCCTAATATGATACTTTTCTCTTTTCATCATTTTGCTATGTGTGATTTGAGCAAATGCTAGCTCTTGAAAAGTCATACATGCAAATATTTCATTTGATATTTGATATAGAATAAGACAGAGTAAAAGTCTGAATGAAGATAGTGGATTTAAACTAAAACCTCATTAAATATAATATGTTTTTTGTTCATATCCTGGGCATAATAGTTTTAGATATTCTCAAGAGTTGATTATCAAATTCATTGTTTATATCATTGATCATGACCTTTAAACTGTGTATAAAAATTTTAAAAATGTATTTTAAAGTTCATTTGGTGAAACCCTTATTAAAAATAGTTGTACAGCATAATACATTAAATATTAGAGAAAATTACAAAAAGACCAGTCTGATCTCTCGGCAAAATGTACTATATACATGATTTTTGGTGACAGTGTGAAGAATTTATTAGATCTCATAAACATTTTCACTTGGTATCCTGCCCTCATAGCAGAGCCTGGCAAGCTCCCCGTCGTGTATTCTATATACCAAAAACAGTAACACAAGTCTCACAATGAAGACGTTACTGGTGCCCACTCGAACAAATCGATGAACAACAGGAGGACAGTGCTACAGTGCTATACTTTGGAAAATATATTTTTGAATCTTTAGTTTTTGAATATCAATCTTCAAATATCAATGAGTTAAATACCATAAGGCAGATGAGATTATTTAATAATTATGTACTTTTTGGAATTTAGATAACTAATATTCTGTGAAGGAATATTAGTCTAAGAAAGTTAAAAAATGAATATATATTTTGGGTTATGTATAATGCATCAGTATAATGCAAAATATAATGCATCAGTATATTTTATTTCTATTTTTCAATTCCAGCTATCTATATGAATTGAGATAGCCTCCAATTATAAATACAAAACAAAAAGCAAAACAAAACAAAATTTTACAAAGTGTTTTGATATAAATCATACTTTTAAAGTACAATTCTACCATTTGTGACTCCCCAGATATATAATATACATAACTATTTTTATGTACATATTCAATATCATGGGCTGGAGCGATAGCACAGCAGGTAGGGTGTTTGCCTTGCACACGGCCAACACTGCTGACCTGGGTTCTATTCCTCTGCCCCTTTCGGAGAGCCCAGCAAGCTACTGAGAGGATCCTGCCCTCACGGCAAAGCCTGACAAAATCCCTGTTACATATTTGATATGCCAAATACAGTAACAAATCTCATAATAGAGAAGTTACTGGGCCTGCTTGAACAAATTGATGAACAACGGGAGGACAGTGCTACAGTGCAGTGTTATTCAATGTCTTATTTTGCTTATTCTTTAACTAAAATACACTACAGTTTTAATGATAAAAAAAATCTGTAAACTCAAAAGTTCACAGACCAAAAACTGCATTTGTTTTGTTCCCCCATATCAGATACCCCACACTTAATACAACATAGTACAGAATAGGTTCTTAATGATTATTTAAAAAAAAATAAACCTAACGTAGAATACTTGCTAGACATAATAAACATAAAATAATTACAAGATTACTCTAGACTGATTAACTACTAAACTATTTCCACACACAGACACACACAAACACAACACACACAAAGCAAATAGCAGGACTTGTGAGATAGCTGATTTTGGCTGAAACATCTAACACGTGCTTTGTATTCAAGAAGCCCCAGTTCAATCTCTGGTACCACATGATCTGAATAAAACTGCCAGATGTGACCCCAAGCACTGAGCCAGGAATAGCTCTTAAACACTTGTGTTTGTGCTGGTTGTGCCACCCCCCACACCCAAATAACATAATATAATGTTTTTTCAGAGAAAAAAATAATTGAGAGAAATTTTGAAGAAAATTTGTTGTCTAAATAAACAAAAGCAAGCACTAATATTTATGGTATCAAACTATAATAGCTATGCAAACCATATTATAAATGGTTTAAAATGGAATTAATTTTTAACTGAGCTTCAATTTCAGACTAGCTCCAGTTACATACAGCCAGGTTTCTACTGAAACATTATACCAATGTTTATATTTTAACTCCATGTTTTCTGCATCCTTTGACTTTATAAGTTGCCCTTGAGAAGACAGAGCCCTCAGGATAGGCTAAGCTCTCAGTTCAAGTTATATATTCTTTCCCCAGCCCAGCAGGTAGTGGGCCAATAGGAAACTAAACTGTTAAGGTCCACTCTGATTGAAATTTCTTAGTCTTGCCTTCTAAATCAATGTGTTATTCCATAAGCATTAATTATTCAGGAAAATTCTTAGAGATTGTAGTTTCTTCTACCAACAGATGATTACAATTCGGAAAAGAAATGTTTCTTAAAAGACATTTGTCAAGTAGTTCCCCTGAAGTAGAGGAAAACGTGCATTGAAACAATTTCGCTACACTAAGATTCTCAAGAGAAAAGTAATTAAGTTTTAAAAACATCTTTTTAGAAAAAGAATCACTTTCTCCATAGAAACAAGATAAAAACCATTGACTTTTCCCTCCTCAACTACCTGAAATTATAAAAGTATCAAAAATCATCATAATAATAAATGTATCAAAAAATCATCAAAATAAAATTTTAATCCACTCATAGTGTAGAATAACTGTTGGTCCTGTTCCTAAACATTTGGTTAAACACTGATAAAGACAATGGAAACAGGCAGGGCAAGAACAGGGCATATGGCCCTTGTGAAAAAGAATCACCTGGTATGAAAGGTCAAGAGATTGGTTTAGATTATTGTGCCTAATAATCTGGATGATTTAGACCCTGTTGGATCCTGGATCTACACAGACAATAATTATCTCAGGACCCTCTCCACTGTTTTAATGGCCCACGTTCTTAGAACATAATAAAGAAATACTGCCCATCCATCTTTACTATGGGGTAAAGATTTCTGCCTTTCTTTGAAATCCTCTTTAGGAGACCCCCTCCCAGAACCTGGGAGCTTTCCTGCCTTCCCTTCCCTTCCCTTTAATAAAGTCTTTTCTAATTCAGACATTTGCTCTCTGGTCCCTGCCTGACTTTTCAATCTTGACTGCTTGAACCTGAGCATCTGTGCAGGTAAAAAAATTGACATCTCAGTGGTTATGCAAATATAATTTCATGTCTATGTTTCTGCATGAAATGAAAAACAGGCACATGAAGGACTCAGATGGATTTTATCCTTAAATGGAACAGAATCAGGCAAGCGAGGCCAATCTGAGACTCCTGGAGGACTTTCTGTAAAAAGCTGAAAATTAGCCATTTCTTTCTCCCCCTAAGAATTAAAACAAAATTATCTTTAGTGAGAGGAAGAGAAAAGCTCAGTATTGCCTCAGGAACACATTAAATTCCTTTATAAGGCTTCGTTTCCATTTATTTTAGCTGCTAAATGACATAGTCAGAAACCTTGAGAGCAGAAGTTAAAGGCCGGAATCAGACTTTGTGAATTAAGAATATAGATTGGGCTAGGTTGCCTAAAGTTACTAGGCTTGGATTAGAAAAACAGAGAAATGCTAACCTAGTTTTCCTAGCAAGGTGACTTTTAAGAATATAAGCAGTTTAACATTCGAGATCTATTATTCTCTCTCTACTTATCTTCAACTGCATTCCTGCCTCCTTCCAACATTTTTCTTCTCAGCTAGAGAAGCAGGCCTTACCACTATCTTACCCAACCTGGTAATTTTTTTAAATAACATCTTCCACTGAGACCATTTCCTTTTATGATGAATACAAGATTCAAATGAGTGATAACAATAAAAACTTTGCTGTCCCTATCACTGAAATTCTTTGCAGAAAAGCTGACTTCAGGTAAGTTTAAATTAGGCGCTATATCATCAATTTGAAACCTTGTTAATTTCCCAAGAGAATTATTCAGACTAGAAGACAGGCATGCCTGCAGTGTACCAAAATAAGCAGGCAAATATATGTTTACATAGACACTTAAATGAATACTTTAGTACACTATTCTATACCTAAGATCATTGCATTCCCCAGGAATTCCCACCCTATTTAAAAATGCATTATTTTAAAAACATATTATTTTGTTTTCAGTGAGTAAAGATATTTGAAGTACATGGTTGTGTGGTTAAAGTATAGTCTTATGTGCAATCTTGCATATTCTTTCAAAAGCTCCCTGTTAAAGGTTTCAGACAATTTTTTGACTCAGGACTCCAGAATAAAAATATATTATTTACATTGGCCCTCCACATAACCACTCATCAGCATACCTAAACTCACACACAAACACACACACACACACACACACTATACACCAAAACAAAATTTTCATGTATATCTAATATTTTTCATTTGCAATGTAACTTCACTCTCCACTTTTTACTACATGTAAATAAAGTAGTATGTGTTAATACTTGTAACAAACTATTCAGAGTGCCACATATATGAGGAATAATTATTAATATCAGTGGTACTGTAGCACTGTAGCACTGTCCCACTGTCCTCCCATTGTTCATCGATTTGCGCGAGCGGGCACCAGTAACATTTCACAAGAAATTGTGAGACTTGTTACTGTTTTTGGCATATCAAATACATCACGGGTAGCTTGCCAGGCTTTGCTGTGTGGGCAAGATACTCTCTGTAGTTTGCTGGGTTCTCCGAGAGGGGTGGAGGAATTGAACCCGGGTCGACAGCGTGCAAGGCAGACGCCCTACCTGCTGTGCTATCGCTCCAGTCTGATATCAGTGGCATAGTTTTTAATTCAAGTTTTGAAAAAAATTCTGATACTATTTGATTTTATCTTCCATATATTGATCATGACCTTTGTTTCATAAAACAGTTTATTCCAAGTTATAATAAATTAATTCAACTCAATTTATCCACATAAAATACCTAGCTTATTCATTTGTAGAGATTTGATGAACATAATGACTATTTTTACATGATAAAAAGGTGTTTCATGGAATATATTCTTAATTCAAAAAGTCTGATTCTGGCCTCTAACTTCTGCTCTCAAGGTTTCTGACTGTGTCATTTAGCAGCTAAAATAAATGGAATAATATTGGAATATTATTCTTGAGTATATTCCAATAAGTTATATGTATCCCTCTTGTGATTTAAATGTTTTCCAAATACATTCTCAGGATATTTTAATAAAACATATTAACATTAAATGTATTGGATATAATATAGAAGGTATTGGATAATGCTATATCCTACGAAAGTATAAAATAAAATGCATATAAATTTTCTCCTGTGATTCTTCACATAGCATTTTAGAGCAGCTACCATTAACCTCTTCTTTTAAAAAGTCTCTCTTTATAAAAATTCTTTCTTTATGTATGCTTTGGAAAGGGGCCACATTTATTCTTCTGAAAATCTAAATCATATTTTTTGACTCATTTCATCTTTAGTAGACATTACAGTGAATAATTACCTCTCTGTGTGTTGTGAGTTATATTAGGAAGTTTGCAGTCTGGAAGATAGAAAAGTGATGCTTGTGGTGTATCATTTCTTAAATTATATATATCACATAATATCTGCATTATGAAATTATAAAATTTATCTAATAGTGGGTTCTACTTTTCTAAGATATCCTAGTAAACTTAAGCTATTCTGCATGTAATAAGTATATATTAACATTGGAACTTAAGTTACTCAAACAATACAATAAACCCTTTACTGTTTATAGAGTACTAATTACATCGAGAGAGGGAAGGTTGCTGCTTCCACCTCTTTCCTTTCTGGACCTGAACGTAGAGTGGAATTCTCATTTTCAATGACTTGTGTTCTTGTTCACATCCTAATTACAATGGTCAGCAATGCAGAAATTGGAGTCCTGCAGGTGACACTGATGATCTAATAGGTGGGTTTGAGTATCATGTCATAAGGAAGACAGAGTGCACAGCAGATGGGAGATTTGTGGAGAGTGAGAATCGACACAGAAAATGGATCAAAGTTGTAGTCAGGTCATGACTCAGGAGTGTAAATATATTAGATAAAAGAGGATATGAATGCAAAAAAAGTGATTTTATAGACTAGAAATATAGAATATAAAACCCTGGGAGACATTCTCCTATAGTTTAAGTTTCAGTAAGCTAAAAATTAAAATTCAACTGACAAGGTAACATTCATACAGGGACTTGATTACAAAATCATCCATGGAAGCTGACTTATTTCTTGATTGTTTTCTATGTTATAGTTATTTAGTATTGAAAACCCTAATATTGATCATGCTCCATGTAAGATGAATTTTCCTAAAGTTAAAAGAATGACCATAACTACACGGATAAGACCTTGACAACGGATACCAGTGCTGTCTGTGATGTCAGGTAGAATTTGGTTGCCACTAGCTTAGGCAGTAAACACACAGACATACTATATAGATATACTACATATATCACACAGACACACACACATATATACACACAGACACACACAGATACACACATTTTATATGTGTGGATGTGTGCAAGGATGTATCAAAGTACATGGCATATATAGTTACTCAATTAGTATTAATGCATAAGAGGGTGCCTTATTGATACTATATGTGTCTCCTTTATATTAGCTGCTATCTTTCATGATGTTTTATTCATTTTTGTGAATCCTACAATATTATCTTTTATACATAAGGATAATCTTGTCACATAAATGCAATGTTTGGCTAATTCACAGTATGTATGTATATGTAGCAACAAACTTATCTCTCATCTTAAAAAGCATTAAAATTAGGTGAGAATTAAAAGAGAATATTGAACCTATTGTATACTTAAAACATCCTTTTAAAGGCACATTTTTAATAGAGATAATACTAAAAACTGTGGTAAGGTACGTTTTCTATAATTGCTCATAAATTATTTGTACCATACTTTAGATGAGAACCAGAATCACTACTTTAGAAAGCACTCTTTGTAAACTGCTTCCCAGAAAGCTTTATGGCTAAAGACAGTGGCTGCATTTTATCATTCCAATATAAGAATCTCATCACGAACATTTCATTGTGGACTCTGATTTTTTTTATATAAAGCAATTGCTATGGTAGTCTAGTCCAAGAAAGGACTATAATTATAATTTTTTCTATATTTGCTATTATATAAAAATACAGTATCAAATATCATAATTTGGTAACTCATATACATACATATAGTCTAATATACATACAGTGTTATACATATACACTATATATCAATATATGTAGTAATGGTATATACGTACAAATGAGTGAAGTAATACAGCAAATATTTTTGTCTGGTATGATGAAGATATGAAAGAAGAAAACTTTTATGAAAGATACCTCTAAGTATATGTCTATCACTATCTTTATGTGAATTTCAATCTATATACAATTTAGTGAACCCTAGTAGATTTATATGGTGTTGTGAAGGATAGTCTTTAATACTCCTCTTAGTTCTCTCTTGAATATTATCAGAAAGAGACTTTTAAATTCATCACTCTAAATTTTAGTAAATCTATTCAGCTTTTTAAAGAATATTTTCATCAGGAATTTCACAAAAATTATGGTTGTTGGGGTTATTTCATTTTACAACATCACATTAGCATTAACTTTTCATTTTACCAATGCAGTCAAAGTATGCATATTAAATGAACACAGATTGCTCCTCTTGAGAGAGAATGAGTTGAAGCCCTCTAGGCAGAGCCATTAAAAGATCAGACTTATATTAAAATATTCCACAAAGGAGTTGAAGGTTTCTATCAATTGGCCCATCTTTGTAAAGTCATATTGAGAAGAAATAATTCTGCTCCTTATCTTCATAGAGTTATCTGATGGTCCCCCTTTGGGGAATAGAAGAGAAATATAAGCTATATTTCATCCTTGGAGAGTTTATCTCTATTTTATAAAATTATATTGCAAGTCAGACTCAATATCTAATATTTAAGTGCAATATTAAATGCAGAAAATAAGAATCTCACAATGATATTTACTTCATTTCATTATTTCATTCATATAAAATGGATCAATAATGAACTTGATATAGGAGAAATATGATATTTTTTATAAAGGACTAGGAGAGCTTTATGCTTATAGATGGATGGACATGGGCAGTATCATGCTGAGTGAAATGTGTGAGAAGGGGAGGAACAGATGTAAATAATTGCATTCATTGGTGGGATATAAAATAACATAGTATGAGACTAATACCTAAGTTAAATAGAAACAAAAGCCAGGAGGATGACTGGTCCATGTTTAGAGGCTTGTCACAAGTGATAGTGGTGGGGCAAGGGCCGTTAGCATAGAGAAGGGGTCACTATGACAATGATAGTTTGAAATGATCACTCTGGACAAGAACTGAGTGCTGAAAGGAGGTAAAGGGACAAACATAATAACACTTCAGTACCTGTATTTCAAAAAATAATGTTCCAAAAAGCAGAAACAAGAGTGGGGAGAAAGAGAAAGAGAGAGACAGAGAGAGAGAGAGAGAGAGAGAGAGAGAGAGAGAGAGAGAGAGAGAGAGAGAGAAACTAACTTCTATGACTGGGTGGAGGGGGTGGTGGGAGGGAAACTGAGAACACTGTTGGTGGTACACTAGTGAAGGGATGGGTGTTGGAACATTGTATGACTGAAACCCAATCATGTACAACTGTATATGTCATAGTGATTCAATGGGGAAAAAAATAGGGAGAATAGCAAACACATTACTTGGTGTTTTTCAAACTGCACAAACTGTCCTAGGCTGGGCTTAGGGTAGGGGTTGGAAAAATCCATCAGGGTGTAGTGCCTGCTATGAAACTTGGTATTCTGTGTGTTTTTGTTTTTTTTTAAGGAAAAGGTAAATTTCCACTAGGGTGGTGAGTAATTTTTGTTTTTTTGAAAAGTGGGTGCTAGGTCAAATAAGTTTGGCAGCATGTCAAAATGGATTGGCAACCACTGTATGAAGGCCTGGGTAAAGGTCTCTGTTGATTACTATGATCAGAGATTCTTAGTAAAAATGTCTTAGTGTAGATGTTTTAAGGAATTAATTTATAAAGGCAATAATCTCTGATTTCATCCTCTATCTTAAGATCAAAAAACACAGAGTTGATTTAATTTTTCTTGCATATACTTATAAGAAATGCATTGAATTTCCTGTGACATGTAATCACTGCAAAACTTCCTTCATAAAATTGTAATAGCACTAATGACAATAGAAGGGAATATTCCTTCTCCTGATATTAGCATGTTTTGAGTTTCAGCAGAATGGTCAGTCACTTCTGACTTGTTTCTTCTACCACTATGGTCTTTGAGTCCTACAGAAGTAAAAGAAAGGAGAGAAAGAAGGGGAGAGCAGAAAGAGAAGAAACAGAAAGAGAGAAAGGAGAGAAGAGAGAAAAAGAGAGAAAAAGAGAGATATGGTCTATGAGGAATAAAGGCATTTATTTTAGTCTACGTATTTAAAACCAAGTAGCTTTGTAAGTTTTGATAATTCCTTTCAAATTAAACTTCAATCACTAATAAAAAATATATTTTTTTTGGTCTCAACATAGTATTATGTATATATAATATATTACCATTTCGAGGAGATTTTTCTTGAATATAAACTTAGAGAAGAAAAATATCTAATAGACAGGATTTAATGATGTTTAAAAAATATATAGAGCGATCATGTGTGTCATTTTAGTATTTAGTAATGGTTGATCAAAGTTAGATTTATTTTACTAAGAACATTTGAATAAACTTCTTACTCCAGACAAGAAAAAGTAATTATCACTAGTAGATGATTCTACAGTCCCTCATGAAGTGTATAGAGCACATTTAAAATTATTTTTAAATATTTATAATTAATATGTAAACATGTTTTAATAGATAATTTACAATATTATAAGATTATTTAGAAATACATTTTCTTCTAAATATGTCAACTCATGCATTCTTTATTTGAAAAGAGCAAATTAGCGTGCATGATATATAAATCCATGTCAAAGACTTGATGGGCAATTACAAAAAAAATCTTCTCAATTTAAAATGCTACTGGAGATCTGAGAAATTTTACAGGAGTACATCTGGAGGCCATTAAACCTCCAATTTACTGAGGAACACTCCCCCCTCTACTGTCACTCCCATACCCAAAGACCATTATCTTAGATCAAAGAGGAATTAGAATATCAAGTTTTTTATCTAAGCATTAAAATAATAGATATGGCTAGTTTTGTCCTTCATTATTGATGTAAGAGCAGGTTTTATGGTAACAGTAGTATTTACACATTATATTCAAGAAATACACATGCTGTCATGGATTGTGAATCATATTTGGAGTTGAAGAGTGTCTGGACCATTGGTTTTCTGTTCATTAACACCCTACTGTAAAATATGCAGTTTTTTGTAAAAATAGGAGTAATAAAATTATTTGATCTTTAGCATGATTGTGAAAAGTAAATGAAAAATGATACAGGTATTTTTCTGTGTTGACTTTCATAGTTTTAAATTATCTACAGACTGTAGCATTACCTACCCATTTTTTGCATTTTTTGCTTTTACCTTGTTCATTGGTTATGTAGTATATCCAGTTGCTTTCATTAAGTTATTTTTAAACTTGTTGATGACCTCCATATAAATGAATCTCTTCTAGACATTTTACAGATTAAAAAAAAAATCATTCAGTAGAGACGTTTAAAGCTTGGAAATGGTGGGATCCTATATTGCTAAGCATGATCTTTTGATCGTTGTTGTTATTGTTAGCATTCTCAGATAACTTCACTTGAGTTTTTAAATTTATTTTTTTTAACAACAAGCCACTGGAGCAATTCTTCAGGAAATTACAAAGTGTTCCATTTAGAAGGGTTCTAGTTATCTAATAAACATACTGAATAGTTTCATTTATTTTTATTTTTATCCACACCTTGAAGTGCACTGACCCTGCACTCAGGGATCACTCCCGGGAAGGCTTGGGGACATATGTAGTGCCAAGGACTGGTTCCTGGTTTGTGACTTGCAAGGCACGTACTCAAATTGCTGTAGCATCTCTCCAGCCCTGGTATCTTTAAAGTTTAACCACATATTTTTTTAAGTTTATTGTATTGTGAAGCTCTAAAAAAATGTTATAATATCCATTATACATACAAAAGTTTTATGATAATTATTTTTCAGAGACTGTTATTTGATAAATTATAGACTCTATATTTATTAAAAGTCTACTTTATAATACATGAGCTATCTAACCACTCATGAGAAATATCTAGTTTTGAAGGAAAATTTATGGACAACCAAATAAAATTGAATTCTTTGGAGTTCCATATTTAACACC
Organism: Sorex fumeus; assembly: GCF_029834395.1. Lineage (NCBI taxonomy): Eukaryota > Metazoa > Chordata > Mammalia > Eulipotyphla > Soricidae > Sorex > Sorex fumeus. Next base: position 29,630,616 of record NW_026606064.1, read on the forward strand.
TCCTAATGCTAAGTAGTATCAACACATGTATTAATTACCTCCTTGCCAGTAAAATACATACTATTTTAATAAAATATGATGTTTATTATTTAAGAACAGAAAAATTATTTATGCAGAGCTAACCAAAAAATTTTGGAAAAAATCTTAATTTACTAATTATACAAGTTTCATAATGGAGATATTACCAGGCCCTCTTGAGCAAATCAATGAACAATGGGAGGACAGTGACAGTGATAGTGACTAATTATATATTAGTATAGAATATGAGGTAAATTATTAGCAATTTTTAAAAGAAAATGTGAATACTGATTGGAAAGAAGAAACCATTTTTACTTGTTTCATGAGTTGAAAATTTTTATTAAAAATTTAGATTTTTTTGCATTTTTTTAAATAAAATTGAGGTGATGTGAGACTGGAGAGACAACATGGCTTATACTACTGTCAATGTTTATGTTTTGGGGACACAGACTGAGATCTTAGAGCATCATATTTATGACACAGGCACACAGAGATGTCACAAAGATATTGAGTTTGTCACATTGCATGGTGCTTGGGAATTATTCCTGGCTTTTTACTCCAACCACAGAATAGGAGATGATCCTGTGATGGCAATCAAATCCAGAGTCTCACATTAAAAACATGCACTCAGTAATTAAGCTCTCTTTTAAATTTTAAATTTTAAATGAATATGGACAAATGTGTTCAGGAAGCATTTGATTGACAATATGAGAAAGATTTACCATGAAAAAAATATGGAGATACATAAAATAGAAGTCTGTACAGTTGCATGCACCAGAGGAAATGAAGAAGGTCAATATTTAAATCCATAGGACAGGTAGTCAGTGAATCATATTTGTTAGAAGTTCATATTGCCAAGCACCCTATAGAGGACTGGTATTAAGAAGGTGGACAAAAAGATAGCAAGCCAAATGTTACACTAGAATGCATATAAATATATTGAACTTTATACAGAAACAAATAGATGACAAAGTTGTTGACAACATCAAGGATCTAAGATGGAAATATTTTTTAGGGGTTTAGAGTGTACCTATTGAATTTGAACCACTGTCAGGAAAAGGGTTGACATTGAAGTCATATAATAAGTGAGACAACTGTATAAAGATAACAGTTGAATCCATTGGAATATTTGTGCCATGACAAAGCTGACTAAAATTAAATAAATGGTGAAAAAGACATAGGTATATAAACATAATTGAACTGGCAAATATATTGTTTAGGTTGCTCTTTCCTATACATATCTACTAAATAAAACTGTGATTTTTTTGTAAAGAACTGAGTTTTCTACTTTTATGAAATGATAAGTTTGATACCAAATGAGACTATCAAAAAATACCATAGATATCTTTGTTTTTATAAATAAAAATATTTTACAAAATAAATTTATATCACTGTTTTTCATAACTGAGTAAACTATAAAGCAAATTTTAAGGCAAATTATATAATACAACTGATTTTATGAATAACATATGGAAGACTTGGTTGATGGTTGTTCATATCATCTTTTCAAACATTTCATAATAGTAAAAGTCCTAACTCTCTTGGAAAATTTGTGATTATAAAGTATATGTTTGAACATTTCTGAAGTATTTGAGGGGCAAAAACCAACATCCAGTAAAACTAGAATTACTAAGTTTCTTTTAAATTTACATTGCCATTTCACAGCCATTCACTACAAATCAAAGCATCACATTTTTTGATGGATACAAACTATCAGTAACAATATTCTTCCCTCAAAATGGCAGATCAAGTATAAAAAAACTTATAACTATCAAAAGAAAATAACTCAAAATAAAGTTTATTGAAAGTGTCATTTTATAAAGAATCCAAGTGATAATAAATTAAACAGTGCCTTTGTTTTAATGAGAGGATAAATTATATAATATTCTTCATATAACAATATAAAGGCAAATAACTTGAAAGTCATTTCAAACAAAACAAAGCAAAACAAAACAAAAAAAATCCCACAAATCTAAGCCTTGATTGGTCTGAAACCCAGAAAAGAAAAGTTTACTTCATTATAAACACTTTTCTGAGTTCATTCAAAGTGTTTTCTGACATCACTTTATATGAAAAATACCCTCTTTTCTTTCAGAAGTCTACTTCTATGTTTTGGGAAAAATAATTCAAGAAAATGAAATTGGTATCAGTAATGCCATCAAAAATTAGGTCATATCAAAATTTACTTTTTACAAATTTCAGATTAAAGAAGTGAAGACCTAATTTAAGATACTTAAAGATATCAATGTAAAGATCAGCTTACCAGTCGGGACAGATGTGGAGTGCAGAAGTTCCAATTGACCAGAATCATCAGAGAGATCAGTCAAACAGGTTAAAGTAAAATCTGAGCTGGAAGCATTTTCAAGTCTGAAGCCTTCAGGAGAAAGATATTCCAGTTCAAAATTCACAGCTGACATTGTGCAATTCTTAAAGAGCTATGGAAATCAAAGTTCGCACTACTAAAGTTTGAAAAATCACAGGAAAGGGAAATCACTGTATTTGATCAGTAGTTACCCTAGGCATTCCCGTAACTATTTTCACTTGGAAGTCCAGAAGAATAAAGCTCACAGAGCAGGGTCTCTTAAGGAAATTTCTGTACTTGCACCTTTCCTAGACTATTAGCTTTCATAGGATGGATGGCTTTTATTTATTTTGCTCCGAGATCTTTTGCAAGCTTTAATTTCAGCAGCACCAACTTCATCTAAAAGAGGCTTCAGTGAAAAGTGTTTAGGCTAAGTGAAGACTTAGGGGAGGCTGCAAAGAGATGCTTTTAGTTAGTATTAAAGTTCTCCTCCACATTTCTGTACACAAAAGATCAGATGGGAGGGACCAAAGACTGTCAGAAGGCAACTTTATTTCACTGGGCAGCTGATCAGAGGAATGTTTAATTTGGAAGGAAGTCAAACATAAATGATATTTCCTGGGTCAGAGTGGGTGCGTATTGGATGTTATAGTCCTATTGTTTATTGAATGATAAATATGAAAGTCAACTCTTGTGAAGATTAAAATCTGAATTAAGCCCCCATATTCTCCCCCAATGCCTTTAATCAGTGATAGGAGCAACAAAATAAAAAGACTATCATTGAAATTGGAGAAAAAAATCTAAACATGTATCTTGAGACTGGAGACATAGCCCAGGCATTAAGATGCTCACAGTTAAAGTAAAATCTGAGCTGGAAGAAGATTTCAGCTCAGAAAATCTTGGTTCAGTCCTTGGCACTGTGCTATGTATGATGATTGGTTCCCTATTTCCCCCAGTAATAATTCCGGATCACAGATCCAGCAGTAGGTCCTGGTCACAGCCTGGTGTGGCCCATCCCAACCTCCTAGAAAACACCATATATCTGATAAAAAGATAACGTACCATATATATTAGGACATCAAATAAGTCAATAATGAGAAACAAAAGAGCAAAATGTTATTAAAGCATGAACAAGTGATTTTTAAGTCTTCAAAAGACGCATGCAAATGACTGACAGGTGCACAAAAAAGGTGTTCAATGTCACTAATTATTTAGGAAGAAATCAATGGGGGAACACTTATAATAAAGTATTAACCACTTCACCATGATTAAAATGTCTATTCTCTAAAGGAAAGGAAGTAATATGTTGATGATATATATAGGTAATCTGCCTGCATTTAGAGTAAAAGTTTAAGTTAATACAATCACTATTGAAAATAGTATACATGTCTCTTAAAATATGAAAAAATAGAACTATCATATTATCTGGCACTCCTCTCTGCAAATACATACACAATTAAAATAAAATCAATATCTTAAGGGTCTTAACATTCATGTTCATTTTACAATTATTTACTCGAGCGAGACATAGTTATAACTATGAATAGATTAATGACTGATAAATGGTGCAGAAAATGTAATTTTTTAGATAAGGTTCTCAATATTCAATGTCAAACAAGATCTATCATTTGGGAAAAAGTGGAACAATATTCAGGATATTTTTGCTAAGTTAAATAAGTCATTCAGATGAAGACCGAAAATGTACAGTCTAATTTGCATGCAAAATCTAGAAGAATTTGTGGGAATAAAAGAATTTCGGTTGTCAGATCTTCTGGCTTTGGGTGTAAGAAAAAGATGCTGATCAAAGGGTGCCAGTGATACGATGGAAAAGTAGATAAGATGGATAAGATGCTGGCACAATGACTATGTTAGCAATGCTATATAAGCTACATTTGAAAATTGTTAGGAAGTAAATTTTAAATATTTTCAGTACATACACTAATAAGGTTTTATTACTTTCATAATTAGTATATGTAAGTTGACATTTTCTAAATGCCTTATCAACATTTATCAACATGCTTAATATTTTTCTTGTTAATATGATACATTTTCAAATCTTTTTTTTCATTTTTTATTACTTGATTTATTGAATCACCATGAGAACAGCTTTCAGGTTTAAGTCTCGGTCATACAATGAAACACCCATACCTTCAACAGTGCCCATTCTCCACCACCAAAAACCCCAGTATACCCCCCTCCCACACCCTCCTCCTACCTGTGGAGCAGATGATTTCCACATTTCTCTCTACTTTGATTACATTCAATATTTTGTCACCAGACCTACCATTATTATTTGGGATTTTATCACAACACTCAGATCTGCTGAAAAGGTAACAGTAGACAATTTATTTTCTATTGCTGGTTATGAATAACATATGATGTCATGTGGCTGCAATAGTGGCCACGAGATTTTGAAGTTCCTAAATTTTAACAAATCTGGAGGGATTTCTGCCCAAAGCTGTTGGGTTTTGAGATTTGTTCCTCAGTCTCTGGAATAATGGCCATTTAGCAGCTTGATCAGGAGCAAGAAAGGCCGTTTATGGGCGGTGACTCTGAGTCTCATTGGGATGGGGAGGAAAGGGCCGAATCCACCACCATCCCATGAGGCCCCACATGTCTCATCACTGAGGGCCCAAACCTGACTGCCCAGTGGCGTATGGAGAATGGTGGCCACTGGGCCTTCAGGGAGAATAGCCAAGGCACGAAACCTATTCCCACCTGAGTTGGCACAGCACCTGTAACCTACTGCAGGGACCGGACGCATTTCAAGATTTTCTTCTGAGTCTCTGGGATCATGGTCATTAAGCAGTTCAATCAGGAACCAGGGAGGCCATGCCTCCAATTACATAGCTGAGCTGGAGGTGGTTTGTTGGAATGTCTCCCACATACCGAATTTTTGACCGTTTACTTTCTTGGCAAACTTCGCCCCATGTTTTTGGGGTCTGGCCAAAGGCACCACAACAATTTTGGGGTATTTGGAAGTCTGAAGCCTATATTGCATGTATATTTATGTGATAGGTAAGCCTACAATTTTCCTATAATCCTGATGAAATATGGTATCAAAGATTCTATCCTTAAACAAAATGGTAATAAACTTATTTTTCTGACTTCCTGAAAGATTTTTATTTAATTAGTGCTAATTCTTTCTTAAATATTTGCAGAACTTTATATTTATAAATTTACTTACTTTTATAATTCTTTATTAATTATTTAATCTCTTAGCAATACTAAACTTTTGTTCTTGAATCTGTTTTGGAATATTTCATTTTTCAAGGTTTATTTCACCAACTTTTTGGATATATTTTATTAGTAATATATATTTAATGTATTTTACATATATGTTTGCTTAGAACTTATAGTAACATGCCATTTTTTGCTAGCAGTTTTTTGCTTTGTTTAATCTTTGTTTTGAGGACCATTCCTATGAAGGCTTATTCTAACACTGTTTTAAGGAATCTCTCCTGGCGGTGCTTAGGGGATCATATTTGGTACCAGGGATCTAAGTCGGATTTATTGCTTACAAGACTAGTACCTTATCACTTGTACAAAAACTCTGGCTCCTGTCATTGATAGTTCATGCTTCCTATTCTTCTATATGACTATTCATGTCTGGGGTATAAGCAACTTTATTTTTAGAAGTAAAAAGTAATATATAATTTTCACTCATTTATTCTCTAACCAATTCCAAACTTTATTATTATTATTTTTGGGGGTGATATACACAGTGGTACTCAGAGCTATTTCTGGCTGTACACTCAGGGATCACTCCGGACAGTGCTTGGAGAGTATATCCAATACTGGAGACCAAATTCAGGTTGGCTGCATGCAAGCCTCAAGCTTCCTTTTTGCTGTATTTTTCTCCAGTCCACTAATTTTGCCTTAAATTTTTCTTTTAATATTTTGTAAATGGTTTGCTTTATGCATATATATGTACATATATATGTATATATATAATAGAGTGTATATCAATGTCACTGTCACTGTCCTCCCATTGTTCATCGATTTGCTTGAGTGGACCCAGTAACATTGTGAAACTTGTTGTTACTGTGTTTGGCATATCAAATACGTCATGGGTAGCTTGCCAGACTTTGCCGTTCGGGCTAGATACTCTCATTAGTTTGCTGGGCTCTCTGAGAGTGGCGGAGGAATCAAACTCGGGTCGACCAGGTCGGCCGCGTGCAAGACAAATGCCCTATCCACTGTGCTATCGGTCTAGCCGTAGAATGTATATGTAATATATAAAAGTATATACGTGTGCACAGAATATAGATTTTCCATTTGTCATCTTTTCTAAAGCATAAACTTGAAGTCTTTCATTTTTTTGTGGATTCTTATCAATATCACACATATTTTGATAATATGTTACTATTAGCAAGATTTTTATTAGCATATTTTCTCTATATCATTTTTCAACTTACATAAATTGATGGTAAGCTACTAGTACTTAATCCACAAAACTGAAGATCCTTCTACCCTTTAATTGGGAAGGGTTCACTCAGCACTGTTCAATGCTTAATCTTGAGTCTATCCTCAGGAATCACTACTCCTGGTTGTGTTGGGGGAATCACTGGGTGCCAGGGATGCAATCCTGGTAGCTCACATGCAAGGTAAGACTTTTACATACTATACTATTTCTCTAGATGTTTTGTTTCTTCCTTCTTTGATTCCTCCTCTTTTCCTTTATAACTATCTGTTGCTTTTACTGATAAATTTTGTTCTTATAATCTATTATTTTAGTTTTCTTTACTCACTTATCTAAAACCCACCATTTGAATTTATTTCTATTACTTGATTTTCTTCTCCTTCTTCTCCTTCTTTTATTATGTTTTTTTTTGGGGGGGAGGGCATGAACATCAGTGCTTGCTTCAGGCTCTGTGCTCAGTGATCACTCCTGGCACAGTTGTTTTTGGTTTCAAAAACAACTCTCAATTTAAAAAAATCTACTCATGTTGTTCTTTCCTGCGCTGTTTCACAGGATCCTTGGAATGGGATGAGGTAGGGGTGGAGGCAGGGGGATGAGAGATAGAAGGAGGGGAATAAAATATGGGAAAGAAGAAGAATTCTCTTATCCCATGATTAAATTTTACTCTTTTAGTGACTCTGTGTTGTCACTCAATTATAGATAAGGAGCTTACTTCTTCAAAATATAACTAACCAATTTCTATTTTTATCTAGAAAGTTAAGGTGAAAAAATGACAAGAAAGAAATGAAGCATTTTCTCATTATCTTAGTTTTTCTCATATTCAAAAAGTTAGCCCAAGCTGAATTTAAATTATTGTGAAAATGAATTATGCTACTCAGTTTTTTCATAACAATTGTTTATTGCATATATCTAGGAAGTTGGAGTCAGAGCTTTACCAAAGACTATGCTTAATAAAGCAGAAATTCTTGACCTGTTGTTGGAAGAGTTGCATGTTTCAGCTGCTATTTGTACAATCTTAGCAATGAGTCATATTCAGAAATCAGTGGGTTAGATGATCATGCAAAGGCCAAGATGCTGTGCTTCAGAATTTAAAAGGTACAGGAGATTTAATGATCTAAAGGGACTTTCGGTACTTTGGTGTTGGGCTGGAAATGACATCATATATTATAAGAAGTCTAAACCTGTACTCTTAAATCATGTTGTAGACCAATGCTATCTCAGGAGAAAAAAGTTGGTTTATCTCCAAATATTTAATTTGAAATTAATTTAGAAGTAGTGACACTACTTCCACTACCCAGCCGTCGCCACACTCCAGGATGCTTTCCGGACCCGCGCGGCCGCTTGCGGCCGCGCGACACATCATAAGACACTAAATACCCATCTTCTGGAATTGTCGTACCATATTTGATAGGGTTCAAATATGGTAACACCTACAAGGGTGATTAGAGGTCACCCCAAAAGCCTCTATCCCTCTCGGAAAGACTGGCAAGCTACCAAGAGTATTCCGCCCGCACGGAAGAGCCTGGCAAGCTATCCGCTGTGTATTCGATATGCCAAACCAGTAACTACAACTGGTCTCATTCACCTGACCCTGAAGGCTTCACCGACATGGCAGCACTGAGAAGGATGAGAAAGGAGAGGCCGACAAAATCTCAAGGCCGACCTAGGCTGCCACAACGAAGGAAGACAAAAATGATCGTCTGTACTTTCAATGCACGTACGCTAGCATCAGATGCATCCATCGAGGACCTGATGGTACAAGCGCGAATGATCAAGTACGACATCATTGGTCTGACCGAGACAAGAAGGCACGAATCTCACCATGCCGTTTTCGACACCGGAGAAGAATTGTTCCTCGGAACATGCGATAAAAGAGGTGTTGGAGGCGTCGGTGTCCTTGTCAACACAAACTTGGCCAAGAGCATTGATTCATTCGAATGCCTAATAACCCGAATCGGACATTTACATTTGAATAGATGTGGCTCACTGCCTGCAGTTTCTATCTTCGTTGTCTACGCACCAACATCTCATTATGATGAAAGAGAAATCGAGAAGTTCTACATGGAGCTGGAGAAGTTCTATAAAGAAGACCACACCTTCTACAAGATCATTGTGGGTGATTTTAATGCCAAGATAGGACCGAGAAGATCAGCTGAAGAACTTCACATCGGGACCCATGGCCTAGAATGGAACGAACAGGGTGAGAGACTGTCTGAGTTCATCATGTCGACCAAGACCATTCATGGTAACTCACAGTTCCAGAAGGCAGAATCTAAACGATGGACATGGGAGTCTCCCGGTGGACGATTCCACAACGAAATAGACCACATCATATTCAATCGACGGTTTTGCCTGACTGATGTCGCTGTTGTCCCAAAATTTCGAACGGGATCGGACCACCGTCTCCTTCGTGCAAAATTCTACTTCACAGAGCGGGGAGAAAGGGCTGCAAAGTTCAAAAAGAGAACTCCCAGAATGACCACCAACTGGGAACTCTTTGGTACTATTGCGGCAACATGGGAAGATGCCATTGTTGACAACATTGATGAGGAATACGATCGACTGGTTCAGCACCTCCATGAATGTGCGAGGAACGCTAAGAGAGAGATAGCCACAAAAAGTCGCCTATCTTCGAAAACTCTTGAGCTAATTCGCCAGCTTGGTTTGGTGCATGCCTCAGGCAACCGCAAGCTAACGTCCGAGCTTGCAAAGCAGTGCAGAGATGCGATCAAGGAAGACCTCAAAGAGAGAAGAGCAGAAGTACTGGTAGATGCGGCAGAAGCCGGGAAAAGTATTCGTAAGGCCCGCCTGTCCTTCGCCAACTATAAGACCAAGATGACTGCCCTCCGACGTCCTGATGGATCCATCACATCCTCCAGAACGACAATGGAGAAGATTATCCATGACTTCTACTCAAATCTCTTCGATAGCCATGTCCACTTGCCGACATACCAAATTCCACAGGATGGATATGTCATTCCCAACGTTCTGCCTTCCGAAATCCGACACGCCATTTCATCGGTAAAGAAACAAACAGCACCCGGCCCAGACAAAGTCAGACCTGAACACCTGAAGAACCTGCCGTCAGTACTCATCAATACACTGGCTCGGCTCTTCACTCGCTACCTGTCTGAATGCAAGGTTCCGTCCCAATGGAAAACCAGCAGGACCGTACTACTGTTCAAGAAGGGAGACATCCATGACATTGGCAACTATCGCCCGATCTGCCTATTGTCTGTCATCTACAAGCTGTTCACTCGAGTCATCCTGAATAGGATTGGCAGAACACTAGATGAAGGACAACCATGCGAGCAAGCAGGGTTCCGCAAAGGATTCAGCACCATCGACCATATCCACACGGTAACCAAGCTCATTGAGGTTTCTCGGGAGTTCAAGATGCCGCTCTGCTTAACGTTCATTGATTTAAAGAAGGCCTTTGATTCTGTTGAGACTGAAGCGGTCATTGAAGCCCTAGCCAATCAGGGCATTCAAGCCCAATACATCAGGTTCCTCCGTGAGCTGTATTGCGGATTCACTACCAGGATCTCACCATTCTACAAAGAAGTGATCGTTGATGTCAAGAGAGGGGTGCGACAGGGTGATACCATTTCACCGAAACTCTTCAGTGCCACCCTCGAGAACATCATGCGACGACTGGAATGGGAAGGAATAGGAGTGAAGATAGATGGTCGGCAACTACACCACCTCCGCTTTGCTGATGACATTGTTTTAATAACACCAAACATCAGCCAAGCGGCACAAATGCTGGCCGACTTTGACCGTGAGTGTGGAAAGGTAGGACTACAGCTGAATCTTACAAAGACAATGTTTATGAGAAACAGCCTTGTTCCTGACGCCCCATTCGCTGTCAATGGAACGACCATCTCCGAATGCAACAGCTATGTGTACCTAGGTCGAGAAGTCAACATGAGAAATGACCTGGCACCCGAGCTGAGCAGGAGGAAGAGAGCGGCTTGGAACGCCTTCAAGAACGTCGAAGAAATAGCTAAGAGGACGAAGAACCTCCGGCTCCGGGCACATCTCTTTGATTCCACTGTTCTTCCTGCATTAACATATGCCTCAGAGACCTGGGCCTTACGCAAACAAGATGAGGACGCCATTCAGGTCTCCCAAAGAAGAATAGAAAGAGCTATGCTTGGAATATCACGTTTCACTCAAATGAGAGAACGAATCCGGAGTTCTGACATCCGTCGATGATCAAGGATCAGGGACGCTGTTTCATATGCCAAGGTGTCGAAAATCAGATGGGCTGGTCACGTAATGAGATTTAAAGACGACCGTTGGACTAGAGCTGTTACTGATTGGATTCCACGGGATGTCAAGAGACCGCATGGCCGCCCACCTACCAGATGGTCAGACTTCTTTGTCAAGATCATGAACGATCGGTTTGAGGCCCTCCATGTTCCCGGAGCGAAGAGATACCATTGGGCTACACTAGCACGCGACAGGGACAAATGGAGACGTTACTGGCGCCCGCTCGAGCAAATCGACGACTAACGGGAAGTTAAGTGATTAAGTGAATTTAGAAATCATAACATCAAAACTTTTCATTCTATTCTATAAAATTTTCCACTTAAATTACCTGTTTTGCTTAAAATTCCAGATTGAGTAAAAAAAAACCAAGGTGCCCCCCCATAGTTAGAATCCTGAGGTAGTTAGTGTCTTTATGGGAAGAAGAAAAATTATTAAGTTTCATTAGAACATTTGACTTGATATCACCCATAATTTTATTAAAAATTATTTTAAATTTTGATCCTAAACCAATTTATTGTTCTGATACTTTTAAATTTATTCATGGTATTTTTCTGATGCTACTTTATGTAAATTACACATATAGTAGGTATGCACTTTACATTGTTTAAAATATAAAAATACTGTAATTGATCAAATTGATTACACATTAAAATATGTTTTCTCCACCAACATTTACTAATAATGGTAAAGTTTTCAAATATCATTACATTTATAGATCATATATGTAATACATATTACGACGCCCCAGAAAATTTGCTAATTTATCAGATGAGTTTCTGAAAATTAGACTTCTGAGAATCAATGTACCATCACCAATGAATGCTTTAAAATTTACTTAGAATTGTATGTAGTCAACTTACTAAAGTTTTACTGGAAATAATGGTTAAGTTATTTCTTTGAATGCATTAGCTTCTCATTTCATCCTCTACCAATCTTAGCCACAAAAATACTTTGGATAAAAATGCATCTCTACTTATCACATCATATGACCATTATTTTAAACCTAATGTGCATTTGGGGCTGGAGCAATAGCACAGCGGGTAGGGCGTTTGCCTTGCACTTGGCCCACACTGCCGAACAGAGTTTCATTCCTCCGCCCCTCTCGGAGAGCCTGGCAAGCTACCGAGAGTATCTTGCCCGCACGGCAAAGCCTGGCAAGCTACCTGTGATGTATTCAATATACCAAACAATAACAACAAGTCTCACGATGGAGACATTATAGGGGCCAAATCGATGAACAACAGGAGGACAGTGCTGCAGTGCATTCTAATAAAAAAATAAAGTGATGATATATGTTTGTTCCCCAAAATGAGCTTAGTGTCTAGCAATTAGGAGACTACTTGTAGGAAATTCCCAGGAAAATATCGTGGTTGTATTAAAGAACATAAAAACTTCCTAAAATAAAATTTGGAGGACAAGAGAAAAAGAAATATTTCTTTTACCTGGATGAGTCAGAGATAAATGTGGCTGCTTGTGGAGTAAACTTTCAATTCTCTTTTATAAAAAGTCTTAACAATCTACTTTAAGATTAAGGATATATGTGCATTGGAGCATCTACATTATTTTTTAATGAAGAACTTAAATTGAATATCTCTTTAGAGTTCTTAAGATAGATGAAAGCATATTACAAAATACAATCAGAGTTTTGTCTGTAATGGTCTGAAGATACACCCTTGTAAAACTAAAGACTAAGTTTAATGGATATCTCATACTAAAATTGATGTTATGCCATAAAAGAGCAACTTAGAACAGATATAAAAGTATTCATTCTTCATCAAGCTCTCACTATTCGCAGATGATATGATACTCTACTTAGAGAACCCAATAACTTCCACCAAAAAACTCCTAGAAACAATAGACTCGTATAGTAAAGTTGCAGGTTATAAAATCAATACCCAAAAGTCCATGGCTTTCCTATACGCAAACAGTGAGAGAGAAGAAAGCAACATGAAAAAAACAATCCCGTTCACAATTGTGCCCCAGAAAATCAAGTACCTAGGAATCAGCTTAACTAAGGAAGTAAAGGACCTGTACAAAGAAAACTACAAAACGCTACTTCAGGAAATAAAAGAGGACATGAGGAAATGGAAAGATATCCCCTGCTCATGGGTCGGGAGACTTAACATTGTCAAAATGGCAATACTACCAAAAGCATTGTATAAATTCAATGCAATCCCTATAATGATACCCATGACATTCTTCAAAGAAATGGAGCAAACACTCCTGAAATTTATATGGAACAATAAGCCCCCACGAATAGCTAAAGCAATTCTTGGGAAAAAGAAAATGGGAGGAATCAACCTCCCAAACTTCAAACTGTACTACAAAGCAGTAATAATTAAAACAGCATGGTACTGGAACAAAGGCAGAACTGCAGACCAATGGAACAGGATTGAATACACTGACATCTCTCCTCAATCATATGCTCATCTAATCTTTGATAAAGGTGCAAGTAATGTGAAGTGGAGTAAGGAAAGCCTCTTCAATAAATTGTGTTGGCATCACTGGACGGCTACATGCAAAAAAATAGGCTCAGAACTCTGCCTAACACCATGTACAAAAGTAAGATCAAAATGGATTAAAGACCTCAACATCAGACCAGAAACCATAAGGTACATTGAAGGTAAAATTGGCAAAACCCTCCATGACATTGAAGCTAATGGTATCTTCAAAGATGCCACGCCACTGGCCGAGCAAGTGAAAACAGAGATAGATAAATGGGACTATCTTAAACTAAGAAGCTTCTGCACCTCCAAAGAAATAGTGACCAAAATACAAAGACAGTCTACAGAATGGGAAAGGATATTCACCGAATACACATCTGACAAGGGGTTGATATCCAGGATATACAAAATACTGGTTAAACTCCACAAGAAGAAAACATCCAACCCCATCCAAAAATGGGGCAATGAAATGAACAGAAACTTTCTCAAAGAAGAAATCCGAATGGCAAAAAAGCACATGAGAAAATGCTCTACATCATTAATCATCAGGGAGATGCAGATCAAAACCACAATGAGATACCATCTCACACCTCAGAGACTAGCCCACATTCAAAAGAACAAAAGCAACCGATGCTGGCGTGGATGTGGCGAGAAAGGGACACTCCTTCACTGTTGGTGGGAATGTCCACTGGTTCAGCCCTTCTGGAAAACAGTATGGACGATTCTCAAAAAATTAGAAATTGAGCTACCATTTGACCCAGCAATACCACTCCTGGGAATATATCCCAGAGAGGCAAAAATGTATAGTCGAAGTGACATCTGCACTTGTTTGTTCATTGCAGCACTCTTTACAATAGCCAGAAACTGGAAGAGACCTGAGTGCCCAAGAACAGATGACTGGTTAAAGAAACTTTGGTACATCTACACAATGGAGTACTATGTAGCTCTTAGAAAAGATGAAGTCATGAAATTTACATACAAGTGGTACAATATGGAAAGTATCATGCTAAGCGAAATGAGTCAGAAAGAGAGGGATAGACATAGAAAGATTGCATTCATCTGGGGGATATAAAGTAACAAAGTATGAGATTAATACCCAAGAATAGCTGAGATCAGCACCAGGAGGATTGCTCCATAACTTAGAGGCCAGCCGGGTATCCTAGAGGAAAGGGCAGTTCAGATAGAGAAGGGAGCACCAAATAAAGGATGTTTGGAGGATCCTCCCAGGAGGGGAGATGCATGTCGAAAGTAGACTATGGGCTGAACATGTTTGCCACTCAATGCCTCTTTTGCAGACCACGACACCCAAAAGGAGAGAGAGAACACAGGGGATTGCCCTGCCACAGAGACAGGGGGGATGGGGGGATGGGGGTGGGAGGGATATTATCCATGGTGGTGGAAAATGGGCACTGGTGGAGGGACGGGTATCTGATCATTGTATAATTGAAACCAAAACACAAAAAATTGTAAATCTACAACTTTAAAAAAAAATAAAATACAATAAAGGGAAAAAAAAAGTATTCATTCTTCATTCAGAATTCAAAGACTTTGATTCAAAATAATTAGAAAGCAGAACTGAGTAATGGAAACAGTGGGAGTTCTAAAATCATAAGAACCTAAATTCAATACTGATCCAGATCGTACTTATCTGCATCTGCTACATTTACTTGATGTATCTGAATCTTATTCCCCCAGTGTGAGAAGTGGAATAATGATGCCCATGCCGTGTATTTTCAGAGTAGATAAAACAACATATTTAAAGCTGCAAGTATAATGTCTCTTCCATGACCACTTTTTCACTCATTTTAAGTTTAAATGTCTGCAATACACCAGTAATTTACTTCACTATCAGTTATCTAATGAAAAAGTCAAAATAAGGTCTGTGAGTTTATTATGTAATATTGTTGCCAGTGGTAGACTTGACTACCATTAGCAGAATAGGATTCCATGTGATTTTTGTGAAATGAAGAGGAGAGAGATGACAGCTTTGAGATGGAACTCTACTGCTTCCCTTTCCCTACCTTGGTCACCTAGGGAAGTGTCTGGGAAATTCAGGACTAATGAAAGTTTGTGACGAGTCCCTGCATGGCATGGATACTCATATCCCACCAGCCCCACAAGACAACTGTACCTGAAATCCATTTCTCTTCATGGTGCAGAAGATTATCCCTGCCACCCAATTTCTCAGGGCATTATGAATTTAGGCTGTAGAGAAAAATTGCCTAATTTTTTGCACAAGAGGAAGTGAAGCCTAAATTTTACCAAGGCTTTTCAGAGTCCTTTGAATTTCCCCTCACTGAAAAAAATCCAGGAAGAGACAAAAAATGAGTAAAAGAAGAGTAAAAGAAGTTAATTGGAGAAATAAAGAGAGAGGAGAGAGGTAGATTTTTGAAATGTATTTAAGAGATATCACAAGTTTTTCAGGAATAGAGAGCCAGTTAACATCCAAGCATAAATGTGACAGTTATTTTTCCAGAATTGGGAAATGTACATTAAAATCTGAAAGTGTAAATCTCAAGAGGAGAGATGTGGACCACCTGTATGTGAGTGGCATGTGTATATCACTTTCTATGCCAAGTTAGTTTATATACAGTTTTCCCAAATTCAACTCTCCTACTGGACTCCCAAGTCTGTTGGGAGGATGGCTGCCAAGACACAGAGCTTGGAGTAGTTGATGGTTGATGATCTTTTAATATTCTCTGTATTGCCTTTATTTTATGGTGGAGTTTCTCCTCCCAGGGAGAGGCATACCTGTCCTCTCAGGGATCCAACCAGGTTCGGTCTGGAATTCTTTATTTCACTGGTTTTCCAGAGATCCTGAGCTATATGTTTTGCATAAAAGTTCTCCATGTCTTCAGGCTGGATTCAGTTTTAGACACTGTTTTCCCCAACATCCATTACCAGGGCCTTGGTATCTTCCCCCTTACAACAGCCAGAAGGTCATAAATCATTATTTAAATTTATATATGTACATACATATATCGGGTAAAATATTAGCACAGGAGAGAAAGGACTTAAAGAAGATCTTTTGGGAGGTGTCTGCATGGAAAGAAAGGAAGAACATAGGTGTACTTTATGGACACCTGGATGAAGAGGCCTCCACACAAATTGTATAATCCACAAATGGTTTATGTATTATGAGTAGTTGGACATAGCAGATTCAGAGTGGTTTGTCATAATGTAATTTAGAAACATCAAATATCTGCCACAAACTCACCAGTTAAGAATAAGAATACTGGATCAGAGTGTTTGGGTCTATGTCCTATGTTATAATTGGGAAGTCACTAAAAATTCTGGGTTTATGTGGAAACAACTATCTCCAAGAATTGGTGTGAGAGCTATATTAGTTAATAATATTACTGAGCTAACACATAGCAAACAGTAAAGCATTCTTGTTTTCTTATATTGAAAACAAGTAATGGAATACAGTAGTCTCACTATACTATTCAAAATCACCCTTCACTTCACAATAATATTCTGAATATTATTGTGAAATAATATTTAGAAATCCTACTTAATAGTAGGAGTATTTTATTTTATATTTTGAACTATTTTGGGATGGAGCAATAGCACAGTGGGTAGGGCATTCACCTAGCACACAGCCAACATGGCCGACCCGAGTTAGATTCCTCCTCCCCTCTTGGAGAGTCCAGCAAGCTACCGAGAGTATCTCGCCCGCCCAGCAAAGCCTGGCAAGCTTCCCGTGGCATATTCGATATGGATCTTATTGCCTATTCTAATGCCTTACTAAACACAATAACAACAAGTCTCACAATGGAGACGTTTCTGGGCCCACTTGAACAAATCGATGAACTACAGGAGGACAGTGACAGTGACAGTGACAGCGACAGAACTATTTAATTTATGTGAATCTTATGAAAGCATCTCCTATTCCAGAAATATGTCTTTCTATCTTATTGTTTTATTTTTAGGTTTCCTTTGGTTTGAGTTAGGAGTTTTGTTTCTTTCCAAACTTTAGAAATCCTACTTAAGAGCTTTGATATCTTGAACATCAGTGAGCTATATAAATAAACACTTTGAAGTTTGATGTATCATAAAATTCAAAGAGTAATATTAAAATTCAAGAAGAAATCATTTTGATGTTTTCTTTTTGAAAACTTTTGACAGTTGGGTTAAGATTTTATCTACTTTAAACATGACTGGAATTTGGCATTCAAATAAAATGCAGATCTTATTGCCTTTTCTAATGCCTTAGACTATGAATTTGCTGCTTGATTTCCCATGAATTTTCCTACGCAATCCTGTCAACAAGATAGTGAGGTAGGTATAATTTCCTTCATCTTGAATATGTGGTAACTAAAATTTATGTAGAAAAATTAAAAATAGCCCAGGTTAATTTTTTAAGGTGGAAATAACATTCTAAATTCTAAATTACTCCCTGTTGCTGCATTATGCATATCGTTATTACTCACCTCCAAACTTAAAATCCTACGTAAAAATCCTAACCTCCCAAACTTACAATAGAAGTGGTAGGGCCTTTAGGATATATTTAAACCATAGGTTTAGATTCATCATGAGTAGGTTTATTATTTTATAAAAGAGATTCAAAGGAGTTATCATAGTTCCTTTCGACATGTAATGATACCAATAAGAGTCATATAATGAGTAAAGTATTTTATTTTATTTTATTTTTTTTTTCTTTTTGGGTCACACTCGGCAATGCACAGGGGTTAATCCTGCCTCTGCACTCAGGAATTACTCCTGACAGTGCTCAGAGGACCATAAGGGATGCTGGGAGCAAAACCTGGGTAGGCTGTGTGCAAGGCAAATGCCCTACCCTCTGTGCTATTGCTCCAGCCCCTGAGTATAATATCCTTAATTTAACTATTCTGACTTACTCGTTCTCAGTGAGTGAAAATGAGGATGAGTGAGTGAGTATAGTTAAATATTCTAGCCTTAAGAATGGTAAGAAAAAAAATGTGTGCTTTGTGTGTGCTTTGTGTGTGTGTGTATGTGTGTGTGCACACGCATGTGTATGTGTGTATTTGTGTTTCAAAATACTGGTTTATCTTATTAAGTTAAAGGTGTCTGAGTAAAGTTAAGATACTTAGTTAAAAATACTTGCCAGTTTATTAGTTTCTCATTTATACCCACATAAGTGGCTCGAACTTATAACATTTATTCTATTTACACAATTATGAAAATGTACAATTGGTGGATTTTTGGTTTATGGAAATTTTTCTATTGTGTTGACTATCTCTTTCCATATAGTGTCAACTCCTTGATAAGATTAAAACATGAAACATATATGTATAATATAAATGAGCATATGTATTTTTTAAAAATTAGTGAATCACCATGAGATACAGTTACATACTTAGAAACGTTCGTACTTGTGTTTCAGTCATACAATGATAGAGTACTCATCCCTCCACCAGTGCCCATTCTCCACCATCAATGATCTCAGTAACCCTCCCACCACCCCCACCTCATCTGCCCCTCCCCACCTTGCCTCAGTAGCAGGGCATTCCCTTTTGTTCTCTCTTTCCTTTTGAGTGTTGTAGTTTGCAATAGAGGCATTGAGTGGCCATTGTGTTAGATCTGTAGTCTACATTCAGCACGCATCTGCCAACGCGTGTAGAGGACAGGTTTTAGCTCAAATATTCTTTACAAGGGATTCATACCAATTGGGCAAAACTAAACTCTGATAAAAATTCCACAGTGAAAATTTCATATATGTGTCAAATTTAAGTTTTTTGGTTTATGAAAGCTTTAAAATAATAAAGAGTTATTATAAAGATTAAAATATTTTGGGGTGGTATATTCTATTATACTTCAAATGTAAATTGTCTACCATTAACATAGGCAAATATTCCAATGGTGTTAGTTTTCTATATCCAATCATCCCTCATGCTTATTGAAATGAATTAATATTTTATTTTATTCTTGCAAGAGAAAAGGCTAATTTTTCTCTTTTGGCAGGGGAGAGGGGATTTGGGCTATACCCAGTGGTGGTGTTTTGGGAACACTCTTGTTCCTAGTCATTCCCACTAGTGCTTTAAGGCATTTAAGAGCAAGTGCCTTAACTCATGTAATATTTCTCTTGCCTTCAAGAAGCCTTGTTTTAACTTAATATTCCATAGAAACATAATTTTTTAATTAATTAATTAATTTATTTTGAATACCCATCCCTCCACCAGTGACCATTTCCGACCACCTCAGATCCCAGTTTCCCTTCCATCCCCCACCCCCTTATCCCACCCTACCTCTGTGGCAGGGCATTCCTTTTTGTTCTCTCCCTCCCATTGGGTGTTGTGGCCTGTATAAGAGTTAAACCTGATTTTCAGGGAGAAATGTTGGATGATTTACTTTCCATTGATCACCTTGTACATAGGGAGATATCACGCAGCCGTGTAAGCAGCTGCGCAGTTTGGAGTAAAAGTCCTGGTTCCCTCATACTCAAGCTATGCTTGTAGAGGCTCATGGTCACCAGGGTTCCATCTGGAGGAGGCGAAAACATAAATTTTTCTGTTTTAAAATTATAGCACAGTGGGTAGGGCGTTCGCCTTACAAGCGGCCAACATGGCCGACCCGAGTTCGATTCCTCCGCCCCTCTCGGAGAGCCCGGCAAGCTACCGAGAGTATTCGATATGCCAGACACAGTAACAACAAAGTCTCCAATGGAGACGTTACTGGGCCCGCTCGAGCAAATCGACGATCAACGGGAGGGCCTTTACCTTTACCTAAAATTATTTAGGCTTGAGTAAGAAGATTTGCTTCTCATCCTTATTTTTTTGGAGATTATATTCTGGTTCACTAGAAATTGGGAGATATATCTTAACTTCCTTTTGAAACAAATTTTCAGCTTTCATTTTCTTTGATAGACATGAGAAAATATTCATAAATAATATGATCCAAATTTCTTGGACCTTGGTATAGAGGGTGGATGGCATCTGGTGATAGTTTTATTTTTATTTTATTTATTTTTTATTTAGATTTTTATTAGTGAAACACTATGAGGTACAGTTGTAGATTTACAAATTTTTGTGCTTGGGTTTCAGTTATGAAATGATCAAATACCCATCCCTCCACCAGTGCTCATTCTCCACCATCACTGATCCCAGTATCCTTTCCACCTCCCCATTCCTGCATCCCACCCTGCCTCTGTGGCATGACATTGCCCCTTGTTCTCTCTATCCTTTTGGGTACCGTGGTTCGCAAAAGAGGCATTGACTGGCAGTCATGATCAGTCTAGAGTCTACTCTCACCACGCATCTCTCATCCTGGGAGGATCCTTCCAACACCCTTTATTTGGTCCTCCCTTCTCTCTTTGAGCTGCCTTTTCCCACAGTGTGCGGTTGGCCTCCAAGCCATGGAGTAAACCTCCTGGTACTTAAAACCTGGTACTCTGCTATTTTGGGGTGTTAGTCTCCTATTTTGTTACTTTATGTTCCCCAGCTAAATGCGATCGTTTTATGTCTGTCCCTCTCTTTCTGACTCATTTCACTTAGCATGATGCTTTCCATGTAGTGTCTGGTGATATTTTTAAAAACTTCATAAAGCTGTAATGTGCCAGATCTATGGCAATAGCAGACTGCTTGACTAAGAATCCTACCTTTCACAGTATGAATTTCATAGCAGTGTGACAGTGAAGGTCATATTTCTCAGTGACTGTTTCCAACCAATGATCTTGTTTTGAGGCTACTAAGCTAGACACATTATCCGAAGAGTTGGGACTCCTAGTGAACTCTTACATTGCTCACATTTTCTCAAGCTATTGCAGTGGAAAACAATTCTACAAACGTTCTCTCCTTTTCAGTACACGCTGTTAGCTTTGTATCATTCAACTTACTTTCCCAGTTTTTTCTGTTCCTTATTTTTTTTCCCAACAGGGGATTGCATAATGCAATTCTTACACATTTAATACCATCTATATTTCTCAAGTTAATGGATTAACATGGCATTTTATTATCCAATTAAAGTGCAAACATAAAGAGAAACTAGGTGCTCTAGGAGCTGGAATGCAAAAGACTTAAAATAATTGCAAATGCTTAGCTATGAGAAAAAGGACTGTAGCAGACTCTATGCTAATAAACTACGCCAAAAGGATCTTTCCCCAGGCAAATCTAAATATATTCAGACAGAGAGATGTGCACGGATCAGCATTCATGTATTGCACGTTGTTCATCACTGGGTTTATTTCTCAGTAAAAAATGGACCCCAACTTTGCCAGCTGTAGCCCTGGAGGCATCCAGCATGCTCTGCTGGGTGTGATCTTAGTGGCCTTCAAGTTCAAGACCTGAGCAGCACTGTAACTTTGTGACCTCACATTGAACTGCAGGTCTGGTTGCCAGTGAATTGCAAGGAGCAACTCCCAGGTTCCCCTGAGCATTGCTGGGAGGCCACCACCTCTTAAAAAAAGTCAAGATTAACATGATATAACTACCAAGATGTGCACTTCTAATTCTGTAAGAGTTCTTTTCAATGTCCACTTTTTGTGGGCGTATATTTTTGTAAAATTAGGTAAGATGTTTAACTTTTTCAGTGTCTTATGTGTAAAATAACAATTAGAAGTGCTAATGAAGTCATACAGCATAAACTTGTTTTGTTTATCCCTATATTTTGAATTTTATGATCCCTGTTGCTACTACTTTCACCAGATAAACTCTTTGAATCTTCTTCATAATCTTCTGTCATATCTCTGCAGTTTTAGACACAATGTGAATTAATCAGAATATGCATGCATAACTATATTCATATAAAGAATTTACTAGTTTTCACAATATATAACAGATGTTTAAGATGTGAATTTTTTAATTTAATTTTAGTTTTTGTATTTTGGACTACACTCAGTGGTGTTAAGGGCTTGCTCTTTTCTCTACTTCCCAGAGGTACCAGGAAACTAAATGGGGTGTCTGGGACTGAAATAATATTAGCCACCTGTAACCTGTGGACTCTACTTTCTGTATTATCTCTCTGGACCCAGAGTTAGTAAGTTTTGGGTAATAGGAAATATTGTATTTTGATAAATAAATAATCTTTTATTAAAAAGTTAGATGGAATAAAAAAATTTAATAAGACATTATTAAAAGTTTATAAATAAATGTTAAGCTTTATGTATACACTAAAGTTCTTTTAGATACATGAAGATCATCTTATGAATGGTAAATTTGTCCTACATTATATAGATTGATCAATGACCTATATTTTAAGTCATAATCAAACCAGAAACTACTTTGCAGTATTGCTGAAAATTACCTTATAATATACTTATAACATAAGTAAAATGACAAGATAATTCTTACAAAATTAGCTATATGAGCTTTTTTATCTAGTTTTTTACATTTCTAATGAATTTAATTATAAATCCAGACAGGAAGTTTAGAGAAATATAAGTCAAAATGAAATTTTTTAGTAGCTCTTAAAGTAACAGATTTAAACTGATAACAAATGTATCAAATTGTAGACACTGAAAGTGGTACACTACTAAGCACATGCAGGAGCTGTGTATCAAGCAGCTTCAAAATCCATATTATTTATACCTAATGAATTTTTGCATGTAACAGAAAAATATGAGAAATATTTAGCAATGTGGTTTGGAAATATATATCCCATATGACTTCTGGAGCATAACCAGGAGTCATTACTAAGTTAGAGCTAGGAGTAACCCCTGAGCATATTAGGGTGTGACCCAAAAAAAAGCAAAAAAAAAAAAAAGAAAAGAAAAGATATCTAGATGAAACATGAAGATCTCCTGACTTAAAACTCTGGGGGACTGCAGGGACAGTCAACTGGAAAATTCCAGTATTCAGTGTTAGGCTGAGAAGTCCAGGTCTACTTCAGGAAGCCTCAGCAGTCACACCCACTTCCCACACCCATTGCCATGTCAACACATTGGGCCAGCTCTGCAGATCCTGAAGTTTATGAAAGCCAGCTAAACTCAGGAAACAAAAATCTTAACACTGAAAGCTCAACTAGCACCAAACGGTTTAGTAAACCTTCAGACATTAAAGACCTTGTTATGAGATACAACGATTTTTGTAATGACCTCGTTAAGAGATACAACAATTTTTACAAAATTTCTTTTACTGAAGTATTTTTGATAGTAGTTATAGTACAGCAGGTAGGTTGTTTGCCTTGCACGTCGCTGACCCAGGTTTGATCTCTTTGCTCCTCTAGGAGAGTCCAGCAAGCTACTGGGAGTATCCCCCGCCCACAAGGCATAGACTGGCAAGCTCCCGATGGCATATTTGATATGCAAAAACAGTAACAACAAGTCTCACAGTGGTGCCTGCTCCAGCAAATTGATGAACAACGGGAGGACAGTGCTACAGTGCAGTTGTAGCAAGCAATATGAAATAAATTATTTTGTGCCTGCTAAGGGGGTAGGTTTAGGGGATGGTTGGTAAAGCGGAAACAATTCTATAGAGAAAATAACTGGTGGTGGGATTGGTGTTGGAGCATAACAACTACATTATGAGCAACTTTGTATACCATGGTGTTTAAATAAAGTATTTTATGTTCAAAATCGGGCTGGAGCGATAGCACAGCAGGTAGGGCGTCTGCCTTACAAGCGGCCAACATGGCCGACCCGAGTTCGATTCCTCCGCCCCTCTCGGAGAGCCCGGCAAGCTACCGAGAGTATTCGATATGCCAGACACAGTAACAACAAAGTCTCCATTGGAGACGTTACTGGGCCCGCTCGAGCAAATCGATGTTCAAAATCCAGATAGAATATTTTATCTTTTCTTCAAGTTAATAAATTTCTACTGAATCAAGCATGGGAAACAACTTCTATTTCAATTTCATATTCAAATATGTCTATTAATTATTTACCTATCTCTATAGATAAAGGTACTGGGAAGGTAGGTTGGGGGAACATACGTGGGGCCCAGGACTGAGCCTTGGATAACCCTGTGCAAGGCAACAACCCTAGTCCTGTGCTGTATTTCTAGACCCCGCATAGGGTTTTAAAGTTTTTTCAATTAATTAAAACATTTTGTGAGATGTAAATAAGTGCTTTCCATGTACAACAACAAATCTCAAAAAAATATTTTTTGCCTAATTGAAGATTTTAAAAATTATGAAAGTACTTGTTTATTACAACATGATGCATATTAAATATTAAGATATCTTGTTAATTTGGCTGATTTCTGTTTCTCATAGCCAAAATAATTCAACGTTTTTTGTCTATTTAGGTGCACTATAACCTAGTAGCAATGACTGCCACATTGTCATCAGTATTTTTGCCTACCTATCTAAATTTATCATTTTGCCTATGTCTAAAAGGTGTAATATTTCTAAAATGAAGTACTATTAATAATTTCTTTAAAAAATTTAGCTGTAGTCTATAAAATTTCTTGTTTGTGCTTAGTTAAAAATTGATGTTTACTTGCATATAGCTTACTTTACTTCTGTAACTTGCTGTGCTGATTACAGCTCCTGCAGCCTCTTACCCATTGTATTGATTGTCTGATTAGCATGTAACTTTTGTCTGCATAGCTTCATCCCTGTCTGTACTAGGGTCCACTCGTTCTTATAAAATCTCCTAGTATGGCACTCTGAGTGATGCTCATCTCTGTCTCATGAAATTTCCTTACAGCATTACAACAAATAACTTAAAGGAGTAAAAATTACACTATGGCATTTCATGCTTAAAAATTCTTGCTGGTTCACATTAAATTCCCAAAGCAACATACATGGTTTTGTGAAAAATTGTTTCTATGATCAAAATATAATTATTTCATACACCAGACTATAACTCTGCTTATTATGGACTAATTAAGTAGAATAAAAAACATTTATACCTTTATTCTCCTCTAAAATATGTGAGTAAAAAATGTCATAACCAACTCTCGTGTTACATAGTCTTAAGCAGCATTCCCATTTTTTTCTTTATTTTCTTTTTTTTTTATTCTCTTCCTATTTTGTTTGATGCTGTCCTAACAGGTCATATTCCCATGAGAATAACTATTAATTTATCCTTATTTCTAAAATTATATACTGTTGCTGTAACTTGTTCAAACTTCAGAAGAATTCAAGCCAAATAGGAAGTTAATCTGGCATTTACTTCCTATGAATAGCTCTTGTTATGAGATAACTGTATCACTGTCCTCCTATTGTTCATCGATTGCCTCAAGCAGGCCCCAGTAATGTCTCCTTTGTCCTAGCCCTGAGATTTTAAAAAGTGCCACATTCGAGGCTCTTTCAGGTTCAGGAGAATGAGACCCACCATTGTTACTGGTTTTTGGCATATTGAATATGCAACGGCTCTGCAACTGTGGGCAGGATACTTTTGGTAGCCTGCCAGCTCCTCCAGAGTAAGAACTAGATAATAACATGTTCCATGGCCGCAAATGCGGCGGAGCACTTCTGGGAGCAGAGTTTTATAGTCTCTGGGTCTTGGCTGTTGATGGGATTACACAGCGCTTGGGGCAGTTGGTGGGTGTAATGCCTACATACCAGAAGATGGGGGATCTGGGTGGAGGAGGCCCCAGTCCCAGCCCGAGCAGGCTTGGAGTTCTATGCCCCGAGTCCCACACACCTGGGTTCCTCTGCCAGTTCCTTCATACGTGAGGCTTGCCCGAACATGTGGAGAGTGCTCTTAAACTTGGCTGTGTCTGGAACCGGAGGTCTTCAGCTAGGGGATGGGAGGGAAGCTCAACTCACCTTCCTCCAAGGAGCCCGGTTGAGACAGCCATGTGCGGAGGCAGGAGACTTTGCACTGTTCTCTTCCAGGAGCAGGGTTTGTTATGAGATAGCTCTTTTAAAAACAAATGGATTTTACTAATTTATTTACTTGTTTTGCTTTTATTTTAGCAAATTGTCCAAGTTTTGCTAGCAATTGTGTCTTATGATCTTTAGATTTTAAAAGTCAGGTGGATTAGGGTTTATACTGTATATACTGACTTTTCTTACAAAACCAAGAAACTAGTAACAAAACTTCAAGTATAGGGAAATTGTTTAGAACTGGAATTTCTTGTAAAAAATCTAAAACTTTTTTCAAGGACACAAAATGTATAAAGTAACTTTAATATAATGTCTTACAAATTATGCAATTTTTCAAGGAGTGTATAAATGCTTTTGAACACTAAGACTTTGATGAAAGTGTAAATCTATCATTATACTTGTCTTAAATTTTTACTGGGGCTGGAGTGATAGCACAGCGGTAGGGCGTTCGCCTTACAAGCGGCCAACATGGCCGACCCGAGTTCGATTCCTCCGCCCCTCTCAGAGAGCCCGGCAAGCTACCGAGAGTATTCGATATGCCAGACACAGTAACAACAAAGTCTCCAATGGAGACGTTACTGGGCCCGCTCGAGAAAATCGACGATCAACGGGAGGGCCTTTTTTTTTTTTTATCTTTTTTTAAAATTTTTACTATGTGTGAAAAATGGTAAAAGAATTATAATGTAGAGCTATTTGTTAAATTTAAAAAGTGCATAAGATGCAACCCTTAAGTATCTGTGCAACTGTTTTTTAATTTCAAGCATAAAATTACACAATGCTTTAGTAGTTGGGAGTATTAAGCTCAATTATTAAACACAATTAAAAAGTAGCAAACTTACAAGTAAGTTTCAATGACATTAGATTTTTGCTTATATATGTGTGTCTCAGTATGATTCAAGATAATTTTGCTGATTCCGTGTGGTTCAATGACAGAAAAGAAGACTGTCTTCTATCATTTCTGGCAACCTCTAAGTCTCCTATGGCTTCCCTATGATCAAAAAAGAGACTGGCTCTCTTAGTTTAACCACTAAAAATAAATGCATGAATGAATGAACATTAAGAAAATTTTAAAACTCGTAAAGTTCTAAATTTGAAGCATATCGCTCATACATAATGGCAAATGAATAAAATTATTGCTCCATATGTTCTGCAAGGTATAGAATGCTTGAAAATCAGATGACAAAAATGATGAAAGAACCCTTTTTGCTCTCATTTATTACCTTTGAATTAATTCAAAAATACTTATTGTCAGATAGTACATATATTAAAGTGCTTGCCTTAAGTGTTTCTCATTCAATTTTATCTCTGGCACTCTATATGGTTCCCTGAATCTTGATCAGTAGTAATTCCTGAGCACAGAGCCAGAGTATGCTCTGAGCACTGCTGGGTGTGATACAAAACCTCCCTTTGCATATATATATATACATATATATGTATACATATATGTTATATATATGTAATTTTTAAGAGTGTGTGATGTACCTGGGACTATTATAGACAATAAATGTAGAACAGTAAAGACAATTAACGTATTTATTAAACGTATATCCTGCTACAGTTTTAAATGTTTAATAAATACATAAAACAACTTCAAATAGTAGGGCTGTCAAGGTATAGCTAAAATGGGAAGGGAAATCAAGTGATAATATTCCAGACACTAAAAAAAGATACAAAAAAAATGAAAAATTTTTTGCCTAGTTAAAATTTCAGCCTGACCATTATCAATGTAGTCACAGAGTAACAAAACAGAAAGCAGTTAAAGAATGAGAGTAGGGAGTCAGTTAGGAGTCAAACAAAGAATTTAGCAGAATGTTTTTAGAGTATTTTGCAGTGTATGCTATGATTTGGTTCACACTTTTAAAAATTTTCTCATATGGGGCCACAGCGATAGAAGAGCAGGCAGGATGTTTGCCTCAGAATGGCTGACCTAGACTACATCACTGGCATCAATATGGTGCCACAAGCACCACCAACAGTCATCCCTGAGCAAAGAGTCAGGGTTAAGGATTGACCACCTCCAGGTGTGATCTAAAAACCAAACCAAACAAAACGAAAATAAAATTTCTCTTATATCTGTGGAAAAATTGAGTGGTCAAGAAACAAGAGAGGGGATTGAAGGGATGTCTCAGAAGACATTTGCAGAATTATAGACCGAAAACAGTAGCTTTTTATTGATGTGTCCTTGGATGAAAACAATAAGAAAGAAATCAGGACTAGAAATCACAGTAAATCCAATAAATTTTGAGAATGTCATATGTAATTTGCTTAGATGAAGATATTGCTTGGGATAATGCTGTGCTGTTTGGTTTACCTGTTAGCAGACCAAGTAGACAAATGCAGCCTTGTTTCCATCTGGGAATATAACCTAGAGGCCCAAAACCACAATGCAGAAAATCTATCTGAACTTCTATGTTCATTGCAGTGCTATTCACCACAGCCAGAATCTAGAAATAGCAGGAGTGCTGGAAAATTGATAACTAGATAAAGAAATGATGGTGCATCTACATAACGGAATACTTCATAGCCACCAGGAAAAATGAATTCATAAAATTTGCTTATAAGTGGATGGACATAGAGAATATCATGCTGATGAAATGAGGCAGAGGGAGAAGGACAGACACAGAATGATTGCATTTATTTGTTGGGTTATATTTAAAAATATAGCATAAGATTAATATTCAAGGACAGTAGAAACAAGAGCCAGACGGGATGTTCCATGGTTGGAAGCTTGCCAGAAGTGGGATGGAGGAGATAGTTAGGACATGGAAGAGACCACTACGACAATGATAGCTGGTAATAGTCACTCTGGACAAGAAGTGAGTGCTGAAATTAGATAAAGGGATATACCTGATAACCTTTCAATACCTGTATTGGAAACCATAATACTAAAAAGAAAAGAGAGAAACAGCAAGAAATAAAGAATAAAGGTGTCTTCCATAGAGACAGGCTTTGGTGAAGATCATGGTAGGAAGGAAACTGGGACTCTTGGTGGTGTTTAATGTAACCTGGTAAAGATCTGGTTTAGGAACACTGCATGATTGAAACCCAGTCATGAACTACTTTGTAGCTGTATATCTCATGGTTATTCAATTTAAAAGAAATGAAACAAAATAAACTTCTGTCTTAATGGCTATTTATTCTGTAAATAAAATTTCTAAACTTCTAACTTTGGAAATTATGGGCTTATTTGTAGTAATATTAATGGTAGAAATGCACATGTGTTTATAAAAGTATATGTATAACTGAGAAAATCAAATATTTGACCCAGTAACCTTATCATCTGGACAGATTTCATAACTCCTGTGATTCAGCTGCATATTTACAGTCATAATTCAATAATTGCCCTAAGAAGTAAATCATCTATGAATCACTAAGCACGGTCTGTAAAGTACACATTAAATACATTTGTAACAAGTTAACAGGTATTAATTAATTTTCTTTTCTATTCTGAAATACTCACCGTGAGGTTTTAGATATCATGAGAAATTAAACCATGTGTACACAATAAGAATCACTGCCAAGGCTTTGATGTACAATAGTTATTAAGAGAGAAGTTGGTTTTAATGTCATGCTCAGTGATCCAAAATTTTTCTAAGTGACAGAGGTTCTTGGAATAAAATGTGACTATGCCATGGAAATGAAGGGGAAGATTTTCATGTGCTGGGAATCTGTTTATTCTTTGCACAGATAATTTTCCTTTGGCAACAGGCCTGAATTTTCTGCCTTTTTATTCTCTGAAGAGGAGAAAAATAATTTTCCCAGGAAAATTTTATGTTCCCAGAGCTATTTATCAGGAAGATTTTAAGTAGATAAACTTGAATATAATTTAACTAGACATTCTGTGACTTTCATTTATCATTGGACAAAATCATTAATCTCCATGATGCTATTAGAGAGCTGCAGATTTTATTCAAATTGATATATCATGATATTTAATAAAAATGCTAAACTGAAAAAAAATTGACTGTTTTTAAAAAATATATATGATGGCAGATTGGACCAGAAATGTGCTTTTTTATGTGATCCTTTTATCTATGAACTTTATTCTAGTTGTGGCTGGAGTGATAGCACAGCGGGTAGGGCATTTGCCTTGCACGTGGCCAACATGGCCGACCCGAGTTCGATTCCTCCGCCCCTCTTGGAGAGCCCGGCAAGCTACCGAGAGTATTCGATATGCCAGACACAGTAACAACAAAGTCTCCAATGGAGACGTTACTGGGCCCGCTCGAGCAAATCGACGATCAACGGGAGGGCCTTTACTTTACTTTACTTACTTTAAAATAAAAACAAGAAACCAGAGATGTGCTGCAAGAGGTAGAACATATATCTTTTACATATATGAGACCCTGAGTTTCATCCTCCCACACACCCATAGCATCATTGTGACTTATACAACAAATAAAATTAAAATAATTTAATAAAACTCAAAAAGCTATTTTTAGATAAGAATATAAAGATCACTTAATTTTCACAGACTCCTTATGTACCAATGAATCTGTTTTACTTAACTCCAGTTTCATCTATTCATTCTTCCATGATTTCAGTGATCATTTCACAGTGAAAGTCAAACAAAAGCTAACTAGAACAAAATTTTTCCATATTCCCCTTTGCTATTGTTTTAATTAATTCACTGAGACTTAGACTTGCCTTTTCTTTTTAAAGTTTTATTTATTGAATCACTGTGAGAACAGTCACAAAGCCTTTCAGTTTAAGTCTCAGTTGGTCATACAATGATCAAACACCTGTCCCTTCACCAGTACACATTTTCCACCATCAAGAACCCAGTATACCCCCCCACCCACCCTGCTGCCCGCTGGCAGATTTCCACTTTATTTTCTCTCTACGTTGATCACATTCAATATTATGACAAAAGACCCGACATTATTATTTGGAATTTTCCCCAACATTCAGATCTGCCAAAAAGACATCATTAGATAATTTGCTTTCTATTGCTGATTATAAAGAACATATGATGTCATGTGGCAGCAATAGCGGCCACATGATTTTGGATTTCTGATATTTTAGTAATAAGCCTAGAGGGATTACTGCCAAAAGCCCCTGGGTTCTGGGATTGGTTTGTGTGCCTCTGGATCATGGTCGTTCAGGAGCCAGAGGAGGCACTGTGGGTGGCAACTTGGGGCCTTGTCAGGGCGGGGAGCAGGGCCGGTTCCACTCCCCCATCCCACGAGGCCCCACGTGCCTCGTCAATGCAGTTTCATACCTGGTTATCCATTAGGCTCTAAAAGATGGGCCCACCATACTGCCACTACAAGGGGGCACAGGCAGAAGGACAAACACGCTTCCCCTCCCAGGGTGGCATAACACTGTAGTTTAATTCACAGTCCAGATGCATTTTGGTTGGGCATTATATTTTACTCAAATTTTCCCACCACGATTCAAGCCTGCCTTCCAGGGACAGACACTAGATTATTTACTTTCCATTGTTCACTTTGCATATCAGGAGAGGTCCTGCGGTCACATAAGCGGCCATGTAGTTCAGAAGAATAATCCTGGTTCCCGCATACAGGAGCCATGTTTGTAGAAGCTCATGGTCGATGGGATTCCATCTGGAAAAGGCAGGGAGACAGCACCTATCCCATCTGGGACCTCCCGGTGATATCGGCTTGGTATGGGACCCGGAAAATTCTCTGGGAGTTGTGGAGCCTGCCAGCCAGGTTTCTTCACTGCTGTGTGCTACAAGATGGTGCTAGGGGAGGGTTGAGGGAGTGACTTCCAGGGATTGACTGGGAGCAAGGGTGGAACTGGTGGCCCAGCGTCCCCACGCGTTTCTGAAGAATAGTCCTGGTGCCCACATGCCGAAGACTTAGACTCACCTTTACAGCTATGTCTTATCCTTTCCACTTGCTCTCCATCTATCTGTTATTCTATTTCGCACATCTCAATTCATAGCTGATAAAGTCAGATTTCTGTTCAGAAAATTTGAGGGGTTGTTTATTAGCTACAAAAAGGCCAGATTGCATTTGTTTGACAGGTGTTCAAAACCTTGAGGTGTAACTGTAGTTTTCCTGTCAACTGTTACCTTCCAATTATTATAAGGCCTATGTTATAATAGCTTAGTTCCCATTACCAAATTCATGATTCAAATAAGGAGAGTATATTCTATGTTCTCTGAAGTATACTACTATTTGCAATTCCCTC
The DNA here is from genome assembly GCF_029834395.1 of Sorex fumeus. Taxonomy (NCBI): domain Eukaryota; kingdom Metazoa; phylum Chordata; class Mammalia; order Eulipotyphla; family Soricidae; genus Sorex; species Sorex fumeus. The sequence goes on from NW_026606064.1 coordinate 29,662,927, forward strand.
CGGGGACACTCATATTGTTGAACCTAATTATTGCAGATTAATCAACTAGTTTGAAACTTGTATCTTTTATTTCTAGAATAAAATTTTACAGGCCGGAACAATAGTACAGCAAGTAAGGAGTTTGCCTTGCAAACACCTGATTTGGATTTGATTCCTGGCACCCAATGTCATCACTTCAGCCCACCAGGAGTCATCTCTGAGTGCAGAGCCAGAAGTAAACCCTTAGTAATGCAGGGTGAAGAACAAAATAAATAAATTAGTGAATGATAAAACAATAAATAAAACAACATTTAAATTTGTTTTGTTAATCTCATATGAAGTAAAGTCTAATTCTTTGCTAAAAGAGAGGAGTGGTATTCAAGAAATGAACAAACACTTTAAATGGGCCTTTTGCCATGTAAATATAAACATATTTTGCTTTGGAATATAGGGTGTTTTGGAATATAGGTTGTGTCTCTCCTTGCTCAGTTTGATATTAAAAGAAAATTTCTCTGTTATAAATGTAGCTTTCAGGTGGGAGATGATTAAGATACAGTAGTGAATCATGATAATGACAGTGAGGCTGAGGAATCTTTGGCATAACAGAATCTACATTCTGAATTTTAGCTTGATATAGAGAAGACCCTTAAAGAAAGAAGAAAGATTCTACCAGTTTATCAAAAAGTGGAAGGGATGAAATAGTAAGGAGTGTTCTGAGGCCCGAGCAATAGCATAGCGGGTAAGGCATTTGCCTTGCACGCGGCCAACCCGAGTTCGATCCCTGGCATACCATATGGTCCCCCAAGCACCGCCAGGAGTAATTCCTGAGCATTTCTGGGTATGACCGAAAAAAGAAAAACAATTAAATAAGTTCGCTTCTTTTAAAAAAAAAAGAAGTGTTCTCTCATCTTTACAGGAATGTGGCATATACATTCTTTCAGCAATCACTGTGATGGTCAACCTTACATCACTTATATTTTGCATTTTGATATAGTAAATTCTACATCAGGCAGGGATTTTTGTGTTTGTTAGAAAGTACTCTAGGTTGGACTGCAGCAATTATATAGTAGAAAGAATATTTGCCTTGCATGCAGCCAACCCAGTTTCCATCGCCAGCACCTATATGGTTCCCTGAGTCATCAGTAGAGATCCCTGGGAGCAGAGCCAGGAGTAAGTCCAGAGCACAGTTGGGTGTGGTACCAAAAAAAAACAACAAGAAGGAAAATTCTCTAGTTCTGGGGTTACACTTAGAGTTATATTTACTGGGAATCTAATGAATTAAAGATTTGGGAACTGTCATTTAAGTGAGACATACTCTAAGTGGCTTTTACTAATATTAAAAATTAACTGTTAATTAAAGTTATATGATTTTAATTTTATTGAACCTATTTCTAAGTGAACTTACTTAACATAGCCTTAATAGTGTCATGTTCCTTAAAAGAATTCAAAAATAAGATGATTTTTAACACAAACAATTAAAAATGCCTTCTTACACACTGAAGAGATTGTACAGGGACAAAGCTCTGGTTTAGCACATGCCCAACTAGGGTCTTATGTTTAACACCACACAGGATTCCTCAAACACATGAGAAATGAATCCTAAGCACAAAGCTAGGATTAACCCTGAGCTCTACAGGATATGCCCCCCTCAAAATGTTTTCCCCTTTTTCCCTTTGTTTCGGTTTGCTTATAGGGATTACTCTGTCTCTGGGCCAGGGATCACTCCTGGTGGGGTTTAGAATACCAGGTACTGAACTTGTATCAGCCGCATACAAGACAACTGCTACACACTGTACTATCTCTCTGCCTCCTGTCATTTTATTTCTATCTACATTTAATATTTTCTATACCGTCAATGGTTTTAGAATCACTTACCAGAGGTTAAAGTTAAGAAACGTTTACCCTCAATTCACCCTATTTTTAAAAAGACAACATACAAAAATAAGAATAGTTCTGGGTTAGAAAGATAGTGCATAGGTTAACACATTTGCTTTGAAGACTTTGCATGCAGACTCCAGTTTGATCCCTGGTACCGTATGGTCTCCAAGTACCACTAGGAGCAATGCTTAAACAGGAATTGTGTGTAATTCTTTAACAGGATGTGTGTGACCTGCATGGAAAACAGTAAGTACAGTTTTCCTCATTCTGTCTTTTCCAAAAGCCTAATTCTTAAAGATTTCAGATAATACAGAGTATATAGCATGGGACTTCCCACTGGAAATTTTAATGTTTAGTAACCACTAGTCTGTAACCAACCTTTATTCCCATTTTCTCTGTGTGTGTGTGAGTGTGTGTGTGTGTGTGTGTGTGTGTGTGTGTAATTGGGCAGAAAAGATAATTGCTTTGAGCACATGAGTTGGCCATCTTTTAACCTGTTGTCTTATGACCAATAATGTTCTGTCTCCATCGTTCATTGTGTATCTCATTGGCCTCCAGAGAATGCAGTTATACCTTCATGGATACAATTTGACAAGCCAAACAAGAGTGGAATTTTCTATGACAAGACAACCTTGAGTCAGGAAAGTTGTAAGAAAGACTCTCAGCTGACAAGGTTTTCTTGGCTCTGGACTTTTTCCTCAATTTTCCAGCCTGATACTGGCTATTACTCATAGTTCTTTTCATAGGATAGAAAAGATAATTTGACTTTCTGTGTGTGTCCGTGTGCATGCGTGTGTGCATGTGTGTATGTATGTGTGTGTGTATGTGTTGTGCCTGAATTTCAGATCACCAGTAGCAAACAGACCATGTTCAGACACCATAATGCGAAAACAGAGGAACTTTTTTGCTAGCTCCAGCTACAGTCCATGTCTCATCCAACACAACGGAGTCTTGACAATGACCAAATCACAAGTCTTTTATACAGGTTTCAAAGTTAAGAAAGCACAGTAGTCAGGCAACAGTTAAACAGTAGTTTCCAGTGATAGTTTACGGTTACATAAGCTACTCATTCTTTGTGGTTAACAAAAGACAATTTCTGGGACATTTTGATTGATTGAACCCACTTCCTGGGCCCAGGAACTTTACAGGTGGGTTCAGGTTGGCTAGTTACACATTATTTCATTGCCTGGAAACGGAAACTGTTTCATTTCCAGGAACTGAACCTGAGACCTACCTGATTTTTCTCATTTCTGCCTCATGTCATGGCATCAGTTTCACCCTTATGTGAGTGTGTCCAACGACTTTAAATTAGGAATAATCACCTTGGGATGCATTCCCAAGATCTTTCTTCCTTTTTGCATGGGCCCCAATTTCCCTGTGCTCTTGAGGGAATTCTGTACACATGCAGTAAGGATGGAATAATTGTAGACTTTTACCCAGGATCTGTGAATAGATTTGTCTGGGAGACAAATAGTCTCCATAGTATCCAGCGTAGAAAAGAAATTATGACCTGTGTCCATAGTATCCAGTAGTAGGAAAGAAATTATGACCTGAAAGTTATGTCATCACCTTCTGATAATTCTATAAGGTTGAAACCAGATTAATTTTAAGCAGAAACCATATGTGGTCAGATGAACTGATTAAGTTGATTAACAGCACAGGCTAAAACATTGCTGGAGACCAGCGTGATAGGGAACTCAGACATTTATGAGCAATTTAAGACACTTAGGTTTCCCTTAGCTAGAGAAGTTTGTGTTCTCTATCCACCCTCATGATCTCCCATGCTTCTGGAAAGTTAGCTGGATGCTTAATTCATATTTCATTGTTTTTTCATGTTACATATTATGTGCTGCAATTGTCAGGTTATCTGTGAATACAAGCGTTTGGAGATTTTTTTTTCTAATATTTGCCTCTTAGATTTTGTCTATGGAACCTAGGTGTCATCTTTTCTGCTGTTAGTAAGAAGCAAAAACAAAAGCAGCACATAGATTTGATAGTCATCCTAGATTCCAAGAGATCCAAGGCTTAGCTAAAATTCAATATATGTTGATTCTTTTCTTCTGTCCTGTCTTATATGATAGGTGAATTTTAAATATTTTGGATAATTTTTATTTATTAATTTGTCAAATCTTCATTTGAATTTGAAGATTTCTAAACTGGTTATTTAGACTACAGAAAAACTAATTGGAATGACCAGAAAGACGATATGGAAGTTCAAGTGGATGCTTTGCTTGCATCCAATTCTGGTTTAATTCCTAGCATTATACTATACCTCAAGCACTGCCATCTGTTACCTGGGGAGCTGTACACACTGCCGGGGTGGCCAAGATAACCTCCACCATGGCAGGGCTTGAATAGAACTGTGTCCTACTGTCCTAGCATTGAATAACCAGTTGGGTGAGAATTTTCACTGTGTCTCCCAGGCCTACTGAATATCACTCAGGAGATCAATCCCTCCAAATTAGAAAACTTTGAATCTAAGTCTTTTTGCAAAACATTAAATAATTTTTAAAAAGTAAATGAATAACAAAAAATACCATGGCTAGCAAAATAGTGTTTGCTCTTTAAAGAATTAAGATGTTATAGTAACAGAATTTATGACTTCTACAGTAATGAAAAAATGCCTTTAAGGTTTTAGTGTTCACCAAAGGTTTCTCTGAGTTTTAAAAACTGTTCTAAATTTAAAATTGCCTACCTAAAAGAAAAATATAATGGAATTGATGGATTAAGATCTGGAATCTGCAGAAAGTAAGATAAATAGATCTCTATCTATATTCTGTGCCCAAATTCTGTCTTTTGTAACCTGCATGAAAGGAACATCATGAGATTGGATTAAGTTTTACTCTTGGAATGAAGAATGTGGATTTAATCTCTTGATCTCAGAACTATCTGAATAGCATTAGAGGTTATACAGCCCATGACCCAAATTCTATTAGGAACTAGGCACCACAAACGATATCTGGATTAGTTTTCCAAGTCTAAACATCACTTCAGTAAAACTAAGGGAAAAATTTCTTGAAGCAGAGCTACAGAATGTTTTAAAATTAAATCAATGAAAATCCATGTTTTTTTTTTTTTACAAACATTGTCAGTTTAAACATTTTCTTTTATAGGCATTTGAAATTTAAAAGAAAATTAAACACTTCTATTGTTTTTGAATATATATTTCTATGTCTCCCCAATTTAATTATGATTATGGATAAAAATGTTAGTTTATTTAACCCCAAATCATTATGATCTTAAGTTATTTTGGTAAATGAAAATTGTTCTAAAATATAGTGATTGAAGCATGCATACCTAATAAAATTTGTTAAAAAATCTTTACCCTACCTCATTTTGTTAGTTTTTGTTTGGGGACAATACCTGAGGTTCTCAGAACTTAATGCTGGCTCTGTGCTCAGGGTTCACTCCTTGCAGTCTCATCATGATGCTGATGAAGGAATTTCAGATCAGCTGTGTGCCCTACCCATTGTAATATAGCTTCAGGCCCATTTCTACTTTTATTTATTTATTTTTCATTAAGAAAATTGTTTCTTGATATCTAAACAGTAACTGAGTTTCTAAAATAAGGTTTCTTGTTTGTTTGTTATTGTTTGGGGAACCACATTCAGAAGTACTCAAGGCTTTCATGTCGCTCTGTACTCAGTGGTCACTTATGGAAGCATATGCATTGCAGGAAATTGGGCTGTGGTTGGCCAAATGCAAGACAAATGTCAAAACCTCTTATAAGGTTTCTGACTAGTATGGAAACAGAAAGGTATTATTTATACTAGTGTCAATATGATTTCCAAATCAGTTCAAACTTCCTTTGGAGTTAAAGATTAAACTAAATAATCGAAATATCTAGAAATATTTGGTAACTTATATTTTTTGTAAATTACACTATTTGATGTATTTAAGGAGAGTAGAAAAAGAGTTATTTCAAACAAGTAATGATTCCAGGTTGACCAATCAAGAGTTAACCCCTCTTACAGATGAAGCCATTTTTATTGAGTCTCAGTGAAAATTTAGAGGACTCTATTTTGTAAGTTAGTTAATTTTTCAAACATATTTAGAAAATTAAACTGAAATTTAATAATGAGAATTTATTGACTAAGCCTTTTTCACAAAATACAATTCAATTTGGTTGATTATATATATATATATGCATATTTGTTTAATTTTGGGGTCCACACCTGGTCATACTTTGGGGTTTCCTCTGACTCTTAATTCAGGGGTTATTCCTGTCACAGTTTGATGGGCAACATGAATGCTGAGATCAAACACAGGTCAGCTACATGCAAGACAAATAGCCTAACTGCTGTACTATCTCTCTAGTTATCTTAATTGACTTTAAAAACTATTAAAAGTGTATTTTAAGTAAAAAAAAGATAGTGAATGGATATAATATAATGGAGATATCTCTCATGAGATAATGATGGAATTCTGTCTTAAATTACAATGAATTGCTTGAAAAAAAATGGAATGAAGAAAATTTATCAGTCCACATATGGATATGACGGATGTGTAGAAAATTAGAGGGCTTGTTGTTTTTTTGGGTGGGGTGGTGCTATATTTGGTCAAGGTGAATTGTTGTAAGTATCCTAAAATTAAATTTTAACATGTTCATTGTATTTGAGCAATATTATATTTTAGTCTTCATTTGATAAAAAGAAAAGATTGTTAGATTATACAATACTGTTTTTGTACTTACTTCCTCATTTCAAGGAAAGAGAAGTACCTATGGGTTAGGAACTTCATGGGAAACACTGTCACATAAAGAATATTTAAACAATTTAGCATAAAAGTGAATAATAATATAGCAGAAATCCTGAAAACTTTGTATTGTTATTGCTAATCCTGGGTTAGTAGGGAAATATATCACAAATTTGAACAAACTTCCTGCAAATTGTATATAAATCTTTAATTATTGGTATTCTAGAGTCTTTGTTTCTCTTGTAAAATTTCTCTGATGCACTGTGTACAAAGAAGTCCTGGGAAGTGAAGGAAAGAATTTGATTGAATTTCAAGAGTAAAGCTATGCGATATAAATTAAGATAAAATTGCAGAATTTAAGAAAAATCTGTACACTTGCAGAAGATAGAGATTTTCAACATCATAATGAAAGGACTATTAAGAATAAGTATAATTTTGACTTATAGAAATCCGGCAAATTGCATTTTATCACAAATAGAACTAAAATATTTACTTTTTTCTTTCACAATATCTTTAGTTTTATTTTTTATTTATTATTTTTTTAAATCCATGATCCTTTTTGGAAACTTTCCCAAAAGGATTCAGTACAATCAATCACGTCCACATGATAACCAAGCTCATTTAGGTTTCTTGGGAGTTCAAGACGCAACTTTGTCTAACATTCATTGATTTAAAGAAGTCCTTTGATTCTGTTGAGACTGAAGTGGTCATCATAGCCTAACAGGGCGTTCAACTCAATACATCAGGATCCTCCGTCAGCTGTATTATGGACTCACTACCAGGATCTCACCATTCTACAAGAAAGAGATCATCCATATGAAGAGAGAGGTTCAGCAGGGTGATACCATTTACCCGAAACTCTTCAGTGCCACCCTTGAGAATGTCATGCGACAACTGGAATGGGAAGGAATGGGAGTGAAGATAGATGGTTGGCAACTACTCCACCTCCGCTTCACTGATGACATCATTCTAATAATAACAAACATTAGCCAAGCGGCACAGATGCTGACCGACTTTCACTGTGAGTGTGGAAAAATCGGATTATAGCTGAATCTCACAAAGACAATGTTCATGAGAAACGGACTCATTCCTGACGTTCCATTCACTCTCAACAGGACAAACATCTATGAATGCAACAGTTATGTGTACCTACGTCGAGAAGTCAACATGACAAATGACCTGGCACCTGAGTTGCGCAGGAGGAAGAAAACAGCTTGGAACACCTTTAAGAGTGTCAAAGAAAAAGCTAAGAGGATGAAGAACGTGCAGCTCCAGGCATATCTCTTCGATTCCACTGTTCTACCTGCACTAACATATGCCTCAGAGACCTGAGCCCTACGCAAACAGGATGAGAACGCTATTCCTGTCTCACAAAGAGGAATCAAAAGAGCTATGCTTGGAGTATCACATTTCACTCAACTGAGAGAAAGAATCCAGAGTTCCGACCTCCATAGAAGGTCAAGATCATGGGTGCTGTCTCGTTTGCCAAGGAGTCGAACATCAGATGGTCTGGACACGTAATGCAATTTGGAGATGACCACTGGACTAGAGCCATTACCAATTTGATTCCACAGGACATCAAAACAACACGTGGCTGCCCACCTATGAGATGGTTAGACTTCATCAAGACCCTGAATGATCAGTTTGGGGCTCTTTGTGTTCCTAGAGAGAGCAGACACCATTGGGCTACACTACCATGTAACAGCAACGAATGGAGATGTTACTATTGCCCGCTCGAGCAAATCAATAAGTAATAGGATGTCAAGTGACCAAGTGATCAAGTGAATCTGTAATAATAAAGTTTTGATTTAATGAAAAAAAATCCTCTCCTTGTAAAAGATAATTTGTGAATGGTTTATATTACTGAGACTTTGAATGCTGGAGACAATATTGCTATAGAAATTATGTTTAACATTAGTATAGGGAACAATTTAATAGCATATTTAATGTTTTTAGTACATTGTCTACTAGAAATTTCACAAAGTTGCTCCAGAAACACTTTGAAAGTGGAAGGATTGAGTAATCAACCCCAAAATGTAAGTGTTGTAGATGAACTATGATGATAAAGTTTTCATATAATAAATTGTCAATTTAGCGTAAGTTAAGCCTTCAGTTGTCCTAAATATCTGGATATTTGTTCCATAGTACCTATATATGAATCTCATCATAGACTCAACTAGAAGTTGATAGTAAAAAGGATCTTTATAGCTGTTCTTACTTTCCCAAAATAATTGCCATGCTTATTAGAAGTAAACTTAAATCTATTATAGTAGTTATGTGGTAGATTAGAAATGAAGGGGGGAGAAAATAAAAGACATGAAGGTGGAAAAATGTATTTTAAAGTGATGCTTTTTTGTCTATCAGATTTTGTTCCTCTTAAAATTTATTTTAGGTTTTCACTTTTAAATTAGAATAGATTCTGAATTATTATATTATATGGCGGTGACTTTCTGAACTAGCATTTTGATTTTTTACAGAAACTTCATAGAAATTGACTAATAATTCAGACAGTTATTTTCTAAAACCCATGCAAATTAGACATTTAGAACTTGGTATAGACTGTGGCAATATCAGCACATGAATGTGTTATTCTTCTGAATGTTTGAGGACATCAGAGATGTCAAATCAGAAAAACGTGCCATCTGAAGACACTCTGACTGGAAATTCTTAGAACTTTTGTTATTTTCTCTTTTTTTAATCAGGGACCAATTCACAGTTCCTTAAAAGGACTCAATCTGTCCTCAGAACTGAAAGATTTGTTGTATGAAGTAACTGGATGAAATAATTTATCTATGGTACTTCTTAAGAAAGTGCAAAGGCTGAACTAGGAAGAAACAAAAATTTACTGCTCCCCAAATGTATCTTGGGTAAAATAATCTCATAGGAGGGACCCTGAAGATGAAGTGTGGTGAAACTTTCACTCATAAGCTCAGTTTGTTCTATTCTACACTTCTCCATAACTATCTGATTAAGGAGGAAATAGCTATATCTGTATCAGCATATCATTTCTATAATAAACAACTGACATTGGGACAAAAAGAACCAACATAAAAGGAACATATGTCATAGGAAATGACTTCCCATGTGCTAGAAAATCCAGGAAAATGAGTAGTTATTTTAGCAGGAAACAACTTAACAATGCCGCAAATTTTGTAGAAATGGAAAGAACAGGCAATGTGAACTGAAACCTGTTCACGATCAGTATTAGAAGAGGAAAACTGACCTTACTCAGTATCTAAAGGACACATGTTGTCCTCTGTTAACCTTTAACCAAAACACTAAAGACAGAACAATCTTCTTCATGTGTCTTTCCCCTAAAGATCAACACTTACTTGTTCAGGTATGCAGATAAGATGATCGAAATATGCCACAAGGGGTTTTTCTACAAGGGAATTTTATTCTTATTGCAATAATCTAGTCTGAAATATACCCTTTTCTTCATATTCTTTCCCTATAAATTTTTTAATGTAACTGTGCAGAAAAGGTGATTGCTTTGATGATATGAGTTTACCGTCTTCCAATCTAAAAGTTGCCAATAAAACTGTTTTTTTTTCACCCATCCCTACATCTTTCCTTTTCTCCTGAAGCAACAATGGAGGCAATTTTGGAATTTGTAGGAGAAAAAAAATGAATTGTTTTGGTTTTGAATTAATAGAACACATATTAGGTAAATATTGATTTCTATGTAATTATAATTTTACTATTATAATTACTACTCTGAAACTAATAGTATATTATCAATGAAACTTGATTAGGACTCAATATTCAAAAACTAGAAAACTCTTCTTTACTTAAATACAAATACTGAAGTACTCAGAGTTATTTTTGACTCTAAAAGACATGATTCATATCTGCCCCTGTTTTTTTCTTCTAGTTTATTTCAATGCCGAACATAAGCATGGATTTTTCAGTACATTTCTTTTATTGATTTATATTCAACAAAAATTACTTTAAAAAGAAGTGCGTTTTCTATAAACTGTTAAAGGGTTGAACATGGGCATAGCATTGTGGGATTAAAGACAGCATTATTAAAGTTTTGAACATATTTTGAAAAATCTGAAGTATCAGAGATCAAGACTGCTTATATATCATTTTTCATGTGATTTTTAAAAAAACTATTTCTCCTTAGAGATGGACAAAATAGTGCTAATTTCCCTGTGTCTTGTACAGTCAAATAAAAACCAATTTAATACTAATAGGTTAAAGAAAAAAGCACACAGCTTCTAAAATCTTTCTCCCCCAGCACTCAACAACTTTACTTTTGAATGTAAATAAGATTTACTCTTTGTTTTTTTTTTTTGTGGGGGGGGGTCAAACCTTGCTGTACTCAGGGCTTACTCCTCTCTCTGCACTCAGAATTGCTCATGACAAGTTTAAGCAACCATTTGAGATGACGGGGATCCAATCCTGGTTGGCCACATGAAAGGCAAACCCACTGCACTATCTCTCCAGTCCACTTACATGGTCCCTTTTTTTTAAATTTATTTTATTATTTATGAAACTTTGAAATCTACTCTTACATATTTATAAGTAAATCATTGCTTTTTACAATATTTCTTTACCATTTATCTTAGGAAATTTTTCTGCATAATGATCTGAATTTGAAAGAATAATCATTTTTATTCAGCATTTTACTTCATGATTATCATAGATTTTCAATCAATGGAAGTGTATAATTAATCCCCAAGAGACTTCTAGAAATATTTCTAAAGACATTATTAAACTCATTAAGGAAGACATAAGTCTTCTTTAATATCAAACTTCAAAAAAATCACAACATTCTCATAGTTTTCTTAGATTATTAAAAATAAGTTAGAGATAAAAATTCTTGATGATATAAAACTTAAATATACAGCAGTCACAAATTAAAAACTAAAATTGAGATGATTTTGTAACTCATTGAGGTGTTTTTCCAATTATAATATTTGAATTAATTTCTTCAGGTTGGCAGCCACATCAGGACAAATGCCAGCCAGATCATATAGGTTAATAAATAATATGTTACTTGGAGTATACCACTAATGTCAAATTTAAGAAAATATGTTGTTCATAGAGAACTTAAAAGCAGAAAACAACAAAATCATGTTCTTTTTAGCTGCTCCTCACCATCTCAGTAGGGGTCAAAGTTGCATTTCCATGCTGTTCTTTGAGATTTAATCAGTGAATTTCTTTCAGAAACAGATAAATCTCATTGCTCCTTCAACTTTTCCTTCTGGATCTTATTCTTTCCCTAGTTGCTTAAGATTTAATTGTTATGATTCATTACATATTTATATTTTCTTAATGACCCTGATTTTCTGTTTGTGAAGTCACTGAGAAACTACCACAACATTTCTCTGAGTGACCAATGAATCATTTGACTATATTTTTGCACAGACTAATGAAGTAGAAGAGTAATAACTGATCACAGAAGATGTGCATCCCTAAACAGGCCTATTGAGAGAAGATTATCTGAGTCAATTAGATAGCTCTTATGCATTCTAGTTTTGGACCACAGTTAATATGTCAGTCAGCTGGTGGATTTAAAACAAATGTCTTCATATTAAAAAGGGAGACAGGGTTAATTAATGTGGAATTTAAAGCTAAGAAATTAGATAAAATGTTCATAGAGTGAAAGTAAATTAAAAAAATAGCAGAAACTGAAAAGATAATAGACTGAGTGCATGCAATAGGCTCAGTTTCTATCTCTGACACTGCATATAGTTCCCCAAATTTAGAATCTGGACTACCCCTTGATCAACACCATTTATGGCTCCAAAACCTAAAATAATGATATTTTAAGTAGTAAACTGAAAGTAAAGTGACAAATTTCTGACTTCTCAAAGACAGAAGTTTGGGTATTTGACTTATGCTGCTGATAGATTTTTAGTTGTCAAGACATAAATCCTGTGTTGTTTACTAAATTTAGGTTCTATGAATCTTTTTAAGGTTTATGCAATAAAAGCCTTCTCTTCTTCTTAAAGTAGTAATTAATCCCCACAAAACAACAATATAAATTCAAATAAAGTAAAATCAGTAAAATAAAGTAAAATTTTCTTAAGTGTTTTGTAAAAAGAGAAGGTCTCTCTTTCTCTCCATCCATACATATCAATGTATATATAAAGGTGTGTGTGTATATATATATATATATATATATATATATATGTAAAGGCCCTCCCGTTGTTTATTGATTTGCTCGAGCAGGCCCAGTAACGTCTCCATTGGAGATTTTGTTGTTACTGTGTTTGGCATATCGAATACATCACAGGTAGCTTGTCAGGCTCTGCCGTGTGGGCGAGATACTCTTGGTAGCTTGCCGGGCTCTCCGAGAGGGGTGGAGGAATCAAACTCGGGTCGGCCATGTTAGCTGCGTGCAAGGCAAACTCCCTACCTCTGTGCTATCACTCCAGCCCATATATCTATATAGATATATATTTTTCATCTACCAGTGTCCTTTATTTTTACTACGTTCTACTTCAGCTTTAAAAAATATTGAATTTTTTTTCAAGAAAATATTGTGTAACCCAAGGTTAGACATTTTCTCTAACCATTTAATACCTTATAATGTGACATTATATATCTATATTTGATATTTATATTTGTTGTTCATACAGTTGGAGATTTCTATATGCTGAATAATGCCTTTTGGAATGCAAATTGTAACTTCTAAATTTACAGTAAATATAAACTATTTAGCTTGTTTTTAAATTTATATTTGCAATCTTAACAATGTTATATATTTAACCACTTTGTTATTTGCAACTCATATGGTTATTTTAGCTTTAACATACAGAATTGAGTTCAATTCATCAAGTCAGTTATATGAGTTATGTGCTAACATTTGAAAACTGGAATGTCCTTCCAGCGTAATGCAGGACAAAAGTTGTGAATGACTCATTGTTTTCCCTGAGTTAGCTGTGGCATGAATAGGTAGTTATTTCTGGTAAACATGAGTCAGTAAAATAAGGCATAGTAGTCCTTACCCTCAACAAATATGAGACAAATTCCAAGTCCAGAAACCACAAATAATCTATTTTCATCCAAAACATTGTTCATCAGTGACCTGCTTCTTTTGGAGTTTTAGGGGTTCCCTAAATTATATCCACAAGCATAGAACTGGGGGATTAAGGATGCAGAGAAGATCCCTGCCGAATTAAGGCATTCTCCCACTAGCCTGTCCAACTTTTTAGGAGGAGACAAGTGAATACCTTCAGTGTATTGAACTTACTCAAACCATGTGAAATTGCATCTTCAGTGGGTCAGAGCTTCAGCATACTAAATTTGATGCAAATTGCAACTGTAATTTGACTAATGGTCCCTGAGAATATTCTTTCTTGGGGAAGCCAATGTGACCTACTGCAGATGCTAAGTTACTCTTCTCAGCAGACACTTAATCTTTGGTACCACCATAGTGAGTACTCAGATTTTATCTTCCAGTGAGGTAAATATGATTGTTGCATCTAAAAAGGACACTGGTAGATGAAGTTCTGATTCTTAATCACAAATTATGTTGGGCCTCCTGAAATGCAGAGTGCTCAAGAGCACTATAGTCACTGATTCTCTGCCTCCTGAGTTTTATGCTTAGGCATTGTAATAACTCCCCCCCCCCCCCCCAAACACACACACACACTTCCCATCCTATGCATCCTGGGTTGAGCTATGTGTGATTGCCAATAGATTTTCTAGATCTCATCTGTTTTCTAGGAAATAGTAATTTAGCCTATTTATTGAGTATGTATTGTATACTATTAATAATGAAGGATTGAAGATAAAAATACATTGCATCTAAGAGTTACATTGAGAAAATGTGAAAATATTCATATATTACAATATGTGTCCTAAATGCTTTAACAAGACTCAGCAGAGGCTGCTAAAACATATGCTTAGGAAGCTGAGTTAGGGACAATGGAAAAAAAATCACTAAACTGAGGGCTAAGGATACTGCAGATGGTGATAAGCTTGACTTGCAAACAGCCAGTGAAGGTTCCATTCTCAGCATCCCATTTCGTTCCTAAAGTTCCACCACCAGGAATGGTGCCATAGCACAGAGCCAGAAGTAAGCCCTAAACACTGATGAGTATGCCCTCCCCCCACCAGCCAAACTATCTTAAGAAGGAAGCTAAACTATTGCTATTTTGGTTGATTTATTCTGAATCCCTGACTTTTAGGATGATACATACATGATTGGACATACACCTGAAATTCAATAGTGCTCACATAAATGTGCATATCCACATTTACATAATGATAAATGATGCATCTATATTTAGGTATGAATATTTAATGCATATATATATTATGTGTTTCCTGCTTATATTTGCTCTTATTCTAGATATCAGTCTGGTATATGTGTCCTTTTTCTTGCTATTTTGGACTGTGGTAGATTAATTTTCTTAAGTGTTTTGTAGAAACAGAAGGTCTCTCTCTCTCTATCCATACATATCAATATATATGTATATATGTGTGTATATATATCTATATAGACACATTGTATATATATATATATCTATGTAGACATATACACCTTTATTTTTACTACATTCTACTTCAGCACTACAAAATATTGAGTTTTTTTCAAGAAAATTTTGTGCAACAAAAGGTTAGACATTTTCTCTCTTGTTCTCATTTTTTCTCACCTAGAAACTATAGTTGTAGCTCCATGTGATCAGAATTCCATAGAATTGGGGAACATGTATCACCAACCTGGGTGATGGCAGCTAGACAGGGAAGCTAGTTAGTCAATGGGTTGAAGGAAGAGGAGGCAGGGGCAAGGCCCACTTTGATATGATTCATATTGTTACAGACTATCTTCTTCTGAGAACAGTAGAAATCTATTTTAAGTGATTTTTAAATCCATTAATGTTAATTCTTTTAGAATTCACTTGATATCTATGTGTTATCTTTTAGTATATTGCAGAATTCTACTTCTCTATTTTTATTTGAGATGTTTTGTTTGTATTAGGGATAGATAACTGTCTCTTTTTTTTTGAAATATCATGGTTTGGTTTTGGTATCATCATGTTAGACACATAAACCAAGTTTTGGAATATTTCTTCTCTCTTGTTTATCTAAAGAATTTGGTGAAAGAAAAAGATTTAGTTTAGAATTGGTATTTTCCCCTCGTTGCATGTATTTTACAAATGTGATTTGGAGTTCAGGTTCTCAAAACAATTAAAAATAAATTTAAGAGTTCAGATTCAAAATGATTTTTCATTTTAGGGTTAAACATTCTTGTGGGAAAAAATTAAGTCACAAGTTAATATGAGTACTTAGGTGGTTTTTTATGAATTCTTAATTTTGAAATTTGTGTATCTTAGGGATTTTTTTCTAATTTATGTTGTCAATGTATTTCTGTGATTTATTCATATTTTGGTTAGTGTATAACATATGCGTGCATGATTCCTGATTTCTTGATTCCACTTATTGGTAATTTTGTTTGCTCTTTTAGTATGTATTTATTATTAGTAAACGAAAGCATTATCAACTTTGTTAATGTTTTAAAACAATAGCATGATTGTCCATTTATTATTTTCTGTTCTTTGCAATGTCTTTTTCTATTTACTTTGGGAATATTTTGTTCTTAATTTTCTAATTTTTTTAAAAGTTGGCATCCACTCTTTACAATAGCCAGAAACTGGAAGAAACCTGAATGCCCAAGAACAGATGACTGGTTAAAGAAACTTTGGTACAACTACACAATGGAGTACTATGTAGCTGTTAGAAAAGATGAAGTCATGAAATTTACATACAAGTGGTACAACATGGAAAGTATCATGCTAAGCGAAATGAGTCAGAAAGAGAGGGATAGACATAGAAAGATTGCATTCATCTGGGGGATATAAAGTAACAAAGTATGAGATTAATACCCAAGAATAGTTGAGATCAGCACCAGGAGGACTATTCCATAACTTAGAGGCCAGCCGGGTATCCTAGAGGAAAGGGCAGTTCAGATAGAGAAGGGAGCACCAAATAAAGGATGTTTGGAGGATCCTCCCAGGAGGAGAGATGCATGTCGAAAGTAGACTATGGACTGAACATGTTTGCCACTCAATGCCTCTTTTGCAGACCACAACACCCAAAAGGAGAGAGAGAACACAGGGGATTGCCCTGCCACAGAGACAGGGGGGATGGGGGGATGGGGGTGGGAGGGATATTATCCATGGTGGTGGAAAATGGGCACTGGTGGAGGGATGGGTATCTGATCATTGTATAATTGAAACCAAAGCACAAAAAATTGTAAATCTACAACTTAAAAAAAATAAAATAAAATAAAGGGGAAAAAAAAAAAGTTGGCATCCAGAGGTTTGTTTTTTTTTTCTTTTTTGGGTTTGGGGACCACACCTGGTTGTGTTCAGGTTTACTCCTGGCATTGTACACAGGGTTCACTCCTGGCAGGGTCAAGGGACCTACCTATCTCTAACATGTTGCTGGGGCTCTAACCATGCCCCAGCAATCACTCTATATTTACTATTGCTCCACCCTAGAGGAGATAGTAGAGATAGAAAAACTCATCTTGGGGGAGGGGTATATTTTCATCCAGACTTGCCAGATTGGCTAAATTTCTGATTATTTGTCCATTGTTATTAATATGATTGATAAACTACCTATTTATTGAAAAAAAACTTTAAGTATAGGCATTTAAAGTTATAAATCTTCCTATAAAAATTATATTACCTAAATATTTATCTTTTGATTGATTATTCTTTCATTTTGGTTTATATTATAGTAGTTTGTAATTTCCCTCTTAATATTTTCTTTGACCACAGGATATTTAGCAATGTTTTAAATCCTTAACATTTGAAGTGATCATTTAATTTATAGTGTCTCGTTGTCTAATTTTTCTATACTAAGATTTAAATCTAGACTCTGAATTTTCATTACCCAAAAGAAGTTCTTTCTCAGTTTTCAATACTTGGAATGTTTGCCACAATTTTTTGGGTTAGTAATCATTATATTTTCAACGTATGTTATGTGAGTTAAGTCTCATGAAGTTATGAAGCAAATTCTATGACATTGGAGTTTCAGCTCACATACTATCCAGCCTCTGCTGACATCTCTACCTTCTTTTGTCTCCTGTTTGCAGTTCCTGTGCATTTTCTTCTGTTACCTTTGTCCCACTTGAAAGTTCATCTTGGTTCTTACAGAAGAAAAGTAGGGATTACATGTAAATAATCTGTCCCTGCTGCACCCTGTTGCAGGACCATGTGAAGATGTGTCACAACTTTCCTCATGCCTGAGGCAAATATAATACCAAATAGCAAATAAAAGCCCCATGAATAGATTTGAGATAGAAACAAAGAAAGAAAAAAAGGTTTTATTTCAGTTTATCTAAGAGGGACTTGCATGTTTTATACCCTGGACCCTAGCAATTATATAGTCAAAGCTGAATATTATGCAAGTATAAGCATAGCTCTGGGAAGTGCAGTGCCTGTACTGCATCATTACTATGATTAATGATGATGATTAAAAATAATTTAGGAATATGCTGCAGTTTCTGACAAAGCTGGAGAGTATACACAAAGAAAAGAACAAAGATAATCTTTGGATGTTCAAATAAGAGCATAGAGAGAAAATGGAAGTGCCTGAAAGAGTAATTTTGATAAATGCTTATCTCCAATAGTAACTATGGCTAAAAATAGAACCCATTATCAGAATATGTTATTAGATTCAGTGTCAATTTAGTGCTTAGCCTAATATAACTGTTACACTAAAGCAGAAGTAAGCAAACTATACCCAAATTTAGCCCCCTTCCCAAAGATTATACAAAACAGAACAAAATAAAATTTAATTGTAACATAGTCATAGATTGATTAGCATATTGATCAATTATTGTTTTCTGGTATCAGAGTTGAATGTTAGCAAAAGAAATAAAAATCCTAAAATATTTATTATCTGGCCTCTGCAGAAATAGTTTGGTAATTCCTGTACTAAAGTAATGATACTACTGGGAATAATGTGATTCTGAGGGTGGAAATGGAAGAAGTTGGTTAGGTTCTATACAAGGCTGAGAATTTTGAACCTTCAGTTCCTAGTTACACTTATTTGCTAGGAAGCACCAACTTTTACCTTTGCTCTTTAGACTCACAATGAGAAGAGAATATTAGCATAGCTCTGATAAGATTTTGCTTTTTGGGTCACACCTGACAATGCACAGAGGTTAACCCTGGCTCTGCACTCAGGAATTACTTCAGGCGGTGCTTGGGGAACCATACGGGATGCTGGGAATCAAACCCTACCTGCTGCGCTATTGCTCCAGATGGTAGGGCATGTGCCTTCAAGAGTCTGGCCTGGCCGAGCCAGGTTCTATTCCTTCACCCCTCTTGGAGAGCCTGGCAAGCTACCAAGAGCATCTCACCTGCAAGGCAAAGCCTGGCAAGCTCCCCATGAGGTATCCAATATGCCAAACACAGTAACAAGTCTCACAATGGATACATTACTGGGCCTGCTTGAGCAAATAGATGAACAACTGGAGGACAGTGTCAGTGACAGTACCAGAAAATGCACTTGATCCAACTGGGATTGAATGGACATTCACTTGTGTTCCTCATGTCTGTAGATCAAAAGGCAGTGATCTTGTGAACTGAACTCTTAGTCACTGGTAATTCCCTTTACACAGAACAGACAATGAAACCAAAGAGAATTCTGAAATGCAGTAGATTTAATATTTGTGATGATTTTTAGTATGTCAGTGGTAACTCTAACAGTTTTTTGTGCTTCAAATTTTGTGTAACCATAACAACAGCCTAAAGAATAGGTCATTAACTTTAGGACCTGAATGGCTAAAAGTGTGAGAAGTCTAAAGTGATTTTTGAAAGCCTAAATGGAAATGATTATGAAAGCCTCCCTTGGCTTTTGAGGTTAGAGGGAGGAAATATTATGGAACTGGATGAAGCCAGACCTTTGTATCAATGTCAGAAAATTTAACAACACTATCCTACAGAGTAATGTGGGAAATAGGCTG
Source organism: Sorex fumeus (assembly GCF_029834395.1). Classification (NCBI taxonomy): domain Eukaryota; kingdom Metazoa; phylum Chordata; class Mammalia; order Eulipotyphla; family Soricidae; genus Sorex; species Sorex fumeus. Next base: position 29,682,419 of record NW_026606064.1, read on the forward strand.
TGGTTCTTAGGTTCTTATGGATTTGGTGTTCTAGGGGAAGAGATTTCTAGGTGAAATAATTTAAAGTGCCATCTGGTTTCCTCTTGCCGCAAGGATAAAATGTGAGAAGAGAAAGCTGTGCTAGAGAATGAGCTCTTAAGTAAAAGGAGGCCAGAACATGCTGGGCATGAAAATTAGTTTCTCACCTCCATTTTCTCCTGAAAACAGAAGAACTTCAAGTGATAGATTAAACCTAAGATAAGAAAATGATGGTCTTAAAATTTTTATTAGAAAACTCTTAGATAATCATTCAGAGAACACGTTAGACAAAATCCTCTAAAGATTTCACATACAAGGCATATTTGTTCTCTTAAACAATTAAGTCTGGGCCAGTGTGACAGTATAGCAGGTAGGGTGTTTGCCTTTCACACAATCAACCCCAGGGGGTTGATTCCTGTGACAGCATAGGGCCCTCTGAGCACCCCAGAAATGACCCAGTTCATATAGCCAGGAGTAAGCCCTGAGCTCCATCAGGTATGCCTCAAAACAAAAACAAAAATGTAAAATTTCTGAGAATCATGAAGGTGTTGTCCTGCAGAAATATCACAGGCAAGCCAAAAGAAGAAAAGAATTAATTATACTAACAAAGTCTATATCTGTGGCTTTTGTCTAATCTAGTCAATCAAAATAAAGTTTATTGAAAATTGCCAGCAACTTACACTAAAAGTATAAAAGTGTAGAAAGGAAAGGAAAGGAAATGTGAGGTATCTGTGTATTTAGAAAACTATGTGTATGAGGAGACTACCTACTAGTAAACATTAATAATTTCAAATGAAAAGGTTGATGCTATAGAAATAGAAATAACCAGTTGCTTGAAGAGCAAAGCCCAAAACTGTACAGACTCATCATAACCAGGCAGAAAAGAGGCCCTTAGATCAAAGGAATGAGATCTTCTCTCGTATTAAAATATTTTATAATAATCATTGACTGGTGACCACTTAGTGTCTAATTTTTCTTCACTTTTAATATGAAATATTCAGATTGTATATCTTTCTAGCTCAATTTTGTACAAGTTCATTCCTTCTCATTTAAATTCCTGTCTAAATTGTAACAAATGTTCCTTGAGCAGCTTCTGTATGTCAGACAGATAGCAGAAAATAATACAAATATTGTCATGTACATCCATGTGTGTTGCCAGGAGTATACAAAAGGTTTGACACTTGTAAGGCAGTGTTCTTTTCAAGTGAGTTAGATCTCTGATCCACCATCTCTTTTCTGATATGGTAAGGACAAAATGAACTCATTCAAGAAATACACATGTAAATAATAAAACAAATATATGTCATGGTTTAAAGACTGGAACAATAGATTTTCATCCGAACTTCAGTCATCTAAATATTGAATCCTCCTTCTCTTACATCTCTTGCTTTGTATTTCCAATTCTCCTCATAACGCAGCATGTAAAATGGCAAAAACGTTGAATATTCATAATAAATAAAATATATTAAATCTTATATTTGACATTTACGTGCTATGAAGACTTATTTATTGTACCTAAATCTCATTTAAAAATGTATATGATTATCTTAAAATATTATTTGAGGATTATTTGAAGAGAATTATAAAATATTACTTTAAATCATATTTCAAAATTATTCTTGGTGAACTGAGACCACAATAAACTTCTACAGACAGAGACTCAAGTGATAGTACAGTGGATAGGTGGTGCACTTGGCTTTCTTGAAGCCAACCAAGTTTGATACTCAGCACCCTAAACGGTATGTCTAGTTTGTCAGAAATAATTCCTGAGCACTCAGTCAGGAGTAACCTTGTGTACCACCAGGTGGAACCCCAAAACAACAACAACAAAAAAGTATGACCCTTCCCTTTATAAATTATTTTGATTATTATAGAATTTGGCTCAGTTCTGCATAATTAAAAATATATTTACTAATCTTAGTTTCAGATGCATTTTCATTATTGATTGTTCATTGATTTTTTTGCTCGTTACAATAATGGGCTTTTTAAAGACAAAATTTAAAAACATTTATGTGTTCTGCACTTATACTAACATCAACAACGGGTCTTAAGTCAATAAAAAGGAATCTACTTTTTTGAACTTTAGCATGGCAGATGCACAAGCTTTTTTCTTTTAAACACAGATGATTTTTTGTTTCTTTTTGAGTCATACCCGGCATTGCACAGGGGTTACTCCTGGCTGTGCACTCAGGAATTACTCCTGGCAGTGCTCAGGGGACCATATGGGATGCCAGGGAATTGAACCCTGTTCGGCCACATGCAAAGCAGATGCCCTACCCACTGTACTATTGCTCCGCCCCCCAATACAATCTTGAAGACATTTTGCCTTTAAAGTTGAATAAGTCACTAAGTAAGTCCTGAAATAAAATTAAATTTATCTGTGGATCTTCTCTTAAGATGGAGTGATTTTCATCTTTATATCTCTTGTATTGTTCTGTATTATTTTTAAGTCAGATATTAGGACTAGCGAGATAAAGCAGGTACAAGATATAGTACTTGTCTTGCCTACCAACTCTCATTGGATCCCAGCACTGCATATGGTACCTTGAACATCACTAAAAATGATCCCTGGATAGAGAGTCAGGTGTTTGTCCTATGTACAAAACAGAGTATGTTTAGAGGATGGCCCTAAAACAAAAGCAAAAACAAAGAGTCAAAGTTTTTATCAGAGGAATAAAAGAAAAGACAGAAGACATATATTTGCTAGAAGACATGTGGTAAATTTAGGGAACCAGTTTTTATTTTTTAAAAATATTTACTTTTGGAGATTAGTACTTTTTTGCCTGTCCTTTTTATTAGAAATTATGCTATTTTTAAATAAATCCTTTATTTTTAAATTTTATTTATTGAATCACCGTGAGAACAGTTACAAAGCTTTCAGGTTTAAGTCTCGGTCATACAATGATCAAACACCCATTCCTTCACCAGTGCATATTTTCCACCACCAAGAACCCTAATCTACCCCCCCCCCCCATCCCACCCCTCCCCCTGCCTGTGAGGCAGATGATTTCCACTTAACTTTCCCTCTACCTTGATTACATTCATTATTTCGACAAAAGATGCACCACTATTATTTGGAATTTTTCCCCAACAATCAGACCTGCTGAAAAGTCTGTGAAATAATTTGTTTTCTATTGCTGGTGATGAAGAGCATATCACAGCCGTGCGATTTTGGATTTCTGATATTTTACTAATTAAGTCTGGATGGATTTCTGCCAAAAGCTGCATAGTTCCGAGATTTATTTGTGTGCCTCTGAGTCTATGGCCATGCAAGAGAGCCGTTCGTGGAAGGCAACTTGTGGTCTCAGCCCCCATCCCATGAAACCGCAGTTGCCCAATCACTGCTGGCTCATACCTGGCTATCCAATAGGCTCTAAGGCTGCGACCACCGTGCAGCGGGGGATGGGGGAGAAGGAAGGCAGAAGAGACATACACCCTTTCTTTCCTGGGGGTGGGGGCAATGCGCTGTAGCTTAATGCATAGTCCATTCACATTTCTGCCAAAAGCTGCTGGGTTCCGAATTAGGTCCGAATGCCTTTGGGGCCATGTCTGTGCCCAAGAGTAAATAAATCCTTTTTTTTTTTCTTTTTGGGTCACACCCAGTGACGCACAAGGGTTACTCCTGGTTCATGCACTCAGGGATTACTCCTGGTAGTGCTGGGGGACCATATGGGATGCTGGGAATTGAACCAGGGTTGGCCGTGTGCAACGCTAAAACCCTACCCTCTGTGCTATTGCTCCAGCCCCAATAAATCCATTTTAAATGTAATGTTATTTTCTGGATCTGACACTATACAGTATATTATATGATGATAAAGGGGGAAGAAAAAATAAAGAGTGAAAATGTGTGCTAATATTGGTTTATTTAATGTTATTACATGGGCTGGAGCGATAGCACAGCGGGTAGGGCGTTCGCCTTACAAGCGGCCAACATGGCCGACCCGAGTTCGATTCCTCCGCCCTCTTGGAGAGCCCGGCAAGCTACCGAGAGAATTCGATATGCCAGACACTGTAACAACAAAGTCTCCAATGGAGACGTTACTGGGCCCGCTCGAGCAAATCGACGATCAACAGGAGGGCCTTTACCTTACGTATTTATAATAAAAATGTGTAGATGTTACCTAACTCATTAAAGAATTTTTTCCCAGAAAAAAAAAACATAGTAACTTTTAAAGATCCTTCATTTATATTTCAGAGTATACCTCTTTTTCTCCCAGTAGATTGAGCTAATGATGTAACATTTTCCTACAAATCCTAAATTCAAATTCTGGGACAATGAAAGAGTGGTGATCTACCTTTTATACTATTTATAATAATTTATAGTTTTAGGACAAGAATTAGTGTTAACTTTTGTCTTCATAAATATAAAATTAAAAAATTTTGTGCTTTGAGTTACTTTTGAACTACAACATTCAGGTTGGCACTAAATATTTACTTTCAAACCTTTGCTTTTTAAAAAAAAATTGTTTTACTTACTACATTCTCTACCTATAGATCTGTTCTTCCAATTTAGTTCTAGTGTAGCTTTTTTTTTTTTCACAAACAAGGTATCAAAACAAAGAGACCTTATTTCTAAATCTCCACTGAAGTCATCCCTGCCTCAGTCATTCTGTCATAGTATGTAAATATTTTGCTGTCTTTATAGCAATCAAATTGTAGTTAAGTAATTAGTCTTCCTTCCTTATTTCAATCCTTCTGCTCCAATACACTTTTGCCTCGACTCTCTCTCCAGTGTGTCTGATTCAGGGCTATCCATGCTCCCAGCACAGGGACAGAATGGATATGGAATAAGTATTTGTGAGCAAATAATAAAAGTTTTTAGTTGCTCCTGGATAAAATATTTTAGATTATCACTTGTCACTTGTCATCCTGTTGCTCATCAATTTGCTCAAATGGGCGTCAGTAGCATCTCCATTTGTCTCTGTTGCGTGCTAGTGTAGCCCAGTGGCATCTGCTCACTCCAGGAACTTGTAGAGCATCAAACCGTTCTTTCAGGGTCTTGACGAAGAAGTGATTGGTGGGCGGCAAGGCATTCTTTTGACATTCCGTGGAATCCAGTTGGTAAGGGCTCTAGTCCAGAGGTCGTCTCCAAATCGCATTACGTGTTATCTGATCACTTGATCACTTGACACCCTGTTAATCATCGATTTGCTCGAGCAGACACCAGTAACGTCTCCATTCATTCCTGTCACGTGCTAGTGTAGCCCAATGGCATCTGTTCGTTCTAGGAACACGAAGAGCCTCAAACCAAGAATTCTGACAATCGTGTTAGGTGGGTGGCCACACGGTCTTTTGACAGTCCATGGAATCCAGTCGGTAATGGTTCTAGTCCAGTTGTCATCTCCAAATCTCATTATGTGTCCAGCCCATCTGATTTTTGACACTTTGGCAAACGAGACAGCATCCCTGATTCTTGACCATCGATGGAGGTCAGAACTTCGGATTATGTGAAGTTACATTATTAATCCTAAAGTAAACATAATAGAATAAGTTTATTTTACTTGTTCAGAAAGTGATGCATTATGCAATGGTGTCTAATATGCCATAGAGATTAAAATACTCAGTGCTTTAGTTTTAATTCTAGAAATCATATTAAGTTAATTAACTTTTCTGTGATCTTAGGCAATTTTATTTAACATTCGGTCTCAATATCATCATCTTTAAAGTGAGGATAATATTCGTCAGGGCTTTATAAGACTATCATTATTTTTATTTTTATTTATTTATTTATTTATTTTATGTAGGAGTACTGCTATTTATTCAGCCACTGATTATCTGATTGAATTGGGAATGAAATCCACCTTACATTTTTCATTTTTTATAATTTTATTTATTCAATCACCGTGAGAGCAGTTACAAAGCTTTTGGGTCTCGGTCATACAATGAAAGACCTGTACTTTCACCAGTTCCCATTCTCCATCTCCAAAAATCCCAGTATACCCCCATGCCACAACCTCGCCCTACCTAAGGGGCAAATGATTTCCACGTTTCTCTCTCTCTATTTTGATTACATTCAATATTTTGACACCAGACCCACCGTTATTATTTGGGATTTTACCCCAACACTCAGATCTGCTGAAAAGGCAACAGGAGACAATTTGTTTTCTATTGCTGGTTATGAATAACATATGATGTCGCATGGCTGCAGTAGTGGCTGTGCAGTTTTGAAATTCCAAAATTTTAACAATTAAATCTGGAGGGATTTCTGCCAAAACCTGCTGGGTTCCAGAATTTGTTCCTGAGTCTCTTGGATCATGGCCGTTAAGCAACTTGAGCAGGAGCCAGAAAGGCCATTCGTGGGCAGCTACTCAGGGTCTCGTTGGGACAGGGAGAAAAGGGCTGGATCCACCCCTATCATGTGAGGCCCTGAGTGTCTCGTCAGTGTGGGCCCAAACCTGATTGTCCAGTGGCCTCTGGAGGTTTCAGGCCAAGGCATGAAACCAATTCCCTCCTGGGTTGCCCCAGCACTGGTAACCTACTGCAGGGACTGGATGCATTTCTGCCAAAAGCCATTAGGTTTCAAGATTTGTTTCTGAGTCTCTGAGATCATGGCCATTAAACAGCTTGATCAGGAGCCAGAGAGGCTGTTTGTGGGCAGTGACTAAGGGTCTCATTGGGGCAGGGAGGAAATGGCCGGCCACACCCCTGTCCCATGAGTCCCTGCGTGTCTCACTGAGGGCCCAAACCTGACTGTCCAATGGCCTCTGGTGGATGATGGCCACTGATCCGCCAAGGGGGAGCAGGTGGAGGGATAGCTCCCTCTCCCCGCTGGGGTGGCCTGGTGACAGTAACCTACTGCCGGGTCCAGACTCATTTCTGCCAAAAGTCGCTGGGTTTCGAAATTTGTTTCTGAGTCTCATTAAGCAGCTTGATCAGGAACCAGAGAGGCCATTTGAGGGTGATGAATCGGGGTCTCACTGGGGTGGGAAGGAATGGGCCAGCTCAACCCCCATCCCGTGAGGCCCTGCGTGTCACATCACTGGAGGCCCAAACCTGACTGTCCAATGGCCTCTGAAACATGGCAGTTTCAGAGCAGGTGGAGAAACAGCATCCTTTCCCTCCTGAGGTGGCCTGGCAACAATAACTTACTTGGTGATCCGGACACATTTTTGTCAAAATCCTCAGGGTTTTGAGATTTGTTTCTGAGTCTCTGGGATCATGGCCATTAAGCAGTTTGATCAGGAACCAGAGAGGCCATGCATCAAATTATATAGCTGAACTGGAGGTGGTTTGTGGGTGTGTTTCCCACATACCTAACTTTTGGCCATTTACTTTCTTGGTAAATTTTGCCCCAAGTTTTTGGGGTCTGGCCAAAGGCACAGCAGCAATTTAGGGGTATCTGAAAGTCTGATGTTGCCATCAGGCTGCTGATGCACTCGCCTTACAGGTACAGATTGACCTGCTGGTGGCACCATACCCGCTATTATTATTTTTAAATCCTTGCTATAATCCGGGCACATCTCTTTGATTCCACTGTTATTCCTGCATTAACATATGCCTCAGAGACCTGGGCCCTACGCAAACAAGATGAGAACGCCATTCAGGTCTCCCAAAGAAGAATAGAAAGAGCTATGCTTGGAATATCACGTTTCACTCAAATGAGAGAACGAATCCGGAGTTCTGACATCCTTCGACGATCAAGGATCAGGGATGCTGTCTCATTTGCCAAGGTGTCGAAAATCAGATGGGCTGGTCACGTAATGAGATTTAAAGATGACCGTTGGACTAGAGCTGTTACTGATTGGATTCCACGGGATGTCAAGAGACCGCGTGGCCGCCCACCTACCAGATGGTCAGACTTCTTCGTCAAGATCATGAACGATCGGTTTGAGGCCCTTCATGTTCCCGGAGCGAACAGATGCCATTGGGCTACACTAGCACGCGACAGGGACAAATGGAGACGTTACTGGCGCCCACTCGAGCAAATCGATGGCTAACGGGAAGTTAAGTTAAGTGATAAGTGCTATAAAATAATAAATAATAATTTTTTTCTTGTTTTATATGGTGATTGTATTCTCAACTTTATTTTACCGGTGCATATCTTTAAAGAACATAAAATAATATTAAATTTGCAGCAAAACTGTATCTAAGGATGTAGGTGTCTTATGTTTTCAACCTAATCAGTGCACTTTTTGTTGGGATAGGTGTTTTCAGAAACTCATTATGCTGGTGAATTGCAGAAGACAAAATCTTTGTAAAGATGGGCCATCTCATACTGTTAAAATCTGTATTTACTGAAAATTGTCTGTGTATAAATTCTTCAGTAAACTTTCTTCTGATGTTTAACAGTTCTGTGATATATCTGTAGGAATGTTTTCTTCCATTAAAGTGGGTCCTTAGAGTTATAAATGTCAGGATGAAATTTTGATAAAATATGTCCTTTTAAATATACTTTTTCTTTCTTTTTCAAGTTTTTTAACAAAAAGATTTTGGCTGCCTGAAAATAATGTGAATACAATTCCAGCTCTACTTAGAGTATGATGGGAACATCATAATTCTTTTGGGCCAGACATTCTCCCAAACATGCATTAAACTAGAACTACTTTGTGAAAGGAAGGGATATTCTTCATTCCTAATGCCTTTCTGAGATTTATTCCTCCAACTTCAAATGTGTCCATCAGCTCTCTCATAAAAGTTGAGGTCAGATACAATGACATCATCAAAATAGGAAATCTAGAAATAAAGTGCCTCAAAAACCTTTTATAGTTTTCCTTCAGAACTAAGAAAACAAAATATTTCTTGAAGGATGAAATTGTCTTTGAAATTAATATTTAAGATTTTCAATTTGCAGCAGTATGTGTGGAATACATACTTAAATTCCAATGACCTGTTAATTTTTTTCTAGTTTATTTGTGAAGATACATTTCTGAAATACTGCAATTGTCAAAGCTATGATTTAATTTTCTTTTCTTTTTTTTTCTTTTTGCTTTTTGGGTCACAACTGGCGATGCTCATGGGTTACTCCTAGCTCTGCACACAAGAGTCACTCCTGGTGTTGCTGAGGAGACCAATGGGATGCTGAGGATCAAACATGGGTCGGTCATATGCAAAGCAAATGCCCACCCTGCTGTACTATTGCCCCAGCCCTAAAGTTCTGATTTCAGTAATGACAGTTTGTATGTCACAGCACTCCCCACCTATGCCTAAATTCTTACCCTGATAATTAGTTATGGAATCTTAGCATTAGACCTATATTTTCACTCTACCTCTCCCACAAAAGCCATTAGACTTTACCCCAAGTTTCAGTTGACCAAAACTTTTCTAGCCAACTTGACCATTTGATTTAACTTAATTTCCTATCTTAAAATAAAAATAAGTTAACATTATGCTATTTGTAAATAAGATATTTGATAATGGACTAATATTTGGTGTATCACTGTAACTGTCACTGTCCTCTCATTGTTCATCGATTTGCTCAAGCGGGCCCAGTAATGTCTCCATTTTGAGACTTGTTGTTACTGTGTTTATTGAATATGTGACAGATAGCTTGCCAGGCTTTGCTGTGTGGGTGGGATACTCTCGATAGCTTGCTGGGCTCTCCGTGAGGGGCAGAGAAATCAAACCCAGCTCGACCGGGCTGACTGCATGCAAGGCAAATGCCCTACTGCTGTGCTATCACTCCAGCCCATTTGGGGTATATAAAGAAAAAACCCAAAATTGTAATGATAAAAACAACTCAGTTTATGTTGACAGTATTAGTAAGCATTTCTCTGAGAAGATATATTAATAGCACTTCATCAAAGCTTTAAATACCATAATTAATCAGAGAATGCTAATCAAATGATATAGGTTTTAAATTAAATAACCTTTATAACATTGGGATTTAATTTGAAGATTTTTATATCTCAGTTTTGCCACCTAACTAACATTTAAATTTATTCAGTTGATACTTAATTTTCTATAGAATTTATTTTCTGATTTAAATTTCCAGTTCTACGTTACTATTATCACCTTTTATTCATTGAATGACTTGCTATTTCTTCCTCCAATCCTGTCACTTGTTAAGGTGCTGTTGCAGCTCTATTTTTAACAGGTCCCCAGGTGATAGTATTGCAGATGGTCTATGAAGAACTGTCAGCTAGCCTTGTCTTGCATATAACAGCATGAAAAGCCTCGCTTGGAAAAGTGGTATGCTTAACTCTCCAGCTGCTGCCAGCCTGCAGGTAGTTCTTTTGTTTTTGCCTCTCGAGATGTTTCATGTTTTTTTTTTTTCTCTTCACACAAAACTGCCCAAATTATGTGCACCTTACAAATTAGGTTTAATGCTTATTTGTTTGATTTATAAAGTACAAGGAGTTTCAAAATCTTTCCTTACCGTTTTTCCCCCCATTTCATGTACTTAGTTGCATCATGCATTCACTATATAAGAATCTCAAAATAAGGAACTATAAGAATCTGAACATATATACAGATACTGCTATACTGTATACTTGTAAAAGTCCAAGTATTCAAATAATACTAAAGTCACCATTGCCTACAGCTCAAAAAGTAAAGTGGCATGCAGAACTAAGATAGCTTAAGAGTCATATTGGAACCATATTTAAAAAAATATTATTCAGGTAATAATTAAAGTGGATAATCTTTCACATTTATTTTAATGATATTATAGAAAACTTTAAAGAAAAGTGAAAATTGGGACAGAGAGATAATTTGATAGAGCACTTTCTTTGCATGCTGCTGACCTTGATTTGATCTCTGGCACCACATCAGTCTTCAGAGATCTGCCAAGTGTGACCCCTGAATACAGAGCCAGAAGTAAGCCCTGAACCCAGCTCAGTGTGGCCCAAAACAAAATAAAACAAACAAAAGTAATAATAATAATATAAAATAAATAATGGTAGAAATAAGACTCATATACCCTTCAACTATTTTTTTTATTTGCCAGAATTTTTTTTCTTCGTCCTTTATATGAGATTTATGGAAGTATTTTACAAACATCACAAATTTTATTACACAATTGTCTGGTCTATTTCCCCTACAGAAAGTCTTTTTCCCTGTAAACTGTAGGTAAATAACTTATTACCTGAAAAGTGTAGGCAAATAACCACAGTTACCAAACAGAATAAATTAAGTAGTAATAAAAATATTTTATGAAAAATAAGAAACAAAATCATTTTCTCAAACCATTGATAACATACGTTATAAGGTGTATTTAGTTCCCATTAAGTTTTTTGTTAAAAATTAAATTTTGCATTTTTTGTCATACCTTCCTAAACTCTTACCACAGAGTTTTTTCTTAAAAGCCTTTACTGACAATGATATATTTTAACATATTAGGTGTTATGTTTAATGTCTGTACATTTTTATGGTTTCAGGTTAAGTATTTTTGGTACAAATTACTTAACCTGAAATTACTTAACCTGATGTAGTTCTTGGTATATAGTGAAATAATATATTAGGACACGAGTTTTTATTTAATTTTGACTTTATTTATAATATATTTTAAAAGTTTACTAAAACACTTAATGTTGTTGGTTTATTATGTACCTTTTTAATTGAGTTAGAGATTTTTAGCCACAGTTGAGACATATTTTTTCTCTTTCTCAAATTTAAAAATAAAATCTTTTTCTCTCCTATACTTTAGATGCCATTGCTTTCATTTTATTTTTATTTCCATAATATTTATAGTGCTTGGAATAAAACTTAGGATCTTGTATATGCACAACTGTTCTATTGCCAAGCTATATTCTTGACCCCTATTTTATTATTATTATTTTTTGTTGTTAATACATTGGAAAGTACTCTTCTGTGTTTGCAAGACATTGGTTCTATTTTTTTTTTCACAAATTTCAGCCAGGTTGCCCATTGTAAGTGATGAAAATGTGATCTTTTTCTCAGTATCTCTGCTGGTCATTCGTTGGTCTAATAAATGAGGTCAATAAATGCTTCATCTATTTTATAAATAAAGTTTTGTTGGCATAGGATTGCACCAGTATTTTTAATCTACTCTCTGTGGTTGCTTTTGCACTATGGTGACCTAGTTGAGTACATATTACAAAGACCATATGGCTTAAAACCTGAAATATTTACTACCAGCACTCTAAGGAAAATGTTTGAAGACCCCTGCCTTAGAAGATAACACACACAGCACACTGTAAATAATAACATTATCAGTTATCACTTATCTATGTGTATTAGAGATATAAATTGAATGTCAGTATTCCCCCAAACTCCTATATTGAAAAGTCTAATATCTCTAGGTAATACTATCATAGATAAAATCTTTAGCAGAGATTGCAAAGATAGTCCCTTTATAAAAGAGACCTACGTAGCTCTCTAGGCCCTTCTGTTATGTTAGAATACAAGTCTGCAATTGAGTTCTCAGCAGAAACTATACTAACTCCCTGATCTGAACTTCTCATGTCAGAACTGTTAAAAAAATAGACATTATTTATGAGTTATTCAGTCTATGGTATTTTGTTATAACAGCTGAAACAAACATACCGCCAAATCGTTGATTGAAATAACAATTTAGTGGTTTTATTTATTTATTTTTTAATTCTGTTGCTGGTAGGGTACTCCTTTGCTAATTTTACTTAAAAAACAAGTTCTAGAACTGCATTCTATTAAACAATAACCTTGACTGCAAAGTCATAGGTGACTTTGAATATGATAACAATAGTTCTGATTTTTACCTGAGACTTCAGTTCCCTGGTAACTGATCAGCAGCATAATAGTCTAGCTTTTACATATACCTGAGTGAAAGTTTAAAGAAAATATAAATAGAAAGCACATGAAGTGCTTCACTTCATGTACATTGTGAGTGCCACACTCTCCCATTATATTACTAGCAGTATTTGTCTTGCACATTTATTGTAAAAGTGCAAACTGAATGGATTAAATTTTTTATCACAAAGCAGAACTGAAAGAGGTTGAACTTAACCATGATCATTGTGACTATTAGTAGAAAAGCTCTAGGTTAGAAATTGGCCCATGTCCTTCCTTGATTTACTTGAGTTTTCTGGATAGATCATTGGGAAGAACTTTGCTCACTCTGTTTTGCTAGTTCTTAATAGAACTAGCATTAAAGATCAAAGAGAGGAAAGGGTGAAAATACAGCTCTCCTCATGAATATTTAATATTAGCATGGAGCGATAGCACAGCTGTAGGGCATTTGCCTTGCATGCGACTGACATGGACAACCAGAGTTCAATTCCCTCACCCCTCTCGGAGAGCCTGGCAAGCTACTGAGAGTATCTCCCCTGCATGACAGAGCCTGGCAAGCTACCCGTGACGTATTTTATATGCCAAATACAGTAACAACAAGTCTCACAATGGAGATGTTACTGAGCCCTCTCAAGCAAATCGATGAACAACAGGAGGACAGTGACAGTGACAGTGACAGTGACAACATGAAGCATTTAAAAATTATTTCTGAAAATATAAATTGGGGCCAGAGCAATAGCACAGCAGGTAGGGTGTTTGCCTTGCACGTGGCCGACCCAGGTTCTATCCCCAGCATCCCATATGGTCTCCCAAGTTCCGCCAGGAGTAATTCCTGAGTGTAGAGCCAGGAGTGACCCCTGAACATCGCTGGGTATGACCCAAAAAGGCAAAAAATATATAAAAATTTCAGAAGAAATTTTCAACACTTTCTTTGTGACTTACTCTCTGTTGAATCTGCCATCTGGTTAACAAACTTTAAAATGGCAAACTCTAGACTTTTTACAAGCCTGGGATGTTTTCTGTCAGACTTGTCTAACCTGAAAGTTCTTAATTTATTTATTTTAGTTTTTGGATCACATCTGGCATTTCACAGGGGTTACTCCTGGCTCTGCACTCAGGAATTACTCCTAGTAGTGCTCAGGGGACCATATGGAATGCTGGGAATCGAACCCTGGGTCGCCATGTGCAAGGCAAATGCCCTACCCACTGTACTATTGCTCCAGCCCCAACCTGAAAGTTCTTATCAAGTCAAATTAGGCACAAAAGTGATTATCATGCTTTCTCCACTACAATCAATTTCTTTGGGTCAGAGAGACTAAACATTTTACAAGTAAAATGTATTAAAGTACACTCCCATTTTTTTACTGAAATGACCCTGAATAGACAAAAGATAAATGAATCTTGAAAGAACATAAAACAGGCAAAAGAACTAGGACACATCCGTATGTGATCTATTATCTACCCTTTAACTTAAAAAACATGACTAAACAAAAAAATTCGTATTTTTATCTAAAACCTTCAAATTTACTGTTGCTTTTAGTATGGGAATCAATATTTTGCATGAAGTGAGATATTAAGTATGTTTATTAACATTAAATATAAATTAGAATTAATTTTATTAGAGTCTGACAATTTTGACAATTTTTTTAATAATGCATTTCTTGGTTACTTTATTACATATTTCCTTCCCTGTGCTTTTTTAATATCAAATTTAGAGAACAGGTTTTTTTTTTTAGTAAATCATCGTGAGATACAGTAATATATTTACAAACTTTCATACTTGGGTTTCATATAATGATCGAGTAACAATCCCTCCACCAGTGCCCATTCTCCACCACTAATGATCCCATTATCTCTCCCATCCTCCCACTCCCCTACCCCACCCCTTTGGCAGGGATTTCCTTTTTCTCTCTTTCCTTTTGGGTGTTGTAGTTTGTAATAGAGGCATTGAGTGGCAATTGTGTTCGATCTATAGTCTACATTCTGCATGCATCTCCCAACACGAGCAGTAGAAGACAGATTTAAGCTCAAATATTCTTTATAAGGAATTCATGCCAATTGGGCAAAACTAAATTCTGATAAAAATTCCACAGTGAAAATTTCAAACTTGTGTCAAATTTAAGTTTCTTGGTTTATAAAAGCATTAAAATAAGTATTATTATAAAAATTAAAATAAAGATATTTATTATTCTATATTTAGCACTTATCTATTTAGTGGCAAATGTATATTATATAGCTTCCTCTTTCAGAGGAAGAGAGAGGCTGATAAAATCTCAAGGCCAAAGTAGGCTGCCAAAACGAAGAAAGACAAAAATGACTGTCTGTACTTTCAATGCATGTATGCTGGCATTGGATCTATCCATCGAGGATCTGATGGTACAAGTGCAAACGATCAAGTATGACATTATTGATCTGACTGAACCAAGAAAGCATCAATCACATTATGCCATTTTCGACACTGTAGAAGAACTGTTCCTTGGAACATGCAACAAAAGAGGCGTCAGAGGTGTCGGTGTCCTTGTCAACATGAACTTGGCCATGAGCATTGATTCACTCAAATGCCTAACAAACAGAATTGGACAATTACACTTGGAAAATTACAGCAGTTTCTATCTTTGTTGTCTATGCACCAACATCCAATTATGATGAAGGAGAAATTGAGAAGTTCTACATGGAGCTGGAGAAGTTCTATAAAGAAGAACACACCTTCTACAAGATCATTGTCGGTGATTTTAATGCCAAGATAGGACTGAGAAGATCAGCTGAAGGACTCTACCTCGGGACCCATGGCCTACAATGGAACGAATAGGGTGAGAGACTGTCTGAGTTCATCATGTCGACCAAGACCATCCATGGTAACTTACAATTCCAGAAGGCTGAATCTAAATGTTGGACATAGGAGTCTCCCAGTGGATGGTTCCACAACAAAATAGACCACATCATATTCAATTGATGGTTTTGCCCGACCGATGTTGCTGTTGTTCCAAAATTCCAAATGGGATTGGAACACCGTCTCCTTCGTGCAAAATTCTACTTTACGGAGCTGGGAGAAAGGGCTGCAAAGTTTGAGAAGAGAACTCCCAGAACGACCACTAACCAGGAGCTCTTTGGCACTATTGTGGCAACATGGAAAGATGCTATCATTGACAACATTGATGAGGAATATGATCGACTGGTTCAGCACCTCCATGATTGTGCGAGGAACGCTGAGAAAGAGATAACCACAAAAAAAGTCTGTCTTCAAAGACTCTTGAGCTCATTTATCAACGTGGCTTGGCACATGCTTCATGCAACCGCAAGAAAATGTCTGAGCTCGCAAAGCAGTGCAGAGAAACGGTCAAGGAAGACCTCAAAGAGAGACGAGCAGCAGTGCTGGTAGATGGGGCAGAAGGTGTGAAAAGCATTCGCAATTCCTGCCTGTCCTTCTCCAACTACAAGACCAAGATGACTGCCCTCCAACATCCTGATGGATCTATCACATCTTCCAGAAGAGCAATGGAAAAGATTATCCATGACTTCTACTCAGATCTCTTCGATAGTCACATCCACTGGCCCATATACCAAATTCTGCAGGATGGTTACCTCATTCCCAACATTCTCCCTTCCGAAATCCGACACACCATTTCGTTGGTAAAGAAACAACAGCACCTGGCCCAGACAAGGTTCGACCTGAACACCAGAAAAACCTTCCATCAGTACTCATCAATACACTGGCTCAGCTCTTCACATGCTACCTGTCTGAATGCAAGGTTCGGTCCCAATGGAAAAACAGAAGGACTGTACTATTGTACAAGAAGGAAGATATCCACGACATTGACAACTATCGCCCCATCTTCCTATTTTCTGTCATCTACAAGCTGTTCACTTGAGTCATCCTGAATAGGATTGGCAGAACACTAGATGAAGAACAACCATGCGAGCAAGCCTTGTTCCGCAAAGGATTCAGCAAGATCGACCATATCCACATGATAACCAAGATCATTGAGGTATCTTGGGAGTTCAAGATGCTGCTCTGTCAAACATTCACTGATTTAAAGAAGGCCTTTGATTCTGTTGAGACAGAAGCAGTCATTGAAGTCCTAGCCAATAAGGACAATCAAACTCAATACATCAGGATCCTCTGTGAGCTATAATATGGATTCACTACCAGGATCTCACCATTCTACAAAGAAGTGATCATCCATGTCAAGAGAGGGGTTCGTCAGGGTGATACCATTTCACCGAAACTCTTTAGTGCCACCCTCGAGAATGTCATACGATGACTGGAATGGGAAGGAATGGGAGTGAAGATAGACCGTTGGCAACTACACCACCTCTGCTTTTCTGATGACATCATTCTAATAACACTAAATATTAGGCAAGTGGCACAAATACTAGATGACTTTGACCATTAGTGTGAAAAGGTTGGACTATAGCTAAATCTCACAAAGACAATGTTTTTGAGAATTGGTCTCATTCCTGACGTTTCATTCACTCTCAACGGAACAAACATCTCCAAATGCAACAGTTATGTGTACCTGCGTCAAGAAGTCAATATGAGGAATGACCTGGCACCTGAGTTGTGCAGGAGGAACAGAGCGGCTTGGAACACCTTCAAGGATGTTGAAAAAATAGCTAAGAGGATGAAGAACCTCCGGCTCCAGGCACATGTCTTTGATTCCACTGTTCTTCCTGCATTAACATACACCTCAGAGACCTCGGCCCTATGAAAACAGGATGAGAATGCTGTTTGGGTCTCCCAAAGAGGAATCGAAAGAGCTATGCTTGGAGTAACACGCTTCACTCAAATGAGAGAAAGAATCCGGAGTTTGAACCTCCGTCAATGGTCTAGAATCAGGGATGCTGTCTCATTTACCAAGGCGTCGAAAGATAGATGGACTGGACATGTAATGAGATTTTGAGACGACCGCTGGACTAGAGCCATTATCTTCTGGATTCCACAGGACATCAAAAGACTGCGTGACTGCCTACCTACGAGATAGTCAGACTTCTTCATCAGGACCCTTAATCATCGGTTTGAGGCTGTTCGTGTTCCTAGAATGAACACCATTGTGCTACACTAGCAAGCAACAGGGATGAATGGTGATTTTACTGGAGCCTGCTCGAGCAAATCAATGAGTAATGGGATGTCAAGTGATCAAGTGATAGCTTCCTCAATTGATTTATTTTGCCCTAACAATAACAACTTGTGGTTGATAAATAATATAATTGTAAAAGTATATGCTTTATGTGCAGCTGAATCTCGTTCAATATTCTCTCTGGCATCATACGTCGATCCCTGAGTCCTACAAAGAGTGACCCTGAACAAAAAGCCAGAGGTAAGCCCTAAGTACCACTGGATATGACCCAAAATATAAAAACAAAAATTAAAAGAAGCAGAAAAAAACAACTATTTATTTGGATTTAAATATCTCATTTTTTCAGAAAAGGGTTTCTATACCTCTGGATAAACACCTGTCCCAAACACCAGTCCACAGACCTGGAGTTATAATCAAGGCAATGGTCCAGTTGTTTTCAATATTTCTACACTTGGAGACTTGCACTAATATGTGGATCAGTAATCTTGAGAGCACTGAATTAAAGAAAAATTTTAAGGCAAATTGTAGAGTCAGAATTCAAATATGGGGTCTAATATATGCAAGAACATTGTTCTACTATTAATGTTACATCCAGAGAACTCAATTGTTTCTTCCAAGTAGTGCTTTTCATTCCTCATGTCTTAAGAGAGATACTCAGGAATAATTTGTATGTGACAAATACTGTCCTAGTATCTACATAGAATAATGGACAAGAGCAGAGGGAAAAAAAGACATGATAGATTTTTAACTGAAATTTCTAATCAATTTATTATGTAACTATGCAGAACATTTGTTTAACATTTGGAATTATAGTGATGGCTTAAATTGAGGTAATGTTGATTGTGACAGTTGTAAAAGAAAAATCACTTTTTAGCCACATATTTATTTTTATAGCATAGTTATTTCCTTTGAACTTCAAATATAATACTGCTGCAGAATCTTACTAGTATTCAGAGGTAAAATCTTGTCTGTTACTGTCATATCCATTTATTTTTATTCATATTCAGGATAAAGTTGTACTCAAATATTTAATCAAATAACTCCAAGGTCTTCAATAAAGATTAGAGAAATTGTCTCAGGAATTAGCAAAGATTTTAAGTAATTTTTCTAGATGCAATTTCTCTTATAATGCATATGTCCTAGAAAAACTTATGTTTTGTGTCACTAAATTGCACTTTAGTTTGATATTAATTATTCATGAATAGTAAATTCATTCATGTTATTAAGATGCACAGTTACTAGCAAAGTAAAATTAATTAGTTCAATAAACAGGTATATTGCATATTTGAATCATTTTTTATATGCAGTCAAAACATGAGCTGCAGATAACAAATTTGCTATTATCTCCTTTCAGTGCAGCTGAACTTCAGAATTTCTAAAAGCTAATGGCTTGACATGTTTATGTGAAATATGTTTAATAGCAATATTGTAGTAATACATAAAATGCTGTTTAATAATTTGACTTAAATTATTAAATTTTATTAAATTGCATACTGATTAGATTAAACTGAATAAATTCAAAACTCGATCAAACCGCATAGGTTCATTTTAGAACCTAATCAAACTTCAAAGATTCTCAAAGCCTGTCACTGTCACTGTCCTCCCGTTGTTCATCGATTTTCTTGAGTGGGCCCAGTAACATCTCCATTGTGAGACTTTGTTGTTACTGTGTTTGGCATATAGAATACGTCACTGGTAACTTGCCAAGCTTTGCTGTGCGGGTGAGATACTCTCGGTAGCTTGCCGGGCTCTCTGAGTGCGGTGGAGGAATCGAACTCTGGTCAGCCATGTTGGCTGCGTGCAAGGCAAACACCTTACCCACTGTGCTATTGCTCCAGACCTCTCAAAGCCTAAGTACATTAATTTCTTTTATAAATCTCCAGAAGCGGAACATTATACTTGACCTTTAGAGAGAGTATTTAGACACTAGAATGAGTCACTTGCATAAAATCCTGGGAAATGTCTTTGACAGCAATAATCCAATTCACTGTAATGAAAGAGAAAATGTGAAATATTTGGAAAGAAATACACAAAACCAAACATAAGGATTGTAATATGAAAATATTTCTTCTGATTTATTGCGTTCCCTTTTAACAAATGTTCAAATGGCTTAACCCACCCCCATTTTAGTTCAATATTAAACATTTCTCCCTTATTACCAAGATAAAAATTAAATGGTTTGTCATGTTATTTTCTCATAGACATGGAAATATGCTTTCTTCAATTATGGGAGTTGAGGATCTATGATATGTGGTAGAACAATTACATTTCCTGAAAGAGTATGTTTGAAAAGAATGAAAAAAATGCACCAGTTAGAAATTGTACTTAAACGTAGGAATTCAAAAGCAACATTTCAGTGGCTTAATAAACATTTTTTCTCATGACAATAATTCTATATACTCTTAATGTTCTTAATGTTCCAGGGTTTTCTTTTTTCGTTATATTGCATTATTAGTTACCTAATCAGGACAATTGGCAGTAACTTCTGGTTCTATATTCAGTGATCCTTAGGTAGTAATATCCCTCTGTCTCAGAGAGTGAGAGTTTTCTTAAACTGTTAATTGTTTTAACAAGTCCAAAACAATTAAAAAAATAAAATATGAACATATAATGTAATAAGTATATAATGTTTAAAAAATAAAGTCGATTATTTTCTTTGAGACTCATGTCATGAGAGTTTAGGGAAGCGGTCATTTTTCCAAAACCTTTCTGAACAAATCTTTAAAGATTGATTTGGGATGTGCTACTTGAAGCTAAAAAGTTAAAATTTTAGTTATAAATTTTACATTTATTAGCAGTATAATTTCTCTTGGGTGATTTTTCCTCTGGGATAGTTGTTTCATGTATACTCTGGAGATATTAATTGAAATTCAAGTGTAATATAATCATTTTTGTATAGGAATTTCAAAGCAAATGAAAACACATGCCCACTCAAATTATGTTAAATATCCAGAGAAATGTTATTACTATTGATACTGAGTATTTCTTGTCTGTAACAATAACAACAACAGCAACAACAACAACAAACAACAACAACAACAACAACAAACTGGTCAGCTGTTAATGGTGTTCCAAAAGGGGCTCACCAATACTACTTGTCAAGAATGTTCCTCCTGAGCTTCATGATTCCTCACCAAGTTTGGTAATCTACATTACCTTTCTTTGAAACTTGGCAGGAACTTTTGACTGTCACAACAAATAAAATACAATTGAAGCAATGCTGTATGACTTCCAAGCCTAGGTCATAAAAAGTTATTCTACTTCTCAGGCAACTTTTGCTCCCAAGACACTCACCCTTGCAAATCAGATCTCAAGTTATGAGGAAACGCAGAACACATTGAGAGGCCACCTGTCTGTGTTCCAGAAAAGGCCACAATCGTCTGCCAGAATCAACTGCCAGATATGTCAGTGAAGCAATATTCAGATAATTAGTTTCCAGCCTTAGAGACACTCCAGCTGTGGCTGAGTGGATATAGAGACAAGCTCTCTCACTGAGCCATGGCCAAATTGTAGCTTCCTAAATGTAATTATATCGCTGTTATTTGCCACTAAGTTTTGAAATGTCTTATCGCAAGACAACAGACAAAATTGATGCAATTACTGTCTAATTTTTCTTTTTGCAGAGAATGCTTGTAGCCATCAGAAGGTTGATACTGCTTATCAAGAAATAAGTTCTAGATCGAGGTATGTATGCCTTCAATGAACACCTGACAGTTTATCATTGTTTCAACTGGGTTATTAGGATGAAGTAAGGTACTATAGAGTTAAGCACAATGTTTAATTTTTATTGTGCTTTATATAGACCGAAATTCTCCATCAATATCTCATTTCAAACAGTTGGGAACAGACTGACATTGGTATTGAAACATTTCCATATGTGCCCTAGATAAGTTCCTAATCTTAAAACACAATTATTTTATATTTGGCAGTATCCATTTCATAATCCCACAATTACATGTTTACTTATTCAGCATGCATTTAAAAATAATATTGTAAACATTTAAATGCTATCACTGTTTCTTTCATTTGTAAAGACTCCCCAAAGTGCAAATTTCTTTGATTTCTTTTTTCTGACTAAGCATGACTTCATTTTACAAAGCTTCTGAAGTATAGTTTAAGAGCTGAAAAAATTATTTTCCCATTAATCTAAATATCCCTTGAAAGAATCTAACTTTTTATCTTCAAAATACCTGTGTCAAAGTATATTAATGCTATCATCCTATGTCTGAAAGAAAGAACAAGTGGAATCAAATTATTTACTCACTCTAACTTAAGGATAAGAAATATGCAAAAAAGGAAATAAATTTGTAGTTTTATACCATTTGTCATTTATTCATCATAAAATTTTCCTAGTGCTGTGGAGCTTTATAAGTTACCTCCAATTCTCAGAAAGCCCACCAGCTAAAGATGATTTTACTCATTTTCTAGATAGATAAAGGAACTCAAAAAGTTTGACATACTTATTATTTTGATATTGTTAAATGGATAATCAGACCCATAATTACTTTTGATCAATATTTTACCAACTGGCTGGAGCTATAGCACAGCACGTAGGGCGTTTGCCTTGCACACGGCCTACCTGGGTTCAATTCCTTCGTCCCTCTCGGAAAGCTACCGAGAGTATCCTGCCCGCATGGCAGAGTCTGGCAAGCTCCTCATGGTATATTCGATATGCCCAAAACAATAACAAGTCTCACAATGGAGACGTTACTGGTACCTGCTCGAGCAAATCGATGAACAACGGGAGGACAGTGCTACAGTGCTATTTTACCAACTAAAGATATGAAATAAATATTTAAATACAAATTCAACTTCATTTCTGAAAAATTCATTTTTCATTTCTGAAAAATGAATCTATATTTCAATCATCCTGACTGCAGGCCACAAATACCTTTTCTGATCTTCAGAGTTATCAAAATATTACAGGTTGCTATTAGAGCACTTACTTGCATTGGGTTTATGCCATGTGAATTTATTTGATACTTAATCTGGGATGGAAACTGAGTACTACCAGCTCAATATAAAATATATTTTGCCAACTAATTTTTACATTAGTTGTAAAAGTACAAGCACCTGTAAGCTCAAGAAATAAAAGATATAGGAGATACAGTGTTTCCACAAGAGAGCAATTCCCTGAGCTAATTGGAAGCCTGGAAGCCTAGAGCTAAAAAACAAACCCATTATTTCCTGGTTGCACATAACAATGTGTTTAGTGCTATTTAGAATCCAGAACATTCCTAACATCATCAGATACATCTCTGTTTCTCTCTACTTTCTGAGTTTATTAACTTGGCCCCACGGGACTGTGCTGTGTCTATTACTGAGGTAAATATAATTTACAAACAGTAATTTTTTTTGTTTCTTTTGGGTTTGGTTCACACCCTGTGGTGCTCAGGGTTTACTCTGGATCTGTGCTCAGAAATAAATCCAGGTTGTTCCTGTGTAGGACAAGGATCGATCTACTGTACTATATTTCAATACCCATTATTGCTGATTTTTAAAATTGTTTATTAAGGGCAAATGTTGAGAATTTCATCTTCTGCAAAATTCTTGAAACGAAGCTCATGACTATCCCCAGAAAGGCATGTTTAAATGTGAACCAATGTAGAGAAAATGCTTATGGAAAAATTATACACACATACAGACATATGCATACATATGTGTTTCAGTGGGGAGTGTGGGGAGTCACAGAGTGGAAAGGGAGTCTGAGAGAGAGAGAGAAAGAAAGAGAGGGAGAGAGTGAAATAGAGTAAAAGAGAGAGGGAGAGGGAGAGAGAGATAGAAAGAGATACAGAGAGAGAAAGAGGGAAAGAGAGTATAGTATGTTATCACTCTCTTGTTTGGTGCACTAGACCTTGCCAGCTAGAGTCCCTGAGTGTAGGATAACAATTGATCCGTCCTTTCTCCCTTGCCACAAGGAGCTTAGGTTTATCAGGTTATACCCAACACAGTGCTCCTGAGTCACTCCCATTCCTTTGTTTATCTGTAACCCCTTCTATGCTCTCCACCCTAACCAGTTAATCAGCTTTTCCCCTAGTCAGAATCTGTTAATTTGTAAGGTCAGATCCTTCTAAGACACTGAACTTGTATTGTAAGTTAATATTGCCTTTCTCCTCTCCTTGTGTCTTTTGAATCACGGTCACGGTCCTCCCGTTGTTCATCGATTTGCTCGAGCGGGCCCAGTAACGTCTCCATCATGAGACTTGTTACTGTGTTTGGCATATCGAATACGTCACGGGTAGCTTGCCAGGCTCTGCCTTGTGGGTGAGATACTCTCGGTAGCTTGCTGGGCTCTCTGAGAGGGGTGGAGGAATCGAACTTGGGTCGGCCATGTTGACTGCTTGTAAGGCAAACGCCCTACCGCTGTGCTATTGCTCCAGTCCGTCTTTTGAATAGTTTACTTTAATGTAATGTCCTTTTTGTATAAATACAGGGAGACAGTTAATATTATGCTTTGTAATTTAGGATTTAATTGGCCTCGAATATTATTCATTCCCAGGCATCTGCTTTCTCAATTTAAGCCTCAGTTGCCCTCACTTCCTAGTGCCCCCCAAAGCAGGGTCCCGATGAGAGACTGGATGGAATCAGGGCAAGCTGTAAGCTACGTGCTACCCTGGCATCGAGATGGGCCAGGCCAAAGTGCCACGATTCTTAACAATAAGTTAGGAGTTTGATCAAAGACAAATGTTGTCATGATCCAAAAATAATGACGAGACTAGGACCTTGCTAGGGGTAGGAAAGACTATTTGGCCTGAGCACTGTAGTCTGAGATCAAGATGGCCCTAGGAGAACAATTCTATAAGCGTAAAATATTTCTTATTGTGTCTATACAAAATTATTGGCATTAGGTATGCTTATATGTTTGTTGGGCAAGGAGAGGAGAAACACACCCAGGGGATTCTGTTCTAGGGTGGGTTGATCTGCTAAATGAGAATCTGTCCTAGAAGCGGCTTTCCTGTGTGTCCTGACTAGTTTAGATGAGGCTGAACATTTCTCCCTTTCAAACTGCCTTCAGTAAATAATTTTAGTAAATTGTAAGAGGCAGTTTCCCTTTTCTCATAGAAACCTGGCTGGTCTTTGACATGCAGATCTCAGGTGCTAGCCAGGCCTGATCTTTGGAATGTAGATTCCAGGCTCTAGCCAGACTAGTCTTTGGGATGCAAATCCAAGTGCTTGTAGCCCAAAAAAGTTTTCAGTTTTGGTTTTGTATCTTCTTTCTGGAGGCAAAAATTACTGGCCTGCAGATGCAAAGAAACAATGTATGTTTTGCTGCCTCAATGTTCTTTCTGTAACTCCTTTTGATGACATCACTGTATTGCGCCCTTTAGAGGATCAATATAAGGAGATTTCAGGGCTCTCTGGTTTCCTCAGGCCTGAGTGAACCCCGGGGTCACAGGTCTGAGAGAACCTGGGCCCTCCATGACATAAATTTCTTTTATGAGATATAATGAGACTGTAAGAATGGAATGGGAGAGGCAGAGGAGAGACAGGAGTGAATGGAGAGAGGATTGGAATAAACTGCAACTAAGACCAACCAGCCTGGCCCTCATTTCCTTCCTTCACCTGCCCATGGCCTTCGACCTCCCCAGAGTGGGGGAATTGGCCTGAGACTACTGAATGCGGGTGGTGGGAGAGATAGACCACTGCCGTTCTTTTTTGTTTACACAGCCAAGAAAATCAGGACTCTTAGAAGGCGACATGAATTCCTGTTATGTGTCCAGGCCTTAGACACTAAAATCCTAAACTCACAGTTCTTTTGTTCTCTCAGTTTCATTTCCTATTTTCATAGAAAACAATTTCAGGGGAAGGTAGTGAGACATGTCACTTTTATTTTGGAACCATGAGAAAGGAGAGAGGTAGAAGAAAGGACCCTGTAAGGTAAAAGTAAAAGGAAATCAAATACCTCAAGTGGTTGCACACTCTCAGTGAAATGTGTACCATAAAGTAAACTTTTTTTTTTCGTACACACAGAGTAGAGTAATATGGGTATTTAAAAATGAAGTGTACGCCCCTTCTTTTGCAAAGCTGGATTTATAGGGTTTTTATCAAGTTGCTCACGTTTAGGGCATTCTGTGCAGATACGAGTCTATTGCTGAGACTTTATCAGAGAGAAGGAATTGAAACACCAGTGGCCTTCCATAATCCTTTCAGGGTCTTTTATTCTACTGGAGCATCTCTGTTTCTGTTGGAGCTCAGTATTCTCCATCTGGGATGATGTCATTCAAAGTTAGGTTATTAGGTTATTTTATTTGTTATTGGAATCATATATATAAAGGGATTCAGCCTTCTCATTCATTGGACTCTGATAGAGCAATTCTTTTGCTGATCAGGACTTAATATTATGGCTCTTTATAGGTTTTAGTCAGGGAACTTCTATCTGTTAATTTACTTCATGTGCATTTATATAACATTAATTTGAACTAAATATGATAAATATTAAACTAAATATATTTTCACGTTTCTTATAGTTGGGCTGGAGCGATAGCACAGCAGGTAGGGCATTTGCCATGCATGCAGCCAATATGTCCGACCCGAGTTCAATTCCTCTGCCCTCTCGGAGAGCCTGGCAAGCTGCTGAGAGTATCTCGTCCGCACAGCAAAGCCTGGCAAGCTACCCATGACGTATTCAGTATGCCAAAAACAGTAACAACAAGTCTCACAATTTGTTGTGAGATGTTACTGGTGCCCGCTCGAGCAAATCGATGAACAACGGGAGGACAGTGCTACAGTTCTTTTAGTTATAATATAATTTCGTAATGATATGGAAATAAATAATATTGCATTATTGATATTGTCATGTATAAGCACTGCCAATATAAAACAAAATAATGTTAATCATATGATAGTGATATATCGTTATTATGAGCAGAATCTTAGGTGCAGAAGCCTAACAGTAAGAATAGCATAGAGAATCATTAGTTCTGTGGTAGGAATAGAAGCATGATAGCATATGTTTCATAAAAAAAGTAAGAAACATATTGGGCTTTTTATAAAGCATAAGTTAAAATGTGCAAAAATATAAAAATAACAGCTAAGTATTCTATGTGCTAGGAATGACTCTCAGTGCTTTTCACGTGTCAGAAAATATTTATATACACATAATTTTCACTTTAATGTTAAGAACCATATTTTAGAAAGGAGGTGTGATAAGAATTTGATTACACAGCCAAAAAACTAATAAAATAAAACAAAAAACTGTCCCTGATTATTTAATTCTTCTGTTTCCTAAGTACAGATAGAGAGGTTATGACAGAAGTTATGTGTGCAAAAACTAGAAGTATGGAAATTGCATCTTCAGTGAACTGTTAACTTAGAAATGTAAAACCACAACTGTATTCAGGAGAGGAAAAAACTTTGCTTCTGAGATTAAACCAAGGAATGTCAGGAAGATGAAAAAAACCCAAAGAATTTTGACTAGCTGTTCCCTTACCTACCTCCAGAGTAGATTCTAACTTACATGCGCTTGAAACAGGTGAGCTGTTTTCCATAGAAGAAAAAAAATCCAGTCAAGCAATCATTATGTAACAAGCATGTATCTTTGAGGAAAATACAGTCCACATCCTGACTGCATAAAAACAAATGAAAAATACATAGTTTGAACTCAAGAGGTTTCTATCTCTGAGACTGAAGTAATTCTACAATAAGGAAATGCAATTTGAGGATTTTTTTTCTGCCCTTGCAGTTTTTTAATTTTTTTCTATTATGGTAGCAGCAGGGGGAATTGCAGAAATCCTTAGGGTTCTTAACAGTCTATATAGAAGGATCCTTTTTATTTCACTGCTGTCACTGACTTAAAACCTCTGCAAATTCATTTTATCTTTGCCACAAATTACATTTTTCCTCCAAAAATCATAGCATGTCAACATGAAAGAATGGTATAGTAAGGATAAGCAAGATCGAGTAGAAACAAGGCCAAAGAGAAACTATAGGGCATATATCTGGAGCATTTAAAAGAGTAAGAATGAAGAAAAGGACACCAGATGGGACACCATCACAGTGATCAACAGAGAAATATTAGTAGTCTGAAGTATAGCTGTAGTTAATAGAAAAAAAAGAGAAATATATAAGAGTATGATGGATTGGATTTGGAGGTGCATTTTTATTTGTTTACTTGCTTTCTTCAGACACAGTAATTTATAAAGTTGTTTGTATTTGGGTTTCAGGCATACCTTTTTTTCAACACCTTTTCTCTCACCAGTGACAACTTTTCTCCAACAATATCCCCTCCTCCCTTCCTGCATCTTGACAGGTGCATTAAATTTGATCGTTGTAGTTAGAATCTCATATTTTCAGTTTTGTTCCTTCTATGTCTCAAGTGTATAGTTAAATAACATTTCCTCACCACCAGTGTGTTCGAACCCCCTGTCCCTGTTCCCATCACCATTTTTGTTCATCTTTTCTTTCCCCTTTACAATTCTCTTTCCTTCCCTATACTCAATTCTATAGTCCAAGTTCTAGAGTAATCTAGCTATTCT
Source organism: Sorex fumeus (assembly GCF_029834395.1). Lineage (NCBI taxonomy): Eukaryota > Metazoa > Chordata > Mammalia > Eulipotyphla > Soricidae > Sorex > Sorex fumeus. Next base: position 29,710,656 of record NW_026606064.1, read on the forward strand.
CCATTGTGTCTTAATTTGCCTTGCCTTGTTAATTTATATACTGATGAATGATTTGATCAGATATTTATCTTTCATCTGGAGTAAACCTTGAGCACAGCCTGTTCTGCCCAATCCTCAACACCTCTCCCCACCCAAATGAAGTCTAGTTAGTAAGCTGCAAAATCTTAGCACGCCCAAGGTTATGTGTTCGCATGCTCTTTGGACGGCTCTGTCTCACAGCCCGCGTTCGGTGCTCTTGAGCCCTGTGTGTGGCCTGGATCAGGACGGCTGTTTTCTCTCTCTCAAGCTTGAGCCCCTCTCGCTCTGACTCTGGATCTCTCCCTTGGGCCTACAGCCTTAGTTTATATAGCAATCATGTAAGGCAGTGACACAAAGGTGGGTTGAATATTAACAAATCAACAAAGAGAGGTAAGACCACTCCTCCAGGAGGTTAACTCAAGGATAAAATCTCATGTAAAGAGACTACTCTGCATTACTAGGAGATCTGCTTAAGAGTGGGATCCCAACAAGGGTATGTTCTTCCCTCAGTTATTAATCTACTTAAGTAGTTGTAATAAATCTACTTCTAATGTTTCTAGCAATGTCATTCTGTATGAGCACTGTAAGAGATATAAACTTAGTTTGGTTTTTCTGGAGAACATCTTACTATACATTCTGCAGTCCTCAGGCCAGGTTAGTCTTCCTAGCCCCAGCAGGGTCCTAGTCTCATCGTTACTTACTTTTGGCTCATGATAGCATTTGTCCCTGATCATGTCCTCAACTTATAGTTGAGTATTGTTGAGTATTGTGGCGCGTTGGACTGGCTCATTTTGATACCAGGTACATCTTACAGCTTGCCCTGGGTCCATTCAGTCTCTCGTCAGGACCCTGCTTTTGTGGTGTTAGGAATTAAGGGCAACTGAGTCAAGAAAGCAGATGCCCAGGAGTAAATATTATTTGGAGTCAATCAACTCCCAATTTACAAAGCATAATGTTAACTGTCTTCCTGTGTCCATACAGAAAGGACATTTCTTTAAGGTAAACTATTCAAAAGACATAAGGAGAGGAGGAAGGAAATATTAACTTATAATATAAGTTAAGGGCTGGAGCGATAGCACAGCGGTAGGGCGTTTGCCTTGCACGCAGCCAAAATGGCTGACCCGAGTTCGATTCCTCCGCCCCTCTCGGAGAGCCCAGCAAGCTACTGAGAGTATCTTGCCCGCACGGCAGAGCCTGGCAAGCTCCCCGTGACGTATTCGATATGCCAAGCACAGTAACAACAAAGTCTCCGATGGTGATGTTACTGGGCCCGCTCGAGCAAATCGATGAACAACGGGAAGGCCTTTACCTTTACCTTTAATATAAGTTCAGTGTCCTGGGATGGGTGTGACCCAATAACCGTAAGCTACCTGAGGAAGGACAAAGCAGTGTTATCTTACAGTAAGCGATTGCAGTTATCTAGGAAAATGTTGGTAGGTAGCCTTGGAGTGAAAGAAAAGTTGAGATATTTTTGAAGGGTTGGAAATGATACATTAGGTAGAGAAAAAAGTTAACAATCACATGACTGCAATAGTTTGGACTGAGATACAATAAAGAGTTTTTAATGAAGCACATTAAAGAATACAGGAAGAATTTGTTGTGATGATAGAACTATCAAGAATATTGTCTTGAGTGTTATACTGTCTGTGATCAAAAATAAAGACTAGAGATTTTTTTCTTGGGTTGCACTAACCCCTATTCAGAGAATCTGCAATCTATGATTAAAGCTTCAAATGCAACCTAAGAGAATGAGGATGTGAATATAGCATAACACCAAAGTGAGAAAGGATAACAGCAGCAATCCACTTGTGCGGCAACAATTCCTGGAAGCATACTAGGAAAGGTATTATCTAATTTAAGAGGCTATCATGCATTTTAACGTGTGTACAAAATGAGATCTAGAAAAATGTCCTCTATAAAGTTGATTGTTTCTCTATTGACTTTCTAATAATTCTGAAAGTGTCATAATCTTGAATCTACAAACTAAATATAAGTAAATAAAATGAAATACTATAACTTATCCCTAGATCCAGCTTTTTAAGATTCAGCTGCTTCTCTTTGGTTAAATGCAATTCGAATATTTACACTAGATAACTTTGTGGAAAAAAGATCTGCAATCCAGGGTGATTTTGCAGTATTATGGAACACTAACCATGCAATAATATATTTTTTCTATTTAAAAATACAAAAGTAAAAATTAATACCAACTTCTGAAGAGTTCTTAATATTGAGCCATATTTTTCCATTTTTAAAAAAATTTAGTATTTCCTTGAGAAAAGGGAAATGAGATCCATTTCAGATCCATCCAGGCCTCAGAGACCTGCACCCTACGAAAACAGGATGAGAACACTATTCGGGTCTCTCAAAGAGGAATCGAAAGAACTATGCTTGGAATATCACGATTCACTCAAATGAGAGATAGAATCCGGAGTTCTGATCTTTGTCAACGCTCAAGAATCAGAGACGCTGTCTCATTTGCCAAGACATCAAAAATCAGATGGGCTGGACATGTAATGAGGTTTACAGACAACCGCTGGACTAGAGCCATTACTGATTGGATTCCACGAGACATCAAAAGATCACGTGGACGCCCACCTATAAGATGGTCAGACTTCTTCGTCAAGACCCTAAATGATCGGTTTGAGGCTCTACATGTTCCTAAAACGAACAGATACCATTGGGCTACGCTAGCACGCAACCGGGATGAATGGAGACGTTACTGGCACCCGCTCGAATAAATCGATGAATAACGGGGATTAAGTGATTAAGTGATTAAGTGATTCCTTGAGAAAACCCAGCAATTATTCAAGCAAGATCTTTCAGCTTATCACCTTTCAGAGAAAAGAAAATAAGATGATGAAACAGAAATTATATTATTGCTCTGTCCTTCAATAATTGCCATAGTCATATTTCAATACAAAGAAAAATAAAACAAATTATCCTCCATTTAAAAATCTCAATGAAAAATAAATAAAATAACATATCCCTCTTACGTTAGTTAACTATGGCTACAAACTTGTAGCAGGCATGAAAAAAATCATATTGTTTAAATTTGTATTGTTAAAATATTGATGTGATTAAAAAAATAAATCCTGGCAAAGCTACATTCTTCATGTAGTGTTTGCAAGTTCTCTTCTTGACTGTCAAGTTATTGGTACTTTGGTATTTTTCCACATCCCCAAAATGTGCAAATTAGGTTTACTTGAACATCTAAATTTTCTTGTACTAAATGAGCATGTTAGTGTATGGGTGTGTTTGTGTATGTGTGTCCTCTGATGGAAAGGCATCCTGCCTACGGTGGCTTCCTGTCTTTTGCCCTGAGGTTAGGATTAGTATCTGTCACCTGCATCCCTGTCTAGAAATTGCAGGTTGAAAAATAAACAAATGAGAGAAGGAATAAATGCATACATATTATTATTTACTACTAGAAGAGTTGTGGGTATTAAGAGGTTTGTGACATTTTATTATCAGAAATATAAGTCATAGAGAATTAACTCTTATTTTTACTATTTGAATTATGGGAAATGGATTTTATTATTTATGATTTTTTTCACTTGGAAAGTCTGTTTCCAAGAACCTATGAACATTGTTAAGTAAATAATTGCTTATACCTATGTATGTATGGCAAGTAACAAAAATGTAAAATTAAATATATTCAGGCAAATTAAAACAAGGAACTTCTTTTTTATTGGACTCCCAAGTGATACTCAGGATATCCTAGGTTTTATCAAAACAATTTTTGGTCTAAGTTAATAAAAGAGCTAAAGAATGTGGTGCTGCTTAGGTCCTAAGATTACCAGGATCATCACATGTACTGCTTGGGGACTTCATAGGCTACATCAATAATGGTTACAGATCAGGTAGGGCCAGATTGAATCAAAGTTAGCTGCTTGCAAGTATATGTCTTAACCCTGTATACTCTCTATGGTCTTTGCATTGTACGGAGAATGTATATTCTCAGTAGTAACAGTAAGTTATGTAGTGTGGCTGCAAGTGATAATAAGGGCAGAGGAAAAAATATATATACATATAAAGTTGTGTGTGTATGTAAATAGGTATGTATTTAGTTGCTGAGTCATACCTGGGGATGTTTAGGGGTTTTTCCTATCTCTGTACTCATGAATTACTTCTAGCAGTGCTCAGGGAAGCATTTGGGATGCCAGGTATTGAACATTGAACCCAGGTCAGCCACGTGCAAGGCAAGTGCCTTCCTCAATGTACTATCTATGCAAAAGTTGTGTTTTTCATATGTGTATTTTCAGGTGAGATAATATATTGTTTTCATTAGATACTCAAAGTGAAATAGATGACTAAAAATAGGATATTATTATCTAGTGACCTAGAGAAAAATCTAGTAAGTTTTAAGAAGAAAAACATTTTGGGGCCAACTCTTGTGACTGTAAATCTTTCAAGACAAATTATTCTATCTTCTTGGCTCATTAGGCATATTGAAGTGAAGTTGATGGGATATTTCATAGTGTGATGGAGTGCTTCAGGGTCATCATTCTGAAAACGGATTCTCATGACTGCCTGCAGATGAAATAGGGGTAGGAGTTTGAGTCACATATATATTGAGCCCAACACATATGGGAAATATTTATAACTGGCTTTATCACTGTAATTTTATTTAATTTTTGATGACCTCTTTAAGTGGTGGATATTGTGATTTGGCTAATGATAATTTTGATTATTTTCCATAAAGTTTTTAAAATTTACCTTACCACATCTGTACTTGGTATATATTTTAGGTAAACAGCTGACAAATTTCAATAAAAAGAGGACACGTTCCTATCAAAAGCTATCTGCAGAATTCTATAACATATCTTATTGGCCCATTCTGGTCATACACCTTATTTATTTAAACATTTAACATTTAACAATAATTGCCACAGACATATTTCAATACAAAGTAAAATAAAACAAATTATCCTCCATTTAAAAATATCTTATTGGCCCATTCTGGTCATACACCTTATTTATTTAAACATTTAACAACATATTTCTAAACAGACTTTTATATTTTCCTGTGTTTTGAAGATTCTATAGACAAATAATTTACTCATATAATATTAAATAATATCTATCCTATTCAATGTAAAAATTAGTATTTTCATATCATATAATACACCATAGCATAATTTTGATCTTTAAAACAGTGATATTTATGAAAGATATCCAGATTGATCACCACAAAATAGATTGGATAAAATTAAATAAAATTTAAATATAGTAAAATGTTATAAGTTTTGTATCAGAGCAACAAAATAACATGGTAGATAGTTTGAAATCTTTTTGTTGAAAAATCATAAGTTGTTTATCATGTAAGGTAAAGGTAAAGGCCCTCCCGTTGTTCATCAATTTGCTCAAGCGGGCCCAGTAACGTCTCCATTGGAGACTTTGTTGTTACTGTGTTTGGCACATCGAATACATCACAGGTAGCTTGCCAGGCTCTGCCGTGCGGGCGAGATACTCTCGGTAGCTTGCCGGGCTCTCCGAGAGGGGCGGAGGAATCGAACTCTGGTCGGCCATATTGGCTGCATACAAGGCAAACGCCCTACCACTGTGCTATCGCTCCAGGCCTGTTTATGATGTAATATAGTATTTAAGTACTGTTTTAATTTAAAATAGTTTTAAGGCATCATTTGTGAAATCTCTATATTGACAAAGTCAGAGTAAAATAGAGAGATAATGAGTCAAATATTATTCTTCTCCATAGGCTATAACAACATAAAAGTCTTCATATTTTAAAGGCTTACAAAGTTTATCTGTAACTTGATTTATTCACCACAAATGAGAGAAGATCCTAAGTAAATGAGAGTTTTTTTAAGAATCAGAATTAGAAGATATAGTAGGTAATATCAAGTTCAATGTTTTTTCACTTGCATATGGAAAGCTCAATGTCCACAGAGGTTGAACTATCTTTCAAGAGAATTCAATATCTCCCTGTAAACACTTTTCTTTCAAATTGGGACTTCTTAAAACCCACAGAAACCATACTTAAGGTTTCTTTTAAGCATTCTCCAAATGCAGTTATTTGAGTTTACACTTTTGAATAGTGGTACTGAGCTTGTCTTGAACTGGATGTGTATTTCAATGGTAGGGCATTCATCATCCATTGACATTTGGGACAATTTTATTTTAATTCAAACTCTCACAAATGTCCCTTTTTTCTGAAGAGATTATAATGTGGCTCATATATAAGGACCTAAATAAACTATCTTATATTTCTCTATTAGACATTGTTTTAAACTGTTTATTGACACCTTTCAAGAGTAACATTTTGCTTATAATAGAAAAATATAGAAAAAATTACATTTCTTTTCTTATTACACAAATAAATACTTAGTAAATGTTACTTTATTTATGGAAACTATAACTTTACTATTGATAATGTCAGGTAAATTGATTCAATACTTTTTTCATGTTTAAAAAGAAAAAATCATTAATAAAATATTCCTGATAAATATCCTATAGTGATGTATATTGACTAATATTTTTAATTAATGTTTTAAAGATTATGAGCATCATCTGAATACACACACATATATATGTATATATATATTTTCTCTATGATTTGTTGCCTACTGTTTTGAAGCAGCTCATGATTATAATTATTATTTTTTATTGGGCTATACCTAGTGGTACTCAGGGAATTACTCCTGGCCATTCTTGAAGGATCATATGGGGAACCAGAGATTGGACCCCAGTTGGATGCATGCAAGACAAGTATGGTATCTGCTCTATTATCACTTGGCCCATTCAGCTCATAATTTTAATGACCAGTTATTATTATAATAAACATTACAATAAAAGAGAATTAAAATAAAATGTATTGATTCCAGTAAGTTCAACACTTTAACTTGTTGAAAGTCCTTTTCATCTGTTTTTCTGTAGAGATAATCATACTCTTCACCGTGTTATTTATTTTATTTTTCTTTGTTTTGTTTTTCTTTGCTTTGTTTTGGTCATACCTTGCCATATTCAGGGCTTACTCCTTACCTTGTGTTCACAGATCAGTTCTGGTGGGGTTTGAAGGACCATATGGTGTGCTGGTGATTTAATGATGCATATAAGGTAAGTTCCTTACCTGTTGTAACTCCAGTTTATTTTGAAGACAGAAAGTGTTATGTAAAAATAAAATGTGTAGTAAATGCGCAGAAAGGACTCAATATGTCAACATGCATTTATGTTATTATTTTTCTTGATTTAATATTAATTTCTTAATATTAAATACTTACCGTTATAAGATGCTCTTTCATTTATATCTGCCAATGATCATTTTGAAGCAAGGATAGATTCCTGAGGAGAAACAAAATAATTTGTGAGGATAATTATGAACAAATGTTGTTTCTTTGTTTCTGGGCCTCATCCTAACTCCTTGGTATTCAGGGCTTGCTTCTCACTCTGAACTCAGAAATCACTCCTGACTGTGCTTGGGGCATCATATGTAGTGTTAGAAATTGGACCATGTTTGGCTGCATGCAAAGTAAGCATTTTACCATCTATCTGTACAATCTCTTAAGCTTAAAGTAAGACAATTATTTTAAGTGAAAATCAGAATAGGCATTAAAAATACTAGTGTGTTTTATCTTAAAATGGGAACCTAGACTTTATGTTAGCAAATATATTATAGAAAATGCATAAGTATCTGCCTTAATAAATACATGAATGCACCAAATTTTTTATAGATGAATAAAAATGTAACATCGATTTATTATTCAAAGAGTATAAAAATCTCTTAGCTAGCTAGGAATTAACAGATATTTATTAATCTAGCAGAGAGTAACCACAAGCAACATTAATGAATACCATGATTAACAAAATAGTGCTGAGAAGTTTGTCTTATCTTTTAAAGAAAATGCTTTAATACTTCCTGCAAAATTGTATTCAAGACTATGGATTGAGTGTTCCTAGAAATTTAACTCTTTTGCTTGGAATTAGACCTTAAACTCTTCATGTATATGAACAAGTTAGAACTTCACAGTTACCTTAAATGGTATGCTATTGGTATTTAGGGGACAGTACCTTATCTGAATATAACAGGAACTTGACTATTGTGGGTTAAAATTTTATTGTTTGTGCCATTAGCTTCACAAAATGCAAGGTATCTTTGAGGCTTAGCACTAGCAGTACTGTGAGTTAGTATTTTTTTTCTGCATATCAGTGAAATGGAACTTTTTCATACTAAAAATGATAGCAAAGTCTTTTTTATTTTAAAGGACTAGATTTTTCCACTGAGGGGGCTTTTTTTGTCCAGGCAAGAGTACTGAGTTATAGGGACTGGAGAGATAGTGGGTTAGGTGTTTGCTTTACATGTATCCTATCAGTGTTCAATTTCATGCCTGGGACCATGTATGATCCTTCAAACACCTTTCAGGAGTAATCCCTGAGAGCCAGAGCCAGGAATACACCCTTAGCACAACTGGGTGTGCCACAAAAATATAACAAAGAAAACAAACTTGTATTGCTATAGGATGGTACATTAATAGTTCTGGTTTACTTTTTTCTAACTGACCAACTTTTACTGATCTTACATTTCTTGCAATTTATCATTTTTATTCCTTTTGAAGGATGTTAAAATTTTAAATGTTATATTTAAGAACAGAAAATTAGGTTTGCATATGGTGGTTTTCCTTAGTCTTCATGAAACTTATTCTTTAGTATTTTTTTAATAGTATATGTAGAGAGACCATAAGCACGCACTGTAGCACTGTAGCACTGTCCTCCCATTGTTCATCGATTTGCTCGAGCGGGCCCATTAACGTTTCCATTGTGAGACTTGTTGTTACTGTGTTTGGCATATCGAATACGTCATGGGTAGCTTGCCAGGCTTTGCCATGGGGGCGAGATACTCTCTATATCTTGCCTGGCTCTCCAAGAGGGGCGGATGAATCGAACTCGGTTCCCTGGGTTGGCCACATGCAAGGCAAACGCCGTACCTGCTGTGCTATCACTCCATAGTCCTTTAATAAAAATAAATAAATTAAGTTTGGTGGTTGAGAATCATTTTACCAATTGTGGATCACTCTGGTAACTCACAAAACTACGGTTCCTATGGGCCAACAACAAAGGAGAAAATATGAGAATTTTAGTTATTTTTCATCTAAATACTTCTCTAAAAGATGAGGAAAGAGCACAAGTCACGAAATTGTGATTTATTAACCTAAATAATTGCAGATGCAGTAGTCAAATGTCTTCTATTGAGGCTGAATAGTACAGCAGGTAGAGATTACCTTGCATGTGGACCCTGGTTCCATACCTGAATGGTCAGGAGTAAGCTCAGAGAGACCATAAGCATAAGCACCATTATAATGCCTACATGTAGTGTGTAAGAAAACCAAGAGAGAGACAAAAAAAAAGGTTTACAAGAAGATCCTGTGACTTAGAAATCACTTTAGTGGAGCAAAAATATTTGTATTTATTTATCTCCATTATCCTGTGTTCTATTAAAGCACATTTTCCCCAATTAAATGCAAGCCAGTAAAATGAACAATTTCTCTCTAATTGCGATAGGATTCCTTATCTGTGTCAGATATATGTACCAAAACAAAAGAAACACCACTGTCAAACTTAGAATCATCTTCAGTGATTCTTTTCACACCTGGTGAGAGTTTTATTTATTTATTTATTTTTTGATGAATACCAATATTGTTTTCCACAGTAGCTGAATAAGACAGCATTTAAAAATACTGATTACTGAAGCACCATGTTTTACAATACTGTTAATGATAGAATGTCATGTGTACACTATCCCACCACTGCATTTACCACCAGTTTCCAGTCACTTAATCACTTAACTTCTCGTTAGTCGTCGATTTGCTCGAGCGGGCGCCAGTAACGTCTCCATTTGTCCCTGTCGCGTGCTAGTGTAGCTCAATGGCATCTGTTCGCTCCGGGAACATGAAGGGCCTCAAACCAATCGTTCATGATCTTGACGAAGAAGTCTGACCATCTGGTAGGTGGGCGGCTACGCGGTCTTTTGACATCCCGTGGAAACCAGTCGGTAACAGCTCTAGTCCAGCCGTCGTCTTTAAATCTCATTACGTGACCAGCCCATCTGATTTTCGACACCTTGGCAAACGAGGCAGCATCCCTGATTCTTGATCGTGGACGGATGTCAGAACTCCGGATTCTTTCTCTCATTTGAGTGAAACGTGATATTCCAAGCATAGCTCTTTCTATTCTTCTTTGGGAGACCTGAATAGCGTTCTCATCTTGTTTGCGTAGGGCCCAGGTCTCTGAGGCATATGTTAATGCAGGAAGAACAGTGGAATCAAAGAGATGTGCCCGGAGCCGGAGGTTCTTCGTCCTCTTAGCTATTTCTTCGACGTTCTTGAAGGCGTTTCAAGCCGCTCTCTTCCTCCTGCGCATCTCGGGTGCCAGGTCATTTGTCATGTTGACCTCTCGACCTAGGTACACATAGCTGTTGCATTCAGAGATGGTCGTTCCGTTGAGAGCGAATGGGGCATCAGGAACGAGGCTGTTTCTCATAAACATTGTCTTCTAAAGATTCAGCTGTAGTCCTACCTTTCCACACTCATGGTCAAAGTCGGCCAGCATTTGTGCCGCTTGGCTGATGTTTGGTGTTATTAAAACAATGTCATCAGCAAAGCGGAGGTGGTGTAGTTGCCGACCATCTATCTTCACTCCCATTCCTTCCCATTCCAGTCATCGCATGATGTTCTCGAGGGTGGCACTGAAGAGTTTCGGTGAATTGGTATCACCCTGCCGCACCCCTCTCTTGACATCAACGATCACTTCTTTGTAGAATGGTAGATGTAGTGAATCCGCAATACAGCTCACGGAGGATCCTGATGTATTGGGCTTGAATGCCCTGATTGGCTAGTGCTCCAATGACCGCTTCCGTCTCAACAGAATCAAAGGCCTTCTTTAAATCAATGAACATTAAACAGAGCGGCATCTTGAACTCCCGAGAAACCTCAATGAGCTTGGATATCGTGTGGATATGGTCGATGGTGCTGAATCCTTTGCGGAACCCGGCTTGCTCGCATGGTTGTCCTTCATCTAGTGTTCTGCCAATCTAGCTATTTAGGATGACTCGAGTGAACAACTTGTAGATGACAGACAATAGGCGTCCTGATGGATCCATCACATCCTCCAGAACGGCAATGGAGAAGATTATCCATGACTTCGACTCAAATCTCTTCGATAGCCATGTCCACTTGCCGACATATCAAATTCCACAGGATGGATATGTCGTTCCCAACGTTCTCGCTTCCGAAATCCGACACGCCATTTCATCGGTAAAGAAAGAAACAGCACCCAGCCCAGACAAGGTCAGACCTGAACACCTGAAGAACCTGCCGTCAGTACTCATCAATACACTGGCTCGGCTCTTCACTCGCTACCTGTCTGAATGCAAGGTTCCATCCCAATGGAAAACCAGCAGGACCGTACTACTGTTCAAGAAGGGAGACATCCATGACATTGGCAACTATCGCCCGATCTGCTTATTGTCTGTCACCAGTTTCCAGTAGCCTTTACCAAATATCTGATCTTTTTTTTTTATTATTTCTTTTTTTCAAGAAACTGTAGAGAACTCCATACTGGTTATGGTAACTTATCTTATAAACAACATACAAGTGTTACTGTCTTAATATTACACTTTTAACACTATTTTTTTGTCTTTGGATAATAGTTATTCTTTTAAGCATGAGAATAGTTCAAAGTTTTGATTTGTATTTCTTTAATAAAAGATGAACATCTTTTCATGTGTCATCATTACATCTATCATAACTTTTAGTAATGTCTATTCAAATACATTAGTCACATTTTAACATGCCCTTTTTATTATTGGGTGTTATGAGTTCTTGATTTTTGATTACTAATTCTTGTTTCGCCTGTCCTTCAACTTGTCAATATTGTAAATTTGATCTTCTGGGTTTTTTTTAATATTTTAAAATTTTTATTAGTGAGACACCATGAGGTACAGTTGTAGACTTACACATTTTGTGCTTGGGTTTCAATTATATAATGATCAAATACAAATCCCTCCATCAGTGCCCATTTGATCTTCTGTTATTTAATCAGTTCTCCTGAGCAAAAAGCAAACTACCATGGCAATGAATAGTTTTGAATTTTCAGCAAAGAATTCAAGTTTAAAATTTTAATTTGCACTATATCAGTAGTTTTTTAGGCATTAATTTCACTACATGTGTGTAAGGAGATTCTGAATCCCATGATAAAATAAATACCCCATTTCAGTCAGATTGTCTTATTTTGCTTAGGCTATTTTTAACACACCAACTCTTTAGAATTTGTCCTCTTTCCTTTTGTTCATAGTTTGGCCTTTTAATATAGAGCCTTTCTGCTTTATTCCATTTTTCTTCATCCTATTGATCTTTTCTTCATAGTTTTCTACTACATTATTTTTATAAACAATTTTAGAATACCTGTGGGACTCTATGTATTCTCTGGTCAAGGTCCTCAGTTGGAAAATAAGTTGTTGATGTTGATCTCTGAAATTGCTTTTAGACATACATTACTCATGGATTGACTGTGGTAAGAAGAGTTTTATGGGCTTCCCTGAATAATTTGACACAAAAAGAGACAAAAAAAAACCCCCACTTTATTCTAACATTCTATTTTGAAGCTGCTTTGATACACTGTAGCTGTTTCAGACATCACAGTGAATTGTATTTGGCAAACATTTCAGCGTTACCTCTTGTTCTTAATAATTATTTATTTATAAAGGAAATATTCTATTTTTGTTAACTCTGGTATTTCATGTTTCATTTTAGATAAACTCAGTTTAAAATGATGTTTTTTTTTATTTTTTATTTTTTTACTTTACTCCTGACAGTACTTGGGGAATCATAGGAGATGCTGGGAATCAACCCCAGGTCGGCCACGTGCAAGGCAAACGCCCTACCCGCTGTGCTATTTCTTCAGTCCTAAAATGATGCTTTTAAAATGTCTAGTTACCCAGACAGTGCTAGAGAGAAGGTTGAGTCTAACCTAAGAGGTTTACCCTATTCTTTCTTAGAAGTTGGATGAAGAACTTTAGAAGAAAATACATACATTTGGTCTAAGCAAAAGTCACAGTGATGGGAGAGATGCAGGCACTTTATATGCATTCAGATAAACTTTCTAATGTGTAAAATAAGTAATTAAAATGTTTTCAAAAATGAGTGTACTTCTACTTCTTCAGACATGTGCATGAGCCTGAGGGTGTTCATTAGTTGATTTAGTCATAATGCTGACACTGGGATTTAAAGATGAGAAGTCACAATAATCAACAAGATTTAGTAATCCCAAAACCACAGTCCTGGACAGTTGGATATTTTGCATCTCTCACTGGAACAAAATATTTATATATATTTTATTATGTACTATTTTGAAATGAAGAACACAAAGCTCTAGGTATAAATAGTAGTGTTGTGACTTTGCACAAACAAGGTTTTAAAATGTGTTTAAGCTAGCTTTTTCTTAACTTTCTCACCTATAAGGTGAGACTAGTATTCAGTATCCAACGTTTCTCACTTATTTAAGGATAGAAAATGAATGTGAAAGCACATGTAATATGTTATGTTGTTAATAGAATGGGAAAATAAATATGCCAATCATACAAAACTTGTGATTATTTAGAAGCAAATTCCAAATACTACAAAATTTTAAAGTTTTATCTAGTTTGATATCATTCAATCTTAGAAAATCATCTCATATTTCAAATGATTGGAAGTTAGAATATTTTATTTTTAATTTTTTTAATGTTTTGCAAAAGCATTTTTTTTCTTTAGGAGAGCAGGAACTGGCACTATAAACTCACTGAAAAGATCTGTGTAGGTGGACGATGGGTTCTTCCTCATGAAAGTCAACCATTGCAAAGGAAATAAGAACTGACACCTATTTCTTTTCTTTTTTTTAAGTTTTATTGAATCACTGTGAGATAGTTACAAGCTTTCATACTTGGGTTACAATACACAATGATCAAACACCCATCCCCTCCACCAGTGCACATTCCTCACCACCAATATCCCTGGTATACCCATCCTTTCCCACCCTCCCCCTGCCTCCATTGCAGACATGATTCCCCGCACGGCAGAGCCTGGCAAGCGACCCGTGATGTATTCGATATGCCAAACACAGTAACAACAAAGTCGCCAATGGAGATGTTACTGGGCCTGCTCGAGCAAATCAATGAACAATGGGAGGACAGTGACAGTGACAGTGACTTTTGGGCATTATGGATTGCAATACAGACCCTTAGAGGATTATCATGTTTGGTCCTTTATCTATTTCCTGCACATATCTCCCATCCCAACAGATTCCTCCAACCATCTTTTTCTTAGTGATCCCTTCTCTATTCTAGTTACTTTCTCCGCTTTGCTCAAGAGTCAGGCTTCCAGCTATAGAGCAATCTATCTGTCCTGTGTATCTACTATCCTTAGGTATCACCCTCATGTAATATTGTTTTATACTCCACAAATGAGTGCATTCCTTCTCTCTTTCTGACTCATTTCACTTAGCATGATACTCTCTATGTAAAAGAGTGTCCCTTTTCCCCCACATCCATGCCAGCACTGGTTGCTTTTGTTCTTTTGAATGTGTGCTAGTCTCTGTGGTGTGAGATGATATCTCATTGTTGTTTTGATTTAAATCTCCTGATGGCCAGCGATGTGGAGCATTTTTTCATGTGCCTTTTGGCCATTTGTATTTCTTTTTGAGGAAACTTCTGTTCATTTCTTCTCCCCATTTTTTGATGGGTTGGAGGTTTTTTCTTGTATAATTCTACTAGTGTCTTATATATCCTGGATATTAATGCCTTATCAGATGGGTATTGGGTAAATATTCTTTCCAATTCTGTGGGCTCTTTCTGTATTTTTGTCACTGTTTCTTTTGAAGTGCAGAAGCTTCTTAGCTTGATGTAGTCCCATTTGTTTATGTTTGCTTCCACTTGCATGGTCAGTGCTGTTTCATCCTTAAATATGTTTTTAGCTTCAAAGTTGTGGAGAGTTCTGCCTACATTTTCCTCTATGTACCTTATGGATTCGTGTCTTATATTGAGGTCTTTAATTCACTTTGATCTGACTTATGTGCCTGACATCCACCCAGATCCTCCATATTCCAGTAGGCAGGGGTCACACCCACCAACTGGCCCCCTGGCACCGTGTAATCTCATCAACGGCCAAGACTCAGAGACTATAAAACCCAGATTCCGAAAGCGTGTGTGGCCGCAAATGCGGCTGCGCAACATCTTATTATCTCATGTTTACTTTGGACAACTGGCAGGCTACTAAATGTAACCTGCCCACATGGCAGAGTCTGGCAAACTCCCCGTGGCGTACCCAATATGCCAAATACCAGTAACAATGATGGGTCCCATTCTCCTAACCCAGAAAGAGCCTTGAATCTCAGGGCTAGGACGAAGGAGACGTTACTGGGGCCTGCTCGAGACAATTGACGAACAACAGGATGGTCGTGATCGTTGTGAACCAGCTCTTGGTTTCATTGATCTTTTGTATTGTTTTTTTGGTTTCCCTCTCATTAATCTCTGCTCTGAGTTTTATTATTTCCTTCCTCCTGTTCTGGGTTATGCTCCTTTTGTTGGTCCTTCTCCGAGCTCTTAAACTGTGAGATTAGGTTATTTATGTGGGCTCGCTCCTCCTTCCTGAGGAATGCTTGTAGAGCTATAAACATTCCTCTTAACACAGTTTTTGCTGTGTCCCATAAGTTTTGGTAACTCGTGTCAACATTTCTATTCGTTTCTAGGAATTTTTTGATTTCCTCTTTGATTTCCTTTCTAAGCCACTCGTTATTCAATAGTGCACTGTTTAATTTCCAGGTGTTTAATTTAGTTTTCTGTTTTTGTCTGTGATTTACTTCTAATTTCATCACATTATGGTCTGAGAAGATTGTTGATACAATGTCTATCTTCTTAATTTTATGGAGGTATGTTTTGTGGCTCAGCATGTGGTCTATCTTGGAGAATGTTCCATGCACACTTGAGAAGAATGTGTATTCAGCTTTTTGAGGATGAAGTGTCTTGTATATATCTACTAAGACCCTTTCTTCCATTTTTTCCCTAAAATGAAGTATGTCCTTGCTAAGCTTGAGTCTGGTTGATCTATCAAGAGGTGATAAAGTGGTGTTGAAGTTTCCTACCTGACGCCTATTTCTTAGAGAGCGTTTGGAATGCCATGCTTTTTTTTTTTTTTAATTTTTTTTTATTTATTGAATCACCTTGGGAAAGGTTACAAAGCTTTCAGGTTTAGGTCTCAGTCATGCAAATATCAAACACATTTCCCTTTACCAATACTTTTTTTTTTACCATGAAGAACCCCAATAAAACCCCACCCCCCACCCCTCCCAGTCCCTGTGGGGCAGATGAATTCTAGTTAACACTCTATCTGCTTTGATTAGATTCATTGTTTCAATAAAAGATTCACCACTATAATTTAGAGTTTACCCCCCCCCCCCCCAAATCAGACATGCTGAAAAAGCATTGTGACGTGATTTGCTTTCTACAGCTGGGTTCAAGAATTAAATGTTGGTTTTGGATTTCTGCTATTTTACTTATTGACCCTGGAAGTATTTATACTGAAAGTCAGAAAGTTAAGAAATTGGTTTCTGTGCTCTGGAGTCGTGGCCGTGCTGGAGAGCCGCTAGTGGGGGGCAACTGGTGGCCTCGGTAGGGCGTGAAGGGCGGACCGAAACGCCCCCTTCCCATGAGGTTTTAGTCGCCCCCCCACTCCCCCGGGTAATACCTGCTGTCCACAAGGCTCCCATGCGGCCGCCATCTTTCTTTCCAGAGAGGAGAAGGCGACTGGGGCAACACCCTTTCCCCTCCGGACAGACATGATGGCCTGGATTAACGCATAGTCCTTTCACTTTTCTGCTCCAAGCTGCCGGGTTCTGCATTAAGTCCCTGTGCTTCTGGGGCTGTGGCCGTGCTGGAGAGCCGCTCGCGGGGGTGGAATGCCATGCTTTAAGAAGAGAGAAATGGGTGATGGATCTCAGATGCATTGCTGGAACCCAAGCTCTGCTTCCCTAAGTATTGTAAAGTGTTCTGCTTTTCCACAAGTCATGAGTGCATTCAGAGTGAAGTCAGCCCCAAATAGAAAGCAAACAGACTTGTGTGTATTTTTTGTGCAGCATTTTGCTAGGCACTTATATTTCTTGAAGAGAAATAGTGACACTATAATGAATGACCTTTGGAAAAATGAGTCAAACATACAGAGATTCAAAACTCCAGATCACTTGTTGTGGGATATTGGGAGTGGGGACAACAGGGCATAAATACTCTGGCTAGAGAGGAGAAACTTTTGGCTGACTAATAGATAAATTCATCAACATGCTCGATTCAAAATGTTTCAGTCATGTTAATCCCCCTCAATCACCTCAAATCAGAGATGCATTTGCAAAGGCCAGTGCTCTTGGAGAGAGATAGTCCTGAAAATTCTACTGTGGACAATTTGAAGTTTTGGAATTTGAGTGTATCTAGCAAATGTTGTGGGTCTGCACTGAGAAAAAAAAAAACCTTTGGTTCTGTCAACCAAGACGTTACAGCACTTTTCCTGCATTGCAAATTTTCTTGATATGTTTTTATTCTAGTTTTGACTTTTAAAATATTTTATTTTAATGCAGACAAAAGCCAGAACTGTTGATACAATTCTATAGTTGATATTTATTAGATAACAAAGCTCCAATATTAATATCAACAAGTATAAAGATCAATTTTTATGTGAAAATTATTATATCTCATCATGGAGCTGTTAAGTCCTTGGTTAAGTATTTACAAAGCTTTTGTTGCTAGTTGAGCCTTCTGTGTGTGACTGGTTTCATTTGTTTAGCTTATTGGCTTCTCTGGTACTTTCCTATCTAATTTGGTGCTCCTACTAGAATTTCAATATTGAACGGGGTCCAAAGACTTAAGATCTATGATCTGGACCAATGAGTCAACCAGGTAGCAAATAAAGGAAATTGGTATGGCTGATGGGGCATCCAGAAATATAGGCAGAGGGTGGATACTTACCATGACTCTGAGAAGACACTAAAATTTTCAGCGTGGGTGCTGGGATATCTGAAATTATTAGCAGTTTGGCATCTCTGCAGAGAATATTAGTGAAGAGGTGATTTGAGTCCTTTGAATGACTGAGCAGTTAGGCATGGGTGTGGCCTCTAGGACTTGAGCAGGGTGTGTTGGTCTCTCACCCCTTGAGAATACCCCAGAGTTTCCAGTCATGGTGACCAGTGTTCTATGAATTTTAGCTGCTTGATTTGCATCTTCTCAGAGATTTATTTGGGAATCAGTAGACAGGGACAGTGGGTGTATCAACATGGTGGTGGCTATGGAAGGTGGGCCATAAATGAAATCTTTTGAGTTCTATCCTAAAGAGTAGCACTGAAGTTCAAGAATTTTAATTCCTAGGCTAATTTACTCTGCAAATATTTCTTCTTTATGAATGGTAGCTTATAGATTTTTATTCCTGTCATTAATAGAGTTCACATATGATTACACTAATACTGTGCATAACAGTATTAAAACTGTTCAAATATGAATATGTTATACTACCAATTTATTCTTTCTTAATAGTTTTGCAATTATTTTTTAATTTTTTAAAACTTTTTCTTTACTTTTGTTGTTGTTGTTGTATTGGGGTCACTCCTGGTTTCGCTCAAGGCTTACTCTTAGCTCTGCAGTCAGGTATCACTCCTGGCAGGGCTAAGGGGACAGTATGATCAAAATGGAGTTGGTCTCATGAAAGACAAGTGATCTGCTTATAGGCTTTACTATTTCTCTGGTCCCTTATTCATTTTTGTTTTAATAACTATTAACAATATCACTTGCTACTATTAGTCATCTCAGATTTTCAACCATATTGGGAATAGTTTTATTCCTGTGTGCTTTTCTTATTTTGATTTTCTTCACCAAAAAATTGGTAAAGTGACAATCCTGTACTTTGTACATGAAAGAGTAATTTATCATTCTGTCTAACATGCATATAATAACAAAAACATAAATTATTCAGTAAGAGAAAATAATAGCATACTAAATTATCTAGAATCTCTTATAGAACTCTTTCATAATAGTATTACATTCAATTATCCCAAAATGATGACATTTTTCTGATTTTATTTTATTCATTAGAAATCTGAACATCTGTGAAAGTAACTCAAGTCTCAATACTAAAAAGAGTGAGTGAATGGAACCATATCTGACTTTGAGGAGTCCTGCCCAGAGATACTGGGTGGGATATAGGTCTTAGCAAAACCCTATTCCTTTCCTATCCTTTTTAAGTTGTTCTTAAATTTGATTTAGCAACTTGAGATTGGTGAGAGATAAAACTACTGTCAAATATAGTAGGATAATTTGGCCATGTCTAGTGAAGTTGGAGATGTGGGTAACATTGATCTAGAAGCTCCACACTCTCCTCATGGGTTACTTACTCCTGGTGTGGGAAAGAAAATTAAAACAATCAACAACCATTAGAGTAAATATAAGTTAAAAATGAAGTAAAACTGTCATGAACATGACTAAATGTCAAGAAGTTATGAAACTGAACTAGGATTTATATATATTGTGCCACTTATCTATATAAAAATTTAAAATATGCAAAAATGGAAAATACCAGCTGCAGTAATTGTTAACCTCTCACCTCCATTAACTTCACTAAGAAGTTAAATCTCTGCCTGCTCCATCCATGCCAGAATGCACCAAGCAGCTCTAGAGAGCACTGGTGTCATTTTAGCTTCCTTCTCTTTATCTGTGAATGTTTAATGTTCCATGGCCCATGCTCACTGCATGCTGCTTCGAAATGCTTAATAAATTCATTTACCTTTTTTAAACTACAACATTTCCTTAAGTTATTTTGAATTTTCTAGAACATTGAAGTCCAAGTTCTACTTGGGGAATGATAACAATTCATTTGGAGTCAAGTGCGGTGTAAAGGTTAATGGCTAAAAGGAAACACATTTCTAAGTGTTGAAAGAATTCCAGTATCACAAATCTAGATAAAAAATACATATAAAGTGTATCATGTTATTTTTATGTCATATCGACTTATCTGTTGGAGAAATCTGACTCAAATGTTCCCTTTTGTTAATGTTCTCAGGCTTTCGGTGGGAAGGCCATTGAGCATTATGTTCTTTTATTAACCACTGTTCTGACACCAATTCTGTGACATTAACTAGTATCCTGCAGTCAAATTCAGTTCTAGCAGTAACTACATGTAATTGACGGAAGATTCCATAGGTTTAAAAGGCCAAGTTTTCCACACTATTTCCACCAGATCTGACAGCAGCCCTAATCTTAGGTCCTCCTACTTTTCTGATTGAATTGCGCTGAATTCAATGTTGCTCACAATTCCATCAATTTCAATATTATGCTGAATGTTTCACAAAACTCAGAAAATACTAATTGCTCCATTCTTCTGTTGGGGGCAGCACACCAGTGGTCCTCAGGGGCCACTTTGGTTCTGTCTCAGACATCAGTCCTGGCAGTACTTGGTGAATTACCCGCAGTGCCAGATATTGAACTGGGTTGGCCAAATACAAAGCAAGGACCTTAATTTCTGTACTGGTTCTCCAACCTCTACAATTCCAGTTTCATTATAAAGATTACAACTTTTGATATAACCAAATAAATGGAAAATACAGAGGGTGAAACCTAAGATGATTCTAGAGGCTGAGATCTCATGCCAAGGTATGTCAGTCTCCTAGAACATTCGTGTTTTCACTAGTCAACAACTTTTCTTTTTTTTTTTTTTTTGACCATACCTGATTGTGCTCAGGGCTTAGTCTTGACTCAGAGATCATCCCTGGCATTGTACCTCAATACATAGTGCCAGGAATCAAACAAGAGTCATCCAAGGTCAAGACAAGTGCCTTAACCTTTGCATTATTTCACAGGCCTCAAGAACCTTTTTTTGGAAGCCCACAGTTAATTTTGTCACACATGCTGTGACTGAGCTTGCTCCTGTATCATCCCTAGGTTGTGACAGTAGGGGGAGGAAGATAGATGGAGCTGAAACTTCCAGCCCTCTAAACATTGCCTTGTCATTCTAGTTTTATCACTTTGTTAAAAACCAGGAGCCTGTTGTGATTACAAAATTGTTGTAAATGCAGGTTCTAACAAAGGAACACATGATGATTGAAAAAAATGATACTTTCATTAGAGAATTATATGAGTTTTTGAAAGCTTAGCACACAGAATTCGAGAAATAGAAATTCTTTATTATGAAACAGTTGCTGATTTTTTTTCAAAAATCAATTTTTAGAAACTGCTATTGATTTAAAAAGTAACATAAGTTACTGTTGAAGTTTAGGTTTGAAATAACATTACATGTGATTATGTGATAATAGCATGTTAGTGCTATTGAAAAAAAGAATAAAGTCAAATTTATTACAAAAGGGTGACAGATATACAGAATAAGTCAGCCTAAAACAGAATTTTTTCAAGGATATTAGTAAAATAGATTGACTCGGATTTGTTTATTTTCAAACTGAGGTGAAGTTCAGATTTCTGTGATATCTACCTCTTACAAGGAAACATTTGTGTCATAAATTTGTAATATTTTATGAGTTAACAATTATTATTTTTACTTATATAAGACAGATAAAATCCATTGCTTAAAATATAAATAAACAGAAAGTTCCTTTCTACATATTCATTTTTAATCCTTTAAGGCAAATTATAATTCTGTGATTCGATGAATTGGTTGGAGAAAACTGCATAGTAATGGTGTTTCAGGGTGAGTATGATCAATACTAAAATCATGCTTCTGTCACTCATTAGCTGCACAGTCTAGGGTGTGCTCCTTCCTTTGCCTCAATTTTTCAATAAATAGATATAACAGTATGATATTCATATAGAAGTTGTGAAAATTTAAGTAGTTAATATATCCAAAACACTTGACAGTGCCAACATATACTGCATTGTTTTTTTTTATTAAATGCTAATGAAAGGTTCTGGGTTTTCATTTAGATTTGAGGATTCTCTTATTATACTATATTACCCAATGCTTATATTTATTTTTAATTCCTTATTAGATAAATATATTGGCCAAAAACTGTATGTGTGTGTGTGTGTGTGTGTGTGTGTGTGTGTGTGTACTAGTCAGTGCTCAAGTCTTCCTCCTGGATCAGTGACAAGGAATCACATCTGGTGGCTCTTGGGGAAATCACATCAGTTGCTGTTAACTGAATCTGGGTCAGCTGTGTGCACATGCACCTTACCCACTATTTCTACATCCTCTATAATATTTCTTATTTTGATTTGATTTGTCTGTGGACTGTCCCTACAGTAATTTAGTTTATTAACTCTTGGCAAATTTGTTAATATCATTGAGCATGATTTGATCTCTCATTTATGTATTTATCTATTTATCTATTTATTTATTTATTTATTTCCTGCATCAGCAGTACTCAGAGACTACTCCTGACTGTGTACCAGAATCACTGCAAGTATCATTCCTGGCAATATTGGGGAACCATATGTGGTAAGGTAATCAAGTCAGCATCACCTGTATGCAAAGGCAAAGTCATACCTCCTTTGTGATCTCTAGCCCCTAGATTTTCTTCTGTAAAATAAAATAATGCCTGTATAAGATGTTTTAGGACAAAACTAAATGTATTAGATAACCTGGTAACATAGGTTTCCCTTCTCTTTTCTCTCTCTCTGTCTCTCTGCCACTGCTGGTGGTGCTCAGGGCTCACACCTAGTTTTATGTCCAGAGATTACTCACTCCTGGTGGGCTTGGGGTCCAGATAGGGTGCCAAGGGCTGAACTGGGTTGGCAGCATGCAACGTAAACACCTACCTGTGATACTACCATACTGTCTTAGACTTCACATTTCTTAATGTGTGATGTATATGCTCACTTCATAAAATTATTGCTGTTCTCCAGAAAATATATATTATCTAGCTAGCTAGCTAGCTATACATAATGACACTTCTTTATTTCCTGGCCAATGGGATTTAGTAAATGTAAATTATTTTCCTGCAAATAACTCTGTAGTGTAAATTAACAAAAGCGTGCTTCTGATTATCAGATGCCAATTCTTAATTTATCATTTTTTCTTTTTAGTATTTACAATAGTGCATTCTAAAACACGATTTGAGGGTACAGAGAGAGCATAATTAGTAGGGGACTTGCCTTGCAGAGGGCTGACCCTAGTTTAATCCCTGGAACCTCATATGATTTCTGAGTCCTACCAGTTTGGTCCCAAATACTCTCTCTACTGCCCCCCCCCAAAACCCAGAGGATAAAAGTTTCAAAATTATGTTTATGATTCAAAAGGAGAATGGTGTTAAGCTTTTTATTGGATAGCTTAATTTTGACATATGCTTTATGTTTGCTTAAATAATTTGCATTTATTATATGATTCTACAAAATAAAATAAGACTTAACTATTATTTCCTTCACCAACATTTAAGAAGTGAGTTGTAATATTCTCTCCAAGGTCACCAAGCACTGTTGCACTGTCCTCCCGTTGTTCATCAATTTGCTTGAGCAGGCACCAGTAACGTCTCCATTGTGAAACTTGTTACTGTTTTTGGCATATTGAATACTCCACAGGGAGCTTGCCAGGCTCTGCCACATGGGCAGGATACTCTCTGTAGCTTGTTAGGCTCTCCAAGAGGGACAGAGGACTTGAACCCAGGTGCACCACATGCAAGGCAAATGCCCTACCCGCTGTGCTATCCCTCCAGCCAAAGGTCACCAAGCAAGTATCAAAATTCAATTCTTAAAGTTCTTCTCTTTTATGTTAGCTTCTGCATAGTGAGATGCACCCAGTATTTTGTATAGTTTTAATCACACAGAAGAAAACTCAATATGTTTAAATTTCAGAATGCTAAGTTAACAACCATTGTCAGGATGTATCACAGAAAATGTATAAAACATTGCTATTGGTCACAATATTGATCAGAATGGCAGGATATGAAAAGAAAGTTTTGGATTAAAATTCAAATCATGGAATTAAATTCTAAATTTCACAGTTTGTTTCCTTAAAAATAATTTAAGATCTTCATTATTTGTTAAGGGAAATCCCAAGGGCGATCTCTGAACTATATTGAGACAGACACACTGTAAGAAAGATAAAAAGAATGAATTTTTGAAATTTGATAATCCATAGTATTATGAAAATTATTTAACACATTTTTTCTTGACACTGATGTGCTCCGAAACACAGAAGGGTTATAAATATGACAGATTATGAAAAATTGAAGTAGTTTGCTATCATCTTTCTTTGAAGCTTAAAGCCTTTTATTTTCAGTTGAGAGACTTACAAGAAACTGAACCAGAACAATGTACTTTGTAAAAGCTTCTAAACTTTTATCCACACTCTGGGTAATCCATACAGAATGATAAAAGGACAAATCAATTTAGAAAATTAAGATGAAAAGCACAGTCTTCTTAAAATTGGAACAAAGCTCAATATTATGCAAGGACAACTCTCCTTGTCCCAAAGATTAAAAACAAGGACAGTTTTACCTAGTTTACCCTTCCTCCACAAAGTTTAACCCTTATTTTGGTTGGGTTTGTGCCTAAAATGGGTCTACTTGAGGGAATCAATCCACAAGGGGTTTTGTTGTTCATTCTGGTGCCTCTGTTCTGGAGGTCCTAAAAGCTTGCTTCCAAGTTCTCTGTTTCTGTAAAATATCTTGCTGGTGACTGTGAAAATGTTTTTTTTTTTAACATGAATTTGCCATAGTCCCTCCCCTCTTCCCCCCATTTTTTGCCAATCTCTTTCCGAACTTGCTACTGTGTCTCTTATTTGATTCACCCTCAAGCAACATTCATGCCTTTAACCTTAGAAGGTTAAATCTACAGCTTGGGAGATAAAACACTGTAGGGCCCTTGCCTTACACCTCACCAAATCCTGGGTTTGTCCCATTGAACTAAACATTGTCCCCCAGGGTGCCAGGAGTGATCCCTAGTGCAAAACCTTGAGCACAGCTGATCCCCAAACTAAACTAAACAAAAAATTAAAACTAATTGCTCAAGTACATGAAGAACAATAATAGTTTCTGTTGAGCAATACTTTGCACACTATCTGTACTTCCCTCGGGGAAATAAAGATATTTCCTCCCTTCTCTATCTGAGCTGCCTTTTCCACTCAATGCCTCTTTTGCAAACCACAACACCCTAAAGGAGAGAGAGAACAAAAGGGAATGCCCTGCCACAGACGCAGGGTGGGATGAGGGGGTTTGGGGGGTGGGAGGGATACTGGGATCCGTGGTGGTGGAAAACGGGCACTGGTGGAGGGATGGGTATTTGATCATTGTATAATCGAAACCCAAGCACAAAAATTTGTAAGTCTACAACTGTACCTCATGGGGTTTCACTAATAAAAATTAAAAAAAAAAGATATTTCCTAGAACTGAAGCAATGGGGGAGCAAAAGAAGGTGCATATTCAGCTTTTATAACACACCTTAAGAAATCTTAGTATATAAGCTCACACATTTTATGACAAATATTTGGAGAAAAAAAGTGGATTGTGATAATTATGTGAACCTTATTTATTTTTATAGTAGTATTTAAAAATAATCTCTTTTTGGTTCAACATTAAAATGTATGGAATACTAGTGAATATATGCTTAAAATAAGACAACACATATTTGGAGACTATGGTACTTTAATGTAAAAGTAGACATAAAATTAGTGACCAAGATTGATTCATTTGGGTTGAATTGTTCCAAAGATTATTGTTGCATCCCTGAGCCTGTTTGCTGCTGAATATTAATCAAAGATACATATTTATGAATGGTTTGGCCACTGTCTATTTATATAATCAATTTTAGTAGATAAATAACTTAACTAATTGAAAATTATACTCCCCAAATCTGAAATTATGAAAGCTACTCCTACTCATATGCTTGATGTCCTTGATTCTATTTCAAAGCGTAATATATCTTTTAATTTTACTTCTTATGTTTTTTTAATTGTCCTTTCATCATCTTATTTATTTATTGATGTCTTTAGGGCAAACTCAGTAGTCCTCAGGGGCTACTTCAGGCTCTGTGCTCACGGGTAACTCCTGGCAGTTCTCTAAGTAGCATATGTGGCACTTGGAATTAAACCCGAGGCAGTTGCATGCAAGCAAGCACCTTTCCCTCTGAAGTGTCTCTGACCCTCCCCCTTAGTTTCATTGTAAAGAAGATAATTTGTCAAAGTTGAAAATTAGAAATAAGAGAAAATTCAACTTTTTCCCCAAAATTTTTTTGGCACACACACCTGAAGTCTAAAAGGCAGTCACATTGAAAGTGTTTATTGTGCTGCAGGCTTCCTGGAAAACTTTTGTTTAGAAATTGAGGTCAGTGAGCTTTGAGACATCTTCCGGCCTCATACCAGAGAGCTACCTCACATGACACAGTCTTATACTGTGATTTTTTTTCATGTTAATTTCTGATTCAATTGCGATAACACGATCAACCAGGTCTAGTACATTAATTTACCATCAAGATTTGCTAAATGACTTAAAGGCAGGACAATAATTCGAACAAAGGGTGCTGAACAGTTAGAGGAATAATATATGTATGCTCAATCTACCCATGTTTCAGTCATATTAAATCCAGCAGTGACTTAGAAAAATTTATGTATAAATTGCTTTTCATATCATATCATACTCTCATTCATCTCCAATTCACTCTTCATCAAGCTGGAAGAATGAGTAACATCTGACAGGTCTTTTATCTATGATTTTACACACTGCATGTACATTTTACTGGGGTCCAGTGTGATTTTTCAATGCATTGGAGAAATAAAAAATTCCATGTCTTTTCAAAATCATTTTCTATTTGGAGTCAACTTCAATTTCCTTTAAATGCCTCCCAACCATCTTTGGTAGAAAAAATTTTGGAATGGGAGAGAAAATTGATTTTTTTAAAATTTTATTTACACATACCTTATGGTTATATAGTTAGCGTCTAACATGTTACTAAAAGACTATTGTGAATAGCATCTAACTTTGCCATAAAGATCAAAATAATTTGCAGCAAAATAAAACCAGAGTAGATTTAAGCTTAATATGGTTTCTGTGCTTTATGCTATATGATGAAATTTGTTTGTCCTTATTATTAACTTGATTAAAATTACACAAGAATTTTAACCTATAAATATTATTTGTATTTATAATACAATATTCTCTGGGGTTTCTGTAATATCAAAGAAAAAGGAAACATTGCTTTTACTGAATCAGTTTACTATTCATCTCATTAATGGTGTTGATAAACTTGCAATATAGCCAATTGGATTTAAATTATATAAATCAAAATGAGGTGAATGAGACCAGTTGTAGTTACTGGTTTTGGCATATCGAATACACAACGGATAGCTTGCCAGGCTCTTCCTTGCGGGCAGAATACTCTTGGTAGCTTGGCAGTCTTTCCGAGAGGGATAGAGGCTTTTGGGGCAACCTCTAATCACCCTGAATAGAATAGAAAGTGCTATGCTTGGAGTATCACGTTTCACTCAAATGAGAGAAAGAATCCGGAGTTCTGACATCCGTCAACAATCAAGAACCAGGGACGCTGTCTCGTTTGCCAAGGTGTCAAAAATCAGATGGGCTGGTCACGTAATGAGATTTAAAGACGACCGCTGGACTAGAGCTGTTACCGACTGGATTCCACGGGATGTCAAAAGACCGCTTGGCCGCCCACCTACCAGATGGTCAGACTTCTTCGTCAAGATCATGAACGATCGGTTTGAGGCTCTTCATGTTCCCAGAGTGAACAGATGCCATTGGGCTACACTAGCACTCGACAGGGACAAATGGAAACGTTACTGGCGCCCGCTCGAGCAAATCGACGACTAACGGGAAGTTAAATGATTAAGTGAAATCAAAATAAAAATATATATTAGTTTCTATTTCTTGAAATTAAGTGTTTTAGCTCTATAATTTACCTCTTCTTTTTTCTTTCTTTCTTCTTGGAGGGATGGGGTTTAGGACACACCTAAAAAGTGCTCAGGGATTATTCCTGGCTCTGCACTCAGGAATCACTCCTTGTAGCTCTAAGAAAAATATGTGGTACTTGGGCTACCACCTGCAAAGGAAGTGCTCTACCATCTGCATTATCACTTTGGCCCCCTCCTTTTTTTTTCACATTCTTCAAGATGCAATTATTTTCTTCTCTCAAAGTGTGTGTGTGTGTGTGTGTGTGTGTGTGTGCATTTGTGTATGTGTTTCTAGTGCTGAGGATTGAACTAGATTCTCACACATGTACAACATGCCCTGTGTAACATTCCTTGTGTTTTTATACGACTTTTATCCATGTTTTGTGCAGATCAATAATCATTATGATTTTCCATTGAAGATGAAGCACTGTCTAAAAAATTATGTCAATTACTTTCAATTTGTCATAGCACAGACTCCTAAGAAAAATACCATTAAACTTAGTGTATTAATTGAGGTATATAAGTTTTGTTTTGTATTTTACTATTAGCTTTTAATACTTAGAAGAGGTGTGCAATGGGCCTGAGAGATAGTACTGTGAGCAAAGCACTGGTTTTGCGTACAACTGACGTGAGTTCAATTCCCAATACCTGCATGCACTGTCAAGAATGATTCCTGAGTGCAAAGCCATGAATAGTCCTTGAAAACTACCAGTGTGACCAAAAACATGAGAGAGAGAGGTGGGGGGAGGGGAGGAGTGGAAGAAGGGAGAAAGAATATAAGTGTCCCAATATAATTTAGCAAATAAAAAAATGATGTGCCAGGAAAAACTGCATTTCTTCACTGAGAATTTTCATCAGAAATTTCAAGGACATAAGTAGCAAATTCCTGCTATGAAATGTTAACAATTCTTCCTATCTATATGTATACATACAATGCTGCAGTTATTTAGTTTAAGGATCAAGAGCTTAACACAATTAAAACAGTTTGTTTGTGCTTCAGTTAGACACCTGTTCTATTACTTAAAAGCTGGTTGATTTAGAGAAGTTTTTTAACTTTTTTTTTAATGTAGAAATACTGCTATTTATTCAGTCACTGATTAGCTGATTGAATTGGACATGAACTTCACCTTAGTTTTTTTTCATTTTTTACAATTATATTTATTGAATCACCGTGAGAGCAGTTACAAAGCTTTTGGGTTTAAGTCTCGGTCATACAATGAAACACCCGTAACTTCACCAGTGCCCATTCTCCACTCCCAAAAACCCCAGTATACCCCCATCCCACACCTCCCCCTACCTGTGGGGCAGATGGTTTCCACATTACTTTCTCTCTACTTTGGTTACATTCAATATTTTGACACCAGACCCACCATTATTATTTGGGATTTTACCCCAAACACTCAGATCTGCTGAAAAGGAAACAGTAGACAATTTGTTTTCCATTGATGGTTATGAATAACATGATGTAGTGGCTGCAGTAGTGGCCATATAGTGGCCATGCAATTTTGAAATTCCGAAATTTTAAGAATTAAATCTGGAGGGATTTCTGACAAAACCTGCTGGGTTCCGAGATTTGTTCCTGAGTCTCTGGAATCATAGCCGTTAAGCAGCTTGATCAGGAGCCAGAAAGGCCTTTCGTGGGCGGCGACTCGGGGTCTTGTTGAGACGGGGAGGAAATAACCAGTCCATCCCCATCCCATGAATCCCCACGTGTATCATCACTGAGGGCCCAAACCTGACTGTCCAATGGCCTCTGGAGGATGGCGGCCACGAAGCTGCCTAGGGGGAGCAGGCAGAGGGACAGCACCCTTTCCCCCCTGGGGTGGTCCGGAGACATTAACCTACTTCACAGGTCTAGACACATTTCTGCCGAAAGCCGCTAAGTTTCAACATTTGTTTCTGAGTCTCTGGGATCATGGCCATTATGCAGCTTGATCAGGAGCCAGAGAGGCTGGTCATTGGTGGTGACTCAGGGTCTGGTTGGGACAGGGAGGAAAGGACCAGCTCCACCCCCAACCCTTGAGGCCTTGTGTGTCTCATCACTGTGGGCCCAACTTTGACTGTCCAGTGGCCTCTGGAGGATGGCATTTCTGCCCAAAGCTGTTGAGTTTCGAGATTTGTTTCTGAGTCTCTGGGATCATGACCATTAAGCAGTTCGATCAGAAACCAGAGAGCCATGCCTCCAATTATATAGCTGAGCTGGAGGTGGTTTGTGGGTGTGTCTTCCACATACCTAACTTTTGGCGGTTCACTTTCTTGGTAAACTTTGCCCCAAGGTTCTGGGGTGTGGCTAAAGGCACAGCAGCAATTTTGATGTATCTGGAAGTCTGAAGGTGCCATCAGGCAGCTGATGCACTCGCCTCACAGGTACAGAATGACCTGCTGGTGGCACCATAGCCCCGAGCTTTTTAACTTTTGTCTACAAAATTATTTTATTAGTCCAAAATAAAAAATAGAGGGGGTATGGTGCTGCCAGCAGATCAATCTGTACCTGTGAGGCGAGTGTATCAGCAGACTGATGGCACCATCAAACTTTCAGATACCCCAAAATTGCTGCTGGAGGATGGACAGACACCAACAACTTGGGGCAAAGTTTACCAAGAAAGTAAAAGGCCAAAAATTTAGGTATGTGGGGGAGACACCCACAAATCACCTCCGGCTCAGCTATATAATTGGAGGCATGGCCTCTCTTGTTCCTGATAGAACTGCTTAATAGCCATGATCCCAGAGACTCAGAAACA
The DNA here is from genome assembly GCF_029834395.1 of Sorex fumeus. Taxonomy (NCBI): domain Eukaryota; kingdom Metazoa; phylum Chordata; class Mammalia; order Eulipotyphla; family Soricidae; genus Sorex; species Sorex fumeus. The sequence goes on from NW_026606064.1 coordinate 29,741,275, forward strand.
AATCTCAGAACTCAAAGGCTTTTGGCAGAAATGCGTCCTGTTCCTGCAGTAGGTTACCGGCGCTGGGCCACTCCAGGTGGGAATAGGTTTTGCGCCTTGGCCTGTTCTTCCTGGTGGTACAGTGACTGCCATCCTCCAGAGGTCATTGGACAGTCAGGTTTGGGCCTGCAGTGACGAGACACATGGGGCCTCATCAGATGGGGGTGGAACTGGCCCTTTACTTCCCATCCCAACTACACCCCGAGTCATCGCCTACAAATGGCCTCTCTGGCACCTGATCAAGGTGATCAATGACCATGATCCCAGAGACTCAGAAACAAATCTCAAAACCCAGCAGCTTTTGGCAGAAATGCATCTGGACTGCATACGAGGTGGCTGTTGCCTCAGAGCTTATAGGAAAGTCAGGTATGAGCCAGCAGTGACGGGGTAACTGCCCCATCATGGAAGGGGGATGGTACTGGCTTGTTCTTCATGTCCTTCGAGGTCATGAGCTGCCCCCCACGAGCGGCTCTCTGGCACGGCCATGACTCCAGAGGCAAAAGGACTTAATCCAGAGCCTGGCAGCTTGCGGCAGAAAAGTGAATGGCCCATGCGTTAAACTATGGAGCCATGCCTCCCCGGGAGGGAAAGGGTTTTCCTCCCTTCTGCCTTTTTACCCCCTGGCAGCAAGATGGCCACCGCCTCAGAGCTTATAGGAAAGCCAGGTATGAGCTGGTGGTGACAGGGCAACTGCAGTCTCATGGGAAGGGGGGGTGGTACCGGCTCATCTTTCATGCCCTACTGAGGTCATGAGTTGCCCCCCACAAGCGGCTCTCTGGCACAGCCATAACACCAGTCACTCAGAAACCAATCTCGTAATTATCTGGCTCTTTGCAGAAATCCAAAATCCCACAGTCGTTATCGCGCTGCACAACATTACATGATTCTCATAACCAGCTATAGAAAACAAAGTATTTCACAATGCCTTTTCAGCAATTCTGATTGTTTGGGGAGGAGGGGAATTCTTAACAATAATGGTGCATCTTTTGTCGAAATAATGAATGTAATCAATGTAGAGAGAGTTAAGTAGGAATCATCTGCCTCACAGGCATTGGGAAGAATGGGAGGGGGGGTATATTGGGGTTCTTGATGGTGAAAAGTGAGTACTAGTGAAGGGAAAGGTGTTTGATCATTGTATGACTGAGACTTAAACCTGAAAGCTTTGTAAGTTTCCCCACAGTGATGCAATAAATAAATATAAGAAGAAAAAAATAAATAAAATTATGAAAATAAAGTAAGGTGGAGTTCATGCCCAATTCAATCAGCTAATCAGTGGCTGAATAAATAGCAGTACTCCTACATAAAAAAAAATAGTTCACCAGAATGAATAAAGAATTTAGTGACAAGTGCAATTAAATATAAATTGAGTCCTTTATTCCCTGCATTGAAAGTGATTAACATAGACTGAAGGAATGAATATTTTGTAAGCTTATCCAAACTAAACCAAGCAATAAAATAGACAACAGAGTTGGGAAATTGAATGTCTGGATGTAAATAATAGAATGGAGACAAAGAGTTCCACAGGAATTGTTCAGCCATGGAGTCCCTGAATAAACACCTAGGAAGTTTGTTAAAATATAAAGTCTATTATTTTTCCCTGAAAAAAAAAAGATACAGAAGACACCAATAATTGACTTTATAGCTTTTCTTTTTCCAAATGTTGTTTAATATAGATATCAAATGAAATTAATTTATTCAATAACATTTATTAGATGGCTCATTTAAGTCAGGCGATACATCTGGTAACCTGGCTTAAGTGAACCAACTAGCTCTAACTATTCAAGAAAAAGAAACATTTAAAATAAAAGATATAAGATATTGATTTTCTAGTTACTTTTTGTTAGCAGTGTTTGCAAGGTGAATTGTAAAATATTATTTATGAGTTTGGATATAAGAACTACCTTTTTGGTCTTAGCCTCAACAGAAAAGTAGGAAGTGACCTAAGTTTAGGTGTGACATGCAATTATTATAGTTTGTGTGTGAACTTGGGTAAATTTTTAAACCTATCATTTATCTCATGATGAAAACTGAAATAAAAACTTATGGCCCTGAATCATACATCTAAAAAAGTGTGTGTGTGTGTGTGTGTATATGTGTGTGTGTATGCTTATATATACATATATATGTAAAGTAGAATTTGATATGGTCATAGAAATCATCTTGCCAAATAGTTATGTTATTTTAAACAAATTTTCAGAAAATCTTGAGAAACACAGATCCACCTCAATGGAAGAGCATGTGTCTCACTTGTATGTATCTCTGGGACACAATGTGTCTATGGGAAGGAAGGAAGAAATGAAAGGGAGGGTGGGAGGGAGGGAGGGAGGGAAGAAGGAAGGAAGGAAGGAAGGAAGGAAGGAAGGAAGGAAGGAAGGAAGGAAGGAAAGAATTAGTGTATTTGAAAGCACAAAGTATATCAGTAAAGGAGTGAAGAAATAAGAGAAGGAAGGAATGGAAGCCAGTGAAAGACAGGCTTGGAAATAAAGAAGACAACACATAATCCTGCTAACAAACCATGTAAATCATTAAGTATATGAATAAACTAGATTTTTATATTCAATTTCACTTAGAAAATGTCTGAAGAACTCTTGTTCACCTGTAAGAGGACACAGTCTAGTCATCACTGTTATCACAGATGATAGTCTTTAAAGACTGCAATTCTCAACAGATGCAGTGGTAATACAAAGGAGGAACCTTAACATAAAAGAGAAATGAAAGTACTGACATCAAATTTAACTTAACTCCAGTAACCCTTTAGAGGAAGTTTTTCCAGAACTCTGGATGCTGAATTATCAAATTGCTCTCAACGGTTTCTAAAAAAGGAGTTATCATGATAGCAATTGCAAAAATACATAATGTATACGATTTTAGCAGTTGTAATTTGCAGATCACATTCACACATCAATAATATTCCATTTCAAACAATTCAAGTTGCTCTGAAAGAAAAGAGGAGGTTCATGGCATTTTTTTTTGCATCCTTGAGTCTAAGTACTTCAGATTACATAGAGTATAGATGATTTTTATATAATTTATATCCCTGAAAAGATCATGATCATGCCAACTATGTATTATCAAAAGATTTTTTTCTGCATGTTCAATGTGATTTACTTCCAAGGTCAGCATATTTCAACACCAACAATATCTGTTGATGGCAGATACATTACCACCACTTATCTAATAAAATGAAGTAAAAACACTTGAAGTTTCTTTGCATGAAGTGCAAGTTTTTAAGTTGTCAATACCAGAGCACTAAACAAGTGTAGATTCTAACTTTCAAGGCAAACTTTTCTTAGCAAATCAAAGGTCTTTAAATAAACAATTCAAATAATGCAGTATATTGTCTATTAAGAATCATTGTAAATTAACCATTTCAAGAAAAATGTTTACATGACTTTCATATTAGGTAATGGTAATGGTCACTCTCTAACTGTGATGACTTAGAAATACAAGTAGTTTTTTTATAATGTCATCAATTTTAATTAATATTAGGAAAAAGATAATATCAACCTAAATCCTTTTTTGTATGTCTACTTCTTGCTTTATTTTTCAAAATAATACGCCCTGTGATTTGCAACACTGTTAATGGTTAGGTTCCATCTTAATTGTTTGACCAGATTTTTAATCCAATTAATATATTTATGAGAGAGAAGCTGCCCCTCTCTCATAATTTTGGGGCTGGAGCGATAGCACAGCGGGTAGGGCGTTCGCCTTACAAGCGGCCAACATGGCTGACCCGAGTTCGATTCCTCCGCCCCTCTCGGAGAGCCCGGCAAGCTACCGAGAGTATTCGATATGACAGACACAGTAACAACAAAGTCTCCAATGCAGACGTTACTGGGCCCACTCGAGCAAATCGACGATCAATGGGAGGGCCTTTTTAATATATTTAAACTCTTTTGAATAAATCTGATCATTAACACACTTACATCTGTTCAAGAATTAAATAAAAGCATATTTAACAGAAAAACACAATTGGTATGATGGATATGTTCTAATTTGTGCTCCTTGTTCTTTTGCTATATGTTTAAGTCACATCAAATAATAAATATGCATATAAATAACCATTATATGCTTGCACATTGCATATGTAAGCTTGATTAGGGCTGTTCTGTTTATTTATAAGAAAATCTAACATTTGGGTCCACAACTCAGGAAAACAATCATTGTTATTTTTTTCTTTTTTATAAACTTTGGTAAATTTTATTTCTATATATATATATAGAAATTTAACTGAAATCCTGATTTACAAATTCTAATATCTGCATAGATCTCGTTTTGGTCAACTTTAGCTTGAAGATAATGTCCTTCTTATACAGATAGATACACACCTTTAATGTCTTGGGCATGTCACCAAAATTTAAAAAATTTTGTTATGCCACAATTATTCTTATTCGACTCAACTTTACCAACAACCATGTCTTTTAGGAAATTATTTAGCACTGTAGCACTGTCCTCCCGTTGTTCATTGGTTTGCTTGGGCAGGCCCAGTAACACTGTAGACTTGTTTCTGTGTTTGGCATATCGAATAGGTCATGGATAGCTTGCTAGGCTTTGCCCTGTGTGCGAGATAGCTTGCTGGGCTCTGTGAGAGGGGCGGAGGAATCAAACTCAGGTTGGCCGGATTGGCCACGTGCAAGGCAAATGCCCTACCCACTGTGCTATCACTCCAGTAAAGGTCATTTACAAACCAAAAGCCCAGGTAGGTATTTCAGGTATAATAAGTTCAAATGCAACTTTGGTTGACATAATGATAAACTCCTCCTATTTAATGAAATTTAATTGCTAGCATTAATAATTTCCTTCTTATCACATACTATCAGATCACAATTTGTGTTTTTTTAAATTTTTTACATTGTTCTTATGCATTTCCCATATTGGAAAAAATTAAAAAGTCATTGTTTTATAGGCTTACCTTTGCCACGGATAAATAAACCATTTAACAGATCAAGCTATGTCCTTTATTAATTGTTATTTAGTGAATAAGATAAATTATTTAAGGTTTTTTGATTTCTAATAGCTTACAAGCTAGTATAATAAAATAAATAATAATTACTTTAACAATTTGAAATAACATAGTTTTATTCCCTTTAAAAATGCCTGTTTTCCCATTGCTACATATTATAATGTTTCAAACATTTTGAAAGAGGATAAAGAAATTAAATAATTTGTGGGATTATTTTGTGTAAATATTAATAATGACCTGATAGTCCTTTATGTTTATTATCTTAGTGGCTGTCAGATAAAGCTTTATTTTTAATTTGTTTTCTGTATTTAAATATTGTGTCTTACAAAGTTGTTCATAATATAGTTGTTTCAGGCATTCTATATTTCAATACAAGCCTCACCACCAGTGTGACCTCTACCATTGATCATAGCTTCCCACCCACTCCACAAGCTTGCCCCACTTAGCAGGCACAAAATAATTTATATTGCTTGTTAGGACAAAATTACTAATGGAATTATTGAAAATATTTCAGTAAGAAAAAATATGTAAAATTGTTATCTATCTCACAATGAGCTCATCAAAGACAGATCTCACGTTTTCAGTTTTGTTGAGTTTGTGTTTTGAATATATGGATACACCCCTCTCCTATATAAAGTACATTGAGAAAAACATAGGCAGGATATTTAAAGATTTGAACTTCAAAGGTGTCCTCAATAATCTTATACCACAGCTGAGATAACACAATAAAAAAAAATAACAAATAGAAATACATAAAATTAAAGAATTCCTGAATGACAAAACCAAAACCAAAACCAATCATAACTAGACTAAAACTAAAAGACAGCTAACTGAATGGGGAAAAATATTTCTGTTCAACACATGAGATAAAAGTTTGATATCCAGATAATGTAAAGTACTCACAAAGATCAACAGCAACAACAAAAATAAATTCAAAAACTCTATCAAAAAATGGGAAGAGAAAATGGATAGGCACTTCTCAGAGGAAAATAGGTGGATGGCCAGTAGGCACATGAAAAAGTGGTCAGCATCACTTACCATCAGAGATACCCAAATCAAGATGACAGTGGTTTTTTTTTCACTCCTTCTGGCCACGTCTTCCCATTATCAATTCTAGATCTTACCTAGAATAGTATCACTATATCACTGTCATCCGGTTGTTCATCAATTTGCTCGAGCGGGCATTAGTAACAACTCCATTCATCCCAGACCTGAGATTTTAGCAGACTCTCATTACTCGTCCTTCCCAATAGTGCCATATCAGAGGCTCTTTCAGCGTCAGGGGAATGAGAACCGTTATTCTTACTGTTTCTGGCATATCGAATATGCCACGGGGGAGCTTGCCAGGCTCTGCCGTGCTGATTAAGAGGGTAAATTGAGTAATCTAAATCTACCCTTCTAATTGACCTTCTTTAAGTAGGAGCATTAAGAAGGGACAATAAAGAGACACAGCAGTGAATCCCAGAAGACTGCCACTCACTGGAGACCTCTCTGGACCTGTACCGAGCCAATAACACCAGGGAACCTCAGATGGAGCAGATGTGCCCTTTCTGCCCACTCCAGATGAAACCCCGGCAGCCACGAGCTTCCAGAAGTAAAACACAGGTACGTGGTTTAAGGACTGACTCCAGGCCACATGGCAGCAGCAGAGACAGGTGGTCCTTCCCGTCTCCCTGCCAGCTTGTGGTCCTGGCTGTCATACCCACAGTCTGCCTCCCAGTGCCACCTCAGGGCCTCAAGGGCCTTGATCCAGACTCCCAAATAAATCCCAAAATGGATTAGCTCCCCACAGAGATTTCTCTGGACCCCAACCATTTACAATTTTAGAATTCCATACATTCTCATGATATTCATAATAAGCAATAGTGAATAAGTTATCTGCATTTGCTTTTGGCAGGCAGGCTTGAATGGTTGTGGAAAAATTCAAGCAAACCATAATACCCAAAAGTAGAGAAGGAGTATGGGGGAAATTGTCTGACATAGAGGCAGGGGAAGGGCTGGGATGGGGATGTGATACTGAGACACTAGTGGTGGAAAATGTGCACTGGTGGAGGGATGGGTATTCAATCATTATATGACTGAAATTCAAACATGAAAGCTTTGTAACTGTATCTTATGGCGATTCAATCAAAAGAAATAATAAAGGAATGCACAATAAAGATAACAAAGGCCTAATGTCAAATAAAAATCAAACCAACTTTTCTATAGTTAGACGTATTCCTGGATTAGGCTTATAATATGTAAGGTCAATGAGTCATATGTGTCACACTGTTGAAAAGTAAGGAAAGGGTAGGCTTTCCCCTACTCTGGTGCCTTACTTTGACTACATCAGCCTATACTGCTATAGTCAGGGCTTACTTCTGATTCTGTCTGTTCAGGGAACCATAGACAGTACTGGAGATTAAACCAGGGTAAACAGCAGTCTAGGCAAGCACCTTAACATTTGTATTAATTCTCCAGTTCAAGGTATGCTTCTTTTGGTGGTGGGGAGGTGAGAAGAGTGGGCTCTTGGTGAAACTTAGAGGCCACCAGGAACAGGCCCAAAGGTACTGATTGTGCGGGTGGGGATACTGTTAATATGTATCCTCTAGAAGTCAAATCTAGGGCCGCTTGAACCATATCCTCTACCCAAGGGTTAACTTCTTATTAGATAACTGTTCTCATCCTTAGATGCCCTGCATCTCATAGATACTCCATCATAATTTTTCATAATGAAATTTGACCTAGAACTGTTTTCCAAAATTATAGGAACTATCCCATACCATAGGTGACTGGTATTATTAGTGAACTTTTTCCTTTCTTTTATCTTATTGAAGATTTTCCCCTTCAAATATGTAGTCTGTATATAATGAATTCGTTGAAAATAAATATTGTTCTGTTGGGCTGGAGTGATAGCACAGAGGTAGGGCGTTTGCCTTGCATGCAGCCAACATGGCCGACCCGAGTTCGATTCCTCTGCCCCTCTCGGAGAGCCTGGCAAGCTACCGAGAGTATCTCGCCCTCACGGCAGAGCCTGGCAAGCTCCCTGTGACGTATTCGATATGCCAAACACAGTAACAACAAGTCTCAAGATGGAGATGTTACTGGGCCCGCTAGAGCAAATTGATGAACAATGGGAGGACCGTGTCCATATTGTTCCTATATTGTTCTGCTACTTTAAAGGTTTTTAAAGAGTATGGAACTTCCTGGTCATCCTTGTACACTGAAGTTTAAGAGCTAACTCCTTATTTTATATCGCACCTCTCTGAAAGATATCAACTATGAGTTATGTTCAAAGTAAAGTAATATGATTTGCTCAATGGATAAGTACTTAAAGTAAATTATAAAGGAAAGATAGGACAGAATTTGTTACAGAAACATCTTCAGTTTGATTTTTCTGTTTACATTTATTCAATAGAAGATAAATAGTTGTATATGTCACTTTTTGTGATGCTCAAAAGTCAGGTATTTTCCCTCTACCACAAAACTATTAATGCTGTCATTAATGCCTTGAGAATAGCTCTCCTCACAAACCCCCTCACACTCACTGAGGGAAAATATTCTTGAGGTACTTAATAGAAATTATTTGTTCTCTTTTTCTTGGGAATGTGTAAATAATATTTTTTCTCAAATTCCTGGATATTTTCATAAAACTCTGAAATGAATATCTAATTGGAATTAGATATTCTTTCAATTCTATTTATGCAGAAATTCTTCACCTGCTTCCAGCTGACTCTTTCATTGACCTAGAAAAGCTAAAATTATCTGTTCAGCAAAATGTTTCTGATTCTTTTTGGAAGCTCCAACACATTGCACTGGAGAAGCACAATAAGAGGGATCTATATTGAAATATGAGAAACTTTTTGCACTTTTGTTATAATCATGTTTGAAGCAGCATTAATTACTATTCATAAATTTTTTTATGATTCTGATTTCACAGCTAAATTTGGGAGAATAAATCTGCTGTACTTTCTTTTTGTTTGTTTGTTCTATTGGTCATGCTGTGTCAGTGCTTACTCCTAGTTCTATGCTCAGGGAAAATTCCTAGGAGAGTTAAGGGTACCATATGTGGATATAAAAATTCAAATGAGGTAGGTCAAAAGTAAGGCAAACTCCTTAATGTCTGTAATATTTCTTGATTAGGAAAAAACGTAATTTTTAACTCTTTCTTTAATTTATAGTAAAAATATACACATAGATCAAATTGTACAAAGGAAATTAAATCCTTATTAAATAACACCAATAAATGTTTATTTTCTATTATTTTAACAAAACATAAATTCCACAAACTTAAGTAAAAAATTGTGAAACTATAGCAAATTTTCCTTCTCACAACCAATGTTGCTTTTATTTTTTAAAAAGAAATGTGTAATGTTTTGTGTAATGCTTTCTGTAACGTTTTGCTTTCTAATTGTTGAGAAATATTTTAAAAATCACTGCAGATTATAAAAAATATATACATTCAAGCATTTAACTTTGGGTATTTGAGAGAAAATTAGAATGGAATCCTAAGTGTTTTGATATTTGTAATTAGTGCATAAATTTGATCAATTATGTTTGACATTGTTTCATTAATAAATACTTCTAAGCATAAAGGTGCTATGTTCAGTGTCAGTGGATCAACATCCTTATCTAATGACTTTATGGTGCTACTGTTATTGTTTTCCTGATCTTGTTTCTTTATCTTTTAAAAACTCTTAAATCAAGGGAATTTTTTTTGTTTTGTTTTGTTTAGCACACTCACCAGAATTCAGGGCTTATCCCTGCATGCTCAGGTTTTATTCCTGGAGTATTATGCAGTGCTGGGGATGAAATTCAGTGGGCTGTATGACAAGCTTCAAGACAGATCCTTACTTGTTTTTTATTAATTCTATGGCCCCAAGGACATATATTTTATTTCCATTCTCTGGGTAATTTACCTTCCACTCAGCTCAATAAATTACTCTCCACAAGCACAAAAATATAACTTATTTATATAATTTCAAGATGCATTATCAAAATACAGTGGAAAACTCTAAAGAAGAGATAGTAACTCAGTTACATGATGTGGATAAGTTGTATGCAAAAATGTATTTGCTTTAGTTGTAAATATGTGCTGCAGAGGATAGGGATATTATTTCCTACAAAGAGGATGAAGGGCATATTTATATCTGTATTTTGGAAAGGCATATTTGACATAGGCTGTATGATACTGAAAAAATGAATATAAGTGTTAGATTTTAAAATAATCACTGCATTATAGATAATTAATTACTTAAAATTTTCTTAGTGCTAGCTAATAATTTTTTTGATTTAATTGCTCCTGGTTGACATTTATTTTTGTGAAGATTAGAAAATAATGTGTGACATCTCTAATCATGATCACAATCATGATCATCCTGTTGTTTGTCGATTGCCTCAAGCAGGCACCAGTAACGTCTCCTTCGTCCTAGCCCTGAGATTTTGAAAAGTGCCATATTCAAGGCTCTTTCAGGGTTAGGAGAATGAGACCCATCATTATTACTGATATTTGGCATATTGGGTACACCATGGGGAGTTTGCCAAACTCTGCTGTGCAGGCAGGTTACATTCGGTAGCCTGCCAGGTTGTCCAAAGTAAGAATGAGATAATAAGGTGTCATGTAGCCGCACATGCAGCTGCATGTGCTTCCGGGAGCGGGTTTTTATAGTCTCTGGGTCCTGGCCGTTGATGGGATTACACAGCACCAGGGGGCCAGTTGGTGGGTGTCACCCCTGCCTACGGGAAGATGGAGGCTCTGGGTGGAGGACGCTCAGCCCCTGATCCAAGCAGGCTTGGAGATCTCAGCCCTGGGACCCGCATGGCTTTGTTCCCCTGCCGGTACCTTCATGCATGTGGAGAGTGGTCTCAGCATGGTGGTGGCTGGTTCTGGAGGTCTTCGGCTGCCGGAGGTTTGCTCGGGTCGGGGAGGGAAACTCAACCCGCCCCCCTCCAAGGGGCCCCAACATCTCTAATATCATCAAAAACTAAACTGGTAAGTGCTATGATTGGGATGGAACATTTTATTCTTTGTAGTTTTTCTTATTATGATATTTAATTCCTTTAAAATTAATTTACTTTTCAGGGGCCAGAGTGATAGTGTAGCAAGTAAGGTGCTTACCTTACACACAGTAGACCTGAGTTTAATAAACTTGATTCCTGGCATCCCATATGTTCCTTTGAACCCACAGGAGTAATTCCTGAGTGCAGAGCCAGGAGTAACCCTTAAGCATTGCTGTTTAAAACCAATTATAAGAGTCAAGAGTAAATCTAGTCATATCCAATTCTTATACTAGAACTTAACAACAATGAAGAAATTTTTTAAGTATTTTTTTTAATATCTTTGAGTTCTATGTGTGTATTTTTGTGGGAATAAAAAAAAAAAGGAAGCCTCAATTTTTCCCCTTGCCATTGTGCTTGGCAGTTCCATTTTAGCTTACTGAAGTCTAAGTTTTAAGTATTTCTTCAAAGTCATGCACTCTCTCTCTGAGACTAAGTAGTTCACATTTTTAGAAGACCATTAATTCTGTCCCAGCTCCAGGAATACAGGAGACCTGGAGATAAGGGACAGTACCCAGGCCCTAAATATACACAGGCTGCTAGTCTTATCTTAACAACACAGATAGGTCCTAAATTAACAAAGCATCTCTGGGGAAAAAAAATGATAATCCTCTTATACTTAGCTTGATAAGTAACAGAATGTCCCTGGTTTCCTATTAAAAAAAAGAAAAGAAAAGAAAAGAAAAGAAAAGAAAAGAAAAGAAAAGAAAAGAAAAGAAGAGAAGCGATATTTAACTTAGTCCTATACTAAGTTGCTCACCTGCTGGGAGTTTCTTTCCATTCCACTTGCAAGTATGCTTTTCTATTTTTCTAACTATGAATCTAAGAATCTTTAGTACTCAATGTTTATGTTCTTGAAAATATGAAGAACCTGGGAGCTGTGAATGAACATAGAGACCCACATCACAGCTCCTGCTTCACTAATTAATGCATGTTCCTTCAAAATAAGAACTATGAAACACACAAATTTATAAATAAATCCCCTGTCTGAGTCAACCTCCAATACATGGCTTTTTTTCCTGAATTGAGCCTGATTAACTTAAGTGGGAAGATATTTCTACTAATAAGTTCTCATTTAAACTTTGATTATATTTCAACTAAAATTAAGAAGCAATTAATTTTAATGTTTTTAAAATGATATATGTGACACCAAAAAAATAGTAGAAGAGTAAAGGTAAAGGTGTTTGCCTGTGGCTGACTCTGGTACCATCTGGAGCATCTCATCTTCCTGCAGGTACTCTCTCTCAGAAGTCACCCCCAGCATAGACTATGAGCACTGTGAGTAAATTTGAGCACTGCATTGTATGGCTCATGCCCTCAGTACACACACACACACACACACACACACACACACACATAATAAATATATATATATTATACACACATATATAGTGTTAAATATACAGTTTGTGTTTACATACATATAAGTTATATATATTTAAAAATGAAGGAAAGGAGGGAGGGAGTAAAGGAAAAGAAGGAAAAAGAAGAAAGGAAGAAAAAATAAGAAAGTAAAAGAAAGAAAGAAGATAAAAGGGGGAAAAGGAAGAAAGAAGAAAGAAATTAAAGAAGTATAGGAAGAAAAAAAAGATAACCTTAGTTAAAAGAATGTACTTTGAAGATATAACTGGACTTATAGGTTTTGTTCCTTATTTACACATTTTTCTGAGTAAATGCATATTGCCTCTTTAAGACTTCAATTTATATATATATACACATATATATATATTTGGTGAAACTGAAATAAATTAAATCATCCATTTCTTAGCTGTTTCCTAATACCCCTACACTTAATAACTTCAAATCAATTACACCATTCATTTAGTTTACATCTGCAATTTGAGGAAGGTTTGACTGATATATGTTACCTCTGCTCCTCTCCAGTTTATGAAAGCATTAGAAGGATCTACTTCTTCACAGGCATCTTGATTGAGAATAGCTTTTGGCTTGGAATTTAGCTGAGGCTCAGTTGAATCACTTAGATGATTGCTCATGTGTAATACAATTTTTGTTGGTCCAAGGAGTGTGTATATTTTAGGGAAGTTGCTGAAGGGTGAAGGACAGCCATCATTCTTGTAAAATATTTGCAATATCTTAAAAAATATAAGGCACCTGAAGTGTTGTTAAATAAGTTTTAGAAAATATTCGGAATACATTTCTTTGTGGTAAGAGAAAAAAATGATAAATTATGTACTTAATTAGAATGAGAACTCAGATCTTTCTTTCATTGTGTGATCTTACCAGTTGAAAAAGAATAAACTTTTGAATGCCATTAATATTCTTTATTTACAAATGAAGAAACAGTGTTTGATAAACTAAATATCCACTGGAATTTAATATCCTCTATTTACAAATGAAAAAATAGTGCTTGAAAGACCAAATACCTACTGGAATTTGGAAAAATAACAAGTTGAAGAGTTGAAATTTGAAATAATCCCCAAATGTCACTACAATCAAAGTGAATAGGGGAAGAGAAGTAAAAGCCTTGGAAATAGACACTGGTTCACCAACATTGTTATAGAATTTGTCAGTGAGAAATATTATGCTTTAAAAAAAACAACAACCAAAAAGCATATGTTTCCAATTTTTTATTTTAGATTACATTCTATTATTGTTGATGCTAAATATTTTGGTGAATTCCTGCTATCTATACCTGATAAGTTCCTTTGTTTAAGTAAATGCATTGTGGCTTTCTATTTTCTGCCCAAATTGTGTATTTTATTTCTAATCAGTACAGTCAGTATTTATTTAATGAGAACACAAAACACTTAAAATTTAAAAAAATTTAATTTTTTCAACTGAGCAGCCTTGGAATTCTGGCCAGTGGTCTATATTAGGAGTCAGAATGAGATGAACCACCTCAGAAAATAAACTGAGTGAAACAGCCACACTCATTAGTTTGTCTGTTTGAGGCTTACACATACCTGACAATGAGGCCTTTTTAATTTCAGAAACTTCAATAATTTCAACCAAGACCTGGTCAAGGTTCAAAAGTCTGATCTTTTAACTTCAGACTGTATCTTTTACTTCTGAAACTAACTTCAAGGTCCAGATAGGAATATATAGACAGTTTTCAGTTGTTTATTCTATAAGTATAGTAGCCTTATAACTATAGAAGAGTTGACCTGCTTGACCCTGGAAAACTATTAGTCTCTGTAATGTTTGAGACTTCTTCCATAATAAATTTAGTACAGTTTTGTTTACAAAAACATACGTTTATAAGAATTGGATTTCTAATATTCTCAAAGTACTGTTTAAAGCAATAATTCATTAAGTGATTATGTGACTATATAATTTGGATGATAAAACTAATATATCTATTAAAGTAAATATTACTTTAATAAATTCAGAAGTAGCACTGTAGCACTGTCCTCCCATTATTCATCAATTTGCTCGAGCAAGCACCAGTAATGTATCCACTGTGAGAATTATCGTTAATGTTTTTGGCATATCAAATACTTCACGGGGAGCTTGCCAGGCTCTGCAAAGTGGGCGGGATACTCTCAGTAGCTTGCTGGGCTCTCCAAGAGGGACAGAGAAATCGAACCCAGGTAGGCCACGTGCAAGGCAAACGCCCTACCCTCCTCTGTGCTATTGCTAAAGCCCAACATAAAAAGTATTTAAGATTTTTAAATTTTAGTTAATTTTACTGCTTTATTGCTTTGTCATGATTAGTTTGTTACCATTTTCTTTTTCCTCCTCTTCCTCCTCCTCCTCCTTTCTCCTTCTCCTCCTTATAGTCACTCTTATTATTTATTTATTTTTGCTTTTTGGATCAGATTCTCAGGGGTTGCTCTTGGCTCTGCACTCTGGAATCAGTCCTGGTGATGCTGGAGGCACCATATGGGATGCTGGGAATCGAACCTGGGTTGGCTGTGTGCAAGGCAAATGTCCTACCTGCTGTACTATCGCTCCAGCCCCCTTATAGTCACTCTTATAAGTGACTATAAGCATTTCATAATCAAACTGTGAATAGAAATTACATGAATTTTAATCATTCCTATGCAAGATAATGTCCTGAACATTTGTGTTCAGATTGACGTTACACACGCTGGATGACTGGTAAGACATATGCTTAAAGTTTTAAAATTTTCCTTCCTTGGAACATTACTAGCAAATAAAAACATTAATAGAAAATAAAAACACTGTGACATACTGATTAACAGAACATGAATAAAGAACAATGTTTCCATTAACAGCATTCTTTGGTTTATTTGGTTTATTCTTTATAATAAACAAGTCACCCTTTGAATTGCTGAGAAATATAATTACTTCCTGGAAAAGGATATTGGGTTCTTTTTTTTTTTATTTTGCACTGTTCCAGCAACCTACACAGCCTAATAATGGAGGAGTCAGACTTCCATGAAAGTTGCCCATGTTCCATATCCCGAAAAACTTCCTTATGAAATAAAAGTATTAGATGTAAATATGGATTCAAAGGCAGTTAAAGAATATGCTTACAGATAAAGTTATTTAATCATTCATTTGAAAAAAATGAAAGACTGCTTAGGAAAAAATAAATAGTGCTTTGGGAAGTTGATATATGTTTAATTTTAATATACCTATGTGCTTATATAAGACACCCAGAAAAAAATATGCCATTGCACTACTGTAGTTACACTGACATGCCAATATTAAGGCGAATGGTATCCTTTTAATAAAAACTATAATAGCATTGATTTTAAGTGAAAACTTGAAAACTCAGAGTTTATTCCATAAGCAATAAACTGTGTAAGGATGTATTATGTTGATACTGTTTGTGTACATGATAGGTAATATGTTTTGAGATTTCTGTGTTGTGTTTTCTTCAATCCAGTCACTTTAGACTTGTTTATTTTGCATGTGATATTCAATTTACTAAGAAATATAATTACTTCCTGGAAAAGGATATTGGAGTTTTTTTAATTTTTTAAAATTTTTTTAAAAAAAATTTTATTAGTGAGACACCATAAGGTACAGTTGTAGACTTACAAATTTTGTGCTTGGGTTTCAATTATACAATGATCAAATACCCATCCTCCACCAGTGCCCATTTCCCACCACCACCAGTCCCAGTATCCCTCCCACTCCCATCCCCCCATCCCACCCTGTCTCTGTGACAAGGCATTCCCCTTCCCCTCTGTTCTCACTCTCCTTTTGGGTGTTGTGGTTTGCAAAAGAAGCATTGAGTGGCAATCAGGTTTGGTCCATAGTATACTTTTAGCATGCTTCTCCCATCCTGGGAGGATCCTCCCAACATCCTTTATTTGCTGCTCCCTTCTCTATCTGAGCTGCCTTTTCCCCTAGCATGTGTGGCTGGCCTTGGAGTTTTTTTTTAAATAAAAGGTTATATTATTATGACAGCATTTCAATTATTGTCAGTTTTAGTTATTGATCAACTCCTGAGTATCAGGATAAATTTTGAATAAACTTGTTGGTCCACAGAGACAGAGGTGAAGAGACTTGACTTTTACTCAACTGATTCTGATAAAATTCTTGGCACAGCATATGGTCTCATCTCACTTCCCTCAATCACTGCTAGAAAAGTTGCCTGAGCAAAGAGTTAAGAATAAGCCCAAAGTAACTCCAGTGTGGCCCCCAAACTAAATAAATAAAATTATTGCATGGATATATTAAACAGTGACCATATGCTAAGATCCAGAAGTGGTGCTTAGAGATAATGTGATAAAAGTAAGCTCTTTGCTGTCAGAGATCTTATATTATGGAGGAACACTAACCCAGCAATTAGAACTTTCATAAACAAACATACATCTACCAAGAGGAATCTATATAGTAGAGGGAATAAATTGTTGTGACAAGAAGATCAGAGAGAACTTTCCTGTGGAGGTGAAAAAAAATATACCTTATATTTGAAATAGAATTAGAAATTTACTAGAAAAAAACAAGAAACAAAGAATAATAAATACCAACAAACTTGGGCAGGAAAAATAATCACAGGAAAAGGTTAAGGATTGGAACTGAAAAAATAAAGGTGATTTAGTACAAGGAATAGTGAATAATATAAGCAGAGGCTCAACTGGGGAAGATATTGTGAAATATTGCATGAACCCCATTACAAGGTTAGCACATCTTAGGTGTGATCTGATATCCTGCATTTATGACAATTATTTTAATGACTCATCTATAGTCACTAAACCTTTGGAGTTTAGTTCTGCAAAACTCAGCGACTGATCTTAAAAACAGACTCATTAATACAGGGACAACTACAAAAGGTTGCCTATAGGTGATTTTGCACATTCTCCAGACAATGAGAAACCTTGCAATATGATTTATCTCAAAGCAGATAACTTGTTCTCAAGTCCTGAATGCATGGAAATGCTTTTTCCTTTACAATAATCTTGCAGGAATTCAAATTTTCCCCATCTCCCATAATGATAATAGAATTTCTGTCATGGTAAATATATTCTCTTGAAATGCTGATTTTTGTTGTTTTTGTTAAATTTCATATGCACACAGATCCAATTACAGGTGTCTTACAATTACTGCTCTTTATAGAAACTCATTTAATTTATTATTCTACTGAAATGATAGCCTCTCATGTGCAAGCTTTTCAGTTTCCCCAAAATTCATACTAATACAATATTTTAATTTATTGGCAAAAGTCATTACAGATATACTAATTTTTATGTCCCTATTTTCCCAAGTAGTTTCCAGTTACCATATTCCTGTAGATGAAAATGTATTCCCAAATAGTACCTGTCTATCTCAGTAGACTGATGAATTTTTATTAGCTTCTAATGTGTCATAACCTGGGGAAGAGCAGAGAAGAAAGTTTCAACTGTGATGTATCAGTGTCAGTCGATATTTATTTTTTACAAGTCAGAGGTGAAGGGGAAGCAGCTGCCAAGCATACTTCAAGTTGATCTGAAACACTGTGGGTGGGCTGTGCTATTGATCCAACTCCATCAGTACAGGTAAGGGAATAGACCTGATACGTAGTTCTTTTGAACTTCAAATCAAAAAGCAAGAAATTATTAAGCCCTCTTGTACCTTTATGAAGAGAATGCCTGACTTGCTAAACCCTCTTTAATTTCCATTAGGAGAAGCACCTGACTTATTAGGAAAGCCAACTTCCATTGTTGACTTTTATCTAGCCTCCAAATAGAACAGACAGACCAGGTATGTCTGGGAAGTTAGCCCTAGGAAGCAAACAAACAAGACATAATAAAAGTGTGGTAATCTGAAGGAAGATTGAAATGAGAAAGGTGACTGGGTCCAAGGAATGACTTGGGAGTCTTTGCAGAAGTGAAGGAGGGAGAGGGGGATCACCTGAAAATGGAAGGTGATTGTGTGATGTGCAATTCAGAGAGAATTAAACGGACACAAATATGATAAATTGGATCACAAACTATTTGAAAAGTTTTTTAGAAGAAAGCAATTGAGTACCTCAAGTTTCACAATGCCAGAAGCACTGTTTTGAAAGAACTAAAAAACAAATCAAAAGTAAATTTAGTTTCCACAAATGCTCTGCTGTGGAACAAATGTGGGACCAACCAGGGAAGGTTGACTGGAGAAAGAAATTCCCACACATCATCTAAATATCGTCGCAGTTTGATCATGCATAGCTTCCCTTTATTCTCCTAAGAAACCAAAATCTGTCCAGAAAGTTTGTTATTTTCCATAAATGCACTCTTGTGCACTCTTTTCTTATTAAAAAGGCATGTAAGTCCCAAATTCTAATCCCATGCTTGAGTAACATTTTTCTGTGAACTTCTGTATGTAAATAATTAAACCTGTATTTTCTCTTGCTAATCGTCTTTCCTCAGCCTGATTCCCAAGTGCCTAGGTATAAATTAAACCTGACAGGGTAGAGGAAACTTTTTGTATTTACAAAAGTAAATGAAAAAATACATGTTGGAAGAAAAAAAGTAATATTAAAAGAAAGAAAGCAATAATAGTAAATCAGCACCAGAATCTTAGGTGCTGATTTACCTGGAGAAGAATTGAAGCTAAAAAGTGTTTTAGTCAAAATGTTTGGCTCATGACTAAATATAAGTATTTGTAGAAAATGGGTAATGGGACATTTCATTTCTTCCTAGAATGGAGAAGTGTTGAAATGAAATCATACACCCCTTTAAACAATTGCGAGTCTCACACCTAGGACAAATTGTGCAATGAATTGAGATGAATTTACAGTCAAGTGACATTTTGATATGAACCTCTGCAATTTTAACTGTGAAAATTCCCTTCCTCTGTTGCTCAAGTACAAATCAAATGGGAAACCTGGGGATAGGTTAAAAAATATGACAATAATAGTTGGAAATAAGGCTGGACAAGAATTGAGTGTTGAAAGTAGATTAAGGAATACAAATGATAACTTTTCAGTTTCTGTATGGTAAACCATAATGCTGGAAAGGAGAGAGAGAGAAGAGAGAGAGAGATAGAGGAGAGAGAGAGAAAAGAGGGAGAGAGAGGAAAGAGGGAGAGAGATAGAGAAAGAGAGAGAGAGCGAGAGAGAGAAGTCCCTGCTATAGAGGCATTGGAGGGAGGAGGGAAACTAGTGACATTGTTAATGGGAAATGTACACCGGTGAAGGAAGGGTGCTGAAACATGATATGACAGAAATCAGTCATGCACAACTATGTAATGATGTATCTCACAATGATTCAATTAAAATATATATAGCAGGTAAGAAATGTTCTAATCTCACCCCCACCCCAGCATAAAAAAAAGGTTTTGTTAGAAACATAGAAACATGTTGGCAGGTTCTTAGATGGTACACTCATGTCCTCAAAACAAACATCTTGTTTGCACAGTCACAAGATGGGGTTTTTGTTGAGAAAGAAAATGGGGAAGCACATTTATTTTATTTTATTTTTCAGATTCTTGATAAGCAGTGGTTTACAATACTGTTAATAATGGATCACATTTGCATGCTTCCAAAATCATCACCAGTATGTCTATCTCCCTTCTCTACGAATCCTAATGTCAATGAATTCACTGATGTGCTGGTTCCCCGAAGTCAACTTCCAATGTGACTGCAAATAAAGGTTTATTTTAAAATATTTCATCTTCTAAGACTTTTGGAAAACATTAGGAGTCACTCTGAATATTTTCACCCAGATTCTCTAGTTTCTAATATTGAATCCAACCCCTTATTTCTTTGAGACTATTCACAAAGATAAATGTTTACAAATGAATGGTTTAGTAGATAAATGCATATAGTTTCAAAGAAACATGCCAATGCACAAATTCAGTAACACATATACAGACTCATAAATGAGGAAACAAGCTACAAACATATAAGATTTTGAGTGAACAGTGTAGAAATTCAAGTCATGCTATGGTTTGCATAGAGAAAAAAAAAACTAAGTCTTGTATTGTTATTGTCAGACTATTTGAATGGAATTAAGCTGACCCCGATGACAGCTACTTAAGTAACCTGTATTTATATGTTAACACTAGTTTCTTACAGGAAAAATTTTGATAGCTAGTATGTATCTAATATTGAATATTTAATTATTATGTTAGTTTTCCTTTCTGTTTTAGATAAAGATCTTCTAAGGGAAACAGAGAACAATAATTTCTAAAGAAACTGTTTAAAAGCCTCAGTCAAAAAAGAAACCAGCAAAAAAAAAAATAGGAGGAAAAAATAGTTCTAGAAAAATGAATGAAACTTTCTTCCAGGTAGCAAACAAAACATGTATTCTTTAAAGAATACTTTTAAAAATCTAAAGATAAAACTGTCATAATTGTTTTAACTGTCAGCAATCTTTTTATATGACATAAAATATACACTTCACAAGAAAAATATTTCTCAATTAATTAATTTTATTTTAATTCTTCAATTTAGTTCTGATTGCCATGTTTAATAATAATTTTTACTGTTATTTCTAAGTTGAATTTATTTTTTGATAAATTTTTTAATTTATCTCATAATTCTCCAAGATTAAAAATTAAAAACAAAACTGATAATAATTCCTGTGTTACTGAGGACAGAAAACACAAAAATTTAGCTGCCACAGTACTAATATTTGATGCAGTAACTGACCTCAAAAATCTTCTGGTAATAATAAAAATAACCAACACTTAAAATATATACTTTTTGTCACATATGGGCTGGAGTGATAGCACAGCGGTAGGGCATTTGCCTTGCACGCAGCCAACATGGCCTGCCCGAGTTCGATTCCTCCACCCCTCTCGGAGAGTCCGGCAAGCTACCAAGAGTACCTCGCCCACACGGCAGAGCTGGCAAGCTCCCCGTGCCGTATTCAATATGCTAAACACAGTAACAAGTGTCACAATGGAGACGTTACTGGGCCTCCTCTAGCAAATCGGTGAACAACGGGAGGACCGTGGACCGTGGATATCACATATGAGCACTATGGGTAACAAGTGATATAATACTCCTAATAATCTTATTAAATAGTGCTTATAGTTAACCAAAATCTTACTACTACTACACAAACAAAACTGGAAGACAGACTTGAGTTGTTTAGAGTCATGTTTAACATTTGCAATGTACTTCCTGGATACAGTGTTTTATGCAATTCCATTATCTCAGCTAACACTCTTTTGGAAAAGTCTTTATATTCCAATGGGAGAAATTCAGCTTTCAATATTGTTCAGAAAGGTAGAACCATAGGGACAGAGAGACAGTATAGTGGACAAAGCACCTGATTTGCATGTAGCCCAATTGCGTTCAATCTCTGGCACCACATATGGTCCGACAAATTCTGTCAGGAGTGATCCCTGAGTGAAGAGCCAGGAATAAGCTCTGACCACTAGCAGGTGTGGCCCCCCCAAACAAACAAACAAAATGTAGCAATAGCAAAACAACAACAAAAAAAGAAATCTTGAACCAAAATGGGCAGGGAATTCACTGAGATAGCAAAATCTGTAAGAATCATTTATACAATAATTGGTATAATGCAAAGGTCATGTAATATCCTCAGATATATGTTTAATAAACCACAAATAAATGGAAAAAATGATATGAGAAGAATACTTATCCCAACTAATGATTTCGAATGTTTTCTAAGTAATTGACTGTTTCTTAAGATGCAATAAACAGAGCTTGAGAATAGCAGATAGGTCTATGGAAAAAGAGCTCTCTTAGTTCTCTTGAATTAAAGATGAAACTGGAAGCCTTCAGGTTTGTTATTTATTATACATGTTATCAAAATACAGGAATAATTGCAAATTATTATTCTGCTTTTTCTTTCTATATAACACTATGGAACTTTTAAAAATCATGTAGGATATTCATATCATAACATTCACAATAGCAATCATATTTACATGCACATTTCTGTAGCTTTAAATAATGCACATGTATGCAATCATTAAGTAAGATTTATCTTATAGTAATTGAATCACAGGCTCAGAACTTTAAAGGGCACTTAAAAAGCATATATAAAATGCATAGAGCACAAATTGCCTGATAATTATTTATTAAGTATATGGCTTTAAATAATTGATTCAGGTGTTACAGCAGAAAACACTTTGATAATTTCCCACTTGCTTAGTCAAGGAGAGATTATTCAAGATACCTTTGAATAAATAGGATATAGGATATAACTTCAAATTTGTATTCATGAATTGTCAAAATCCCGAGACAGCTGTTCAAAGAAGATCATCAATAACAAATGACATCTAGAATGAAGACAAAATAGATAATCATCAAGGCTATAAATAAAAAGTCACAGAATGACAACTGCTACATATTCGTTAAATGACATATAGGGAAATGACTCATACTGGGAAATATATCCACTTAGAAACGCACTGCAGCCTATTCCAAGAAAACGGATTGAATTCTTAAAGAGATAAAGAGAGTGAAAGATAAATTTTGATCCCAGATTTGCCATCTATAAGCACCTGTGACTTGTAAAGCTTCAAGTTTCAGTATTTGCATATGTAAATGATATTTTGCTAATTGTCATTATGTTAAATGGCTTTTCAAATGAATTGTGATTTTGTGACACAGCAATGGCAGAGATTACCTATAACCTTTATCATATTCTGAGGAATGGCATGATGAAGCATATTTCATTCAATATTCCCCTTGAATCTCTAACTTCTCACAAAACTTTTCAAAACTCCCAATATTCTCCAGAATGACAAATGCATTAATTTCTATGATAGAAAGAATAATGGAATATGTATCAGCAGGGGAGATCATGAAGCTGTTTTTACCTGGGCAAGGCCTATCCATTGCATTCTAGATGTGCTGACCCCTGTGAATCCCCCAAGTGTGGAAAACTCGACTGCATAATTTGTGGCAGTGGGGTACTGTGTTCGTACTCTCCCCTGAAAAAAGGAAAATAATAGTGCCTAGGGAACCCTGGATATCTTCATGACAGGAGCAGTCCTTAGAAAGACCAAGTCATTTTGTTAGGATTGAAAACTTTCCCTGCATTTCTCTCATGTCTGGGTCTGCTACTGTACTTGGTATTGATATTCATTTTTGCAAGTTTGACTTATTTTATTTTAGGAGTAAACACCTGGTAGTGGTGAGACTTAGTTCTGTCTCTGAACTCAGAGTACATTGCTGGCAGTGCACGGAGAACCATAAGCAATGATGGAGAATGAAATGATTGGAGAGCAGAGAGCAATGGGTCCATCCAAGCAACTTATCTTAACCTGTTTATTATCTTGAGCCTCAGGTATTCATTTCTGAGCATAGTGTGTATTATATGGCAAGACAGCTGTGTTTTAATAAATGTTAGTATGATACAGAGGCTAATATGAAACCATTTTAATATTATTAATAAGGTAGCAGAGTACAGAGCAATAAAGTGATGCTTCTGTAGTCAAATTGACTTTGTTGTATCCTGGTGTTGCTCTGCTATAGCTTAGTGTCCTTGGATAAATTGCTTTACTTTTCTCCATTTCTTAGATTTAATTCTTAAGAGAGCTGTGAATCTTAATTTAATATAATATTTGCATATTATTTATTAGATTTATGCATTAATTTATATAGGTAATAAAAATTTAGAATATTTTATTTCTCGAAACTAGATTTATAAATTTTATCATATTTGCCAAGGCATCTTAAGTACTAAATGTGTTACCACTATTAATATGTAATAATAATGGAGCAAATATTTCCATATATTTCCTGTACCCAAAAGTAGATAAGTTTAGTTTTCAGTACTACCCCAAGAGCCTTCTGCCAGGATATCTGCTGAACATATTTGCATGAGTCTGCCCTTACATAATTCTCTTCCTTTTGAAAATTGAATGTTTATCAACTCTCCATCTACATCTCAATCCTTTCCTTGAATATAAAACAGAATATATTTTTCTTCCTCACATCTTTCTCTAACTCTATTATAACCACTTATTTGAAAGATAGCATCAGTAGTTTAAAGATAAAACTTCATATCAGGTTGCAGAATAATTTCTAAGACAACAAAAATAACTTTCAAGGAGAAAATGGCTCTCTCCTGTCTCACAGGAAAAGAAAGTTTTGAGTAGTTTTTATCATCATACCCAGGGAAAATGAAAAGCAAATCAATGTCACATTTGTCCTCAGAGCAAACTCTGTTGAGTATATCAACAAGAACAGTTTTTTAAAAAACCTGTTTACAAGTGAATGTATATTCCAGACACATAATGAATTAGAGAATCTTTTTAGCCCTCTCAATCACTGAATTGAAGTATGTTGAGGACCTGTCGTTCTGATTCGCTGGGTCCATGGCCAAGCAGCCACCCACCCCCCAAGCCCTTGTGAAAAGAACAGCCCCTAGAGGGAGGATGAGTAGCAGAGCCATATGAAAAAGACAAGACATGCACTCTGGAAGCCTCTGCAAGGAGAAGACTTGTTTTATTACAATCAGGCTTAGGTTTATATACCTTAAGAAAAAAGGGGGAAGAGTGGATGAACACCTCTGGGAAGAAATTCCTGCACAAACCCACAAACAGTTGAACAGGGTGTTGTGGTTCCTCACTTTCCTTGGCTGGCTGGCAGTTAGCTTGCTCAATGGTCCCTGACTTTAGACCAAAGAGCAGGAAGGGATGAGGAGGGAGGGAGGGATCACTGCCTTGAAGTTAAGAGGCTTGGGCCAACTCTCCAAGGCTCACCCTCGACCCCAGCACCCCCTGAAGAACCCCGCAAGGAAACACAAGGCCATTTCATAAAAATATGAATCTTTTACCAAGTAGCATAAGGTTTAATTTGAGTTGTGAGCACTGACATTACTGTATGAGAAGGAATTAAAAAAATTAAGACTGAATTATTTTCCAGGGAAGCATGGGCCACTATCTGCAATTCCTCTTTTGGGCATTCTTCTTTGACTAATTCTGCCTTAATTTTGAAGTGTAAAATTATTGAAATATGATGATATCTTTAAAAATAATCATTGCACCAGAAAAGAAAGCATTTTATTAAGCTTCTTAAATTATATTTTAATTTTTAAAACCTATAAAGGTAAAAAAGAGAGTCCCCGCTCCCCCATCTCAATATCACCCATTTGAAATTTCAGAGAATTACAAGTAAAATAAAGCCAGACATGTATCATGAATCAAGAAAAATTGTATTTTAAGTTGTGAAAAATAAAGATAAAAAGAGATTCCCAAATTCAAAACAAATACAGCATAAGAAATAAGATAACTCCTATGGTTATTGGTAGATCTTTCAGGAAAATATTTTATTTCCTAAAGAGAATAAAATAACAATTGCATTATTGAATGTAAAAAACTTCCAGCCAAGAATAATCTACCAAGTTACAACTTACATTTCAAAGAGTAGTTACTAGGAACATTAGAAACAATAAATATCCAAAATAATTTATTTCCACTCAATTGGCTTTGCAAGAAATATTCGGGGACTTTGATAAATTGAAAATAAGCCCCAATTAAAAGTGAAATGATTCAAAAATATGTTATGTGAGGAACACACAGACCATTGATGGGAACTGTTAGAAAACTGTTAGATCAACTTGTTAGATCAACTGTTAGAAAACTGTTAGATCAAATTTAAAATAGAACATAAATATAGAATGTTCTATGTAATTTTCATGGTAAACATAAAACAAAAATATTTAGAAGAAATGAATATAAAATGAAAATGGAACACAAATATTTCATGAAAGGTATACATCAATATATAAAGAAGAGAATCAAAGAAGACTAGAGACATTTCAAAGTGCTGAGTATATGCTTTGTATGCAAGAGGTTTTGGTTTGCTCTTCAGTACAATATAGTTCCCTAACAACAAGTGTAAGTAACCCTTCAGCACCGAGCACATGAAGCCTTCAAGCACTTCTGAGGAAGAAAGAAAGAAAGAAAGAAAGAAAGAAAGAAAGAAAGAAAGAAAGAAAGAAAGAAAGAAAGAAAGAAAGAAAGAAAGAGAGAGAGGGGGAGGGAGGGAGGGAGGGAGGGAGGGAGGGAGGGAGGGAGGAGAGGGATGGATGGATAAAGGGAGGGACGGAGGGAGGGAGGGAGGGAGGGAGGAAGAAGGGAGGGAAAGAAGGAAGGAAAAAAAGAAAGAGAAAAAGACGGGAGGAAAAATGACAGAAAGGAAGGAAGGAAGGAAAATGGGCAGAATCAGACTGCAAGTATATTCAGAAAATGCAGAAACACAGCAATATATACTTATTGCTCAATAATTTCCCTACATATTAATGGTCTAAGCTCACAAATCAAAGCACAAGTTTACTGGATGAATTAGAGAACAAAATGCAACTTTCTGCTATCTCTAGGAGTTGAGTTATGCTTTAAATATATATGGGCTCACAGGGCCAGAGAGATAGTACAGTGGGGCAGATATCTTGCCTTGCACTTGACCAACTTGTGTTCAATTATCAGCATCACATATGTTCCCTGGAGCACCAATGGGAGTGATCGCTTTTGTCAGAGACAGAAGGAAAACCTAAGAACTGCTAGGTATGAACACACACACACACATACATACACATACACAATAGGTATATAGGTACAAAGTAAAAAGCTTAAAACAATGCTACATGAAGATTAATGGTAAATATAAAAAGGTCAGGGGCATTTTTTGTTGATTTTGATAAAACAGACTTTAAGTTAAAATAGTTATTGACATATAATGATTAAGAATACTTAGCACTCATGAATATATATGTGCCCAAACACAGGAACATTATTATAAACATATATATGCATAGCACTGTAGCACTGTCCTCATGTTGTTCATCGATTTTCTTGAGCGGGCACCAGTAACGCCTCCATTGTGAGACTTCTTGCTACTGTTTTTGGCATATTGAACACGGGAAGCTTGCCAGGCTCTGCCATGTGGGCGGGAGACTCTCGGTAGCTTACTGTTTTTGGCATATCGAACACGGGGAGCTTGCCAGGCTCTGCTGTGTGGGCAGGCGACTCTCGGTAGCTTGTCGGGCTCTCCCAGAGGGTTAGGACGTAGGAATCGAACCCAGGTTGGCTGCCTGCAAGGCAAATGCCCTACCTGCTGTGCTATCGCTCCAGCTCTATACATATATAAATGATATATATATGACATATATATCTATCTATAGATAGACATATAATGTATATAGATATGTATGTGTATATAGATAAAGTATATATATCATCTATCTATATATCATATATACATATCATATTATGGATTTGTATAATATACTTTTGTATTAGGGTAGAGCGATAGCACAGTGAGAAGAGTGTTTGCCTTGCACGCAGCCAACCCAGCCGACCTGAGTTCGATTACTCTGAACCTCTCGGAGAGCCCAGCAAGCTACCGAGAGTATCTCACCTGCAGGCAAAGCCTGGTAAGTTACCCGTGACATATTCGATATTCCAAACACAGTAAGAAGTCTCACAATGTTACTGGGCCTGCTCAAGCAAATCGATGAACAACGAGAAGACAGTGATAGTGACAGTGTGTCATATATATGTATATATATATACATATATACATATATATAATGTCATATATATGCCACATATACTATACACTAAAGACTGAAACACAAAAGACCATGATACAAATATGAAAGTATAATATTCAATATGCAGGGGCTTGAGTAATAGCAGAGCAGGTAAGGTGTTTGCCTTGCATGTGGCTGACCAGGGTTCAATTCCCAGCACCCCATGATCCCCTCAGCACTGCCAGGGGTAATTTCTGAGTGCAGAACCAGGAGTAACCCCTATGCATCATCGTCGGGTGTGACGAAAAAGAAAAAAAAATCAATATACAGGTCAACCATGCAAAAGTTTGTCAAAGAGACAATAGCCTTAAATAAAGTATTAGAGAAGATGATCTTAAAAGATATTTACTGGATCACTTCTCCCTGCCAAAAAAATAAGTACACATTCTTTTCAAGCATACAAGAAGCATTTTTAGGAATAGGTCACACTTTGGGGCACAAAATAAAAGCAAATAAACTTATTATTGAGATCATCTTAAATGTTTTACCAGTGGTATAACAATAGAAATAACCCATAGGAGAAATTCAGAAAAATATCAAATGTATGAAGACAAAACAAGATGCTACTGAATAAGTTTGGATTAAATCAGAGTAAAACAATGAAAAATAACACAAAAAACTCTGAGGAAAAGAAAACACTTTTGAGTTGTTATCAGATTATCACACAAGATTAGCTACTCTGAGAGCATAAAAAAGGAAAAGTATAGCAAGAAAGAAAATACCTAATCAGAGGCAAAAATATTCTAATGCAGATACTTTGTTTTGAATACATGAAATATATATTGTTTTGAAATTTTAATTAAAAAAGTTGCCAATAAGGGTGACCATAGTTTATGGAATGATGACAAAATTTAATTTTTTTAGTTCAGAGTTTATTGTCACATTGAGTATATACTCTGTATTGAAATTAATGAGAAAAAATATTATCTGAACAACGTAGCATTTTAATACATTATGAAAATTATCAAACTCTGTAAATAAGATGAATGTAGAATAAAACATCACTCAATTTAACGTATGAAATAGTTATTATTGAATTCCAATATATATTATATCAAAGTGAGATTTGAAAGTGGATAATGAGAAAAAGGAAAATAGAATTATATTATAGCTAGAGAGGCTTGTTATATATTTTGATTTTGATTTGTATGTTTATTTATAATGAAATCTCTGACAAAGTCTGTATGCTTTTTCTGGCATCATTTTATGATTGATTTACTACTCTGTGTCTATCACTTTAACCCAATTTAGATGATGCTTTAGTGCAATAAATTAAATTCAAATGTTCCAGATGCAATGAACAACTGCAAGATACATTTTATTATTGCTTGCAAAAGTAAAATAAAGTAATGTACTGGTTTGACAGCAATGCTGTAAATTTATCAGAGTGGAACCAAAAAGGATTTACTATTCATTGAAAGATTAGGAAACCTATGGAAGGTATTAGTACCCCTGTTCATAAATTCTCCACTTTGAGAATGTTTGAAGGCAGCTTTCCGTATATTGTGAATGTAGACTCAATATGACAAGGACATATTAGTGACAATTATGTAATTGTTTAAAATTATCTCATATATCCAAATGCATTTTGTATGCTGTAGATGGGGAAGAACTTTGCTTGGATGGTTAAAATTTTTCCTTACCTAGGAGAAAAGGCAGCTAAGATAGAGAAGGGAGCACCAAATAAATGGTGTTGGGAAGATCCACCCAGGATGGGAGATGCATGCTGAAAGTAGACTATGGACTGAACACGATTGCCACTCTACTCCTCTTTTGCAAACCACAGCATCCAAAAGGAGGAAGAGAGCAAAAGGGAATGTTCTGCCACAGAGGCAGGGTGGGATGGGGGGGATGGGGGAGTGGGAGGGATACTGGGATTAGTGGTGGTGGAGAATGGGCACTTATGGAGTAATGGGTACTTGATCATTGTATAACTGAAACCCAAGCACAAAAATTTGTAAGTCTACAACTGTACCGGGCTGGAGTGATAGAACAGCAGTAGGGTGTTTGCCTTACAAACGGCCAACATGGCCGACCCGAGTTCGATTCCTCCGCCCCTCTCAGAGAGCCTGGCAAGCTACTGAGAGTATTTAACCCGCACGGCATAGCCTGGCAAGCTCCCCGTGATGTATTTGATATGCCAAACACAGTAACAACAAGTCTCATGATGGAGAAGTTACTGGGCCTGCTTGAGCAAATCGATGAACAACGGGAGGACTGTGACTGTAGACAACTGTACCTCATGGTGTTTCACTAATAATTTTTTAAAAATTCCTTACGACTATGTTTCTTTCATTTTTTTATTATGCCAGCGATTTCTCAAGCCTGCTGAAAATAGAATAACCTATAGTCAGAAATATATGATACCACAGCATAACGGATTTATTCAGTCACAATCCGGATTTCAGACATCAGTATTTTTAGTGAATTTCCAAGAACTTTTTCCACAAATATGTACATTTGAGATATCAAAATAAGCAAGAGAGCCTCACAATAAATCTCCATTATTCTGCTTCTTAAAAACAAAAAAAAATGTAGTGCTACTATTTTAAACATTGAAAGGTGAAAATAGCCTAAATTAAAAAATATATTAAATGAAAAATAATAAAATATTTATAACAAAAATTCTTATTTCTTAAGGACTGACATATAATCTGGTAGAATCATAGTAAGTGGGATGAAAATGAGGATTTACAAACACTGTTTCAAGGTCCTTTTTTGTAATATTGGAGATTAACCCAGAGTCTTTTATAAAACCACAGCAATTCCCTGCCACTGAACTATACTTTAAGCCCTCTTTCAAACTTCTAAGCTTATTTTTTTTTAAATCATAGCACAAACAAGAGTATAAGAGATTTACTGGTAAAAAAATTTTCAATATTGTGTTCAAAATACATTTTATCATTCATGCTAAAGTAACTGAAAATGGGAAGAATAATTTTGAGTATTATAATTCAATTTTTAGGATAAAGCTTCAAGAATAAACTGAACAAAATAAAACAGGATATTCCCATTTTAATATGCAATTAGTAATGATAATGAACTATACCAGATATGATTAGATAATTATACATGATATCTGGAAATATTTTACTGAAAACATTTTTTAAATGTTTTAATTTTTTACCTATAATATATTATTATCTTCTGAAAAACATCTTAATTGGCACTGGGGTCTCAGACTATTTTTCTTTCTTCATACTCAAAATTAAATATAAAGTTTTGTAATTTTTTTAATTAGTGTAGTTATAATTCAAGTAGTAAGTTTCCACTGAGAATGCCTGGTTAGCATCTCTTAAATATTATTTTTATCCTTTCATACTAAATATTTACTTCTTGCCATCACACATATAATCATTCTTCAGGTACTAATATTACTATGGGATACGCAATTAACAAGTTTGTTACATATCATAAGACTTTTGCTTTGCTTGTTCTGGGGCCCCACTCAATGGTACTCAGGCCTTATGCCTGGCTCTGTGCTCAGGAATCACTCTTGGCAGGGCTCAGGGGACCATATCATATGCTGTGTCCAAACCTGGGTTAACCACAAACAAGGCAAGTGTACTAAACTCTATATTATTGCTCTGGTCCCATAATAATATTTTTTGATGATAAAGCAATAGAAAAATACAAGTTTGAAGAAAATAAACATATCAGGATGGAGACTACGAGCAAGAAACTGCTTTAGATATGGTGGCCTTTCAGGGTAGTCAACTCAAGGTGACAACACTTTCAATTTCACTTTTGGCTAAATATAGTCACAAAGCAACTGGGCATTAGTGTTGGCGATACAGAGGGGAGGTTGGGGTTGCCATTAAAAATGTGTAAGAATGTTCATGTGGGGATAACTAAGGCTGGACGTGTGTAAAGATAACTTTAAGAGTGGGAATATAGATTAGAAGGAGAAAGACAACAGCTATTTCAGGACCTGACATGTTTTCATCATTATCATCACTGTTTTTGCTGTTTTATTTGGGGCAATCACATACCAGATTTCTTAAAGGAAACTCTCTGATTGTTGCTTGAGGTTTGCTGCAAGCATGCTTTTTTTTTGGGGGGGGGGGGTGTGGAGGGACTCAAAACTAGGACCCACAATGACTAGGAACAGTGGCCCACAGTTGGAAGTTTGCTACCAGTGGTGGAGCAGTGGGGAGGGCAGTTAGGATTGAGAAGTTCATGATGACAGTGATAGCTGGAAATGATCCACTCTGAACAAGAACTGGAAGTAGGTAAAGAGATAAATATGATAATCTTTCAGTACCTGTATTGCAAACCATAATGACTAAGAGGAGAGAGAGAGACAGAGAGAGAGAGAGAGAGAGAGAGAGAGAGAGAGAGGAAAAGAAAAGTGCCTGCCATAGGGGGCTGGGCTCCTGGAGGGAGGAAAGGTGGAGATGTTGGTGTTGATGATGGGGAATGTACACTGGTGTAGTGAAAGATGCTGGAACACTGTTTTACCAAATGTTGAACAACTTTGTAATTGTGTATCTCACAATGATTCAATTAACTAACTAAATAAAACCCCAGGTTCTTGCATATAAAGCATACACTCAACTCTTTGAACTATCTTTCTACCTTATGACTTGCGGTGTTTAAAGGTTAGAAGGAAGAAGAGGAAAAAGACATGGACATTAGAAGAACACAATATCTAACTAGTCAGAAAGTAAGTGTTTCACAGAGAGTACCAAGCAATGATACACTTCTGAGAGTCCATGTAATCAAGTCATTGGTAAACCATGAGGAAACCATTTAATTTTACATATATATACATATAATATAGATGTATGCATATATATACACTATGAGTTCACTTATTTAAAAAAGATTTTTTCCATGACTAATAAAAATACCATAGTTTTATTTATTTACTGATTCTCTAACAATTTGAAAATATTCTAGCACAATATGATGTTTGTGGTTTAACTTTTCTTTTTCCTTCAAGAAAACAGGGGCTAGAAAGAGAGATGAAAGAACACTTTGTGTGTTGGTGGCTCACATTCTGTCCTCAGAACCACCTCATCACCTTAGCACCACCAGGAACAACCACCTAGCACAGAACCACAAGAGCACTAGCAGGTGTGACCCAACAACTGCCCCCACCCCTAAAACGTCCCACTGAAAATACTCGAACAAGATACATGCTTTTCACTGAATCAAACTTTCACCGTTTCCAAAACTTTTCATCAAGTCTTTTGTTATTCAATAAAGGACAACTTTATCATGGTTTTGCAAGCTAAATATGTCATTTTCATATTTGCTTATATATTTTCTATTTTTCTTTTAAATCCTCTAGCATATAAATACCACTGAAACGAGGAATTTTGAGTGTTTAACTCAATCTCTTTTTCTAATTTAGATACCCACGGCATCTAAAAAGCAGTTTGGAAACTGTATTCAGTATAATGCTAATGAAATGGCTTTGTCATATCTTGAACTCTCTAAGAAGATATTGAACTGTTTTAAAATATATTAAGGTATAATAAAACAAATTTTTATTAATGCTGTGGAAAATACTGAAGAAATCAACTCTATCACCTAAATATATATCATTTCTGAAAGTCTCAATCTGTTTAAACTGATAATCTTCAGCAATAACCCTCCCATCCATTTTTCTGGTATCATTACATTTATATTAAAGAAAACTGAGTTAAATAAGTCATTGTCCACTCAACTTTATGTAAAACATATTTCTTTTGCACTTGACTAAATTATGTAATTAAGTGTTGGAAAATGACATTCTTAGTAAATTAACAATCGACTAGTCAATTGCTTTTAAAAGACTGGCTATATAAATATAGACTAGTCTCATACTAAATAAATAATGAAGACAATTTTTAGAAAAATTTTGTCTTCCTAGTCTAGCCAACTTAAAATGGAACAAGATCAGTAAACAAATGCTTGCTTGCTGTTGTTGGACTTGGCTTTATTTTTAATCTCTCACTTATCCATGTGTTTTGACAAAAGTTTCTAAGAGTTTTATGTAAAAATAAATATTAATTTTATTAAAGATCAAATTTAAAGATAATATCTAATTAATTGCGATCACTGGGTGGGGTGAGAATCAGAAATTAATAGTGTTTGTTTATGTTTGGGTTGTTGTTTCAGTATGTGTTCAGTTTGATTTGGTTTGGTACCAGGGACTGGGAATAGTGGGAGAAGGGAGGAATGAGAAGTTAGTGCTTTTTTTTTTTTTTCAAAGTATACCAAATTCAAGGCTGGAGTGATAGCATAGCAGTAGGACATTTGATTCATCTGCCCCTCTTGGAGAGCCCAGCAAGCTAACGAGAGTATCTCGCTGGTACAGCAGAGCCTGGCAAGCTCCCTGTGACATATTTGATATGCCAAACACAGTAACAAGTCTCACAATGGAAAAGTTACTGGGCCTGCTCAAGCAAATCGATGAACAAAGGGAGAACGCTGCTACCAAATTCAGGAATTCCAGTGTGAAAGACATACATCTTACCATTCAGCTATATCCACTGTCAAATAATTGTAGGTTTGATAGGTATTACATATATGATTTATGCATTAGAGACAACGAATCATGTTTCTTAATAGTTATTTAACATAAAGCCATACATTTTAAAAATATGTAATAATGCTGTGTAAACTGTTATGATAATTAAAAATAGGTAAGCATGTCTCTATGAAAAATATTTGTAGCAAACTTTTGGAGTATAGGGAGGATCAGTTTCAGTAATATTGAGCGTTGATTTCACCAGCACTTCAAAAACTAGAAACTAATTAAAGCATTAGGTTTCAAAAGTTACCCAACTTGCCATAGAAATAGCTCAATCAGCAGGAACAAAAGGCAAAAACCTAATATGTATATTTATTAATATATATGTATATATGTCAAACAAGCAAAAAATTACCAAAGGCAATTGAATTTAGATGGGAAATAATAAAAAAAATTATCTTCAGGGATGGGGAAAGTATATTTAGTAAGCACTTTTTGAATGTAGCAAACTTCTGTTTGATCCCCAGCATGGCATAAGCTCTCCTTAGCCCTGTCAGGAGGCATCTAGAAGCCCAGACCCAAGAGTCAACCCTGAGAAAAGCTTATGAAAGGAAGAAACAAAGATCCTTATTATAAAACACAATATATCTAGGAAAAGAAAAAGTGGATGCCTCAGCTCCCACTACTATATCATATTCTCCCTGTTTCTGTCTTTGTGTGCTATTCAAGCCATAACATGATTGAGGGATGTCCAATCACATTGGTGAATCAATCTTCTTTAATTGGCCTAAAGTGCAAATCACTTCAGGAATGTCTTCAGGAATCATTTCAGAAATCATTCACATGAACATACCTCGGAATACAGTTTTAATGCCTCTCTTGACATCTGGTAGTCCACACATGAATTAACCATTATATGCTTTTGCCTCTCTGCTTCCTTCCTTTCTTTCATCTTCCTCTTTCCTGGTACCTAAACCCATTGTCTTCTTTTTCCTGTTCTATCTTTAATCCTTAAACTCATCCTTCCCCTAATACCCTTCCTCTTCCTACTACTTCTTCCATCCATATTGATTACTCAGTGTGTGTTCTATGCCAATGAAAAATTAAAGAAAAGTCTTCCTTTGAAAAGTTCATGGAAATATCCAACAGAAAAATCATGGAATATTTCACTACAGAGTGCTTTCAAAACAATAAACACTGAAAGTATTTGTATTCACATGAAATAGGGATGACACTGAAGGTAGGAGATGAGAGAAAGTCTTACTCGGGTGATAGCCCTATTTAAGTATTTTAAAAATTCTCTTTCTCACCAAGCCTCCGGTGTCCTACAGGCTTTTTATTTATGAATTGGATTAGGTTTTTTAAAAGCCATATCTTCTCAGTCAAACAAAGTGTTTTATACGACATCAGTGAAACACATAGGGCATGATTTTCATTCTTCATTCTTCTTTTCTTGGTCTTACGGTTTTGTTAGTGTGCATATCAGAATTTGGTTTAAATGCTGACAGTGCAGTCCTCTCAGAAATGTGAACTAAAAGTATCATTAGCACTTCATTACATTAGCATTTCATCTGTTTTTATTTCTTTAGTTTCACCATTCTGAAAAAGATTCAATATAAAAATATGCATTAATAAAATTTTTAATATTCATTATTCACCTAAAGAGAATGAAATTGCATTATCTTTACAGTTATTGCCATTATTTTCCCCAGGTTATTTCTAGGCCAAATGAATTCCACTATTCCTAGATTGATTTTGAAAATGCAATTGAAACCTAAACAAGAAATTTTTTAAAAAATATTTTTTATTTAATAAAAAAATCAGTAATATTTGAGGTATTTGGAGAAGGAGAACATGTATCTTTCATTAAAATTCCACTAAGACAAAACTTCACTTTTTTACCTATAGATAATCAATTAGGCTTTTAAGAAGGTGGAATTAGCTAGAGTTCTACTGTAGGCCACATGAAAAGATGGAGGTAGTGGAGTGAGAATATTTAAAAGAAGAGGTATTCTATCTTCAAGAATAAATAAACAAATAAGTAAAAAACAATGCTTTTGTAAATTTTTAATGAGCTCATATTATGTAACAATACATAAGAATTCATGCTTTTTAGGGCACTTTGGATCTCTGACTGCAAGCAAGGACCAAGAAGGAATGCAATCAGCAAGCATGTAGTTTATTGAGCTGGCTAGCCAGAGTCAAGCAAGGGTCAGGCAAGGGTCAAGCAAGGGTCAAGCAGGGTCAGGCAAGACCCCGAACTTCTTCAAAGGGAATCTTATATAGGCCTTCACTGGCTGTTACAACAGAGCCAGTGCATTTCATGGGCCACTATCGAGTATCTCATAACTCAGACATTTGGTTATCTTGTATGTTTACCTGGCTCCCTTTGATTTACAGCACATGGCACCTGCATTCTGGTGGAGGTGGATAAGGCAAAAGTTACTAACAGAGGTACAGATAAGGAAGGGTCAACAATTGGTGACAGGATTTACATCCCAATTAGGAAGAGACAACAAATGGTTTCACAGCTAAGGCTCTACTAGGGAGGGGGCAGGAAAAGAAGAGTTACTAATTAGCAGAGTTTAGCTCTGGAATTTTCCTTGAGGTCCCAAGGGACCTTACAATGCTAAGGGCTGGAGCGATAGTGCAGTAGGTAGGGCACTTGCCTTGCATGTGCCCTATCTGGATTTGATCCTCAGCTCCCAAATGGTCCTTTAGTCTTGCCAGAAGAGAGGGATTCCTGAGTAGAGATAGGGGTAAGTCCTGAGCACTGCTGAGTGCAAAACAACAATGACAGCAACAGCAACAACAAAAAAATAAAAAAGCAATAACAAAATTAAACACATACCAATTCATGACATACTAATTATTCATAATTATTATTTATATAATTAACAAGGAAGTACTGGGTTAAGGATCTAAGATATTCACAAATGTGTAAACACAAAAAGACAGCAGCGATCTATCTCTCCCACTGCCCATGTTCGATAGTCTCAGGCTGTTTCCCCAACTCAAGGGAGGTCAGTGGCGATGGGCAGGTGAAGTA
This sequence comes from Sorex fumeus, assembly GCF_029834395.1. Taxonomy (NCBI): domain Eukaryota; kingdom Metazoa; phylum Chordata; class Mammalia; order Eulipotyphla; family Soricidae; genus Sorex; species Sorex fumeus. The sequence goes on from NW_026606064.1 coordinate 29,778,684, forward strand.
AGGAAACAAGAGCCAGTCTGGTTGGTCTTAGTTGCAGTTTATTCCAATTTTCTCTCCATTCACTCCCGTCTCTCCTCTGCCTCCCCTAGCCCACTCTTACAGTCCTATTATATCCCAGAAATTTACATCACGGAGGGTCCAGGTTCTCTCAGACCTATCAGCCCCAGGTTCTCTCAAGCCTGTGTTTACCCTAGAGAACCCGGAAATCTCCTTTTATTGATCATGGTATGTCTAAAGGGCACAATGCAGTGACATCAACAAAAGGAGTTACAGAAAGAACATAGGGGTAGCAAAACATACATTTTTTTCTTTATCTGCAGGCCAGTAATTTTGGCCTCTGGAAAGAAGATACAAAACCAAAACTGAAACTTTTCTTGGGCTTGGATTTGCATCCCAAAGACTAGTCTGCTAGAGTTTGGAATCTACATGTCAAAGACAAGTATTTGAGCTTTGCATCCCAAAGGACTAGTCTGGCTAGAGCCTGGAATCTACATCCCAAAGATCAGGCCTGACTAGTACCTGAGATCTGCATGTCTAAGACCAGCCAGGTTTCTGTGAGAAAAGGAGAACTGCCTCTTACACGATAATGAATTTATTTACTGAAGGCAGTTTGAAAGGGAAAAATGTTCAGCCTCATCCAAACTAGTCAGGACACCTGAGAAATCTCTTTCTCGCCCATTTTCATGGGTCTCTATGTTCCTGCCTGCTGTGCGGTAAAGTGTACATGGGCTCACCCTGACAGTTCAGTCCAGCCCCAAAATTTTGCACTGGGTCCATTCAGTCCCTAGTCAGAACCCTGCTTTTCCGGTGCTAAGAACTAAGGGCAACTGAGGCTTAAGCCTCCCAAGAAGGCAGATGCTCTGGAATGAATAATATTCAAAGTCAATTAAATACTAAATTACAAAGCATAATATTAACTGTCCTCCTGTATCTATACAAAAAGGACATTGCATTAAAGTAAACTATTCAAAAGACACAAGGAGAGGAGAAAGGCAATATTAACTTACAATACAAGTTCAGTGCCCTAGAAAGATCTGACCTTATAAATTAACAGATTCTAATTAGGGGAAAAGCTGATTAAGTGGTTGGGGAAGAGAGAATAAAGAAGTGGTTACAGATAAACAAAGGAATTGGAGTGACTGGGGAGAACTGTGATGGGTGCAACCTGATAAACCTAAGCTTCTTGTGGCAAGGGAGAAAGGACAAATCAATTGTTATCCTACACACAAATGTATTTTTGTTTCCTTTGGAAAAATAATTCCCAATCCTAAAATCTCTGGCACTTAGTTGAATTTTTTACTTAAAGTGATACATCTTCACTCTAGGATATAGATATCTCTGACAGTCTCAGGCTACCAAGAGAGTTTTTAAAATAAACCAATAAGAAAGGGACTATAAAAAATGTTTATTTTTTATGGCTTACTAATTTTACTTATTTTACATCGTGCACGGAGAAATGCACAAAGCAAATTCAAAATACATTAAAAGACTTTTATGTTAGAGTAAAAAATGTAAAACATTGAAGGGGCAAGGATGTTTCTCAGGGGTAGAGAATTCACCAAGTCTCTGTAAGACTGTCTGAGAGAAAAGATTCATAAATGATACATCTGACAAATTATACAATATATATAAATTATATGAAATATTTCATATTTATGAATTACATAGATATTAAATTTTGAAAATGAATGTTTAAAAACTTATAACATCCAAGAAAAGAATAAAAAATATGAGAGTGATAAAAATATAAATCTTGAAGAAAACATATAAATGCATGGAAAATGCTCATTATCACTCACTAATGGGAAAATTTATATCAAAAAAATCTTGCCTAGCTGCTAAACCAAGTATTTCCAGTACTATATTGTACAGAAGTGGTGAGAGTGGCAACCTTGTCTTGTGCCTGGTCTTAGCAGTAAGCTTTTCATTTTTTCACCATTGAGAATAATGTTTGCTGTGGGCTTGAGGTAAATGGCTTTGATTATATTGAGGAAATTTCCTCAAACTCCCTTTTTGTTGGAAGTTTTTAATCAAGGTGCTGGATCTTGTCAAATGCTTTATCTGCATCTATTGATGTGACCCTATGTTTTTTAATATTCTTCCACTGATATGATTTATTATATTGATTGACTTACGTATGTTAAACCATGGTCACTTGCACAGCATGAATCTTTGTCATCTTTTTGATGAGTTGTTACATTCTATTTGCTAGTATTTTGTTGAAGATCTTTGCATCTCTGTTCACTGGGGATATTGGCCTGTAATTCTCTTTGTGTGCTTGTGATACCTTTGTCTAGTTTTGATAACAGCGTGATGTTTGATTCATAGATATTTTTGGAGTATTTCTGCTTCTTCAATTTCTGTGATAAACTTGAAAAGAATTGGCAGGTTGGAATAGTGAACTAGTGAATTATTTCAATAGTAGCCTTAGCTGTGAAACCATTTGTTGTCTCTTCCTAACTGGGATGTAAATTCTGTCACCATTTGTTGACCCTTCCTTATCTGTACCTCTGTTAGAGAACCTGTTCTCTTTAGATGGTTGAAATAATTCACTAGTTATTCCATCTGAGTTAAGGTTTTTGCTTTTGAGAACACTTTTGATTTCTATTTCAATTTCCTTGATAGTGATTGGTCTGTTCAGATGTTCAAAATCTTTGTGTGATGTTGTAGAAATTAGGAATTATCCATTTCTTGTAGGTTCTCTGGTATTCTGGCAAAACTATTCTCAATGTATTACCTGATTCTTTGAACTTCTATGATTTCCGTTGTTATGTCCCCATCTTAATTCTGATTTCATTAATTAAGTTTCTTACTCTCTTTCTCTGTGAACCTTGCTAGTGATTTATCAATCCTATTTTTTTTCAAAGAACAGCTCTTTAATTGATGTTTTTGTATTTTAGATTTACAGCTTGTTAATTTATGCTCTAAGTTTCATTACTTCCTTCTTTCTGTCTGATTTGTACTCCTTTTGTTGGTCATTTTCCAAGATCTTAAGCTGTGAAGTAAAGTTATTTATGTGGCCACTTTCTTCCTTCCTTATGAAAGTTTGTAGAGCTATAAACTTTCCTCTTGATAACTGCTTTTGCTGTATCCCACAAGTTCTGGTAGCTTGTGCCCTCATTCTTGTTTGTTTTCAGGAAACTTTTGATTATATCTTTGATTTCCCCTCTGCCTCACTGATTGTTTAGTAGTGAGCTGTTTAATTTTCAGGTGGTTGATCTGATTCTCTGTTTCTTTGCGTGATTAACTTCTTTTTCAGTGTATCATGGTCTTAGAAAATAGTCGATGCAATTTTTATGATCTTGACTTTATAGAGGTATATTTTGTTGTACAACATGTTGTCTATCTTGGAGAAAGTCCATTTACATTAGAGAAAAATGTGCATTTGGCTTTTGGGGATGAAAACCTCTGCATGTATCTATTAGTCCCCCTCTTCTATAAATTTCTTCAGAGGTAGTATCCCTCAGCTGAATTTTAGTCTCGTTGATCAAAAGATGACAGCAGTGTTGAAATCTTCAGCTTCTATTATGTTACTATCAATGTACTCCTTTACCTCTGTTAGCAGTTTTTACTGGTCCCTCATTGGATGTGTATTTACTTAAAAACATGATTTTTTCCTGATATATATTTCCCCTAATACTTAAGAAATGACCTTTATTGTCTTATAACCTTTTCATCCTGCAATTTATTTTGTCAGATACTGGTATGACCTTTTTGAGGGAATATTTGCCTGAAGAATTGATTTCCAGACTTTCTTTCACTTTGAGTCTGTGTTTGCTTTGACTACGCAAATGTATTTCTTGAAGGCAGCAGGATGTTGGAATTAGTTTATTTTTTAATTTAGTTTACCACTTTGTCTCTTGATTTGGTGCATTCAGACAACTGACATTGAGAAAGATTATTTGTCATGGGTGTGTGTGTCATATCTATATAGTAGTGTGGTGTGTTTGTGGGGTTTGTCTTGCCTCAAATAGCACCTTCAGTTCTTTCAAAATTGGTTTAAAGTCTATGAAAATCCTGAATTATTGTCTACCATGAAGTCATGTTTTGTTCCTTCAAATCTGATTGAGTATCTGTTATGGGTAAAGTATTCTTGGTAGGATGTTAATTTCATTAATTTTTAAAAACTATAACCCTCCATCATCTCATTTGACAGATCTGCTATAAATCATGGGTATGCTGCTTTGTATATGATTTCTTTATTGATCTTGTTGCTTTCAGCATTGTATCTCTCTGTATGGTTTCTGTCATTCTGATTAGAATATGTCTTGAAGTCTTTTTATTTGAGTCTCTTTTAGCTGGTACCCTTTGGGCTTCATGGATTTGGATGCCTGTGTCCTCCAGTTCTGAGAACTTTTTAGTAATGATGTTTTTAACTGATATTTCCTCATTGGGGTTTCTTTCCTGTGCCTTTGAGACTCTAATCATTCTTAAATTGTTCCTCTTGAATTCATGCCCAACTTTTGACTATTGTTGATTTATTTTGAGGTCTGTTTCCAACTTCTGCTGTTGCCTGAAGGTTTTTCTGCATCTTATCTTTGAGCTCATTGATTCTATTTTCAGCTGCTTTACTCTAGTATTGAGGGCTTCCATTGATTTTTTTTCATTTCTCCCACCACATTTTTTAATAATGGCACTTCTGCTTGTCATTTTCTAATCTATTCTCTCTTATCTTCTGCGTTTATTGAATGTCCTTTCCACTGTTTCTTTGTGCTCATTAAACTTCCTCACCATTTCCTCTCTGAATTCTTTTTGTAGTACTGACATGTCAACTTCAGCAATATTCTTTGTTGAAGTGTCAGGACTCATATCTTTATTCACATTCTCTCAAGGATTCCTTGCTGTTTTCCCATGGTTCTTGAAGTAGTCTTGAGGTGATTTTTTTCTAATACACTATTGTCATCTACCCCATTGCCAAGGAAGACTCTGGGGGAACCTCAGTGGGTGGTGACATCCTCTTTCTCATCAAAGATATTCCCTCCTAATTTGATTCCTCTGCAATTGTTTTTTTTTTAATTTTTTTCCCCTTTATTTTATTTTATTTTTTTTTACAGTTGTAGATTTACAATTTTTTGTGCTTTGGTTTCAATTATACAATGATCAGATACCCATCCCTCCACCAGTGCCCATTTTCCACCACCATGGGTAATATCCCTCCCACCCCATCCCCCCATCCCCTCTGTCTCTGTGGCAGGGCAATCCCCTGTGTTCTCTCTCTCCTTTTGGGTGTTGTGGTCTGCAAAAGAGGCATTGAGTGGCAAACATGTTCAGTCCATAGTCTACTTTCGACATGCATCTCCCCTCCTGGGAGGATCCTCCAAACATCCTTTATTTGGTGCTCCCTTCTCTATCTGAACTGCCCTTTCCTCTAGGATACCCGGCTGGCCTCTAAGTTATGGAGTAATCCTCCTGGTGCTGATCTCAGCTATTCTTGGGTATTAATCTCATACTTTGTTACTTTATATCCCCCAGATGAATGCAATCTTTCTATGTTTATCCCTCTCTTTCTGACTCATTTTGCTTAGCATGATACTTTCCATATTGTACCACTTGTATGTAAATTTCATGACTTCATCTTTTCTAACAGCTACATAGTACTCCATTGTGTAGATGTACCAAAGTTTCTTTAACCAGTCATCTGTTCTTGGGCATTCAGGTTTCTTCCAGTTTCTGGCTATTGTAAAGAGTGCTGCAATGAACAAACAAGTGCAGATGTCACTTCGACTATACATTTTTGCCTCTCTGGGATATATTCCCAGGAGTGGTATCGCTGGGTCAAATGGGAGCTCAATTTCTAATTTTTTGAGAATCGTCCATACTGTTTTCCAGAAGGGCTGAACCAGTGGACATTCCCACCAACAGTGAAGGAGTGTCCCTTTCTCGCCACATCCACGCCAGCATCGGTTGCTTTTGTTCTTTTCAATGTGGGCCAGTCTCTGAGGTGTGAGATGGTATCTCATTGTGGTTTTGATCTGCATCTCCCTGATGATGAATGATGTAGAGCATTTTCTCATGTGCTTTTTTGCCATTCAGATTTCTTCTTTGAGAAAGTTTCTGTTCATTTCATTGCCCCATTTTTGGATGGGGTTGGATGTTTTCTTCTTGTCTAGTTTAACCAGTATTTTGTATATCCTTGATATCAACCCCTTGTCTGATGTGTATTCGGTGAATATCCTTTCCCATTCTGTAGACTGTCTTTGTATTTTGGTCACTGTTTCTTTGAAGGTGCAGAAGCTTCTTAGTTTAAGACAGTCCCATTTATCTATCTCTGTTTTCACTTGCTCGGCCAGTGGCGTGGCATCTTTGAAGATACCATTAGCTTCAATGTCATGGAGGGTTTTGCCAACTTTATCTTCAATGTACCTTATGGTTTCTGGTCTGATGTTGAGGTCTTTAATCCATTTTGATCTTACTTTTGTACATGGTGTTAGGCAGAGTTCTGAGCCTATTTTTTTGCATGTAGCCGTCCAGTGATGCCAACACAATTTATTAAAGAGGCTTTCCTTACTCCACTTCACATTACTTGCACCTTTATCAAAGATTAGATGAGCATATGATTGAGAGGAGATGTCAGTATATTCAACCCTGTTCCATTGGTCTGCAGTTCTGCCTTTGTTCCAGTACCATGCTGTTTTAATTACTACTGCTTTGTAGTACAGTTTGAAGTTCGGGAGGTTGATTCCTCCCATTTTCGTTTCTCCAAGAATTGCTTTAGCTATTCGTGGGGGCTTATTGTTCCATATAAATTTCAGGAGTGTTTGCTCCATTTCTTTGAAGAATGTCAGGGGTATCCTTATAGGGATTGCATTGAATTTATACAATGCTTTCTGTAGTATTGCCATTTTGACAATGTTAAGTCTCCCAACCCATGAGCAGGGGATATCTTTCCATTTCCTCATGTCCTCTTTTATTTCCTGAAGTAGTGTTTTGTAGTTTTCTTTGTACAGGTCCTTTACTTCCTTAGTTAAGCTGATTCCTAGGTACTTGATTTTCTGGGGTACAATTGTGAACGGGATTGTTTTTTTCATGTTGCTTTCTTCTCTCTCACTGTTTGCGTATAGGAAAGCCATGGACTTTTGGGTATTGATTTTATAACCTGCAACTTTACTATACGAGTCTATTGTTTCTAGGAGTTTTTTGGTGGAAGTTATTGGGTTCTCTAAGTAGAGTATCATATCATCTGCGAATAGTGACAGCTTGATTTCTTCCTTTCCTACCTGAATGCCCTTAATATCTTTTTCCTGCCTAATCGCTATTGCAAGTACTTCCAGTACTATATTGAACAGCAGTGGAGAGAGTGGGCATCCCTGTCTCGTCCCTGATCTTAGAGGGAAGGCTCTCAGTTTTTCCGCATTGAGGATGATGCTTGCTGTAGGCTTATGGTAGATGGCTTTAATTATGTTGAGGAAGGTCCCCTCTATACCCATTTTGGCTAGGGTTTTCATCATAAAGGGGTGCTGGATCTTATCAAATGCTTTCTCTGCATCTATTGATATGATCATATGCTTTTTATCTTTTCTTTTGTTGATATGGTGGATTATGTTGATTGATTTCCGAATGTTAAACCATCCTTGCATCCCTGGGATGAATCCTACTTGGTCATGGTGTATGATCTTTTTGATGAGTAGTTGGATTCTATTTGCTAGTAGTTTGTTGAGCATCTTTGCATCTGTGTTCATCAGGGATATCGGCCTGTAATTCTCTTTCTTTGTGTTATCTCTGTCTGCTTTTGGTATCAGTGTGATATTTGCTTCGTAGAAACTGTTCGGAAGTGTTTTTGATATTTCAATTGCGTGGAAAAGCTTGCTCGAGCTTAAAGAGCATTGGGAGTAAGTCCTCTTTAAAGATTTGGAAGATTTCACTAGTGAATCCATCAGGGCCAGGACTTTTGTGCTTGGGGAGACTTTTTATTACCATTTCAATTTCCTTGATGGTGATAGGTCTGTTCAGGTATTCCAGGTCTTCTTGGTTCAGCCTTGGGAGTCTGTAGGAGTCTAGGAGTTTATCCATTTCCTCGAGGTTTTGATGTTCCGTGGCATAAAGCTTCTCAAAGTATTCCCTGAGGATCCTTTGAAATTCTGTGGTTTCTGTTGTAATGACCCCCTTTTCATTTCTGATTCAGTTTATTAAGGTTTTCTCTCTCACTTTCTTTGTGAGTTTTGCTAAAGGCTTATCGATCTTGTTAATTTTCTCAAAGAACCAGCTTTTGGTTTCTTTGATCTTTCGGATTGTTTTTTGGGTTTCCATCTCGTTAATCTCTGCTCTGAGTTTTATTATTTCCTTTCTCCTGTTCGGGTTGTGCTCTTTTTTTTGGTCCTTCTCCAAGCTCTTAAGCTCTGAGGTTAGGTTACTTATGTGTGCTCGTTCCTCCTTCCTGAGGAATGCTTGTAGAGCTATAAACTTTCCTCTTAACACAGCCTTTGCTGTGTCCCATAAGTTTTGGTAACTCGTGTTCTCATTTTCATTCGTTTCTAGGAATCTTTTGATTTCCTCTTTGATTTCCTGTCTAATCCACTCGTTGTTCAATAGTGCACTGTTTAATTTCCAGGTGTTTGATTTAGTTTTCTGTTTTTGTGTGTGATTTACTTCTAATTTCAGCGCATTATGGTCTGAGAAGATTGTTGATACAATCTCTACCTTCTTAATTTTATGGAGGCATGTTTTGTGGCTCAGCATGTGGTCTATCTTGGAGAATGTTCCATGTATGCTTGAGAAGAATGTGTATTCAGCTTTTTGTGGATGAAGTGTCCTGTATATATCTACTAAGTCCCTTTCTTCCATTGTTTCCCTCAAATGAAGTATGTCCTTGCTAAGCTTGAGTCTGGTTGATCTATCAAGAGGTGACAAAGCAGTGTTGAAGTCTCCCACTAGTATTGTGTTGCTATTGATGTCTTTTTCCAAATTTATGAGTAGTTGTTTTAAGTACTTTGCTGGTCTCTCATTAGGTGCATATACATTTATTATTGTAAGTTCTTCCTGTTGTAAAGATCCTTTGATCAATAAGAAATGGCCTTCACTGTCTCTTATGACCTTCCTCACTCTGAAATCGATGTGGTCTGATATAAGGATGGCTACCCCAGCTTTTTTATGGGAGCTGTTTGCCTGTAGGATTGTTTTCCAGCCTTTGACTCTGAGTCTGTGTTTGCTTTGACTATTGAGATGCGTTTCTTGCAGGCAGCAGAATGTTGGGTTCAATTTTCTAATCCACCCTGCCACTCTATGTCTTTTAATTGGTGCGTTTAGCCCATTGACATTGAGAGAGATTATTGTTATGGGATTTTGTCCCATTGTTCTGCTGAAATTTGGTGTATTTGAGGGGCCTGTCTTGCCTTAAAGTAGCCCATTTAGTTGTTCTTGTAACCATGGTTTTGAGTCTATGAAGTTCCTGAGCTGTTGTTTGTCTGTGAAACTGTGTGTTGTTCCTTCTTTTATGAATGAGAGTCTTGCTGGGAAAAGTATTTTTGGGGAGGCATTTATTTCATTGAGTTTTTTTACTATGTCCCACCACTGTTTTCGGGCCATGAGGGTTTCATCAGAAAAATCAGCTGTGAATTTTAAGGATGCTCCTTTGTAAGAGATTTCTTTCTTCGATCTTGCTGCTTTCAGAATTTTGTCTCTGTCTAAGGTTTTGGTCATTTTGATCAGAATGTGTCTTGGGGTATTTTTATTCGGATTTCTTCTAGCTGGTACCCTTCTGGCCTCCTGAATGTGGTCACAAGTTTTCTTCAGCTCTGGAAATGTTGTAGCAATGATGTCTTTGACAGTTTCTTCTTCATCGAGGTTTTCTTCCTGTACCTCTGGGACTCCAATAATTCTTATGTTACCCCTCTTGGCTTCATCACGATCTTCTCTTGGCATCTTTTCCCGAATTGTGAGTCTCTTTTCCATTTTCTGCTCTTTTCTGGAGAGTCTCTGAACTTCATCTTCGAGCTTACTGATTCTGTTCTCAGCCGCTGTTACTCTGCTGCTGAGGCCTTCCACTGAGCTTTTCAATTTGCCTACGAGATTTTTCAGGTCTGACATTTCTGATTGCATTTTCCTCATTTCTGCCTTCAGATCCTCTTGTCTTCTATTGGCATTGTTTTCCATTGTTTCTTTTAATTCCCTAAGCATCCTAAGTAGCTCCCTTCTGAATTCCTTGTCAGAGAGGTTGTCTAACACTAGAGTACTATTGGTGTCATCTGGGCTAGACTCTTCAATATGAAAGTTTGGTGGGCTTTTGCGTTGCTTTACCATTGTGAGAGGTGTGGTTTAGTCCTTCACGTTCACTGTTACTATTCTGCTTGATATGCAGTATGAGTTAAGATAGGCTTATGAGTTATTGGCTACTGTGTTTCTAGTGGCTGAGCTAAAATAGAGAAGTTTCCATCTAAGAAGGTAGCTTATGGTTCCTATGGCATACATAGTGGGAAAATAACGCGGCTGCGGCTCCAGAAAGAGTCCCTGGCACTGGGCGAGGAGTTGCGAACGTCTCCTGTTTGGAATTGGAGCCGTTCAGCTTTGTTGCCCAGAGCTGGGCCTCTGTGCCCGTCCCACGCAGATCAGGGGTTGAAAACCGGCTTTCTAGGTGCTGGTTCTAGCTGCACATGCCCAGAGAGGGATCCAGGCCCTTGGGGGCGGGCTGTACCTGTTGGAATTCCTCTGCAATTGTTTACTCATGGAATACGTTCATTGGCCCGAATTTACTATTACTCATTGATTATGATTGTATCATTTCTTGCATGTATGGACAGCTACTTTTGTGGGTTTGGGGAGAATGTTGATTGGAGTAGGGACTAATGAACTATTTTCACTATGCAGTTGCAGTATCCAGGCTTCCCTGATAAAAGTTCACTTATAAGATGTCAAGTTGTTGATCTTATTGGATACAAAGGGGAAGATTAAGATATGGAGCAAATATGGCTGCCTACTTGAAAACAACCACTCCCACCACTGGTCTGACCTCGAAGGCTCTGTTCATTATATGCCTGCTGAACATCATGGTTAAATCTAGTGCTCTGGAGGAAGCCTGAAAGGGAATAGAGGGAGCAATATTTTCCACCAAAATAGTGATAGATCTAGTTTCTTCTTACTTCATTTAAGGCCAACTATAGAATCAACCCATTAATTTCTAAATCCCTTTGAGTACTGTTTCGTTATTTCTTAGCTTATAATTTTTTTCTATAGTAGTGGTGAAGCAATCCTAAGTGAAAATTTTAAATATCTGTAACTTCATTTAGAAGCAAGATCTGACTACATAATTGTATCTGCTGATCTTTTTATTACCATAAATTTCAGTTACATATCCATTAGGATGGATAGATCTTACATGTGTTGAGGCCCTGATTCAAGTACCAATTCTTAATGTCTTTCAAGAGATAAGGCTTCCTCTCTGCTCTTTAGTTCAGCCTCACCTAGCCAGGGACAGGCCTTTCCATAGCAGTCAACAGGAAGAACAGGAAGCCTCCCATTTGTTCTTTATAACACTAGTGACATTTTACAGTTGACTGTCTTTCATTAATCAGTAATGGACATAATAGGCATTTTCATTTGTTTGGAAAAAATAATAAATTATTATCAAAAGCAGCATTCTAGAAAAAACTCTTAGTTTTAGGATGTGCATTTAGGAATAATTTCTTAGACTCGCTCAAATTAAGTAAGGTTGCATTTCGTATTGAATAGTTTTTATATTTATTAATCAAGCAGGGCTGGAGCAATAGCACAGCGGGTAGGGCATTCTCCTTACACGCAGCCAACATGGCCGACCCGAGTTCCATTCCTCCGCCCCTCTCGGAGAGCCCGGCAAGCTACCGAGAGTATTCGATATGCCAGACACAGTAACAACAAAGTCTTCAATGGAGATGTTACTGGGCCCTCTCGAGCAAATCGACGATCAATGGGAGGGCCTTTACCTTTACCTTTAATCAAGCAGAAAAAATAGGTGAACATAGGAGATCAATATTCATCTTCAGATTCTTTGGAAATATCAATATCCTATTTTTTATTATTATTGTAGAGTTATTTTCTGCAAGAATGCTTAACATATTAGTTACATTACCTTTACCTCGTAAAGGTTACATTACCTTTACCTTGTAAAGGGCTGGAGTGATAGCACAGCGGTAGGGCGTTTGCCATGCATGCAGCCAACATGGCCGACCTGAGTTCTATTCCTCCGCCCCTCTCGGAGAGCCCAGCAAGCTACCGAGAGTATCTCATCCGCATGGCAGAGCCTGGCAAGCTACCCATGACGTATTCAATATGCCAGACACAGTAACAACAAAGTCTCCAATGGAGATGTTACTGGGCCCGCTCGAGCAAATCAACGAACAATGGGAGGGCCTTTACTTTTACCTTTACCTTTACCTTTACCTTTACCTTTACCTTTACCTTTACCTTTACCTTTACCTTTACCTCGTAATTTCTTATTTATATAATTTATCAGTGACATTTATAAATACCTGTATATTCTTATTTCTAGATATTTTCAGTTGTTTATATTTTATCAGAATTGTGTGACAATTATTAGAGTGGCAAATTGTAATTAAAACAGTTCTAGATTCACATTTCTTATAATCCTGCCCTACCCAATTTCTTATTCTGTTTAAAACAAATTTTCAAAATTGTTAATGCTCAGATTTTTCAAACACAAAATACCTCTTGATATATTGCAGAATTAAATAAATGTAATGGTACATTCATAGCTATGAAAATAAGTTTATTTTTATTTTTGCTTCATTAGTTCATGCTAATTTTTTTCTGTATTTTTACTCCTGCTAGCTTGAATAATTTGAAAAGTTCTGTTTATAGATCTTATTCAATATTTTGAATTATAGTATTTATGCCTGATTCATGCTAGGGGTAAATTAAAATTTGATGATAATTTTATGAAAGGTAAAAATAATTTGAATAAAACAGCAGGGATTTTAGAACACTACTTTCTCACTAATTTGCATATTTTTCTTAACAATATCAGAGAAATAAATTATTTTAATTTCATGAACTCTAGTGCTGTACTTAAAAATTACACGAATGGAGCTGGAGAGATAGTACAGCAAATAAAGGTGTATGTCTTGCTGGTAGCCAACTTGTGTTATATCTCTAGCACCCCAGGTGGTCCCCAAGCTCCACCAGGGGCAATTTCTGAGCTCAGAGCCAGGAATAAGTCCTGAGTATGGTTGGGTGTGATTCCTCAAAGCAATACCTCTCCTCCAAAATATAAATAAAAAGAAAGTAAATAAAATGAAATACTTAATGAATATTTGTTTCTAAATACTTGGAAATGTTCTGGTGTGTATGAACAATTTGATCAGCATTTTTTCTAATTATGAGTAACAACAACATCACTAATTCTAAACCCATAATAATGGAAATAAATGAAGGTTATGTAATTTTTATTGTGTTGATGAGTAATTTAGACTTTTGTAGACAAATTTGACTCAGTTATATCCAGGAAAACTGCAAGGAAATAAAACAAGATATGGGATAATGCAGGGGTTTTGTTGTTATTGCTATTGTTGTTGTTTTGTATGTGTGTATATACTGTTGTCTAGATAGTAAGTTACTAAAACATTTCAAAATTCTAGGATTCCGTGTTTCCTTTATCTGACACTATACTCAAAGAAACATTCCCAACCAAACATCTCTTACTGATTCTTTCCCCAAGATGAGCTGTGTTCAATCCCTAGGTTTATTAGACTCCTAGCAAAGTCTTCTTTCTTCAGATAACATTTAATTTTGGAATTAATATATCAGAGTCAATAAAATTTCTTTTCATACAATCCTTAATAATTTTCAGAAGTGCCGCCCACCAATCCCCGCGGAAGGACAGCAGGTCCAGCTCCGGACCGGACCGGCAGTCCATCGCACCCCCCCCGCCCCATCCAGTCCTGTTTGAAAATAGCTGTACAAGCTCAGTAGTAAATAGCACCTCCTCCAAAAGTTTCACTCAATGTCAGTTATAAAACAAAGAATAACACATGATTGAGAAGAAGGTCAGACTCAGAAAGGTAGAAGAGGCCCATCTAACAGCAACAAAGCTGAACGGCTCCTGGCAGTCTCTCCTCACTCAACCAGAATAGTAACAGTGAACGTGAAGGACCAAACCACACTGGTCACAATGGTAAAGCAATGCAAAAGCCCACCAAGCTTTCTTATTGAAGAGGCTAGCCCAGAAGACACCCAACAGTACTGTAGAGTTAAACAACCTCTCTGACAAGGAATTCAGAAGGGAGCTACGTAGGATGCTTAGGGAACTAAAAGAAACAATGGAAAGCAATGCCAATAAAAGACAAGAGGATTTGAAGGCAGAAATGAGGAAAATGCAATCGGAAATGTCGAACCTGAAAAACCTGGTAGCCGAATTGAAAACCTCAGTGGAAGGCCTCAGCAGCAGAGTAACAGCGGCTGAGAACAGAATCAGTGAGCTCGAAGATGAAGTTCAGAGACTCTCCAGAAAAGAGCAGAAAATGGAAAAGAGACTCACAATTCGGGAACAGATGGCAAGAGAAGACTGTGACGAAGCCAAGAGGGGTAACATAAGAATCATTGGAGTCCCAGAGGGACAGGAAGAAAACCTTGATGAAGAAGAAACTGTCAAAGAAATCATTGCTACAACGTTCCCAGAGCTGAAGAAAACTTGTGACCACATCCAGCAGGCCCGAAGGGTACCAGCTAGACTAAATCCGAATAAAAATACCCCAAGACATATCCTGATCAAAATGACCAAAACTTTAGACAGAGACAAAATTCTGAAAGCAGCAAGATCGAAGAAAGAAATCTCTTACAAAGGAGCATCCTTAAAATTCACAGCTGATTTTTCTGATGAAACCCTCAGGGCCCGAAAACAGTGATGGGACATAGTGAAAAAACTCAACGAAATAAATGTGTCTCCAAAAATACTTTACCCAGTGAGACTCTCATTCATAATAGAAGGAACAACACACAGTTTCACAGACAAACAACAGCTCAGGAACTTCATAGACTCAAAACCACGGTTACAAGTACAACTAAATGGGCTACTTTAAGGCAAGACAGGCCCCTCAAATACACCAAATGTCAACAGAACAATGGGACAAAATCCCATAACAATAATCTCTCTCAATGTCAATGGGCGAAACGCACCAATTAAAAGACATAGACTGGCAGGATGGATTAGAAAATTGAACCCAACATTCTGCTGCCTGCAAGAAACACATCTCAATAGTCAAAGCAAACACAGACTCAGAGTCAAAGGCTGGAAAACAATCCTACAGGCAAACAGCTCCCAGAAAAAAGCTGGGGTAGCCATCCTAATATCAGACCACATCGAATTCTGATGAAGAAGGTCACAAGAAACAGTGAAGGCCATTTCCTATTGATCAAAGGATCTGTACAACAGGAAGAACTTATAGTATAAATGTATATGCACCTAATGAGAGACCAGCAAAATACTTAAAACAACTACTCATAGATTTGGAAAAAGACATCAATAGCAACACAATACTAGTGGGAGACTTCAACACTGCTTTGTCACCTCTTGATAGATCAACCAGACTCAAGCTTAGCAAGGACATACTTCATCTGAGGGAAACAATGGAAGAAAGGGACTTAGTAGATATATACAGGACAATTCATCCACAAAAAGCTGAATACACATTCTTCTCAAGTTTACATAGAACATTCTCCAAGATTGACCACATGCCTAGCCACAAAACATGCCTCCATAAAATTAAGAAGATAGAGATTATATCAACAATCTTCTCAGACCATAATGCGCTGAAATTAGAAGTAAATCACACA
The DNA here is from genome assembly GCF_029834395.1 of Sorex fumeus. NCBI lineage: Eukaryota > Metazoa > Chordata > Mammalia > Eulipotyphla > Soricidae > Sorex > Sorex fumeus. The sequence continues at coordinate 29,794,440 of NW_026606064.1, forward strand.
CAAAAACAGAAAACTAAATCAAACACCTGGAAATTAAACAGTTCGTTACTGACCAACGAGTAGCTTAGACAGGAAATTAAAGAGGAAATCAAAAGATTCCTAGAAATGAATGAAAATGAGGACACGAGTTACCAAAATTTATGGGACACAGCAAAAGCTGTCTTAAGAGGAAAGTTTATAGCTCTACAAGCATTCCTCAGAAAGGAGGAGCGAGCCCACATAAATAAACTAACCTCACAGCTTAAGAACTTGGAGAAGGACCAACAAAATGAGCACAAACCTAACAGGAGGAAGGAAGTAATAAAACTCAGAGCAGAGATTAACGAGATGGAAAACCAAAAAACAATCCGAAAGATCAATGAAACCAAGAGCTGGTTTTTCGAGAAAATTAACAAGATTGATAAGACTTTAGCAAAACTCACAAAGAAAGGGAGAGAGAAAACCCTAATAAACCGAATCAGAAGTGAAAAGGGGGTCATTACAACAGAAACTACAGAAATTCAAAGGATACTCAGGGAATACTTTGAGAAGCTTTATGCCACGGAACATCAAAACCTCGAGGAAATGGATAAATTCCTAGACTCCTACAGACTCCCAAGGCTGAACCAAGAAGACCTGGAATACCTGAACAGACCTATCACCATCAAGGAAATTGAAATGGTAATAAAAAGTCTCCCCAAGCACAAAAGCCCTGGCCCAGATGGATTCACTAGTGAATTCTTCCAAATCTTTAAAGAAGACTTACTCCCAATCCTCTTTAAGGTTTTCCACGAAATTGAAATATCAAATACATTTCCGAACAGTTTCTACGAAGCAAATATCACACTGATACCAAAAGCAAACAGAGATAACACAAAGAAAGAGAACTACAGGCCGATATCCCTGATGAACACAGATGCAAAGATCCTCAACAAACTACTAGAAATAGAATCCAACTACTAATCAAAAAGATCCTACACCATGACCAACTAGGATTCATCCCAGGGATGTAAGGATGGTTTAACATTCGGAAATCAATCAACATAATCCATCATATCAACAAAAGAAAAGATAAAAAGCATATGATCATATCAATCGATGCAGAGAAAGCATTTGACAAGATCCAGCACCCCTTTATGATGAAAACCCTAGCCAAAATGTGTATAGAGGGGACTTTCCTCAACATAGATAAAGCCATCTACCACAAGCCTACAGCAAGCATCATCCTCAATGGAGAAAAACTGAGAGCCTTCCCTCTAAGATCAGGGACAAGACAAGGATGCCCACTCTCTCCACTGCTGTTCAATATAGTACTGGAAGTACTTGCAATAGCAATTAGGCAAGAAAAAGATATTAAGGGCATTCAGGTAGGAAAGGAAGAAATCAAACTCTCACTATTCACAGATGATATGATACTCTACTTAGAGAACCCAATAACCTCCACCAAAAAACTCCTAGAAACAATAGACTTATATAGTAAATTTGCAGGCTATAAAATCAATACCCAAAAGTCCATGGCTTTCCTATACGCAAACAGTGAGAGAGAGGAAAGCTACATAAAAAAATCAATCCGTTCACAATTGTACCCCAGAAAATCAAGTACCTAGGTATCAGCTTAACTAAGGAAGTAAAGGACCTGTACAAAGAAAACTACAAAACGCTACTTCAGGAAATAAAAGAGGACATGAGGAAATGGAAAGATATCCCCTGCTCATGGGTTGGGAGAATTAACATTGTCAAAATGGCAATACTACCGAAAGCATTGTATAAATTCAATGGAATCCCTATAAGGATACCCATGACATTCTTCAAAGAAATGGACCAAACACTCCTGAAATTTATATGGAACAATAAGCCCCCACGAATAGCTAAAGCAATTCTTGGGAAAAAGAAAATGGGAGGAATCAACCTCCCGAACTTCAAACTGTACTACAAAGCGGTAATAATCAAAACGGCATGGTACTGGAACAAAGGCAGAACTGCAGACCAATGGAACAAAGTTGAATACACGGACATCTCCCCTCAATCATATGATCATCTAATCTTTGACAAAGGTGCAAGAAATGTGAATTGGAGTAAGGAAAGCCTCTTTAACAAATTGTGCTGGCATCCCTGGATGGCTACATGCAAAAAAATGGGCTCAGAACTCTGCCTAACACCATGTACAAATGTAAGATCAAAATGGATTAAAGACCTCAATATCAGACCAGAAACCATAAGGTACATTGAAGACAAAGTTGGTAAAACCCTCCATGACATTGAGGCTAATGGTATTTTCAAAGATGCCACGCCACTGGCCGAGCAAGTGAAAATAGAGATAGATAAATGGGACTATCTTAAACTAAGAAGCTTCTGCACCTCCAAAGAAACAGTGACCAAAATACAAAGACAGTCTACAGAATGGGAAAGAATATTCACCGAATACACATCTGACAAAGGGTTGATATCAAGGATATACAAAATACTGGTTGAACTCTACAAGAAGAAAACATCCAACCCCATCAAAAAATGGGGCAAGGAAATGAACAGAGACTTTCTCAAAGAAGAAATCCGAATGGCAAAAAAGCACATGAGAAAATGCTCTACATCATTCATCATCAGGGAGATGCAGATCAAAACCACAATGAGATACCATCTCACACCTCAGAGACTGGCCCACATTCAAAAGATCAAAAGCAACCATTGCTGGCACGGATGTGGCGAGAAAGGACACTCCTTCACTGTTGGTGAGAATGCCGACTGGTTTAGCCCTTTTGGAAAACAGTATGGACGTTCCTCAAAAAATTAGAAATTGAGCTCCCATTTGACCCAGCGATAGCACTCCTGGGAATATATCCCACAGAGGCAAAAATGTATAGTCGAAGTGACATCTGCACTTGTTTGTTCATTGTAGCACTCTTTACAGTAGCCATAAACTGGAAGAAACTTGAGTGCCCAAGAACAGATGACTAGTTAAAGAAACTTTGGTACATCTACACAATGGAGTACTATGTAGCTCTTAGAAAAGATGAAGTCATGAAATTTACATACAAGTGGTACAATATGGAAAGTATCATGCTAAGCGAAATGAGTCAGAAAGAGAGGGATAGACATAGAAAGATTGCATTCATCCGGGGGATATAAAATAACAAAATATGAGATTAATACCCAAGAATAGCTGAGATCAACACCAGGAGGATTACTCCATAGCTTAGAGGCCAGCCGGGTATTCTAGGGGAAAGGACAGTTCAGATAGAGAAGTAAAGTAAAAGTAAAGGCCCTCCCGTTGATCATCGATTCGCTCGAGCGGGCCCAGTAACGTCTCCATTGGAGACTTTGTTGTTACTGTGTCTGGCATATCGAATACTCTCGGTAGCTTGCCGGGCTCTCCGAGAGGGGTGGAGGAATCGAACTCGGGTTGGCCATGTTGGCTGTGTGCAAGGCAGACGCCCTATCCGCTGTGCTATGGGAGCACCAAATGGAGGGTGTTTGGAGGATCCTCCCAGGAGGGGAGATGCAGGTTGAAAGTAGATTGGACTGAACATGTTTGCCTCTGAATGCCTCTTTTGCTGATCACAACACCCAAAAGGAGAGAGAAAACAAAAGGGATGCCCTGCCACGGTGGCAGAGGGGATGGGGGGAATGGGGGGGGATATTATCCTTGGTGGTGGAAAATGGGCAGTGGTGGAGGGATGGGTATTTGATCATGGTATGACCTAAATCCAAGCACAAAAATTTGTAAATCTACATCTGTACTTCATGGTGTTTCACTAATAAAAAATAAATTAAAAAAAATAATAATTTTCAGAAAAGACTTGCTTAGATTTTGGGAAGTACTCTTGAAATGTATGCAGTTCTTTTATCAAGTGTGTTTTAAAATCAAAAGCATCATTTTAAATGCTTTATTGCTCAACACTGGTATAGGAGTGTATAATTCCTTCCTATTAGAATTAATTCATGCATGAACTTTCTCTTAAAAAGAAGTGAGTTGAGATAACTTTAAAATCAACATACAACTTGAAGAGTTGGGAACCCAAAGTTTAGGAAACACTAAGAAAGTTTCACAATTAACTGTTTAGAGTAAAAAACTTGCCGTTCATTTTTTCTTCCTGTTCTTTGTGCACTTAAATAATATAATTAAGATCACATACAGTTTAGTGCACCACTAATAATAAGGCATCTTATCCTCCCTTCTAATTAGCAAAATCTTATTTCAGCATCTTACATAAACTCTCTAAATAATTTTTTTTATATTCTAGGCATATCACTTGCTTCTTATTTCTCTTCAAAAATTGAAAATTTTGAGGACTGGAAAGATGGTATGGCAAGCAGAATGCTTCCCTTGCATGCAGCCAATCAGGTTTAATCCCTGTCACCCCATATGGTCCTGTGAGACACTCCAGGAGGGACCCTGAGTACCGAACCAGAAGTAAACCCTGAACACCACTGGGTGTGATCCCAAAAGAAACAAAAGAACAAATCAAAAGGAATCATTTCAAAAATACAGTTTTATGACCAAATAGAATAATTATGCAAAACACATCTAGAATCTGCTAATATAGATATACAAATATGCAGAGATAGTTTCAATGCCTATATATCTAGAATATGCTAATATAGATATACAAATATGCAGAGATAGTTTCAATGCCTATATATGAGTATATAAGCACATAAGTCATATATCACAAGAATATATGTTTTTAATGTGCCAATCATTCCCCCATAATGGTGATGCTGGTATGACTTTCTGATTTTTTTCCAGCTGAGTAATTTCCCTGTATGTTGGTACACTTTGCAAATATTTACCTCACAATCTGTATTCATCTCTCAAATTTTAATTGCTACTTTCATCTAAGCTCTGTAGTTATAAGCAACAAATACTGACTTTGTCTTAAAGATGTAGTAACTGAGCAAACATTGGGTGCTCATGATATCAAAGAGACCATGATAGAAAAACTGTCCTGAAGTGAGTTGAAAAGATCCTCACAGTCTGGTGAGCATACAGGTGAGAGCAGATTTGTGGCAGGAAACTCTGCTGAAATGTTCGACCCCAGAATTTTAGTTGATTGATACTTGGCTCAAGATTTAAATGCCAGGGAAGAAGACTTCCATATTTTAAGTCCATCTATTGTCTAGGGCTGGTCAGGTGATGCCTCAAATTTTATGGCGTGTGTTTTATTCTCTGTCCTACCAGATGGAAGCTACTTTCTAGGATGAAATCAAAATTAGTTCTTGGTAGGTAGGGAGACTGGGCCTGGTCAAGCAAATTGATGAACGATGGGAGGACAGTGACAGTGACCTTGACAGGTAGGGAGAAGGAAGATAATAATGATGTCCATTGAGCAAAGTGAGCTTAATCATCATGTTTGTTTATCCTCTGATTCTAGGCTCCTAATGCAATGTTTGCACAGGGTAGAAGTTAAATGAATGTTTGTTGACAGTGTCACAGTAAATAAAATGGACACATTTTGATAATATAATTATTAACATAAATCAATTTGCATTTTTCCTTAATTACCTTTTATTTTTCTTTTTTATTAGGAAGTGTTTTCTAAAAAAATGATTGAAGGGAAAATCAGCAAGTTTTCTAAAATAATTGAACTTAAAATATATGTTCTCTCCTGTAAATGCAGGAGAGAAAAGGAAACATGATACCACTTTAGGAACTCCTAGTTTATCAGGAAGGAGTGTCATGTTGACAAATACTGCATGATCTTAGCTATCATAGAAGGCTTATACTTGTCACTGTATTCATTATTATAATCCCAAATTGAAAACAGCACACACACCCCATCATAGAGAATGTTTTTGTAAATTTCCCTAAGTGCATTTAGTGGAGCATTATTCAGACACTTAAGAATAAATAGAGACTATAGGATAACCTGGAAATATTATAAATGAAAATGTTATGGATTATGTATAGTTGTGACTGTAAAACTGAATTTATATTATTGTATAAAAGATTTGGTAACAGCACTGAAAAATAAAAACACTGCTACAAAAACAGATCTTTAGTTTTTTAGTTTCCTTTTGACAGTTTTAAAATGGTTACACACATATATATAAATATAAATAATATTTATAGGGGAACATTTGGACTATTTATTCAGTTTTCTCATTGTTAAAACAGCAGCAAAAATGTTTCAACATTTCTCCTTTACCAGTTAATAAGATTCAACTCTATTAATTAACTTACCACTGAGATTTCTCTTATGAATTCCTCTGTAGACTGTCATTCTGCATTACACTTTATATATATATATATATATATATATATTTCTCATAAATCTTGTTGGTTGTGTTTTCTTGCTGATTTTTTCTTGGATACAAAGATTTTTCTCAGAATAAATGGCTGCTTAGGCCCTTACTATTATGTGTATGAATATTTTTTATCGTTCTTCAATAGTGTATCCCTCTCTAGGAGGTACAATTATTTTAAACTTAATTATTTTTAGTCCATCAAACTGCAGAGTCATCGGTGGATTTCTGTGGTCCCCTTACATATGCACATTTGTATTGCTTTGGCCAATTTAATTGCAATATACCTAGGTATTCATCTGTTTGGGTTTATTTTATCTAGAATACTTTGAGTCTCTCAGATCTGTTATTTGTCTCTTTCTTCAGATTGCTATTATATTTTCAAGTAATAATTATTTCTCTTTCTCCCCTTTCTCTCCTTCTGGAAACCCTAAGATTGCATTGTTCTTCTTAATGCCTTCCCTCATTAGATTTCTTGTGCTTTCGACTTTATTAATTATTATTATCTGATCTATTGGGGGATGGTTTCCTCTACCTATCTTTATGTTAGATATTTAACTTTTGGCCTCTTCCATTAGCTTTTCTCTTTTGAAAGCTTTCTTTTTCCTGTTCAAATACTGTAGTTTTAACTAATTGATTTATTTTTGGATTTACCTCATATTTGTTCTGTCTTTGTAAAAGGTTTACTTTAGTTTATCCCACATGAAAGTGAAAATCATTAAATGATTTTTTTTAAAGTTCTCATTGGAAACTTTAAAAAGCTCTGATAAACATTCAGTTATTTTCAGAATTTTGTCATCCTCTATTAGTGTAATTTCATTTCTTCTTTTAAAATTTTGCTTTATATTCTATGAGTTTGGATATTTTCCTCATGGTAGCTTAATGTTAGTAATCCGTTTTCTTTTGTGATAAGGGCATCCCTCAATATCCAATTTATTTGTAAACTTCTCTTGTGTCTCTTGCTCCTCAGTTGCAGGAATGATTTTCCTGGCCCATGTTCTTGCAAGAGTCCCATTTATATTGTTTGCATTGGCTTCATTTGACTGTGTGGTCCAGCCTTACTTTATGATATGCCAGACACAGTAACAACAAAGTCTCCAATGGAGATGTTACTGGGCCCGCTCGAGCAAACCGCTCGAGCTCGAGCAAAATGTCATTCTTCAAGTTTTTTATTATTTGATAATTCTGTAATTTAACCACCATGATTTATAATATTGTTAATCATACAGTTTCAGATATACAATGTTCCAACTTTAGATTCTCAAATTCAGTTTGGGTCACATGTTTACAATGCTGTTAATAATTAAGTTTTTTTTTTAAGCACAAAGTTACTTCAGCTTAGCATTTTTTAACTTTGCACCCAAGACTTTCTACCAGTTACCTTACAAGATTTCTAGTCCAGCACTTTATTCTGCATCACTCATGCACTTCCCCCCCGCCACCCCTTTACTTAGACATTTTAGTTCTGTAATTTAGGGCTCAGGCATTGTTAAGATTTGATATTCCATTACATTATTTTGTTTTTCTATATACCAGTTGGTGAGATAAGTGAAATCATCTGGTATTTGTCCTCCTCCCTGAGACTTTCCTTACCATGGTGCTTTATAATTCTAAGTTGAAAAACTATGTACGAGCACTGTAGCACTGTACTGTCTTCCCATTGTTCATTGATTGGTTTGAGCTGGCTCCAGTAATGTCTTCATTGTGAGACTTGTTGTTATTGTTTTTGGCATATTGAATATGCCACAGGTAGCTTGCCAGGCTCTGCCATGAGGTGGGATACACTGGGTAGCTTGCCGGGCTCTCTGAGAGGGATGGAGGAATTGAACCCAGGTTGGCTGCGTGCAAGGCAAACGCCCTATCCTCTGTGATATTGCCCCAGCCATGTATGAGTATATCTATTTTTATAGCGTTATGAAACAAAATTTCTTTATACATTCATATGTGATGCAGTGAGCACAGATGTACATACATATATTTAGGACCAATGTTATGTTTTGAAGGTTCATAGCAAAAACTAAAATTGATGGATCATGTGAAAGCTTGATTTTTATTTTTTTGAAAAATATCTATAATGATTTTTATAGCAGCTGAACTGGACAACATTTCTAGTAGCAGTGAATGTGAGTCTCTTCTCAGCAAACCCCCATCAAAACTATTTCCTGTGTTTTGAAATATGTGTTTTCAACTATTTTGATATGATTTATATTTCCCTAGTAATGTGACAGTGAGAATTTTATATTTCTGCTGGCCCTCTATAGGCACTCTTCATGGAAGTATCTGTTCATCTCCTCATTCCTCTTTTTGATTGGGTTATTGTTGTAGTTGTTGTTGTAGTTCTAACAACTTTTTGTTTTAGCTGTCACTGAGCTTTGTGTTTTAAATATTTTAGATATTAGCCCTTACATGATATATTGTGTACAGATATTTTCTCACATGTAGTTGGGTGCCCTTATAACTGAAGCTTCTTTTGCTCTATTAAACTCTTCTAATTTGATGCACTTTTATTTGTTAATATTTATTTTTGCCCAGAGAATAAAATAATTTAAAAAATATCTGAGGACCATATACTGAAAAGTTCTGCCTATACAGAGCTCAGTGTGTTTTATGAATTTCAGTCAACTCTCAAGGTCTTTAATCCAATTAGAATGAAAAATTTTGGCAATATTTTCTTATTAGTTGTTTCTTTTTGTGAATGTTTCACATTTTGTGATTTGTCTTCTCATTATTTTACATTATATTTCACAGGGATGGAACGATAGCACAGCGGGTAGGACGTTTGCTTTGCAAGCGGCCAATATGGCCAACCCGAGTTCGATTCCTCTGCCCCTCAGAGAGCCTGGCAAGCTACCGAGAGTATCTCGCCCACACGGCAAAGCCTGGCAAGCTACCCGTGACATATTCGATATGCCAAACACAGTAACAATTGTCACAATGGAGACGTTACTGGGCCCGAGGAAATCAATAAACAACGGGAGGACAGTGACAGTGATAGTTTTTCTGGCTGGTACCCTTTTGGCCTCCTAAATGTGTGCATATTTTCTTCAGCTCTGGAAACACTGTAGCAATGATGTCTTTGACAGTTTCTTCTTCTTCAGGGTTTTCTTCCTAACCCTCTGGGACTCCAATAATTCTTATGTTACTCCTCTTGGCTTCATCACGATCTTCTCTTGTCATCTGTTCCCGAATTGTGAGTCTCTTTTCCATTTTCTGCTCTTTTCTGGAGAGCCTCTGGACTTCATCTTCGAGCTCACTGATTCTGTCCTCAGCAGCTGTTACTCTGCTGCTGAGGCCTTCCACTGAGTTTTTCAATTCGCCTACCAGGTTTTTCAGGTCCGACATTTCCGTTTGTAATTTTATTTGCATTTTCCTCATTTCTACCTTCAAATCCTCTTATCTTTTATTGGCATTGCTTTCCACTGTTTCTTTTAGCTCCCTGAGCATCCTCAGTAGCTCCCTTGTAATTCTTTGTCAGAGAGGTTGTCTAGCACTTCATTACTGTTGGGGTCTTCTGCGCTAGCCTCTTCAATAAGTAAGCTTGGTGGGCTTCTGCGTTGCTTTACCATTTTAACCTGTGTGTTTTAAACCTTCATGCTCACTGTTACTACTCTGCTTATGATGCTTATGGTTCCTATGGGATATGTAGGGGGAGAATAACTCGAGGCCGCATTAGTGGCGGTGGCTCCGGGAAGGAGCCTGCCTCTGGGCGGGTACCTGGATGAGTCGGTATATTTTTCTAGTATCTTACCAATGTCACTTTTAAATTAGTGTGACTTTATTAAAAGTCTTAAAGTCATGTTATGTCAGGTTATTTAACATTGTTCCTCTCAATCAGTATCTTATTTCTTATTTCTGTCTTTTGATGCTACATATTTTTTGTTTCTTAATATTTACAAAGCATCTTCTGGTATAATGGCTAGAAATGCACTAACCCTATAAATCAAATTGAGAATTGACATTTGACAACATTTGATATTGTTACCTATGGCCTTAGAAGCATGATCCAATTTGGAGTGAGGATGTTAATTTAAACATAAAACATCTTGTTTTATAAGCTCACAAGCACACTACTATATTCATATTGGTCTTTAATTTAACCATATGTAGAAAGAGAATCTAAAATGTGTTTTCTACAGAGGATAGTAGATAAAGAAGATAGCACTTATCTTGTCTCTGCATATAATTGATCTGTCTCTTCTAAAATAATATATGTCTCATTATGTTAATAAGAACTTAAAAGATGTTCTTTTAATTTTGAATGAAAGGAAATCTCTGGTAAAAATTATTGAATAATGCACTAAAGATCACCTGCTTATTCTTATTCATTTATATTTAACATTCTATTTAGAGAAAGCATCGTTTCTAGAACACTATATTATCAGAATCTGGGAACAGGTGCAGCTTTTTTGCATTTTTATTCATAATTTTTTTCTGAAGCTAAAACCAAGGTATAAAATCATGTATAACTGTTTAAACCAGACAAAATTTGGAGATTCCACAACCAAGATCATATTATGACTGTTAACAGGCTAATTTCCCTAATAAGCAGTTTGGGTGGGATGAATTTTGTTGGAGGTGAGATCAATGGTAGAGAACACATATCTAAGACATTAATCATACTTTTCTCTAAACTATCTTGGGAGAAACAAACCTTCTTTTCTTCCATACCCTGTTCACTAGAAGAGATCTCAATTCATAACAATGAAGAGGCAATTAAAAGGTCTAATTTTTAAAGAGAAAAATGTCAAAGAATGTAGAAACATATCTCAAAGACTTAAAATTATTAATAGAATGAGCTAACATACCTTAACTGCCTTTTCATGCACTGGGACTGGATTTTCAGAAAATCTCTGTCAAAATATGAATTAATATAAAATCCCCAAACCATGTCCTGGGACAAGTTTCTTCACTAGTGAATCCTATCAAACTTTGAACAAAGATTTAATTCTTCTAAAACTTGTCCATAAAATTTAAAAGGAGAAAAAACTTATTTGAAGACACATTATTTGAAGCCATTATTCTGATTCCATACTAGATAATGACAAAGACACATAGAAAAAAACTACAAACCTGTATCTCTGTTAAGCATGAACATACAAGTACACATTAATAATCATAGCAAACTAAATTTAGCAGTAAAAAATTCACACACTATGATCTGGTTCAGTTGAATTTATGCATTTAGGTGTGTTTAGTTTATGGAAAGCAATGGATAAGATCTATCTTATCAATTAATAAAAAAAGGAATACATAACTATCTAAAAATGTATAAATCATTTTATTCAATATGACATTCCTTTGTGATAAAACTATCATCAGAATGTATCCAGAAAGAACCAACTTGGCCATAATCGTAGTTAATCACAAAAACTTTAAATTTTTTGTCTCATTTTTTATCTCTTCGACCATGAGTGTGGAAAGGTCGGACTCCAGCTGAATCTCACAAAGACAATGTTTATGAGAAACAGTCTCATTCCTGACGTTCCATTCGCTCTCAATGGGACAAACATCTCTGAATGAAACAGTTATGTGTACCTAGGTCGAGAAATCAACATAACGAATGACCTGGCACCTGAGTTGCACAGAAGGAAGAGAGTGGCTTGGAACGCCTTCAAGAGCATCGAAGAAATAGCTAAGAGGATGAAGAACCTCTGGCTCTGGGCACACCTCTTCGATTCCACTGTTTTTCCTGCATTAACATATGCCTCAGAGACCTGGGCCCTATGAAAACAGGATGAAAATGCTATTTGGGTCTCCCAAAGATGAATTGAAAGAGCTATGCTTGGAGTATCACGTTTCACTCAAATGAGAGAAAGAATCTGGAGTTCCAACCCCGGTCGATAGTCAAGAATCAGGGATACTGTCTCCCTTGCCAAGGCGTCAAAAATCAGATGGGCTGGACACGTAATGAGATTTGGAGATGACTGCTGGACTAGAGCCATTACCGACTGGATTCCATGGGACGTCAAAGACCCCATGGCCGCCCACCTACAAGATGGTCAGACTTCTTTGTCAAGACCCTGAATGATCGGTTTGAGGCTCTTCGTATTTCTAGAAGGAAGAGATGCCACTGGTCTACACTAGCATGAGACAGTGACGAATGAAGACATTACTGGCGCCTGCTCGAGTAAATCGACGATTAATGGGAAGTCAAGTGATCAAGTGATCAAGTGATCTCATTGTGATTAAAATATGAAAAAAATCCACTTTATTACTATTAAATACAGCATTGGAAGTTCTATCCACTTTTATTATTATTAAATATAGTATTGTAAGTTCTAGCAAGAGAAATTTAACAAGAATAGGATATAAATTGCATCTAATCTTGAAAGGATAAACAAGTAACTCTCATTATTTTCTGATAATATTTTAATGTATACAATAATGAGACTTCAATGAAAATTGCTCTAATGTGCAGTAAATAACTGAATACAAATTAATATCAATTTTGTTTTTTATATACACATATGGAAATAACAGAGAATAAAAAATCCCAATTACAATTTCATCAAAAAAATGAAAAACCTAAGAATAAATTAAAAACCTATGAAAAAATAAGTAAAGTTTTTACTATACATAAAAATCATTAAAATATGTTTTTTTGTACTGTACTTACTATGCTTAGGCAATAATTTATAATTCTTATTTCACATGAATACATTTATATTAAAATAAAATATTGTATGTTGAATATACTAAATCTATTATTTTTAAATCAGTTGATCACTTGACTTCCTCCGCTACCTCCACTACCCAGCCGCCGCCACGCTCCAGGACACTTTCCGAATGCTCAAGTCAAGACTCAATGCACGACTGAAGCCCCACAGAACAAGATAAGCGAAACTCTGAGACCTTGGACTCCAGGCTCAATGGACCTGGGGACAGAGATTCTCTGCTTGTTCCCACCAATCACAGGTGACGAAGGGATTAAAACTAGGAGCCGCACCCTACCCTGCCCTGTCTGCTTCCACCAACTGCCAGAGACCCAGGAATTGGATTGCGCACAGAAGACCCACCCTACCCCTACCATACCAGATAAATACCTCACTGGCAGACCTCCACTACCTCCACTACCTCCACTACCCAGCTGCCAGCATGCTCCAGGACGCTTTCCAGACCACGTGGACGCTTTCCGGACCACGTGGTCGCAAAGCAGCTGTGCAACACATTATAAGACACTTAATACCCATCTTCCAGAATTGCCGCACTATATTTGATAGGGTTCAAATATGGTTTGAACCATGGGAACACCTACAAGGGCTATTAGAGGCCACCCCAAAAGCCTCTATCCCTCTAGGAGAGCCTGGCAAGCTACCGAGAGTATTCTACCCACGTGGCAGAGCCTCACAAGCTATCCAGTGTGTATTTGATATGCCAAAACTAGTAATTACAGTCTCATTCCCCTGACCCTGAAGGCGTCACCAATTATTTTTTACACTAAAATACCTTCATTAACAATTAAATTGGACATAGAAGAGGAATGGGATCATTTAAAGATGACTATTCTAATAAGAAATCTACTTTATAGGGACCAATAGAGCACCCATTAGAATGGTACATAAGGCTATAACCTTTAATTTACATAAATTGGGATGACTTATCATTGATTTCTTAAAGTAGATTCCTACATAAATGATTCACTACCTAATGCATAAATATTATAGTAATCCCAAGCTACGTAGCAGAGGGTATGAGTATTTGGAAGTAGGAGAAGAAAACTGTTTTTCAATGAATTTTTTTATGAAGATTATTCTGCTGATTTTACTAGTTTATGGAAATAGAAATTCTGGAGTTGTGGAAGTCATTGCTTCATATTTTTTGAAAATGCAGTCATAATATTAGTGATAAACTTTTAAAGTTTATCATCCTTTTCCCAAACATATTGCTAAAAGATATTAGTTTAATCTCACAAAATATTGCTTAACAACCTTAATATGAAAAAACTCTGAGCCCATAGTGAAAGTTCCTAAGTGGTGCTACAAACACACACTTTTGGATACATATTTTTTGATTTTCACAGAAAGCATACCATGTCTACAAGCCTGGTAGGACAGTTTAAAAAATATTCTTTATAAAATAAGTTATTTTATATCTAGAATTGGAGAAAACTAAAAATGATTAAGGAAGAACTTAAATCTCATTTTTTTACCTCAGAATATACTCAAATTACACTATATAATAGATTGATACTCTCAGCAATATTGTTTAAATTATAGCATCAGGGTGACATAAGAAAAGAAACAAATTATACTCTATACCTGCAACTATATATGTCTTTAAGTTATTAAATGAACTTCATTTAATTTAGCAAGAAGTAAAGAAATTCTACAGTTTTTGTTTTAAACCTAGGTACTGAACTTTACTGCTTGAGTCTAATGGGTCATTCAATGTTTCCACCTCTTAGAAATAAAGGCATTTCTTCTCTGTATTCTGAGGGAATTAAAAGCAGCATATGGTTTTTAATTAGCAATGGAGCCTCATGATCAGCATTCTGTTACTTACACAGTTCTGACCAGCTCGGAACTTATTTTTTTTTTCTTTTTGGGTTATGCCCAGCGATGCATAGGGATTACTCCTGGCTCTGAACTCAGGAATTAGTCCTGGTGGTGCTCGGGGAACCATATGGGATGCTGGGAATCTAACCCAGATCGCCGCATGCAGGGCAAAAGCCCTACTTGCTGCCTTATTGCTCCAGCCCCTGCAGCATGAAACTTATTTAACAGTATGCAACTATCTGTGGACAAAGAGAAAAGAGAATGATTCCTTCTCTAACTGCAAAACTCCCCCACCCTCCCCTTGGCCAAGGTGCCCCTGTGATCACGCAGGCCAGAGGTGATCCCCAGCAAACTTTAGGACAGCATCGGAAGTAGGACTTTAATCCTGCTCAAGCACCGGCGAGGCCAACTCCCCCACAGCTACAGTGTGGCATTGGGCATGGAGAAGGGACCACTAAGTGAATGATGCTTGGAGGGCTCGCTCAGGACGAAAGGTGTGTGCTGAAAGTAGACTATGGACCAAACATGATGGTCACTTACTAACTGTATTGCAAACCATGACACCCAAAAGGAGAGAGAGAATAAAAAGGGAATGTGCCTATCACAGAGGTGGGGGTGGGGGTGGGGGGTAGGGGGTGAGGTGGGGGTGGCAGGAGGGATACTGGGAACATTGGTTGTGAAGAATGAGCATTGATGGAAGGATGTGTACTCAATCATTGTATGATTGAAATGTAATCACGAAAGTTTGTTAGTCTGTAACTTTATCTCATGGTGATTCATTAAAAAATATTAAAGGTAAAGGTAAAGGCCCTCCCATTGTTCATCGATTTGCTTGAGCAGGCCCAATAATGTCTCCATTGGAGACTTTGTTGTTACTGTCTTGGCATATCGAATACAACACGGGGAGCTTGCCAGGCTCTGCCGTGTGGGCGAGATACTCTCGGTAGCTTGCCAGGCTCTCTGAGAGGGGCAGACGAATCGAACTTGGGTCGGCCATGTTGGCTGCGTGCAAGGCAAACGCCCTACCGCTGTGCTATCGCTCCAGCCTTAAAAAGAACAAAAAAATAGAATGAGTCTAAAATGAGTCCTAAAGCAGAAAGAAAGTTTCTTTGTTTTACTTCAAATTGAAACTACATAACGATCACGATCTCATCATCCTGTTGTTCGTGGATGCCTCAAGCAGGCACCAGTAACATCTCTTTTGTCCTAGCCCTGAGATTTTAAAAAGTGCCATATTCAAGGCTCTTTCAGGGTTAGGAGAATGAGACCCATCATTGTCACTGGTATTTGGCATATTGGGTACACCAGGGGGAGTTTGCCAGACTCTGCCATGTGGGCAGGTTACATTCGGTAGCCTGCCAATTTGTCCAGAGTAAGAATGAGATAATAAGATGTCCGGGAGCTGGGTTTTATAGTCTCTGAAACTAGATATGGCAGTGTATAAGCTGCCTAGTCCATGTGCTGCTTGCCCATACATCTTGTGGCACCTGAGCATATGTGGCACCCACATCTCCTCTCTTGAAGATGGTGTATTTTCATGTTTTCATATCCAATGCTAGGATGTGTATAGGGGCTCTCTCTGCCTTTGGAGAATCCTGCACACTCTCTTAAGCATGTTACTCTTTTTCACTTTTGTTCCTTTCTTCCCCTTCCTAAAATCCTCCAAATAAAAACTGTTTTTAAAACAAGCAAGCAGACAACAACAACAACAAATCAAACGAAAAACCTAAATATGGCAATAACTTAAAAAATATTTATATAAGCCATGTCCGTTGTGTAGCATTCATGAATTTAGATGAATTGTTGGAGGATATTTGTTTTTAAAAGTTTCATTCATTGTCTTTTATTTCCACATAGAAATCACATATTATTGTCACTGCAGCTAAAATGCATCAATAGGCCCCAACTGAAAAAAATCACTTTAAGTATAGCATTAGTGATTTTAAAAAGATATAGTCTCTCCTCCAGGTTATAGATACATGACGGTTATTTTATAAAGGGCCACTTCTTTTCTAAAGCATTCATCCTCAGATATGTTCACCTGCAATGTACAGATTTAAATCATGCAATGCTGGAGCAATAGCACAGTGGTAGGGCGTTTGCCTTGCGTGCAGTCAGCCTGGCCAGGCCGGGTTCTATTCCTCCACCCCTCTCAGAGAGCCCGGCAAGCTACCTAGAGTATCTCGCCCAACACAGAAACAACAAGTCTCAAAAAAAAAAATGGAGACGTTATTGGGCCCGCTTGAGCAAAATCGATGAACAATGGGAGGACAGTGTGTGTTTGTTTGTTTGTTTGTTTGTTTTTTGATGCTAATTGCATGACTGGTAATCTTATGAATGTTATTAAATAGTAATTAATTAGGGGGAATGAATATAGCATGATATAGGAAACTACTTTGAGGAAATTGAAAGTATATAAACATATAAACTCAACTAAAATATGTTTCCCTTTTTCCTCTCTACCTCAGATTTAATTTATGCAAATGCTATAGCTTTTATTATTGTCTAATTTATTTAGCTTATAGGACTTTGATTAGTTGCTTAAGTTTTCTGTATTTAAGTATAACAAATAAGCTTTGGAATATAGTCTGCATGATAAATATGTCAGGATTGGAGATATAGTACAGGTGATAAGGCCTTGAGCTCAGCTGAACCAGTTTGGTCACTGGTACATATGCCCCCTGGGCATGACTAGGAGTTTTCACTGAGCACAGCATCAGAAATGAGCACAGACGAATGTGACCCAGCTCTCCCCATAACCAGCTCCCCAAAAAGTATGTGTGAATTTATGCCAATGCTTAACCAACTATATTCTTACTCTAGTAGACACAGCCTCATTACTTTTTGACTAAAATAGCATGATTTGGAAGCAAGAAGTAGATGGATAACTAAAATTTCTACAAATTGAAATCTCATTATTATCAAATTAAAGTACACAAGAATCTGACCTTCTCTGTATAATTGGAATAGTCAAAGAAGAGATATTATTAGATCTCACACAGCAAGCAACCCGGTTCAGCAATCAGATGTGACTCTCAACTGACTTCAGAGCCCTTGCTGAGATTTTAGCAACTTGTAACCTCTTTCTTCCTCATTGGTCTCATCCAATATCTGATATTTTCAATCTTGAACATCTTTTAATTGATGTGATCAGTTTCTATTTAAGTACATATATGATCTATAGGTTTATATATGCTTAAGGTATGACTTTTTCATAAATTATGTGATATTAATTAAAGGTTGAATTTAAAATAGTTAAGCAGTGGTATTATTAAAACGCCTAGTTCAATGTGCAAAATTATTTTGAAGGATTGTTGTGTTTTAGCTTAATTTTTTCCCTTGAAATATAATGTCCCATTAAACTACTGACCACCCTTTCGAATATGTAAGCATAGAACCTGAGACATATCTTATCCTTGTTTTATTTTTTACTGTTACAGATGTTTCTTGTCAGAGTTTTAGAAAGCTATATTATGCACATCCTTAATTATGATGAGTATTTAAAATGTAATAGGAAAAGGACATAGGAGTTCTAATTGGTGATTCTTGAATGTAGAACAAAGCAATTAACGCTAATAAAGGAGAAGGAGCAAGGACACAGAATACAGAATCAATCTACAAGAGATGCAAAGAATAAAAAAAAAAAAGAAAAGAAAAGAAAACTCGGTCTATTTTAAAAGCTGCTAATTCAGTTGTAGGGCCCTTTTACATAAATTGACATAAATTCTTCCTACTACAAATTTTATTTTGATAAACAATTTATGTTACAGAAAAAATGCCCCAACTAATTAGCTTTTTCTCCCCCCAAATCTATAGCAGTTGGGAGATCTTCCCAACTTTAGATGGGAGTATCACAGTACCACATGGTGGTTTGTCTAATACTTTTGTAAGACTGGTCACAGTTAGGTTGATTAAAACCATTTTTATTTTACAATTCAAGTATGTCTCATTAAGTTAACAAACTAGGATTTTTTTTTTCTCTGCTAAACATTCATTTGTTACTTAATTCCAAGAGCACTGAGTTTTCATTTTAGTTCATGGTTTGTGACATACACAAAATATAAAAAATTAGCTAGAGGTGAAAGGGAAAATACCTACATCTGGCCAAATCAGTAACTTCAGGCCAACAACAACAGAACAAAAAGAAAAAAAATCAAAAGAAAAATTTATTTGAATTTTGTCACCTGGTAATGAATTTTGTCATCTCTGCATGAATCTTACCAACCTTTTTAAATGAAGTCTAGAAGGAGTAAGAGTCATTATTTTCCCACTTTTATTGCCTTGCAAGACCCAAATTACGTATCTGTCTATTCTACCATATTAAGAAACTTTTCTTACTTTGCTATGGCTACTTAACAATGTCTACAAAAAAGTTTATTCTCTCTCAATTCTGGAGGACAAAATTGGAAATCAACATCACTGGGCTGAAATCAAGGTAATGGCAGTTCTGTCTTCCCTGTGTAAGTTTCAGGGGATAATATGATCCTTTACATCTGATATCTTTCTTTATTTCTTGACTGTGACCTCAGTTCTTGCATGTTAAAGACTAGCATTTCAAAAGCTTATTGACTAATCTTTGCACTGCCTTATCTCTGTATGTGTCAAATCTATCAGAAAATGCCTCCTTGGTGAGGAGCAGGAAATGTAGGGTATAGTTGGACAAAAATGGTCTGAAATTTCACTGATAAGTTGTGTGCACTTGAAAGATCCTGATAGGATAGTTTTTAAAATTCTTATCTTTAGGGGAAAAGGATTTCAACTATGAATGTTAACTAAACTTTCTGTGCTGATAAATTCTTCATCCAATACATGTCAAATTTCTCTACACCGAATATAAATTAATTCTTAATATTGTAGACTGGAGAGGTAGTGTAGCAGAAGGGTGCTTGCCTTGCATGCAACTGACCTGGTTCCAATTCCAGCATTCCATAGGGTTCCCAGAACATCACCGGGCATGATTCCTAAATACAGAATCAGGTATAAACCCAGAGAATATCTAAGGGGGGCTCAAACAGAAAACAGAATAATCTTTAAAATCTTAAAGTTAAAAAAAATTGCTAATGCTTGTGGTCATGTGTAGATTCCACCTTGGCAATCCAGATTAATCACCATACCTCAAGAACCTTAACTTAATAACAAACTGCAGAAACCACTTCATAGGTCAGATATGAGGTTGGACAGGAATGTAATAAAATAGCATGGAGACAGAGAAACAGAAGAACAGCTTATTTTTCAAGGGAGCTGAGGGCCAGAGGCTAGAAAACACCCCAGGAACCAAAAATACATAAGGGCTTATATATGTAAAATAAAGTATATTATCACAAAGAACCAGATGAGCTTATGCACAAAAATTAAAAGCTAAGTCACTCCTGGAATTTTTTTTCAGACAATTAGATACCACCACAGAAACAAGTTGCTGACTTACAAAGCCTTTCTAATATGCCATTATTTATATTTATTGAGAAGCCTTTTTATTTTTTAATTTGTTTTTACAGCAAAGTTTTTGTTTGTTATGCTCATGTGATAAAATTTATAAATTTAAATTACAAGGTTAGATCTTGGATTGTGTCCTCTCACATCATTTTACAGAGAAAAGATGATATTTAAGATCCACATATTAAGTCCTTACATATTTGCAGGTCATCATTTATCCTGTTACAGACACATGTATTTCTTTTCCCCAATTCACAGTCACAATTGACTAGTTTAACACTTCATAAAGTAGTACACATTCCGGAAAAGAATATATTTCCTAATCTATCTGAATAGTACATTAAATTTAATTTATCTGAATAGTACATTAAATTAAAATCTAAATAGTACAATTTTCCACATTAAGTTTCTTTAAGAAAATTATTAATTTTAATTTTTGCATATTTATTATGTATTTTTTCAGTTTGTTCCATCCATTAATCTTTCTACATATGTATTAGTATATCAAACATAAAAATTGCCATTTTATAGAACAAATTATTATTTTTCAGTTCTCTCTATGCTTTTGTTCTTTCTGAGATCTAAGTGGATCAGTTGTTGCATAGATTACTGTGATAAAGTATAGAGACACAGAGATCACAAATATATAGGAAAACAACCTGGAAAATAAAACAGTTAAAACATATTAGTGAAATTTGTGTGAATTAATTTCTTTTGGTCATTCTCCATACTTCAATTTAAAGAATAATCATTTATTTTTAGATTGGATTCTTTCCAAAATTTAGCTACTAAAGTTTCCTTCTTTTTTGGTGGGGAGAATTTCCCATGATGCTCAGATAGCTCTGTGGCTTTGTGCCCGGGAATTACTCCTGGCAGTGCTCAGAGGAACATACGGGATACCAGGGATCAAACCCAGCATGCAATGCAAAGCAAATACCAGCTGTGCTATTGCTCTGGCCTCTAAAGTTTCCTTTATATGAAAAATATATTTATTAACATTCTGTTGTTTGTTGACTTGTTTAAATGTCAAAATTATAGGTTGGCAATTTTTATCATAACTGATTTTACTCTTACATAAAGTAGTACACATTCCAGAAAAGAGTATATGCCCCAATTTATCACTTTTTCCCACGTATTTTAGGTATCAAATTTGTGATTCAAATTCTTTTACATGACTCCAGGGCAAATACTACTCTCACTGCAAAGTCAGTTCCTAATGATTTTTGGGAATGGGAAAATGTGACATCTTACCCTTTTCTTTTGTTACTGCATGTTCTTTAAATGAGAAGGTGAGTAAATACAAACAGGGCTGTGACCAATCTACAATTCTATTGTTTCCTTGCTTGTAATGTAACTGAATATCCCATTTCTGCGCATGGCCATCTATTGTAAGAAAGTAGTGATGCCAATTGTCTAAGAAAGAGGGATTGTAGTATATTTAATTAAGACATGTTCATGACTTACTCCATTAGATAATTTACAGACACAAAAGTTTTCTTCTCTGATGTTTTCTGAGTAATTGTCACTGTCCTGTCACTGTCCTCCCATTGTTCATCAATTTGCTCAAGCGGGCCCAGTAACATATCCATTGTGACAATTGTTAATGTGTTTGTCATATCGAATATGTCACCAGTAGCTTGCCAGGCTGAATAAATAAATGGACAAAACTGCATATTGAATTGACTAGTTTCAGCATGATTTCCTAATTAAACTGCATGTTTTATTACTTGAATTTTCAGATATAGACAGTTTGTTAATGAAGTTAATTTTTTTTACGAATTGAGGTGATAGAAGTGGTTTGAGGAATCACAATATGCCTTTGATTAGACTCTGCACAATTTTCAAGCTTAAATATTTTAATATTTTGCTTTTCTAATTAAGAAAGTAGCTCTTCTAATTAAGAAAGTAGCTCTCTTTTATAGGCAATCTGTTTACAAACCTTACTAAATATATTATTTGCCCTGTAATGTCAAATCATATTCATCTCATACAAATGGAGGAAAGTGCGTCTAATTCTTTTTGCTTCTTTATAAGTATGAATTTGAAGTTGATTTGACAAAGCATGCTAGAGAATTCTGTTCCAGGTGAAAAGAAGAGAAATATTTTAGAAGTGTGAAATTTTGCACTATCATTCTACTATCCAAACGATCTCCATCTCCATTCCTTTCACCCCTATTCCTTTTCCCTCGGATAACTACCATATTTTCACACATTATAATCGTGGTTTTTATTGTTTTGGGGTTTTTTTGATAGTTTTCTTTGAGTTATTTATTCTCAGAATTGAAATAAAATCATCTGACCTTTCACATCCCAACTTATTTCGTGAAGTTCCATTTATCATGTCAAAAGAGAAAGTTTCATGTTTCTTTTTTTTTTTTCTTTTTGGGTCACACTTGGCCATGCACAGGGGTTATTCCTGGCGCTGCACTCAGAAGTTACTCCTGGCGGTGCTCAGGGGAACATATAGGATGCTGGGAATCGAACCTGAGTCTGTAGCATGGAAGACAAACGCCCTATCCACTGTGCTATCTCTCTAGCCCCTCATGTTTGTTTGTTTGTTTGTTTTTAAAGTGAATTGTACTTTGAGAATTCCAGAGTTTTTTATATTCAATCATCAGCTGTTAAGCATATATGTTGATTTCATGATTTGGCTATTGTTAAAAAAGTAAAACTGATATGAAAAAAGAGATACAAATATCCTCTCAAAATAATGTGTTTATGTTTTTGAAGAAACTCTTTTTTAGTGGTATTCCTGGATTAATGATCTTTCCCTTTCATGTTTAAACAAATCTCCATACTCAATCAAATCTATATTAATCTCAAATGACCATCTACAATTGTGGGAAAATTAATTTCTGGTATTTAAATTACCAAGTTTGTGGTACTTTGCTATTACTTTCACACTGTAATACAAATAGTTTAAATTTTAACAGGCAAAAAGTTTAACTCTTCATTTTCCATTTCTAGTTTCCTCTTTGTTTTTTATGGTAGAACAGAAAAATAAATTATGAGACA
Source organism: Sorex fumeus (assembly GCF_029834395.1). NCBI lineage: Eukaryota > Metazoa > Chordata > Mammalia > Eulipotyphla > Soricidae > Sorex > Sorex fumeus. Next base: position 29,817,602 of record NW_026606064.1, read on the forward strand.
TTAAAACTGTTCAATATAATTTATAATATATAGGTATATTGTGAGTGTTAACATATATGTAATCTCATGTATTTATCTTTATTTTTAGAGAAAGAACAGATTCTACTCCCAGCAGGTTTCAGCTGGTGAATGCCTTATAAATTAGATTCTCACATGTCATTGAACTTAAGGGTGGAAGATTTCATCCTTTTCTAGCCTTTCCCATTCTTTTAATTGTTGGTTTAAATACCAGTTGGAACTTTCTAAGTCTGGGGAAAAAACTTGGTATTACATAACTTCATAATATGGAGAAACTTATTAGTTATTCAGTTTTTACTTCTGTCCCTATAAATGTTTGAGTGATCTTCACGATCACCATCACGACCATCCTGTTGTTCATCAATTGCCTTGAGCAGGCTCCAGTAACATCTCCTTCGTCCTAGCACTGAGAATTTTTAAAAAGTGCCATATTAAAAGCTCTTTCAGGGTTAGGAGAATGAGACCCATCATTGTTACTGGTATTTGGCATATTGGGTACGCCACGGGGAGTTTACCAGACTCTGCCATGTGGGCAGGTTACATTCGGTAGCCTGCCAGTTTGTCCAAAGTAGAAATGAGAAAATAAGATGTTGCACAGCCACATATGTGGCCGTGCACTTCCGGGAGCTGGGTTTTATAGTCTCTGAGTCTTGCCATTGATGGGATTACACGGCGCCAGCGGGCCAGTTGGTGGGTGTGACCCCTGCCTACTGGAATTTGGAGGATCTGGGTGGAGGATGCTCAGCTCCAATCTGAGCAGGTTTGGAGATCTCAGCCCCCGGACCCGCATGCCTTTGTTCCTCTGTCAGTACCTTCATGCGTGTGGAGAGCGGTCTCAGCATGGTGGTGGCTGGTTCTGGAGGTCTTTGGCTGCAGGAGCCCTGGTCTGGGTGGGAAGGGAAACTCAACCTGCCCGACTCCATGAATGGAAGGCCAGCCACACATTCTAGGTGAAAAGGAAGCTCAGATAGAGAAGAGAGCACCAAATGAAGGGTGTTGTGAGGACCCTCCCACGGTGGGAGAAGCATGCTAAAAGTAGTCTATAGACCAAACATGATTGTCACTCAATGCCTCTCTTGCAAAACACAGTATGCAAAAGAAGAGAAAGAGAACAAGGGGGAATACCCTGCCACAGAGGCAGGATGGGACGGGGGGGATGGGGGTTGGGGGGGATGCTGGCACCCGTGGTGATGGATGATGGGCACTGGTGGAGGGATGGGCACTTGATCATTGTATAACTGAAACCCAAGCACAAAATTTGTAAGCCTATAACTGTACCTCATGGTGTTTCACTAATAAAAAAAGAAAAAAAAATGAATGCCTATTACATGAATTAATATTTTTAAAGTATACAAAATAAATATGTAACTTTAGTATATAATTTGGTTCAAAAATTATGTAAAATTATTTCTAGCTTATTTTAGAGTATAGAAATCATTGACACATTTGAATTTTAGAGAGGGTTATACATTTTGCCTCATAATAGAGGAATGTCAAAGATTACTGCAGCCATATTTTAAAATGCCATGGATCTCATACCATAATTTATGCTATTTACATTTCTCCCACATAAAAATGCATATACTACATTCCCAAATCTCACATAATATATATGATGGAATCATTCAGACTTGGGGTCATGTTTCTTGTCATTAAATCAAATCTAGAAGCATATTTGACCCCTGATTTCAGTACCCTTTGCACCATTGCTTTAAATCTGAGGATCTTTGAATTAATGAAAAAGTATTTGACTCTTTTCCTAATATATCTGACCTCATCTGGGAAGACTGAGTTCAAACTTATCTGAAATTTTCTAGTCTAGTAGTTATACATGTACTTTCCATGGAGCATAAGTGTAAGATGACTAAATTCTAAAATGTGAAGGAAAGAGAGAAAAGGTAATGAAGGAAATAAAGCAAAGGAGAAGAAAAGAGGGGAGGGGAAATAGGGGGATAGAAAGAGATATAACTAGTTAATATTTAGCATTACAAAAGAAATAAGAACAAAATACATCTCCCTAATCCTTTCTGAGAGTCTAAAAGTCATATGAAATGATCTCTATTATGCTTCATTATAGTATGCCCATATTTAAAAAGAAAAATCACAGATGATACTTCCTCCACAAGAAGAATATTAAAAAAAATGGAGCCATGTTTAAAACAATCACTGGAATTAATAATAAGCATTTAAAGTAAATGTTCCTTGCCTGGTTAGTTCAGTTATTTAAACTATTCCATTCATCATCAATATGTCAAGCATTATTCTGTTTATTGACATTGGTCTCTATCCATAGTTTGAGGTGAGAATGGGAGGAGCTGAATAAAGTCCCTATTCTACCTCAACACAAGAAAAGACTCAAATGAATCTTCCAGGAAAACTCTGGTTTGAAAGTGGAACTTACTTATTTACTATTTTTCTACATAATAGAAAGGAACGAGCGGAAGTAGAAACTAATAACTACCAGATAAGCAACATGAGGTGTTTCTAACAAAAGACCTTTAAGTACTTTGGTATGAGTGCAAAAGCAAAGCCTTTTAATGAAGTTCAGTTAGTTGTTTTTTTTTTTTCACTTCTACCCTCAATACAATATGAAAGTATTTACCTTTCACATTCTCTTTGCTTTGCAGGATCCATGTACTTAGGAAAACCAAATGAAAGAACGTGTATTTGTAAATACTAGAGAACTGCGTGTCATGGATATCACAAGAATTTCAGCATTGATTAAGTGAAGACTAGATTGTATCTCATATTATCTTTGGTTTTGATTATCTAAATTCACAATTACTACTTTTGAAATGCATGACACTGCATTTTAAAGATCATAGAATTTTTCTGAGCCTTTAAAAATGTTCTTTACATAAAAATGGTATATTTTTCTTGATGATTGCCACCAATTTACTAATTAGAGTTTACTTATTATCTGTGCATAAAGCTCTTACCTAGATTGATGAATACTAGTGATTAGATGAACTTCAAATTAGCAAATATGAAGTGTGTTCACACCAGGGGTAACATATAACTATAACAAAAATTGCATTGGCAATCATCCCAGAAATAAGCAATTTGCATAAGACATGTTTTAAAGTCTCATCTTATTGTTGATTTTGGCTTCTTTGAAGATGTCATAAGTCTTCTGAAAGTAAGACATTTTATTTCAATTTTTTTTCTACCATGCACATCAGGAGTTGTACAAGAGATTATGTTTATAATTAACCATCCCAATATTCTCATGTAAAAATCATGTTAATGAACTGAGTAGTAAATGGAACGATACTTGCAGTTTTTCTATTGGAGGTTTATCTTCTCTGAGTAGAACAGAAACTGATCTGGGGGCCAACTTTTTTATTTTTTTAAAGAATATTACATTTTTTATAAAACACTTCTAGTCATCTTTTAGGATAATCACAGAAAAAATATGAAAGTTTTATGATTTGAAGAAAGATATTAAAATAAATTATCTCTGAAAATAGTTCCAAGAGGAAAAAAAGCTTCAAATCAATTGTTCTTAAACTTATAGTGAAAAATTCAAAATTGTTCTCAGATGCAATTTAATTTTTAAGATGCAGTTTAAACCTATTGAATGTTCTATTGTCTTAAACTCTTGGGGATTTTAAAAATCTTATCTCTCAGCATGCTTTTAAAAATTTTAGTTATCAGGGGCTGGAGTAATAGCACAGCTGGTAGGGTGTTTGCCTTGCATGCGGTTGACCCAGGTTCGATTCCCAGCATCCCATATGGTCCCCTGAGCACAGCCAGGAGTAATTCCTGAGTGCAGAGCCAGGAGTAACCCCTATGCCTCCCCAGGTGTGAACCAAAAAGCAGAAAAAAATTAGTTATTAATTTATAAGTGAGCATCTATTTATTGTACTTAATAGAAAATATAATCCTAGATTTGATTACTGCTAATGATGTTAATTTATGAACCAAATTAAGGAATTATGTTATGTAAAAGCTATTTTTTCATCAATTTTGACAATTTTTTTCATACTTAAAATTTACATGTGAAAGCCCTTTACAAAGGAAAAGCAACACCGTTTTGGTTTGCATATTGTGAGACCAAAGTATAAGCCTCACAGTCTCCATGAAATGGTCTTGACTCTATATTTGTGTCAGTGTGCAGGAGTTTTTGCTTTTATATCAAACAAGAAAATATTATTCCTTTAATTTATGGACTCTGGGCCAGGCTATTTTCACATGAGGAGCCCCAGAGGGGGTCGAGTGAGAGCCTTCCCCATCCCAAGGGACCCAGCCCTGGCAGCCAACCTCCATTACCTAACTGCCACCACGTTCCTCACCACTTTTCACACGTTCAGGCTGAGCCTCACATCTGAGTGAATATAATCCTGGACACATCGTAAGACACTCCCTACCCATTTTCCATAATTACCACATCATATTTGATGGGGTTCAGACAGTAGGAAACAAATCATGGAGGGAAATATATATATATATATATATATCTCGGAGAGCTTGACAAGCCACTAAGTATATCCCACCCACACTGCAGAGCCTGGCAAGCTCCCTGTGGTGTATTCGATATGCCAAGTACAGTAACAATAATAGGTCTCATTCTCCTGACCCTAAAAGATTATAAATACACAGTAAAATAGCAACAAAGGTTCAAAGGCAATGGAGAACTGGCACAAACAACAGAATGGGTGGGGTAGAGTAGAAAGAAAAGGGCAATGTGGTCTTTGGGGAGGACAGTGGATACACTGGTAATGAGGATAATGTTGGAATTGTGTGCATGGGAAACTGTCAATACAGTATTGTAAACCATAGTACCTCAATCAATTAAAAAATGTAAAACAAAGCAAAAAAACTTGAGTGTTCCTGGAGCCTGGCTTATAACTGATATATTCCAGACTGACCTAATTTAAGCTTGCATAAATTCATATTGCCTCATAGCGGAAAAAAAATGGGAAAAGTATTTTACGGCAAAATAGAGCAACACTCTTTTTGTTTGTTTGCTTGCTTGCTTTTGTTTTTTCACCATAACTAGCGATGTTCAAGGCTTACTCCTGACTTTGACCTCAGGGATCACTCCTGGTGGTGCTCTAGAAACCTGACAGGGTGCTGGGGATTGATTTCGGGTGAACACATGCAAAACAAGCACTCTACCCACCATACGAATGATCTGGCTCCACACTTTTATGTTATTGGTTTAGTAACACACCTGGGAGTGCTCAGGGATTACTCATGACTTGATTCTCAAGAACTGAACAGTTCTGGGAAACCATGTAGTGCTGAAACTCATACCTATGCTTCTTAAAGACAAAGCATGAACACAGCCCATGAAGCCACATTTGCCTTTATTGGGAGGGGGAAAAAAACACACCTTAGGGTTAAAGGACTGTCTCACCTTAGAGGCCATTCTCATCTTGAATGCAAGATGTGCATGGAGCTATATTTTTTTCTTCTTTTTTTCTTTTATTTTGAGGCCACATCCTGAGGTGTTCAGGACTTAGTTCTAATTATGCACTCAGAGATCACTTCCGGAGGGGCTCATGAAACCATATGGATCAAAGATATTGAACCTTGGTGGGCCATGTGCAAAGCAAGTGCCCTACCTGCTATACTATTACTCCATGCCCTGAGTTTGTGATTTTTGTTTTCTTTAAACTTAGATGAACTTCTCTGTTGTCATTGCTTAAAGTTTTATGTAGTGTAAGACGATTTGGAATTTTTTTAAAGCGTTTTAAGACATTCATTCCAAAATGTTGAAAATATTGATTTATTTTTCATATTTTATAAAAGAAAGTGCTCAGTGGTTGCTATGTGATGTGGGAGGGGAGAATAGGTACTCTTTATTATCAACTTTTTATATCCCCTTTTTTAATATAACTAGTTTTCAGTTTTGTAAGACCAAAACAGATCTAGAGAATTATGTCTAGAATAGCTATGTAAAATGATGTGCTTAATACCACTGCTCTATAAAATCTGTCACTGTCACTGTCCTCCTATTGTTCATCGATTTGCTTGAGCGGGCCCAGTAACGTTTCCATTGTGACAATTGTTACTGTTTTTGGCATATCAAATACACCATGGGGAGCTTGCCAGACTTTGCCATGCAGGCAAGATATTCTCTGTAGCTTTCAGGGCCCTCTGAGAGGGGTGGAGGAATCGAACTTGGGTTGGTCATGTTGGCCGCTTGTAAGGCAAACGCCCTACCTGCTATCGCTCCAGCTCTATAAAATAAAAATGGTTAAGTCAGGGACTGGAGAGATGCCTGCAAGGCTAGAGCAAGAAGCCTTGCATGTCAGATTCTATCTAGCACCAGACTGAAAGCTGGCCTGGATAACTTTAGATGAGTCCCCTGCCCCCTCCACTAACCTTTTAGGAATAATTTTTTATGCTCTGTAGCACTGTCCTCCCGTGATTCATTGTGATATGTTCGAGCTGGCACTAGTAACATCTCCATTGTGAGACTTGTTGTTACTGGTTTTGGCATATCTAATGCTCCACAAGGAGCTTACCAGGCACTGCTGTGTGGGCGGGATACTCTCAGTAGCTTGCCCGGCTCTCTGAGAGGGGCGGAGGAATTAAATCCAGATTGGCCACATGCAAGGCAAACACACTACCCCCTGTGCTATCACTCCAGCCCACTGTCACTGAAACTATACCTTTAAAAAAAAAAGCCAAGGTCTTGTCTTAATATCTGGCCATGGGTATATTTCTCCAGCATGTCAAAGTCGATCCTTCATTTCTTATGAAAAACCTCTCCTCCCACAGTTCCTGGGGCATGGCTCTGCCCTAGTTTTTCTGCTCCTCGGGCACTTGGTCTTCTTCCCAAACCCTGAATCATTGACAAGTGAAAGAGATATTCTTAAGATACTAAATTTTAGTTCACTTCTCATACTCTAATAAGTGTGAGTATACGTATACAAATCTTTCATACAATAAAAAGGAAATTATATTTCAAGAAAACATCCGAATGTGAAATGCTTAGGCCATGTGAAGTTTAAAAGAGATTCTACAAAAAATGGTTACTTAATATTTCTGTTTTTATTGAATTTTTGGAAGTTTTCTAACATACCTCTCCAATGTAGGCATTGGAGTAGAACATCCAAAGGAGTTCTTTACATATCAACGCATATTCAGGATAGATTTTACAAAAACAAATTCCAAAATAATCAATGATTTGAGGGGTTAACCTGAATGCAGAGCCAGGAGTAATCTGTGTGCATTGCCAGGTGTGATCCAAGAAGCAAAAAATAATAAATAAAAAATTATTTAGACCTCTCAAGTTTCACTATTTTATATTTACACTGAACTTTCACAAGAATGGAATGTAATTTTCTCCTTTTTTAACATTATTCTAAATTTAATATTCAAGATTGACTGAGTCTGCATTTTCAAGACAAAAATAAAACTCTGTGCCATTAAAAGTTAACTAAATAATAATTGTGATCATTTATAGAGCACCTTTACATAACTATCATTTAAAATATATCTAATTTAATAGCCCTCAAACGAACCAATGAATTCTCTCTCATATATGATATAAATCTGTCTCTCTATAATTAAAATCTTTATGAACATAATTGATGAAGAATTCCACAAAATAATTGTAAAGGCAAAAAGATAAGTTTTATCTATAGACTGTAGAGATGACAGCAAATATGTAAGTCTTTCCAACAGAATCGTTTGAGGCTATAACCAGTGCAGATAAGTCCAAAAGGAGATCTGTTCCCAGAAGCTCTAATTAATGTATGTCAGGATTTTCATTCTAAGAGAAAAGCTTAAAATAAAGTGACAGCAACACTTATGTTTATTATTTACTCTTGTTTTGTCTTAATAAACCTAGAATGTAATTCAATTTAATTTTCCAAGCATCCTGAGAATAATTCCAAATATTTATCCATAAATATGTCCTCTCTCAATCAATATACCATTAGCTTCAGCAGCTTCAAAACACACATCATGTAATAGAAGGCTTGATTTTTCAACCTATTAAAATTAAAAAAGAAACTTTAAAAGCACCACTTTTACTGTTAATTTAATGATAAAGTCCTATATTATATGAAAATTAATTCAATCTTCATCATTACAAGGAGATCTGAGATATTCTTCTCATCACTGCATATAGTTTTGTCTTAATTTGTTTTCACTTAATATAAATGTGGTTCAATGTCTCAGTATGCATTACCTGTATGCATCATATTTTGAAAGCAAAGATAAATATTATTGAAGAAAAGTTGCTACAATAATGGTAAAAATACTGATATTTATGAGAAATGTATTGTGTTTTAAACATTCTGAGGGATTATGAAGATTTAAAACAATTTATCAAGTTATAATTCAAAAATTAAAGATATATCTAATATGCACAATATTGTTTTTAAAGGACAACATGTATATTATTAAATAAATATACTGACAAACAAAACTTTTTAATTGTTCATAATTTATATCCAAATTTCTCCTGATTATGACTGGAGTAATTGTGATATAAGACACATAAATAGAATTCATATCATTTATGATAAAAAAGAAAATATGCGTTAGGTGAGCTATGCTATCTTTTAAATACTTGCTGATAAAATTATTGCCCTTGGGCATTATGTTATGCAACAAACCTCTTGACAGTCAAGGCGATGATATTAATAATGGAAATATCATGTTTGCAGAACACTGTGGAAAATAATTTTCATCCTATCATTTAATAATCAGAGCAAACTTACAGGGCATGAGCTGTCATGGTATCTGTTTTATTGATATATTATACTTAGGTACATATTAAGTAATTTAATGAAGGTTACACACCTTAGAAATATCAGAAGTAGGGTTGTGTTCCAAATTACCTTAATTTTCAACTGAGCCTCGAATTATTTAATTATGTTATTAGCAATTTGTGTTATTTTTTTCCTAGCAGTAAATTATATGTGCGCTCTCTCTAAAAGCATTTGAATACAAATTTAAAGTGACATATCAGTGTTAAGACTTCTTTTATTTTGTAATATAAAGTCTCAAAGAGAAGAGTATACACTTCAATGTAAATCCTTATCAAAAAAACCAAAAAAAACTTAAAATAAAAAGAAATTAAAGCATTTTCCTAATATATATTTTCTGGTACATATATGATATGTATTATTTATAGTCCAGTATGAAGCATCAATACCTTTACAGATTTCTAGCTAGTATTTATTATATTTCCAGTTTGAAGATGAACACAAGACTTAACAAGTTTAATTCTAAAAACCTACAGAGTGCAGTCTTTTTTGATAATAGCTTATTAAGTATATATTTTAAGGGTCAAAGTAGTTCAGTTGACTCAGAAATGATTTCAAACTAGAAACCAGGAGTTGATTTGCTAAACTTTCAAGTAACCACTTTTGTGATTCAATCAAGTGATAACTCAAAGTGAATGTCATGAAAGACAGTGAAAAGAAATAGAAGATTATGATACTGAGACACTTGTGAATACATTTAATGTTTTTATTTTCTCTTTAGAAAATGATCTATGCTTTGTATAGGAATGCAAACAATATATACAAAATGATTTGTATAGGAATACAAATATTCAGAAATTATAAACACCCATAACACATAGGCATTATTTCTATTTTGACATATATAAATAGGAACTTACAATATTTTCATAAAAGAGACAAAATTGTGTGATGATGTATATTTATATAAACTAAACATTGATTAATTCATGCATTTATTGGCATATTGATAAAGGGGCATATACATGAATATATGCACTGTTGTTTATGGGGGTAGTGTGAACATTTTATAAATTGCTAATAATGACTGATTTGATTGCTCTGTTTAGGCACTCTTCTATGCTTATATTATGAACCAAGTTACAAAGAGAATTGAAAAACAAATACAAAAATCTCACAGAAGGACAGGAGAGTAGAGGAGGCAAGGAACTTGCCTGGTATGTGACTGTGTTGACTGTGACCTGGTTTAAATAAGGCAACATATATGATCCCTTGAGCACTGACGGGGTCACTTGTGAATACAAAGTCAGGAATAGTCTCTGAGCACTATTGGTGTGACCTGGAACAATCTCCCTGCATCTCTTCAAGTATCACAGATTGCAATATGCAGCTGTTAGAAAAGATGAAGTCATGAAATTTGCATATAAGTGGATCAACATGGAAAATATCATGTTAAGTGAACTGCATCAGAAAGAGAGGGACAGGCATAGAAAGATTGCCCTCACTTGCGGAATATAAAGTAACAGAATGGGAGACTAACACCCAAGAGTAGTAGAGATAAAGACCATGAGTTCTGCTCCATGGCTTGGAAACCGGCCTCACATACTGAGGGTAAAGGCAGCTCAGATAGAAAAGGGAACACCAAGTAAAGGATGTTGGGAAGACCCATTCGAGTTGAAAGATGCCTGCTGAAAGTAGACTATAGACTGAACACGATGGCCATTCAATGCCCCTATTGCAAACCACAACACCCAAAAGGAGAGAGAATAAAAGGGAATGGCCTGCCTCTGAGGTTAGGTGGGGTGGTGGGGGATAGGGTGGGGGTGGTGGGAAGGATGCTGGGAATGGGCACTGGTGGAAGGATGGGTAAACGATCATTGTATGACTGTAATGCAAACACGAAAGTTCGTAAGTTTGTAACTGTACCTCATGATGATTCACTAATAAAACAAAATTGTATGTCAAATGAAAGTTTTAATTATAATTAAAGGAAATTTTCAAGAGAAATAAAAAAATTTGGAGGAGCATTCCAGTGGTGTTCAAGGGAAACTCCTCACTCTGTACTCAGTGGTTATTCCTGGGAATACTCTGTTGCTAGGGATTGAACCTGTTGTATAGTTATTTTGTCATTATTGAATAATTATTTATTTTTTATTAATAAATGCAGTAAAAGAACAAAGGATATATATATTTCAAGGTTAAAAAAATTTATCTCTATTGTATCCTTGTAAAACACTGTTAAGTAACCCATATACATAGATTAACTATAGCAGATGTATAAGTATTAATATTCCCATTTCACAATGGGAATGTTTTTATATTTTATAGTGCTAAAGTGTGAAAATTGCCATTCTGTAGAAAAATCAAACTAAAATAATTTTATCAAGTGCAGCTAGCTAATGTGAGATAAATAGCATTTATCTGCTTAATAAGATAGTATTAGGATACTCCACAAAAAATATTACAAAAAGTGATCTGGAACCTCAAATTCAGTTAGCTACAATTTATTTTATTTCCTACCTTAAAGTTTACGTATAATAGTAGGATATTAGATAAGAAAATTTTCTAAAGCTAAGACAAATTTCAGTGACTCATCTTACCTAGTCATCTGTGGGTAAGCTGTATTCCTACTATGAACTTTACTATGGTTCATTAATTATGTCTATGTAACAATGAATGGCTCTTTAATTGCATCTATATATTCAAGTACACTAACGTATCAATATTCTTGTGGCGTCTCTCCTCTTAAAATAATTCTGAATATGAAAAGATTATATGCTGATTTATTAACAACAATGCTGATTTATTAACAACGTAGCTAACTACCTTCCAGGTTTGACAATGCCCTTAAAGAAGGAAGGACAAATACACTAAAATATTTACTTCCAACCTTTGGAATTGAGACTATCAGAGGAGGCAGACAAAGGTGAAAGAAATTTAGTGAATGATGGTATGCAGAGTTTGGCACTTGCAGTAGGCATTAAGAACGTGTTCTTTAAAGAACTGTGAAAAGGCATACTTCAAACATACACAATGATGTAAACCAAAATAACCTAGGTTTAAAGAAAGGAAAGGAAAACAGGGTAATAAGATTTCACAGAATTTAAGGAAATTGCTTGAGATACACTGACCGCAGTTGGTCCCCTACACCACAATAGTCCCCTGAGCACCAATAAAAATGCTCCCTCAGCACAGTGGAAGAAAATAAAAATTATCACCTAATATCCCCTCCAAAAGCTGCCCCCCACGAGCGGCTCTCCAGCAAGGCCACAGCCCCAGAAGCACAAGGACTTAATGCAGAACCCAGCAGCTTGGAGCAGAAAAGTGAACAAACTATGCGTTAATCCAGGCCATCATATCTGCCCGGAGGGGAAAGGGTGTTGCCCCATTCGTCCTCTCTTCTTTGGAAAGAAAGATGGCGGCCGCATGGGAGCCTTGTGGACAGCAGGTATGAGCTGGGGGTATGGGGGCGACTAAAACCTCATGGGAAGGGGGGCGTTCCGGCCAGTCCTTCACGCCCTACCGAGGTCACCAGTTGCCTCCCATGAGCGGCTCTCCGGCACGGCCACGACTCCAGAGCACAGAAACCAATTTCTTAATTATCTGACTTTCAGTAGAAATACTTCCAGGGTTAATAAGTAAAATAGCAGAAATCCAAAACCAACATTTAATTCTTGAACCCAGCTGTAGAAAGCAAATCACTTCACAATGCTTTTTCAGCATGTCTGATTTGGGGGTAGGGGTAAACTCTAAATAATAGTGGTGAATCTTTTATTGAAACAGTGAATCTAATCAAAGCAGATTGAGTGTTAACTAGAATTCATCTGCCCCACAGGGACTGGGAGGGGTGGGGGGGTGGGGTTTTATTGGATTTCTTCATGGTAAAAAATAAGTATTGGTAAAGGGAAATGTGTTTGATATTTGCATGACTGAGACCTAAACCTGAAAGCTTTGTAACTTTTCCCACAGTGATTCAATAAGTAAATAAATTTAAGAAAATAGATTAATTTTTTCACATAAAACAAAACAAAGCGCAAAAAATAATAGATTATTTCTCTCCCAAAGATATGTTGCTTTAAGTATTTCTTTGTAGCACTGTAGCACTGTCCTCCTGTTGTTCATAGATTTGCTTGAGTGGGTGCCAGTAGCATGTCCTTGTGAGACTTGTTGAGATACACATATATATACACACACACACACACAAATATATATATATATATATATATATATATATATTAGATACAAAGAAATACTCTGGTACTAAACCAAAGGATTACTTGTATCTATAATATATATATATACATATATATATATATACATATATATATATATATATGAGACCCATTGTATTTACTGGTTTTGGCATATCAAATACACCACGGATAGCTTGCCAGACTCTGCCGTGTGGGCGGAATACTCTCGGTAGCTTTTCAGGCTCTCCAAGAGGGATAGAGGTGGCCTCTATTCTCCCTTGTAAGTGTTCCCATGGTTCAAACCATATTTAAACCCTATCAAATATGGTGCAGCAATTCTGGAACATTAAGTGTCTTATGACATGTCTGGAAAGTGTCTGGGTACGTGGTGGTGGCTGGGTAGTGGAGGTAGTGGAGGTCTGCTGGTAAGGTATCAGGTACCAGTAGGGTGGCTCTTCTGTGTGTAATCCAATTCCTGAGTCACCAGCAGTTGGTGGAAGTAGACAGGGCAGGGTAGGGTGGGGCTCTTGGTTTTAATCCCTTCATCACCTGTGGTTGGTGGGAGTAGGCAGAGGATCTCTGTCCCCGGGTCCATTGAGCCTGGAGTCCAAGGTCTCAGAGTTACGCTTATCTTGTTCTGTGGGGCTTCACTAGTGCGTGAGTCTCGGCCCGAGCGTCTGGAGCATGGTGGTGGCTGGGTAGTGGAGGTAGCACCTGGCCCAGACAAGGTCAGACCTGAAAAACCTAAGGAACCTGCTGTCAGTACTCATCAATATACACTGGTTTGGCTCTTCACACGCTACCTGTCTGAATGCAAGGTTCTGTCCCAAAGGAAAATCAGCAGGACTGTACTACTGTACAAGAAGGGAGACATCCACGACATTGGCAACTATCACCCAATCTGCCTATTGTATGTCATCTACAAGGTGTTCACTGGAGTCATCCTCAATAGGATTGGCAGAACACTAGATGAAAGACAACCATGTGAGCAAGCCAGGTTCCGCAAAGGATTCAGCACCATCGACCATATCCACATGATAACCAAGTTCATTGAGGTTTCTCAGGAGTTCAAGATGCTGCTCTGTCTAACGTTCATTGATTTAAAGATTTTAAAGAAGGCCTTTGAGCCTGTTGAGACTAAAGCGGTCATCGAAGCCCTAGCCAATCAGGGCAATCAAACTCAATATATCAGGATCCTCTGTGAGCTGTATTACAGATTCACTACCAGGATCTCACCATTCTACAAAGAAGTGATCATCCATGTCAAGAGAGGGGTTCGGCAGGGTGATACCATTTCACCAAAACTCTTTAGTGCCACCCTAGAAAAAGTCATGTGACGACTGGAATGGGAAGGAATGGGATTGAAGGTAGACAGTTGACAACTACACCACCTTTTGCTCATGACATCGTTCTATTAACACCAAACATTAGCCAAGCGGCACAAATGCTGGCCGACTTCGACCGTGAGTGTGGAAAGGTCGGACTCCAGCTGAATCTCATGAAGACAATGTTTATGAGAAACAGTCTCATTCATGACGTTCCATTCGCTCTCAATGGAACGGCCATCTCTGAATGCAATAGTTATGTGTACCTAGGTCGAGTAGTCAACATGACGAATGACCTGGCACCTGAGTTGTGCAGGAGGAACGGAGCGGCTTGGAATGCCTTCAAGAGCATTGAAGAAATAGATAAGAGGACAAAGAACCTCTGGCTCCGGGCACATCTCTTCAATTCCACTATTCTTCCTGCATTAACATACGCCTCAGAGACCTGGGCCCTATGAAAATAGGATGAGAACGCTACTAGGGTCTCCCAAAGAGGAATTTAAAGAGCTATGCTTGGAGTGTCACGTTTCACTCAAATGAGAGAAAGAATCCAGAGTTCCAATCTCCATTGATGGTCAAGAATCAAGGATGCTGTCATGTTTGCCAAGGCGTCAAAAATCAGATGGGCTGGACACGTAATGAGATTTGGAGACGACCACTGAACTAGAGCCATTACAGACTGGATTCCATGAGATGTCAAAAGATTGTGTGGCCGCCCACCTACAAGACGGTCAGACATCTTTGTCAAGACCCTGAACGATTGGTTTGAGACCCTTCATGTTCCTAGAATGAACAGATGCCTTTGGGCTACACTAGCACACGACAGGGACAAATGGAGACGTTATTGGCGCTCACTCGAGCAAATCAATGAGTAATGGGAAGTTAAGTAATCAAGTTATAATATATATGTATATATATAATATATAATATGACTGCTATGACACTATGCTAAAAAAAAGGTAAAGGCCCTCCCATTGATCGTCGATTTGCTCGAGCGGGCCCAGTAACGTCTCCATTGGAGACTTTGTTGTTACTGTGTCTGGCATATCGAATACTCTCGGTAGCTTGCCGGGCTCTCCGAGAGGGGCGGAGGAATCGAACTCGGGTCGGCCATGTTGGCCGCTTGTAAGGCAAACGCCCTACCCGCTATGCTATCGCTCCAGCCCAGGGCTATGACACTATGCTAAGACATGTAATAAGAGGCTACACCCATGGAAAACCAGCTTATGAAGTTTAGGACCTGAGAGAACAGTAAAATTATTCTAGAATTAAGATTGACTTCATATGATATGGTTTAAAAAAGAAAATAAAAAGAAAAAAACAACCAATGACTTGTTAACAAGGTTCTTGCCAACTCTGAAAGTTTCCCCTAGATTGACAAGAAACTCGAGCAAAGCAACCTAAATAAAAGAGTGATTGACACAGAACACACTTATTACAGGTGAATACTGAAGGTGACTACTTTGAAATGACTCCTGAGTCCTGAAAAGCCAATCATGAGGAACCTAAAAGTTCTTAGCAAAATTTCCAAAAAATAAAATGAAAAGAATCTATGTACTTAAGCAAAAAAATCTGTCTAGTTATTAGACTTAATTTTTGGGTACTATTTAGTAGAGTAAGTTTGAAGGTGGAGAAAATTAGTGTTTTAGTATGACACTGTTTATAGGGATATATAGTGACTTCTAAACGTCTAATACGTATATAAGTATATGTATTATATAATTAAATAGTCCACATTTAAAAAGTTTTAACTGAATCACCATGAGATACACAGTTTCAAAATTGTTCATGGTTGGATTTCAGTCATAGGATGCTCCATGACCCATCCCTTCACCACTGCACAGTTCCTAGTCCCCTTACGAGTCTTCTAATTCTGGAAATTATTGCTTTTTAATCCTAAATGATGGTGAAAATTCTAAAATTTCTAGTATTTGATTCTGGGTTTCCAAATCACTTACACATTTTTCTATTTGTCATTCATTAACTAAGAAATGAGACTCTTTTTTCCCCTAAAGACCATGCAATTTGAACATTAAGTTTGGTATAGACTACAAAAATAATATCATAATTCATTATATTAGCATAAAATATTTTTGACACTTTTCTAAATATCTAAGGACATTAAGAAGTAACACTACAAACAAGGAGAATCTATAATCTGACAGATATCTTGGAACAATACACCTTGGATATTTCTCAGTTTCCAAATGGGAATTTCATTTTGCTCCCGCTTTAATTCGTTTTCTTTTTTGGCTCTATAATATTGCTACAACATCAAAGATTTAGACACAGTTCTTTAATACTAAAAGTCTATTCTTAAGACTAAGACTGTAGATCTATAAAATAATTATACAAATCAATCTGTGGGATTGTGTAAATTTTTGAGGACTGTTAAGATGCAAACATTTGCAATTCCCAAAGTCTATCTTGGTAGAGCTTTATGGGAATAGCCATGGGATCAGAAGAGAGAAAGCATTTGAAGAGAGATTTTTCTTTCAACTTTTCTGCTTTTTCTATTCCACATTTTACATAGACGCCTACCAGGGACCATAATCTTTATTTCTGTTAGGTCCCTAGGGACCCTGAGGGAGATTCCAGAGTTAAAACTCTATAAATTTTAACTCTCCCTTTCCTGCCCTCCTTATCTGTTACCTTCCTTAAGAACTCTTCCCTTATCCACCTCCGGAATGCAGGGCTGAGAATCAGAGGAAGCAAGGTGATAACCAAATGTCCCAGTTACCTGATGCCCACTAGTCACAATGCCTATGTACGTAAATGCTGATCTTTGAATCTATAGGCTAAGGAGTGATGTACCCTTAATTGGATTGGTTAGGAAAGCATATGTTGTTACAAATCTATTGGCTATGAAATGCGCGGGCTTTGCTGTAACGGCCAGTGAAGGCCTATATAAGATCCCCTTTGAAGAGGTTCGGGGTCTTGCCTCACCTAACTCACCTGCGTGTCTGTGTAGGCGGCTAGACCCTGGCTAGCCAGTCTTACAATAAACCTTGCTTGCTGTTTGCAGTCTCTGGAGTTTCTTTGTCGTTAAAGGGAGATCACGATCCGCGCCCTAACAATTTCTACTTTGAAACATAACTGTAGGCAATACACACACACACACACACACACACACACACACACACACACACACTGATGCCCTTCAGTAGCAAGATAGGCGTATGTTCATCATTTACCACCAGATTGAGAAAATAAACAACATGTAGTGCACATTTAAAACTAGTCCAAAATAATTAAGTGATGAATTCAAAATGAAAGTGTTTACTCAGTAAATTTCAAGATAAGAGGCCATCCTCCTTAATCAACAATTTTTGTTTAGGGACAGGATATATTGTTCAGGGTTTAAGCTATGTGTTGACCCTGTTTTGATTCCCAGCACCACATGCGTCCCTGAAAATTAGACAATACTGGATGAAGCCTTGACATTCCCATTTGCTACTGCTGTCACTTAGGGAAACCCAGGCAAGCAAGGACCACAGAAGCACTACATTCTCATATCTCTTGAATGTTGGCTCAATTGTTGACAAAACAGAGAGAGGCCCTTAGGCCTCTGAGCACCACCTGGGAGCTTCAAAATAATAATAATAATAATAATAATAATAATAATAATAAATCTATGCCAAAAATATATATGTTTGGCATCTATGCCAAAAAATATATATGTTTGGCATAGATTTTCACATGTAATGGAGTATGCCTTGGGGAACCAGACCACAAACAAATAAATCTATTGAACAATCTGGAAACTACATTCAACCTAACCTTATAAAAATGTGCTTCCTTGTGTTTTCTTTCTTTATCAAATACTTGTGCTTACAAGGTGGTTATATTTAGAATACAAGTTCATTATCTTCCAATTGACAATTTATTTCTAAATAAGGTTTTATTGTTTGTTTGTTTTTGGTCATCTTAATCTTTCCCTTGATTGGCTCCTTAAGATAATTTAAGGGCTCCTGATCTAAGGGACTCCATCTCTATTCTTCTAGCCTGTCAGCAGCAAGGGAATGCTGCTTTGCTCCAAGAGTCAGGTGAAACCCATTAACAAGTACAACCCATAAACAAACTATTCAACTACCAGAATAACTACCCCTGAATAACTACCCCTATTCCACCTCCTCTAACAAAATTGGACTATATCCAATAGCCACAAACCAATTGCTCTCCATGACCATAATCCACTTTAAGCACTAACTAGTTTACTCTCTTTTGTAACAGCTTTGCTGTTCACAATCCAGGAACCCCTTACCTATGTGAATTTTGCCTTTGTAATCTCATTGCTGACTGTTCTTAGGAAGCGAATTCCTAAGGACACAATAGTTTACTCAGGGTTGCTGACTTCTAAATCAAAGTCTTCCATTTTGGCATCTTTGAATGGTGCTTATCTCTCTTAAGAAACTGCCTTACAACAAAGTAGTGGTGGCCAACAGTCTCTCACAATTCCATCAGCATTTTGGTCCTATTCCAAACTTCCATTGAAACTTATTTGATCTATGTCCAAGGTCCTGAAAATATAATTCTATCAAGCATCCATTAATATTTATTACATGAGTCGGTATATGATTTGTCAAATAATTCAAATATTTAACTCAATATTTGAAAATTTTATTAAAATTCCTGGTGAATTTGAGATTTCAAAAGTGTATGTTGTTATACTTTTTTATCAAGTATAATTGTGTTGATCTTTAAATGATCCCAAGTGTCTATGAATGTCACTATTAGTTTTATAATTATGATACATTTATAATTTAACTTATTGATTTCTATTTTATCAGTGTCATGATGTATGAGGTTGCATTTCAGTATCATTAACAATAACCTGGGTGATAAACTGTCCATTGCCTTCATGTCCATATTTTACCACTTAAATTCTTTTCCAGATTTCACTGTCAGATTTTTTTCTGCTACTGTTTCCATTGTTTTCTCTTATGATCAAAATTCAGTGCTAATATTAAACATTCCAGATTCTGATCGATATCTTAAAATTTCTAGTCTTCTTTTGCTACTGCAATGATTTCCATAAAAATCAATATTGAACATATATGCAAGTCATATAAATATTAATTTTCTCTTTCAAACTGTACCCAAATATGACATTTGCATCTTTCAAAGGCACAAATGAAAGTTACACAACACGATGCATACCTATGGGTATTATTTTTCTACTTGTACAAAGCATAGAACAGTTGAATTGTGTATTTAACTACAATATCAAAATACAAAATGAATAATAAATTATAAATGTGGATATATTTCTTTTTCTGCAAATATAACTGAGATCTAATTCTATATAATCTATTATAAGTATAAATGTATACTAAGTCTGACCTTTTACTTGTAATAAAGTTGTTTGGCTTAAACTTGAATGAAAGCATCTATTTCTATGTCAAACACATTGACAGCCACTTGGGATGGACTCTTGTTTTCCTTCTCTTATCTCTTTTCCTGCATTTTATAATTTGAATTCATGAATAAAAAGTAAACCCAGGACACCTTTGGCTCCTCCACCCTTAACTCAGATAAAAGCAGAACCCCAGGCACGTGCATGTGTTCCTTTTCTCTTGTGACCCAGGTGTGCTCTGTATTTTTCAGGTCTTGCAAGTAAAAAGCCTTGACTTTTTTCCACATATTTTCTCGATGGTTTATGCTTAAAATTTGTAATCCAATAACCAAAACTTTGGGCAAGGTTGTGCCTTCATTCTTTCTCTTCAAAACTGAAATATATTCTCTAAGATTAAAGCATTAAAGAAAAGGAACAAAACAGACACACTGATAAGAGCTTGCACTTTGAATGATGTAACAACTCCTCCCTGGAGGTTATTACTTGAGGGTTGAGTGAATAAAGACTGAACCTTCAGATACCTTTGCAATTAAAAGGGCAACTTCACATTCCTGAGAGAACACCACTAGTCAGTGGATTCATTTAATGACTAGGTAATCTCTTTTATTAGCATACAAAATAAAGCCTCAAGGCCAAAGAGATAGTGCAGGGGATAAAGAGCTTGCCTCAACTGACTGGTACTTCCAGGGGTTATTTCCAGTTAAATCCAGCAGGTTTGAGGCCTTCCAGTTCCTAGAGTGAACAGACACCATTGGGCTACACTAGCACGTGACAGGGACAAATGGAGACGTTACTGGTGTCCGCTTGAGTAAATCGACGATTAACGGGAAGTCAAGTGATCAAGTGATCAAATCCAGCAGTGCGTGTTCCTTTGAACTGGAGCAGGAGCAAATCCCAAGACTTCATGGGTTTGACTCATGTCCTCGTCCCAAAATAATATTTCAATGGCATTTGCCTCCCGTTTTATTATGCTTTATGTAAAACAGTGTATGCTTATGTAGGTTCATTGTAGGTTCATCATTATTATTTCTCCACAGTGTATGGCTACAGTTGTGGAACACTGACCTCATTTTCTTGAGAAAAAGATATGAATCGCTTTACTCTGGGCTTTGACATCCACAATTCAATTGGCCGTTTAAACAGGAGAGAGATGGGAATGGATAGTAAAGAGTATAGTTAACAATGTTTAGTTCCTGTATCAATCAATTGATTGACTACTCTATTAAGTGACTACTTCATTGATTATTTGACTATTTTATTGATTGTTTGACTACTGATTCTTTTACTACGTTATTTTGGTTTCTGTTTAACTATTGCTTAATTTAAGTTTTGGTTTCAAAACTCAACCTGCTCCCTTCCAAGGGGCCCCGTCGAGGACACCCAGATGCGGGGGCAGGAGACTCTGCAATATAAATTACTTGCCACAAAATATAAAACACAAACTCAGACATATTCTTACGATTATTTTTAATTCGTTGAACTAATAAGATAATTATGCAATAAATTTACAGAAGACATGAAAACTGAAAAAAATAATATCATTAAATGTGAGAATGGTGCCAATTATGATAAAGATTAAAAGTTTTGGAGCACTTAATTAGCAAAATATATACTGTTCTATGTGCTTTTTTAGTAAAATCTTATCACCTCCTCCAAGCTACTAACATCATTATTTCCAATGATATTAGAGAAGTTGAATTCCTTTTTTTAAATCTTACAGTTAGTAATAAATTAAATCAAGATTTAAGTATAGGTCTCACATTTCAAGGGTGATTGGATAAGTTATTACAAAGAAAATTTAAAGCTATTTTTCAAGTCACAGAATTTCTGCAGGAAGGTACCCAGAATGTAATAGCATCTGAGAAGATTACCATAGCACTCCAAAATTTAGATAGTTGGAGAAAAGAAAGGATAGAAGAAATTAAAGTAGTATGGCATTAGTAAACCAAATTATTACCTTTGAATCTTGGCAGAATTTATTCTTTCCATAGTCAACATTTTCTTATATTAGTGAAGGATATAAGATGAAAATCAGGACATCAGTCTTCATTTTATTATTAATTCTTGCAAATTATGACTTGGAATGGTGATGATGGATTTGGATGATGTTATGCTTTTTAGGTTGGTGCTAAACATATCATGTAGAAAACCATCAGATGATTTGAAAAACTCTGGCAATATTCTTTTCCCCTATTTCATTGACTAAAAGGAAAAAGATAGATAAATATTTCCAGTCCAATAAAAGCAAGCAACCTTATACATAATAGTAGAAGATTCATCATCCTGTCAAGACAAATTCATTTCCATATCTTGTGTATTATCCCTCCCATGGCAGATAGAAATGTTTATGCCAAATGCAAGACACCTCTCATATTACTGTGCAATATAGTGATTCCTTCACAAAACACTATGCATTATGTGTCAAAACCTGGGCAATAAAGCAGATAGTGAAAAATTAGAAGTGATCGAACATTGAAATATGAACCTTGACATTCAATGCATCAGTGATTTATTCCCTTTAGAAATAAGTAGAATAGGACAACCAACTGGACCTAGGATGAAATAACAAGCAACAATAATCATCTGACTCAGGTATTATTAGTAGCAGGAAACAGCACTTCTGTTTCTTTCAGAAAAAAAATGTATCCAATTGGATAATAAGCATTTATTAAAGATGGACATTTATCAAAAATTCAAATATTGTAAGAGAAAGTTTGACAAATCCAAATGTGTTCTTGTTTGAAAAATGTTATTTTCATGCAAGTCACAATGTACTGTCTAATGTGCTTATACACACTCATACTTAGTTATCTTTGTACTGTAATACAAAAGTCAATCATTAAGGAGCAGGTGTTCCAAGCATTCACTAAACATAAATTTTATTCGTTTTTCTAATGAAGAGAAAATAATCAAGGAAGAAGTAGAAAAAGTGAGGAACTAGCAAAAGTCTAAATTAGACTCTTTATACTTTACCATGATATTATTCACACTTTCAAATTATCTCCAGACAATTGTTTTATTGATAATCTTGAGTCACAAATGTAAACTTTTCATCCCTATGTGCATTATTACAGATGGATGAGTGATCCAACAGTATCTGACAAAAGGAAACACCAATTGAGTAGCATAGTTATGGTGAATTTATATTGTATTATGTTCTAAAAAAATAGAGCAGTCCTAATATGCCATGTAAAGGGACTGGACTTATTAAGGAAAGTATAGTGGAAGAGTTCACAATACAAAGAGGAGAACATTTTTATCTTTACTCAAAAAATTAGAATTGAGTTTTTTATATGGTATATTTTCACTGGTAAACTTATTCCTTGATGATCACCAGCTCCCCCCTCCCAAATGCTTTTATCTAGATGTAAAAGGCCAATAAGACTTTTTTTTTTTAAATGAGGAAGCATTAAAAGGCCTGATACTGACTAAGACTCTAGAACCTTCACTTATTTTTAAAGCTAAAAATTTATGGAGAAATGACACAGAGGAAGGGCATTTATGTTTCATGAAACTAATCCTAGTTCAATCTCTGGCACCCCATATGGTCCCTTAAGTTCACCAGGAGTGATCCCTGAGCACAGAGCCAGGAGTATGCTGTGAGCACAGCCAAGTGTGCCCCAGAAACAAACAAACAGGAAAAGAATTTAAAATGGGTAAATTATTGTTAAGAATCATATATATATATATCAAGAACATGTGAAGATGAATAGCAATTTAAGCAATGTTTTTGTACAATTATTTTGGAAAATATGAAACTGAGTCAAAAAATGCACAGACAAGATATTTGCAGTCTGATGGAAGGTAAGATGACTTAATTTATGTAAAAGAGTCTCACTTCATTTAACAAATTTGATTCAACAAATCTTGTTCCTTTTTTTGAGTTTTTATTTTGGGTCCATATCCAGTGGTAATCAGGGCTGTCACCTGACTCCGCACTCAGGGACTATACCTGCCAGACTTAAGAGACCATGTGGAGTTCCTGGGTTCACATCAGGGTTTGCTTCAGATAAAGCAACCTGTAGCACTGTAACACTGTCCTTTCATTGTTCATTGATTTGCTCAAGCGGGCACTAGTAACGTCTCCATTGTGAGACTTGTTACTGTTTTTGACATATAGAATATGCCACGGGGATCTTACCAGGCTCTGCTGGGCGGGCAGAATACTCTCAGTAGCTTGCGGGCTCTCCAAGAGGGACAGAGGAATTGAACCTGGGTTGAAGGTGTGCAAGGCAAAAGTCCTACCCGCTGTGCTATCGCTCCAGCCCAAGGAAAACTATGTGTTTTAATATCTATGTATTGTAATCCTGCTCCCTCAGTATGTTTTATTTCATTATTTACTCCATTGTAAGTATTGATTTGTCTAATGCTTTTAAAAATATGAGAACAAAATTCTTTACTTTATTAAATCTAGATTACCTAAAGTTTTCTGAATTGCTAAGTAGAAAAACACACTGTCACTGTCCTCTCGTTATTCATCAATTTTGCTCAAGCGGGCCCATTATTCATCGATTTTGCTCAAGCGGGCCCAGTAACGTTTCCATCGTGTGGCTTGTTGTTACTGTGTTTGGCATATTGAATACATCACAGGTAGCTTGCTAGGCTTTGCCATGCGGTGAGATACTCTTGGTAGCTTGCCAGGCTCTCCGAGAGGGGCGGAGGAATCGAACCCGGCTCAGTGAGGCTGACTGCATGCAAGGCAAATGCCCTACCACTGTGCTAGCACTCCAGCCCAAGTAGAAAAAAATTACAGAAAAATATTAAACACAGGAGTCATATAGAATAAGTTTTATTTTTTCATTTTGTCAAATATTGTCCTGATTGCCTTCTAGGTACTCTGAACATTTTAGCATTGACAATTTTTTCCTCAATTTTATATTCTCTGGAATAATATCACACTTATATTTTTAGTTGTACACACCTCAGAATTTCAAATTGCTGCACATTATCTCTGAGAAAATTAAAATGGAAGGGGAGATCAAAATTAGGTCAGATGGGCAGTCTAACAGAAAACTCTCTCTGCTTTAAAGTGATAATCACAACATTTTTCAATAAAGTGCAAATATATTTCTATTCTGCTTATGACTCTGAATATAAAGTAATTTCCACATTTGAAAGGAAGTGTGTTACTAGGGAAGCAGAGTCTTGCCAGTGAAGAGTTTCATTTCAGTACCCATTATAAAAGAACCAAATTCTGGAATATTTACATCTATTTAATGATGCTTACACTTGGCCTAGAGAGCTATACAACTACAAAAGAAAAGGATCAGGGCAAAACTGATTTGCATTCATTGTTAAGCATATTTTGAGAGGTTACAAGACTTGCTTTACCACAAAGGACATTCACAGACATAGCCCTGTTTAGCAGGTAGTTTCTGCTTCGAAGATCATATTTAAAATGCCTCTTGCATTCTGTTTGATGGTAAAACTTCACTGAAACTGTATATAAGGTAATATTAATACCAAAAAAAAGAATGAATTGCCTCTCTTTACAAGAAAGCAAACATTAAGATCATGGTCGGGGGGGGGGGGGCGGGGAGGGAAACTCAACCCGCTCCCCTCCAAGGGTCCCTGGCGAGGACAACCAGGCGAGGAGGCAGGAGACTCCCTGCCCGCCCTGACCAGGGCTCCTGCAGCCAAAGACCTCCAGAACCAGCCACCACCATGCTGAGACCACTCTCCACACGCATGAAGGTACCGGTGGAAGAAGAAAGGCATGCGGGTCCCGGGGCTGAGTTCTCCAAGCCTGCTCAGATTGGGGCTGAGCATCCTCCACCCAGATCTTCCACCTTCCAGTAGACAGGTGCCACACCCACCAACTGGCCCCCTGGTGCTGTGTAATCCCATCAACGGCCAAGACCCATAGACTATAAAACCCAGCTCCTGACATCTTATTATCTCATTCTTACTTTGGACAACCTGGCAGGCTACCGCATGTTACCTGCCCACACGGCAGAGTCTGGCAAACTCCCCGTGGCATACCTAATATGCCAAATACCAGTAACAATGCCAAATACCAGTAACAATAAAAGTAAAAAAAGTAAAGTCCCTCCCATTGTTCATAGATTTGCTCGAGCGGGTCCAGTAACGTCTCCATTGGAGATTTTGTTGTTACTGTGTTTGGCATATCGAATATATTACGGGTAGCTTGCCAGGCTCTCCGAGAGGGGCGGAGGAATCGAATTCGGGTCGGCCATGTTGGCTGCGTGCAAGGCAAACGCCCTATCGCTGTGCTAACAATAATGGGTCTCATTCTCCTTACCCTGAAAGAGCCTTTAATATGGCACTTTTAAAAAAATCTCAGGGCTAGGAAGAAGGAGACATTACTGGGGCCTGCTTGAGGCAATCAATGAACAACAGGATGGTCGTCGTGATAACTATTATAACCATGCTATCTCATTATAATAATTTATATTACAATACTCTCAAATACTGTCACATGGGGCTGGAACTATGGTACAATGGGTAGCACACATGCCTTTCAGCACAGAACAACCCTGGTTTGATCACTGGCATTCCATATGTTCCCTCAAGCACTGCCAGTAATGATTCCTGGGTGCAGAAGCAGGAGTAAGTCATGAGCACTGCCAGGTGTGGTAACCTGCAAACAAAAATTAATATTCTTTATAAAAATATAAAAAATAGGTGTGTGTATTCATAACTACCAAAGTCTTAAAAATAGTGTGACAGAAAAAAATTACATTGTAGAAAATAGAACTTATTTTGCAATACATTTTTCTTCTAATTTCAAATAGGATATTTGGATTTTTATATATTATAAACATGAGATTTATATATAATCCAGAACATATTAAAATTTCAACAGTTCTGGTTACTCATTATGAAAGAGGGATTAGATAGCATGCCTGAAGAAATGCCCTTTCTGGTTTTATCAATTCTCAGAAACTAGGAATGAAAAGAAAGATTGAGAATTATAAAGTAAAGACACTTTTGATATGCATTCACTTTCACAAGCAGCACCATAGATAGCCAGGATATATATTAAATTTTACTATTTTCATATATACAGAAATAAGTTCATAGAATTGATGCCTTGGGTCAATCAGTGATAAGGAAAGTCTAATGGAACTTTAGAGACAGTAAAGTTTTCACAATGATAATACTCAGTATCTGTAATAGCAGACACTGTCCTAGAAATTCAAGGTATAAAAGTTCGCAAATTAAAAAAATGCTTTTATTTCAAGAATTTAAATTTGGGGAGGGGGCAAGGGCATGAGTAATGAAGAATCTGTCTAATAAATTAAAAAAAAACTTTAAAGGTGTTTAAATGTGGGGCTGGAATGATGATATAGTGTGTTCGGCATTTGTCTCACACTTGACCTACACAGATTTATTCTCCAACACTCCATATGATTCCCTAAGCACACCAGGAGTGATTCCTGAGCACAAACACTGGAATAAGTCCAGACTTCTGCTGAATGTGAAGAAAAAGCATACAAAATATGTTTAATATTATGGATTAGTAAAGCTAGAATAGAGAAAAGAAAATAAAGTAATTGTTTATATTTTAGCTGTGGAAATTTTATTTAATGTAGGAATACTGCTATTTATTCAGCCACTGATTAGCTGATTGAATTGTGCATGAACTCCACCTTACATTTCATATAACGAAACACCCGTACTTTCACCACCAAAACCCCAGTATACCCCCATCCCACATTCTCCCCCTACCTGTTGGGCAGATGACTTCCACATTACTCTCTCTACTTTGATCACATTCAATATTTCATCACCAGACCCACCATTATTATTTGAGATTTTACCCCAACACTCAGATCTGCTGAAAAGGCAACAGTACACAATTTGTGTTCTATTGCTGGTTATGAATAAAATATGATGTTACGTGGCTGCAGTAGGGCCATGTGATTTTGAAATTCCAAAATTTTAACACTTAAATCTGGAGGGATTTCTGCCAAAAGCCACTGGGTTTTGAGATTTGTTCCTGAGTCTCTGGGATCATGGAGGTTGAGCAGCTTGATCAGGAGCGAGAGAGGCTGTTTGTGGCTGATGACTTGGGGTCTCGTTGGGACGGGAAGACCAGGACCAGCTTCACCCCCATCCTGTGAAGACCAACAAGTTTCGTCACTGCGGGCCCAGACCTGACTGTCCAATAGCCTCTGGAGTATGATGGCCACCGATTTGCCAAGGGGGAGCAGGCGGAGGGACAACATCCGTTCCCCCCTGGGGTTGCCCGGCGACAGTAACCTACTGCGGGGTCCGGCCGCATTTCTGCCAAAAGCCGCTGGGTTTTGAGATTTGTTTCTGAGTCTCTAGAATCATGGCCATTAAGCAGCTTGATCAGGAGCCAGAGAGGCCGTTCGTGGGTGATGACTTGGGGTTTCATTGGGGTGGGGAGGACAGGCCCGGGTCCCCCCCCACCGCCCCCATCCTGTGAGGCCCAACAAGTTTTGTCACTACGGGCCCAAGCCTGACTGTCCAATGGCCTCTGGAGGATGACAGCCACTGAGCTGCCAAGGGGGAGCAGGTAGAGGGACAATAACCTTTCCTCCCTGGGGTGTCCTGGCGACAGTAACCTACTGCGGGGTCTGGCCGCATTTCTGCCAAAAGCCACTGGGTTTTGAGATTTATTTCTGAGTCTCTGGGATCATGGCTGTTAAGCAGCTTGATCAGGAGCCAGAGAGGCCGTTCCTGGGCAATAACTTGGGGTCTCGTTGGGGTGGGGAGGACAGGCCCACCTCCCCCCCCCCCCATCCCATGAGGCCCTGCGTGTCTCGTCACTGGGGCCCAAACCTGACTGTCCAGTGGCTTCTGAAGAATTGCGGCCACAGAGCCACCCAGGGGAACAGGCAAAGGCACGAAACCCATTCCCATCTGGGTTGGCCCAGCATTGTTAACCTACTGCAGGGACCGGACGCATTTCTGCCCAAAGTGCTGGGTTTTGAGATTTGTTTCTGAGTCTCTGGGATCATGGTTATTAAGCAGTTCAATCAGAAACAATAGAGGCCATGCCTCTAATTATATAGCTAAGCCAGAGGTGGTTTGTGGGTGTGTTTCCCACATACCTAACTTTTGGCCGTTTACTTTCTTGGTAAACTTTGCCCCAAGTTTTTTGGGTCTGGCCAGAGGCATAGCAGCAATTTGGGGGCACCTGAAAGTCTGAAGGCGCCATAAAGCTGCTGATGCACTCACCTCACAGGTACAGATTGACCCGCTGGTGGCACCATACCCCTGAGCTGTGGAAATTTTTATACGTGAAATTTTAGCACTATATATGGGTTCTGAAATAGAAAAGTATATCAGGCCCTAGATTCAGGTGTAAGTACTGACATTGATAAAGTACACTTGGTATGTTACAAGAATTAGTTCCAGTATGAGCAAAGGAAGCAGAATAGTACTGAGGGCAGAGAAAAAGGCAATTAAATCATAAATGATGTTGAAGGCATTTTGAACAGTTTGAAACCAGGGAATCAAGTGGTCTGATTTTAATTTTTAAAAGAGGAAAGAATTATTGAAATATCACATTTTTTGAGAACAGGGCAAAGTCTCCTGCCTCCGCGCTTGGCTGTCCTCACTGGGGCCCCTTGTAGGAGAGTGGGTTGAGCTTCCCTCCCCACCCCGAGCAGAGCCCCAGCCGCTGAAGACCTCTGGTTCCAGCCATAGTCATGCTTAAAACCATTCTCCACATGTTCAGATGAGCCTCAAGCATGAAAGAACTGGCAGAGGAACCCAGGTGTGTGGGACCCGGGGCGTAGATCTCCAATCCTGCTCGGATTGGGATTAGGGCCTCCTCCACCCAGATCCCCCATCTTGCGGTATGTAGGCATTACACCCACCAACTGTCTCTGGTGCCGTGTAATCCCATCAATGGCCAAGACCCAAAGACTATAAAACCCTGCTCTCAGAATCAAATGTTGCCGCGCAACATCTTATTATGTAGTTCTTACTCTGGAGAACCTGGAAGGCTACCAAAAGTATCCTGCCCACACGGAAGAGTCTGGCATACTCCCCGTGGCATATTCAATATGCCAAAAATCAGTAATAATGATAGGTCTCATTCTCCTGACCCTGAAAGAGCCTCGAATGTGGCACTTTTTAAAATCTCAGGGCTAGGACGAAGGAGACGTTGCTGGGGCCTGCTCGAGGCAATGGATGAACAACGGGATGACAGTGATACAATGATACACATTTTTTGAGATTTCAGTTATTCTAACACTGGTATTTTGAAATACCTTAGTCTAAGAAACAAATGACTAAAGCCATCGGCAAAAGGCTAATTAAAAAGTTTGTAGACGTTTGGCTGGAGCAATAACACAGTGGGTAGGGCATTTGTCTTGCACTTGGCCAACCCGGATTTGATTGCTCTGTCCCTCTCGGAGAGCCCAGAAAGCTACCGAGAGTATCCCTCCCCCACGGCAAAGCCTGGCAAGCTCCCAGTGACATATTTGTTATGCCAAAAATAATAACAACAAGTCTCACAATTTGTTGTGAGATGTTACTGGTGCCCACTCGAGCAAATTGATGAACAATGGGGAGGACAGTAATACAGTGCTAGAGTAGAAGTTTGAGTAGGGATAAGGGAAAAAAATCATGCTAAACTGTATGAAAATCTGGTATTCCATATATTCTCCCTTCATATATTCTTCTCCTCTTTTCCTCCTCTCACCCCTTCACCTTCCCTTTCCCTCTCCCCTCTCTTCCCTTACCTTCTCCCCCTTCCCTTCTCTTCTCTTTTCTATTTCCGTTATTTAGCTTGTTGCTGTTGCTATTGTTTGCTTTGCTTTGCTGTGCTGTGCTTTGCTTGTTTTTGACTTCACCTGGTAATGGTGCTCTGGGCATACTCTTGGCTTTGCATTCAAGAGATCCTACTGGTGGGATTTAGGGGACCATACAGGTTGATATCAAGTGCTAGGAATTGAGGGGTGGAAACACCAAAGGCAAGCACCCTACCTGTTGTACTATCTTTCCCTCCTATGGTTATTTATTCTTATTATGACTACTTGGTGATCTTTTCTTTACTCATCTAAAACAGAATTTGTTAATCAGTGTTATTGTAAGAAAATATAAAAGGGCTACACAGTGCATTCACTTTGCTTCAACTAAAGCTTTTGCTTCTGAAGACTAATTTCTGTTGTGTAATCACTATCAAGTATCTGGATCTATGCAGAAACTCACTTTCCTAACAAGATTTAATGATATGAAAAGTACCAAATGAAGAAAAGATTGTTCCACACTGAAGACTTCTTCCATTTGTGTGAAAAATGTTCTGAACATACTTCTATACTAAAGAACCAAAGAATGAAAAGTGACAAGCAGATACTTTTTTAATGGAGTCACTGTGTAATGTAGTGCCAAGAAATACTTTCATTTCTGTGTTTTATTTCCTGGAAACCATAATGTAGCTATATGAAGCAGGTCACCTTATATTCTTCACTTGTCTAGGAAAGAAAATTATGTCATTTAAATAAGAAAAACATGCTTGCAGAATATTTTCTATTAGCTATTAATTTAAGCTTCAACAAGCTTTCCCACTTATTAAAAATTAAGATAGCTTTTTTAATAGATATGGCAAACCCTTAATTCTCAATCCAATATTTTAAATACTAAATATTTTAAATACTAAAAGTTAATACATTTCTATCACAAATTATCATATGTATACTTTATTTTTTTAATTTTTATTAGTGAAACACCATGTATACTTTCAAAATGGTTTATCATTCTTTTGATTTAGTACTTAAGATACTGTGTTGTTTTTCTGTTGCATATGCCAACTCTTCTTGGATAAGACTTGCTTTTTATGTGCCAGACTATTGGCATTAGAGAGGAATACGTTCTTTTTTGCAAGAGATTTCAATGGGATATAGACATTTAAAGATTTTTTTCCTTGACTATGTAAAATAAAATGTGTGATTATATATCTTGGAGGCCAAATATCTTCCTACACTCAGATAAATAATTTAGAATAAAAATCTAATTGATTTAGTAATTTTGTATCTCTTATATTCACAATCCAAAGTGGTTATTAAACAGTATTTAAAAGTACTATTAGAAAAAATAGTTAAAGGAATCCATCAAGATTGATTGAACTACTGAGTGCTAACAGTGGAATTAAGCAACCACTACCTTTGGATTCAGTGGGATTGGAGGTAAGAGCTGTTAGCAGAACGTAAGAGCAATCCAGTCATAGATAAAAAACACAATCAAGAAATAAGACCTTTAATAGAGAAAGTCGTTTACCCCTGTAGAGTCACAAAAAGGAACGTCTTGTTTTATTACACTGTTCAGTTTCTTGCTAGTAATTGCCATCAGTCAAAACCAAATAGAAATCAGAGAACAAATGGTCATTAAACTAATACTTCGGGGACACACCAGAACAGAGGAAGGTGGAAATTATGGAACGTGGAAGATTTAGAAGAACTAGCAATCACCTCATATTTATCATTTCCTTCTGTGCATTTTATCTGATAACATTCACACAAAAATAACAAAATAGTTTTGGGAGTGGAATTGCAACTCCTGAAAATCAGTCTCTTTCTTTTTACTTTCATACTCTGAAACTTTAGATGTCTCAGATTAGTCGTTACGAATCTGAACCACGGACTCGTGTATGTACTCTGAATACTGCTTTGCTCCCAGCAAGCCCGACAGTCATATAACAGGGATTCCATTTTGTTATTTATTTCTTGAAAAAAACAATAAGGCAAGATGGACATTAAAATTACATTAATTTACTGAAATTACTTTAGCTCTGCTAACTTCTGTATAGACTACAATTTGAAGTGAACTGTTCAAGACAATGGTCTATAGAATCTCTTTTCATGTTTCTTTAACAAAACAGAACAAAAATAAAAGGAACAGGTGTGAGTATACCTTACTTTAGAAGGCACAATTTCCATCTGTTATGGATCATTATTACCTATTGAAAAAATTGAATATGATTACCAAAGGCATTCTTTCAAGTTCCAATAATTTAGCTAGATGAGAATAAGCCAATGTAATTCATTCAGTATATATTAATGGGCATATTTGCTGAAGATTCTTAGAGAACTGTTAGATTACTATATACCTACATTTACATATTAATTAAGTGAATTAATTTTATGACTCACAGAGGAGAAAAATACAGTAATTCATGCTGCATAATGTGGGCATTGGATATCAAAATAAAAAAAATTATATACACTTTAATACTATTTGATACCTGTCAAATATTACCATCTATATCTGTAGAAAATTATACGATATAGTCACTGTCACTGTCACTGTCCTCCCGTTGTTCATCGATTTGCTCGAGCAGGCCCAGTAACGTCTCCATTGTGAGCCTTGTTCCTGTATTTGGCATATTGAATAGGCCATGGGGAGCTTGCCAGGCTCTGCCGTGCGGGTGAGATACTCTCTGTAGCTTGCCGGGCTCTCTGAGAGGGGTGGAGGGATTGAACCCGGCTAGGCTGGGCCTGCCATGCACAAGGCAAACATCCTACGGCTGTTCTATCGCTCCAGGCCCTAAACTACAGTAACAAAATTCAAAAGATGTGGCTGGGGGTGGGCAGGAACATGGGGACCCTGGGTGTGGATGCTTGAAATGGGTTTGGGATTGGAACACTGTATGTCTGAAACTCAACAATGGATAACTCTGTAAATCACACCTTACTAGAAAGATAATACGGAGAAAGTGAGAGAACAGAGATAGCAGTGCCAAGTGAGCCACTATCTCCACTTCATTCGGACTGTGTCCTGTCCCCACCCCACTATCCCACCCCTTGCCAGCCCTCTGTTACCACTCTGAGGCTACCTTCAGGCTGTTCTTTTTTTCTTTTTGGCTTCTGGATCACACCTGGTGATGCTCAGGATTTACTTCTGACTGAGTGATCCCTGAGTACAGACTCAGGGATTTCTCTTCGCTGTGCTCAGGGGATGCCATGGATCAAAGCAAGGTCGTCCTCATGCAAGGCAAACACCCCACTCACTGAACCATCTCTCTGGCCCCTCTAGACTATTTATTCTTAAGCTTCATTTCTGAGAGAGAGGGACAATTCTCAGAGCTGCCCTGGAGGTGACAGTTTTATTTCAGGGTACCTAGTACAAGTGTAGGAATGCCCCTAATCCGAATCTCCCCCTAATATTATTCCCCCACCTGACTCTAGGAACCTGAGTGATTTTGGTGGGCGTGGGTGGGTGAGAGGTCAGGAATGACAGGGATCTTGAATTCAGGAACACACACACAAACACACACTGCTTTGCATTTTCTTTTCTTTTCTTTTTTTATCTTAATTTAGAGAAGTCGTTGGGCAGAGCTGTTAAATATTTAGACAAAAACGTTCTTCCCTCTTCCCCACCCCAGGGCAAGCTCATGGGGTGCTCAGGCGGCCATACTCCAGCCTCAGCGGGCTAAGCCTCTCTGCTTCTGCTGCATCATTTTCCCTTCTCTAGGGCACTCCCGTCAGGAGGCCACTTGGTGTGGTCAGTTTCAAACTGACCAGCTCCAGGCACAAGTCCCTGAACTGGTGAATTATTACCAGTAAAGGAAGTTACAGCAAAGGGCTCAATGATCACCTCAGGGTACCATGCTCCAGGGGCTAAGAAACAAAGCACAATAATATCATCACAACTGCAAAGACATTGTATAAGAAAAAAGAATCCAAGTGCCAAGTAAGTCCAAGATACAGGTAGATGGTCAACATTTGTCTTCAGTTAAAATATATGATATATTCAGTTAAAATATATGATATAGAGGAAGATAAATTTTAACTTGTGTGTCTGTGGTATTTATTGCTTTTATAATAAATACACAAACATATATTTGTTCCAGTATTAGGGAGATGTCAGACAACCCTTGCAATTTGTTATTGTGTTGAGAACAATGCAGGTGTCACAATATATTACATGGCATTTGGAAAGTATTCAAGGATACAGTAACTGCAGGTGGAGCCAAGCTTGATTTTAGAGGATCAGAATTTTTTATTCTAACCCAGATTTCCAGACAGAGGAGAGGTATGATAGTTTGAATTAGTTGAAAATATCCAATAACTTAATTAGCCATGCCATTCAATGAAGTTCCATAAAAACTCAAAAGGAAAAAGCTTTGGGATTAGTGGATATTTGGAGATACTTAGAGAGTGGGACTCAGAGAGAGGACAGGGACATTGCTAATTCTTTCCACATAGCTGCTCTCAATGTCTTTCTCATCTGACTCTTCTTTTATTGGTACTGGAAGAAAGCTTTCCCTTCCCATCTATAGTATTAGTAAGATGGATGGATTTAATATACATTTTAAAAACATATTAAGAAAAATGTTATCACTATCACTATCATCATGTTGTACATCGATTTGCTTGAGGGGGTGCCAGCAACGTCTCCATCCGCCCCTGTCATGTGCTAGTGTAGCCCGATGGCATATTGGGGGCTCTTTCAGGGTCAGGGGAATGAGGACTCAGGGGAATGAGGACCATCATTGTTACTGTTTTAGGCATATCAAATATGCCACGGGTAGCTTGCCAGGCTCTGCCATGTGAGCGGGATACTCTTGATAGCTTGTCGGGCTCTTTGAGAGGGATGGAGGCTTTTGGGGCAGCCTCTAATCACCTTTACAGGTGTTCCCACTAAGGCATATATGTGGGCAGGATACTCTCGGTAGCCTCTGAGAGCGAGACCTAGACAATAAGAGTTCGCAAGGCCTCTAATGTGGCTGTATACTTCTAGGAACTTGGTTTTACAGTCTCTGGATCTTGGCCATTGATGGGGTTACACGGCAGTTGGTGGGTGTAACCGTCTAGCTACTGGAAGATGGGGGATCTGGGTGGAGGAGGCTGAACCGAGCAGGCTTAGAGATCTCAGTCCCTGGTCCCGCACACTTGGGTTCCTCTGCCAGTTCCTTCATGATTGAGGCTTGTCTGAGCATGTGGAGAGTTGTCTTAGCATGGCTGTGGCTAGGACCCGGAGGTCTTCAGCTGCCAGGGCTCTGCTCAAAATAAAGAGGGAAACTGAAAAACAAATGTTGTAAGTCACGGTCATGGTCCTCCCGTTGTTCATCAATTTGCTGGAGCAGACCCAGTAACATCTCCATTGTGAGACTTGTTACTGTGTTTGGCATATTGAATATGTCACTGGTAGCATTCCAGGCTTTGCTATGCGGGCGGGATACTCTCAGTAGCTTGCCGGGCTCTCCAAGAGGGGCGGAGGAATCAAACCCGGCTCACAGGGCTGGCTGCGCACAAGGCAAACGCCCTTCTGCTGCACTATCGCTCATGATGTAAGTCGAATATTTAAAAACAAATTGGACCAATGGAGCTGGAAAAAGAACAGTAGGGTTAAGGCGCAGTCCTTGTATGTGGCTCACCCAGTTTAATCCCTAGCAGCACATTGTTCCCAGAGTACCCCATGACTGGGTGTGACTCTAGAGTCTTCTGAGCACCATCAAGGTGGCTTAACTAATTTCTTGTACCAAAGGACCCATGCAATGCCTCATCTTTGGTCCCTTACATCAAGCCATTGACCTGGTTGATCAAAAGTTGTTGGAAGATGCTTCATGGCTTCCCTGAGCAACTTTCATGAACAGCCTCTTCTAAGAAATTGAACATACTTAGGAGAAAAGCATTGAACAAATATATTATGAATAGTATGCAGATAATATACATGAATATGATGTGTGAATAAAAAACTTACTGATAAATAATACCTTATTAAAAGCTGCTGATGGGGATCTTTTAGATAGAGAGTTACATGCTGGCCTTGCACATGGCTGACATTATGTGATGCTCCGAACCAGAAATGATTCCCCAGCACTATCTGGACTGGTTTTTGAGAGCAGAGCCATGAGTATGCTTTGTGCAACTCCAACAAACAAACAAACAAACAACAAACAAAAACAAAGGATGCCTTGCAAAGGATAGTAATGCTTCTAATTGGATACAAGTAGTGTAACTAATAAAAAACTCTATTTTACTTTGGGACTTAATATCTAACTGTCTTTGGCACAAAAGTTATGTCAATAATAACCTGATAAATGACTAGCAATTATTACTTGCTTTGTTTAATTTTTAGTAGGTTGGAATGATAATTCTTTAATTACATATAAATAAAATGTCACAGTCATGGTCATGGTCCTTCCATTGTTCATCGATTTGCTTGAGCGGACCCAGTAACATCTCTATCATGAGACTTGCTGTTACTGTGTTTAGCATATCGAATACATCACGGGTAGCTTGCCAGGCTCTACCCCATGGGTGAGATACTCTCGGTAGCTTGCTGAGCTCTCCGAGAGGGGCAGAGGAATCGAATCGAACTCGGGTCGCCCACATTGGTCGCTAGTAAGGCAAACGCCCTACCGCAAAATGTATCAAGATTATAAAAAATGATATTCTTTAATATATCCAAAATATTTCATCTTTCTATCAGTGATTCAGACTTGATATAGTAGTTAAAAGCAGAAAAGGTGAAATTAATAATAATAAGCAATGCATATGTAACACAGAATGAATTGATTGACAGTTCTTAGAGCGATTTAATTGTAGTAGGCAACACAACCCAATTTGCACAAAAATTTAAAATTTTAGTTCAAGTTAAAAAAGAGAACATTATAACACAGGATACAAAAGCAACATCATTGCATTATGTTGTCTTAATTTTATAGGAAAATAGTATTTATTTTAAAGAAAGGCTTTTACTCTCTTCCTAATTTGATAATTACAACCATGCAGATCGAGTATTCTGGAGGACAGGAGCTATAATAGCCTGCATGAGCTTCTGTATGGCACAAGGCTTAAAATTTTGATTACCTGGGCTGAAGAGATGGTACAATGGGTAGAGCACTTGTCTTGCATGCAGCTTACCTGTGTTTGACCCCAGCACCACATACAGTTCTATGAGTTCTACCTGGAGTGATCTCTGAATACAGAAATAGAAGTAAGCCCTGAACACTGCAGGATGTGGCCCCCCAAATAAAAATAAAATAAAATTCTGACCTCCATGCCAGCTTCTCAAGGTTACTATTGATCCTCACACACAAAAATCATATCTGGATAAAACAGATAATAAAGTAGCTTTATTTAGAAAATAGGGAAGAGAGAGACAGAGAGAGACAGAGAGAGAGAGAGAGAGAGAGAGAGAGAGAGAGAGAGAGAGAGAGAGAGAGAATATGAGTTTCTGCAAAGAGAGGAGAGTTTACAAACCCCAATTTAGATGAGGTTAACCTCTTAAGAAAAGAGTTCATCTATAAAAACATTCCAAATACAGAGTAGATGAGTATGGGAAGCTCAAGAATAAATTGACCTGCTTGCTTTTGCAAAGCTTGTTTTATAAGATTTTCCAAGTGGCTCAGATTTAGGGGCTGTTGCTATGATGTTAAGGAAGATTTTGTGAAACTTTTTTTAGTGACTTCTTTATGGAATAGAGGTGGTACCCTCATTCTGAATATTTTACTGGTGGCAGCAACCCCTTTTCTGATATTATTTTGGCTTCAACTTTTAAAAATTTTACCTGAAGACATTTCCTGCCTACTTTATTACTTCTGAATGCTGTTTGGGAAATTCATTGCTAAAGGGTTCCATATAGAATATATTTTGGATTAGAAATATGAAATTATGCTCATAGTATAGGACTGGCTCAGTTTCAGTTTTACTGTGCTTATGAACATATAAAGAAAAAATTCCTCTGATTTTAATAGGGAAGACCTAATCCCTCAAAGAAAGATGCAACTTTTATTTAATGAAAGGGAATAAATTATGGATTAGAAAAAATATAGTAATCCTAATAAGAGTACTGACACACCAACATCTATTTTAAAATAATAGATTCTAGGAGGTATGCTTCCTCCTACATACATATAACTCCTACATATATTTAACTTAATATGTGGTGTGTTTTTTCTATTCATTGGAACCTTATTTTTAGATAGAATCTTTCATAAACATCATTCTCTCACACATATCTTAAAAGGCATGTTTCCACTACATTTGCCAATAGAACTCTAGTATTTTAGAGAATAACTTGTAATGAGAACATAAAAATAGACAGAGATTACTGACCCAGAACAAATGCTGTGAAGAGCATTTCAAGAAAGGGCTTTTCAAAACAAAAAAATATAACTCAACAAAAGTGCTGCATAATGTGTAATTATAAGAGACTAAACAAAATACACATTTGTATTGTAAATAACAAAAAAATAACAAAGGGCATACACAAGAAAACTCAAACTAAATAACTGTTGCTATCGATGTTTCTGCTTTAGGATTATTGTTTGCTTTAGAAGAGGAATAACTTGATACTGAAAATATTTTATATTTCATATTGCTTAATTATGTAGAGTGACCATAGCAGATCATTTTAACAGAATTTCAGCTATAAAATAGGATGTCAGTGCAATTTAGATGAAAAGAGACTTTCTTTGTTTTCTAGATTTTAAAGTTTAGGGCTGTCTGGATTAATTAGAGTTCTACTTAGTTCTCTCCAGTACTCTAGAGCAAAATTTTGAGCAACCCTGACCACCTCTGGGTCTGGTCCAAAAATAATAATAATAATAATCTGCATCCTAATATTTGCCACCTCAGAACACAAAACAAAAAAAGGCTGACATTAACTGAGTTTTTACAAAATGGCAGGTGCTTTTCCGAGAGCTTTTCAAGCATTTCATTGTACTCTTGTAAAAAAGATTCCATTATGATATGCACATTAGCACTGTAACACTGTCCTCCTGTTGTTCATCGATTTTGCTAGAGTGGGCCCAGTAACATCTCCATTTTGTGACTTGTTGTTACTGTGTTTGGCGTATTGAATACGTCATGGGTAGCTTGCCAGGTTTTGCCATGCGAGCGAGATACTTCTAGTAGCTTGCCGTGCTCTCCGAGAGGAGCAGAGGAATCAAACCCGGCTCTTCTGGGCTGGCTGCGCCCAAGGCAAACGCCCTACTGCTGTGCTATTGCTCCAGTCCATATACACATTATAAATGAGAAATGTATTACCTCCATATCTATGAAGCTATGTTTCTAACCCAAGTTATTAATGAACTATGTATGTTTAAAGGATACCATATTAAAGTTTAAGATATAAAATGTCCCATACCATATCATTAACACATCATTATATTTTAGATATTTTGTGCTTTCATCTTTAAAGGTTGGCAAGGAAAACTATGACTCCTGTTCAAAAATCTGTGTGACTTTTCAAGCTAAATGTCCTTAAGTACAAATGCTTTAGCCACATGTGCTAGGTGAGAAGGAAGCTCAGATAGAGAAGAGAGCACCAAATAAAGGGTGTTGTGAAGACCCTCCCAGGGTGGGAGAGACATGCTAAAAGTGGTCTATAGACCAAACATGACTGCCACTCAATGCCTCTCTGGCAAAACACAGTACCCAAAAGAAGAGAGAGAGAACAGGGAGGAATGCCCTGCCACAGCGGCAGGGTGGGACGGGGGGTGGGGGGGAGGATGGGGGGTGGGAGGGATGCTAGGACCCGTGGTGGGGGAGGATGGGCACTGGTGGAGAGATGGGTACTTGATCATTGTATAACTGAAACCCAAGCACAAAAATTTATTAGTCTATAAGTGTACTTCATGGTGTTTCACTAATTAAAAAAAAAATGATAATAAAAAAAAAACAAAACAAAACTTTGTCTCTCTGACCCAGACTTGTTGCATAGCTGATACATCAGTATATTGCAATCCATTGAGTCCTTTAGGGGAGGAAATTACAGAAGAGACTTATCTCTACTTTGTACTCAGTCATCTTCCCACTCCAATCACTTTCCTTTTGCCCTCTTTTGGCCTCCAGAGTTGCTAAAATCTGAGGTTCTTTATTCAACACCCCTGGCAGCAAGCTGAACCTTGTAGTCTGTGCTGATCCACATGACCTTTGACCAGTGCAGTGTGCTGGGTGGGAAATGAATCAGGAGGGAGATGACTGTTTCTCTGAGTTAAGCTTAGCTGCATAAAGCCACAGTAAGTGATAAAAGACTTCTCTGTTATTTTTATTTTGGCTCATTTTTAATCAGTTACTCTGACATCTGAGAGCTCAGGTCTCTAGCCAGTTCAGATGAGTTCCTGGCATAAAAGAATGATCTGTTTACATTTTCTTACTTTATAAAAGATATTTAAAATTGGATGAAATATTTTCCTTTCTGCTTAGGTGATAGAACTCACTGGAGAATTCCCTTCTCATCTTTACAATCAAAACATGGTACAAAAATCTTTTAGAAAAAAGCCAGTTAGATAAAATTTCAAGGAGCTGAAATGAGCAGGTTCTTCCACAAACACAAATACAGCTACTTTGTATAAAGAGGGATTGGAGAAAAATTCTAAAATGAACTACATCAGAGGGCTTTTGAGATCTCAATTACCAAAAGTGTTTAGAGAAATGTATCTCAGGACGGGAGAGAATACAGAGGTTAAGTGGTTTACCTTTCATGCATGAGGCCAGGTTTCTCCCTCACAAAAACAGGGAAAAACTCGGAGCATCTTTGGGTATGGCCCCCAATTAAAAAATAAACCTGTTTCCCAATATTTGCCACCCCCAAAGACAATTAATAAAATGTGTAATTATAGCCAGTGAGACAAAGTGTAGGAGTTGAGATTTCTTCATTGTGTACAGCTGACCTTGATCTTGTCTTTGTCGTGGTTCCCATGCATCACTTGGTCCAGCCCTGGAGCCTTCACAGCACTTCAGAGTGATATTGTGGAGGGGGTGATAATTCCTGGCACTCTAGTGCTTCCCTATATAACACCATATCCCCAAGTGCTAACCTTGTACCACCTTAGTTGACTGAGGATAGTTCTGAGCACCATATCTGGCTCCCTAAATCTTCAGGAGTAATCCCTGTATGCAGAGCTAGTAGTAGATCTGGGCACTGCTGGTTATGGCCTCAAAACAGAGCGGGGGTGGGGGGGGTGGGGGGGAGTGGGAGAGAGAGAGAGAGAGAGAGAGAGAGAGAGAGAGAGAGAGAGATTGAATATAAGAGAGAAAGGAAGTACCTACCCCTTTCGAGGATAATTTCCCATTGCATTTAGAATGCTATTCCTGAGTACAGCAGATAACAGTGGCAGATTCCATTTCAAAGAAGGCAAGTAGGCAGTTTTTCAAAATTAATTATCTGGGGTCAGAGAGACAATGCAGTAGGCAGGACACTTGATTCTCAGCACCCCATATGGTACCCTGGATTCTGAGTTCAGAACCAGGAGTAAGCCCTGAGAAAAATCAGTTTTCTCTCCCAAAGACAAATAACACCATTTAAAATTTTAAATCATCTGGAGTTCTGAGGTCCATCTTTACTACCAATTCTTGGTAACTCCAAAGTGCGTTAATACTTTGTTTCAAAATTATATTGTAAATGTCAAAATTGTTGGATGAAAAGGCTTTAGGATAGAAAGTACCTTAAACCGGAGCTGGAGCGATAGCACAGCGGGTAGAGTGTTTGGCTTGCACGCAGCTGACCTGGGAATGATTCCCAGCATCCCTTGTGGTCCCCCGAGCACCACCAGGAGTAATTCATGAGTGCAGAGCCAGGAGTAACCCCTGTGCATCACCGGGCATGACCCAAAAAGCTTAAAAAAAAAAAGAAAGAAGTACCTTAAATCTTGATTCTACCTATTGTCATGAGAGGTTCTAGATACTTTCATTGTTTGTCTGAATCTTTATGAGAATGTTGGGACCAAATTTTTGAGA
Organism: Sorex fumeus; assembly: GCF_029834395.1. Classification (NCBI taxonomy): domain Eukaryota; kingdom Metazoa; phylum Chordata; class Mammalia; order Eulipotyphla; family Soricidae; genus Sorex; species Sorex fumeus. The sequence continues at coordinate 29,859,797 of NW_026606064.1, forward strand.
CAAAAGAAAATATGTTTGTGACCAATTTTAAATTACTAAATATCTCTAAAATCAATTTTTTGTGTGATTTTGCAAATTTTATCTGAGAAAAAATTTCATGAACTTTTTTTTCATTAAAAGGAGAAATTAGTGTGTAAAAAACCTGGAAGATTTTAAAAAACTAATTTGGAGCAAAAGTTATAATAAAAAGGAAGGGAGAAAGATGGAAAAAGAAAGAAGGAAATTAAGAAAGAAAAAAAGGAAGGAAGGAAGGAAGGACGGAAGGAAGGAAGGAAGGAAGGAAAAATAATTAATAATACTTTATTTGTCAAAGTCTTGCACTGCTGATTAGAAAATGGGCAACCACATATGGTCAATCAGAGGTTACTTCCTTTAAGAAAAACAGTTAGAAAAGGTCCTTGAATGTTACTATGTGTGTGCCCTCCGAGACACAAGACAATAACAAAAGCTGGAGAGATAGAACAACAGGTCAAGGTCTTGTGCTGCATGCAGTGGATCTGAGTTGGGTTGGATTGTCAGGATCCCAAATGGATCCCTGAGCATAGAGTCAAAGTGTTAGGCGTGAAGTGATGGCAGATGTGCTTAAAAATCAAAGAACAATAGCGATACATATATATATAAATCAAATATGATTTCAAATTATATATATATGTGTATATAACTTGAATCCATATTTAAATCAAAGTTTGATTTGGAACTTTTATAAGAATGAACAGGAAGCACTATATTTGGCAGTTATCTTTTCTGTGACAAATGTTATTTGTTCTGTTCTTAAATTTAAAGTAATTTTGAGAGTTTGGAGACTCAACTCTTTGTTTCTAGTATGAATTTTGAAGTTATATATGTGTTATTTTCTGAGAAGTTATAAACTTGGTAATCTTTTGGTTTGCTTTTAGTTAGATTTCTCTCTACTTTGAGCCAGGGTTAAATAAATTGTAAACATTTTAAAAGATTTTGACAGAATCACTTTCAGTTTTTGATGGTTTTAAAAATTTCAAAAGCGTATCAGATGTTTTATTAAGAATAATTAACATGCTTTTTTGCTTTAGTATTTACCCTAAGGCTATTTGTCATTTAAAAGTTTTCAGTGGTTCCAGAGAATCACATGGGTATTTCCCACTAAATGAATTCTATGCAAACTAAACAATTTCTCCTCCCTCCCTCCCTCCCTCCCTCCCTTCCTTCCTTCCTTCCTTCCTTCCTTCCTTCCTTCCTTCCTTCCTTCCTCCCTTCCTTCCTTTCCTTCTTTCTGTTCTTTCTCCTCTTTCATGATACAGGATAGGTAACTGAAAGAAGTCAATTGGAATTTGTTGCACTCTTATATGGGAATTACTATTGTAGCTCTGCAAGTACATGAAGCAATTTTTATCTCTTACTATAACTTTTGATTTTCTCAGCATTGTTCATGCCTCAACAAGAGTTTTCATTCTGGGATTTAAACCCTACACCACCCTAAATTCATTGCCATAATTTTAAGAGTTGGTTGTGGTAAAATCCACACTTATAAAATCTATGATTCATTTATGGATTGCTATGAATTTTCTTAAAAAATACAACCCAACACCCATATCCCATAGCTGCCCCCCTTTAAATGACTCAGCTTCACAGGTTCATGACTAATTTCAGAAGAGATGCAAAACAAGCTGATGAAACTTATTGGTACACCAGTTCTTCAGGCTGAAAACCCTCAGGCTGAAAACCCAAAGGTGGGTGGCAGGTTGAATTCTCTCCTGGGTAAAGCCTCAGCAGGTGCACCAACATATCAAACCTGCCTCCATGCAAACTGATCAACCTCATTACTTCAGAACTAATCTCTGAAGAGATGCCAAGTGAGAGTGCAGCTGAATATGAGGTCAAGTAACAGCTCCAAGTTCCAAAATATTGCCAGTTAAACAGAAGCATAGCAAATTAGATGGGGAAGTAGCCATCTAATTTCAAGTAAAAACAATGTCACAGAATGTTCAACTAGCAACTGACACTCAGTAAATCCTCAGACAATAACTTTAATAGCCCCAGTTCTGAGATAGAAAATTTTTCAAGGACTTCCTTCTACTGAATTATTTTTTCATAATCCAATTTACCACTTCCTTGTAACAAGCAACATAAATTATTTTGTGTCTGCTTAGGGGACAAGTTTCGGGGTGGATGGGAAACTGGGGGCAATTGCGGAATTGCGGAGGGGAAGTCACATTGGTATTGGGATCGGTGTTGGAACATTGAATGCCTGAAACAACTGTATTGTAAACAACTTTGTAAAACACAGAGTTTAAATAAAGTTTATAAGAAATGCAACCCAAAAGTCAGCAAGAGTTTCTTTTTTTTCCCCCCTAAAGTTGTGTTAGATAATTTTTTTTTCCTTTGGGTGGTTCTTCTAGACTTTCTCCTGAGATTTCAAATTGGAGGAATTGTTATGACCTACCTTATAAACTTACTTGTTTAACAGGCAATACCTGCTGCCTTAATGTACCACTATGAGATTTTCTTCCTTTCACTTTGTTAGGCTTCTGTTTGCAGATATGGTATTCAGATTTAATAAAGTGCATATTCTATAGCACCTTAATTATAAAGGACTCAGTCTATCACTCTGACAGAAACTTAAACTTGCAAATTCCTCCTGACTAGATTAGCAGTTCTTTTTTAAAAAAAAATCTATGGCACCCCAAGGCTAAATATCTGTCAACTTGTAAATTCTTCAGGGCAACATAACTCTACTACCCCTCTTGTAGAAACTTTCCCTCCAGCAGAGTATACAAAACGTCCCTATGCTTGGACTTCCGCAGTATTAAGCAACCCATCAGCTTTCACATTTTCCTGGGCCAGAGGTAATGAGCAACTTTTCCATCTTAGGAGGGACTTATGACAATTATTATAATAATACATGAAGTTCCTCTAGGTGACTGAAAAGTCTCCTGGCATTTTCCCAGAAAGTTGCCAGGTTAGATAAGTACTCTAGAATTTTATTGCACTGAAACTTAAACACCCCTGCTCAAACTCCCTTTGGGAAGTCAGCTGGTTTTCGGTGTTGCCTCCTAAGTACTTAAGTATAAGTATCATATAAATCCTGTTGTTGGAAAAATAATCAATGTCTTTTTGTCAGTTTTCATTGCTTGCAAATCCAAGGAACCTGGATTCTTTAAGTCACCTTTACTTTTTAATTCAGAGAAGTGTTACGTAAACTATAATAATAATGGAAATAACACTGATAAATATAAAGGGAATTTTAAAAGCTGGTTTCTATAACATGCTCCATGAATAGAATCCTGACTTTAATTTCTCTCCTCATTAAATCCAAACTATGCCACTTACATACAACCCTGCCTACATAGTTCAAGGCTAATGATGCATGCAGTATTTGAGCAATATATAGTTTTTAAATAGATACACATATTTAACTCCATCCCAAGCATGTTACTCCTGCCTAAATACTTCTGAATAATCCTGCACATAGTTAACTCACTCTTAAAAACACTAAAACTTAGCACTCGACTTTCTATCTTGAGAGTGGCCTTACCAGTGTATCGTTTTTCTGTAATCTAAATCTCAGCTACAAGAATGTTCCTAAATTCTTTGTCTAAGGCATAGAAACAGACTAAGACTTGGCCCTCACCCTGTAACCCTTTTCTCTGTGACTCAAATACAAGTTGAAAATAATAATAAGAATAGGTGTTTAGTGGATTTAGCAAAATGATTTTCATTGTGTTGAAAGTAATACCTGACAACTTGTAGACCAAGTTTAGTGATGATTTCTATTGCTAAATCACAACTATGATTTGAGGAAAGATAACTTCTGAATCTCTAAACTCTTCTGTGTAAGAATCTAGCAAAAGTAAATAAATTCTAGATAACCTGATAAGTTAGTTCACGACTTTGCTGGTACATTAGGATTTTTTTCGGGGGGTCACAGCCGGCAATGCACAGGGGTTACTCTCCTGGTTCATGCACTCAGGTACTACTCCTGACGGTGCTCGGGGGAACATATGGGGTGCTGGGAATTGAACCCAAGTTGGTTGCATGCAAGGCAAATGCCCTACTCGCTGTGCTATCACTCCAGCCCCTACATTAGGATTTTAAAGGAATTCTTAAATATGCAATAGAAAAACAAGTGAAGACAATGAGATAAAGGACTCTTGTAAAGTGGTTTGGAAAAATATAATGTATATCCAAGCAAACTCACTTCCAAGACATGAAGGCCGTTAAAATATAGAAACTTTCAGAGAAACTTGAATGGGAAACATTTGATATTTAATATTTCAGGCCTAGGACATCTGCAGTACCTCTTGGGAGGAGAGACTTAGTCTACAAGGATAAGTTCATATGTTCAAAACCTTCAATCGACTTCTATTTCTTAGAAGAATTACAAACCAATTCAATTATGAAAAATATCTATAACACATTCCCTTACCCCAAATCACTGAGTATTCCCTACACTCTGGAGTTGTCCACATTCTCACTATGTTACTTTTTATTTCTCTTGTCTCATATCTTATTTCATTCTTCATCTCCTTCCTAGCATTTTTTTTTCTGTGAGGACATGTGACAGACAAGAAATAGAGGTGAAATATAAGGACAGAGGTCAGTAATGGCTTCTGTTTTCTGATGAGTAAAATTTTATTCTAGGTGGAGTCATTGATTTCAGAAAATTGGCTGGTAGGGTTTAATTTCTGTATCATAAAGATCAGACTGTCTGACTACTGCCTGCTCAAACTAGTGAGACTCAAGTGTCTGAACCACAAAGGATGATGGTAGTAGACTCTATCAAACCTAAATTTGGTCCTCAGTCATTTCCATGGTGACTGAGGTAGGATCCACACTTTACACAAATAACTGCAGCAAAAGTATCACTTAAGAATGTTACATTTGCACTCGCATTCAAATTGTATAGCTATCTCTACAGCTATCACAAGTACTAACAAGCAAGTAAAAAATTCCTTGATTGGTTACACACTAAAGGAATATTTATTTGGAATAACATTTTTTCTAAACATAAAAATTTCAAAACAAGAGGAGAAAAGCTCATGTTAAGTGATGCTTTACATTGCAGTAAAACGCAGGTAAAGTCTCTTAAAGAGATAATATAATAAAACTGTAAGTTAGAGAATTGACAGATATCCATAAAATCCCCTTTGTAGAGGCTCTGATCCAAATGTATTGGTTTGATTTGGCATCCTTATAATAGAGGAACAGAATGGGCATTTACTTAGAAATTTGTCTTTGGCACAAGGTTTAGCTAGGCATTCATCACACAAACCAGATGAAACTTTTCCCATTCATTAATTAAACTACTTTATTACATCTAATGTGACCAACATAAAATATAATTCTAGAGGGTCCTCCAAGGACCCCATACTTGGTGGTCCCTTCTCTATCTGAGCTGTCTTTTCCCCCAGCACATGAGGCTGCCTTGTAAGCTGTGGAGCAATCCTCCTATTCATCTCTACTGCAATTTAATTCTTACTCCCTATTATCACTCAAGAAAAAATAGTATATACATATATGTAATTCAATCTCTTGCTCTTAAATATTATTTTATTATTTTCAATATGTATGAAAACATTGCATTTTGGGCAAAAGTAAGAGAACAGGACTTGCCATACATGTGGTTAACATTGGTTCAATTTCTGGCAGATTGGCAGATCATTTGGTTTCTGAGTACTGCCAGGAGTAATCCCTGAACATAGAGCCAAGAGTAAGCCCAAGACTAAGAGCATTGACAAGTATGACCACCAATAAACAAACTAAACCAATCATTATGAAGCCAGCATTCTGATACTTTTTGAAAAAAAAATTGTAAACACTATTTTAATGACACATTTCTATCTATAAATACTGTCACTGTCACTGTCCTCCCATTGTTCATCAATTTTCTCGAGTGGGCCCAGTAACGTCTCCATCGGAGACTTTGTTGTTACTGTGTCTGGCATATTGAATACGTCACGGGGAGCTTGCCAGGCTCTGCCGTGCGAGCGAGATACTCTCGGTAGCTTGCCGGGCTCTCCAAGAGGGGTGGAGGAATCAAACTCGGGTCGGCCATGTTGGCTGCGTGCAAGGCAAATGCCCTACTGCTGTGCTATTGCTCCAGCCCTATAAATACTCCATAATACTCCGCAGCCACCTCTATAAATACTAGTGAGTAAGAATTATGAATCTTTAATAAAGAATTTATGAATTACACATAAATCACTTAACACTTGTTAAAATTATAATAAAATGTACTTTAACTTGACAATGAAATTTAGGGTAAGGAGGTAAAAAGTATGTAAAGAAATAAAATTAGTGGCTATGTTGTGAAAGGGACTAAATTCAATGGCCTACTTTAAAATTATGTCTAATTATAACAATGTAAAAGCAAGAGTTGAAAGCACTCCTACAAGAATATCTGAGAAACACATTTCAAAAAAAGTTATTAAAAAGAAAAAAATTGTAAAATAACACACACAAAAAATTGAACATAAGGATACATGAAGACAAGATATGATTACAAATAATGTGTCATCTTGATCTGAATCCTGAACTAAATAAAGGAAATTAAGGATAAAACAAAAAATTACTTTACTAAAAGTCCAGGTTAGTTATTATAATCCACTAATTGATTTTGACAAATGTGCCATTGTGATATACAATATTAAAAATATAAGAAACTGGGTGAAGAAACTAGGGCTCTCAACTATTCTTACAGCTTCTTTATTAAAACAATTTAACATTTTTTTAAAGGGAGAAGTCTGAAATATACTTGACTATGAACTTAGATTAGTGGATAACCAGCAGGGTTAGCATTCTGCAATTTTCATAACTACCAAATGAACTATTATTAGGAAATGAAGTTAATAAGTTCTTGTATATTAATCTCTATAGCAAGTAGAAAAGCTCACATTATAGTGCCATCAGATTGAAGGAAGTGAGATTTATATTTTTAATGAGGATAGCAGGTGCTTTTGTAATCTGTGAAGTTATACCTAATAATTTTTCACACTTTAGAAATGTAATAAAGTTATATAGTTCTAGAACTCTCTGAGAATCAAACTTAGAGATATATTTTGTTCAAATGTCAGCAATTGTTAGGGAACCTACGAAACATACAGAGACTCTGCCTTAACATGTTGGACAAGATTTGAAATGCTTTCTGTTGGAAACTGCTATTACTTAAAGCAAAATAGACTAGAATCTATAATAAGGCAACCAAAATAAAATGTTAACAATATTGCATTGTTCTAGCTGCTCACAACTCAAAAAATATGAGTTAGCTAAAAATTTGGGAACACTGATGGAGGAAAGTTCACACTGATTTTGGGATTGCTGTTGAATCATTGTAAGCCTAAAAATACAACTATCAGGACCTTTGTAAATAAATCATGGCTGTTTAATAATATTTTTAAAGGAAGTATTAGTAAAGTCACAGGTATTCATAAAAAAGTGTTGAAAAATTAAATCTTAAAACTCAAATGCTATGAACTGAAGACTTACTGCAAATATAATATAGAGTAAAACGTCAATGTAAAAGATGGATAAAGAGTTATGCATATGCTCATAGAAGAAAGAGGTCTACATGTGTAAGTAGAATAAAAGTTAAGGAAGTCTCCAAGATGAAGAAATACTTGGTGTATATCTTTAAATGAACAGGCTTATGTGAGAAAATGTGTGCTTAGAAGATTTTAGAGCAAGAACGAGTATCTTTCAATATATAAAAAAACAGTTCATTGTGTAAGAATGGATATGGTTGCCTCTCTTGTCTAAAATTCAGAACAATATGTTAATATTGGTCCTTGTGGGAGAAGACTCCAAAGATGACAGATAAGTAAAAGGATCTGGTTTTGCCTTCTCTTGTATTTTCAGCTAAAGTGAATGAAAACAGATGCTAAAGAAGATCTGTTTTAAAACCTATGCTTAGGGGCTGAAGCAATAGCACAGCGGGTAGGGCGTTTGCCTTGCAAACATGACTAACCCGGGTTTGATTCCTAACATCCCATATGGTCCCCTGAGCACCGCCAGGGGTAATTCCTGAGTGCCGAGCCAGGAGTAACCCCTGTGCATTGCCAGGGTTACCCAAAAAGCAAAATAAATAAATAAATAAATAAATAAATAAATAAAACCTATGCTTATACCAAATAAGATTTCAGAGATACCAGAGAGGGTAGGAATACATATAAAATAAGAATTATGTGAATCCTCCAGAACATCATGACATAAGAGGAGTAAGGCAGTGATTCATTGATAGCCATGTTACTAGGAGCAGATTGCTCTCATACCTATGGCAGATGCTCACTGTATCAGAGCATGAGCGAAGGCACTCTCAGATGCCAAGTAGAAAGACTTTCTTCTGGGGAACAGTGTGGCATTAGGTAGCAGGGTTTATGCTTGGTGCTGGGGGAACAGATGATTAGTAGCCATGTTAGCAATAAATATCAGCAATAAACAACCAATGAGCAAGAGCTAAATGGGAGATATATACATGCTGCAGGGAGTACCTGGAGATACTCGATGGCATCTGTGGCTGTTAGTGCAGCATCTGCTTACAGTGGAGACAAACAACTTTGTCCTGTGCTTGCCAAGGTCAGTCATCAGTAGTTGGGGAAGTTTTTGGAAATTGAACAACTCCACCTGTAAGTACAGAATTTACTATCTGTAACTGGCCTGTATCATCAAGATACCTGTTATTTCTTCTCTTGGAGCCATCACTGTGATTGGAATTAGTTATAGTTCTTTTGCCTTTAATCAGAGCCTAGAGCACTCAAACAGGAAACAACTCTCAAGGCAGGCAGACTTCTAAAAATATATATTTAAGTCTTTATTGAAGGCACCTTTAAACTTTGAGAATTATTCTAGCTTTATGTGTGTGTCTGTTACTGAGATTGTGACAGGATTGCAGTCGGAACTCACAGTTCCTATGTCACCCTTTTCATTCCAGCACCCCTTTGAAACAATTGGGAAGACAAATCTAAATGTCAGGACACAAGAAGTCTAAGGAACAACCAATATTTTTGCAGTGAGCCGAAACTGTGGTTCACTAGCTTAGGGGACAAGGTGGTTACAGACTTTACCCCTTCAGTTTATACCTCAAAGCCATTTAAAATGCATGAATTAATGAATTCTTCCATTAGTATTCTTGGAAAATAATCTAGGAGTAACAGACATCAAGATAACCATAAAATAAAAATGTGAGTAAACCCGAAAGAGTTGCAAGTATAGCATGGAAGGATGATGTGAAGGTATAAGGGAATACAATATGATAACTACAAAAATAATTAAGTATAGAAAAATTTAGGGCTGGAGCGATAGCACAGTGGTAGGGCGTTTGTCTTGCACGCAGCCAACATGGCAGACCCGAGTTCGATTCCTCTGCCCCTCTCAGAGAGCCCGGCAAGCTACCGAGAGTATCTCGCCCACACGGCAGAGCCTGGCAAACTCCCCATGACATATTCGATATGCCAAACACAGTAACAACAAAGTCTCCAATGGAGACGTTACTGGGCCCGCTCGAGCAAATCAATGAACAACTGGAGGACAGTGACAGTGACAGTGACAGAAAAATTTAAAAACATAATAAAATGGCAAACTTACATTTCAGTAATTATCTTAAATATTGGTGTTCTAAACTCACCAATTAAAAGGCATAGGGTGGAAAAGCAGATTAAAGCTTGTAATACAACTTTTTTTTGGGAGTCCTCAGTAAGTACCACTTAGCTTTCAAAACAAATATAGACCAAAGGAAAACACTGTCCAAACACTGTCCTCTCATTGTTCGTTCATTTGTTCAAGCGAGCCCAGTAACGTCTCCATTTTGAGACTTATTGTTGTTACTGTTTTTGGAATATTGAGTACGTCACAGGTAGTTTGCCAGGCTTTGCTGTGAAGAAGAAATACTCTCTGTAGCTTGCCGGGCTCTCCAAGAGGGGCAGGGGAATCAAACCCGTCTCGGCTGGGCTGGCTGCGCACAAGGCAAACGCCCTATCACTGTGCTATCACTCCAGCCCAAAGGAAAAAGTAGAATAAAACATATAATCAAATGATAAATTTAAAAGGGCTGGTACAGCTATAATTATAAAACAACATAAAATTTTAGCTAATGCAGTTAAGAAACGGTAGAGATGCATGTTATGTAATGATACAGGGCTTAATAATACCAGATTTTCTACTTAATGCATCTATATGAAAAAGAAAATAATAAATGTTTCCTAATTACTAATAAAATGAGTGATATTGACAGTAAAACTGTAATGTTTCTCATACCTGTGTACAATAAGAGACAATAGTTCTCACTGACATAATATAACAGATAGGTTTAATAGGTATCTATAAGATATTTCACCAGAAGTCAGTCAAATTTTTCTTCTATAATTGCATATGGAACATTTTTGTTTGCTTATTTCTGGGTCACACCTGACAGTCCTAAGAGCTTACTCCTAACAGTAAGCTTAGGTATTACCCCTGATGGGCTACAGGGACCATATGGGATGTCAGGGACCAGACCTATGTCCACCTTATGCAAGGAAAGTGCCCTACTCACTATACTATCTCTCTAGCCTTAATATTTTTTAAGGATATACTTTACACTTTACCCTGGGGCTCACAAAAGAAAATCAAACTTATTATTTTTCAGTCACCATTCCTTTATGCATTTATGTGATTTTACTTATCTCTCCTCAAAATATCTTGGGGTCAGAGAGGATTATATAGCCTGATTCAAAAATGCTCGTCCAGGGGTTTATGGAAGTAAAATAAGACAGAAGGGAAAAAGTGATAAATATTGTGTGGGTCAGCAAGGTAGTAAACTGAACCTCTAGAGCATCTTCCTTGCATGAGACGATTCTGATTGGATTCCTTGCATTCCATATGGTTCCCTGAATTTGCCAATGGTAATCCCGGAGCACTACCCAGTGTGAGTCAAACTCTCTCCTTGCAACCCCTCAAAAAATGATAAGTGTTGTCTTATTTTAAGAAACTAAATGTAAGGCTATAAAAATTGTGAAAAGTAAATAATGAAAAATAAAATAAAATAGTGGGTATAGATAATGAAATTAATTTTACTTGTGGGGAAGAAAGTAAGTTGTGGAAAACAAGTTGGAGAATACAAAATAAATCGGAGCAGTTAAAAGCAAAAATAAAACTGGCTTGGAGCTGGAGCTATAGCACAGCATTCCATATGGTCCCCTGAGCTACTGCCAGGAGTAATTCCTGAGTGCAGAGCCAGGAGAAACCCCTGTGTATCGCCAGGTGTGGCCCAAAAAGCCGAAAAAAAAAACCTGGCTCTTAATTTATTTTGGTTTTGGGGTCACACACAATGTTACTCCCAGCTTGTTCCTGTCTCAGTGCTCAGGAATCCATACTGATGGGACTCAGAGTTCTACCAGAGGTAGAACCTGGGTTGGCTCTATTAAAGGCAAGTATACCCTACCCACCACACTATCTTATCAGCTCTAGTCCTTAATTTATTAAGATTTATAATGATGAGAAAGAAGAGCCGATAGAAAACAGAGAAAATGTAGAATTTATTCTCTGTGTCCCAAAGCACTTTACTGCGTATCTCATGATGACTTACTTAATAAATATAATTGTTTTGTATTTTCACCTGTATGCTGTGACAATTTATCTCAGAGAAGCTAAACACTCTGCCCAATATATCATACTTGGTATTGTTTATAATACTAATAAGACCATTGTGTGTTGAACACTGTAAATCTTCACTAGGAAGTCAGTAGTCTTGATGTGTATCGATTTATTAAGATATCCCGAGAGTGTCCTCCAATCTGGATATCTTAGGTCACTCACTAGTAGACCAATTAAGTTATGAAAGTCTGCAGCCGAGTTGGTACAGTGGCTGTAGATGGCTGGCACACCACGTGAGCTATTTAATCAGGAAGGTAACCAATCAGTGAAGGTAATAAGGTGGCTGTGGACAGGAGATAGTAGCAGATAAGAGGAAGATCTCAGGTCCAGCACAGTTGACAGGCAACAGAAGACAGGGATCTCATCTATGTGCATATGGCTGTGGCCAGGTTAAAGAAAGCCGAAATGACAGGAAACCACTAGTGCACAGTATTAAGGAGGCCCAGCAACACAATTTCAGACTAGGAAAATGAGAATTGGATATGGAATGGCATATGGATGAGACCAGGCCATCATACACTGGAAGTGAGCAGATGGAGAAGGACTCTTAAACTGGGCAGGGCATCAACGGACAGGGGAGTGATGTCAAATTTGGTTAGAAGAAGAGGTTTGTGGGGCTGGAAAAATAGTACAATGGGTAGAGCGTTTGCCTTGCACAAAGCCAACCAGGGTTTGATTCTGAGCATCCCATATGGTTCCCTGAGCACCTCCAGGAGTGATTCCGAAGTGCAAAACCAGGAGCAAGCCCTGTGCATCACCTAGCATGACCAAAAAAGCAAAAAAATAGAATAGCTTGGGTCTAGACACGGATCCATCTACTTGAATTGTACAATAAATTCTAACTTCTTCAATTTCTTGAATTTTGTATGAAAACCTTTTACACAATTCTCTAGACCCATTGGTTTCGAAAAAAGCTGCTTTGCAGCTAAAAGAATCAGGTATAGTTTTCAAAGTTTCTCAAGTGATTCCATTGTGAACCAGAGTTTGAAAAGAAATGTAGTGTATGATCTCTTTTGAGTCTCATAGCAATACATCTTTAACTAATTTTATTTATGTTCCTGCTGTTCAAAATAGAAAATGTATGCTTAAGTTATGTGAAGTGGCTAAAGCCTTACTTCAGAAATTACGGAGTCAGAACTTGACTTCAGATGTTTTTTTTCCCCCTGCAGAATCTCTTCAGTCTTGCTCTGCTCTTCACATGCATATTTTAATTTTTCAATGAAGTTAAACATGTTTAACTTTTTCTCCATAACACTTGCTGAGAGAATGACTTTTGAGCTGTAGAGAAAATGTTTTTCTGAGTTTATGTTTTTTTTTTTTTTTAAGAATTAAACATGTGTTCAAACCTGATTATTAATGCCATTGTGGCAGTTTATTTTGATTTGGGTGCTTGATATCTATTCTCATTATTTATGGAGTTGTCTTATCTAAAATCCTTTTCCTAGATAATATCTATGAAATTTCTCAACTATTGGTTTAAAATTTTAACTGATTCTTCATGAAGTTGACTATCATCCATCACCTATTTATAAAGTCAATAGATAGTAATACCTTAATAGTTTCAGTGCTATATAGACAATACCTAAAAAACTAATTGTGGAAACAATTTCAATTTTGATCATCAAAAGGAATGCTTATTTTCTAACTTTATTCATTTTAGTCTTGCCCCCCCCAAATACATAATGGTATAGTGGAAGATTATTTAAACTTTGATTTAAATACTATTTATTCACAGCATGACTCAGAATCTTTTCTTTTTTTTTGTCGGTAGGTTTTTGTATCAGGGCTGAGATATTCAGGCCTTACTCCTGGCTGTGTGCTTAAGATTAACTCCTGGTTGTGTTCAGAGATTCATATGCAGTGCCTGGGATCGATCAAACCAGGATCAAAGACATACACCTAACCAGCTGTATTCACTCGCTGGTACCTGAAACATACTTTTATTATACTTTAATTATTTCTGATATTTAATCTTCATCTGTAGTTCTTAAAGGTTTTGGCATCTCATAACTGGGGTAAGTGATGAAGGCATATCTTTTCATCTTAATGAGGGCAACTATATGAAAACACTTGATAATGGTAGCTGGTTTCCAGTTTAATCAATCCAGTCATAATATCCTTAAATTTCTTTAGGAGGAGAGAGAGACTATAGAGATTTAGTTCATTGTTCAATGACAAACTACTTCTTATGTTTTTATAATGTAACCTCCTAGAATAAAACCTAAATGAAGTGTCTTTGGGTAGCTTCTCAGTGTAGAAACATATAGAGATTAGGGAGAAATGTGCTCTAAGGTAGAGCATGAAAACTTCATATCTTTGCACCATGCTTCTTTTCCATTTAGCTATTATTTTTATGCTTTTAATAAATTGCTGATTCAGTACGTTTTCTGAGTTCTGTATACCAGTATACAGAATTAATCCAATCTGAGTATTATCTCCTAGGAACCTCTGATTTATTGCCAGCTAGCCAGAAGTCTGGGTTCGTGATTAGCATATGAAGTGGAGGGTGTCTTAGGAGGAGCTTTGGGAACTGATCTTGCCTCTGAGTGTATAGTGTCAGTGTCAGAAATAAACTCGAATTGAGATATGTTGGCATGAAGAAATGTTTTTTCATGTTATTTTAATAAATAAATCCTACATACACACATACAGGCATGCATGTATACACACACACGTGCATACACAAAAATTCAGTTAGAAACTATTCTCAAAAATTTCAGTACAAGTACAATGTCCTAATACATATAATTATGCCACTTGGAAAATTCTAAAGTTTTACACATAAATGTTTGTGTCTTTATGACTATTTTGGATTTCTACTTTTCTTTCACTGGTCATGATATAGAGAAAACTGAAAGGAGCATAGCTGATATTTACTAAATAAATAGCAAAGGAGAGATATTTTGATTCTGTTAAACACAGTTAAGGATCAATCATATAGGACAAACAGATTCCAAATGAATGGAATTTAGAGTCCTAAGTATCTTTCAGATAAGCAACTATTAGTCTGAATGTAGGTTTCCTCGTGATACAATATAAAATAAAAGACTCAGAACTTAGGTTGTACTACAAAGTTATGGTGAACTTACAAACATAGCACTTTTTGTGTTAGCTGTCAATATACTTAATTCCATACCTTGAAAATATTTTAATATGTAATATGAATTTATCTTATTGATTACAGTAACTATTGATGTATTATAATTCTATTTAAATTAAAATAACTAATACATTTTATTCAATAAAGTCAATACTATTAAAATCACTGTCTTTATCAGTGACTTCTCAAAACTCTGCTCTACAACTTCAATGTTCTAGATTTTTGGATCTTCAACAGGCAAGAATTTACCTCGTGGTCATAGTTATCCTGGGATTGCTACTTCAGTTGATTCCACATGCCAGATATTGGCTCTGCACTTTTGGTGAGGTTATTTAGAAAAATAACGTTGAATTTTTGGTATTTTATAAAAGATAGAATTCGAACACTTGAGATGAGTTGGAGAGAACTCAGAGACACATTGACATTTGGGGGAAAATGTTTAAATTTTTCTAACGCATAAATTTATTTTATTTTTTATTATTTTTATTTTTGGATCACACCCAGCGATGCACAGGGGTTACTCCTGGTCCATACACTCAGGAATTACACCTGGCCATGCTTAGGGGAACATACTGGACTCTGGGAATCGAACCCGGGTCAGGCCACATGCAAGGCAAACGCCCTACCCGCTGTGCTCCTACTCCAGTCCCAAATTTATTTTAAACAGATTTGATAAGGGATGATATAGGATTTACATGGGGAAAACATGAATAAAGCAATTTTATCCTGTTTATGCAGCTTGGAATTGGGAATTTATATTATTTAATAATATAGAAAAATAAATAGTCCATTTTATTTTAATTTTTGCTTATAATTTAATGTTCAGCATAAAATATTTTCTAGTGTTTCCAACTCCTAGTTAGAACAGATGTTCATTGTTTTATTTATGGGATGAGAGTAGGAAATACAAAAATGGCAAATATAGTTTTTGCAGGCTTTTCTCTCATTTACTTCAGGTTCTTCACATCCCTTATCTTTGAGGGAGTGGTTGTTTAACATGTAATTATTGTCCAAGGATAATAAGAAAATTTTAAATTATGGAGCAAAGAAGAAACATTGTGCCAGACTTTTCAAGTTAAAACACTGATCTATTGCCCAGAGATTTGTGAAGACTCCATTTGCTCTATTCCCATTAGTAAGTCTGTCACCACTGTAGACTTTGATGAGTTTTGGACATAAACTTGATGAGCCTTTTTTTTTCCCCCTTAGCTCAATTGTGCTCTACTATAATTTGAAGCAGTAAACACATGTTCAGAAATATCACTCTGCCAGTGACTCTACATCTGTCAGAAGAGGTTGCTTCAGAGAACATTTGTCACTATATGTGGTTCTATTTTGTTTGAAGAAGTTTCTCCATATAGAAACTACAGACCTGAAGTTTTCTTAGTTTTTAAACTATTAAGTTGTTTACCAGTTAGATAGCTCCCTTACATGATAATATGATATTGACTTTATTATCCTAATGTTGTCTTTTAGATATTTACCGAGTAGAGTAATTTTGTTCCTGTGCAAACTGTAAAGAAAATTCATGTTAGGTAATGGGGTGGGGAGTATTAAATCAAAGACATGTAAATAAAGATTGTATAGCAATTCCTTTAAAAAAAAGTTATTTCAGCAGTTTGTTTTCCTTTATTCCCTTCAAATATAAGTTAGATTGTTAAGATCTTTCTTGTTCATTTCTGTAGGTCAGTATTGTTATGCATATCCTTCTTAACACAACTTTTGCTATATTACACATCGTTTGAGAGTTTGTCTTTTTTGTCTCTGTTATTCTGCAGTTAATTTTTTATTCTCCTTTGATTCTATCATCACTGGATATTTAGAAATCTGTTTGTTGTTGGTCTCCCTATGTTTGATGCTTTCCCCATTCGCATCTCATTGTTAACGTCTAGCTCTATGGCCTGTTTAGTTTATTTTTTTTCTCAGATGACACTCAGCTGTGCTCTCACTTATTTTGGCTCTGCACTTGGGGGTGCAGGGGACTGAACCCAGTTTGGCTGTGTGCGAGGAAGGCACCTTACATGCTGTACTATAACTTCTGCCTCACTGTTGACTTCTAGGCTGGTGCCACTGCAAGTAGATTCTTGTTATTAATATTTATTTTGTGTTTTAAAATATAAACATTTAGAGAACATTTCATGTGCACTTAAAAAGAGTGTGCCTTTATTTTTGGTGGAAAATTCTGAATATTTATGATCATTATATTTCAATTATATAACAATATATGCCCATAAGTATGCCTGACTGGGAAGACCTGTAAACTTGATTAGAAGCTTCCCCAAAAGCCTCCATCCCTCTCAGAGAACCCAGCAAGCTACCGAAAGTATCCTGCCTGCATGGCAGAGCCTGGCAAGCTACCTGTGGCATATTTGATATGTTAAAAAAGTAACAATGATGGTCCTCATTCTCCTGATCCTGAAAGAGCCCCCAATATGCCGTCGGGCTACACTAGCATGTGACAGGGATGAATGGAGACGTTACTGGTGCCCGATGGAGGAAATCGATGAACAACGGGGTGATAGTGATAGTGATATCTCAACTATATTTTTAAGGTTATTATTTTCACAGAAATTCTTCACTTGTATGATCTGTCTAATGCTTAAAGTGGTATGTTGGTAAACTCTGTATTGTGCTGCTGTCAATACGTTCCTTGAAGTATGTTAATAGCTGTTTTGAATATTTTTCCATGTTTAGTGTTTAAATATTGATCACCATTATTTCTTCTTTAAGAATCCCTTCATTATATACTAAGCACTGCTTTCTTATAACCTTTTATAGCTTAAAGTAAATTTGAAGAAATATGAGAATTGCAGTTCCAATCCTTATCTCTGCAATAGTGGATTTGAACAACCTATTCAGCCTTTTATACTGAGTCTGATTGTCTTTATATCTGTATGAGACTCATTTATTTATGCATAATGAACTAATTAATTATGTGTGACTAGTCCTGTTTTTTTATTCATTTAGCCACTATTTGTTTTTATTAGTGTGTTACCATTATTCATATTTATAGTGGTTAATGATCAATAAGGTAGATATATCATGTTCATATACGTTAAAAACCTGATGTTCACTAATTGACATAAACTTTTTCTAGTTTTATATGTATATTTTTGTATATGTTTCTGTATTCATCTGATTCACTCTTTATAGCAATGGCCTCCATCTCCATGTTTTTTCTTTTCAATATCTTTATGCTACAGATTTTTGTTTTCTGGTTATTATGAGTATTAGATTCATCAGTTTATTTTGTATATTTTTGAAGGGTCACACTCAACAATTCTCAGGGCTTATTCCTGATTTGTGCACTGTTGAGGTTGGAATTGGAATCAATGGATGCAAGGTAAGCACTTTACAACCTATGTCATCTGTGTCCTCTCTTTTAAAATTTTATGTAATCTTGTTTGTTTTGGTTAGCAATCCATTTTTATAGTCTCAGTCTCTTTGGTGATAAACACTGAACACTCTTTATTCCTTCATTATTATTATTATTATTATGTTTATTTAATTATTATTTGCTCAAGTGGGCCCAGTAACGTCTCCATTGTGAGATTTCTTTTTTTTTTTTTCCCTTTATTTTATTTTATTTTTTTTAAAGTTGTAGATTTACAATTTTTTGTGCTTTGGTTTCAATTATACAATGATCAGATACCCATCCCTCCACCAGTGCCCATTTTCCACCACCATGGATAATATCCCTCCCACCCCCATCCCCCCATCCCCCCGTCTCTGTGGCAGGGCAATCCCCTGTGTTCTCTCTCTCCTTTTGGGTGTTGTGGTCTGCAAAAGAGGCATTGAGTGGCAAACATGTTCAGTCCATAGTCTACTTTCGACATGCATCTCCCCTCCTGGGAGGATCCTCCAAACATCCTTTATTTGGTGCTCCCTTCTCTATCTGAACTGCCCTTTCCTCTAGGATACCCGGCTGGCCTCTAAGTTATGGAGTAATCCTCCTGGTGCTGATCTCAGCTATTCTTGGGTATTAATCTCATACTTTGTTACTTTATATCCCCCAGATGAATGCAATCTTTCTATGTCTATCCCTCTCTTTCTGACTCATTTCGCTTAGCATGATACTTTCCATATTGTACCACTTGTATGTAAATTTCATGACTTCATCTTTTCTAAGAGCTACATAGTACTCCATTGTGTAGATGTACCAAAGTTTCTTTAACCAGTCATCTGTTCTTGGGCATTCAGGTTTCTTCCAGTTTCTGGCTATTGTAAAGAGGGCTGCAATGAACAAACAAGTGCAGATGTCACTTCGACTATATATTTTGGCCTCTCTGGGATATATTCCCAGGAGTGGTATTGCTGGGTCAAATGGGAGCTCAATTTCTAATTTTTTGAGAATCGTCCATACGGTTTTCCAGAAGGGCTGAACCAGTGGACATTCCCACCAACAGTGAAGGAGTGTCCCTTTCTCGCCACATCCACGCCAGCATCGGTTGCTTTTGTTCTTTTGAATGTGGGCCAGTCTCTGAGGTGTGAGATGGTATCTCATTGTGGTTTTGATCTGCATCTCCCTGATGATTAATGATGTAGAGCATTTTCTCATGTGCTTTTTTGCCATTCGGATTTCTTCTTTGAGAAAGTTTCTGTTCATTTCATTGCCCCATTTTTGGATGGGGTTGGATGTTTTCTTCTTGTGGAGTTTAACCAGTATTTTGTATATGCTGGATATCAACCCCTTGTCAGATGTGTATTCGGTGAATATCCTTTCCCATTCTGTAGACTGTCTTTGTATTTTGGTCACTGTTTCTTTGGAGGTGCAGAAGCTTCTTAGTTTAAGATAGTCCCATTTATCTATCTCTGTTTTCACTTGCTCGGCCAGTGGCGTGGCATTTTTGAAGATACCATTAGCTTCAATGTCATGGAGGGTTGTGCCAACTTTATCTTCAATGTACCTTATGGTTTCTGGTCTGATGTTGAGGTCTTTAATCCATTTTGATCTTACTTTTGTACATGGTGTTAGGCAGAGTTCTGAGCCTATTTTTTTGCATGTAGCCGTCCAGTGATGCCAACACAATTTATTAAAGAGGCTTTCCTTACTCCACTTCACATTACTTGCACCTTTATCAAAGATTAGATGAGCATATGATTGAGGAGAGATGTCAGTGTATTCAACCCTGTTCCATTGGTCTGCAGTTCTGCCTTTGTTCCAGTACCATGCTGTTTTAATTATTACTGCTTTGTAGTACAGTTTGAAGTTCGGGAGGTTGATTCCTCCCATTTTCTTTTTCCCAAGAATTGCTTTAGCTATTCGTGGGGGCTTATTGTTCCATATAAATTTCAAGAGTGTTTGCTCCATTTCTTTGAAGAATGTCATGGGTATCCTTATAGGGATTGCATTGAATTTATACAATGCTTTCGGTAGTATTGCCATTTTGACAATGTTAAGTCTCCCGACCCATGAGCAGGGGATATCTTTCCATTTCCTCATGTCCTCTTTTATTTCCTGAAGTAGCGTTTTGTAGTTTTCTTTGTACAGGTCCTTTACTTCCTTAGTTAAGCTGATTCCTAGGTACTTGATTTTCTGGGGCACAATTGTGAACGGGATTGTTTTTTTCATGTTGCTTTCTTCTCTCTCACTGTTTGCGTATAGGAAAGCCATGGACTTTTGGGTATTGATTTTATAACCTGCAACTTTACTATACGAGTCTATTGTTTCTAAGAGTTTTTTGGTGGAAGTTATTGGGTTCTCTAAGTAGAGTATCATATCATCTGCGAATAGTGAGAGCTTGATTTCTTCCTTTCCTACCTGAATGCCCTTAATATCTTTTTCCTGCCTAATCGCTATTGCAAGTACTTCCAGTACTA
The DNA here is from genome assembly GCF_029834395.1 of Sorex fumeus. Classification (NCBI taxonomy): domain Eukaryota; kingdom Metazoa; phylum Chordata; class Mammalia; order Eulipotyphla; family Soricidae; genus Sorex; species Sorex fumeus. The sequence continues at coordinate 29,880,318 of NW_026606064.1, forward strand.
TATTGAACAGCAGTGGAGAGAGTGGGCATCCCTGTCTCGTCCCTGATCTTAGAGGGAAGGCTCTCAGTTTTTCCCCATTGAGGATGATGCTTGCTGTAGGCTTGTGGTAGATGGCTTTAATTATGTTGAGGAAGGTCCCCTCTATACCCATTTTGGCTAGGGTTTTCATCATAAAGGGGTGCTGGATCTTATCAAATGCTTTCTCTGCATCTATTGATATGATCATATGCTTTTAATCTTTTCTTTTGTTGATATGGTGGATTATGTTGATTGATTTCCGAATGTTGAACCATCCTTGCATCCCTGGGATGAATCCTACTTGGTCATGGTGTATGATCTTTTTGATGAGTAGTTGGATTCTATTTGCTAGTAGTTTGTTGAGGATCTTTGCATCTGTGTTCATCAGGGATATCGGCCTGTAATTCTCTTTCTTTGTGGTATCTCTGTCTGCTTTTGGTATCAGTGTGATATTTGCTTCGTAGAAACTGTTTGGAAGTGTTTTTGATATTTCAATTTCGTGGAAAAGCTTAAAGAGTATTGGGAGTAAGTCCTCTTTAAAGATTTGGAAGAATTCACTAGTGAATCCATCCGGGCCAGGACTTTTGTGCTTGGGGAGACTTTTTATTACCATTTCAATTTCGTTGATGGTGATAGGTCTGTTCAGGTATTCCAGGTCTTCTTGGTTCAGCCTTGGGAGTCTGTAGGAGTCTAGGAATTTATCCATTTCCTCGAGGTTTTGATGTTCCGTGGCATAAAGCTTCTCAAAGTACTCCCTGAGGATCCTCTGAATTTCTGTGGTTTCTGTTGTAATGACCCCCTTTTCATTTCTGATTTGGTTTATTAGGGTTTTCTCTCTCCCTTTCTTTGTGAGTTTTGCTAGAGGCTTATCGATCTTGTTAATTTTCTCAAAGAACCAGCTCTTGGTTTCATTGATCTTTCGGATTGTTTTTTGGGTTTCCATCTCGTTAATCTCTGCTCTGAGTTTTATTATTTCCTTTCTCCTGTTCGGGTTGTGCTCCTTTTTTTGGTCCTTCTCCAAGCTCTTAAGCTGTGAGGTTAGGTTACTTATGTGTGCTCGCTCCTCCTTCCTGAGGAATGCTTGTAGAGCTATAAACTTTCCTCTTAACACAGCCTTTGCTGTGTCCCATAAGTTTTGGTAACTCGTGTTCTCATTTTCATTCGTTTCTAGGAATCTTTTGATTTCCTCTTTGATTTCCTTTCTAATCCACTCGTTGTTCAATAGTGCACTGTTTAATTTCCAGGTGTTTGATTTAGTTTTCTGTTTTTGTGTGTGATTTACTTCTAATTTCAGCGCATTATGGTCTGAGAAGATTGTTGATACAATCTCTACCTTCTTAATTTTATGGAGGCATGTTTTGTGGCTCAGCATGTGGTCTATCTTGGAGAATGTTCCATGTACGCTTGAGAAGAATGTGTATTCAGCTTTTTGTGGATGAAGTGTCCTGTATATATCTACTAAGTCCCTTTCTTCCATTGTTTCCCTCAAATGAAGTATGTCCTTGCTAAGCTTGAGTCTGGTTGATCTATCAAGAGGTGACAAAGCAGTGTTGAAGTCTCCCACTAGTATTGTGTTGCTATTGATGTCTTTTTCCAAATCTATGAGTAGTTGTTTTAAGTACTTTGCTGGTCTCTCATTAGGTGCATATACATTTATTATTGTAAGTTCTTCCTGTTGTACAGATCCTCTGATCAATAAGTAATGGCCTTCACTGTCTCTTATGACCTTCCTCACTCTGAAATCAATGTGGTCTGATATAAGGATGGCTACCCCAGCTTTTTTATGGGAGCTGTTTGCCTGTAGGATTGTTTTCCAGCCTTTGACTCTGAGTCTGTGTTTGCTTTGACTATTGAGATGCGTTTCTTGCAGGCAGCAGAATGTTGGGTTCAATTTTCTAATCCTTCCTGCCACTCTATGTCTTTTAATTGGTGCGTTTAGCCCATTGACATTGAGAGAGATTATTGTTATGGGATTTTGTCCCATTGTTCTGTTAAAATTGGGTGTATTTGAGGGGCCTTTCTTGCCTTAAAGTAGCCCATTTAGTTGTTCTTGTAACCATGGTTTTGAGTCTATGAAGTTCCTGAGCTGTTGTTTGTCTGTGAAACTGTGTGTTGTTCCTTCTATTATGAATGAGAGTCTTGCTGGGAAAAGTATTTTGGGGGAGGCATTTATTTCATTGAGTTTTTTTACTATGTCCCACCACTGTTTTCGGGCCATGAGGGTTTCATCAGAAAAATCAGCTGTGAATTTTAAGGATGCTCCTTTGTAAGAGATTTCTTTCTTCGATCTTGCTGCTTTCAGAATTTTGTCTCTGTCTAAGGTTTTGGTCATTTTGATCAGAATGTGTCTTGGGGTATTTTTATTCGGATTTCTTCTAGCTGGTACCCTTCGGGCCTCCTGAATGTGGTCACAAGTTTTCTTCAGCTCTGGAAATGTTGTAGCAATGATGTCTTTGACAGTTTCTTCTTCATCGAGGTTTTCTTCCTGTCCCTCTGGGACTCCAATAATTCTTATGTTACCCCTCTTGGCTTCATCACGATCTTCTCTTGCCATCTGTTCCCGAATTGTGAGTCTCTTTTCCATTTTCTGCTCTTTTCGGGAGAGTCTCTGAACTTCATCTTCGAGCTCACTGATTCTGTTCTCAGCCGCTGTTACTCTGCTGCTGAGGCCTTCCACTGAGCTTTTCAATTCGCCTACGAGATTTTTCAGGTCTGACATTTCTGATTGCATTTTCCTCATTTCTGCCTTTAGATCCTCTTGTCTTCTATTGGCATTGCTTTCCATTGTTTCTTTTAATTCCCTAAGCATCCTAAGTAGCTCCCTTCTGAATTCCTTGTCAGAGAGGTTGTCTAACACTACAGTACTGTTGGTGTCATCTGGGCTAGACTCTTCAATATGAATGTTTGGTGGGCTTTTGCGTTGCTTTACCATTGTGAGAGGTGTGGTTTAGTCCTTCACGTTCAGTGTTACTATTCTGCTTGATATGCAGTGTGAGTTAAGATAGGCTTATGAGTTATTGGCAACTGTATTTCTAGTGGCTGAGCTAAAATAGAGAAGTTTCCATCTAAGAAGTTAGCTTATGGTTCCTATGGCATATGTAGTGGGAAAATATTTCGCGGCCGCGTTAGCGGCCGCGGCTCCGGAAAGAGTCCCTGGCACTGGGCGAGGAGTTGGGAATGTCTCCTGTTTGGAATTGGAGCCGTTCAGCTTTGTTGCCCAGAGCTGGGCCTCTGTGCCCGTCCCACGCGGCTCAGGGGTTGAAAACCGGCTGTCTCGGGGCTGTTTCTAGCTGCGCGTGCCCAGAGAGGAACCCAGGCCCTTGGGGGCGGGCTGCACCTGTTGGAATTGGAGCCGTTCAGCCCTGTTGCCCAGAGCTGGGCCTCTGTGCCCGTCCCACGCGGCTCAGGGGTTGAAAACCGGCTGTCTCGGGGCTGTTTCTAGCTGCGCGTGCCCAGAGAGGAACCCAGGCCCTTGGGGGCGGGCTGCACCTGTTGGAATTGGAGCCGTTCAGCCCTGTTGCCCAGAGCTGGGCCTCTGTGCCCATCCCACGCGGCTCAGGGGTTGAAAACCGGCTGTCTCGGGGCTGTTTCTAGCTGCGCGTGCCCAGAGAGGAACCCAGGCCCTTGGGGGCGGGCTGCACCTGTTGGAATTGGAGCCGTTCAGCCCTGTTGCCCAGAGCTGGGCCTCTGTGCCCGTCCCACGCGGCTCAGGGGTTGAAAACCGGCTGTCTCGGGGCTGTTTCTAGCTGCGCGTGCCCAGAGAGGAACCCAGGCCCTTGGGGGCGGGCTGCACCTGTTGGAATTGGAGCCGTTCAGCCCTGTTGCCCAGAGCTGGGCCTCTGTGCCCGTCCCACGCGGCTCAGGGGTTGAAAACCGGCTGTCTCGGGGCTGTTTCTAGCTGCGCGTGCCCAGAGAGGAACCCAGGCCCTTGGGGGCGGGCTGCACCTGTTGGAATTGGAGCCGTTCAGCCCTGTTGCCCAGAGCTGGGCCTCTGTGCCCATCCCACGCGGCTCAGGGGTTGAAAACCGGCTGTCTCGGGGCTGTTTCTAGCTGCGCGTGCCCAGAGAGGAACCCAGGCCCTTGGGGGCGGGCTGCACCTGTTGGAATTGGAGCCGTTCAGCCCTGTTGCCCAGAGCTGGGCCTCTGTGCCCGTCCCACGCGGCTCAGGGGTTGAAAACCGGCTGTCTCGGGGCTGTTTCTAGCTACGCGTGCCCAGAGAGGAACCCAGGCCCTTGGGGGCGGGCTGCACCTGTTGGAATTGGAGCCGTTCAGCCCTGTTGCCCAGAGCTGGGCCTCTGTGCCCGTCCCACGCGGCTCAGGGGTTGAAAACCGGCTGTCTCGGGGCTGTTTCTAGCTGCGCGTGCCCAGAGAGGAACCCAGGCCCTTGGGGGCGGGCTGCACCTGTTGGAATTGGAGCCGTTCAGCCCTGTTGCCCAGAGCTGGGCCTCTGTGCCCGTCCCACGCGGCTCAGGGGTTGAAAACCGGCTGTCTCGGGGCTGTTTCTAGCTGCGCGTGCCCAGAGAGGAACCCAGGCCCTTGGGGGCGGGCTGCACCTGTTGGAATTGGAGCCGTTCAGCCCTGTTGCCCAGAGCTGGGCCTCTGTGCCCATCCCACGCGGCTCAGGGGTTGAAAACCGGCTGTCTCGGGGCTGTTTCTAGCTGCGCGTGCCCAGAGAGGAACCCAGGCCCTTGGGGGCGGGCTGCACCTGTTGGAATTGGAGCCGTTCAGCCCTGTTGCCCAGAGCTGGGCCTCTGTGCCCGTCCCACGCGGCTCAGGGGTTGAAAACCGGCTGTCTCGGGGCTGTTTCTAGCTGCGCGTGCCCAGAGAGGAACCCAGGCCCTTGGGTGCGGGCTGCACCTGTTGGAATTGGAGCCGTTCAGCCCTGTTGCCCAGAGCTGGGCCTCTGTGCCCGTCCCACGCGGCTCAGGGGTTGAAAACCGGCTGTCTCGGGGCTGTTTCTAGCTGCGCGTGCCCAGAGAGGAACCCAGGCCCTTGGGGGCGGGCTGCACCTGTTGGAATTGGAGCCGTTCAGCCCTGTTGCCCAGAGCTGGGCCTCTGTGCCCATCCCACGCGGCTCAGGGGTTGAAAACCGGCTGTCTCGGGGCTGTTTCTAGCTGCGCGTGCCCAGAGAGGAACCCAGGCCCTTGGGGGCGGGCTGCACCTGTTGGAATTGGAGCCGTTCAGCCCTGTTGCCCAGAGCTGGGCCTCTGTGCCCGTCCCACGCGGCTCAGGGGTTGAAAACCGGCTGTCTCGGGGCTGTTTCTAGCTACGCGTGCCCAGAGAGGAACCCAGGCCCTTGGGGGCGGGCTGCACCTGTTGGAATTGGAGCCGTTCAGCCCTGTTGCCCAGAGCTGGGCCTCTGTGCCCGTCCCACGCGGCTCAGGGGTTGAAAACCGGCTGTCTCGGGGCTGTTTCTAGCTGCGCGTGCCCAGAGAGGAACCCAGGCCCTTGGGGGCGGGCTGCACCTGTTGGAATTGGAGCCGTTCAGCCCTGTTGCCCAGAGCTGGGCCTCTGTGCCCGTCCCACGCGGCTCAGGGGTTGAAAACCGGCTGTCTCGGGGCTGTTTCTAGCTGCGCGTGCCCAGAGAGGAACCCAGGCCCTTGGGGGCGGGCTGCACCTGTTGGAATTGGAGCCGTTCAGCCCTGTTGCCCAGAGCTGGGCCTCTGTGCCCATCCCACGCGGCTCAGGGGTTGAAAACCGGCTGTCTCGGGGCTGTTTCTAGCTGCGCGTGCCCAGAGAGGAACCCAGGCCCTTGGGGGCGGGCTGCACCTGTTGGAATTGGAGCCGTTCAGCCCTGTTGCCCAGAGCTGGGCCTCTGTGCCCGTCCCACGCGGCTCAGGGGTTGAAAACCGGCTGTCTCGGGGCTGTTTCTAGCTGCGCGTGCCCAGAGAGGAACCCAGGCCCTTGGGGGCGGGCTGCACCTGTTGGAATTGGAGCCGTTCAGCCCTGTTGCCCAGAGCTGGGCCTCTGTGCCCGTCCCACGCGGCTCAGGGGTTGAAAACCGGCTGTCTCGGGGCTGTTTCTAGCTGCGCGTGCCCAGAGAGGAACCCAGGCCCTTGGGGGCGGGCTGCACCTGTTGGAATTGGAGCCGTTCAGCCCTGTTGCCCAGAGCTGGGCCTCTGTGCCCATCCCACGCGGCTCAGGGGTTGAAAACCGGCTGTCTCGGGGCTGTTTCTAGCTGCGCGTGCCCAGAGAGGAACCCAGGCCCTTGGGGGCGGGCTGCACCTGTTGGAATTGGAGCCGTTCAGCCCTGTTGCCCAGAGCTGGGCCTCTGTGCCCGTCCCACGCGGCTCAGGGGTTGAAAACCGGCTGTCTCGGGGCTGTTTCTAGCTACGCGTGCCCAGAGAGGAACCCAGGCCCTTGGGGGCGGGCTGCACCTGTTGGAATTGGAGCCGTTCAGCCCTGTTGCCCAGAGCTGGGCCTCTATGCCCGTCCCACGCGGCTCAGGGGTTGAAAACCGGCTGTCTCGGGGCTGTTTCTAGCTGCGCGTGCCCAGAGAGGAACCCAGGCCCTTGGGGGCGGGCTGCACCTGTTGGAATTGGAGCCGTTCAGCCCTGTTGCCCAGAGCTGGGCCTCTGTGCCCGTCCCACGCGGCTCAGGGGTTGAAAACCGGCTGTCTCGGGGCTGTTTCTAGCTGCGCGTGCCCAGAGAGGAACCCAGGCCCTTGGGGGCGGGCTGCACCTGTTGGAATTGGAGCCGTTCAGCCCTGTTGCCCAGAGCTGGGCCTCTGTGCCCGTCCCACGCGGCTCAGGGGTTGAAAACCGGCTGTCTCGGGGCTGTTTCTAGCTGCGCGTGCCCAGAGAGGAACCCAGGCCCTTGGGGGCGGGCTGCACCTGTTGGAATTGGAGCCGTTCAGCCCTGTTGCCCAGAGCTGGGCCTCTGTGCCCATCCCACGCGGCTCAGGGGTTGAAAACCGGCTGTCTCGGGGCTGTTTCTAGCTGCGCGTGCCCAGAGAGGAACCCAGGCCCTTGGGGGCGGGCTGCACCTGTTGGAATTGGAGCCGTTCAGCCCTGTTGCCCAGAGCTGGGCCTCTGTGCCCGTCCCACGCGGCTCAGGGGTTGAAAACCGGCTGTCTCGGGGCTGTTTCTAGCTACGCGTGCCCAGAGAGGAACCCAGGCCCTTGGGGGCGGGCTGCACCTGTTGGAATTGGAGCCGTTCAGCCCTGTTGCCCAGAGCTGGGCCTCTGTGCCCGTCCCACGCGGCTCAGGGGTTGAAAACCGGCTGTCTCGGGGCTGTTTCTAGCTGCGCGTGCCCAGAGAGGAACCCAGGCCCTTGGGGGCGGGCTGCACCTGTTGGAATTGGAGCCGTTCAGCCCTGTTGCCCAGAGCTGGGCCTCTGTGCCCGTCCCACGCGGCTCAGGGGTTGAAAACCGGCTGTCTCGGGGCTGTTTCTAGCTGCGCGTGCCCAGAGAGGAACCCAGGCCCTTGGGGGCAGGCTGCACCTGTTGGAATTGGAGCCGTTCAGCCCTGTTGCCCAGAGCTGGGCCTCTGTGCCCGTCCCACGCGGCTCAGGGGTTGAAAACCGGCTGTCTCGGGGCTGTTTCTAGCTGCGCGTGCCCAGAGAGGAACCCAGGCCCTTGGGGGCGGGCTGCACCTGTTGGAATTGGAGCCGTTCAGCCCTGTTGCCCAGAGCTGGGCCTCTGTGCCCGTCCCACGCGGCTCAGGGGTTGAAAACCGGCTGTCTCGGGGCTGTTTCTAGCTGCGCGTGCCCAGAGAGGAACCCAGGCCCTTGGGGGCGGGCTGCACCTGTTGGAATTGGAGCCGTTCAGCCCTGTTGCCCAGAGCTGGGCCTCTGTGCCCGTCCCACGCGGCTCAGGGGTTGAAAACCGGCTGTCTCGGGGCTGTTTCTAGCTGCGCGTGCCCAGAGAGGAACCCAGGCCCTTGGGGGCGGGCTGTACCTGTTGGAATTGGAGCCGTTCAGCCCTGTTGCCCAGAGCTGGGCCTCTGTGCCCGTCCCACGCGGCTCAGGGGTTGAAAACCGGCTGTCTCGGGGCTGTTTCTAGCTGCGCGTGCCCAGAGAGGAACCCAGGCCCTTGGGGGCGGGCTGCACCTGTTGGAATTGGAGCCGTTCAGCCCTGTTGCCCAGAGCTGGGCCTCTGTGCCCATCCCACGCGGCTCAGGGGTTGAAAACCGGCTGTCTCGGGGCTGTTTCTAGCTGCGCGTGCCCAGAGAGGAACCCAGGCCCTTGGGGGCGGGCTGCACCTGTTGGAATTGGAGCCGTTCAGCCCTGTTGCCCAGAGCTGGGCCTCTGTGCCCGTCCCACGCGGCTCAGGGGTTGAAAACCGGCTGTCTCGGGGCTGTTTCTAGCTACGCGTGCCCAGAGAGGAACCCAGGCCCTTGGGGGCGGGCTGCACCTGTTGGAATTGGAGCCGTTCAGCCCTGTTGCCCAGAGCTGGGCCTCTATGCCCGTCCCACGCGGCTCAGGGGTTGAAAACCGGCTGTCTCGGGGCTGTTTCTAGCTGCGCGTGCCCAGAGAGGAACCCAGGCCCTTGGGGGCGGGCTGCACCTGTTGGAATTGGAGCCGTTCAGCCCTGTTGCCCAGAGCTGGGCCTCTGTGCCCGTCCCACGCGGCTCAGGGGTTGAAAACCGGCTGTCTCGGGGCTGTTTCTAGCTGCGCGTGCCCAGAGAGGAACCCAGGCCCTTGGGGGCGGGCTGCACCTGTTGGAATTGGAGCCGTTCAGCCCTGTTGCCCAGAGCTGGGCCTCTGTGCCCGTCCCACGCGGCTCAGGGGTTGAAAACCGGCTGTCTCGGGGCTGTTTCTAGCTACGCGTGCCCAGAGAGGAACCCAGGCCCTTGGGGGCGGGCTGCACCTGTTGGAATTGGAGCCGTTCAGCCCTGTTGCCCAGAGCTGGGCCTCTGTGCCCGTCCCACGCGGCTCAGGGGTTGAAAACCGGCTGTCTCGGGGCTGTTTCTAGCTGCGCGTGCCCAGAGAGGAACCCAGGCCCTTGGGGGCGGGCTGCACCTGTTGGAATTGGAGCCGTTCAGCCCTGTTGCCCAGAGCTGGGCCTCTGTGCCCGTCCCACGCGGCTCAGGGGTTGAAAACCGGCTGTCTCGGGGCTGTTTCTAGCTGCGCGTGCCCAGAGAGGAACCCAGGCCCTTGGGGGCGGGCTGCACCTGTTGGAATTGGAGCCGTTCAGCCCTGTTGCCCAGAGCTGGGCCTCTGTGCCCATCCCACGCGGCTCAGGGGTTGAAAACCGGCTGTCTCGGGGCTGTTTCTAGCTGCGCGTGCCCAGAGAGGAACCCAGGCCCTTGGGGGCGGGCTGCACCTGTTGGAATTGGAGCCGTTCAGCCCTGTTGCCCAGAGCTGGGCCTCTGTGCCCGTCCCACGCGGCTCAGGGGTTGAAAACCGGCTGTCTCGGGGCTGTTTCTAGCTGCGCGTGCCCAGAGAGGAACCCAGGCCCTTGGGGGCGGGCTGCACCTGTTGGAATTGGAGCCGTTCAGCCCTGTTGCCCAGAGCTGGGCCTCTGTGCCCGTCCCACGCGGCTCAGGGGTTGAAAACCGGCTGTCTCGGGGCTGTTTCTAGCTGCGCGTGCCCAGAGAGGAACCCAGGCCCTTGGGGGCGGGCTGCACCTGTTGGAATTGGAGCCGTTCAGCCCTGTTGCCCAGAGCTGGGCCTCTGTGCCCATCCCACGCGGCTCAGGGGTTGAAAACCGGCTGTCTCGGGGCTGTTTCTAGCTGCGCGTGCCCAGAGAGGAACCCAGGCCCTTGGGGGCGGGCTGCACCTGTTGGAATTGGAGCCGTTCAGCCCTGTTGCCCAGAGCTGGGCCTCTGTGCCCGTCCCACGCGGCTCAGGGGTTGAAAACCGGCTGTCTCGGGGCTGTTTCTAGCTACGCGTGCCCAGAGAGGAACCCAGGCCCTTGGGGGCGGGCTGCACCTGTTGGAATTGGAGCCGTTCAGCCCTGTTGCCCAGAGCTGGGCCTCTATGCCCGTCCCACGCGGCTCAGGGGTTGAAAACCGGCTGTCTCGGGGCTGTTTCTAGCTGCGCGTGCCCAGAGAGGAACCCAGGCCCTTGGGGGCGGGCTGCACCTGTTGGAATTGGAGCCGTTCAGCCCTGTTGCCCAGAGCTGGGCCTCTGTGCCCGTCCCACGCGGCTCAGGGGTTGAAAACCGGCTGTCTCGGGGCTGTTTCTAGCTGCGCGTGCCCAGAGAGGAACCCAGGCCCTTGGGGGCGGGCTGCACCTGTTGGAATTGGAGCCGTTCAGCCCTGTTGCCCAGAGCTGGGCCTCTGTGCCCGTCCCACGCGGCTCAGGGGTTGAAAACCGGCTGTCTCGGGGCTGTTTCTAGCTGCGCGTGCCCAGAGAGGAACCCAGGCCCTTGGGGGCGGGCTGCACCTGTTGGAATTGGAGCCGTTCAGCCCTGTTGCCCAGAGCTGGGCCTCTGTGCCCATCCCACGCGGCTCAGGGGTTGAAAACCGGCTGTCTCGGGGCTGTTTCTAGCTGCGCGTGCCCAGAGAGGAACCCAGGCCCTTGGGGGCGGGCTGCACCTGTTGGAATTGGAGCCGTTCAGCCCTGTTGCCCAGAGCTGGGCCTCTGTGCCCGTCCCACGCGGCTCAGGGGTTGAAAACCGGCTGTCTCGGGGCTGTTTCTAGCTACGCGTGCCCAGAGAGGAACCCAGGCCCTTGGGGGCGGGCTGCACCTGTTGGAATTGGAGCCGTTCAGCCCTGTTGCCCAGAGCTGGGCCTCTGTGCCCGTCCCACGCGGCTCAGGGGTTGAAAACCGGCTGTCTCGGGGCTGTTTCTAGCTGCGCGTGCCCAGAGAGGAACCCAGGCCCTTGGGGGCGGGCTGCACCTGTTGGAATTGGAGCCGTTCAGCCCTGTTGCCCAGAGCTGGGCCTCTGTGCCCGTCCCACGCGGCTCAGGGGTTGAAAACCGGCTGTCTCGGGGCTGTTTCTAGCTGCGCGTGCCCAGAGAGGAACCCAGGCCCTTGGGGGCAGGCTGCACCTGTTGGAATTGGAGCCGTTCAGCCCTGTTGCCCAGAGCTGGGCCTCTGTGCCCGTCCCACGCGGCTCAGGGGTTGAAAACCGGCTGTCTCGGGGCTGTTTCTAGCTGCGCGTGCCCAGAGAGGAACCCAGGCCCTTGGGGGCGGGCTGCACCTGTTGGAATTGGAGCCGTTCAGCCCTGTTGCCCAGAGCTGGGCCTCTGTGCCCGTCCCACGCGGCTCAGGGGTTGAAAACCGGCTGTCTCGGGGCTGTTTCTAGCTGCGCGTGCCCAGAGAGGAACCCAGGCCCTTGGGGGCGGGCTGCACCTGTTGGAATTGGAGCCGTTCAGCCCTGTTGCCCAGAGCTGGGCCTCTGTGCCCGTCCCACGCGGCTCAGGGGTTGAAAACCGGCTGTCTCGGGGCTGTTTCTAGCTGCGCGTGCCCAGAGAGGAACCCAGGCCCTTGGGGGCGGGCTGTACCTGTTGGAATTGGAGCCGTTCAGCCCTGTTGCCCAGAGCTGGGCCTCTGTGCCCGTCCCACGCGGCTCAGGGGTTGAAAACCGGCTGTCTCGGGGCTGTTTCTAGCTGCGCGTGCCCAGAGAGGAACCCAGGCCCTTGGGGGCGGGCTGCACCTGTTGGAATTGGAGCCGTTCAGCCCTGTTGCCCAGAGCTGGGCCTCTGTGCCCATCCCACGCGGCTCAGGGGTTGAAAACCGGCTGTCTCGGGGCTGTTTCTAGCTGCGCGTGCCCAGAGAGGAACCCAGGCCCTTGGGGGCGGGCTGCACCTGTTGGAATTGGAGCCGTTCAGCCCTGTTGCCCAGAGCTGGGCCTCTGTGCCCGTCCCACGCGGCTCAGGGGTTGAAAACCGGCTGTCTCGGGGCTGTTTCTAGCTACGCGTGCCCAGAGAGGAACCCAGGCCCTTGGGGGCGGGCTGCACCTGTTGGAATTGGAGCCGTTCAGCACTGTTGCCCAGAGCTGGGCCTCTATGCCCGTCCCACGCGGCTCAGGGGTTGAAAACCGGCTGTCTCGGGGCTGTTTCTAGCTGCGCGTGCCCAGAGAGGAACCCAGGCCCTTGGGGGCGGGCTGCACCTGTTGGAATTGGAGCCGTTCAGCCCTGTTGCCCAGAGCTGGGCCTCTGTGCCCGTCCCACGCGGCTCAGGGGTTGAAAACCGGCTGTCTCGGGGCTGTTTCTAGCTGCGCGTGCCCAGAGAGGAACCCAGGCCCTTGGGGGCGGGCTGCACCTGTTGGAATTGGAGCCGTTCAGCCCTGTTGCCCAGAGCTGGGCCTCTGTGCCCGTCCCACGCGGCTCAGGGGTTGAAAACCGGCTGTCTCGGGGCTGTTTCTAGCTGCGCGTGCCCAGAGAGGAACCCAGGCCCTTGGGGGCGGGCTGCACCTGTTGGAATTGGAGCCGTTCAGCCCTGTTGCCCAGAGCTGGGCCTCTGTGCCCATCCCACGCGGCTCAGGGGTTGAAAACCGGCTGTCTCGGGGCTGTTTCTAGCTGCGCGTGCCCAGAGAGGAACCCAGGCCCTTGGGGGCGGGCTGCACCTGTTGGAATTGGAGCCGTTCAGCCCTGTTGCCCAGAGCTGGGCCTCTGTGCCCGTCCCACGCGGCTCAGGGGTTGAAAACCGGCTGTCTCGGGGCTGTTTCTAGCTACGCGTGCCCAGAGAGGAACCCAGGCCCTTGGGGGCGGGCTGCACCTGTTGGAATTGGAGCCGTTCAGCCCTGTTGCCCAGAGCTGGGCCTCTGTGCCCGTCCCACGCGGCTCAGGGGTTGAAAACCGGCTGTCTCGGGGCTGTTTCTAGCTGCGCGTGCCCAGAGAGGAACCCAGGCCCTTGGGGGCGGGCTGCACCTGTTGGAATTGGAGCCGTTCAGCCCTGTTGCCCAGAGCTGGGCCTCTGTGCCCGTCCCACGCGGCTCAGGGGTTGAAAACCGGCTGTCTCGGGGCTGTTTCTAGCTGCGCGTGCCCAGAGAGGAACCCAGGCCCTTGGGGGCAGGCTGCACCTGTTGGAATTGGAGCCGTTCAGCCCTGTTGCCCAGAGCTGGGCCTCTGTGCCCGTCCCACGCGGCTCAGGGGTTGAAAACCGGCTGTCTCGGGGCTGTTTCTAGCTGCGCGTGCCCAGAGAGGAACCCAGGCCCTTGGGGGCGGGCTGCACCTGTTGGAATTGGAGCCGTTCAGCCCTGTTGCCCAGAGCTGGGCCTCTGTGCCCGTCCCACGCGGCTCAGGGGTTGAAAACCGGCTGTCTCGGGGCTGTTTCTAGCTGCGCGTGCCCAGAGAGGAACCCAGGCCCTTGGGGGCGGGCTGCACCTGTTGGAATTGGAGCCGTTCAGCCCTGTTGCCCAGAGCTGGGCCTCTGTGCCCGTCCCACGCGGCTCAGGGGTTGAAAACCGGCTGTCTCGGGGCTGTTTCTAGCTGCGCGTGCCCAGAGAGGAACCCAGGCCCTTGGGGGCGGGCTGTACCTGTTGGAATTGGAGCCGTTCAGCCCTGTTGCCCAGAGCTGGGCCTCTGTGCCCGTCCCACGCGGCTCAGGGGTTGAAAACCGGCTGTCTCGGGGCTGTTTCTAGCTGCGCGTGCCCAGAGAGGAACCCAGGCCCTTGGGGGCGGGCTGCACCTGTTGGAATTGGAGCCGTTCAGCCCTGTTGCCCAGAGCTGGGCCTCTGTGCCCGTCCCACGCGGCTCAGGGGTTGAAAACCGGCTGTCTCGGGGCTGTTTCTAGCTGCGCGTGCCCAGAGAGGAACCCAGGCCCTTGGGGGCGGGCTGCACCTGTTGGAATTGGAGCCGTTCAGCCCTGTTGCCCAGAGCTGGGCCTCTGTGCCCGTCCCACGCGGCTCAGGGGTTGAAAACCGGCTGTCTCGGGGCTGTTTCTAGCTGCGCGTGCCCAGAGAGGAACCCAGGCCCTTGGGGGCGGGCTGTACCTGTTGGAATTGGAGCCGTTCAGCCCTGTTGCCCAGAGCTGGGCCTCTGTGCCCGTCCCACGCGGCTCAGGGGTTGAAAACCGGCTGTCTCGGGGCTGTTTCTAGCTGCGCGTGCCCAGAGAGGAACCCAGGCCCTTGGGGGCGGGCTGCACCTGTTGGAATTGGAGCCGTTCAGCTTTGTTGCCCAGAGCTGGGCCTCTGTTGAGATTTCTTAATACTGTGTTTGGCATATTGAAAACTCTCTATAGCTTGCCCGACTCTCCAAGAGGGGTGGAGGAATCGAACCTGGCTTGGCCGGACTGGCTGCGCTCAAGGCAAATGCACTACCACTGCTGGAGTGATAGCACAGCGGTAGGGCGTTTGCCTTGCTCGCAGCCAACATGGCCGACCCGAGTTCGATTCCTCCGCCCCTCTCAGAGAGCCCGGCAAGCTCCTGAGAGTATCTCGCCCGCACGGCAGAGCCTGGCAAGCTCCCGTGATGTATTCGATATGCCAAACACAGTAACAACAAAGTCTCCAATGGAGACGTTACTGGGCCCGCTCGAGCAAATCGATGAACGACGGGAGGGCCTTTACCTTTACCTTTTATTTAATTAATTTTTATTCTACATTTGGTGTATTAAAAGCATTCCACCAATTTTATACATTCTAGTATTTAAAAGGAGGATAAATAAAGAAATGGGGCAGGGGTCAGAGAGACAGATGAGAAGCAATGGAGGGCAGGGATCAAGAGAATTCAGGTACATATAAGAGAAATTAAGGAATGATAAGCTAGATATCCAAACCACAAAATCAACAACACTGAAATCATGAGACCGGAAACGTTAACAACCAAATTGAAAAAAATATCTGTCAAAAGGGGCAGGCTGGGGGTAGGTGTTGAGGGTGAGGAGGTATAGAAGGGAACCTGGGAACAAAGGTGGAGGGAAGTTGACACTGGTGGTGGGATCAGCACTGGAACATTCTTATGTCTAATACTCACCTATGAATAATTTTTTAAACCGTGGTGCTTTAATAAAAATGTGTCTTTTGCATTTGTTTCTGTGTTCATGTGATTCATTTTTTTCAATGGCGTTTCGCCTCATTTCCATACTTTTTTTCTTTTAAACGTCTCTCTGTTACAGAGTTTGGTTTTGTGGGTACTATGAGTATTAGATTTGCTCAGTTCTTTTTTGTATGATTTGTTTTCGGGTCACACCTAGCTTCACTCAAAGACTTAGATTTCACTCATATTCAGTCACTGAATACGATCTTTTCTTTTCCTCCCCATTCAATCATGAACCAATTTGTTGGTTCAAATTCTGTTGTTTCCATGTACCTCCAGTGTGTGTAGGAGATAGGTAGTAAAGTTTTGTCAATTACTGTTTTGTAGAGGAAGTGCAGGCCTAAATATTAAATGCATGCCTGCCTATTTCCTCTTATGATCATAGCTGTTCTGAATAGAATAAGCCCTTACTCCAAACCCAGCTGCAGATATCTGCTGTTATTGGTGACATTATTTTGACAATAAACTAGAACAGATTTCCAGTAAAATGAGAAGTTTTAGCTTTTTATGATTTTTCAAATCTCTCTTCAGAACCTGCAGTGGAGCCAGGTTTCATTCCCTGAGGGTCCGATGACTTATGGTTGATATAGTGGGCTGGATATACATGGTTGATATACATGGGCTGGAGCGATAGCACAGCGGCAGGGTGTTTGCCTTGCACGCAGCCAACATGGCCAACCCGAGTTCAATTCCTCCACCCCTCTCGGAGAGCCCAGCAGGCTACCGAGAGGATCTCGCCTGCACGGCAGAGCCTGGCAAGCTCCCCGTGACGTATTCGATATGCCAAACACAGTAACAACAAAGTCTCCAATGGAGACGTTACTGGGCCCTCTCGAGCAAATCGATGATCAACGGGAGGGCCTTTACCTTTACCTTACCTTACAGAGGGAGAAGTTTTCTACTGCTTTGCTGTGATGTTGATATTGCCAGCACTTTGTTGAATAAGCCAGATTACTAGCTTTCCAACCATCTATGCCCCTTTCTCCTCTACAAAGAAGTCTGCACTTGCCCCAGAGACCTGAACTTTGCTCAGTCTTAAGATGGGTTTCACTGATAAAAATATAATTCAAATCAGGGAATGTGCATATTTTTTTTTAATTTTAATTTTTTATTTATTTATTTATTTTGCTTTTTGGGTCACACCCGGCAAAACTCAGGGGTTACTCCTGGATCATGAGCTCAGGAATTGCTTCTGGCTGTGCCCAGGGGACCATATGGGGTGCTGGGAATTGAACCTGTGTCGGCCATGTTGGCTGCGTGCAAGGCAAACGCCCTACCCGCTGTGCTATCACTCCAGCCCCTATGCATATTTTAAACTTAATAACTTAAAATATGAACAGTTTGTGTCATGACAGACATGGCACTATGTTTAGGTTCACATGCCAAAACCATTTCTAATTATGAATGAGAAAATAAATCCTGCCCTGGACATTTTGATTAAAGCTTATCTGAACATTTTTCTTTGCTTGTTTTCTTGAGCCAGTTGCAAGGGTGCTCAGTACTTTCTGCTGACTCTGTTTTTCAGGTATTTTTCCTGAAGTTCCTCAGGGGATCATATGTAGTAGTGCAAGGTACTGGACTAGAGTTAGTTGCATGCAAGGCAAGCACCTGAAATTCAGTACAATCTCTCAAGTCTATTACATGATTATACCAGATATCAGATACATTTTTTATTTTACACATAAAGGCAAAGATTTACTTCCCCAATCTAATAGGCTAAAATTTATTTCTATCGTCATGGGATTTTGGCTATTATTTTCTATTATTTCACTTTTCATTGTGAAAATCTACTACCAGAGAGATAGAACCAATGATGAGGTGCTTTTTCTTTCATGTAGATGCTCCAGACTCAGTTCTTGGCATTACACATTGTCATCCAAACATTGCCAACAATAATCTCTAAGAAAAGAGCCAGGCTTATGCCCTACACACTGTTGAATATGTTGCCAAAACAAAAACAACAACAAAAAGTTATCTTGTGTTCATCTGATATTCCTTTCCCTCTCTTCCAACCAATTTGTTCTCACAAATATGCAGGTTCATTCATTTACTATGTACCCATGAATACAATACCATAGGTTGGAGATATTATCACATTTGTGTATTGTATAGCAATTATTATTTATTGTGAACTTTTCCTGATTAATTGGTAGTAGAAGTGGTGCAGTAAAATTGCATGTGACACACAAATATTGATAATATTGCAAACCACATTCTCTTAATGCTAATAATAATAAAACATTTTTAAAAAGCAAAACAAAATAATATATCTGTGCACAAAGTATATTAGTCATTCAAAGATGAAAAATTTTACAAATAGTTTTGGGAGCTTCCCTGTTGAATAATGTTTTATTTAATATAAAATTTCTTGTTTGTAGGTCGGTTGTATATTTTTTATAGATGCATGTTGATTATAATGTCTAGCAAAATTGCTCATATTATGCTTTATCATTATTATTAAATTTAAAAATAAAAGGTATAGTCAGAAAAGGAATTGCATTTAATCAATCATTACACAATACAGAACATTTTTGATGCTAAAATTTACTGTTTCAAGTACCATAGTTTTTTAATATAACGCAAAGTAGCTTAGCTGCCATAGTTTTGACTGATGCTTGTAGTGGAATATACTTATGATAAAACTTTCACACTTGAGCAAAGTTTGTTTGAAATGTATTTAATTCTATTTCTGCAATGATCTTAAAAATTATTGCACAATTTTGTAGCAAATGAACTTTGTTCCATTATGATTGAGGGTCATGCTAGGATGAAGTCATTAATCACTGTAATTCTACATAAAGGAGCTTGAAATTGCTAGAGAGTGAAGGTTTAATAATTGGGAGATGCTGTAAATGTCACTCCAGATCTGAGTCAGTGGAGAGACAGATAATGATTCAAAGTGTATTTTTAAAACAACTTGTAGGTTAATTTATAATAAATACACTCATTCATTTTTTGAAATGATGATTATGGACAAATTTGAAAATGATTGCAGAGAAAATGATATTTATATGACATTCCTTTATCTGTTTATAAATCTTATTTGGAAGACAAATACTTTAAGAGAATACTCTTCTTCAGAATATTTCAGTCTGCATTTGTAATTCATAAAAAGTTTAACCATTTGCATAATCAAAACATATAGATATAAAATTTTTGCTCTAATTTCAAGCTTTACTTTTATTTTTATGGTTTTAAAAAAGAAAAAGGAACAAGATATGACCTCCTCTGGTTTAAGATCTGTAGATTAAAAATTCCATGAATGCAGAAGTATGACAGAATATATACCAAAAAATGGTAGTGCAATAGTGATAGGATTCGAAGTACTTCTATCTATACACCAAACGCGATTTAATATTACTATAGAATAACATCAAATTTTGTAACATTTTGCCCTCTACTTCCCTTGTCCATAAAACTAGGCAAATCTATGAGATGACACCTCAGACCAACTTTAAAGTTAAAATTAAAAACTAGTTAGACCACCTAATTTTATTTTAATGATGAATAATTCGACCACCTTCCAGAACTCAGGCTGCTCCTCCCAGATGGGAGCATAAAATGAGACTCCCATAATAACCATGTTTCCAGACTCTGCTCCAGGCTGTTTTCACTCTGGGCGCCCCAGAGGGGGTGGGTGGGTGAGAGCTCTTCACACCCCAAGGGACCCAGTCCTGGCAGCCAACCTCCACTACCCAACTGCTGCCACGCTCCAGGCAGCTTCCTGACACATCATAAGACACTTCCTACCCATTTTCCACAATTACCACACCATGTTTGATGGAGTTCAGTCAGTAGACAACAAATTGCCTCTCTGAGAGCCCGGCAAGCTACTGAGAGTATCCTGCCCGCACGGGCAGAGACTGGCAAGTTCCCCATGACTTATTCAATATGCCCAAACCAGTAACTATAACAGGTCTCATTACCCTGACCCTGAAAGAACTTTCAATTGGGAAATGCGAGTAAGGAGAGGCTACTAAAATCTCAGGGCTGGGACAAATAGAGACATTAATGGCACCTATTCAAGTAAATCAATGAACAATGGGATGACAGTGATACAGTGATACAGTTACAAATAATTTTTCCCTTAGTAAATCCTTATTGATTACTAAGAATAACAGTCACAAACTTATACAAAGAAGGTATATAAAGAAGATATTGCATGCCTATTTATATTTTATAAATATTAGTATATTTATATATTAAATATATATTTAGCATTTTTATATATCTTAAATGTGTGTTACACTTTATTAAGACCCATATAATGTCAAGTTGCTTATTTTGTGTAATAGTCATAGCAAGTTATTCTTCTTATTCGTCTCTTTGCCCAGTAGCCAATGTATTTATCAACAGAAGTCCGGAAGCAACTTTAGTGAAAGGCTGACCTCAACTTGAAAACTATGAAATTAATAAATATTTCTCATAAAACTACCATGAAAGTATACCTTTTAGTGTAGTTAATACTATGTATCTATCCAATAAATCTGATCTTTGTCAATACTTTCTGAACAAGTAGATTGAACTCTGAATATTTTTAAAAGTTATAGAATTCTAGAGGCTGTTACTCAGCCATTGTCTAAAATTTTATCTTGCTGAATGAAAAATTCTTTCAGCAGATGCCACTCAGTGTCAACATGTATAAGTAAGTGCAAAGGAGTACCAGCCTTGCCAGTCAGTGCTATTCTCTGTCAAAGTGAAAAATGATTTCATTTCAAAACATTTGCATTTTTATCACTCTGATTTTAAGCTTTTATAAAGGACCAAGAGGGATTTGGTGTAGTGCATTTAATATATCAGAGACATTCTCTTTGAGGTTTGGATAGATTTTACCATATTCTTAGAGTCTTGATCAATGTTAATTTGTCTGTGTGAGATAAATTATCTCTTTATAGATAAAACTTGAGATTATGGTGTCAATTCTCAGGCACAGTTAATTCACCTCTGTGTTGTTCTTGGTAAATTCTATGCTCTTGAACTTTATTTTGAAATTTTATCTATGCAGTTCATATTTTTGTTACTTATTCGTTACATACCATTTAATATTTATTTTCTGAAAAATACCTAACTGTGCACTTAGGTGGATTAATAAGTTCAATATAGAAATTCCACTTAAAGCAGTTTTTGACAATTTCCCTTGAATGTAAAATTTAATTTATTTTTTCTTGAAACTGTGTGCATATAAATTCAGTACAGAAAAGAGATGCTGTACCTTTCACTTGAGAAGCAAGACAATCATTCTCAAGAAAATCATGGGAATTTGGAGTGGAAGAGCTATATTTCAAATTTTAAATGATCATATACTACAGTAATTTTCAGAAAACTTTCCCATCTTTCTTAAACTTCTTTCTTCTCATCGATATATCAATACCTCTTACCTCACAGAATTATTATATTTTTTTCATTTTTTTATTTTATTTTTTTATTAGTGAAACTCCATGTGGTACAGTTGTTGACCTTACACATTTTTGTGCTTGAGTTTCAGTTATACAATGATTGAGTACCCATCCATCCACCGGAGAATTATTATAAATTTTAAGAAAAACTGTATAATATTTATGGAGCACTTACAATGTGAAATAAAATGTTAAATAAAATGAACTTGACCAACATCCTATGAATAGTTGTTGCAATTCCATATTACAGTAATATATCAAGTGCAGACTAACAATAATTTTTCCAAGGTCATGTATGTATGGTAAATCAGTTACCAGATATGTGTTATTTTTAAGATGGAATACAAATTATTTGCATAATAATTATTTGCATTATATAAATAATAACTAGTAGCATTTTCTTTTAGCATTTTCTCTACTTTGATTTTTTCTTTTTAGTGCCTCCCATGTGTTGTTCAGGGAGTCTAAGATAATTAATCATGTGGGCCTATGGTGCCAGAGACAACCAGGGACCACGCAGGCCTGTATTTGGGGGCCTGCAAGACTATACTAGATGATACTCAAATATTATATAATACTGGTATTGAACCAGTGTTTCAAACATGCAAGGTATATTGACCACTGTTCTATATCCCTGGCCTACACTATGTATTCATATCGCATGTTCCAAGTACACTATCTCTAGATATTTCGTTCTGATAGGAGCTTTAACTGTCCAACAAGGCATATATTCATTTCAATAATAGTGTATTTTCTTGGTGGATACACAAAACATTTAATAGTTATTTCTTTTGTGAGGAATTTACCACTATTAAATAAAGGTAAAGGTAAAGGCCCTCCAGTTAATCATCGATTTGCTCAAGCGGGCCCAGTAACGTCTCCATTGGAGACTTTTGTTGTTACTGTGTTTGGCATATCGAATACGTCACGGGGAGCTTGCCAGGATCTGCCGTGTGGGCGAGATACTCTCGGTAGCTTGCCGGGCTCTCCGAGAGGGGCGGAGGAATCGAACTCGGGTCGGCCATGTTGGCTGCATGCAAGGCAAACGCCCTACCGCTGTGCTATCGCTCCAGTGGCGCAATCGGTTAGCGCACGGTACCACTATTAAATAAAACCAATCAAACCAGCACCTTCAACTTTATCTGTCAAGGACTGTTACAAAGAACTATCCTCTGTAGGACAAATACAGGTTGACTTTCTTTTCTTTCAAGTACAAACTCCATTTTCCACTCCCTGTCATTAGGTACAGTATTTTTTATCAGTTAAAAAATAGAACAAAGGTTAAACTGTTAGCTCATCAGTGGGCATTTGGGAATTTGAGAAAGATAAACAATAATGTTAAGATTATGGGAATGCCCTCCTTTTCTTTGCAGAAATTTTCTTTGCAGGATTTTCCTTGCCAGACTATCTCCCTCCCTGTTTAAGATGAGAATGCGTTAAGTCTATCTAAGCCTGTACTTTCTCTAGAAAGATGTTTTCTGAATTTTCCCTAAACTGCCTAGACTTAAACTTTACTTTGCTGGATGTTTCTTGCTTGCTGTGAATTTGAAGGTCATGTGACATTGTCCTAACTTTGCTCTGCCCAGGTTTCTTCCCAGACCTTAGTTTCTGAATGTATGGAATAATTTCCCAATTCTCTTAGCAGTTTTTGATGTCCCTTCATTATCTACAATATTCTTTTTTTTTGCCTGTCATATGCCCTCTGTCGTTTTTTTATGCATTCATTCATTTCCAATTAGTTGGAGAATCATTATTGGAGCATTAGTACAGAGGGTAAGACCTTGCATGTTGCCAACCTTGGTTTTATCCCCAGAAACTCTATAAGGTCCCCTGAACCTCACCAGGAGTCATCTCTGAACAGAGAGCAGGAAGTAAGACCTGAGTACTTCAGGAAATGATTCAAAGCAAAACACAAAAGTTGGAAAAGTCAAGAATGCAAACATCTGTTCTTATTAAGACTAAATATACATATTATATATTTAATATATATTATACTAGATATAGCATGTGATGACTTAATATAGTTCTAAGGATATGCTACTTATGCATTTCCTTTTTAACACAGAAAATAATTTTTGTGGTGTATTTAATTCTTACATGTGTCCAGTCCATTTTCCTTAACATTCTCTAAATTTTGTTTGCTTATTGAATTTAGGGTTTGCACAGGATTATCATGAAAGAAGGACTTATTTTTAAGTTTAGGAATTTTGATTTACAAAGTTGTTGCCAACAGTTTTATATATACAATGTTCCGACTTCAATTTCACAACCAAGTCTAAATCCCTTCACCAATGTCCACAAGGTCCCGCTCTGGCCATTCAGATATATAAAGATATCTCATCTTTATACCAAAGTGAAGTCCAAAGCCTCTGATCCTTCTTTTTTTTAAATGCTAGGAAAAAAAAAACCAAAAAACCTCTTCCTGCTTCTAACTCAGATTCAATTGCTGAAATACCCGTCTTTTAATTACCTAGTTAATATTTCTAATCAACTATTATTTATAATGAAGTACCAGTATTGACTTCTGGCTTTGTTTTTGGATTTTACTTAGGCTCTATGCTATTTTGTTAAAGCTGTGCAATAAAATTGACTTTATTTCTGCAACTGAAATTGATCCACATTGCCCCCTCTTCATGATTGTAAACTAGCTGTTTTCTTTTTTCCCAACCTGGCTACTCTTAAGTAATATCTCTACCTCACTTCCATTTCCTTCCACAACTCTCTAGTAAAATCTCCTATTTTATTATCACAGGCTAGCCCTCAAAAACACCATGGGTGTTGTGTGTGTGTATGTGTGTGTGTGTATTTGTGTGTGGTATGCATCCACACACACTCATGTGCACACGTATTTAATGTTAATCCCTCTCCCACCCCTCTTGAATGTCCTAAAGCCAGTGCATATCAAATACTGTCTGCCTGAAATTAACACCGATGCAGTTAATTTTTAAAAAGTCTCTTAAAACTATTTCACATCCAAACAACAGTCACTGTTTTGAGATATTTGTGCTTCTGAGTGACTATACAAAGCAGGTTCACAGAATTCAAATAATCAGTTACTTGTTTGTGCAGTTTTCTTGCAAATAATAGTTTTCAGTCAGAAAAATAAAATAAAATGGATAAAGGCACACATAGGCCACACTGAGTCTAGATTGCAAAGCAGCTCCATTGTCCTGAGTGCAGGCAGGATGCCTAACTCTCCCATTTTGTTTATGCTCACCAGTCAGTAAGTTCACTCTGAACAACATAGTATAGAGATTTTTGATTGTTTTCAGGTCACACCCGGCTGTGCTCAGAGCGTTTTCCTGGCTCTGCTCTCAGAGATCACTCATAGTGGTCCTACTATATTATTCTCCAGCTAGTGAACCCAGGGCGGCAGTGTGCAAGGCGAATTCCTTCTCTGCTGTATCATGGGCTTCAGGCCCAGCGTTCCAGGATTTTTATGAAAGTTTCATCATATAGATTTGAGTCATGGTTCATGACTCATTGTTAACTCAATTTCCACTCTTCTTCCTTGTAAGGAAGTGAAAGTTCCAGAATTAGCTGAAAGTTTTTGCAACTGAAAGTTCCAGAAACTCACCAATAGTTGACTAATTTAAGGCAAAAGGTGCTCTTTTTGTCCAGAAAACTTCAAGGGGAGCAGAAGGTGTCTATAGGGAATGGGACTCAAAGATCAACTATTAATACTAGCAACTCAACATGAGCTAAAGTGTTTCACATTTTAAGTGCTGTGGATTTAGACAGTTTATGCAATTTAAAATATGTTATATAATCATCACATTTTTTTGAGATTTCTTGCAACTTTTACTAAGTATCACGATTTGCAATACTGTTAATATAACTAAGGCATAATGTTTCAACCTCTCTTCACTACCAGTTTTCCTCCCATGTGTCCTGTACGAAAATCCTTTTCTATTTTCTTCACCCTATACACTTGTCAAACTAAGTTTTAGGAAGGCTCTCAATGACTATTTTCATATTAAATCCCTTTACTGTGCATGGCAAAGCCTGGCAAGCTACCCATGACGTACTCTACATGCCAAACACAGTTACAACAAGTCTCAAAATAGAGACATTACTGGGCCCGCTTCGAGCAAATCGATGAACAACGGAGGACTTTGCCTATTTATATTCCAGATATGAGTGCATTTGAATCCTCTCCTGACTTTATTTAGCACGAAACACTTTAGTTCCATCTATGTAGTAGAAATTTCTTAGGTTTCATATATTATAGCTTAATAGCATTCCATTGTGTGTAGATGCCATTTTTTAATACACTCAAGTATTATTGGTCACTTGCATTGTTTATAAAATAGTACTGCATGACTGCAGATAGGACTGCAAATGTTTTTCAAAATATTTTTTTGCTTATTGAAGTGGTTGCCAAGAAATGAAATTACTGTGTCATATAGAAGACCAATTAAGGATTTTTTGAGAAGTTTCCACACATTTTTTCACAGAAGCTGAACTGATAACTTTCCTGCCATCAGTGAATAAGGGTTACTTTCCTCTTACATCTCTACTAGCTCTGGCTACTTCTACTCTTTTAATTAAAAAAAATATTTTAGTTACTGTGGTTTATAATACATTTAATGATCAGGTTTTATGCATACAATGTGACAAGGACTCACACTTTACCATAGTGATTGCTCCCTTCCAAGTTTTCTCGATGTCCTTCTCCCCTATATATTTGTCACAATCCCTGTCTCCCTGTCATGGTACACTCATATTCATAGACCAGTTCTTTTGACTTGGTGATTATTTGTTTGCATTTGGGCTACCCTCAGTGGTGCCCAGAGCCTAATCCTTGCTCTGTACTCAGGAATCACTCCAGACAAAGTTTATGTGGCCATATGGAATGCTGGAGACGTTACTGGGGCCTGCTCGAGGCAATCAACGAATGGAATGCTGACAAGCTCTCTGCCTGAGACACATCCAGATCCCTTTAATCTTACACAAAACAGAGATGTTTATCCCTAAGAGGACATAGTATGTTAACCAATAATAGTAATAAAAACAGGGATCAAAGGATTTACATATAAAAATATGCTGATTAGATTAGCACTGTAGCACTGTCCTCCCTTTGTTCATTGACTTGCTTGAGTGGGCACCAGTAATGTCTTCATTGTGAGACTTGTTGTTATTGTTTTTGGCATGCCAAGTATGCCATGGGAAACTTGCCAGGCTCTGCTGTGAGGGCAAGATACTCTCGGTAGCTTGCTGGGCTCTCCAAGAGGGACGAAGGAATCGAACCCAGGTCAACCACGTGCAAACGACCTACCCACTGTGCTATCACTCCAGCCACTGATTAGATTAATGATGTTTTATTCAGTAACTTAAAGAAGTGAATTAAAAGATGTAATTAACAAAAACACGCATATGATCATAGCACCCAAGTTTTCAAAACTACTGATCATTAAAACTAGTGTTCAAGCATAGAAGCCAAGCATATGTAATACAAATAATTTTAGAAACAACAACAAAAGGAAGGGAGGGAAAAAACTGTGTTGATTGTTACTTTTTACAGTGGATATGAAAGACACAAAGAGTCACGCGATTTGATTTTCAATCTCATTAACTTCTTAGAATTGCATAAACTGTCAGAAAGATTTCATATTAGCTTCTCACATGCTTAGAAAGAAAATTAAATGAGTAATTCTCAATGCATGCAGAAAATATCATTAGTTTATTACTATATGAGTAGCCTCATCCTCATACACAGCCTGAGCAAAGTTGCAGTAAGCTTTGCAATGACTATGCAAAAAATTGTAAAAGCTCATAAAGTACATTCCTACAGAAGAAGAAAAAAAATTAAGAGGAAGGATTTTTTAATCGCTATTTAATATAGGGCTTTCTTGTTCAAAACATTAATTATATTATTTGGTTTTGTGTCACTGGAGACTTGGGGAAGATGGCAGAGGATCTCTGTTCCTGGTTCTCAGATCTGTGCCACCGGACTCCGCTCCAGGCTGTTGGGTGGGTAAGAGCCCTCCCCACCCCAAGGGACCCAGCCCCAGCAGCCAACCTCCACTACCCAGCCACTGCCACGCTCCAGGCTGCTTTCTGGACCACATGACACATCATAAGACACTTCCATTTTCCACTATTACTACACCATATCTGATGGGGTTCAAACAGTAGGCAACAAATCATAGAAAGAAATATATAAATATATACCTCTCTGAGAGCCCGGCAAGCTACAGACAGTATCCCATCCGCACGGGCAGAGCCTGGGAAGCTCCCCTTAGCATATACTATATACCAAATACAGTAACAACAACAGGTCTCATTCCCCTGACCCTGAAAGAGTCTCCAATCATTGGGAAAAGACAAGTAAGAAGAGGCTGCTAAAATCTCAGGCTGGGAGGAATAGAGACGTTACTGGCGCCTGCTCAAGTAATTCGACAATCAATGGGATGACAGTGATACAGTGATACAGTAAATTGGTTTTCTACAATCCAGATCTATTTTTCAGCCTTTTAAGATTAAAGATTTGTTTTTCTTTAGTCATTTCCAAGTATTTCAAATCAAGGAAATGCTAAAATGGAAAGAAAAAGCACCGAGAAGCTTTCTGTTCACTTATCTAAAATGTTTCTTCAGAAGTTTCTTTGAAAGTTTCAAAAGTGTTTTTAATCCAATATTGATGAACTTGAAAACTATTCAGCAAATAGAATATTATATTGCAAAAACAGTCCAAGGGAGTAAAGTCTTTTATTCTACTTAAACGGGATATTAGGGAAGCCATTGCAAGCTATTAGTACTACAGAGCAAACAAATTGAATAATTGAATTTGATTCTTCCTCTGAATGCAAAGTAAGCTTTGTTTTGATAAAAATTTAATTAGCTTTTCATTTG
Source organism: Sorex fumeus (assembly GCF_029834395.1). Lineage (NCBI taxonomy): Eukaryota > Metazoa > Chordata > Mammalia > Eulipotyphla > Soricidae > Sorex > Sorex fumeus. Next base: position 29,907,454 of record NW_026606064.1, read on the forward strand.
AATAAAAAATTACATAAAATTTGACAGTTTATTTGGTCATCTCCTGGGTTGAATTATTACAATGGTTATTGCCAAGCTATAAATTATTTTATTTATATCATTCTTGGATATGTATGTATAATCATCTCTTCTTTAGTTAATTGAATCCATATTTATATTATAGATGAACTAGTCTATGCATTAGATAAATATTTATCAGTTCATATATAGTTTAAACTTTAGAGATGAACATAATAACCTAGTTGTGATTGGAAATTACAGCTGTGTTGCTTTAGTGAATTAGCCCTTGAGAACTCAAACTACCTTTATACAGATAAATCAGCTATGGAACCTCCATCCCATTTTGTCTACTAAAGAGAAGTAAGATAGTCTTATTTTAAACTGTGTATTCAGTATATAAGATACCTCATGGGGTTTATGTTATTTTCAGATAAAATATGTATGAGAGTTTGAGAGGTGAGTGATTTGAACTGATAGAGATGAAACTGCAAGAGTGTTTCATGTATTATTCAAAACATATAGATTCTGTCCTGGAAATTCAATAGGACATTGAAACATTTTGATATATTATAAAGGTTACAAAATAGAAACATAGTGTAGTTAGTAAGTGGTTAAATGAGAATGCATAGGTAATAGAAAGACTAATAAGAAAAGTCTATTTCAATAGTCTGGTGAATAATAAAATGGAATATACAATCAAAACAGAGGAAATTCTGGTATAATTTTGAGTGGAATGTAACATGAGTTTTAAGAGAAACAGAAGTAAGAGAATTATAGAAATCAATTTATTATAAGAAATGTAGTCAAGCGAATATAGTCAAGTGAAGTTTCAAGTTGTTCACTTTCTACATTTTAGAGGTACAAGAAAGCAAATGGTGCAATTCAGTCAAAATTCCAGAAGTAGAGGAAATAGGAGAACATATGATACAGATTCTTGTCTTGATATGAATGCATGAGAAGCAGGATCACTGAAGGAAAAAGAGAATTGGTGCTACAGCTCAAGAAATCAGATAAGAAATCTGAATAATTTTATCTTCTGCCTATGAACAAAATGAATAAATTTCATCTTGTTCCATTTTGGTCTTTATCAAATTTGACCATCTCTCCTAGTGTTGGGGAGGCAAGGATGAGATAATTCCCAAAAGCTATCAAACATTTCCACATATAAATTGGAAGCATATGTCCCAAATTTCAGAAAATGAATTTTTAAAATGAAATAAAAAAACATTTAGCACACACTATGCATAGTGCTCTACACTGTAAATTGTTTATAAAGTGATTTTTTTCTGTTTTGTTTTTAGGGCAATTACCCAGAAGTGCTCAGGGCTTACTTCTGTATCTGAGTTCATAGATCACTCCACATGCGGTTCAGAGAAAGCATGAGGTACTGACCATATCAGACTTTGGTTGGCTGCAAGCTAGGCAAGTGTCCTACATGCTGCACTATTGGTCTCCATGTTAAAAATTAAGCAACTAGGATTTTAGGAGTGGGGTTTGTAATATTGTTTATAGAAGTCTTTGTAAAAACTTAACTCAGTTTATTTTCCATACTCAAGGAATTATGATTATGCCTATTTCAAAGTGGTTGCATAGTAATTATTCTGAGAAGCCATAGATTGAACATACTTTGCCATTTTCTTTTTACATACTTCGAACATTTCAGGGATGAGTATACAAGTATCACAGTAAGTGCTCAGGCTTGCAGAAGTGTGGGCTATGGATGTGAAGGGGGGATCTATGCAATTATTCACCAACCAATCCAGACGTTTAATGTGATGGCCTTAGCATCTATTACATTAAAACATAAAATGTTATTTAATAATTATTATCACATTATGTGGGTCGGAGTGATAGTACAGCGGGTAAGGGATTTTCCTTGCACGTGGCTGACCCGGGTTCGATTCTTCCACCCCTCTCAGAGAGTCGGCAAGCTACTGAGAGTATCCCACTCACACGGCAGAGCCTGGTAAGCTCCCTGTGACATACTCTATATGCCAAATACAGTAAAAACAAGTCTCACAATTTGTTTTTAGATGTTACTGGTGCCCACTTGATCAAATGATGAACAATGGGAGGACAGTGCTACAGTGCTACAGTGCTATCATATTATGTATTATATGATATATCATTTGTTCCTTGTCCCTGGTTTCCTTTTTGGCAGCATTTCTAGTTTCTCTGTTATTGCACTGCTTCCAACTTTGAAAAGTACAGGCTCCAGGTAGCACCCACTTAGCCTTTAGGATGTGTTAATTACTAGGAATTCAGTTTTATTCTCCTTCGCTTTCTGGTATTCTTGAAATTTTAGATCCCACTACCTAAAATAGTCTGATTCTGGGCAGCTTTCCCAGACTGTGACAGTCTTTTGAATGGGCTCTGGGTGATTCTCTGTGACTCTGTGAACCTCTCCCAGTTGTTCATGTTTATTCAATCAGCCAATACTCAAAATAAGGACAAAAATGAACATGCCTGATGGTGGCTAGCATTTGCAGCATCATTAAACATATCTTTATAAATAAGTATAGTAAAACAGGTAACAATTTAGGTGGGTGCAAATGAGAAAGTAGAAACTTTCCAGAGAAGTTTTGTGAACATATGTGGCATACTTATAGTACTAAAACTTGAAAAAGAAATTGTTCATATCTGCTGAATCATCAAGTTTGATTTCAGAACAAAGATCTTAGGGCTACTTTTTGATGATTAGATATAATGATCCTGAATTTCTGCCATAAAACAGCTCCCTGGGGACTTTTAGTTCTAACATACTTTCATGTCCAACCCCTGGGGCACAGAGCTCTGAAGTTTTCTGCAATTTATTTAAGGAAGAAAAAGAAAGAAAAGTACTGACTAGAATGTTTGACTTATGTAGAGAGGAGAATAAAAATCTTGTGCTAGTTGGAATATTATCCTCAAAGCACAAATACGTGGTATTCAGAATGATGAATACAGAACATATCTCAGGACACTTGGGATACATTCTCTTAGTTATTATTTACTTTGTAAATAAATTCTCTTTTCTTGACTTGTGTTTGCCATTTGAAATAATGGAATTGGTTAAAATATATTATATCACATTAAATAAACCATTCAAAATAAGAAACAAGATTTATCCCCTCTGACTTTGAGCCAGAGACAACAGAAGCCAACAATTTTCTGTTGAAAAACAACCCTAGAAGTTACTATTCCTTTTAAACTTCTGAGGAATGATTATCACTGATAATCAGAAGGTCAGAAACGAAAAGAAAATTTGTTTGTAATATTTCGATTACTCTCCAATTTTAAACTTTTAAAATTCTATGACCAAATAAAAACATGCTAACCCCTCCTATAATTTTTAAGCTTTTATTTTTAATTATATATTCCTGTGAGCCAGGTAAGCTCCCCGTGGCATATTTGATGTGCCAAAAATAGTAACAAGTATTACAATGGAGACGTTACTGGTGCCCACTTGAGCAAATTGATGAGCAACGGGATGACAGTGATACAGTGATACATAGAAATCTATCTAAGTTAAGTTTTTGAACCTACTGCCAAAAGGTGACATGCTATAACATCTGAGAAGAGTTTTATTTAAATGTGCTTCTTGAATTATACCAGGGATTCCAGAAAGGCGAACACAATTTTGAATTTTAAGAAAACATTTATGATCAGATAAAAATTTTGTCAGAGATTTTGAGATTAAGGGAAAATGTCAACTCTAAACCAAAAACAAATGTAATCATATATTGATAACTTATATTGGTAATACACACTTCAAATTAGAGGTAATGAATATGTAAAATGACATGGATAATTCAATGTGTGTACCTAGCAACCTTTATAATTATGCACTTATTTGAATAGTACTATAACAGCGTAAAAATTATAGGTAGAATTAAAGAGATCTATGAACAAGTAACTTTTTTTCATATAAGAACTGTAAAACTTTCATTATTGTAGAGAAAGTGTTAAAAAATTTAGTAACCTTAGTAAAGACTTAAAAAATAATACAATGCTACTTAGCCTGTTAAAAATTATAGAATTTATCTCTCAAATTCACTTAAACACTCTGTAAAAACTAAAATAGTACATTAGATAAAATTAAGCATACATTGTACAATATGACTTTTCTCTGGCAATCATTAAAACAAAACCTAATTGTATTGATTGCTATTTTAATTTTTTCTATAATTGTATATTTTATACATGTATTTAATTCTAGAATACTGGAGCAAAGCTGAAAAGTAATCTAAAAAGAACCAAGAAGCAATTTAATCATCATGTAGTTTCCCACACTTTCCAGGTCTCCAAATTATTATTTATATTACAATAATATATACATGTTTTCTTTGCATATTTTTAAAAAGTTTTTCATTTTAATGTTTCCATTTATTGAAATTCAAATTTCTTTTTAGATTCTGTTTGAAATATTCTCCATTAAAAGGCTTTTAGAAACTTTTATTTCAAGAGACATAGCATATCTTACAGGTTGTCTATCCTCTATCCCAAAAATTCCTTTCAAAATCTTTGTAATCTAATACTAACTCTATTACTGAGAAAGATCTTTCACCTGAAGATATTTTTTGGGGTGAATGGGAAGCGCTCCCAGTGGTGCTCAGTGCTTCTTTTGGCTTTCTACTCAGGTATCACTGAGTCCAGTAGCTAGGGAATGATGGGGATCAAACCCGATTGACCATATACAACGTATGACTCTGCCTGCTGTACTATTGCTTGGGACTTGCTAATTGTTGACTTGCTAAAGACTGCTGCTCCTGTTCAATGTTAGAAATATGCATTGAAATGTTTGTATGCATCTATAAATAATTGTATAACCACATTCTTATGATGAATCCCCACCTATAAGGTCGTGAAGGTGGGTCCTCAAGATGTGATGTTTCCTTATATAAGAGAACATAGAGTTTGCTACGATGTGAGATCATAGCTTGGAAGATCCCCAAAATACATACATAAATACATATATATATAGCATAATATAAATTTTTGACTTATTAACTAAAAATTAATTTTGATGGAAGAGTTATATAGCACTGTAGCACTGTACTCCCATTGTTTATTGATTTGCTCAAGTTCTAAAATAAAATATGGTCATCAAAGTATAAATATACATTTAATATATAGATTTAATGAAATGCGGCCATCATACATTTTTGAATGTTTCATTCTGAAAGCACTGAGGAAACTGAAGCAGTGTAAGAATTATACAAAAAATGAATAAATGAAACCATAGAGAGAGTATAGAAATTAAGATATTTACCTGCCATAAGCAGCTGACACCAGTTAGATCTGGGAACTGCATACTGTCCCTCAAGTAGGAGTGATTCCTGAGTAGAAAGCTAGGAGTAAGTGCTGAGAACTTCTCAGTCACTGTCACTGTCACTGTCCTCCCATTGTTCATTGATTTGCTTGAGCAGACACCAGTAATGTCTCCACTGTGAGAATTGTTGTTACTGTTTTTGGCATATCGAATACACCACTGGGAGCTTGCTTGGCTCTGCTGTGCAGGCGGGATACTTTTGGTAGCTTGCTCGGCTCTCCAAGAGGGGTGGAGGAATCAAACCCAGGTTGACCGTGTGCAAGGCAAACGCCCTACCCACTGAGAATGTCTCAGTAGTGCTCATAACTGTATTTTAAGACTATAGACCACTTACAAACTGGCCTGTTTAATATTGATCCTAGTATACTAAACTAGTAAACACTCAAGACACAGTGGGGGGGGGGGGGGGCGTCACAACCATAGTCATGATCATTTACCTATTTACCTAAGAGTAAATTCAGAGAAATAAACAAGTGAGGAATGTGCTGCATAGTGTATTTTATGATTAGCACAAATGAACAAATAGATACCTATTAAAAATTGCATGTATTCAGACCAAAACAATAGTACAGTGAGTTGGGCACTTGCTCTGCCTATAGCTAACCTGGGTTCAATTCTCAGTTACCTTATATATTCCCCGTGTTCTGCCAGAAGTGAACCCTGACTGCAGAGTCAGCAGTAAGCTCTTAGCAGGTCTAGTTGTGGCACCCGATGCAGAAAAAATAAATAAATGAAAAGAAACAAAAAAGCATGTTTCTGCTATATATTTTATTTAAATAAATTTATAATTCTATATCCACATTAATTTATCATGATTTCATGCATTCAGAAAGGTTCTAATCAATCAAGTTGATCTGCTTTGGAGGATCTCACATTTGCACTCGTATTATATGATAAAATAACATAAGCTAGTTAAGAAAATATAACCCTTCAAAGCCAAAGAGCATGCAATTAGATAGTTATTTTCCAAAAGAATCCCTTTAGAAATTTAGAGAAATCTTGGTAAAGAGTTCATATTGCTATCAAATATGAAAATATTTCTGTATAGTTAGTATTGTTGTAACATAAAAGAAAAGACAAACTCAAAATTTTGGAGAGTTTGGACACACAAAATATGGTTATACCCGATTTTTTAAGTATAAATGTATTAATTAATTAACATTTTTCTTTTCTGAGTAATTATAATTTTATAATTTTGTATAATTTTATAAAGTATATGAAACCTGTATAACTCTGATATAATACTTGAAAAGTAATTATAATTGATACCATAGGCTATTTATTATACTATGTTTCTTATATTTGTTAAAGTTGGAGCCAAGAAAAATTGCTTAGAATCTCTGAGTCATATTTTGCGTCTCTAGAATGGTACCATTTGAAGAAAAATAGTTGTCATGGCTTCTGTTTACAACAAATTTAAGAGACACAACTAAAATAATAATTGCAACTTATTGAGTACCTATAAATATTGAAATTAATATATTTTTTAACTGTGGATACAACTTCTTAATTACATCATTTTGTTTTTATTTTACAGATAATAACATTAATTCTAATATGCAGTATTTACTATATTACCAAGGGGAAAACTTATGTCATAAGGAGGACTTAGAAAACATTTTTCACCCACAGAATACAGGGAGAAAATCATCTTGCCAGAAGAGTTACTTCATTCTCTATTGACTCTGTAAAGGTCAAAAGAGTTTCTGTTCTCAGGAGCTATGAATTGCCTTCTACATGCTTGTCAGCATTTTTGTTATGAGGAAACAGTCTGAATGGTGTAACAGGAATTCTTATGGGGATTGTATGCACACTTCACTAAAATCTAAAATGTAATGCCACTTAACTTCTCAGATGTTCTGGGACTGCTCCCAACTGTTCATGTGTACATAAGGTTGCTTCAATCAATACTCTATTAGGTGCAGCTTTTGTAGCAGTGAACCATGAAATTATCTGACTCTGCCTTCCATCCTTTTGCTTCATTAAAAGTCTGGGTGTCCAGTATGCAATGTGAGTAGAAGACTACAGGAAGTGAGTCAATTTAACAATTATTAATAAAATACATCCTGCATGATATTATATTTAATGAATTGCAAGTTCCACTATCACTAGTAGGTCATCTGGGTTCTCTTATTGGTTTAGTTGAATTTGTTTTTAGAGCTATTGGCACCAATGAAAAGATAACTAATTTTTATATTGCAGCAAATGACTCATTTCAGTTTTGATGAGCAGAAACTTCTTAAACGAGTTCTCAGAAGGCAGCCAAACTATATTACTTACCAAGTCAGCTTGGTAAACGATTCCAACAAAAATTATCTTTTTTTTCCAAAAACTATCTTTCAATGACAGATACACCACTAAGTTTGATACGGTTCAGAAAGTTTTAAGGTTTTTATCATTATGATTGCCAGGAAATATAAACTAAGCATAGTAAATAACTCCAAATTTAAAATAGTAATGGTGTCATTTTAAATGGGAAAATCATTGCCTATTTATGACAAGGCTAATAGTATTTCCTGATTATTCTTCTTTTCTTATTTTCTTCAAATATTATCACTATGATAAATACAGTTTCAAATTTGTTCATGATTGTGTTTCAGTCATAAAATGATCCAATACCCATGGTTCACCAGTATATGTTTCTCACTACCAATGTCCCCAATTTCCCTCCCACAAAACTCCCAAATTGCTTCTGGTCCCCACAACCCCCACAGAAACCTGCCTCTATGGCAGTCAGTTCAGTTTTCTTCTCTCTCTCTCTCTCTCTCTCTCTCTCTCTCTCTCTCTCTCTCTCTCTCTGTCTCTCTCTCTCTCTCACTCTCATGCTCTCTCTTTCCTTCTGGTCATTATAGTTTGCAATATTATAGTTTGCAAAGTACTGAGAGGCTATCATGTATATTCCTTCATCATTTCCAAATCACTGGTCTCTTCTCTATCCTAAAGGCCTTCCTCCAGCACTTCCGCTTATGGCAAGTTTCCATCCATGAACTGTCCTCCGGTTCCTTGTTTTTACTGTTTGTAGGTATTAGTTTCATATTATGCTTTTTTTTTGTATCCCACTGTGATTGCAGTCAGTTTTTGTCTCTGTCCTTTTGACTCATTTCACTCAGTATTATACTTTCCATGTCCATCCATTAATAATCCAATTTCATGACTTTGTTTTCCCTGGTGCTTATGTAGTATTTTGTCGTGTAGATGCACCATAGTTTCTTTAGTCAGTCCTATATTCTCTGTCACTCAGGTTTTTTCCAGACTGTGGCTATTGTGAATAGTGCTGCAATGAATATAGAAGTGCAGATGGTTTTTCTGCCGTGTTTTTGAGCCCCCCCCCCGTTAGATGTATCTCAATTTCTATTTTTTTAAATGCCCATATGTTTTCAAAAAAGGGTAGACCAGTCGCATTCCCACCAATAAATGAGTCCCTTTCTTCCCCCATCCACACTAGCACTGGTTGTTCCTGTTCTTTTGATTATGTGCCAATCTCCATATTGTGAGAAGATATATCATTGTTGTTTTGATTGGCAGCTCCCTGTTTAGAGCATTTTTTTCATGAGCCTTTTGGCCATTTATATTTCTTGACCAATCTTTGATAAAGTTTCTATTAATTTCCTGTCCCCAGTTTTTGATGGGGTTGGATGGTTTTTATTCTTGTACAGTTCTACCAGTGCCTTATAAATCTTGGATATTAAACCTTTATCTGATGGGTATTGGGTAAATAATTTTTTTCAATCTGTAGTTGTCTTTAAATCTTTGTCACCATTTCTTTCACCATTTCTGCCTATGTTTTCCCACATGTGCCTTATGGATTCAGGCCATAAGTGAGATTTTTAATCCATTTTATCTGAATTCTGTGACTAACATTAAAAAAAAATTCTGAGTTTTTTTTTTCCGCATGTAGCTGCCCATTTTTCCTAGCATCACGTGCTGACTAGGCTTTCCTTGCTCCGATTCATATTTCTTGCTCCTTTACCAAAGATTAAATTGTCTTTTTATTTGAGGGGCTATGGATGGATATTTAATCTCTATTACATTAGTCAGTGGAACTATCTTTATTCCAATGCTATGCTGTTTTAATCACTACCACTTTGTAGTATACAGTTAAAAGTTTAAGAAGGTGATGCTTCCATTCTTCTTTCTCCCAAGAATTGGTTTAGTTAGAAGGACAGCGTGGGGGTGGGGTGGGGAGGGAGGTTATTGTTCTGTATGAATTTCAGGAGCATTTGATATATTTCTTTTAAAAAATGTCATGGGTATCCTTTTAGGGACTGCATTAAATATGTATAATGCTTTGGGGAATATTGCAATTTTCCCCAGAGCATTATACAATTAACTCTCCCAATCTATTAGCAGCAGATGTGTCTCCAAGCTGCTCATGTCCTCTTGTATTTCTTGAAGTAGCACTTTGTAAATTTTCTTTGACAGGTCCTTTACCTCCTTTGTTAAACTTATTCTGAAGCAGTTGATTTTCTGAGGCACACTTGTGATTGTGCTGATATTTAATATTACTTTTATTTCATTATTTGCATTTATGAAAGTCTTGGATTTTGGGGTACTGATATTTGTAACCTGCTACTCTACTATAGAAATCTATTGTCTCTAAAGTTTTTTGGTAGAGTTTTTAGAATTCTAGAAGTAGATCATCAAGTCACCAGTAAATACTGAGGACTTGAATTCTTTCTTTCCTTTTGAGAAAAAAAATGAGAAGAACACAACATAAACCAAAGAAATTCAAAAGATCATCAGAGACTACTTTGAAAGTCTGTATGCCACGAAACAAGAGAACCTAGAAGAAATGGATAAATTCCTGGATTCCTATAATCTCCCAAGGCTGAATCAAGAAGATCTAGAGTACCTTAATAGTCCTATTAACATCAAGAAAATTGAATCTGTAATTAAAAGTCTTCCAAAAAACAAAAGCCCAGGTCCAGATGGATTCACTAGTGAATTTTTCCAAACATTTAAAGAGGAACTGCTGCCAGTTCTTCTCAAGCTTTTTCCAGGAAGTTGAAGAAACAGAAACTTTCCCAAACAATTTCTATGAAACCCGTATTTCTCTAATACCAAAAGGAAACAAAGACACCACAAGAAAAGAAAACTACAGGCTGATATCCTTGATGAATACAGATGCGAAAATTCTCAACAAAATACTAGCAAATAGAATTCAACGACTCATCAAAAAGATCATACACCATGACAAAGTGGGATTTATCCCGGGGATGCAAGGATGGTTAACATTGGGAAATCAATCAGCATAATCCATCATGTCAACAGAAGAAAAGATAAAAACCATATAATCATATCAATAGATGCAGAGAAAGCATTTGACAAGATGCAGTACCCGTTTATGATGAAAACCCTTGCCAAAATGGGTATAGAAGGAACTTTCCTCAATATAGTTAAAACCATCTACCACAAACTTAAGGCACACATCATACTCAATGGAGAAAAACTGAGAGCCTTCCCTGTAAGATCAGGGATGAGACAAGGATGCCCACTCTCTCCACTGCTGTTCAATATAGTACTGGAAGTACTTGCAGTATTGGTTAAGCAAGAAAAATATATTAAGGGCATTTAGGTAGGAAAGAAAGAAATCTCACTATTTGCAGATGATATGATACTATACTTAGAGAACCCTATATCCTCTACCAAGGAACTCCTAGAAATAATAGACTTGCATATTAAAGTTGCAGGCTATAAAATCAATACCCAAAAGTCCATGGCCTTTCTACATGCAAATAGTGAGAAAGAAGAAAGTGACATGAAAAAAAAAATCCCATTCACAATTGTACCCCCAAAAATCAAATACCTAAGAATCAGCTTAATTAAGCAAATAAAATACTTGTACAAAGAAAACTACAAAATGCTACTTCAGGAAATAAAAGAGGAAAAGAGAAAATGGAAAGATATCTCCTGCTCATGGATCAGGAGAATTAACACTGTCAAAATGGCAATACTCCCCAGCATTGTACAAACTCAATGCGATCCCTATAACAATGCCCATGACATTCTTCAAAGAAATGGAGCAAACACTCCTGAAATTCATATGGAACAATAAGCCCCCACGAATAGCTAAAGCAATTCTTGGGAAAAAGAAAGTGGGAGTAATCAACCTCCCTAACTTCAAACTCTATTACAAAGCAGTAATTATCAAAACAGCATGGTAGTGGAACAAAGGCAGAACTGCAGACCAATGGAACAGGGTTGAATATACTGACATCTCCCCTCAAACATATGATTATCTAATCCTTGATAAGGGAGCAAGAAGTGTGAAGTGGAGCAAGGAAAGCATCTTTATCAAATTGTGCTGGCAAAACTGGACAGCTACATCCAAAAAAAAATGGGCTCAGATCTCTACCTAACACCTTTTACAAAAGTAAGATCAAAATAGATTAAATAGTTTAACATCAGATCAGAATTCATAAGGTACATTGAAGACAAGGTTGACAAAACCCTCCACAACATTGAAGCGAATGGTATCTTCAAAGATGACATACCACTCACCAACTAAGTGAAAACAGAGATAGAAAAATGGAACTATCTTAAACTAAGAAGCTTATGCACCTCAAAAGAAACAGTGACCAAAATACAAAGACAGTCTACAGAATGGGAAAGAATATTCATCCAATACTCAGCTGATAAGAGGTTGATGTCAAGGATATACAAAGTACTGGTTGAACTACACAAGAAGAAAACATCCAACCCCATAAAATATGCGATGATGAAATGAACAGAAACTTTCTCAACGAAGAAATCCGAATGGCAAAATGGCACATGAGAAAATTATTTACATCAGTAAACATCAGTAATCATCAGCGAGGTGCAGATTAAAACAACAATGAGATATCATCTCACACCACAGAGACTGGCCCACATCCAAAAAACAAAAGCAATGCATGTTGGCGCGGATATGGTGAGAAAGGGACTCTGGTGGGAATGCCAACTGGTTCAACCTTTTTGGAAAACAGTATGGACGATTCTCAAAAAATTAGAAATTGAGCTCTCATTTGATCCAGCAATACCACTCCTGGGAATATATCCTGGAGAGGCAAAAAAGTATAGTCGAAATGACATCTGTGCTTCTACGTTCATTGTTGAACTGTTCACAATAGCCAAAATCTGGAAAACACTTGAGTGCCCAAGAATAAATGACTAGTTAAAGAAACTTTGGTACATCTACACAATGGAGTACTATGTAGCTCTTAGAAAAGATGAAGTCATGAAATTTACATACAAATGGTACCACATGGAAAGTATCATGCTAAAGTGAAATGAGTCAGAAAGAGAGGGACAGACATAGAAAGACTACACTCTTCTGGGGAACATAAAGTAATGAATTAGGAGATTAACATCCAAGAATAGCCAAGATAAGTATCAGGAGGTTCACTCCATGGCTTGAAGGCCAGTCACACATGCTAGGGGAAAAGGCAGCTCAGATAGCGAAGGGAACATCAAGTAAAGGGTGTTGGGAGGATCCTCCCAGGATGAAAGATACATGCTGAAAGTAGACTATAGAGCGAACATGATTGCCACTTAAACCTCTTTCACAAAACTCAGCATCCAAAAGGAGAGAGAGAACAAAAGGGAATGCCCTGCCACAGAGGTGGGATGGGATGGGGGAAGGTGGGGGAGTGGGAAGAATACTGGGATCATTGGTGGTGGAGAATGGGCACTGGTGGATGGACTGGTACTCGATCATTGTATAACTGAAACCCAAGCACAAAAACCTGTAAGTCCACAACTGTATTTCATGGTGTTTCAATAATAAAAAATTAAAGTAAATAAATAAAATAAGAAAATTATAATTTCACTTATAATTTAATGAAATAATATATCAAAACTGAGTTTTGGGACGTAGTGCAAGATTCAGTATGATTTTACTTTCACTTTTAATAATTAAATTAGAAAGAGAAATGTATACATGAAAATAATTTTCATTTAACTGCATTATCATAGAGGTTTAATTCATTTTGCAAAGCAGCTGATTTCATTGGTGATTAGTATTGATTTTTAACATAAGTGATTTCTAGAAGACTGATGTTTTGATAAACTACATAATATTTATTTTAAAGCTGAGAAGTGTCTTCTTAGGACTGACTTTTCTTTTATGGTTTAAAGTTTTCACAAAAAAGATAACTTTGGTGAGATTTGGAAAGCAGATATAAAGCACAAGCATTACACTTCGAAAGTGACTGCAGTTAGATTCACATCAACTATCACAGATATGCACTTTGGGATCCATTAGAGCTCAAACTTATTGACTTTATATTCAAAGCAACTTCCATCTGCATTAAAAACCTCAGAGCTACTCCAGATGTTTCGCTAGAGACACAGACTGACAGTACCTGCACAAAGTATTAACTTTCTACCAACTTATAAACAAGGTCCAACTTCATGATATTATTTTATGCTATTAATGAAGTTTTTCTTTGTTTATTTTGGGTATTAAGCCATACTTGTGGTACTCAACGACTACTTCTGACTGTGCTAGGAAGTTACTCCAAGTATTGATAAGGGAACTCTGGGAAGCTGGGATCAATCTTGGCCTTCCTCAATAAAAAGATATAATAGTATTTTCACTAACTATTCAGAGACAGAATTTAAATGGAAAGTAATTAGGAAGCTTGTTTTAAATGGGAGACAGAATTATAAATAGCTTCTACAAGCTCTCTGTGACATATTCTATATGCCAAAAGACAGTAACAAGTCTTAGAATGGAGATGTTACTGGTGCCTGCTCGAGCAAACTGATGAACAAGGGGAGGACAGTGCTACATATAAATGTATAAAATATATTTAGTTTATTAATATTAATTATATTTATATATAATATATCACATATACATACCTTTGCATAATACCCTCCCCATTTAGTATTGTAAGCCCTTTATATGAGGAGATGTTATAATTTCTTTTTGTAATATTGATAATAAAATAGCATTAAGGCTCCTATTCAGTTTCAGAAATCAAAAAAAGTAATTCAGTGATGCTGATCTTATCAGGTGAACTTCTAAATTTCAGGTGAAGTTTTAGTTGCTTCAAGAGATAAGAGATATTCTTCATTTTTTAATCTAAAATTCAGCCTTCAAGAGCGTTACACCTGTTAGGATATTGATTCATTTCAGGACCAAGTGAACGGCAAGACACAGAAAATTGTTGGACCTAACACCTTATCTCAGCTCTGGAATAGTGAGCAGTCCTAAATTTCTGACCTATGAAAAACTAAGTAACAGTTGGTGTCACTATAAATTTCTGAATTTCTTAAACACCAGAAACAATAACACTAATGAATAATTTCATTAGATAACTAATGGCAATGAAACCCATTGCCAATTTAAGCAATTAGAACAAGTCCACCCTAAATTAGAAGTAGGCTGCTCACTTGATCACTTGACTTCCCATTAATTGTCAATTTGCTCAAGCGGGCACCAGTAACCTCTCCATTTGTCCCTGTTGTGTGCTAGTGTAGCCCAATGGCATCTGTTTGTTCTAGGAACAAGACGAGCCTCAAACCGATCATTCATGATCTTGATGAAGAAGTCTGACTATCTGGTAGGTGGGCGGCCACATGGTCTTTTGATGTCCTGTGGAATCCAGTTGGTAATGGCTCTAGTCAAGCAGTCGGCTCTAAATCTCATTATGTGACCAGCCCATCTGATTTTTGACGGCTTGGCAAACGAGACAGTGTCCCTAATTCTTGATCATTGGCGGAGGTCGGAAATCCGTAATCTTTCTCTCATTTGAGTGAAACGTGATACTCCAAGCATAGCTCTTTCAATTCCTCTTTGGGAGACCTGAATAGCATTCTCATCCTGTTTTCATAGGGCCCAGGTCTCTGAGGCGTATGTTAATGCAGGAAAAACAGTGGAATCAAAGAGATGTGCCCGGAGCCAGAGGTTCTTCGTCCTCTTAGCTATTTCTTTGAAGCTCTTCAAGGAGTTCCAAGCCACTCTTTTCCTCCTGCGCAACTCAGGTGTCAGGTCATTTGTCATGTTGACTTCTTGAGCAACATACACATAACTGTTGCATTCGGAGATGGTTGTTCCGTTGAGAGAAAATGGAGCATCAGGAACGAGGCTCTTTCTCATAAACATTGTCCTTCACCAACTACAAGACCAAGATGACCGCCCTCCGACATCCCGATGAATCTATCACATCTTCCAGAAGGGCAATGGAGATTATCTATGACTTCTACTCAGATCTCTTCGATAGCCATGTCCACCTGCCAACATACCAAATTCCACAGGATGGATATGTCGTTCCTAATGTTCTCCCTTCCGAAATCCGATGCGCCATTTCATCAGTAAAGAAATGAACAGCACCTGGCCCAGAGAAGGTCAGACCTGAACACCTGAAGAACCTGCCTTCAGTACTTATCAGTACTGTGGCTCGGCTCTTCACACGCTACCTGCCTGAATGCAAGATTCTGTCCCAATGGAAAACCAGCAGTACTGTACTACTGTACAAGAAGGGAGACATCCACAACACTGGCAACTATCGCCCAATCTACCTATTGTCTGTCATCTACAAGCTGTTCACTTGAGTCATCCTGAATAGGATTGGCTGGATACTAGATGAAGGACAACCAGGCGAGCAAGCCGGGTTCCACAAAAGATTCAGCACCATGACCATATCCACATGTTAACCAAGCTCATTGAGGTTTCTCGGGAGTTCAAGATGCTGCTCTGTCTAACGTTCAGTGATTTAAAGAAGGCATTTGATTCTGTTGAGACAGTAGCGGTCATTGAAGCCCAAGCCAATCAGGGCATTCAAACTCAATACATCAGGATCCTCCGCAAGCTGTATTACAGATTCACTCCCAGGATCTCACCATTCTACAAAGAAGTAATCATTGATGTCAAGAGAGGGGTTTGGCAGGCTGCTCATAAAGTGACAAATATGTAACTCTTCAGTTTGCTGCAAAGAAGAAAGGAAAAAATGAATCATGGCAGTATGAACCTTGTAAATTTTACAACATGATTAATTTCTCATGAAAAAAATTACTTATCATAGCTGTCCTGTTTTTCATCAATTTGCTTGAGCGGGCCCAGTAACGTCTCCATTGGAGACTTTGTTGTTACTGTGTTTGGCATATCGAATACATCACGGGTAGCTTGCCAGGCTCTGCCGTGTGGGCGAGTTAATCTCGGCAGCTTGCCAGGCTCTCTGAGAGGGGCAGAGGAATTGAACTCGGGTCGGCCATGTTGACTGCATGCAAGGCAAACGCCCTACCGCTGTCGCTCCTGCCCCACTTATTATAAAAACAATAATAATTATATTTTTTTGCAACTTATGCATAGCATATGAAAAATATATTCTTAGTAAAATATTGAAATTTCATAGAAAAGGGAAATACATAGTTCTACTTTAAGAGGTAGAAAAATTTACTCTTTTATTTACTGGATTTCAGGATTTATTGAATTGTTATTTGAGAATAGTATCACAGAATATATTGAAAGCATGGTCTTTAGTCTCAGTCGCCAATATCAGATCAATCTATGTATTTTTGAACATAATTTTTATATCATGTTTGTGAATACAAGTATACTGGGAAAGCTTTATGTATATTCAATATTTATGTTTAATAACTTCTGAAACTTCAAAAGCCAAAGATTTATTTCAGTTATAATCTTGCAATTTAATTAAATACAGGTTTCTTTTGGTTTTCAATTTTCTAATATGACTCAAAATATACACTATAATGTTGAAAATATTTGAGCGAAAAAGATAGGAAGGACAGAAGGAACATTATAAATATAATTCTATGTAAAAGTGCCTCATGTGTCATTTTATCTTTAATGCTTAACTTATTTATTCACTTATTTACTTTTTTAAAGTAATACAGATTTTATTTGTAGGCTTTTAGGATTGGGAAGGAAGGAGAGAAGTGACCGAGAGAGTAACACATTCAAGAGAGAATGTGGACATCTTCATGTACAGAGAGAGCTTCTACACACATTTCAGCATTAGATATGAAGATATTAAAGGACACATCTCAAGAGGGGAGATGCGGGTGACATATGTGCTTGGCCACGTGGGCACAAGCAGCACATGGGCTCTGGAAGCGTCTTTAATGCTTTGTTATAAAATAGAATACAGCATACATTAGACTTTCTTCCAAAGATAGAAAATAAGTTGTATTCTAAAATATGTAGCAAGAGAGAATAGCTATATTTTGTAAAAAAAGACAAAAAACATAATACTAGATTAAATTTTAAAATATCTATTAAATAGGTTTAACCTTGGAGTTAAGTGATATTGGAGTAGGTAGGGTATTCAAAATGCATTATCTTTTTTTGGTAATGTTATTTTATTGAAGTTGAACAAGTTGAGAATGAAAGGTTCTGCATACTTTTGTCAAAATTGAATCCTCTCACAAAAATTGGCCAGTTTTCCTCTCATCTCTGAATATCTATGACACTGAGACTTACTCTCTCCTTATCATAATATGTTTAGTAAAAACAATGAAAATGCGAAGAAGAGGGTGCCATTGACATTTATTTCTGTAAGATAAATTATTTAGATATAATGACTGAGTTTACACTGACAGAGTCTAGTGTCATCTATTATATTTTTTCCTAATGTGAGATTCAGAGAATGACAGTAAAGATATTTCCTCTCTCTAGTAAAAGGAAGGAATTCCTGAAAGAGAAGAGATTAATATACATGGGAAGGGGGGCTGTCCGGCCCGTCCTTCACGCCCTACCGAGGCCACCAGTTGCCCCCCACGAGCGGCTCTCAAGCACGGCCACGGGCCCAGAAGCACAAGGACTTTAATGCAGAAAACCAGCAGCTTGGAGCAGAAAAGCGAACGGACTATGCGTTAAACCCCACTATCATGCCTGCACGGATGGGAAAGGGTGTCGCCCCATTCACCCTCTCATCTCTGAAAAGAAAGATGGTAGCTGCACGGGAGCCTTGTGGACAGCAGGTATGAGCCTGAGGTTGGGGGAGACAAAAACCTCATGGGAAGGGGGGCGTTCCGGCCCATCCTTCACGCCCTACCCAGGTCACCAGTTGCCCCCCACAAGCGGCTCTCCGGCACGGCCACGACTCCAGAGCACAGAAACCAGTCTTTTAATTATCTGACTTTTAGTAGAAATACTTCCAGGGTTAATAAGTAAAATAGCAGAAATCCAAAACTGCGCGGCCGTTATAGCGGCCGCACGACAACATTTACTTCTTGAACCCAGCTGTAGAAAGCAAATCATTTCACAACGCTTTTTTAGCATGTCTGATTTGGGGGGGGGGGTAAAATCTAAATAATAATGGTGCATCTTTTATCGAAACAATGAATCTAGTCAAAGTAGATAGAGTGTTAACTAGAACTCACCTGCCTCACAGGAATTGGGAGGGGTGGGAGGTGGGGTTCTATTGGGGTTCGTGTTAAAAAATAAGTATTGGTAAAGGGAAATGTGTTTGATATTTACATGACTGAGACCTAAACCTGAAAACTCTGTAACTTTTCCCACAATGATTCAATAAATAAATAAATTATTTTAAAAAAGAGAGAAGAGATTAATATAAACAATAAATTTTAAAAATAAATGAAAAACTAGTGAGGCAAATGTCTTTGAAAATGAGAATCTTGGGGGTGGGAGGGATACTGGGACCCGTGATTGTGGAGAATAGGCACTGGTGGAGGGATGGGTACTTGATCATTGTATAACTGAAACCAAAGCACAAAAATTTGTAAGTCTACAACTGTACCTCATGGTGTTTCACTAATAAAAATTAAAAAAAAAAGAAAATGAGACAATCTTTACAGTATAAAGTACTTTGTAAATATTGGCCTGGAAAGCTGCCTGTGGCATATTCAATATGCCAAAAACAGTAACAATAACAGGTCTCATTCCCCTGACCCTGAAAGGGCCTCCAATATGGCACCATAGGGAAGGATGAATAAGGAGAGGCTGCTAAAATCTCAGGGCTGGAACGAATGGAGACATTGCTGGTGCCTGCTCCAACAAATCGATGAACAACAGGATGACAGTGATACAGTGATACAGTGATATGATGTTCTTTTGAATGTATGTAATAGAAGAAAATAGAAGTATGAACTAAATAATATATAATAGAAATGTCTTTGAATTTATGGAGGCTTATACTTTTTTGCCTATGTTTTCTTTAACACTCAATAGTTTTAGAATGACAAGTTTACACATTTCTCTTTGTCTTAATTTCATAATAGTTAAAATATTAATAGATATACCCAAGTTTTGATTTATTATCACCTTTAAAAGGAATAAATATTGCGCAGTACTTAGTGAGTAGTAAAAGTTATTATATAGTAATATTTTGTAGGTCTAATAATTAAATTTCAAGTAATACAATCCATTACATTAATCTAATATACATCTTTTTGAAAAAGAAGTCACAATTTAATGTGAGAAGTAAATATGTTACTCTGGTAAAACTAAGTATATTGCATTCTTTAGCTTAACAAGCTTTGGATAACAGATATTCAATTGTTTAAATCATTATTGGAACATTGCGGAGCCATAGCACAGCAGTAGGGCATTTGCCTTGCACGCAGCCAACATGGCCAACCCGAGTTCGATTCCTCCGCCCCTCTCGGAGAGCCCGGCAAGCTACCGAGAGTATCTCGCCCGCACGGCAGAGCCCGGCAAGCTCCCCGTGACGTATTCGATATGCCAAACACAGTAACAACAAAGTCTCCAATGGAGACGTTACTGGGCCTGCTCGAGCAAATCGATGATCAACGGGAGGGCCTTTATTTTATATTATTTTATTTATTGTAACAGTATAGTGCATTATGGAGTTCAAATGTATACCTCATGCTTATAAAAGCTTTCTGGTAACATGGATAAGCCGATTTTACTTGGGAATATCCCATTTTAAGTGCATGACATGACAAAATGCAGAAACTTCAAAATCAAATTTTGGAAGTGATGAGGGTAAGATTCCTTAGTAAGTCAGACCACATATTAAGAAAATTATTTGGCAGGGGATTCAGTTCTTGGCCTTCCATGCACTACTAAAAATAATCTCTAAGTAATTCTCTAGAATTATCTCTTGAACAACATTGAAATTAACACTGTGTTCTTCCCCACCAAGTAAGAAAATAATTGCTCCTCACAGCAATTCTGATTATGTTATATTTAAATTTATCAAAAGACTAAATCATGTTTAAACATTGGGAAAAATAATCTTATTGAATAAGTGAATGTGATATTAATTCACATAGATTTCTCGAAATGTCTTCTCAAAATTAATTTATTTATAGTAAACTATTCCTCCACAGATACAAGTTAGCCTTTGGTTAGTATTCTTTATTAGAAGAATAGTTATGTGCCATCATTAGAATTGTAGTTGATGCTATTCTTAGCTTTTCGTCTATCAAGCGCTTTGATGTGTTATACTAGATATATTCTAAGCAAATTCTTAGAACCTTAGCTCATATTAACATATTCACAGCCAGTCACTCTATAGTCATCCTTTTAATGAATAAATTTTGTTGAAACAGTTGCTTTTGTAACTATAAAGGTTTCCTTTCAAATACTCTACTAATTATGTAAACATATATTTGACATTAAACAAAAATGGATTTTTCTTACCTCGGACCTCAGTTTCTTTTTTTTTTTTTGTTATAAATGAGATTTTTTGTTTAATGATTTAGGATTTTTTTTTTTGGCTTTTTGGGTCACACCTGGCAATGCACAGGGGTTACTCCTGGCTCTGCACTCAGGAATTACCCCTAGTGGTGCTCAGGGAACCATATTGGATGCTGGGAATCAAACCTGGGTCAGGCACTTGCAAGGCAAATGCCCTACCCGCTGTACTTTTGCTTCAGCCCCTGATTTAGTTTTTTAAAAATAAAATCTTTATTAAGACACCATGGTTTACAAAATTATTTATAGTTTTCCTGCCACTTTTCATTCTCTCTAGTTGGCAGGCATATAACTTGTTTTATATTGCTTGTTCCAACAAAATTTAAAAAAATGGCAAATGGAATTATCTGAAAATAAATCAACAAAGGTCAATTTGCAGTGATTGATTTCTATACAATTTTAATCTATGTAAAAGTGCTGCCTATTCTAATATACATAGCTAAGTTTGCAACACTGGCATATAAAATACTTGGAATTAAATTTTATTTTGTACTTAAATCATATTGCAATAATCATTATGTATTCTGTGTCATAAATGAAACTTTTTTTTTGCCCCTTTGGCAGGCATATAAAAACATCATTTCATATTGCTTGATCCAAAAAATCTGAAAGAATGTCGAATAGAATTATAAGGCAACAGATTAATAAAAATCAATTTGTAATAATTAATTGCTATATGTATTTAACCTTTCTTAATCTAGTAGAGGACCCCCAAGTGCGCCATTATTGAGTGCCATACTCAACGCCACATGATGGGAAGTTTCTCCTGTCCTTCAAAGGAACTCTTATAATGCTTCTTGCAAAACTGGTTTTAAGGGTAAGAATCCCCTAGGTATTGCCTGCTCATGAAGCTCTGAATGATTCCTTCACATCTGAATAATTTAGCTGGATAGAATACTCTTAGGGAGGTATTCATTTTGTTGTGTTTTGTACTATAACCTTCCACATTTTTCAGGATCATAGACTCTCATTTGATAACTTTGTTGTACATTTTAGGGGCTTTCCTTTGTATGAAGGTTCCATTTTCTTTTTACCTTGCTTCTTTCTTTAAATATTTTGACTCTATTTTAGGATTTTGTCACTTTTTAATATAATGTGTCTTGAACTTTTCCTAACCAGATCTGTTTTAACTGGGATTTCAGTGCCTGTAATCCCCAACACTTGGAAGTTCTTATCAATGATTACTTTTACTATTGTTTCTTCTTCACATTTACCTTCCCGTTCTTGAGAGATTCTGATGATTCCTATATTGCTCATCTTGAACTCATCCCATAGTTCTCTGCATACTGTTAATTTCTTTTCAGACTACTCTACCTTCTGTTATATCTTAGCTGTTTCTTTCTCATCTTGGAGCTGTTAGATCTTTTGCTCAGATTCTGTTGTTCTGCTGTCGAATGCTTCTATTGACTTTTATATCACCTACCATGATTTTCATTTCTGGGTGTAGAAAATTTTTTTTCCTTTTTGACTCTCTTGCTTTTGTGTGCTTTGCTCACTAAAATGTTTCATCATTTCTATGAACATTCTCATTAGATATTGCTAAAGGTACTGTCTGAGGATTTGCAGGTATTGTTTATGTCTTCTGTGACACTGTTTTTGCTCATTGAACTTGGTTGTTTATTACATGTTTTCCCCCACTGGTCTTCTAGTTTTCTTGTGTATTCTTACCACAAGCAATAAGTATTTCCTTATATACATGTTATCATGTAATCCCATCAACGGCCAAGGTCCAGAGACCGTAAAACAAAGCTCTTGGAAGAGAGCAACACAGAGTCTCCTGCCCATGCTCCAGACTGTCTTCACTGAGGTCCCTCAGAGAGGGGCAGATTGAGTTTCCCTCTCCATCCTGAGTAGAGCCTCAGCAGCTGAAAATCTCCAGAACCAGCCACAGCCGTGCTCAAGGCTACTCGCCACATGCTCTAATGAGCCTCACGCATGAAGGAACTGGCAGAGGAACCCAGGTGAGTGGGTCCCAGGGCTGAGATCTACAAACCTGCTTGAATCAGGACTGCGCCTCCTCCGCCCAGATCCCCCATTTTCCAGTAGCTAGCCAGTCACACTCACAAACTGCCCCCGGCGCCAGGAAATCTCATCAATGGCCAGGATCCAAAGACTGTAAAACATAGTTCCTGAAAGAGAGCAGTCACGTATAGTATAGAGACCTCTTATAGTCTAGTTCTCCTTCTCAGAGTACCCAACAAGCTACCGAGAGTATCCTGCCAACACGGCAGAGCCTGGCAAGCTCCCGTGGCATAGTCAATATGCCAAAAACAGTAACAATGATGTGTCTCATTCCCCTGACCCTGAAAGAGCCTCCAATGCAGCACTGTTGGGAAAGACGAGTAAGAAGAGGCTGCTAAAACCTCAGGGCTAGTATGGATGCAGATGTTACTGGTGCCCGCTCAAGCAAATCAAGAAATAATGGAATGACAGTGATAGTGACAATGACATATTATCTTATAGTTTTGGAACCAAAATTGTGAGGCATACCAATAATTACTTTATTGTACTATGAGTGATTTGCTTTGAGCCAACACTATTGTTCTATTGTACTTCCATATGCACTTTGGCATAGTTGATTTTGAATGCTCTCAAACAAGCCGTTCAGGTTGCTTTTCTACAAGTACTGTGGTGTTGTAATCTGATTGTCACTAGATTACTTATCATAAAAGGAAGGGAAGAGAATTAGAAAGAGCAAGTAAAGAATACCAAGGTTAGCAGAAACTAAAAAGTAATGTTTCATCATCATTGGTATATATTATTGGATATAAGTGAGTGTCTAGATGCACATCACTTTTTAGGAAAGTTATTTTTAGGGCTGGAGAAATAATATAGGTGTTAAGACACTTGCCTTCCATGCTGTTAACCCTGGTTTGGTTCCCAGTACTGCATGTGATTATCTAAGCACTATCAGTTGTGGAACCTGAGCATAACTAGGAGTAAGCCCTAGCACGTAAAACTGCCAGGTATAACTGAAAAACAAAAAAAAGAAAGTGAAAGAGAGAAAAAGAGAGAAAGAGAGAGAGAATTAATATCAGTATGTGAATATCTCAGAAAACCATTTAAGGCTGAATACCACATCTATTAAAAGTAATCACAGTGTTGAAATTAAAATTGACTTAAATTAATTAGCCTGTAACAAAGAATTGACAGAAGGCTAACCATTTGCTAGAAATTGTTATGATTATTTTGTTTTCAAGATCACATTTATAATGACTTGTGGTAAAGTGGTAAATATTATTATTATGATGTGGAAGGTTACATGCAAAACATAATACCTACACATATTCATAAAATGTAACCATTGCATTATTATAAAAATATAACCTTTATTATTTCATTTAGCATCATAAATACATTACCCTATGGTTCTTTTGTGAGGTATAGTAATTATAATTGAATAAACAAGCTCAGTTATATCATTTAATGCTATTGTGTATTCAAATTTTTAATAATATAATATTTTCCTTTTTAAAAAATAAGTAATACTAACATTTCTGTACTTTCATAATTTCTCCTTCTGTTAATTTGTAACTGCTGAATATATTGAAATATATAAATACATCATAGGAATATAATATAATATAAAATATATGAATATATCATAAAATAATCACTATTTGCTGCCTATTACCTTCCTCCCCATAATTTTTTGTAGTAGTTTCAGTGTGAATCATAGATATGTTCCCATAACACTGCATATTGCTAGCAGTAGTTTCTGTATTTAAAAAAAAATAAAAAATACTGTTTCTCTACAAGTTATAAATTAATATTAAAGTATTTTTACAAAGTATTTATTATTTATTGACTTCAAAATAATTTGTATTTTTTTATATTTTTTATTATGCTGATACTTTTGCCTCCATTTACTTTTAGCACCACACATTTTATCAATAAATTTTAGTCCAAAATTTGGAGAGTATAAGTAAACTTTAATTTGCAATTTGGCATTTGATAATTTCAAAATAGTATATGCATATAAAATTATAATATAGAATTAATACATAATGACTGCACTTATTTGAATAGAACTCATATCACAACAGGATATTTACTATTTGAAAGATATCCAGGAATGGTGAACTATAGGATTCCCCACAATATTTTTATTATTTTATTATTTCCATGGTTGTTTAATAAAACCTACTAAGAGATAAGACATGGAATGTTTAAAGCACTTGACGGAAACATGTCTAACCTCCATTCAATCGCTAGATCCTACATCTCCATACAGTCCTCCAAAGTCCAGGCAGGAGCAATTCCTGAGCATCTGTTAGGTGGCCGTTCACTCCAAAAAGTATAACAATATTTCACCAATAGCAGTTATAGGAGAAATTACATAATTGAGTAAGAAAACTCAAAGTATTATTGAGTTCAAAGTATAATATTTTTGCCATAAATATCAATGCTTCAGTTTAACTTTTTTTTTTCAGTTTAAGTTTTAAAACAAAACACAGTAGCTAACATAATATTTAAATGGTAATCGTATCTCGCTGGAGCAATAGCACAGAGAGTAGGGTTTTTGCCTTGCACGTGGCCAACCAGGTTGACCCAAGTTCGATTCCTCCACCCCTCTCGGAGAGCGCGGCAAGCTACCGAGAGTATCTCGCTCACAAGGCAAAGCCTGGCAAGCTACCCATGATATATTCGATATGTCAAACACAGTAAAAACAAGTCTCACAATGTTACTGGACCTGCTCCAGCAAATCGATGAACAATATGAAGACAGTGACAGTGACAATTGTATCTGAATTTATACCTTTTAATGTAATTGAGTTCAGTTCAAATTTACTTCTATGTAAGATATAACTTCCACACACAATATATTGATGAATGCATAGACATAATTTTCCAGGATATAGAATTAAAAGGTATCTTTAATAATTCAAGTCTATTATAACCAACAAAAAAACAAACAAACATGGAATGAGAATACTCCAACTAATGAGGTTTTGCAAGTTAAAAAAAAAAAGCTTTCAGGCTAAAGTAAAAAGAGACCCTAATGACTGTTTTGTTCTGTTTTCTGGGACACCCCCAAGAGTCCTCAGGGTTTACTTCTGGATCTGGAATTCTGTTCAGGAATTACTTACTAATTATAATTAATTCTGCTCAGAAATCTTAATTCTGTTCATGAATTAGTCTGGTGGCTTTAGCAGCCCATATAGGATGCCGAGATTCTTGACTATTTCCAAGGAAAGCATACTATCCTTTGTACTATTGCTTTAGCCCTGAAAGAAATCTTGGTTGAATGGGAAAAAAATGTACACTTGTAGGATAACATTGGTTTGTCCTTTCAGCCTTGCCACAGGGAGCTTAGGTTTATTGGGTTACTCCCATCAGAGTGCTCCCATTCCTCTGAGTTTATTTGTAATTTCTTTCTTTGTGCTCTGTTGACTTGTAAATATTGTTTTTCTCTTCTCCTTAAGTTCTTTGAATAGTTAATTCAAAGCAATGTCCTTTTTTGTTTGGGCACAAGAAGATAGTAAATGCTATGCTTTTGAAACATGGGAGTTAATTGGCTCTTAAATATATTTTTCTCCTGGGAATCTATTCTCTTAAGCCTCAGTTTCCCTTACTTCCTAGAACTCCAAAAGCAGGGTCCCAATGAGGGAATGGATGGACCCAGGACAAGCAGTGAGCTATGTGCCACCCAGGCATCAAAATGGGCCTGGCCAAAGTGCCATAATGATTAACTATAAGTTAAGAGTTTGGTCATGGACAAATGCTGTCATGATCCATAAAGTAATACCTAGATTCGGATCCTGCTAGGGTTAGGAATGATTAATCTGACCTGAGCACTGTAGTCTGAGTCTGTGGCAAGATGTTCACAGGAAAGCCACCCTACAAGCCTCAATATATCTCTTACTGTGTCCAAACAAAATAACTAATATTAAGAAGTAGAATTAAAATGTTAATTAATATGTTAATTAAGTTATTGAACTGAGGAAAGGAGAAAAACACCTCAATTGGTATTTTGCCCTGAGCAAAGGAAGGACTTTCTTATGTTGATTTAGCTATGGGGACTGGGTGTAGCAGGACCCAGAGTGCAGGGGAGTTGGAGAGATGAGAGAGAGTAGGGTTGTAGAATGGAGCACAGAGAGTTGAGTGCGAGAGACAGGAGGAGACAGGAATGAGGGTCATTGTGAGACTAGAATAGGGGGCTCACAGAGACAGGAACAGGCACATGGAGAGAATGGGATAAATGGAAACTGATCAATCGACTGGCTTGGCCCTCATTTCCTCCTTCTTAGGCCGCATGACCTGGGCCACCCCAGCTGGGGGAGTGGCCAAAGACCACTAAACCCAGGTAGCCAGGGAGAGAGCCACTAGGGACTCCCAGGGCTGCTCTGGGACATTAAACAGATTTATAAGATAAAGGGATTATGTGCATGATATATAAATCAAATAGTCCTATCTAAAAATTGAGAGAGGAGATAAACAAGTAATTTTCCAAAGACTCCATGAAGATAACTAGATATTGTGGAAAAAAAATCTTTATTGTCATTTATTGTTGAATAACTTTGGGTTGTTCTTGACTTTCCTGCATGGAGCTTAAGTTTGAGTTATTCCCACAACGGTGCCCCTAAGGCACACCCAATTCCATCAAGCACCAATAATCCTATATTGCTTTTCTCTTTCCTTTTATGTCATTTGCATGGTTCATTTAGCAATGTCCTTTTTGCATAGACACACAAAGACAGTTCATGCTTTGATTTACAAATCATATTATGATTTGTAACATGGGAGTTAATTGACTCTAAAATAATATTTATTCCTAGGCATTCATATTTACTTGACTTAAGCCTCAGTTGCCCTTAGTTCCTAGCATTCCAAAAGCAGGGTCCCGATGAAGGGACTGGATGGACTCAGGGCAAGCTGTAAACTACCCTGGCATGAAATGGAGACAAGCTAAGTTCTGTAAGTATAATAATAGCATGGTCATGGAATGAACTCTGTCATGACCCAGGGAGAAGTAATGAGTAAGGACCCTGTTGGGGATAGGAAAGACTAACCTGGCCTAAGAACTGTGATCTGGAATATATAGTAAGATGTTACCAGCAGGAGTCAACCTTTATGCTTAATATATCTCTGTGTTCATACAAAATGACTAGAAATATTATTACTGTCACTGTCACTGTACTCCCATTGTTCATCGATTTGCTCGAGCGGGCCCAGTAACTTCTCCACTGCGACACTTGTTACTGTGTTTGACATATTGAATACATCGCACGTAGCTTACCAGGCTTTGCCGTGTGAGCAAGATACTCTCGGTAGCTTGCCGGGCTCTTGAGAGGGGCGAGGAATTGAACTCAGGTCATCCATGTTGGCTGCCTTCAAGGCAAATGCCCTACCGACTGTGCTATCGCACCAGCCCAGAAATATTATAAAATATTATAAAAAGTAAAATTACTATGATTATTTAAATGGATTACTAGCTGAGGAATGACCTTGGAATCTGGGCTCAATAGGACCCAGGAGCAGAGATCCTTTACCTGCTTCCCCCTGTCTCCAATGACTCAGGGTTCACAACCATGAACCAATCCCTGCCAATGCCAGATAATCTCCTCATCAGACACTCTCCAGAACTCATGTCTCCTTCTCCCGGAAGGGAGCATAAACTGAGGCCCCCATCACCAAGCCACTGAAATCTGCACCAGATTGTTTTCACTTGGAGCGCCCCACAAGGGGATGGGTGAGAGCCTTCCCCACCCCAAGAGACTCAGCCCAGGCAACTGACCACCACCTAACCACTGCCACTATCCAGGCTGCTTTCCACAGGATTGGGTCGAGCCTTATATATGAGTGAACAACTTCTGGACACATCATAAGACTCTTCCTACCCATTTTCCGTAATTATTACACCATATTTGATGGGGTTCAGACAGTAGGCAACAATTCATAGACAGAGAGCCTGGTAAGCTACCGAGAGTATCCCTCCGGCACGGCAGAGCCCAGGAAGCTACCCATGGCATATCCAATATGCCAAAAACAGTAACAATAATGGGTCTCATTCCCCTGACCCTGAATGATCCACCAATACGGCACCATAGGGAAGGACGAATAAGGAGAGACTGCTAAAGTCTTAGGGCTGGGTCTAATGGAGACAATACTGGTGCCTGCACGAGTAAATCAATGAACAATGGGATAACAGTGATACAGTGACTAGCTGAGGAAAGGATAAAGCAATATACCCTGGATGGAATCCCACCTTTTAACAGATCTCCTATAGTAATCTGGAGTGCTGAACACTCAGATGAGATTTTGTCCTTAAATTAATCTCGTAGAACTTCCCCTCTAGGAGTGGCTTTACCTCTGTTGTTGTTATGACAATGTTTAATCCCATCTATGTGTACTCTACCCACCATGGTTGCTGTATAACTATGCTGTAAGTGGAAAGAGGGGAGGATGAGATCTGAGACTAGGACTTTGGGACTTTGAGGTCTTTGAGGACTAGAGGGTCTATGTGTACTAGATGACAAAGTTGACTAGAAGGAGAGGACTATGAGATTACGACGGGATAATAAAGAAGACATAATGAAGTAGAGGATTTTGAGGTCTATGTGAAGACTAGGATGATGATACTGCAACGACTGGGACTATGACCAAAACTATGAGTACTATCACACCATAAGGGGAGAGACTGGGCTATGCTGTAGAGAGAAATAAACTATCTTAGTGAACACTCTGGGTCCTGGGACCAGTTTCTTCATTCCCCTGGTCCTTCGTCCCTCCATCTCTGCCATGCCTGGCCAGGGGAACAGTTCTCAGCCAGGAACACTGGAGTTGCACGTGCACCCACGCATCTTTTCCTGGAAAATTACAATTTATTGTAAGGAAATGCAAAAAGAGAACTCCCAGAATGACCACCAACTGGGAACTCTTTGGTACTATTGCGGCAACATGGGAAGATGCCATTGTTGACAACATTGACGAGGAATACGATCGACTGGTTCAGCACCTCCATGAATGTGCGAGGAACGCCAAGAGAGAGATAGCCACAAAAAGATGACCGTCTTCGAAAACTCTTGAGCTAATTCGCCAGCGTGGTTTGGCGCATGCCTCAGGCAACCGCAAGCTAACGTCCGAGCTCGCAAAGCAGTGCAGAGATGCGATCAAGGAAGACCTCAAAGAGAGAAGAGCAGAAGTACTGGTAGATGCGGCAAAAGCCAGGATAAGTATTCGTAATGCCCGCCTGTCCTTCGCCACCAAGATGACTGCCCTCCGACGTCCTGATGGATCCATCACATCCTCCAGAACGGCAATGGAGAAGATTATCCACGACTTCTACTCAAATCTCTTTGATAGCCATGTCCACTTGCCGACATACCAAATTCCACAGGATGGATATGTCGTTCCCAACGTTCTCCCTTCCGAAATCCGACACGCCATTTCATCGGTAAAGAAACAAACAGCACCCGGCCCAGACAATATCAGACCTGAACACCTGAAGAACCTGCCATCAGTACTCATCAATACACTGGCTCGGCTCTTCACTCGCTACCTGTCTGAATGCAAGGTTCCGTCCCAATGGAAAACCAGCAGGACTGTACTACTGTTCAAGAAGGGAGATATCCATGACATTGGCAACTATCGCCCCATCTGCCTATTGTCTGTCATCTACAAGTTGTTCACTCGAGTCATCCTAAATAGGATTGGCAGAACACTAGATGAAGGACAACCATGCGAGCAAGCCGGGTTCCGCAAAGGATTCACCACCATCGACCATATCCACATGATAACCAAGCTCGTTGAGGTTTCTCGGGAGTTCAAATTTTAATTAAAATTTAGTATTTATTAACTTAGTATCAAAATCTGTATTTGTAGATATAAATAAATCAATCTTAAATCAACTACATTGTCATATCTTCATAAAGTAAAAATCACAGTCAGTATCAGAGCTGGCTCATATTATTTAAATATCGGAGACATTTTTAGTCTTCAATATAAGTGTTTTGACATTACTATATTTTTCTGTGGCCGCTATCAATATTTTTCTAAAGCAGCAACTGCACAATGGAAAGGTCAAGAAAATACAAATCAGAGAGTGTAGTTTTCCCATAGCTTCAGTGTGAAAAGACCAAACATTGCTTTGCTAAAAGAAATCCAAATGGAACAAGGAAAATGATGACAAGTGAAAATAAGGGAAAATGTTTTGGGGAGGGACAAAGATGTTGCAGCACATGCACTTAGTTCTCAGTTCCTTTGCTATATCACAATCTTCCTCTGCACTGTCTGATGTTCAGAATATTTTGGAAAATTGTGGTATATTTTTCAAGTGACTAAATAGAAACTTATTTTATACCCAACAATGCAATACCTAAGTACATGCCTATAATAAATATAGACATTTCTATATATACACTCAAGATAAAAGAAAGCATATACGCCTGCAAAATATATATAAAGATAAGTCAAAAAGTAAAACAACAAAAGATCACTAGCTGATGAACATAAATAAAATGGGCACATTATAACATTGTTTGAGAATGCAAAGTGCATATTAGTGATAAATTTTACAAATATGCATCCTTAAAACATTGCACGGAGCAAACGAGGAACACATATTATCTGTCACTTAATGTAGATGTTTAGAATAAACAAATATATTCAGACAGAAATTAGTTCAGTAGTAATACTAAGATATAATTTATATATGGACCTTGAGTTCATTTCTTAGAGAATAACATTTAATACAATTTTTAATAGTGGGGAATTTTAGTGCCTTATAGTTTAAAGAACTAATGACCAGACTTAGTATGTTCATTTTTTAAAATATTAGATCATATCACCTACCCAGAAATTAATAAAACCAAAAGAAAAAATTGTTCTAGCAGTTATCTCCTGGCAAGAGAGATAAAGATCATACTCAAATAATTTAATTATGGAGCTAGAGCCATAGTAAAGTGGGTAGGGTGTTTGCCTTGCATGACCTGGGTTCATTCCCCAGCATCCAATAGAGTCCCCCAGCAGTAGTTCCTGAGTGCAGAGACAGGGGTATCCCCTGTGCATCGCCGAGTGTGATCCCCTCCCCCCAAATTAGAAAAATATAAATTAATTGTACTCATAATTTATTAACCTATTGTTCTCTAGAAAAATTATGAAGAAATAAATTTATTTTATATTCTTTACTGTAATTCAGTTAATTATGCTGATTTTTATGGTATAGAAGATAGTCATTAAACACACTAAGTATATGGAAATATAACCTATTTATAATTCTGTCATTTCACTTTTTATTGACAAGTATTATTATGCATATAATGACTATGCAATCAACAATTTTTAATTTGAAAAGTTCATGCTAGACTCTCATGCTAAGATAAAAATTTATAGAATTTACAAAAGGAAATATAAGAGGCTATTATTTTCTAATTTTATATTGAAAAGATTCTTGAATAATTCCCAGTTATATTCTGTTGAATTAACTTCCTATTTCTCAGAAGAATAAATGTGATTCCTTAAAAGTCCAATATTCAGATAAAAGTAAGTAACTGACTTAATCAATTTTCATTTAATACTTTATTTTTAATTTTTTACAATGACATGAAGATATAGAAATACATATCTGGAATCCTCTTCCTAAAATATTTGAAGTTTTATTAGATTCTTTAATGATCATAAAACCAATTCTATCAGACTTGCTCTTAGTTTGAAAATATGTGGATATAAACCATAGAATCTAAAGCTAGGGTTATTCCTGAAAAAAAAAGGAGAGAGAGAAACAATTTATTATCTTTAGTTAAATACAGGGTTGGAGCGATAGCACAGTGGGTAGGGCATTTGCCTTGCAAGCGACCAATATCGCCGACCTGAGTTTGACTCCTCCGCCCCTCTCGGAGAGCATGGCGAGCTACCAAGAGTCTCTCACCTGCACGGCAAAGCCTAGCAATTTACCCGTGACATATTAGATATGCCAAACACAATAACAATTGTCACAATGGAGACGTTACTGGGCCCGCTCAAGCAAATAGATGAACACCTGGAGGACAGTGACGGTGACAGGTAAATACAATGTGGTTTGGCACAGGCAACCATAAGCGAACATCCGAGCTCACAAAGCAGTGCAGAGAAACGATAAAGGAAGACCTCAAGAGAGAAGAGCAGCAGTGCTGGCACATGTGGCAGAAGCCTGGAAAAGCATTTGCAATGCCCACTTGTCCTTTGCCAACTACAAGACCAAGATGAGTGCCCTCCAACGTCCTCATGGATCTATCACATCTTCCAGAAAGACAATGGAGAAGGTTTATCCATGATTTCTACTTGGATCTCTTCTATAGCCACATCCACCTACCTACATAGCAAATTCCGCAGAATGGATATGTCATTCCCAATGTTCTCCCTTCTAATATTCAACACGCCATTTTGTCGGTGAAGAAGCCAACAGCACCTGGCCAAGCAACGGTCAGACCCGAACACCTGAAGAACCTGCTGTCAGTACTCATCAATACACTGGCTGAGCTCTTCACATGCTACATGTCTGAATGCAAGGTTCAGACCCCAGGAAAACCAGCTGGACTGTACTACTCTAGAAGAAAGGAGACATCCACGACATTGGCAACTATCGCCTAATCTGCCTGTTGTCTGTCATCTACAAGCTGTTCACTGGAGTCATCCTGAATAGGATTGGCAGAACATTAGATGAAGGACAACCCTGTGAGCAAGCTGGGTTCTGAAAAGGATTCAACAACATCGACCATATCCACACGGTAAAAAGTTCATTGAGGTTTTCGGAAGTTCAAGATGCCGCTCTGTCTAATGTTCATTGATTTAAAGAAGGCCTTTAATTCTGTTGAGACAGAAGTGGTCATCGAGGCCATAGCCAAACAGGGCATTCAAAGTCAATACATCAGGATTCTCTGTGAGTTGTATTACGGATTCACTACTAGGATCTCATCATTCTACAAGGAAGTGATCATTGTCGTCAAGAGAGGGGTTTGGTTGGGTGATACCATTTCACCAAAACTCTTTAGTGCCACCCTTGAGAATGTCATGTGACAACTGGAATGGGAAGGAATGGGAGTGAAGATAGACGGTCTGCAACTATACCACCTCGGGTTTGCTGACGACATCGTTCTAATTAGCCAAGAGGCCAAATGCTGGCGGACTTTGACCTTGAGTGTGGAAAGGTCGGATTACAGTTGAATCTCACAAAGACAATATTTATGAGAAATGGTCTCGTTCCTGACATTCCACTTGCTCTCAACAGACTGAACATCTCCGAATTCAACAGTTATGTGTACCTAGGTCAAGAACTTAACATGGCGAATGACCTGGCACCTGAGTTGTGGAGGAGGAAGAGAGAGGCTTGAAACACCTTCAAGAGCATTCAAGAGGAAGAAGAACCTCTGTATCCGGGCATATCTCTTTGATTCACTATTTTTCCTGCATTAACATTTGCCTCAGAGACCTAGGCCCTACGAAAACAGGATGAGAACTGTAGTCACGTCTCCCAAAGAGGAATCAAAAGAGCTATGTTTGGAGTATAATGCTTCATTCAAGTGAGAGAAAGAATCCGGAGTTCCAACCTCCGTCTACAATTGAGAATCAGGGACCCTGTCTCATTTGCCAAGGCATCAGAAATCAGATGGGCTGGACACGTAATGAGATTTGGAGACAACTGCTGGACTGTAGCCATTCTCGACTTGATTCCACAGGACATCAAAAGGTCGTGTGACAACCCATCTACGAGATGGTCAGACTTCTTTGTCAAGACCCTGAATGATTGGTTTGAGGCTCTTTGTGTTCCTAGAATGAGCAGACGCCACTGGGCTACACTAGCACGCAGCAGGGATGAATGGAGACGTTACTGCCACCCGATTAAGCAAATTGATGACTCACGGGATGTCAAGTTATCTAGTGATCAAGTCTTTTATAAATTTTTTTGGTGGGGTAATAGCTAGTATTCCTTGCAAGTTTTGATATGTGCCTTGTTGGAAGAAAACACAATGGGGAATGGGGAAGATTGAAATCAACAGGAGTTATACGAGAAAGTAACTGATTTTTAAAAAAAAATTGGTGCTATTTTTCTTCCTTAATATATAAATAAATAAGAATATTGAGTAATACAATGTCAAAAGAGAAGGGAAGGGGGCAGAGCAATAGACAAGAGGGAGGGCAGTTGTTTTGCATGCAGCATATCCAAGTTCAATCCCTGGCAAAAAGTATTATGAGCTCTTCCAGTTGTGATCTCTGAGCACAGGGCCCAGAGTAAACCTTAAGCTCTGCTGGATGTTGTCATCCTTTTTTCACCTGCGAAAAATGTCAGAAAGAAATTTTTGAGCAAATCAAATTGTATACATTGAGGATATAGGTAATCTTAATAAAATCTATTCTACTAACACAAAGGGTATCATCTTGGACTTCTATGTATCATGTTCTGTATTATTTATGTTCATTAAATGCACATATCTTAGAGAAAAAATCGTTATTACTGTACATATTTTATAGATGAGGGACATTTCAAGCAATAGACAATAAAGAATTAGAGAAATTAGCATTCAAATGTGTGTCTGTCTGACTCCAATCTACATTCACAAAATCACAAATCACAAATCATCCTGTTAATCGTCGATTGCCTAGAGCAGGCCCCAGTAACGTCTCCTTCATCCTAGCCCTGAGATTATATTCAAGGCTCTTTAGGAGAATGAGACCCATCATTGTTACTGGTATTTGGCATATTGGGTACGCCATGGGGAATTTGGCAGACTCTGCCATGTGGACAGGCTATATTCGGTAACCTGCCAGTTTGTCCAAAGTAGGAATGAGATACTAAGATGTCATACTAAGATGTCACGCGGCCGCAAATGCGGCCGCGCGATTCCGGGAGCTGGTTTTTATAGTCTCTGAGTCTTGGCCGCTGATGGGATTACACGGCGCCAGGGGGCCAGTTGGTGGGTGTGACCCCCGCCTACTGGAATTTGGAGGAGCTGGATGGAGGATGCTCGGCCCAAATCCGAGTAGGCTTGGAGATCTCGGCCCCGGAACCCGCGTGACTTTGTCCCTCTGCCAGTACCTTCATGTGTGCAGAGAGTGGTCTCAGCATGGTGGTGGCTGGTCCTGGAGGTCTTTGGCTGCCGGAGCCCTGGTCGGGGCGGGGAGAAAAGCTCAACCCACTCCCCTCCAAGGGGTCCCGGCGAGCGAGGACAGTCAGGCACGGGGGCATTGAAACTTGTTAATTTTTTCAGCAGCATAGTTAATATTTATTTTATTTTAATTTTATTTTATACCTATGATGCCACCTTATGACTATTATCCAATAAGGGATAAAAACAAAGTACAGAAAATATCAATGGTATGAGTGGATTTTTCTTCACAAGTAAACAGATGGCTTCAAAAGATATAATAATTTAAATACTTCTAGAGGAAAATTCTACTCTGATGACCAATGCATCTTGTTAGTTACTCCTAAAGTCCAAACTATGGAGAAAACATAAAGTATATATGAAGCTCTATCTCTCAAAATAACCAGTTATTATATTTCCATTTCCATCTCTATCACTTATTCCAAGAAACATTTTTGCCCATTGTAATTGATCTTCATTATTTCTCACTAGTGGTTCAGAGAGATAGTAGATAGTATAGTAAGTAGGACATTTGATTTTCATGTTTCTGATATATGTTCAAGTCCTGGAACCCTATATTTTGCCCTGATAAATGCCAGAATTAATCCATGATTCTAGAGCCAGTAGGAATTCCTGAAAACCCCTCAGTATTGTCTAAAATCAAAATAAAACTTAAAAAGATTTATCTCAGAAATACTACTCTTTGTACTGAAGTGTAAAATCTTTGTAAGAACACACTAGAGTTTATAGTTCTCTTGGAACTTATTGTCTTAATTATGTTAGCTGTAAGATTAAACACAGAACATCTGGTTATTACCTAATGCTGTCACTTTCATCAATGCAGTAAGAAAATAAAAGTTATGTTCTTGATATTTTTATGAATTTGATTTAATGGCAATTGAGAACTTGCTATTTTATGTTGATCTATGTAGGTTGGCTAAAGATCTCCAACATACAATACAGATGTTTGACTAAATTAGTTTTTTTCAATACCTAAAATAATCGACTTTTAAAAGATAACCCACGGCAATAGTTCCCAATAGATTAATATTTATCCTGTCCCTGGTCCTGTATCATACATCTTCTATAAATTCCATAACATTTGTCCTTAGAAACAGAAATTGGGTTTATTTCAAAGTAGCTTAATTATTCTCTTTAATTTTCATTCAAATTTGAGCCTAACTAGGTAATTTATCCATTTCTTACTCATGAATTTACTAGCCTATATTATATATTTTTCCAGAACCATGAAATATTGCCACCAAATTTGTAACCTCTCTGTGGTGTAGTAGGAGAGTTTGCCATTATCAATTACTTTAATTACATTATCATTTATTTTAGCATTTAAGTCACGATATACATTCATACTCAAATAAAGAGATGCATGATATACATAATATGGTTGGAAAGAACTAAGCACCTTCCATTGTGTCCCTATCCTATATGTAATGATAGGAACAAGAATATAAAGTGTGATATGTGAATCCCTGATTGCTTTTGCTTCCCCACCCACTCAGGACATGATTGATGCTCACAAGTTAGGTTATTTGTCACTCCTTTCTTCTTCTTCTCCTTAAACGTTGATTTCTAGAGATGACTGAATAGGTTTTGCCAAGATTTCGCGATTGCTTTGTTGTTCTCTATTATTTTCACAACGTCAAGATTTTCTCCCTGATTCATTTATCTCTTGAAAAATGTTAACTTCAAATTGAATAGTAAAAGGAATGCTTTGAACACAATGCAAATAACCACTGTAAAATGCAAAATTTGCTTTGGTTGATGATTATGTTAAACTAAAATGACACAAAATTACTTGCATATTTTCTATTGAAAAATATGATATAACTCACTTTCCATGCATCTACACCTGCCTTAGTTACTGGTTCAGATGACATAATGATCTTCAAGTGACATTATGGAAAATCCAGCACTAGGGCCAAAGAAAATTGCAGACCAAAAAAGTAACATAAAATTTAATATGCAAAAAACATATTTCAAATAAATTTACAAGAAATCATTTAAATTATAATTCAATGATAGACTTAATTACCTTAAACTTGTTTCTCTAAAGTCAAAAATATTATCAAAATTGTCCTCTTATTTAAAAAAATTGTGACTTTTATCTGATGCTCACTATGTAAAAAGCTTTTGAAAGCGAATAAAAAGGAAAAATCTTCAATATGATTCTCAAGGAAAATGACAAGTAATCCAGAAGTAGCCTCACATTTTTAAGATGTTTATTTCATATGCTGGAGTGATAGCACAGCGGGTAGGGCGTTCGCCTTACAAGCGGCCAACATGGCCGACCCGAGTTCGATTCCTCCGCCCCTCTCGGAGAGCCCGGCAAGCTACCGAGAGTATTCGATATGCCAGACACAGTAACAACAAAGTCTCCAATGGAGACGTTACTGGGCCCCCTCGAGCAAATCGACGATCAACGGGAGGGCCTTTACCTTTACCTTTACCTATTTCATATGCATCCCAATCTATTTTCAACCTGCTTTTTTATAGTCTCTAAATATTATGTTCTAGAAAAGTAAATTCTTATTGCAAAATTACTGTGTGATGGGGAGAAAGGGTTAAAGGAAGTAACAAAAACCTTACAGAACTCAAACAAGAATCAATTCAATATATCTAAATTAAAAGCCTTCTTTGTATGCATCTTGTACCTTCCATAATTATCAACTGATTTGTTAACTAACACAATTTCTGTTTTCACTGATTATAAATTGAGACCAATACATTATAGTTAACTTGAAGTACAACATAATTAATGTTTATCAGTGATTTAGAGATATTTATTGTTATAACAACATAAGAATAAAAAGTACAGTGATTAAATAGTTGTTATTTTTTATGAATCATCATGTGATACAGTTACAGACTTATAAATTTCTGTGATTACGTTTCAGTCATACAATGATCCAGTACACATCCCTCCACCAGTACCCGTTTTCCATCACCAATGTTCCCAGTATCCCTCCAGCCACCCATACCCTATGTCCCACGTTGCTTCTTTGACAGGCACGTTATCTTTTACTCTCTCTCCTTTTGGGTGTTATGGTTTGCAATACATGTAATAAGTGGACATAATATTTCGTCCACAGTCTACTTTCAGCACACATCTCCCATCCTGAGCGAGCCCTTCAAGTGTCATTTAAGTAGTGGTGCCTCGTCTATCCCAGTTGTCTTTTCTCCCGGTATGTGAGGCCAGCTTCCAAGCTATGGAATGATCCTGTAGGCCCTTATCTCTACTATCCTTGGGTGTTAGTCTCCCATTATGTTACCTTACATTCCACAAAAGAGTGCACTCATTCTATGTCTATCCTCTCTTTGACTCATTTCACTTAGCATGATACTCTCCATGTCAATCCACCTATCTGGATATTTCATGATTTCAATTTTTTAACAGTTGCATAGTTTTCCAATGTGTAGATGTACAAGGGACTGATTGATTCTACAAGAAGAAAACATCCAATCCCATCAGAAAATGGGCCAATGAAATCCGAATGACCAAAGGGTACATGATGAAAAGTTCTTCATCACTAATCATCAGGGAGATGCAGAACAAAAATAACAATGAGATGTCATCTCACACCACAGAGACTGGCAGACTCCAAAAGAACAAAGCTATCAATGTTGGCATGGATGTGGGGAGAAGGGGACTCTCCTTCACTGCTGGTGGGAATGCCAACTGGTTCAACCTTTTTGGAAAACAATATGGGTGTTTCTCAAAAACTTAGAAATTGAGCTCTCATTTGACCCAGCAATACCATTTCTTGGAATATATCCCGGAAATGCAAAAAGTACAGTAGAAATGGCATCTGCAATTGTACGTTTATTGCAGCACTATTTATAATATCCAGAATCTGGAAAAAATCTGAGTGCCAGAGAACAGAGGAAGAGCTAAATAGTTTTTAATGCATGAATCCTACTAGCAATCTCTATACTATACAACTGTCTAGTGGCAAAATAAAATGATCATGTTTAAAACACTCCATAAACATATGCATATGTATACTACATCTATACAGATATATTATCTCTATATAATTATATATTACAAATACAAAGGAGCAATTGAGGATTGCTTGGTTAAACATTTTTACTTCTATACCTAAATGGGCTTCAAATTTTATTACTTCAATGATAACAGTAATATTATAGGTAAGGTAAAGGCCCTCCCGTTGATCGTCGATTTGCTCGAGCGGGCCCAGTAACGTCTCCATTGGAGACTTTGTTGTTACTGTGTCTGGCATATCGAATACTCTCGGTAGCTTGCCGGGCTCTCCGAGAGGGGCGGAGGAATCGAACTCGGGTCGGCCATTAGAAGTAAAATATATAGAAATACAATTTCATATAGAAAATATGTTGATAAAATAAAACTACTAAAACTACGTATATTATGGGTTAATTAAAGACTGTGTAGTTAGAAAGTGGATTAAGAAATTAATAATACCAAAATTACATGTGGGAATCATATAAAAATTATCCCATATGATAACCAAGTGGGATATATTCATGGGATTCTGTTATGTTTAAATATATGCAAATAAATAAACAGAATGCATCACATTAAGAGAATTGAAGGTAAACATCATATGATTTTCTTAACATTTGGAAAAAATAAGAAGAAATATTCAACAACCTTCCATGATAAAATTTTTCAACGTTGAAATGTAAGGAACATTCCTAAACCTAATAAAGACTTTACACCATACTCAAAAAATCCTGTTGAGCTTCGTCTCAACATGAAAGCTTTTAGATTGAAAGTATTTTCCTCTAAAGTCAGAAACGTGGTAAATCTCTCCACTCCTTGCAGTCCTATTAAGCAGTGAACAAAAAGTCATTTTTTATCACACTAAAAGAATTCTTAGCATTGATAAGATATTAGACAACATTTTTCCTAACTCCTCGAATCTAGATATATCAAAGGAAAAATTGGGGTGTTAGAATAATTATGTACTACAATTTCATTAATGACTACATGACTATATCATTTTTCAAATTCACTTATTTTTACCTTGATATATCGCATATTATCCAAATAAGGTTTATACATGCCACTCAATAATAGAAACATATTAGCTAAATGAAATAATGAGCAAAATTGTTACCAGCTTAGATTAGTTACCAAGCAGAGTAAAAAGGAAAGAAGAAAGTTCAGATAAGAAAGTTAGTCCAGAAAATAAGTTAGACAAAGTTGGTGTATGGGATCAATATTTGTTTCCATCTATCTTTTAAATTAGCATTTTAATGTTCTTTAAATAGCTAGTAATAGAATACTTGATCATTTTTTAATATTTCAAATATTTTGAGAAATTTTCATTCTGCTTTCTATAAAGATTGATTCAATTTAATGTCACACCAACACTAACACTCTTTATTTCTGGTCTTTTTGATATAAACAATTTTCACAGGTGCAAAATTACGTTTTTGAGTTATTTTTCTATGATAATATGTGAACAATACTTTTGAGTTCCCAAGTTACTCCACAATATTTTATGAAGTTATATCTTCCTCATTAGTAGTTGACCTCATAAAATTTTAACTCCAGAAAAAAATAGAGTAAAAACATTGGGAAAATATTAATCATTTGCTATTTTTAAATGATTTTTACAATTAAAAATCATTTACTATTTGTAAAATAATCTAGTAAACAAATTGGAGAAAAATGAACATTTATGCATTACTATGAATAAAATGAATAATATACATTTTGATTTTATATTTTATCTGATTGCCTTGTACAAACCATCTTGCCAGTGGAAGATAATTTACCTCATGTTAGAATATAAAAGCCTGAACTGCATGAAAAATGAAAGTTGTGAAAAGATCTTCCTATACTTTTAGATGCATTTTACTCATCTCAGACATTCTTAATCTCAAGTAGACTAATAACATTATTATTAATCCTAGAGGAGGATTGAAAGTTTCACAAAGTAGTGGATTTATTTTATTCAAAAATATTCTCAAACATTATCAGTTCTGCTTGCATATTGAAAGATTCTCATTTTAAAACCAT
This sequence comes from Sorex fumeus, assembly GCF_029834395.1. Lineage (NCBI taxonomy): Eukaryota > Metazoa > Chordata > Mammalia > Eulipotyphla > Soricidae > Sorex > Sorex fumeus. The sequence continues at coordinate 29,949,480 of NW_026606064.1, forward strand.
GAGTAGTAATTAGGTTATAAATACTCTAAATTTGTTTTATGAAAACTGAGATTAATCTTTTCACATATTTGTACAGTTGTTTAAATTTTTGTTGATATACTAAGATTATTTTACTCACTGCTCTTCATTATTGGGTGGAGATAAGAGCTTTCTTAGCCATAAGAGTATTGATTAAGCAAAAATATGATCAGCTTCCCATACAGGTATAAATTTTATGACTCAACATAGCATTCTTAAAAATTCTGAGTGTTTTTATTTTTATTGACCATATTTTATTCTAATTCTTCATTTCTAGTGTTAATTTTATTCTTTATTCCCCTTTGTTTGGGCAATCTTTTTTTTTTTTTTGAGCCTATTTTAACTTTCGGAAGGAAAATATACTGGACTAATAGAGATTGATCTGTATTTCTTCTTTTAAAAAGGTGTTTCTTTTTTAATCTGTATTTCTGTCCACAAAAATGATTCTCTGTACTTTCAATGCACATCCGCTGGCATCTGATCCAACCATTGAAGACCTGATAGTGCAAGCCTGAAAGATCAAGTATGACATCATTGGTCTGACTGAGACGAGAAGACATCAATCACATCACAACGTGTTTGACACTGGGGAAGAACTGTGTTCTTCGGAACATGTGACAAAAGAGGCATCGGTGGTGTCAATGTCCTTGTCAACACGAACATGGCCATAAACATTGATTCATTCGAATGCCTAACAACCCGAATAAGACTATTACACTTGAATATATGTGGCTCACTACTGGCAGTTTCTATCTTTGTTGTCTACGCACCACCATCCAATTATGATAAAGGAGAAATTGAGAAGTTCTACATGGAGCTAGAGAAGTTCTATAAAGAAGACCACACCTTCTACAAGATAATTGTTGGTGATTTTAATGCCAAGATAGGACCGAGAAGATCAGCGAAATAACTCCACATTGGGAACCATGGCCTAGAATGGAACGACCAGGGTGAGAGACTGTCTGAGTTCATCATGTCGAACAAGACCATTCATGGTAACTCACAGTTCCAGAAGGCAGAATCTAAATGATGAACATGGGAGTCTCCTGGTGGACGATTCCACAATGAAATTGACCACATCGTATTCAATCAACAATTTTGCCTTACCGATGCCGCTGTTGCCCCAAAATTCCAAACGGGATCAGACCACCATCTCCTTCGTGCAAAATTAAACTTCACAGAGTGGGGAGAAAGGGCTGCAAAGTTTAAGAGAACTCCCAGAATCACCACCAACTGGGTGCTCTTTGGCATTATTGCAGCAACATGGGAAGATGCTGTCGTTGACAACATTGACGAGGAGTACAACTGACTGTTTCAGCACCTCCATGATTGTGCAAGGAACGCCAAGAGAGAGATAGCCACAAAAAGACGACCGTCTTCGAAAACTCTTGAGCTCATTCGCCAAGGTGGCTTGGCACAAGCCTCAGGCAACCACAAGTAAACATCCGAGCTCACAAAGCAGTGCAGAGAAGTGATCAAGGAAGATCTCAAAAAGAGAAGAGCAGCAGTGCTGGCAGATGTGACAGAAGCTGGGAAAAGCATTCACAATGCCGCCTGTCCATCGCTAACTACAAGACCAGGATGACTGCCCTTTGGCATCCTGATGGATCTATCACATCTTCCAGAAGGGCAATGGAGATTGTCCATGACTTCTACTCTGATCTGTTTGATAGCCACATCCACCTGCCCACATACTAAATTTTTCAGGATGGATATGTCATTTCCAACCTTTTCCCTTCCAAAATCTGACACACCATCTCGTCAGTAAAGAAGCGAACATCACCTGGCCCAGATAAGATCAGACCCGAACACCTGAAGAACCTGCTGTCATTACTCATCAACACATTGGCTTGGCTCTTCATACGCTATCTTTCTGAATGCAAGGTTCCATCCCAATGGAAAACCAGCAGGACTGTACTACTGTACAAGAAGGGAGACATCCATGACATTGGCAACTATCGCCCCATCTGCCTATTGTCTGTCATCTACAAGTTGTTCACTCGAGTCATCCTAAATAGGATTGGCAGAACACTAGATGAAGGACAACCATGCGAGCAAGCCGGGTTCCGCAAAGGATTCACCACCATCGACCATATCCACACAATAACCAAGCTCACTGAGGTTTCTCTGGAGTTCAAGATGTCACTCTGTCTAACGTTCATTGATTTAAACAAGGTCTTTGATTCTGTTGAGATGGAAGCAGTCATCGAGGCCCTAGCCAAACAGGGCGTTCAAACTCAATACATCAGGGTCCTCTGTGAGCTGTACTGGGGATTCACTACCAGGATCTCACCATTCTACAGGGAGGTGATCATTGTCGTCAAGAGAGGGGTTTGGCAGGGTGATAGCATTTCACCAAAACTCTTTAGTGCCACCCTTGAGAATGTCATGTGACAACTGGAATGGGAAGGAATGGGAGTGAAGATAGATGGTCGACAACTATACTACCTCCACTTCGCTGGTGACATTGTTTTAATAACACCAAACATCAGCCAAGCGGCACAAATGCTGGTCGACTTTGACCATGAGTGTGGAAAGGTATGACTACAGCTGAATCTTACGAAGACAATGTTTATGAGAAACAGCCTCGTTCCTGATGCCCCATTCGCTCTCAATGGACCGACCATCTCTGAATGCAACAGCTATGTGTACCTAGGTCGAGAAGTCAAGATGACAAATAACCTGGCAACTAGGTTGCACAGGAGGGAAGAGCAGCTTGGAACGCCTTCAAGAACGTCGAAGAAATAGCTAAGAGGATGAAAAACCTTCGGCTCTGGGCACATCTCTTTGATTCCGCTGTTCTTCCTGCATTAACATACACCTCAGAGACCTTGACCCTACAAAAACAGGATGAGAACACTATTCTGGTCTCCCAAAGAGGAATTGAAAGAGCTATGCTTGGAGTATCACAGTTCACTCAAATGAGCAAAGAATATAGAGTTCTGACCTCCATCCACAGTCAAGAATCAGGGATGCTGTCTCCTTTGCCAAGGTGTCGAAAATCAGATGAGCTGGACACATAATGAAATTTAGAGACGACCCCTGGCCTGGAGCCATTACCGTCTGGATTCCACCAGAAATCAAAAGATCATGTGGGCGCCCACTTATGATATGGTCAGATTTCTTTGTCAAGACCCTGAATGATTAGTTTGAGGCTCTTCGTGTTCCTGGAATGAGCAGATGGCATTGGGCTACATTAGCACATGACAGGGATGAATGGAGACATTACTGGTGCCTGTTTGAGCAAATCGATGAGTAACTGGATGTCAAGTGATCGAGTGCTCAAGTGATTTCTGTCCATGGCCACTTTGCCTTACTTATTCCATCTTTCAGTTTCAGAAGATAGAAAGAGAGGTGATGGTTTAAATTTTTATTCTTACTGAACTCTTACAAATATTGTATATACATAACAGCAAGTATTGAAAGTAAAAGGCCAAAAAAAAAAATCTAAGAACTGAAGCAAAGGCTCTCCTTTGAATTTATTAATATTTATAAATATTATCTGTATTATCTTAAACAGCTGCAATCTGTCTTGGGATATGGCAGAAATCACTGGAATATAAATTTTGTTTTAACCATTGAAGACAAATCAGCTTCATTGCACAAAATGAACTCAAATAATAACAGTTACTTTGAAAATCATACCCTCTCTGGTGACTCAGAAGTCAAGGTGACAGTGTATACCTATAGTAATGCTAGATTTTTATTCTAGGTCTAACAGTCCAGTGGCTTTGGAGTATGTTATAATCTCTAAAATATGGAAACTGTTAGCGGGGGCACTAGACCATAACTTACAGGCAGTTCAACAGCTTTCTTGCTGAAAGGATACAATAAGCATAATTTTCCAAATCACAGGCCTAGATTTTCCAGTTTAGTGATTACAATTTTCTAAATTATTGAATTCAGAGTGAAGTTTATCCAGAAGTAACAAATTTCTGTTCTTTTTTTCCCTATGAGTTGACTATTAAATAAATATTTTTAATATGTTACTTTTGTATGTTATTTTCAGATGTAGTGATGTTGTACATTGAAAACTTAAGACAATCCACAAAACAGTAAGCCAATAAAGCAAAGTGGCCAGCTACAAAAATCAGTACACAAAAATTGGTTGCATTCTTATACACAAATAGTGAATCAGAGGAGAAAGAGATCAGATAATCTATCCCATTCAAAATAGTGTCCAATCACATTAAGGTTTCAGGAATCAACAAAACAGTTAGGACACTTATACCATGAAAACCTCACAACTCTTAAGAACAAAACTGAAGAGCATACAAAATAAAAAATATATTATGTCCTCTTGAATTGGAAGAGTCAAAATGGACTGCCTACCTAAACTGCTATATAGATTTAATGCAATCCCTATCCAAATTCAGAAAACATTCTTCAAAGACTTGGAATATTCCATATTAAAGTTTTTATGAAATCATAAAAGACCCTAAATAACTAAAAATATACTTAAAAATAAGAAAGCTGATGTCATGCATTACCTGACTTGAAATTATTCTGTATAGTCATAGTGTTCAAAACAGCGTGGTATTGGAATAAAAAAATATTTTTGCCCAATCGTCAAAATAAAGCATCCAAGGACAAATTTCCATACATATAGTCAGTTAATATTTAACAAAGATGCTGAGAGCAAGAAATGGCATAGACAGCCTCTTCAATTAAATGATGCTGGAAAAACTGGATAACCATGTGTAAAAATTTAAAACTGGATTCGAATCTCACACTTTATGCAAAAGTAAATACAAGTGAATCAAAGACCTGTAGATAATAATGGAATCTATAAAATATACTGAGAAAAATATAGGCAAAACTCTGAAAGATATGGATTTCAAGGGTGTCTTAAGTTATACAATGATATTGGCAATGTGATAGAATCCAAAATAAGCAAATGGGACTGCATCAAGTTAGAAAGTTTCTGCATGGCAAATGAAACATGATCTAAAACTAAGAGATAGCTAACTGAATTGGAGAGGGTTTGTGGTTAACACATTAGATAATGTATAGATATCCAGCATATATAAATTACACACAAAGGTCAACAACAACAGCAATAAACAAGAACCCCATATAAATGGGGATAGGAAATGAAGTAAGACTTTGAGGAAGACCAGCAGATGGACAGTAGACATATGAAAAAATGCTCACCATAATTTATTAGAGAAGTCTAAATCAAAACCACAATGAGATACCATCATTGCTAGTGGGAATATTGTCAGGTTTAATCACTATAGAACACAATGTAGAGGGTTCTCAGTAAACTTAAAATTGAGGTCCCATACAACCCAGATATTCCACTTGGGACATCTACCCCCATGATAAAAGTAATATTCACTCAGGACATATACACACCATTATTTATTGTAGTAGTCAGTACAATAGCTATGATTTAATCAACCAGGTATCAGTGGAATATGTGTTGGAAATATATACAATTGAATACTAGAAATATATAAAGAATGATGAAATCATGCAATTTGCTGCAACATGGATGGAATTGGAATATATCATGTAACATGAAGTAAGCCAATATAAGAACAAATAGGGCTATATCATCCTATATCATCTGTATGTGGCATATATCACCTATATCATGTACATATAGGTAATATACCTATATAGAGTAGTTGGATGAGGAAATGCAATAGTGGGGAAAGTCACTCTTGGCTCCAGAGTATAGGGAAGAGAGGGAAATAGTGTGAAGGGCGGGGGGGCGGGGGGAGTGGAGAGATAGATGAGGAACAACAGGGGCAGGGCTCAAGGGAATTCAAGCATATCATTAAAATGCAAAGCTAAATATCCAAAACACAGAGACAACATTACTGAAATCAAGAGACCCAAACTTGAATAAATAAAAAAATACAAGATGTTTGTATATAATAAAATATGTCAGACTGAGGGATGGGTATTTAATTATTGTATAACTGAAACCCAAGCACAAAAATTTGTAAATCTACAACTGTACTTCATGGTGTTTCACTAATAAAAATCTAAAAAAAAATTAAAATATAAAATAAAAATATTCTTTCTGAAAGTTAAGCAAAAAGAACAATAGTACTAAATGAAAAATATGCAATGTATTGTAGAAGTAAAGTTGATTAAAATTGCATTTTGAAAAAGTAAAAAAAAAGATGTCAGACTGGGGCTGGGGTGAGGGTTTGGGGCTTGGACAAGGAATCTGGGAACAATGGTGGAGGGGAGTTGAGATTTGTGATGGGATCAGTGATGGAACTTTGTACTACAGCCCAACTATAAATAACATTGTAACTCATAGTGTTTTAATAAAATAAAAAAAGAAAAATGTCTATGTTAAGACAAGATCCCTTATAGAATAGAAATTTGACCTCCCATATTTCTTTAAAATTAGACCAGCAATTCTCCTATTTCCTTATTACAGTTCATGATTTGGCGTGCGTGCACGTGTGTGTTTGTGTCTGTGTGTTTGTCTTTGAAGAAAGATAATTTTTATTAAAACTTCCTTAGATGTGAGAGGAGAAAAAGAGAGGAGGTAAGTCTTTAAAAGAGTACAGAAGCATCACTGGAGTGGAAAAAGCGAAGAGACATAGAGACAAGAATGTGAGATACATGTTCAATGGAGAACACGGGCTTGAAGAGCAAAGCTCATAATTTGATATTTTCTCCGTAATTTCTCATCATTATTTAATCATTTGTCTTATCCTTTGTCATTTCTGCTTTTATCATCTAATTTATTTCTATTCATTTTTCAGCTATTCAGGGAGCATTATTTTATTTTTTAACCTATTTTATACTGTATTGTTCAGATCAGCATGAACCCAAGTATAATCAGTAATAAGTACTTCAAATATTTTAACATTGAAAAAATTTGACAACAGTCATTTCAATTCTACTCTTTCTCACCAATTATAGTTTATATTTAATGTCAATAAAATTTGACAGTTAGAGTCAAGCCGTCCAATCCTTTATTTTTCCATTTTGAAGAAGTTTTTGATTATAAAATATATTTCTTCATAATAATGATACAAATTTTCAAATACATTTCAATTGGGTGACAGCAATTTTAAAATATATTATTGTCAGTCCCTTGTTGGCACATTTGTATGTTATGTCAATTCACTCACAATTGTCGGTGCTATGCATAGAGGGAAAAATTAGTGGAACTCTGCATCAATCACACGTGCAGAGTTTCCAAACTGTCAGCAAAATCCTGTGCAAATTATCTGCCCAGTCAAATTAGAAGACTTGATGGAAATAAGTACTATAAATTCTACTACAACATGAGAATTTTCCAAATTTTATTTTATTTTTAAGCAGAAAATAAAAAAAGAAATAAATGCAGAGGTTTCTTTGTGAACCTTTTGAAAACATGGCCAAAGATAAACATATGTATGTATAAATTTAAATATATTTATGTACACAAATATATGTCACTATCACTGTCACTGTCCTCCCGTTGTTCATTGATTTGTTCGAGCGAGCCCAGTAACATCTCTGTTTTGAGACTTGTTGTTACTGTGTTTGGCATATCGAATACATTCCGGGTAGCTTGCCAGGCTTTGCCGTGTGGGCTAGATACTTTCAGTAACTTGCCAGGCTCTCCGAGAGGGGCGGAGGAATCGAACCTGGGTCAACCATGTTGGCTGCGTGCAAGGCAAACACCCTACCCACTGTGCTATTGCTCCAGCCCATAAATATATGTATTTAGTCTATATATACTTGGTTATTTATATAATAATTAGTTTAGTTGTGACGATTTAGAACATATATTCCTTCTTATTACTCAAACTCTGTTGAAAGTAACACTTGTTTTTAACAAGTTAGTTTCTTTTGAGCCTAGTGGCATCATTATATGGCAATTTTTGTTTGCTTTGATTGACATTATCCAGTTGCCCCTCAAATGATGTGTTTATAAATTCAAAACTTTTGCATATTAGCATAATAATGGATGCTCTGTATAAACACACAATGATGATCTTAAAATATAGAGTTTGAACAAGAAAGTTTGTTATAATGTAATAAGGAATGACATATTTTTATGATTGAGATGTCATGATTTTACTCCAAACTGAGAAGAGAAGAGAGAGTACTTAAAATGATTCCCAACATTTTGGTTTAATAAATCTTTAACTGAGATGATACAAACAAATGACAGTAGCATTAGAGATAAAATTAATATTCAATATGGGGGAAATGTTAGAATAATAAAATCATTGGGTTTTGAAATTACCTATATGAATACGTTTAGAGTTGAGACTGGGATATAATTTACATGCCAGGAATCTATACTTAGAATTTGGAGTTGAGTCTGAATAAGATAAAAATTAAAATTAATATAAATGGCAATGTCCCAGTGACCTATTTATTTATGACAATGTTGAGTTTTTGTTTGTTTGTTTATGGAAGCAAATATTTTGACCTAAAGAAGTTCAGAAATTTAGAAAGCTGTGAAAGAGAGTGACAGAGAGAGAACAGAAGTTTTCCCAGAGGGGAAAAATCCCAATGGCAATTTTAATAGGATAACTAAAGAATTCACTGAGAGAGAGTATAGGCAATGATTCAGAAAAATGTAACTCTGTTTCACTATAAGGGGAAAAACAAAGGGTGGAGGTGTATTTATTCAATACTATAACAACTCTAAATGTGAATGCAGAGGAAACAAGTAAAAATTTGGTGATATAGTTTAAAAAATGTAGTTATTGGAGCAATACCATTCTATAGGAAAGAAATAAAGGAATCAGATCCAATGCAGAAGTAATATGCCTGGTTATAAAACAAGTGCAAAAATGTTTAATATTGTGCCCAGACATTAAGCAGAGGATAGTTAAAGATTCATAACTATTGGTAGATGAAGGTGAAAAGCTTATACTGAGAACAGAAATAAGGTATTGAAGAAATAATAACCTAGAAGTTAAGTAGAGTTCAAAAATAAAGTAAAAATGAAGTGACTGAAATAATTGAGAGAAAAGACACCACGTAATCCCCAGAGCCTGTGAAAACGGTGGCCACTGAGCACTTCAGGGCCCAATTACTTGCAAGAGTGTGTATATGATCGCTATAATTACTTCGTACATTGGAGAATATTACATACAATAAAATCACACCTACCTCAATTCAGGAAGCAGAAGAAAGGAACTTACACAAATACCTTAACTTAAACCTAAATACAAAAGAAGAAGGAAATGTCTCATCCAGGATAAACTCAAAATGCATACTATAGTACTGGGAATGAATCAGAAAGAGGTAATTGGACTGTCATAGATAAATGTGACCCATCTACAAATAAGGATGATTTTATATATTTTACACAGGGTATGGAACAGTTTTTTTTAGGTTATTATCTTTAGTTGTTAAAATTAAATTACTTAATAAATAATTACTTAAATAAGTTACTTAAATTAATAATTTGGAACTCGTATATTTTAAAAGTTCAAACTAGATCATAAATCTGTCTGTAAAATATCTTACTTTCCATGAGCATGGGATCTACACAGAACATGCAGAATATAGAATCAAAGAAGAGTGCATTTTGCCAAAATACATTATGCCATAGACAAAATGTCATTAACTCAGCTTGTAATATTTTGAGAAAATGACATGAGAAACAGGATTCAGTAAAATCAATCAGGACTGTGAAAATGGCTATGTATACAGTTGAATGCATCTTTTCCAAGTTGGGGACACTTTATTTGACACAGCAGACTTTTAAATGGGCACATATTTAATGATTTATTTGGAAGGCCACACCCTGTGGTGCTCAGGACTTCTGGCTCTGCACTCAGGACTCGTTCTTGGAAGTTTGTGGGGTGAGGACCAGGGAGGAAACTAAGGAGGATGAAGGGAAAAGTGGAGTTCTGTGGGGTGCTGGGACAAACAGCCATATGCAAGATAAACACCCTGTTCTCTGTACTATTACTCTCATCCCTGTGCTTACTTAATAACACTCAAGGTATTAAATCAGGATTATGTCTACAAGAATCCTTTATACTATTTTGTAAAATACTCAGACTTTGTCATCTTTGGGTAATTTTGAAGAATTCTTCCCCCATGTATTTAAGATTTAATTCTTAAAAAATAGATTTCTCATTTCTTTTTTCCACTATCATATGTAAAAACTTAAGGTTCTGGGACTAGGATGTAGGTCATTGGTTTAATTCCCTGTGCTACATTGTTCCCCAAATCACAGGGTGGCTCTGTTTTCTTTTGACCACCACTAGGATGGCAGGTATTCCCAGCACAGCATGACCAGAACAACATGGAATCCTTAGGCTATTGAATTAAATAAGCTTGTTTGGCCAAAAACTTGCAGTGAGGCATCAGAGGCAGCATATATACCTCATACCCTGTAAGGCCCCCTACTAAAACCTTCAGGTACATTGGCTATGCATAATGAAAACCAGAACCCCTGAATTTTGACACATGACCTTATTACCCCATGTTGAATATTTAATCAGTTATTGGTGTCTAACATTCACTGATCACTTATACCTTCTTCAGTATGTTGATAAACCTCTGGGACATGAAATTAATCAGATATGCACTTTTGTCTTCAAGGAACTGTTTGGCTATGAAAACATGCTATGTAAACAAAGTACTAAAATGCTTTAGTGGGCTTCTAAAGCATTAAAGAAACAATTTAGTTAGTACTGACTTGGGTGAAGATTTTCCAGGATCTCTTAATAAAATATATTTCACCTAAAATAATATTTGAAATAGAAACTGGAATTTTCTAAGAAAAAAAGAAGAAATGATGTTCCAAGTTAAAAAAAAATCTCTATAAGCCAGGAAAAAAATCTATCAATCATAAGTGATTAGGTATTAAATAAATGAGTAGAGAGGTTAAAAATATAGGATGACATACCACTTCAGATTTTGCTGTTGTGTGTAAAATAGAATGATATGACAGATAATCTAGGAAGGAAGATAGGGAAAGGCAGAAAAAGAGATGTTATAGATATTATGTGGTGTTTAAGCAATGAGAACTGTGCTGTTGTAATAGTCACCCTGAAAGAAAGACACTGATTTGTAGCTCAGATTGACTGTTTTAGATAATGTTTATAATAAGGTTTATTTTACTCAAAGAAAAGATTAATTAGATCAGGTAAAATCTATAGCACAGTATTTTGGGGAATCTAATAGCAGGGCATGATCATCATGCCAATGGGCAAAGGAAGATAGCAATAATCAGAGCATGATGATTATATATATTTGTGAAGATAATAAATTGAAAACTTGTGTGGTCTTTGATAAATGAGTGATCATGCTTTAATAAGGTTTTCCCAGGCTGTCCTTGGGCATATAAATATGGTTGTCTCTTCTCCCTTTCTGTTTGCTTTTGATGTTCTTCTGACAAACCCCAAACCGAAGCTAGAAGTCATTGAGTCACACTGACTTTAGACACAGACTATATTAAAAAATTGTGAGTGTAGAACATATACTGTCCAAGACAATATGCTGCCTTTGTTAATTTGTTGTGGACGAGCAGGTGTGGGGCCCTAGTGCAGGTAGTGCCCGAGGTTATGTGTCACTTGCACCTCCCCTCTCTAGGTGTGTACTTTCACACCTTCGTGCTTTAATGCTGGGATGTGTTCTGGGGTTCTCTCTCTCTCTAGTCTGGAGAAGTCTGAATTCTCTCTTGAAAACCCTCTCTTTTCTTCTTCCCCAAACCTTCCTTAAAACTTTCAACACAAACCTGTTATAGTTCAAATAAGTGGTGAGTGAGAAAACGTTCAGTATATGGGTCAACTTTTACCTTCATATGCATTATAATGACTTGTGCAATTCGAGTAGGCTTGGAGATCTCGGCCCCAGAACCCGCGTGGCTTTGTCCCTCTGCCAGTACCTTCATGTGTGCGGAGAGTGGTCTCAGCATGGTGGTGGCTGGTCCTGGAGGTCTTCGGCTGCCGGAGCCCTGGTCGGGGTGGGGAGGAAAGCTCAACCCGCTCCCCTCCAAGGGACCCCGGTGAGGAACAGCCAGGCGCAGGGGCAGGAGACTGACTGCACTGGTCTCGTCCGGGAGCTGCATTTTGTAGTCTCTGAGTCTTGGCCGCTGATGGGATTACATGGCGCCAGGGGGCCAGGTGGTGGGTGTGACCCCCGCCTACTGGAATTTGGAGGATCTGGGTGGAGGATGCTCGACTCCAATTCGAGTAGGCTTGGAGATCTCGGCCCCGGAACCCGCGTGGCTTTGTCCCTCTGCCAGTACCTTCATGTGTGCGGAGAGTGGTCTCAGCATGGTGGTGGCTGGTCCTGGAGGTCTTCGGCTGCCGGAGCCCTGGTCGGGGTGGGGAGGAAAGCTCAACCCGCTCCCCTCCAAGGGACCCCGGTGAGGAACAGCCAGGCGCAGGGGAATTGGAATCGAGCATCCTCCACCCAGATCCTCCAAATTCCAGTAGGCGGGGGTCACACCCACCACCTGGCCCCCTGGCGCCGTGTAATCCCATCAGCGGCCAAGACTCAGAGACTACAAAATGCAGCTCCCGGAACCGCGCGGCCACAAATGCGGCCGCGCGACATCTTATCAAAACATCTTTTTATGATATCTCATTATCCCATTCCTCCTCTGGACAAACTTGCAGGCTATCGAATATAGCCTGCCCACAGGGCAGAGTCTGGCAAACTCCCCGTGGCGCACCAAATATGCCAAATACCAGTAACAATGATGGGTCTCATTCTCCTAAAAAGCCTTGAATATAATCTCAGGGCTAGGATGAAAGAGACGTTACTGGGGCCTGCTCGAGGCAATCGACGATTAACAGGATGATGAATGAATGATGAATGAATGACTTGTGCAATAACCCAAGTGACAGAATGCATAACTATGAGGCTTAAACTTGCTCACAGTATGCATGGTTCCCACCCATTCTACCAGGCTGAACATTGAAACACTGAGATTGATTCCAAGTGCTACCGGTGTTTGTTATGACTCCTCAACACTGTTGGGTGCGATCCCTATGGAAATATACTACATGAAATAGTAAACAACAATTTCTCCCACATGAACTACTATTGCTTTTAATAATTTGGGGCCTGAAGGATAATATAAATGTCAGGGTATTTGTTTTGTACACACACGACCCAGGTTGGATCTCTGGCACTGCATATGGTTCTCTGAGCATGATCAGGAGGGATCAATAAATGTGTTTTGTTCACATATGTAGAATAAAATTCTTGAAATTACTTATATATCTCATGGGACCCTGTATTATCAATTTATTATCCTTTAGAGAAAAAAGTGTTGCATTTTTCCTATCTCTTCCAAGCTATGGTATATTAAATTTGCTCAATACTGTGGCCTAGGTGAACAATAAATTATTCCTGATCTTGTACAAATATTTGAAAGAACATTAAAGGAAAATATCTAGAAGAACATGTGAAATTCCCTCTTCATAAGAGTCCTATAAAAACAAAAGCAAAACTGTTTCTTTGCTATTAATGCCATGAGAATGAAAATTATTTTAAAGCAGAATCAGCTAACAAATGTTATTAGCACTTCTGTAACTTGTGATTTTGTGTAGAGAAGCAGAAATCACTTCTTAGAATTTATGGTCTGAAGAGCATTTGCTATGAATATATAATTTCCAGAGCTGACTCTGAGAACAAATGCTAGAAACTCCATCTCAGAGCATATTTTTGAATCACAAAACCATTTTGCCATTTCTTAAAACTATAGTAATTAGAGTGATTCTGCCTGGTACTATACAGTGCAGTTGATTTTTTAAAAGTGAGAAAGTACACGTTTTCTACAGATTGAACCACTTTTGAAAAATAAAAAACTTGGCTTTTATAATGTTGGGTAGAATGGCAAGCCTTTCTGAATGTCAAAAATTTGACATCTAACATTTCTATTTAGTCAATTAATAGATTGTGCTAGAGCTTTACATTTTATGGTTGTTGGATGTAGGGAACATAAGTTTAGAAGATGATGAGGAGTAGATAGTCAATTGATAGTTTGCTCGAGCGGGCCCAGTAACGTCTCCATTGGAGACTTTGTTGTTACTGTGTTTGGCATATCGAATACATCGGGGTGACTTGCCAGGCTCTGCCGTGTGGGCGAGACACTCTCGGTAGCTTGCCGGGCTCTCCGAGAGGGGCGGAGGAATCGAACTCGAGTTGGCCATGTTGGCTGCGTGCAAGGCAAACGCCCTACCGCTGTGCTATCGCTCCAGGACTGAATTGATAGTTTAAAATTTAATATAAGATCATTACACATTTGTTGACTGTTATTTATAGATAAAGTCATGACAATTTTGGAAAGGAATGACTAGATTTTCTATCATGTAACATTCAATAAATATACCCTATACTTTTTTAATTATTTAAGAAATATTAGGGTGCCAGTGATAGCTCAAGCAGGTGGAGTAGATGACTTGCGAAAGTGAAACTCTGAATCTGATGCTTAGAAAAGTATGACCCTCCCACCACCACTACCACTGTGAGTAGCCCCAATGAACGTTAGTACCATTTTCAGGTCTAAGAACTGAATTATCAGGACTACTGGGAAGAACACTGTTGGGAGAGACACCTTCAATTATGAGACTTCTACAGGAAAACAAATAAAAAGAAGCACAATTATATGATACATGGTGTTTTGTGTTGAAATGCAAAAAAAAAAGTTGGAATTAAAATTTAAGTGAAACTATGAAAGAGACATTAAAAATCCATATAATTTCTTCTTATATTTTATATTGCTTTACGTTGCTATATAAGAAATATTTTATATTTCTTCTTTTATATTTATATAAAATATTTTTTAAAATTACTATTACAAGTTACTAATTGTGTATGTAGTACAATCAAAATTTTTAAATGGAAAAACTCTCTTTGGTGATTCTGGTTTGCAGACAAATTAGAAAATCGTCTTTCTAGGATACTATCCTCATTTCCCACTCTCACCTCCATCGCTAATGCCAGCATTAATATAAAGTTATGAAATATCCTGGAAACAAAGAAATATATCAAAGGGCTGAGTTTTCCTTAGCATGTAGGAGACCCAGGTTCAATTCCTAGCACTGTGAAGTCTTCTAAGCAATTCAGGGAACAACTCCTGAAAACTGAGCTAGGAGTAGCGCCCATCAAAATTCCATGTCTCAAAAATAATTATTTATATAAATATCTTGTATAAGTATGATTCTTGTTTTGTTTCATTCAAAGGGTTAATTGGTGTTGTTCACAGAAGTATAGGACTGATGATTACTTGCTTTGCAGAGCTGGAAATTGAATCCAGGTCATCTAAATGCAAGGCAGGTGCTCTACCTCTGATTTACATTAGTAATAACTTAAAATTAGGACATAATCTTCATAATCTATACATTGAATGAAAAAAATTAATTTGGAGTGAAGGACCCAGGTTAAAGTTCCAGCAGTTTTTGCTGCTCTGGAACCACCAAAATCCTGAACTATTTTTAAGTTCTAAAACCTTTTAATACAAAGTGACTAGCATTGGCATTGCACTTATGTGAACATGAAGATAAAGCAGTATTGGTATGAAAGCATCTTAGTAAGAATAAATTTTAATATCTTGTGTATAGTAGTAAAGAAAATAGATGTTAATAGTACTTAAAGGCAATGGTATACTAATTATTTAAAGTTAATTAGATTGCTCACAGTGTTGTGTAAATATTAACAGGTGTGATATGTGTGTGTACAGCTTAAAGACACAAACACAATTTCCTGGTAGAAAAAGAAATACTAAGTAGCAAGGATGCAATTTCCTGAAGAAAATTGTTTTACTTAAATCAGGTCATTACAAACCACAGGATAGACATTAGATTTTTATATTTTGAGAAGTAAACATATGTATAAATATTTGGGAGTATTAAAAATAATGTGTATATATATATATTTTTTAAGTTGTAGATTTACAATTTTTTGTGCTTTGGTTTCAATTATACAATGATCAGATACCCATCCCTCCACCAGTGCCCATTTTCCACCACCATGGATAATATCCCTCCCACCCCCATCCCCCCATCCCCCCTGTCTCTGTGGCAGGGCAATCCCCTGTGTGCTCTCTCTCCTTTTGGGTGTTGTGGTCTGCAAAAGAGGCATTGAGTGGCAAACATGTTCAGTCCATAGTCTACTTTCGACATGCATCTCCCCTCCTGGGAGGATCCTCCAAACATCCTTTATTTGGTGCTCCCTTCTCTATCTGAACTGCCCTTTCCTCTAGGATACCCAGCTGGCCTCTAAGTTATGGAGTAATCCTCCTGGTGCTGATCTCAGCTATAAAAATAATGTGTATATATTTGAGGAGATTAAGGATACATTTCAGGGAAGAAGGAAAATTGTATTCATATATAAATATAAATATTTTCACATATATTTATATATATTAATTGAATCACAGTTTGAATTGAATACATCTACAAATTTGTTTATGACTGAGTTCAGTAATACAATGATTCAACACCCATCCCTTCACCAAAGATCTTCACCATCTGAGACAGAACTCCAACAGTGCTTTTCATTATTTACTTTTGCAGTTATCAGGATGAAAATATATTATACCATTTCTTTGTTCGCACATAAGAATGTTATCTCAATCCATGAACATAAATTAACTCAGATGGGTTAAAAACTTAGATGTTAGACCTAAGTGCATAAAATACTAAGATAAATCTCGGGCATAAGTTTTATCCTACTGGTTTTAGTGGTATCTTTTGTGATTCAATCCTTTAGCAAAGAAAACAATGAGAAATAGTATTATATTTTAGTTAAAAGATTGCACAGAGCAAAAGAAACTATCACTGAGAAAAAAATATCAGCAATCTGAATGGGAAAAATAGTTACATTGTAATTCTTACAAAAATTTAATATATAGGAGATAGAAAACTCTTAAAATAATGTCAGTAATAAATAGTTTCTTCAAGAAAATGGTTTGAAGTTTTTCTGAAGAGGACAGATCTTTAGCAAGCACATAAAAAAAGTTCATTGTTACTCATTATGAGGGAAATTCAGCAAATCACATGATGAGAGTGTCTTAACTTTTTTTTAAAAAGACAGAAACAGAAACAAGTGATATCTCTAGAGAGTGGAGAAAAAGAAATTCTCATTATTTTTTGACGTGACTGTAAACTCATTCCACCTACCACTATGTAAAACAGTATGGACAATCTTCAAAAAATTCAAAGTCCATTGTATTGTTCAGTGAGATTATCTCAAAGTATTTATTGTAAAAGCACAAAACCACTATAGTATTTATTGTAAAAGCACAAAACCACTATATATGTACCTATATATCTATATATACACATATGGCATTACACACACACAAACACACACTCAAATTCAGTATGGCACTGTTTACAATATCCAAGATCTGAAACTAGCCCACTTTCCCCACAAACAGATGAGGTGATAAAAATTTTGTGTATATATATAATATATATATTATATGTATATATAATATATATTATATATGTAAAGAAATTCACTCATTTTTACTATATAAAAGATCAGCTTACTTTTTGCTGCAACACTGAAGAAACTGGAGGGTGGCATTCTAAGCAAAACAACTTAGAAAGAGAATGATAAATACCAGGTCATCTTTTTTATATGTGGTCTATAAAGAAGCAAAACAAGGTAACAGACAAAATTTTAAGGTTAATGTCCAGTGAAATTATGTCCTTATTCTCTCACTGTAGAACTGAGAATAAGAGGTTAGAATGCACTGATAGAAATGAGTCTACCAACACCTGTAGAGAAAGTCAGTTTGGCTGTGGGCTTGGTGTGGTGACCTGGTATTCTTAAAACAAACATTTGAGCTCTTGTAAACTATTACCTCAAAAATATATTAAAACAATAAAATTACTAGAAATCCAGTTAGAATATGCAAGGTATCATGCTGCTCTAGTAGGTGGATCAAATTGAAACAATACTATCCTTAATTCTGTCAATATGAAGATGTTTCATATGTTTCAAACATTAGACAGCCATAAAAATGGAATATAAGAAAATGGTAATGTGGTATGGGTCCTGAAAAAGATATTTACTTATGGTTAGTTTTAATTGCTATTTTCACAAGTAACTATGATAATGTGAGAAGCAATTATTTGGAATATTACAACAACTATGTATTTGGAAATAAAATTTTACTTAGATCAAAATGTGACTTTTAGTCATTGGAAGATTGTCAAAATCCTTAATTTAACATTTTAAAAATTTTAATAAAATGTGTAGTAGCTAATTGAGTATATTAGATTAGCTCATCTTAGTTTTATTAATTATTTTTGAATCTTCAGTTACTTCTATGTTATCCTAGAATTAATCAGTTTTAATGATCTTATTTGTAATACATAAAATAGATATGTAAAAAGAGATAAGGTTGTAAAAATAGGGGAAATTTAGCTGCTAAATTCCACTTTAATCATTGCACAATCATCCAAATAATTAGTCAACAAAACACTGTATCAAAAAGATAACTTCACCTCAACAGTTAAATTACCATTCATTATTTCATTAGGTACTCTGAGTTTATTTCCTGACTGTACATTTAATCACCATCAAATTAAAAACATTCCTAAACTACTGTGATTCACTGCATGAATATTCTGTAAATGTTTACACAGGTTATCGCAGTATTTTCATAAAATCTAACAGTTTCCCATTCAATAGAAGCTTTACAAAACTCAGTTATAATGCCAGGCACCACAAATGGTTTCCCCCTAGTGATTCCAAAGTACAGTCAGGAGTAACCTCTGAGCACCAGTGTGGCCCACAAAACAGAAACAAAAATGTAGTTGAAGTCTAAAATCATCAAATTTTTACTTTGAGTCAATCAGTGTATTTTAGCTCTTTAACAGAGATGTAAAAACATTACGTTAAATTTACTTATGAAACAAATGTGGCTCTACAAGGAAAGTATCATGGTAAGTGAAATGAGCCAGAAAGAGAGGGACAGACATAGAAATACTGCATTCATCTGGGAAATATAAAGTAACAGAATGGGAGTCGGAAACCCAAAAATAGTTGAGATAAGTACCAAGAGGTCTGCTCCATGCCTTGGAAGCTGGCAGCACATGCTGGGTGGGGGGTGGGGGGGGGAAGGCAGATCAGATAGAGATGGGAACATCAAGTAAAGGATGTTTGGAGGACTTGCTCGGGATGTGAGATGCATGCTGAAAGTAGACTATAGACCAAACACAATGGCCACTCAATACTTCCATTGCAAACTACAAGATCCTGAAGGAAAGAGTGAGCAAAAGGGAATGCCCTACCATATAGACGGAGTGGGGTGAGGGGTGGATGGGGTGGGAAGGAGGAAGGGCCACTAGGATCATTGGTGAAGGGATGGGCTCCTCCCACAGTTCCACTCCATCATTGTATAACTGAAACCCAAGCACGAAAGTTTGTAAGTCTACAACTGTACCTCATGGTGTTTCACTAATAAAAAAAAGAAACAAATGTAAGACTATTAGTTATTCTCCATTTCTCTTTTTTTTCCCATTTTTTTATAATTTCATTTGCTTGAATCACCGTGAGAGTAGTTACAAAGCTTTCAGGTTTAAGTCTCGTTCATACATTGAAACACCCAGTGCCCATTCTCCACCACCAAAAACCCCAGTATACCCCCATTCCACACCCTCCACCTACCTGTGTTGGAAATGATTTCCACATTACTCTTTCTCTCTACTTTGATTATATTCAATATTTTGACACCAGACCCACCATTATTGTTTGGGATTTTACCCCAACACTCAGATCTGCTGAAAAGGCAATAGTAGACAATTTGTTTTCTATTGCTGGTTATGAATAACATATGATGTCGTGCAGCTGAATATTAGAATTTTGAAATTCTAATATTTTAACACTTAAATCTGGAGGGATTTCTTCCAAAAATCTGCTGGGTTCCGAGATTTGTTCCTGAGTCTCTGGGATCATGGCCATTAAGCAGCTTGATTAGGAGCCAGAGAGGTGGTTCATGGGCAGCAACTTGGGGTCTTGTTGGGGTAGAGAGGAAAGGGCTGGCTCCACCCCCATCCTGTGAGGGCCCACATGTCACATCACTGCGAGCCCAAACCTGACTGTCCAGTGGACTCTGGCAGATGATTGCCACTGAGCCGCCAAGGGGGAGCAGGTGGAGGGACAGCACCCTTTCCCCCCTGTGGTGGCCCTGTGACAGTAACCTACTGCGGGGTCTGGACGCATTTCTACCAAAAGCTGCTGGGTTTTGAGATTTGTTTCTGAGTCTCTGGGATCATAGCCATTAAGCAGCTTGATCAGGAGGCAGAGAGGCTATTTGTGGACGGTGACTTGGGGTCTCATTTAGATGGGGAGGAAAGGGCCGGCTCCACCCCCATCCTGTGAGGCCCTGCATGTCATGTCTCGTCACTGCGGGCCCAAACCTGACTGTCCAGTGGCCTCTGGAGGATGGTGGCCACCAGTTGCCAGGGGAAACAGCCAAGGTATGAAACCTATTCCGACCTGGGGTGGTCCAGAGCTGGTAACCTACTGCAGGGACCAGATGCACTTCTGCCAAAAGCCATTGAGTTTCAAGATTTGTTTTGAGTCTCTGGAATCACGGCCATTAAGCAGTCTGATCAGGAACCAGAGAGGCCATGCCTCCAATTATATAGCTGAGACGGAGGTGGTTTGTGGGTAGGTCTCCCACATACCTAACTTTTGGCTGTTTACTTTCTTGGTAAACTTTGCCCCAAGTTTTTTGGGTCTGGCCAAAGGCACAGCAGCAATATTGGAGTATCTGGAAGTCTGAAGGCGCCATCAGGCCGCTGATGCACTCGCCTCACAGGTACAGATTGACCTGTTGGCAGCACCATACCCCTGAATGGCAGCACCATATTCCCAACATTTCTCTTTCTTATTCTAGTTCTTTGAAACTTCTAATCAGTTTAAAAGATAATGGTCACGGTCACGGTCATGGTTCTCCCGTTGTTCATCGATTTGCTCAAGCAGGCCCAGTAACGTCTCCTTCGTGAGGCTTGTTGTTAGTGTGTTTGGCATATTGAATACGTCACGGGTCGCTTGCCAGTGTCTGCCGTGCGGACGAGATATTCTCAGTAGCTTGCCAGGCTCTCCGAGAGGGTAATTTTATCTACTCTAATTAATAATTGCTTTCTGCTCCTTTATTTTAAGAATGGTAGTTTTTAAAAATTTTGTGCAATTTATTTTCTCATCTACCAAATTACAAGTACTTTCAATCATATTTTATTTTGCATATTTATGATTTTTGTTCTTCAAAAACATCTTTGTATATTTTTGTCTATTTTTAGAAGCTATATTTTTAATATTTTGTGCTTCTATACGCATGAAATTTTAAAATTTTATATAATTGGGATGTATGGACCTTATTATATATGATGGTTGTAAATACCTCTAATTTATATTTTTTCTTTTAACTTTCTTACTGTTTTTCTATAAAGAAAAAGTTTTTATTTTGACTTTTTAAAACTTGTTTTTGATCTTTTGCCCTCTGATGTATTTCCCAATATATGTAAACCATTACCCCGTCATTTTAAAAATATTTTTAGACACTCAGACTTACATTTAAGACTTTGATTTATTTTTGGTCACTTTATTTTATTAATTTTACTTTGACTTCGAGATGAGGGTCCAATATATTTTTCTTTTGCATAGCCTGTTGAATTTCTTGAAAGGATATCTTTCTCACCACAGTTAAATTATCTCCTTAGGTGAAAATCAATTGGTCGTAGGTATGAGTTTATCTTTAATTGAGTTGAGGTCAAAATGGGTATTTGAAATGTAGGCTGGCTATTTAGAGTCAGTAGAGCAGAATTAATTTGAAATAAGATGCTATTTCAATTTTGTTGTGCTTACACAGTCAATTTTTGACTGATTAACTTACTCTTGATTTTCTTTCATCTTACATAAACTGCCATTAAATTAATGTATATTACTAAATTCTATTTCTTGCAGTAATGTTCTTAGGTAGCACAGGAGAATAAATATGTGTATGTTATGTATGTTAAAATTTAATAAAAACTATAGCTTTTATCTTCCTTGGAAGTGTAACTGAAATATTTTGCACAAGATTATGAGGAATGAGTATTTCTAAAGCACCTCCAAAAGAAATTAACTATTGGAGGTAATAATCAACCTTAAAACAGATGCCTTACCATAGTCAGTCAATCTTAGGAGGATATATGCAACTGGCATAGTCTTTCAGAGTTTCTGAGTGAAAGACTATATGTGACTGTTTCAAAGTTGCACAGTGAATGAGGGCTATGTCACTAAGTATGACAATTCTAGAGAGAGAAAAAGTACTTTGGAATAATTTCTAATTTTCCACCCTTATCATACCTTAGCAAATTAGGGTCATCAAACTGTGAAATAGCCTCAGGATTTATCTATTTTTAATTGGGATATTTTTATTAGCATAACTTTCTTAACAGGCATTCATTTATTTAATTGAATTACCATGAAATGTGGTTACAAAGATTTCATGATTGAATTTCAGGCATACAATGTTCCAACAGCTGTCCTTCTACCAGTATACATTTCCTGCTATCAATATCTCCAGTATCCTTCCCTCTCTCCACCTCTCCCACTCCCCAGCCTGCCTCTATGGTAAACACTTTTCTTCTCTCTCTCTCTCTCTCTCTCTCTCTCTCTCTCTCTCTCTCTCTCTCTCTCTCTGTCCCTGTCTCTTCCCCCGCCTCTCTTCTCTGGAGAATTAGGGTTTGCAATTCAGAAACTGAGAGGCATTCATGTTTAGTCCTTTATTCACTTTCAAAATACATCTCTCGTAGAGATCAGTCCCTTCCAACTACTATTGGCATAATAGTCCCTTTTTCTATCTCAGTACCCTTCTCCTTCAGCCCTTCATACAGTCTTCCAAATGTGGACCAATCCTGCTGTCCCTTTCTTCTACTCTCCTTGGGTATTACTCTCAGACAATGTTACTTTATATCCTAAAAATGAGTAAAGTCATTCATGTCTGTCCCTTTCCTTCTGACATATTTCACTCAATAGTATTATATTCTCCATGTTCATCCACTTGTAAAAATGACTTTATTTTTTTCTAACAGCTGTCTAGTATTCCATTGTGTAGATATACCATAGTTTCTTTAACCAGTCATCTGTTCTCAGGCAGTCAGGTTGTTTCCAGATTCTGCCTATTGTGAACAGTGCTACAATAAACATACGAGTGCAGATGTCATTTCTGCTGTGTGTTTTTGTCTTCTGAGGTATATTCCCAGAAGTGGTATTGCTAGGTCATATGGAATCTCAATTTCTAGTTGAGCTACTGGTTGAACTACAAATTGAGCTACTAGTTGAGATACTGGACAGGTTCATGCAAAAAACAAATAACTTGGACTTCTTTCTAATGCCATGCACAAAAGTTAGGTCAGAGTGGACTAAAGACTTCAATATCAGACCTGAATCCATAGGTACATGGAGGAAAACACAGGCTGTTACCTCCATGATATTGAAGCTAAAGGCATCATTAAAGCTGGAACACCTCTGACCAAGCAAATGGAAACAAAGATAAACAAATGGGACTACATTAAGAAGCTGCTGAGCCTCACAAGAAACAATAGCCATGATACAGAGATAGACGATGGGATGGGATGGGTAAAAGTATTTACGCAATACCCATTAGATTTGACCTCGGGTCGGCCATATTGGCTGCGTGCAAGGCAAACTCCCTACCATTTGCCTTGCACGCAGCCAACATGGCCAACCCGAGTTCGATTCCTCCGCCCCTCTCGGAGAGCCTGGCAAGCTACCGAGAGTATCTCGCCCGCACGGCAGAGCCTGGCAAGCTACCCGTGATGTACTCAATATGCCAAACACAGTAACAACAAAGTCTCTAATGGAGACGTTACTGGGCCCGCTTGAGCAAATAGGTGAACAACGGGAGGACAGTGACAGTGATAGTGACCCATCAGATTAGGGGTTAATATCCAAGACACTAGATAGAACTTTACAAGAAAAAAAATACACTCCAATCCCATAAAAAATGGGGAGAAAAAAATAAATAGAAACTTCCTAAAAAAAGAAATGCAAATGGCCAAAAGACACATAAAAAATCCTCCACATTGCTAATCTTCAGGGAGATACAAATCAAAATTAAAATGAGACAACATCTTTATACCAGAGACTGGTACACATCAAGAAAACACCAAAAAATGAAGAACAACCAGTGCTAGCACCGATGCAGGAGAAATGAACTGTCATTCAATGTTTCTAGGAATGCCACCTAGTCCTGCTATAAGAGATCACTAAAATGTTAAAAGTTAAACCTTGTGTGAATATATATATATATATATATATATATATATATATATATAAATCCTCTAAGATTGGTTGCCTTCTACTATGAACTCCATCAAATATGGCACAGAGTATGGGTAGGGTGTGTTATATCAAGTCTTGGGCAGCTGCAAATGATGCTGAACCAGTTGACATTTCCACCAACAGTGAAGGAGTGTCCCTTTCTTGCCACATCCGCGCCAGCATCAGTTGCTTTTGTTCTTTTGAATGTGGGCCAGTCTCTGAGGTGTGAGATGGTATCTCATTGTGGTTTTGATCTGCATCTCCCTGATGATTAATGATGTAGAGCATTTTCTCATGTGCTTTTTTGCCATTCGAATTTCTTCTTTGAGAAAGTTTCTGTTCATTTCATTGCCCCATTTTTGGCTGGGGTTGGATGTTTTCTTCTTGTGGAGTTTAACCAGTATTTTGTATATCCTGGATATCAACCCCTTGTCAGATGTGTATTCTGCGAATATCCTTTCCCGTTCTGTAGACTCTCTTTGTATTTTGGTCACTGTTTCTTTGGAGGTGCAGAAGTTTCTTAGTTTAAGATAGTTCCATTTATCTATCTCTGTTTTCACTTGCTTGGCCAGTGGTGTGGAATCTTTGAAGATACCATTAGCTTCAATGTCATGGAGGGTTTTGCCAACTTTGTCTTCAATGTACCTTATGGTTTCTGGTCTGATGTTGAGGTCTTTAATCCATTTTGATCTTACTTTTGTACATGGTGTTAGGCAGAGTTCTGAGCCCATTTTTTTGCATGTAGCCATCCAGTGATGCCAGCACAATTTGTTAAAGAGGCTTTCCTTACTCCACTTCACATTACTTGCAGCTTTATCAAAGATTAGATGATCATATGATTGAGGGGAGATGTCAGTGTATTCAACCCTGTTCCATTGGTCTGCAGTTCTGCCTTTGTTCCAGTACCATGCTGTTTTAATTATTTCATTAACAGCCTCTTCTTACTTGTCTTTTCCCAATGATTCAAGGCTCTTTCAGGGTCAGGGGCATGAGACCTATTGTCATTACTGTATTTGGCATAACAAATATGCCATGGGGAGCTTGCCAGGCTCTGCCTGTGCAGGCGGGATACTCTCAGTAGCTTGCTGGGCTCTTCTAGTGGCATAAATGGGTAAGAAGTGTCTTATAATGTGTCCTAAAGTGTAGCAGTGGTTGGGCAGTGGAGGTCGACTGCCAGGACTGGGTTCTTTGGGGTGGGGAGGGCTCTCACCTGCCCCACAGCCTGGCGTGGAGTCTTCACGTAAATTAAATATATGGACAGTCTGCAACTGTAGGTTAATTTTTTCTCTCATTTTTCAACCTCTGCCAGTCTTTAAATGCTAACCAAAGAAGAAATTAGGCCCACAATCAGTAACTGTTCTTTAATTTATTCATTAGATTTTATTAAGGGAAGTCATTCTGGAAATAATTGTCTTTAAAAAGTGTTTGAGTTCCACTTGAGGTCCCTAAAATTTTGACTAAATACACTGTATGGGTACATGAGAAATACTTTGTTATTATATGTAAAATAAAATAATCATCACAGTTTTCATAGTTGTAAGACACTTGGCCTGATAAAACTATACTTAATTCCTATGAGCCATTGCATAAATATGTACAAATGGAAATAATATCTTAGAAAGTGAATATAAAATATAACATATTTTATGATTAGATTCAAAAGTGAATAAAGTGATGAACAAGATGAAATATGAAAATAACAAAGTGCTATTTATGAATAGCAAATATGAGAAACATGATGAAAAATAAATTTCAGAAGTAAGTGGGGATAGCATTATGGAAATAAGCCTAAATTTATTTTTGAAGTGATATTTGAAAACTGCATTTGAATTTGTTATTATATCTAAGTAGATTGTTAAACACAAGGATTTATAGGTCTGTATAATATTGGCATCAAGGATCCACTCAAATTCTAGAACTGTATCCAGAAAAGTAATTGCTAAAATTATATGGTGTACTGCTCTTTCTTTTAGCTTGACATAAAGAAAGTCATAACAGCAGTTTTAAATTTATTTGAATATAAATTTGAAAATAAAAGGAGTATTATTTATCTTAAAATAGATAAGTGGAAAAAATCAGCTAATTAAAATGTAAGAAATAATTTAAAATTAATGAAGCTATATACTAAATAAGCATAAATGAAAGAAAATTATGTTATAAAGACATTTTAAGTAGTGAGCATATTTTAGAGAAGCAAGAACTAAATGCTAATTTAACCACAATAAATGAATTTGTCAGTAACAGAATCAAAACAAGTAGGTTAAGATACATATATGTAAGATTCATTATCATATAATGCATTTTATTTAATTATGCTTCCCAATAAAACTGTTGCATTTTTAATTAAATGAATCTATGCTTTTACAGTTGTATGTCTTTTATTAGTAAAAAAAATTTAAAAAGTGTCTCAAATAAAATCAGTGCTTATTATGCATTGAAATATTGACCCCCCCTTATAAAAAACATTGACTTCCAGTATCTGAGAGTTGAACCCTGTTTAAGACAGAATATTATAAAAGCAAACAAGCAAACGAAATATTTAAGATGTATCTGAATTCTATTATAAGTATATGTACAAAAGAAGATCATTTTGACAAAAAGTTAGAAACTCACAGAGACAGTACAGTTTGAAAATGTCAACCAAAAGCCAACCCGATTGGCACTTTCAACTGCAATCTGGTCAGCGTCAATAGCAGATAAAAGGAGACAGCCAAGCACATGCACACATTTCTCAGACTTTCGGTAGCCTTGGAAGCCATGAGTGGTCTCTCAGTAGGCCACTTACACCTGCTTCCTCACCCTCCCCTGACTCCTATCCACTACCCTACACTTTCCCCTACAGGTGAGCCATTCTTGGCAGAGACATTAAGGACTGTCAATAAGAATATCAACATTCCATAGATACACACAGATCTGAGACAGGGATATTTTACATAGCTATCAGAGGATATGCTTAAAATAGTTTATTCTTGCTCATCTAGTCCCTACATCTAAAAGAAACTAAACATTTTTTCTCTATATTTTCCCGGTATGTTTTTATGGCCAACATATATTTGTCATCTATTTTATTCTTTCCTGCTATATTATTCTTCCCTCGATGCATTTTCAGAAACCCTTTGCATTCTAATATCAAAACTATTTTACCTAAGGAAATTTCATTCTTGGATTTTTGTTGTTGTTGTTGTTGTTGTTGTTGTTAGGGGTACGAATTACACACATGTTTACCACATATTTACCACACAAATTGCCACATATTAGTAGCTAGGAAAAATCTTCTGATGTCCGATATCTGGTTCCCAGTGGGAAATAGCACAAACCTAATCTTTATCAAGTACAGGATTGAATGAGTAAATTTAATTTCCACAAGTAATATTTTGGAAAATATTAACACAATGCAATTTGAATTATAGAAAATTATTAAGAGATATGAGAAATGAAGACTAAGAGAGTAATGAGTAAGAGAAATGAAAGAGAGGTCAGTAGGTAAGATGCTTGCCTTGTACTCTGCTGATCCAAGTTTAACCCCTAACATTCCTAGAGTCCCATAAGATAATACAAAAGGCAGGGTGTTTGCCTTTCAAGCACCCAACCAGGGTTCAATCCTTCTCAGCTATCTATCATGAATGATTCCTTATCTAGACTACAGTGAGAAGTAAGCTCTGAGAATCATTGAGTGCGGCCCATTATTCCCAAATGCTGACCCAAA
The DNA here is from genome assembly GCF_029834395.1 of Sorex fumeus. NCBI lineage: Eukaryota > Metazoa > Chordata > Mammalia > Eulipotyphla > Soricidae > Sorex > Sorex fumeus. The sequence continues at coordinate 29,977,444 of NW_026606064.1, forward strand.
ATAATTGCTTGTATCCCATACAGTATTCTAAGCCTGCCAGGAGTAAGTCCTGAGCATCACTGACCATGACCCCCAAAACATGCAGAAAAAGAGTCAAGAGATAATGTGAAAGGAAGATAAGGGGGAAATATATTTTTATTTCTCCTTCTCTAATAATATTTCTTATTATGAAGATGAAGGAAAACCTGCCTTATCAGATTGACAATTATATACTAGACATTTTAAATGTCATGAATTCTTCATTCTTTTGAATGAAGGCAAAGGTGTCAATAGTATTTCTTATTAAAATTCAGAAAAAGATTCTGAATTTGACATATGTGACATAAGTTTGATGATATGCTCAAAGTTGTCGACAGAAAGCTGTTTTTTAAAATGTCACTGGGTTTTTTATGGATTTCATTGAGTTTTTAGATTACTTTAGCTAGCTTGGGTTTTAACAATATTTTAATTTCCACTCTTTTGTAAATAAGAACTTTTTATTTGCTTCTATCTAATTTGTGTATTTATTTTTCTGATGTATTCAGTACCTAAAGTGTCTACCCTATACTGAAATATATTCAGGTTTTTTGTTATTTTTAAGCTGTGGTAAGTGGTAATATTTTCTGTGTCATATCTTGAAACTTTGCTACATTAATTTGAAATAATGAAATATATTTGCAGTTTGTACACTGTCCATGGTCCATGGTCCTCCCGTTATTCATCGATTTGCTCGAGCGGGCCCAGTAACATCTCCATCATGAGACTTGTTGTTACTGTGTTTGGCATATCAAATACATCACAGGTAGCTTGCCAGGCTTTGTCGTGTGGGCAAGATATTCTCGGTAACTTGCCAGGCTCTCCAAGAGGGGCAGAGGAATCGAACTTGGGTCAGCCATGTTGGCTTCATGCAAAGCAAATGCCCTACCGCTGTGCTATTGCTCCAGCCCCTGCAGTTTGTACAAATTAATTTATTAAAACTGATTTTTTTGGTTCTTTTAACTGTGTTCTTTAGGGATTCTATGTATTAAATAATACATCTGCATAAAGTAACACTATCTGCACTTCCTTTCCAGTCTGATTTTCTTACATTTTATTTTGTTTTTGATTATTCGATTATGAAAGAACCACAAATACTAACAGAGCATTTTTGCCTTGCTCCTGAAGGCACTGTTTAAGGTTTGGAATATAACTCAAAGGACTGGAATGTGTGCTTTGTCTCTAGGACTCCTGATTTCAATCCCAAACTATTTATTCCATCAAGTACTTTTGGGAATGACTCCTAACATTAACAGATATAACCCTCCTAAAACAGAAAATAGAAAACACTTTATTTCCATTGTTGCTAATTTATATCAGTACGATGTAGTTTAATAACCTCATTCAATTAACAAAGGTTGCTGTCATTTTGCCATTACTTTGACATTAGAATATGGAGATAATTAGATTTAATACTTGACTTCATTTTTGCTTTATAATATGTAAGCCGCTAATTCCTTCTTATGGGATGGAAACTATCTAAACTAATTCTCTAAAATATAATTTCTGATAAGGTTTCATTCAACTATTACCTGTCCCAATAAGTTTTGGAGGTAGTGGAACATCCAGTTAATCACCTCAGTTCTGCAATTGTAAATTCTCCTAAGGCCTTATTTTAAGAGATTGAATTATTCTCTACAATTTTTTCTTATACATTTGTAAGCATACAGTATATGGCCTCTTGACTTTTCTTAACTTATCTGTCTAGGCACATTTGTAGCTTTAAAGCACCTTATATTTAAAATCAGGAATTCCTCTATCTGGTGCGGGGAGTTGCCTGCTTATACAGGGTCCTCAAGTGGATGTAGCCCTAGGAGCTGCCTCAGACAGAGGGCCAAGAATACTTGGCATAGTTCTCTGTCCCACTATCCCTAGTACGTGGAGTAGTCATTATGTTGCCAACCCAAGCCTATAGAGAAGTTAATACTTCACCACTTCCAGTTTGCAAGAGAAGTTAATGAGAAATGGATGTATTGTGATTTTGTGGCATATGTAGGAAATTACACCTTTGACAAATCACATATGAATACAGGAACGGTCAGAGTGTTCTTCAGTGTACTTTGTTATTATTTCCACTTTGTTCTTATTTCCAGTTACTCATCTAAGTAACATTGTTTTCATTATCTTATGCTTTCTGTATTTGTTATGATCAAGGAAATGTATGATCTTGGGAATATGTTTTTTTGCAGTTACAGTGGATGATTTTACCTACCAAGTTCCTGATAGAGATGTATAAGAGGCTGTCTGAAATAAAGATCAATGTGGCTATTGCATGAGAACTCAGCTCTCTCAACGACTTGTATATAGTTTATTTGATTCCCACCTTTCCTCTTGACCCGTTCGACTGTCGGCTGGTCCGGCAATCTGGAAACCTAAGTTAACTTCAATGGCCTGGGTGCTAGATACTCTTTCAGAGCCAGCAATTTTAGAAGAGTGTCATGTTTCATGCTTCTTTGTTCTAATTGTTTTAGAATTTTTGTCTACAAGGATGGGATGGGGATGTGGGTATTCCCAGTGATGCACCGGGCTTGTTCATGTCTGAAGTCAGCATTCACTCCTGAATGTTCAGGTGAGCATATACGGTGCCGGGATCGAACCCAGAACAGCCACATGAATGACAAGCTTCCTACCTGCTGTTCTATCATACCATCTCTATTCTCTTAGAATTTTTAATACTATAGTTCTATATTTACACTTGAATTTATAAATAAAGTCTGATGACAATCAGAGCATGTGTGTGAGCACTCAACATATGTATTGATACAAATACATAAAGAGATAGACTTTATATATACTTTGGCATATATATATATAACATAAGGAGACTATACATATGCATACATAAATACACATATATGCATATGAGTGCATATATACATATGAACAGAGAGAGATGATTCAGGCACAATAGCTACCTTGGTAAAATCAGAAACTCAGGCGCTTACATGATGCAGTAATAGAATTGTATTTTGTATTACATACCAATCATGAATCTTAATTTTGGATGTTTGGAAAATTGTCATAATTCACAGAAAATTTTGAGGGGACATTAAAATACAATTCCATGAATTTAATTTTAAAGTCACAAGAAATTTATTTATGTTAAATAGTTAATGTGCTAACTATTTTTATAAACAATATGAGAATGATCTGGTGTAAATGTATAAAGTGAATGTTCTGAATTAATTTTTAAAAATATTTTAAGTAATACATACTATATATACATTTGTGTATAAATGTTTATTTGTGTATTTATATGCATTCTATATAAATATATTTCCATATAATATAATATAATATATAAAATAAAGAAATATATATTTAAATACATAAATATATAAACATATATATATACATATAAAATGGAATACTTATTCAACTATAAGAAAAACTTAAATCTTTTAATTTACTACTACAGGGGTATAACTAAAGAAGGAAACAGAAAAAAAAGACTAATAACAGACTTTGGGAATCAGGATATAAAACTGATTCTGCTAAGCAAAAGGTTTAGGAGTGGTTGGTAGGAGAATCATAGATTATGGTGGAGGGACGCTAACAGCCTGGAGGCAGGTGTGGTATAGAAACATAGCATAACTGGGTCATAACTGGTAACAATATTGTAAATCACATTATATAAATTAAAAAGTTGAAGGAAAATATTCATCAACTTTTCCAGTAACCATATCAACAAAAAGATAACTCTCAAAATTAAAAACTACAAAAAGAAAAATGTTTGAGATTGTGTATTTTGAAGTCTGCTATTTTCTAATATACTTTGAGAATAAGGAACTACTTTTTTGATAATCAAAAATTAGTTTGTAGAAAACAACCATTAAATACTATGCTTAAAATATAACATTAATAAAATTTTATTAATATTTTATAGGCGGGCTGGAGTGATAGTGCAGTGGGTAGGGCAACTGCCTTGCATGTGGCAGATGGGGGAAGACCCGGGTTTGATTCTTCCGCCCCTCTTGAAGAGCCCAGCAAGCTCCTGAGAGTATCCCGCCTGCACAGCAAAGCCTGACAAACTACCAGAGAGGTATTCGATGTGCCAAAAACAGTAATAACAAGTCCCACAATGGAGACGTTACTAGTCAAGCAAATCTATGAACAATGGGATGACAGTGCTACAGTGCTATTTTATAGGCTAGAAATGTCAGCAAAAGTATTTATATGCAATCTGTATATTTATGTTAGTATTTAATGATCATTAGACACCAAATGTTTTATTAGTAATAAAATCTAAATTAAACACCTGTTTATATTTAGGCACTTCAACAGTGTATTTATCACCCCTCTTATTAGAAGTGATGCTTTCTCATTTTATATTTTTCTTAAACTTAAGCATCTCATATCCCTCTCAGTCTATGAATTACTTAGTTTTAAAGGAACATGATGAATTTTTTACCAAGGTAGCAACATTAACTATTTTGTCTCAGTGTATTAATTTGTCATCTTCAATTGCCATAGCATGATTCATCAGACACTCAGACATTCTTGGTCAGGTTGTTATTAAATATAAATTACCTATTAATTTCTAGAAATCCAAGAGTAAGAGAGAGTACAACTGTTTTTATTCATTTGGTTTTGAATGTAACCTTACTTTGTTTCTAATTATTCCACATACAAATGATTGTTGAGTAATTATCTCTCCTTCTGAATTATTTCACCTAGCATGGTACCCTTTCATTTATATCTATAGTGTAGCAAAATAGCTGGTCTTTCTTGTCTATATGTCAATTAATATACATATATTATGAAATTAAAATAATTGCTTTTTGCAATTAAAATCAGTATAAATTCGGGTTATTTATATAAAATTAAGCATAGTGCAATACAAAGGAAAACAAATTACTCACTTGAAAATGAAGAATAAAAATATTTACTTTGTGTTTTTATTTATTTATTTATTTATGTTGGGGGTTGATCACACCTGGTTGAGCTCAGGGCTTACTCCTGACTCTACACTTTGTGTTACTCCTAGTGATGCTCAGGGACCACATGGGGAACTGAAGATTAAACCTGGGTCATTTGCATGTAAGACAAGTGCATACTATCTCAAAGGAACCAAAAATTCTCTTTCTAGTTACACCGATAATCTAACCATAATTATGAGGAATTGATGTAAGTGTAAATAGAGTAAATAAAAGTCTTTCAGCATTTATATTGCAAACCTAATGCCCCAAAAGAGAGAGAGACAGAGACAGAGGCAGAGAGAGACAGAGAAAGACAGAGAATTTAAGTACTGGGAGGAAAACTGGGGACATTGGTGGTGGAAAATGCACACTGATGAAGGGATGGGTGTTGGAAAATGATACGATTAAAATCCAATTATGAACAACTTTGTAACTGTATCTCTCAGTCATTCAATTAAGAAAGAAATAAAAATTAAAAAATAATAAATAATTGAACATTCTAAGGGTGACTTCAGTTAGAAATATACATCAGAGAAAATGCATTAGACAAGCAAGTTTGGATCTTTTAAAACTCCATTTTTGACCATCCTAGTCAAAGTGTTCTATGCATGTCCTTCCAATTTGGTCTTTGCTAAAAATTGCCTTTCTGCACATATCACTAAATTTTTTTTAAGTTCATGCAGTTTTAAAATTCGTCACTAATCAGCATAACATAATCATCAGTACTGCTTGAATTTTTCAAGCAGAAAGAGTATCTGGTCATCAGATGAACGTATTTAAGTCACTGCTTAAATACTCTAGCAGAGAAAAATCAGTTCAGGGTTAATTATGTCGGTGATCTTAACTATTATGTTATTAGTCTACTTGTCTTTTCAAAAAGAGGTGTTGTCTATTTATTTTTTCTTTATTTTTAAAAAATGAAAGGCATGTCTTTTTATTATCTTTTCCCAATCTCATGGTTTCTCTCAAATATATAAAGTGATGTGGCTGAATGGTAGTATAATACATCCCTTTTCTAAATATAGCAGGATATCACTGACACTTCATGTAAATTATGGCAACTGAATGCATTCCTAAATCCCCCTCAATTTAATTAAGTTTTCTCTTAGGTCAGACTGTATATATAGAATTTCTACGTGTTCCTGAAGAATAGAGATATATGTGCTATACAGGAGTCAGCATTTATCCTGTGTTCTAATTCAGACCTTTTGTTAGACAGAGAAAAATAAGCAAAAGTGGCCATGTATCTAGTAATCTTGAATTATTAGCTGACTTTTTCCAAATTAAAAAATATTTTAATTTTTGTAATTACAACAGAATTTAATATCTTAATTTAAATATACTTACAAAACATTTCTCAGCAAGTAAATTAAGTAAATATGGGTAATATATTATGCTTTGGGATATTTTTTAAAATGTAAAGATATAGAAATGAATTCATTATTTGAGAATAATCTCTGAATCAATTAATTCTGTTTGAAAATAAAGATAAGAAGCCTTGATCTGTATAGGCCATAGGGAAAATGCACTGTCAACCGTCTGTTTATGACACAGCTCATTGAGAAGATGCTATAGACAGAGGAATGGTTCCCTGAAAATATTTCAATGTCTTTTGATGCCACGCATAATAATTACTTGCCTTGAAAAAGGTCTTTAGAAAAACTTTCTCTTATAATGCTAAATCTTATAGAAGAATTTCCAAATATTAAGGACATTAATGACAGTTTGACAAAACATTAAGGACAGTGTGGCCCACTGCTTTATTAGAAATATAATCCATCATGATCAGAACATTTGACAGCAGTTGCCCTTGCAAGCCAAGTAAAATTTATGCATTACAACTGTTGGAATACATAACATTGAAACAGGAAGTTGTGGTCGTAGAAGTGAAGGATTATCTAAAATGAGTTTTATTGTAGAAAGTAGACTATAGACTTTACATGATGGCCACTCAACACCTCTATTGCCGACCACAACATCCAAAAGGAGAGAGAGAACAAAAGGGAATGCCCTGCCACAGAGGGTGGGGCAAAGGTTAGGCTGCGGGTATTGGGAAGGATACTGGGATTATTGGTGGTAGAAAATGGGAACTGATGGAGAGATGGGTACTTGATCATTGTGTGACTGGAACCCAAGCACGAAAGTTTATAACTCTGTAATTGTACCTCATGGTGATCTACTAAGGTAAAGATAAAAGGTAAAGGCCCTCCCGTTGTTCGTCGATTTGCTCGAGTGGCCCAGTAACGTCTCCATTGGAGATTTTGTTGTTACTGTGTTTGTCATATCAAATACGTCACGGGGAGCTTGCCAGGCTCTGCCGTGCGGGCGAGATACTCTCGGTAGCTTGCCGGGCTCTCCGAGAGGGGCAGAGGAATTGAACTCGGGTCAGCCATGTTGGCTGCGTGCAAGGCAAACGCCCTACCACTGTGCTTTCGCTCCAGCCAATAAAAAAATTTTTTTTTTAAGTTTTATTGGAGAGAATACTTCACATTGAAGAAGCCATTATCTTACTCCTCTAAAGGACAGTTTAAGTTTAAGCAAAGTGAGTCAGCTCTAGCTTAACATTTATAAATTTTAAGCCTGAGTAGATAAATAGACAATAAAGTGAATGTTTCTTATAGGCTACAGTATTTTAGTCTGGTTGTTCTAGAAAATGTAAGAATTTCATTATGTATGTGAATTTTTCTATGTGTATATGCATGTATATATATGTACACATATATATTTGTAGACATGTTTATATACACAATTTTTTATGCTTCATTTGTCAAGGAATTTAGGTTGCTTATTTCCAGTTTGGAAGAACTGTAAGAGCAGGCAAGGCAAAATAGTTATATAAATTCTTCAAGTGAACCAATATTTTTTCTATACTAAATTAGTTCATTCTCTTGGGAAAAAAATGTAATAGCACAAATTATGCTTGTGGTTAATATTTAAGAAAATTTTAAACTCAAAGTATAACTACCATTGTTTCTTCCAACCAATATAGATAAATAATCCACTTAGTTTACATCATTACCAGCTCATGATATCCTCAATGTCCTAAATCATCTATTTTAATAAATATTAGATGCCTACATTTCAGTTTTAATTTGAATTTTATGATAACGGTTTTTGCATATGTCTTTTGCTTACTGGCCATTGATCTCTTTTGTATAAAATGCTTAAATGTATTTGCATAAAATGCTCTTTTGTATAAAATGCTTAAATGAGTACTTTTGAGTACTTTTGACTTCCTGTTACTATACTTACAAATTTGATACATTTTGCTAATATGTTTTGATTAAACACACTTAATGCACATCAAGCATCCAATTATGTCTTGCCTTGAGCTTCCTTAGTACTATCTTTTAAAGATGGAATCTTTCAATTTAAAAGAAATTGAATGCATAAATATTAATTGTGGTTTATGGTTTTTATGTCCTAATAAATAGTTTCTTATACCAATCGATGTAAAAGTAGTTTTTCTACATATTTTGTCTAATAGTTTGTTTCTTATACCAATCGATGTAAAAGTAGTTTTTCTACATATTTTGTCTAATAGTTTGTTGTTCTAGGTTACGTGTTTAGTTCCATGCATAAAAGTAATATTATGAATAGTATAAGGCAAGGTTTTAGTTAATTTTAAATGTCTCAATAGGTGAATACATAATTGATACAATGAACTTTTTAAAAAGTTTTATTTTTACCATTTGATTATCTGTATTTTAAAAAATTAGCAAAAATTAAGAAACTTAAATACTATATATTGTTAACTATGTTCTTGGGTAAGTGCTGGAAAACTTCTTTAGCATAATAGTAATTTTTAATTCAATTAGTAATAAGGTAAAAAGGTAAAGGTAAAGGTAAAGGCCCTCCTGTTGATCGTCGATTTGCTCGAGCGGGCCCAGTAACGTCTCCATTGGAGACTTTGTTGTTACTGTGTCTGGCATATCGAATACTCTCGGTAGCTTGCCGGGCTCTCCAAGAGGGGCGCAGGAATCGAACTCGGGTCGGCCATGTTGGCCGCTTGTCAGGCGAACGCCCTACCCGGCTGTGCTATAGCTCCAGCCCAGTAATAATGCAATCTCTAATATTTTTCTTAAAATAATATTTTTAAAAACAATATTATTTGTACTTTGTGTACTATTTCAAATTACTCTGCTAATTCCTCCCAATAACTACAACTTTTTATATTATAGTAAGTTTTAAGATTGAATTTGGGACGATCACAATCACAATTACGACAATCCTTTTATTCGTTAATTGCCTCGAGCAGGCCCCAGTAACGTCTCCTTTGTCGTAGCCCTGAGATTTTTTAAAAAGTGCCATATTCAAGGCTCTTTCAGAGTTAGGAGAATGAGACCCATCATTGTTACTGGTATTTGACATATTGGGTACGCCACGGGGAGTTTGCCAGACTCTGCCGTGTGGGCAGTTAAATTCGGTAGCTTGCCAGTTTGTCCAAAGTAGAAATGAGATAATAAGATGTCTGGGAGCTGGGTTTTATAGTCTCTGAGTCTTGGCCATTGATGGGATTACACGGTGCCAGGGGGGAAGTTGGTGGGTGTGACCCCCGCCTACTGGAATTTGGAGGATCTGGGTGGAGGATGTCAGCCCTGATCCGAGTAGGCCTGGAGATCTCAGCTCTGGAACCCGCGTGCCTTTGTTCCTCTGCCAATACCTTCATGTGTACAGAGAGTGGTCTCAGCATGGTGGTGGCTGGTTCTGGAGGTCTTCGGCTGCTGGAGCCCTGCTCGGGGTGGGGAGGAAAGCTCAACCCTCTCCCTTCCAAGGGGCCCCGGCAAGGACAGCCAGGCACAGGGGCAGGAGACTCTGTGATGTTCTCTTCCGGGAGCTGGGTTTTATAGTCTCTGAGTCTTGGCCGTTGATGGGATTACACGGCCAGAGGACCAGTTGGTGGGTGGGACCCCCATCTACTGGAATTTGGAGGATCTGGGTGGAGGATGCTCAGCCCTGATCAAGGTTCTGGCAGCCGAAGACCTCCAGAACCAGCCACCACCATGCTGTGACCACTCTCGGCACACATGAAGAGGCAGAGGAACAAAGGCACGCGGGTCCTGGGGCTGAGATCTCCAGGCCTACTCGGATCGGGGCTGAGCATCCTCCACCCAGGTCCTCCAAATTCCAGTAGGCAGGGTTCACACCCACCAACTGGCCCCCTGGCGCCATGTAATCCCATCAACGGCCAAGACTCAGAGACTATAAAACCCAGCTCCCGGAAGAGAACATTGCAGAGTCTCCTGCCCCCGTGCCTGGCTGTCCTCACCGGGCCCCTTGAAGGCGAGCGAGTTGAGTTTTCTTCCCCACCCCGAGCAGGGCTCCAGCAGCTGACGACCTCCAGAACCAGCCACCACCATGCTGAGACCACTCTCTGTACACATGAAAGTATCGGCAGAGGAACAAAGGCACGTGGGTCCCAGGGCTGAGATCTCCAGGCCTACTCGGATTGAATTTGGGACAGATAACCTTTATTGAATATCCCAATTAATGTATATGGTGTATCTCTCCATTTATTTTAAAGTTATTTAAGATTTTAGCACACATTTCAGTTACTAATGATAAATGGTGGAAATATTTTGTTAGACTTTACTATTTTCATGCTATTTCAAAAGATAATTTACATATTAATATTAGTGTTCAATAGGAAAACATTTTTTACTTCTTATAATGATTCTATTTTTCATAAACCTATTGAAATCTGTAATTACAGCAAGTTTTTATTGCTTCTACATAATTTTCTATGTACATAGTTATGTTTACTTTATGTAAAAGAAAAATCAGGTCAAGATGTACATATGGGGTGACAACTTTTCAGGTTGTTTCCAATTATCCCTGGAATTTATAATATTCTACCTTTGTGTGATCTGACTCAATTCTACTGACTGTTATCTAGAAGAAATGATGAAAAATACATTCTGATGGCAGGTTATCAATGAGGATGGTAGATGTCTGCCTCATGTTCTCCTTTTATGTCTCTGTTTTTGTGAAATGCTGAATTTTATAAAGAGATGATGTATGCTGGCCCTAGAGTCAGTAAACAAAAGATACTCTCAATGCAATGGTTTTCTAGGGACTTAATATTATCATAGAACACATTATATATTGGAAAATAATAAACTTTGAGATGACTGAAGCCCAAGGTAGCACTCAATATAGTTTTGTGGCAGTCTAAAGCAAGAGCTTACACTGCCTACAACAGCTTTTCTTACAAACCAGAAATTTTCAATGTGGATGTAGAAATAAATTTGCTGTAATTACAAGAGCCAACATTACTGTAAGAAGGGACCCAAACTTTAAACATAAGGCAGATTGAAGAAATCTGTGGATATTGATGGATTAAAAACTGTGACTTGCAGTGGTATTACAGTTGGAACTTTGCCTGAAAAAAATATTATTAACAGCTTTGTAAATTACAGTACTAAATAAAAATGAAAAAACAAAACCAAAAAACCCCAGAATTCTCTGTTGTTCAAACAGAAAATCAAAGATGTGTGTTATACTATTAAACAGATATATTTACAGAAAAACACAGATACAAAGGGTAGCAAAATTAAAATGATTCTAAAAACAGAAAGTTAATGCTGACATAGTAACAAATAAAAAATACAATCCTCTCAGCTGAGGTTTCATTTCCTGAAGTTTTATTTAGCAGTGGTTAGATGTTCTTCAAAAACAGTGTGTAAAATGTAAAATATTATGCATATGTAAATATTCAAATAAACAATAAGTATCTTTAAATAAAATGTCAATATATCTTGAAATATTGATAGCTTCCATTAAATTATATGGTTATTTTTTATGGTATTATAATTAACAGTGTTTTTTTTTTTACTTTTCTGACTTATAAATTAAGCCTTATCATAGATACTTGTGTTTGGAATAAGATTAAAAAAAAACTGCTACATATAGGGTTTAGAGTTACTTAGAGTTTCAAAGATAAGCTGGAAAACTTGGAACAAATCTCCATGTATAGGAGTGCTGTTGTACTCACACTGCTAGTGAAATTGCAATCATTTAAGTGGTTCATTTTCCCCAAATATTCAATAAATATCAAAGAGCAATGAAGAGAAGACCAAAGGCTAGCTCCAGGCATATCTAACACACTTGCCTTTTACTAAGATAGCAAATTTGACTTGACTGATGACTTCAGTTCGTCTTTATCAAATGACTGAACCTGAACTTTTTTTTTTTCCTTTTACGTCTGGGGCCACATCTGGCAGTGCTCAAGGCATACTTTTGACTCTAGTCTCAAGGATTACACCTGGAGGTGATGGGGCACAATATGGAAACCAAAAATCACAATGTCACTTTCCCTCTTTCATAACAAAAATAACTGAAGAAACTATTTTAGAAAGAGTGAAAAAATGTATGTATTTATAAAATGAAAATGGAATATCTGGACCCAATATCTCAAGACCAACTATGGTTAGTTCTTGATGTAAACATCAGTTTTCCCATATTTATCTTTAAGTATAAGGTTCGTCTCCTTTTCTATACATAAAAGTTTTTGAATATAAAAATTAAACAGTCAAGACATTTATTCTATGTATTAAAAAAACTAAGGCAGTCAGAAATAGAATACTGAGATCAAAATTGTTATAAATTATTAAACAAAATGTTTTAATGTTGTATATTTTGTTTCATCTCTATAAATAGAGGAAGAAAAAGCTAAACCAGCATAAGTTGTGTGTGTATCTAGAACCTTATTCTGTAGAATGCTATAATTCGCTACTTAAGCACCACTGGAAATGTATACATGATGTTCTTTAGAGTTTCTATTATGTGGTGTGAGTTCCTACTTACAGGAATTTATTTCTTGAGAAAGAACAACTTAAAATCATTATATCCCTTGGAGTTGGGGTGAGTACAGAGGGTAGGGTGTTTGCATTAAATGTGGCTGACGTGGGTTGTCCTTGCCTTATGGTCCCCCTTGGCTACCAGGAATGATCCCCCAGCACAGTGTCATTATTAAGTCCTTAGGATTTACAGGTGTAGTCCAAAAAACAAAACAAAGCAAAACAAAACCATGATGTTCCTTTTCCTCTTTCCACAATGAAAGTAAATTGAGGAAACTAATTGTTAAACGGAGAACAACTGAATATATTCATAGAATAATATGAATGTATTCAAGAGCAAAATATATGTTTGGTAATTTATTAATCCTTTGTTTTAAATATAAAGTTAAAAATACTATGTACAGGGTCTTGAGAGGTAGTTGTGGAATATTATGTGGAATATCTGGACTCACAACCTGCCATCCAGTATGTTCCCCTCCCCCACCCCCACCCTGACAGAAGTAATCTCTAGTGGAGAGGCAGGAGTAATAATCCCTAAATGCAGAGCCCTGAGCACCACTGTTTATGAGCCCCCCAATAAAGTAAGTATACATACTATTAATTTGAATTTTACTTGGTCATGCTTTAACTGTTAACTATAGAGGATATTGTACTAGCTTATTTGAATATTATATTATTAAATGTGTATAATATAGCTGAGCCAAGAAGTTGTTTGTATGTTTGTTTTTCACTGAAATGGACTGGTTATGAATCTGTCTCCTCAAATATGTTATCTGGAAGTCAGCATGCAAGCTACATAATTGGGCCTTTTCTAACCTGAATCAGTCACTATAGAATTGAAACCTCTGATAAAAATATTCAACTGAATTTGGAAGTAATTTTATCCTCAAGGGTGGGCTCTTTGACTGCAATCCATGATTGGGTTTCAGAAATCCTTAATAACTGACAGAACCTGTTTAAAGAAAGGAGGGTTAATTCCAAAGCTCCTCATTTTTCAGATAAATCTTTTCTGTTATGCTCTGACCTTAATCATTGTTGAAAAATAAATTAATATAAATTTTATTATAATATCAAGAATATTTATGTAATTAAATAATAGTTGCACACATTAAATTATATATTGACTTCTCTTTTCTAGTATTGTGACTACTTTAATTGAGACAAAATATATAAACCATGTTATTGAAATTATCTTTCATAAATACAATTCAAAGCTTGTAACACAGAAAATAATGTTGGTTCTCTCCTGTTATCTGTCTTTGAATCTTTGCATCTCTTCATGCAAATAAAAATACTTACCAAGATCTCATATCTTGGCTGACCATATACTACAATAAACAAGAAAAATATGTCTCTGCCATTCCTAAAAATACATTCTACTTTGATATATAGAATATTGAGTAAATGCAACACAGGAAACAGAGTGTTTTATTGAATAGAATGGGAAATTAATTTAATTTGGCGGAAGTGTTGAAAACTATCACTCTTTGAATGATTAACTGAAGTCTGTTATAGATATAGCAGGGTTTACAACAGTTTTCCAAGTCTAAAACAGCATGTGCTAAAACTGCAGTGTCACATGTAGGAAAATCTCAAACTTACTCATATCTTTTTGAACAGTAAGAAATAAGTTTTCAGGGTACCTTAAATATCCAACCCACACGCAGAGCCTGGCAAGCTATCCGTGGTCTATGCCAAGTAGACCAAATTGATATGCCAAATCCAGTAATAAATGGATCTCATTTCCCTAACCCTGAATATGCAGAGTCGAGAAGGATATGGAAGGAGAGGCTGATAAAACACCAAGGCAGACATAGGCTGCCAAAACGCAGAAAAACAAAAATGATTGTCTGTACTTTTAATGCTCGTACACTGGCATCTGATGCATCCATTGAAGACCTTATGGTACAAGCGCGAAAGATCAAGTACGACATCATTGGTTTGACCGAAACGAGAAGACATCAATCCCATCATGCTGTTTTCGACACTGGAGAAGAACTGTTCCTTGGAACATGTGATAAAAGAGGCGTCGGTGGTGTTGGTATCCTTGTCAACACAAACTTAGTCACGAGCATTGATTCATTCGAATGCCTAACAACCCGAATCGGATGATTACACTTGAATAAATGTGGCTCACTACCGGCAGTTTCTATCTTTGTTGTCTATGCAAACATCCAGTTATGGTGAAAGAGAAACTGAGAAATTCTACATGGAGCTGGAGAAGTTCTATAAAGAAGATCACACCTTCTACATGATCATTGTCGGTGATTTTAATGCCAAGATAGGACCAAGAAGATCAGTCGATGAACTCCACATTGGAACCCATGGCCTGGAATGGAACCAACAGGGTGACAGACTGTCTGAGTTCATCATGTCAACCAAAACCTTCCATGGTAACTCACAATATCAAAAGGCTGAATCTAAACGTTGGACATGGGAGTCTCCCGATGGACGGTTCCACAATGAAATAGACCACAACATATTCAATCGGCGGTTTTGCCTAACCGATGTTGCTGTTGTCCCAAAATTCCAAACGGGATCAGACCACCGTCTTCTTCGTGCAAAATTCTACCTCACAGAACGAGGAGAAAAGAATGCAAGGTTTAAGAAGAGGACTCCCAGAACAACCACCAACTGGGAGCTCTTTGGCTCTATTGCGGCAACATGGGAAGATGCCATCATTGACAACATTGATGAGTAATACGATCGAATGATTCAGCACCTCCATGATTGTGCAAGGAATGCCAAGAGAGGGATAACCACAAAAAACCGTCTTTCTTCGAACACTCTTGAACTTATGTGCCAATGTGGCTTGGCACATGCCTCAGGCAACCACAAGTGAACATCCGAACTGGCAAAACAGTGCAGAGAAGCCATCAAGGATGACCTCAAAAACAGGAGAGCAGCAGTACTGGTAGATGCAGCCGAAGCTGGGAAAAACATTCGTAATGCCCGCCTGTCCTTCACCAACTACAAAACCAAGATGACTGCCCTCCGACATCATGATGGATCTATCACATCTTCCAGAAGGGCAATGGAGAAGATTATTCATGACTTCTACTCAGATCTCTTTAATAGCCATATCCACTTGCCCACATACCACATACGACATGATGGATATGTCGTTCCCAATGTTCTCCCTTCCAAAATCCAACATGCCATCTCGTCGGTAAAGAAACAAAGAGCACCTGGCCCAGTCAAGATCAGACCTGAACACCTGAAGAACTTACCATCAGTACTCATCAATACATTGGCTCGACTCTTCACACGCTATATGTCTGAATGCAAGGTTCCATCCCAAAGGAAAACCATCAGGACTGTACTACTATACAAGAAAGGAGACATCCACGACATTGGCAACTATCGCCCAATCTGCCTATTGTCTGTCATCTACAAACTATTCACTCGAGTCATCCTGAATAGGATTAGCAGAACACTAGATGAAGGACAACCATGTGAACAAGCTGGATTCCGAAAAGGATTCAGTATCATCGACCATATCCACACAATAACCAAGCTTATTGAGGTATCTTGGGAGTTCAAGATGCCACTCTGTCTAACGTTCATTGATTTAAAGAAGGCCTTTGATTCTGTTGAGACGGAAGCGGTCATGGAAGCCCTAGCCAATCAGGGCGTACAAACTCAATACATCAGGATCCTTCGTGAGCTCTATTGTGGATTCACTACCAAAATCTCACCATTCTACAAAGAAGTAATCATCCATATCAAGAGAGGGGTTCGGCAGGGTGATACCATTTCACCAAAACTCTTCAGTGCCACCCTCGAGAACATCATGCGATGACTGGAATGGGAAAACATGGGAATGAAGATAGATGGTCGGCAACTACACCACCTCCGCTTTGCTGATGACATCGTTCTAATAACACCAAATATCAGCCAAGCGGCACAAATGCTGAACGACTTTGACCGTGAATGTGGAAAGGTCGGACTACAGCTGAATCTTAAGAAGACAATGTTTATGAGAAACAGCCTCGTTCTGGACGCTCCATTTGCTCTCAACGGAACCACCATCTCCGAATGTAACAGTTATATATACCTAGGTCGAGAAATCAACATGATGAATGACCTGGCACCTGAGTTGTGCAGGAGGAAGAGAGCAGCTTGGAATGCCTTCAAGAACATTGAAGAAATAACTAAAAGGATAAAGAACCTCCAGCTACGAGCACATCTCTTTGATTCCACTATTCTTCCTGCATTAACATATGCCTCAGAGACCTGGACCCTACGAAAACAGGATGAGAACGCTATTCGGGTCTCTCAAAGAGGAATCGAAAGAACTATGCTTGGAATAACACGATTCACTCAAATGAGAGATAGAATCCGGAGTTCTGATCTTCGTCAACGCTCAAGAATCAGGGACGCTGTCTCATTTGCCAAGACATCAAAAATCAGATGGGCTGGACACGTAATGAGGTTTACAGACAACCGCTGGACTAGAGCCATTACTGATTGGATTCCACGGGACATCAAAAGATCACGTGGACGCCCACCTATAAGATGGTCAGACTTCTTCGTCAAGACCTTAAATGATCGGTTTGAGGCTCTGCATGTTCCTAGAATGAACAGATACCATTGGGCTACGCTAGCACGCAACCGGGATGAATGGAGACATTACTGGCACCCACTCGAATAAATCGATGAATAACGGGAATTAAGTGAAGTCAAGTGAAGAAATAAGTATAAATTGGTAAGGTTTACTCTAAGAATCCTTAGTGATTCTTTAGTCTGTACGGAAAATTTAGCCTTTTTTAGCATAGTTAATTAGAATATTGACACCATGAAAATGGTTAATCTGAGATTATGGGATAGGTTTTTGTTGTTTTTAATTATTCTTAAAAATGAAATAAACAGAAAAATCTTAAATTAAGATTTTGTATAGGTTGCTGAGCTTTGAAAAAATAAATAACTATGAAGAAGCAGTTGTAATATATGAAAAGCAAAAGCAAATTACCCTTGTGATTGATCAAGCAAAAGTATCAACGCAACTTTCCAGCACCTGCTTAAGTATAACAAAGTGAACTCAATTGCAATTTATAATGCTCATTGAGCCACAGTTACTGTACTATTTCCATGATAAATTAAAATGTTCTTTTCAATACAATATGGAACCATAGTTATATAGTCTTCAATATACTCTAAAATAGAAAGTCAATTTCAGAAATTTGCATTATGATGATAATACAATGGAAAAATTAATATTTAACTATTTTTGTGTACTATTAGTCTAACTGGGCTGGAGCGATAGCACAGCGGGTAGGCCAACTCGGGTTTGATTCCTCTTGATAAATTAACGAATAATGGGAGTACAGTGCTACAGTGCTATTAGTCTAACTACTTCATAGTGCAAAATTCTATTGGAGTGGTTAGATTTGATATATTTTCAGAGATTAAATTCTTTACTTTTATATAATAAGACTGGATAGAGAAACATTTTTTATTTATGTAACATTTGTGCTAAAGTTTATTTCTTCTACCACTCCTATTGCTGCAAATTTACAGAGGAAATGAACTATAACACCTGGACATGTTGAGAAGAAAGGCAACATTACCTTTCTTGGATTCAGGTAAAGTTTCGATAACACCTGGACATGTTGAGAATAAAAGCAACATTACCTTTCTTGGATTCAGGTAAAGTTTTTACCGTTCTTCATCAAAATCTATTATCTCTATGAGATAATAGGAACCAGAGTAGGCAAAATGATATAAATATTGGGTGGAGTTGCTGTTTAAGCTGCAATAGCCTGAGTTTTTGTGATTTCTTACAATTCGAATAAAATCATTAGAGAGAGAGTACAAAGGCTAAGGAGCTTGCTTGCATGTGACTGACTCTGTGTTGTTTCTCAGAAATACATATGATCCTTGGAGCACCACAGGATGTAATACCTAAACACAAGCCCAGACTCAGCCTTGAACACCACTTGGATGAGGCTCAAAATTACCCCAACCGCCCCCCCCAAAATAAAAATAAGCTATTTTCACAAATATTTCTACAAAAGCAGGATGACCAAGCATTGTGACAAAATAAATAAAAGAAATCTAGAAAATATAATTTATGTATTGTCTGTTTGGAAGTAAACATATATTTATATAAATGATGGGCTGGAGTGATAGCACAATGGTAGGGTGTTTGCCTTGCACGCAGCCAGCCCAGTCAAGCTGGGTTCGATTCCTCTGCCCCTCTCAGAGAGGTGGCAAGCTACCGAGAGTATCTCCCCGTACAGCAAAGCCTGGCAAGCTCCCCGTGACGTATTCGATATGCCAAACACAATAACACCAAGTTTCATAATGGAGACGTTACTGAGCCCGCTCGAGCAAATCGATGAACAATGGGAGGACAGTGTTTGTTGTTTGTTTATATAAATGAATATCCAAGTATTTATATAATTACATATCCATATATTTATATAAATTTATAGTAGCCATACATAGATATGCCTACTATACTTTCTATACATGGATAGAAAGTACATTCTACTTTCATAGAACAAATTGATTTATTTTCATATTCCCTTCAGTGAATTCACTATTTATTTGGTTTAATATTACATTCTGTTCTTTTTTTAACAATATATATTATTGTTTCTACTTGCCATTGACAACACTAGTCTCTTTCAAAATTTGATAATATACTTTTCATTTATTTAATTGTTTGCTTGTTTGGGAGTCACACTTGGTGATTCTCAGGAGTGATTCCTAGCTCTGTGCTCAGAAGGTCCTACCTGCTGGACTTGGAGGAACATATGCGGTGCTAGAGGACACTGGGTCTGCTCTGGGCAAAACCAGCATGCTACCTTCTGTGTTATGGTTTAACCCTTGCTCAGCTCCTTTTGTATCAGTTGATTCTATCAATCTTATATTTTTTTATCTCTAGTTCCCCCCCACCACATGTGGGCCACTAACAGTGCTCAGGTCTTACCCCTGGTTTGTGCCCACGGATCAATCCTGTCAGTGCAATTAGTGCCATAGCCGCTGGTACAAATAGAAATTGGGTCAGTGACCTTCAAAGCAAATACCATGACTTCTGTATTATGGCTCCAGTAATTTTGTCTTTTCTTATGACATATCATTTGTAACATAAGATAAAGAACAGTTTCAGCCACTGTGACAAGGGAACTTCATTTCAGTCATCTTAAGATTATCTAGTTCTATACATGTCCTTCCACCCTCTCTTATTATTGAGATTCATGCCTCATCACATTCTGAGGGCAACAATTTTAATGGTAACTTTAAATTACCCTCACGGTCATCCTTTACTATTTTGACTTAATTTAAATAAATTAGAGACTAGCAAGTTTTAGAGGATTCATATTTCCTGAAAATAATTGTCATTTCTCATACAAGAATGCTTTGATGGTTATTTTTTAGTTAAATTGACCTCAGTCATAAAAGATTGACATCTTTTCTCTACTGAGGATTCTTTCACCTATGAAAACTTGAGCATGAATACTGTCCTTAGGCTAATAATATCAGTTGCAAAACAAAAGGTAATAAGGACAGAGGGTTTGGTGCTTGAGAAGTTTGGGTCTGAATCTGTGTTCTACTATCTATTTATTTGAGGACTGTTTAATAGTTATTCATTTCAAATACTGGAGATAATGGACAGTGGATAGAACACTTGCATTCACGTGGTCAACCCTGATTCTATCCTGGTCACTCGTGGTGCACTGCAAGCAGTAATTTCTGACAATAGAGCCCCCCCCCCCGAGTAAGTCCTGACCATTTCCTCACACCAAAATAGTTTTATTTTGTTTTTTGATTTCTTGGTTACTTATGTATCAGATTAAAATGGTAATGGTACTGATTTCATAGATTACAATTATTGAAGCAAGAAAAGTCCATGAAGTGCTTAACACATCGTAATTGTTTGAAAAATAATTGTGTTGCTAATATATATATATATAGTTTATATATTTGCTTACATATATGTTTATATATCATGGATATATATAAAATGTATGTTGGAATACATAAGAAAGAGGACTTCTTCTTCTTCTTCTTCTTATTATTATTATTATTACTACTACTATTTTATTGACTCACCATGAGATATACAAAGCTATTCTTGATTGGGTTTCAGTTATACAATGTTTCTACACCCATCCTTCCATAAGTGTACATAAGTGTACATTTCCTACCACTGATATCCCCAGTATCCCTCCTGCTACCCCCTCATCACCATCAAGCCTGCGTCTATGCAGATATTTTTCTTCTTTATTTATCTCTGTCTCTGTCTCTATCTCTGTCTCTGTGTCTGTTTTTCTCTTTCCCTCTCTCTATCTCTCTCGCTCTCTCTGTATCTTTTTTTTCTTTTAAATTTTTTTCCTTTTTTTTCTTTTTATTAGTGAGACATCACAATTTTTTTTGCTTGGGTTTCAATTATACAATGATCAAATACCCATCCCCCCAGCAGTGCCCATTTCCCACCACCACAGATCCCAGTATCCCTCCCACCACCCATCCCCCCCATCCCATCCCACCTCTGTGGCAGGACATTTCCTTTCTCTCTCTCTCTCTCTCTCTCTCTCTCTCTCTCTCTCTCTTATTGGGTATTGTGGTTTGCAAAAGAGGCAATGGGTGACAATCATGTTTGGTCCATTGTCTACTTTCCGCATGCTTCTCCCATCCTGGGAGGATCCTCCCAACATCCTTTATTTGGTGCTCCCTTCTCTATCTGAGCTCCCTTTTCCCCTAGCATGTGCAGCTGGCCTCCAAGCCATGGAGTAAAATTTCTGGTACTAATATAGCCATTCTTGGGTGTTAGTCTCCTATTTTGTTACTTTATGTTTCCCAGATAAATGAAAACTTTCTATGTCTGTTCCTTTCTTTCTGTTCTCTCTGTATCTTGGTCACTGTTTCTTTTGAGGTGCAGAAGCTTCTTAGCTTAATATAGTCCCATTTGTTTATCTTTGATTCCACTTGCTTGACCACTGGTGTTTTATCTTTAGAAATGCCTTTAACTTCAACATTATTCAGGATTCTGACAATATTTTCCTCCATGTACCTTATAGATTCGGATCTGAAAACAAGATTTTAATTGAAAACAAGACTTTTAATTGATTTTTATCTGACTTTTGTTTGTGGCGTTAGAGAGAGGTCTAAGTTGACTTCATTACATGTAGCTGTCCAATTTTCCCAGCGCCACTTGTTGAAGAGCCTTTCCTTACTCCACTTCACATTTCTTGCTCCTTTATCAAAGATTAAGTGATCATATATTTGAATGTCTGTCTAAGAATTTTTGTATCTATTCCATTTCTCTGTGGGTCTGTCTTTATTCCAATACCATGCCTTTTTAAATTACTGCTACTTTGTATTACATATTGAAGTTGGGAACGGTGCTACCTTCCATCTCCCCTGACACCCCCAATCCCAAGTATTGCTTTAGCTAGTTATGGTGGGTTGTTGCTCCATATGAATTTCAAGAATGTTTGTCTGTTTCTTTGAAAAATTGAAAAAACAATTCAAAGTCAAAAAATTTCTGTGAAAAATACAATCCTTTTATGGACAAAATTGAATCTGTATATTGCTTTGGGGTGTACTGCCATTTTGACAATACTGATTCATGAGCAGAAGATGTGTCAGCACTTCTTCATTTTTTATTTCTTGAAGTAGTGTTTCATAATTTTCCTTGTACAGGTCTTTCACTTTTTTAGTTAAGCTGATTCCGATGTCCTTGATTTTCTCATAAACATTGTTTTCATGAGATTTAGCTATAGTCTGACTTTTCCACACTCATGGTTGAAGTCGGCCAGCATTTTTGCTGCTTGGCTGATGTTTGGTGTTATTAGAATTATGTTATCAGTGCAGCGAGGTGGTGTCGTTGTCAACCATCTATCTTCATTCCCATTCCTTCCCATTCCAGTCATGGCATGACATTCTTGAGGGTGGCACTGAAGAGTTTCAGTGAAATGGTATCATCCTGTCGAGCCCCTCTCTTGACATGGATGATTACTTCTTTGTAGAATGGTGAGATACTGGTAGTAAATTTATAATACATCTTACAGAGGATCCTAATATGTTGACTTTGAATACCCAGTTTGGCTAGGGCTTCAATGACCACTGAATTTTAGGCATGCTGCTTTTAACAAAGCTGACTTACCTATCTTTGCATCTATGATTCTTAAATTCTAGTTCAGATACAAATAATTAGCAGGCGGATTCTTGGTTAGGAAATACAATTAGCACAAGAATATCAAGACATTAATCACCTTGATAGTCTTCAAAACATTCATTTACAGCTAAGAGGAAAATAAATATACCAAGCTTTGTGACATAAAATAACATTGGAGATCTGAAAGATGTGAATATGACAGGTAGATTATCTATAAATACAACTTATTCCGGGAAGATTGTGGTGAAAACCCAAAGGAACTGAAGCTAGAAAAAGATAAAGTAGAGAATATTCTTCATTTTAGAGAGTATGAAATAGTAATATCTCTTGGAAGAAGACTGTTCACTTTGTCTTCCCTTGGTGCAAGACATTCATTTTGATAGTTAATCTCTAGAGAATGCATTTTAATTTTGTCCTCGTATCTTTTCATGAATATCCTAAAAGAAAACTGTACATGGTCTTGCTTGGCAGTATGAATAAATATTATAAATAAGGGATGATTCTGAAATAATTTCGCAGTTTAATTTGATGGAGATATTTGTCTTGTCTTGACAATCAACACTAAGGGCAGCCATCAAAATCAAGTCCTTAGGTTCTTGAACTAGAAAGACCCAAATTTAATTTTTGACACTTATTTTGTTTAAGCAATGTGACCCTCAGGAGGTCATCTTAACGTCCCCAAACAATTTTATTGAATAATATTAATTATGCAGTTATATAATGTATTCAATGTTTATATAAAAGCAACAATGGCAGTGATAATAATACTTACAAGGTAATTGCTATATGCCAGGCACTCTTCCAAGCATATTTAGAATTCACAACAAACCAATTATAGCAGCACATATAATTCTTTTGGTAGATTTAAAGTGAGTAAGTTGAGGCAAACAGAAAGTAAATTAAATTAAAACACAGGCACTCTGGTCATTGCTTCTGAGCTTTCAAACTCTGTTACACAGAATGCTACGAAGGAGTATCTGTTCAATAACTACTGTGTTCCTCTTTTATTTTCATAAAATCACTTAACACTGAATATACTTAGACTTTGGAGGTACACAAGAGCTCCTCTCCTGAATTTGAATAATCCTAATATGTTGCCAACTTGCCAAATGCTGTCTCATTTAGATTTCATGCTCCGATGAAACATTTTCACGTTGATTCTCAAATTCGTATTTCATTTTCTATGTAGAAAGTGTCGTAGCTTTTGTTCATTTATTTTAAATTTTCTTTGAGCTTTGAACACTTTGAAAAAAAAATTTCTAACACCTAACTTACTTATCTGGATTCTTTCTACTGTGTGAATGGATAATAATAGACTTGGATATTTACATATCATGCCATTTCAATCTGTACCACTTTTCTTTACAGTGTTTCCTTTCAGTGTCTGATCCATACTTGTTTATATTTTCTTTTTCCTAACTTAATTTCACACGTAATCACTATCACTCATTTCTTTATTTTTTTATTTATTTTTTAATCTTGATTACAGAAACACCATGAGTACAGTTGTAGACTTACAAATTTTTGTATTTGGGATACAGTTATAAATTGATCAAGTACCCATCCCTCCACCAGTGCACATTCTCCACCACCACTAATCCAAGTATCCCTCCCACCCCCCATGCCCCCATCAAACCCTGTCTCTGTGGTAGGGCATTCCCTTTTGTTCTCTCTTTCCTTTTGGGTGCTGTGCTTTGCAAAAGAGGAATTGAGTGGCAATCATGTCCTGTCTATAGTCTACTTTCAGCATGCATCTCCCATCCTGGGCGGATCTTCCCAACACTCTTTATTTGGTGCTCCCTTCTCTATCTGAGCTGCCTTTACCCCTAGAGTGTGCAGCTGGCCTCCAAGCCATAAAGTAAACCTCCTGGTATTTATCTTGGATATTCTTGGATGTTGGTCTCCTATTTTGTTACTTTATATTCCCCAGAAAAATGCAATCTTTCTATGTCTGTTCCTCTCTTTCTGATTCATTTCGCTTAGCATGATACTTTCCATGTAGTAGCACTTGTATGTAAATTTCATGACTTCATCCTTTCTAACAGATATAGAGTACTCCATTGTGTAGATATACCAAAGTTTCTTTAACCAGTCATCTGTTCTTGGGCACTCAGGTTTGTTTTTCCAGATTACAGCTATTGTAAACAGTGCTGCAATGAAGAAACAAATGCAGATGTCACTTCGACTATATTTTATTGTCTCTTCAGGGTATATTCCCAGGAGTGGTATTGCTGAGTCAAATGATAGTTCAATTTCTAGTTTTCTGAGATTTGTCCATACTGTTTTCCAAAAGGGCTGAACCAGTCAGCATTCCCACCAGCAGTAAATGAGGGTCCCTTTCTCGCCACATCCGTGCCAGCACTGGTTGCTTTTGTTTTTTCGGATGTGGGCCAATCACTGTGGTGTGAAATGATATCTCATTTTTGTTTTCATCTGCATATCCCTGATGATTAATGATGTAGAGCATTTTCTCATGTGCCTTTTAGCCATTTGGATTTCTTCTTTGGGAAAGTTTCTGTTCATTTCATTGCCCCAATTTTTAATGGGGTTGGATATTTTCTTCTTGTGGAGTCCAACTAGTACTTTGTATATCCTTGATATCAACCCCTTGTCGGATGTGTATTCAGCGAATATCCTTTCCCATTCTGTAGACTGTTTTTGTATTTTGGTAAGTGTTTCTTTGGAGGTGCAGAACTTCTTAGTTCAAGGTAGCCCCATTGGTCCATCTCTATTTTCACTTGCTTGGCCAGTGGCGTGACATCTTTGAAGATAATTTGAAGATAGCTTCAATGTCATGGAGGGTTTTGCCAACTTTGTCTTTAATGTACCTTATGGATTCCAGTTTGATGTTGAGGTCTTTAATCCATTTTGATCTTACTTTTGGACATGGTGTTAGGCAGAGTTCTGAGTGCGTTTTTTTGCATGTAGCTGTCCAGTTTTGCCAGCACAATTTATTAAGGAGGCTTTCCTTGCTCCATTTCACACTTCTTGCCTCCTTATCAAAGATTAGATGATCATATGCTTGGGGGAGATGTCAGTATATTCAATCCTGTTCCATTATTCTGCAGCTCTGCCTTTGTTCCTGTACCATGCTGTTTTAATTATTACTGCTTTGTATTAGAGTGTGAAGTTAGGGAAGTTGATTCCTCTCATTTTCTTTTTCCCAAGACTTGTTTTAGCTATTCGTGGGGGTTTATTGTTCCATATGAATTTCAGGAGTGTTTTCTCCATTTCTTCGAAGAATGTCATGGGTATTGTAATAGGGATCACATTGAATTTGTACAGTGCTTTGGGAAATATTGCCATATTGACAACGTTAGTTTTCCCGATCCATGAGCAGGGGATATTTTTCCATTTTCTCATGTCCTCTTTTATTTCCTGAAGTACCTTTTTGTAGTTTTCTTTGTACAGGTCCTTTACTTCCTTAGTTAAGCTAATTCCTAAGTACTTGATTTTCTGGGGCACAATTGTGAAAGGGATTGCTTTCTTCATGTCACTTTCTTCTTTCTCACTATTTTAGTACAGGAAAACCTGGACTTTGGGGTATTGATTTTATAGCCTGCAACTTTGCTATACATGTCTATTGTTTCTAGGAGTTTCTTGGTAGAGGTTTTAGGGTTCTCTAAGTATAGTATCATATCATCTGCGAATAGTATCACTCATTTCTTTAGTGAGGATTTGTAAATTAATTTTTCCTTGATAAGGTACCCATTCTTTGAATTTTCTCTTCTTATTTCTGATAACAAAAAGCATTTAAAAATATATATATATATTGTGTGTGACATATGCTACTTCATGACCCCATATTCCTTCCTTATCCCTGATTTATTTTGAAATATGTGAAGAGTTTTCATGCTCATCATTTTATTCTACAAATATTTCAGAAAACAGATTTTGCAGCACCTGAAGAATATGTATAGATTTTAGGCCTCGGACAAACTTAAAGGATTTGTAATATATATGGATGACACAAAAACCGTTAGTGAAGTTTCCTGAAAATATGAAATGTATTAAACTGTGTCTTAGCAATTTGAGAAAGTTAAGAAGGACTAAATTAAGTTGTTCTAAATTGTATATTATTTTCAAGAATAACCACTTTTACTAGAAAAAAAAGATATTTGCAAGTTCACTGAAATAATGTGCTTAGCTACAAATAAGCATTGAATTTTCACATTCTGCTTATGTATTTGGGGATTACTAGAAAATTATCTTTATATTATAAGATTATATTAGAAGATTATTATAGAATATTAGAAGATTATTTCTGATTTCCTTTAAAAACTCAGCATGATTTGATAATCTAAGAAATAATTTAAAGAAAGGTGGGAGATTCCACCTTTATAAGAACTATAACTCTTGAACAAAATAATAAGCTCTGAAATGAGGACTGCCTGAAAAAGCATTCATTTTATGATATATGACTAGAGTTTGTAAAAAAAAATTCATAGCATAATAAACTAATTTAAGAGCAATTGTTTTCTAGATGTTCATTATCCATTTTTAAATGTGCAATTTATTTAAAACTATATTTATTGATTTTTAAATAGCTAAATGTTATTCAATTGTGAGAATAGAAAAAGTCAAATATATAATATAATCCCTTTTTTAATGATTGTGACTAACATGCACATATATATATATATATATATATATATATATATATTGCTTTTTGGGTCACACCCGGCAATGCACAGGGGTTACTCCTGGCTCTGCACTCAGGAATTACTCCTGGTGGTGCTCAGGGGACCACATGGGATGCTGGGGATCGAACCTGGGTCGGCCGCATGCAAGGCAAACACCCTACCCGCTGTGCTATAGCTTCAGCCCTGCACTTATATATTAAATACACATCAACACATCACTTGATCACTTGATCCCCTGTTATTCATCGAATTACTCGAGCGGGTGCCAGTAACGTCTCCATTCATCCCTGTTGCGTGCTAGCGTAGCCCAATGGCATCTGTTCGTTCTAGGAACATGCAGAGCCTCAAACCAATCATTCAGGGTCCTGATGAAGAAGTCTGACCATCTTATAGGTGGGTGTCCACGCGATCTTTTGACGTCCCATGGAATCCAGTCAGTAATGGCCCTAGTCCAGTGGTTGTCTGTAAACCTCATTATGTGTCCAGCCCATCTGATTTTTGATGCCTTGGCAAATGAGACAGCGTCCCTGATTCTTGAGCATTGACGGAGATCAGAACTCCGGATTCTATCTCTCATTTGAGTGAATCGTGTTATTCCAAGCATAGCTCTTTTGATTCCTCTTTGAGAGACCGGAATAGCATTCTCATCCTGTTTTCGTAGGGCCCAGGTCTCTGAGGCATATGTTAATGCAGAAGGAACAGTGGAATTGAAGAGATGTGCTCATACCTGAAGGTTCTTTGTCCTCTTAGTTATTTCTTCAATGCTCTTGAAGGTATTCCAAGCCACTCTCCTGCGCAACTCAGGTGCCAAGTCATTCATCATGTTGATTTCTCGACCTAGGTATATATAAATATTGCATTCGGAGATGGTGGTTCCATTGAGAGTGAATGGAGCGTCAGGAACAAGGCTGTTTCTCATAAACATTGTCTTCGTAAGATTCAGCTGTAGTCTGACCTTTCCACACTCACGGTCGAAGTCGGTCAGTCAGCATTTGTGCCGCTTGGCTGATGTTTGGTGTTATTAGAATGATGACATCAGCAAAGCAGAGGTGGTGTAGTTGCCAACCATCTATCTTCACTCCCATTCTTTCCCATTCCAGTCATCACATGATGTTCTCGAGGGTGGCACTGAAGAGTTTTGGTGAAATGGTATCACTCTGTCAGTCCCGGCAGGCTCCCCAGCCACGAATATGAGGAGTGTATGTGGGTCCTGGGGGTGTTTGCAACCCAACAGTGTGAAAGTGGCCTAGAGCTCAAAAGAATGGAGCCCTGACTGTGTGCAAGAGCCCCGGATTTGATCCCCAGCATCAGCAGTTCCCCGAGCACTGCTGGAAGTGACGTTAGCACCAAGGCAGGAGTGCCCTCCCAGCACCACGACCCACAGGCCAGCCCTCGGCCTCACCGGGTAGAGCTTCTGGTTGTAGCCACAGAATGCACACGAGTAGTTGTCACAGGACGTGATCTTGGAGCCCAGGGTGAAGACGAGCACGCAGATGGTGGCCAGGTGCATGAAGACGCACATGTTTAATCTGAGGTGCCCCCACGCACTTCAGCTGTGGGGTCCTGGAGATTGCATACTTGCTGGTGGGAGCTGGGGTTCACGGTGGTTGTGCCACCAGGCTTGTGCTCAGCATGTCGGGGCCGTGCTGGGGATCAGATTTGTGGCTTCACCTACCCGTGATGTATTTGATATGTCAAACACAGTAACAATTGTCACAATGGAGATGTTACTGGGCCCCACTCCAGCAAATCGATAAACAATGGGAGGACAGTGACAGGACAGTGACCTCCTGCAAAGGCAGATACGCTACGGCAACTATGTCCTCCAAACTCCTGGCTGACTCACTTTTGTATTACGTTATTATTAGGAACTGTAGCACAGCAGATAGGGCATTTCCCTTGCTCGCAACAGACCCGGGTTTGATTCCTCTGTCCCTCTTGGAGAGCCCAGCAAGCTATCGAGAGTATCCTGTCCGAACGGCAGAGCCTGGCAAGCTCCTCATGGCATATTTGATATGCTAAGAACAGTAACAACAAGTCTCACAATGGAGATGTTACTGGTCCCCGCTCAAGCAAATCGATGAACAATGGGAGGACAGTGCTACAGTGCTACATTATTAACATTTTTATTAGTATTAAAAATAGAACTCATGCTATTATTATTAAAAATAGAACCAGCCACCACCGTGCTGAGACCACTCTCCACACGCATGAAGGTACCAGCAGAGGAACACAGGCATGCGGGTCCCGGGGCTGAGATCTCCAAGCCTGCTCGGATCGGGGCTGAGCATCCTCCACCCAGATCCTCCATATTCCAGTAAGCAGGGGTCACACTCACCAACTGGTCCCCTGGTGCCGTGTAATCCCATCAACGGCCAAGATCCAGAGACTATAAAACCTAGATCCCGGAAGCTTATTATCTCATTCTTGTTTTGGACACCCTGACAGGCGACCCAATGTAACCTGCCCACACAGCAGAGTCTGGCAAACTCCCCATGGCTTACCCAGTATGCCAAATACCAGTAACAACGATGGGTCTCATTCTCCTAACCCTGAAAGAGCCTTGAATATGGCACTTTTTTAAAAATCTCAGGGCTAGGATGAAGGAGACGTTACTGGGGCCTGCTCGAGGCAATCAAGGAACAACAGGATGGTCGTGATCGTGATCGGTATCACCTTGCCGAACCCCTCTCTTGACATGGACAATTACTTCTTTGTGAGATCCTGGTAGTGAATACGTAATAGAGCTCACAAAGGATCCTGATGTATTGAGTTTGTACGCCCTGATTGGCTAGGGCTTCTATGACCGCTTCAGTCTCAACAGAATCAAAGGCCTTCTTTAAATCAATGAACGTTAGACAGAGCGGCATCTTGAACTCCTGAGAAACCTCAATGAGCTTAGTAATTGTGTGGATATGGTCGATGGTACTGAATCCTTTTCAAAATCCGGCTTGTTCACATGGTTGTCCTTCACTTAGTGTTCTGCTAATCCTATTCAGGATGACTCGAGTGAATAGTTTGTAGATGACAGACAATAGGCAGTTTGGGTGATAGTTGCCAATGTCATGGATGTCTCCCTTCTTGTATAGTAGTACAGTCCTGCTGGTTTTCCATTGGGATGGAACCTTGCATTCAGACAGGTAGCGTGTGAAGAGCCGAGCCAGCGTATTGATGAGTACTGATGGTAAGTTCTTCAGGTTTTCAGGTCTGATCTTGACTGGGCCAGGTGCTCTTTGTTTCTTTTCCAACGAGATGGCATGTTGGATTTTGGAAGGGAGAACATTGGGAACGACATATCCATCATGCGGCATGTGGTATGTGGGCAAGTGGACATGGCTATTAAAGAGACCTGAGTAAAAGTCATCAATAATCTTCTCCATAGCCCTTCTGGAAGATGTGATAGATCCATCAGGATGTCGGAGGGCAGTCATCTTGGTTTTGTAGTTGGTGAAGAAGAGGCGGGCATTACGAATGCTTTTCCCAGCTTCTGCCGCATCTACCAGCACCGCTGCTCTCCTGTCTTTGAGGTCATCCTTGATGGCTTCTCTACATTGTTTTGCCAGCTTGGACATTCGCTTGCGGTTGCCTGAGGCATGTGCCAAGCCACGTTGGCGAATAAGTTCAAGAGTGTTCGAAGAAAGGCGGTTTTTTTGTGGTTATCTCTCTCTTGGCATTCCTCCCACAATCATGGAGGTGCTGAATCATTCAATAGTATTCCTCATCAATGTTGTCAATGACGGCATCTTCCCATGTTGCCGCAACAGAGCCAAAGAGCTCCCAGCTGGTGTTCGTTCTGAGAGTTCTCTTCTTAAACTTTGCAATTTTTTCTCCTTGTTTTGTGAGGTAGAATTTTGCACGAAGGAGACGGTGGTACAATTCCATTTGGAGTTTTGGGACAACAGCAACATCGGTTAGGCAAAACCGCTGATTGAATATGATGTGGTCTATTTCATAGTGGAAGCATCCACTGGGAGACTCCCATGTCCATGTTTAGATTCAGCCTTTTGGAACTGTGAGTTACTATGGAAGGTCTTGGTTGATATGATGAATGCAGACAGTCTGTCACCTTGTTCATTCCATTCTAGACCATGGGTCCCAATGTGTAGTTCATTGGCTGATCTTCTTGGTCCTATCTTGGCATTAAAATCACTGACAATGATCTTGTAGAAGGTGTGATCTTCTTTATAGAACTTCTCCAGCTCCATGTAGAACTTCTCAATTTCTCTTTCACCATAATTGGATATTGGTGCATAGACAACAAAGATAGAAACTGTTGGCAGAGAGCCACATCTATTCAAGTGTAATCGTCCGATTCAGGTTGTTAGGCATTCGAATGAATCAATGCTCATGGCTAAGTTTGTGTTGGCAAGGATACCGACACCACCAACGCCTCTTTTGTCACATGTTCCAAGGAACAATTCTTCTCCAGTGTTGACAATAGCGTGATGTGATTGATGTCTTCTCGTTTCGGTCAGAACAATGATGTCATACTTGATCTTTCGTGCTTGTACCATCAGGTCCTCAATGGATGCATCAGATGCCAACGTACGTGCATTAAAGGTACAGACAATCATTTTTGTCTTTCTTCGTTTTGGCAGCCTGTTTTTTTTTGCCTTGGATTTTATCAGCCTCTCCTTCCACATCCTTCTCGACTCTGCTGTATTCAAGGTCAGGGGAATGAGATCCATTTTTTTTTACTGGATATGGCATATGAAGTAGACTATGGATAGCTTGCCAGGCTCTGCTGTGTGGGTGGGATGTTTAAGGTACCCTGAAAAATTAAATGAATGTAAATAAAAAGTTGCGCGGCCACGAATGTGGCCATGTGCTCCCAGGAGCTTGGTGTGATAATCTCTGGATCCTGGCCGTTGCTGGGTTTACACAGCAGTTGGTGGGTGTACCTCTCTAGCTACTGGCAGGTCCAATCCCAAACCGTGCAGGTTTGGAGATCTCAGCCCCGGGTCCCACACATAGAAAACTTAATATTCTAAGTTTTGTGTTCAGTTACTTGTACCACCACAAACAAACAAAAACCTTTTATTTTTAGTGTTAAACATACTAAATATGATTATTTGATCAATCTACAGTGTAAAGCAGTAGTAGAGAAAAAGATAATGGTATTAATATATTTTTTAAGAATTATCTATTATCAGGGCTGGAGCCAATAGCACAGTGAGTAGGGTATTTACCTTGCACGTGGCTGACCCGGGTTTGATTCCCAGCATCCCATCCCATATGGACCCCTGAGCACTACCAGGGGTTATTCCTTAGTGCAGAGCCAGGAATAACACCTGTGCTTTGCCAGGTGTGACCCAAAAAGCCAAAAAAAATCTATTGTTATTATTTTTAATATGGACCAAACACAACCTAGTGGTATAGGCCTGATTATTCATGCCCAGTCCCAGAGATGCAAAAAGGGCATCAGCTATATAATTAGAGTATAGGTCATCAAACTTTATGCCTTATTGTGCCATCTGTAGAAGGAGAAGCAAATTTGCAATATTACATGGATACTATAGGAAGACCGT
Organism: Sorex fumeus; assembly: GCF_029834395.1. Classification (NCBI taxonomy): domain Eukaryota; kingdom Metazoa; phylum Chordata; class Mammalia; order Eulipotyphla; family Soricidae; genus Sorex; species Sorex fumeus. Next base: position 30,010,477 of record NW_026606064.1, read on the forward strand.
CTTCAATAGTAGAGAATAATATGAGTTTTGATATGTTTGAATATGGTATCAGTTTAAAATATAATAGATTGTAATGCAATAGATTGTACCATAACTTGAGAATCATTCAGATTTATAAAGAAATGGAATAGATTTGTAATAAATAAATAAATTATGCCACTATTATTCCTTTTATTCATTTTCCTTCCACCATTAGTACAAATCTTTTGATTAGCAGTTCTAATAGAAAAGTAATATGTAAGAGTAAGTAAGAAGGTATTTGTTTTCAATTTTATATGAGTCAAGAAGAACTTACGATTTCTTTTGATTCTGAAAATCACACTTACATAGGAGAAAAATAGAGCAACCAATATTCTGATGGAGAGTAAATGAAAACTTTTATAAACTGTCAAAGCGATCACTGGAAAAGAGTAAGGAGAAAGATGTTTAATTTGCAACAAGAATTAGGCCTGTAAACTATTTATGAGTGATTTTAACAGAAGGATTTCAGCATATGGTGGAATTAGAAGACAAAAATTTTCCTTAATGACTATGATAATTAACTTGTAGCTATTCAACACTGAATAAATTATCACAGAAATTAATTTCATAATAACTGGAAAGGTTTAAGTAGGTCTGGAACAGTACATGGAGGTGATATGTAGATCAGCAGTGTTTACACATTTATTTAATACCTGGGGATCTTGCTAAAAATGCAGTATCAGACTCAGTAGATTAAAAAAATAAGATGTTTCCTTATTTATATTAAATCCCAGAGGCTCCATACAGCTGCTGACCCTCAGATCACATTGTGAATGAAAATATTAGAAAATGAATGCATAGTCACTTTACTACATAATGAATTGACAGTATTAGGTTCCTTTCACTGACTGTACCTTAGTTTTGCTGAGTATAACAGAACAGAATTGCTTGCTTGCTTGCTTGCTTGTTTTTAGTAGTAAATTTACAGCATCCTTTCTACTTTGACAAGTGAAAGATGATTCTTTACAAAGAGTCAGAGAGAGTGAAATTATGTTGTATGAAGTGCTTGTCATTGTATCCAAAGTGTCATTTTACATGCCCTGTTACTTATATCTTTCATGTTGAGATTTATTTCTAAGAATGGATAATTAGAAACTACTGTTTTCTCTAGCCTAACATTAATTTTGGGTAACTACTAATTTTCCTTATTTAATATTTTTATGGGGCTGGAGCGATAGCACAGCGGGTAGGGCGTTCGCCTTACAAGCGGCCAACATGGCCGACCCGAGTTCGATTCCTCCACCCCTCTCGGAGAGCCCGGCAAGCTACCGAGAGTATTCGATATGCCAGACACAGTAACAACAAAGTCTCCAATGGAGACGTTACTGGGCCCGCTCGAGCTAATCGACGATCAACGGGAGGGCCTTTACTTTACTTTACTTTAATATTTTTATAAAAAGGCTCATTATTGAGATGTTTGTACTTGCATGATGCCTAAATGGCAAATTAATTTTTTACAATTTGCATGTGTCAAGCAAGAAGTTAATATTTTGGGGTTGAAGAGAGGGTATAGTTGGAAGACACTTGCCTTGCACATTGCTGACCTAGGTTTAACCCCTACACTGCATATAATGACCAGAAACCTACCAGAAGCAATGCCTCAGCAAAGTCAGGGGTAATTTGGGTATGGCACAAAAACAAGAACAAAAAAGGAATATACAGATCATTCAATTTCCAAGGCATTTTGTTCTTATTCCATTCCCTTTTATGGTCATCATACCTAAAAAGATCATTTTTTAGTCAATGACTATAATTCAAAAGCTTATTAATCAATTGCATATATTATATGAACAGATCAAAGCACTTTGCCTATGTTAACAAATAGATTGAAATCTATATTTGTTTTGACCATGATTGAAATATTCCTCATGATCAACCTTTTTCATGTTACATTAATATAGTCACCTCGAGAACAGTGATATCTTTGAGACTATATGATTTATTAAATTCACTTTCTTTGGTGTATCTGGGAACTATAGAAGAAAAAGTAAAGCTTTTTTTTGAAAGATTTTATTAGAATAGAAAAAAATAATTATTCTCTTAACAATATTTTAAAGTTTTAAAGTTCGGACTTCCAAATAGGTTAAAACTTAAGGGTCTCAATGATAGTACAGGGGTTAAGATGCTTGTTTTACTGGAAACTAGCACTAGTTCAGTTTCAGATACTGCATACAATTTTCCAAGCACCACCAGAAGCAATCATTGAGCACAGAATCAGATCTAAGTCCTAGGTCTTTCCAGAAGTGACTACAAAACAAAAATAAACAATAAGTGAAATTTATAAGCAATGTATTACTATAAATAACTAGAAGTAAATGTTAATATTTTTTCAATGATAAAATCCTTAGTTTTATTTTATCAGTACATATTAATAATGTACTTATTGGTTACTATGCCAGTCTTCAGGCTTAGGATTTCATTAAAGTTCAAATATTCTGTATTCATCAATTTAAAAAGTATAAAAGGAAAACATTAAAAATACTAAAATATGTTCCAAATATTGGCACTTGTTTGCCAGTGTGCATAATAACTAGAAATAGAAAAGACAATTTTATTGGCTCTTTTCTCATTTTTTGTAAAATCATGATCAAACATACAAGAGGATAAGCTTCAGAATTTTTGCTCTAAATAATAAGGAAAATGTTTTCTTAATCATGAATGATGGAAGAGACTGAACTTTGGGGAATTTAGGATGACAGAACTTATTTAACATACTGGGAGAAAATTAGAACATATTTCTTTGTGTTTAAGTGTCAATCATGTAAAATCAATCCATGTAAACAAATAATTTCTTGTTGTCCCATTTATCTTCCTGACTGTAAAGGAAACTGTCACAAAACCATTTTAGAATACTTTGGGCTCAAGTTTTTGTCTCAAAATATAAAATTATCTATTAACAGCTGAATTTTATCACTAAAACATTTACACTTTTTTTCCATTTGTTTATCTTTTATTGTTATTTCAATGAAAACATAATAATTAAAACAACTCTGACATTCATAAATGATCATAATTTTGTTCAGGGTTGCATATTTCTTTTTTTTAAATTTTTTTATTAGTGAAACACCATGAGGTACAGTTGTAGATTTACAATTTTTTGTGCTTGGGTTTGATTATACAATGATCAGATACCTATCCCTCCACCAGTGCCCATTTTCCACCACCATGGATAATATCCCCCCCACCCCCATCCCCACATCCCCCCCCTGCTTCTGTGGCAGGGCAATCCCCTGTGTTCTCTCTCTCCTTTTGGGTGTTGTGGTCTGCAAAAGAGGCATTGACTGGCAAAAATGTTCAGTCCATAGTCCACTTTCGACATGCACCTCCCCTCCTGGGAGGATCCTTCAAACACCCTTTATTTGGTGTTCCCTTCTCTATCTGAGCTGCCCTTTCCTCCAGAATGCCTGACTGGCCACTAAGCTATGGAGTAATCCTCCTGGTGCTGATCTCAGCTATTAATTGGGTATTAATCTCATATTTTGTTACTTTATGTCCCCCAGATGAATGCAATCTTTCTATGTCTATCCCTCTCTTTCTGACTCATTTTGCTTAGCATGATACTTTCCATGTTGTACCACTTGTATGTAAATTTCATGACTTCATCTTTTCTAACAGCTACATAGTACTCCATTGTGTAGATGTACCAAAGTTTCTTTAACCAGTCATCTGTTCTTGGACATTTAGGTTTCTTCCAGTTTCTGGCTATTGTAAAGAGTGCTGCAATGAGCAAACAAGTGCAGATGTCACTTCGACTATACATTTTTGCCTCTCTGGGATATATTCCCAGGAGTGGTATTGCTGGGTCAAATGGGAGCTCAATTTCTAATTTTTTGAGAATCGTCCATATTGTTTTCCAGAAGGGCTGAACCAGTGGACATTCCCACCAACAGTGAAGGAGTGTCCCTTTCTCGCCACATCCACGCCAGCATCGGTTGCTTTTGTTCTTTTGAATGTGGGCCAGTCTCTGAGGTGTGAGATGGTATCTCATTGTGGTTTTGAAAACATTTTCACTTTTAAAGAAATTGGAACATAAAATTTACAGACAACTCAATAAAATTTAGTAGAAAATATAATTTATTTGGGGAAAATAAGCAGATGAATATTCTACCATAAATATAACTATATAGATACATAAAAGTGGCATAGAGAATTAGATATAAAATTATGACTCAGTATATAAAAAAAACCCATAGTAAGGTAATAACAAATGCCCACCAGTGATAGAAATAAAGACCATGAAAACTGTTATTCATTAGGAAGCTTGTCATTGGATGAGAGAATGGAGTAGATAGGTCAGGGAGACAAATTCTACATCAGTGGTAGAGGGAACTGATCACTTTGGAGGAAGACGGAGTTGCTGAAAGTAGGTAACAATGCCTGCCATAAGGACCTGAGTGACAGTATAGAGTTAGGGTGTTTGCATTGCACAGTCAACCCACACACATTCAACCCAGTTGGATCCTCTGCACCCCATGTGGTCCCCTAAGTACTGTCAGGAATGATTCCTGATGGCAGAGATAAGAATAGTCTGGAGCATCTCCTATTGTGACCCGACCTACAACCTACCAAATAATGCCTGTCACAGAGTCAGGCTGCAGGGTGGGAAAGTAACCAGGGATAATGGTGGAGGAAGTGGACATTGGTCAATGGATTGGAGTTAGGACATAGATGACTAAAATTCAATGATTATTTACTTTATAACTTTGCAATTCACAGTAATTTTATTTCAAAAAAGAAAAGATACTAGTATGATTTGATGTAATGTTTATTTGTCTGCATTGAGTTTTGAAGAGATCTGATGATAGGGAATTATTTAGGAGTATAAATTCTAGAACACTGGATAGTCCATAGACATGGCAGGATGATGGAACCAAAAATCATCTGGACCATAAAAAACAGTGGAACAAGTTAAGGTAAAACCTGAAGAACAAAGATTTAGAGAAAAGGATAGAAAAGCAGTGAGGGGAATGGAGGATATTAGAGGGGAGAATAATCAGAGTAAAAACATAAATTAATTAATATATTTACACAGAGGAAGATTATAATTTAATTCATGTCTCAGATTATTTCTCTTTATAAAAGAAGAAAATGCAAATATTAACATGGTTTATACTAAAAGTGATCTGTTATGCTTTTGGAAAAAGTTCTCTCACTATATAAACAGTTCACTACTAGTGTGTAATAAATATAATTTGCTTGAGATGCAACAAATAAGTTGCTCAATTTTTATAAATATATGTGTGCCTTACATTTAGTTTAAAGAGTCAATGTTGTTATATCTATGCTATGCTGTATATACTATAATGAACAGATAATGCTATTTATGTTATAGTGTAGATTGTAAATCATTCCAGTTTTTGTTAGATATGACCCAGTTTGGGATTCTCTTAGTTTATTAATTCTCTAAGAATGAATAGATTCTATAAGATTTGATTCTCTAAAATTCTCCAGTAGTCTCTGCCTATTAAATTCTATGAGATTCTCTAAGTCTATAGTATTCTTTAAGAATCTCTAAATCTATTCTCTAAGTCTACTAATCCATCTTTTACCTATATGTCCTTGTGCATGCAGTGCATGGTTTAGATAATTTCACCCAAACATATTTCCCCTCCCCCAAAAAAGAAAACTTACAGGAAAAAATCATTAGAAATTTTAGTTGACAGCTGAATGAATATTGCATGAACATAATATATCATTATATTTTCACATATATTTAATCAAATTTAGTTTTGACCAAATAGAAATTAAATATTTCATATAAGCAAAAATCATATCTATTTCTCAACATTCTTCAATACAATCCAAATTATTTCTTCTAAGATTTTCATAGCTCAGGTTAAAATTAATTAATCTTCAATATTTTGTTTTAGTCCTTCAGCAGTATAAAGCACTAGCACTTTTACTAGTGTCAACAAGAAAAGCAGGTTGCATTTTATGTTTCCTTCTTGAAATTATTGTGACTTTAACCATAAAGTAATCTATGATATAATTATTGATAAGAAGAAATCTTACAAAGTAACAGTATTTTGAAAGAAGGGAAAATCTTACAGTAATTTACTAAGTTAAATTAGGTAAAAAGGAAAATAGTTCAAATGCCTGCATTTTCTCAAGTATAGCATTCTGTCTGAAATGATTACATAGTCTCAGTCTTACAAAGAGAGGAGTGAAGCAAGCAAGAGGTGACTCGTTTTTAAGAGTATGATATTGTCAAAATAATCTTCCAAGTCAAGCACTTATAAGTACAGAATTTTAAAAAATATTTGATTTAAGTAAACACATATTTAGTAGTAAAATAAAACTAGAAATATCTTCACAGCTGCCAACATATGTATTAAATATGCTGTTAGTATGTCAATTTTCTACATTGGCAATTTTGGTCAACATTACAGATTCTAGAACATGGCAAATTAAAATAAAAATATCAACTTGTTTTGGTTGTAAATGTATATTATTTTCAAAACAATTTCAAGCAGAATATGAACTCAAAGAATTCAGAGCACATGTTTTACATGTGCTTTTACTTCAGAAATGTTACCTTTGTATGGTGATGTGGTATAGAAGCACTGACTCATAAATCATATTTTTACTCTAGTAAGCCAATGTTACATTAAAAACAAATTTGTAACTATCACCCTACAGTTTAGATTTCAGTAAATGACATTCTACCCCAGATAGTAGTTCTTTATAAAGGCACACAAATAAAACTAATAATAAATAGTAGCATGAAATCACATTATATTGCATTCAACAAAGAATTTACTACTTTTTACCAGTATCTTTAGTCACTACGTTTCCATTTCATGATGCCCAACTACTTGGAGACAAGTCTCATAAAATACTATCTCAACTGGTTCTTGGTTATACAACTTAAAATATATTCTTCTGTACAGCTTCCCACATATGATTTTTGTGTATGAGAAAAATATTGAATATAGACAAAATACTGAATATATTTGAATATATATCTTATACCTTCTGTTAATTTAAAGACTTAAATAATTAGGCATTTTACTTAATCTCTATGAATTATGAATAATTTATGTGTAATCTATCATTTTGTTTCCTTAAATTAAATGGTAAAATTGAATGAAAATAGTTAAGGGTAACCAATTTTATTAGCTATTAATCAATATGAATGACATTTCTGAAAAACATAATTATGAATTTGTAACATGATCTAAATTAGCATAATTGAAATAAAAGTGTCTGAATAAGCAGTGAGCAATTTTTTCAAGAATAGTTATAATAAGCATTTTGTGTAATATGTAGCACTGTCCTTCCATTGTTCATTGATTTGCTCAAGCAGGCACCAGTAATGTCTCCATTGTGAGACTTTTTGTTACTGTTTTTGACATATTGATTATGCCACAGGGAGATTGCCAGGCTCTGCCATGTGGGCGGGATACTCTCAGGAGCTTAATGGGCTCTCTGAGAGGGAGGAATTGAAAGCAGGTCGACCGCATGCTACTCGCTGTGCAATGGCTCCAGCCCATTGATAATTGATAATCATAAGAAGATAAAATAGGTCAGGTTTGAGTGTTTAGATGATTCCAGTTTTCATCACGAAAATATATTATTTTTTGTGTGTAATATAAATACTTTAATGTTATATAAAGATTGTCAATTATCTAGAAATATCATGTATGTATTGTATGTGTTCTTCATTTATGCAAAGTGTATCAGTTTTCTGGTCAAATCTACCACTGAAATATAAATTAAAATAACAAATCAGTAAAATTGTCCTCTGATTTATCTTTTTTTTTTTTGCAGAGGGGATCACACCCAGCAATGCTCCAGGGTTATTCCTGGCTTTGTACTTAGGTATTACTCCTCGTGGTGCCCAGGGTACCATATGGGATGACTGGGGATTGAACCCAGGTTGGCTGTGTGAAAGGCAAATGTCCTACCCACTGTAGGACCTTTTTAAAAGAGATATAAATCTGCTATATTTTTAAAGACATTGTCACTAGAGCTTTGCACTAAAAATCATGTATTTGAAAATTTGAGGGTTTATATAAACTTTAGTTTTTTATTAAAACCTGTTTTTTCAGCATTAGAAATAAATCAAACTGTTCTTACCTATCTTGGCATTAAAAGATCAGCTGAAGAACTTCACATCGGGACCCATGGCCTAGAATGGAACGAACAGGGTAAGAGACTGTTCATCATGTCGACCAAGACCATCCATGGTAACTCACAGTTCCAGAAGGCAGAATCTAAACATTGGACATGGGAGTCTACCGGTGGATGATTCCACAACGAAATAGACCACATCATATTCAATCGATGGTTTTGCCTGACCAATGTCGCTGTTGTCCCAAAATTCCAAACGGGATCGGACCACCGTCACCTTCATGCAAAATTCAACTAAACAGAGCGGGGAGAAAGGGCTGCAAAGTTTAAAAAGAGAACTCCCAGAACGACCACCAACTGGGAGCTCTTTGGCACTATTGCGGCAACATGGGAAGATGCCATTGTTGACAACATTGACGAGGAATACGATCGACTGGTTCAGCACCTCCATGAATGTGCGAGGAATGCCAAGAGAGAGATAGCCACAAAAAAAATGCCTGTCTTCGAAAACTCTTGAGCTTATTCGCCAGCGTAGTTTGGCGCATGCCTCAGGCAACCACAAGCTAAAGTCCGAGCTCGCAAAGCAGTGCAGAGATGCGATCAAGGAAGACCTCAAAGAGAGAAGAGCAGAAGTGCTGGTAGATGCGGCAGAAGCCGGGAAAAGTATTCATAACGCCCACCTGTCCTTCGCCAACTACAAGACCAATATAACTGCCCTCCGACGTCCTGATGGATCCATCACATCCTCCAGAACAACAATGGAGAAGATTATCTATGACTTCTACTCAAATCTCTTCGATAGCCATGTCCACTTGACGACATACCAAATTCCACAGGATGGATACGTCCTTCCCAACATTCTCCCTTCCAAAATCCAACACGCCATTTCGTTGGTAAAGAAACAAACAGCAGCCGGCCCAGACAAGGTCAGACCTGAACACCTGAAGAACCTGCCGTCAGTACTCATCAATACACTGGCTTGGCTCTTCACACGCTACCTGTCTGAATGCAAGCTTCCATCCCAATGGAAAACCAGCAGGACCATACTACTGTTGAAGAAGGGAGACATCCATGAATGACATTGGTAACTATCGCCCGATCTACCTATTGTCTGTCATCTACAAGTTGTTCACTTGAGTCATCCTAAATAGGATTGGCAGAACACTACATGAAGGACAACCATGCGAGCAAGCCGGGTTCTGCAAAGGATTCAGCACCATCGACCATATCCCAACGATAACCAAGCCCATTGAGGTTTCTCAGTAGTTCAAGATGCCACTGTGTTTAACGTTCATTGATTTAAAGAAGGCCTTTGATTCTGTTGAGACAGAAGCGGTCATTGAAGCCCTAGCCAATCAGGGCATTCAAGCCCAATATATCAAGATCCTCCGTGAGCTGTATTGTGGATTCACTACCAGGATCTCACCATTCTACAAAGAAGTAATTATCAATGTCAAGATAGGGGTTCGGCATGGTGATACCATTTCACCGAAACTCTTCAGTGCCACCCTCGAGAACATCATGCGACGACTGGAATGGGAAGGAATGGGAGTGAAGATAGATGGTCGGCAACTACACCACCTCCGCTTTGCTGATGACATTGTTTTAATAACACCAAACATCAGCCAAGCGGCACAAATGCTGGCCGACTTTGACCATGAGTGTGGAAAGGTAGGACTACAGCTGAATCTTACATAGACAATGTTTATGAGAAACAGCCTCGTTCCTGATGCCCCATTCGCTCTCAACGGAACGACCATCTCTGAATGCAACAGCTATGTGTACCTAGGTCGAGAAGTCAACATGACAAATGACCTGGCACCCGAGCTGCGCAGGAGGAAGAGAGTGGCTTGGAACGCCTTCAAGAACGTTGAAGAAATAACTAAGAGGACAAAGACCCTCTGGCTCCGGTCACATCTCTTTGATTCCACTGTTCTTCCTGCATTAACATATGCCTCAGAGATCTGGGCCCTATGTAAACAGGATGAGAATGCTATTCGGGTCTCCCAAAGAGGAATTGAAAGAGCTATGCTTGGAATATCATGTTTCACCCAAATGAGAGAAAGAGTCCAGAGTTCCGACATCCGTCATAGATCAAGATTCAGGGACGCTGTCTCATTTGCCAAGGCATCAAAAATCAGATGGCTGGTCACGTAATGAGATTTAAAGACGACCGCTGGACTAGAGCTGTTACTGACTGGATTCCACGGGATGTCAAAAGACCGCATGGCCGCCGACCTACCAGATGGTCAGAGTTCTTCATCAAGATCATGAACGATCAGTTTGAGGCTCTTCATGTTCCCAGAGCGAACAGATGCCGTTGGGCTACACTAGCAAGCGACAGGGACAAATGGAGACGTTACTGTTGCCCGCTTGTGCAAATCGAGGACCAACAGGAAGTTAAGTGATTAAGTTCTTACCTCTTGTTTTTTCAGCCTATAGAGATTTTAGTTAAACAAACCTCTTTTACTAGGAAGAAATAAAAACTGATGTGAGAAATAAAATCAAAATAAAAGGAAGGGGGAAGATTTCAGAAGTCAAGAGGAAATATATATATATAAATTAAAAATCTGTAGCACAAAACATTTTATTTATTTATTTATTTATTTTTCTTTATGGGTCCCACCCAGCAATGCTCAGGGGTTACTCCTGACTTTGCACTCAGGAATTATTCATGGCAGTGCTCAGGGGACCATATGGGATGCCGGGAATAGAACCCCGGTCGGCAAGGCAAGACAAACGCCCTACCCTCTGCGCTATCACTCTAGCCCAAAACATTTTATATCAATGCATTTTATTTATTTATTTATTTTTCTTTTTTTGTAGGAGTACTGCTATTTATTCAGCCACTGATTAGCTGATTGAATTGTGCATGAACTCCACCTTACTTTTTTTTCTTTTTCCATTTTTTATAATTTTATTTATTGAATCACCGTGAGAGCAGTTACAAAGCTTTTGGGTCTATGTCTCAGTCATACAATGAAACACCCGTAACCTTCACCAGTGCCCATTCTCCACCACCAAAAATCCCAGTATACCCCCATCCCACACCCTCCCCCTGCCTGTGGGGCAGATGATTTCTACATTACTCTCTCTCTACTTTGATCACATTCACTATTTCGACACCAGACCCACAATTATTTGAGATTTTACCCAACACTCAGATCTGCTGAAAAGGCAACAATAGACAATTTGTGTTCTGTTGCTGGTTATGAATAACATACGATGTCTTTTGGCTGCAGTGGGGCCATGTGGTTTTGAAATTCTGAAATTTTAACACTTAAATCTGGAGGGATTTCTGCCAAAAGCCACTGGGTTTAGAGATTTGCTCCTGAGTCTCTGGGATCATGGCCGTTGAGCAGCTTGATGAGGAGCCAAAGAGGCCATTCGTGGGCGATGACTTGGGGTCTCGTTAGGGTGGGGAGGACAGGCCCGGCTCCACCTCCCCCCCCCCCATCCCGTGAGACCCAACAAGTTTCGTCACTGTGGGCCCAAGCCTGACTGTCCAATGGACTCTGGAGGATGACAGCCACCAACTCGCCAAGAGGGAGCAGGTGGAGGGACAACACCCATTCCCCTCTGGGGTGGCCCGGCGACAGTAACCTACTGCGGGGTCCGGACACATTTCTGACAAAAGCCACTGGGTTTAGAGATTTGTTTCTGAGTCTCTGGGATCAAGGCCGTTGAGCAGCTTGATGAGGAGCCAGAGAGGCCGTTTGTGGGCTATGACTTGGGGTCTCGTTAGGGTGGGGAGGACAGGCCCGGCTCCACCTCCCCCTCGCCCCCCATCCCGTGCTACCCAACAAGTTTCGTCACTGTGGGCCCAAGCCTGACTGTCCAATGGCCTCTGGAGGATGACAGCCACCAACTCGCCAAGAGGGAGGAGGCGGAGGGACAGCACCCATTCCCCCCTGGAGTGGCCCGGCAACAGTAACGTACTGTGGAGTCCAGATGCATTTCTGCCAAATGCCACAGGGTTTTGAGATTTGTTTCTGAGCCTCTGGGGTCATGGCCGTTAAGCAGCTTGATCAAGAGCCAGAGAGGCCGTTCGTGGGCGATGACTTGGGGTCTCGTTGGGGTGGGGAAGACAAGCCCGGCTCCACCCTCATCCCATGAGGCCCTGTATGTCTCGTCACTGGGGGCCCAAATGTGACTATCCAGTGGCCTCAGAAGGATGGTGGCCACTGGGCCGCCAGGGGGAACAGGCCAAGGCACGAAACCTATTCCCACCTGGGTTGGCCCAGCACCGGTAGACTACTGCAGAGACCAGATGCATTTCTACCTAAAGCCACTGGGTTCTGAGATTCGTTTCTGAGTCTCTGGGATCATGTCCATTAAGCAGTTCAATCAGGAACCAAATTTGCCTCCAATTATATAGCTGAGCCGGAGGTGGTTTGTGGGTGTGTTTCCCACATACCTAACTTTTGGCTGTTTACTTTCTTGGTAAACTTTGCCCCAAGTTTTTGGGGTCTGGCCAAAGGCACAGCAGCAATTTTGGGGTATCTGGAAGTCTGAAGGCGCCATGAGGCTGCTGATGCACTCGCCTCACAGGTACAGATTGACCTGCTGGTGGCACCATACCCCCTATCAATGCATTTTATAAGCATTTAGGATCTCCATTTTTTTTTTTAATTAAAGAAAGCAACGTAGGTGTTCTTACATACCCATTATATACCATTGAGATCTTCCTTGTTAAGTAGCTTCCTTGTTAAGTAGATTGAAGATCAAATAAAAAGTCTTGCTGTTCTTTTTCATAGTGTTGTCAGATAAATATACTCCTTTGTCTTGGACTAAGTTTGGTATGGCATGCTTTATTACTGATTAAATTACATTAAGATCTTTAAAAATAAGCAAATCTTCCTCCCTTCAGTATTAATAAATGACCTTGGATAAATAAATTCTCTTGCTCTCTTTGTCCCTCATAGGCCTGAGTAATTAGTAAAAATCCACTGGCTCTAAAACTGTAAATAACTTCATGTAAATTAAAAAACATAGCTCTTGTTCAGGGCTGGAGCGATAGCATAGCAGTAGGGCGTTTGCCTTGTTTGCCTTGCGCACAGACAGCCCGGGCGAGCCAAGTTTGATTCCTCCACCCCTCTAGAGAGCCCGGCAAAGCTACCGAGAGTATCTTGCAGGCATGGCAAAGCCTGGCAAGATACCTGTGATGTATTTAATATATGCAAACACAGTAACAAGTCTCAAAATGGAGACCTTACTGGGCCCGCTCGAGTAAATCGATGAACAATGGAAGGACAGTGCTACAATGCTACAGTGCTCTTGTTTAAGATGAATGGCGTTTTATCATGAGCTTTTCTCACATTATTTAATTTTTTTCCAGATTTTGAGAAATATGGTATTTGACATTTGTCTATTCACAAGTATGTACCTTGTCTTTCACCTTATAAAAGACATTTACCCATAATCTCTATAAATATTTTATATTGCATTGATGAGAGAAAATATTTCGACCAGTACTTTTATTTAATACAGGAAAGACATCTTAGTTTTAGTCTGGGTATTCTTCTCAAGAGATCACATTATTTATTCATTTACAGATAAAATGGTGCTATCATCTAAATCTTAGATCAGAGAATAGCTTAGGAATGAAAACGTAAGAATTAATTATATTCCAACACTATTGCAGCCACTTGTTATTACTTCATTATCTCTCAGGTTTTCAATTTAATTTTTTTCAAATGAAATTATGGAAGCTTTAAGATATTAAAAGTGTAATGTATTTCTATAAAAACTGAAGCTTAACCATCAGCTATATTTTCTTCATTGAATAGTATATCTGTTCATATGTGTGTGCATATATATACACTTATATAAATATTCATGTAAATTATGATCTTTGAGAACATATAACAATAATAAAGCTCCTGGATTCTTCTTGTAAACAATATGACAAATCATACTCATTCATGAAACAATAAAACTGATTTTAATTTTTTTTATTCAAGACTTGGTATTACTACTTTTTGAAACAAAATATGCTATCTTATGGCTTGCAATAGCATGAATTTTATATAGGATCTTTCCTTTTGTGTGCACATAGATAATTCAGTTATAGTCCAAGACCATTACAAAACTAAATTTTATGGATTCTCAGACAAGAGATAAAATGTCTGAAAAATCCATAAAATTCTCAGGAGATAAGATGGACATATATAAAAGACATAGTATTTAGCAACTATTACTGCAGTTATATTGCATAACATTGCACAATACCTCTAGTTTATATAACAATAGATTTTGGGTAATTATATTTCCTTGCTTATTAATCAAAAACTAGGAAATCTTTGAAAGCAGGACCTGAAGCAATAACACAGCAAGTAGGGTATTTTCCTTGAACGTGGCTGACTTTGGTTTGATTGCCAGTACTACATAAGGTGATCCATCAAGCTTGCCAGGAACAATCCTTGAGTGCAAAGCCCATAGAAACCATAAGCATCACTCTGTGTAGCCCAAAGAACAAAACAAACAAGAAAACATGGTAACTCAGTTGGTCACTAAACCTATTTATCCAATATTATTTGAGATCAAATCTCTATTATAAATTGCATTCTAATTCCAAACTAATAAACAAGTAGATACCAGGGAATTCTTTTTTTTTTTTTTTCAGATAGGTAAAGGGCTCCTCGAGAACAAGAAAAAGTATGAGTTCTCCTTTAAGTTCTAAGCATAGAACTTAAAGACACTCAATATGGTTCCATAGGCAAGTTGTGCAAGTAAGTTCAAGATCAGCAAGCGCAGGGTATGCTCATCCTATAGAAACAGATGGATCAGGGCAAATATGTATCAGGACAACAATCTTTTTCTGGGGAGCCCAATTACCATGTTTTTGTTTTATTTATTTGTTTATTTATTTATTTAATTTTTTGCTTTTTGGGTCAAACCTGGAGATGCACGGGGGTTACTACTGGTCCTGTACTTAGAATTACTCCTGGCAGTGCCCAGGGGACCATCTGGGATGCTGTGGATTGAACCTGGGATGGTCGCGTGCAAGGCAAATGCTGTATCTACTCTTCTAATGCTCCAGCCCCAATTACCATGTTAAAAGTATGAAATACTCTGGTGAATAAAATACATCAAATATCTCTTTGAAATTATAGACAAAAGGAAAAGCAAGAGCTGATTCCTTTTCTAATTGTCTGTTTCAATGTTTTAAACATACAGAATAAAATCTCTGCCCAGATTTCTGCTCCAAAAGCTCATGTGATAGCATAACAATAAGTTGTGGTTAAGTCCTTAATATGTGACATTTTCCCCTCAGTTGTAAACAAGTAATTCACTAAGAGTGAGAGAAATTGATTTAATTTTCCCATATGTCTTTTAAATTGAATAATAACTGAATATCATATCAGTATACAGAGTCCGTGGAGAAATACTAACACCATCTATAAGAAAATGGTGTTCAGAGTGGTACTGTTGATTGATGATCTTTAACCGTTACATCTTTGGTCAGGATACTCCCAGGCAAATATTAAGCATAGTGAAAATATAGCCAGGCTATTCTATGCAAAAAAAACATTGGCTAAGACACATCCCATCAGCATGTACAAAACAGTTTGCTAGATGTTTTACAGTTTTAAATTCTTCTGACCCAATTCTTATTTTTTCTTTTCTTTCAAAAGTGCCTAACCTGCCTTGTGGTATATGTTTTCTTGCTCTAATTTGGTACTTATACCATAATCTTTCACAGATATTACCTTCAGAATTTTTTTCTATTTTTTTTTGTAAACCTTTCATCTGCTTTTCAGGAAACTCAGACTGATGCTTGTGGGTATAGTAGTTGTCTAAGCAAACAGTTAATAAAATCGAATGTAGGACCTTATCACTCTAACTCTCTAAAATATCACTTCTTTTTTGGGGCAGGGCGGTCACACCCAGCGATGCTCAGGGGTTATTCCTGGCTCTGCACTCAGGAATTACACCTGGCAGTGCTTGGGAGACCATATGGGATGCTGGGAATCAAACTTGGGTCAGCCACATGCAAGGCAAACGCCCTCCCTGCTATACTATCACTCCAGCCTCTAAAAGATCGCTTCTTGAGTTAAAAACAGATATGGCAGCTCATGACAAATTGTTGTTAATTTGCTGAGATTATAAAGTGATTTGTGAGCTGGGAAATATACTTAAAGAAGGGTATTACCTATTATTTGCAATATTTATTTTACATAGAAGAAAAATAGCTCCAAGTAAAAAATAAGTTATTTTCTCTATGTTGTACTAAAATTCTAGTGTAATCAGAGACATCAAAAGTAATTAAATGATAGTTTGAAGTTAAGTGCAAGGACTTTGTGGACTTCACTGAAGTGTAAGAGCTAATGCATTGAGTGCAAAACACATGTCCTGACAGACAAGCAAAGTGATAGAAATGATGTTCAATTAGCTAGGTCCACTGTGCTGAGATCTTTGTCCTCCTTAGGAAAACCAGCAGCTTCAAAATATTTAATGCGTCATGACATCTAGGGGTATTTTGGTTCTGCAGACTTAATTTGCTTACAAAGATGGCCTGCTGATTGTTAGTAAGAGCTACAACAGGTGAGAAGACACTGGAAAAACCTCTTTCGTCCAAGCCACTTTCACTGACTTTTCTTTTTTCTTTCTTTTTATTTATTTATTTATTTATTGAATCACTGTGGGAAAAGTTACAAAGCTTTAAGATTTAAGTCTCGGTCATGCAATCATCAAATACATTTCCCTTCACCAGTACTTATTTTTCACCACCAAGAACCCCAATATACCCCCTCCCACCCCTCCCAATGCCTGCGAGGCAGATGAATTCTAGTTAACACTCTATCTACTTTGCTTAGATTCATTGTTTTGACAAAAGATGCACCATTATTATTTAGAGTTTACACCCCCCAATCAGACTTGCTGAAAAGGCATTGTGAAATAATTTGTTTTCTATAGCTGGTTACAAGAACCAAATGAAGTCACACGGTCACAATAATGGCTGCGTGATTTTGGATTTCTGATATTTTACTTATTAACCAGGAAGTATTTCTGCCGAGAGTCAGATAATTATAAGATTGGTTTCTGTGGCTCTGGAGCCAAGGCCATACTAGAGAGTGGCTCGTGGGAGGCAACTAGTGACCTCGGTGGGACATGAAGGATGAGCTGGGAATGCCTCCCTTCCCATGGGGTTTCAGTTGTCCCGTCACAACCAGCTCATACCTGGCTTTCCAAAAAGCTCCAAGGCAGCCGCCATCTTGCTGTTCAGAGGGAAAAAGGCGGAAGGGAGCAACACCCTTTCCCTTCCAGGCTGGCATGGTGGCGTGGATTAACTCATAGTCCATTCACTTTTCTGCCGCAAGCTGCCGGGCTCTGCATTAAGTCCTTGTGCTTCTGGAGCCATGGCCGTGCTGGAGAGCTGCTCATGGGGGACAACTTGTGACCTCCATAGGGCGTGAAGGACGAGCTGGGAATGCCCCCCTTCCCATGAGGTTTCAGTTGCCCCGTCACGACCATCTCATACCTGGCTTTCCAAAAAGCTCCAAGGTGAGTTTTCACTTGAGTCTTTTAGCTATTAATTTGATAAGTATAGATTAGTTATTTTCATATATCCTTTTGAGATAAGGATTTGATACACTGACAAGTCTTCTAAATGTTAAGAAAAGATTCTACTAGCCTGAATAAAGCATCAGTCTATGAAGTTTAAAATAAAAATAATGCCTGCATTGCCATGGCAAAAAGTAGATACAGGGCTAAAAAGCAAAGGAAAGCAGAAATACGACTATGTATATATTATGGGAAGCCAAAGGGTTTATCAGAGAATTACTTTCTATTCAAATTGTCCTGAGTACCTCTTACTAAGAAGAAATATATGGAGTGCATTGGTCAGAAAATAAAATCAAATAAGTCGTCTCCTATGTGGAGGCAGGTAGGCAAAATATTAGCAAATCTCTTTAACAGGCCTAATTTAGATGAGACCTTAAATTAGATAAGATGATTATTCCCACATACTACATAAATAGCATATTATTATTGTACAACATAAAGTGAATATCTATTATAATACCATGAAATACATAATTATAACTTCATAAATATGTGAAGTGTTGTATGCTAATTCTATGTGCAATAACTCAAAGGATTCATGTTCAGGAGCTAGATCACTTTCAGCGTGATATCAATAAATGTTGGTAGCACTCAAATTTTCTAAGCAAATAACGAAAAATTTGCCCCTATAAATGGTTTCAGAGAGTCATTAAAACACAAAGTTGCAAATTTCATTTAATCCAAAAAGTACTTTTTAGAGAATAATGTGTGTAGCACGTTGCAGCTATACATCTCAAATTACACATTCTGCTGTATAAATACTGTTATGTTGAATTTGTTTTTTTCTTCAGTCATTTAATTCAAGACAATCAAATTAGTTATTGTAGTATACCATATCAACAAAATGGAAATACAAATTACAAAATTATATCAATAGATTCAAAAATACTTTGAAAAAATTTTAAATATTTGCTAGCCCCATAGAATTTATAGTAAAGAAAAAAACATCTGTTTATGGTTAAAAAAACTTTCAAATATATGAGAATACTATGAACATATCTCAAACAAAAGTAAATGCCATGTATGTCAAACTCATCACAAATATTGCACTCAATTATCAAAACTGAAAATCTTTTTTTCACTCTATATTTTTTAATTTTAAACTTATTTTGCAGTAAATAAATTTTCTTTAAATGTCACATACACACTGTCACACACACACTGTCCTCCCCTTGTTCATTGATTTGCTCAAGCGGGCCCAGTAATGTCTCCATTGGAGATTTTGTTGTTACTGTGTTTGGCATATCGAATACATCATGGGTAGCTTGCCAGGCTCTGCCGTGAGGGCGAGATACTCTCGATAGCTTGGCGGGCTCTCTGAGAGGGGCGGAGGAATCGAACGCGGGTTGGCCATGTTGGCTGTGTGCAAGGCAAACGCCGTACCGCTGTGCTATTGCTCCAGCCCCTTCTTTAAATGATTGGGGTAAAATATAAGCATCAGATAAATCATAAGCTTCTCCAGAGAAGAAAATCTTAGGAAACAAAAAAGAGAAGAATTAGAAGTCCTTCCACTGAATGAATTTTTAAAAGTTATATTTATTGCACTTTGGGACAAACTTGATTATTTGAGTTTAAAATATCTCATTACCCCAAATTTGCAAGGAAAGGGGAGCAAACAGGAGAGGGGAGAGGACAGAGTATAGTAGGGGACTGGTGAGGGGCTGGGGGAGGGGAAGAGAGAAGAAAAGAGAAGGATTGGAGAGAAAAGGGGGAATAGAAGGTGGAGGAGAGATGAAATTAAAGAAAAACTCTTATTTCTTTTTTTTTATAATATACCCCATTTATGAGGGATCTACTTATATCATTTAAAGTAATCCCAATGGATTCTTCTACTAATACTATCACATTGGGAACTAAGATTACTAATTGTACTTGAGGGAGGCATGAGTCTTCTATCCATAATACAAGTGCAAGATAATACTATTTAATATTGATAAAAATTACTATAGAAAAAATCATTTGTTGTTTTCTGATACAGTGTAATTGTCATAATTTTAAGCCCTCTTTATTTCTGTATTCCATTTTTTTTTTCTTCAAGGCAGTGCATCGTTCCCAGACACCTTGTTCCCAGGTGACTGAAAGTGTGGAAGGTAGTAATCTTGAGAGCTGTTGGAGAGCATTTTATGTTTGATCACTTAAAGAAAGCAGATTTCCAACATGGCACAAAGTAAGAATTTTTTGTTAATATAAAAAGGATTATATAAAAAATAAGTTTGGAAACATCTGCACAAGTCATATTCAACAAAAGGCAGCATTTAGTAATGAGATACAAATTTAATTGTTGAATATCAGACTGATAAAAATATCATTATTTTTAGTTCTGATAATTTTTAAAGTACAGTACTATACTTTGTTAAAAATACATCTTTATAATATAGTATGCTAGTTGACAATTTATTCTTCAATTCTGGTTTAATCTCCTTTGCTCTACTTCTTGATTCCAAAACATTTTTCCTTTGCCAGCTGGCACTGTATTATGTTTTTTATTTTTTTTTTTAAAGCATGCAGGTCTAACACTGAAGTAGAAATGTGTTTCTATTACTCATTCAGCTGTAAAATTCCCTTCTCACTTCCATAATCAGCAGCTAGTGCTACCACTTTTCAGTAAATTATAATTTACTGTTGCCTTAGTGAGAAACTTCTCAATAAATTTCTCTGGAATCATTATTGATGGCTTCCTGCTTACCAAGTTCAAACTGCAGAACTTCTACAAACTTCTCCAAAATTTAATGAACATAATCAATACAACAAGGACTTAACTTGTTGTTTTAAGGGTGAGGTCAACTTTCAATGTTTTTTTTTTTTCTCTTTTAGTCACTCTATCTCAGCCATTGAAGGGGCTCTTCCTTATGTGTTATAATTGGCATGCTTATTATTAATTTTCATCAATTAGTAAGCTATGAACAGTACTAACATAACAATATTTTAGGTTATTTTTTATCCTTTGACATACTTTTAAATTTTATTTTATTTTTTATTTATTTATTTATTTTGAATACCCATCCCTCCACCAGAGCCCTTTTCCCACCACCATGGATCCCAGTATCCCTTCCATTTTAGATTTTGGAAGTTTCTGTGACCCGATTTAAATAGACATCAAGTATCCTGTAACAATTGGACTGATAACTGAATTTTGTTTCTCATCTATCCAACAAACCAGAATTACATATTGTCTCTTTACATATTGTCTACTTGGAAAGGTTGTCAAATATAAAATTAAAAAGGTGTTAAATAAATAGACAGTCTGCACCAGCCTAAGTGGCCATAAAAAGATGGGAACCTTACCTTAGCAGCACCAAAAGGCTCCAAATTCATAAGAAATATCTGGAAAACAAATGGAAATCCTCTGAAACTTTGGTTAGAAATACAAAGACCTGGTTTTCTGAGAAGAGCAAGAAAGAGGAAACACAATCCAGGCTAAAGAGAGAGATGGAAAACAATAGGGTGCGGGGGACAAGGGGGTTTGGGTACATTGTTGGTTTAAACAATGTATATCTAAACATCCAAAACACCAAGTATGTAGCACTTAAAATATGAGGTCTAATCTTTAACAGTCAAGCTTAAAAAGGGGCCTATCAAGTTTGCAGGATGAGTATAAGTAGGGGATAAGTTTGGGAGGGAACCTAGACAAACTTTTGGAGGGAAATTGATACTGGTTGAGGAATGGTCCTAGAACATTGTATATTTAAACCTCAACTATGAATGACTCTATAAATCAAAATGCTTTTAAAAAATAAGATTAAAATATTTTTCAAAAGCAACATTGAAAGGATTCATACTTAGTTCTATACTAGATGCTCCCTGGATGTAAAGTTTCATTCTTTTCTCCTTTTCAATAAATTTTCTTTTTTTTAACTCTCTGAGTCTGAGCTTCTTTATTACTCAGAATTACCAATATGATATAGAGAAGCAGGTAGATAGGAAAGACCCCCTCCCTCGAGGCAATAAATTTCCTAGAAATCGTAGTATCGATAGTCCAGAAGTTGCAAAAAGCCAGTGTTGCAGAAAACAGCAACTAAGTCCTGATAAGACTTTCACCTGGCCAGCAACAGACCCAGAGAAGGCTAGACCTTCCCTTCAGCAAGCTCCAGCATAAACAAAAGGCTAGGGAAAAAATTTCAAAGAAGACCATCACTACTCCCAAATCTACCTCCTAAACCCTCTCTAGCAAAGGACTTTTACCTAGATAGAAGGCCCACATGGGGGCAGGTTGAAAAAATCCCATGAATGCCATTTTGAACAAAGGAAAGGAGCGTATATGCTGCCTGAGCCCATTTGCTGCTGTGCCCATGAGATTGGGCACATGTGGTGCCCAAGCACATGCTACTCACATCTCCCCTAGAAATCTCTTTTGAGTGCTTTACTCTCTCACTTAATCTTCCTCCATCCCCTTCCTAAAACCACCACATAAAATCTGTTTTACTTCACTGCTTTTCTACCCCTGAAATTCTTTTCTGTAAGGTAAGACAAGAATCCCCAAACCCTGGATTTCTGGGGTGGCAGAGGTGTATCGGGAGAAAGTGACCATCTCTCTCCTCCTGGCCTCACATGAGCCACCTGTGGGGCTCACCAACATCAATTCTTGAAAATATTGACACCCTGTGATATGTGGGTAAACATAGAAAGGCAGGCCCATAGTTACCAGTCCTGTATCACTTATTTAACAGTTTTAAGAAGGTGGCTCTAGATTTCCAAGTACTATATCCTGGCCTCATTACTGCCTTTCCAGGTCTTTGGTTCCTGGGCTTCTTGTCCCCTGGTCTTTCCCTCGTTCTTTGTCCATAAAGCCCTGTGCTTGGGTGAGAATCCTGCTTTTCCAGTTGGCCATAGGTAAGGTGACAAAGAGAGGGTCAAAGAGTGTGCTACTGTCCTCCTGTTGTTCATCAATTTCCTCGAGCAGGCACCAGTAACATCTCCATTGTGAGACTTGTTGTTATTGTTTTTGGCATATTGAATATGCCCTGGGGAGCTTGCAAGGCTCTGCCATGTGAGTGGGATACTCTCGGTTGCTTGCCAGGCTCTCTGAGAGGGACGGAGGAATGGAACTTGGGTCGGCCCCGTGCAAGGCATACGCTCTACCCGCTGTATCGCTTCAGCCAAGTTGCTTAAATGGCTGTTTCCTTTTATCTCTTATCATTTTCCACTCTCAGCCATCTCATTATCTATTTTTACTGAATATTATTTTTTGGCTGGGAAGATTTTAAATGACAAACTAAATTAACAAGATTAGTTAGCACCTCTTACCTTCACTCCTAGGGTAATAAATGAGCCAACTAAAACTTAAAAACCTCTGTGACGTTAAAATTTCAGACCCCTACCTAGATCCAGTCTATCATCTTTCTACTCATTACCATTCTAAAAGGCATATTCTTGATGATGTTTCTCTGCCACACTTTATACAAGCTATGTTTGGTTTTCCTAAGAATTAACAACATGAACAGAAAATAACTCAGGTCATTCCAAAGTATGTGTGACCCTGCCTCTGGGTATGCCTAAGGCACAGGTAGTGTAAGAAAACAGGCTGCCTAGTTATGTTCATGCACACGATTCTCTAATAAGGCACTATATTGCCTGAATACATATTCATGCCTCTGATTAGCAGACAATTACACTCCACAGCTTAGAAAAGGTTGATATCAGACACGTTTGTTTTGTTGGACTGTAACAGTCACAATGCACTGATTTTGAACTAAAGGCTACCTGCTCTCCAAATAAACAGCATTAATTAATTGTGGGAGCTTCCTCCTGTATTCTTTCAGTTCATCTTTGGACCACCCAAGCAGACCTTTACTGGGAGTCCATTTTAAACACTGACAGTCACTACATATGCTCAGTGATTATTACTCAGCTGTACATGCACAACACTCTCCCTCTTAAATGTCCTGAAATTTTGTAAATAAATACATGCAGTTGTTCTTCTCTGGCGCAAGGCCAGGTCTCCTCTCCCTCACCCCTCAACTTTGTGCTAGAGACTGTGGTTCATTTAAAGCAAGGTTACATCCTTTGAAGTAAAAGAAGCCAGTCCCAACTGCTGCTGAGGTCTTAGGTTTATTGTTTATTTTCACAGAAAGGATTTTAAGCAGAAAATAGTGAAGAAAAAGAGTTTTTCTAAAGAATTTTGAGGGGAAAAAGACTTGTTGGGGAATGAAATTCTACTTTCTTAATCCGGATGCACAGGCCCAGGGGCTACCATTTGCAGTGCTGGTTATATAGGCCTTTTTCAACTGCTTTGGCTTGGGGCCCTCTATGCTTAAACATTTCTAGCTAGGACAGATGGTCTTCATTCAGGATCTTATTAGGTCTTTTGTTCCAGTTGAATCATCCTTTGATGAGTCTTTTACTTTAGGTTTAACTAGAATCCCCAATTTTGTGTTGGGAACAGGGACTTTCAAAGATTTCTAAACCATTTATGTTCTTCTGAAATTCATTGCCTGGGGCATTCTGCTACCCAGCTGCCTACTTCATTTTTTTCACTTTTATTTTACTCCTTTCACAACTTCAATTAACACCCCTTTATATAACCTATAAATGATATAGACCATACATTCTTCTGTGCCTTGCAGGATGTACTCTATGTGTTATATTTAGTCCTTTTCATATTCTATATCCTTCCTCAACCAAAAGCATAAAAGCCAACATTCTTGACTGTTTTTCATGCTGGATTAGCCCATGCTCTTGAATGCACCTCTCTCTCTCTCTCCCTCACTCTCTTTTTCTTTCTCTTTTTCTTTCTTTCTCTCTCTTTCTCTCTTTTCTCCACTTCCCCCTCCTTCTCATTCCCCTCACTTCTCTAAGTAATTTTTTTCAATAAAAATGACTTTGGAGGGTCCTTACATATAGGAAGGCAGGTAAGGTGCTTGCGTAACACACAGCTGATCCAGTTTCAATCCCTTGTACTCCATTTGGTTCCCTGAGCTCCACCAAGCTCCACCAAAGCACAGAGCTAAAAGTAAGCATTAAGCAGTATCAGATGTGGCCCAAATAAACACACATAAACACACACACACACACACACACACACACACATACACACACACCTGGAAGATGGAAAAAAGAAGACTTTAAAACAAATTTAAAAAACCCAACTAATACTCATATCTCATATATATTCTATTTTCTTGTATAATTTATATTAATTAAAACCAATCAATGAAAATATACAGACTAAAATAGTTTTTAAGCAATAGAGTTATTGGTATGCTTAATTATCATAAAAATCTATTCAGAGCTCTTAGTTCATCAATTGCCTCGAGTAGGCCCCAGTAACGTCTCCTTCGTCCTAGCCCTGAGATTTTAAAAAGTGCCATATTCAAGGCTCTTTCAGGGTTAGGAGAATGAGACCCATCATTGTAACTGGTATTTGGCATATTGGGTACACCACGGAGAGTTTGCCAGACTCTGAAGTGTGGGCAGGCCACATTCGGTAGCCTGCCAAGTTGTCCAAAGTAAGAATGAGTAAATGCGGCTGCGCGCTTCTGGGAGCTGGGTTTTATAGTCTCTAGGTCTTGGCAGTTGATGGGATTACACGAAGCCAGGGGGCCAATAGGTGGGTGTGACCCCACCTACTGGAAGATGGAGGATCTGGGTGGAGGATGCTCAGCCCCGATCCAAGCAGGTTTGGAGATCTCAGCCGCAGGACCCGCATGCCTTTGTTCCTCTGCTGGTACCTTCATGCATGTGGAGAGTGGTCTCAGCATGGTTGTGGCTGGTTTTGGAGGTCTTTGGCTCTTAGTACTAGAGAATATTGCACATTAATATATTTCAATATCTGAAAACAAAGATATTTCACAGAATTAAAAAAGTGTATATATGTTAATATGATACCAACGAAAAGAAACAGTACTTTCATACATAAATAAATTTAGGAAGTCAGTTAATTTTGCTAAATTTTTGTACTTGTATGTGAATACTCATAATAAAATTAATTTTCTCTATGACTGTTAGAAGTGTTTAGCCTAGGAGTCAGGGCAGGGAAATATAAATTATACATTGTAAAATCCCCATTAATCTCACTACTGTTTGTATGATTATATCGCAACAGTACATTTTAGATACTTCTAGCATATTTACAGAAGTAGAATAGCATACATTTTATGACTAAAAGCAATTTTTCTTTGGCATATCTAGAAAAATATATATTTTTATAAAAATATTTTTGTGACCTATTAGCTTTCTCTGTAACATGTTTCAAATTGTTATATTCCATTCTATTACCTGAATCTTGGGTATCTAGTCACCCATAAATTTAAGTAAGTATCAGTACCTCCCTTAATTTTCTATTTTTTTTCCATATCTGGCTTGATAACATATACATATGGCTGTTGTTTAACTCTTTCAGTGAAGCTATGCAGTTTCTTTGAAGAAAGGCTGACTGGCACAACCAAGAAATTAATGAAGATATACAGTTCATTTGAGAAAATTAAAATATTGAAGCTAGAGTGATAGATTGGCATCAGACAAATATTTAAATGAATCTTTGTAAATCCCAGCATCACATAGTGTCCTCTGAACATAATATAGGGCCAACTGAACCTTGTTATCGGTGCAGTGATACCCAAGCATACAGTTAGGAGTAAACCTTGAGCATAGCAAAGAGTGGCCAATCTATCCTCCTCCAAAAAGAGAAAACTGTAAAGCAACATTAATAGCACTCTGCTCTGTTTGCCTATGGATATCTTTCACATGTTCTGTAAAACATGGGATGAATCAAACTTCAAGTTATTCTTCAACAACTTATAAATTCAGAATAGACTCATTTAATATGTGAACTCATTTTTCTCAAATAATATTATTTCTAAAACTTCTATTTAAAACTGAATAAAATATACTCTAATAGCATTGTACAATTGTTAAAAATAAATGGTAATATAGAGGTCATTCATAAAACAGGAGCAGCAATTTTTTAAATTACTAGTAGTTTTAAAATATATGTCATTCATTAACTACCTCTTTATCAGGTGCGATGTAATTGACATTTATAGCTTTGGCATTTTATTATCACTCAACTATTAAACTTCTGCTCACAGGCAATGTTAGGCTCTTTTATGATGAATGACAGTGATTAAAGACCTTTAGTCTAAAAGGATACTTAAGTCTATTTGCCTCAAGTTCTCATCATAAATTTTCCAGAGTATGAGTGTAAAATCAGAATATTCCCATAATACAAAATACAGAATATTCCAAAGCTACTCTCGGTAGCTTTCTGGGCTCTCCAAAAGGCATGGAGGAATCGAACCTGGCTCGGCCGGGCTGGCTGCGTGCAAAGAAAATGCCCTATCGCTGTGCTATCGCACCAACCCATTATATATATCGTTCTTTTGTTTCATTTATTTTTTGTTGTCATTGACCTTGGGCCACACCCAGCCTAACATATGGCTTGCTCTTTAGAAGTTCTCAGGGACATTACACAGTACTGAGGATTAAACTCAGGGTAGGCAGCACTCAAAACAAATCATTAACTCTCTGTACTATCTCTCCAGATCTCCACTATAGATTTCTTCTTCAATATCTTCATTGTGAAATACCTGAAGAATACTAAGTAGAAAACAATAATTGGATACTCCTTTCTAATTATATTGCATGTTTATTTACCATGTTATTTGTTATAACATTATAATCATCACCATATAAGTGTCACCATTCTACAAGTAGCCAAAGAAGAAAGAAGTAAGCTACCAGAAAGTGGGGTGACAGACATATTGGCATAATTATATCAGAATCTCATTTATATAAATGTAAATATGTAGATATAGCTCTTCCCCTAAAATTCAAAGCTTTGAGCATAAAAGAGGGGCCACTCATTAAACCAAAAGATTTTAAAATGACTGGTCACTAAACTACCATGACTTCATTTGTAATGACTTTTATCCAAAGATCAGGAAAGGAAAAAGCAGCCGGAGTTCTGAGATGAATATACTCAGGCATTCTTAAAATCTGTTGATTGGTTTCACCATGGGGAAAAAAATCCAAAAAAAAACAAATGTAACTTGCATGAAAGAACAACTCATTTATTACCATTCTTCTCCAATGATTAAGATTGCACATATCTGTCCTATTTCCCCAAAGAGAATGACAAGGTTACACAAGAGAGCTGTTTTCAGAGAATAAGAGCTTTGAGCAAATTGCACTTTTGAAGTCCTTGTAAGTTGCTGGGAGGGTAGATACCATGAGAGATGAACTCAGAAATAGAATATCCAGAAAATGGGGTAAAAAGTATGAAAATAGCATGGAAAGTTATTTCTGTTGAAGATGGAGTGTGATAAGTCAGTTGTTGAAAAAATATTCGCTAAATACGTTGCAATTTTATACTATAAATGTTGCTCTTTGAATATAGTAGAATAAAATCTTGCCATTTAGACAATCTATTTAATCATAATTGAACACAAACAAAAATTAAAAATATTAAAAATATGACTAAAAAAGTAAGCTCCCTGTGACATATTCAATATGCCAAAAACAGTAACAACAAGGCTCACAATGGAGACGTTACTGGTGCCCCCTCGAGGAAATCTATGAAAAATGGGAGGACAGTGCTACAGTGCTACTAAAATAGTATCACTTTGGTAAATATTTTTAATGTCTTGTGTTATAATGACTGCTAGGAGGGTAATTGCCATCCTTCACAAAAAGGGATATAGAAACATTTCTCACAATGTGATCCAAGAAAGGTTTATGATAATAATCACAAACTGCATTAAAAACAAACTACAAGTCATGAAAGAAAAATTCTGAAAACCCAGAAGACTCCTCAGAATTTTAGTTCCTCAGACTGTTTTATTATTATATTGTGTAGAGTTCATATAAGTAATTTGCACATTTCTCTGCTGTTCTTTTCTGACCTTCACAGTAACTTCATCAGTAACAGACCAGCTTTACGGAAGTTGCTTATTTATTTTTCTTAAGGAATGTAGTGTGATAACTGAATCAGAAGAGGTCATGTGGAGTTGCTGAAAGGGAAGATTTTTTCATTTTCTTTCTGATGTGATGCATGATTTGGCTCTGTGTGAACTGATCTGTAACCATTGTCACAGAAATATTACTGAAAACAAGAGTAGTAATTTTAAGTGTATTTGAGTTGGACAAAACATATTTTCAAGAAACATTAAATCAAAAGCTATTGTGATTCTCACTCAGTCAGTAATGTATTCATAGTTGAAACACTGGATAAAATGTTTCACTAACTGAAATTAAATTATCTAACCAAATTAAATAATTTATATGTTGATGTCCATTTAATGACAAGGGATAATTTCTTAGTAGATACTATGTATTTGGAATACATAGCCATGAAAGCTTTGCTGCAATCAGGGCTAAAGATGTACCCATTATTCCTCTTGCCCCATTGTCATTCTAACAATATGTATGATAAGAAAACTAAAACTATTTCATTTGCTCATATTTTAAATATACGGTACAGCATTACTATCTATAAGTATCATGCCGTGTTCTGCATCTCCAGATCTTTTTAAATCTTCTACCTGAAATTTTCAATATTTGATCATCACCTCCAAATTTCCTCTTCCTAGAGATTGCTGATCAATTATATAATCTCTGTTATAATGTACTTTACTATTTAATATTTCATGAGTGATATTATACTTTATTCATTATACTGTTTTTGGATTTTTTACATAGCATAATGTTGCATAAGTTTTATTTCATTCATAAAGAAATGACAAAACTATAAATGACAAAATTTCTTGTTTGGAGACTTAGTTATATATATATATATATATATATAATGTATCATATACATCGTCACTGTCACTGTCCTCCTGTTGTTCATCGATTTGCTAGAGCGGACCCAGTGACGACTCCATTTTGAGACTCGTTACTGTGTTTGACATATTGAATACATCACGGGGACCTTGCCAGGCTTTGCCATGTGGGCAAGATACTCTCGGTAGCTTTCTGGGCTCTCCAAAAGGCATGGAGGAATCGAACCTGGCTCGGCCGGGCTGGCTGCGTGCAAAGGAAATGCCCTATCGCTGTGCTATTGCACCAACCCATCATATACATCATATTATGTATAATTATATATATCTATATATATAGATATAGTATTGTGCTGGCACTAAATCTCACTAGTCATTAGTGAAATGCAAATAAACACCATAAAAAATCTTGTGAGAGAGTTTTTGTTTTTTTCAATTTCCTGAAAAAGCTTGAGGAGAAATGGCAATAGGTCCTCTTTAAATGTTTGGAAAAATTTGCTAAGGAATCCATCTGGACCTCAGCTTTTGTTTTTGGGAAGACTTTTTATTACATTTTCAATTTCCTTAATGTTAATAAGTCTATTCAGGTACTCTAGATCTTCTTGATTCAACCTTGGGAGATTACAGGAATCCAGGAATTTATCCATTTCTTCTAGGTTTTCTTGTTCTATGACTTTCAAAGTAGTCTCTGATGATCTTTTGAATTTCTTTCGTTTCTGTTGTGAGATCCCCTTTTCATTTCTTATTCGGTTTATTAGGGTTCTCACTCTCTCTTTCTTTGTGAGTCTTGCTAGTGCTTTATCTATCTTGTTTATTTTCTGGAAGAACCAACTCTTGGTTTCATTGATCTTTCAGATTGTTTTGTTTTTTGTTTCTTTGTCATTGATTTCTGCTCTAAGTTTCATGATCTCTTTCCTTCTGCCTGATTTGGGCCCCTTTTGTTGATCCTTTTCGAAGCTCTTGAGCTATGAAGTCACATTGGTTACGTGGGCCTTTTCTTCCTTCCTGAGAAATGCTTGCAGAGCTATCAATTCTCCCCCTAACACAGCTTTCACTGCATCCCAAAGGTTCTGGTAGCTCGTGTCTTCATTCTCATCTGCTTCCAGGTATCTTTTGATTTCGTCCTTGACTTCCTTCCTGACCGACTCATTGTTCAATATTGAGAAGTTTAATTTCCAGGTCTTTGACTTGTTTTTTCGTGTCTGTGTGTGATTCACTTCTATTCTCAGTGCATTGTGGTCCGAAAAGACTGTTGATACTATTTCTATCTTCCTGACTATATTGAGGTATGTTTTATGTCCTAGCCCATGGTCTATTTTGAAAATGTTCCATGTGCACTGGAACAGGATGTGTATTCTTTCTTTTTGGGGTGTAAAACATTGTATAGGTCTGTAAGCCCTTTCTCTTCTACTTCTTCTTTCAAAGCCAATGTTTTCTTGCTGAGTTTTGTTCTTGTTAATCTATCCAAAGGCAATAAGGCTATGTTGAAGTCTCTAGCTACTATTGTGTGCTAGCAATGTCCTCCTTAAAATCTGTTAGCAGTTGTTTTAAATATTTAGCTGTTCCCTCATTAGGTGTGTATACATATAAGAGTGTGATTTCTTCCTATTGTACATATCCCTTAATGAAAAGCAAATGACTTTCACTGTCCCTTCTAATCTTTTTCAACCTGAAATTTATGTTGTTGGATACTAGTACGGTCACCCTAGCTTCTTTTAGGTGAGTAGAACCTACTGAGGCTTCTGGACTCTTTTCATCATCGCCCCCACGTAGAGCGGATTTGTGTTGTTTCTTCATGTTGGTGTGGAGGTTCGTGTTCTGAGATGTTACACCAGATTTCTTGGTATGACTAAACTACCTGCAGCCTCCTAAAATTAGGCCACGACCACTTCTACAGATGCCACACCCACTTCTGAAGAGGCCATGCCCCCACAGGTACCTGGTGTGTGTGTGGGGGGGGTACCAGCTGGGAGGGGAGGAAGACGGGCACAACATTGGGGATGAACAGGAAGAGACTTAGGGATGGTGGGAAACTCAGTGTCCTAGAGGATGCCTGGGGTACTTGCATTGAGAAAGCCAAGTCCTGGGTTTGAATACTGGCAGATTAACTGATCAGGGAGGGGAAGAAGACTGGCACAGCATTGGTGACAAACAGGAAGAGGGTTCTGTAGTTTTATTTTTATCTATTTATTTATTTTTAGATTTTTATTCGTGAAACACCATGAAGTACAGTTGTAGATTTACAGATTTTTGTGCTTGGGTTTTGTAGTTTTATTTTTAGAGATTTTATTTAGGTTAGGTCATGTTCCCTGCTGTCCCATTTTACAGCCAAGTAATTATTTATCTAAATTTGATGTGTCACAAATCAGTAATAACAAATGCTACATATGTTAATTTCTTCCTTTCCTATGTTTATCAATATTCCCAGTTGGAATTCAACTATCTTTAGAAACTATAGTTCTAGGATCCAGAGAAATATTTCAAGAGGTAAGGTGGATACAGCTAGTCCTTATTTCTTCCCCAGTACCACAAAAGTTCCCTTGAGGAATCTTCAAGAGTGATCCTTGAGCACAGAGTCAGGAGTAAGCCCTAAACACTGCTATTTATTGCCATTAATTCCAACAAAACAGAGAAAATTGTAAACTATAGATCAACTTTAGAGAAAAAATTTAAATGTAAAGTATCTAAAATTAAATATAGCAAGAGAATCTGAAAGAATGGGGTTTAGTCTTTTGGGAATCTTTTGAGAATCAACATTGGACAAAATAATAATGAAGAAATCCCATTTTATTTGTTAATTTCATATAATTCATTCAGTAAATTTTTACTGAGCACCTACCAAAAAATATCTTCAAGGTGTATTACAAAAAGTTGCTAATTTTACATTGTTCGCATATTTTAGTAAAAGTGATAGATACTCATACTAGAAAAGTCTGTTAATTATACACTCAATGAATTATTATATACTGATGCTTATTGTTTAATTAAAAATATTGTATCTAAGGTAAATTATATTCACTTGGACTTACTTTTAGTCATTCAGAGTTCTCCAGATCATAGTTCTGGATTTTATATATTTGACTCTTGACAATAATTGATTTCTAGTTTAGGTGTTTACTGCTTATCTTGTTGCCATAAAATAGTTATGTTTCAGGTACATAAATTTAAATTGATTTTATTATATTTAAATCAAAGGTGCTTCAATTAGAATAAAGGTAGAATTAAATATAAAATTTTGTCAGTTAAGAAAATAAGCTAATATGTATATGAGTATAGAGTTAAAGATAGTAGCACTGTAGCACTGTCCTCCCATTGTTCATCTATTTCCTCAAGCGGGCACCAGTAGCATCTCCATTGTGAGACTTGTTGTTACTGTGTTTTGCATATTGAATACGCCACACGGAGCTTGCTAGGCTCTGCCATGTGGGTGGGATACTCTCAGTTGCTTGCCGGGCTCTTGGAGAGGGATGGAGGAATCGAACCGGGGTCGGCTACATTTAAGGCAAATGCTCTGCCCGTTGTGCTATGGCTCCAGTCCAAAGATCAGTAGACTAATTTATTATGATATATATATTGCATTTTAAGCAATGTCAATGAAAATTTCTATTAATTTTCTCAGAACCACAAAAAATTAAATATAGAAGCATCAGAAAAAGTATATTTGGCTAGAGTTTTTGTTCTGTTTTATTCAGTATGTGCAGATTTCTAGGAGTAAATAATGAAAGATTTTCAAATTGTTCAACATGAGCAAATCATTATGAATATGAAATCTATCTTTAAATAAAATTAAAATATAAAAAATATTGGTAATATATTAATAAGAAATAATTGCTATGTAGATAATTGAAGACATTTGTTTCTACTTAATTCATCATACACCATATCCAAATTCAAAATCAAATTTCATTACAAGTTTCTTTTTAACTAGAAAGATATAACATATCATGCATTGTTATAATCAGTGTTTCTAAAGTATAACCCAAATACCTATATAATTATTGAAATTTTTATAAAATCTAAAACTTATATAGAAAAATTTCAACATTAATATGAAAAATAAACTACCTTTATTCTTTGATTTCAATATATATTTCAATGCTCTATTAGTGTTGCAACAGGATGAAATTTGAAGATTACACACAATATTTAATTGCGATGGCACATAATGGAACTACAATATGAATGAATACCACAGTTACTACAAAATGAGGCTGATTCAATACTTGGAAACTGAAATTGAGTTCATCTTCTGTGGCTGAACATAAGAGAAGCAATGAGTGGCGTGAAATGAGTTAGAAAATGAAGTCATAAACCAAGTTTTGCAGTGCCTATTTTGGTCTTGGGAGGAATTTGGACTTTACATGACTGGGAGTCACTAGAAGTGTTAAAATAAAGAGTAACAAATGTTATTTTCAATCTATTTAGGTTTCTATCATTTTATTAAACATGTAAATCAGTGATTTTACTCTGTATGTGTATGCACATGCATGTTGAGTGGCACACACACACAGACACACACACAGACACAGACAGACACACACACACACCACACTCACAAAGTAGTTTCTAATGGTTAAAAAGTGGAATTTGCATTTTAGTCCAGCTGAATTTCTTTATATTCTTTGAGACACGGACAAACTTGAAGCAAAACACTATACATTTTACTCAGTATAGCATATGATTCCTTGTCTTTCAACAATCTACCCAACTGCTGAGTCATCACAAATTGTCAGCATGCTCCCTTTCACGGACATGCTGGTATGATCCTTGTTCATAGTGCACTCTGAATTTTATGGACAAAAACTATTTTCTTATGAATCCTATTTATTCTGTAATAAATATTATTAGATACTTGGAAATAAGCACAATATTACGGTGTATGGGTACAAATCTACTCTAGCAACTTTGATAGAAGATAAACTGACTGCTCTGTTTTATAACCATGAAAGGCCAGATATCCCATACTATATATACATGTATATATGTATATATTTTAGGTATAAAGGGAAGTCCTTAATTTTTCTGAGAATAGAATACATTCAAGGTTGTGGTATATGTCCAGGATGGACAACCATTAGATTTCTGACTAAACAAGAACTCAATCTTAAATATTTGCTTTAAATTTTGTATATGCACACACTTTCTTAAGTAGTCTTTATATTGGTTATGATAGCTTAGTGTATTTTCCCTCAACAATTTGTTGAATGTGATATTTGTGTACATTCAATTTTTGTATAGATCAATAATTTCCTTTATCCAAATTGTACTCTAGCACCTCTTTTTAAAAAACATTTTCTAGTTTTCTCATTTTTTCCCATCCAGTAGACATACTTAGATTTCAGCAATATATAATCTAAAATGTGGAATTTGAAACTTTTTTTTAATGAACTAAAAATTATAGTTCATTCAGAAGATAAAACACATAGAAAAAAAGAAAAAGACAAAGGAAACCATAGATTTCAAAAGGACTTTTAGTGTTGCTATGGAGAACTCATTATGAAAATCCTACGTAAAAATGATTAGATGATTATTAGAATGATGATTATTATGATTTTCAGTTGTCATTTATCATATTCAATATTATCATACATTTATATAAGAAGGAAACATATGATCCATTAAGATGCCAATCTGAAAATGTGGTAACACAACCTAGCTATAGTTTGCTATGCAAAAGAGATTATAACAGAGAGGATAGAAGAAAAATTGCTTCAATACAAGCTGGAAAATCAGGATTTTTGTGGAAGGAATATGTCATTTGTAAGTAATTTGTAATCTAATGTATTTTTCCTTGAATAAAGTCAAATATGAGTAACAAGAAGGACTCATAATTTAAAACATATTGATTATATTGGCACTATGGGATATAAGTCAGTGATGTTTAAAATTGTGTCTAAATAGGTTCATTATACACACAATAAAATAATTTTACTATTATCTGAATATAAAAATATTTTATAGTAGATCGAGTTATGCTTGAAATATATTGACTTATATTGCTAACCTTTCAGATAAAGTTGTTATATTTAACACTTCAATGGCAGGCAACACTATGACACTATTGATTTTTATCAGTTCTTCTTTCATGTGACCTTGAGTAAGTCACCTATTTTCGGTGAATGGAGAAATATGTCCACATTGTCCTCCTGTTGTTCATTGATTTGCTCTAGCAGGCCCCGTAACGTCTCCATTTTGAGACTTGTTGTTACTGTGTTCGGCATATTGAATATGTCACAGGTAGCTTGCCAGGCTTTGGTGTGCGGGCGAGATATTCTCAGTAGCTTGCCGGGCTCTTTGAGTGGGGCGGAAGAATCACACTGGCTTGGCTGGGCTGGCTGCGTGCAAGGCAAACGCCCTACTGCTATGCTATGATTAATTTAAATATATACTTACCTATTTATTCTTATATCTACCTATTTACCTGGAATCTATCACCTATGTACCTACACATATCTTACACTACTATTTTGAGTACTTGCATCTCATTACAATAGGGCCACAGTGAGAGCGTAGCATGTAGGGCACTTGTTTTGATTATGGCCAACACAAATTTGATCCTGAACACACACTTGGTCTCTTGAGCACAAAATCAGGAAAAAGTCCTGACAAGAGCTGAGTGTGGCCCCCAAAAGAAACAAAGATGATAATAACAATAATAACAATAATAAATTATATTTTTCTAGTTGCTTTTGTGTAAAATTGTAATTTTCTTAATATTTTGAAATATTCCAGTATTTGAAGAGAAAGAATAAAGTGGAAAAAGTTTTATGTCCATAAAATACTAAGCACTTAATTCAAAATTCATTTTTTTCCCAAAGGCTTCTCTATTATCGTTGGAAACATTAGCCTTTGCTGTCATTGGCACGGACTTTGATTCTGATCAACGAGTCAATTCATTATTTATTATACATCAAAACCACCTTTTTGGTCTGTAATTTTGGTGCACAAGTGTGGACACATATGCACATAATAGATCATTTATTATATTAGGAAATATATTAGCAATTTACAAAACAATAGTGTATAAGAAGATACATTGTGTAAAAATTTATTATTCTACCTATATCTAATGGCAAAATATTTAAACTATATCTAAAAATAGAATAAGTTGTGCATAAACTTTTTATTATAACAATAATATTTTTTATATTTTTATTTATATATATATTTGACTAAAAAAACATTGCATTTTAACTTTTAATTGTACTTCATCAAATTAAAATATATAGTAGATTCAGCTGAGTATTAAAAGTTCAGTTCAATCCTTCACCATATTTTATTTCCATGCTTTAACACTTTGAGGTTTATATTGTACTTTTTCCACTTTTTAAGTGCTACCTTCAAAGATATATATTATAGTTATAGATATATGCACACATATATGATATATATGCAAATAAGGAAATTATACATATTCATATCTAAGACTACTAAGAAATAAAATATAAAACTTGTAGATATCAAATAATAAAATTGGATTATTAAATTGGTTTTATGTGAATAATCTTTACACACATCTCAGCTAAGGTGATATTTGAATTGTGGCTGAAGAAGAGTGAATCAATAAATTCACCACCTGTGAATGCTGGCAGAGCAACAACCATAAAGAAAATGTATCACTTCAAAAGATATTTTGAAATTCCAGGTCTCTTTAATCATTTGAAAGATTTTGTACCAGGTAAATAGGAAGTCTTTGGAATTTTAGTGGCAGAAGTACATGATTTATTTTAAAAGAGTTATGATAGGTATCCAGAGAGATAAAAAAGAGATTAGAGTGCTTGCTCCGCATGTGACTGACCCAACTTTGATTCCTCACAGCCCATATGATCCTCTGAGCACTGCCAGGAGTGATTCCTGAGTGCCCAGCCAGAAGAAGCACTGAGAACCACTGACTGTGTCCAAAAATTAAAAAGAAAAGAGAAAAAAGTCATTATATAAATGGTCTATAAATTATAATGCGAAGTAGAATTTTAATTCAAATGGTAAAGATCTAAAAACAAGTGCAAAATATTTCATTGGAAGATTTTGGTGAATTTGTGTGATCCATGACTTTCATGACTTTGATGCCAGCATCAAGGGAGATTCTGTCTCAAATTCCTTAAGATTTTTTAATGTGTATTATGGAGAATTCAATCACAAACTTTCCCTTAAAAGAAGGCAATAGAATGAATGGAAATTGAGGCAATCTTTTATATGTCTTATGGAGGGTTTTTTTTGGTTGTTTTTTTTTTATATAAGTCTTCTTTAGGGGAGGGACTTATGGTTGGATACTCTGCCTTAGAGTTTTGGTGCTAAAGAATCATGTAGCATGGAGTCTTACACATACGAAACATTCAATTCATTCATTCAAGATATGTTGCAAACCCAATAGACCTTTCTTAAGAAGCTAGAGCTACCTGGTCTTTATATTGCTTTAACTTTGAGTTAAAGAATACAAACACTAATATTAACACAAAATGTCCTGTCCATCTCTATAAATATAGCAGCTATTATTGCTTATAATAGCTGACATAAATAAACAGCCACAGTGTTTGAAAATACATAGTAGGATATAAAAGTGAAAACTTTATGTAGTGGGATACTATTTGGATCTATTGAGTATATCACATTTTCCTCAGTATCAGAGATTTCTTGTTTCAGTTTAGTTTAGGAATTATTTTTAGACATAATATCTTTTAAGATAAACACACTAAAAAAAAAAACAACAAATGAGTAATAGAGGAAAACAAATTAAGAGGTCTCTTAATTACAGGTCATAGGCCTTAAAGTTTGAATAAAGATGGACTTAAAGGGAAAAGAAATACTAAATTCCTCAATGAGATAAAAATCTAATATTAAAGATATGGATGCTAGAAAAACAATTTCTATTGTAAAAGTTATCTTTTGTTTTCCTCCTCTTCCTTTCATGTGTTCATCATGAAAGAGAATATCATTATCTTGTTGTAATGCTCTGCAGTGGGTTGCATAACCTAAATATGGTGCATACACACTTGCCACGAAGGTCACTTTATTTTTATGGTGTTCATCAACATTTTTGTTCAGATTCTCATGTACATACTTGCCACAGCTCCTCATTTATATGTAGAATAAAATAATATTTAATGATATCATTAACATCACAGTAAATTCAGGCAGTGTATGCAGTTAATTACAAAAGTGACAATTCATAAATTGTGATTTAATTTCCAGTTACATCTATAATGTATAATAGGTAAGATAACATACGGTAATATTTATTGCTCATATGCAATTGACAAAGTTATGTCATACTATTGATATTAATTTCTCCTACTAACATCATATTATTAATATTTATGTTAATACAACTAATCAATTATAGTAATACAATCAATATCTATACGATCATGATATTAATCATAATCATATGGTTATTAATCATAATCATATAAAATTTTGGAATTCAGTTAGAAAACAATTTTATATGTAAATGAAATTACATATGTTTCTACTTCTTTATGTAAAATAGCTCACTCAGTAAAAACGTTGTACTTTAATTAAGTTCAATTGGGGGCAGTTAGTTTACATTCTTACCTCCTATTCCTCTCCCAACTTCCTATCAAATACTTGTTTGTCATAACAAAAGTATAATAATAGTGATGTCAACACTTAGTTATAGTACTTTGTATTATTCCTTATGTCAAAATATAACTATAATCTTCAAATAATTTTAGACTGTAAAAAATTTTCTAGCATATCCATCCAAGCATATAAATTTTTTCCTTCTCATTGTTTTTATTCCTATGATTACACAGAGCAAGATAAAACATTATAAGAATTTGGCTTCTTAAAATTTATTCACTATGTGGTCATTATACATCAAGATAATAAGTGCCAATACTATTATAAACATGTTGCCTTAAATTAAAAATCAATAAATAAAACGTCCCTTTTAAGGGGAATATTTGAAAGGAAATGCTTCTGTATTGAGAATACATTTTTGTCAAGTTATACCGATTTTTGATTTCTTGTTCATTTTTTAATTTTATCTCTTCATTTATCAAGACACAAAGTTATTCATGGTTGAGTTTCAAGTATACAATGTTCCACCACCAATTTGATTACCCAATGTCAACTTCCCTCACACCACCCCATTTGCCTCCTTAACAAACACATTTTTTTTTCTTTTTGGGTTGCACCCGGCTATGCACAGGGGTTACTCCTGGTTCATGCACTCAGGAATTACTCCTGGCAGTGCTCAGGGGACCATATGGGATGCTGGGAATCGACTGCATGCAAGGCAAACACCCTACCTGCTGTGCTATCTCTCCAGCCCCAACAGACACAATTGTAAGTATCGTTTTTATTTTTTTGTTTGGATCTAATACTTTTCATTCTTTTGGCAGGCATGTTTTTAAGTTTAAATTTTGTAGCTTGAGTCTACTGCTTACAGTATTGTCCCTGTGGTTTAATATATGCATATAGCCTACCTCTACACTACTGATATGCCTCAGATGCCGGAACAAATGCCCCTGCTATCTTTCATAATCTGTTTAGTTTGAATTTATTTCTAAGCTCTCTGGCTAATTAGCATAATCCTCTTTCTATTGTGATTTATATATGCTATGTTACTCGTGAAGCAAGGCGATAGTACAGGTATTTATTAATATGCCACAGATCCAATGCCACATAGCCTTATGAGCCTTTTCCGCTGTAATTGCTGGAGACCCAGAGTACCCTAAGAGTTACCTCAGTGGTTTCTGATATGTTAGGACCAGAGGATCATGATAT
The DNA here is from genome assembly GCF_029834395.1 of Sorex fumeus. Taxonomy (NCBI): domain Eukaryota; kingdom Metazoa; phylum Chordata; class Mammalia; order Eulipotyphla; family Soricidae; genus Sorex; species Sorex fumeus. Next base: position 30,050,601 of record NW_026606064.1, read on the forward strand.
CATCCCCTTTCCCTAGCATAGAATCAGTTGCCTTATGAGCCAGAGATCAATGAAATTGTTCCCAAGGGCCCTTGAGCACTACTTAGGGAGACATGAAAAAGCCTGAGAAAACAAACATAATAGAAGTCAGATAAAAATCTTATGCTATTTCTCAAGCTTAGTTAAATAAGCTGAGAATGGGAAAGCCACAGAAGCCTGTCTTCTGAAAACCACCACCAACTGGGAACTCTTTGACACTATTGTGGTAATATGAGAAGATACTGTTGTTGACAGCATCAAAGAGGAATATGATCAACTGGTTCAGCACCTCTATGACTGTGCAAGGAATGCAGAGTGAGAAAGCAACAAACAGACCTGTCTTCGGAAACTCTCGAGCTCGTTTGCCAACATGGTTTGGTGTGAGCCTCAAGCAATCACAAGCTAACGTCCGAACTCACAAAGCTGTGCAGAGAAGCGATAAAGGGAGACCTCAAAGAGAGAAGAGCAGCAGTGCTAGACGATGTGACAGGAGCCAGGAAAAGTTTCAAAATGCCTGTCTTTCCTTTGCCAACTTCAAGACCAAGATGACTGCCCTCCAATGTCCTGATGGATCTATCACATCTTTCATAGAGGCAAAGTTGAAGATTATAGACAACTTCTACTCGGATCTCTTTGATAGTCACGTCCACCTGCCCACGTACCATATTTTGCAGGATGGATATGTCATCCCCAATGTTCTTCCTTCCAAAATCTGACACGCATTTTGTTGGTAAAGAAGCGAACAGCACCCAGCCCAGACAAGGTCAGACCCAAACACCTTAAGAACCTGCCGTCAGTACTCATCAATATATTGGCTTGGCTCTTCACATGCTACCTGTCTGAATGCAAGTTTCCATTCCAATGGAAAACCAGAAGAACTATTCTGTTGTACAAAAAGGGAGAGATCCACAACATCAGCAACTATCATCTGACCTGCCTGTTGTCTGTCATCTACAAGTTGTTCACTGGAGTTATCCTGAATATGATTGGTGAAAACTAGATGAAGGAAAACCATGTGAACAACCCAAGTTCCTAAAAGGATTCAGCACAATGGACCATATCCACACAGTGACCAAGCTCATTTAGGCTTCTCGGGAGTTCAAGATGCCACTCTGTCTAACGTTCACCAATTTAAAGAAGGCTTTTGATTCTGTTGAGACTGCAGCAGTCATTGAAGTCCTAGCCAAACAGGGCATTCAAACTCAATACATCAGGATCCTCCATGAGCTGTATTATAGATTCACTACCTGAATCTCACCATTCTACAAGAAAGTGATCATCGATGTCAAGAGTGGTTTAGCTCTTTTTAGTGGTTTAGCTCTTTAGCTCTTTTCATTTCACCGAAACTCTTCAGTGCCACCCTCGAGAATGTCATGCGACGACTGAAATGGGAAACGTTTGCCACTCAATGCCTCTTTTGCAGACCACAACACCCAAAAGGAGAGAGAGAACACAGGGGATTGCCCTGCCACAGAGGCAGGGGGGGATGGGGGATGGGGATGGGGGGGATATTATCCATGGTGGTGGAAAATGGGCACTGGTGGAGGGATGGGTATCTGATCATTGTATAATCAAACCCAAGCACAAAAAATTGTAAATCTACAACTGTACCTCATGGTGTTTCACTAATAAAAAAAATTAAAAAAAAAAGAATGGGAGTGAAGATAGACGGTTGGCAACTATACCACCTCCACTTTGCTGATGACATTGTTCTAATAATACCAAACATTAGGCAAGCGGCACAAATGCTGGCCAACTTCTACCGTGAGTGTGGAAAGATTGGACTGCAGCTGAATCTCATCAAGACAATGTTCATAAAAAGCAAACTAGTCCCTGACCTTCCATTTGCTCTCAACAGAATGAACATCTCCAAATGTAGCAGTTATATGTACCTGGGTCGGGAACTCAACATGACAAATGACTTGGTGCCAGAACTGCACAGGAGGAAGAGAGTGGCATGAAATGCCTTCAAGGGCCTCGAAGAAATAACCAAGAGGGCGAAGAACTTCCAGCTCCAGGCACATCTCTTCGACTCTACCATTCTTTCTGCACTAACAAACACCTCAAAGACCTGGGTTCTGTGAAAACAGGACAAGAATGCTATTAAGATCACTTAAAAAGGAATCGAAAGAGCTTTGCTTGGAGTATCACGCTTCAGTCAAGTGAGAGAAGGAATCCGGAGTTCTGACCTCCATCAATAATCGAAGATCAGGGACACTCTCTCGCTTGCCAAGGTATCAAAAATCATATGGGTTGGATACGTAATGCCATTTGGAGATGACCCCTGAACCAGAGCCATTACTAACTGAATCCCACGGGATGTCAAAAGAACAACTGGCCGCCCACCTACGAGATGGTCGGACTTCATTGTCAAACAATTTGAGGCTCTTCGTGTTCCTGGTGTGAGCAGACGCCATTGGGCTACATTAGCATGTGGCAGGGTCAAATGGAGACGTTACTGGCTCCCACTTGAGAAAATCAACAAACAACAGGATGACATGTGATTACAAGTGACAAGTTAAATAAATCGAGATAATTATGTTAACTATATATATGCAAGAAAATAATCAAAAGCTCTAGTAGCATTTTAGCACTGTCCTCCCATTGTTCATTGATTTGCTCAAGTGGACACCAGTAATGTCTCCATTGTGAGACTTGTTGTTACTGTTTTTGGCATATACACCACGGGGAGCTTGTTAGGCTCTGCTTTGTGGGCAGGATACTCTCAGTAGTTTGTCGAGCTCTCTGAGAGGGACAGAGGAATTGAACCCGGGTCAGCCACATGCAAGGCCCTACCTGTTGTGCCCTACCCATTGTGCTATCGCTGTAACCGAAGAGCTCTAGTAAATAGAAAAAATACACATAATGGGGAAAATTAAGTAAAGCAATTTAAATTCCATTCTATTCAATTAAACATAACAGAGTCTGAGAGATAGTATGAGAGGTGAGATACTTGCCTTCCATGTGGCAGACCTGTTTGATTCTTGGTACTACATGTGGTTCCCTGAGTACTTCTTGGAGCTCAGATTCCATAGTAATTCCTAAACACAGCTAGGGATGAACCAGAAAACCAGAAACATAACTGAGCTTTGTGCAATTTTTAATGAAGTTATCTCTAATATCAAATAAAATTTAAATCTTTACATTTTTTATTGGATAAAGGAAAATCTTATAATAGCATCCAAAAAAAAAACTTTATTACATATGCAAGTAAGTTGTGATACTGACTCTAATTCATTTATAAGTCCAATTATTTTGTAATATCATGATTTGGTTTTGGAGTTTGGACCATGAAAAGTCACAAATAGTATAGTTTAGATTGAGCTTCATATTTATATTCTGTTGATTTGTCCAACCCTTCATTATAGTTTTAAGTATATTTTCTGTTTTCACTTCTATTTCCTAAATTTAATAAATAAGCTATACTTTCTATTCAATGAGAAAATAGAGTGACATTATAACACATTGTAAATTCAGATTTTATAAGGAGAATATCTAATGAGAACATAGAAAATTGATCCAAAGTCCTTGGAAGCGCTGTAGAGTTGTTGTAATAACAGCAGGCAAGTTTATATACTTAAAAAAATGCATAGCTTTCAAAATGTTTTGTTGGAAGTCAAGTTGTTCAGAAGCTGTGAGGAAGTGTTGCCCCAAATAATAATAGTATGTGGACTCTGGCCAGTTTAACAAGGTGTGAAAAGACAAAAGAACCTTTTCACAAAAAAAAAAAAAATGATTTGCTTAATCAGTCATTTGCCAACAAATTATTGGAGCCTGCAAATGTCACACAATAAACATGGAATAATAGCAAACACACATTTTGCACACCTCTGCCAAAATTCTGTTTTAACTTGTAAAACCTGGCACAATTTATCTTCTCTGCTCTAGGACTTATTATTTTCTGCAGACTCTCTTCCTCATTGTCCCTAGACAATAGCATGCTGTTGAATAAATTTCTCTTGTTCAGGGATGAGCAAGCAAGTGTAACAATAGAAAACTGAGAAGGACTCCCAGTGCTAAGCAAAAGCCATTGTTGCTTTTCATCTCCTCAGTGCATTAAGAAAAATTAAATGTTTTTTACCTCTAGGATTTGGGAACATTAAAAGATCCATTTACATAGAGCATTAAGTCTTAATCCCTGAGTTAAAATAAAATGCACAATTTGTTTAATTGTAGATATGCTATTAAACAATATGAGGCACGTTTAGTAGTTGAATGAAATGAAATGGGGGAAGGTATATTCTGTTTTCCATTCATTTGACTTCAATGTTATCATTTAAGCAAAACTGCTGAGAATAACAAGTCATTTTATAGTAATTTAAATATACCTCAAACTGAAAATTTGATATTTCCCTAAGCTCTCAATGATCCATTTCAAATGTTCTATATCCATTAAGAAAAGTCAAAGGACAAAAGTTAATATAATATTCCCAGAGGAAAGTAAGATACAGGCAGCATATGGAGCCTGCAAAATTTTCATAGAATGAGCATAGTCACTGACAGCAACTTAGGAAACAATTCCCATCATTTACAAACTTTTCTATAAAACTCCAAATGGTATATATTTTAGTGAGGAATAGCATTTATAATAATTATAAGCAGTCTTATAATAATTATATGCCCGCATGGCAGAGCCTGGCAAGCTCCCTGTGACGTATTCGATATGCCAAACACAGTAACAACAAAGTCTCCAATGGAGACGTTACTGGGCCCGCTCGAGCAAATTGATGATCAACGGGAGGGCCTTTACTTTACTTTACTTTATATGCAGTCTTTTATCAACCTCAAAAACTAGACTGTTCCTATTTGGTATTAATTGATAGATTTCTTTAGTAACCATAAATACTAAAATTTGGGGGCCTTTTCAACAGTACAGAGGGTTGGGCATTGACCTTGCATGTGACTGACCCAGGTGTGATTCCTGTCAGTCCATATGGCCTCCCAAGTTCACCAGGAGTAATTTCTGAGCATGGAGCCAGGAGTAAATCTTGAGCAAAACTGGGGATGCTCCCCCCCAAAAAAACAAGGAAAAAGGTCATAAATATTTAATGTTTTTTTCTTTAAGTTTATAATAATAGCAAGTGTGGTTCCAAAAATATAACTTATCAAATTATATCAAATAAAATTTTTCTATGTTGGGATAGTATATAGGAAATGTAAATGTGAAGGGGAATATTAGTGTTTCCTTAGAAATTAATTTAAAGTGTTCATCAGTGAGTAATGTAAGTAAGTCTCTTTGTTAAAAATTTGTAATTTATCAAGACTGAACAGATACAAAAGAGATTTAGGTGCTTGTATTGCATGTGGCAGACCCAGGACTACAATGAGTGGTCCCCTGAGCACTGCCAGAAATGATTGCTGATCACAGAACCAGGAGTAAGTCCTAAGCATTGCAGGGTATGGCCCAAGACTCCACCCAACTTTATTCCTAGGCCCTACTCCTGACTCACCTTATTTTAACAGGAAAGAATTAGCCCTATGTATATTATTTTTGTTTGGAGTGAAGGAAACACTTGGTGGTGTTGCGGTCTTAGGTCTGGCTATATTCTCAGAGATCATGCCTTATGGGTCTCAGGGGATCATATGTGCTTCCAGGGATCAAAATGGATCAGTCATGTACTATCAGTCATGTGATAGTACATCCTACCTACTGTACTATATCTCTTGTTCTGTTTATGCTTTTAAAGAACATATCAGTTAGGAAAAATTAGGTATAAAATTTGAAAGCTATAGGGTTTGTGAGAAAAGGGCATTTGAAGTCATTCCCCCAAGGAAACACAATCAGTAATCAACAGTTCAGTATTAAAATGTATGTGTTGGAGTTTAAGGTCAAATTATTATACAAAATTATGTATAAAATAATGCAATAGCATATTCTTACTAGAATTCCCCCATGCTTCTCCAAACAGTAACAAGAAAAAGAAAGCATCAGTATCATCAAACCTCCTCACAAATTACAGGTTAAAACATGCTTATCAATAAAAGGAAACATAAAACCTAGAATTTATGAAAACCTACCAATCATGTGACAGGTTGTTTGAGGTTGGCCATGTGTAAGAAAAATCCTTCAATTCATATACTATCTCTCTGGCCTCCATGTGCTTTTGTTTGTTGTTTGCTTGTTTTGTTTTTGTTTATTTGTATGTTTGTTTGTTTTTCAGGTCACACCTGACCATGTCTGGGATTTAGCCCTCACATTTTGCATAAGGATCACTCCTGGAAGGGCTCAGAGGTTGCCTAGGATCAAAACCAGGATAGAAAACTGGGATGGTACGAAAGCTCCCTCCCATAGTACACACAGTATTCTGGCCCCCCCTTTGTGGTTCTTATTCATATGTGGCCAATCAGCCTGAGAGCTTGTTGTGCCTAACATTAAACAGTTCCAAACTTACTGGCTATGATGTGATTGTGGGTGTATTTTGGATTCACTCCCTGCAAATTAACTTTCTTGTAAAGTAATAAAAAGTCCATTTCTCCAGGTAAGATAATAAAAGGGGTTGATATCAACTTACTTTTTCAATCAGTCTCACAACCTCATGATAGAACACACTTTTTATATACTCAAATAAAAATAAAATTTCTGGGATAATTGCATCTACACTCTATCAAAACCCAATAGGCAATGGATTATCATGTCAAAAAACTATATTCTATAACCTCTTCTTCAATAACAACACATATTGAGAAATTTGTAAACATTTTGACCTCTTTACAATGCACTATAATTGCTACTGGGGCTGTGAACAACCAACCATTGAATAACATACAAAGAGAGATGTGCTTATTTAAAAATCTATCTGATGGGCACTGGTGAAGGGATGGGTACTTGATCATTGTATAACTGAAACCCAAGCACAAAAATGTATAAGTCTATAACTGTACCTCGTGGTGTTTCACTAATAAAAAAATAAATAAATAAATAAATAATACAATTATAATACTTTACCTGCAAGCCACAAAAGAAAACTATCTGAAATATGATATTGATCAAAATCAGAAATATTATTTTTTTTGCTTTTTTGGGTCACACCAGGCATTGCACAGGGGTTACTCCTGGCTCTGCACTCAGGAATTACTCCTGGCGGTGCTCAGGGGACCATATGGGATGCTAGGAATCGAACTGGCTTGACTGCATGCAAGGCAAACACCCTACACACTGTGCTATCACCCGAGCCCCAAAATCATAAGCACTGTTGTCACATTCATTCTCTCTCTATATTGTTAATTTTTTATTTTATTTTGTTCTTGTTTTATTTTTTGGGTCATACCTAGCAATGCTCAGGGGCTACTCCTGAATCTGCACTCAGGAATTACCCGCTGGCAGTGCTTGAGGGATCATATGGGATGCCAAGGATCCAACCCAGGTCAGTGGCCTGCAAGGCAAATGCCTTCACGCTAGACTATCACTCCAGCTCCCTCATTCTATATTTTTTTGAGGGGCACACATGGAAGATTCAGAGATCACTGGGATCACTCCTGGTGGTGCTAATAGAACCATGTGGGGTGTCTGGGGTTGAATCTGGGGAGGAACTGTACAAGGCAAGAACCCTACTTGCTGCCCAATCTCTTTAGCTCCTGCATCACAATCATTCTTGTGATTATTAGATGGTAGGTGTCTGTGTGCCAAGCAACAGTTTTCAAGTGTTACATGTTTCTTCCATTACGTAGTTGCTGAAAACTAGTTTAGGCAGTTTACTTTTCAAATTGTTTCTTATACTATTTTCCATATAAGAATGATATAAATAGATTGCTTTATTTATTTGATAGATTGTTTTATTTATTTTTTCTAAACATATTTGTATATCTGTTCTCTTATAAAAAAACAATTTTAAAATGCAGTGCTTAGATTTACTCAGAGACTTTCTGTTATTCTAATTGCTCTTCAACTTAATTATATTGTCAAAATTGCCCAGGTGATATTAAGAGTCAGAGATAAAGATTACAGGCTCAGTCCTAATAAACAGATTCATTGTAATCCCTCCAATACCTAACTTTCAAGCTTGGTTCACTTCACTCAATTTCAATGTTCATTTGGTCCTTAAGCATATTTGATCTCAAAGCCTCTGAGTTTTTAAGTTTCCCTACCAATAAATATATAGATTTTTGGACAGAAAGAGAAAAATATGTGAAACATACAGGATCATTTTAATGAGGGTCCTTTTAAATTGAACTGATGGAGTTATAGCTTCTGAAATACTCCAGGATAGCATTGTGGAACTTTGTGATAGAAGCAAAGAGAGAAGTAAATTCATGTGACTTAAAGGAAAAGTGAGTAAATTGGTAAGAAAATTGCATTTTGAACAAGCATCAACATTTCTATATAAAAGAGAACATAAAAGTCATTTGAAGTGCTGGAGTAATAGCACAGCGGGTAGAGCGTTTGCCTTGCACTCAGCCAACCTGGGTTCTATTCCCAGCATCCCATGTGGTCCCCTGAGCACTGCCAGGAGTGATTCCTGAGTGCAGAGTCAGGAGTAATCCCTGTGCATCGCTGGGTATGACCCAAAAAGCTAAAAAAAAAGTCATTTGAGATGACCATATCATACAAAATAAATTATAAACCATCTTATTAGAATCACTTATTGTCATACAGACTTTTAAATTTTATAGAAAATAAGACAAGTGAAAATTTTCTAAGTAATACCAGCCATAAACTTTGTTTTTATCCTCCAGTGGGATCTGTTAGCATGGTGAATTTATGTAATTACGTTTTTCTTTGTTAATTTTTCAATGTTTGCATGTTGAAGAAATTTTAGATCCACATACAGGTATAAGAAACAATTTGTAAAGCTTCCATGTCTTTTCTCTCTAATATTATCCAGCAAAAATGTTAAAACTACAGAACATTGTTCAACAATGCTATTCAAAGGGTTAAATCGGGGCACAAAACATTTCATCTTCATAAGGATTGCACATGATGACTCTTTTATGCCATTTTTTATGCTTCTTCCATTGTATCTTTCTTAGTACTTTACCCTATACAACCACTACTACTTGATATTCCATACTAGTTGGTATCTGTACTTGTTTTTTCATGAATATTATTTAAGTCATATCATAAAATACAGAATTTTGGAGAAGAATTCACCTTATTTTTCCAGTATAATTTTCAGAAGTAGAGAGATACTAGAAATATACAAATTAGAAAAGAGTGAGGAGAGGATGAGTAGAAAAAATAAAAATTAAAAAAATAAATAAAACCTGAAGAAGCCTATAAAAGTGTGCTTAACTCTAAAGACTTATGTTGATTTAGAAGGTATTATATAGTATGTATATGCTTAAATACCTGGATTAAGCAAAAAAAAATCTCTATAGCTATAAAAAAAAGCAAAACACAAATAGACATAGATAAAAAGGACATTTTAAAAAAAGAAACATTAATCCATTATTTTAAAAGTTCAAAGCCTATAAGAAACTAAGAAAAAATGGGCTTTCTTAATATTGTACAGGACAGCCATACCTGCCAGGAGTGAATACCACACTCAATGGCAAAGTGTTAGAAAGATCTTCTTTTTTATCTTTTTTTTTTTTTTTGGCTTTTTGGGTCACACCCGGCAATGCACAGGGGTTACTTCTGGCCCTGCACTCAGGAATTACTCCTGGCGGTGCTCAGGTGACCATATGGGATGCTGAGAATCAAACCTGGGTCAGCAGTGTACAGGCAAACACCCTACCCACTGTGCTATCGCTCAAGCCACAGATCTTTTCTTTTAAAGAAGCACTTTTCTTGCTTCTTGAAAAACTAGCCTCAAGGCTATGCATTCTCTAAACTGTTGCTATTCTATGCAAATTTGAATTGTTCCTTTAGACTTGGATGAGAGTCTAGCAGGATAGTATATTCTTAGGTGTTCATTTCATTGAAATTTTGTTTTCAACTATATCTCACAATCCTTTTGTGGCATAAGGAGGAAATGTTTAGTGTTTTGTTGCTTTTCTTTTTCACCCCCTTAATTTAAACATAATGTAGTCTTTTCCCCAGCATCAATAGTTTTAGCATAGCATTTTAAAGTTGTAAATACTGCAGAAACTCTAGTTCTCAGTACATTCAATGTGTTTAATAGTTTTCTTCTTTCTCGAATCCACACAGAGTAGTAGCATCCACACAGAGTAGTAAAAATGCAAACAAGTTTAATTCTACCAAAATCCTGAGTGCAGTGTTCTTCTTTGTGTGAGAAAAAAGTTTTGCTTCACATAGTGAAATAATTGGAGCAGGCATGCTGGTAGATAAGGACCCCCTGTGGCAATGAATTTCTGGGAAGTAATAAAATCAATTATCCCCCCACCTTGTGGATACAGGAACTAAAGCTTGATAAAACTTTTACCTGGTTCCAACACAGACCCAATGAAAGTTGGCCTCCATCTTGGAGAGAAACTCCAGAAGGAACACAGGCTAGAAAAGGAATAACAAAGACCAGCAACTCTACCACCTGGCAACCACCCTAGCAACCGACTCTTACAGAGATATAGAGCTCCAAGTTGGGCAGTGTGGGAGAAATCTTATAAAAGCCAACTTAAGCACAGGAAACATGTTCATATGTTGCCCAAGACTATTTGCTGACTAGTGTGTCTATGTGTTGCTGCCAAGCACATGTGGTGCCCAAGTACATGTGTCACCTGAATCTCCCTGCTGGAGCTGTATACTTTTATATCTTACTCTAGAATGTGTACTGGGGCTCCTTCTTTACTCCTTTACTCTGGAGAAGCCCACACTCTCTTTTGACCTTGTTCTCCCTCTCCCTCTCCCCACTCTCTCCCTCTCCCTCACCCTCTCTCTCTTCCTCTCTCCCTCCCTCTCCCTCTCTCCATCTCCTTTTTCCTTTCTCTCCCTCACTCTCTCTCCCTCTCTTCCTTCATCTCCCTCTCTCCCTCTTCCCCTCCTTCTCTCCCTATCCCCTTCAAACACACACACACACACACACACACAGAAACACACACACAAACACACACAAATTCACACCCCACAGCCCTTCCTCAAAACGTCCAAATAAAACCTGGTTCTTCCTTCACTGATTGTCTTCTCCTGAAATTCTTTTTTGAAAGAAAGGCAAAGGATCCAAAAGACCTGGTAAGGTCTAGGCTGACTTCCTGTAAGGGAGCAAGCTTCACAGTCCTAGATTTCCCCAGCCTTTCCCTACTTCAGACAGAAAACAGCAGATTCTTTTCTAGATATTGCTTCCTCTCTCCTTGTCACTTCACAGAGGTCAAGTGGGGAACTCACCATAACATAAGTCTATCATATTATTAGCACTATTAGCACTGTCCTCCCATTGATCATCAATTTGTTCAAGTGGCCACCAGTAACGTCTCCACTGTTAAGAGTTGTTGTGACTGTTTTTGGCATAACATATACACCATGAGTAACTTGCCAGGCTCTGCCATGTGGACAGGATACTCTTGGTAGCTTGCCAGTCTCTCCGAGAGGGACGGAGAAATTGACTGACCCAGGTCGGCCGCGTGCAAGGCAAAATGCCCTACCCACTGTGCTATCACTGCAGCCCAAGTCTATCATATTAAGGTAAAAAAAATTTAGAAAAATATGAAGTCCTTAAAATTAAAAGCTTTGTAACATTGTATGTAGGAATGAATAGGTTGTGAACCTGATTGCTACAGTCTCTCTCTGAATGCTTTATTCCACAAAGTGCTAAAAGCCTGGTTATACCTTCATATTTGGATGTCTCAAATCTTGTAGGTGTTTTCTTTCTCATACTTCAGGGTAAAGTACTTAGATAGTTTGCATTGTATTTAAATAGAGATCCTTGTGATTACTGTGCAATTGTTTATCTAGTTTTATGTTTATTTACAAAGAAAAGTCCTTGATTTATGAAGAAGTGGGGACAATCAAGATACAGAACTTTAAGGCATTTTATTTATTCACTGGTAAACAGGAATGGTGAAGTGAAGGACATATGAAACCTGCTTAAACTGAGAATGTACCAAATCAAAATTCAAAAACTATCATTGATAGCCTATCTTTGAAATTAAAACACACATGAGGAGGACTGAAATAAACCAATCTATACACCTCTGAATTCTGCATCCTTGAATTTGAAGACACCTTCAGATTTTGACTAATGCTTCAAATGATATGTATTGTGAATGGTGGTTTTCCTCTGTTTGCAAAATCATCGAAACTGAAATATTTTATTGATATAACATGAGTGCCGGAATTGGATAATTCAGAACTTTGGGGGTGTCTCTAGTAAAAGCAGGGAATTTTTTGTTTACTTTCTAATGCAAGTATCTGTTGCCAAAATAGATTTTTGTCTAATAGTAAATTTAATTAAGATACTTATTGAGATATGAAAAGAGAATATGGTCTATAAATATTTCTAAAGAATTTCAAATTCTTAGATTTATGCAGGGGTGTCACCGATCTCTTGAGATATTTGGCTATGCAAAAAGAGAATGAACATTTACCTCCAGGTGTAAAAGGAGAAATTTCAGCCTTTCTTATATATAAACACTTCCCTGCATGAGTCATTTGAAAAAGGCAAAATCAGAAAATCATGGCCAACAAAGAGTTACAAAAATATCAAAAATAAACTTTGGTTAAACTATAATTGTACGTTCTTGTCAAAATGCATGAATGACTATGATTCTCTGATGGTAAGATAGATGTAGACTATAAAATTAATGTCTGCATAAATATTAGCTATTCTTTATTTAAAATTTTACTGTTGCTACTCTCATAGAAAAAGATTCTTGAGCATTACTTTGAGAGTGCTTTCCCCACTTTTATTGGATGAAATGTTAATAATATACAGTGTAAATCAGTCTTGACAGAACGTAAATTAGTCCTGGTGGTGTAGCTTATTTTAGTTATTACAAACAATAAAATTAAATCTGGTATTCTTAATTTTATAAGACTTTTGTCCAATATATGCATAATTACTACTTTTAAAATGCTTTATAATTTTCTAATCTTTTCTTTAGCATTTACATATATATATACATATTTAGACAGATATATGCATTGAAACATACACACAAGCTCAGATACTCTTTACATACAAATAAGAAATCACTTTTATCAAATTTAACATTTTAATCTATATTTATTTATTTATTTTTGTTCTTTGGGTCACACTCTGCTGTGGTCAGGGATTACTCCTGGCTCTGACTTAGTGATTTCTCTTAATATGGCTCTTGGTATCATATTTAGTACTGGGATCTAAACCTAAATCCTGTGTCCAAGGAAAATGCTATGGACTATATAGCTCTCAGCCTTAGTTAAGCATTTTTATAATAACTTCTGATCCTGAGATCATTGTAACTTTAGTCAATGTACACTATGCAAGTTTTTATAAAATTTGCATTTTTGTTTTCAGACAGCCACATGCAAGAATTAAATTAATTGAGTAGCCTACCTGAATTAGTAAAATTATCTATTTGTTACATATGTAAATAAGTAAGTAAAGGCCCTCCCGTTGATCATCGATTTGCTCGAGCGGGCCCAGTAACGTCTCCATTGGAGACTTTGTTGTTATCGTGTCTGGCATATCGAATACGTCACGGGGAGCTTGCCAGGCTCTGCCGTGCGGGTGAGATACTCTCGGTAGCTTGCCTGGCTCTCCGAGAGGGGCGGAGGAATCGAACTCGGGTCGGCCATGTTGGCTGTGTGCAAGACAAACGCCCTACCGCTGTGCTATCGCTCCAGCCAGTAATACACATTATATAAAGAAAGCCACAAAGCAAGATTTTTTTCCTCTCCATCATGATCAGCTTCACTAGATGTATTGTTTGAATTCTTGCTGGTGCAGCTCCCAAACCATCTGAACCAGCTGCCTTGTGGGAACTCTCTGGACAACAGTGATGGAATCGTGCCAGGGATGCTGACATTTTCCAAAGATTAGTATAGATTGATGATTAACAATTATTAGTGACTGGGCTTGGAACATGGAATGTTAACACCTATGGGACATAGACTAATAACTTTGTTTCTGCCTAGAGATGAGAGACCCCATACCACTATTTCCCAATAATCTAACCTTTCACTTCCCTTTTACCACATGCCCTCATCTTACACGTATTGCATTACATTGGCCTCTAATCACTGCCCACCCTAAATAAACTTGTTTACTGATCACGAATTACTAGTCATCATCTATTATTTATAAGTTTATAGGCGACATCAGAATCAGTTCCTTGATTCCAGTTCCACATATCATAGGATGATGCATGGATGTCACTGGATTTCTAATACTTATTTTAATTAATTCACTGTCACTGTCTTCCCGTTGTTCATCGATTTGCTCAAGCGGGCCCAGTAACATCTCCATTGTGACACTTATTACTATGTTTAGCATATCGGATACATCACAGGTAGCTTGCCAGGCTTTGCCGTGCAAGATATTCTTGGTAGCTTGCCAGGCTCTTCAAGAGGGGCGGAGAAATTGAACCTGGGTTGTCCAGGTAGGCCGCGTGCAAGGCAAATGCCCTACCCACTGTACCATCAATTTTAATTAAATAATATTTAATTATTCTGAACATTTCATTATTAATTTGCTCAAAGTGTCTTCATTACAATTCTATAAAGAAAGTACAGCATTTCTCTCATTACAAGTGAAGAGTCCAATGTGATACTTGATATATATGTGTGTATATATATATATTATGGTTATATAATATATATTTATTTGTGTGCATATATATCAGAGTTAATGAGTTACAAAACTGAAATATCAAATACATTCATAGTTTCAGAGTCTTTCCTTAATTGTTAGGCAGGCTCCATATTTGATACTGCACAAAATATAGCATACATTTTATCCATATTGCATTCGATAGTTTTGTATTTCTATGTAGATCCTGGATTATTATCAACACTTTGGTCCCTAAAGAGCTTCTTATACCCAGGGATTATGTAGCATAAAGTAGAATGTCAGTAGGATGCTGGTACAATTTGTCAAACTTCAAATTTTTTATCCTCACACTTATTGTTTAACATTAAGTTTGTTACTGTATTGCTAAATTTCTTAGGACAGTGGATGCTGCATTTGATAACAGATTATGAAATTTTTCTCAAGGACAGAATAAAGTCAGTGAAGATGTCTTCATTAATGTAAACATCAAATATCTTACAGCACGCCGGTGTATTAAAACCAGCCAAAAGGCAAAATCATTTTGTGATTCTATTACATATAATATTACTTACACAGTTCTAATCATTACTATTCCCGTCTTTAGATCATGATGCTTTCAGACTTAAAAGAGTTGTATATTCCAGTATTTATGTTCATGTATTTTTCTGTCGAAAATTGAATTTTAGGTAGAGCATTTGGTAGAGATTGAGGGTGTAATGTTTTCAGTGTGTTATATTCACTGCTGTATATTCACTGTTTGATGTCAAGGTAAAAATATACTGTAAAACACATTTTAAATTCAAATTGTAATTTAAATTGTTAATTACAAATATTTTATTGTACTTAATTTATCTAAATAAAAATAATTTTGTGTATTTAAAAATTTTATTTGCAGTAGTTTATCATGTATAATTTGTAAAATATTTAACGAATTCTTAAGTTTTAATACATATTCTGTGTAAGTTCCTATTTCATAGATATATTTCTGAATTCATGCTACACGCTTTATGTGATTCCTTTGCTTATGGCTGTCACCAGGACTCTGGTTCAAATTCTGCACTTTTATGATATATATATACACATATATACATATACAAATAATATATATTTCAGATTCCTGCAATATCTATGAAGTTGTATAAAGAATTATATGAATCATATCCTAAAAACAAACATTAACTATGAAATAATGTTCATTCTTAATATTCAGTAAAGTACATATTAAGTATGAATTTATTGGCCACCAACTAATATATTGTGATTTTCAATGGTTACACATAAAGCTGGCTTCTGTTGAAGTATGAGAATTTTTGGTTTGATTATAAATTTTCTTATGTGCAGGGTGGGTATTGCTCAGGGGTAGAACCCTTTCTATGCATGAGTGAATTGAATGATAACCTAGCTTTGATCCTAGCAGCAAACACACACACACACACACACATACACACACACACTTTTTTCAGATATTTATGTGAATATATTGACCTGTAAATAAAAGTGTATTGTTAAAATAGGTATATTGTCTTTAAAATGCCATACATAATGAAGCACATTTTTAAGACCTCAACACATCTCAAAAATGATTTAAACACTTGGAAATGTGTTAGCATGTAGGTGAAGTTCATTATGTGTTATGTGTTCTCATAACACATGTTATATATACTTATGGTTTTTTTTCTGGTTATGCTTAACATTACTGGTTTTATTTTGAGAACAAAATAGCTTAAGTGTTATTTAAATATAAACACTTTGGGAAAAACAAATATGAACAGATTATCTAGTACCTATAAACTAAATGTAAAAAGATTTGGGAATCTAGCTAAAAGCAACTGATGGTCAGTTGGAGAGCTTTTTATAGTTACCAATATAGGTAGTTACCAATATTTTGATAGGTGGGGAATTACTCAATCTTGACGTAGAGATTGACAAGGTATTCTTAGAATTGCTATTCTATTCTCAGTTCAAGGATCTTCCTGTTTATATACTTAGTTGTAGACAGAATACCTAGGAACTTTTCAAATGTCATTTTCCAGAAGTCACTCTAGTCCAATTAAAACAGTTCTCTGGAGCAGAGACTTTGACAAAAGAATATCTGCTACTCCATGCTGATTAAAATGCATAATACATTCTGAGAATCACTTATCTATTTTGACTACATTGATTACATATTTTCTGAGAATGCACAGAAAATTCTCTCAAGAGATTTTGGAAAGAGAGAGAGAAATACAAACAACAATCCCCCGACCCTTGCTCTAAACCTGAAAATATCATGCTACCAAGCAGAAAGCAATTTGCATTCAGTTGTCTCCAAGCTCTTGGATATGTTTGATTCCCTAATATGTCTTAAAATTCCTTATAAATTTGAAAATTTAGCCAATAGTCCTTGTACAGTTAAGCGAACTTGACATTCATGGCCTTTACATTATAAAGTTTAATGAAGTCTAAGTGAATAAGTTACATGGGAATGAAAAAAACAATGATTGGAGTGAGGGGGAGAGTACTATCTTCTAACAATATGTCCTTGCCTTGACATCCTGTTTGTTTGCTTTGAAAGTTTAAGAGATAAAAAAACAAATCTACAGGCAGGACAAGCACTTTACCACTGAGTCTCAGGCCTGGAGCCCTTTTTCAGTCCTGCTTCTGATGCTTTTTATAACATTTTCTGTTCTATTCTATATATATATGAGGAAAAATATGTGGTAAGAATAAATTTTTTACTGTGTAGATGTGACTCAATGATAGAGCACATACTTTGGATGTGTGAGGCCTTGGGTTTTATCTCTAGCACTGCAAAAAAAATTTAAAATAATAAGTGAATGAGTATCAAAAATATATTTTTATGTAAGATTAAATATTGATAGTGGCAGACATAAATCAGTGGAGAGAGAAGACATTTTTACAATTCATGGACTGATTAACATTTAGAAAAATCAATATATATACTCATCACATAAATATAATAAATTACAAAAACTCCAACCATAGAAAATCTAAAGGGACTTGTTATTACCAGCTTATATTATTGTGACTAATTCCAAAGTGAAGAAAAGAAAGATTTGGTTATGTTAAAGTAACAATGAAGCCAGAAAATAGTAGTTCTGTTTAATTATTTGAACATAATAACAGAAAGCTGGGTTATAAAACCCAGCTCCTGGAAGAGAATAGCACAGAGTCTCCTGCCCCCATACCTGACTGTCCTTGCTGGGGCCCCTTGGAGGGGAGCGGGTAGAGTTTCCCTCCTCGCCCCGACCAGGACTCCTGCAGCCGAAGACCTCCAGAACCAGCCACCACCATGCTGAGACAACTCTCCACACGCCTGAAGGTACCGGCAGAGGAACAAAGGCATGAGGGTCCCGGGGATGAGATCTCCAAGCCTACTTGGATCGGGGCTGAGCATCCTCCACCCAGATCCTCCAAATTCCAGTAGGCACGGGTTACATCCACCAACTGGCCCCCTGGTGCCGTGTAATCCCATTAACGGCCAAGATTCAGAAACTATAAAACCCAGCTCTCGGAAGCGACATCTTATTGTCTCATTCCTACTTTTGACAAACTGGGAGGCTACCGACTGTGACCTGCCCACACAGCAGAGTCTGGCAAACTCCCCGTGGCGTACCCAATATGCCAAATACTAATAACAATGATGGGTCTCATTCTCCTGGCCCTGAAAGAGCCTTGAATATGGCACTTTTTAAAAAATCTCAGGGCTAGGACGAAGGAGACGTTACTGGGGCCTGCTCGAGGCAATCGACGAACAACAGGATGGTTGTGATCGTGATCGTGATCTATATATTGAAGTTACACATTGAGGATTATTCTACACTTTTAATAAACGTGTATCTTATTTACTTATTTAGATATTTACTCATGTGAACAACTTAATACTACATGAGTTTAATTTGGGGTGAAGTGATAGAAGAATACTTGCAATTAAACAAGCTCATCATATCCATAGTATTACCCAAATTCCTAAATTAACATCAGTTACTAGTTTTTGACATTTTTCACACATTGGTCACACTCAAACTTATTTTTAAAATAAGTAAAATTCATGTAAAATTTCTTTCTTTAAATAGATATAATAAAAACCTCTCTTTTCTCTTATGTAAGTACTTCTCAGAATATGTCAAGAAAGAGGACAGGAAACAGTTTGACATTGGGGGAAGTCTGGCAGTAACTACTTCAAGCTGTGTGATAGCCAGGTCATATCAACAGTCATTAATCATGTAGACAGTATACACCTTGATTTTATTCAATAAAATTACCCTTTAGCCCAGTGATTTTTCTTTTCAAAACCTGTAGCCATCAAACAAATTCCAGAGGCAGTTTTTGGAGGTCTTAGAAAAATATGTGACTAGTACTTTTTTGACCACTTAAAACAAAAGGCTAGTCTGAAAAACAGGCATGGCCATAGCAATCTATAGCACTGTAGCACTGTCCTCTCATTGTTCATCGATTTGCTCAAGTAGGCGCCAGTAACGTCTCCATTGTGAGACTTGTTTTTATTGTTTTTGGCATATTGAATACACCACAGGTAGCTTGCCAGGCTCTGCTGTGTGGGCTGGATACTCTCAGTAGCTTGAAATGGAGGAATCGAAACTGGGTCAGCTGGCCGCGTGAGGGCAAATGTCCTACCTGCTAGTCTATCGTCCCAGCCCAGAGCAATCTATATGACAAAAAAATAAAAAAAATTTTAAAAGAATGTAATGCAGTTACCAGAAAAGAATCTGTGTTAGATAAAAGCAAATAAGATAAACAGTAAAGAAATTCTTATGAAATGTTCATCTTGGTAACAACCTGTCCTTATTGGTCCATCACTTATACTCAAAACATCATGTTAATATACCACATTAATTAATAGATAAATTTAGGTGTGGAGTATATAGGTAATATCTATACTCTAAAATTTAAAAATATTTTTAAAATAATATATTCTATACTATTCCAAGAAATTTGGTTATTTATGTATTTTCTTATTTTTAATTGTTGCTTACATTTTAAAGATTATAAAATAATAAACATAATGTTTTGTTGTTTTGATCCTTGTTGCTTTTTAGTTTTTCCTTGCAATAGTGTTTAGGACTTATTCCTGGATCTGTGTTCGAAGATCACTTAAAGTTCTGAGAAAGATTCTGACCCTGACTCATACTAAGCAAGAAAGATACTATGAATTGGGAACTAACTTAGGGGGAGGGGTTCATGACTTGCATGTGTAAGACACCAACACCTATCACTAGCACATCAAGCCCCATAAGTACCACCAGATATGAGCACTCCTAGGACAAGCAACATAGCATTGCTATGTCCAAGTGTCGAATCCATTGGTCTGGTGGCAATGAATACTGCATTACCATTTTTTTCTTGGTTATATAATTTGCTCTTTGTTTTTCAACCCATTGGTCTGGGTGTGGTCCTTTAGTCCACAAAGTACTGTTTGACAACCAACTTCCCTAAAATAAAATTTAGTATGACACTTAGCAAAGTGTATAATAGGCAAAGAGTGAAGCATACATATAAAAGTAGTTTGAAATATTTCCTCATACAAGAATTATTCCAAATATTTACCAGCACCAATGTCCTCAGAAAGGATGGATGTTGGAAAATGGTATGACTGAAACCCAACCATGAACAACTTTGTAACTGTATATCCCAAGGTTATTTAATAAATATTTTTAAATAAATTTTAAAAATATCACTTAATCACTTAATCACTTAACTTCCCGTTAGTCGTCGATTTGCTCAAGCGGGTGCCAGTAACGTCTCCATTTGTCCCTGTCGCGTGCTAGTGTAGCCTAATGGCATCTGTTCGCTCCGGGAACATGAAGGGCCTCAAACCGATTGTTCATGATCTTGACGAAGAAGTCTGACCATCTGGTAGGTGGGCGGCCACGCGGTCTCTTGACATCCCGTGGAATCCAATCAGTAACAGCTCTAGTCCAACGATCGTCTTTAAATCTCATTACGTGACCAGCCCATCTGATTTTCGACACCTTGGCAAATGAGACAGCATCCCTGATACTTGATCGTCGACGGATGTCAGAACTCCGGATTCGTTCTCTCATTTGAGTGAAACGTGATATTCCAAGCATAGCTCTTTCTATTCTTCTTTGGGAGACCTGAATGGCGTTCTCATCTTGTTTGCGTAGGGCCCAGGTCTCTGAGGCATATGTTAATGCAGGAAGAACAGTGGAATCAAAGAGATGTGCCCGGAGCCGGAGGTTCTTCGTCCGCTTAGCTATTTCTTCGACGTTCTTGAAGGCGTTCCTGGCGCAGCTCGGGTGCCAGGTCATTTGTCATGTTGACCTCTCGACCTAGGTAGACATAGCTGTTGCATTCGGAGATGGTCGTTCCATTGAGAGCGAATGGGGCGTCAGGAACAAGGCTGTTTCTCATAAACATTGTCTTCGTA
Organism: Sorex fumeus; assembly: GCF_029834395.1. Taxonomy (NCBI): domain Eukaryota; kingdom Metazoa; phylum Chordata; class Mammalia; order Eulipotyphla; family Soricidae; genus Sorex; species Sorex fumeus. The sequence continues at coordinate 30,071,610 of NW_026606064.1, forward strand.
AGATTCAGCTGTAGTCCTAACTTTCCACACTCACGGTCAAAGTCGGCCAGCATTTGTGCCGCTTGGCTGATGTTTGGTGTTATTAAAACAATGTCATCAGCAAAGCAGAGGTGGTGTAATTGCCGACCATCTATCTTCACTCCCATTCCTTCCCATTCCAGTCGTCGCATGATGTTCTCGAGGATGGCACTGAAGAGTTTCGGTGAAATGGTATCACCCTGCCGCACCCCTCTCTTGACATCAACGATCACTTCTTTGTAGAATGGTGAGATCCTGGTAGTGAATCCGCAACACAGCTCACGGAGGATCCTGATGTATTGGGCTTGATTGCCCTGATTGGCTAGGGCTTCAATGACCGCTTCCATCTCAACAGAATCAAAGGCCTTCTTTAAATCAATGAATGTTAAGCAGGGCGGCATCTTGAACTCCCAAGAAACCTCAATGAGCTTTGTTATTGTGTGGATATGGTCGATGGTGCTGAATCCTTTGCGGAACCCTGCTTGCTCGCATGGTTGTCCTTCATCTAATGTTCTGCCAATCCTATTCAGGATGACTCGAGTGAACAACTTGTAGATGACAGACAATAGGCAGATCGGGCGATAGTTGCCAATGTCATGGATGTCTCCCTTCTTGAACAGTAGTACGGTCCTGCTGGTTTTCCATTGGGATGGAACCTTGCATTCAGACAGGTAGTGAGTGAAGAGCCGAGCCAGTGTATTGATGAGTACTGACGGCAGGTTCTTCAGGTGTTCAGGTCTGACCTTGTCTGGGCCGGGTGCTGTTTGTTTCTTTATCAACGAAATGGCGTGTCGGATTTCGGAGGGGAGAACGTTGGGAACAACATACCCATCCTGTGGAATTTGGTATGTTGGCAAGTGGACATGGCTATCGAAGAGATTTGAGTAGAAGTCATGGATAATCTTCTCCATTGCCGTTCTGGAGGATGTGATGGATCCATCAGGACGTCAGAGGGCAGTCATCTTGGTCTTATAGTTGGCGAAGGACAGGCGGGCCTTACGAATACTTTTCCCGGCTTCTGCCGCGTCTACCAGTACTTCTGCTCTTCTCTCTTTGAGGTCTTCCTTGATTGCATCTCTGCACTGCTTTGCAAGCTCGGACGTTAGCTTGCGGTTGCCTGAGGCATGCGCCAAACCACGCTGGCGAATTAGCTCAAGAGTTTCGAAGATAGGCGACTTTTTGTGGCTATCTCTCTCTTGGCGTTCCTCGCACATTCATGGAGGTGCTGAACCAGTCGATCGTATTCCTCGTCAATGTTGTCAACAATGGCATCTTCCCATGTTGCCGCAATAGTACCAAAGAGTTCCCAGTTGGTGGTCATTCTGGGAGTTCTCTTTTTGAACTTTGCAGCCCTTTCTCCCCGCTCTGTGAAGTAGAATTTTGCACGAAGGAGACGGTGGTCCGATCCCGTTCGAAATTTTGGGACAAGAGCCACATCAGTCAGGCAAAACCGTCGATTGAATATGATGTGGTCTATTTCGTTGTGGAATCGTCCACCGGGAGACTCCCACGTCCATCGTTTAGATTCTGCCTTCTGGAACTGTGAGTTACCATGGATGGTCTTGGTCGACATGATGAACTCTGACAGTCTCTCACCCTGTTCGTTCCATTCTAGGCCGTGGGTTCCGATGTGAAGTTCTTCAGCTGATCTTCTCGGTCCTATCTTGGCATTAAAATCACCCACAATGATCTTGTAGAAGGTGTGGTCTTCTTTATAGAACTTCTCTAGCTCCATGTAGAACTTCTCGATTTCTCTTTCATCATAATGAGATGTTGGTGCGTAGACAACGAAGATAGAAACTGCAGGCAGTGAGCCACATCTATTCAAATGTAAACGTCCGATTCGGGTTGTTAGGCATTCGAATGAATCAATGCTCTTGGCCAAGTTTGTGTTGACAAGGACACCGACGCCTCCAACACCTCTTTTATCGCATGTTCCGAGGAACAATTCATCTCCAGTGTCGAAAACGGCATGGTGAGATTCGTGCCTTCTTGTCTCAGTCAGACCAATGATGTCGTACTTGATCATTCGCGCTTGTACCATCAGGTCCTCGATGGATGCATCTGATGCTAGCGTACGTGCATTGAAAGTACAGACGATCATTTTTGTCTTCCTTCGTTGTGGCATCCTAGGTCGGCCTTGAGATTTTGTCGGCCTCTCCTTTCTCATCCTTCTCAGTGCTGCCATGTCGGTGAAGCCTTCAGGGTCAGGTGAACTATACCAAATAATAATTTTATTTTTATGAATTATCTTTTTTCAGGCTTTTATTAAGCTGCTAAAAATTCAGGGCTGGGACGAATGGAAACCTGCTCAAGTAAATCGATGAGCAACGGGATGACAGTGATATAGTGATACAGTGATCTTTTTTCAGAATTGAAATTATTGAGAAAAATTAATATGTCAATACTATATTAAACGCATGAAATATATAACTCAGTTATTTCTTGTCATTGAGAATATATTTCTTAAGCTGCAAACTTCAACGAAATAATCCATCTTAATTCTGAAGTCAAAACATTGAATACTCTAAGAGACCAAACCAGAAATATAAGACAAGTGTACATATCAACTCGGTCACCGTCACGGTCATGGTCCTTCCGTTGTTCATCGATTTGCTCGAGTTGACCCAGTAATGTTTTTTAACAAGATATGAAGAAAATGCAGGTCAGAAATGCTTTCTAAATAAACAATTGAATAAATTTATAATTAGTATACTAGTAATGAGGTTGTAACCTTAGATAACTGCATGAATTTCTAAATTTGCATTACTGTGCTTGATTTTGCTTTTAACTCAGGGAGAGGTGGATTAATATCTAAATTCTCAAAATAATCTTCAGTGATTTTTGTGTATATAAGAGAAATTCTAAATATGTATTGAGAAAAGTCTTAATAAATACAATCAATAATTTCTATTGGTATGTAATTTCTATTGGTATGATATTTAGTAAAGAAAACTAAATTTATGCAAATGGTTTAGTGAGAAGATGAACTAGATGGTAGATTATATATATATATGTATATATATATACATATATATATATATATGTCAATGTCACTGTCCTCCTGTTCATCGATTTGCTCGAGCCGGTCCAGTAACATTGTAAGACTTGTTGTTACTGTGTTTGGCATATCGAATACGTCACGGGTAGCTTGCCAGGCTTTGCTGCGCGGGCGAGATACTCTCTGTAGCTTGCTGGGTTCTCTGAAAGGGGCGGAGGAATTGAACTCGGGTCGACCGGGTCAGCTGCATGCAAGGCAAATAAATGAACAAAGAGAGGACTGTGACCATGAATAGAAACACAGCTTATATCTTCTGAATTATTATCTCATAGCTGTTTCATTATAATACTGAATTTCAGGTTTATGATAAATTTTAAAATGTTTAAATTAAATTTATATAAGAAAAGATAACATGTTATTGGAAATATGGATGATTTATTGAACATGAATTGTTTCATATAAATGTATAAAATAGAATATGTGTTAGCTTATTAATTTTTAAGAAATATAAATAGCATGACTTTTATTCAGAATGCCTTTTTTTAGAAATTTGATGGATTTTAATTATAAAATTCTGATCATTAACATATTCTCATTTTTTCTCTTAGAAAAATTTGAACAAGTCTTATGTTTGAATGTCCTCTACTTGACATTTGACAATACATATTAGCTTCTAATACTAAAGGAGCTGCAAATGAAATTGTGACTTCTTTCATTTGCAAGTTATAAATGAGTAACTTGCAAATGAACATTATTTTTTTGTACTATTTGGCATGTGTTAAACATCTTTTTATCTGTATTTAGAAGCATATCAAGTGCTTATTACTTAGTTCTGCATTTTGCTTTCAGAGAACATAAATGAGAAATTGAATGAAAAAATCTTGTGTATAAATCCTAAAATTTTGTAATGTTTATTTCCATAGTGTTTTGAAATCCCTGAGCTTGCAACAGGTTTACAAAACACTGCTTGATATTCTTTAAGTGAACCATGCACTGTTTCAACTTGAACCAAATGTGATTGCAATGATGACTCCTGTTTCACTAAGCTGAAAGCCATTGAGCTTTTGAACCATATTTTGTATTCAAATGTTCTCTGTGAATAGTACAAAGGAGCTCAATAAATACGTTTAATGACAGACAATATTAAAGAGAGAGAATAGATTATGATCTCCATGGGAGGTATTTTTACTTTACACACAAAATTGAGTCATATTATCTTTTTTTCAGTTGATAGTCAGGATCAAAAAATAATACATCACCTATGGAGTTCAGAGACATCCAGGAAGTTAGTATTAGAAAGGAAGAACAGAGGGTTTATTTGTGGCATTTTGGATGCAAAGTTCCTAGAATATTAACACACCAATTAATTTTTAAGCTCTGATTTGATTAATTTTATTTGTGACAGATGACATGCTGTATAATATATATTCATGTAATGTATGATGCATATTTGTTCAGTTAACTAGCATTAAATATATATTAAACTTATATTCATATAACATTTTAAATATAAAAGTCCAGGTTATTTTTCTGCTAAAAATTTTTAATCTATTTATATTATATCATTTAAGGTCTCCTAGCTTCAATATTTACAAATTATATAAAAGTAACTGTAGTTGTTTTATTTCATTGTTTCAATATCACCGCACAGTTGCACTCTCATAAATCCCCTATTCATAAACCAGATGTACATGATTGGTGTTTTCATCATTCATGAGTAGCCAGTAATGATGCAATTGACAGGTCAATAGGTGGTGAAATATTGATTGTCAAAAGCAATTTCATGGAATTGTGTGTAAGTGACTTTCCCTGGGGAGGTTCACAGGTAAATTCCACAGAAAGCCTCTGTATCTGAAGGGCAAGCAGCACAGAGAGGCAGGTTTCTCTAAAATAGTAGATATGTGCTTTAATAGATAATTGAGCTTATAGACAACACTTCTCTTGGGTTATTTCAAGTAGACCTCGACACTTTCATACCAGAACCTTGAAAGTTTTGATAGTGGTTGTAGTAGGATTGAGTTCCTTGATAAGATAAACATGCCTTAATAACGAATTATCTCAAAGCTGTATCCTTTAGGTTATTTCTAGTATGGTAACTACAAATGAAACAGACTAGCTTCACATATGGATGAGGAATATTCAATTGAAGGGACTAGCTCTCAGCCTATGCCACAATAGTGGTCTTATCCACAATTTGCTATGTTCTGCTTAAAGATAAATTATTTTCAACTGGATCCATTACAAATAGATTGATGACATGGCATTTAACAAAACTAATTCAAGAAAATGTATTGTCATTGATAACAGCAATCCATTCATTTTATATCACTAATTAACTTTGTTTCATTTCAAGATTTATTTACTCTTACCTGAAAGCTATATGATTTAATTCCTACATATTGTTCAGACACACACACACACACACACATACACACATGCATACAGATATTTGTTATAGTTATGTACTGAAACAATTTCTAAACCCTCTTTTTTTTCTCTTAGACCATTTTAGGTTTATATTTGCATGTGATGTCTTATTTTATAATGTTACTTGTAAGACTTCTTTTTATGTTAAGATAATACTATTTATGTTTATGCTTTGTTTTAGGCATTCAATGTTATCATAATCATCACCAGAGTGCTATATCCTACCATCAGTGTTCTTGGATTTTTATTGACAGTCACTTCTTTTCTGCCCCTTGTAAACTCTGCTTACATAATTTTTTTGTTTTGTTTTCTTCATTCACCATAGTTTATGTCCTTGCTTTGCTTCTTAATACTCCAACTTTAAATGAGTTAATCTGGTATTTGCCTTTCTTTTTCATATTTATTTCACATATAATCACACTTTATTTCCACACAACTTACAGTAAAATGCAAGTTTTCATCTTTTTCTATAGCTGGAAAGTATTCTTTTGTGCACACACATCTCAATTTCTTTATTTAATCACCTATTATCAGACATGGTTTGTTTTAATATTGTGGGATATCGTAAAGAGCGTTGCAATAAACATAGGTGCTCATGTATCTTCTTTATTTTGATTTTGATTATTGTATTACTTGCCAAGGAATAAAATTACTGGATCATAAATTATGTAATTTTAATGTTACTGAGAAGTATCTACTGTTCTCTGTAAAGGTATAACTTGATTTCAGCCTCAGCAATAATGAATAAGCATTTATTTTTCAGTGCCTTATCATCACATTTGTACTTTTCAGTCTTTTTGAAATAGATAATTACCACCAGTGTATAGTGATATCTCTATGTCAATTTTATTCTGTGATAATTTATGGTCATTCATTTGTTTGTTGCTTTTTTGTAAACACTCTTTAGAGAATTGTTCTGAGATTTTATTATTTTATTGATGTAAAGAAAAATAATATATTATATTACTATGTGTTTACTTTTATAAAAAATATATCATTTGATTTCATCTGACTATACAATTTGATTTGGTTGCTACAATGCTATTTTAAGAAGTTTAGAGTCAGAATCTTTTATTATTCATCCAGAATTTTGTTTGTTTGAGAAAAAATGTCACAACTTGGGCTGGAGAGATATAGTATAGTGGGTCAGTTGGTTGCCTTTCAAGTGAACCTCCAGTATCCCATACAGTTTTACAGCACACTAGGAGTGATGCCTGAGTGTAGAAACAGAAGTAATCTCTGAACACCACTAGGTGTAGTCCAAAAGTCAATGAAAGAAAGGAAATGATGGTTGGAAGGAAGGCAAGGAAGGGGGGAGGAGGTAATGAAGGGAGGAATGAAGGGAAGAAAGAAGTTAGGGAGAGAAAAAAATGGAAAAACACAACAAGTATCTAAGAGGATCATAAGCAGCATCATTTATAATTGATCACTCTGAACAAAATTAAAGTTAACAAAGGGACACAGAAACACTAACAGATGTAGCATAGATTCATCAATAGCTGTATCTCTGACTTTCTGGATTTTTAAATTTTATATGCATATCTAGAGTTACCAATAGCCAATTTTAGAAATTTGTAAATCTTCTTGCCCTGAAATAAATTTTCTTTGTCAAGATTATTTCAATGTTACTTCTGGAATTCTTAAATTGTAAATGGGGTCTAGAGACACCTTTGTACGGAGCTAATTCATTTTGAGATTTACAAGGGAGTCTCTGGATCAAGACTATTGATGTGCTGAGATGGCACCCAGAAACAGATTGTGGGTATGACAGCCAGTACCCCAAGCTGGCAGGGAGATGGGGAGGGATGGCCCATCTCTGCCAAATGCTGTGTGGCCTGGAGTCTTAGCCCTGGAACCCATATACCTAAGTTTTGCTTCTGGAAGTTGTGGTCATCCGGGTTTCATCTGGAGCGGGTAGAGAGGGCACATTTGCTCCATCTGAGGTGTCCCAGTGAAATTGTCTCTGTACAAGGTCCAGAGAGATTGCCAGTGAGCTGCTGTCTTTCGGGATTCACTGCTGTGTCTCTCATCATCCATATTTACTTAGCATAAGCCTCAGTTGCCCTTAGTTCCTAGTACTCCAAAAGCATGGTTCTAACGAAGGATCTGGGTGGACCTGTGGCAAGCTGTAAGCTACTCTGGCATCAAAATGGGACAAGCTAAGCACCATAAGTATAAAATAAGTTAAGAGCATGGTCATGGAACAAACTCTGTCATGACTCAAAGAAAAGTAACTGAATAAGGACCCTGCTGGGGTTGGGAAAGAGTAACCTGAACTGAGAACTGTAGTCTGGGTTATATAGTGAGATGTCCCCACGAAGAACTAACCTTTATGCTTAATATAGCTCTTACTGTGTGTTCATACTAAATGACTAGAAATATTGTAAGATGTACATTTCTCTGATGGTTTGTACATTTCTATCATTCCTGTAGTTGAGGAAAGGAGAAAATGATACATCCTAGATGGAATCCCGGCCCTGAGCAGCTCTCCAAGTAATCTGGAGTGCTGATGAGATGAGATTTTGTCCTTGAGTTAATCTTCTAAGGAGTGGCTTTACCTCTATTTGTTGTCATGGCAATGTCCAATCCCACCTACTTGTGCCCCCATCCTTCATGATTTCTATATAACTATGCTGTAAGAGGAAAGAGGGGACTAGAAAGACTAGACTAGATGAGGACTATGATGAAGATAAGGACTAGAAAGTAGAAGACTTTAAGGTCTATGAGACCAGGATGATGGAACGATGATGATTGGGACTACAACCAAAGCTACTACTATGATTGTGCTCTAAGGGGAAAAATTGGACTATGCTGAAAAGGAGAGAGAAATAAACTGACTACCAACCAGCCTGGGGCCCAGGCCCTCTTTCTCCATTCCCCCATCCTTCATCCATCTGTTGCCATGGACCAGCCAGAGGAATTGGTTCTCGAACACTGAACACTCAATTCCTACATGCTTTTCTTATGAAATTCACAGATGCAACAAGTTGTTGATATTTTAATAACTTATTTAAATTGCAGTTTGTAGAATAAACTGGATGTAATATTCTTTGGAGAAGCTCTTGTTTTAAAAGAATGCATGGGCTATTTCTTTATAACTAAGATACATGCATTAATTTACCTAAGCCTTTGTATGTTTTTATTGTAGAAAATCAGCAGTTTTCAGAACCAATATATTAGGCAATAGAATGTATTTTGATACAGAAAGGAATTCACACACAGAGCAGCAATGAGGCAAGATAAATTTGCTGTGAAATCATTAGGAAAATTGGTTAATTCACCCATAATTGCTGCTGAGGATATTTGTGCTCTGACCTATTCAATTAAGACCTGTATGCCTGTCACCTTTCTTCTGCTATTTTGCTGAAAATCCCCTGGGCAATAAACCTATTTTATTTCAAGAACATGGCTGACTGACTACAGTGATTAAAAATAGATCTCACATTTACATTGAATTCATGGCAACTTTTTCTTTGACTTTCACCAAAGGTACTTGTGCTTCTCCAGAACAAATATATAAAATTTTAATACATATTATCTAATTAACAAAATAAAAATGTGATGCAATATATATTTTCAAGAAACTCAAGTTCATTTACTAATAAGCAAAGCATAATGAAACTAATTCTTTATATGGAGTAAGAACACCTTTATTATGTATGTGAATGTGCTGATTTTTTAAAATTGAAATATATTCACTGCTGTGGAAAATTGAACAATTTTTTATAGGTGGCAACACTGGTGTTAGGAGCTTTCCCCCAGGTCTTTGTTTAGGGGTTGCTCCTGGTGGGGCTTGGGGGACCATCACTTAATCACTTAATCCCCGTTATTCATCAATTTACTCGAGCGGGTGCCAGTAACGTCTCCATTCATCCCGGTTGCGTACTAGCGTAGCCCAATGGTATCTGTTCGTTCTAGGAAAATGCAGAGCCTCAAACCAATCATTCAGGGTCTTGACGAAGAAGTCTGACCATCTTGTAGGTGGGCGTCCACGTGATCTTTTGATGTCCCGTGGAATCCAATCAGTAATGGCTCTAGCCCAGCAGTTGTCTGTAAACCTCATTACATGTCCAGCCCATCTGATTTTTGATGTCTTGGCAAATGAGACAGCATCCCTGATTCTTGAGCGTTGACGAAGATCAGAACTCCAGATTCTATTTCTCATTTGAGTGAATCATGATATTCCAAGCATAGCTCTTTCGATTCCTCTTTGAGAGACCCGAATAGCGTTCTCATCCTGTTTTCGTAGGGTCCAGGTCACTGAGGCATATGTTAATGCAGGAAGAATAGTGGAATCAAAGAGATGTGCTCGTAGCTGGAGATTCTTTGTCCTTTTAGTTATTTCTTCAACATTCTTGAAGGCATTCCAAGCCGCTCTCTTCCTCCTGCGCAACTCAGGTGCCAGGTCATTCATCATGTTGATTTCTCGACGTAGGTATATATAACTGTTGCATTCAGAGATGGTTGTTCAGTTGAGAGCAAATGGAGCATCCAGAACGAGGCTGTTTCTCATAAACATTGTCTTCTTAAGATTCAGCTGTAGTCCGACCTTTCCACATTCACGGTCAAAGTCGTTCAGCATTTGTGACACTTGGCTGAGGTTTGGTGTTATTAGAACCATGTCATCAGCAAAGCGGAGGTGGTGTAGTTGCTGACCATCTATCTTCACTCCCATGCTTTCCCATTCCAGTCATCGCATGACGTTCTCGAGGGTGGCACTGAAGAGTTTTGGTGAAATGGTATCACCCTGCCGAACCCCTCTCTTGATATGGATGATTACTTCTTTGTAGAATGGTGAGATCTTGGTAGTGAATCTGCAATAGAGCTCACGAAGGATCCTGATGTATTGAGTTTGTACGCCCTGATTGGCTAGGGCTTCCATGACTGCTTCCGTCTCAACAGAATCAAAGGCCTTCTTTAAATCAATGAACATTATACAGAGCGGCATCTTGAACTCCTGAGAAACCTCAATGAGCTTAGTAATCGTGTGAATATGGTCGATGGTACTGAATCCTTTTCAGAATCCGGCTTGTTCTCATGGTTGTCCTTCATCTAGTGTTCTGCTAATCCTATTCAGGATGACTCGAGTGAACAGTTTGTAGATGACAGACAATAGGCAGATTGGGCGACAGTTGCCAATGTCGTGGATGTCTCCCTTCTTGTATAGTGGTACAGTCCTGCTGGTTTTCCATTGGGACGGAACCTTGCATTCAGACAGGTAGCGTGTGAAGAGCCGAGCCAATGTATTGATGAGTACTGAATGAGTACTGATGGTAATTTCTTCAGGTGTTCAGGTCTGATCTTGTCTGGGCCAGGTGCTCTTTGTTTCTTTGCCGATGAGATGGCATGTTGGATTTCGGAAGGGAGAACATTGGGAACGACATATCCATCATGTGGTGTGTGGTATGTGGGCAAGTGGACGTGGCTATTAAAGAGATCTGAGTAGAAGTCATGAATAATCTTCTCCATTGCCCTTCTGGAAGATGTGATAGATCCATCATGATGTCGGAGGGCAGTCATCTTGGTTTTGTAGTTTGTGAAGGATAGGCGGGCATTACGAATGCTTTTCCCAGCTTCTGCCGCATCTACCAGTACTGCTGCTCTCCTGTTTTTGAGGTCATCCTTGATGGTTTCTCTGCACTGTTTTGCCAGTTCGGATGTTCGCTTGTGGTTGCCTGAGGCATGTGCCAAGCCACGTTGGCGAATAAGTTCAAGAGTGTTCGAAGAAAGGCGTTTTTTTTTTTTTTGTGGTTATCTCTCTCTTGGCATTCCTCGCACAATCATGGAGGTGCTGAATCATTCGATCGTATTCCTCATCAATGTTTTCAATGACGGCATCTTCCCATGTTGCCGCAACAGAGCCAAAGAGCTCCCAGTTGGTGGTCATTCTGGGAGTCCTCTTTTTAAACCTTGAGTTCTTTTCTCCTCGTTCTGTGAGGTAGAATTTTGCACGAAGAAGATGGTGGTCTGATCCTGTTTGGAATTTTGGGATAACAGCAACATCGGTTAGGCAAAACCGCCAATTGAATATGATGTGGTCTATTTCATTGTGGAACTGTCCATTGGGAGACTCACATGTCCAAAGTTTAGATTCATCCTTTTGGAACTGTGAGTTACCATGGAAGGTTTTGGTTGACATGATGAACTCACACAGTCTGTCACCCTGTTCGTTCCATTCTAGGCCATGGGTCCTGATGTGAAGTTCTTCAGCTGATCTTCTCGGTCCTATCTTGGCATTAAAATCACCCACGATGATCTTGTAGAAGGTGTGGTCTTCTTTATAGAACTTCTCTAACTCCATGTAGAACTTCTCAGTTTCTCTTTCACCATAACTGGATGTTGGTGCATAGACAACAAAGATAGAAACTGCCGGTAGTGAGCCACATCTATTCAAGTGTAATGGTCCGATTCAGGTTGTTAGGCATTCGAATGAATCAATGCTTGTGGCTAAGTTTGTGTTGACAAAGATACCGACACCACCGATGCCTCTTTTATCACATGTTCCAAGGAAGAGTTCATCTCCAGTGTCGAAAATGGCATGATGTGATTGATGTCTTCTCGTTTCCGTCAGACCAATGATGTCGTACTTGATCTTTCGCGCTTGTACCATAAGGTTTCAATGGATGCATCAGATGCCAGCGTACGAGCATTAAAAGTACAGACAATCATTTTTGTTTTTCTTCGTTTTGGCAGCCTATTTCTGCCTTGGTATTTTATCAGCCTTTCCTTTCATATCCTTCTAAACTCTGCCATATTCAGGGTAAGGGGAATGAGATCCATTTACTACTGGATTTGGCATATCAATTTGGTCTATTTGGCATAGAACACGGATAGCTTGCCAGGCTCTGCCATGCGGGTGGGATATTTAAAGGTATCCTGAAAACTTAGAGAAAAGTAAATAAATAGTCATGCGGCCGCGAATGCGGTCGCGTGCTCCCAGGAGCTTGTTGTGATAATCTCTGGATCTTGGCCGTTGTTGGGGTTACACGGCAGTTGGAGGGTGTAACTGTCTAGCTACTGACAGGTCCAGTCCCAAACCATGCAGGCTTGGAGATCTCAGCCCCAGGTCCCACACACCTGGTTTCCTCTGCTAGTTCTGTTTTGCCTGAGGCTTATCCAAGTGTGTGGAGAGTGGCCTAAGTATGGCCTTGACTGGGGCCTGGAGGTCTTCAGCTATTGGGCCCTGGTGAGGATAGTCAGGCACAGGGTAGGAGACTCTGCCTTGTGCTCTCCCGGGAGCTTGTTGTGATAATCTCTGGATCCTGGCCGTTGTTGGGGTTACACGGCAGTTGGAGGGTGTAACTGTCTAGCTACTGACAGGTCCAGTCCCAAACTGTGCAGGCTTGGAGATCTCAGCCCCGGGTCCCACACACCTGGTTTCCTCTGACAGTTCTGTTATGCCTGAGGCTTATCCAAGTGTGTGGAGAGTGGCCTCAGTATGGCCTTGGCTGGGGCCTGGAGGTCTTCAGCTGTTGGGCCCTGGCGAGGATAGTCAGGCACAGGGTAGGAGACTCTGCCTTGTGCTCTCCCGGGAGCTTGTTGTGATAATCTCTGGATCCTGGCTGTTGTTGGGGTTACACGGCAGTTGGAGGGTGTAACTGTCTAGCTACTGACAGTTGGGGGACCATATGTGGTTTGAAAATCAAGCCAGTTTGGCTCTATGCAAAGCAAAGGCTCTATCCACTGAACTCTTGTTCTGGCTCCAGTTACCTTTTAATTATTTCCACATATGTTTTTCTGTATAGTCACCAGACAATATATTTATATTGCTTAGTTAGCCGGCATGATTTTTTATATACTCTAAGTGCTTCGTTTTCTTCCAAGAGAATAATTTCAGAATTATTACGAGATAGAATAGGTGGGCCAAGTGCAACCAAAGAAAGCAAAGATAGTGACTTTCTATCTTTTTAGACATTTTTAAAATTAGATTCTGACATAGATCTTCTAAAACGTTGGAAACTTACACTACTGAGACAATTCCCCCCCACAAGTCTTTAAGTTAGTTTACTGACACACAACTTAAAAATTTTTCTGAACAATGTCTCACAGGAAGTTTCAAAATCTTTAATATATTCCTGAGTAATGCAAGCATAAGCATAATATGTACTTATGACATGACTGGATTCCTACATGGAAGCGGGCATTTGAAAACCAAGCCATGATTTGTATTTTAGCACCCACCCCCAATTTTTCAACAGGGGAGAAAAATTGGAAACAATAATTTAAATCCATATGCACCCTAGCTTCTATAAAATGAGAAAAGTATATGTTTCCGGGAGCTAATTTTCCGAGCACATTCAATTTCAACATCATGTGAACACTAGATGCAGTCCTTGGGGTTCCTTCAAATTTTGCCCTATGTATCTTTAATCAGGTTACATTTGTGTACCTCCTGATGATAACCTCTATTATTTGATAAACTTCTAAACTTAAGTAGATGCCATGATAAATTCTATACACTTTTCTAGTGAATCATTGAGCCTCACAAAGGGATGATGAGACCCCCGGAAACTGTAATCAGTGTTTGAAATTGGGAATCTTATAGATAGGATATTAAATCTAGGTAGATAAAATGAACAATGAACTGTGACACAGAATTATGTTTAGGAAATAAGGTTAGTTTAATTTAGGAGGGGTTGGAGGGGTAGGAATAAAGTTCTTAGCATCTAGTGATGGAAGTTCTATCAATTTCAGAGGAAAAATAAAACACTATGTTTTTCTCAAAAGCTATCTGTTTACCTAACTCTTAAAATGATGTGGAAAGTATGCCTTCTTTGAGGAAATTTCTGTTAATCTCTAGTATACCTCAAAAGAGAATGGAAATTACTGGTGTGGATGTGGAAATAAAGGAGCCTTCATCCATTACTGTTGAGAATGTCTACTGGTCAACCCTTTCAGAAAACAGTAAGGACATTTCTCAAAGACCTAAAAATCGGGCTTTCAAATGACCCAGAAATTATATTTTGGGGTATCTACTCTAAGTGCCCCAAAAATCTTGTCAAAAAAAACAACCTTGTGCTTCTATGTTTCTGTCAACACTATTTATAATAATCAATTATAAACAACACAGTTATTTGTGAACAAATGAGTGATTAAAGAGGCTATCTATTGTGTGTATATATATATACACACACATATATATACACACAATAAAATACTATTCAGTTATTATAAAAGGAAAGATCCAACCATGCAATTTGATGCTACATGGTAGTAATGAAATTATTGTAAGTGAAGTCAGCTAGAAGAGAGGGACAGACACTTCATGCTTTTTTTCTTATGTAAGATCTAACAAAACATTATAAAGAAATAGCAAATGACCCAAAGCAACAGAACTTAAGAACTGTTCTACAGAAAGGAGCTTACGGTGACAGTAAGTTGTGTTTTGTGGGGGGTTGTTGAGGAAAAGGAAGCAGATAGAAGACCCTGAGACAATGATGGAGGGAAACACTCTTTGGGCATATTGTGTTTTAGAATATTGTATTTATGAGACTATCATTGAAATCTATATATTATTTATATACTATAGTATATAAATAATGGTGTCTAAACTAAGATTTTTCAAATGTAGTCTGCTAGTGTTGAAAGTTTTCTAGTACATAAAAGCCCAATTTTTTTTGTTTTCAGTTATTGAACAGCAAATATTCAAAAATGCTATGATGTAAACAGGTGTTAATAAAGTATTTTTATTTTAAGTTTTATCTATGTACTTTTCTGATTATGATTTTCTTGAAAGAAGCAGCACTCTTTTTGTGCTGTAAAGCATTTCCTAACATGGATATGTAAAAACACTTTGTAGCAAGACCTTTTCTATTTGTCTTGATCCTAACTTCAAAGCATATGAAATATCATCATTAAATTCATTGCTTTAGCTTTTAGCTGTTCTTTGAAGTTTATAAATTTAATTCTATAACTATTTAGTCTTAAAGTATTTATGGTTTCTGTGAACCAAGCATTGGGAATAAAAATAAATAATCATGACAAGCTCTGTATGATCTCAGAGATCTCACTGTCTTTTTGAAGGATAGAAACAGATACTATATTATACTATGTTATTAAAAAAGTCTAATAATGGCATCAAACAAAAAGTATATGGCATCAATAATGATAATATTTTAGACATATTAAATTATAGAATAATGTATTAACATTTAGGGTTGTATTGTAAGTATAAAGCAAATAAAATGAGTATGGGAACTGAATAAAGTGAATAGCTATAAAACTTCTCCTGAAGTCTCAAACAACATATGGTTAAAACACTTTGAAAGATGGAACCAAGAATACTTGCATGCCATATCTAGAATCTATGAAAGAATGGAAGCTGTTTAAGATAAATTTTTTTAAATGATCTGTTATGTACCATTAGATAAAATTGGTAGAAGATGTCTTTCAATTGTACTTTTCTAAAAGTTTTTAAAGTATTATCTTTTATTGTTAAATTATGATATGTGACAACATAATTTGCTAGTGGAGGTATGTAGCATTTCTTTTTTTTATCTGTGATTTTTAAAAGAAATGCTTTTTTCTCCTGTGTCAACTTAATAGTCTGTTGAAATCTGATATTAATATAAGTGTCTATCAATGCTTGCATTTATTTTTTCTGCTCACTGGATCTACTACTCCTACTCTGTTCTTATTCTTTAACACATCGTCTTTATTATTGTTAGGATCCAGAACATAAAATTCTGCAATCCAGATATGGAATAATATCCTGGAATGCTGACCCCTTGCGGGAGTCCTATCTCTTCTATCTCCGTTCTTCATCCTGGAAGAATTTCTGCTTAAGAAAGCTCTTTACACTTATATTTATCCAGTTAAACTAATGAGCCCAGACACGTACTAATCTAACGCAGATAGAGAGATATTGTTGGGTATCTAACCAAAGAATGTTTTAATGATAATTGCTTCAAAAATATCACTGTCACTGTCTTCCCATTGTTCATCGATTTGCTTGAGCGGGCCCAGTAACGTCTCCATCGTGAGACTTTGCTGTTACTGTGTTTGGCATATTGAATACATTAAGGGAAGCTTGCCAGGCTTTGCCGTGGGGGCGAGATACTCTCGGTAGCTTGCCGGGCTCTCCGAGAGGGGTGGAGGAATCGAACTCGGGTCGGCCATGTTGGCTGCGTGCAAGGCAAACGCACTATCCGCTGTGCTATTGCTCCAGCCCCTTCAAAAATATAAGTGCTGTTAATGTAGGAAAGTCGGGGCTCTCAGTCAAGGAGACTATCAGTCTCCTGCCCCCATGCGTGTTCTGTCTTATTTCTGTCTCTTTTCTTAATACTTGAAGGGCCCTGTCTTCAGTCCTGTTCACCAGAGGCTGGTACCTAGCAGATCATGTTAAGTTTAAACATGAAGTGATATGTTACAGGAAATAAACATAACAAGTGAGAAAATAAAATAAAACCAGAATAAACCTTTTTTTTGTGTTAGCCAAAGAAGAACTGGGTATTGAGTTAGCCAAAGAACTGAACTTAGGTGACCAGAGGGGAAGGGAGGCGGTAAAGAGAAAGAGTTGAGCTTGTGTTAAAATGTTATTAATACCTGGTAGGGATTTATTGATTTTCCACACATTGTATTTTGGAACAATTATGACACATTCATATGAATAAAGCATATATAATGAGATGAATAAGACATTATAGAATTAAATAATGTAATTTTTTCAACTCATAATTTTTAAAGCAATTTGATTACAATTTTTTTATTTCTTCATATAACATTTTTAATCTAATGTGCTACTGAAACCCTCTTGATATAATTTTATAGAAAGGAATTTTAAAATCTATGCAGTAAATTTCTGAATTAGTTCTATAATTTATGCAGAAATTTATTATCTATATATAAGATTAATGTAATACATAATTCATTTGCATTTTCATTAGAATTCCTAGTCTATATTAAGTATATAATGTATGTTTGAATATTGATTTTCTTAATAGTTATTTTATACATAATGCTTTCTTTTTTCATAATTTTGGAAGTTATGCCTAATCTAGATATGTGGCATGCTTCTTTAGTTTGGTTTTCCCAATTTGCATTGTATCAGTTTATAATGAAGTGTTGGATTATTATTGTAATTTTTTTTTGATCATAGGAGAACACAAAATTCCAATATATATTATAGATATGTTCTCTACAAAAAACATTAAAACACAGTCAAGATACAATTGAAAATTGGCATGATTTTAAATGAATATTTGGGATATTTAAACAATGCAGTACATACTTAAATTTAGTACATTAGTTTCTAAAATCTGTTGTATTTCATAAAAATAGAAGATAGTCAGCATAATCATGGAACAAAAGGCTTCATTGTCAAATTAAAATGTTAATATTATATTCCAATTCTTTTCCACTTGGGCTGTCTCATTGGTTTGTTAAATGTTCTAAGACATTTTGTCAAAAATAATCCTGTTTATTATTAAAAAAAATAATCCTGTTTATTATTAGTGTTCAAGATTGATTTTCCAATAGATTTAACCATTTCATCTTTGGGGATAGAAGATCTTTTACTATCACTTAGTTTTAAAGGTATTAAGAAACTTGATGACCATCTCAGATTGGTACATGAGCTATTACATTTGGGGACAACTAGAAATTTTATTAAACGTAGCATCCAATATCATGTTATTCTCAGTAAATTTAGTTCGCAACTTGGCAGGGTTCCTCAGAAGATTAAGTAGGTGAAACTTTAGAATCTCTGCTTTAGTATGTAGCACTGTAGCACTGTCCTCCCATTGTTCATCGATTTGCTCGAGAGGGCCCAGTAATGTCTCCAACATGAGACTTGTTACTGTGTTTGGCATATCAAATACGTCACGGGTAGCTTTCCAGGCTTTGCTGTGCAGGTGAGATACTCTTGGTAGCTTGCTGGGTACTCCGGGAGGTGCGGAAGAATTGAACCTAGCACTGCTGGGCTGGCCATGCACAAGGCAACCGCCCTACCTGCTGTGCTATCACTCCAGCTCTGTATCAGCCCAGTATTCAGCCAGTATTCAGTATCAAGTTTTTAAAATACTTATTATGAACCATCACTAATTAAATTAGCATCAATTTTTATGAAAATTAAACATATTCCAGAACATCACTGTATCATTGTCATCATTGTCATCCTGTTGTTCATTGATTTACTCGAGTGGGTTCCAGTAATGTCTCCATTCATCCCAGCCCTGAGCTTTTAGCAGCCTCTCCTTACTCGTCTTTCCTAATGATTGGAGGATTTTTCAGGATTAGGGGAATGACACCTGTAATTGTTATTGTTTTGGGCATATCAAATACACCACAGGTAGCTTGCCAGGCTCTGCTGTGTGGGTATGGTACTCTTAGTAGCTTGCCAGGTTCTCATATATATGTGTGTGTGTATATATATATATATGTATATATATACATATATATATATATTCCCTCTATGATTTGTTGCCTACTGTCTGATCCCCATCAAATATGGTGTGGTAATTGTGAAAAATGGGTAGGGAGTGTCTTATGATGTGTTTTGTGGCCACAAAAGTGGCCGCGTGGTCCAGGAATATGTTCTCTCATATGTGAGGCCCAGCCTGAGCATGTGGAATATTCCAGAAGATATTTACTTTAAAATTATTTTCTTTTCCTGAGTGATACAACATATGAGTTCTGGTACTTTAGGTTATAAATGTTCAGTAATGAGGAGTATTTACCAATCATAAGTTACTTGTTAAAGAACCTTGGGACAGAGGTATTTGTTACTGGATTTCTAATATCTCTGGTCTCTATGAGCACATCAAGTTTTTATTTTCCAACAGTGTAGTGAAACTTGTATTATTATTCCTATTGCATTACTTTAATTTCATTTAGTAGTTTTTTAAATTTCCCTTAAATCAAATGACACAGCTTGAACTAAGGAAAAAATTAATGTCACAATTTTTTTTCATTTAAAGAAATTATTTTAAACCCTAAAACCTAATAGAAAATCTTTCTGTCAGTGACATTTTATTATAAATTCACTAAAATTATAAATCTTTTCTATCTTCATTCAAACATTATTTATAAAAGTAGTATTTCAAAATTGTTATACTCTAAATAAAGGTTTATAAAGATTTAATATTTTGCAGTGAGGGTTTTCTAAACCAAGCCAGAAATCAGAATCTAGACTTTAAATCTTCTTGAAGGCGAAGTACAGCTATATAGCTCAGGTCTGTAAATCAGACATAGTACCATGAGACGTTTATTCATGAGAAAGCAATTTTATAAAGCAGATGTCAAGAAAAATTCATTATTTCAATAAGGATGTAGCAAAGACATTCAGCTTTGAGGATAGAATGGAACAGGATTTACGATACAATGCCCATTGTCAGCAGTGTGACATAATGTTTCTACAATTGGGTATGCATGTGCTCTTCACAGGTACAATTTTGAGTGATATTTCTTTCCAGACTGTGTATTGTCAATGTCCTAATTTTTCATTCTCATCAAGTTATCTTTTATCTGCTTAATATTTATCTTAAGTTCCTGTTATGGGGCTTAAGATATAGCTGCATGCTAAGCACATGATTTACATAGGGGACACAGATTCAATGCCCTGTACCATATGGTCCACTGAACAGAAAGGGAGCCAAACCTGAGATTTATCCTTTTGCATGTGATTCTGAAGTTTCCAATTTTACTAATAAAAAGTAATTTCCTTGGTCTTTGCTCCATTATATATCCGGCACCTTTGTTATACATATGTCTACATTTATGTCATATGCCTATTATGTGTCCATATTTGTGTTTTTTATGTCATATTGTAATTATTAAACCATTGCTTATGTTTATTTTATCCTCTTATCATTTTTAGAGATGTATTATGGTGTTAACTAAATATACAGTGCTATCCAACCGTTACTGCACTCTATCTCTAAAACCTTTCTATTCCCTTACATAGAAATTCCATACATATAAGGAAAAATACTCAGAACTTCTTCTAATTTTATCCTCTGTTACTCAGTCTACTTTCTAAAATATTTTAATACTTAAGAATATAATTAGATTCCTATGTCTATGCACTTTTATATCTGTACTCCATTTACATAATATCTCATGGATTTGTCAGTATGTGTGTATCTGTGGCGTGAGGTATGGGACTATGTTTTTGTAATTGGCCATAATACAGAAAGCAGTTTTTCTTTAAATTCTTGGTTAATTATTAGTCATCATACACTTGTGACAGCCATATATTTCAGGTATTGCCTTTACTAGTGACTTTGAAAAATAAATGTGCTTTCAATATTTCTGATTTTAAAATATGACTTACAGTCTGCACCTGAAACAAGTACAGATAATTTTTTCAAACAAAACCATAATTCACCTTGCAATACTATGTTTATTTCAAAAAAGTGAGTGAGGAGCTGATTGCATTCATTAAAGATGCATTTATTTCTTTTATTATGTATACAAATATATCACTAAGGCATTGGGTTACATTTTGGTATTCATGAAGTAAATAATAGTTTACCTTTTGCCATTTATCACAAAAATAAATTTTTGAAAAATAATTGCATTTCATATTAACTCAAATTTTTTCTTGAATGTCTTTAGCTAAGTTTCTATCTGCCTTGGGAGTTATTATGCACAAATAAAGACAATTCACTTCTTTTGTTTTTATTTTTTGTTTTTTTTGACAATTCACTTCTTATAATACAATGTTGAATCCTTTCAGTCATAAAATGAGCTTTTATAAATTTGTATAGAAGAAAAGTAATTTGTTTCTTTTTATTGTACATAAATATTACAGGAAAAGTCTTTTGATTCAATTCTTCCATTATCTCGATGCTTTGATCTGTATCAGCTTAAAGAACCTGATAACTTCCAAATTAATTTGTTTCCATTTGAAGTCAATAGAAAATAATTAATCACTTGTAGCTATATTTCCAATCCATAACTTTTGCTATTTCTGAAAATGTAAGTCTAGGGAAGATAGTCAAAGCACTGCTAAGATGAAGAAGGGAACATTTTATTGTCCTGTCATTGAACTAACCCTGTTATTTTTCCCCATTTTTAGTGGGAGTGGGAAAGTTGGGCTACATGACCAGTGCTCAGGATTTATTCCATCTCTGTTCAGGAGTGCTCTCCTGGAGGTGCTCCAGGGATGACATGCAGTGCTTCAAGTGGTAAGTAGAGTATGACTACAATTCTTCCAGTTTTCTTTGAGAAAAAAATATATATTTCTTATATATATATTTTCTTGTTTCCATAGTTGCATACCTCGTATTTCTCAATCTTCTGGCTCTAACTTTAAGGCAAGTAGCATAACATCAGGGTACTTTTCTTGGCTCCCTTATTCATGTTGCCTTTACTGCATCTGTATTTAAATATCCTTCAGATTCTAATAAGAATGTTTGTGACACCATTTATGTATCTCACAAACAATACATGAAAAAAATTTGCCTATACCTAGATTAATCAATAAATATGAATCACCATTTCTATAAAATTTGACTTAGTCATTGTTACTTAGTATATAGAAGATTCAGGAGTCATGACACGTATTAAAATAATTCATTATGTGACCAGCAACTGTTGGACATTGATAATGCTTCATTCATTCTGATTTACACATATAAACTACTCTCCATTATAATATTTACATTATAAATGAATACTCATATATTTATATATAAATAATTTTTATATCTATTTTATTTTAGGAGTCATGCCTGAGGATTCACAGGGTTTTATACCTGACTCGGCACTCAGAATCACTTTGGGATGTGCTCTGGAATCTGTATGGGATGTCAGGAATGGAATCTAGGTTGGCTGCATGCAAAACAAGCATCTTATTCACTGTTCTATCTTTCCAGATCCTTACATCTATTTTAATGTTAAGTACATATGTTGACAAAAATTATGCATATATATAAATATATGTACATGTATATGTCATATATGTCATATGTACCCCACAATGATCCCCCAAGTGCCACAACAGATGATAGTGATACAAACACCACCAGGAGTGATCCCTGATCAAATGTCAGTAATATACCCTGAGCACTGTCTGGTGTGGCCCCCAAATTAACAAAAGATAAATAGATAGATAGATAGATAGATAGATAGATAGATAGATAGATGGATAGATAGATAGATAGACAGACAGACAAATGTTCAGGATTGCTTTATTTGTATTACTGAATTTAGATAAGATACTTGTCATACTCACATATTGGTAATTAATGTACTATTATATGCATTTAAAATAAGAATTTCCAAGCTAAGAATGTACTCCAAGAATAGCAGAAAAGATAGACAGCTGGCCTTACTCTAACACTAACATTCTGTGTAACTTTGCAAATTTCCTTCTCACTAGGCCATAGATTCTTTATCTTTTATAAATAGAATCGTTATAGTTCATTTACATTCAAAATTATTGTGACCCTCATACTGAGTAAAGAACTTTATATGCTATTAAACTTTTCAGTCAGAGACAACATCAACTACCACCATAAAACATAGCAAGCCAGATACCAGTACTAAGAACTAGCATCACTACTACCATCATTATAAGCAGAAGTAATAGTGGATAGACATTATAGCTTAGGGGCTCCTTTAGTACCAGGATCATCAATAACATGTATCAATAATCACTCTTCATTATTTTTTCTAATGTGTTACATCTTACCCACTGTTCTATCTTTCCAACCCCCTTACATCTATTTTAATGTTAGTAAAATATAACTTTCAGAAAAACTTGAACTGTCTCTACATAAAAATGTCAAGAGTAGTAGTAGGGTTTCAACTCTGTTCTGCCTGACCTTAATACTCAGATTGCCTGAAAAATGTCATATGTATTTTTCTAGCTACTGTTATGCCCCAAAAGTAATGCCAAACCAAAACTTTCATCAAACCTATATAATCTTAGACATGACTGTATTTTACAATTTTAAAATACTTCAATAAAAGTAATAACATTGGAGACAAAAATGCTAATAACAAAATAGTATTCCATGTGTAATAAAAACAATCAAGTTATAGTAAGTAAATTAATCAAAATTTTATTTTCTTTTCTTATAAACATTTAGGTTCTCTAGCATTGAGAAAGCAAAAACAAACCAGTTAAAGTTTGGGTAATTCAACAGCTTTTTTTTTTTTTTTGCTTTTTGGGTCACACCCGGCGATGCTCAGGGGTTACTTCTGGCTCATGCACTCAGGAATTACTCCTGACGGTGCTTGGGGGACCATATGGGATGCTAGGAATCAAACCCGGGTCAGCCATGTTGGCTGCATGCAAGGCAAATGCCCTACCCGCTGTGCTATCGCTCCAGCCCCTAATTCAACAGATCTTATCCCAGAAGTGACTATATTATTAAATTCTATGTGCTCAGAATTGACTATCATAGAAGTGCAAATATATTATTGAACTAATAGAATAGCCAGAGCCCTGATAGATAGAGATTTTCAGTGCTATTGCACATGGGAGATTAATTAAACTGTCACTTTTCTGTCAGCATTATACATAAAAACACACCACTGATAATGTTTTACTATTTTTATACACATTTATGCTTATGTTTTTATCATATATTTCTGAAATATGCACGCTGACTTTTCCCCCTTATAAAATTTGGGTTTTGTTGTTTTATCTTAACCTGGGGAAGTCCTAAATATGTATTCAAGGTAACTATTGTGTCCCTAAGTCTTACTTGCTAAAAGTCAGGTTTTATCTTTTCTTCTCCAAAGTGTGTTTTATGGCTTATACTGATCACACATATTTACAGATTCTCAAGTGGTTTTCTTGGTTACAAAGCCTTTTTTTATTTAGGAATTACTATGAATTGTAGATAACAATGTGTCAGTCTGAATGAAAGAGTGAATTCGAGGGGGATATATTTGTATGTATATGAGAATGGGAAGCAGGACATCTCAAAAAAGTCACTACTCTAAATATTCCTTCATTCACTCCTTTTGCCTTGTATTACAAGCAAGATAACAAACTCTTTAAATAAGTTAAATTAAATTTTGTTTTAGAGTAATCAAGCTCAGGGGAACAATTCTACTTAGATTTTCTTTCAATTTTATGTAAAGTAAAAATATATAGCATAAATTATCTTCTTAAAATCTCAGAATATGTTTTTTATTTATTTTATTTATTTTTAAATTTTTTAATGAGTCACTGTGAGAAGGTACAGTTACAGACTTACAAACCTTCATGATTATGTTTCAGTCATACAATGATCAAGTATCCATCCCTGCACCAATGGCCATTCTCCACCACCAATGTTCCTAGTATCCCTCCCATCATCCCCCAGTTCCTCTTGCCCTCCACCCGCATGCCTCTGTGGCAGGTATACTCCCTTTAGTGTGTTGAGGTTTGCAATACAGGTATTAAGTGGCCATCATGTTCAGTCTATAGTCCACATTTAGTACTCCCATTCCGAGCGGGTCTTCCAAGTGCCCTTTACTTGGTGGTCCATTCTCTATCTGAGCTTCCTTTTCTCCCAGCATGTGAGGCCGGCTTCCAAGGCATGGGGCAACCCTCCTGGTCCTTATCTCTACTATCCTTGGGTGTTAGTCTCCCATTGTATTACTGTATATTCCACAAATGAGTGCAGTCCTTTTATGTCTGTCCCTCTCTTTCTGACTCATTTCATTTAGCCTGATACTCTCCATGTTGATCCACTTATATGCAAATTTCATGACTTCATCTTTTCTGGGCTGGAGCTATAGCACAGCTGGTAGGGCATTTGCCTTGCATGTGACTGACCCAGGTCAGATTCCTCCATCCCTCTCAGAGAGCCCAGCAAGCTACTGAAAGTATCCCATGTGCATGGCAGAGCCTGGCAAGCTCCCCATGGTGTATTCGACATGCCAAAAACAGTAACAAAAAGTCTCACAATGGAGACATTACTGGTGCCTGCTTGAGAAATTTGATGAACAATGGGAGGACAGTGCTACATTGCTAAAGTGCATCTTTTCTAACAGCTGCATAGTATTTTATTGTGTAGATGTACCAAAGTTTCTTTAGTTAGTCATCTGTTCTCGAGTACTTCGGATTTTTCCAAATTCTGGCTATTGTAAACAGTGCTGCAATGAACACACAAGTGCAAATGTCATTTCTACTATACATTTTGCCTCTCTGGGAAATAGTCTCAGAAGTGGTATTGCTGGGTCAAATTGAAACTCAATTTCTAATTTTTCAGAAACATCCATACTGTTTTCCAAAAGGGCTGAACCAGTCGGCATTCCCTGAAACTTTAAGAAAAAATGAATTTACCTTTAATAACTTATTATCCTACAGGCACTCTTACACAGAAATAAATAAAAATTTTGTGAATATATGAAATAAGACATAAAAATAGTAAAAATTTAAATGTAAAATAAGCAATCTGCTGCCATAAATATAAACAGTGTCATTTCTATGTTTTCTTCTGAGCGATAATGTTTGTACCTGTTAATTCTCCTACACACAAAATTTACCTTCACATTACCAAGAAAATGAACATAAGTATGATTATGTACGGTCTGAGTCAATGAGAATAGAACAAAGTTTCAATATCTATTTTTCATATAGGATTGTCTTTATTTAATTTCTCTCATTTTTGTTATAATTCATGGTCAACAAATATTTCAGTTATCTGGAGCAGATATTGAGATCATAAAAGAAGAAAATCTTGTGATATTAATGAAAATAGAACATAATTATAGAAACCTAAAGATATGTCCTTTTTTAAAAAAATTATTGAAAACGCAAGTTTTCGTATTTGGGTAACAATCACACAATGATGCAACACCCATTCCTCCACCAATGCACATTCACCACCACCAATACCCCCTATATACCCCCCCTTTTCCAACCTACCCTTGCCTCCATGGTGGATATCATTCCCCATAATCTCTCTATACTTTGGGGAATTATGGTTTGCAATACAGACACTGAGAGGTCATCGTGTTTGGTCCTTTATCTAATTTCTGCACACATCTCCCATCCCAACCGATTCCTCCAGTCATCATTTTCTTAGTGATCCCTTCTCTGTTAAAGCTGCTGTCCCCCTTTGCCCATAAGGCAGGTTTCCAGCTATGGAGCACTCTACCTGTCCCATGTATCTACTATCCTTAGATGTCAGCCTCATGTTATGTTGTTTTATACTCCCCAAATGAGCTCAGTCCTTCTATGACTGTCCATCTCTTTCTGACTCATTTCACTTAGCATGATACTCTCTATGTCTATCCATTTATAAGCAAAGTTCAGGCACAAAACAAGGTTGCTCACTTTTGCCACTGCTATTCAATATAGTACTGGAAGCCCTGACCATTGCAGTTAGGCAAGAGAAAGGTATCAAGGAAGTACAGATAGGAAAGGAAGAGGTCAAGCTATCACTGTTTGCAGACAATATGATAATATACTTAGAAAATCCTAAAGACTCTACAGAAAAGCTCCTAGAAACAATAGGTCAGTTTAGTAAAGTGGCAGGCTACAAATCAACACCAAAAAGTCCATGTCTTTCTCATATACAAATAACAAAAGAGAATAAATAGACATTTAAAAAAAATCCCATTCACAGTAGTACCTCAGAAAATCAAGTACCTTGGAATCAGCTTAACCAAAGTGGTGAAGAACCTATAAAAGGAAAATTACAAAACACTACTTTATGAAATAAAAGAGGACACTAGGAAATGGAGACACATCCCCTGCTCATGGATAGGGAGGATTAACATTACAAAATGCAATACTGCCCAAAACAAATTCAATGTGGTTCCTATCAGGATACCCATGACATTTTTCAAAGAAATATACAAAACATTCCTGAAATTCATATGGAACAATAACCCCCCATGAATAGCTAAAGCAATCCTTGGGAAAAAGAAGATGGGTGGCATCACTGTCCTCAAATTCAAACTGTACTACAAAGCAGTAGTAATTAAGACAGCATGGTATTGGGCTAGAAACAGACCTTCAGTCCAATGGAACAGAGTTGAATATTCTGTCACAGACCCCCAAAGATATTGACTACTTTATCTTTGACAAAGGAGCAAGAAACGTAAAGTGGAACAAGAAAAAACTCTTCAACAATTGGTGCTGAGAAAACTGGATAGCTCCCTCAAAGAATGAACTCTGACCTCTGTCTAAATGCCAGGTACAAAAGTCAGATCAAAGTGAATTAAAGGCCTCAATATCAGACATGAATCCATAAGGTACGTAGAGGAAAATGTAGGCAGAACTCTCCACAAAATTGAAGCTAAAAACATCTTTAAGGATGAAATAGCACTGACCATGGAAGAGGAAGCAAACATAAACAAATGGGACTACATCAAGCTAAGAAGCTTCTGCACTTCCAAAGAAACAGTAACCAAAATACAGAAAGAGCCTACAGAATGGGAAAGAATATTTACCCAAAAACCATCTGTTAAAAGGGATTAATATCCAGGATATATAAGAAAGTTTTAGAATTGTACAAGGAAAAAACCTCCAACCCCATCAAATAACGAGGAGAAGAAATGACCAGTAATTTAGTCAAAAAAGAAATACAAATGATAAAAAGCACATGAAAAAATGCTCCACATTGCTAGTTATCAGGGAGATGCAAATCAAAGCAACAATAAGATATCATCTCACACCACAGAGTCTGGCACATATTCAAAAGAACAAAAGCAAACAGTGCTGGAGTGGATGTGAGGGAAAAGGGACACTCTTTCACTGTTGGTGGGAATGACCACTAGTCCATTCTTTCTGGAAAACAACATGGACAGTTCTTCAAAATCTGGAAATTGAGCTTCTATATGACCCTGGAATACCACTTCTCGGAATATATACCAAGGATGCAAAAAAACCACAGTAGAAATGACATTGGTAATTATAAGTTCATTGCAGCACTGTTCATAATAGCCAAAATCTGTAAACAACCCAAATGCCTTAGAGTAGATGACTTGTTAAAGAAACTTTGGTACATCTATACAATGAAATACTATGCAGCTGTCAGGACAGATGAGGTCATGAACTTTGCTTATAGATATGTCCTTTTTATGTCAACATTTCTAATACTGATCTCAACTAATGTGTTTCTAATCTATTCATATTACATTTTGAGTACATTTAGCTATTCACTAATTTATGGAAATATGCCACTTTAAGAGAATGTACACTAGTAACTAACTTTCAGTACTGGAAAACTATTGTTGTGACTGTGACTGTATGTAGTATGTTTTGTGAGTGTTACTGTACATGAATATTGTGACTACATCTGTTAACATTTGTCCACAAAACAATTTTATCAAATAGGATACTCTGAATAAGAAAATAAGTTTAATACCCAAATAAGCATTCATATATTTTTCTCAAAACATAGTTTAGAAAGTTTGCCTAATAGTAAAATGCTTATTAGTTTTATAGAATTTACTAAAAACACATAAAAAATCTGTGTTTGCACAGATTTTTATGAATTAAACTTTGATCTATTTTTATTAATTCATGAGATACACAGATATAGTTTTGCTCTGATTGGATTTTGGTGAAATTGATTCATTTTTTATGTATAGCTGTATTATATTTGATTCATTTAGATATCATTTTATCACTGTCACTGTATTGCTAATATTTTCCCATTTTTATATATTTTTTAAAGAACCTGTAAAGACACATAAGGTTTGTTTTATTTAACATGGTATCTTCAAGTTACATCCATGTTGCAGCAAATTGTGTGATTTCATCATTCCTTTCATCTGTATACTGTTCCATCGTGTGTATATGTGTGTGTGTGTGTGTAACACATCTTCTTGATCCAATATATATGTTAATTTAACTAAGCCTGAAAAATTGTGACAAGCATCACTTATATGTGGTATTTAAAATACCTGGACAAGGAAATGCAATGGTTTAAGAGGAATGCCTAGATCACCCTTGGTCCCATGGTATACAGAACAGAAAGAAGTAGAATTAAGGGAGAGGGCGGAAGAGATAGACGTAAAACAACTGGGACAGAGGTCAAGGAGATTCAGGTGCATAAGAGAGGTTAAGAAATGATAGAGCTAAATGTTCAAACCACAGAGTCAACAACACTGAAATCATAAAACCCAAACTTAAAACACCAAAATTAAAAGGCACATGTCAAGATGGCAGAATGGGGCTAAATTAAGGAAATTTGGGTTGCGGAGGGAATCTGGGAACAATGGTAGAAGTTCACACTGGTGGAAGAAACTGTGATGAAACTTTGTATGTCAACAACTCAATTATGAATAACTTTGCGATTTATGGTGCTTTAATTCATGGTGCACTCCTCCTCCCTTCCTCTTATCCTTCAAAATTAAAATGTGATCTATTTTTATTTATCATGAGATACACAAATATAAATTTGCTCATGATTGGGTTTTGGTGAAGTTGATTCATTTTTTATCTGTAGCTATATTATATGTGATGCATTTAGAAATCATTTTCATCTATTGGTAATAGATGAAATTAAAAGACACCTCTTCCTCTTCTTCTACCTCTTCCTCCTCCTTTTTCTCCTCCTCTTCCTTCCTCTTTTCTTTTCTCCTTCCTCTTCTTCCTCTTCTGCTTCTTCTTTCTTCTCTCTCCATGTATTTGCTTTTGGGCATTTGGTTTGCAATACAGATACTGAAATATCCTTTTGATTTTGGTTGAGTTTTACCATAATACTTTTTTTTATGTAGGAGTACTGCTATTTATTCAGCCACTGATTAGCTGATTTAATTGGACATGAACTCCACACCATAACACTTTTTATTTGAAAATTTAACTCAGAAGGATGGATCCTGAAAGTTATCACCCTACGTACATGCTGATTGAAAATATTCAGGTTGATCATAAATACTGTGAAAAGATTATCTAAGACTTCTGAAAATCTGAAACAGGTATGACAATTAAAGAGCTGATAACAAATAATAATAATATTTAATTTGTAAGAACTACATAATGTATCTCTGTCAAACAATATAAAAAAACTAATAAAAAAGAAACTAGAATAAAACGACTGAAAGATGAAAGCAGATTAAAAAAAAGTTTAGCCTAAGGCATTTTCAGACTTTTTTTTCAGTAAAATAAACTCTTTTATTTTGCTTCCATTTTCAATGTATCTTAATATATCATCAATAAATTTGCTGTGTTATAAAAATGTCCTACACATGATAAATATTCATAAATATCTATGCAACCATGGCTGCTTCTACAGATCCTTTGACAACTGTTTAACTACATGAACCATGTACAATATGAATAGATATATGTTTATATGCAATACTGAAAGCTCACATACTGCATTCTGTTTTTTGCTTATCCTTGAGTTAAGTATAATCTCAGATTTAAAACTCTCCACATACTGACACAGGTTAATGCACAGAGTTTTTTTATCTCTAAGAACCAAACCTTTTAAAGTAAAATCCTAGAAATAAACATAAGGCCAAGATAATAGTAAGATCCTCTCAGGTTATTCTGCATATAACATTCTGCATATAACATGTTGCATCCATTGTATAGAACACTCTGAGTCTCATTTAAAAAAAAATAATTGCAAGAGTTTGATTTCTGAAGTTAACTATTCCTTCAGAGATTTTTGATATTCTTATACCTTGATTTCGACTGGAGCGATAACACAGCGGTAGGGCATTTGCCTTGTGCACATCTGGTCCAGCCGAGCCGGGGATGATTTCTTGGCCCCTCTTGGAGAGCCCAGCAAGCTACCAAGAGTATCTCACCCGCATGGCAAAGCCTGGCAAGCTTCCTGTGACATATTCTATATGCCAAACACAGTAATAACAAGTCTCACAATGGAGACATTACTTGGCCCGCTTGAGCAAATCGATGAAAAATGGGAGGACAGTGCTATACCTTGATTTATTTATATAAACAAAATATTTTATTCCAGGGATTTAATTAAATAAATATCAGGTTTTCAATGGTGTTTGTCACATAGTGTATACTTGAAAATAAAAACACATTGAATTTAAAAACTTAGCTAAGTGAAAAAGAAAAAAATTGAGGACCACTCAGTTACAGGAAACTTAAGACAACTCTCCCTAAGTTCTTTAAAAGGTAGTTTGTTTCTTCTCTCCCTCTACCTCTCAATTAATTGGTAATTAGATAATCTTCATTTTTCAGAATAATGGTATCTATATCTCTGGCTCCGCATTGCACCCTGAAGGACATTACTGAAACTTTCCAAGGAGAAATTAAAAGCTGAAAATATAATTAAAAAAAAAAAAGAGTGAATTGCTTAGAGCAAGTAAAGGTGCCCTTTGTCCTTTTTCCCTAAAGCTGAAGATCAAAACAAGGCTTACTTAAAAACCTTTAGTTAAAGTTTGTAGATAAGGTTGAATATGCTTCAGGGGTTCAGTTGCTAGGGAATCCACTGATCCTTTTGAAACTAGGCATTCTGTTATCTATACTTCCTAACAATAAGTTTCTCTATTTCCTTATACTCTACATTCTTTTTCATGTGAATGAGCAGATACAGTTTTGGGACCACAGGTCTAGTATCGTCTCAGATTGTTTCACATTAAAAAAAAAAACTTGTTTGATTAAAATCAGAAACTGGTCTATTGATTATTGGCCTTTAAGCAGTGAACCCCAGAAACTGTGACAGTAACAGTTTCCCACACCTAAGTAACATGCATTTGAAAAAGGCAACTTTGAAAAGTATTAAAAAAAGTGTTTCTCATGATTTTTCAAAAACTGATTCTCTTCAATGCTATCTGACCTATATCAAGTTCGTTTGTTCTGAAGAACAAATTTGAACATTTTTGCAGAGAAAGTTTGCTGGTAATTATACCCTTACTTTTCTTTAAACTGTAGAGTACAACTGTCTCTTTGCTAAGATTTTATTCGTTATAGAATTCTATATTTGGTATAATTTTTAAAGTTATATTTTACTCCTTTTCTTGTTCATGTCTAAAGTGAAGTCTAATAAAATTCTTATTTCTATCATTCTGTTGTGAAGGTTTTTTTTTCATTACCCTATTACTGATTTCAATTTTTTATCATTAGTTTCTTACAGTTTGAATATTGTATACTTCTATGTAAATACTTATTTATTCTGATTGGTGCTAAGTTCCCAGGACCTTGCTTTGATGTTTGCCATCAACTTTGTAATTTTACTTCCTTTTCTTTTTTTGGTGCGGTACCACTGGCTGTGCTTAGGGTTTATTCCTGGCTCTGTGCTCATGAATAACATCTGGTGAGGCAAAGGGAACCATATTGGGTGCCACGAACCAAGCCCAGTTCTGCCATATGCAAGATAACCATTTTTTCCCACTGTAACTCCTCAGTGGCTCTAAATTGGTAATTCTGTATCAGTTATTTAAAATATTTTCAGTTCTTTTTTCCTTCCATTTTTTTTTCTCCACTGGTATTCTAATTTTTAAATTTAGTTTTTCTCATTGTTTTGTTTTTGGACCCTATCCAGCGATGCTCTGTGTTCACAGATGAATTCTAGTACTGGGAGAACATATGCAGTGCAAGGGATAATACCAGTGTTGACTACATGCGTGCCAAGCAATTAAATCCCTGTACTATCTTTTTCTTTAAAAGTTTGCATTTTTTCACCTTCTGAATTCCATAATTCATGGAATCATCTTAAATAATGATTTTTCACACGCAATTAAGTTTTACAAAAGTTTCAGTTACCTTATGATCAAGCTCACTAATTTTTACCTTAGATATTGCAGTCAACTAATTGCCCCCCAAACAGTGTTTTTTTACTTCTAACATTTATTATTGATAATATATTCATTTCCCACTAATTGGTTATGCTATATGTTGTTGAAAATTATTTTTTCATCAAAAATACAGTATACTAATCTATAGACAGAGTGGATAGTATACTAATCTACAAATAGAGGTTGTAGAACTATACACTGAAGAGAGATAGTACAACAGGCAGGGTGCTTGCTGCCAACCTAAGCACAGTCCTGGTACCCCATATACTCCACTATGCACCACTGGGAGCTATCTCTGAGTACAGTGCCAAGAGTAATTCCAAAAAGTAGCCAGATAATGGGGAAAAAAAGTTTTATCTAGCTCCATCAACTTTTGGTAGGTTTGGACCACAAAGGGTTATGCTCAGGGCTTACTTTTGACTCTGCATTCAGAGACCATTCCTGGGTGGGGAGGGACAACTACAGGTATAATGGCAAATAGGAAGCTGTATGTAATGAGAATTATGAAACTGTAATGCGAGCTAAGCAAATATGATGGGAAAAGGAAAACTGAAACTGACCCTCAGGTTAAGGAAGAGAAGGTAGGAGGAAGCATTCATTTTAGGACCCCACTGAATTGAGTTAAGGACCCATCAGATTTATGGTAGTGCACTAAGCCTGACAGACTGATTGGAGTACACGGGAAGTATC
Organism: Sorex fumeus; assembly: GCF_029834395.1. Classification (NCBI taxonomy): domain Eukaryota; kingdom Metazoa; phylum Chordata; class Mammalia; order Eulipotyphla; family Soricidae; genus Sorex; species Sorex fumeus. The sequence continues at coordinate 30,105,364 of NW_026606064.1, forward strand.
ACGTGAAGGTGTTAAACCGGCTTGAGATCTCCCCAGAGGAATCAAAAGAAGATAAGTTGCGATGCAATAAGCAAAGGGTATTTATTGGCTAACTCGAGCTAGGGCACTTGTCCAGATCACCGACACAGTGGCAACCTTCTGGGAAGAAGCGGACCCAAGTCACGAAAGTGAGGGGCTTTTATACCATAACATTATATAATAGGGACTTTCCACGGACCACACTTTTGGCCACAATCTGAGGGGCTTTCCACTACTTATACTTAGGTGATTGGTTATACGTTAGAATTACATAGGGTAATAAGGGTAAGGGTTGCATAAGAGTTACATAAGGGTTATATAGTGGGGCTTCCCTACCTGCAGCTGATTGGTAACCCTTAGTTGACCTCTCCACGACTATCTCACTGCAGGAAAATCATGACTCAATTACAGGTATCTGTGCTCAATTCAAGGAATTCTGGAGCCGATACCTAGGCCTAGCTTCTTCTGGATTCTTTACGAGCCTCTCATGGCCCCTGCCTTTGCTTCTCTATCTCTCAAAGGCTGCACGGAACAGCATGATATACTGACATGGTCTGCTTTTCTTTTTGGAGTCAGAAAGTCATACCATGTGGGAAAGATGCACTGATTTTTTTCTTTTGCTCCGTCTTCACTGTTTTACTGATAAAAACGTACCTAGATTACAGTCCACTTTTAGAGTATAAAGAGACATCCTCTCAGCAAATGGGGCTCCAAGTCTTGTTCTCTTATGACATGGGGCCCTCTGCATTGTGCTTCTAATAAATTCACTATCTTATCCTGAGCTGTTTCTCTCTCTTTTCTTTCATGGTTGACATCATCACAAGAATAAGAGGTGCTAGGCATTAGCCCAGGTGGTCAACCAACATGTATGGCAAGTGACCAGCCTGCTGTTATATCTCTCTTGTCCCTAGATAGAACATCTACCTCTTGAATTTATGTGTTATATATTGCATTATTAAGGTACATAGGGAATTGTGTTATAAAGTTTTTGAAGGATAATTAATACTAAAAATGTATATAGATTCATCATTAAATTTTATTAGGATAGATGTCTACCATTATAAACATTTTAAGCACATTAGAGAAAACTCAAATCTGAGATAAACAATGTCACAAATTACAGACTTCTAATGACATTTAATTGGTAATTTCTCACTGAAGTAAAGTGAAATCCAATCATAATAATTCATTTTATACAAAATGTTAATTACCTCATTTTTTAACTTCAGATTACGTTTTAAAGATTTTAAGTGTTTTCAAATCAGAGGGCAAATATAAAACACTGTTTGACTGGCTGTTTGTGGTTGAGCAATAGAAAGTCACAGATACAATATAATATTCATGTTTAATCAGTCATCTTGAAAACACACGGATTATGTTCATGGTCCCATGGATTAAACAGTGAGTTAATGAATTCTGAGTACTTTCACTTTGTGAAAATGGATCTGAGAGAAAGCAAGCACTGAAACTAATATGCTTTAAATATCTATAGGGTAGAAAAATATCTGTCTGCCCTTTTAAGGTTTGGGTTGAGTTTTTTCTAATAAAAGAACATTAACAGAAGTCAAACATCCACATTTATTTTCTTTTAAATACATTTGATATTAAAATACATTTAATATTTAGTATAAAATTATGCAAAATATTGCTTTAATAAAAATACATAAACCACCACTTTAATGTATCTCAAAGACATTTACAAATGCATTTTACATAGTATTTACACACGACTAGCATATTTTCTTTGTATTTTTACACAGAAACTTTGAACAGTTATTTAAAATATGCAAGGATTCAGAAGACAGTAGTGTCCTATTAAAAGAGAATTTTGTATTTTAATAATGTTTAGATGCTAAAATAATGTTTTCATTATAGGTTTAATGAATTATGGAAATTTGTTAGGGGCAAAGGTAGTGTGTTAGAACAAATACTCAAACTTAGTTTATTAATGAAGGTCTGTTTTGTCAAAGTCCTCCCATGGTTCTGGTCTTTAGAAAGTTTGATGCTTCTCTGAAAACGCCTATCACATGTGCTACTTCAGAATGCCAGAAAAACCAACATCCTGCACCTAACTTACTCATATACTTTATGCTAAAAATATTTATATACCAAGGTACCATGTTTCTAGATACTATACCCTCAATCACACTTCACAGATACTTAAACTGAATACTGTTCTGAATTTCCCTATTTTCATATGTTTATGATTAAAGACACCTTATACTGTATAAGTATGTAAATTTAGGAAAGTAGAATTACAAGTTACTATCCCTGACCTAAGCTACTAATTACTTATTTTTTGCTTTCGCTATTAAAAATAACTTCAGAGTTCATCTCATGAAATTATTCAGTAGATAAAATACATTTAATATTTAATATAAAATTATGCAAAATACCGTTTTAATATTTAAAAAATACATAAAATACCACTTTATTGTATCTCAAAAAGTGTTACTTTATACACAACCAGAATATTTTCCTTCTTTTTTCACACAGAATCTTTACATAAATAGTTATTTACGAAGTTGCTTATGACACAGTTGTTTTCATTTTTCAGTATTCCAACACTAATACCACCACAAGTGTGACCGTCCCTCCACCAATCTCCGCACCTTCCCACCAGCTCCCCCATACCTAGGCCCACCAGAACTCCCTTTAGCAGTCACAAAATACTTTATATTGCTTGTTATAACATATATCTCACAATGATGTTACTAAAGTATGAGGATTTAGTAAGCTATTAGGTGCTAGTTGAAACTTTTGTTATTGTTTTTTACTCATTGAGTTTAGTGGGCATTAAAGCAACTTTCTCATTTAATTTGCTGTATTCTTACTGCGTTGTTAGTACTGTGCAATTTGGAGATGCAGCTTCATGTTCTCCAGAAGCAGTAGAACTGGTTCGATTCAGTAGCTTGGCTTCTCTTCAAAATTAGTAATGGAGTTGGGCCATTTATATGTGAAGGAAATTGGATATGGTTGGGGTTCTGGGCCTTCCAGCGAGAACTTGGCCCACCCTCATCCTGAAAAGGATCCAGAGATCTCAGCCCACAGACTCGAATGACTCAGCTGTAGTGTGTCTCCCACAACTAGCATATTTTTCTAAACTATACCTTACTCCAAGATTCTGTTAAAAGGTGAGCAATGTTCTCATAACACTTTTTGGAAGGTGTTCTGGAACTTGACTCAGATCCTGGTACATGTAGGGTAGCCTTTTATGCAATTCATTTAATATTAAACTCAAGAACATATTAAAAAGCAGACTTCCAAGTATGTTTTATAAGCAGTTTTGTACATTTGAAGCAACAAGTAAACATTTTCCCATCTAGTTTGTTCTATTCAATATAAATTTTTATTTTAATGACTTCAATGGAAAGGTAAGTCAAAATAAACAATGCTTGTATATTTTTAACAATGACACAACATTCAATTAAATTAAGGTGTGATAAATAAAAAGTAACATTCAAACATTCACGAATTTGACTCTTGAGCAAAGAATGATTTGTGGATTCTGTATGGATTCTGTGATTCTTATCTTAGTGCAATGTTTGGTGGAGAGACTGCTCTTTAACGCAAGACTATGATGTATACTCATAGTATAGCGTATTTGAAAAAAATCAACATTTTAATACTATCTCACCAGTTTAAATTGAAAGTGAAAGGGGAATCTGCAAGCCATTAAGACAAATTCTAATGGAAACCATTAAGAAATCAGCCCAAAAGCACAGACAGCTAGAATTCAGAACTTTCTTCATGGTAGAATCCAAAACTTTATGGTGTCATGTTTGTTGGGTTTGAGAGTACCGTTTCCCAGTCAGAGTAAGTGAACAGCACAGTAAAGATCAGGAACAAGTTGTCCAAACCATCAAAGTCTTATTTTAGTTTCTAGATAGAGTTTTGCAATATACTTTTAGAGTTACTTGTTAGTTTCTCAGATTTGATTGTTTCACTCAAGTAGGTTTTTATCTGACCTCTCTCTTATGCCTGTAAATTAGTGTTTTGAAAAAGAAGTTGATACTTTTGCACTCACCCAGGTACCAACGCAGAGGCAGGGCCCCTTCCAGGGGCTGTGTGTCTAACTAGATCCCCACAGAACACGACCAGTTTAAATCCTTGATCTGTGGGGGACGGGAATTGAGAAACATTGTGTGTAACCAAAGCTGAACCGTTCCGAGCACCCTCTGCTCACTCACCCAGGTACCCGCCTGGTGGCAGGGCCCCTTCCTGGAGCTGCGGCCGCTAACATGGCCACAAATTATTCTCCACCTACAAATCCCATAGGAATCATAAGTTACTCTCTTAGATGGAGTTTTCACTAGGTTAGCTTATCCACCAGAAACACATTACCCGATGATTAATTTAGCCCACCTCAATTAATTATGCATCATAAGCAGAATAGTAACAGTGAGCATGAAGGTAACAGTGAACATTAACAGTGAACACACAGGTCACAATGGTAAAGCAACACAGAAAGTCCACCAAGCTTACTTATTGAAGTGGCTAGCGCAGAAGACCCCAACAGTAATGAAGTGCTAGACAATTTCTCTGACAAGGAATTTAGAAGGGAGATACCGAGGATGCTTAGGGAGCTAAAAGAAACAATGTAAAGCAATGCCAATAAAAGACAAGATGATTTGAAGGTAGAAATCAGGAAAATGCAAACAAAATTACAAACGGAAATGTCGGACCTAAAAAACCTGGTAGGCAAATTGAAAATCTCAGTGGAAGGCCTCAGCTGCAGAGGAACAGCTGCTGAGGACAGAATCAGTGAGCTCGAAGATGAAGTCCAGAGACTCTCCAGAAAAGATCAGAAAATGAAAAAGAGACTCGCAATCCGGAAACAGATGGCAAGAGAAGATCATGATGAAGCCAAGAGGAGTAACATAAGAATTATTGGAGTCCCAGAGGGAAGGGAAAAAAACTCTGATGAAGAAAAAACTGTCAAAGACATCATTGCTACAATGTTTCCAGAGCTGACGAAAACATGTGACCACATTCAGGAGGCCTGAAGGCTACCAGCTAGAAGAAATCCAAATAAAAATGCCCCAAGACACATCCTGATCAAAATGACCAAAACCTTAGATAGAGACAAAATTCTGAAATCAACAAGAGCTAACAAAGAAATTTTCTATGAAAGGAGCATCCTTAAGATTCGCAGCTGATTTGTCCGATGAAACCCTCACAGCCAGAAAACAGTGGTGGGATATAGTAAAAAAAACTCAATGAAATAAATGCCTCCCCCCAAAATACTTTACCCAGAGAGACTCTCATTCATGACAGAAGGAACAATACACAATTTCACAAACAACAGCTTAGGAACTTCATAGACTCAAAATGATGGTTACAAGAACAACTAAATGGGCTACTTTAAGACAAGACAGACCCCTTAAATACACCAAATTTCAACAGAAAAAATGAGACAAAAACCCATAACAATAATCTCTTTCAACATCAATGGGCTAAACACACCAAATAAAAGACATAGAGTGGCAGGATGGATTAGAAAATTGAACCCAACATTCTGCTGCTTGCAAGAAGCGCATCTCAATAGTCAGAGAAAGCACAGGCTAAGAATCAAAGGCTGGAAAATAATCCTACAGGCAAAAAAGCTTCTATACAAAAGCTGGGGTAGCCATCTTAGTATCAGATCATATTGATTTCAGACTGAAGAACGTCACAAGAGACAGTGAAGGGCATTTCTTATTGATCAAGGGATCTGAACACCAGGAAGAACTTACAGTACTAATGTATATGCACCTAATTAGGGACCAGCAAATTACTTAAAACAATACTCATAGACTTGAAGAAAGACATCAATAGCAACACAATACTAGTGGGAGACTTCAATACCGCTTGGTCACCTCTTGATAGATCAACCAGATTCAAGCTGAGTAAAGACATACTTCATCTGAGGGAAAAAATGGAAGTAAGGGACTTAATATATATAGATATATATGTACATATATATGTATGTATATGAGACACTATATATATGTACATATATATGACACTTCATCCTCAAAAAGCTGAATACACTTTCTTTTCAAGTGTGCATGGAACATTCTCAAAGATAGACCACATGCTGAGCCACAAAACATACCTCCATAAAATTAAGAAGATACAGATTGTATCAACAATCTTCTCACACCACAATGCACTGAAATTAGAAGTAAATCACACACAAAAACAGAAAACAAAACCAAACACCTGGAAATTAAACAGCTCACTATTGAACAAGTGGCTTACAAAGGAAATCAAAGAGGAAATCAAAAGATTCCTGGAAATGAATAAAAATGAGGACACAAGTTACCAAAACTTATGGGACACAGCAAAATCTGTGTTAAGAGGAAAGTTTATAGCTCTAGAAGCATTGCTCAGGAAGGAGGAGCGAGTCCACATAAGTAACCTACCCTCACAGCTTAAAAGCTTGGAGAATGACCAACAAAAGGAGCTCAATCTAAATAGGAGGACGGAAATAATAAAACTCAAAGCAGAGATTAACAAGATGGAAACCCAAAAAATAATCCAAAAGACCAATTAAAACAAGACCTGATTCTTCAAGAAAATAAACACGATCGATAAGTCTCTACCAAGACACACAAAGAAAGGGAAAGAGGAAACCCTAAAGAACTGAAACATAAATTAAAAGGGGGTATTTACACCAGAAACTACAGAAATTCAAAGAATCCTCAGGGAGTACTTTGAGAAGCTTGATGCCACAGAACATAAAAACATCAAGGAAATGGATAAATTCCTAGGTTCCTATTAGTCTCTGAAGGCTGAATCAAGAAGACCTGGAATACCTGAACAAACCTATCACCATCAAAGAAATTGAAATGGTAATAAAAGTCTCTCTGAAGCACAAAAGTCCTAGCCCAGATGGATTCTTCCAAATCTTTAAAGAGGACTTAGTCCCAGTCCTCATAAAGCTTTTCCACGAAACTGAAGTATCAAAAACACTTACAAACAGTTCTATGAAGCAAATATTACCCTGATACCTAAAGCAGACAGAGATACCACAAAGAAAGAGATTTACAGGTCAAAATTCCTGATGAACATAGACCCAAATCTCCTCATCAAACTATTAGCAAATAGAATCCAATGACTCATCAAAAAGATCATACACCAATGACCAAGTAGGATTCATCCAAGGGATGCAAGGATGATTCAACATTTGGAAATCAGTCAACATATCCATCATATCAACAAAAGAAAAGATATAAAACATACGATCATATCAATATATGTAGAAAAAGCATTTTATAAGATCCAGTACTGGTTAATGATGAAAACTCGCAGCAAAATAGGCATCAACGAAACTATTCTCAATATAGTCAAGGCCATTTACCACAAGCCCTTGGCAAGTATCATTCTCAATGGGGAAAAACTAAAAGGTTTCCCTCTAAGATCGGGCACAAGATAAGTTTGCCCATTTTCGCCACTCCTGTTCAATATAGTACTGGAATTCCTGGCCATTGCAGGTAGGCAAGAGGAAGATATCAAGGGAGTACAGATAGGAAAGGAAGAGGACAAACTATCACTATTTGCAGACGATATGATACTATACTTAGAAAACCCTAAAGACTCTACAAAAAAGCTCCTAGAAACAATTACTTAGTTTAGTAAAGTGGCAGGCTACAAAATCAACACCAAAAAGTTCATGGTTTTCTCATACACAAATAATGAAAAAGAATAAATAGACATTAAAAAAACAATCCCGTTCACAACAGTAGCTCAGAAAATCAAGTACCTCGGAATCAGCTTAACTAAAGAGGTGGAGGACCTATAAAAGGAAAATTACAAAACTCTACTTCAAGAAATAAAAGAGAACACTAGGAAATGGAGACACATCCCCTGCTCATGGATAGGTAGGATTAACATTATCAAAATGTCAGTACTGCCACAAGCACTATACAAATTCAATGTGGTCCCTATCAGGATACCCATGACATTTTTCAAAGAAATAGACAAAACACTTCTGAAATACATATGAAACAATAAACCCCCACGAATAACTAAAGCAATCCTTGGGAAAAAGAAGATGGGTGGTGTCACCCTCCTCAAGGTCAAACTGTACTACAAAGGAGTAGTAATTTAGACAGCATGGTATTGGGCTGGAAACAGACCTGCAGACCAATGGAACAGAGTTGAATATTCTGTCACAGACTCCCAAAGATATGACCACTTAATCTTTGACAAAGGAGCAAGAAATGTGAAGTGGAACAAAAAAAACCTCTTCAACAAGTGCTTCTGAGAAAACTATCTGAAAAAGAATGAACTCTGACCTCTGTCTAATGCCAAGCACAAAAATCAGATCAAAATGAATTAGAGATCTCAATATCAGACATGAATCTGTAAGGTACATACAGGAAAATGTAGGCAGAACTCTCCATGGCATTGAAGCTAAAAACATCTTTAAAGATGAAACAGCACTGACCATGCAAGTGGAAGCAAACATAAACAAATGGGACTACATCAAACTAAGAAGCTTCTGCACGTCAAAGGAAACAGTCACCATAATACAGAAAGAGCCACTGAACGGGAAAGAATATTTACCCAAAACCCATCTGATAAGGCATTAATATCCAGGATATACAAGACACTTTTAGAATTGTACAAGAAAAAAACCTTCACCCCTTCAAAAAATGGGGAGAAAAATTGAACAGAAGTTTACTCAAAAAAGAAATACAAATGGTCAAAAGGCACATTAAAAAATGTCCACATCACTAGCCATCAGGGAGCTGCAAATCAAAACAACAATGAGATATCATCTCACACTACAGATAGTGGCACATATTCAAAAGAACAAAAGCAACCAGTGCTGGCATGGTTGTGGGGGAAAAGGAATACTCTTTTTCTGTTGGTGGAAATCCTTTCTGGAAAACAATATGGACAGTCCTTCAAAACTAGAAATTGAGCTTCCATATGATCTCACAATACCACTTCTGGGAATATATCCAGAGGATGACAAAAAGCACAGTAGAAATGACATCTGTACCTATATGTTCATTGCAGCACTGTTCACAATAGCCAAAATCTGGAAACAACCAAGGTGCACTAGAGCAGATGATTGGTTAGAGAAACCCTGGTACATCTACACAATGGAATACTATGCAGCTGTCAGGAGAGATAAAGTCATGGACTTTGCTTATAAATGGATAGACATGGAGAGTATCATGCTGAATGAAATTTGTCAGAAAGAGAGTGACAGACATAGAAGGACTGCACTCATTTGTGGAGTATAAAACAACATAACGTGAGGCTGACACTTAAGGAGAGTAGATACATGGGACAGATAGATAGTTGGTAGCCTGCCTCATGAGCAAAGGGGAGAACACAGCTGGAATAGAGAAGGGATCATCAAAAAAATGATGGTTGGAGGAGTCATTTGGGATGGAGATGTGTGCCGAAAGTAGATAAAGGACCAAACATGAAAACCTTTCAGTGTCTGTATTGCAAACCAGAATGCCCAAAAGTAAAGAGAAAGATTATGGGGAATCATGTCTGCCATGGAGGCAGGGGGAGGGTGGGAAAGGGGGGCTATATAAGGGATATTGATGGTAAGGGATTTGCACTGGTGGAGGGATGGGTGTTTGTCTTTGTGTCATTGTAACCCAAACATGAAAGCTTGTAACTATCTCTTGGTGATTCAATGAAATTAAAAAAGAAGAAATAAATAAAAAAAGAAAAAGAAGTTGACACTTCCATTTTACTTACCAAGTACATCTTACCATTTAAATTATGCTCACCTCATGGTAAGTCAGGATCATTATAATATTAACACATTTAATAATCTTTGGAGGGAAGTTGTATTTTGTACTGATTTTTATTCCTGGGGATCACAGTTGTGAACATGATTGGCATATATGTGTTTTCAGACTCAGGAACACATATATGCCAAGCAAGTGCTCTACCACTGAACCACATTTTTGACTAGAGGGTTCATTTTAGTCCAAATCATACAAGGCAATATCAAGTAATAAGAAAAAATAACATTATTAGGAAAATCATATAATAATTTAGACATAATAATCTGTGGGATAACATTGGTTTGTTCTTTCTTCCTTGCCACAGGGAGCTTAGGTTTATTGGGTTGCACCCATCACAGTGCTCCTGAGGCTCTCCCATTCCTCTGTGTTGATCTGCAATCTTTTTCTTTGTGCTCTGCTTCCCCTGGAATCTATAGTGAAATATCCTCAGGAGAGCCACCCTACAAGCTTAATGTATCTCTTACTCTGTTTATACAAGATGACTAATCTGAAGAAGTAGAATTAGGATGAATATTTAAATCATTTTTGGACTAAGGAAAGGAGAAAAACCCCTAGGAGGTAATTCGCTCTTGGGCAGATTTCCTAGCTGCAGGGGATCAGGAAGGGCCTTGATCCATTGATTGTGCTATTGTACCTGGGTGTGGTTGCTACTGCCAAGGTTTGGAGGGAGTGAGAGACTAGAGAGACCAGGATGACAGGTTGGAGCCAGAGAGACTAACAAGAGGGATAAGAGGAGAAGCACATAGGGGAAAGAATGTAGAAGAAAAGTCATTCAGCGAAGGAGCGTAAGAGGAGAATGGAGATGAGATTGGAATAAACTGCAATTGATAACAACTAGTCTGACCCTCATTTCCTCCATCATCTGCCCTTGGCATCAGCCGTCCCGCGTGGTGAAGTGGCCCGAGACGATGGAACACAGGCGGTAAGAGAGAGCCTCAGACTCCTTGTTCATTTTATGAATACACAGTAATCAACAACTTCCCCTGAATCAGAAACTTTAAGTGGGAGTCAAACAATCAAAATGTATTTAGATATATTTGCAAATTTTGTTGTATTCTTGTTAACACAAAAGTTGAGAAATATAATCATTTCAGTGATCAGAATCATTGACTGATTGAATGATTCAAATCATTATTTAATGATTAGAATCACTTAAATTAAAATGTGTTAAAGACAGAAAAGTTAATTTCCTACAAAATAATTTTCCTACAAAGAATAATTTTAGGGTTCTAATATTTAACAGAACCCTTCAAGATAACTACTAAGTAATTTTTTGAAAGAACCAATATATAATAATATTACTGCTAGAAAATGAATGGAAAATCATGATAATTTCAATTTGGTTTGAGAAACGAATATCTAAGCTTTATGCCCTGACACATAAGCTTTTTGGCCTACTGTTTATCAGATAAAATAAAGGACATTTGATTTTGAAGAGTTTAGGTTGACAGACTTGATTCACCTTATTTGTTAAAAATGAAACCCTGTAAACCCTATATCCTTTGAGTTCAGATATCAATGAATGAAAGAAAGCAATTCTTATAAATAAATGGCTTCTCTTATTTCATCTATCTTCTTGCTTGCTGTGGAATGAAACTGTCACAAAAATGCTTTAGAAGAGCAATCTTCGAACAGATTTATGTCTCTGAACACAAGATCATATGTCAAAAGCTATTTTTACTGAATTTTAGCTTGTGATAGATGGGAATATATATTTTTTTAAAATCTAATAGGGGAAATAAAATTTTATCTGCTTTAGATCATAAAAAATAATGAAAATAATTGTTATCACACACATATTCCGTGTTGGTGGGATGTCTGAATGTGTTATGGTTTAAGTGGTGGCATCACTTTGGCACTGGCTGGCATGGGACAGTACTGACTGGCATAGATTGGCACTGATTTGTAAATGGTGGCACAGATAGGCACAGGTTGACATCAATTGGCATCAACTGGCTCAAGTTTGCACTGATATTAATAATTTTATATACATTTTAATAATATGAATTAAGAATATTTCTATATATGCATTATTGTTTTGTTGATTTTATTAAATTTATAATAATTTTTAAAAGATTTAATTGAAAAGAGTTATTGAATAATTCTATTGCTATTGGTCAACTGAATACTTGGCTACATAATTTCATTCTATTATGATTTTCATGTCTCTGATACCGGAGACTCAGAAACAAATCTTGAAACCCAACGGCTTTTGGCAGAAATGCATCTGGACTGCATATAAGGTGGCTGCTGGCTTAGAGTTTATTGGAAAACCAGGTATGAACCGGCAGTGAGGGGGCAACTGCAGTCTCATGGGAAAGGGGGCAGACAGGCTCGTCCTTCACGCCCTACTGAGGTCACGAGGTGCCACCCACAAGAGACTCTCTGGCATGGCCATGGCTCCAGAGGCAAAAGGACTTAATCCAGAGCCCGGAAGCTTGCGGCAGAAAAGTGAATGGACCATGCGTTAAACTACAGCGCCATGCCTCCCCAGGAGGGAAAGGGTGTTCTCCCTTCCGCCTTTCCCTCCACCCCCCGGCAGCAAGGTAGCTGCCACCTCAGAGCGTATTGGAAAGCCAGGAATGAGCCGGAGGTGACAGGGCAACTGCAGTCTCATGGGAAGGAGAGCAGCACTGGCTCGTCCTTCACACCCTACCAAGGTCACGAGTTTCTCCCCACAAGTGGCTCTCTGTCATGGCCATAGCTCCAGAGGCAAAAGGACTTAATCCAGAACCCGGCAGTTTGTGGCAGAACAATGAATGGACCATGCGTTAAACTACAGAGCCATGCTGCTCCGGAGGGAAATGGTGTTGTTCCCTTCCGCCATTTTCCCCCTGACAGCAAGGTAGCCACCATCTCAGAGCTTATTGGAAAACCAGGTATGTACCGGCAGTGACAGGGAAACTGCAAGTCTCATGGGAATGGGGACAGTAACGGCTTGTCCTTCATGCCCTAAAGAGGTCATGAGTTGCCCCCCACAAGCAGTTCTCTGGCACGGCCATGGCTCCAGAGGCAAAAGGACTTAGTCCAGAGCCCAGCAGCTTGCTGAAGAAAAGTGAATAGACCATGCATTAAACTAGAGCACCATTCCTCCCCAGGAGGGAAAGTATATTGGGCCCGCTCGAGCAAATCAATGAACAACGGAGGACAGTGACAGTGGCAGTTAATTTTCTGTGAACTTTTTTGGGTTATGTATTACTAGACTGGAGCAATAGCACATATTTAATAGCACAAATATAGTAGCACAAATAGGGCATTTGGCTTTCATACAGCATACCAGGCCAAGCCAGGTTCAATTCCTCCCCCCCTCTTGGAAAGCCTGGCAAGCTACTGAGATTATTGAGTCCACACGGCAAAGCCTGGTAAGCTCCCCGTGTCGTATTCGATATGCCAAACACAGTAACAAGTTTCACAATGGAGACGTTACTAGGCCCGCTCAAGCAAATCGAGGAACAACAGGAGGACAGTGCTACAGTACTACATATTACTACCTGCCTCTCTATCTGTTCTGTGTGTGTATGTAATCATATCATCTTCAAATAATAACAGATTTTCTTATATTGCATTGTGGTCTATTTTTCTGTCATAGACCACAAATATTAAATAAATGTGGATAAGAGTGGAAATCTCTGGAATTCCTGAATTTCAAATTTCTTGAAAAATCTTTGGATTTTACTGTTGATATGATGTAAGCTATAGGTTTGTAGGAGACAATCTTTACTGTGCTGAACACATTACTTTCATTAACGTTATATTCAAAGTGACATCATAAATGTTTTTTGAATCTTGCCAAGACTTTTGACTCTGAATAAATTTATATTATCATTTTATGGTAAATTTTTGAGATTATATATAAATTGATTTTCATACATGATCCATCCTCAAATTCCTGAAATAAACTTCAATGGATATCATCTTATTACTGAATTGATGAACTGAATTTGCTGATAGGTTGTTCAGATTTTCTGTAATTTTATAAGATTTTGGTCTCCCATTCCATTTTATTCTTCATTATATGTTTTTAAGATTTTTTAATTAGATTAATGTTGTCTTCATAATTTGTACATTAAGTATTTTGCTTTTCTTTGGTTATTTGAGGGCTGGAGTGATAGCACAGCGGTAGGGCATTTGCCTTACAAGCGGCCATCATGGCTAACCTGAGCTTGATTCCTCCACCCCTCTTGGAGAGCCCGGCAAGCTACCGAGAGTATCTCGCCCACACGGCAGAGCCTGGCAAGCTCCCCGTGACGTATTCGATATGCCAAACACAGTAACAACAAAGTCTCCAAGGGAGACGTTACTGGGCCCGCTCGAGCAGATCGATGAACAACGGGAAAACTGTGACTGTGATCTTGGTTATTTGAAGAGTATGTAATGAATGAACACAAATTCTTAGAAGACTAGGTTAAAATCACTTATTGAAGCCATTTTCTCACAGTTTTTATTTGGGGAAGATATTTTAGTTATTATTTCAATTTCTAAACTTTATGTAATGATGGAGGCATTGTTGTTGGAATCTTGAATGTAATACATCATAAAAAATTTTATAAAAATTAACCAATTAGCTAAAAATTGTCATGTCTATTTAGATTGCATATTTTTTATAGATTCAGTTTTGATAAAAATAGATTTTGGTTGAAAATGATTGAATATTTTTCAAGTATCAGTCAGATTAAGTTATTCATAGGTATCTTTGAAATTATTGTATAGTATACACTGTAATTTATCTTTATATTTCTAATTCTGTATATTCCTCTCTATGAGCCTAGCTTAGCATTTGTTAACTCAAGAGATAATGGTGAAGTAAGTAGACACTGGTGGTAGGATTGATGGTGTATCATTGCATACCTTAAACTCAAATATTACAACTTAATAAATCACTGTGCTTTAATAAAATAGAAATAATTTTAAAATGAAGAGAAATTGTTTCCTTTTACTTTTAAATGTTTTTTTAAATTTATACCCACTCTGATTTTATTTATTATTATAATTTTATTATTCCAATTATTTTAATAAACTTCAAATTGTTATCTTTTCCAGTTTTTGCTGTATGGTCACAACAACAATTTGTTTTTTTTTTTAATGGAAAATAGTTGCATGATAATAGAGTTGTATGGTAAAATAGTTTATTTGACATTTTCTTGTTCCCTAAAGTCTATAAGACAGTTCCTGTTCTCATGTTGAAACTAAAGCTCCAACTGAAGCTAAAACTCTAAGTGAAGCTAAAAATCCAATGAAGAATTGATATCGTGACATTATTGAGTCTCTCTATCCATGAATATCGATTATCTCTCAATTTAGTGATATTTTATTTTATTTTATTCATCATAGTATCTCCACTCAAGTGTACCTTTGCTTCATTCCTTAACTTATGATGATTATGTTCTCATTTACATTTGACTCCAGGTATTAAAGGTTTTTATGCTTTGGTTTCCTATTTGTCCTAATGATTACTGTGAAGTTGTTTAATTTCCAAGGTTTATTTTTGCAATGGATTTCTAAATAAAAAAGATGTAGTGCTTTTCTTCATCTCTCTATATTTTTTAAATCTCTCTCTTTTTTTTGCAAAAACTACTCCTGATGATATTTGGCTGTTTTTGTGGGAAAGGAATATGTCTTAATATGTATATTATTTTGTTCTTTCAGAAGGATAGAGTAAGTGCAGCATTTTTGCTTTTCATAAAAGTTTCTTTCTATTTTTATTATTTCTTGAGGTAATTATATGTTTAAGAATTAACTGATTTATAAGCCAGTTAAATGTATAACGGGAGGGCCTTTACCTTTACCTTTTACCTATATATCTTTATATATTTATTTATATCCTTAAATATATCTATATATGTATAGACAGGACATTCCAAGGATGAAATGAGATCAAGAAAGACAACAGATAGGAAATGACTGAATACAAAAATGGAAAATTTGAGATTTGAATTGTGATAGATTTATTATTATATGAACTATGAGCATAGAAATTGGCAGCGTGAGTTAAGTAAAAGCCACACACCCAATTGCTCACTCTATATTTTCACTGCCTTTTAGAAAATTTATTTATTTATTTATTTACTTATTTATTTTTAACAGTAGACAATTTGTTTTCTATTGCTGGTTATGAATGACATCTGATGTCACATGGCTGCAGTAGTGGCCACGCGATTTTGAAATTCTGAAATTTAAACAATTAAATCTGGAGGGATTTCTGCCAAAACCTGTTGGGTTCCGAGATTTGCTCCTGAGTCTCTGGGATCATGGCCGTTAAACAGCTTGATCAGGAACCAGAAAGGCCATTCATGAGCGATGACTTGGTGTCTCGTTGGGGTGGGGAGGACAGAACCAGCTTCACCCCCATCCCGTGAGGCTCAAAATGTCTCGTGCCTGTGGGCCCAAACCTGCCTGTCCAATGGCCTGTGGAGGATGACAGCCACTGAGCCGCCAGGGGGAAGCAGGCGGAGGGACAACACCCTTTCCCCATTGGGGTGGCCCAGCAACAGTAACCTACTGTGTGGTCCAGACACATTTTTGCCAAAAGCTGCTGGGTTTTGAGATTTGTTTCTGAGTCTCTGGGATCATGGCCATTAAGCAGTTTGATCAGGAGCCAGAGAGGCCATTTGTGGGCGATGACTTGGGGTCTCGTTGGGGTGGGGAGGACAGAACCGGCTCCACCCCCATCCCGTGAGGCCCTGCATGTCTCATCATTGCAGGCCCAT
This sequence comes from Sorex fumeus, assembly GCF_029834395.1. Taxonomy (NCBI): domain Eukaryota; kingdom Metazoa; phylum Chordata; class Mammalia; order Eulipotyphla; family Soricidae; genus Sorex; species Sorex fumeus. The sequence continues at coordinate 30,121,856 of NW_026606064.1, forward strand.
ACCTGACTGTCCAGTGGCCTCTGGAGGATTGCGGCCACTGGGCTACCAGGAGGAACAGGCCAAGGCATGAAACCTATTCCCACCTGGGTTGGCCCAACACCGGTAACCTACTGCAGGGACTGGACGCATTTGTGCCAAAAGCCGCTGGGTTTCGAGATTTGTTTCTGAGTCTCTGAAATCATGGCCATTAAGCAATTTAATCAGGAACGAGAGACGCCATGCCTCCAATTATATAGCTGAGCAGGAGGTGGTTTGTGGGTGTGTCTCTCACATACCTAACTTTTGGCTGTTTACTTTCTTGGCAAACTTTGCCCCAAGTTTTTTGGGTCTGGCCAAAGGCACAGCAGCAATTTTGGGGTATCTGGAATTCTGAAGGCGCCATTAGGCTGCTGATGCACTCGCCTCACAGATACAGATTGACTTGCTTGTGGCACCATACTCCTACCTTTTAGAAAATTTATAGTAAATTTCTACAAGAGCAGTACAAACTGTAAATCTTGTCTCTAACAAAAGTCTTCAAAGAAAACATTTGTCTGCAGTGCATGCAACTGTTTATCCCTTTTTTTAAAATGATTTTTATATATTTTATTTTCATTAAGTAGTTAACAGTAGTTCATTACAGATAACATTCAAACACTCACCCAACCAGAGAGCATCTTCGCACCACAATAAGAGGGAAGTGTGTGAAGTTTGTTGTATTTTATTATGGGGCCATTTATGCCCATATATACAAGAATACGAGTAAGTATGTTAAAACCAAACACACGTGTGCTACCTTAGGTACATCAGTGAGCTAGAGTACAAGAGGTTTCGACCCTGCGCTCCAGGAAATACTGCATCCTTCTCCAGGAGCTTTATTTTATAGTCTCTGGAATTTGGCCATTGATAAGATTACCTGGGGCCGGGTTATGGTTTGTGGGTGTGACTGCCAAACTACTGGAACACAGGGGACCTGAGTTGAGGAGGCTCAGTCCCTATCTGAGCAGACTTGGACATTTCAGCCTCGGGATTCACACACCTGGGTTCCTCTGCTGGTTCCTTCATGTGTGAGGCTTGTCAGAGCATGTGGAGAGTGGCCGTGAGTGGCTGTAGCTGGGTTCTGGCGGTTTTTGGCTGCCAGGGCTCTGTTTGGGGTGGGGAGGAAAACTCAATCAGTTGCCCTCTGCAACTATTTATCCTTAACAGAAAAAGGTCTCACTTGAAATGTGATAAATAATAGAGTGCAAAGTTATGGATGAAATGCAGTGCATTGTATTCTATAGTTATTATACATGTACAACCTTTGTACAAGGCAGATACATATTCAAAAATGTTCATAATTGGGGCTGGAGAGATAGCACAACGGGTAGGGTGTTTGCCTTGCATGTTGCCGACCCGGGTTCGATTCCCAGCATCTCATATGGTCCCCTGAGCACTGCACGGAGTAACACCTGAGTGCAGAACCAGGAGTAACTCCTGTGCATCGCCGGGTAGGACCCAAAAAGAAAAAAAATAAATAAAACACAAAAATGTTCATAATTTTCTTTAAAAATCCACTTTAAAAGTCTGAAGATTTGTTAAACAGCATATATTATATATATATATATATATATATGTAGTTATGTAACAATGTAGTATATATTAAATTGTTTTAAGATTTTTGTGTCTGAAAAAATCTGGAGGATGACAGTATGTGACATATCTCAGTATGTGTGATATCTCACAGTTCAAGATATGTTAGGTATGTGAGAGACACACCAACAAACCACCTCCGGCTCAGCTATATAATTGAAGGCATGGCGTCTCTCATTCCTGATTAAATTGCTTAATGGCCATGATTTCAGAGACTCAGAAACAAATCTCGAAACCCAGCGGCTTTTGGCACAAATGCGTCCAGTCCCTGCAGTAGGTTACCGGTGTTGGGCCAACCCAGGTGGGAATAGGTTTCATGCCTTGGCCTGTTCCTCCTGGCGGCCCAGTGGCCGCAATCCTTCAGAGGCCACTGGGCAGTCGGGTTTGGGCCTGCAATGATGAAACATGCAGGGCCTCACGGGATGGGGGTGGAGCCGGTTCTGTCCTCCCCACCCCAACGAGACCCCAAATCATCAGGACCCATGGGCTAGAATGGAACGAACAGGGTGACAGACTGTCTGAGTTTATCATGTCAACCAAAACCTTCCATGGTAACTCACAGTTCCAAAAGGCTGAATCTAAACATACATGGGAGTCTCCCGGTGGATGGTTCCACAATAAAATAGACCACATGATATTCAATCGGCAGTTTTGCCTAACCGATGTTGCTGTTGTCCCAAAATTCCAAACGGGATCAGACCACCATCTCCTTCGTGCAAAATTCTACCTCACAGAACGAGGAGAAAAGAATGCAAAGTTTAAGAAGAGAACTCCTAGAACGACCACCAACTGGGAGCTCTTTGGCTCTGTTGCGGCAACATGAGAAGATGCCGTCATTGACAACATTGATGAGGAATACGATCGAATGATTCAGCACCTCCATATTTGTGCAAGGAATGCCAAGAGAGAGATAACCACAAAAAAACGCCTTTCTTCGAACACTCTTGAACTTATTTGCCAATGTGGCTTGGCACATGCCTCAGGCAACCGCAAGCGAACGTCCGAGCTGGCAAAACAATGCAGAGAAGCCATCAAGGATGACCTCAAAGACAGGAGAGCAGCAGTGCTGGTAGATGCGGCAGAAGCCGGGAAAAGTATTCGTAATGCCCGCTTGTCCTTCACCAACTACAAGACCAAGATGACTGCCTTCCGTCATCCTGATATCAAAGGCAATGGAGAAGATTATCCATGACTTCTACTCAGATCTCTTTAATAGCCACCTCCACTTGCCCACATACCACATTCTGCATGATGGATATGTCACTCCCAACGTTCTCCCTTCCGAAATCCAACATGCCATCTCGTCGGTAAAGAAACAAAGAGCACCTGGCCCAGACAAGATCAGACCTGAACACCTGAAGAACTTACCATCAGTACTCAAACATACTGGCTCGGCTCTTCACATGCTACCTGTCTGAATGCAAGGTTCCGTCCCAATGGAAAACCAGCAGGACTGTACTACTATACAAGAAAGGAGACATCCACGACATTGGCAACTATCGCCCAATCTGCCTATTGTCTGTCGTCTACAAACTGTTCACTCGAGTCATCCTGAATAGGATTAGCAGAACACTAGATGAAGGACAACCATATGAACAAGCCGGATTCCGAAAATGATTCAGTACCATCGACCATATCCACACAATTACTAAGCTCATTGAGGTTTCTCAGGAGTTCAAGATGACGCTCTGTCTAATGTTCATTGATTTAAAGAAGGCCTTTGATTTTGTTGAGGCAGAAGCTGTCATAAAAGCCCTAGCCAATCAGGGCATACAAACTCAATACATCAGGATCCTTCGTGAGCTCTATTATGGATTCACTACCTGGATCTCACCATTCTACAAAGAAGTAATCATTCATGTCAAGAGAGGGGTTCGGCAGGGTGATACCATTTCACCAAAACTCTTCAGTACCACCCTTGAGAACATCATGCAACAACTGGAATGGGAAAGAATGGGAGTGAAGATAGATTGTCGGCAACTACACCACCTCCGCTTTGCTGAAGACATGGTTCTAATAACACCAAACATCAGCCAAGCGGCACAAATGCTGGCCGACTTTGACCGTGAGTGTGAAAAGGTCGGACTACAGCTGAATCTTAAGAAGACAATGTTTATGAGAAACAGCCTCGTTCTGGACGCTCCATTCGTTCTTGTAGGAACCACCATCTCTGAATGCAACAGTTATATATACCTAGGTCGAGAAATCAACATGATGAATGACCTGGCACCTGAGTTGCGCAGGAAGAAGAGAGCGGCTTGGAATGCCTTCAAGAGCGTTGAAGAAATAACTAAGAGGACAAAGAACCTCCAGCCAAGAGCACATCTCTTTGATTCCACTGTTCTTCCTGCATTAACATATGCCTCAGAGACCTGGACCCTACGAAAACAGAATGAGAACGCTATTCGGGTCTCTCAAAGAGGAATCGAAAGAGCTATGCTTGGAATATCACAATTCACTCAAATGAGAGATAGAATCCGGAGTTCTGATCTCAGTCAACGCTCAAGAATCAGTGACGCTGTCTCATTTGCCAAGGCATCAAAAATCAGATTGGCTGGACACGTAATGAGGTTTACAGACAACCGCTGGACTAGAGCCATTATTGACTGGATTCCACGGGACGTCAAAAGATCGCGTGGACGCCCACCTACAAGATGGTCAGACTTCTTTATCAAGACCCTGAATGATCGGTTTGAGGCTCTGCATGTTCCTAGAATGAACAGATGCCATTGGGCTATGCTAGCACGCAACAGGGATGAATGGAGACGTTATTGGCACCTGCTCGAGTAAATCGATGAATTTAGGGGATCAAATGATCAAGTGATCAAGTGTTTGAAATATTACTTAAATTTCAACATGGTGTGATTTTAATACATGGTTAGATGCAACAACTGATAATATAACATTTTATAACCAAGATTACGTTTTTATATTAAAGTATTAACTAATGAATCACCCACACATCACATGTTTATTTTAAGAATATGTCAGCAACAGTTTCCTCACATACCTCTCTCACAGCAGAGCCTTGCAAGCTCCCCATGGTGCATTCAATATGCAAAAACAGTAACAAGTCTCACAATGGAAACGTTACTGGTGCCTGATTGAGCAAATCAATGGGAGGACAATGCTACAGTGCTACTTTGAAAAGGAAAACAAGGAAACATCTGCTGATGAATTTTAAGTTTATGCAACTTTATTCTAAAAAAAATATCATGTTCCATATCATGTTTCCTGTCCACCAACTTTTATTCTTGGTATTATATAGTAATATTCTGTTTTTATGAAGTAGGATAATATTATGGGTAGTCTTACTTTATAATATATATTTAACATATATATTATAAAGATTCCTGCCTCCGTGCCTGGCTGTCCTCAATGCGGCCCCTTGGAGGAGGGAGGGTTGAGTTCCTCTCCCCCCACCCCCTCCCCAAGCAGAGCCCCAGCAGCTGAGGACCTCTGAAGCCAGCCATAGCCATGCTGGGATCACTCTCCACAGGTCTGGATGGGCCTCATGCATGAAAGAACTGGCAGAGGAACCCAGGCATATGGGTCGCAGGGCTGAGGTCTCCAAGCCTACTTGGATTGTGACTGGGCCTTCTCCACCCAGACCCCCCATCTTCTAATAGGTAGGTGTCACACCCACCAGCTGCCGAAAGCACCAGGTTAGTCCCATCAATGGCCAAGACCCAGAGACTATAAAACCCAGCTCCTGGAAGCAAGCGGCTGCATTTGTGGCTGAACAACATCTTATTATCTTTCCTTTGGAGAACCTGGCAGGTTACAAAAAGTATCCTGCCTGGACGGCAGAGTCTGGCAAACTTCCTGTGTCATACTCAATATGCCAAATACCAGTAACAATGATGGGTCTCATCCTCCTAATCCTGAAAGAGCATTGAAATGGCTCTTTTAAAATCTCAGGGATACGTAGAAGGAGACGTTACTGGTGCCTGCTCGAGACAATCGATGAACAACAGGATGACCGTGTTTATAAAGATTAGGATTTTGTAATTATTATTTTTATACTATCATTCTCACATGATTCTTTATAGAAATACTATTTTTGAATGCTTCAATATTTGTAAATCATTTTTTTTAGAAAATTACTTTGGCTTTGAAGAAGAATTTAATATTTTCTTTAAGAGAAAAATTGCTTAGAAGACAAAGAAATACACAATTATTTTGTACCAATTGAAGTTTTGACTAGTGTAAGCAGATCTAAGCGGATTAATTAGGTTGTCTTTTATTCACTATATCTGAGGTTTAAGTAGTTTATATGTGCTGGCATCCAAACAATTAATAGTTATGAGAGTTTTATGGGTGCTTGACTTTAGTCAATAAAATATCCCCAGAACAAATAAGTGACTTGCACATATAAGTATATACAATATTAATATATTTTATACTTTCATTGCAGCTTTAGTAAAACTTTCACTGCAATCATTTTACCATAATAATTTATCATACTTTCTAGTGAAAAAAGACACCTCACATAGATAAAAGATTTATTGTCTAAAAGTAGAGAATGAAAAACATTAATTGCATTACTTTTTAATAAATAAGAACATATTAAATAAATATGTTGTTTTATTTCTTAAAATAGAAATGTCCCAAAATTTGGTTATTAAAATCTCATGTAAATACTGATGTTAGGGACCAGTTAAATATTGCAGCTATTAAACTGCTTGCCTTGCACATAAATGACCTAGGTTCAATCTCCAACACCCATTATGGTTTCCCAAACACTGTCTGAACATAGATTCAAACATAAGCATTGATGTGTTTGGAGAAAAAGCAAGAGCACTAATAAATTAACAAAATTAAACAAAAAATTCAGAATAACCAGTACTCCAATTATTTTTTGTTTTTTTGCTTAAGGCCCACACTCAGCAATACTCAGGGGTGACTGCAGGCTTTGTACTGAGGAATCACTTTTGGAAGTGTTCAGGGGATCATAAAGAATACCAGGATGCAAATTTTTACTATTTCTCCAGACTCCTAAATTTGTTTAATACATAGAAAATTGGACTATTTTGTCTCTTAACACTTGCCTAGATTTTATGTTTTTTTATACTTTGCAAATGAATTAATACCCTCATTATTATGATTAATTTTAATTAAATTGAAGTGGTTTATAATTGACTATATTTTTAAATTATCAGAAGTAACAACTAAACCTTATAATGAGAATATAGAGTGAACATGAACATCTAATTACATCCTTCATGAGTTTATTTATTTCTTGCATTTCTTAGAATTGCAAAGTGTTTCTTTTGGGGTTTGGAGGCTACACCTGATGTTGCACAGGGCTTACTCATGGTTCTATGCTCAGGGTTTATTGTCACAGGTGCAGAGGGACCTTATGTGGGGTCAAGGAAAGAACCAGGGTTTACCACATACAAGGCAAATGTCTTACCCACTTCATTATGTCTCTGACCCATACAACTATTTCTTTTCTAAATTTTAAATTTTTTTGAGTGACTATGATTTATATTTCTTGAAATGTGTATCTGTGGACACAAGTTCCACAAAAGGTAAAGATAGTGGTAATGGAGGGGTTGGAGTGATAGTACAGCCAGTAGGGGGCTTGTCTTATATGTGGCCAAGCCAGGTTCAATTCCAGCACCCTCATATGGTTCTCTGAGCTCATGAGGAGTGATTCCTGAGTACAGATACAGGAGAAAATACTGAACAAAGCCAGGTATGAACCCCAAACAAAGCACCTCTGCAAAAAAGTACTAAAAATACTAAAAATATGGTATTTTTTGTGTTATATATATAAAGTACTAAAAATCATAAAAATATAGTACTAAAATATTTTTAACAATATATGTTTGGAAACAGGCTACAATTATATAGATTTTTCACAGTGTTTTTCTTCATGTTTGCTACCCACTTTTAAGTAATGCTGATCTCTGATATCTAAAGTCATTAATATTTTCTAATCTTCCCTTTGCCATGGGGACTGATCTCAGAATCATTATTGACTGTAGTGATATCCCTGTTTAAAAAAACCACTATAATCTCAATTACATATTGTCCATCAAGATTGCACGTAAATTATATAATTTCCTTCAATATATCTCAAGGTATTTTTATATAGCTAGATAAAAAAATCTATTTTTTTCAAGTTTTGTAATACATTTTGTTATAAGTCACACTGGAATTTCTTTCTGAGTAAAACCTTTGCACAAAAGATTATATTTTATTTCTTTTTGTTGGGGGAAGCAAAACCCCAGGAGTGCTTAGAGACATTCAAAGAAGTGCTCTGATCCTTCTAGTTGTGTGGCCCTTACAGATTATTACTCATTCTGGCAGTACAGTGACACTTGAACCCAGTGGTGACAAAAGGCCCTCAGGAGTAAGCAGTGTTACTCAGAAACATCCAGAGCTAAGTTGTGTAGTTTTCTGATACCCTGCAGTTCTAAAATATAACTTGGGGTGATGATTGTCTTGTACCACTATTATTTTGATCCTAAAGTAATCTAATAGTACCCAATATCCAATGCAATTTCAGTTTGAGCTCCATATCCTCAGATTGATAATAATACTGAGGTTTCACTTTATATATCAAGCCTACTATACACATTTATAGTATTATTATACTACAGAGGAGTACACATTGTAAGAATGCAGTACAAGCAATAACACCGGCATACAATTCAATTAGCATAGATGGTGGAGAAAGGGATATAGACCATTAAAGGCAAGTTCCTTGCACACAAGTTTATATGACAATCCAGGGCTGAAGGAAACTCTCCTTTCTAAGGGACCTGGCTAACCTTGTTGGAGAAGACTTCAGCACTGTGAATAGAGCATTAAAGGCCTCTGAAATGTAGAACAAGATGATAACTCAATTTATACTATTTTTAAAGTCATTATCAGGACCACTTATTAATGTTAACCTATACTATAAACAACATCTCACAAAGGTTGTTTAGTCCTACCTTTTTATTTTTTGCCACCTGTTCTTGTCTTTCACATGTGTGCTTGTTTTGATAATATGGCACTCTCTTTTTGCCCAATTTTTGCCCAAATTGGTGTTGACAACTCAACTCAACATTGAGTTGTCATTAATGAGTTGTTATCTACATCCTTCTCCTTTTCATCAGAGTCCTGTTCTAGCTCAATAGAACTCGCCTTTTCGACCTTTAGAGTTATAACAGTGTAATATACATAACAATTTGATCTACAGGGATTATTATAGTGACAGTACATTTAAAAATGACACTTTTTTGCACTTAAACATATTTTTGAGTTTTACCAAGCTAGTTTTCAAAAATTTTATACATTTAAAGTCATTAAAAAATATAATTTTAATACCTTTCATTCTGTTGAGATGGAAGCAGTCATCAAAGCCCTAGCCAAACAGGGCATTCAAACTCAATACATCAGGATCCTCTGTGAGCTGCATTATGGATTCACTACAAAGATCTCACCATTCTACGAGGAAGTGATCATCCATGTCAAGAGAGGATGATACCATTTCACTGAAAATCTTCAGTGCCACCCTCGAGATGTCATGCAACAACTGGAATGGGAAGGAATGGGAGTGAAGATAGACGATCTGCAAATACACCACCCTGCTTTGCTGATGACATCATTATAATAACACCAAACATTAGCCAAGCGGGCAAAATGCTGGCCAACTTCAACCATGAGTGTGGAAAGGTCAAACTGCCGCTGAATCTCATGAAGACAATATTCATGAGAAACAGACTCGTTCCTGATGTTCCATTCTCTCTCAATGAACTAATATCTCCGAATGCAGCAGTTATGCGCACCTAGATTGAGAAGTCAACATGACAAATGACCTGTCACCTGAGTTGCACAGGAGGAAGAGAATGGCTTGGAATGCCTTCAAAAGCATCGAAGAAATAGCTAAGAGGACGAAGAACTTCCAGGTCCAGACACATCTCTTCAATTCCACTCTTCTTCCTGCATTAACATATGTCTCAGAGACCTGGGCCCTATGAAAACAGGATGAGAATGCTATTAGGGTCTCCCAAAGAGCAATCAAAAGAGCTATACTTGGCGTATCACACTTCACTCAAGTGAAAAAAAGAATCCGGAGTTCCGACCTCTGTTGCGGTCAAGAATCAGGGGCGCTGTCACGTTTGCCAAGGCATCGAAAGTCAGATGGACTGGACACAATGCGATTTGGAGACAACTGCTGGATTAGAGCCATTACTGACTGGATTCCACGGGACATCAAAAGATCGTGTGGCTGCCCACCTACGAGATAGTCAGACTTCTTCGTCAAGACCCTGAACAATCATTTTGAGGCTCTTTGTGTTCCTAGAATGAGCAGATGCCATTGGGGTACACTAGCACATGACAAATGGAGACATTACTGGCACCCGCTTGAGCAAATAGATGAGTAACAGGATGTCAAGTGATCAAGTGAATACCTTTCTACTCTTCTGAGATTATGAAATTGGTGAAAGCTCTAAACTGGAGAGTATTTGATAATTTACTCTAATTATAATATAGGCCTTTTAGTATTAAATACTACATACTTAGACCAATCTCATTGTAGGTAGTTTTGGAGTAATATTTTTCATCATGTGTCATTTTCCCAATGGGCAATTATTTTATGTATCAATTATTTTCCTCCTTTCTGCGTCAGTGCCCATATGAGAGATGGCATCAAAGATTTTTGTTTAACTATGCATATTTTAATTGATGTAATATAAAATTAAACAGGAGTATTTATCAGAATATTTTAAGCACATATTCAAATTTAATTTTGCTTTTCTGGTTTATATTTTGTGGTCAGTTAAGTTCTGCAATATCTAATATATATATTAGAGATAAATAGCTTTGAACAGATTATTTTTCTGACAAAGTCTATGATCATAAATACATATTACAAGACTTATTGAAACTAACAAATATATGCATATACATATATAGAAATACAGTTGAATAAAGTGAAATTTCATTTTTAAATTATCTTTTAAATTATTCCTAAAACTATGGAGAGTATATTTATTAAACTTATTTTTCCCTGTACTATACTGTCATAAATCATACTCAATAAATTTAGCTATTACTTTATATTTTTAGAATGTTAAGAATTTATTAATACATATCTCAGAGAATAAATTTTTATGATGGTGTCAGTTAAAGTTTAAAATTTACAACAGAGATACCTTGGACTAAGTAGATCAAAGATTTGTATATTAGGAAGTTTGCTACTTCTTTTGATAGTTCTCTTTTTGACATACAGAGAATTATTATCCCATCATACACATTAGGATTCTAAATGAATATATGTATTATTCTATAGGTAGAGTGCTGTGTTTGATGCATCATTATTTGGGATGGAATAATATATTCTAATGCTCAGTTCCACTAACTGTTAAGAATGAAACTAGTCTGGTTTGACAGAGAGTACTCAGGGTAACCCAGTTCTGTCTCATCGAAATTCTCTTTCCATAGCTTCAATCATGCTTTTAGTCATTGATTATAGGCCAAAGCAGACTGGTAGAATCAAGCATAGATCATTATTTAAATTCTGAGCAACAAATTCTTTTCTTCTCACTGCCAATTTGAAGGGTATAGTGTTCTGCAATGGTTGGTGGACAATACGGCACTTAAAGATGTCTAGCATACTCTTTTTTTTTGACTTTTAGATCATTTATTATATCCATGACTGTAACAATAGAACTGATTAAAACATTTAAATGTTTTCAAAAGTTTGCATTAGTAACTCTTCTCCTCAAGGAGTCAGACCTGTTTTTTTTTTAATTTTTATTAGTAAGACATCATGAGGTACAGCTGCAGACTCACAATTTTTTTTGCTTGGGTTTCAATTATAGAATGATCAAATACCCATCCCTCCATCAGTGCCCATTTCCCACCATCACAGATCCCAGTATCCCTCCCACCCTGCATCCTCGCTATCCCATCCTGCCTCTGTTGCAGGGAATTCCTTTTTGTTCTTTCTCTCTTATTGGGTGTTGTGGTTTAAGATGTCTAGCATACTCTTGACCTGCAAACAACTCCTTGCACTTCATGAGAAACACTGGAGTGCTCCCCTGCATGCCTCTAGCATCAAAAAGGGCCTTTGTGTGATTCAAAAGGGCCCTTGTGACACCTGGGATTGTCCAGGTATTCCTGGCACTATGAGGTCAAAGGAGCATTGGCTCATCTGTAGTTTTCATTGAGACATCATCCTAGTTGACTAAGAAAGTTGGGTATATCAATGTGCCTCCTAAAAACCACTTGGGAGGTTCTCTGTGCCCTTCAAAAGAAAACACAGTGAAATGAGAAAGGCACATTTTAAGACTTCATTTATTTATAACATGTGTAAAATCTTATAAACCACATGATAACTGTGTAACAGTGGAAATATTTTTTTATATGTAGGTGTACTACTATTTATTCAGCCACTGATTAGCTGATTGAATTGGGCATGAACTCCACCTTACTTTTTTATTCATTTTTTACAATTTTATTTATTGAATCACCATGAGAGCTGTAACAAAGCTTTCAGGGTTTAAGTCTCATTCATACAGTGAAACACCCATACCTTCACCAGTGCCTATTCTCCACCACCAAAAACCACATCTTACACCCTCCCCCTACCTGTGGGGCAGATGATTTCCACATTACTCTCTCTCTATTTTGATTACATTCAATATTTTCACATCATACCCACCATTATTATTTGAGATTTTACCCCAACACTCAGATCTGCTGAAAAGGCAACAGTGAGCAATTTGTTTTCTATTGCTGGTTATGAATAACATATGATGCTGTGTGGCTGCAGTAGTGGCCGCACAATTTTGAAATTTTGAAATTTCAACACTTAAATCTGGAGGGATTTCTGTCAAAACCTGCTGGGTTCCAATATTTGTTCCTGAGTCTCTTGGGTCCTGGCCGTTAAGCAGCTTGATTAGGAGCCAGAAAGGCTGTTTGTGGGTGGCTACTCGGGGTCTTGTTAGGACGGGGAGGAAAGGGCCAGCTCCACCCCTATCCTGTGAGACCCCATGTGTCTCGTCACTGCAGGCCCAAACCTGACTGTCCAATGGCCTCTGGTGGATGCCGGCCACTGAGCCGCCAAGGGGGAGCAGGTGGAGGGATAGCACCCTATCCCCCCTGGGGTGGCCTGGTGACAGTAACCTACAGCAGGGTTCGGATGCATTTCTGCCAAAAGCCTCTGGGTTTCAAGATTTGTTTCTGAGTCTCTGGGATCATAGCCATTAAGCAGCTTGATCAGGAGCCAGAGAGGCCATTTGTGGGCAATGACTCAGGGTCTTGTTGGGACAGGGAGGAAAGGGCCAGCTCCATACCCATCCTGTGAAACCCCATGTGTCTCGTCACTGTGGGCCCAAACCTGACTGTACAGTTGTCTCTGGTGGATGGCGGCTACTGGGCCATCAAGGGGAACAGGCCAAGGCACAAAACCTATTTCCACCTGGGGTGGCCCAGCGCCTGTAACTACTCCAGGTACTGGATGCATTTCTGCCAAAAGCCATTGGGTTTCGAAATTTGTTTCTGAGTCTCTGGGATCATGGTCTTTAAGCAGTTCTATCAGGAACCAGAGAGGCCATGTCTCTAATTATATAGTTGAGCCTGAAATGGTTTGTGGGTGTGTCTCCCACATACCTAACTTTTGGCCATTTACTTTCTTGGTAAACTTTGCCCCAAGTTTTTGGGGTCTGGCCAAAGGCACAGCAGCAATTTTGGGGTATCTGGAAGTCTGAAGGCGCCATCATGCTGTTTATGCACTAGCCTCACAGGTACAGATTGACCTGCTGGCGGCACCATACCCCCCACAGTGGAAATATTTTTTCACTTAAAAACATTACTCATAGAACATTGGTTAAAAATATAGGCTTTGGAAGGTTAAATTTGCATTATTAATCTGTTCCCTATTATTACAGAGAACAAAAAAAAATTAATCCCTGATTTGTATCATTTACAAACTTAGTTTTATGTATCTTTATTTTTCACTATGATCTATTTCAATTCTCTAACATCCATTAAAATTATTAGTATTATTACTACTTAATAATGCTTTATTACTTGCATAAGAGTAATAGTGGTAAAAGATCTTCATTCTATCACTACACATATAAAAAAGATAACCTCACTTATTCTCAAGAAATAGGTAATAATGGGTAATAATATATTTCATAAAATTTGTATAAAATTTTTTATAGTATAATTTTTACAATGATTGTATTTAACAACTTAACAGTTTTCTCACAGTTATTTAAAAATTTCTACATTAGGACCTCTGTTCTTCTTCTTTTTTTTTTTTTTTTGCTTTTTTGTTCACACCCGGCAATGCACAGGGATTACTCCTGGCTCTGCACTCAGGAATTACTCCTGGAAGTGCTCAGGGACCATATGGAATGCTAGGAATAGAATCTGGGTCGGTCGCATGCAAGGCAAACGCCCTACCCGCAGTGCTATCGCTCCAGCCCCAGGATATCTGTTATTCTTGGGTTACAATTTCTGGATTATAAAATGTGGGACTTAGCATTTTAAACTAGATAAGTCATAGAGAAGTTAAATGAAAATTGTAATTCATTGATAAAGAAATTTATTTTGCATTTGTTGCCTCACAATGGCATCCAATCTGTACTGTCATATGTCATATTTTTTATTTAAAAAGTAAGATTGAAAAAAAGTCCTTTTTAGTATGGATTAAGGATTAAGGATTAATGAGAGTTCTATAATTTTGAAACAGTTTGAAAGCCTACCAGGTAGATAAGTCTATCTAATGTCATTATTAAGATTATTAAATTATTACTTTTTGCCAAAAAAAACACAATGGCATTTGCTTTTTAAAGCAGCATCTTTCTCTTTATTTTTCTTATAGAAAAAAGGAATTAAAATTTTTTTAAATTCATATAACTGGTCACAGGTCTATATACTAGATAGATTCACTCACAGAGCATCTGTGATATGCTATTGCCCGGCTAAACTTTGCTTCATGGTACTGATCATCCAACTAACTTCCTCTAATCTTTAGATTTATAGACCCTCCCCTCCAGACACATAAAATTATATATTAAGTATTTTAATAAGTAATAAATCAAATTTGTTTGAGAATAGGGATCATGATCTGGGTCAATGACTCTCAAGAGCAATCACAGACTGTGTGCCATCAGAGCAGGAGCTATTTAAAATGTAAGTCATGAATGTGGTCTGAGTTTAGCTCATTTGTTATAACATATTTTGGATTTGTCTCAAATTAGTTTCATGCCCAGGGTTGGTTGACTATTTCTTCAAATGCTGAACAGCAGCCCAAGATACATTGTTTAATTTAGCAAATGGTTTCTTGTTACTTTGAAGTGAATCCTGGTTTATTGGGGGAGGGGAAAAATCAGCATAATGTAAAATATCTTAGTAACTACACCTCTCCATAAGACAGGCAGAGCCAAAATGGAATCTCCTTAACTACAAAGCACAAAGACTCAAAACACAGACAATCCTTCAAACCTCTGAAGTTTTTTTTTTTTCATGTGTAGTTTCCTTGCTGTAAGACCACAATAATCTTCCTGGGGTACTCCATCAATAAGCTAGAGGGTCTGGCCGTCATGATGGAGTTCAATAACAGAGCGTCAATTAAATAAAAATATACATTATCAACTCACTTTTTTATTCAAATCATGATTTTCATTTCTTGGGAGCATGTTGCTTGGTAAGACTGAAGTTAGATTGTACCATGAATATGGGTAGTTACTCAACATAACCTACTTTTATATGTGGGGAAGAACTTATTCAGGATAAATTTCTTTGATAAATTCTTTTGACAATTTCCATTGAATTAAAAAGATACAAAGTGATTTTTTTAAGCACAGACTATTTTCTGAACAGTAATTTTAAAATAAAATGGTTAAAAAATTTTGGTATAAAGAATAATCAAGATTCCTCATTTAATTTCCACAAATATTGTTTTTCTTAGAGTGAATCTGTATTTATTTTTATATTTTCAGTGTGTTTTAATAATAAAATGTTCCCTATCTCTCCCCTAACTTTTGATTAAGAGATTTTGGATTCTTGTATCAAATACTAATCATTTTAAATGTTTATTCTTTTATGAATTTTTTAATCCATAAATTTCTTTCTGAATATTCCTTTCACTTTTCCTGTAGAATTAAACTATATTACATTTTTTCAACATAGATTTAAGCATATTTTTTGGTTTTTTTTTGGTCACATCTGGCATTGTACAGGGGTTACTCCTGACTCATGCACTCAGGAATTACTCCTCGCAGTGCTCAGGGAACCAAACGGGATGCTGCGATCGGGGGACCAAATGGGATGCTGGAAATCGAACCCTGGTAGGCCACGTGCAAGGCAAATACCCTACCACCTATGCTATCACTCCAGCCCCTTTAAGCACCTTTCTATGCCAATATATTAGAACTACAGTTAACCTAAGTAGGTGAATAAAGGATTATAAAATTTGATTTAAGTACTTATATGATCTTACTTCTTCCGGTTATAACTTTTAGGTAGTTCTCTTCAGTCAATAGCTTCTCAATTTTCCCTAAAATTTTATGCATAAAATATACAATAATTCATTTAATATAAATATGAATAAAATAAAATGAAATTGCCTGTCATATACAAATGTACAATAAACATATGCCTTATTACAAATTAGTATGAGATAAAGACTATATAATATTTTTATTATTAAAGTGCATTTTTGTTCCAAACACTTTTATGGACATGGGTAGTATGTGGTGAAAAGTGGAATCTGAAATGTTCTCTGTTCCAATGAACTGAAGTCATGGAAACAAATATAAACCATAACAGTTAACATAGCACATTACATCATCTACTGTATATAATCTAAAAGATTTGCTTAAATGCCTGTTGAGAAATACTATCCTCCCGTTGTTCATCGATTTTGTTCACGTGGGCCCAGTAACATCTCCATCTTGAGATTTGTTGTTACTGTGTTTGGCATATCGAATACATCAGGGGTAGCTTGCCAGGCTTTGCTGTGTGGGCGAGATACTCTCAGTAGCTTGCTGGCCTCTCCGAGAGGGGCGGAGGAATCCAACCTGGTTCGGCCAGGCTGGCTGCGTGCAAGGCAAACACCCTGCCACTGTGCTATCGCTCAGAGAAAAAACTAGATCTTGATAAAAACAGAAAAGTAGATCAAAGTCACAGCAGTACATATAGATATTTTCCTTTGAAAGCCTGGAAAATAAAGGTGAGGTAAAGACATCACAAGCTTTTGAAGTGAACCCTGATCTAATGGGAGACAAAGCAGGTCAGCATACTGCAAAATGTACTGATAGTTTCTAGCATGAAGTCACTGTGGAGAAACTTTAACTACCTTTGCCAGAATGTTATAGAAAGCAAAGGAATTTTTATCATATTTTCTTGACTATTACTTTTTTCTTTTGCTTTTTTTGGGTCACACCCAGTGATGCACAGAGGTTACTCCTGGGTCTGCACTCAGAAATCACTCCTGTCGGTGCTCAGGGGACCATATGGGATGCTGGGAATCGAACCTGGCTCGGTCGTTTGCAAGGCTAACACCCTACCCACTGTGCTATCTCTTCAGCCCCATCTTGACTATTACTTTGAAAAATATTCTATTTTATATTTGCATCATGATTCCCAATACTTGTAGTAGAGATTCAAGCATACAATGATCTAATTTACCCCACCACCTAAGTTTCAGTGTCCTTACCTGCTTTGCAGGGTTTCTCTTTTACCCACTTTCTTATTAAATTCAGTTCTATAAGCAAACACAGGGCCTACTACCCTCTGAATTTATTGAAAATAAATTTAGGGAAAAATAACCACGTATCTAGACTTGAATGTTTTATAAATTAAATTATTTTTAAAAATATTTACTCCTTCCTCTTTGTAAAGATTTTGTCTGCTGGAATGACTGCATTTTTCTGAAGGCTGCTAACACATGTGAACTGAGCAGAGCTTTAAAGTATTCCTGCAGGGATAAGTTGTCTTTTGCAATTCTGCTGTTTTTATAGGAAATTTAATATTTCTTATCTGGTCAACACCAAGTTCATCTTGTTCCAAATAGCCTTATCTGATGTTTAGTTGATTGGGCCATATAGTTAAATATGCACCTAGAAACACAGTTACTTTAGAATCCTATATCATCTAAAATCTTATCCAGGATGCAATTCTGAGTATGAAAATACGTTGATGCCTTAAGTCAGTTTGTTTGTAGTATTTATAAGTATTATACAAAATATTATAAAACAATAAAAACAAAAAATGTAATGTTGTTTTATTTAACTATGTGGTAATGGAATGTGTTACCAAATAGTGAAGAAAAAGACTATTAAAAAAACACATTTTCCTTATCATTATTACAAAAAATAAGAAATCAGTTAAAAAAAGTGTTATCTAATTCTACAGAGAGATGAATGCATGGTAATATATGAGACATTGATGATGTGAGGTTATTATTAGACTTATATACTCCAGAGTGAGTCCTGAGCACAGCCTGTAGTGTGTTCTGAGCAGCACCAAGTGTGGCTTAAAATGGCAAGCATAGGGAAAAAAGATTAAAAAGATACATAGATTTTGAAGAAATGGATAATTTGATGCAAATTGGGATCTCATACTTTATATAAACTTTTGTTTAGAAAATTTCTTTAGAAAAGCAAGGAAGACATTGAAATAAAACTTTATATTCTAAAGTTTTATGAATCAATTATGACATTTTAAGTACTCCATATTTAAGCCAACACTCCTGTTATAGCTTACAGTGAAAAACAAAAGCAATACAAGCACTGATTTTTACCTTGTGTCTTTAATAATAGATTTCCTTTTGTCTTTTAAAGTGAAATTCTTAAGTTGAATTGAAATGAGCATAGTAATAGGGTGTAGGGCATATTTTCAAGAATCATATTCAATAAATGTAAAGTTAGTATCACATCTACCATACTGTACATGGATATCCAAACATTCTTAGAAGATAAGAATTATCACAAAGCAATATGATGTTGTACAGTTCCTAAAATAGATCTTATTCTGGTGATGAAAGGATGCTACATAAACTTATAAACTTTTCTTGAACGTGGCCAATTTTGGTTTAGTTCCTAGTATCATTTATGATCCAGTGATCACCACCAGGAGTTATCTCTGAACACATGCAAGTGTGGCCCCAATTCCCTCACAACAGCATAGTTCTCTCTAAATTACATTCAGCTAAACCATTATTTGATGTATTAAAAAATAAAGATTTTTTAAAAAATCTATGTGCTTTATAGAGGTAGAATATTAAAATTTTGGTATATACCTGAATACATTACCAATCTATCTTTAAAAAATCCATAAGGAAGTCACAGATTCCCACCAGGAGTGATTCCTGGGCTGAGAGCCAGGAGTAGATCCTGATCAAAGCTGAGTGTGGCCCAAAGGCAAACAAAATTGAAAAGAGACACAAACAAACAAACAAAAAACACGAGGAAAACTACATGTAGCAGTGTGCTTTATTTAAAAATTCTCATTTTTGAATAAAATAGACAGTTCCAAGTATCTTGTATTTAGAACCTGTATCTCCCAGATGACTTCCCTGAGTATCTAGCAAAGACAAGATGCCATTAACTAATATCTCAGTCTCTTAAATTGGAATCTCTTTTAAGAAAAGGAGTGCTGTACCAATAATAGGAGCTTTTATTTCAAGAATTGCTTATAATTTAATCTCAACGAAAAAGACAAAATACAGAGACAAAATACTCTTCTCTTTTGTTAGAACTGAATGATGAAATAACTAATCCCAATAATTCATTAAATAAATCTTTCATTCTCCCTTACTATGATCTCACAGTGAATGCTAGCTTTTGCATTACTTAATCATTTCAAAGAATCAGCAAGATAATTAAGACATTGTCAGATCTCAGATATACAGGGAATTGGTAATCGTGAGTTTAATATTATTTGCTCATCAAAAGAAATGTAATGAAATTAGGGTAATTATAACTCCCAAACAAAGACAGCTTGCACCTATGTTAACCACATGCTATGTCTTATAGGGATTTCATGAAGATAGATTTAATTACTTCTAAATTAGTAACTTTCCAGAAATAGTATCTCATTATAATAAATAGAACTTGATAAATGAAAAAAAATCCAATTTATTCCATCAGCCAATATTGTAACTATAAATTATATATACTGAATTTTTTATAATTATACTACAAAAATTATAATTTTAATACTACAATATATTACTACAAGGAATTAGAATTTTTATCAAATAATTCACATCCTTTGATAAAACAATTTCTAAGTATTTATTTTTACAGAATCACAAATGGTATAATTTCAAATTATTCTTTCACTTCTGCATAACTCTTTACATATAAAAATGCAGTAATTTTAACTTTTTTTTTTATTAGTGAAACACCATGAGGTGCAGTTATAGACTTACAAATTTTTGTGCTTGGGTTTTAGTTATACAATGATCAAGTACCCATCCATCCACCAGTGCCCATCCTCCACCACCATGGGTCCCAGCATCGCTCCCACTTCCCGTCCTCCCATCCCACCCTGCCTCTGTGCCAGGGCATTCCCTTTTGTTCTCTCTCTCCTTTTGGGTCCTGTGGTTTGAAACAGAGGCATTGAGTGGCAATCATGTTTGGTCTATAGTCTACTTTCAGCATGCTTCTCCCATCCTGGGAGGATCCTCCCAACACCCTTTATTTGGTGCTCCCTTCTCTATCTGAGCTTCCTTTTCCCCTAGCATATGTGGCTGACCTCCAAGTCATGGAGCAAAGTTCCTGGTACTAATCTCGGCCACTCCTGGGTGTTAGTCTCCCATTTTGTTACTTTATGTTCCCCAGATGAATGAAATCTTTCTGTGTCTATCCCGTTCTTTCTGACTCATTTTGCTTAACATGATACTTTCCACGTAGTACCACTTGTATGTAAATTTCACGACTCCATCTTGTCTAACAGCTACATAGTACTCCATTGTGTAAATGTACCAGAGTTTCTTTAACCAGTCATCTGTTCTTGGGCACTCAGGTTTTTTTCCAGATTCTGGCTATTGTAAAGAGTGCTGCAATGAACAAACAAATGCAGAGACAGAATGCCTACTGGACACCAGTTCACTTTTTGAATTCCATAGGGATCAGGGATTAGGTTCCATTTGTATCCGTATTTAGGTATACTATATAGTAGTTTGGACCAGGTATTAAGCTGTTAAATCACTTGGATTCTATAACTAAAAACTACAAATATAATAAAATTATTTGAAAATTGTATATAGTAATTTTCTTTAAAGACATGTAGCAGGGTTTAAAACATGGAATGAAAGACAATAAATTTTATAGCTTTCAGATTTTTTAGGTTACTGGTTGCAGTTTTTTGATGTTTCTCTTTTTAACATTCCCTGGTTTCATATATAGTTGTTAAGGTAGATTGCCTAATGGATTTGAATAAGAAAGAAAAAAGTTGGCTAAAGTAATTTATTTGATTTTTTCAATTTGAGGACCACTCCCAGCTGGCTCACGTCTTATTCCTGGCTCTATATACACATATCATTACTAGCAGGGCTCAAGGGATGCTAGAGTGTGTTGAGAATAGAATTTGATTTGGCCTCATGCAAGGCAAGTGACCTACCCAATGTGCAATCTCTCTTGTTCCTTTTTTTTTTCTTTTTGAGTCACATCCAACGATGCTCAGGGGTTACTCCTGACTTTGCACTCAGGAATTACTTCTGGCAGTATTCAGGGGACCACATGGAATACTGGGAATCAAATCCAGGTTGGCCGTGGCAAGGCAAATACCCTACCCACTGTACTATCAATTCAGCCCCTCTTGTCCCTTTATTAGTTATTTTATGTATTTCTCTGTTATACAAAGAAAAGAAAAAACAGTGCATATATAAAGCAAAGAACAAGTCCATTAAGATCTAAAGCTCAAAATGCAGTTGTCTGTGGTTTCTGTAAAATTTATGTTTATCTTCTTTCTGGAAATATAATCAGCACTTATCTGTAAATTCAGTCAGGCACTGAGTCTATGTCAATGAAATGACACAAATAAAGGATTGGGGAAACACAGGGAATAATATTTTGATTTATAAAAGTGAGTGGTAAGCAAATTTTTCAAGTTTCATTGACTCACATAGAGTTATGAATGAATAGAAGAAGAACTTTCGTAAAATAAGGATATGCAAGAACTCTGCCCTCAACAGAAAACAAATTACAGATACAAAGTATATCTAAGGAGTTCAGTATGATTACAGCTTTATGAGACAAAGACAATAATACGATACTATAAAGTAAGTTTGCATTTAACAAATGAGACATTAAAAAAAGCAAAAAAGTACAGAAAACTGAAATTTATGTATTATTCCTCAAATTTCATTTCCTTATTATATATTTAACTTCTGAACTAAAGAGATAGTAAATGAGATAATACACTTGCCTTCCAGGAAGGTAATCCAGGTTCAAATTCCAGTTATGAATATCACTATGAATAGTTAAAATATACAGTAATAAACTAAAAAAAAGAAGAAGATTTTGCTCCATATATTAGCTTAGAGATTACAAATATTTTGAAGAATATTTTTTACTACTTACATAAAAATGACTTAGAATATTTTCTGGTACTTAAGATATTCATTCAAAATAGCAGTGTTTGCTTTGAATTCTTGCCAACATGAACTATTTATCTACTTGCAGACAGCCTTACAAATCATAGTAGATTTCCAAACTTCATTTTATTTTTTCTGCTATAGACAGAGGGAAAATAAAATCAGTATTTTCTAATTTTATCTCCAATTTCATTAGAAAGAAAACTTCAGTGTCTGGTGTTTTCTTCCTTTTTTTCTTCTCTCTCTCTCTCTTTCTCTCTCTCTCTCTCTCCCCCAATTATTTAGTTTATATTCAATCTACCTAAAGCACTCATTACTTCCTCTCAAGAAAATATCTAGAAAAACTTTTAATGTCCGAAGTATAGTATCATATTCTAAAAGAAATGCAGTACAAAGAAAAAAATATCTTCTCCTAACAGCTTACAGTGGCAATGAGATAATAGATTCATACATTAAAACATGCTGTTGCCAGGGAGACTGTATCACTCCCATTCCCAGTGGCATCTAATTAGATTATTATGATGAGATTGATTGTTAGTGTTCAGAGTCTGCAAGCATTAAAGAATCCCTGGTGTTCTTCAAGACTTGACCCAAAGGTACTTTGTGGGGAAGTGCAGAGGTGTTGGATATCTAACCAGGCATCAAGCATATAAAGCATAACCCCTCACCCTTATGCTATTCCCCAGCCTTTATCTTTTGGTGAACTAAGAAACCAGAAACTTCTGCTTGATGCTGTACCATCCACGGTGAGGTCTACCTCTGACTGGAATCATAGAGCCTAGTCCAGAATGGGAGTCTAAGACTCTGCCTAACTCTAGGTCCAAGTAGTCTGAACACCTGACCTGTGCCATATTAATGGGTGCACATCACAGAGTCTGAAGTGCAATAGATCTGCTCAGCAAATTCCACACAGCCTAAAGCTAGATTTCTGGTCACTTGGTGAAGATGGTCAGAAAAGAGAATAAGCCCAGGCAAATCTGGCAGCATTTTCCAGGATCAATAACTACAAATTTTCACACACAGCACTCAAGAGCACTGGACAATTAGTGCAGAAAGTATGTAGAATTCCTCCCGCTCCCCTCTACCATTTTTTTATTTTTTATTTTATTTTTTTATTATTATTAGTGAAACACCATGAGGTACAGTTGTAGATTTACAATTTTTTGTGCTTGGGTTTAGATTATACAATGATCAAATACCCATCTCTCCACCAGTGCCCATTTTCCACCACCATGAATAATATCCCTCCCACCCCCATCCCTCCCATCCCACCCTGCCTCTGTGGCAGGGCGATCCCATGTGCTCTCTCTCTCCTTTTGGGTGTTGTGGTTTGCAAAAGAGGCTTTGAGTGGCAAACATGTTCAGTCCATAGTCTACTTTCAACATGCATCTTCCCTCCTGGGAGGATCCTCCAAACATCTTTTATTTGGTGCTCCCTTCTCTATCTGAGCTGCCCTTTCCCCTAGAATGCCTGGATGGCCTCTAAGCTATGGAGTAATCCTCCTGGTGCTGATTTCAGGTATTCTTGGGTATTAATCTCATATTTTGTTACTTTATATTCCCCAGATGAATGCAATACTTCTATGTCTATCCCTCTCTTTCTGACTCATTTCGCTTAGCATGATACTTTCCATGTTGTACCACTTGTACATAAATTTCATGACTTCATCTTTTCTAACAGCTACATAGTACTCCATTGCGTAGATGTACCAAAGTTTCTCTAACCAGTCATCTGTTCTTGGGCATTCAGGTTTATTCCAGTTTCTGGGTATTGTTAAGAGTGCTACAATGAACAAACAAGTGCAGATGTCACTTCGACTATACATTTTTGCCTCTCTGGGATATATTCCCAGGAGTACTATTGCTGGGTCAAATGGGAACTCAATTTCTAATTTTTTTGAGCATCATCCATACTGTTTTCCAGAAGGGCTGAACCAGTCGACATTCCCACCAGCAGTGAAGGAGAGTCCTTTTCTCGCCACATCCTCTCCAGCATCGGTTGCTTTTGTTCTTTTGAATGTGGGCCAGTCTCTGAGGTGTGAGATGGTATCTCATTGTGGTTTTGATCTGCATCTCCCTGATGATTAATGATGTAGAGCATTTTCTCATGTGCTTTTTTGCCATTTGGATTTCTTCTTTGAGAAAGTTTCTGTTCATTTCATTGCCCCATTTTTTGATGGGGTTGGATGTTTTCTTCTTGTGGAGTTCAACCAGTATTTTGTATATCCTTGATATCAACCCCTTGTCGGATGTGTATTAGGTGAATATCCTTTCCCATTCTGTATACTGTCTTTGTATTTTGGTCACTGTTTCTTTTGAGGTGCAGAAACTTCTTAGTTTAAGATAGTCCCACTTATCTATCTCTGTTTCCACTTGCTTGGCCAGTGGAGTGGCATCTTTGAAGATACCATTAGCTTCAATGTCATGGAGGGTTTTGTCAACTTTGTACCTTATGTTCAATGTACCTTATGGTTTCTGGTCTGATGTTGAGGTCTTTAATCCATTTTGATCTTACTTTTGTACATGGTGTTAGGCAGAGTTCTGAGCCCACTTTTTTGCATGTAGCCGTCCAGTTCTGCCAGCACACTTTGTTAAAGAGGTTTTCCTTACTCCATTTCACATTTCTTGCACCTTTATCAAAGATTAGATGATCATATGATTGAGGGGAGATGTCAGTGTATTCAACCCTATTCCATTGGTCTGCAGTTCTGCTTTTTTTCCAGTACCATGATATTTTGATTATTACTGCTTTGTAGTACAGTTTGAAGTTATGATACTATACTTAGAGAACCCAATAACCTCCACCAAAAAACTCCTAGAAACAATAGACTTGTATAGTAAAGTTGCAGGCTATAAAATCAATACCCAAAATTCCATGGCTTTCCTATACGCAAACAGTGAGAGAGAAGAAAGCGACATGAAAAAACAATCCCGTTCACAATTGTGCCCCAGAAAATCAAATACCTAGGAATCAGCTTAACTAAGGAAGTAAAGGACATGTACAAAGAAAACTACAAAACGCTACTTCAGGAAATAAAAGAGGACGTGAGGAAATGGAAAAATATCCCCTGCTCATGGGTCGGGAGACTTAACATTGTCAAAATGGCAATACTACCGAAAGCATTGTATAAATTCAATGCAATCCCTATAAGGATACCCATGACATTCTTCAAAGAAATGGAGCAAACCCTCCTGAAATTTATATGGAACAATAAGCCCCCACGAATAGCTAAAGCAATTCTTGGGAAAAAGAAAATGGGAGGAATCTACCATTTTTTTAAATATCAATTTTTAATAAGAAAATGTAGAGGCATGATAAGTGCTATTTAATAGCTGTGCATGAACCCATGCACATTTGTGCACACAGGTAATCATTTATTATTGTGAATAAAATAGAATAAGATAAGATGCAGTGCAACTAGTTAGGAGTGCTGGATTAACGGGGCATTTTGGGATAGAAATATTTTGAATGTTGATTCTTTTTTTGGCACCATATCCAGGAGGATTCAGGCTCTACTCTATGTCTGAAGTTTAGAGGTCACTCCCAACATTACACAGGGATTATATGGGGCGACAGGGTATTGAACCCTGGCCTTTAGTAAATAAAGCATGTATATCTTAGAACAATTTCTTCAGCTCCTAGATAGAGAACTTTTATTTAAACATTTTCTTATAAAGTATTACATCAGTAATAACTAGAAAGAAGTAGGGTGTAAAATACAAAAAGAAAAAGAAACAAAAGACCCTGAGACTAAGAAAATTGTAAGAAAAAGAAAAATAAGATCATCTCATACAGCAGTTTATTGAAAAGTAGAGAAGCAGAAAGGAGGTCAGAGGAATTTGATGATGATGAGCTATGTGGACCCTGAGCCAAAAGAAACTAAGAGGGACTGAGATATAATCCTTTATGCAAAACAGGTTTTTAATAAAATTCTAAGTGTGATATAAAATTATTGGAAAGTTTAAGTAGAGAAGCTTCACGGTTGACCTGGATTTTAAAGAATTGTTACAGAAATTAACAGCAAAATTTGTGGGACAGAAGTAGAAGCAATGAAGTTGCAGTCTAGTTCAAGATATATATAACTTTTATACTGTAAGATATTGGCAACATTAATTAAATCCTAAGATTTCAAAGAGGATTCAGTAAGAAGACAATTCTATTCACATTAGTCTCTTGACAAGTAAATTTCTCTCTTTCAATAAAGACTGGAGTAAATGAAGTTTAAAGCTTCAAATTGTTCATAAAATTAGAAAGTGATAATAATTCTATTTCTTTTATGGGAAAATAATCTTAATTTGAAATATGTATTTTCACTTGTATCCTTTATCTCAAAAACATAAATTGTAGTCATTTTGAAGAAATTTTTATTAGAGTTTGAAATAGCTTATACATTATTATGCAGAAGTCTTCACGAGGGAATTAGTACTAAGTGTTGTGGAGCTAGAATAAAGGACTAGAGCTCATCTTTTACAAACAATGAACTCAAACTTCTAAGTTCATTCCCCAGCACTGCCTGGTGCCTTGAGAACCAGGGAGAGCTGCCATCCCATCCCCGATTCTTTTTTTAAGTATTAAGATTTAGAAACAAAGAAACACTTTGAAAGCACATTATAATATTTGAGATAAAAAAATCCAATAGAACATACAACTAAAATTTCAGTTATCAATAAGAAGTCTAATTATAAAAAATATTACTTCTAAACAAATGGTGTCTTAGTGCATTAATAATAATATAAAATATTTTATTCTTCTCATTGTTACCAACATTTGAGACAATAAGAAAAAAATATGTAGGAAAGAAATTTCCTCTTAAGATAGCAAATTATATTAAATAATATTTTATTTATATACTTATTTCGAGTGAAGTAATATATAACATTATATATTTTACATGTACATTACTAAGATGAAAATGGTCATCATCTTACTCCAAACTGCTCATCCCTCAATTTGCTTCCCACTTCCCTTATAGAAATCATTAATTGATTTTATAGTCCTACAGCGGTAGGGCATTTGCCTTGCATGCAGCCAACATGGCCGACCCAAGTTCGATTCCTCCGCCCCTCTCGGAGAGCCCAGCAAGCTACCGAGAGTATCTCGCCCGCACGGCAGAGCCTGGCAAGCTACTCGTGACGTATTCAATATGCCAAACACAGTAACAACAAGTCTCAAAATGGAGACATTACTGGACCCGCTCGAGCAAATTGATGAACAACGGGAGGACCATGACCGTGACATAGGCCTATTAGTATATTTAAATCTGATTCTTTTCTCCTCATACAGCACGTGTTTGAATTAATTAATATAGCACACTACTTTGTTGCTTATTTTACCATCCAAGTTATTTTGCTATCTATATACTACGGCACTGTACTGTACTGTCCTCCTGTTGTTCATCAATTTGCTCAAGCGGGTCCAGTAACATCTCCATTGTGAGACTTGTTACTGTATTTGGCATATCAAATATGTCATGGGTAGCTTTCCAGGCTTTGCTGTGCTGGTGAGATACTCTTGGTAGCTTGCTCGGCTCTCCAAGAAGGGTGCAGGAATCCAACCCGGCTCTGCTGTGTGCAAGGCAAACACCCTACTGCTGTGCTATCGCTCCAGCCCTACAAATGTTATAAATTTATAGTATTCTCTTTTATGTAAATAATATTAATCCCTTTCCCGACTAATAGGCACTTGGGTTTTTATTTAGTTCTTGTCTGTCATATACAATGCTGAAATAACCATGGATGTACCTGTATTTTTTAGCTAGTGATTTTTCAGGGAAATACTTAGGTGCGATATAGCAATCAGATAGAATTTCTGTTTCAATTTTGTGAAGAATTTTTAAATATCATTCAGTGTGCAAATATTAATTGATAAACCAAATGAGATTGCTTCTTTCTACTTTATCTTTGATACTTGTTTCTTGTTTGGGGATAATAGTCATTAAGCACCATCCAATAAAATATGAAATGGGGAAAAGAGACAAACATAGACTTCCTCAAAGAAATACAAAAGGCCCAAAGACATATGAGAAAATGCTCTGCATCGCTAATCATCAGGGGAATGCAAATCAAAACAACAGCAAAACAAAATAAAACAACATTATGCCAGATATACTAGCACACATCAAAAAAGAACCAGTCTTGGTGTAAATGGCAGAAAAAGGGACCCTCCTTCACTGCTGATGGGAATATTGACTGGTGCAGCCTTTTTGGAAAAGAATCATGGTCACGGTCACGGTCCTTCTGTTGTTCATCAATTTGCTCGAGTGGGCCCAGTGACGTCTCCAACGTGAGACTTGTTGTTACTGTGTTTGGCATATTGAATATGTCACAGGTAGCTTGCCAGGCTTTGCCGTGCAGGCGAGATACACTCGGTAGCTTGCCGGGCTCTCCGAGAGGGGCGGAGGAATCGAACTCGGGTCTCGGCCATGTTGGCTGCGTGCAAGGCAAATGCCCTCCCAACTGTGCTATTACTACAGCCCTTGGAAAAGAATATGGACTTTTTTTTTTTTTTTTTTGCTTTTTGCGTTGCACCTGGCAATGCTCAGAGGTTACTCCTGGCTCTTCACTCAGGAATTACTCCTGGTGACCATCAGGGGACCATTTGGGATGCCAGAAATGGAACTCAGAGTTTGGCTGTGCACAAGGCAAACACCCTACCCACTGTGCTATTGTTCTGGCTCCGAATATGAAAATTCTTAAAAAAAATGTACTCCAAAGGACTTAGCATTGGCACTCTTCAGAATATACCCCAAAGACTTAAAAAATGCTGAAAGGACAAAGGCTCTCTTATGTGTGAAGAAGCACTATTTACAATAGCTAAAATCTGGAAACACCCAAGTGCCCAAGAACAGATTAGTTGATTAAGAAGTATTGTACAATTACACAATGGAACATTACTTGCTCCAAAGAAAAGAAAAAAATCTTGCAATCTGCTGCTACATAGATTGATCTGGAGAATATCATGCTTAGTGAATTCAGAGAACAGAACATAATGACATCTCTCACATGGGGGTGGGGGTTAAAGAAATATAGTAATGAATAAAAATTTCCCAAAAGCAATAGAAACAGAATGAGAACTAGTCTTTAGTAAGAAGATTGCCACTGGAGTGGGAAGGAGAAATTGGTCAAGGAAGGGTACACTAAGACAATGATGGAGGGAAAATACCCTTTCATAGAAGCAGGATGGTGGTGTTAGGGGAATCCAGGACATTGGTGGATGGAAGTGAACACTAATGAAGGTATTGGTGTTGAAACATTGTATGCCTGAAAGTATATCATGAATAAGTTTGTAACATGATGATCCATGTTACAAAAATAAACTAAAATAACTTTTTTTTTTCTTTGGTGGATGTTTTTGGTGACACATGCCCATCTGTTTGTAGAAATCCAACACGGCTCTGCAGAAATCCAACACACATCTTATTTTTAGATGTGTTTATTCAGACCTTTGTTTTCATTGTTATTTGGTTTTAAACATTTAGTTTTATTAATTACTTACATAACTTGAATATTAGTTTCTTTTCAGGTATATGAATGCAAACATATTTTTCCATTCCTTGAATGTCTTTTGGTTTTATTGTAAGGTAATTTTTCTGCAGAAGCTTTTTTGTCTTTGGTCTTATTTACTTTTGCTTTTTCTCTCCTTGTTATTGGAATTGAATCCTAAGTTCATCTCAGAGGGTGATGTGAAAAGCTTATTAACTATGACTTTTATGCATTTTATATATTCAAGTTTGGCATCCAAGTATTTAATCCTTTTTATTTAAGTTTTTGTGCATTTTATTCATTGAAATATGAGTTATCAAATTCACACATACTATATAAGATAGATTTGCAAAAAAATACATATTATTTTACATAAATCTGAAGCAGAGCTAGTAAATAAATTAACATCATTTTATACCAAAATTTTAGAGTTTTAAAAAGGTGTTCACAGTATATTTAACTATTGTATCTTGCAAATTATATGACTATAATCTAAAATAATTGTATTAAATTAAACCAAATGATACATGTATGTAAATGTTCATATGCTATGTATGTATACAAATGTTGATATCTAGAAAAAATTATGTAAAAATACATGGTCATTAGTAGTATGTGAACACAGGGCAATAAGTACGATAATTCCTATATATTAGTTACAGTGATAAAGGGATCACAGGGGCCATTTATATAGATATGCATATATGCAAATTAATTACATAAATATATGTGCAGCAACAGTTGATATTTATGGAAAGATTGTTATAATTGTACTTTCATTTATGTTATTATATATGGAATTCACTAAACATCTACTATAGTAGACATTCTTGCTCTTATTTTAAAATGACAAATCTAGGGATCTGGAAAATAACACAAGGATCATGGGAACATGACTTGTATGTGTAGGTCCCTAGCTCAGTTTGGTCACTTCATACTCCCAACCCTACTTCAGAGTCTAACCCTGAAAGTCTCTGAGAATCACCGGTGTTTCGTTGGTGTCCCTTAGCTTTGTAGTACCCTACTGAAAGTAAATCTGAGATATTCTGACCAGTTTGCTAGAATACAGAATATAGTGGGACTAAAGGAGATAATACAGTATTCAGGGGGTTGCCTTTCATGCAGCCAACTTTAGTTCAAACTCTACCATCACATATGGTCTGCAGAGCCCACCAGACTGATAATAGATCACAGAGCCAAGAAATCTCTGTGACAATTTTTAAATACCATCTTCACAATCCTATCACTTGCCTCAAGTAAAGTCAACCACTAGACACATGAATTCAGAACTTTTATTATTTAACATATTTTATGAAACTTATTTCAGATGCTGTATTAATTGATAACTAAAATTAAATAATTCTTGGATACCTAGTTGAAGTTCACAGATTATGTATGGAATGTATATAAAGAGCACTAAATTTTAGACTAAAAGAAATGTTACAAAATAAAATACTTATCATCTATTCTTTAAGTTATTGGAGTACTTTTGACTAACATAAACTAAAATTTAAAGTAAAACCAGAGAACAAACAAATTTTAGTGTACTGTATTTTTGATGCAAAAACTGTCTTTTCTGTACACACTGGTTTTAAAAGTCTAATATATTATAAAATTCCAAAGCTGTTTTTAATCATGAAACCAATCTACCTACAGCTATTGGACAGATGAATAATTTCACTTCCCTTTAGTGTAACAACTAAATTATGATCTCATTAATGTAGCACTCCACTGTAGCACTGTCCTCCCATTGTTCATTGATTTGCTGGAGTGGGCCCAGTAACATGTTGAGACATTTTGTTACTGTGTTTGGCATATTGAATACTTCACAGGTAGTTGTAATTTATGAAATTGACTTTGGATATTTTGCATATAAAATCTTCTGAATTGAATGCTCTTACTTGGTTATCCATTAAATAGTTCTAAATATTTCCAAATATAATTCCTCAAACTTCATCAAACTGAAAACAAATTAGCAAACAAAAAGTTGTTAATTAACCGAGGCTGATTACATGATATTCAAGTAAATATCTAGATAAAATGGTAGCTTTTGTAACTATGAAAAATTATCGTTGATATTTTTATTATGTTGGTAGGTTTGTTCATTGAATTACATAGGAATTTTACACAGTAATATCTAATATTTTTAAAAAATTAATATTTAGTGCTTTTTGAAACTATAAACCATATAAGTATAAAATATGAATGAAGTACAGCAAATAAAATGTTTTTAACTTTTATTCATGCATTTTAATGGATGATATTATGCAGAACTAATTCATACTGAGATACAAGGACATGTTTTTGTACACGACTGAGATTTGCTATGAGCACATCTATATAAAAATATATGTGCTAGCCAATGTATATCTGCACAGATTTTATAAATTATAAGTAAATATGAAAATATATGCCAGTGAGAATGCCAATAATGGAACTATACATAGAACATACACTCATAATTTTATACATATATTTATTTAAGTATAAATACAAGAATGGGTAATAATTATAAGTAAAGTGATAAAATATCAACAAATAAAATAAATGTGCTTCAGAAGAGAGTAAAATGCATTATGTGATTCAAACTCCAAAAAGGCTTCACTATTTTTTATCCACAAATAATGATCATGAAAGTTAGAAATGATAGGTTTTGGGCCTAATATTCTGAAGTCCTGAATATTCATTCAAAAGCAATTCTTTTTCTACAGAGGATGTGTGGCCAAATTAATCCGGAGTTCTAATTTCCAAAAACTACAATCAAGTCTTTAAATTCTTACACTTGTGTTTAAATTATCTCAAAAATACATAAGTAAATTGCTCAATAGTCTACCAGGAGATTAAATTTTAAGAATATTTATTTTTTCCTCAAAATTTACAATTTACCATCTTCATTACATGTCCCTGGGGATAAAACTCAAATAACCACAAAAGAAGGTCCCAGTTAGCTGCAAGTTCTGAGATCAATGAGTAACTCTCCCTTTACTTGCATTTTCGTAAAAATAAATAAATACTTTGCAATAATAAAAATAGAATGTGGCCCCAAAATAACTTGATCCTAGAAATAATATGTTACCCAGGGAAACACATTCTCATGCACAGAATTTAAATAGGAACTTCAGCAATTCTTGAAAAAAAAAACCCCAGAATTAATGTCAGCTGTAACAATAGCTATCACCTGGATTTGACCCCCAGTACCCCATATTGTACCTTGAGTACTGTCAGTAGTGAATTCTGAGTTTAGATCCATGAGTAAACCCAGATGTGGTCCCAAAACTAAACATTAATAAAAATAATAAAAAAAGGCCTTCCATGGGCTAGAGCAATGGCACAGCAGTTAAGGTGTTTGCCTTGCACATGGCTGACCCAGGTTCGATTCCTCTGCCCCTCTCGGAGAAACCGGGAAGTTACCAAGAGTATCCCCATTGCATGGCAAAGCCTGGCAAGCTACCCATGATGTATTCTATATGCTAAATATAGTAACAATAAGTCTCACTCTAGAGAGATTCCTGGTGCCTGTTCCAGAAAATTGATGAACAATGGGAGTACAGTGCTACAGTGCTACAGGCCTTCCAGAAGGTCCAACGACTCAACTTGGTCTCTCATCAAAGTTAAAAGAAATTAATTTAAAAATAGATTTATACGTCACTGCAGCAGTATATAAAATGGCAAAACGTCGAACAAACCAAATTCCTAATAGCAATTAAAAGGATAAAGAAGTTGTAGGGGACAGATATAATATAGGAGTTAAGGTGTATGCCTTGCACAAACATGACCTGGTTTTGATACACAAAACTATATATGATCTCTTTGTTTTCCATATATGATTTATTGAGCACAGATTCCTATTGAGCACAGATCCTGAGCACATTTATGGCCCAATCTTCCCTTTGTACTCACTTCTCACACACCTCACAAAGAACTTGTAGCATATATACTCAATAGAATGCTACTCAGCTAGAAGAAAAGATGAAATTTGTAATTTGCATAAGTCTTGACAGTGCTAAACAGAATGTCATGGTGAGAAAACTACTGAACTATCTTCTACTTCTTGAGTTTCCTGAATCAGTGTCTGGGAATTATGGAGCATAAACATCCTGAATTAGAAATTTATGGTAACTAGAAGCAACAGTATAATATAAGAAAATGTAATTTCTTGAAAGAAAGGGGCTACTTTGTATGACTATCTAAGGCTTTTATATGGGGATAGGGCACCTATTTATTCTACAGCTAAATAGATTTGACCATCTTACCATTATGAATATTCCATCTGATCTCCCTAGGTTTTGAGTACTATCTGTTAGTCTCAGACATTTTTCTGGGTTAGGACACCCTGAAATCCTAACGCTAAGACTTAGAGAATGTTTTTGACATCCTAGCAGCAGCTGTTCAGCCCAGGGCATCATTCACTTATCAATCTCAGCAGGAACCTAGGGAATCTCTTCAGGAACCCAGCAATCTGAGAAAGAAACTGGGAAACTGCATTTAGAATGCAATTAATGTGGTGGTAGCTGAGCTGTCAGTCTCTTGGTCATTCAAGGAGAAATCTAAGGATGTCTCTTTAAGTAAAAGAAACATGAGAATAGAGAATAGCCAGTAAAATCAGAACTCCATAATTTGCCTATAGAACTGATTATCCTAATAAGGATAGAAGCCAACCTGGTACCTGGAGGCAGTAAATGGAGGAAGAAGGAATGTTGACACTGTTAGGTGTTTGGTCCAGGATCCTAATAGCATAATTTCTATTGTCAGATTATTCTCCATGAGCTCAAGATGTTAGGATGTAGGCAGGCAGGCAGATATAGGGAAAGCATCCTTCCAAGGTAATGGCAGTAATTTTCTTGGGAAATAATAGCCCTGAAATTTGGAAAGCCAGCCTGGCAGAAAATAGGAATTAAGCCTGATAAGACTTTCACCTGGCCAACATTAAACCCTTCCTCCCTCAAAATCTGTTTTACTTTACTGCTCATCTACTCCTGAAATTCTTTTCTGTGAGGCGAGATAAAAACCCACAAAACCCTGGGTAAAACCTGAGACTGGCTTCTCCTTTCCTGCAAAGAGGAAATCCTCACGCCAACCTGCATCCATGACTCCCCATGCAAAGCAGGGGCTCATCAAAGACTTGACCAGTTCTAGCCTTCCCAGTGGGTCCCGGGTGGCAGGGGCGGACTGAGAGAAAGTGATCCTCTTTCTCTCCTCCCCTCTTCAAGTAAGCCACAGTCTACCTACTTCAGCTATCCGCTATTTAAATTAGGCAAAAATGATCTGCTGCATCCACCAGATGCACGGGGAAGGAATCAGTTTAAAATTCATCAAAGCACTTAGATATGCCAATCACAGTAATAGGTCTCACAATTGAGACATTACTGGGTCCGGTTGAGCAAATCGATGAGCAACAGAGGACAGTGCTACAGTGCTACTTAGTTTTTCCAAAGAAACAAGACTCTAGAAACAACCTTTTAACTGAAACTTGACTACTGATTCACTATCAATGCCTAACTGCCCTGGGGATAGAAAAACTCTCAAGACCAAAGAACTCAAATCATTCTGACTAACAAAGACAAGAAGAAAACAGAAATGTTGAGGAACTTTGGACAAACACAGAGACAAGTCATCATGGCTCCTGGACATATAATCCTATTGTTATCTGAATCCTTTTCTTCAAAGGACATAATTGCTTCTGCTTCCAAGAACCAATCAGTACTAAATGCTAAGAATTCATCATTACATATCACAGCGGGTGGGGCTGACTTGCATGTGGCTGACTTGGCCGACCTGAGTTTGATTCCTCCACCCCTTTCTGAAAGGCCGGCAAGCTACCAAGAGTATCTTGTCCACATTGCAAAGCCTGGCAAGCTACCCGTGAAGTATTGGATATGCCAAACACAGTAATAAGAAGTCTCACCATGGAGTCGTTACTGGGCCTGCTCAAGCAAATCAATGAACAACAGGAGGACAGTGCTACATTTTCTTTGCCTATTGTGCTCTGTCAGTTGACATTGCTAGGAACTTGCTCAGTCATTCTCTAAACTGATTCATATAGCAAATAACTGTCTTTTAATAAGCAGTTAAAGTTCAGATTCCCTAGGCTATTAACTTGCAAATTTGAAAGGTTGTAAGTCTCTTTCCTTACTATTGCTTCTTCTGCTACCACACCAGAGATTTGTTACCAAAGAATTTCAAGGTAACTAAGTCTCTTTCTGAAACAAACTTGTGAACTAATACCAAATAGAGAATTTCCAAGTTTCAGAAAATTAAGCATGAAATAAAAAAAATAGAACTAAAATAGGCGATGGCTCTCCTATTGAGAAAACATCTCCAACTGAATTTTCCAACTTTCCCCATTAAAAAATAATAGTTTGGAAATCTGCATGCTTTTAATAGCTAATGTAAAAACATGTTCTATCAAATTTCCCCAGTTCATTACCTTCTTGTTTGTACTTGCCTTGAGAGTGAATGAAGGGGAGGTAGCAATTAAAAAAAAAACAAAAAAAGAGATACCATTTAATAAAGTGGAGTGAGATTCAGAATTATAGTCAAGTTGGTGAAATATCTTGGTAAAATAGCAAATGTTTAATGGAATTAACACTTCTGCGTTAAAAATAAAATTGCTCATCTGTTAAGAAGCACACATTTACTTCTTGTTTTACTGGTAAATGCAGGTATAAGAATAAACAAGACATTTAATTGAGCCTATGTACACACACATTTAATTTGCTTTATTCGATAACAAATAACTTTTTTTTGTCTTGGTTTTGGGTTATATTAGGAGATG
The DNA here is from genome assembly GCF_029834395.1 of Sorex fumeus. NCBI lineage: Eukaryota > Metazoa > Chordata > Mammalia > Eulipotyphla > Soricidae > Sorex > Sorex fumeus. The sequence continues at coordinate 30,158,287 of NW_026606064.1, forward strand.
CTCAGAGGTTACTCCTGTGTCTGCGCTCAAAAATCTACTCCTACTGCTGCCCAGGAGACCATATAGGATTTCAGGAGTATGGGATGCCAGGAGTAATGAACCAAGTCCAGCTGCATGCAAGGCAAATGCCTTACCTGCTGTACTTTCACTCCAGTCCTGAATTTTCACTTCTTAATTTCTGCTTGCACATCCAATTTAAAAATGTAACCCTGGGGGACAGAGATAATATAATGAATTCCATGAGCCTTGCAGGACACAGTAGGACCAGGAATCACCCATGAGCACCACCATTTGTGCCTCCAAATAATATCCCCCCGAAAAAATTATATACCAAAATAATTAAGTTTACTTAGCACTAAATCTGTGATCTTTGAAAAATCTTTCAAGCTCTTTAAACCCTGTCTTTTCCTATTTATAAAATATAAGAAATTATGCAACGTTTTGTCCAAAAATACCATGATCTTTTATAATTATCAAAGGTAATTGCTTCATTTAAATAAATAGCTTATATAAATTAAATTGATATAATTTAATTCAATGAAATAAAGAGTATAATAATGTAAAAAGCTTTAGCCGCATAAATACTATCAGTCTGGAATAAAACAAAGTGCTCATCTAGAAGGAGATAGAAAAGTAGAGAAAGTGATTAAAATAGATACCTTTCAGTGCAGCAATTACAGTTGACTTTTCGGGGTAGAAACCTTACTACTTATCATTTTACATGAAATTTTAAGAATGTACAATGAAATAATTTATAATTGAAGATTATAGTTATACTGGAAATCAGCTCTTTTATTATTTATTTATTTATTTATTCATTTATTTATTGCCTTTTAGTTCACACCCAGAGTTTCATAGGGGTTACTCCTGGCTCATGCACTCCAGAATTACTCCTGGCGGTGCTTGGCGGACCATATATGATGCTGGGAATTGAACTTGGGTCGGCCCATGCAAGGCAAACACTCTACCCTCTGCTATTGCTCCAGCCCCAGAAATCAGTTATTATTAAAAAAAAATGAGAAATAAAGTAAAAATATGTAGATGCTGCACAAGAAATACTGGAAATACTGGAATCCCAATGAAAAAGTGCTTGTGAACACATGAATAGATGAAAATAAGATATTGCTTCACAAATAAAAAGAAGACTATATTGAAAAATATTGAAACCTCACTACACTACTAATCATAAAATGGGCGAATTTTTTGTTCAACCTTACTTTTCAAAGTGTCACTGTCTCTGTCCTCCCGTTGTTCATTGATTTGCTCGAGCGGTCCCAATAACATTGTGAGACTTGTTACTGTGTTCGGCACATCAAATTTATCACGGGTAGCTTGCCAGGCTTTGCCGTGCTGGTGAGAAACTCTTGGTAGCTTGCCAGGTTCTCCGAGAGGGGTGGAAGAATTGAACTCCTGCCGGCCCGGTCAACTGCCTGCAAGGCAAACACCCTACCTGCTGTGCTATCACTCCCTATTCTGAAATATATCATTATTTATTATTATAAACAACTATTCTCTCAGAAATAAAACTACTTAATTATTTAAAATAATACTTAAGTCAGTGTGCAGTTGTGGAAATTTAATATTTTGGAAAATTTCTACTGGAAAATTCTTTCTTCATAATTTATTATATACCAAGTAAAAGATAAATATACACAAATATTTATACTTTGTCATACAATACAGACAAAGAAACAAGAGGGTTGGGGAAGAAATAAAAGTAAAGCATATTATGTACATGTATTTTTTCTTTTTGTTTCCTTTATCTACTATTAACTTTCTTAATTAATTTTTCTTATTCTAACATACTTTCCTAGGTAAAGGAGTGACAAACACATACCATGAAAGATGACAAAATTTCTAAGTATTAGTATTTAATTTCGGCAATTAATTGGAGTTTTCTGATTTATAACTGTGCTATTTCTATTAAGCAGCAATTGTACACTTTGAAAAGTACGTCATCAATTAGGGTGAGACAAATAGTAGATTTAGCGATAAAAATAGCACTATAGAACTGTCCTCCCATTGTTCATTGATTTGCTCAAGAGGGCACCAGTAATGTCTCACAACAAATTGTGAAACTTGTTGTTACTGTTTTTGGCATATTGAATACGTCACGGGTAGCTTGCCCGACTTTGCAGTGTAATACTTTCGTAGCTTGTTGGGTTCTCCAAGAGGGGTGGAGGAATCAAACCCGGGTTTGCTGCATGTAAGGCAAATGCCCTACCCAATTTGCTATTGCTCCAGCCTAGCAATTAAAAAATACATTAATTAAATTTTAAAAATAATTATGCAATTTAAATTTCTTTACAAAAAATACACCACACAATTTTCTTAAATGATGCATTTAATTATGCCACTATCACTGTCCTCCCTTTGTTCATCGATTTGCTCTAGCGGGCCCAGTAACGTCTCCATTGGAGACTTGGTTGTTACTGTGTTTGGCATATCGAATACATCACGGGTAGCTTCCCAGGCTTTGCCGCGCGGACGAGATACCCTCCGTAGCTTGCCGGGCTCTCTGAGAGGGACGGAGGAATCGAACCATGTTGGCTGCATGCAAGGCAAACGCCCTACCGCTGTGCTATCACTCCAGCCCGCATTGATATGTACATTAATATTATTTTTTTAACTCATGGTTTTCTAATACCTCACTAGCTCCATTCCTTGTCCATGTTCATCTTGTAAATACAAACAAAGATTGTTCCCTCTTCCTGACTTTAGGAAGGACAGAGATGATGTGGGCACAGGCTACGCCTTTAGACAATATTAAATATCAACTTTTATATACATATTTTCCCGCCAAGACAATATAGGAAGGGGACTTATATGAGAAAAGATAGCACAGAAGGTGTGGCGTTTGCCTTGTACATGGCAGACCTGGCTGACCCAGGTTCGATTTCTCTGCCCCTCTAGGAGAGCCCGGCAAACAAGAGTATCTCACCTATACAGCAAAGCCTGGCAAGCTACCTCTGACATATTTGATATGTCAAACACAGTAACAAGTCTCATGACAGAGACATTACTGGGCCTGTTCGAGCAAATCAATGAACAATGGAAGGACAGTGACAGTGACAGTTTTAAAATGCAATTAGATGAAGGAGAGGTAGCTTAATTTAATTTAACTTGAGTCTCTGTATGCGTAACATAAAAAGTTTGTGAATATCTCAAATACACATTCACTAATAACCATCCTAATACATGTAAGATATGTTATTTATTCAGTAATGCGTGGTTTTGAACAACTAAACGTGCAATTCTAGTTTCATAATAAAAATATACCTCATAAAATTTTCTTGAATGAATTGATATGAACATTAATATTATTTTTTTACCTTTTGTTTTCTAATACAGAAAAGCTCCATTCCTTGCCCATGTTCATCTTGCATTATATTGATTATTCACAAATATATTTTAACTATGCTTTATAGAAGAACCCAATTTGAATCACTTTTTTCTTTTATTATAGAAAAGAAGAATTTAACTTCCTTTATTACCTTAAACTCAGCATATTGTTATTTGGAAATAATGAATTTGCATGTATCTAGGTATATTGGGAAATTAATGATATTTATGAAAGAATTACTCTATATTAAAAGAAACACAAAATTAGTCTTGTAAGATTAACTACTAAAAACTAATACAATGGAGATTAAATAAACAGAGATATTCAAAACATTTATATTGTAGTTAGTTAAAATTCAATTTGATAAAAATGTACCTGCCTTTGGAAATGTAATAAAATTCAGGAAAGCATACATAAATTCAGCTGCTTCAATATGCAGCTTGCCAATTTAATTATGTATAAAACTTGGGGAGGAGCACAGCTGGGATCTGGAAATTATGAAATGGATAAGTCACAAATGCATCTTTATTAAAATGATTACACATTCTCCCTTTTCCATATAAATGTCCATCAACACACTCTGAATTATCAATTTTGACAACAATCTGCCATCTGTCAAAATGGAATAATCTTGCAACATGCATTAAAACATAAAAAATGCTAAATAACTAAAACCCCTAATTACATATCATACATGAAAAATTAACATAAAATCCATGGGGCTACTGTGTTGCTTAAAATCCATAAGATTCTACTGAGTAAGTAGAGGAAGAGATTGGTCTGGAATTGATTCGTATCTCCTCATTGTATTAGTTGTGGCAATATAATAACATATACATTCCATTTTTTTGGTATTGGCATAGCAAAGTAAATTTAAGCAATAATTGCCACAACATTAAAAATGGCAAAACACATAATTTGACATTGCAGCAACCTAGAACCAAATCGAATTGCTAATTTTTACATGTCCTATTCCATAAACATTATATAACATCAAAATAATTGGCATGCTTTAAATTAATACAGAAAAAAACTCGGTTTATAAAAACATTTCTATAGTGGCCCTAGATTCTTATTTGTCAAGATTATTGTTCTTTACCATTGTGCTATTGAATATATTCACAAAATATTCCTTATTAGTGGACTAATGTTTGGGAAACAGGAAAAAAATGTAAAATTTTGCTCTCTGTGGGCAATTGCATTTTTTGTCCCAAGAAAGGGCCCCATGTACTCCAAAGTGGTTCTCTTGATCTGTAGGAACCAAATTTAACCTCTGCCAATCTCAGTTTTAGGAGAGCTGCAAAATCTAAGCCAAAATGAGATTGAAGTCTTTTGAATCATTGATATCACTAGCAATGAGGAGACACCTGACTTAATGTATACTTTGGTTTTGAAGGAAAATGTACAGGTCAGGATCTATTCTCTGACATGCTTTAATCATTCAATATAAAACATTCTCAGAGACTTCTTTCGGGAAGTTGGTAACTAAACGATCATCTGATTCCGGGTGTATTCCTCCTTAGTTAAGCAAACCTTTCCAAGTTTTCCACACTGCTTCTGCTATCAGTATCCAAGAGATCGATGACTAAGGCTACCTGCTTAGTTTTTGAAATTCTTAGCTGCAGCAACTTACGTCACTTTCCCTCTGATTTTTCTTATAAAAGCAAATAAAAACTAAAACCAATAGGGATTTAGTCTGTGAAGTGATTTATTGTTAAGTTTTGGTTTAGTTTATCTTTATATTCTCTGACTGTATTTTTGGTTCTATTTTACAAAGGAAGCTCATTAAATTACACTGGCTGTTCTTTATTCCTTGAATTCTTAAATAATACAACAAAATTAAAGTAAATGCATCATTGGTAAACAAAATCTATAGCAACTGGAATTATTTATGTCAAAAAATGGAAGAGAGATAAAGTTAGTGGCTGAGATTAAGCATTTTTTCTTTGTAGAATTAAAAAGAGCAAGAAAGTTGTAACTAATTTCTAAGTTGCTTACAATGTACGTTTTGAAATAATTTCCTTTTGTGATATTTATGATAAAGTAGCACTGTGTTCTAGTTAGTGATTCAGAGGTATTCAAATCTGATAAATACCTATCAGTAAAAATTAATTGGTAAGAGAACACTTAATCACTTAACTTCCCATTAGTCGTCGATTTGCTTGAGCGGGCACCAGTAACATCTCCATTTGTCCCTGTGGCGTGCTAGTGTAGCCCAATGGCATCTGTTCACTCTGGGAACATGAAGAGCCTCTAACCGATCATTCATGATCTTGATGAAGAAGTCTGACGATCTGGTAGGTGGGCGGCCACAGGGTCTTTTGACATCCCGTGGAATCCAGTCAGTAACAGCCGTAGTACAGCGGTCGTCTTTAAATCTCATTACGTGACCAGCCCATCTGATTTTTGACACCTTGGCAAACGAGACAGCGTCCCTGATTCTTGATTGTCGACGGATGTCAGAACTCTGGATTCTTTCTCTCATTTTAGTGAAACGTGACATTCCAAGCATAGCTCTTTCAATTCTTCTTTGGGAGACCTGAATAGCGTTCTCATCTTGTTTGTGTAGGGCCCAGGTCTCTGAGGCATATGTTAATGCAAGAAGAACAGTGGAATCAAAGAGATGTGCCCAGAGCCGGAGGTTCTTCGTCCTCTTAGCTATTTCTTCGACGTTCTTGAAGGCGTTCCAAGCCGCTCTCTTCCTCCTGTGCAGCTCAGGTGCCAGGTCATTTGTCATGTTTATTTTTCGACCTAGGTACACATAGTTGTTGCATTCAGAGTTGGTCGTTCCGTTGAGAGCAAATGGGGCATCAGGAATGAGGCTGTTTCTCATAAACATTGTCTTCGTAAGATTCAGCTATAGTCCTAACTTTTCAAACTCATGGTCAAAATCGGCCAGCATTTGTGCCGCTTGGCTGATGTTTGGTATTACTAAAAGGCACATGAAAAAATGCTCTACATCACTAATCATCAGAGAGATGCAGATCAAAACCACAATGAGATATCATTTCACACCACAGAGACTGGCCCACATCCACAAGAACAAAAGCAACCAGTGCTGGCTCGGATGTGGCGAGAAAGGGACCCTCCTTCACTGCTGGTGGGAATGCAGGCTGGTCCAACCCTTTTGGAAAACCGTATGGACGACTCTCAAAAAATTAGAATTTGATCTGCCATTTGACCCAGCTATAGCACTCCTGGGAATATATCCCAGAGAGGCAAAAAGGTATAGTCGAAGTGACATCTGCAATTGTTTGTTCATTGCAGCACTCTTTACAATAGCCAGAATCTGGAAAAAACCTGAGTGCCCAAGAACAGATGACTGGTTAAAGAAACTTTGGTACATTTAGACAATGGAGTACTATGTAGCTGTTAGAAAAGAAGAAGTTATGAAATTTACGTACAAGTGGTACTACATGGAAAGTATCATGTTAAGCGAAATGAGTCAGAAAGAGCGGGATAGACACAGAAAGATTGCATTCATCTGGGGAACATAAAGCAACAAAAAGGGAGATTAACACCCAGGAATGGCTGAGATTAGAACCAGGTATTTTGCTCCATGAATGGAAGGCCAGCCACACGCTCTGGGTGAAAAGGAAGCTCAGATAGAGAAGAGAGTACCAAATGAAGGGTGTTGTGAGGACACTCCCAGGGTGGGAGAAGCATGCTAAAAGTAGTCAATAGACCAAACATGATTGCCACTCAAAGCCTCTCTTGCAAAACACAGTACCCAAAAGAAGAGAGAGAGAACAATGGGGAATAACCTGCCACAGAGGCAGGATGGGACGTGGGGGGGATGAAGCGTGGGGGGGATGCTGGGACCCGTGGTGATGGATGACAGGCACCGGTGGAGGGATGGGTACTTGATCATTGTATAACTGAAACCCAAGTACAAAATTTGTAAGCCTATAACTGTACCTCATGGTGTTTCACTAGTAAAAAAAAGAAAAGAAACGAAAATTAAAAAAAAAAAAACAATGTCATCAGCAAAGCAGAGGTAGTGTAGTTGCTGACCATCTATCTTCACTTGCATTCTTTCCCAGTCCAGTCGTCGCATGATGTTATTGAGGGTGGCACTGAAGAGTTTCGGTGAAATGGTATCACCCTGCCTAACCCCTCTCTTGACATCGATGATTACTTCTTTGTAGAATGGTGAGATCCTGGTAGTGAATCCGCAATACAGCTCAAGGAGGATCTTGATGTATTGGGCTTGAATGCCCTGATTGGCTAGGGCTTCAAAGATCCCTTCTGTCTCAACAGAATCAAAGGCCTTCTTTAAATCAATGAATGTTAAAGAGAGCGGCATCTTGAACTCCCAAGAAACCTCAATGAGCTTGGTTATCATGTGGATATGGTCGATGGTGCTGAATCCTTTGCAGAACCCGGCTTGCTCGCATGGTTGTCCTTCATCTAGTGTTCTGCCAATCCTATTTAGGATGACTCGAGTGAACAACTTGTAGATGACAGACAATAGGCAGATCGGGCGATAGTTGCCAATGTCTTGCATGTCTCCCTTCTTGAACAGTAGTACAGTCCTGCTGGTTTTCCATTGGGATGGAACCTTGCATTCAGACAGGTAGCATGTGAAGAGCCGAGCCAGTGTATTGATGAGTACTGACGGCAGGTTCTTCAGGTGTTCAGGTCTGATCTTGTCTGGGCCGGGTGCTGTTTGTTTCTTTACTGACGAAATGGCGTGTCGGATTTTGGAAGGGAGAACGTTGGGAACGACATATCCATTCTGTGGAATTTGGTATGTCGCAAGTGGACATGGCTATCAAAGAGATTTGAGTAGAAGTCATGGATAATCTTCTCCATTGCCGTTCTGGAGGATGTGATGGATCCATCAGGACGTCGGAGGGCAGTCATTTTGGTCTTGTAGTTGGCGATGGACAGGCGGGCGTTACGAATACTTTTCCCGGCTTCTGCTACATCTACCAGCACTTCTGCTCTTCTCTCTTTGAGGTCTTCCTTGATCGCATCTCTGCACTGCTTTGCAAGCTCGTAAGTTAACTTGCGGTTGCCTGAGGCATGCGCCAAACCACGCTGGTGAATTAGCTCAAGAGTTTTCAAGACAGGCGATTTTTTGTGGCTCTCTCTCTCTTGGCGTTCCTCGCAAATTCATGGAGGTGCTGAACCAGTCCATCGTATTCCTCGTCAATGTTGTCAACAATGGCATCTTCCCATATTGCTGCAATAGTGCCAAAGAGCTCTCAGTTGGTGGTCATTCTGGGAGTTCTCTTTTTAAACTTTGCAGCCCTTTCTCCCTGCTCTGTGAAGTAGAATTTTGCATGAAGGAGACGGTGGTCCGATCCCGTTTGGAATTTGGGGACAAGAGCGACATCAGGCAAAACCGTCGATTGAATATGATGTGGTCTATTTCGTTGTGGAATCATCCACCGGGAGACTCCCATGTCCAACGTTTAGATTCTGCCTTCTGAAACTGTGAGTTACAATGGATGGTCTTGGTCGACATCATGAACTCAGACAGTCTCTCACCCTGTTCGTTCCAATCTAACCCATGGGTCCTGATGTGAAGTTCTTCAGCTGATCTTCTCAGTCCTTATCTTGTCATTAAAATCACCCGCAATGAACTTGTAGAAGGTATGGTCTTCTTTATAGAACTTCTCCAGCTCCATGTAGAACTTCTTGATTTCTCTTTCATCATAAAGAGATATTGGTGCATAGACAACTAAGATAGAAACTGCCAGCAGTGAGCCACATCTATTCAAATATAAATGTACGATTTGGGTTGTTAGGCATTCGAATGAATCAATGCTCATGGCCAAGTTTGTGTTGACAAGGACACCGACGCCTCCGACACCTCTTTTATCGCATGTTCCGAGGAACAATTCTTCTCCAGTGTCGAAACGGCATGGTGAGATTCGTGCCTTCTTGTCTCGGTCAGACCAATGATGCAATACTTGATCATTCGCGCTTGTACCATCAGGTCCTCGATGGATGCATCAGATGCTAGCATACGTGCATTGAAAGTACAGACGATCATTTTTGTCTTCCTTCGTTGTGGCAGCCTAGTTTGGCCTTGAGATTTTATCGGCCTCTCCTTTCTCATCCTTCTCAGTGCTGCCATGTCGGTAAAGCCTTCAAGGTCAGGTGAATGAGACCAGTTGTAGTTACCGGTTTTGGCATATCAAATACACAATGAATAGCTTGCCAGGCTCTTCCGTGTGGGCGGAATACTCTTGGTAGCTTGCCAATCTTTCCGAGTGGGATAGAGGCTTTTGGGGAGACCTCAAATAGCCCTCGTAGGTGTTACCATATTTGAACCCTATCAAATATGGTACGACAATTCCGGAAGATGAGTATTTAGTGTCTTATGATGTGTCGTGTGGCTGCTTCGCAGCAGCGCGGGTCTGGAAAGTGTCCTGGAGTGTGGCGGCGGCTGGGTTGTGGAGGTAGTGTCTTAATTTTAAATTAAGAAGGGATTTATTGGAGTTTTCAATACTGACTTGATCATTAATCAGTTGATTCTAGAAAGTTCACACTCTCTTTTCTCAAATTTTTACTTACACAATATCTATCTTAAAACATACATATGTAAGTATATGTATGCATTGTCCTGAGTTGTAGGGCATTCGCCTTGCTTGCAACTGACTCGGGTTCAATTCCTTCACTCCTCTTGGAGAGCCCGGCAAGCTACTGAGAGTATTCTGCCTACACGTCAAAGCCTGGAAAGCTGCCCATGATGTATTCAATATGCCAAAAATAGTAACAAATTTCACAATGGAGAAGTTACTGATGCCCGATGAACAATGGGAGGATAGTGCTACAGTGCTACTTCATTTAATAAATAATATAAAACATTTCTTAAGAGAAGCATTTTTTATGTTCTGAGGAAAAACAATAATCCATAGATTTAATAGTCCATGTTCTCAAATTTATAAAAGTGCAAAACAAGAAAGGCTAATTTCAGGCTAGAAGACTTTGCACTAGTTATCTAGTAAGGGTCCCTTTTCACAAAAGACAACTATAATCTTTGATATTTTAGAAGATGTTAATAACTAACTCTTGCAGTGTTATTTAGACACGCCGGATGGTCTAGTCTTAGAAACGTATCTATTGGAGGAACACAAAAACCGCAAGCCAGTTGTCAGATGAACAAAGCATAAAATATGGCATCTAGTTAAATGAACATAAATTTTCTATCTTTAATTCATGTTCAGCTTTATGTATTAAATTAAAACAAGCAAACAAGTAAAAATGATAAACATATATAATCTATCCCTCACATTTTATACTTTTTCAACTTTTAATTGTGTTATCAAAAATAAAATAGCACCAATGTATAAAGAAAAGGGAAGAAAAATATATTTTACAGATTTATTTTTGGATTGGTGAGTAAAATAAGCAAATACAGAGAGAGTTTTGATTATTTCTTCATGCACATCTCAGTCTCAGGGTGATTTCCAACTTAAATGCAATTGGGACAGGAGTGGCTATTTTAATAGACAATATTTTATATTAAAATAATTATTAAAGCAACAATTATAATGTTTTTTATGTAGAAATACTGCTTTTATTCAGCCACTGATTAGCTGACTGAATTGGGCATGAACTCCACCTTAGTTTTTTTTTCTAGTTTTATTTATTAACCCCAATATACCCCCCCCTTGCCTGTGAGGCAGATGATTTCTACTGAACTCTTCTCTACATTGATTACATTCATCGTTTCGACAAAAGATGCACCATTATTGTTTAGAATTCCCCCCCCCCCCAACAATCAGAATTGCTGAAAAGGCCTTGTGACATACTTTGTTTTCTATAGCTGGTTATGAGAATCATATAATGTCGCATGACTGCTATTGCGGCCATGCAATTTTGGATTTCTGCAAAGAGCCAGATAATTACGAGATTGGTTTCTGTGCGTGTAGTGCTAAGGCTGTGCTGGAGAGCCGCTTGTGGGGGCCAACTCAAGCTCTCAGTATTCGCAGATGATATGATACTATACTTAGAAAATCCTAAAACCTCTACCAAGAAACTTCTAGAAACAATAGGCTTGTATAGTAAAGTGGCAGGCTATAAAATCAATACCCAAAAGTCCATGGCTTTCATATATGCAAATAGTGAAAGAGAAGAAAGTGACATGAAGAAAACAATCCCATTCACAATTGTGCCCCAGAAAATCAAGTACCTAAGAATCACCTTAAGGAAGTAAAGGACCTGTACAAAGAAAACTACAAAACTCTACTTCAGGAAATAAAAAAGGATACGAGGAAATGGAAAAATATCCTCTGTTCATGGATTGGGAGAAGTAACATTGTCAAAATGGCAATACTTCCCAAAGCACTGTATAAATTCAACGCAATTCCTATAAGGATACCCATGACATTCTTCAAAGAATTGGAGCAAACACTCCTGAAATTTATATGGAACAATAAGCCCCCACGAATAGCTAAAGCAATTCTTGGGAAAAAGAAAATGGGAGGAATCAATCTCCCTAACTTCAAACTCTACTACAAGGCAGTAATAATTAAAACAGCGTGGTACTGGATCAAAGGCAGAGCTGTAAACCAATGGAACAGGGTTGAATATACTGACGTCTCCCCCCAAGCATACGAGCATCTAATCTTTGATAAGGGGGCAAGAAAAGTGAAGTGTTTAAGGAAAGCCTCTTTAACAAATTATGCTGGCAAAACTGGACGGCTACATGCAATAAAATGGGCTCAGATCTCTGCCTAACTCCATGTACAAAAGTAAGATCTAAGTGGATTAAAGACCTCAACATCAGACCGGAATCTATAAGATACATTGAGGAAAATGTTGGCAAAACCCTTCATGACATAGAAGCTAATGGTGTCTTCAAAGATGTCCCACCGCTGGCCAAGCAAGTGAAAATAGAGATAGACAAATGGGACTATCTTAAACTAAGAAGCTTCTGCACCTCAAAAGAAACAGTGACCAAAATGCAAAGACAGTCTACAGAATGGGAAAGGATATTCGCCAACAACACATCTGATAAGGGGTTAATTTCTAGGATATACAAAGTACTGGCTGAGCTCCACAAAAAGAAAACATTCAACCCCAACAAAAAATGGGGAGAGGAAATGAATAGAAACTTTGACAAAGAAGAAATTTGAATGGCGAAAAGACACGTGAGAAAATGTTCCACATCATTAATCATCAGGGAAATGAAGATCAAAACCACAATGAGATATCACTTCACACCACAAAGACTGGCCCATATCCACAAGAACAAAAGCAACTGGTGCTGGCGCAGATGTGGTGAGAAAGGGACACTCCTTCACTGTTGGTGGGAATGCTGACTGGTTCAGCCCTTCTGGAAAACAGTATGGATGATTCTCAAAAAATTAGAAATTGAGCTCCCATTTGACCCAGCAATACCACTCCTGGGAATATATCCCAGAGAGTCAAAAAAGTATAGTCGAGGTGACATCTGCAATTGTCTGTTTATTGCAGCATTCTTTACAATAGCCAGAATCTGGAAAAATCCTTAGTGCCCAAGAACAGATGACTGGTTAAAGAAGCTTTGGTGCATCTACATAATGGAATACTATGTAGCATTCAGAAAGGATGAAGTCATGAAATTTACATACAAGTGGTACTACATGGAAAGTATCATGTTAAGTGAAATGACTCAGAAAGAAAGGGATAGACATAGAAAGATTGCATTCATTTGGGGAACATAAAGTAACAAAATAGGAAACTAGCACCCGAGAATGGCCGAGATTAGTACCTGGAATTTTACTCCATGACCTGGAGGCCAACCACACATACTAGGGAAAAAGGGAGCTCAGATAAAGAGGAGAACACCAAATAAAGGTGTTGGGAGGATCCTCCCAGGATGAGAGAAGCATGCTGAAAGTAGACTATAGACCAAACACGATTGCACTCAATGTCTCTTTTGCAAACCACAACACCCAAGAGGAGAGAGAGAACAGAGGGGAATGCCCTGCCACAGAGACAGGGTGGGATGGGGGGGATAGGGGGTGGGAGGGATACCAGGATCCGCGGTGGTGGGAAATGGGCACTGGTGGAGGTATGGGTATTTGATCATTGTATGATTGAAACCCAAGCACAAAAATGTGTAAGTTTGCAACTGTACCTCATGATGTCTCACTATTAAAAAAATTTTTAATAAAAAAATAAAAAATAAATAAAAGCTTACCTTTTTTTGTTCCATACATTTTTGACTTCTCCCGATCCATAATGTCTATGCTAATTCACTTTTTCTATTCTAAAGTAAGTTGCATGATATGACTTGTTTATTTTTTATTAAGTTGTGAAATATTAATGGTTAAGTATACAGCTGTTTGAATGTTACTTTACTCTGTGTTTTTCATCTCTCATAGTTAGGTTTTTTGCTATTTACTCTGAAGTTTAAAAGGAAAAGACAGCTAGATAGCATTATGGACTGGATTCACTGTACCACCTTGTACCTTGAGCACCAAAGGCAATGGAGTGGCCCCTGAACATCAGTGACCCTAAATGAAAACTAGATTTAAATGAAGTTAACACATAACTGAGAATATTGAACAGGAAGTAAAACATGCGATTGAACTTTAATATAACTCATATGCTAGCATACTAAGGTAGAAGTTAATGGTGAAGAAAAGATGAAATATAGTCTTTGTCCTTAGAGATTATAAAATCTGATTGTTATGTATGAATCACTGTGATATAAAGCAGATAAATATTATCAAATAGAATCAAGCAAAATTGTATTTTGAATAAAAACATTGAATGCAAAACTATTTGGAATAATAAGGAAAAAGTGTCTTAGAAAAAGCCTTGATTTTATTTTATTTTGAAATGGGTTTTGAAAGATATGTAGAAGTTTGAGAAATTATGATGACAACTATAAAGGGAATTCTGGGACAATAAAATAGCATGAGAAAGACAAAAAGGTGATAGAGTCAGAGTTATAATGAAAAAATGTGTTCCAACCAATTTAACTTACCATTGGGTAAAATAAATGGTCACAGGGAAGCTAATCTTTGAAGGGAAGAAAGAAGAATCTTCAATTGGCCAAGAGTGTTTATTTAGTTGAACAATTATTGTGAATATACTTTAACACTTTCAATCAAGGAATATGTCATTTTTTGATTGATTTACTTCTAGAGCAACATGACAGTAGTTTGGAAGAATAAAATATTAGAGAGAGTGAAAATATTGAATGACCAGAGAATTTAAAGAGGTATTTGAGATTATGTGGAATTATCAAATAGTAAAAACTAAGGTGTCAAAAATGAGGATGAGACTGATCTATTCTCTGACATCTCCTGTCCTGAAATGAATCATGGAATCCAAGTACTTGGGAAAGCTTAAAAATGTTATTTGTTATCACTAGGCAGAAAGTTTTCAAATCCACCTGAGTAAAATCCTTTAAGTTATATACAAGGTATTGTAGATGAGATCAGTAATGGCCAGTGATGGGGAAGAGAGTAGACAATCTTTAGTTGTGGTATTGGGATTCAATTTCATCAGACTCTGGCATCTCAAAAGTTGCTGATCATATATTCTACCATTTTCTTGTTTATGGTTCAAGGACCACAGCAACTATGAACTTTTTCTGTGAACTCACCTGGGGTTGGAATTATCTTTTACAATGAGTAAAAACTATAAACTGTAGCACTGTCCTCCCATTGTTCACCGATTTGCTCGAGCAGGCATCAGTAATATCTACATTGTGAGACTTGTTGTTACTGTTCTGGCATATTGAATATGCCATGGGGAGCTTGTCAGGCTCTGCTGTGTGGGCAGGATGCTCTTGGTAGCTTGCTGTGCTCTCCGAGAGGGTCAGAGGAATCGAACTAGGTTGGCCGTGTACAAGGCAAACCCCTACCCTCTGTGCTATCACTCCAGTTAAAACTATATTTGTCTATATTTTAAAAGTATTGGGATATTTTGCTCTGTGAAACAATGACAGATTTGTTTAACAAGATCAGGAAAGAAGGTGAGAGAATCTATAGGGTATTTGGGCTCTCTAACTTTCAGAGCTTAGAAGAACTGAAACAAAGACAAAAGGGAGGGGCATTTAATGAAATTAAGTAAATATTGTAAATCATTCACAGTTTCGAGAAAAGTTTGAGAGTAATAAAACTGAAACATGAAAGAGAATTAAAAGCAAGTATTTATTTCAGTTTAATTAATGTTCAGTAGCTATTTTCTTACTGTTGGAATTCATAGCATAGTATGGGTAAAAAAAGCTTCTGAGAACCAAAGAAGCCTAAGTAAACACTAATACTAAAATCTTTCCTGACATTTAAAAAAAGAACCTTGCACAAATGGACTTAATCAAAAAGTGAAATTAAATCATTTCAACAGCAACAAAGTTATTTAGGCAAGTGTCATATTTGTTGACTAATTGCAAAACTAAATGAATAGCCATTATATTTCTATAAATTGTGTGTATATATCTTAGTTATTATAAGTGTATTAGAAGTCACAAATAAAACTCACTTATAATTATTGGTTTTATTTCTCTGCATTGGCAAATCCTTTTGCCCTTAACCTTACATGCTTATATTTTAAAAACTTAAATTAACTGTCCATTTTATTATATACAATTGTACATGATAATCTCCTTGATTAATAGGTTTTACTTTTCTATTTCTGATCAATATTTAATCTTCTGGGCTGGAGCGATAGCACAGCGGGTAGGGCGTTCGCCCTGCATGCAATCAACGTGGCTGACCCAAGTTCGATTCCTCCGCCCCTCTCAGAGAGCCCAGCAAGCTATCAAGAGTATCTCGCCCGCAGGGCAAAGCCTGGCAAGCTACCCCTGATGTACTCGATATGCCAAACACAGTAACAATTGTCGCAATGGAGATGTTACTGGGCCCACTTGAACAAATCAATGAACAACGGGAGGATGGTGACAGTGACAGTGATTTAATCTTCTAAACTTTTTAAAATTAGAATTATTTTCAGTGAGTTTTGTATTAGTTTTTCTATAGTTTTAAAAAAAATGTTATAGTTAATATAATTGCATACTAAAAACCCCTACTCTAAATCATGTCATAGAAATTTAATAATTCTATGCATGTTGCTAATATATGTTTACATATTTCAGTTAATGCCAGGTGATACTCTGGGGCGATGTAGTGCTAGATATCCAACCAAAGCCTTAGTCCATATAGGCAGTGCCATATCTTTTATGTTAAGTTATTAACTCCACATGAGAAGATATCTTGACTTTTCCTCATTTGTTATGCATTTGTTATCAGCATTTATGCCCCCAATAAATGCTTATTTAGTGACCTTCTTTCTTTGGTCATAATTCATTAGAATAGGTATAAAAATGATAGTGAAGAATAAATAAAATATTAAATGAAAATAAATGATTTTCTTTTTAATATAAAACTCCTCGAAGAACAGAAAAACACAAATAATTTTATTATATTTTATTTCTTCCTTCCTAATAGACATGGTATCAGACTGGAGGATAGTTACTTTCTTAAGAGATAACTTTAGTATATCCATGTGTATTTAAATATAACATCGCCACAATTCATATTTATGTAAAAGGTAAAGGTAAAGGCCCTCCCATTGATCGTCGATTTTGCTCGAGTGGGCCCAGTAGCATCTCCATTGGAGACTTTGTTGTTACTGTGTTTGGCATATCGAATACTCTCGGTGGCTTGCCGGGCTCTCCAAGAGGGGCGGAGGAATCGAACTCGGGTCGGCCGTGTTGGCCGCTTGTAAGGTGAACGCCCTACGGCAGTGCTATCGCTCCAGCCATATCTATGTAAACCAAGAAAAATGAATTATTTCTTGAGTTAGAATTTTGAGCAGGATAAAGCATCAAAAAAGTGGTTGTGTATTTTCATTCTGACAGAGGACATTATCCAGATTTCCAATTACAATTTTTTTCTCCATATGTCTCCTTCTGGAATTGCTCATATTTTAGACTATCGCAAGGTTAATTTCTCCTGAAATTCTTACTCTTTCTGAGAATGCCTTTTCTTCTCTAAAAAAAAAATCCTCTTCTCACAGATGTTCCAGTGAAACAGAACTGAGAAAACTTATGGTATAAGCTTGCACTAGAAAACCACAAGAGGGAAGCCTAATCCAGATCAGAAAGTGAAAGCAATCTGAAAATATGGTTGATCCATTTCAACATATTTACCTACATAGGGTGAGATATAGGACAGGGGAGACAGCACTTGTCTTTTTTCTTTTTCCTTTTTTAATTATTTATTTATTTTTTTAGTTTAATCACCGTGAGGTACATTTATATTCTTTTTTTAAAATTTAAATTTATTTTTATAAAGTTATTCACAATATTTGATTACATTTAATATTCGAACACCAATCCCACAACCATTACACCTTCTCACTACCATATTTTTTATATTAAAAATTTTTTTAATAGTGAGACATCATGAGGTACAGTTGCAGATTTACACATTTTTGTGCTTGGGTTTCAATTATACAATGATCAACTACCCATCCCTCCACCAGTGCCCATTTCCCACCACCATGGATCCCAGTATCCGTCCCATCCCCCATCCCACCCTGCCTCTGTGGCAGGGCATTCCCTTTTGTTCTCTCTCTCTCTCTTATGGGGTGTTGGAGACAGCACTTGTCTTTAAGTAGCCAAGACCAGTTTGATTTTTGCACCACATATTGTCCTTGAATACCACCAGGAATTACCGCTAAAAAATGAAATTAGACCTTTTATTTGCTATTCCACCAATCCAAGTGAGGCTTGTCTGGGCCACTGAGCTTGCCCTGGACTTCAAGGCAGAGACCCTTCCTTCCTGCAGCTTCAAGCTTGACCTGTGCCATAGAAAGGACTCATACCCAGCTCATGAAGCAGAAGGTGGAAAAAAAAGTTTTAAAAATATAAACAACATTCCAGAGAACTATGGCAAGAGTTTACAAGTTACAATATAAGACTTGGTGAAGTCAAAGAATAAAGAAATCAGGGTTGAGAAAAATAGGCACAGAGATCCAAGATGCCAGAAGAGAACCAGTGGATAATAGACCCAACTAGGAAGCCTCCAAGACATATATGTTGTAGTCAAAAAGATAGAGACAGAATACTGAAAGCAGCATGATCAGTAAACAAATTTACTTAAAATGTTTGTTATCTGAATTTTCTCTCAAAAAACGTAGCTAAAGAAAACCATAACCCAGCATCTGGGGAGAAGATTATAGGAGCACATGGCTTACAGAGTAATGCCAAAAGTGTAGTCCCCAGCACCTCTAGGTCTCCTGAGCACCAAAGGGTACAGGCCTGAATCCCAAAGTACACTGCTTGGAGCAAGCAGTGCAATGCACAGCTCTTTGGCTAACTGTTCCTGGGAGTTGTTCTCTACCCCATGAGCATTGCTTAGGAAAATCTCACAGTCATAAAAATCTCACAGTCACTGACTTTTAACGAAAAGTCAGAATAAAAGAAAATGGAGGTAAAGAGACCAGAAATATAGGAATATATCTCAACAGTGTTGGAGTAAGTGCTATGTACTCAGTTACCCTGAGCTTGATCCTCAGCACTATATGTTCCCCAAGAACCGCAAGATGTTACTCCTACAGATCTTCAACTATAGTTTAAAAGCAAATAAAATAATAAGCACAAGAATATAAGATGTTTAGTGTAAAATTTATATTTGATCTTATTTTTAATATACTTTTCCTGTTGAGGTGAATATATTTTATAAAAACACAGAATATTAAGAAAAAAGTTAATAGTATTGATACAACTATGCCTGTTCTTATGATAAAATGATGACTGTGTCTAAAAAAATCATTTATTTCTCTTATAATAATAGCAATTTAATATATTGTTGACCTCATTGAAAGATAATAACAAAAAATATTAACACTAACTCTTGTTTAGATTTAAAGTCAATGAGATATTATCCTAATTATGGAAAATTTTTGAGTTTCATAGCATTAAATATTTTTTTTTTTTGAGTTCTGACTGTACCTAACTGTAATAAGGCTTTCTGTTGGCTAAGTACTCAGGGTATGACTTCTGGCTCTGTGCAGAGAAATTCGAAAAATATGGAAAGAGTTTATAAGGATAAAAGTATATACATGTGTATGTATATACATGTATATTTTTGTGTATATATACATATATATATATTTGTTTGTATACCTATCCCTACAATATGACAGCTTTAGTTTAGTCACCACTGTAGCATTGTCCTCCCATTGTTCATAGATTTGCTCAAGCAGACATCAGTAACGTCTCCATTGTGAGACTATTGTTACTGTTTGTAACATACCAAATATGCCACAGGGAGCTTGCCAGGCTCTGCCATGTGGGCATGATAGTCTCAGTAGCTTGCTGGACTCTCCAAGAGGGATGGAGGAATTGAACCTGGTTGGTCACATGCAAGGCAAACACCCTACCCACTGTGCTATTGCTCTCAGACACTGAAAACTTAGAAAACATATTTAAGATATCATACTTCCAATTAATAAATTCCTGTTTATTATTAATAAAGGAATTAAAATCTATTCATGAAACAATTGACTTTCAAGCTATATTAAGCTTAAAAAGACTATAGTAAGGATGAAGATGAACATGGGAAGATAAAAATTATCCTGGAACTGTAAATTAAAAAATTTCATTACAATTAATTTGTGTAAATACTGGAATTTTTATCTGTTTCATAAAAACATAGTTTTATTTTTTATCAGTTTTAGGCATTGTAATTTCATGTACTTGCTGAGTTTTCAAAGTAAATATGTAGTTAATCATGGAGATTTCATATACATTAAATTCTTATAAAAGAAAAAATAAATTAGTGAGGTGTTCATAATGGTTTAAATATTTTAAATCATTTTTAAATAAATTTAATATTGGGGCTGGAGCAATGGTACAGCAGGTGTGTTTGCCTTGCACATGGCCAACCCGGTTTCATTTCCCAGCATCCCATATGGTCCCCCAAGCACCGCCAGAAGCAATTCCTGAGTGCAGAGCCAGGAGTAACCCCTGAGCATCTCTTGGTGTGACCCAAAAAGAAAAAAAAACAATATCAAGGAATTTATTATGATATTATTTTCCCTTTCCACACATAATTAAGAGAAATATATATCTCAAAAAGTTTTAGTGAATACTTCCTTGCATTTTGAAGTTCTTGAATGAAAGGTAATACCAGAGTGAGTGTTATAATTAAATCCTAAAATTTTAGATTTTAATTTGCTTTTCAATAACTAGGAATGCAAGTATTTAGAATGTGTGATAGCATACATCGAGAGGGCTGGTTATCATCCATCACAAAGAGATCTAATGAAATAAGACCTGTTGAATCTGAATTTAATTAGTAATAGAATTTATATAAGACATCAAAATATTTTGTGCTGAGAACATAATATAATGACAGTAAGTATTATACTCTGAGTCTAATTTTTAATGGAATATGACCAACTGACATTTCAATATCCTCACAAACAAAATAGATAAAATAAGGTCATAATAAATAATTAAGAAAATATTAATATTAATTCTAAATTATTACATAAGATAATATTTTTAAAGTCTTTTCATAAATTAAGTACACATCAAAATATGCATTAAGTAGGCATATGTATGAAAGGTATAAAGCTTCACTTTCAGAAAATCATCAAAATTCATATATATAGTATGCATACATTTACCGTTAAGTTGCTAGGTTATACACATTACACAATTAGTCATGTCTAACTATAAATGAAGTATATATTTTATTAATATTATATGTTTATGTCAAATATACATATGTACGTATAGATACAGATATATAAAAACTGAGAACACTACTAAATAATGAAAGAATTCCACACATTCAGATGAAACCACTAGTTTACCATTGAAAGAGGGGAGGTTTATGAGGTGCCAAATGTAATTTCTATGTGACATATGACAGGTATCTATGACATAATTAAAACTTTGAAATTATGTACAATTTAATATATTTAATTGCGTTCCTAATAATTGCATTACAAAGAATCTATTTTTCTCTTACAAATGCATTTATTCTTTTCTATTATAGACAAAGAAGACAAGTTTGAGTTAAAATATTGAGAAATAATTGCCAAGGAATCTGAGCTTCTGTATTTGATTCTTTTATAATCTTCAGCAAGAGAGTTGTTTTATGTGTTTTGGTGTTCTGATTTGCATATAAGGGCTATAACCAGATTTATTTTGAATATTAAGTTAGTTCATTCATGAATCTGATTAGAATAGCACTATCTGCATTTTAAATTTCTAGCAAAATATTAATTAATATCTTGTTATTATTACAGGGTTTTAACAAAGATAAAACCATATTTTCTGTGCTCTTCTGTGAAATACCTAGGCAGTTATTTAGAAAACCTTTTAAAGAGGTTTTAAATCAAGCAAAGATAAATAATAAGGAATGTTAATGCAACAGGAATTCAATTTTAAACTCATAAAGATTAGTTCATAAATATTTAAAAGAATCTCAAACTGAATAAAGTAGAACTCACAGAAAATCTCCCCAGGCTAGCAAGATGGCATAGTAACAGCTCCTGGACAATTAAACTTGGTGATTGTGGAGGAGCGTTCTCTTTGAAAGCAGATTTATAATGAACTTGATCTACAAGTCAATATCTTTTAGAAATTAATTCACTCTCTTTTGGATACTCCAAGTTTAGAAAACAAAATGAGTTGATATTTCTAATCATGAAATTCATTAACATGCATTTAAGGGTGAATGGAGTTTCTTCCCCCAAATCACAGGAGAAACTGAGAAGGGCAAAGAGGAAACGTAATTTGGGAAGCATGACTAAAAGCAGTCTATAAATCAAGAGCAGAGACTGTTTCATTAAGAGTAATTAAGGCACATGATGGCCTCTCAGTATCTATATTGCAAACCATAATGCCCAAAAGGAGAGAGAGAGAGAGAGAGAGAGAGAGAGAGAGAGAGAGAGAGAGAGAGAGAGAGAGAGTGAGTATGACAGAAATTGTCTGCCATAGAGGTAGGGGGAGGGGTGGTATGGGTTAGGGACACTGGGAACATTGGAAAATGTGCACTGGTAGAGGGATGGGTGTTCCATCATTGTATGACTGAAACTTTGTAACTGTATCTCACAGTGATTCGGTTAAAAAAAAAAAAAGAAAATACGGACAATATAATGGTGTTTACACACTTAGCACTTTTTCAAGGTGAGAGAGATCATACTTGTCAGATGAAAAAGGTTGGCAAGAGTAGTTCAGGAGTTCAGGAATACATAATAGCATGTTTGACCATGCATCACAGGTAAAGACAATGGTGGAGAAATGGCATTGAGAGCATGTCATTACCATGATAATGAAGCTTTAGGGGACTTGTCAAACTTGGGGACTAACATAAACAGCTTCCACTGCTCATCACTGTTGAGACTGAGCTCTAGGTTTATATTAGCTAAAAAAAATCTCCTGGTCAATTAAGAAAAAAGGCCTGTCAGGGACAGAGGGTTTACATTGTTCAAACTATTTGGCTGTAGTCAATGTCTTTGAGAGCTTAGTTAATTGTAGAAATTTTCACCTAGTTTTCTCAAGAATGAAAAGGAGCATTAAGCATTGGACACAGTGTTGTTAATCTGAACAAGCAAAGGGTAAAGAAAGGGTAGGAAGTTATATATGTACATATATATATATATATATACAGATTTTATATACATACACAGAAACTATCTATTACATAACACGTAACATATTCAATGTATGTTAGAAAGACAGCTAGTTTCCAAACTGCCTGAATTTATACTTATATGTAATTCAGGAGGTACTGAGGACCTAGTTGGTTTTCAGACTATATAATATAGATTTCTGGTTTAGAGGTTAGAAATCAGCAGTGGGGCCACAGCTGTGAAATAAAGGTCACTGGAGGGAAGAAAGAAATTGATGGAAAGAAGGGAAGCTTGGAGGCTAAGAAAATAGGTCAAATTATTATAATAATTAATTGTTTTAAGATGAAAGAAACTGAGAACTGAACCTGCATTAGTTCAAATGGAATGTGTTTAAAGGAATGTGCTTTAAACCCCCTACTATCTCTCTAGCCCTGATGTTTTTCAATACACACACACATACACACACACACAAACACACATTTATGTGTGTAATTCTGTCTGATATAGAAAAACAAATACAGAAAACCAAAGGCTCCCAATATTAGTCCTACCTGAGCTCCCTAAGGAGCTAAGTCTTCTAAGACTTCTAAGATATCTAATATTTCCAATGTATCATATAATTTCTCTAAGTTGGTCTCCCCACACTATTTCTTTCTCATTGATTTCAATACTTTGATAGATCTGAATAACCTGTTCTTAGGTTTGGGTTTCTTTAACTTTTATCTTGTGAAAGTGGCTAACACATTAATCAATCTCTTTCTATGTCAGTGTGGATACTGGAAATCCTGGTGTCTATTTAAAATTTTTAAAAGTTACAGAACTTGATTCATACAATATATATACTTGCAAGACTTTGTTTTCCTCCTTTACTATTGGCTAGCTGTGAGCATATCTTGGTACCTTAGTAATAGCTAATAATTTTCTCTATAAATTGGCACAATTGAGGTAGGAGCTTGCATTTGGAGAAGTCCCTTCTCCTAGTGGATCATTTAAGAGAGGTTATAAAATAAGCCTACAATAACAACAAAATACCTTTACGATGCTGATTTTTACATATTATTATGAGTTATAATGAATAATTTGGGAACATTAATCTGCCCTGAAAGAAAATAATTCTGCATTTTATTCAGACTTGTAGATATGGTGCTTCTATTTCCTGAAATAAGAAAAAAGAACCCCTGTGTTATGTGTTCTTTCAGAAGAATATTAATTTTCATACTTCACTGTGGAACTAGATTAATATTATCAAGATTTTTTGAAGTTGAGATGAAGACGCAGATACTTGAATAATAGAGTAGGGATTGATGTATAAAATGAAAGCAGGTAGAAGACATTTTACAATAATTATAATTCAATTTGATATGTGAAATGTCTTCAACTTCAGTGTTTTCTTTTAAATTATCTTTGTAGGAGTACATGATTTTATACAACACAGAAAAATGTTCTTTTCTAGAGCTTTATTTTTACTATTAAACAGCACAACAACAGTCTCACATACTGGTGACTAATAGCTACAATACTCTATATAGTTCTTAGGTACTTTTATATTTTTATATTTTTTCCACAGTGGTTTATGCAGCAAATTATGTATCAGACATTGATTGCTGATCCCTGACTCAGAGTACCTCTAAATAAATCATTTGATCACTTGATCTCCTGATATCCCATTACTCATCTATTTGCTCAAGTGGGAGCCAGTAACATCTCTATTCGTCCCTGTCATGTGCTAATGTATCCCAATAGGGTCTGCTCGTTCCAGGAATATGAAGAGCCTTAAACCAATCATTCAGGATCTTAATGAAGAAGTCTGACTATCTCGTAGCTGGGTGGTCATGCGATCTTTAGATGTCCTTGGAATCCAGTTGGTTAATGGCTCTATTTCAGCCAGTGTCTCCAAATCACATTACGTGTCTAGCCCATCTGATTTTCGACTCCTTGGCAAACGAGACAGCATCCCTGATCTTCGATTGTCAACAGAGGTTGGAACTCTGGATTTATTCTTTCATTTGAGTCAAGCATGATACTCCAAGCATAGCTCTTCTGATTCCTCTTTGGGAGACCCGAATAGCGTTCTCATCCTGTTTTAGTAGGGCCCAGATCTCTGAGTCGTATGTTAATGCAGGAAGAACAGTGGAATGGAAGAGATGTGCCTGGAGCCAGAGGTTCTTTGTCCTCTTAGCTACTTCTTGGACGCTCTTGAAGGCTTTCCTCCTGTGCAACTCAGGTGCCAGGTCATTTGTCATCTTGAGTTCTCAACCTAGATAATCATAACTGTTGCATTTGGAGATGTTGATTCCTCTGAGAGCGAAAGGAACATCAGGAAAGAATCCATTTTTCGTAAACACGGTATTCATGAGATTCAGCTGTAGTCCGAACCTTCCCACACTCAAGTCGGCCAGCACTTGTGCTGCTTGGTTAATGTTGGTATTATTAGATCCATGTCATCAGCGAAGTGGAGGTGGTGTAGTTGCGAACCACCTATCTTTACTCCCACACCTTCCCATTCCAGTCATTGCATGACGTTCTTGAGGGTGGCACTGAAGAGTTTTGTTGAAATGGTATCACCCTGCTGAATCCCTCTCTTGACGTGGATGATGACTTCTTTGTAGAATGGTGAGAGCCTGGTAGTGAATCCTTAATACAGCTCACAGAGGATCTTGATGTATTGAGTTTGAACACCCTGTTTGGCTAGGGCTTCAATGACCATTTCAGTCTCAAAGGAATCAAAGGCCTTCTTTAAATAAATGAACGTTAGACAGAGAGGCATCTTGAACTCCCGAGACCTCAATGATCTTGGTTACTGTGTGGATATGGTCGATTGTCCCTAGCCAATCAGGGCATTCAAGCCCAATACATCAAGGTCCTTCGTGAGCTGTATTGCGGATTCACTACCAGGATCTCACCATTCTACAAAGAAGTGATCGTTGATGTCAAGAGAGGGTTCAGCAGGGTGATACCATTTCACCGAAATTCTTCAGTGCCACCCTCAAGAACACCATGCGACAACTGCAATGGGAAGGAATGGGAGTGAAGATAGATGGTCGGCAACTACACCACCTCCGCTTTGCTGATGACATTGTTTTAATAACACCAAACATCAGCCAAGCAGCACAAATGCTGGCCGACTTTGACCGTGAGTGTGGAAAGGTAGGACTACAGCTGAATCTTACGAAGACAATGTTGATGAGAAACAGCCTCGTTCCTGATGCCCCATTCACTCTCAACAGAATGACTATGTGTACCTAGGTCAAGAAGTCAACATGACAAATGACCTGGCACCCGAGCTGCGCAGGAGGAAGAGAGTGGCTTGGAACGCCTTCAAGAATGTCGAAGAAATAGCTAAGAGGATAAAGAACCTCTGGCTCCGGGCACATCTCTTTGATTTCACTGCTCTTCCTGCATTAACATATGCCTCAGAGACCTGGGCCCTAAGGAAACAGGATGAGAACGCTATTCAGGTCTCCCAAAGAAGAATAGAAAGAGCTATGCTTGGAATATCACGTTTCACTCAAATGAGAGAAAGAATCTGGAGTTCCGACATCCATCGACCATCAAGAATCAGGGACGCTGTCTCATTTGCCATGGTGTCAAAAATCAGATGGGCTGGTCACATAATGAGATTTAAAGACGACCGCTGGACTAGAGCTGTTACCGACTGGATTCCACGGGATGTCAAAAGACCGCGTGGCTGCCCACCTACCAAATGGTCAGACTTCTTCATCAAGATCATGAACGATCGGTTTGAGGCTCTTCATGTTCCCAGAGCGAACAGATGCCACTGGGCTACACTAGCACACGACAGGGACAAATGGAGACGTTACTGGCGCCCGCTCGAGCAAATCGACGACTAATGGGAAGTTAAGTGATTAAGTGATGGTCGATTGTGCTGAGGTAAATACCTCTAAATAAATATATTTGGAAATCTGGCCATTAAGGAAGCAAGTTATAATATGACACAATGCCATTAAAATTGACCTAAATTTCTATGACTGGTACACTCTTGAGAGGAGAAAATTCTAGCACTTGCTTTCACACCATAATTTATTTATTTATTTTTTTGTGGTGTTTGTATAAAAGAGGTGTGGAAATCTGAGTCTGATCATAGTTCTGTTCCAAAGAAGCTGAAAGAGTTTATATTTTCACCAAAAGTGACTTAGTTTCCTTTTTTTATCCACTTCCACGTTAGCACTGCTTTATTTGCATTTTTTTAGTATGTTTTTATAAAACCCAGCTCCTGGAACCGCGCGGCTGCATTTGCTGCCATGCAACATCTTATTATGACATCTTATTATCTCATTCCTACTTTGTACAAACTGGCAGGCTACCGAATGTAACACGGCAGAGTCTGGCAAACTCCCCGTGGCGTACCCAATATGCCAGATACCAGTAAGAATGATTGGTCTCATTCTCCTAAAGAGCCTTGAATATTATCACTTTCTTAAAAATCTCAGGGCTAGGATGAAGGAGAAGTTACTGGGGCCTGCTCAAGGCAATCGACGAATAACAGGATGATCGTGATTTGATTCGTTATTTTTAGTATGTGTGAGGGAGATCTAGCTCTCCTGAAAATACCTTCAAGCTGGGCTGAGGATATGGCAACTAACCCTTGGGTTTTTTTGCTAAGCACTTTTTCTGCAGAAACCCAGACCACACTGGAAGAGCCCTAGGGACTGTGATTCTGTGGACTATGCAATGTTCCTGGAATGAACCCAAATCCAGATCAGATGCATAAGAGACAAATACCCTAACATTGTTATTTTCCAAGCTATTGGTCCTTTTTCATATAGAAAATTTTCACTAGTGTGAGGTAGTATCTTGCTCCCTTCCAAAAGCGTGTGTTTTCCTACAAGTGAAAAACAGCTTTTAATATTTTTTTATTATCTGTGGGTGTTCATTGAAAAATATCCCCAACACTGTTATAGATGAAAGCAGAATGTACAAAGAAAGGACAGTATATTTGCACAATGGAATACAATTAGTCATGAAAAAAAGGTGAAATATTTTATTTTGCTATAACATAGATGGAAGTAGAGGGTGTCATGATAATCTCTCTAAGGAGAGAGGAAAATTACAGAATTTATCACTTCCATGTTATATATGATGAAACGAATAAAGAGAATATATGGTGTTCAATGTAGACAAACTGTTAGGCTCAGGAAAGAATGGAAATTATTACCAAATTGTAGTGAAGGGATAGGAAAGATGCTATAGAGTGGTGGGATAATATTGACATTTTGGTGATGGGTTCATTGTAATAACATTATATCTTAAAGCATAAATAAATATGTTCTTGAAAACATTACAATTAACAAAATTAAAAAGGTAGAAATGTTTCTAACTCCTTGATCTCATGAACTATGAGGGGTTAGACAATCAATCTGCAGCACTAGATATGGCAGCCCTTAGAATCTAGTACACAGCGGAAGGAAAACATGCATGATAAAAAACAAAGGAACATTTATTTATCTATCCATGAAGAGAGGTGTTGCAATGATACTTAGAGAAATAAATATCTATATCTATCTCCCCCATATATAAAAAACTGCATGCTTTGCAGTAGGGATAAATTTCGTGTGTTCTCTAATAGGTTCATCTTAAAAATAGAATATAAACAACAAAATTTACTATCAAATTGATAATGATACATATTAATCTTATAAATTATGATGTTTCAACTTCTTTTTTATTTTAAACCAAAAGTTGCTACTTTCTGTAATCAAATATCTGAGTAATTTTTATGTAATGCTGTCCATATTTTCTCTAAATTTAATTGACTCATGTGTAGGTAGGAAAATACTGGACATTAAATATGTCAGTTCTATTACATACTATTTTATAATTGTTTTACTACACTTTAAATGATCTGAATTTCATTTTTAATATAAAATAAAAACAAATATATTTGTAAGAGTTATGGGAGCAATACTAGCACTCACAGACAACCTCACAGACCAGATCACAGATCACAGATCATCCTGTTATTCGTCGATTGCCTCGAGCAGGCCCCAGTAATGTCTCCTTCATCCTAGCCCTGAGATTATATTCAAGGCTCTTTAGGAGAATGAGACCCATCATTGTTACTGGTATTTGGCATATTGGGTACGCCACGGGAGTTTGCCAGACTCTGCCATATGGGCAGGCTACATTCAGTAGCCTGCAAGTTTGTCAAAGTAGGAATGAGATGTCATAAAAAGATGTCGCCCAGCCGCGAATGCAGGCGCGCGGTTCCGGGAGCTGGTTTTTATAGTCTCAGAGTCTTGGCCGCTGATGGGATTACACAGCACCAGGGGGGCAGTTGGTGGGTGTGACCCCCGCCTACTGGAATTTGGAGGATCTGGGTGGAAGATGCTCGACTCCAATTCGAGTAGACTTGGAGATCTCGGCCCCGGAACCCACGTGGCTTTGTCCCTCTG
The DNA here is from genome assembly GCF_029834395.1 of Sorex fumeus. Classification (NCBI taxonomy): domain Eukaryota; kingdom Metazoa; phylum Chordata; class Mammalia; order Eulipotyphla; family Soricidae; genus Sorex; species Sorex fumeus. The sequence goes on from NW_026606064.1 coordinate 30,187,594, forward strand.
GTGGTACCTTCAGGTGTGCGGAGAGTGGTCTCAGCATGGTGGTGGCTGGTCCTGGAAGTCTTCGGCTGCCGGGGCCCTGGCCAGGGCAGGGAGGAAAGCTCAACCCGCTCCCCTCCAAGGGACCCCGGCGAGGAATAGGCAGGCGCGGGGGCAGGAGACTGCACTCTTCTCCTCCGGGAGCTGGTTTTTATAGTCTCAGAGTCTTGGCCGCTGATGGGATTACATGGCGCCAGGGGGCCAGTTGGTGGGTGTGACCCCCGCCTACTGGAATTTGCAGACAACCTCATCTACTCAAAATAATTCTTGTATTCATGATAAATTTCAAATAAAAATGGTGAAGTAATTTATACAAAATGTAAAATTAATGCCATAATGTATAAATTAAATACATGCAGTGATGAGGAAAAACTCAAATAACTTTTAGCTTCTGGAAATTGGGTAAATTTGTATTTATGAAATTTGTATGTTATATATATAATAATGACAGATGCTAAACACAAAATTGAACAAAAATTAATTCAGGGGTAGCTGAATAAGTTGTTTAAAATTTCTTGAAGCATAATTATCACAGTAATGGTCCTCCCATTATTCGTTGATTTGCTAGAGCGGGCCCAATAACATTGTGAGACTTGTTACTGTGTTTGGCATATCAAATACATCACGGGGAGCTTGCCAGGCTTTGACCTGTGGGTGAGATACTCTTGGTAGTTTGCCAGGCTCGTTGAGAGGGGCGGAGCAATCGTACTCGGGTTGGCCATGTTGACTGTGTGCAAGGCAAACGTCCCACCGGCCATGCTATGAAGCATAATTATAGTTCATAAAAATTCTTTTTTTAATTTTTATTTGAAATGTATTTATGTCATAGAAATTACAGAGTTATGAGAGGAAATTTAGGGATACACTTCTTGTGTTTAGTATTAAATCGTCAATTCAGTAACTAAGTTGAGAACTTCTTTTGCATTCAATTATAACAATTATTTCAGCCCTCAGGACATTTAAATTCTAAGTTAAATTAAGAAAAATATGATTTTCCAAAATCAGTGACAAATTAATTTATATGAAATGTATATTTAAATGAAACATTGTTGCTTGAGTGAGTTGTCAGTGTCAAAAATGAAGTTTTATTTCCAAAGCATGGTTTATTTCACCAATATGATTTTTCTGAATTCTGATGTTTGAGTTAAATGCAACATGATTTTAGTTGGGGTTTGCACCAAACTTAACCAAAAGTTGAATTTATAAGGAAAAAAATGTATTTACAGAGAATTTAAAGACAGGGTTTTTTAATTAAGACATTCTGTTTGATAAAATTGTGGAGATGGACCATGGTGATGTTTACACAACACAATAGCATGAATACATGTAATAGGTGTAATACTACACATGTTTACTGCATACTTATAATGTACTTCACATATTTAATTAATTTATTTTTGTTTGATTTGGGGCCACACCAGACAGTGTTCAGAAATAACTCCTGGTTCTGTGGCCAAGGATAATGCTTGTCAGAGTGGGGGAACCATATGTGATGCTCATAATTGAACCTAGGTCTGCCACATGCATGGCAAGTACCCTATCTCCTGCTCTATTGTCCTGATCTCTATATTAACTTGAAAAATTAAATATGATATACTACAGTATAAAGTCAATTAAGCATTTCAATATTTAAACAAACTCCACATCATATATTAATAAAAACTTGATATTGAAATCCGAGGTAACTTTAACAAATTAACTCCACTATCAAAGATAACTAAAGAAAAATAAACATGGTGAACTGTGTTGAAATAAAATGACTTTGTCTGCCTCCCAAAATACAAAATTAAAAGGCATCCAATTGAATAGAAAAAAAATGGACCTCATACATCTAATTAAGTGCTAATATCAAGAACATACAAAGAAATTATAAACCACAAAAAATTTAAAACAACCCATAAGACATAGGTAGAAGAACACAGCAGACATCCATCTTGAAGAAGATGGATGCATCTCCAGTAGTTTATGAAAAAGTACACACAATCACTGATTATCAATGAAACGCAAATTTAAATTATAGAAATAGCACCACATACTGCATACTGAGAACGAGCTACATAGAAAGATCAGAAACAGCAAGTGCCCAATGACATTTAACTGTATAAGTTGGTATATATATACATATATATATATATGTATAGGTATGTATACATATATAATGAAAAATAAAAATTGATTAATATATTGCCTTTTGCTACAGCTAGAGAAAGTCATGTTAAGCAGAATTAGTCAGAGGTAGGACAAGCAAGAGATTCTCACTCATAAGTAGGATCACTGTCACTGTCCTCCCTTTGTTCATCAATTTGATCGAGCAGGCTCAGTAATGTCTCCATTGTAAGACTTATTGTAACTGTGTTTTGCATATCAAATACATCACGGGGAGCTTGCTAGGCTTTGCAGTGTGGACAAGATACTCTCAGTAGCTTGCTGGGCTCTCCAAGAGGGGCGGAGAAATTGAACCCAGGTCAGTCGGGTCAGCCACATGCAAGGCAAATGCCCTACTGCTGTGCTATCGCTCCAGTCATATGTAGGATAATTTTGTTTAAAGTAAAGGATTGAACAAGATATGATGGGAACAATTGCTCAGAATTGAATATAGAACAAAGGTTATCAAATATATGAAGAGGGGTTACAGGAAGGGGGAGGGGGAGAGAAGATGAACTAGTAGAGTCATGAGGACAGTGTTGGAATGTCTTGAGTACTTCAATGATGTTGAAGGGACAGCACATTTTTACAAGACAAACAAGAAGAAAAACTCAATTATAACAGTTTTTCACCAAGTAGAATTATAGAGAGAAAAGGCAATATAATACAGAAAGGCATTCTGGATACCATATACATGATTTATTTAAACGATTTATTTAGAAATCGGTACTACTGCATGAGCTTGCATGAAAAAAAGCAAAATTTTATCCAAGTAGTAACAAAAATTGCCAAAACATTCCAAAGTCATTTAAATACAATACCTTATTATTGACATATAAAGTAAGAAGCACAGTCTACCTCATTATTGATATATAAAGTAAAAGAAGTCCATACAACTGAATGTTTGTTTCAATCAGCAAAGTACTAACATATAAATGAAAGTACAAACAAAAACACTGTCCTCCCATTGTTCATCAATTTGCTCAAGCGGGCCCAGTAATGTCTCCATTGTGAGACATCTTGTTACTGTGTTGGCATATTGAAAACTCTCTGTAGCTTGCCAGGCTCTCTGAGAGGGGTGGAGGAATAGAACCTGGCTTGACCGGGCTGGCTGCACACAAGGCAAACGCCCTACTGCTGTGCTATCACTCCAGCCATAGCACAGCAGGTAGGTCGTTTGCCTTGCACCTGGCTGACCCAGGTTCGATTCCCAGCACCTCATATGGTCTCCTGAGCACCGCCAGGAATAATTCCTGAGTGCATGAGCCAGGAGGATTGCCTGTGCATCACTGGGTGAGACACAAAAAGCAAAAAAAGAAAAAGAAAGAAAGTACAGAAAGAAAATGATTTTACATAGCTGGTTGCATTTTGCTAACAAATCAAGTATTTAGCTTTCCCAAAAGTCAAGTATAAAGTGGATAATTTGTTTAAATTTTTTACAGAATTATTAGAGATCTTTAAGCTTTCAAATCCCGCAATGACCCACAATTTAACCAGGCTATCAACAAGCTTTACCATTGTTTGACAATAGTCCCATAAAATATTTCACACTTCTATTATTGCTCTTTGATAACTTTTGTTTTTCTGATTCATTCTTCACTTCTTAAATTATTATTTTTTAATAATTCAAAGAAATTGCATTGTTAAAGTTTTAGGTTGCAGCATTATAAGCCTCCATCTGTATAGACCAAAGAAGCATATCATTAAAGTTTAGTTTCTTACCATAGGATTGACCCCTTTAAGAAGCTTGTTCCCTTCTGGATAACCACTCCAAAATTTTACATGGGTAAGTTCTAATTATAGTAATAGGTATAATAAATTATATGCAAATGATTCTTTGTATCTATATCTTTTGTCTAAATGATCATTAGCATTCGATCGAGAGATAAAAATTGTGATCTTGGGCAAAATAAAGACATGGAAGAAACTTTTTGTTCTTGAAACTGTCCTACACATTTTAGGGGAAAAATAAACTCATTTTTGTACCCACTGGCTTAGTGGAGTCACAGAGTAAGTTTCTCTGCCCAATAAAACAATGTACCAAACAAATTATAATGTAGTGTAAAATTTAATTATGTAAAAATATCCCCATTATCTCTTTTTATATATCTTTTCTTTAAATGACTGCCTCTTGCTGGTTGAAATCATCACTGGGTTATTCTCAGTCTGGGGGTGGATATCCTTGATCAGATCTTCCATACATTAAAATACTATCCCTAAGAGTGCTGGAATTGAAATAGCTACCGTTGTCACTAGACATTACAGATTGTATTGATGTTTTACTTCTCACTGATTTTGCTTTGTCAATTTGTCGAAAATAGTATAAATGTCTGCAAAACTGAGATGCAGGGGATTATAAAATAATAAATATTATTTAACTTCAAATGAATAGTATAAAAATTTACTTTTTTGTGTTTTGTAACATGCATCTTTAATTCCTTAATAAATTTTTTAATTAATGAATGCACATTATATCATAAACAATCATGTATTTGACTACAGTCCTATTCAATGTTCAACAAGTATCTCAGCTTTTATTTCTTATTGAATGGATTCTTTTGATGGTATAGCACTGAAGATAGATTTTTTTTCATTGGAAAGACACATTAAATGCGATAGATTAAATTATTGTTTCTATGGGTATCCGTTTGGCTTACACCTTCTTTCCTGTTAAAGCAAGCCAGAAAGTCACAGATTGCTGTGTCAGGAATGAAACCGGCCAGCTGGCACTGAGCAATTTAAACATGTTCTTTGCTTTGCATATTGCTGTGGGATAATGGGGGTAGAGCCAATGGGATCGGGTCAAGCATGCATTGGAAAGGATCCAAAGCTGATGTGGCTTTGAAATGCAGAGTTATAATGCAAAAATCAAGCAGGATGCAACACTGTTTATATGTTATCTTTGTTGTTCAAAGATCATATTCCTCTTTGTTCTAACATTGACTGCTCTTCCCACATCATCATAACGTTGGATCCATAACAAGGATAGGTTACCTATATTTACCTATGTTTATTAAACATAATTAAAAAAAATAAGATATCACTACACTCACACTGAATACAAATAGCATGTATTATTCAGGATTGGTTTACACTGCACAGAGTTGGATATGGTTTTTTAATAAAACACAATTTAATTAATTGTTAATTTTATCCTTTTTAGTTGAATTATTTAAAATATGAAGAGTCCTCATGTAATGTTTTACTAGAATTTATTGAATATACAAATAATTGTGTATTATGTAAACAATATACAACATAATTTCATCCAATATTATATTTTAATAATTTTCCAGGGGTAGCCTTACTGATCAGTCTCCAAATACCTAGCAAATTATCTCTTTCTGCTTTGTAATTAACACTAAAATAATTCTAAAGTCCCTTCTTAAATGTATTAATGTTACATCGTAACTCACCATTTCAACATCTTATTATACTTTTGCTTCCTGCCCTTCAAATATTGCTGTTTCATTCCCTCCTCATAGATAAAGACCCTTCCTACCGATTAACAAAAGATTTTTGTAGTAATTCATGTAACTTTCTCCAATTTAGATTTTATGTCTCATTTGAAATACCTGCTTGAAGATATACAGGTTACCACCCTTGCTGTTTCTTTTGTCTGTAAGGCATCATTCATCACATTTATTTAGCCAAATTTTAAAGTTAGAACTAGTCACTATTTTGCAGTTTAAAAAACATTTATTTGCTTGTTGTACATCTTCCTTTCTTAATTTGTTTCTTATTTGAAGGGTAGCTTTTTTTCTGTAGAGTTTTACATTTCTCAATAGTGACTCAGTGGCTCTGTGAGAAGACACTTAAAAAGGAATATTTTTACATTCATTTAAGTCATTTGAAAATGTTTCACGCTGTTCAGTCTTAAATGGTAAAAGCAAAATTTCAATTTACTTAGAAAACTTTGGTGTTGCACTGAACAATGTATGTACGAACTATTATTATGTTTAGTAAATAGTAAAGGAAATTTAAACATGAACAATAAATTTCTCTGGGTTGAAGATATTTGTGTGTATTCTTTAAAAAAAATGGGCTGGAGCAATAACACAGCGGGTAGGGCATTTGCCTGGCATGCAGCCGATCCGGGTGTGATTCCTCCATTCCTCTTGGAAAGCCAGGCAAGTTACCGAGAGTATCACACCCATACAGCGAAGCCTAAGCTCCCCGGTGCATATTCGATATGCCAAAAACAGTAACAACAAGTCTCACAGTGGAGATGTTACTAGTGCCTGCTGGAACAAATAGATGAACAATGGGAGGATAGTGCTACAGTGCGATAATGCTACAGTGCTATTCTTAAAAAGTATAAATATTACGTCTAAACCATTATGATAGATAAAACTGATGTCTTAGAATAGTAATATTTTGCTTTCAGGAGACAGGAAATAGCAGCTTATTTATATGTAATGAAAGAAAAATGTATTCAGGAGATCAAATGATCCATAACCATAATTCCTAGTTTCCTTCTTTTCCTATTTCCTTCCTTCCTTCCTTCCTTCCTTCCTTCCTTCCTTCCTTCCTTCCTTCCTTCCTTCCTTCCTTCTTCCTTCTTCCTTCCTTCCTTCCTTCCTTCCTTCCTTCCTTCCTTCCTTCCTTCCTTCTTCCTTCCTTCCTTTTTTAGGACCATATATGGCGGTTCTCAGCATTTATCCTGGCTTTCTGCTCAGGGATCATTATTGGTAAGATGCATAGTATCATAGTTTCAAGAATTAAACACAGGGCAGCTGTGTGCAAATCAAGCAACTTATTCTCTGTACTATATTTATGACCCTAATAATTCCTAATTTTCTATCAAATGAAATTAATACGTGAATGAAAATGTTTATACTTCAAGTCTTTATATGAATATCCTAAATCTCCACACTGACCTGCATGTATTATACTTCATTAAATAGAATAAATAACGCATCGAGAATCAGTAAAGAATTAATCAAAGACTAGATTGTGTGAAAACTGAAAAGTTACTTGAAAAGGATGTCTTCATAAAAATTTCAAAACTATGTTCTATTTTTCATAGCTAATAAGAACCTATGTATATTGTTGATAATTTGTTAATTCATCTGGCAATTTATATATTCAGTAATAAATATTTTATTTCTAGCTATTTTGTTAGGTAAAGACTATTGCAATAATATTTATAGCTCCATAGCTCTCAAGGTCTTGAATCTGTTTATCTGAGTGTCAGTTTTAATGGATGTAAATTTATTATATTATTGTATACTTCTATGAAAAGTTCTCTGAAATGAAATATTATAATAATAAATTTTAAAAAGTATACAATACCTCAAATATAAAAGAAATACTAATAGTGAAGTCTTTGATTAATCAATATTTTCATATTATGAATGCTTTAGTTATACTAATATACTATACTAATCGGGGATTGAACATGGGAACAGCTACTTGCAAGGCAAGCGCCTACCCACCATTCTATCACTGGAGCGATAGCACAGCAGGTAGGGCGTTCGCCTTACAAGCGGCCAACATGGCCGACCTGAGTTCGATTCGTCCGCCCCTCTCGGAGAGCCCGGCAAGCTACCGAGAGTATTCGATACGCCAAACACAGTAACAACAAAGTCTCCAACTGAGACGTTAATGGGCCCGCTCGAGCAAATCGACGATCAACGGGAGGGCCTTTACCATTTTTTACTATACTAATATACTTTAGCTATACTAATATAAGTATATACTATACTAATATACTAAAAATGCTTTAGTTATACTAAATTTTTAAAATTTATCATTTATTTATTTATTTTTTTTTTAATTTTGCTTTTTGGGTCACACTGGTCGATGCACAGGAGTTACTCCTGGCTCATGCACTCAGGAATTACTCCTGGCAGTGCTCAGAGGACCATATGGGATGCTGGGAATCGAACTTGGGTTGGTATACTAATTTTAGACAAACAAAAATTAATAAAATAATACCAAATAAAATTGAACATAATGGACACTATATGTAAATTCCAGGCTAAATTTAAATTTCCACATCCTCCTAAGTCCTACTTCATCAATAAAATATATCCTCTCTAAGTCCTCTCACCCAAAATGTTCTTTCAGCTCTAAAATGGCCTTGAATCTTATGAATATATTATTACTGTATTTTCTAATAAATAGTGATTTTATGCAACCAGATTATATTTTATGTTGTCATTAATATAAAGTTAAATGTTAAAGTAATATACATATGCATTTTGAACTTAATTTTTTTTATATCAACGATTTTCAATAGTATCTGTCTCTACACACACAGGAGTACAAACATACACATACAAAAACTTCAGAGTAGAATTAGTGAGGGTATAATTATTTATATGTTAGGTTCAAAAGGATACTACTAAACGACTTCCCAAAATATTTTATCTAGTTCCTATGTAAACTTCGCAGATTAAATAATCTCCTTATTAAATTTAAGATGTTCATATAAAATCAAAACTTTTATGTTACTCAGATCTTCTGTACATATTTTTTAAATCATTGCATTTTTATTCTCTCCAAATATTTTCTAATATTTCTCTCTAAATTACTCACAATTTGGGTGTGTAATTTTCTGCCAAGAATTCCTCATAGGCCTTTAGGATCACTCCTGGTCCTCTCAATACCAACCCTGAAAGTTTAGTGATTTAGTCCTCTGGCCTAGTGCTGTTACAGAGGAAATGAGTCCAAGTAATCTAGAGGGTCTGATTATCTTTTTATTTTTCTTTGTTTTATTACTTATGGTTTGGGGACCATATGTGACTGTGTTTAGGCCTTATTCCTGATAATGTGTTCAGGGATCCTGCCCATCTGGCTCAGACGAGAGTGTGTAGTACTGGGGATCAAACCCAAATTTCTAAGCGCAAGGTAAGTGCCTTACCCTCTGTATCATCAGTCAAATTTCCTGATTGATTATTACAGCACAATCAACTAAGAACAAGGAGGAGTAGAAGATAAAAATCAGAACAAATGTAACTCATGTTCCGGCACACTTAGAGGACCCAAAGAATTGGCAGATGGCAATGAGCAATGATCACTGGGCACCAAATGGCAATCAGTAGAGCACGTAGAGCACCATTGACAGGGCAGCACACCTCAACTCTGCAGACTATGGACATTCAAACTCACTGTAAGAAGTAATGCATGCATTCAGAGAGTTTAGCACATCAACACAGACGCAGCATGGATGAACTTTGAGACAGACCACCAGGAATTGATGCGCTCCAAGAGAGCAACCAGTCATCAAACTGTGACCATTATCAGGAAACCAGCTGCTGCAGGAGGACCTGCAAGCAGAGAGAGACAAGGACTAGGCAGCGAGAAGCAATTAGAGTTCAAGTTTAAGAAACAAAGACCAAGGCTTATTTATACCACTTTAGTAACTTTCTATCCTTGACCTCCCTTAAATCCCATTTGTTTAGAAAAACTGAGGGTATTAACATGAATCTCTTCTTACTGTTGTGATTAGCATCATATTAGTAAGATTTATTAATGTACTTAAAGACATTATTTAAATATTTGTTAATTTTAAAAGTTGTATGGCTCCTAATCATCTTCTACTTGTAACGGATACATCTTAAAAAGAGTAAGAGTGAGCAATCTTAAGTTTGTGACCTGCCAGAGATAATAGATTCCAGTAGGAATTGCCATCATCTCTTTAAAGCTATATAACTATCAGCTCCCTGGATTTCCATTATTTAAATTGTTCAGGGCCTTAGTGTACCTGGTATAAACGAGCTAAGGGATCTTGAGAATTGGCTTATTATATAAAGAGTATGTCAAGGTGATTACTGGAATTGTAGATAATGTCCCTTGTTGTGATATATTTGATCCTATTCCTAAAAGCATCATCTGCTTGTATTAATTCTTACATTGAAGTAATAAAAGAACACATTAAGGAGTATGGTTTCAGAGTATTAAACCAGTAGAAGACTCATGAGGGTCAAGGGATTTTGTTGTATTTGTTTTATCTGTTTTAAATGAAGTTAACAACAAAAGCAAAGCATAGAATGTATTTTTCTGCTGTTGTTACATTATATAGGTTTATTCTTTTTATTCATAAAAGTTCAAAAACAATATTTCCTACAGTTATGCTTCTGAACATTGAAACAGTAGGTTTAAATAATGTGTGTACTTTTAACTTATAATAAATAAACAGTGGATGCAAGATAAACATAAACTGTAGTATAGGGTGGGACTGCTTTAGATGGAAGTAACACTGTAACACTGTCCTCCCATTGTTCATCAATTTGTTCAAGGGGGCACCAGTAATACCTCCATTGTGAGACTTGTTGTTACTACTTTTGGCATATCAAATACGCCACAGGGAGCTTGCCAGGTTCATTCCTGCAGGCAGGATACTCTGGGTAGCTTGTCGGGCTCTCTGAGAGGGATGGAGATTCAAACCCCGGTCAGCCGCATGCAAGGCAAACTCCCTACCTGCTGTGCTATTGGTCCAGCCCAGATGGAAGTACAGGACAGAAAATATTTGGACTGATAGGGAAGCCATAATATTCAAGATATTTGCCATAGATAAATTGTAGATTTGATTCCAACTTTCCTTGGGGAAATAAACTTTAAATACAACTGCTAACTACACTATTAAGGAATAAAAAGGGTGTCGCAAATGAAGAACCAAAAGTATCCCAAATAATAATATTTAAAATAAAACTGTCAGAAATAAGGGTTATAATTTAACTCAGAAAACAAGCTAATATAGTCATAATTAGTGGTTCATAAACCAAAAATAGAGCTATAACTTTTATTTTTAATATCATTACTGGGTTTGAGCCCAGGTCTATAAGCAATTCCTACCTCTGATACATTAGCCTAAATGTACTACTTGAATGGTTCTCCTTAGTAGTTCACAGAGTGGGATGAATAATCAGAAGCTTATCTATCTAGAACTGCATGCATTCTATTTTGTTCATTCTCCTTAAAGAATAGACTAACATCAAAATAAAGTAATATACACTAAGATAAGAGAGAAAAGAATATTTTCCTCCTCATCATTGCATTCTAAAAGCAAATAGCATCTGACATATATTAGACATTTGTGTTTGTTTGTTTTGGGAACAAATAGACTGTGCTCAAGGCTTACTCCTGGCTCCAGTACTTCCCCTGGGAGGAGTGTTGAGACCATATGCAGACATCAAACCCTGTTCACCGCGTACAAACAAGAGCCTCATCCTCTGTACTATCACTCCAGCCCCATATATACATATTAAAACAAATTTAAACTTATGTCAGAAACTAAATCCTGAGTGATTATGTGCTAAAAGGAGATTTGCAGGGGCAAATATGCAGTTTGCTGATTGGTGGCAGAACTGGAGGCAACAGGAACTAGTAGACTATTTATGTCAGTGTAGATTAGCATAAATAATACTTGGGAAATTATATATAATTATATCACTGTATCACTCTCATCCAGTTGTTCATCAATTTACTCAAGAGGGTGCCAGTAATGTCTCCATTTGTCTTTCCCAATGATTGGAGGCTCTTTCAGAGTCAGGGGAATGAGACCTGTTATTGTTACTGTTTTTGGCATATCGAATACATCACGGGGAGCTTGCCAGGCTCTGCTCGTGATATAAGTATATATCACTGTCACTGTCACTGTCCTCCCCTTGTTCATCGATTTGCTCAAGTGGGCCCGGTAACATTGTGAGACTTGTTACTGTGCTTGGCATATGGAATACGTCATGGGTAGCTTGCCAGGCTTTGCCATAGGGGCAAGATAATCTAGGTAGCTTGACAGGATCTCCGAGAGGGGTGGAGGAATTGAACTTGGTTGTCCATGTTGGCTGCATGCAAGGTGAACGTCCTACCCTCTGTGCTATCACTCCAGCCCATAATTATATATAATTAATGATAAATACTTACTATATTTATATAAGGCAAATAAATAATACGTGCCTAATACTTGGGGAAATCACTGAGGAATGCCAGTTGGGAGTCAGAACATTATCAGGATTTGACTCTCAAAATATATATTAAAAACAGTTCCAGAGAAGCTTGGCACAGAACAAACTGTCTTCTCCAGTTGTAAGAAAGTACTCAACTTCAAGATTTGGGGTTTTATGGTGACCCATAGAGCAGAAACTTTGGTCATAGCATCATGAATTAAGATGAATTGAGTGAAGACAAATGTGAAACAGGTTTATAATTGGCACATGAAGTACTTGCTGATAGTATTCTCTCTTAGGATGAGGTTAACTATGGTACTTATTAAAAAAGCAACTTACTAAGGGTGACAAACTAGAGAGTGGTACACTTAGCTTGACGTTAAAAGAGTTTGTATATATGATGTAAATGTAAAAAGAAGGATTTATTTATAAATGTTTGCTTGTAAGATATACTAGAAATGATGTTAATTTTAGATAGGTAGCAAGGAAGGTAGCACTGTAGCATTGTCCTCCCATTGTTCATCGATTTGATTGAGCGGGCACCAGTAACATCTCCATTGTGAGAATTGTTGTTACTATTTTTGGCATATTGAATATGCCACGGGGAGCTTGCAAGGCTCTGTTGTATGGGCAGGATACTCTCAGTAGCTTGCCGGGCTCTCTGAGAGGGACGGAGGAATCAAACCCGGGCTAGAGGCATGCAGGATCCATAGCACAGGGGGTAGGGCATTTGTCTTGTACACGGCCAACCCGGGTTCAATTCCTCCATCCCTCACTGAAATCCCAGCAGCTACCGAGAGTATCCCACCCGCAATGCAGAGCTTGGCAAGCTCCCCGTGACGTATTTGATATGGCAAAATCAGTAACAACAAGTCTCACAATGGAGACGTTACTGGTGCCCGCTTGAGGAAATCGATGAACAATGGGGGGAAAATGCTACAGTGATACAGTTGTTATTTTTAAATAAAGAAGACCATAGAAGCTAACTTTATATGCTTAAGACTGCCTAATGAGGGTAATGAATTAACAAATTGGGAATACTTAATAATTGTTGGGAAAACAAAGCCACTATTACATTTCTTCTTTATATGGCTCAGATTATTCCAGTTTTTATTAGGCACATGCTTTCTACTTACAGTACTGATCTATATTCTGTGGTTAATATTATGTTTATATACATATTTATGTGTATGTAAATATGCATATACATGTATATGTATATACACACATATACTGCACATCAAGAGCACCTCCACTTGCCACTATACCGTATTTTGAAGGAGGTAAAAATTAAACATTCCATACCCACACATTAAAATTAAGATTAACTTTGACCCTCAGGTTTGTTGTTGTAACATCTGGTCCTATCAGTGATAATATCTTATGATTAACATTGAGAGAATTGGCCTTGAATCACTAACATATGTGTAAGGAGCCAATTTAGTTTCTAAATTATGCAGAAATAGCTCAGTATAACATCTGGTTAATATGCTACTAAAATGAATTTCATTTTAATAGATTCAAGTTATATAATCCTCCTTTGGGAGAAAAATACAGGCCAATTAAATATTTCTTAAATGTTAGCATTATATGTAATGCAAAAATGTTGCATATGTAATAATTATTCTTATTTGCAGGACTGCATACATCTATGTGTTTTATATATGTGTGTATATGTGTGTATGTGTGTGGGGGGGGGGTGACATTTTAGCAAATTACCATGTCTATTTTCTCTTGAATATATATGAATGAAATAAATTCTAAGAAAAAAGAATAAAACACATAACCAGGAATAATTGTAATTTATATATAGTATAATTACCATTCATATGTTACTAGAAAGTTATTATCTTGAAAGTTCATATGTTTAGGGATTTTTTTTGCTTTTTTGGGGTAACCAGGGGTTACCCCAGACTCTGCACTCAGGAATTACCCCTGGAGGTGCTCAGGGGACCATATAGGATGCTGGGAATCGAACCCAGGTCGGCCGTGTGTAAGGCAAATAAATACTCCCGACCCACTGTGCTATCACTCCAACCCCCATATGTTTAGGTGTTACTGTTACTGTTCATTGTCTTGCAACTTACCTTGAACATCACATTAGATTTTTCTAACAGCTCTTTGGATTTCTATGCTTATATTGACTATTGCCTATAGTCCTATGGGGAATTAAATTTTTGACACAACCTTGAAATTGTTCAAAAAATCTAACGTGTCTGATAATCTATTCCTCATGAGCTTTATAAAATGGAATGAATGCCAATAAAAATGCATATATCAGAAACTACCTGCATATTGTGTTAAAAAATAAACTTTTTAAGATCTTTTTCTTATTTACTATAAAATTTACTTATTTGAAAAAAAGTTGTGTTATATGCTGTATCATTAAGTAATCTGAAATGAGTGTGAACTTCAAAAGAAAGGCATGTGGGGATGCATAGGACTCAAACATTCAGTAGCCGAGTGCCAATCCCTGAGCCGGCCCACAGGGATGAACAAAGGACAGGGAAATGGAGAAACAGGGCCCCAATCTGTTTGATAAGCAGTTTATTTCTCTTTCTTCCTCAGCATAGTTCAATCTCTCCCCTTACAGGACAATCATAGTCGTAGTTTTGTTCGTAGTCCCAGTCATCATAGTTCCATCATCCTAGTGTCCTCATAGACCTCAAAGTTCTCTACTGGTTCTCATCTAGTCGTTATCTTCATTATAGTCCTCACTCTCCCCTCACAGAATAGTTAGATAGAAATCGTGAAGTGTGGGGTTACACATAGGTGGGGTTGAACATTGTCATAACAACAGACAGATGTAAAACCCCTCCTTCAGTGGAAGTTCTAGGAAATTAACTCAAGGACAAAAATCTCTAGATCTAAAGGTTCAGCACTCTAGATTACTAAGAGATCTGCTCAATGGGGGGAATCCACCTAGGGTGTACTGCTTTCTCCCTTTCTCAGCTAGTAATCTATTTAACCAATTATAGTAAATATACTTCTTATAAAATTTCTCATCATTTCGTATGGACACAATAAGAAATATATTAAGCTTAAAGGTTAGTTCTTCTTAGGGACATCTCGCTATATGTCCCAGTTCTCAGGCCGGGTTAATCTTTCTTAACCCCAGCAGGATCCATATTCATTTACTTCTCTTTGGGTCATGATAGAGTTTGTCCCATGGCTGTGCTCTTAACTTATTATACTTATGATGTTTAGCTGGTCCTCTTTCATTGCCAGGCTAGCTTACAGCTGCCCTGGGTCTATTCAGTCCCTTTGTTGGGACCCTCCTTTTGGGGGAGTTAGGAAGTAAGGAAAATTGAGGTATAAGTCAGGGAAATATGATGAATTCCCAGGGGTAAATATTATTTTAGAGATAATTAACTCCCAAGTTACAAAAGCATATTATCAACTGTCTTCCTATGTCTATACAAAAAGGACATTAATAAACCATAAAAGTGACATAAAGGAAAGAGACAAGCAATAAAGAATTATCAGTGCTTGATGGAATTAGGGGTATCTCAGTGGCACTGTTGTGGGAGTGACTCAATAAATCTAAAGTCCCTGCAGGAGGAGCAAAAATAACCCAATGTTATCCAACAATAAGTGTATTTAATGGAGAATCTACGTTGTGCTGAGCCTAATTTCTGTGGCCTACTTTAAAAATTCTACAATGGCATAAGTTATTAAATATTTTTTATCTAATAATATGTGATTAATTATACATGTCAAAGTCAATGGGTTACAGTATTTGTATATTTTTATTTAATAAGAAATTTTTATATATGCATTTATTAAGAATCATTTTGATGAGATTGATTTTAAATAATCTGAACCTTTAGTTAAGCAGAGAATGATCAATGATATAGGTGCGCCTATCTAATAAGAGAAACTTCTTATTAGAACTGGGACTCAACTTCCCTAGACAAGAAAGTATTTTATTCTTCCTTGTGTAGCAGATTGTATATTTCATTAAAAAAATCCATGTGAACTATCAAATTAATGCCCTTATTAAGATGGTCATCAGAAAAATACAAACTTGCACAATTTGAAATTTTTTTATAAAGTCTCAGATTATAAAGACTTTTTTATAAAGTCTCATCTTGAAAACAAATTTTCTTACCCACAAATTATTTTTATTTTTTCTAATGTTGCATAATTAGAATATATAAATGGTCAGTATTTTATTTTTTTCCTTCATTAAAATAGTGCTATCACTCCACTAGAATCAGGGATGCTGTCTTGTTTGACAAGGTGACGAAAATCAGATGGTCTGGATACGTAATGAGATTTGGATATGACTGCTGGACTGGAGCCATTACCGACTGGATTCCATGGAACGTCAAAAGACTGTGTGGCTGCTTACCTACGAGATTGTCGGACTTCTTTGTCAAGACCATGAATGATTGGTTTGAGGCTCTTTGTGTTCCTAGAATAAGCCTACACTATTATGCCATTGGGCTACATTAGCACACTGCAGGGTTGAATCAAGATGTTACTGGTGCCCGCTTGAGCAAATCTATGAGTAATGGGATGTCAAGTGTTCAAGTGATGGGGGGGGGGGGTCGGTGTCGGTGGATGAGTTAGACCAGGGCTTTCTCAGCTTAATTCTGGCTCTATGCTCCGGGATCACTTCTATTGAGGTTCACGAGAGCAGATTTTGTGCTGGGGATTATATCCGGGTCAGCCACCCACAAGGCAAGCCTCTTACCCACTGAACTATCTCTCTAGATGTATGCAGCTGCTATTCTTGTTATTGTGTTTGGGTCACACTAGCTTTACTAAGGTTCGATACCTGGCATCCTATATGATTCTCTGATTGCTGGCCTGAGTAATTCATGATTGCAGAGCCAGGAGTAACCCCTGAGTATCGCCTGGTGTGACCCCAAAAATTTATATATATATATAGACATATATATGTCTATATATATGTCTATATATATATGTATATATTTGGAGTGATAGCACAGCGGTAGGGCGTTTGCCTTGTGCGCAGCCAGCCCGGCTGAACCTGTTTCAATTCCTCCACCCCTCTCGAAGAGCCCGGCAAGCTACTGAGAGTATCTTGCCTGCACAGCAAAGCCTAGCAAGCTACCCGTGACATATTCAATATACCAAAACACAGTAACACGTCTCAAAATGGAGACGTTACTGGGTGCACTCGGGCAAATTGATGAACAACGGGATGACAGTGACAGTGATAAAAAAACCCATGACGTATTTGATATACCCAAAATAGTAACAACAAGTCTCACAATGGAGACATTACTGTTGCCTGCTCAAGCAAATCAATGAACAATTATTGTTCAATATCAGTTTTTAACAAACGTACAATAAAATATTAACTATACCCTTGTACCTATTAGGACAAACTAAAAGTAACGACAGGCTAGGAATAAGTGAGGACCTGGAGGATTTGGGAGGGTTATTGTACTTCTGGTTGAAACGCAAAATGGGACAATGATATTTTAGGAAGTATTTTATTATTGTTTTATATGATGGGAGAAAGTTTATATATACATAAACTTTCATTACATATATAAACTTTCACAACTTTTATTAACTGTTACTATAAAACCTTTACTACTGCAAGTTCCCTATGTATATTTTATATTTTAACTTATATGTTAATATATTGAATTGTTATACATATATATATCCACCCAGATCCTCCAAATTCCAGTAGGCAGGGGTCACACCCACCAGATGGCCCCATGGCGCCGTGTAATCTATCAATGGCCAAGACTCAGAGACTATAAAACCCAGCTCCCAGAAAAGAACAGTGCAGTCTCCTGCCCCCGCGCCTGGCTGTTCTCGCCAGGGCCCCTTGGAGGGGAGCAGGTTGAGCTTTCCTCCCTGGCCCCCCGATCAGGGCTCCGGCAACCGAAGACCTCCAGAACCAGCCACCACCATGCTGAGACCACTCTCTGCAAACCTGAAGGTACCGGCAGAGGAACAAAGGCAAGCAGGTCCCGGGGCTGAGATCTCCAAGCCTACTCAGATCGGGGCTGAGCATCCTCCACCCAGATCCTCCGAATTCCAGTAGGCGGGGGTCACACCCACCAACTGGCCCCCTGGCGCCGTGTAATCCCATCAACCGCCAAGACTCAGAGACTATAAAACCCAGCTCCTGGAACCGCGCGGCCTATGACATCTTATTATCTCATTCCTACTTTGGACAAATTGGCAGGTTACTGAATGTAACCTTCCCACATGACAGAGTCTGGCAAACTCCCCGTGGTGTACCCAATATGCCAAATACCAGTAACAATGATGGGTCTCATTCTCCTAAAGAGCCTTGAATATAATCTCAGGGCTAGGATGAAGGAGACGTTACTGGGGCCTGCTCGACTCAATCGACAAATAACAGGATGGTCATGATTCGTGATTCGTGATATACAAAGTAGAATAGTACTTTGTAATTATTAGTTATATACCAGAAAAATGAGCAAATTATTTACATCAATAAAGATTATACTCAGAAAGAGAGGGATAGACATAGAAAGATTGTGTTCATCAGGGGAACATAAGGTAACAAAATAGGAGACTAACACCCAAGAGTGGCCGAGATTAGTACCAGGAGTTTTGCTCCATGGCTTGGAGGCCAGCCACACATTTTTGGGGAAAAGGGAGCTCAGATAGAGAAAGGAGCATCAAATAAAGGGTGTTGGGAGGATCCTCCCAGGATGGGAGAAGCATGCTGAAAGTAGACTATAGACCAAACATGATTGCCACTCAATGCCTCTTTTGCAAACCACAACACCCAAAGGAGAGAGAGAATGAAAGGGAATGCCCTGCCACAGAGACAGGGTGGGATGGGGGTGATGGGGCATGGGAGGGATACTGGGACCCGCGACAGTGGAAAATGGGCACTGGTGTAGTGATGGGTGTTTGATCATTGTATAATTGAAACCCAAGCACAAAAATTTGTAAATCTACAACTGTACCTCATGGTGTTTCACTAACAAAAAATTAAAAAAAATAAAGACTATACTAACTGAAAGAAAGATTTTTTAATGGTAATATATTATAGCTTCCATACACCATATGTGTATAAATATATATTACAGCTTCTTCACACAATATTTGTGAAATCTCATCATATTAATATCTGCTAATGTACATGTCAAAAATATCGTAAATATTACTCTTTACTTTACATATCAACCTGCCTTTATATGTCAAATATAATGTAGCATTATTCAATATATATTTTATACTATATTATGTCATAATGAAATAAATATATTAAAATTTTATGTTTTCCTGAAGGGAAACCTTTCCTTACTTTTCTTCTATATTTGTTATTCATATTTTAACAACTGCACTTTGTGACATGCTATTTTGTTGTGAAAAGCATTGACATAAAAACACAAAACATAATAAACCATCTGATTTTATAAGTTATCAGGTTTTCTCAACATTTTCTATTCACCAGTAAATTTGCTTACATCTTGTACACTGAAGCACACCAAAAATGTAACATTTATTTATTTTGGGGTACAAATGACTTTTCTGGGCATATTCATGAGTCTGCTCAGGATCACTCTTGATCAAGGTTTTGAAGTAAGCTTTTTCTAAGGCTGAGACAATCAACATTGTTCTCAAGAAAGTCAAAACTATTGACCCCTATACTATCTCTTTGATCTGCATAAATATATGTCATCCATCATCAGGAATATTTCCTGTTTTTAAAAAAAATAACTTATTTTAAACAGTAGCTATTACTGGTGCTGGATTCTCAGGTCAGTTGGATAAGGACAATGTTATTCAGGGCAGGTAATGTTTGGGAAGTTGTGCAGCTCTGAGTCTAAAGAAGGTCCACACACATGGTGAGAATGTGTTCTATTGTTTCAAAAAATTCCAGGGCTCCCAGAATATATTTTGAGAATCCATTTAAAGTCTCAGTATTCAACCTTTGCTACCAAAAATTTGTATTAGAAAAGTTATTTTGATCCAGGTAATGACTCAATTATTATTGACCTAATCGGCTTCAATATTATTATTGTCTTCCCACTAAATATTAAGATAGCATGTATCACTGTCACTGTCATTGTCACTGTCCTCCTGTTGTTCATCGATTTGCTCGAGCGGGCCCAGTAACGTCTCCATTGGAGACTTTGTTGTTACTGTGTTTTGCATATCAAATACATCATGGGTAGCTTGCCAGGCTCTGCCGTGGGGCGAGATACTCTTGGTAGCTTGCTGGGCTCTCCGAGAGGGGCGGAGGAATCGAACTCGGGTCAGCCATGTTGGCTGCGTGCAAGGCAAATGCCCTACCGCTGTGCTATCGCTCCAGCCCAGCATGTATCATAAGACATTAAATTCAAAACATGCAGAATATTCTATGCTAATCAATTATGAAAAAGCTGAACATCAGAACATTTTCAGATAATATTTATTGAGATTGCACTATGTCAATACCACCATCAGATAAATCATTGTTCTGTCTTATTCCAGGTCATTGACATTCATAACAAAGCCACTTGTCATTGGATTTTGCTATTGTTGTCCATGATCTGTAACAAAATCCCTAACATTCCTAAATCTTCACATATCATATATGCTCTTTGCCCAGAGGTTCTAATCTACATTAGAAGTAAGTAACTCTCTATTAGGATTATTAGGATTATTTGACTAGCATCTCTTAATCATTTTTTATATTTCAGCTTAAATTCCTCTTACGAGGTGCCATATTTTTATTACCCTAATGCATATTTGACATGTTTCCAATGAAATATTATATTTTTATTTCACATATTTTAAATTAGCATATTTAGAAGATTATATGGCAAAATATATAATAAAAGTGATTCTATTTTTCTATCTTCATGTATTCCCGCTATACCTTATTAGGAAGATATTTGGCTAGTTTATGGAGTTTCCAGATACTGGTAATTTCATGAAGATTCAAGGGAATGTGTCAGCTTCACTCAGGTAATGACTATTGAACAACGATTACAGAAACATTTCGGTATTACAGGCATTAATAACATGTTTACATGTATTTTAGATACTCATTAGGTTTGGGTTGCCTCATTTTATTGCTTTTCTCTCTCACTGAATTATCCTACCCAATGTAAAATGTTCTTGCTTTATTAATGATTTAAACTATAATATCTGGAGATGATTAAAGCATAATAAATTATTAATACTTGCACTTTAGCATTCTGAAAAACATTTTTGCTTTCTCATTCAAAGTACCTAGAATTACTGGCTTCCATTTGTGTTTGCAAAGTCTAGTCTTTCTATTCTCTGCAAAGGGACACTCTATTTAGTTAAGTACTTGAAAGAGCTTAAGTTCACTCTTTAATGGCCTAGAGGAGGGTCCTTTAGCAATCATTATGGTTCATCATGCATTTGACCTGACAGAAATGACTACACTTCCTTCTACCAAATATGGGAAATTAAGAATTTATTCATATTATAGCCATCGTGATGAAAAGTTAGGAATACAGTATGTAACATATTTTTATAAAGTTTTATATACTAAATTGGTGGTGAGTATTTTCAACAGGTACTTTTATCTAGTTGAGTGAATATAATTGTCCTCTCTATTTGAGCAAATCCGCCTGCAATTTGAAGGTTGAGTGGGAAAATATTTGAGTACGCCACTGACAGACTACAGCAGCTGCACAGGCAGTTTGTCCTCAAAATACACTGAAGTTTAATTTCCTTAAGTAAAAGAAATTGTCTCAGGGGAAAATGCACAGATAATTTTACTGCCACACATTAGTTTTTCAAATTCCACATTAATACAAATATATTTTATGTGAATTCATTTTAACAACTCTTTGGACTTTAACATATTTTTTCTTTTCTCGATGAGAAATATTTATTTTATGTTGAGTTTAGATATGATACAATATATACGGTATTTAGAATTCAAAACAGAATGTGATTTTTTTTGTAAAATATTTGCAGTCTTAGAAACATAAAGCATTCATCAGAGGGGTATTCATGTATTGATGAATCTATATTAGTATTCAGTATCTTATATGATAATTTCTTGTGTTGTCACAAATTAAAAGAAGCACATGTGAAGTGCTTATCATAAACAAGGTACATTTTAAAAAACTTAAAATATTATTGTGGCCAGTACTTTATACTGGTGAAGGGATGGGTGGTGAAACATTGTGTGACTGAAACTCAATCATGAATAAATTTGTAACTGTATATCTCATGGTGATTAAAAAATAAATATATAAATACACATTTTAAAAAGTAAGATAAAAATATCCGTTTAAATGTATATTTAAAAAACAAGAAATATATAAAAATAAGATAAATTTTATATATATAATATATGCATATATTAGTTTTTAAAATACCAGAAAGCTTTCCAACTCTTACTTTCTCCATGAAACTCATGGAGAATAATCAGCTTTTATACTAGTAAGTCACAAGGCACCAATATAACTCTGGCCTTAATGACTCTAAAGTGTGACCACATTTCTCTTTTTTACAGCATTCTTTTATTTTTGACCTGTATTGTTTCATTGTCACAGATACCAGCTCTCTTCTTCCAATAGAATATTTCAGATCTCCTCTTTTATCTTTAAAAAAAATTAGTGTCAGGTCACACAGGACAGTCTTCAGAGGGTGGCTCCCAGTGGTGCTCTGGAGATCACTTTGTTTGGGGTTTGAACTCAGGCCTCTGACATGCAAGGCATACACACTAACCATTTATGTTATCTTCCTGGCTGTGCCCTTATCTTTTCTATGACATACTTTCTAAATATATACCTTTTAGTCTTTTTTAACTTATGATTTACTTAACTAATAAATGAAAATAAACGTCTGTGTAATATATCACATATACGGAGTGCCCAAGTGGAACAATTCATAGACTTATTTTAGAAGCAATTTTCAAACAGGAATCAGGCTTTTAAGTTCGCGTTATAATTTTTACCTTGAAGAATATAGCATGAAAATAAATTGGCTATTGGCACTTTTATCGCCTCTCACTGATGAAAAGGAAATGTGATGTCACATATATAGTTTACTGTGAAAAACTGATGTTGAGAATTGAGTTAAAGTTCAAATATTAATAACTGCTAAGCACAATTCATTTTACCAACAAAAAGACTAAGAAAATTGTTGAAACTAATATAAACATGAGAAAGTGAACAAAAATCCTAATGTGACACTTCTATGCAGTGCTATAATATTCAGTGATTAAAACAGTGACCTATAGCCACATTCAACAAAATAGAAGGACCTTGGGAATTAAATCCCAAGTTAGGTGTTCTCAATATATCAGTTCGTATTAATACTCTTAAACAAACGGCAATAATCTATCATGATAGAATATAAATGATGCTTCTAGGTACATAATAAAGTCTCTAATCTGATTATTTTAGTTCTTATATGAGTTTATAAATCCTGTCAAATACCCTAAAGCTTCACTTTTAAAATACAGGCACAACCATTTTATACATGCCACTTTAAAAAACAAAATATATTTAAAAATCTAATAAGTGAACCAACAAAAAGCATTGTGGTAACTTTTCTTGATATCATAGTTTATGTTTGAGCAGCCAATTTTCATGATTTAAATGTATGTAATCAAAGCATTTCTATCAACAAAATACCATAACATCTTTCTATCTGTCCACTCGACTCATCTCCCCATGCATTTCCCCTCATCCTCTCAGATAATATCAGTTATGAAATCTGAATCAAAGGCTTTCTTTTCTGATGTTTTATTTGTTTGTCTTTATTGCTCGGCTTCTTAAAAAGTAGCAAATAAAATATAAAATGTGTGTATGGTAGAAAGATAAGACAGAATAAGCTTTGAAATTGTTTTAAAAATCCTTTGGAATTGTTTTAAATTTAAAAATCACAATCTTTGTTTGATATGTCTAAGAATCTGATAGATATCACACATTTTTCCTGGGTTTTTTTTTTTTTGCCCTAGATATGTGCTTTAAAAATTATAGAGCTGGGTTTTGACTTTAGAAAACTAGATTATAATTATAACCACATTTCTTTGCCTTGTTACTATTCCACAAACTTCGGATGCCTCCAGTTGATTTCCAGCAGCCTGTTTCATCTCTCATAGTTCTTTGCTTACAGTTAGAGATGTTACATGCTTGAAACTACAGTTGTAAAAAAGAGTTAGAATGTTTATCTAGCTCCTCTTATGCTGGTTATATCCATTTTATGTGCTACTATGCTCATAGTATAAAATTCCTATAACATGATTTGGAATCCACAGCCAGGACATTAATGCATAAACTCCTTCAAGTTAAAATCATGAAGCTAAATATGAGAAATCTCAAACTGCATCATCTAATACAAATGTAAAGTAAAGGCACTCCCGTTGATCGTCGATTTGCTCGAGCGGGCCCAGTAACGTCTCCATTGGAGACTTTGTTGTTACTGTGTCTGACATATCCAATATGTCACGGGGAGCTTGCCAGGCTCTGCCATGCGGGCGAGATACTCTTGGTAGCATGCCGGGCTCTCCGAGAGGGGTGGAAGAATCGAACTCAGGTTGGCCATATTGTCTGCGTGCAAGGCAAACACCTTACCCGCTATGCTATTGCTCCAGCCCCTAATACAAATGACTTAGTGGAATTGATTATGCATTGAGACCATGGGAATTTTACTGTTTCTTTGTAGTTTATCCTGCATCCATTGATTCATTTATCTATTCCTTCATGTTTTTTTTTTTATTCATTATCCCTGCTACATGACAACCCATGGTTACTGGGCCCGCTCAAGCAAATTTTTTTTTATCTTAGTGCCTTACATACCTTAAGTTTGTTGTCCATAAATTTGTAAAACTCATATCATTGAATAACTAATCTATGCCCATCCTCTATTCATTCACTGATCTACATAGTTCAGCATTTATCCTACCAAGCATATTTTTCAATAGATTGCAAATTAGATCATTAAAACAATAATGCATATTTAAGATAAAATATTTTCATTAAGTTTATAAACATAAAGTTTTAATCCTCTATAATAATTAAATACTTTAAAATCAAATCAAATACTTTTAAGTGATTTCTGAGTGTTTACATTTTTATCTCTTTTGAGTTTAATTATTGCTACTCATATTACTATGGTCAAATGGAAAAAATACCTCTGAAATTCAAGGAAAATACATAGATAATAAAGTTCTTAACATACCCCTCTATTAAAGAAAATTCTTCTGCTGCACAGATATTTTGATATATACATGGGCTTTTTGAATAACCAGCCTTGAAACTGTGTAAAAGAAATGCATAATATGATTTTGATATATTATATTTTTCATCTACTCATCTTTTTTTAGTAAAAACAAATCTAATTTAGTAGTTAAGACTACTTCTCTCTAATAGAACTTCTGTGACCCATATGTGCCCTACTTTCAGTTTTATCATATTACACTGTGGTTTCTTTTATAATTAGTCTTAAATATGTCTTGCAAACCCATTTCTCATATGTAGAAATGCATTTATCATGATAAGTGATAGAGCGCATTTTCTCAGAATGCTTATTGATATCCTTTTCTAAGAAAAGATGACATACTTCAATTTGCCACTGTGGATGGATCTGGAGAGCATGGTGTTCATTGAAGTTAGGTAGCCACAAGGTGTAGGGGAAAAGAAGAGATACATTGTGTTTCTCATTGTGGAATAAAGAAACACAGAAAGGGAAGAAAATATTTCTAAAGGATACAGTACTTGAAAATTGTTCTTACCACTATGGGGCCAGAGTGTGACTGGGTTGAGGATGAGGGTGTCATGGAGTCAATGGTTGAAGGAAATAGTCTCTGGTGAAGGGCTTGGGATGTCTATGCATGGAGCAATAACAAGACAGGAAACAATCTCTGCTTGGGATGTCTATGCATGAAGTCATAACATGAAAAGTATTGTGAATTCCAATGCCCCAAACAAAACAAAATAGATAATAGTTAAAAAAAAAAACACTTCAGATGTCGACTTTTTACCTAAGACTTGAGCATGCAGTAGTAGTTTTTGCTCTTGCCCTCACAAAATACCTCATCTAAAATCCATACCACATCAAAAACTGACAACATTGATAAAAGAAAGAGCAGTTCTATGAACATTTGCATAAGCAGTTCTATGAACATTTGCACAAAAACCACAAAGAGAAAAAAAAATTCCTGAAACTGCCAAGCATAATTGACTATAAATAATTTAAAGCTCACATATGAACTCACACTTTGATTGTTCACTTGATCACTTGATCACTTGACATCCAGTTACTCAACAATTTGCTTGAACAGGCCCCAGTAATGTCTCCATTCATCCCTGTTGCGTGCTAGTATCGCCCAATGGCATCTGCTCATTCTAGGAACACGAACAGCCTCAAACCTATTTTTCAGGGTCTTGAAAAAGTCTGACCATCTCATAGGCGGGCGGCCACGTGGTCTTTTGATATCCTGTGGAATCCAGTCAGTAATGGCTCTAGTCCAGCGGTCGTCTCCAAATCTCATTACGTGTCCAGCACATCTGATTTTCGACACCTTGGCAAACGAGACAGCGTCCCTCATTCTGGATCATCGACGAGGTCAGAACTCCAGATTCTTTCTCTCATTCAAGTGCAGCATGATATTCCAAGCATAGCTCTTTCAATTCCTCATTGGGAGATCCAAATAGCGTTCTTATCATATTTTCGTAAGGACCAGGTCTCTGAGGCATATATTAATTCAGGAAGAACAGTGGAATCGAAGAGGTGTGCCCAGAGCCAAAGGTTCCTCATCCTGTCCTCTCAGCTATTTCTTTAATGCTCTTGAAGGTGTTCCAAGACGCTCTCTTCCTCCTGCACAACTCAGGTGTCAGGTCATTCATCACGTTGACTTCTCTCTTTGAGGTCTTCTTTTATCACATCTTTGCACTGCTTTGTGAGCTCGGATGTTTGCTTGCGGTTGCCTGACGATTGTGCCAAGCCATGTTGGTGAATGAGCTCAAGAGTTTCCAAAGACAGGCGTCTTTTTGTGGCTATCTCTCTCTTGGCGTTCTTTGCACAATCATGGAGGTGCTGAACCAGTTTATAGTGTTGTCAATGACAGCGTCTTCCCATGTTGCCACAATAGTGCCAAAGAGCTCCCTTGGTGGTCGTTCTGTGAGTTCTCTTCTTAAACTTTGCAGCCCTTTCTCTCTGCTCTGTGAAATAGAATTTTGCATGAAGGAGACGGTGGTCTGATCCCATTTGGACTTTTGGGACAACAGCGACATCTGTCAGGCAAGATCATCAATTGAATGTGGTCAATTTCGTTGTGGAACAGTCCACCTGGAGATTCCCATGTTCAATGTTTAGATTCAGCCTTCTGGAATTGTGATTTAGCATGGATGGTCTTGATCAACATAATGAACTCAGTCTCTCACCCTGTTTGTCCCATTCTAGGCCATGGGTCCCGATGTGGAGTTCTTTTCTGTCCTATCTTGGCATTAAAATCACTGACAATGATCTTGTAGAAGGTGTGGTCTTCTTTATAGAACTTCTCCAGCTCCATGTAGAACTTCTCAACTTTTTCTTCATCATAATTGGATGTTGGTGCATAGACAACAAAGGTAGAAACTGCCAGCAGTGAGCCACATCTATTCAAGTGCAATCATCCGATTTGGGTTGTTAGGCATTCGAATGAATCAATGTTCATGGGCAAGTTCATGTTGACAAGAACACAGACACCTCCGACGCCTCTTTCGTTGCATGTTTCAAGGAACAGTTCTTCTCCAGTGTTGAAAATGGCATGATGTGATTGATGACTTCTTGTCTCGTCATAACAATGATGTCATACTTGATCTTTCGTGCTTGTATCATCAGGTCCTTGACGGATGCATCCAATGCCAGCCTGTGTGCATTGAAAGTACAGACAGTCATTTTTGTCCTTCTTTGTTTCAGCAGCCTAGTTCGGCCCTGAGATTTTATCAGCCTCTCCTTCCTCATCCTTATTAATGCTGCTGTATTGGTGGTTCTTTCAGGGTCAGGGGAATGAGATCCAGAGTATTAACTGGTTTTGGCATAATGAATATACTCCAAATAGCTTGCCGCACTCTGCCGTGTGGGCTGGACACTCTTGGTAGCTTGCCAGGATCTCCCAGAGGTATAGAGGCTTTTACGATGGCCTCTAATCATTCTTGCAGGTGTTCCCATGGTTCAAATCAGATTTGAAATCCATCAAACATTTGCAGTAATCTTGTATTAAGTGTTTTATGATGTGCCACGTGGCTGCATTGCGGTCCAGAAAACGTTCTGGAGCGTGGTGTCGGCTTGGTAGTGGAGGTAGTGGAGGTAGTAGAGGTTTGCCTGGCTGTTTGTAGCAGGCAGAGGATCTCTGTTCCTGGGTCCGTTGAGCCTGGAGTCAAAGATCACAGAGTTCCACTTCCCTGGTTTTGTGGGGCTTGACTTGTGCATGAGTCTCGGCCCGAGTGTCTGGAAAGTGGACACTTTGAATGTTAAGCCCGAGTGTCTGGAAAGTGGACACTTTGAATGTTAAAAAATTAAATACAATATTTCACAGTCTATGTAAAAAATAGGTGTTCAATATTAATTTCATTAGTCATTAGACCAGTGTTGAAATTGTTTAACTTCCTTTTTTTCCCATAGAGCTGGAGCCTTCTAAGCAGTGCTCAGAGGGCCTGTAGTCCCTGCCCACCAACCTATCTAGCATTACAATGTTATTCTTTGGATATCACATGTGATATAGGGGATCAAACTCTGATCTGCTGCATATAGAGCAAGCATCTTATCGTTATACTACTTCTCCCAGATAGCATTCTTTCACTGGTAGAAAAGTCTGCATTTGCATTTTCTCTGGAACATCTCTGTCTCTGCCTCTGTCTCTTTCCTCTTTGTCTTGGCGTGTGCATTATAGAAACAGATTGTTGGTACCTTATTTATCTTACTTACTTACTTACAGAAATTGTTTTTCTTATTTTTTTTAAACAAAGGTAGACAATGAACCTAGGACAAATGGCAGAAGTCAGAACTTGATGTTTTTCTGGCAAAGAGCTATACTTTGCTCCAGCCTGAGGACATGGTTCCCCACGACTTAAGGTCATTGCAGGCATACAGGTAAAGCAGGCCTCTACAGCTGAATATTTGTTTTAAGGGACAGTAGTAGCACCCCTTTGCACACTGCAGCTGTTTTTGATCGATTTTACCAGTACAAACCTCCCCAGACAGACTTTGGTTAGGTAGGAAGAAAATAGTACTCTGTTTTGAGGTTACTACCTCCCAGAATTTCGACTTCTCACTTCAACCTCATGTGGGGAGATGACCAGGAGACCTCCATCATTTAGGGAGATGTTCAGGACACTGAACAAAAATCAAGATTAAGTTACTTTAAAATAAATTCTCATTCCATTTTATTCCCATTTTTTTTCTAAACTCTCTACTAGAACTTCACGACCTCCATTAATTTATCATACATGTTGAAATTGATGCTGCAATTTCAGATTCGTATAAAGCTTAAAATGCTGCTGATAGAGATTGAGACTCCAGTATTTTTCCTTCTTAGCACAGTGCATACAATGATATAGGTTCTCAAAAATTGTTTGTTGATTTAGCAAGTTATTAAAAAATGAGACGTGTTTAGTGTCTGCATTTATTCTAAGCCGTAGTACTTTTTTAATTTAAATATATTACCATCCTGTCATTCATTCTCTTTTCCCCACCACAAGCTGCTTTCCTCAGTGACTCCTTTTTTACCTGTCATTTCCTACTGTTTCCTTTTTGTTCTTTTCTCCCACATTCACCAAAATACACTCAAGATACAATTACAAGGACTAGCATAGGTCTTCAGGTTCAAGAGGAGGTCACTCTATGGTTCCAGTGACACAACTCTCTCAGTTTTGCATACTTATCTGTGTCTTTCCACCAGTTTGGTTTGCATTCCATCCCTTGCTTTTCATATCTTCCTAACTAACTTTCTGAATTTAAGTTCATATCCAATTTTAATACTTGGATATGTTTCTGTTTTTATGCTATAGAGAATTTGATTTCTAGGAGAGTAACACATAAAAATCTGGGTAGAAGATAGCAAATACATCAAGTTCAGAATGTGTTGTCCTTGAAATACTTTCTAATGAAAATTCTGTTTTCTTAAAGACCATCACAAATTCACTTTTTAAAAAATTCAATCAGATTGATTTCAGCCGTTGCTAGTAATCACTCTACAGATATAAACAATAATAAATGACGTTGGAAATAATGAGTTGGCATAGTGGTTATAATTGGGTATATATAAGAGCTCTCATAGTTTCTTACTATGTTAATTGGCCATTGAGTTTCTGCTACAATTTAAGAATGAGTTCTTAAGTTGAGAATTCTAGTTTATCTTATAAAATGGACATAATACCCATTACTTAAATGTCATTTTCCATTTTAGAGCTATTTGTGAGATATCAAGCCCATGCACAATATAGCTATTTTGTTTTTAAATCTGTTTAATTGAAAACTGAAAATAAAGAGGTGGATTATATTATTTTATATGCATTTTTAAACTTACATTATCAATTAACACCAACTCTTTGTTAACAAGAACATAGCTGCCGGGTGTTTGATTCGTCTTCACTAAAAGCTTTTGTCAATTTGTGAAAAGTTTTTATTATTTAAACTGTAAGATATGTTAAAAAACTGAAATTGATGAACCATATATATTTTTCATGTATATTTGCTTTTTTAATTTAAATATACATTAATATTAATACACATAATATTGTTTAAATTAAACCACCATATTACCCCCTCTGCTATGTTTCAGGATCTGATTATTATTCTCAAAGGCAATTAGAAAATGTAGAGGAAAATCTCATGTTGCTATGATTAATTCAGGTTTTGTGCTTAGGGAGCCCAGCAAGCTAACAAGAGTATCTCACCCTCACAGCAAAGCCTGGCAAGCTACCTGTGATGTATTCAATATGCCAAACAGTAACAGCAAGTCTCACAATGGAGATGTTACTGGGCCCACTTGAACGAATTGATGAACAAGGGGAGGACAGCGCTACAGTGCTTGTGCTTAGGGATCACTCAATAATGGTGGTGTTTGGGAAGAACATATATGGTGCATAGAATCAAATCCAGGTCCACATCATGCAAGGCAAATGCTTTCTACTCAGTACTCTTTCTCTGGATCAAGATATGGTTGCTCTAATGACATGAGTTTTCCCATCTTTCAACCTTCAGATTTGTTGCAGACAAAGCTCTTTCTTATCCATCACCATGAATCTGATTTGACTGGCTCTTTAACAGCCAATGGAACCAGTTTCTCAAGGTAATAGAATCTGATAGATTTTACCAACGTGTTTAATAATCACATGTATATTTGTTTTCTCTACTAAAACAGTCATACAACTTTTTATTAGTACAAATAAAAAAAAACCTTAGTTCTCACACAAAGCTCTGTGGGAAATCACTAGTGAGTCTGATGTTCTGCAAATTTGGCAACAGTTCACTTTCATTTGGGTAACCTTTAATACAATAAATAAAAGTGATACTCTAAGGACCATGAAATTCTGAGATCAAACTCAGGACCTCATACGTTTTAGATATTTCTTCCACCACTTGAAATTCCTTCTAACATGGCACTACACCTTTGAATAAAGCAGATCATACTCCTTTGCAAACATATATTACTACTAAAATGGAAAGTATATCAAAATGTCAAGATTGAATTTTTCTAAGGACCAAGTTATTGCTTAGTATGTGCTAGCTTTTAAAATGTTGACGTTCTGTTTTAAAAACAAGTTTGGAGGTCTTAGATACACAACTGCACCCAGTCACGGAAACATGAAAAAAATCTCCTAAACACAGACACATTTTTATATTACACTTTAGAACTCTAGAAATTATACAAACCCTATAAAATGCCCCCGCCCAGGGCCGTGGGACAGTAACAAAGTTATCTGCCTCAATTCAGAATTCACATAATTACAGTACATAATATTTCAGTTTGTTTTTCAAATGCAATAAAACCAGAGGGCCAACGTACAAGAAATTAGAATACATTGAATGAATTTACACATTTAAGAATATTTAAATACTGTTTAATTTTTTTTAAAGAATTTGTTACAGAACACCTAAGACTTCCAAGCTTCTCTGTGTTGCCAAAAAAAAACCAAAAACGAACTGTGACCAAAAAGAAACACAAGGGACGAAATGGGCCAGAGGTGCTGGGGGTCCCTGCCCTGGGCTGGCCGGGCGGTGCCAGAGACGGGAGATGACAGACGTTCTAATGGACAGGAGACGAATGACCAGCAATTTTTAGTAACTAATTTCCCAGATTTTTAGAAAAAGTCTGTTAATTTAAATATAGTGTTTCACAGAACAAAACAAAGGATCTACATCCAAAGGTTTGCAAATCTAAAAACCTCTGAAACAAACAGGATACTTTCACGGTGGTTCTGGGGAGACTGCCCTGCCTCTGCCTAACTGCTCCTGGCTGTGGGTCTGCGCCTGCCTGAGGCTCTGCCCGTAGAAGGTGACCTGGGCCGGTAGTATTCGGCCCGGCCAGGCTGTAGTCCAGCGGGGAGCTGGCCGGGGGCGCTGCGCTGGACGCGTGACTATTCTCTCAGAAGTATAAATACTGTTATTTTTAAAATTAAGAAGAAATTCGATATAATTTTTACAAACACTGTGGAACATTATACCGTATACAAATGTAGTAACTATTTTTCAATTCCAAGGTGTTTTTTTCTTTTAAATATTGTAATATTTGTCAGATTAACTACATGAATAAATAAATCTAGTATCAACCACATTATGGATTAAATTATTTTGATTTAAGAAAAGGGATAATATGATTTCCAATGTTTACTGCAGTATGTATCTTGTACAGATAACCTGTATTTTTAAAGAAAACGGAATTGAAGCTATTTTTTTCTTGCATTTTTAATTGACCCGAGGGACATTCCATTTGAAATGTGCTGAAGTCATGGATTCTCAGTTTTTTTCTCCTGTTTTCTTTATAATGCTTGAAATGTCTAACTATTAAAAAAAAGAATTAGAAAATGTTATACATGTTGTTTTAAAAAGATGTTCTTTTTATTTGACTAACAATTCTTTTACACTTTATATAATAAAATTCCCACAAGGTATCTTATGAGGAAAGTAAAAAAAAAATGTTGACGTCCAAATTCATTAAAGTAAGATGGATTCAAGCATAAGAAACAACAAAAAATAAATAATATGAGTGGGTCAACCCTAATTTTCCCACCATATTTATGTATTATTAACTTCTAAACATTTTTTGCACTACTAATAAGAAAATGTGGAGGTAATTAAATGCTTGATGTTACCGCAAATCTCATGTTAAAATGTCATTAGTAATAATAAATCACATTATTGAATGTATAGCTAGAGAAAATATTTACAAAAATTTAGCTTAATGACAGTTCATATCCCATTATTAATTCTTTGAAGACTAGATAATTTATGGCATTATTTCTTTATTTTTGTAGTTCCTGTTATCCCAATAACAGACAGCTTTACAAACAATCCTTTGTTCACATTATTGATCAGAAAAGATCAAGTGAAATATTTATTGAGTACAAACTCTGTACTCTCCACAGTGTTATATTATTCTTTTGAAATGTCCTTCAAAATTATATAGCAATTTATAATCTTTCAGCAGTATATAGGTGATGTTTATTACTCTGGTAGACAAATGCTAAACTTGATTTTTTTAATTTTATTTTTTGCTTTTTGGGTTACACCCAGCAATGCCCAGGTACTACTCCTGGCTCTGCACTCAAGAATTACACCTGGCAGTGCTTGGAGGACCATATGGGATGCTGAGGATGGAACCTGGATCAGCTGTATGCAAGCCCTCTTCACTGGACTATGGTTCTGGCCCTTAAACTTGATATTTTTTAAACATTTTCCATTCCACATATTTTTGAACCATTATATTCTTTTATTTCCAAAATTTCTAGGGCATAAAATTCTGCTTACCTCAATTGTCATTATTAAGGAGTGTGTGTGTTATTTGTTTTATTATTTAGTTATTGCAATTCTTAGATCCCATGTAAGTTTGGAGTAGTAGTTTTTGTGGAACAAACTAAAAATGAATCTAAAATAATAAGAACCCAGGTGTTCCCAAAAAGCAAAAAGAAAGAAAGAAGAAAGAAATATAGCCACACGTAAATGGCTAATTTTGATCTTTGATGAGATCAAAGAACACTCAAGGGGAATGAATGGTGCTGTGAAAACAGAATATCAATAAAAAATACTAAATTGAAAAAAATAAATAAAATAATAAGAACCCTATAAATGAACAAAGTTCTGGTAGGATAAAGAATATTTACAGAAGATGGAGAAAGTATCCAAAATTTAGTAAAATGTATCTTTATAAGGAAAAGAATGAGTGATATATTATTCAGTTAAGACAAATTCACAATTTCCCCACCATGTCACATCCAAAAATCATTTGAACTTTATATCTCAGTTTGCATAAACTGAGATCAAGATCAAATAATAAGTAGACAAAGGTCACCCTGCTTAAAGTAAGTTATATTTTGAGGGCAGATTTGAAACAAAGTGTTTCTGACTTAAAAATAAGCCTAGTTCCTTTACTTCCTACTATCAGAAAGTAGGTAATAGCTATTCTTGACCTCTGAAAGCTCAAACTGAGGAAGACTACTTTAGAAAATCGGGAAATTTCTAATAGTCTACAGAGATTGAATCATAGTCTAACGTATATCAGTTTACATCACACACACAATCAGCATTTTAGCATTTTATGCAAGGTGCTTTGGTTTTGATTTGTTGATTTCTGTTACTTTCTATGGCAACAAAGTTTGTGAAGCATCTGTGTTTTACATTATGCTGTTGCTTGTTCAATTGTGTATTGAGTAACTGTACAAAGTATAATATATGATAACGATTCTTGGAATATAACAGAAGAATGATTCCTGGAACATAATATATCTAACATTCTGTCAAAATCACTTAAAAAATAAGTATTCCTGAACAAAATAAATTACACATACACACACAGGCACACAAGTGCAGACACGTACACATATTTATATATATACACACACACAGATCTTTCTTTTTATTTATTTTTGAGTCAAACCTACTCAGAGATAACTGTGGCTTTCTGCTTGTGAGTAATAGAAACTATTCTTGGGGTGGTGGAATACCAACTCTGAGAAAAGTATTTTAATTTCCTCACGAAAGGCATGGATTCCAGTTCTTGGAGCAATCTTCCTGGATTTTAATTTAATTAATTTAATTAATTTAATTATTTTTTTTTGCTTTTTGGGTCACACCTGCAATGTTCAGGGGTTACTCCTGGCTCTGTACTCAGGAATTACTCCTGGCAGTGCTCAGCGGACCATATGGGATGCTGGGAATGGAACCCGGGTTGGCTGCGTGCAAGGCAAATGCCCTATGCGCTGTGCTATCACTCCAGCCCCATAATTTATTTTAGTTTATTTTATTTAAAGTCACTGAATATTCCTATAATGCTCAAGAAATACTCTCAGCTTCATGTTAGAGGAACACGTTTCAAGTGCGTGTGTGTGTGTGTGTATGTGAGTGTGTTTGTGTGTGTGTGTGTGTTTCAGTGTTTCCAGGAATTGAACCCAGGGCCTCATACCTCTAACAATTGACCATTGATTCCATAAAATTACACCCTCAGTCCCCCATCTACCTCCACTCAATATGTACATACAACCCAACATTATAGTAAGATAGCTTTTTCTCCATTTCATATATCAGATAACTGAGGTTGAGAATGATAAAGTGTCACAGAGATGATGAATGAAGAAAGCAGATTCTTTGCAGTAACTTCTACTGAGTTTTACATTTTTAAGTTAATTTGAAAGTTTTCCCAAAGATGAACATAAAGTTAGTACAATGCATAACATCTAACTCAAACTGAAACTTCTTATCTCAGCCTTTGAGGCTATAACTCCAAGATAAAGTTGTCACCTGAAAGGTTTCTTCTGAGGACTCAAAACAGTAATCCATTCCTGACCCTTTTGATACTTCATTGACAATGTTTGAAATTTCTTGGCTTGTACAAACATCACCTAATTTCTACCTTCATTTCAACAAGAGGGTTTTTCCTGTGCTCTTGTATTTTTGTTCTCAGAGATCCCCATTTCTTTAATGACCTCAGTCATAGAGTATAAAAGGCCACTTAATGATGCTTTATTGATTAATTATACATTAAACAACACAATATCCAGATAAAGTTATATCTTTGGTGATAGGTCCTCATACAAATTTTGGGAGGGCATAAATCAATGAGAACAGGTTAACTAGAAATTTTAATGCAACACTCCAAAGAGTTGTTCCAATTTCTCAGGTCCAGAAGGACATACATAATTGTGTGTTTTCATTTTAGCACTGAGTCTGAAATCTTCTGTAAGAATACTTAATGGGGTTGTTTGAGTCCCATGTTACTTCACAAAAGTATAATGAGAACATTTCTTCAGATATAATGGGAATATTTATTTTCATGATGTGTCACTAGCTTATAATAAATTTGGTTAAGTGTTTGTATCAAGAGCATTATTTAGCTGCTATCACATAACATAAATAGATAAGTTTTAACGCACACTATTTCCCTTTGCACAAAAATATTTTTCTTAATATGTGTAGATTAAAGAAGAAAGAAAACACATCAAATGTATGAATTACAGTTAATTTTGATTTAGTTTGTGTTACCAGCAATTCGATGCAGAATTGAATAACTATCATCAAAGTTCATTTTACTAATTCTAAATAATTTCTGAGTCTTGGCCGCTGATGGGATTACACAGCGCCAGGGGGCCAGGTGGTGGGTGTGTAATCCCATCAGCGGCCAAGACTCAGAGACTATAAAATCCAGATCCCGGACGAGAACAGTGCAGTCTTCTGCCCCGCGCCTGGGTGTTCCTTCCCGGAGCCCCTTGGAGGGGAGCGGGTTGAGCTTTCCTCCCCGCCCTGACCAGGGCTCTGGCAGCCGAAGACCTCCAGGACCAGCCACCACCATGCTGAGACCACTCTCCGCACACCTGAAGGTACTGGCAGAGGGACAAAGCCACGCGGGTTCCGGGGCCGAGACCTCCAAGCCTACTCGAATTGGAGTCGAGCATCTTCCACCCAGATCCTCCAAATTCCAGTAGGCGGGGGTCACACCCACCACCTGGCCCCCTGGCGCCGTGTAATCCCATCAGCGGCCAAGACTCAGAGACTAACTTTTTTTTATGACATCTTATTGTCTCATTC
Source organism: Sorex fumeus (assembly GCF_029834395.1). Classification (NCBI taxonomy): domain Eukaryota; kingdom Metazoa; phylum Chordata; class Mammalia; order Eulipotyphla; family Soricidae; genus Sorex; species Sorex fumeus. Next base: position 30,224,841 of record NW_026606064.1, read on the forward strand.
CTACTTTGGACAAACTTGCAGGCTATCGAATGTAGCCTGCCCACAGGGCAGAGTCTGGCAAACTCCCCGTGGCGTACCAAATATGCCAAATACCAGTAACAATGATGGGTCTCATTCTCCTAAATAGCCTTGAATATAATCTCAGGGCTAGGATGAAAGAGACGTTACTGGGGCCTGCTCGAGGCAATCGACGAATAACAGGATGATGAAATGATGAAAAAATGAAAAAAATAATTTCTAGATAATATAAGCATCAGTAATGATACACCTAGTAGCTTTGATATGACCCATCTTTATACAAGATTTTTCTTCTTCTCCTTATTTTTTGCAAATCACTACTTTGATTTTATTCTGAAAAGTCTACCATAAGAAAAAAACAGGTAGTAGAATATGTGAGCAATTGTATAATAAATCTTCTGTTTCTTTATAATATTCCGAGTATAATAAATAGTATTGTAATTATAATAATTTTATAGTATGTAAGGTGATTATTAAAAGTATTCCCAATTCCTGGTAAGGAAACTAAAGCAGAGTACATTCAAGTAATTACCTCATACACTCATATTAAGTACATTTTAAAAATCATAATTTTTACTCCTAGATCTGTTCACTTAACCACTGAAATACACCATTATTTACTTGTACCAAGAATAAATTTTGTTAACTCTATTTAAATCATTAATTGTAATTCAATTAGTGTGAATTCAACTTAGAAAATGTAATCACCCTAGACTTTTAAAGGAAAAATAGAAGAGTATATTTTTAAAGAAATTTTTATTGAGCATCAACTCTGTTCCAGACCTTGTACTAAAACTGAGTTGATAATACGAATGAGGAAGATATCAGATTCTCTCATCAGATAGTTATGCTTTAGATTCCATCTGAGCTTGCAGGAAGACTATATGGGTCTTGGACAGTGGAAAACAGTTTAAAGGAAGACGGGGAAAGCAAACACATGGTAAATTAATATTCCTCATGTTATGCAGAGATAACAGAATACCATCTGAAAAAATAGGTAGTGCTAATTTCCTTCTATTCTATTTAGTGCAGCTTGGAAAAAGTTATTGTTTCTATTGTTTCTTGGTTATTGGACCACAATTGGTAGTGTTCAGGGTTTACTCCTGACTGAGTCCTCAGAGGTCACTTCTAGCATGACCCAGGGGACCATACGAGGGGGGCAAAGGATCTAACTTGGGTTAACTAAGTGTAAGATTAGCAACCTTCATGCTATACTACTGCTCTGCACCAGAAATAGTGATTGAAAGCTAAACTTATTCTTGACCTCTGCATATCTTTTCTTTTATATTGTTTTATATTCAAACATATGAATATAACGAATGAATGCTTCACTCATTTTATGCCCCAAATAGTATTATCTGTATAAACACACATAATATTCGTACATAAACTACAGTGATCCATGCTCTTTTGAAGTAAAGAGATGCATGATGATGATGATGATGATGATGATGATGATGATGATGACAATGATTTTATTTTCATTTGCTTTGGACCATCACCAAAACTGGCCATAAACAGGCTTGTTTCTGGCTCTTAGTTCATAGAAAATAAGTTACTATAATTGAGGAATTATTTTAGAAAACTTTTGCAAAAGAAAATATTGGTCAATATTCACTTTTTTTTTCTTTTTTATTAGTGAAACGACATGAGGTACAGTTGTAGATTTACAAATTTTTGTGCTTGGATCTCGGTCATACCACGATCAAATACCCATCCCTCCACCAGTGCCCATTTTCCACCACCAGGATAATATCCCTCCCCCCCATCCTCCCATCCCCCCATCCCCCCCTGCCACTGTGGCAGGGCATTCCCCCCTGTTCTCTCTCTCCTCCTGGGCGCTGTGATCAGCCAAAGAGGCATTGAGTGGCGAACATGTTCAGTCCAGTCTACTTTCAACCTGCATCTCCCCTCCTGGGAGGATCCTCCAAACACCCTCCACTTGGTGTTCCCCTTTCTATCTGAATTGTCTCTTTCTGACTCATTTCGCTTAGCATGATACTTTCCATATTGTACCACTTGTATGTAAAGTTCATGACTTCATCTTTTCTTTTTTTTTCTCCCTTTATTTTATTTTATTTTTTTTAAAGTTGTAGATTTACAATTTTTTGTGCTTTGGTTTCAATTATACAATGATCAGATACCCATCCCTCCACCAGTGCCCATTTTCCACCACCATGGATAATGTCCCTCCCACCCCCATCCCCCCATCCCCCCTGTCTCTGTGGCAGGGCAATCCCCTGTGTTCTCTCTCTCCTTTTGGGTGTTGTGGTCTGCAAAAGAGGCATTGAGTGGCAAACATGTTCAGTCCATAGTCTACTTTCGACATGCATCTCCCCTCCTGGGAGGATCCTCCAAACATCCTTTATTTGGTGCTCCCTTCTCTATCTGAACAGCCCTTTCCTCTAGGATACCCGGCTGGCCTCTAAGTTATGGAGTAATCCTCCTGGTGCTGATCTCAGCTATTCTTGGGTATTAATCTCATACTTTGTTACTTTATATCCCCCAGATGAATGCAATCTTTCTATGTCTATCCCTCTCTTTCTGACTCATTTCGCTTAGCATGATACTTTCCATATTGTACCACTTGTGTGTAAATTTCATGACTTCATCTTTTCTAAGAGCCACATAGTACTCCATTGTGTAGATGTACCAAAGTTTTTTTAACCAGTCATCTGTTCTTGGGCATTCAGGTCTCTTCCAGTTTCTGGCTATTGTAAAGAGTGCTGCAATGAATAAACAAGTGCAGATGTCACTTCGGCTACACGTTTTTGCCTCTCTGGGATATATTCCCAGGAGTGGTATCGCTGGGTCAAATGGGAGCTCAATTTCTAATTTTTTTTGAGGAACGTCCATACTGTTTTCCAGAAGGGCTGAACCAGTGGACATTCCCACCAACAGTGAAGGAGTGTCCCTTTCTCGCCACATCCGCGCCAGCAACGGTTGCTTTTGTTGTTTTGAATGTGGGCCAGTCTCTGAGGTGTGAGATGGTATCTCATTGTGGTTTTGATCTGCATCTCCCTGATGATTAATGATGTAGAGCATTTTCTCATGTGCTTTTTTGCCATTCGGATTTCTTCTTTGAGAAAGTTTCTGTTCATTTCATTCCCCCATTTTTTGATGGGGTTGGATGTTTTCTTCTTGTGGAGTTCAACCAGTATTTTGTATATCCTTGATATCAATCCCTTGTCAGATGTGTATTCGGCGAATATTCTTTCCCATTCTGTAGGCTGTCTTTGTATTTTGGTCACTGTTTCTTTGGAGGTACAGAAGCTTCTTAGTTTAAGATAGTCCCATTTATCTATCTCTGTTTTCACTTGCTCAGCCAGTGGCGTGTCATCTTTGAACATACCATTAGCCTCAATGTCATGGAGGGTTTTGCCAACTTTGTCTTCAATGTATCTTATGGTTTCTGGTCTGATGTTGAGGTCTTTAATCCATTTTGATCTTACCTTTGTACATGGTGTTAGGCAGAGTTCTGAGCCCATTTTTTTGCATGTAGCCGTCCAGTGATGCCAGCACAATTTGTTAAAGAGGCTTTCCTTACTCCACTTCACATTTCTTGCACCTTTATCAAAGATTAGATGATCATATGATTGGGGGGTGATGTCAGTGTATTCAACTCTGTTCCATTGGTCTGCAGTTCTGCCTTTGTTCCAGTACCATGCTGTTTTGATTATTACCGCTTTGTAGTAAAGTTTGAAGTTCGGGAGGTTGATTCCTCCCATTTTCTTTTTCCCCAGAATTGCATTAGCTATTCGTGGGGGTTTATTGTTCCATATAAATTTCAGGAGTGTTTTCTCCATTTCTTTGAAGAACGTCATGGGTATCCTTATAGGGATTACATTGAATTTGTACAGTGCTTTCGGTAGTATTGCCATTTTGACAATGTTCAGTCTTCCGACCCATGAGCAGGGGATGTCTTTCCATTTCCTCTTGTCCTCTTTTATTTCCTGAAGTAGCGTTTTGTAGTTTTCTTTGTACAGGTCCTTTACTTCCTTAGTTAGGCTGATTCCTAGGTACTTGATTTTCTGGGGCACAATTGTGAACGGGATTGATTTTTTCATGTAGCTTTCCTCTCTCTCACTGTTTGCATATAGGAAAGCCATGGACTTTTGGGTATTGATTTTATAACCTGCAACTTTACTATACAAATCTATTGTTTCTAGGAGTTTTTTGGTGGAGGTTATTGGGTTCTCTAAGTATAGTATCATATCATCTGCGAATAGTGAGAGCTTTATTTCTTCCTTTCCTACCTGAATGCCCTTAATGTTTTTTCTTGCCTAATTGCTATTGCAAGTACTTCCAGTACTATATTGAACAGCAGTGGAGAGAGTGGGCATCCTTGTCTCGTCCCTGATCTTAGAGGGAAGGCTCTCAGTTTTTCCCCACTGAGGATGATGCTTGCTGTAGGCTTGTGGTAGATGGCTTTAACTATGTTGAGGAAAGTCCCCTCTATGCCCATTTTGGCTAGGGTTTTCATCATAAAGGGGTGCTGGATCTTGTCAAATGCTTTCTCTGCATCGATTGATATGATCATATGCTTTTTATCTTTTCTTTTGTTGATATGATGGATTATGTTGATTGATTTCCGAATGTTGAACCATCCTTGCATCCCTGGGATGAATCCTACTTGGTCATGGTGTATGATCTTTTTGATGAGTAGTTGGATTCTATTTGCTAGTAGTTTGTTGAGGATCTTTGCATCTGTGTTCATCAGGGATATCGGCCTGTAGTTCTCTTTCTTTGTGTTATCTCTGTCTGCTTTTGGTATCAGTGTGACATTTGCTTCATAGAAACTGTTCGGAAGTGTGTTTGATATTTCAATTTCATGGAAAAGCTTAAAGAGGATTGGGAGTAAGTCTTCTTTAAAGATTTGGAAGAATTCACTGGTGAATCCATCCGGGCCAGGGCTTTTGTGCTTGGGGAGACTTTTTATTACCATTTCAATTTCCTTGATGGTGATAGGTCTGTTCAGGTATTCCAGGTCTTCTTGGTTCAGCCTTGGGAGTCTGTAGGAGTCTAGGAATTTATCCATTTCCTCGAGGTTTTGATGTTCTGTGGCATAAAGCTTTTCAATGTACTCCCTGAGTATCCTTTGAATTTCTGTAGTTTCTGTTGTAATGACCCCCTTTTCATTTCTGATTCAGTTTATTAGGGTTTTCTCTCTCCCTTTCTTTGTGAGTTTTGCTAGGGGCTTATCGATTTTGTTAATTTTCTCAAAGAACCAGCTCTTGGTTTCATTGATCTTTCGGATTGTTTTCTGGGTTTCCATCTCGTTAATCTCTGCTCTGAGTTTTATTATTTCCTTCCTCCTGTTAGGGTTGCGCTCCTTTTGTTGGTCCTTCTCCAAGTTCTTAAGCTGTGAGGTTAGTTTATTTATGTGGGCTCGCTCCTCCTTCCTGAGGAATGCTTGTAGAGCTATAAACTTTCCTCTTAAGACTGCTTTTGCTGTGTCCCATAGGTTTTGGTAACTCGTGTCCTCATTTTCATTCGTTTCGAGGAATCTTTTGATTTCCTCTTTAATTTCCTGTCTAAGCCACTCGTTGTTTAATAGCGCACTGTTTAATTTCCATGTGTTTAATTTAGTTTTCTTTTTTTGTGTGTGATTTACTTCTAATTTCAGCGCATTATGGTCTGAGAAGATTGTTCATATAATCTCTATCTTCTTAATTTTATGGAGGCATGTTTTGTGGCTCAGCATGTGGTCTATCTTGGAGAATGTTCCATGTACGCTTGAGAAGAATGTGTATTGAGCTTTTTGTGGATGAAGTGTCCTGTATATATCTACTAAGCCCCTTTCTTCCATTGTTTCCCTCAGATGAAGTATGTCCTTGCTAAGCTTGAGTCTGGTTGATCTATCAAGAGGTGACAAAGCGGTGTTGAGATCTCCCACTAGTATTGTGTTGGTATCGATGTCTTTTTCCAAATCTATGAGTAATTGTTTTAAGTACTTTGCTGGTCTCTCATTAGGTGCATATACGTTTATTATTGTAAGTTCTTCCTGTTGTACAGATCCTTTGGTCAATAGGAAATGGCCTTCACTGTCTCTTATGACCTTCTTCATTCTGAAATCGATGTGGTCTGATATTAGAATAGCTACCCCAGCTTTTTACTGGGAGCTGTTTGCCTGTAGGATTGTTTTCCAGCCTTTGACTCTGAGTCTGTGTTTGCTTTGACTATTGAGATGTGTTTCTTGCAGGCAGCAGAATGTTGGGTTCAATTTTCTAATCCATCCTGCCACTCTATGTCTTTTAATTGGTGCGTTTAGCCCATTGACATTGAGAGAGATTATTGTTATGGGATTTTGTCCCATTGTTCTGTTGAAATTTGGTGTATTTGAGAGGTCTGTCTTGCCTTAAAGTAGCCCATTTAGTTGTACTTGTAACCATGGTTTTGAGTCTATGAAGTTCCTGAGCTGTTGTTTTTCCGTGAAACTGTGTGTTGTTCCTTCTATTATGAATGAGAGTCTCGCTGGGTAAAGTATTTTTGGAGAAGCATTTATTTCATTGAGTTTTTTCACTATGTCCCACCACTGTTTTCGGTCCCTGCGGGTTTCATCAGAAAAATCAGCAGTGAATTTTAAGGATGCTCCTTTGTAAGAGATTTCTTTCTTCGATCTTGCTGCTTTCAGAATTTTGTCTCTGTCTAAAGTTTTGGTCATTTTGATCAGGATGTGTCTTGGGGTATTTTTATTCGGATTTCTTCTAGCCGGTACCCTTCGGGCCTCCTGGATGTGGTCACAAGTTTTCTTCAGCTCTGGACACGCTATAGCAATGATTTCTTTGACAGTTTCTTCTTCATCAAGGTTTTCTTCCCGTCCCTCTGGGACTCCAATAATTCTTATGTTACCCCTGTTGGCTTCATCACGATCTTCTCTTGCCATCTGTTCTCGAACTGTGAGTCTCTTTTCCATTTTCTGCTCTTTTCTGACAAGACTCTGACAATCCCAGGCCACTCCCTCCCAGGATCCTGGGATCCGCGCTGTTCTCTGGCTGGGCTCGCTCGGCGGGCCGCGCGTCAAGGTTCAGGGGCGGGGCTCCGCTCGGGTCCTCCAACCCACCTGGATGGGAGGGGCCGGTGTGCTGCCGGGCGCGCTGCTCCGGATCTGGACGCGTGCTGGGGCTTGGGGTCGCTGGGGGTCCGCGCTCTCCTCCCTCCCTTCTCCGGCTGCGCTTGCTCGGCGGGCCGCGCGTCCGGGTTCATATTCACTTTTTTTTTAACTGTGTGCAACTTTATTTGTAAAAGAAATATTTTAAAAAGTAAAATAGTTTTCTAGATTTAAACTGATTAAGCAGGTATGAAAAAGAATTAATATATGTTATCTGAATTCTGAAACTGTAAATAACTACTATTGATAAAAACATGAACATATTTATCAAAATTCTGTAGAAAAAGAATTTTAATTTTAGAAAAACGACTTTTAAAAGAAGCTAGCACAATTTTTATTATACTCTAACCCAATCTTATGTGCAGATTTTATGGGAATTAAAAGTTTTACATAAATAGTAACATTTAACTTACAGCATATATGTGCTGAAAATGTATATAAACTCTGGAAAGGATATTCACCCAATACCCTCCCTACCTAGGAGCTTATAAATGTTTTAGAAATGAAAGTATCTATTTCATTCTGACTCAATTGGTACATAAATAAAATCAAACTAATGAATATAATAATTATTTGATGACTGGGATATGTATAACTTTAGGTGATATTTTGCAACCTTCATTGCTCATCTAATCAGGAGAAATTTTCCTTGTATTCATGCTTAATTTATTTTCTTTCAGCAACAGAGTTGCTGCTGAAGTGATAGAGTCCTTGCCTTGCATTTGTGCGGCACTGAGTTTGATTTTTGATTCTAGGTGCTGTGTGGCTTTGGGGATGCCTTGGGTGTGGACCTGACAACAGAAGTTGTGCTCTCCACAGTAGCACTTCAATGTAGAGTTTTATATTTGCTCATTTATTTAGCCCAGTGAGGAAGAAACCAAGACCAACCAAACAAACAAAAAACTTTTTATAAATTACCAAAATGAGAACCCATAGAATGGAAGAAAATGTTTACTACTAATCTGACAAAGGGTAAATATCTAAGATATATGAAATACTAGTTAAACTTTTGAAACAACAACAACAACAACAACAAAGAAAACTTCTGTCAAAACTGGAGAGTAGAGATAGCAGGTATTTTCTTAATGAAGACAGACAGATGTGCAATAGACATGTATAAACAAACAAACAAAAACAGCTCTTCATCACCTATCATAGAGAAAATGCAAATAATAGCAATGGGATATAACTTCATAGTAGTGAGACTGACACACATCAAAAAGAACACAAATAACCAATGCTGGTGGTGATGTCTGAATAAGGAAACCCTCATTCACATCTATAGCCACGTTAAAATGCTATGCTGGTAGAAATATCAAATGGCTCAACTATTTTGGAAAGCAATATAAGTACTTCTCAAAGTAAGAATTGTTTCCTTGCAATTTAAGTTTTGTTCAGATACCCCAAGTGCCCTGAAACTCTATTCTATAAAGATATTTGTTTGTACAACATTTCACATAATAGCCAAAATATGGAAATATGAGTGTGCAATAACAGATGACTTGATAAAGACACACACACAGACACACACACACATACACACACACATAGACACACACACAAATGCTGCTCCACTATAAGGGTGGAGGAGAAATCTTGCAATTTGGCTCTGTGTGGATGGAGGAACAATCAGGAACATTCAGGGTACATTCATGTCCTCGGGAATGAAATCTGATAGTGCTCAGGGCACCATATTTTGTACCAGGCATCAATTTAGGGATCAAACTGGTAACTTTATAACCTAACCTTTGCACAACAGCGTTTCATCAGCCATACAAACTAAAATATCACTGGCACATAGCATGTATCCATGGCACTCAACATTTAGACATGTCAGGTTATTGCACTTAACAAGTCATGCAGCACCTTTAACATATCACAATTATATACCATTATTGATTTCACCTATACTTACTGAAACTATTCTCAGACACTTAAAATAAAAATGAAAAGTAAAGGTAAAGGCCCTCCCGTTGATCGTCGATTTGCTCGAGCGGGCCCAGTAACGTCTCCATTGGAGACTTTGTTGTTACTGTGTTTGGCATATCGAATACTCTCGGTAGCTTGCCGGGGTCTCCAAGAGGGGCGGAGGAATCGAACTCGGGTCGGCCATGTTGGCCGCTTGTAAGGCGAACGCCCTACCGCTGTGCTATCTGTAAATTAAGCTAAATAAAAAATTGATGAACTAAAATAAATGCACAGCAGAGTTCTGAAATAAAAAAGTTAATTTATATAAATGAGTAAGTATATATTGATAATAAATTAGGTAGGAGTTATCTTTTAGGAGTTATCTTTTTAGGAGTTATCTTTTGTGAATATTTTGTTCATAATTGCAATTATTTTAGTACTGTCACAATTAGAGTGTGTGTCTGGGACTTTCAGAACTACTGAAGTCTGCAGAATCTTCATAGTGTGGCTATGTTGCCAACATCTTTTCTGCAGGTATCAAGTTGAACCAGAAACCCACTTGATCTGCACAGACAGGGGTTTAGTCCCTGTCACCTAGATTCGGGGGTAGTGTTGTGTTTTAGAATGAGGTAAGGTTATGATTGTTACAGGAAGAATTCATTTCCAACCCCCTTTTGGAGTAAGATTCTCGCTTCATCACACACAAAAAAATGTAAAGAGAAACAAATACTAGTCACATTTTTTAAGTGCAGTTCAAGTTCAAGGAATAATAAGGGCCTTTAAAAAAAAGAAGAGACATAAAGCAAAATACATGAAAAGAAATTAGTACACACCCAATAACGTAGAATAGGCATCTCCAGGATGGAGTATTCTGAGTTCTTTGTGTAGTTTAATTGTATAGTTGGCTTTTTTCCCCCTTTTCTTTTTCCTTGAAGCTACTTCAGCCTGGGCCCTCTTTGAAGACTAAAAAGTAAACAAAATTTCTAGTCTCTTCTTTCTCACAGATTTATCAGGGCATTGTCACTTTCTGTTAATTATCTCTAGCTGTGGTCTGTTTTTTTGTGCTGAGCAGGACACAGTATAGCTCCTTTTCTTATGTCTTCAAATATTTCTTGGTTTTATGACTTCTTGAAATTTACTGCTAAGGGGCCCTGTACCTGCGTGCCTAACTCTGGTAATTAAAATTCCATAAATTTTCAACAAGGGAATGTAACATATTCGAATCATCTTAGCTGAATTATTTCTAAGGTTTCATTATCAAAGAGCTTTATTGCAAAAAAGTGCATTTAAGCCATTTAGATTTATTGTTGTGTTGCTTCTGCCTCACATCTTAAGAACTTTTACATAGCTCATCATTATAACTAGAACAAAAAAAGTTAAAATGCATCCCTGCTTATAAGAATGTATAAATTCTCAAAAAGCTTGTGTCTAGAATCTGTTATAATTCTCAATGGATTTCCAAACTCAAACTATACTAGTCTTCTTTCTGTAAATGAATTTGTTCTTTCCAAGACTGTTCACTGTTCATAGTGTGAATATAAGATTAATAATAACATTCTGTTTTAGTGTTTTCACCCTTCTAAATTGGAACATATTTTCATTCAAGCATAACTAAATAATTTACATACTCCACTGCAAGATGAAAATGTGATATGTTTTGTTCAAATAAAAAAATATGGTTTTATATCTACTAAAATAAAACTAGTTCATTCCCTTCTCTGGTCTCTTTCTATACTCAGATAGCATCATAAATTTGATGTGTGAATGGAGTGAGGAGGAACAACAAACATGCCTTAGAATAAGCACTGGCAGTTGTTCTGAAGCAATTCAAAGACTTGATTTGATTTTGACTGAGGGCAGATCCTCTTCAGAGCTGGCTATCTTGAATAAACACATTGCCAGCCACAGCACTAGATGAGTAATTAGCTTCTACTTAGCTTTGTTTTCTCTGTTTTAGAAATTTTGGCTGATTTCAATATCTGATCATTAGGGCTGTGTGTGTTTACTTTCAGTGCTCAAAATCCATGCTTCTATGTTTAAAATTGAGCAAAAATGAATGTTTTAAAAAATTAAAAACCTTCACTCAGAATTAAAGCAGAATCTGACTTTATTTTATAATTACATTGTTTAAAAATAAAGCAGAATTCCAGGCCTATTACTGTGAGATCTCTCTCTCTCTCTCTCTCTCTCTCTCTCTCTCTCTCCCCCATCTCTCTTTCTCTCTTTCTTTCTCTCTCTGTCTCCTTTTCTGTCATTCCTCATCTCCAGCTCCCTACTGCTATCTGGCTCAGATTCAATTTTTTATACAAGGCTATTCCAGTATTTGAAAATAACGAACACTGAAGTTTTTATTTTACTGACTATTTCTAAAAGGTGTCTTACCATCATTATAACATGGGCAACTACTGAAGCAACGTAAAATAGAAAGGGGAGATGTCTTTGCAAAAGCTTAATGGGTCCAGTGGGCACTGCTTCAGAAATTTGTAAATTATGACTTGAGTATTAAAAGACTAATATTGCACAAGTCTCCTTTACTCACATATCTGATTATTGTTTCATAAGAATTCAATTTTGATCTTTGAAGCGTTCAGCATAAGAGAAGGAACACATGGAGGGTGCGGGATCCCGGAGGAAAAAAAAAAAGAAAAAACAGGTTCCAAAAAGAGCCGAGATCACCCGCAAGTTCCAGATGGAGTAGGTGCCGCATCCCGCCTCCCCCAGATGGAACCCCGGTGACCAGAAGCCTCTACAAACACAGCTCGAGTATGCGGGAACGAGGACTTTTTCTCAAAACCGCGCGGCCGCTTATGCGGCCGCGCGACATCTCTCTATATACAAAGTGATCAATGAGAAGTAAACCACCCAATCTTTCTCCCTGAAAGTCAGAGTTAAGTTTGGAGCACGGCCACAGCCCCAGAAACACAAGGACTTAATGCAGAACCCAGCAGCTTAGAGCAGAAAAGCGAACAGACGATGAGTTAACCCAGGCCATCATTTCTGCCCAGAGGGGAAAGGGTGTTGTCCCATTCGCCCTCTCTTCTCTGGAAAGAAGAATGGCAGCCGCATGGGAGCCTTGTGGACAGCAGGTATGAGCCGGGGGTGTGGGGGCGACTAAAACCTCATGGGAAGGGGGGCGTTCCGGTCCGTCCTTCACGCCCTACCGAGGTCACCAGTTGCCCCCCACGAGCGGCTCTCTAGCACGGCCACAGCCCCAGAAGCACAAGGGCTTAATGCAGAACCCAGCAGCTTGGAGCAGAAAAGTGAAAGGACTATTCGTTGATCCAGGCAATCATTTCTGCCCAGAGGAGAAAGGATGTTGCTCCCTTCCGCCCTCCTCCCTCTGGAAAGAAAGATGGCGGCCACATGGGAGCCTTGTGGACAGCAGGTATGAGCCGGGGGTGTGGGGGCGACTAAAACCTCATGGGAAGGGGGGCGTTCCGGTCCGTCCTTCACGCCCTACCGAGGTCACCAGTCACCCCCCACGAGCGGCTCTCCAGCACAGCCACAGCCCCAGAAGCACAAGGGCTTAATGCAGAACCCAGCAGCTTGGAGCAGAAAAGTTAAAGGACTATGCATTGATCCAGGCCATCAAGTCTGCCGGAGGGGAAAGGGTGTTGCCCCATTCGCCCTCTCCTCTCTGGAAAGAAAGATGGCGGCCACATGGGAGCCTTGTGGACAGCAGGTATGAGCCGGGAGTGTGGGGGCGACTAAAACCTCATGGGAAGGGGGGCGTTCCGGTCCGTCCTTCACGCCCTACCGAGGTCACCGGTTGCCCCCCACGAGCGGCTCCCCAGCACAGCCACGGCCCCAGAAGCACAAGGACTTAATGCAGAACCCAGCAGCTTGGAGCAGAAAAGTGAACGGACTATGCATTGATCCAGGCCATCAAGTCTGCCGGAGGGGAAAGGGTGTTGCCCCATTCGCCCTCTCCTCTCTGGAAAGAAAGATGGCGGCCACATGGGAGCCTTGTGGACAGCAGGTATGAGCTGGGGGAGTGGGGGCGACTAAAACCTCATGGGTCAGGGGGCGTTCCGGTCCGTCCTTCACGCCCTACCGAGGTCACCGGTTGCCCCCCGCAAGTGGCTCCCCAGCACGGCCACGGCCCCAGAAGCACAAGGACTTAATGCAGAACCCAGCAGCTTGGAGCAGAAAAGTGAACGGACTATGCGTTGATCCAGCCCATCAAGTCTGCCGGAGGGGAAAGGGTGTTGCCCCATTTGCCCTCTCCTCTCTGGAAAGAAAGATGGCGGCCACATGGGAGCCTTGTGGACAGCAGGTATGAGCCGGGAGTGTGGGGGCGACTAAAACCTCATGGGAAGGGGGGGCGTTTCGCTCCGCCCTTCACGCCCTACCGAGGCCACCGGTTGCCCCCCGCGAGCGGCTCTCCAGCACGGCCACGACTCCAGAACACAGAAATCAATTTCTTAACTATCTGACTTTCAGTAGAAATACTTCCAGGGTCAATAGGTAAAATTGCAGAAATCCAAAACCAACATTTAATTCTTGAACCCAGCTGTAGAAAACAAATCACTTCACAATGCTTTTTCAGCATGTCTGATTTGGGGGGGGGGGTAAACTCTAAATAATAGTGGTGAATCTTTTATTGAAACAGTGAATCTAATCAAAGCAGATAGAGTGTTAACTAGAATTCATCTGCCTCACAGGGACGGGGAGGGGTGGGGGGTGGGGTTTTATTGGGGTTCTTCATGGTTAAAAATAAGTATTGGTAAAGGGAAATGTGTTTGATATTTGCATGACTGAGACATAAACCTGAAAGCTGTGTAACCTTTCCCACAGTGATTCAATAAATAAAAAAAAATAAAAATAAATAAATAAAAAAAAAAGAATTCAATTTTTAAAAAATATATATAATAAAATTATCAAAACTTGAGAGGAAAGGAAAAAAAGAATTAATAAATGTATGGAGCCTTCTGAAAGCAATACTTTCTGAAATTGCTTGCCTCTCTTGCTTGTGAAATCAGCCTCTCTCCTAACCATATTTCAACCGGTCTAATACATGAATATCGCTGTGTGTGAAACACCTGTAAATATTTGGTTTGGTTTGTTTTTTGTGGTGACCCCAGCAATGTTCAAGAGTATCTCCTGGCTCTGCATTCAGGAAGTAGTCCTGGTAGTGCTCCAGGGACCTTATGTGATATCAAGAATCGAACCTGTCACTGTTCTCAAAGCAAACATCCTACACCCAGAACTATTGCTCCAGTATGAGATACTTGTAATTATATATCAGGACATACAATGACTTTCAATTATCTTCAATAATGTTTAAAGTATTTTGCTCTACTATTGATAATACATATAAATATGTTTGATAAAGTAAATATTTAATACACATTTGATCAGTATGATTATTATAAATCCAGAATAATGTAAGAAATGAAGCTAAATGCACCCTTTTTTGGGGGGGATTATTTTGACTTCTGTATTGGTAAGAACTCTTGCTTATAAAAAATAAGCAAAGTTTAAATTTACTCATGGAAATAAAAAATAGCACTTACTCATATAACAATAATGTGGTGAACTAATTGATTTTAAGAAATAATGTCATGTTTTATCTTTGAGTTATACTTAACTACATAGATTTAGAAAATGGTTCTTTCCCTGATACGTAGAAACAAAACAAAATCTTTTAAAATGCCTAAATAAATACTTGGAAGTTCAATTTGCTAGACTCTCTTGGCACTGACTTAAGAAAATATCTGTGTATTCACTTGATCTTTGGGATAAAATCACTGATAATTGTTCTCAACACTCATGACTATACTTTTAAGTGATTACATACTGCTTTTATAGTAGTCTATATGTGTTTTCTATTCTGAACTTACTCAATACAAAATTTCTTAATTTAATTTTAGTACTTAAATGTGCACATTGAAATTACTTATAACATTTAAACAAAGCACAAAATTATTTTGACTTCCTTAAAATTACATTTGGTTTTCCACATATTATACAGACATATTGTAATCTTTTGATTACTGATAGAAGAGAAAGACTGAAGAAAAAACCTATGAAAATAAAATTTTTGATACAATAGAATAAAGTAAGCACAGTAGCAAGAGGATAATTCAAAATATATCACTGAACAAGAAAACTCACAAATAAAGAACTAACTCCAAATCTAAAATAACTAGGAAAACAAAATATAACAAAATATTAAAAAATCATTAGGAAACAGAAAATGTAGCAGCAGAATGAGATTAACAGTAGAATAAAACAAAAGAATCCAAGAAACAGTTCTTTTCAATGAGAAAAAAATAAATTTTTAGCTAGACTAACAATGGAAAATAGAGGGAAAGTCATTATTAATAGAATAACGCATTCAAAGTATGATATTATGAGATTACCCAGTAATGCAAAATATCTAAATGGAGCTCAGAAAGAAACCAACACATTTTAAGTACATCTAATCAATGATAAGTTACCGAGACAATCCTGGAGAGAGAAAATAATAATAATAAAAAAATCTTTAACAAAGGAGTAAAGAAAATTGAAGAGAGAAAGGAATAACAGCATTATTAAGAGCATACACAAAAATTAAATTAAATTAAATTAAGGACCTAGATATTAAACTTGAAATGATAGAAATATATTGAATAAAACAGAAAATACACAAAAAAGCAGGGGAAAAAAAGCAGGGCCTTACATCCAAGATGTATTTGTGTATAAAATTCTAAAAGCAAGGAAAATTAGGCTTGAATAAGATGTTACAGGATTACTTTCCTGATCTGAAGAACATAAATAAGCAAAAAAAACTGGCAAAACAGAAAATATTCTAAAAAATATTGTGATCTCTAGAGGAAACATAGAAGGGGGAATGGAGTAGTGGGTAGAGGATATTTTGATGGCATTAGTACTTCAGTGCTGTGTATAATAGATAGTGACAGAGGGAAAAACACTTATAGAGTATCTGGGGCCAAAATGTGTTATGCATGAAGTTCTATTATAGGGAAATATTGTGAAAAATGATTTGACGTGTAAAATGTGGGAATAAGAAACCTATCAACCAAATCTGTAACTATAATAAGGGAAAGGTGAAGGGATTTTGGGAAATCCGGGTGAAAAGCAGTAAGTTTCATGTTGAAGAATCGAATGGGGTTTATTAGTGAAATGACTATGTTGCAAAAGATTTTTCATTGTAATAACATATTAACTAGCACAATGTTATAATGCAGTGCTACTCAACAACGAAAAAATTCATTAGCAACAGAGATCAACTACTTCTTAGAGAACCACTGAGACTTCTTAAGAAAAGGTATACAAATAAAGAAATGCATTTAATCTCCATAAAGGTAAAGGTAAAGGCCCTCCCGTTGATCGTCGATTTGCTCGAGCGGGCCCAGTAACGTCTCCATTGGAGACTTTGTTGTTACTGTGTCTGGCATATCCAATACTCTCGGTAGCTTGCCGGGCTCTCCGAGAGGGGCGGAGGAATCGAACTCGGGTCGGCCATGTTGGCCGCTTGTAAGGCGAACGCCCTACCCGCTGTGCTCCAATGGAGATGTTACCTTAATCTCCATATATGACTTAAATTTATCTACTACCTTACTTGTTCAAAGTTGTTTCTCTGATTCCTGATAGAATATGATTGCAATCACCATGTTTGGTAAGCTGATACATGTTGCAGCTTCATCCCAGCAACAAGCAATTTACAGGAAAGTGGCACTGGGGATAACATAAAAAGAGATGCCATAGACTGAGAGTTTAGTGACTGAGAAATATGAACACAGTGTCTAATAACAGAGAAAGTATTCCCCGGTGACTAGATGTTTTTAGTTTCAAGTAGGTTGATGCCTGAATGCTGTTAAGCGGGAGCATTGTCCAGTTACAGTTGCCTTTACAAACATCAGCTTTTAGAGGATAGGAAGTTCCTCATTTATAGCTGAATCGCTGAAGGCTTTATATATGGATCCTAATGAGAACTTCTGCTTCACATTCTTCTATCATGTGGTTCGTTTCCTTGTTATATTCATTTCACTGCTGAACTTCTGTCAGTCAGTTTGTAACATAGCAAAGATGATAAGAAAGATACTATAGAATGTGCAATGAACATCTGTGAAATAGAGGATACTTTTCTTAGAATATGGCAGCATAGGAGCCAGGAAGATAATACAGAGATTACATCTGATCAGGGGTCAAGTCCCAGAATGACATAGTTCCCAAAGCATCACCAGGTATAGCTCTAAAGGCCCTTAACACACACAGAATATCCCTGTTGGCCGGAGCTCTGAGCTGGTGGATATTCCTTAGAATTACTCTCTGGCCCCCTGATCACAGCTAGTGAGCTCTCATGCCCAAAAATGTGCTAGTGTAAAAGGTCTGTAGACAATTATTTTTTACCAGTAGTTAAAATACAGCAGCTAGTTTTATAAACTCATTTATAATTACTGCTGCCAGTAAGAAACTACTTAAATGCAATTGGCAATTTACAACATCTAAGAAACAACATATTTACACTCAGAATATTTCTCTGAAAACATACTTATTCACATTATATGGCTATAACTAGTATTGATGGTTTAACAGTTTTATAATTTTAGTAACTATGATCTATATAGAATGCAACCAATTTAGATCATTTGAGCTGAATTACAATTACTGTTGGCACACATAAATGCCCAATATATTTGTTATTTATTATTATTTAAAACTATTTATAAAGAGTATATTGATAAATAGTGAAAGGACTTTGTTTTTGGTTTTGAGATACGGCCAGTTGTACTAAGACTTACTCCTGGCTCTGTGCTCAGGATCCCTCCTGAATGGTGTTTGGGGACCCATATGCTGTACTGTTGATTAAACCAGAGTTGGCCTGAGGCAAGACAAACACCTTCTGCATTATCTCTCAAGTCCTAAAAAGAAAAAGTTTAAATTGAAATACTCGGTAGAGTTATTTTAGACAAATCTCATTTTAGCATTTAGTTTAGAACTTGAACTTAAGTTAAATATTTGTATAAATTAACCAGAGTTATAAAGGAAATTGCCATTTTCCAATAGGAAATTTATTTACATATTTTAGGACTTTTAATGAAAAGTTTCTATGATTATAAAAACCTGAATATTATAGAATGAAAATCCTCAAAACATTAGTTTAAATATTATTTGCTTCCTGGATGTTTATACCTTTAAACTAATATATATATATATATACATATATATCATGTTGATCACATAAGATTCTTCTTTTTTATATGTTTACTTCTTCAACTATTCAACTTGCACCTAAGGATTCCATCACATATGATATCTATTAATATTGATCATAAACCTTTTTTATTAGTTAACCTTGAGTTACATGGTTTTGCTTGAGACTATTTGAATTCATTTTTCTTAATACATATTCCATTTTAAATTTGAAAAGTTTTATAGTCAAAATAATAAACTTATATTTTGTTTCAAAATAGTTAATTCAATGGGACAAGGAAAAAGGGTCACAACCTTTTGATTTTTCTTTGTTTAGACAAACAATATAACATCAGCCAAATTAGCAGACTAAAAAGAAGTATTTTTTAACATATGTTTAGATAATTGTCAAGGATGAAAATTCTAAGGTAGACAGAAAACTATTGTATTCTGTGCTAAGGAACCAGTTATTGAAAAAAGAGGAAGGGACAGTAATTTTGTATAATAAGATTATGTGTGTTGATATTTTCCCAGATATTATTTCTTAATATATGTAACTAGGATAAAAAAATCAAGTATTGGGAATATCTCTAATTATACATGATCTGCATTATTTAATTATAGTGATAGGTTAGACTGGGTGTCAGTTGACCTAAATTCCACATACCAAAAAGACAGAAATTGGAAAAATCCCTCTTCTGGTTATCAGGGAGAATGTTTAGCATGACCTAATAGTGGGAGATCAAACCTAGAATACTGATATTTTTACTCCAACTTTGAAGTGTTTATTTAAATAATTATTCACACTAACATAAACTCAGATTTCTCTTCGCATTAAAAAAGGAGTGATGGTTATCATTAAAATTTATTAAATAAAACGTGGAAATATTCGCAAATAAAATGCCTCCTTCCCTTCCCTCCCCTTCCTCCTTTCCTTCTTTTCTCCTTCATCCTTTCTTCGCTTTCCTTATCTCCCTCTCTGCCATATCCCTCACTCACTCTCTCCACCTTTCTTTCTCACTTTCTTTGTCTTTTTTTCTTTGTTTCTCTCTTGTTTTCAGGCAGCAGCTGATTATACTTAGAGCTTACTCCTGGTTTTGTGCACAGTGAGCATGCCTGGCAAAGTTCGGAGGACCATACACATTGCAGGAATTGAATCTGAGTTAGCTACTTGCAAGGCAAGTGTTATACTGTATCTTCTGCATTATCTCAACCACCATTTTCACTGATTCTTCATACTACAACTATTCTAATATAATTAATATATTTCAAATTAGAATTAATGTGCATTAATGTATATTAATGTATATTCTTTATTGGCCCTTTGGTTGTCTTACTTCTTTTTTCTCATTATCATGCTATTAGAAAACACATCATTACTTAAGCCTGGTTATTGCTAGTACTTAAGCATATTTTTTAGGTTGCATTTTATTAAAGGATGTCATTATAGATTCATCTAGGGAGTAATATTCCGAGCATACATTTCTTATTTCTTTCATTATCCATGAATTCAATTTTGGCAATGCTTTGCTTTATACATATGTTCATTGTCTACTCGCAGGAATTCAGATTAGTCATTAGAGAATGCTCTTCTATTCACTTAGTTGTTTCTGAACTTTATCTCTTGAATGGGGAAAATTTTCACACAATGGGAAACTTCTATTTGTCTATTTGCAGTTTTTAATGCTAGAGTTTGTAACTTTGAAATACTGTTTCCTTTTTATATATTTCATTTTATAATAAGAAAATTATCAGTCAGAATCACCATACATATTTTATTTATGAGATTGCATTTTGTTTTCTTTTCCTTTCTTTTCTTTCTTTTCCTTTCTTTTCTTTTCTTTCTTTTTTTTTCTTTTCTCTTCTTTTCTTTTCTTTTGGCTCTGCACTCAGGAATCACTCCGCCAACTTCATGCATTTCATGATCCTATTCTCTGGTTATGTGAATGCTGGTTTCAACATATGATTGTGAAAATAAATATTAAAAGCTGTTTATATTTACTAGATATAATAAATGATATATGTGTGCTACATTGTAAATTATATTGAAGATTAAATTGTGTAACCTTTATATGCTCAGCACAACCAGTAGGACATTACTGGCCTTAAGATCTCTACAAGAAAAATTGCATTGCACTGTCCTCCCATTGTTCATTGGTTTGCTCTAGTGGGCAGCAGTAATCTCTCCATTGTGAAACCTGTTGTTACTGTTTTTGGCATAATAAAATGCCATGCTGAGCTTGCCAGGCTCTGCCCTGTGGGTGAGATACTCTCGGTACTTTGCAGGGCTCTCCAAGAGGAATGGAGGAATTGAGCCCAGGTCGGCTGCGTGCAAGGCTAATGTCCTACATGCTGTGCTATTGCTCCAGTCCACAAGAAAAACTAACATTAAAACATATAAAACCATTTCCAAATCTCATATCTCCCCTACTATTTTTCACTTATATTACCAGAATACCTGTAATTCAAATGTTGTTATATACTTTAAGATTATACTAAAAAAGTAAAATGAGGTACATTTCTGAATATTGTATTGTGTTAAGAGCATATTTTGCTTTTTATTTTGCTTTACATAATAGCACATATAAAGATAAATAAATGTTTTTACATGTTAAGTTTTAACTTTTTTTCTTTTGACCATTACTGAAATAGAAATTTTATCTATGCTTTTAGTCTTTGCCTTTTGTGTATGCCTATTATCTATCTATCTATCTGTACATCTATCTATCTCTTAATTATATCATCTATTATGTTTTCAAAAATAAATGACGCTACAAAGAACTGCCATTTGTTATTTGTGTGCATGTGTGTGAATGCAGTGCTGAGGATCAAACCCAGGGTCAAAAGCTTGCAAAACATTCATGTTCTCACTGAACTAGAATCAGTCTCTAAAAAGTATGATGGAGTTTTTATTTTTATCAGTGCTGAAAGACAGCTACTAACAATGTGCTTATGGATACACTTAGTGATGTTTGCAGGATGATGTGGTACCAGGGATTGAACTGGGGGTAGAAGTATGCATGACAAACATTTTAATTCCTGTATAATTTTCCTTGGACCTTAAAATATTTTTAAATAAAAATAAACAGATATTTAGTCAGAGATATAGTACTTAGGTTAGGGCACTAATCTGTACACAGCTGAGACACATATGATTACCTGAGCACTCCCAGGAGTGATTCTTCAATATAGAGTCAAGGTAAACCCTGAGCACCACTAGGCATGGTCCTAAAACTAAAGTAAATAAATAAATCAAATACTTACAAGAAGAAACAGGAAAAAGTGATAATGTCTGGAAGATAGTTTATTGGCTGGAACAAACATATTGTACATGTAGGCACTGCCAGGTCTCCAAGCATTGAGTTGGTAGTCTCCAAGTAATGACAAGTATGGCACAAATTAAAAAAAGAAAAGAAAGAAAAAGAAAGAAAGAAAGAAAGAAAGAAAGAAAGAAGGAAGGAAGAAAAGAAAAAAGATGTTAAAGAATTGAAAACTAATAGAGAATTAACATTTACAGCCATAGTACACAGAAGACACATGGTCCAAATATTGATTATTTATTGCTGATCTGAGTTCTATGATTTTCTTTCTAATAATTTGATTGCAAGGTGTGGACTTTTTAATTTTTTTTTTACTTTTTGTTTTATGGGGTCCACATATATTATGTGCGAGGCTTACACCTGGCTCACTACTCAGCTTTTCCTCCTGGTGTTGCTCTCATGATAGCAGGAAGTGCTGGTGATCCAAAACAGGCTGGCTTCATTCAAGGCAGGCATCCAACATGTCTTGCTATCTCACTGGTCCCGGGATGTGTAATTTTTATGAACCTCATTTTGCTTAATAGAAAAATTCTAGTAGTAATAGATAATAGGTGAAGCTTCAATTGCAATAAGAAATTTGCTTTACTCTGTTAAATCTGGGGTGAATGAATAGTACAGTGGGAAGGTTGCATGCATTTCACGTAGCTGACCCAGTTTTATCCTTGGCATCATGAACACTGACGGCTGATCGTGTGTTTCCTGAAAAAATGTTGAATTAACTGGATATTATTTTTGAATGGCTCCACAAATAGAAAACAACATAGCATCAGAAGGCAGTATCAATTAAAAAACTCAAAAAGTAAAGAAAGAGCAACAGAAGTATTTTTCCTCTTATCCTCCAATATTTGGTCAATTTTTTAGACTTCAGAACAGAACTTCAATTCTGGATTTTTTGTAAAATTATAGTTAATTATGCTGGAAAAAAACTTTTCGTTTACTCTATAAGAACTAATCTCACCACCATACTTATTACATATTTTATCAATTGATTTTTAATGCTCATGGAATATATACTTATACTTCCATGGGCTGAAGCCATAGCACAGCCGGTAGGGCATTTGCCTTGCAAGCAGCTGACCCACGTTTGATTCCTCCATCCCTCTTGGAGAGCCCAGCAAGCTACAGAGAGTATCCCGCCCACATGGCAGAGGCTGGCAAGCTCCCTGTGGCATATTCAATATGCCAAAAATAGTTACAAGTTTCACAATGGAGACGTTACTGGGCCCACTCGAGCAAATCAATGATCAATGGGAGGGCATTTACTTTTACTTTACTTTTAAATTTTGCATATATATGCACAAAGAGTATGATGCCATGCCTGGTGGTCCTCAGGGTTTACTCCTGATGTTGTGCTCAGGGATCACCCCTGGTAGTATTCAGAGGACTATATGTTGTATGAACCAAGGTTGCCCATTTGCAAGGCAAGTGCCCTAATTCTGTACTATTTTCTGGTCTTATATGCATTTTAAAAAAATGTATCAGCATGTTAAGGTATATATGAGTTATTTATCACCATCCATATCAAATCAAAAAATCAAATAATGTTTTTATTGTTTTTTGTTTATAAATACCATTTAGTCTATAGTTTCACTTTACATATGGTATAGCAAATAAGGGCTGGAGCCATAGCACAGTGGTTGGGCATTTGCCTTGCACACAGCCAGCCCGGCCGAGCCAAGTTCAATTTCTTTGCCCCTCTCGGAGAGCCCGGCAAGCTACTGAGAGTATCTCACCCACACGGCAAAGCCTGACAAGCTCCCCATGATGTATTCAATATGCCAAACACAGTAACAAGCCTCAAAATGGAGACGTTACTGGGCCCGCTTGAGCAAATCGATGACCAACAGGAGGACAGTGTTTGTTTGTTTGTTATAGAAAATAAGATGCTATGATTTTTGTTGCTAATCTATTATTATTTCAAGTAGATATATACTTAAATTTGCTTGAGTGAGCCCAGTAACATTGTGAGACTTGTTACTGTGTTTGGCATATAGAATAATCGAACTTGGGTCAGCCATGTTGGCTCCATGCAAGGCAAATGCCCTACCAGCTGTACTATCACCCCAGCCATAGTTAAATCGGGGTTGGAGCAATAGCCCAGTGGTAGGGCATTTGCCTTGCTCACAGCGAGCCCGGCCTAGCTAGGTTCAATTCCTCTGCCCTTCTCGGAGAGCACAGCAAGCTACCGAGAGTATCTCGCCCCACACAGCAAAGCCTGGCAAGCTACTCGTGATATATTCAATATGTCAAACTCAGTAACAACAAGTCTCATGATGGGGACATTACTGGGCGCACTCGAGCAAATCGATAAACAACAGGAGGACAGTGTTACTAGGACAGTGCTACTATATACTTAAATAAAAAACAGTGTGAGGAAAAACATATATTATTTGTACATTTGGATAAAGTTAAATTACTGACTTCAACAACATCCAGCTATGATCAGTGCTTACCTCTCTCTCTATGCTCAGTGTAAGAAGTTGCTTAAAGCACTTGCCTTGTAAACATGATTCCCAGAGTGAATGGCACCCTTCATTACAATGTTGCTCAAGAATTTCCAGCTGTCACTCTGATTATACCCAGTACCACTTGGCTCAAGAAACACCATATTTCCATTCTGGGCATGTAGCCAATCCCACCACTCATTCAAATATTTCTATAACTAGTGTCCAGGTCCCCAAACACTATTAGGGAATACATCCTAAACAAACAGATGATGAAAAATCTTATTTAAAGAACATGCTTCCCTACAACAAAAGTGAGAGAAACACAAATAATTGGATAAGAACTCTAGAAAAGTATATTAAATTATAAAAATGCTTTGATGAAATTTTATAAAAAGAAAAACTTAGTATGTTGAAATAACTGACCCAAATATATTAAGATTGATTCAACCATGATGAGTAAAGATTGGGGAGGATATTTTGTTTTGATTCAGAAATAATAGAAGAATTCATTTCCTTTTTTACAGAAAAGATGGATTCTCCTGATGAACAATGTTTAGACAATGTTAAGACAATGTACTTAATGTCAGAATTTCTCTGATAATTAATTATAGAACAATCTAATCTGGTAAATACTTCAACACCTGCCACAGAGATTTGGAAATAAATGCTTGATCTATACATTGCTCATTTCTAGTAGATTAGGAATTAAATTCTTTTGTCAATTTACCATGTCTCTTCTATTTAAGAAGTTCATTATAATCCTCAGCTCCACTACATTCTAGACACATCTGTGCCCTCCAATTTAAAAACAATTCAAAATGAAATACAAATCTTTGACATTTCTGTTTGACTATCATGAGCGACTCAGATTTAACAGGCACAAAGTCTAAATTTACTTTTTAAATTTCATTTTCTCAAATATTCATCTCTGCAATTTTTTTCAGTCCATTTTACTTTTCAATCAGCTGCTAAAAATAGAAATTGAAATCACTTTTGAGCATTATCTTCTGCTCAGCAACTTCCCTTTTCACAGTTACTAAATCCCGTCTTTTTCAGCTATCAAAATCTGCAAATGTTCTGTTCCCCCCTTTCAGTACCTGAACATTGCACATACTCCCTCATTTATGATAACAAAAATGATTGTTCTGCTTCATGTGTATTTTCTTTCCAGTCATTTTGTCATGTGGCTGATAGACTAGTTTTTGTTTAGAATCAGCTCAAGTTTACTGCCTTTTTAAAAGAAAAATATCAAAGCATCCTAATTTATGAAATTGTAGTTGATATTTAGACATACTATGTTCCAGCACCAAGAAACATCCAATATTTTCCCCTATCCACCAGTGTTCCCAAGTTCCCTACCAAATAGTCCCTCAGCCTGCCACCTTGACAGGTAATTTTTTTGCTCCCCTCCCACATTTTAATTGACATACTGTGATTTATAGTACTGTTAATGGTCATTCCAAGCATGTATATTTGCAACACCACATCCACACTAAAAAATATACATTTTTCTTCACCAAATTCCAAGAACCCAATAAACATTCTCATTGAACTCCTATCTCATGTAACCTCAGTCCTGTGGACCAGTTCTACAGTTCTGTTGCCTTTGGCCATTTGTTGTTCAATTAATATGTTTCTTTCTTCATTTCCTCACCATCTTCCCTTAGTTATAACCAAAATATGTATGTGTGTGGTGACTTAGAAAGTCCTTCTTCCATTATTTATATACATGTTTTTTAAGATGGTATAGAAAATAAAATACTAAACAATATTAGATCACAGTGTTTGGAAACTAAGGTTTAGCTCTTGGTCACGTTATGTCATTGTGACTTGAATGGCATGGAGGGAGTTCTGTTGCAGATCACTTAGACCCATGTGATGTAGAACCAACTATCTTATAACTTGAACCACCTATCTTATAATTTAGATTCCCATAACAGAATTTACAATGAATGGTAATAAACTTGGCAGGAAATGCAATGATTTTTTAGAATTATTTAAATTTATTTTTTCCAAAGAATGCAATGAAAGGGTTTCTTACCTAATTCGTTGATCAGAGCCAGTAATATGACCATGGTCCAACTTCACAATTGGTTCACAGATATCTTTAAGGAAGTAAACCAGAATTTTATTACAAAAGAATATTTACTTCCCTTTCCTTTTCTAGTAGACTACTTTAATGTTGAAGCCTATTATGATAGCAAGTGTGAATCCTGACATAATCATTACTAGTTAAATGTCTTTACTTTTGTAGGGACATTCAAGATTTCTCAATAATTGTTCCTGGTGGTTATTTGTGAACCATGCTATACAAAACACTGAGGTTGGAGTGTCTACATGCAAAACATTCACTCCAGTCTTTTGATTCACCTTTATGTTTCCTAAGATGCATACCTTATATGAATGAAACAACATGTTTCAAAACAATATAATATAAACTGTTACAAGTACCAAATTTTCTTAGTATATGATATTGAATAAATTAAATATTATTTGACATATATTTTATCTATCAAATGGAAAATAGACTACATGTTTATCAGAGTTTCAATGTCTAAGGGGAAAAGTATTCTTATTTTTCTTTGTTTGTTTGTTTTTATTTGTTTTGGGGGTCAGACACAGCAGTACTCAGGGCTTACTTCTGGCTCTATGCTCAGTGGTTACTCCTTGCAGGCACGATTAATTAATTTTGTATACTCCTCTGGTTACTTTTTAATTAATCAGAAACTCAAAGAATTCCTTATTTCAAATTTTTATATTTGAATGCTTAATTGATATATTACATCTTATATGCAAATTCACACATCTAAAAATACTGCAAAGAGGTTATTAAAATGGCAAGAAGAATACTAAGAAAATTAGTAAAATTCAGATATTAAATTAAAAACATGCGATTTGATAAATTTAAATTCACATTCACTTTTACCTCAATTATTCAATGAACTTGTGTCTTTACCAGGAACATTAAGATAATTACTTTTAACTTCAGAACTTATTTTGTGTAACGCAGTTTCAAGAACCTTGATACTATGCAGCTGTTAGAAAAGATGAAGTCATGAAATTTGCATATAAGTGGATCAACATAAAAGTATTATGACTAGTGAAATGAAGCAGAAAGATAGGAACAGACAGAGAAAGATTGCACTCACCTGCGGAATATAAAGTAACAGAATGGGAGACTAACACCCAAGAATATTAGAGATAAGGGCCAGGAGGATTGCTCCATGGTTTGGAAGCCAGAAGCACATGCTGGGGGAAAACGCAGCTCAGATAGAGAAGGGAACACCAAGTAAAGGGTGTTTGGAGGACCCACTTGGGATGGGAGATGTGTGCCGAAAGTAAACTATAGACTAAACACGATGTCCACTCAATACCTCTATTGCAAATCACAATACCCAAAAGGAGAGAGAAAACAAAAGGGAATTCCCTGCTGCAGTGGCAGGGTGGGGTGAGGGGGATGGATTGGGGGTGGTGAGAGGGATACTGGGATCGTTGGTGGTGGAGAATGGGGACTGGTGGAGGGATGGGTACTCGATCGTTGTATGACTAAAACACAAGCATGAAAATTGGTAAGTCTGTAACTGTACCTCAATGGTGATTCACTAATAAAAAATTTTTTAAAAAAGAACCCTGAGGGAAAAAGTCAACTCTTCTAAAAATAGTTCCTTATGCTTTTTTCTTTGTGCAATATTTTTTCTCATTACTGATTCAGCAACATAGTCACCATCATCTCACACCATGAGTAGACAAGTTCCAGACCATATTCAAATTGAAAATGTTATAACCAAATATTGATATTTATTAATGGCTTCATTTTTTGGTACAAAAATAAAATTACACAGAATAGCCTTTTCATTTGTTTTGTCTGGTTTGGTTTGGTTGCTACACAGGGTTTTGCTTAACCTTGTCTGTGCTCAGGGATCACTCAGTGGAGGACTTCGACAACCACATGCAACAGTAGGTATAGAACCTGGCTTAGCTGTGTGCAATGCAACCTCCCCACTTGAACTATTGCTCTATCTACATAACTTTTGAATATAAGATAGGTGCACATGCTAGTTTACAAACACCCCTATTTATTTTTTTCTTTTTTTAGTTTATCTAAAATACTGTTTTATTTCATTTTATGTAAATAATTTATATCAAAATTATAGTGCACAACATTAGCATCACTAAAGATTGTTTGTCAAGTAACATAAGAGTTTTCAGAACATCTCTTCTTCCTCTCAGTGGTTATCACTAGGTCCAGCTACCCAGTCATCTAAGTTCAGAGCCATTGTTTCTTAATGTATCCTGTGTGAATACATTTGTGGATTCTACAAAGCAACTTTTTCCTGTATATTTTAGGGGTTATTTTTAAATGATAGATTAAACCTTCAAATATTTGAAATTGTGCAATGATAACAAAAGGAATATTTAATAATCTGGGTAAAATGTTGTCACTTCTCTTAAAAATAATCATATTGATAATATTCTGTAACATAAAAACATCCAAA
Source organism: Sorex fumeus (assembly GCF_029834395.1). NCBI lineage: Eukaryota > Metazoa > Chordata > Mammalia > Eulipotyphla > Soricidae > Sorex > Sorex fumeus. The sequence continues at coordinate 30,253,282 of NW_026606064.1, forward strand.
ATGAATTTATTTGTTCTTGTAACTTTAGGGTTCAATTCCATTTTATTTTGTTGATTCATATTTTTTGTGTTTCTATCTACCACATATGAATGAAACCACATGGTATTTGTTTTCTCCATTTAACTTACTTCACTCAACATAACCTCTTGTTCTATCCTTGTTTGTTTGGGGTTTTTTGTCTTTTTAATTTTTATTAAGGAAACACCATGAAGTACAGTTGTAGACTTACAAATCTTTGTGCTTGGGTTTCAGTTATACAGTGTAAGTAACCATCCCTCCACCACTGCCCATTCTCCACCACCAACGATCCCAATATCCCTCCATCTCCCATCCAACCACCCTACCCTGCCTCTGTGGCAAGACATTTCCCTCTGTTCTCTCTCTCTCTCCTTTTGGGTGCTGTGGTTTGCAAAAGAGGTATTGAGTGGTAATCATGTTTGGTCTATAGTCTACTCTCAGCATGCATCTCCCATCCCGGGAGGATCTTCCCAACAAACTTTATTTGGTGCTCCCTTCTCTATCTGAGCTGCCTTTGCCCATCGCATGCGCGACTAGTCTCCAAGCCATGGAATAAACCTCCTGGTACTTATCTCAGCTATTCTTGGGTGTTAGTCTCCTATTTCGTTCCTTTATGTTACCCCAGATGAATGCAATCTTCCTATGTACCTCTCTTTTTGACTTATTTCGCTTAGCATGATATTTTCCAAGTAGTACCACTTGTATATAAACTTCATGACTTCATCTTTTCTAACAGCTACATAGTCCTCCATTGTGTAGATATACCAAAGTTTCTTTAACTAGTCATATGTTCTTGGGCACTCAGTTTTTTCCAGATTCTGGCTATTGTAAACAGTGCTGCAATGAACTGACAAGTGCAGATGTCACTTTGACTAAACTTGTTTGCCTCTCTGGGATATATTCCCAGGAGTGGTATTGCTGGGTCAAATGGGAGCTCAGTTTCTAGTTTTTTGAGAATCGTCCATACTGTTTTCCAAAAGGGCTGAACCAGTTGGCATTCCTACCAGCAGTGAAGGATGGTCCCTTTCTTGCCACATCCGCACCAACACCAGTTGCTTTTGTTCTTTTGGATGTGGGCCAGTCTCTGTGGTGTGAAATGATATCTCATTGTTGTTTTGATCTGCATCTCCCTGATGATTAATGATGTAGAGCATTTTCTCTTATGCCTTTTAGCCATTCAGATTTTTTCTTGAAAAAAGTTTCTGTTCATTTTGTCGCCCCATTTTTTAATGGGGTTGGATGTTTTCTTCTTGTGAGTTCAACCAGTACTTTGCATATCATTAATATCAACCCCTTGTCAGATGTGTACTGGGCAAAAAGTCCATGGCTTTCCTATATGCAAATAGTGAGAGAGAAGAAAGTGACATAAAAAAAAAATCCCGTTCACAATTGTGCCCCAGAAAATCAACTACCTAGGAATTAGCTTAACTAAGGAAGTAAAGACCTCTACAAAGAAAATTACAAAACGCTACTTCAGGAAATAAAAGAGGACACGACACGGGGAAATGGAAAGATAACCCCTGCTCATGGATTGAGAGGATTAACATTGCCAAAATGGCAATACTTCCCAAAGCATTGTACAAATCCAATGTGATCCCTATAACGATACCCATGACATTCTTCAAAGAATTGGAGCAAACACTACTGAAATTCATGTGGAACCATAAGCCACCACGAATAGCTAAAGCAATTCTTGAGAAAAAGAAAATGGCAGGAATCAACCTCTCTAACTTCAAACTTTACTACAAAGCAGTAATAATTAAAACAGCATGGTACTGGAACAAAGGCAGAGCTGCAGACCAATGGAACAGGGTTGAATATATTGACATCTCCCCTCAAACATATGATCATCTAATCTTTGATAAGGGAGGAAGGAATGTGAAGTGGAGCAAGGAAATCCTCCTTAACAAATTGTGCTGGCAAAACTGGACGGCTACATGCGAAACAATGGGCTCAGATCTCTGCCTAACACCATGTACAAAAGTAAGATCAAAATGGATTAAATACCTCAGCATCAGACTGGAATCCATAAGGTACACTAAAGACAAAGTTTGCAAAAGCCTCCATGTCATTGAAGCTAATGGTATCTTCAAAGATGTCATGCTACTAGCCAAGCAAGTGAAAACAGAGATAGACAAATGGGACTATCTTAAACTAAGAAGCTTGTGCACCTCAAAAGAAACAGTGACCATAATACAAAGACAGTCTACAGGATGGGAAAGGATATTCGCCCAATGCACATTCGACAAGGGGTTGATATCAAGGACATATTTTTTTTCCTTGATGGTATAATGTAAATTTCAGATCTCCAAACTATTCCCAGTCAGGTGGAAAGGTTGCAATTTGATATTTTGTTGTGAATATGTTGCGATATTTTGTGATGAATATCACAATATAAACATATGATTGAGTAGTTGCAAAATGGGGAAGGGCGATAATGATGCAGGATAATGCATACCGGATACTGATACTGATTTTTCAGTGCTACAGGATACTGACTTGTTGGAGCAGTGACTCATTTTAAAGATTTCCCAGTAGGCACCTTTAATTTTTGGCTTTTGGGGTCACAGTCGGCAACACTCAGGGGTTATTCCTGGCTCTACATTGAGGAATTACTCCTGATGGTGCTCAGGGACCATATGGGATGTAGTAAATCAAATCTTGGACAGCAAGGCAAATGTTCTACCTGCTGTGCATCGATTCTGTCCCATTCATTAAGCATTCTTTTATTGTGAGAACAATGCCACTCTCTAAGTAAAGGTCACTGGTAGTACTCACTGAGACCTAATAAATATCACAAGAGAGTACTAAAAAAGAGCCTTAACTGGTCTCAGATGATGCCTCAATTAAACCATTATGATGCAAAATTGACAAGGAACACTTGTCAATTCTGATCAAATGCTTTATTACAATATTTACAGGAGCTATGCCAATGTTGAGAAGCCACTAGAGCTATTCTCAGAAGGGTTCTGGAGCCATGAAATAATGTAACTGGAATTTGAAGCCTGGATTTTGTTAGGTATGTGCTATACCCCTTGAACTATCTCCACAGTTCAAATTTTTATCTCTTAGTTCTTTTTGTAAGTTTATCAATGCACAGCTTATCAGTGCAGCTTTGTACAATTAGTGACTGATAATTAATAAATAACTTTCTTTATTGCCTTCGCTTTTGCTTCAATGCTGCTCTATATCAATAACCTGATCTTTTGGGCATTTACAATACAATATACATAATATTTTAACCTGCTGGAGTCATGACAGATTTAATACTAATAAAAATAAGATGATTTATACACTACAGTTCATGTACTAATTAGTGTCTTGCAAAAAGAAAAAAACAGAACACAAGCTGACACATTGGGAATGATTATGAGGAAAGAAAGAACGCAGTATTTTTTAATGATAATTTTTTTCTTTGTTTCAGTACACAACATATAGGACCCCAAAATAATAATGTAATGTCAGTCAATATAAATCTAAAACTCATAGAGGTACTTTAGAAAATAAATATAAGTCATATAAAAGTACAATATTATTATATAAGAATCAGAAATTTTAATTCACTTTCATTTGCTTTAATTTATGGTTTTCAACTTGTCATCCTATATAATTTGTTAATTTGTTAATTTATTCACGTTATTAAGAAATGACCTAAAATGATTTTAATTGTAACACTCAAGTCAGCTACAGAACTAAAAGGAAAATTTGTAGTGCACTTAAACCTAAAGTTTCTAGGCCAGAGACACAAAATATTGTGCACATAGCTCTTGTTTTGGACATAGTTTGCAAGGATTCACATTTAACACCTCACATGGACCCCTGAGTATCTTCAGGAGTCATCCCTGAGTACCGATCTAGAAGTAATCCCAGGGAACATCCAGTTGTGGCTCAATATAAATACCAAAGATTCTCACAGTTTTATTTTATTTAAAAATTGAGTCAACATTAAAAAAGAGATGATGCAAATGAAAATCATCTTTTAACTTTAGCATTTGATTAATGTTTCTTGAACGTATTATTTGGTAAATTTTATCAAAACTCATGTCACATAAAAAGATCACTCTAAAAAATTGACAATTTTCTTGATGTATCTATATCTATATCTATCTATATATATATATGTTATTTTAACATCATGGTTTACAAAAGTGTTTTCCACAAAATTTCAGACATGCAGTGTTCCAACTTCAATCTCACCATAAGGGTGAATTTTCTTGCACCGATGTCTCCAGGTTTCTTCCCACTCAGCATTCTGCCTTTTTAACAGGGACTTTTTTTTTAAAGTTCAATTTCCTAATATTTTTTAACTGAAATAATTGTCAATATATGCTGATGGGACACAGTTGCTTAATGGTACTATACGGAAAACAGAAAAGTAAATCTATTGAACTACTCATGAAAAAATTAAAAGCTCTGCAAATTAATCACTGCAGAGGAGGAAGAGAGTATCAGATTGAAGCAGGACATAAGTGACATATATCAGAAAGAAAAGCTAACGGACACAACCTAAGTAAGAGAAGTGTCTTAAGAACATGACAGATAGGCATGTGTCATGCCATTTAGGATCTTGCTGACAAAGTAAAAAGTGTAGTTGCTTTTTAAATACATTTGAAAATTGCCACCAAGTACAAAACCTTGCAAATGATATGAACAATGTAGATCAATCAGATTGTCATGTGGAAAAAAAAACACTTCGAGAAACTTGAATCACATTCATACAATTATTACAATCAAGTAACTTATATTACAGTACTTATATTAAAGCAAACAAAACGCAGAAATTTTAGGGAAAAAGTATGAGATGCTACTCTATTCCACATGCATTTATTTCTTGGTTCTATTACGTGCACAGCAGGAAATCTATTTCAGTATGAAGTTAAATGTAATCAATATAGCCTGTGTATAAGATGACAAAAGGTTTATTACTTACAAGACCATATGAAAAGGTTTGTTAGCTTCCTCATGTGAAAAGTTAAATATGGACTTATTGAGATTTGAGGTTTAATTTAAGGGGAATTTTTCAATGTAGTTTAAATTGTGAACTGATGAAGTGAAATGTGAGGGAGACGATGTAGAGCTAAGCCAGGTTAGGGCTGGATAAAAATTACGGTCTCACAATACCCATTACCAATGTCTTAGGAAAGATCTGTAGAAATAAACCCGTACTCACAAAATTTGGTTGAATTGTTGACAGTAAGACAAAATGCACATCATGGGAAACCTGAGAATCCCAGAGTAAGAGAATTCTGATAAAAAAAATAATTCTCTAAAGAATTTAAACTTGTGTTAAGTGTTTGGGTGAGGTGAGAGAGGGTTGAAGGTAAATCTTTGCAGTGTATTGATCTGTTAGGAAAGGGGATACTTGTATGCTAAATATATCCATATTTTTAACTAGGAAGATTGAAGATCAAAACTGAGGCAAATAAAATTGTCAGAGAAACCACTATTTATTTTATGTGAGCCAGAAAAATATATAGGTCATTGGTGGACCCCTATCAGTATTGAGGGGAATGGAGAACATACCCAGTGTAACTCAGTTCCTGATGGTTCAGTGTTTCTGCTGGAAATTTGGAGCTGCCCTTACCCAGTGGTGCTGGGTGTCTGATGGTACTAGTGAGAGAGGGGGATGCACTACTTGGCCTAAAGTTGGGTCTTGAGCTTACGGAGCCTGTACTTCTGCCCTTTGGGTGACATCCAAGACAAATATCTGATATTTTGTGATTGGACAAGGTCCATGTTTTTCTGGGTGTTTTGTTTGTTTGTTTGTTTGTTTTTTTACATTGGATGACTTTGTCTGAAATTGATAACCTGCAAAATTGTCTCAGTAGTCTAAGAATGTGTTCTAGATGTAGACAGAACATTAATATTAGTATCTTTTTTTTTCTCAATAGAACTAGTGGGGAATTAAAGGTTTTTGTCATTAGGCTCAAAAGAGGCTTAGTTAACACACTAGCTCTTGACACTGTCTATTGCAAGATCCATGACTAACATTTATTTATTTATTTATTTATTTGTTTTGCTTTTTGTATTATACTCGGTGATACACAGTGGTTACTCCTGGCTCATGCACTCAGGAATTACTCCTGGTGGTGCTCGTGGAACCATATGGGATGCTGGGAATTGAACCCAGGTCAGCTGTGTGCAAGGCCATTGCCCTACCAGCTGTGCCATCACTCCAGCCCCTGACATTTTTTATCTATCCTGATTTAAAGATTATTCTAGGAACGATTGATTAATGCATATAACTATACACATTTACGGATCTAGAAAGGTGTGGTAAAGACAACACATAATAAAATAACAAACATATTATGTATTTGTGAACTAAACAGTATGATGAGGACTTGGGGAATGGGTACTTAGCATTTATCCTTAGAATTCAGTGACCAAGACATATTAGAGGGGTAAAAAAACTATGTAAATATCTTGCATATACATTTATTTTTCAAGTATAAGAGCAAAATCTCGAATAGTATATTTAGTAGTGAATGTTCACTTGAGGATACCTGTGTGGAGTGGAAGACAATGGCCTGAAATTCCAAGCACTTTTTTGTTTATGCTATTCTAGAAACGGCATGCTTCCCAACAAACATGATTATTAAATTTTATTGAAAAAAATTTCAAATTTTCTGTGAGAATTAAAATCAATATTAAGTTACTTATTTTGAATTGAAGAGCCACTAATGAAAAAGAGAATAAAATAATGGATATTATACACTTTGAGACATGTAGACGTTTTCAATGAAATGTCCTTATAAGAGGAACATAGAATGACTGCACTCATTTGTGGAATATAAAATAACACTATACAAGACTGACACCCAAGGACAGTAGACACAAGGGCTAGGAATATTGCTCTATAGTTGGAAGCCTGTCTCATGAGCCTGAGGAGAAGGCAGCTGGAATAGAGAGGGCATCACTAAGACAATGATGGAGGAATCTTTTGGGACAGGTGTGTGCTGACAGTAAAGGACCAAATGTGACAACCTCTTAGTATCTGTATTGCAAATCATAATGCCCAAAAGTACAGAGAGAGTATGGAGGAAATTGTCTGCCATGGAGATAGAGGGAAGGTTGAAAAGGGGAGTGGTATACTGGGGACTGGGGCTGGAGCGATAGCACAGAGGGGAGGGCGTTTGCCTTGCAAGCAGCCAACATGGCCGACCAGAGTTCGATACCTCTGCCCCTCTCGGAGAGCCCAGCAAGCTACCGAGAGTATCTCGCCCCCACGGCAAAGCCTGGCAAACTCCCTGTGACGTATTCGATATGCCAAACACAGTAACAAATCTCACAAAGTTACTGGGCCCGCTCGAGCAAATTGATGAATGACGGGAGGCCAGTGACAGTGGTACTGGGGACATTGGTGGTGGAGAAATGTGCACTGGTGGGTGAATGGGTGCTCGATCATTGTGAGACTGAAACTCAAACATGAAAATTTTGTAGCTGCATCTCATGGTGATTCAATTAAAAAATGGAGAACCTACGTTCAATGACTGGCATATGGTACACACATATATACACACATACACATACACACAAGTACACAAGCACACAAGCACACACATATAGATGTGCATGATCATGTTCACTTTCATGTTTCTTAGTTAAAAGCAGTGGAAAAATGTTAGTCTTACAGACTTTAAAGAATTTAAATAAGTCAAAGAACATCACAAACTTAAAAAATCTTCAGCTCAGGTTAAGTCTTAGCTAGGATCATTAATATTAGAAATTAGGAAACTTCTGAAATGTCTTTCCTACCTTTCAATAGATACTGCTCCAACAGTAGCAAAATACTACTAATTTGAATTTCTGTTGATGAGGGTAATTATACCTCAGTTCAAAGTCTGTCTATTTTGTAAATAACTTTCTTCACCAAGTGAACGGGGCAGGATCATGCAGGAGATATAAGCAAAGATTTTGAAGTCATATTCATCTATTTTTAGTTCTCATTTATATCATCAAGCTCTACCTTGGAGGACAAGCTAATTATGTACTTCCTCTTGTCATACATTTAGACAACTGCAATTAAAATATAGCCTCAAAATTTGGTCTAAGTAAGTAGCAAATAAGATTCCATATTACTACAGGATCAAGATAGGAAATTTTACTTTTCTCAGCTTTATAATGAAGTGAAATATTTAAGAAAAAATGAAAATTCTAAATAAAAATGCTTAATGAGTTCTAAGAATATTAAAATAGTAGCTGAAACTTCTTAGAAAAAACTTGATTGATTACCAGAGTACAATTTGAATGTGAAATGACAGGGTAATAATAGCAATTAAAAGTTTAGTTTTCTCCAACAAAATAATAGCTGTGTTAAACAATATAGCACATATGTATATGCATATAATATAAATATATATGTATATATTCAATATAAATATATTTATCTAGTAATGAAGCCCAAATTAGTATACACGTATACATAAAATAATAAGCTTAAATATGTTTTATATATTCAGTTTATCAAATTTTAATGAAATAATTTACATTTTATTATTTATTAATATTTGCATGGTCAAGTTTACTCATAATTTATTGGAAGGGGAAATAAAGAACTTCTTTATATCATATAATATAGAAAATATTCACTTTTTAGGAGCAATATAACTTTAGCACTTAAGGATTATTTTATTTTCTAAAGTCATATTAGCTCTATATTTTCATTTTGCTAAGATATTTAATGAATTCATTAATGTACTTATGTGAATCTAGTCTTTTGTAATTTATGGAGGAAGTATGGAAGGCTACTAGGCAAAAGGATTAAGAATTCAAAAGGGCTTTAAAACTCAATAGAGGAAAGTTAATTCCTATAATGCATTTTTGTAAAGCTATAGTAAAGCTCTCACAGTAACTGAAAATTTAACTACATGTAGAGTTAACTATATAATTTACAAAATAGAGTTAACTATAAAATTTAACTATATATAGAGTTTCTCTGGTCCCACTTTGCGAAACAGATTGTTCAATACTACTGTTTTTGAAAAACCTGATTTTATATTTGATGAGGTTCCTTTAGAGTTGCAATCAATACTGAAAATCTAAAATAATACATTTATAAAAACACATACACCACAAAGAGTAATAAAGAAAAGAAAATAGCAGATATTGAATAATATAGATACTGAGTGAAGATAAAATTAAATATGAAGTGAAAGGGTTGAAAAGGAAGGAAATACACACAGGTCAAAATCAAATTTTACCATAGAAGAGGTTAATGAGGTTGTTATTGTTACTACATATTTTTAAATCATTATGCTTGTTATGTTTATATGTCAGTTACTTGGTATTTTCTTCACTCAGCAGACTTTATTACTGTCGTGATGAGCCAGAAATCATGTCAGTTATTGTGGGGAAAGAGAAAATGCAAAAGAAAAGATGAGGGAACAAAAAACACAATTTTTGTTTGTTTTATAGGAATTTAGAATTTACTAAGGCACATGACTTCTAGAATTTCATTGACAATCCAGTTATATTACAAAATAAACCAGGAAATACAATGTGAACACCATAGCAAAACACAGATGGTCTAAAAATATTATTGTTCTCTCTTATTAAAAGATTCATTGTTTTCCTACCCTGGATTCTCCTGGAAAAGTCAATGCTATATATCGATGGACACATTTATTTTGGATCACAAGGGAATAAAAATTTTTCACTCTAAAATAATAAAAACTAGTCTTCCTATAAAGCAAAACTTATAATAAACACTAAGAATTGGTTCACTGTGAATCGCTAAGAAGATTATGCCAGTTGTGACATTTTTTTCAATAATGTTGGTCACTGAAATTATCTTTGCAAAGGGTAGTCCCCTGAAGAGAGTGGTCTGTGGATCACTATTTGTAAAATGTTGCGGTAACTGCACAGGACACCACTAAAGTATTCGAAACAAAATAATAATGATAATAATAATAATAATAATATCCATTGATACTTGATTCTCCAGATTTTAGTTATATGTTAAACACTATCAGTCATAATACGGTATTGCACTAATGTTTTCACTCTAAACAAATTATGTGTTATACCTAAGGCATATGTCAATTTATCTGTGGATCACCATAAATTTGTTATTGATTATTTAAAAATACCTAGGATAGTCTTAAATGCCACATGCTATTTTCCTCCCTCCCTCCCTCCCTCCCTCCCTCCCTCCCTCCCTCCCTCCCTCCCTCCCTCCCTTCCTTCCTTCCTTCCTTCCTTCCTTCCTTCCTTCCTTCCTTCCTTCCTTCCTTCCTTCCTTCGAGGAGTCTGTACAAGCATTATTTACTTGAAGTGCACCAGGCACAGACCATCTTGGAGATAATCAGCCAATCAGCTGTGCTATTCAGAGTATCTGGGGACTTGGATGACAGGTGTGTGGAGCTGGATTGTTGTTAGGAGACACCTGAGAAAGGTGTCCAGGAGAATCTTACCTCTTGGAGCAACAGTTTATGGTTTGAGCATATTGAACACAGATACTTGAAACAATGATAATTCCATGAGTTGGATCATCTATACATGTGTTTGTAGTCTCTGTGATATTGCCTATTCCCTTATTTCTCTTTTATGTTGTTGTTTATTCAGGGTTTGTTGTGAAGAGAATGGGGAGGTAGGGTGGAATATCAGGTGTCATCGGTATCTCTTTCTGGATTAACACTCACGGATCTCTCTAAGTGGTGCTCAGGAGGCCATATCTGGTAACTGGGGATTCAACCCGAGTTAGCTACTTGCAAGGCGTATCTGCTGTACTATATCTGGCCACATTTTTTTTCCATTTATTCTCGTTTTCTAGTAATCTTGGTAATTCTTTCTTATTCATCTAAAGCAATATTTGAAGATATCCTATTCTTATTTTTTCTTTGAATGGGTTTAGTTGCTCCTCCTCACAAATATGAAATTTGGGAAAATAAAACAAATGTGAACCTTAGTCTGGGGAGATAATACAGCTGGTAAGGCACTTGTCATACAGATGGCATCACACTGCATACAGATTGATGCAGATTAAATACCCAGCATCCCATATGGTCAACTGATAAGCCCTAGTAGGAGTGCGCCCTGAGCCAGGAGTATGTCCTTAGGACGTCTAGTTGCAGCACAGAAGCCAAAAGCAATGAAATGAAATAAACTTGCAACTTTATTTCAAAACCTAGATTTTATTAATATGCGTTCTAGTATTTGAGATAATTGCTTTATATTTATTTGATTCTGTTTTGGGTATTTTGGGGGGGGGGGGTCACACCAGGTGATGCACAGGGTCTACTCCTGGCTCATACACTCAGGAATTACTCCTGGCCATGCTCGGGGGACCATATTGTATGCTGGGAATCAAACCCGGGTAGGCCTTGAGCAAGGCAAATGCCCTACCCTCTGTGTTATCGCTCCAGCTCCTATTTATTTGATTCTGATCTACTCCAAGAATAGTAGTCCCTGGCTTTTGACTGGAAACGTGATGACACATGTTGGCACAAGTTGGCACTAGCACAGGTTGGATCTTACTGCAATTGACTGGCACAGGTTACAAATGCTGCCACATGTTTTAACAAACTAGTACAAGTTGGCATAAATTAACATAGATTGGCAAACTTGGCAATGACTGGCAAAGTTGTCACTAACTGACTCTTATCTGCTCATATTAGTGCAAAATATCAGACCCATGTTAGCATGTTTGTCTTCTGCTCAGCATTTTTTTTTTTCACTTATTGGTTTCTGTGTAGAGTGAATTCCTAATTTTATGTCCACTGCTCTCACAAAAGGAGTAACTATGTTCCCATCACCAGCATTTTACTATGTTTTTCCTAATTGATTTTGTTATTTCTCAACCTTGCAGTATTTCTACTTTAGCAATAACAGCAAAATTGGAAAACGAAACAACATATAATATTGTTATTTCCATGGATTTCTCTTTTCTGTGCTCCAACCTCTTAAACTTTGCTTTATTGGGAATGATGTCAAAAAATAAATAAATGAGTGAATGTATGAATGAATAATGAAAGAAGAAAAGTTGCTATATTTTTGTTATTATTATTATTTCTGCTGTTTCTACTGTTGATTATTTGAATTCTTCCACTTTTTGCCTTCTGGGTTTTGAAAAAGACTATTTTGAAACAGCCCATTATCACTTATCATATCATTATTGGATGTAAACATTCTGCAAACATTATATTTACAGAAAAATGTTTTCTCTGGGTACTGATGCAAGTTAACCTTAGAAACTTTTGCTAAATTTTTTTTCAATGATACTTTTTTTCCTGAAATGTTCAGAATTACCTAAATATTTTCTGATATGCCTTAGATCTAATAATTATTTTGTTTAAGACCCCATATCTCTTGAACCAAAGTACATGCTCCCTGTTGATCATGTCAGAAATAAAGGCTAAGTTACATATATATGTATATGTATATATAATTTATATGTATATAAATTACATAAAGAAGGAGAGGGCCATGGAAGCAGGACTAACTCCACTTGTACAAAAATGAACCCTATACCAGGTCCTTACTTCTCCCGTCACTTTAATATTAAACATTTAATACATATGAGAGAATTTCCTCCCATCGTGCCACATTCCTAACTTCCTAAATTCCCTGGTTCCACATAGATACTGCTGCTGCTTACCAACTTGATCCCTTTAAAATTCTTCTCCTGTAGGAAAGCGAAACAAAACATACTGTGCTGATCCCTGCACTGTCTACCTCTTGCTTTGACAGAAGTGGCAACAAACTCACCTGAAATGTCCCTTGGCTACTTGTCAATTTCTACAGGGTCTGAGAATAAAAATCCCTGGGACTTATAACAATTTAATTTGTAAATATCTGTAGAAATATTTCCGTTATATATATTTTAGTATTCAAAATGCTTTATATATATAAATTCAAGTTAAAATTGCAAAAATTAATTTTCTATCATATTCCTTTCAGAAAGCAAAAATAATCACTTATAATTGAGTTTTCTCAAATGCTATTTTCTCAGATCAAATATCTCAACAGGAAATATAGAATTTAAAATTTACTCTTGGGGCTGAAGCAATAGCACAACGGGTAGGGTGTTTGCCTTGCATGAAACCTACCTGGGTTCTATTCCCAGCATCCCATATGGTCCCCCGAGCACTGCCAGGAGTGATTCCTGAGTGCATGAGCCAGGAGTAGCCCCTGTGCATTGCCAGGTGTGACCCAAAAAAACAAAAATAAATAAATAAATAAAATTTACTTTCTTTGAGCTTGTAATAAGTTAATTTATTAAATTTTTATTTAATTGTAAGAGATTATACTTTAACCAATTTTGTTTGCATACTATTTCCATAATTGATATTACTAATGAATTTTGATAGAATATGCAATTTTAGATGTGTCATGCCAAATATTTTTGTATCATATTAGCATTTCTCAGAATTTTGTGGACATACAATTCGTCAGAGTATACTACTAAAATGTTTTATGCCTGTGGAGACCTAGGATGCTGAATTCTCTTTTTTTGAGATATTTTATTGATGCATGAGTGACAATTAAAAAATCCGTACCTATTTAATTTATTACTCTTTATTTTCAACAAAGTGGGCCCTGTGGAAACTGTGTAAGAAAAACATGCTGACTGCAAGACCTCTCAGCTTCTAGGCTGCCAAGCTTTCAATCTCACATTTCCCAAGGATGATAAAATCTTTTCTTTCTTCTTGACCTCAGTTCACTCTTTGTTGGCTTTAGTATGCTTTATACTCATGCACCAAATATACTTCATTACTGCCACACAAAACACCATGCTTCTTCAGAGTAAGGCCCTGTCTCTCACCTTCTATTAGAAAAAAAAGTTATGAATCTATTGTCTTTAATAGAATGTACTTTGTATTGTCAAGAAACCTTCTGGAAAACCATAGTTTCATTATTGTAATGCCAATTAAAGGAGTGTTGATTATTTTATTTACATTTTAACCATGTGTTAAAGTTAGATTTTTTTTACTGCACATGGTTTAATATAGTAAATGAGAATTGGAAAACTTTCAAGTACAAAATGAAGTTCTAACAAGTTCATTCTATAGTGACACACTATTGATAGTAGCAGCTTGCTAAGCAATGGGGGAGGGGGCGAAAGTGAATGAAAAACTTCATTGAAAGTAAGGGTACTTTCACACATTGGAACTAAAACTGAAAAAACAGCAACAACAACAACAACAACAAATATCACCTGAAATAAGACATGGGTCAATAGTCACTGAGTTGAGTTTCAAATACGTCAGGTAAGTTTGTGACATTTGACCCATCAGCTCTTTGGTTACCTTCTTTGTAAAAGTGTATTTGAGAAAGTTTAAATTTAAGGGACTAAGAAGATAGTCAACGTGCTCAGGAACATGCTAGCATAGGACTATTTTTGCATTTTGCATATTTCAGAGTATCACTGGGGTTGTCTTGGTAGTCCCCAGAAAATTAGGTCGCAAACTAAATATGTTCCTGTTTAAATCTTAATTCTCTTCTCTCACTAAATTTTGCACTTCTAAGTTTTGCCTATTTCATGAAAACTAAAAGATAATACAATAATTTTTCTTTTTTGTGTGAAACATCATGAGGTACAGTTGTAGATTTACAAACTTTTCTGTTCTTGGGTTTCAGTTATACCATGATCAAGTACCCATCCCTCCACCAGTGCCCATTCTCCACCACCAATGATCCCAGTAACCGTCCCACTCCCACCCCATACCCCCACTCCACCCTCCCTCTGTGGCAGGACATTTCCTTTTGCTCTCTCTTTCCTTTAGTGTGTTGTGGTTTCGAATAGAGGTATTGAGTGGCCATCGTGTTAAGTCTATAGTCTATTTTAAGCACACATCTCGCATCCAGAGAGAATCTGCCAAACATCCTTTACTTGGTGTTCCCTTCTATATCTGAGCTGCTTTTCCTCAAGCATGTGCTGCCAGATTCCAAGCTGTTGAGCAGACCTCCTGGTACTTATCTCAACTATTCTTGAGTGTTTGTCTCCCATTCTGTTACCTTATATTCCCCAGATGAGTGCAGTCTTTCTATATCTGCCCTTCTTTTTTTTTCATTTAGCATGATACTTTCCATGTAGAACCACTTGTATGTAAATTTTAGATTTCATCTTTTCTAACAGCAGCATAGTATTCCATTATTTAGATGTACCAAAGTCTTTAACCATTCATCTGTTCTTGGGCACTCGGGTTTTTTTTTTTTTCCCAAATTTTGGCTATTGTGAATAGTGCAGCAATGAACAGACAAGTGCAGATGTCATTTAGACTGTTCTTTTTTTTTGCCTCTCTGGGATATATTCCCAGGAGTGGTATTGCTGGGTCAAATGGGAGCTCAGTTTCTTAGCTGGCAGGAATGCTGACTGGTTCAGCCCTTTTGGAATACAGTATGGATGACTTACAATAGATTTTTTAAAACCTTTCTTTATAACAGGAAGATATGATAATAACACAATAATATGCATGTATATATAAATGCCAGAATTAAAAACTTAAGTTAATTAAATGAGAATAGGCAATATAGTATAGCACTGCACTGTAGCACTGTCCTCCCATTGTTTGTCAATTTGCTTGAACGGGCGCCAGTAACTTCTCACAACACATTGTGAGACTTGTTGTTATTGCTTTTGGCATATTGAATACGTCACAGGGAGCTTGCCAGGCTTTGCTGTGTGGGCGAGATACTCTCGATTGCTTTCCAGACTCTCCAAGAGGAATTGAACCCGGGTTGGCCGTATTGGCTATGTGCAAGGCAAACACCTTACCCGCTGTTATTTCTCCAGCCCCAGGCAATATAGTGTATTGTATTAAATTAACTTTTTTTCACAGTTTAATTATTTTTATTTCATAAGGTGGTTTACAATATTTGATTACAGCTAATATCCAAACACCAATCCCACCACTATTACACTTTCCCACCACCAAATTTTGAATGTTTTCATTCCAAGCCTCAATTCCTGTCCCAAAGCACAACTGAAATAATACATTTTGTATTATCTGTTATGGACAACCATCTTATAATGTGTCTTATGCATTTGTGGCTGCGTGGTCCAGGAATACATTCACTTGTGCCTGAGGCTCGGTACTAATATGTGGGGAACAGCCTTGAATGTGGTGGCAGTTGGGTTCTGGAGGTTTTTGGCTGCCGGGGCTGGGTCCCTTGAGGTGGGGAGGGCTCTCAGCCACCCCACTCTGTGGTGCCCCGAGTGAAACAGTCTGGTGCAGAGTCTGGTGACATGGCTATGGCGGGTGTCATGTTGCTCCCTTTCGAAAGAAAAAGCCATGCAATCTGTATGGTGGCCAATGTGGAGATTATCTGGCACCAGCAGGAGGTGACTTCTGGGTATGACCCCTGGGTCGCCGGAGATAAATTAATTTTTTTATAATAGGTCAACAACATAAAGTGATCAATAATTGCAAATTGTTTTTATTGATTTATTTTCTGATAATTCCATTTGTAAAAGCTTTAAATTTAGTGAAATAAGTAATATGAAATAAATGTTCTATATGCCTGCCAAGGAGGAAGTCAGGAGGGTTGGAGGAAAATTAGAGACAATGGTAGAAGAAAGGGAACTTTGATGTTGGAGCATTGTGTGCTTGAAACAACTCCATTATGAACAACTCTGTAGACCCTAGAGCCCTAATAAAAACTAAAAGAAAATAAATTCTTCTTTATGGAAAATACTTTTGTTTACTGCTCACAAAATTCTTTATAATGCATATTTTTGTGAATGTTTCTGATTCCTTCCTCCCTCCCTCCCTCCCTCCCTCCCTCCCTTCCTTCCTTCCTTCCTTCCTTCCTTCCTTCCTTCCTTCCTTCCTTCCTTCCTTTTCTTTCTTTCTTCAGGGGCAGGGTTTAGGGGTGGGGCACACAGATTGCCATCGCAAGGCCATATTTAACTGTGTGCAGGGAGACTGGCAGTGTTCAGGAGGACTATATTTGTGGCTGAAAATTCAAACTAAGGTCAGCGCCACCACAGTTTTATATAAGACAAGTTCCTTCACTAAATATATATTTATAGTGAGAAATGTATTTTGAGGTCTTTAGCCAGAAATCTGTCTAAAGTATTCCTAAGTATCATGCTTTCTCTGTCTCTGTCTCTATCTCTGTCTCTCTCGCTCTGTCTCTGTCTCTCTCTGTCTCTCTGTCTCTGTCTCTCTCTGTCTCTGTCTCTCTCTCTCCTGGCCTCTTCATATCTGGGTCAGGGCTGTTCATATCACTCATGAAACATATAGTATTGGGGATAAAACCTGTGGCTCCATGTGCACAGCCCGAATGCCAAGCTGTTGATGCTGAACTTTTTCCCTGACACATGGTGGGCTCTATTTTTTATTAGCATTAAAACCTGAATTTTTAGGAAGCACTCTTCTTCCTTCATCTCATTACTTTTATGAATTTATATGAAGTCAAATCAGCAAATTTCAGCTGGGAGTCAAACCCTAAAAACAGAACTATATTTCAGCATGTAAAACATGTTTTCAGGGTAATCTATTACATTATCACTCCCTCAAAGAAGACAATATGGACAGCTAACAAGCATATGAAAAGTGTTCATCATCACTTAATAGTAAATACAAATATCAAATGACAATCAGATAGCAGTTCACACTGTGAGAATGGTCTATCAAAAAAGTCTTTATACACCCTGTATTTATGGGAATGCATTAAGAAAAGAACCCTCATTCCCTATTGTTGGGAATGTCATCCACACAGGATTTATGGGAAGTAGTAAAGAAATTCGGACCAATATCATAATAGTAGAGTGGGTAAGGCAGTTGTCTTGAATTCAGCAGACCCAATTTTAAAGCCTGGCACCAAATATGGTTTCTTGAGCCTGTCCAGGAGTGTTACCTGAATGCAGACCAGGAGTTCACCCTGAGCATTGTTAGGTGTTGCCTAAGAAACAAAACCAAATAAAATAGTATGAAAATTTTCATACTACTCAAAAATTAAACCACTCTCCACACGTTTGGACAAGCCTCATGCATGAAAGAACCGGAAGAGAAACCCAGGTGTGCAAGACCTGGGGCATAGATCTCCAAGCCTGCTCGGATTGGGACTGGGATCTCCTCCACCCAAATCCCCCGTCTTCCAGTATGTAGGCATTACACCCACCAACTGCCCCTAGAACCGTGTAATACCATCAACGGCCAAGACCCACAGACTATAAAACCCTGCTCCTGGACATCTTACTATCTAGTTCTTACTCTGGACAACCCAGCAAGCTACCAAAAGTATCCTGCCCACACAGCAGTCTGGCAAACACCCCGTGGCGTATTCAATATGCTAAAAACCAGTAACAATGATGGGTCTCATTCTCCTGACCCTAAAAGAGCCTTGAATGTCGCACTTTTTAAAATCTCAGGGGTAGGATGAAGGAGACGTTACTGGGGCCTGCTCAAGGCAATCCATGAACAACAGGATGACAGTGATACAGTGATACAGTGATAATTTTCATACTTTTCATACTTAATAAAATTTTTATACTCTCAAAAATTAAAACTATAATTTTTATATAATTCAATGATTCCTTTCCTTTCGAATCAATACTGAATATTTGTTTCCTGAACTTATAAAAAAAACTTCAAAAATTAATGAATTCAAAACAACCCCTCACACATGGCTTTTTACAGGTCTAGTTCAATGAAAATATCTTAGAAAGCCAGTTTAATGGAAAAGTTATTTATTTGGTTATTTAAGTCCTGTGAAACATTCACAAACAATCTACCAAGAAAAATACAATATATCAGTCAACTTGCATATACATTTTCTCAAATTAAATTTGCAAATTTAATAAAGAGAAAATAAATATTTGTGCTTTTAAAAATGAGATTTTAGAACCATGCAGCTATGGATAAGAAAATTTTAGGAATACAACAAAATTGTATTTGAGAAGCATTTGGATTCTGTAGCATTCTAGCACTGTTCTCCTGTTGTTCATCAATTTGCTCGAGCGGGCACCAGTAACATCTCACAAAAAATTGTGAGACTTGTTACTGTTTTTTGCATATCGCATACATCTTGGGTAGCTTGCCAGGCTTTCTCGTGTAGGTGAGATACTGTAGTACTAAGTGGAGAAACATAGCTTTGTGTCATGTGCAGCAAGATTCCAAGTTTCCAGTTTCCAGGAAAGCATGCTTGAAAAAACTATCAAGTTCATATCAGAACCTGTGTTAAAACACTGTCATATTCTAGGACCATAAAGTTACTTACAGAGACATAAAATTCCCAAAGTTCTCAGGCTCAAAAACTGCATGAAGTTAAGTAAAATAATCACAGTTCATGTTTGGATGGGCTGGAGCGATAGCACAGTGGGTAGGGTGTTTGACTTGCACTAGGCAGACCCAGCTGATCCAAGTTCGATTCCTCCGCCCCTATCAGAGAGCCTGGCAAGCTACCGAGATCATCTCACCTGTACGGCAAAGTCTGGCAAGCTACCCTTGACATATTCGATATGCCAAACACAGTAAAACAAGTCTCACAATGGAGACGTTATTGGGCTCGCTCGAGCAAATCAATGAGCAAAGGAAGGAGAGTGCTACAGTGCTACAGTACATGCTTGGACAGAGATAAGAATACAGATAAAAGCATATTAAAAACAACAAACTGTACCTTGATTTTATTTTAATATCCTGAATTTAACTCATTTACAAGATTTCAGATGGAGGTTTATGGATATCCTACATTTGATTTTCATGACAATGGCTTGCTGCAGAGATAAAAGCATCATTTATCTGATTCCTGATTCAGAAAATGGAGTAAGGAGCACAGTAAGAGAGAAGCATTGGGCACTCTGGCACATTAAGATTTGGATTTATATTCTCACACTGAGCTACTGTGGAGCTGCAGGTAATTCAATTGACCACCTTGATTCCATTGTTTTGGGGTTCTTATTTTATTTTAGGATGTAAAGAATGGAATATTATATGAATTATGAATGTTTTGAAGAGTGAATAAAACAAAATATTCAAGCCACTGAGAATATCTCTAGCTCATGATCACCCACACCCACACACTGAACACTGATTATTCCCTCCCTCCCTCCCTCCCTCCCTCCCTCCCTCCCTCCCTCCCTTCCTTCCTTCCTTCCTTCCTTCCTTCCTTCCTTCCTTCCTTCCTTCCTTCTTTTCCTCTTTCTTTTGTCCTCTGTTTTTCTGTTCCTTTTAGGTTTTTGGAACACAGTGACATTCCTTAGGTTTACTCTCAACATGTCCCTCCTGTTATGTCTGGGATATCATGCAGTGAGAGGGATTGAGCCCAGGGTTCCTGCATGCAAAGCCTGTGAACCAGTTCTTTGAGCAATCTCCCAGTCATGGTCCATTATTTTCAAGACATACTTCTAGGCACAGGAAAGACCTGTTTTCATTGTAAACATTCTTGCTTCTATATGTTTCTAGGTTTAAAAGGGCACCAGATAAGTAATTTTAACAGTAAAACACTAGCAGTCATAAGCTATTGAGTGAAAAAAAATCTGAGTATGGATTTAGCATACAAAGGGAAGTAAAATAAGGGATCTCAGGAAGAATCTCTTGAGGAGACTAAAAATAAAGTGATGATGTGAGCATTTAAATAAAGAGGTCTTCAAGTAATCTACGAAGAAAATGTATGCAAGTATATGTGAAACTTACAGACTAGAAAGGCATGGCAAGGAAAAATACATAGACAATGCACATAAATTTATACTTATAGGTTTGTTGGTGAATTCGTTTGAATAGGAAAATCACATAATCTTACTTTATAATGATTAGTGTATGGAAATCAGTTTTGAGCACAGAGAAAAACAGCAGAAAGATTAATTAATGGACCAATATAGGAGGAAAGGTGAAAGAATTAGACATGTTGTTACCATCAGTGTAGTGAGATTGGTTGAAGTATGATATATACATCCTTCAATGAGATAAAGTGATCAATATGAAGTGAGGAAAAAAATAAAAATGTTCGTGCCTATAAATTTAGTTGGCTTAACAAAACTGATTCTATCTAGTAAACAGTGCTCTTAAAATATGAAAACTACAAAAACATGATTTAATTTCCTCTAATGACATCTAAAATTTCCCAACTATTTTAGTTAATAATTTATGCATGGTAACAATAGATGATATTACAACATCAAACCATTCCCTCTATTAAAGGTTTATAATATTTATCTGAGGTCAAAGGGAATAGTGAGCTACACTTCATTTCTGTATATATTTTTGTAAAGTGAAAATTTAAGTAATTATGAAAATAATTATTTCTGTCCACTATTTCTATTTTTTTCAAAAATAGAACATTTTAAATATCTTAAAATGACTAACTTACTTGTGTGTGTTCATTAGCAGGTAATCTGAGCACTGCTGTTGGAAACATCCAAGCAATCAATTAGGATAAAACAATTTGATATTAAGTGAACTTATAAAATACTCTGCAGAGGCCTGATGAATTGTACTGCATATAGTTGTGCTTACCTTGAGCAAATCCAATTGGAGATCAATCCCTGCCACCACATATGATCCTGAGAACTGAACGGAATAATCCCTGGGTGCAGAGACAGGAGTAAGACCGGAGCACTTCTAGGTGTGACCAAAACACCCAGAGATATATAACAAATTAAAAGGCTCTAGCATGTCAGTCTAAGCAAAATAATTAAGTGAAAGATTGTTATCAGAGTTTTACTGATATGTTAAAAATAAATTATTAAGGCAATCTTTTGATAAAAGACAACAAAACTGAACTTAGTCTTGATAAAACATATGATGGTTTCCATAAGAAGTGGGGATAAAGCTGAGAAGAACTTTACAGGAGGTTGTTTGTTGGACAGTATCTCGCCCTCACGGCAAAGCCTGGCAAACTACCCGTGATATATTCGATATGCCAAACACAGTAACAACAAAGTCTCATGATGGAGATGTTACTGGGCCTGCTCGAAAAAATCGATGGACAACGGGAGCACAGTGACAGTGACAGTGACAGTTTATTGGGGAGACAGTAAACAATAAGCACTCATCAACAAACAACAAACTCAACAAGGGACAAGCACCAAAACAACAACAACAAAACAATATCAAATAGCAAACATAAAAGTCACAGACTGAGGTGGTGGGAATAGTGAAAATTAGATATCTTCCCGGTACTCTTCTTGAAAGTTATACTACTCCAGTTAAGAGCTAGAAACCTGGTTGGAATCAAGTTTCAAACAATTTAAATTGCATAGCTCCAAGAAATTTAACATTTAACACCTCATGAGTAGGTTTTATTCATTTTGAAACCATGGACAATTCCAATAAAGCAATCTTTGGAAAATTGCATGTGCCCTATATGTACGCTTATATGATTGCACATATAGGCTTATATGATTGCACATATGTATGATATGTTTTCAGATGAAATAATATGCCCATTTGTTGTTATATATTTTCTAATTTTAATTCCTACTATACTTATCTGTTGGAGTGATAGCACAGCAGGTAGGGCATTTGCCTTGCATGCAGTCAACTGGGGTTCGATTCCCAGTATCCCATATGGTCCCCTGAGCACCCTCAGGAGTCATTTCTGAGTGAAGAGCCAGGAGTAACCTGCATTATCGGGTGTGACCCAAAAAATACAAAAAAAAGTGTTTATGTGTTAAATAATTTTATCTATTCTAATTAGAATTTCACATTATGGTACAATGCACATTTTAATCACGTTTGAATTAAAAAATATTTACTACTTACTTTCTCTTATATTTCTAAAGAAATCCTGACAATATTTTATGAAATGTTCCTGCCTCTATACTATACATATGCAAACTGAAGTCTTTGCTAAATAATGTAATTGCATTCTATCCTGGAAAAAAATCAATCTTATATTTTATAAGTCAATATATATGCTACATTTTTGATGCTGAAGTAATTATGTACTGTTTTATTGATTATTTTATATGATAAAAATTTGCTTTTTCTTGAAAACCTACTACAAAGTCTAAAACATTGTTTTTAACTAATGTTTTCTTTTCACTGTCACTGTCACCCCATTGTTTATCAACTGGCTCGAGTGGGCCCAGTAATGTCTCCATCTTGAGACTTGTTGTTACTATATTTGGCATATTGAATATATCCCGGGTAGCTTGCCAGGCTTCGCTGTGCGGGCGAGATACTCTCAGTAGCTTGCCAGGCTCTCTGAGAGGGGTGGAGGAATCAAACCTGGCTCGGCCTGGCTGGCTGTGTGCAAGGCAAACGCCCTACCACTGTGCTATAGCTCCAGCCAATCAAGTTCTATAGAACATAGTAATTATCAACAGAATTTTCTGTTTTGACTATATGTATATATTCATAGAAATGTTATTGTTATTGAGATAGTATGGTTAAAACGGTGTTAATACTTTTGGTGTATGATATTACTGCACCTATATTTGAAAAACAAAAAACAACAGTGTTAGTAATAACACCGGGCCTTGCACATGTCCTATTCCTGTCTGGGTTGTAAACACTGTTAAACTTAACAAATATAGACTTCATTAAGTGCCGATAACATTCATAACATATTGAATAATGTAGATGAAGTACTATTTACTCAGCATGTTTTCAGGTATGAATGAAGCTGTAGGTTTCACAATCATGCTTTTTGGTGAATAAAATCTAGTTTTTGTCAGATCTGTCTTAGTGGCTTCTCGTTTACTAGCTGCATGACTGCAAGCAGTGTGACTATATTAATTTTTCACAAAATGTGACTAATAAATTTTTTCTATTGTAGTTATTATAGATATTAAATAAAAAGGTAAATTTAAGCCCTCTACCAGTGCCAGTGAAAGAACACAGGTAAATATTTCTAGTCCTTTCAATTGCATTATTTTACCACTTTTCAGAAGAAATATAAAACTTTATCTTTTTCCATTAAAATTAATTTATTTATAAAGTAATATTCCATAACATATTACCAATGTTCCAATTTCAGTCTTGCTACTCAATTTCAAAAAACTGAAATGCCTTTAGCTTTGCAATTAAATTTTATGCTCTTCCTAGTTAACTTCTGATTTACATTGAGAGACTTAACTGCACCTCTAATTTAAAGTCATTGGACATTTTCTATGAGTGTAAATAAAAAAAAATGACAGATATAAATGAGTCTTTACATATATTTATAATTAAATACCATGGAAATACTGGAGACAGTTCCATGGTGGCCAAAATTTCAGAACCTATGATTATAATAATGCTATCCCAAATTTTAATGAATATACCAGAAACACTGATGAATAAAACTTACAGAGCCACAAGGGTGAAAAGGACAAAATCCTAGGGAACTGGAGAGATGCTCTTGCCAGGGAAGTAACCATACCATAGATCAACTACCTGTAATTTGTATATTTTTATCGTTTGTTTTGGGGTGGCGGGCACTCTCAGTGATGCTCAGGGAGTTTTCTCCTAGTGGGGCCTAGTATATCATGTTGAGCTTGTAACCAGATACAGCCTCTCTAATGATCTCTCTGACCTTCTAGAAGGAAATTATAAATTGAGGAACATTGTCTTTGAATGGAGCATACACTGGACACATGACATCCCGATATTTTGATTCTGTAATTTCGAGACTGGAATAGAAAGTGGGAAATTATAATGTATAAAACATATGGCATTGTCACTGTCAGATCCTATTTTAGAGATATTTGGCAAACTTGCTGATGGGTGCTATGTTGAATTTCGCTCTCCGTAGCAAGACTGTTTGCCACACAATTCTGTTTGATGATTAGCTACTGTGGGACACTCCTGAGCAGAGTCCTCAGTTTCTGCCAAGTTCCACATGATGTTAATACCAGTGCCACAGTAGGCATGTGGCAGAATTCCCAAGTCAGTGTCCAGTCCTGTTTAATCTTAACACTGTAATCATTGACAAGTACTAGTGATCGAAGGACCCGCTTGCTACCCAAGCCTGATCATCTTTAGCAGTTCAGTAACTTTGAAGCACACAGAAGATTAGTCAGTTTTCTAGACTCAGAGCAACAACTGCTATTTGGTGCTCAGAAACGTGAATCTCTGGTGTTCATCCCTGTGTGTTTGAACATAGACCTGTTCTCAGGGAAGTCATATGAACTTTCCTATAGTGAAGTCTGAACACAAAATCTTGGAAAAAATTAAAAAATATGCCCAAGCTAAGAAAACGGTGTTGAAGAGGAAGTAAAATAAGTAATATAAATAATACTCACTAAAATAATTATTGGGAAAGAAATTCAACAATGGGAAACATGTAAACAGAGATGGTAGAATTTTTTCCCCTCCTTTTTACCTCATCCTCTTATTCCTGTTCTTGTATTTTTATAATATACAAGTTTACTACTATACTAGCTCTTCCCCGCAGCCTTTAAGCAAAACATCATCAACTAAATTCTGAAATGATTTTCCTTTAATATTCCTGTTTCTACCTTCGTTGTCTCATTATATAAATATCCGAATTTAAATCTTCTGTTATAGCTTCTATTTTCAAGATTTCATAATCAGAAGGCATTTTAAATAATTTTAAGAACATTAAAATTTCTTGCATTCCTAATTGTAGAATCAACTCCCTTAAATATTTTGATGTATTTGATTCCACTCTTTTCTTTTTTAACTATAGTTTGAATAATATTACTAGAGGAATATATAAATAGACGGAGACGTTACTGGGCCCGTTCGAGCAAATCAATGAACAACGGGAGGACTGTGACTGTGATATAAATAGACTTGAAAAATGCTTAGCGTCAGAAAGATGCTTCAAGGTCCAAAACTTTTCCTTTGCTTTTAGGAGCCAAAAATTCAAACCCAAGCATCACCTGCCTTTGAATCACAATCACAATCACAACCATCCTGTTATTCGCCCATTGCCTCGAGCAGGCCCCAGTAATGTCTCTTCATCCTAGCCCTGAGATTTTTTTTTTTTTAGAAAGTGCCATATTCAAGGCTCTTTCAGAGTTAGGAGAATGAGACCCTTCATTGTTACTGGTATTTTGCATATTGGGTACGTCACTGGGAGTTTGCAGGACTCTGCAGTGTGGGCAGGTTACATTCGGTAGCCTGCCAGTTTGTCCAAAGCAGGAATGAAATGATAAGATGTTGCGCGGCCTTTGAATAGTATTGCAAATACTATTGATACTATTGAAAGTCAAAACCCTATCATTTTGCTGTGTGTCTACTAAGCAGCAATTGAGTAACACTCATTGTCCCCTGCCTAAAAAGTAGAAACCATTACAGATTAGAACAAAATTTCCTTTGAACTTTACTCAATTGATGCCTTTCGGTTAGTAAACACTTTCCAAATGGAAAATTGAGCATTCAAAATATTTTGCTGTTATAAAGCTCTCCTTAGTTAAAACAACAACAAAAAACTGACACACACCAAAAAAGAAAGTTTTGCAGCAATATACCTGATAAATATTGTTGACTAGATTAACAAAAATGTGAGTGGAACAAATCCATCAAGTGGAATTCAAACAAATAAAATAATAAAAATAAATTGCTGCTCAAATTGCAATCTATATCTAGGCATCATATCAATTTTCTATGTTGCACTGTGCCCCCATAGATTTAACTTTCTTATTCTAGAATCCTAGTTTGAGTATATTGCTGACACACTTCTGACTGAAGAATTAGACTTTTCTTCTTTGTTCAGAAAATCCTCCTCATATACATTTCCCAAGTCTTTGAGAGTCCTGATAGACTCTTTACACAAAAATAATGCTTCTTCCAAGATAATTCCAGGATCTTTACTAGGTTATAGGAGTTTTCACAGCATTCTTGAGTTTTTAGTTTCCATGTGGCTTTTTCCACTAGACTTTGTTTATTTTTTTCAAGTATTGCCATTAAGTATTATTTTATTTTATTTTGATGTACAGGTTTTCTCTTTTTTTATTGAATCACCATGAATTACAGTTACAAAACTTTCATGTTTGAGTTTCACTCATACAATTATCAACAAGACCCATCCCTCCACCAGTGTACATTTTCCACCACCAATGTCTCCAGTATCCACCCACCCCACAACGAACCCTTGTCTTTATGGTGGACAATTGCCCTATTACTCTCTCTCTACACATGTGGGCATTATGGTTTGCAATACAGATTACAGATAATGAGAGGCCATCATGTTTGGTATACCTATTCCATTGGTATATCTACACAATGGAACACTATGCACTGTTAGGAAAGATGAATTCATAAAATTTTCTTATAAGTGGATGGCCATGGAGAGTATCATGCTAAGTTAAATGAGTCAGAAAGATAGGGACAGACATAGAATTGACTACACTCTTTTGTGGACTACAAACTATCATAATATGAGACTAACACCCGAGGACAATAGAGACAAGGACCAGAAAGATTAGTCCACGATTGGAAGTCTGCTTCTGAGTTGGGGAGAGAGGCAGCTGGGATAGAAAAGGGTTTGCTAAGTCAATGATGGTTGAAGGGATTGGTAGGGATGGGAAATGTGTACTGAAAAGATAAAGAACCAAACATGATGGTCTCTGCTAGACTTTGTTGTGCATTTGAGCCAGACTATGTTACATACATATTTGTTGCTCAAATGTACTTCAAAGTCGATCAGAGAAAGCCCCACAGAATAAATAAAAATTAAAATAAAAACTATATAAAATTAGGTCATAAAATAAGAAATATCACAAAGAAAGTCAAAACCTTATCATTATACTTCTATATCTATCTTTGAAGTTCATAAAGTCTCCTATTTATTTTTATATTTATTTGGGTGGGGACAGAATGACTGTGCTTAAGACTTTTTTTTTGAAACCATAGTGCATTTTAGTTCAGCAGTAATGTAGAAATGCATTTATATGAAAAAAGATAATTTGTTCTTATTGTAATTCCTTACAGGTTAACTTCCTAAGAATACTGTCCAAATAACATTCTCTTATGCTGTAAATCCTCTAGCTAGTTAGAAACATCTTTTTTCATACTCATTTTTTAAAATTTTTATTAGTGAAAACCATGAGGTACAGTCGTAGACTTACAAATTTTTGTGCTTGGGTTGTGCTTAAGAGTTATTCCTGAATCTATGCTCAGGGAATCATTCAGTGATTGAGGGGCAATAATAGGTGCCAGAGATCAAACCCTGAGTTAGTTCTATGCAAGGCAAGTGCCCTAGTCACTGTACTATTTCTTCATCAAAGACATTTCTTTTTTAATTAAGCACAAGTAGATATTTCATGTTTTCTACCATGGTTTGATTCAGAAGATTTTCAAAATAATTTTTGATGTGAATTTAATTTTCAGACTGAGATATGCTATCAGGGTATAAGAGATTTTATGGCTTTAAAAACGGTTATTATGTAAACCTTGAAAATACATATTTTCCCTCTTAGGAAGAAATTCAATAAAAATTTGCATATATTTACATAAACCATTTGATTGTTGATAGTTCTGAAACAATGCTTTGATATTACATGAAGAATATTTTTGTTGATTTTAGCGTTTTGTACTTACCACTTAATCTTTAATTTCTTGAGTGATACATAAATGCAACTTACAGATAAATTACAACTGTGTAGTTAATATAGCTGTAGAAATTAAATTTACATAGAAATTAAATTAGATATAGAAATAGCTATAAATTAAATTAGAAATAGCTATAGAAATTAAATTTTATAGCTGGCAAACAAATATACCTTTGAAATGCTAGGCATGAAAATATTTTCGATGACTAGGTTTTACCATGGGCAATGTTTTTAGAAATATAAGATTAGAAGTGTTTAAATGGCAGTTCTATAAAAGATTACTACTATGAACTCAAAAATAATTGTATTAGTTATTCTTATTACTTGCTTCTAGTTCCTTATATTTAATCGATGTTCATACATCAATTAAATAAATATTTAAGGAAAATTATTGTTTAATATCAAACAGATAAAAGTAACAAACATTTTTTCTGTTATGTATACTCTCTACACACAAACACACACACACACACACACACACACACGTTGGTGTGTCTGTATAGTTTTGTAAAGATACTGACCAAAGTCCTTTTGGAGTTGAAAAATCCTATCTAATCAAAGTAAATCTGCCTTGAAATAATTGTGACTTCATTTGGCTATAAACACATTAGTGTAGCTAATAGAAACAGGAAAATAGAACATATTTAGCTGTATTTCCTGAATAAGCTGACCAAAATATAAAACTAGAAATTTCCTTTAAGGGCTATATGGCTATTTTACTTATTATATCTTAAATATATTAAGTGACAAAAATTATCTATTTGATATTTGTCTTATAGCCTCATTTATATTAAAAGTTCCTCACCATTTCAATCTGTTATAACTTTTTCAGTTACAATTTCATTTGATGTGAACTAATCTATAAGATAAATCACAACCATAAATGTCTGAATCTGATAGAAAAGGTTTAATGAAATGAGTACAAAAGATAGAATTGCTGCTTGTCTCTTAGTGATAACATTAATCAAAATAAAGATGTGTTAAATTTAAAGGCTAAAGTTAAAACTATAAATCAGCAAAAAAACAAAAGAAATCATAGTCTACAGTATGAGTTTGAGTTTATTTCATTCACGAGGATTTCTGAAAAGCCGTTGAGTCTGTGTTTCCGTCTCAGGGTTTAGGTTGAGATTAGATGCTAGGACCTTACCAACAGTAACCAAGACATGTATTATTTATTTGTTTTTTTGCTTTGTTGGGTCACATCTGGTGATGCACAGGGGTTACTCCTGGCTCTGCACTAAAGAATTACCCCTTGCAGTGCTCAGGGAACCACCACAAGGGATGCTGGGAATCTAACCCGGGTCGGCCATGTGCCAGGCCAACTCCCTACCCGCTGCGCTATCACTCCAGTCTCAGAACATGTATTTTTCATGGACGATTGAGAAAACACAGCTAAACATGTTCTATTTTCCTGTTTCTATTAGCTACACTAATGTGTTCATAGCCAAATGAAGTCACAAACCAATACAAATACTGATGGCTTAAATGTAAATATAAATTAAATTATTTCATAACTCTACAAAACTAACTTGTTATAAGCTGTTAATATTAATGCCGTTTTGTACAAAATCCTAAAAAATACTAGTTCCTCTGCTTTACCTGAAATTGTTGTTTCAAAGAAATAAATTTTAACAGAGTTAGTTAAGCAAGAGACATCTATTCACTTATTTCACTGACTTCACAATAAATAGATATGGCAACTAATGGCTTAAAATAATATATTGTGCTTACTATTCATGCTATTACAATTTTGGTAATATTATTAGTGTGCATGTTATGGGAACACTGACTAGATGTAGACAAATAGTCAATAAACACTTTCAAAATAATAGAAAACTGATTTATTGAATGAAGCGCACAGTATTAAAATAAACTACATATTCCTTAGTAGAAAAAACTATATGTATTTTTGGGGTTTGACAAACTTGGCAGTGTTACAGGCTTACTCCTGTCTTCAGTGACTAATCCTTCCTGGTGAATTTCAGGGTACCATATGTGGTGCCAAGGATTAATCCCAGTTGTCATTATATAAGGATAGCAAACTACCCACTATATGTGTGTGTGTTGGGTGGGTGTAGTTAGTAAGAAATGAGTAGTACAAATAGAATTACATTTTCTAAAGTTTATTTAAATTAGCTCAAATTTGCATAAGTAAAATACTGTCAAAAAGATTATGAATCTTCCAAACATTTGAGTAAAGCTCCACGATGCATAATATCTTATTTATTGTTGTCTAGGTTTTTATAGTGTGTATGTATATATATATATCATATATATATATATATATATGCACATATGGGCTGGAGCGATAGAGCAGCGGGTAGGGCGTTTGCCTTGCAAGCGGCCAACATGGCTGATCCGAGTTCAATTCCTTTGCCCCTCTTGGAGAGCCCGGCAAGCTACCGAGAGTATCTTGCACACATGACAAAGCCTGGCAAGCTACCCGTGAAGTATTTGATATGCCAAACACAGTAACAATTGTCACAATGGAAACGTTACTTGGCCCACTCAAGTAAATTGATGAACAACGGGAGAACAGTGACAGTGACAGTAATGCACATATATTTTTATGACTGGAGCCATAGCACAGTGGTAGAGCATTTGCCTTGCAAGCTGCTGGCCTGGCCAAGCCGGGTTCTATTCCTCTGCCCCTTCTCAGAGAGGCCGGCAAGCTACTGAGAGAATTTCGCCCTCAAGGCAAAGCCTGGCAAGTTACCCGTGACATATTCGATATGCCAAACACAGTAATAACAGGTCTCACAATGGAGACGTTACTGGGCCCGCTCGAGCAAATTGATCAACAATGGGAGGACAGTGC
Organism: Sorex fumeus; assembly: GCF_029834395.1. Lineage (NCBI taxonomy): Eukaryota > Metazoa > Chordata > Mammalia > Eulipotyphla > Soricidae > Sorex > Sorex fumeus. Next base: position 30,284,508 of record NW_026606064.1, read on the forward strand.
TATTTTTATGTGCAAATTTATTGCACCTTGGATGCTACCAAAGTGTATAAGACACAACCGTTATCCTGTGGTACTTCTAATCTGTTTCCTCCCTCCCTCCATTCATCCCACTTTTTGTCAGTTTTAGTTTTGCAATCAAAGGATAAAACTTTGTCATTGTTTGATATTTTCTGGTATCTTATTTTATTTCTCTAAATACTACAGATGGTTGAGATTTGCTAGTATTTGCCCTTATACCTGTAATTTATTTCTCTTAACAAGATGCCCTTCAGTTTCATTCAACTTGCAACAAACTACAGTATTTCATCTTTTATAGCTATTATTTCATTTTGTTTATATATACAATAAATTCTTTATATCCCATCTATTAGTTCCACAATGACCTTGTTTCATTTTCCTGACTGCTATATTATATGTTATAATGAATGTAGGTGTGGATGTATCTGGCCCAATTAATATTTGTGTTTTGAGTTAGAATGTTTTTAAAGATTATTTGTCTTGTTAACACTTGTTGGCAAGATTATTGCTGTTCTGATTAAGGGGAAGGAGATATTTCTGTAACACAGCGATCACCGAGTTACTAATAAGTTACTAATATCCACCACTGCACTATACTGGACAGTATTACCCACTATTCCGCTGTGAGAACTTCAAGTCTTTGTTCTGTGTCTAAGGCTTTGTTCCTTTGTAATATCCAGAGGCCTGAAACATCATGTCTGAGGCCCTAAATATTAGAGCTAGAAATTAAACTTTAAAGTTTTAAAAAACATATTTTAAATAATTTACATTCGGTATATACATATTTTAATATTTTCATGTATATTCTGCATATATAAAATATAACTTTTCTCTCTACAGTACATATAGTTTAGAAAAATAATGCAGTATACCTTAAAACTTTTGAACTAGTAAAATATACTTGTTAATTTCGTTGACTTATCTACAAATTAAGAAAAAGTAATCAAGTTAAATGGAAGAAGTATATCAGATGAATAGTGGCAATATGTGATTAAGCAAAGGTATTTTTGGAAATAAATTGATCCGAGAAACTTTTTATGCTTTAGGCTTGGTGCATATATCCTGTGTAAAGAAGCAACATGGAAATCTATTTTATGTTTCTATCATACAAAATTGTGCTGGAAACTTTTTATAAAAAGGAAAATGCCAACCAAAATGGATTTTTAAATAACTCTAAGATATCATCTTAACAAGAGTATCAAATGATGTTTTTTATTTGTACTTTATATCAAACTAAAACAGAGATAGCAAAACATATTTTATGAAAGAAGAAATAATTGAACATATAGTTTTTTGAGCACCACTTGGGTTACTCTTTAGCACCAACTCACTGAACAATTGAACAAGTCCTGGTCTAAGAAAAAGAAAGAAAATATCAGCATAATTATTTATGATGAAATTGATGTAAATTTAGATACAAATTAGATATAGACATATGGCAACATCTTTATAATATCATCATGAAATTTCAAAGACAACTGTAATGAATATTATCATGATTTTATTAACACTTCTCTATTCTCAAACAAACGCATGGAAGATATGAGGGTGTGATATTCTGGCCAATGAAAAATACTTATTTGAACATATCAACAACATCACTGTATCACTGAATCACTGTCATCCCATTGTTCATCCATTTGCTCAAGCGGGCACCAGTAATGTCTCCATTTGTCCCAACCCTGAGGTTTTAGCAGCCTCTTCTTTTTTTAATTTTTATTAGTGAAACACCATGAGGTACAGTTGTAGACTTACAAATTTCTGTGCTTGGGTTTCAGTTTTACAATGATTGAGTACCCAGTTATACAATGATTGTGTACCTACAAGTGCCCATTCTCCACCACCACTGATACCAGTATCCCTCCAATCTCCAATCCCCCCATCCCACCCTGACCCTGTGGCAGGGCATTCCCCTTTGTTCTCTCTCTCCTTTTGGGTGCTGTGGTTTGCAAAAGAGATATTGAGTGGCAATCATGTTCAGTCTATAGTCTATTCTCAGGATGCATCTCCCATACTGGGCGGATCCTCCCAACACCTTTTATTTGGTGTTCCCTTCTCTATCTGAGCGGCCTTTTCCTCTAGCATATATGGCTGGCCCCCAAGCCATGGACTAAACCTTCTGGTACTTATCTCGGCTATTCTTGGGTATTAGTCTCCTATTTTGTTACTTTACGTTCCCCAGATGAATGCAATCTTTCTATGTGTGTCCCTCTCTTTCTGACTCATTTCACTTAGCATGATACTTTCTATGTAGTGTAAAAAACTACGCACACTGAAGGTTGTGTGTTCATGGGCTCTCTGGGTGGCGCTGTCTCACCGCCTGCGTTTGGTGCTCTTGAGCCACTGTGGGTGGCCTGGATCAGGATAGCTGTTGGCCAAGGGCAGACAAAGGAAGAGACGAGGGCCAGCCTGTTGGCCTTAGTAGCAGTTTATTACAAAGAAGTTCATCCCATACAAGAAATTTATGTTATGGAGGGCCCAGGTTCTCTCTAGCACTTGTTTTCCCTTGCTAGCCTCTCCGCCATCCATCTTGGGCCCCTGCTCTCTCCTCTCTCTCCCCAGCTCTCTTGCCTCTCTAACTCCCCTGCAGTCTGGCTGAACCTGCACCCAGTCAGGTAGCAAAATCAATATAGAAAAGCCCTTCCTGACTGCCCAAGGGCAAAATGCCTCCTAAGGTGTTTTTCTCTTTTCCTCAGTCCAATAACTATCAACATATCAATACTAGCTATTTTTGTATGGAAACAGTAAAAGATCACATTGAGGCTTGTAGGGCAGCTCTCCTGGGAACATCTTGTCACAGACTCAGTCTACAGCACATAGGACAGATTAATCATTCCTAACCCTTGCAGGGTCCAAATCTAGTTACTATTTTTTGAATCATGACAGCATTTGTCCATGACCAAACTCTTAACTTATAGTTACGCATTATGGTGCTTTGTCCAGGCCCTACTCGATGCCAGTGTAGAACATAGCTTACCGCTTTCCCTGGTTCCATCCAGTCCCTCGTAGGGACCCTGCTTGTGGGGGTGCTAGGAGGTAAGGGCAACTGAGGCTTAGGTGAGAGAACAGATGCCCAGGAGGAAAATATCACTGAGAGTCACATTACAAAAGCATGTCTTCTTGTGTCCATACAAAAAGAATATTGCTCTGAATGAACTATACAAAGGACTTAGGGAGAAGAGTAAAACCATTTACAAGTCAACAGAGCACAAAAAAAGAAGTCACAAATAAACAAAGAGGAATGGGAGCACTGTGATAAGAGCAACCCAATAAAACTAAACTATCTGAGGCTATGCAGGAAGGACAGAACAGTGTTATCCTACAATGTAATACCACTTGTATGCAAATTTCATGACTTCATCTTTTCTAACAGCTACATAGTAATCCACTGTGTAGATGTACCAAAGTTTCTTTAACCAGTCGTCTGTTCTAGGGAGCTCAGATTTTTTCCAGATTCTAGCTATTGTAAACAATGCTGGCAGCCTCTTCTTACTCCTCCTTCCCAATGTGCCATATTGGAGGCTCATTCAGGGTCAGGGAGTGAGATCCGTTATTGTTACTGTTTTGGGCATACTGAATACTCTATGGGGAGCTTGCCTGGTTCTGCCGTTGTGGGCGTGATACTCTCGGTAGCTTTCCGGGCTCTCCAAGAGGGAGAAACTAACATATAGAAACCAACATATCACTAACATATAGTTGATAAATATTTGACATATATATTTTCTCACTCCTAGTGCTCTAAAAGTTTGTATTTTTAATGTTTCAGAAAAAATAAAAGTTTCTGTTATTAATAAGTTGGTTTTTAGGTATTTTTCTGATGATAGAATTGCCTAGAGCTTCATCCAAATGAGAGTATGAAACTTCAATCCGTCCCCTAATCTCTAAGGACAGAAGAGATTAGAAGATGAACAGTTTTCAAAGTCTATTAATATGTATATAAAAATATATATATATTGGGAGTGGGGGGACTAGGGACAATGGTAGGAAGATAGGAAGAATAAGCAGAAGTAGAGGAGGAGGAAGGAAGAAAGGAAGGAATAAAAGGCAGGAAGGCAGGAAGGGAGGAAGGGAGGAATGGAGGAATGGGGGAAGGGAGGAAGGGAGGAATGAAGGGAGGGCTTTAGAAAACTTTCAACTGGTAAACATATGGATTGAAGGAGTATTCTGCAATTGGAGAGTGACAGCAATTCTGTTTTTCCCTCATGTAATTCTTCCAAATACCTGCCGTCAAATAATGTTTTTTTTGGTTATTGTTAACATTATTGATGTAGTAGGTAAACTAATCAAATGACGAAGGCCATTCTGGGAATCTCTGAGTTCTAGAAATTAAGTTTATATGCCATATAGGGAACCTCTGAGCTAGTCAATCAGAAGCATATGTGATATCCTAGACTCGTGACTGGCATCTGATGTTGAGGAGAGTCTTAGCATACTAATGATGCATAGGATGTGATGATGCCTCAGGATTGGTAGTGTTAGAATTTAGTGACAATTTAGTATTAATTATTTGTAAAGTGGGAAATTCTTCCTCCATTTACTCATTAAGATTGGACTCAGTACTGCTATATAGGAGCCCAGAAGAGTTTTGTAATACTATTCAACCCAAATAAACCTGATATTTGCAGAAGTTGGATTTTAGCTCTCCATTCATTTAATTATATGCCTCTTTGCATATTATAATTTATTTCTAAATTTTATAATTCCAAAGTTCATTTACTGATTTGTGATAGGGTTTAATAATACTCAGAATTGCTCAGGGACTATTCAAGGCTCTGTGCTCAGGAGTGACGCCTGGTGAAGTTCAGGGAACCATATAAGGCACTGGGAATTTGAACCAGAGTTAGTCCTATATGAAGAAGGTGCCTTTTTTCTCCTGCACTGTCTTATCTCTCAGACCTCATTTATTTTTAATTGATTTTACCTGTCATGAGAAGAATCTTTCTGTTCCTTTAAAAATAACTATACTGTTATACAGTATAGTTGATATAAAATTTCAATACTAACTCTTTATGACAATCTAAAACTTATGTGAGTGTGTATGTGTGTGTGTTTGTTTTAAATCAAGTTTTCATTATCATGCTCTATATCATGGCCCTTGCATAATATTTATAAATACTAAACTAGTCTAAAACTCAAGATATAGCCTATTTAAAGGTAAAAATGAATATAAATATAAAATCATTTGTCTTTCTCATTACTCATAATTAATATCCTTTTAACAAACTATGCATGGAAAATTAAACTAGTTTAAAATCACTCTCAAAATGAGACTCAGGCATTTATTGTTTTATGAATTCTATTCAAATCAACTTCAGTGGAAAACAAATAAATTTGTGCTATTTATTATAACCTAGATTCAAGAAAATGGCAAAATTCTTTAATGACCCATAAAATTTATGTTCAACAGAAGAGGTGTTTAACATTTGTGCTTATTGTTATCTTGTAAAATTGTATTTTCATAGTAAAGACTCTCTAGACCATAAGTTCTGGCAAATGTTTGCTTTGGGTTTTTCATTGCATCATAAATCACAAAGGTGCTTATTGCCCCAGGTTAGTGACAAGATGTGAAAATGATTTTGATATACTTTTGGGTATTGTAGCAAGCAAAACACAATATTAGTTTTATCTATGACTATTACTATTTATGATTTCATAATAGTTCCTTGTTATTTTATGTTTTATATTACTTTAACCTTAAAGCTATATCAGTAATGATTGCTATTTACCGAAGTCATACGAAATAAAGTGTTATGGAAAATCTGGGCACTTTGTATTTGGAACAGTTGGAAAGATACTAATAATTTTTCAATAGAACTCTAAGTTGAGTCAATGAAACATGGAAAGAATTTCAATTAGCTTTTTAATTGTTTTTAATTCAGCCCAATAGGAATTAGAGGCTGTACTTAAAATTAACCCCAGATCACAACTCTGGATTTTTGTTGTTGAGCATGAACTGCATATTTCCTTCATCTCGTCCTTCATCCAAATGCTTCTGTAAGGAAGAAAACAGTTGGGCTGAACCCTTGATCAGAAATGCTTTAACCCAGGATCACTTGACAATGGACTTTATTGACCAGTTAGAGTCCAGATTTGCAACCTGATGTTTCTGAATTATATTTGCCAACTATTTTAATATATGAACTCTTTCTTGTGAGTAAACAGAGAAGATAGTTCTATACAAAAGTGAGTAAACATCATTATCTTTTAATTAGTTGACTCATTATTTAAGCTCTTAACAGGGACCAGAGAGATAATAAATCAAATGATATAGTTTGCCTTCCATGTGGTTGGCCAAGGTCCCATTCTCAGCACCACTTATGGCCTTCTGGCCCCTGTAGGACAAATCCCTGAGTATAGAGATAAAAGCAAATCTTAAGCACTACTGACAATGGCCCCCCAAACTAAACAAAAGCAATCACTGAAGTTGTAGGCAGAGCATTAGTACATCAGTTAACACACTCTTCTTATGTGTATGATTAAACCAGGTTCAGTCTCCAGCATCTCATACAGTTGGCCAAACCCATCAGGATTGGTTCCTGAATGCAGAGGTAGCAGTAAGACCTGCGCATTGCTGCATGTGGTCCACAAAGGTAAAATGAAGAGAAAAACACTAAAGCTCTTTCTTGCCTTTCATCCTGTGTATGAAATGATCACTCAAGTAGCAGTGGAACTGAATGTTCAAAGTTATACTTCTATGACAACTAAATATTAAAATTAATGACAGCATCCATATATATTTTTGTCACAAACCTACATACAGTGTGATGCTAGTGATACACCAATTACACTAAGAAACTATCAAGCTGTGCCTCATATTTCCTTAATCTAAATGGTGGGAACTGTTTATTGAGTTGCCTCTCCTTGAACTCACAGGGGTCCATGGCTTCAAGCTGGAATGAGAGTTTGTTTTTTGAAAGAGAAAATTTATTTATAACCTCTACTTAGGTTTCCAGGTCTGTGATCTACTTCACATGAAAAAAATTTTAGAAGGCAACAAATATTTAAGTAAAGTGCTTATGTTTTGGAAAATATGAGATGAGTGGTGCACAGAGGTTCATGAGAGAATTGCATGCGTTATGAGAGTAAAGAGAGCCAGTGCGACCCAATAAACTAAAAGAAAAGAATCACACATATGAGGTTGTGATCCAGGTGTCCCCTAAAATAGGGTACATGTATTGCTTGGATTTGTTAAAATGGTATTATAGGTATTTTCATGAATTGTCCCCACCTAGGGAGGTTTTTTTCTTTTTCTTTCTCCCTTTTTCTCTCTCTCTTTCTTTCTGTCTCTCTTTGTCTCTAACTCTCTTTCTCTTCCTTCCTTCCTTCCTTCCTTCCTTCCTTCCTTCCTTCCTTCCTTCCTTCCTTCCTCCCCCTTCCTTCCTTCCTTTCTTCCTTCCTTCCTTCCTTCCTTCCTTCCTTCCTTCCTTCCTTCCTTCCTTCCTTCCTTCCTTCTTTCCTGTTTGTTGGGCAACACCCAACTGTGCTCAGGGATTACTACTGGCTCCCTAGATCACTCCTGATGGGCTCAGGGGAACATAAACATGTGCAAGGCAAGACTCTTACCCACTGACTTAACTCCATCCCTACTCACCTAGAGTTTCTATACAAAAGAATTATGTTTCTGAAATATTAAGGAGGAAATATGGGAATTTCTGGTGAACCCCTCATTTATTATAAAAAAAAACTTGTGTTACCCCTAAACTTCTCCTTTCCTGAGACTAATTTTCTCAGAAATGACTGAGTTTCTAACTCGTAAAAGGGTGTGGACTTCACTATGAAATCAACATTTCTATTTGATCAAAAGAAACTCATAATCAAGGCCACGTTATATGTCTGTCTGCTTCACTCTTCAGTTAAAGTTTTATTTTCAATTTGGTGATCAGAGGGGTCTTAAAAGATGAGAAAAAAATAGGGACAAAATAATAGAAAGAAGTCAATGTTTTTATTCACACATTTCTTTACCCATATAATTTTCACAAAAAATGTAGGTATCTGGTGCCTGAGAGATAATACAATAGGTAGGACATTTCCCTTGCGTGCTGCAAACCTGGGCTTGATCCCCAGCATCCCATAGAGTCTCTGAAGCCCACTAGAGTGACCCTGAAGTGCAGAGTCAGGAATAAACCTTGAACTCAACTGGGTGTGGAAAGAACAAAGAAATGAAGAAAGAAAGAAAGAAAGAAAGAAAGAAAGAAAGAAAGAAAGAAAGAAAGAAAGAAAGAGAGGCAGGGAGGAAATATGAAAGAATGAAAGAAAGGAAAGAGGAAGAGAAGAGGAAGAGGAGGATAAGTGGACATTTCTGTCCCAAAGCAACACTTTTCCACACAGATCTGAATGATCCTGTTTAAATTCTTGTAATTACATGTAGGAGAAGATTGATGTAGCTTGAAATTCTGGGCTGCATGGTTCACCTTCATCACCCGCTCACCTTAGATAAAAAATGTAATATAAATTTTCTAAAAGTCATCTAATTTGAGTGTTCGAACTTTTTTTCTATGCCTGTGACTAAAACAACCATTTTCAATTTTTGTAGCTTATATCTTTTAACTCAAAGAACATTGATGATTTTGCCTTTTGTCCCTGAACATTTCTCTATTTTTTATTTTCCCTTTGGAAATGGAAGATGATACTGAACTTGAGAATTCTAATTTTAGATACAACATCTTTATTCTTAAGTATAATTATTTTGAATGGATTTAAATTGTTACTAACTATATTCTCTTTATTTAAAGGTATATATTTGGCCATAAGCACCTGTATTTATGTTCTCCTTCTTCAGGCCATCTCATATATAGGATTTCAATTTTCCATAATGTGGAAGAAATCCAGTCATCATTCAGAATTTTTTTTAGTATTGACCCTTGGACTTCAAAACACAGCTGTCTTTTCTATCCTCCAGAAAAAAATAAACTCTATCTATAGAATAGCTTAGTCTACTCATCTGCAACATATATTTAAAATTAACATTACAAAGAAACATACTTTGCCTACATTTACCAAAAAAAAAAAAAAGAGGGGGAGGCTAGAGATGAAAGAAAAAACAGTAGCAAAGATATACGCTTTCCAGTACTCATTTCTGGCAGCTAAATGGAGTAGCCGTAAAAAAATATGGAGGCTATTGTGTCCAAATTTATGTGTCTGATGGATGTCAAATTGAAGCAGCTGGCATACTAGCATTCTCTTTTTAACAATAGCCCTACTTTGTAAACCACCATGTTTAAATAAAGTGAGAAAAAATGCAATAAGCCTTTCAGTTTTCATCAAGATTGTCAAGGTTATGAAAATTTGAAATAATGTTATATTAAACCAGTGAAGTTGTTCAATAATCCATTATGAAGAACAAAATGTCATTCACAAATTTAAACCAGTACTTTTTTTACTTTACTTTACTTTTTTGATTATAGTTGAATGGCAAAAATCAATAAACCAAATGCATTTATATTTTGTAACTTGAATTTATCATAAATATTTACAATAACCAGATTATATAAAATTACTTCAAAATAAACCTTTCAAATGTAAATGCATTACACAGTCTTAGTATTATGTACCAGAATGAGCATGATTTTTTTTGTTGTTGTTCACCATTCTTCTTTTCCATTTCTATATGATAATTTTAACAGATACTTTGCTCAAGGATGTTACAAAATGCCTTAAAATAGTTCTGTTCATAATGTTGTTTTGATTATCACTACTAGTACATCATTATAATTTACTTTTTATGTTTTCTCATCTAAATCTCTATATTTCTCTCTGTTTTTCTCACTTGATCAATTTTTTTATCCAGACCAAGAATACTGCAGAACTTGGTACCTAACTGATAGAAACATTGTTTATATATCAGTGAATGTTTGTGTAACTCAATTTAGTACTTCACTTTTATTTCTCTGTTCTATGATTCAGGAATCTATGTTATTGTATTAAGTTAAATTCTTACAAATAAATGTGATAAATTCTTTAATTTGTGAATTATTCTATGCCTTTCACTTTCAGTGCTACCTGGAGCAATTTATTAGTTTCATAGTCATGGGTATTGATGAAAAAATCTTCCTTCAATTACTTTCTATGTGGATGTTACCAGCAAAGTGACTTGTAATAGTTGATATAGCAAAACAAAGAATTAATATTTGAAAAACCTTTTGTAGTATTCATAGTTTAGTTTAACTCAGACTTGTATTTATTTTTGCAGTTTTATTTTGTTTTATTCCAGTAGTAATTCAACATAAATTTTACTAGAATTCTCATCACATAAAAAAATATTAGCATGTCAATTAATGCCTAGCTTTCTTTTGTTTTGGGGCCACAACTGTCTATAATTAGGTCTTATTTCTGAAAATTCATTCAGGAATTAATCTTGGTGAGGGTTCAGGGGACCAAATGAGATGACAGGGCCAAATTTGTGTTGTCTGGTGGTAGGCAGGTGGTAGGCAAGTGCTCTGCCCTCTGTACTATCTCTCCAGAACCTTTCTCAGTTTTTTAAATAAAATACTTTGTTTATTAAAGATCTATGAAATCTAATCTAATAAATGAATAACTTATTTAATATGAAACATATTGGAAAAGTAAATATTTGGAAAAGTCACAGTACTGGGATATTTTGAAAAATATAGTCAATAATAGGTTATCCACTTTGAGCCATTGGAAGCAAAATTTATGTAGGAAGAAAGTTAAAAAAAAGAACAAATGAAGGAAAAGAGGGAGAGAATGAGGAAGAGAGCAAGGAAGGAAAAGAGAAAGAAAGAAAGAAAGAAAGAAAGAAAGAAAGAAAGAAAGAAAGAAAGAAAGAAAGAGAATAGAAAAAGAAAGGAGAAAGAAGAGAGAAAGAAAGAAGAAAGAAAGAAAGGAAGGAAGGAAGGAAGGAAGGAAGGAAGGAAGGAAGGAAGGAAAAGAGAGAGAGAGAAAAAATAGGAGAAAAATGGGACAAAAAATGGGAGAAAGAGAGAGGAAAAAAGAGAGCCAAAATTCCTGATTGAGCTTTATTGAGAAAACATTGTGAAGTAGATATGCTGTGAGAAACAAATATGAATAAGAGAAAACCTACTGAATCCCATAACATTAAAAAAATTAGTCTGTGTTTTTTTTTTACTATTTTCTTTAGAGACCAAATTAAATATAAATAAATAAAAGTGATTGGTGATGTCATTCAAATATATAAATGACATTTTTAAGTAGTGGCTATATAATAGACTATACTAAGGGGAAATACATTGGCAGAACCTTTTATGCTTCATAAGTGGTGGGCAGGTGGGGAAAGCACACAGAAAATGAACTATGGCAAGGCTATAACTTTATTTATAGGAATAGATAAAGAGTAGTATGAATAATTTAAGATGTAACATTTCACATCTATTGCTGATGCAGCGGTAGCTAAAAGGTGGAGAACCAAGCAAATTCTGCTGGTCCCTTTAAATCTCACCCTTAGAACAGGTAATCCGTTGAATAGGTTGCAATAAAAATCCATAGTGGATAGGCTTGAGATGGGAGAGAGCAGGAGAGAAAAGGAAACCTACAGTCCTTCTTCTTATGTCTTTTTTACTTTCTGTAATTTCAAATATACCCTGGTAGACTGCAGGATCAAGTAGGGCTTGCATACCTAGGATCGATGGCTGAGTTCAGGCTGGTCTTAGCAGGGCAGAATCAGGCAGAGTTCAGCTGCCCAGGAAAGCTCAGGTAAAGACAGCAGTGATTGAGGTTCTGAGTAGAGGAGTCACACAGGTGTACCATGGTCATGAACAGAGATGAGAAAAGCTGGGTGTAGATGGTAGAAATTGCTGGACTACAATTTGAGAGAGGGCCAACAGCAGGTACAGAGCATAGAGATCTTGCCCACAAGCTTGTGGCAATGAAAGATGACGCCTCAGTTTCTCCTTGTCAGTGAGAGGGGATGCCACAGTTTTCTCTCTCCAGATATTTCATCTCTCACCCATCAACCCGACACACATTTTATCCCTAAGTTTCCGTCTCAGCATTCTCAGGGCTTCCAGAAATATAAAACTCTGCCCTGGACTCTAGGCTGACAGGGAAACTAAGGTAATTGACAATTATGAGTTCTATTCTGACAGAGAAAGTAAGGTAAGTGTCAATTATGCCTGAAAATTTGTTTCACCTTGATAGTGAAGAAGGAAGCCATGTTTTTTTCTTGCAAACTTTCCCCCACAGATCTGGCACACATTCATTCCCAAATCCCTGCCTCACCATTCCTAGAGATTTCCAGGATCAGAAAATTCTGTTCTGGAGTCTATGCCAATAGGGAAACTAAGATAGGAGCAAAAATGCCCAGAAAGATTTAGGCCAGCTAGACATCCTTGTGACTTTCTGACATCTTTCATAAACACTTTCCAACTGATAATGAATATAGAGCCCTTAAGAAGTTGCACACAAAACTCCCTTATGTTAATTTAGTTTGATACTAATCTCCTCTCTGCTCAGGGAGCTCTTTTCCTTTTCTCTTCCCCTCAATAAACTTTTCTACTTTTCAAAGGAATCTTCTGCCCCCATGCCAGATGGTCTTCACGAGGGCCCCTCTGAAAGGGGTGGGTTGAGTTTCTCTCCCTGCCTCAAGTAGAGGCCTAGCAGCCAAAAACCTCCAGACCCAACCAGAGCCATGCTCAGGGCCACTGTCCACACGCTCCGACGAGCCTCACACATGAAGGAATTGGCAGAGGAACCCAGGTATGAGGGACTCAGGACTAAGATCTACAAGCCTGCTCAATTCGAGAATGGGCCTCCTCCCACCATGTCCCCCATTTTCCAGTATCTTGGCAGTCACACTCATAAACTTCCCCTGGTGCCATGTAATCCCATTAACGACCAAGATCCAGAGACTATAAAACAAAGTTCCTGGAAGCATGTGGCCGCATTCACGGCCACACAACCTCTTATAGTCTAGCCCACTGACATAACTAAAGCAGCACACAAATGTTTGGTTTTAACATATTTGCTTGTATTCTCTTATATATATTCCCCATCCCTCTCTGAGAGCCCGGAAAAACTACTGAGAGTAACCTGCCCACACGGCAGAGACTGGCAAGCTCCCTGTTTCATATTCGATATGACAGAAACAGAAACGGGTCTCATGCCCCTAACCCTGAAAGAGCCTTTAATATGGCACCGTTGGGAAGGATGAGTAAAGAGAGGCTGTTAAAATATCCGGGCTGGGACAAATAGAGACGTTACTGGGCATCTTCTTGAGAAAATTGATGAAAAACAAAAAGACTATGATACAGTGATACAGTGATACTTTTCAATAACTGAATCTAAGAGCCTTTATCACTCAATATTTTTGTTCTTGAAAATATTGAAGGACTTGGGAATGGCAGAGATCTGCTGCCAGCCCTGCATCACCTGCATCAGTAGTAGGCTGGAGACTAAGGAAAGTCAGGAAAAGACATTAGGGAATTGTTGGGATACAGTTTCGGAAAAACTGGAAAACATGATTTCAGACTAGGAAAATATACAGAGTGACACAAGGATGGATCTGGCGATTATACTCTGGAGGAAAGTAGAGCACAGGGGAAAGAAGCAAAAGGTGATAGACAGGACAGTGCGTTGCTGGGAACAGGTAAGTGATATTGGGCATGGAAAAAGGACAAGCCTAGGAATTTCCAAAAGATCTGGACCTATCTTTTTAAATTTACAAAAATCTCTAACTCCTTAGCCTTACAAGTTTGTATGAAATTTTTTTCATACAATTCTGAAGAACCCACCAGCTCTGGAAATTCCACTCACTGTAACACTGTGACTTTTCTCAAAAATAAATAACTAATTAAAAAGAGTCAAATGGGCCAGAAAGATGGTCGAAGGTTAAGGGGCAGACTTTCTATGCATCTAATCCTGGTTAAGGTTACATTCCAGATGACTTTTGGTCTCTAGATTAGCACCAGCCACAGTCCTGGGGTACCCTCACTTCCAGCACTTCCAAGTGTGACCTGAAGGCCCCCAGAATGATGAATAAGTGGCCCAGACAATGTCCCCCAGGCACAATAGAGCTTGAGCAGAACATCATATTCTGAACTTTACATTATACCTAGGATCAAGTTGGCTGAGTTTAATCAGTTTAGTCTAGGGTGGGTTTCTTCCCAGATTTCTTTCTTCCCGGTATCCCAAGTACTCCCCACTCCCCTCCCCAAAGAAGCAAAGTAAAAAGTATTCCCGGAAAACTGCATTTCCAAACTTTAGACAAATCAGAAGCCTGTTCTCATTTTATAATGATAGACAATACTATAACCAGTTCCCAATTAAAATCTCCATATTTAATCACTCCCTTGCATTTTACTCTAAATTCTCATTTTTATGTTTTCATGTTTTTATTCCCTTTGGCAAGATGACAGCCCTCATAAAATCCGACTTTTTAAAAAAATTCTAGAACTGCAAAACAACAGTTGCACCAGTCTGGGGAACAATGACAATTAACTATGCTTTAAATTCATTTTCACTAGCCTCAGGTGGTCCTTAATGCTGCCCTGTGGCATTGAATACTCCCAATATCTATCTTCTCTCCTTTTCCCTAAATGACAATTTTCAAATTAACCGCTTTCTTCCCAGACTCCTAGAACCAGCTGCATTCTGGCATTAACATCTGATCACCTTATTTACTCACTTGATGACAAGCAAGGATTTCTGAAAAAAGCATACTATTCTAATTTATTTGAAGCATGCCCCCAATTCTAAAATTTTCCATTTTGTTTTATATTAGATTTTCTCCAAAACACCAATCACAATCTTATCATTAGCTTAAAAAATCTTTTTTTTTTCATTTAAAATTTTCTATCTACTTTGACTAAAACAACTTTGGACATTGGGTTGTTGCATTAAAAATTACAGGATGAATGAAAATGGGTAGTACTTTACTGATGATAATCTAACAGTCCTTCAGGAGCTAGCGGAGGGTGTTATTGGCTGAGGGAGGAAATTAAATTTGAAGTTACTCTGGTCTTCACAAACTTTGTAGGCAAAGAAACTCAGTATTCATTAGTTTCATACACAGATTTTGTAATAACTAATCTGGATGACTTTCCTAAAGGAAAGGACTTGCAGTGTATCTCAAACTGCACTCTGCAAACATCCCAGAAGGCAGCAGAACACAACACAGACCTCTGTTCCATGCTGCTGCAGAAAACCTGGCTCAGAATTCTCCAGTGAAGCTTACAAAATTATGTTTAATAGAATTTGGGTTCCTTTTGTTCCAAATCTAAGTTTTGAGAAATATTACTTTTCCTACTTTTAAATGGCTTTTATTTTGGTTTGTATGTCAACAATACTGTATAGAGACCTACAATGTTCAAGTTTCAAAAGGGGAATTAGGTATTAAAATTCTTAACAATTGTTTCATTTTCTTTTCAAAGACAGGTCCCTGTTCTCAAAGATTAGAATCTTTCCAACATTTAATATAAAGGATAAGTTTATTAGGTAATGCATATAAAGGGGGGGCTGTGTTAGCTAGAGAAATGAATATTTACAAATCAGAAATTTACTATTACCCCTAACTGGGTTTCCAGTACACATATTGTCATTGGTTCCTTTTCTCCAAATTCTTCATGTGTAGCAGCCAGTAGAGAAAGTAAAATCTTTGTATTAGAATTAACATAACATCCTGACAAGAAATGCATTCACTCAATTTTAATTAGCATTAAATATACCTACACTATAATATATCCCTTTGCTCAAGTCTTTTTGACTCAACATACAAACCAGGTAGGGGAATAAAATCAATAATATATTAGATTGCTTTCTAAAGAAAACTAAAAACTTCCTTTATACTCAAGAATATTAGTGTAATTTCTATAGTTAGAACCACCTTTGATTGAAAAGCAAATTTTTGACATTATTTATTACATCTAACAGTAAGCTTAATGTAATTTAAACAAGCTACATTCCTAAAGACAATTGATATTCATTTACACAAATGGTAATTATTTAGATAGCAAATTCCATATGAGATTTTACTAAATAGCATGGTCCATTACTGTTGTCTTCCTGGTGGTTATGAAAATAAGTTACTTTTGGATCCTTATAAACTTCCAATCAGCTCATTTCTTCTACTGACTACGTTATTGCTATAATAAATGGCACATTTGTACTGATGCTAACATTTCCTCCCAATTCCTTGTGACATTAAGGTCATCTTATTGAGAACATCAAGGGCATATCTGACAACATTTTCCAAGCACCATTGTCTTCAAGTAATTATCTTAGTCTATTATTTGTCCAATATAACAGAGACCTGTGCCTTATGGTGAAAGATATGGAGACATTTTCACAGTAAAGAATCCACAGAGCATTAAGCATAGGTTAATTTAGTGTGGTTCACAATGCAGATCTTCCTACCAAATAATCTACACTTTATTTCTAGTACTTCATGGAGTATGAGTTTGATGTCCTCACTGAAGTGCCACAAATTGTCATAGAAAAAAATTTACCCGGTAGAGAAGAGGCATTTGGATTAAAAAATGTTCCTATTTCTAATATATTTATAGTATATGTTTATGTAGTAAGTTGTCATAAAATTTCTTATAGCAACATAGAGGATTATACCAAGGCCAAAATTCTTCTGGTAAGGGGATTATCTTCTATAAAGCCAACTTGGGTTTGATACTTACACCACATATGGTCCCCAAAGTTCTGCCAGAGTGATCTGTGAGCAGAGAACCAGGCATAAACCCTGGGCACCACTAGGTGTGATCCAAAAGAATAAAAGAAAATACAGGGACTATCTAAATGAACAGAAAATTCTTGTGAGTTTAATACATCTAATAAATTTCTTTCAACTCCAGATCAAGCATGTGTGCAATTGATTAATTCTGAATTTAATAGAGAAATTTGTCAGGAAACGTAGAACTATCCTAAACATGCCATATACTCATGAATTACCATTTCTATTATAAAAGGCCATAACAGCATGAAAAAGATGTTCAATTAATCAGAAGAACACTGGCTAATGCTAAAAGTATTTTCCATGGTCAGAGGTATCAACCAAGTGTTCAGACATGCCTGGCAAAATATTTTTAAAGAAGGTGCTAAATTCTAAATTCAGCTGACTCTATTCAATTTGGGCCCAACTGTTTCCCAAAGTTTTATTTACTCTGGACATACTGAGATAGCTAGTATTTTCAAATGATGAGCTGCATGACTTTTTCTGAATATACAATGAAGGCACTACTGGACTCTATATTCTAAATTTTCATGATACAATTTATTTAAAAAATGATTTATATATTTTTGTTTGAGACTATAAACAAAGGAGCCTATTTATGAGGCATATCATTGACTCTCCAGATTTCACATCATTTCCAAACTATAGATGTAATCAGTGGACCAAAGAACAAATTTAAGAGTTTCTTAGGCGGTGTCCACCCTTGACTCAGCCTTACTTCCCATTCTCTTTGATATTTTCAAACGGCTCAAATTGATGGCATGCCAAGTATATTACTTGATAGTAAGGGATGGAATCTTCTTTACTGATTTAATTCCTGAAAGCATAATTTGAATTTTGGCTCATAATAACCTAGTAATAATAGTATTAGGTTGGAAAGCTCTAACTTAGCAATAAAGTTCTATCATCTATTTCCATTTATCTTAAAGAGCTCCTGCTTATTTACTTGGGGATAAATATCAGTATATAGTTTATAAAGTGTTATGAGTTACTAGTACATGCAATCTAGGTCTGTGAATTCTAACACAGAACTATTTGCTATTCTCCGGTAAAATTTGTTTATCTGAGTTCATATATTTTACCCTTACAGGACTCTGATATGCTGCAATGAGATTCTGCCTCATCTGATTGCTTGATAACTAGGTATTGGTCAATGTAGGGGGCATTGTTATTACACTTTAAAATATTATTGTTTTAATAAAACTGCATAAGTTATTAATAGTTTTGAACAGAGGGCCTCCTGACTCTAGAGCAGTCCTGTAATATAGTCTTACCTAGTTTTGTGCATATATTACTTTAGGGATGCCTAAAAATCCTGCTTGAGGTGTGTTCATACTACGTTCCGCTATTATTT
The DNA here is from genome assembly GCF_029834395.1 of Sorex fumeus. Lineage (NCBI taxonomy): Eukaryota > Metazoa > Chordata > Mammalia > Eulipotyphla > Soricidae > Sorex > Sorex fumeus. The sequence continues at coordinate 30,302,531 of NW_026606064.1, forward strand.
CTGAAACATTTATGAATAACAACATAGAACCTCGATGTCTATTTATCTGAGTGCATTATGGGATAGAATAATTGTGTCAAGTGATAGATTTAAGGAGATTAGCAAAGTATCTTGAACCTATATTTAAGTTCATTAGACCCATGCTTGGGTCTAAAGATTTTGAAAAGACTTCATGAGGAAAAGCTACCTTCACACTATCATAGTTAGGGTAGACAATGCATTTAAATGTCTTCAAGGTAGTTTTATCCCAAAATTTCAAACAAGATCGAACCACTGTCTCCTTCGTCCAAAATTCTACTTCACAGTTTGGGGAGAAAGGAATGCAAATTTTAAGAAGAGAACTCCCAGAACGACCACCAGCTGGGAGCTCTTTGGCTCTTGCGGCAACATGGGAAGATGCCGTCATTGACAATATTGACGAGGAATACGATCGACTGTTTCAGCATCTCCATGATTATGTGAGGTATGCCAAGAGAGAGATAACCACAAGAAAACGCCTGTCTTTGAAAACTCTTGAGCTTATTCGCCAACGTGGTTTGGCGCTTGCCTCAGGCAACCGCAAGTGAACATCCGAACTAAAAAGCAGTGCAGAGAAGCAATCAAGGAAGACCTTAAAGAGAGAAGAGCAGCAGTACTGGTAGATGCAGCAGAAGCTGGGAAAAGCCTTTGTAATGCCCGCCTGTCCTTCACCAAGTACAAGACTAAGATGACTGCCATCCGACATCCTGATGGATCTATCACATCTTCCAGAAGGGCAATGGAGAAGATTATTCATGACTTCTACTTGTTAATAGCCATGTCTACCTGCCCACAAATCAAATTCCGCAAGGTGGATATGTCGTTCCCAATGTTCTCCCTTCAGAAATCCGACACGCCATCTCATTGGTAAAGAAACAAAGAGCACCTGGCCCAGACAAGGTCAGATCTGAACACCTGAAGAATCTACCATCAGTACTCATCAATACACTGGCTCGGCCCTTCACACACTACCTGTATGAATCCAAAGTTCAATCCCAATGGATAACTAGCAGGACTGTACTACTATACAAGAAGTGAGACATCCACGACATTGGTAACTATAGCCCGATCTGCCTATTGTCTGTCATCTACAAGCTGTTCACTCAAGTCATCCTGAGTAGGATTGGCATAACACTAGACGAAGGATAACCATGAGAGCAAAATGGGTTCCACAAACGATTCGGCACAATCGACCATATCGATAACCAAGCTCATTGAGGTTTCTCGGGAGTTCAAGATTCCACTCTGTCCAATGTTCATTTATTTAAAGAAGGCCTTTGATTCTGTTGAGATAGAAGCGGTCATCGAAGCCTTAGCCAATCAGGGAATTCAAACTCAAGGCATCATGATCCTCTGTGAGCTTTATTATGGATTCACTACCAGGATCTCACCATTCTACAAAGAAGTGTTCATTCATGTCAAGAGAGGGGTTCAGCAGGGTGATACTATTTCACTGAAACTCTCCAGTGCCACCCTCATGAATGTCATGCGATGATTGGAATGGGAAGGAATAGGAGTGAAGATAGACGGCCAGCAACTACACCACCTCCACTTTGCTGATGACATCGTTCTAATAACACCAAACATCAGCCAAGTGGCACAAATGCTGATGGACTTCGACCTGTGTGTGGAAAGGTCGAATTACAGCTGAATCTCACAAAGACGATGTTCATGAGAAACTGTCTTGTTCCAGACTTTCCATTCACTATCAATGGAATGACCATCTCCAAATGCAACAGTTATGTGTACCTATGTTGAGAAGTCAACATGACAAATGACCTGGCACCTGAGTTGCGCAGGAGGAAGAGAGCAGCTTGGAACTCCTTCAATAGCGTCGAAAAATAACTAAGAGGACAACGAACCTCCAGCTTTGAGCACATCTCTTCAATTTCACTGTTCTTCCTGCATTACCATACACCTCAGACACCTGGGCCCTACAAAAACAGGATAAGAATGCTATTTGGGTCTCCCAAAGAGGAATCAAAAGAGCTATGCTTGGAGTATCACACTTAACTCAAATGAGAGAAAGAATTCAGAGTTCTGATCTCCATCAACACTCAAGAATCAGGGATGCTGATTTAGCCAAGGCATCGAAAATCATATGGGCTGGACACATAATGAGATTTAGAGATGACCGCTGGACTAGAGCCATTATCGACTGGATTCTATGGGACTTCAAAAGATCGCGTGGCTGCCCACCTACGAGATGGTCAGACTTCTTCGTCAAGACCCTGAATGATCAGTTTAAGGCTCTTTGTGTTCCTAGAACGAGCAGATGCCATTGGTCTACGCTAGCACGCAACAGGGATGAATGGAGAAATTACTGCCGCCGGCTCAAGAAAATCGACGAATAATGGGATATCAAGTGATCAAATGATCAAGGAAGTTTTATTCAAAGGCTTCAGTAGATCTTGCCAGTTTAGGCATGCTCATTTACATAGTTACAATTCTAGTCCAAGCATTGCCTCCTTCTCTTGAACTTAACTTAGTCTCTTTTCTGTACTTTTCCATTCCTATCGCCATTCACCTCCAAACACCCCTAGCTTTCTGATTAAACATTTAAGACATTTATTCATAATTCCTCCTGTGAGGTGAAATTCCTCTGATGGCCTTATTACCTATGTAAACTTCACTTGTACAGTTCACTAGGAAAATACAAAATTGCAGAGCCAGCAACTATTTATGCCTTTGCAGGCTTGCACTGTGAAAGCCCTATATTCTTCTGGAAAGTTGTTAATAATCTATTTTTATAGAATCAGAAAAGCTAGTCCCATCACTCTAATATATACTTGCACTTGTTGCTTATGAGAGGAATGCTATATAACAGTTTGACTTCATAAGTCCTTAAAAGAGAACATTCAGAAATAGTTTTAGTAAGAATTATAAAAAATAAATTTGCCAATGGTTTAGAGATTTTCAAGCTGATAAGCTAAAATAGTCCTTTATCACATATTTACTTTAAGGTAGAGAAAACCACTGATGTTTATATAATTCTGCAATTAAATTAGAGTATGAGAATATCTAGGTATGCTATGTTTATAAAATAATATCATCTAAATCTCATAATAGAAAAGGATGTTTAGATGATATTACAAAATGAATTGATATCCCTGAAGAAACTCTACAGGAGATAAAAAAATAAAGGACAGTCCAAGACCTTCTGTGTGTTCCTAACTTTTGTGACAACACATATACAGGATAAAAGGGAACAAGAAATGAAACTTCCTTATTTAAATAATTGACTGACCTGAGATAAACGCATATGTTCAGAGAGAACCTTTAGAAGGAGCAGGCAACAATGAGTTGGTTAGTAATTGTAAAATAACTTACTGATGTTTACCAGTGCACAGATTTTAGAGGTTTTGTATACTTTTTAGGTCTTGAGGGCTATATTTTTCACTACTTAGGGATTTCTCTGAGCTCTGTGCTCAGAAATAATTGTTGGTACTCAGGATACCATATGAGGTGCCAGGCATCAAACTTCTGTGCTCATGCATTTTGAGTGACATAGTTCTCCTAGCTGTTCATCAAGCATAGCAGCATGTTCCAAGTCAAATGCTTTGCAATTCCTGTATAAAATATTCTCTCTCTCCAAATAGGTTTAAGCATTGCTCCCATATTTACTTTTGTACTTACTTTTGGCCTCACTGAAATGTCACATTATTATTTGAGTCATGTCTGTGTATCAAAATTTTATGTCATTTTCCCAAACTCTCAATCATTATATTATTATTTATTATTATTTGTAATGGGTCTATTTTGAACACACTCTAATGTGTATATATATATATATATGTATATATATATATATCACTGTATCACTGTCATCCTGTTGGTCATCGATTGCCTCGAGCAGGCCCGAGTAAGGCCACATTCATAGTCACACATCTTATAGTCCAGCCCACTGATGTACCTAAAGCAGCACACATGTGTTTGTTTTTGACATACTTTCTTGTATTCTCTTATATACAGGATTAACCTCTGTCCCTCTTGGAGAGCCCTATAAGCTACCGAAAGTGTCCTGCTCACATGGCAGAGACTAGCAAACTACCTATGGCATTTTTGATATGCCAAAAACAGTAACAATAACGGGTCTCATTCTCCTGACCCTGAAACGCCTCCAATATGGCAGCATTGGGAAGGATGAGTAAGGAGAGGCTTCAAAAATCTCAGGACTGGGATGAATGGAGATGTTACTGGCATCCACTCGAGCAAATCGATGAACACAGGACGACAGTGATACAGTGACACAGCGATCTGATTTTTATGATATTGTATTATGATTATCTGATATTTAGTAAGTAAAACAATCACAAGACACAATTACATCTAGAGAAGAATATTTGCATTCTGTGAGATAATCAAATTCTGTGTGTGGACATTGAAGTTTGAAAATAATACACTAGAAATCTTATGATGTATCAGTTATTTGTCTGCTTTTTTGAGTGCATAAAATATTCATGAATGAAAATGTCATTTTTAATAACATCAGACTATTAAGAATCTCACTCTTGCATCTAGCAGGAAGGACACATTATGAAGACAGGAAATGATATTACTAGATGAACTAAAAAGAACAAGAGATGGAATAGATTTTGACTTCTGTTGATTTTAAGTAGGACATACTATCAGGTGGTGGACTGAAAAAAAAATTCCAAGATTCACAGATTCAAATAATATCTTTCACATTCACTCCTATATACCTATGTATTTTCTTCAAAATAGAAGAATATCTAAGTACCTAAGCAAAGAAAATTCTATATGTGTGTACACATATAAAAATATATATGTGTATATGTATATATGTTAATCTGAAATTTACAAACACAAAACAGCTAACCTGGAAAAGTCATATTCTAATTTTACCACTGGGAGGCATTTATTACTTTATATGCTCAAAGCTGAATCTAATTATCTTATAAATAACCAAGGATGAAAATATGAGCAATGATCTTCTTAAGCCCAAATTAGAGCAGTTAAAACTGATTAAATTGAAATGAAGAAATTTACCCTAGGGCTAGTTTTTAAAGGTGCAAATGCTCCATTTGTATTTCAATTACTCAGTCTTACAGTTATTATAAAATTTATTATCCACAAACTAACTCTGCTAACTTGGAACTGCGATGATTTCCGTATTTTTACTGGACTTTACAAGTTCGGATGTGATTAAAAATAAATATTTTTGTGACCTTTGCTTCTTAGAAATGTGACTAAATATGTCCATGTTGGGTTATCAAAAGGATTAGAAAATAAAGACTTCTGTTTGGTACAAATAACCCCCTAAAACTGAATTTTTAAAAAAGATTTGTATGATAGTGAATGGTTTATTTCCACTGTCACTTGACTGTCAATCAAATGAGACATGGTAAATGGTCCAGAAATATCTTTATAAGTTACAGGCTGATGTATTCGAAAATGGTGGATTTATGTCTGCAAAGAAATCATCTTGTCTAAAAAGAGACAAAAGCATATCTAAATTTTAAATTATTTTTTCATAATTTACCAATGTATTCAACGTAGAGTTTCAGGCACAAAATGTTCCAGTACCAATCCTATCACAGATGTCAAATTAATTTCAACAATACCCAGGTTCCTTCTCCAAGTCTGCCTTCCTGACAGCCCCTTTTTTAAGTTCTGTTACTGCAGTTTGGGTCTTATGCTTACAATGTTGTTGTCTGTGTAGTTTAGATATGTACATTTACCTTACTACTATGTGCCAGGGTCCCTGACCCATGTCCATGATACCTCCTGTCTTCTTGCTTCCTTCCTCTCTCCCCCACCTAGATAAATTTTCTCCCTCATCTACATATTTTTTATTATCTAGAGTCAAGTATAATCTATATAACCCCCTTTTGAGACTTTGATTTCTCTTGTCCTGATATTCTAGAAATAACAGAGAAGTAAGCTCAGGTGGTTTATCCTTCTTTTTTTGGTTTACTCCACTTAATATGATATTGTTGAGCTCCAGCAAGGTTGTTAAGAATTATATATTTCATCATCCCTTGCATCTGCTTAGTATTCCATTCCATTCCATGTCCATATATACCACTGTCACTGTCACTGTCACTGTCCTCCTGTTGTTCATCGATTTGATTGAGCAGGCCCAGTAACGACTCCATTGTGACAATTGTTACTGTGTTTGGTACATCGAATATGTCACGGGTAGCTTGCCAGACTTTGCCGTGCAGGCGAGTTACTCTCGGTAGCTTGCCGGGCTCTCCAAGAGGGCCAGAGGAATCAAACTCAGTTCAGCCATGTTGGCTGCGTGCAAGGCAAATACCCTACATGCTGTGCTATCGCTACAGCCCCATATATACCACATCTTCATTATCTACTCATCTTTCATGCAACACCTGGCTTGATCCATATCCTAGTTGTCATGCTTAGTGATGTAATGAATAATGGTGTACATATATCCTCTTGAATTAAAGATGTATGTGTCTGTGTGTGTGTGTGTGTGTGTGTGTGTGTGTGTGTACTGGGATTAGGTACCATTACTTGATTTTTTTGGTTTATATGGCAGTTCTGTACTTAAATTTACTGAGAAATCTCCATATTGCTTTCCATAGCAGTTAAGCCAGACAGAATTTTCTTCAGCAGTGGATGAAAGTTGAGAAGAACTTTTAGAGAGTAAGAGAACAAAAACTGCATTTTGAGGAAGGGTGTATTCTAGGCCACTGGGTACTAAAATGAATGATACTCTCATCCTTTTGTCTCTTTCACTGAGATTCACTATCATATCTATAAACCTGTAACACTGTAACACTGTTCTCTCATTGTTCATCAACTTGTTCGAGCGGGCCCAGTAACATCTCCATTGTGAAACTTGTTACTGAGTTTGGCATACCGAATACATCACGGATAGCTTGCCAGGCTTTGCCAGGCAGGCGAGATACTCTTGGTAGCTTGCTGAGAGGGGCAGAGGAATCAAACCCGGATTGGCCAAGTCAGCCACAGGCAAAGCAAATGCCCTACCGCTATGCTATCGCTCCAGCCCTATAAATCTAAACAAATTAAATTAAATATTTGGCTGGAGGGCGATGCATTCAAAAAAAAAACAGAGAAAACAGACCTTCAGGCATTGGATCAAGGACAGTTATCATTTTCCATTTTGATCTCTGCCTCTTAATTTCTCACTTTAAAAGAATGAGGTCTCAGACTTTTCTAAATTATAAGTTTTTTTTTCCATATGTATGAAAACATATATCTTAGAAAAGAAATAAAGCCTATATTGTGAATGTTCACATTTTAAAATCATTTATTGAAATATATTAAAATATCTTTTATGTGTGCATTTTCACTGTTTATTGAAATACATTTGAATGAAACATTGTTGGTTCTCATGTGGTATAGAATATTGTTTGACAATGAAAAAAATGAACCAAGAATAATAAATTCCCTATAGATAAACACAGAAGTTAAAAAACAATAAAATGATATGAATAGAATGAATAAGGAAAGGAGGTAAAAATATTATAAACAACAGAATAGGGATTCCTGAGACACAAATCATGTCTTTGATAGTGAACAGGGATGACAACCTACCTGGATTAGTTTGCAATATTATAAATTGGACTGTAATATGTGCATTATCTAGTATAATTTGAGGAAAATGTTAAATAACAAAGCCTCAGTTTCTCTTTTTTTAAAATTTTATTGATTCATCGTGAGATACAGTTACAAGCTTTCATGTCTGAGTTACAATCACACAATGATCCAATACCCATCCCTCCACCAGTGCACATTCTCCACTATCAATATCTCCAGTTTACCCCCACCTTTCCCACCCTCCCACTGCCTCCATGGCAGACAATATTCCCCATACTCTCTCTCTACTTTGACGCACTATGATTTGCAATGCAGGTACTGAGAGGTTATCATGTTTGGTCCTTTATCTACTTTTGGCACATATCTTCCATCCTCACCAATTCCTTCAACCATCATTTTCTTAGTGATTCCCTTCTCTATTTCAGCTGTCCTCTCTCTGCCCGCTTGTGAGGCAGATTTTTCCAGCTATGGAGCAATCTTCCTGACTCTTCTATCTACTGTCTTTGTGTTTCAGTCTTATGTTATTTTATACTCCACAAATTAGTGCAGTCCTTCTATATCTGTACTTTTCTTTCTGACTCATTTCACATAGAATAATTCTCTCCATGTCTATTCACTTACAAGCAAATTTCATGACTTTATCTCTCCTAACAGCTGCATAGTATTCCACTGTGTAGATGTACTAAAGTTTCTTTAACCAGCCTTATGTTCTCGGGCACTTGGATTGTTTCCAGATTTTGGCTATTGTGAACAGTGCTGCAATGAACATATAGGTACATATGTCATTTCTACTGTATTTTTTGTTTGCAGCCTCTGGATATATTCCCAGAAGTGGTATTTCTAGTTTTTTAAGGACTTTTCATATTGTTTTCCAAAAAGACTGGACCAGTCAGCATTCCCACCAAGAGTGAAAAAGCGTCCCTTTTTCCCCACATCCATGCCAGCACAGCTTCAGTTTCTCTTATCCGAAATTAAGAATATAAAAAAGAAGAAAAAATAAAACATATAAAATAAAATAAAATTAAGAATATAATGTGTGCCATGAAAATCTCCCTTATTCGTTGCAATTTAGAAATGAAAATGTTGTGGTACAAAAGATGGATCATACTAAATTTATATAAGAATTCAACATTGGAATGAGAAAACATGAAAACTAATTTTATATGTAACTTCCCCTCTCGGATCCCTTGAAAGAACTTGAGAGCTGATCACTTTGGCATCACAATAAGCATAGCTTAAAGAGCAAAAACAGGATTTTAAAAATTCTGTTCTTTTGTTATTGTTACAGTGATTACAAAATTTGAGCCCAGGTGTGTTCAGCCTTTGCTCAGATTGACACAAATAATGCTTTTCAAAACTGTTCTGCTTAATTACATGCCAACTTGTCTTGCCCATGAAATGCCCAAATATTTTCTAGATCAAGATTTTGGATATTTCCGGTAAGATTAACATTTATAACAGTCGTTTAAGTAAAGTAGCTACAATCAAGGAAATCCTAGTTGAGGTCAAATAATAACTCTCCAAGAAGAAGGAAGACTTCTTTTATCCTGGCAAATGTTAAAATGGGAGATTGGAATTTTTTAATTTGGGATTCAAATGGAAACATTACCTCTCGTTGTGCCTCTAGCCAATCTGCTTTCAGGCAAGGACTATACCACTGTATGACCTGATGTTCCTTTCTACTAACTAGTACACATTAGCCTCCCTATAATGTGTCACTGTCACTGTCCTGTTCTCCCATTGTTCGATTTGCTCAAGCGGGCACCAGTAACATCTCACAACAAATTGTGAGACTTGCTGTTATTGTTTTTGGCATATAGAATATGTCATGTCATGGGTAGCTTGCCAGGTTTTGCCGTGTGGGCGAGATACGTAGCTTGCCAGGCTCTCCGAGATAGGTGGAGGAATCGCACTCAGTTCGGCCGCATGCAAGGCAAACGCCTTACCCACTGTGCTATTGCTCCAGACCTAAAGACAGAAAGAGTATAAAAGCAGATGTGATATTAAAGTCTGGAAAAACTGTACTGGTACATAGAGCAGAATTTTAAAAAACATTTAAAAGTATTTTGTTTACTCATTTATGGCAAGTTATCACAGTAAAGTCAATCCGATTTAATCTTCCTTTGTACTCCATATAACAGGGTTCAGTCACAGAAAATGAGAAAAAAAACACATACACAGGCACACACACACACACACACACACACACACACACACACACAAGGACTGTTCAAGATTTAGGTTGCAAAAGCAGCCATTAGTGAGCTTGAGCTCACAATTTGACTACTTAGTCAATAAACTATTGGTCCACCCTGGCTACCAACATATAAACCATTGTTTAAGTTGATAGAGACATTAAAGACAGTAAATATAACAAAAGCCAGTCTGTGCTTTAAGAGCAGAAGCTGGGATGTTTCGCATAGCCAATCAGCAGGCACCCTTATAGTATAGTCATGAAAATTTCACATTCTATTTTGCCTCGTTCCTGATGTTCCATTTACTTTCAATGGAACGAACATCTCCAAATTCAGCAGTTATGTGTACCTAGGTCGAGAACTCAACATGACAGATTTGCATCATTCATACCTCATTACTAAAACTTTGACATATTAGAAATACAGTATGCTACCGGACATCTAACAATGTTATTTTTAATATGAAACATATAAGCATATTGTTTGAAAATGGAAAGTCAGGTTGATTTATGTATTAACAATTTTTCTGAATACTTTCATAGATATAAACATACTCACGATTTATAAAAGATTTAATAATCTTAGATAAGTCCTTTTATCTTCCAAAAGTTTCTTTTTGTTTCCTCAGACTACATTTGTACCCTTAACAGCAAGTTAAATAGAATGGTTTCATTATCTCTGACGGTGCTTTTCCATTTTGTTGCATTTGTAGAAGTTATCAGTTATCATAGTGAGTGTGGAAAGGTCAGACTGCAGCTGAATCTCACAAAGACAATGTTTATGAGAAATAACTCGTTCCTGATGTTCCATTTACTTTCAATGGAACGAACATCTCCAAATTCAGCAGTTATGTGTACCTAGGTCGAGAACTCAACATGACGAATGACCTGGCACCTGAGTTATGCAGGAGCAAGAGAGCAACATGGAACACCTTCAAGAGCATCGAAGAAATAGCTAAGAGTATGAAGAACCTCCAGCTCCAGGCACGTCTCTTTGACTCCACCGTTCTTCCTGCATTAACATATGCCTCAGAGACCTTGGTCCTACGAAAACAAGATGAGAATGCTATTCGGGTCTCTCAAAGAAGAATTGAAAGAGCTATACTTGGATTGTCACTCTTAACTCAAGTGGGAGAAAGAATCCGGAGTTCCAACCTCTGTCCACAATCAAGAATCAGGGACGCTGTCTCGTTTGCCAAGGAGTCGAAAATCAATGAGCTGGACATATAATGTGATTTGGAGATGACCTCTGGACTAGAGATGTTACCAACTGGATTCCACAGGATGTCAAAAGAATGCGTGGCCACCCACCTACGAGATGGTCAGACTTCTTCAGCAAGACTCTGAACGAACGGTTTGAAGAAAGAGAGGAGAGAGCAAGTGAGTAAGCAAGCAGATGAGTGAGCAGACGTCATTTGGCTACACTAGCACCCGGTAGAGCAAATTGATGAGTAACGAGATGTCAAGTGATCAAGTGATCATAATTATCATAACTATGACATTTCGTAAAACTGATGAAATTCTAAGTGCCAAATGTCTTATTTATTTTCAAGAAAGAAATAAAACAATATGTTCCTTTTCAGATGTATCTAATTGTTGCTTAATGCTTTGCAAAAGAGTCTATAAAGAATGCATTTGAAAATAATTGTCTATTAAGCAGAGTCCAGGCTGAGGACTAATAATCAGAGTTTTGTAATTTAAGAATAAATTAGGTATAGTAGCTAATACATAATAAACTAATAGATTAATACATATGAAGATTTAGAACATATAGTTTACAAATGTCCATTCTTTAATTGATATAGCAGGGGACAGAGGTCAGTTAGATACAGAGGAAGAAAAAGTAACCATGTTGGATATACAGTGCTATTGTGTACTTGTCATCTATCATTTCATACCTCCTTCTCATTTTATGGTCTGAAATCCATTGTTCTTGTTTTCTGTTTAGATCTTCCTTCATGAAAGACAACAATATTGGTTTATATAAGAAGAAAAAGTATTAATTTCCCTGGTTCTGACCTTCCAAAGCTGTGGACTGGAAGACGGTGAGTGCCTTTACTGACATCTAGTCTCTAATATTCTTTGATACAAGGGCACTGTGTCTTTCCTTTAATTAATGTGTGCTGATTAAGGGAGACAGATACAGATCAGGAGAAGACATCTCTCACTTTTAAAGATCCAGTCATTGACTTCATTCTCATGCAACAAAGTGAATCATGGATAAAAATCATTGTTGAAGAGATCACTATTTCCTTTATCAGTGTACAACTTAGAAAATTATGAAAATGGAACGGATGATCATACATACTTATGAAAGACAAGAGAGGGCTATCTCTTTGTAAATATTGACCCACTGAGAAAACATAAAAACAGAGTATACAATTTCCTTTTTATAGGATCATTTTTTAAGGATCTGAAGTCACTTATCTGAACTATTGCAGTTTTGAGGTAGTTCTGTCTCTCTCTCATTCCATCTCTCTTTTGCTCACTCATTTGCTTTCTTACTCACTTGCTCTCTCCTCTCTTTCTCTGACTCTTTTTGTTTGATTTTTGAGCCATACTTGACAATGTTTATATTTTGTTTATTTGCTCCTTCACTCAGAAATTACTCTAGGCAGTGTTTTGGGAAATATGTGGGGTGCCAGGAATTGAAACTGGACTGGCCATATGTGAGGCAAGTTTCCTACTTACTGAACTATCTCTTCATCCCTTTTAATTTTCTCTTGGATGGAACTCTCAGATCCTTTGTGGGTTCAAATGTATTCAAGAACAGTTGTGGATCTTGGAAAATCAAAGGTATAGTCTATGAGAAATGGATCCAAGAGTTAAAGCATTGATCCTAGAAGGCAATGGTCAAGATAAGTAAAGCAGTGGGTAGGGGTATTGTTTTATTCTGTGTTCTTTCCAAATTTTTAATAAGTAACTGATATTCTACCTGGAAAAAGTCAAATTTCCAGCTTCATTGTTGATGTAGATAGAGATTTTATATCTACCCATTACAGTGCTGTCTCGTTAGCTGGAGCGATAACACAGCGGGTAGGGCATTCGCCTTACAAGCGGCCAACATGGCCGACCCGAGTTCGATTCCTCCGCCCCTCTCGGAGAGCCCGGCCAGCTACCGAGAGTATTCAATATGCCAAACACAGTAACAACAAAGTCTCTAATGGAGACGTTACTGGGCCTGCTCGAGCAAATTGATGATCAAAGGGAGGGCCTTTACTTTACTTAAGGTGTTACCTTAAAGTCAACTGTTAGGAATTACCATTTGAAAGGTGTTTTGAAAGGAGTAATCACTGACAGTTTCTTTGCCTGTTCTGACATAAAAATGACTAATAGCAACATCTTTAACCAGTGGAAGTAGGTTTCCTGGGATAGCTCAGCAAATGCCATTTTAGAATCTGATTGCTCATCTTTCCAACAGACTGGACTGTGACCCCACAGAGCATGAAGACAATATTAATTTTCTAGAAAAGTCAATACTCCATGAGAGACTTCCAGTACAAAAGTTGGGTCATTTCCACACCCAGAAAATATTAGGGTGAAGGGTGAATGGCATCTAACAACTAAATTTAACTAGAAAGCTGGAACTGTCAGGTCAGGTGATCTTAGGCAGGTGTTACATTTCCACAAAGAGGAGTACTGCTGAAATGCATTCTTCTTTAGACTTTTACCACTACTTTACTCAAATAGTTATAGGAACAAACCATGCTATCTCTAATGAGCCTGGAACATTATTTTTATATAAGTTTAAAAGAAAAGATTTAGTGTTAAGCCCGAACTTCAGATCCCCCGTTACGAAGAGACCAGTTCCACACACGACAATGCAAAAGCAAAAGAAATTTGTTGCTAGCTCGAGCCAGGGTCCACATCTCATCCAACGCAGTAGAGTCTTGACAAGGACCCTCACTCCAAGTCACAGTTTATATACGTTTCAAGGTTGAGCAAGCACTTTGATAACAGTGACCAAGCAACAGTTGTCAGTGATTATTCAACATTTTATAACAGTTAGTTTGTGGTTGTTACAAAAAATGGACATAGTGATCCCTCGAGACCAGTCAGATGATCTGGCAGTTCCTTCTTTGGACAGGTTACTCAACTGGGTGTTTATCAGAAATTGCAAGTTCAGTTTTTGGGAAACAGAAACGTAGGCCTAGTCAAAACTTAATGTAAGCTGTAGCCTATCATGGGGTCAGTTTCATCCTTACAATGCCTGCATGAATTCTTTTAGCACATTTTCCTAGGATATGTCAAAAACTATCAACAAGTCTCACAATGGAGACATTATTGGTGCCTGCTCAAGCAAATTGATGAACAATGGGAGGACAGTGCTACAGTGCTACAGGATTTTTCCATGAAGGAACATTTCCTAATGTTCCATCAGGGTCAATAGTGGTCATTTACTTTTCCTTTTTGAGAGTCAGTTTCTACTGGCTATACTTACCAGGCGGGAGTCTGTATCTCTTTCCTGAAATATCAGTAGGTATCGGCTACTTAGAAGAACAGGCACAAATGAATCTGTTCTGAAACAAAATTTCTTATTTTTGACTCTGAAATCTATTATAATTTGTAAATTCTGACATAAACATCAATGTTTTTGTCATGTGATTTGTTTACAAGTTAAATAAGAGAAAAACTTATTATTGTCTTTATGCATGAATACATACAAAAATGAAATATAAACACACCAAAATCATCAGGAAGGCAGAACATGACTGCTCTGCGTTCTATATCTTATGAGGGACAATACCTAATTTACTAGAGACACAGTTTAAAATAAAAGGTTTAAAATCTGCCATAGTTCATCCTTTTATAAGCAAATTTCTTAACTTCATTTTTCCTAACAGCAGCATAGTCTTCCATTGTGTACAAATACTATATTTGCTTTTACCAGATATCTAGACAGATTTTTTCAGGCATTCAGATTTTTTCCCAGTAGCTATTGTGAATAGTCCTGTAATGAACATAGACATGCCAATATCATTTCTAGAACCCCAGAGCTGAGTGAAATGCATCAGAAGGAGAGGGATAGACAAGGAATGATTAGACTCATTTGTAGCATATAAAGAAACAATATGACTATACTCAAGGACAGTAGAAACAAGGGCCAGGGGGACTGGTCCATAGTTGGAAGGTTGGAAGCCTGCCTGAAGTGCTGAGAATAAAGCGGTTGGAACAGAGAAGGGGACATTATGACAATGATAGTTGGGAATGATCTCTCTGGATAAGAACTATGTGCTGAAAATGGTAAAGAAAAAAACAGGATAGTCTCTCAATATCTGTATTGCAAACCATAATGTCCAAAAAGAGAGAGGGAGGGAGAGAGAGAGAGACAGAGACAGAGACAGAGACACAGAGAGATACAGAGAGAGAGAAAGAGAAAGAGAAAGAGAAAGAGAAAGAGAAAGAGAAAGAGAAAGAGAAAGAGAAAGAGAAAGAGAAAGAGAAAGATAGTGTCTGCATAGAGACAGGGTGGGGGAATATGACAGGAGGGAAAACTGGGGACATTGGTGGTGGGAAATGCACACTGGTGGACGGATGGGTGTGAGAAAATTGTATGACTGAAACCAACATGAACAGTTTTGTAACTCTCTCACAGTGTTAAATTGAATTAAAAAAATTTTTAATCTGCCAGAGTGAAAATGTACAATTTTACATGAAAACTTAACAATTATATTTTTCTCTTAACATTCTATTCTTAACACATAAAAATCTCAAAAATTTGCAATTTTCAATTGTATTTTTCACTAGTTCCATATTTTTACTCTCAGTTCCTTGATAATTGTCTACCCTAGAGTATTTTTTCAAGTTTGTCCTGAAAACCCTGAATGTTGTTGTGTAAAGAGAACTCAAGGCAATAATTATTGTCACAGTTTATAATCTACTAATGAGAGGACTGGTTTAGCCTTATGTCTTTACATTCAAAACCAATACCTAATATTGATCATAATAATTAATTTTTTCAGAAGTCTCGCATAACTGTATTTATTTTATTATTTATATGTGGTAAGAAAGTTTATCTAGCTACCTTATATTCCTTTTAATAAGAGATGAAACATTATTATGAGTTGTCATAGAAGTGCTTTATTCATTTTCCCTTTAATCAATAAATATTTTATTTTTGAAAATTCTAAATTCCAGAAAGATTTATCTTGCATGTATCAAAAAAAATAACATATACAGATTAACACAAAATAATTCTCACCCTATGACCAAATAACAAAATTTCCAAAATAAAAATAAAACTTTCAAAATGTTTATCCTCCATGTCTAAATCAGTTAATTTTCAGCTTATACAACAGGAATTCTAAAAAGTTTTAAAATCTTCTAAAAACAATGAAAAATATCTTATGTAGTTTTAATCCTGCATATTTGTCACTTAACTTTCTTTAAACCCCATATTTTTTTAAATAAAAGCCAGTTTGTGAAAGATGTTAGACCTAGTTTTATAATTTCAGAAAATGTAGCTTAAAACTAAATTCTTAAAATATCAACTACTTTTTCTATTTGCCAAAATCACTTCTGATCAAATTCAAAAGCATCTGGGTTAGACAAGGCACTATAAATCACGTGCAATTTTAATTGTACCATCTGGAGGCTAAAAAGCCCACCAACGGAAGACACAAACTATGACAGATGTAATGAGATATTTTAGTTTGCTAAATCTTCAGATATGTTTACCAGTTCTTCGGAAATAATCAGAATATAGAACTTACTATGGCAATGAGCACTGGTGACAGCAATAAGTCTCAGTACATATCTGAGAAAACTAATCCTTAAGAAATTTGCATCACATGTAACAGTAGGCTCAGAATGACAGAGATAAGGAAAGAAAATATGTAGGTGACCTTGTAAGAAATCCATTAAAATAGATATTCAATATAAAAAAAAACATAGCAAGTGAAATTCCCAAACCAACAGAACCTGAGAACTGTTCTTTAGAAGAAAGTTTATCAGTTTGGGGATGGGAATGAGCGCAAAATTTGGAAACTGGAGAATGGTGGAGAAAGTGAAAATTCTGTTTTAGAGTACTGCACTGGAATATTTTATTCAGTGAAACTCCATTATTTTGGAGTTCAGTACTAAAATTTAAAAATGATCAAATTAAAAGAATTATAAAAAACTGACCTCTGACCTCCATGAACATTGCCCATACAGTTAGCATACAATTAGCATACACATGTGCTACTGCCAAATCCTCAGAAGTGTTTGGGAATGTGGGAACATGTGAATATGGGAATATGGGGTCTGAAGGTAGTCAGATTTTCATCCTTTAATGTAGGGAGGATCCAGAACTTGCTACTTGATGCTCCTTGGCCAACCAGCTAAGCAGTTGTCAGTGAGTCAGGGTGTACAGTATTAGAAAACCAAAGTCTAAATAGGGTGGCACATCTCTTTAGCTTTATCCTGTGCAGGCACTGGGGCCAAATTCAGTGGGAAGACTGAGTCATAGGTCCAGGTACATGCATCTCACATTCCATAGGCCACACCACACAGCACGAGACCAGAAGGCAGAAGAATGTGTGGAGTATGTTTGACCAACTAATTGTGGGGTCCATTTGCCTTCTATAGCATTTTGATGTGCTTAATTTCAGCATAGCCATTTTGGGTAAATCAGCAGCTTTTGCCAAAAACTGACAGCTTAACCCTATAACACCCTGCCAGTGACCGATAGTTGAACTTGATGACACCCAGGTACAGGACCCAGCTCAAAAAGCACAACTACCCCTTCATGGGTCAGTAGAGATAACCACCAAACCAATCAAGGAAAAGGTCGCCAGGCAGTGTTACAGAGTGGTCAGAAACCCCCTTGCAGTTTTAGACTTTAATAGGAACCTGGAACCAAGGGGAGGGTCACTCATCTACTAGAGGGGATGGCCCTGACTGGTCTCTTTCTATATTTAATATTTTGCTTTCAATTCAAAGCTGGCTTGACTTATGCCAAATAAAATATTATACTGCAAAGATCATTGCTTTGTGCGGTCTTTCAGACATCGAACCTTAACACTGATGAGGTAAGGCCAAAGCAATAAAAGTGAAGTGATTAACCTGCTGGGTGTGAACAAAATTTTTCACTTTAAGTGAACACAAGTCACTAATTGCTTTGGTCACTTCCAGTCCTAAGTCATTTGTGCAATGCTAGCAAGGATAGTCAATACTGTTGGAGAGAAAAGAAAAAAGTCACAGATGGGCTAATCTAAGACAAATGCTCCAGGGGAGAGCTGCAAGACTTCTGTTCTGCTGTGTGTCCAGGAATCAGATAGATGTGCTGGGAGATAGGACTTTAACAGACAAGGAATCCTCTGTGCTGGCTGCAGATGGTTTCACTCCAATTTTATTGCTCCTGCAGCTATCAACACTAAGCCACATTGGTTACAAACTTGTAATTAGGATTATTTAGCAACTCATGGATACTTATTCTGATGCAAATGAATTATAAGATTACATTTGACACTGAAATTTAATTTTATTTCTACAAGTGAAGGAATATATACAATATTCAAATGGAAGAAGCTGCGATAAGAGTAGGTTCAGTATTGACATGACATCCAGCAATGATGTAGTTTGACGATGTGGTATGAGGTATCCTGAATAAGACAGGACAAGTCATTAGTGATCGAAACCCCCTGATTCACTTTTCCAAAAAGATCATAGATGGGAATGTGGAGTAGAAGCTGCTAAGAAGTTAAATGGGTTTATTGTCCTTTTCTTTTAGGTACAGCAATGGCAAAAGAGAAATTTCATGCCAGGAAGAAGTCTTAGCAATGATAAATGATAAGTGTTATAAGTATTAAGAAAATATATTTATAAAGATATACATAGAATAAGAAATTAACATTAGAACTATATTGAAAATGACTTTCCTCAACATACTGCAATTTTGCTGCTTGATTTCTTTTGTTGGATATATTTTAAGTGTGATCATTTATTTATTTGTGTGTGTTTTTTCTTTTAACATATGACTTTTCTTACAAAAATAGAAGATCTGTAAGCCCAAGGAATTTGTCTTTGTTCCCTTATCTATTGCAACAATAAAGCTGGTGCCTGGCAGTATTAGATATCCATGTCCCTATCACAGATAATGTTCTGTTACTTCTTCATTTACAGGTGTTAGAGCATTAAGGTTGCTCTTAATTATATAACACTTTAGCCAAGACTTAAACTTTGAAATATTTTTTTTGCTCTTCAAAAATAATAAACATTTTCATTAAATATCTACTTGTTAACTGTGGGAATGAACAAACAGTAAAAGTTTCACTTTAAATTTTCAACTATCTCAGTGCCACCTAAAAACATTCTGTCCTTTAATTAAACCATAATATTCATAGCTCTAAGCCTATTATTCAGTTGACTTCTCTCAGTAACTAAGGATAATTTTCAGCATGGGTAGCAAACAATTTTTTAGGGCAAATGCTAATGTTACTAAAATTATAAATCCCTTATTAAAATGGGAGTATATATTGTTGCAAATAGTCCTGTTATAGTCTACAGTCCATCTCAATTATGAACTCTTATTTTTGCCTAATTTCGATTGAGACTACTTGTCAGGGAATGGATTTCAGTTTTTAAAATCAGGTTAATATTTTATTACTCTTTGATTATATAATGTTACAAAGCTTACCGATGAGAATGAGGGCAAAAATAGTTGTGATTTTAATCATCTGCTGTGACTAATTATAACCTTATCTTGTAACACTGTATTAATGAGTGCATTATTGTATCCAAATGTATAAAATTTATGAGATGCCTTAAAGTAAAGCAATAAAAATAAAAATATATGAAATTTGCAACTAGTGAAAAATCAAATGACAATTGATTATGGGGGGGGAAGGAACCGTGTAATGTAAAGAATCAGCCATTCTTAATTTTTTAATTTAAAATATGTGTTAAAAATAATAGTTTAATTTACATTATGATTGTGAAATCCTGAAGATCTGAGAAGATAGCCTAGCTCTACATCTGTAGCAATAAATAGTAGTTATTATTTTCTATTATTGAAGTGTTCTAGTAGATCACATAACTTTCTAAATTGAAATTATATTATTTGGCTATTTTGGTGATTGAAATTCTTAGGATCTTGCTTGAAATGATAACATTGGAATTGTATTTTGCTTTAATTATTTTATTAGTATTTCTCATAGTTATCTTACTATCAAAAGAGAGATAAGCAATAAGCATATAGTAAAACCAAATAAAATATATTTATTTGATGTATATATAGCTGACTTAAATATAATTAATGATAATGACCATATTATTTTTAAAAGATAAAAATTATATTTAATATAATGTATATAATGTATATAATTCTAAAGAAAGACACTTGATCACTTGACTTTCCATTAATCATCGATTTGCTAGAGCTGGCGCCAGTAACATCTCCATTGGTCCCTGTCATGTGGTAGTGTAACCCAATGATGTCTGTTTGTTCTAGGAACATGAACAGCCTCAAATCGGTTGTTCAGGTTCTTGAGGAAGAAGTCTAACCATCTTGTAGGGGGGCAGCACTGTGGTCTTTTGTCGTCCTGTGGAATTCAGTTGTAATGGCTCTAGTCCAGCGGTCATCTCCAAATCTCATTACATGTCCAACCCATCTGAATTTCGACGCCTCGGCAAACTAGACAGCGTCCCTGATTCTTGACTGTCAACAGAGGTCAGAACTCCGGATTCTTTCTCTTGTTTGAGTGAAGCTTGATACTCTGAGCATAGCTCTTTCTATTCCTCTTTGGGAGACCTGAATAGCGTTCTCGTCCTGTTTTCGTAAGCCCAGGTCTCTGAGGCATATGTTAATGCAGGAAGAACAGTGGAATCAAAGAGATGTGCCTGGAGCCGGAGGTTCTTCATCCTCTTAGCTATTTCTTTGATGCTCTTAAACGCATTCCAAGCCGCTCTCTTCCTCCTGCGCAACTCAGGTGTCAGGTTATTCGTCATGTTGACTTCTCGATTTAGGTACACATAACTGTTGCAAAAGAAAGTCAATCAAGAAAATATTGTTTGTCATTATTATATGTAAATTTAATGGGGCCAGATATTTCACCAACAATTACTTTGGGTGTTATACATAAAGGTGTGATTGGATGAGATTCAATAATAAGTACTAATAAGGAGATGGGTATTGTGGTTATGGGTAGACTAATTGAACAACCCAAAAGCCTAAATATAAAATAAGGACTAAACCTAACATTAGGTGGGAAGAAGTAAGAGAATTCTTAATAATGGGTCAAAAGATAATTCTTCTTGTGTGATAGTCTACAAAATAGGACGTTAATGCTGTCTTGAATATATAGTCAAATTTAAATATGAGATCATTAATTATAGACTCCTTTATTAGTGCTTCTAGTAAATAAATCCCAGGATATACTGAGCCATTTCTAGATTAAGAGGTAATACGTGGATCTTGGGTCTTCCCATCCTTAACAACCTTGAGCTAATTCTTTATAAGAATTGTGTGTGTGTATGTGTGTGTGTACCTGTGTGTGTAGATAAAGTAGATTCTCTTTCTATATAGACTTCTAATATATGCATACACTTACCTATCTAAAATATTTAATAGTTGATAGTTTGCTCTACTAATAACAAGAGTACATTTTGATATGTGATAAATTATATTAATTGAAAAAACCTGTTTAGAATGTTTAATATGCATCCCTCTTGTTTAAACTTAAATATATTTTATAATGCACATTAATATAATATGCATTATATTTTTATTCTCCATTAGAAATGCTTTAGGAAGCTATGTTTACCTGTATGGTAAATAGGAGGAGACAACAAATACAATTTTCCTTAGGATCCTTCGTCAGTCAGTTAAACTGCAGCTACCTAACATGGCTACCATATTTCAGTAAAATACTCACATGAGCATACACACACGCACAGACACACACTACCTTATTGTTATTACTTTTCTTCTACTCTCTACATTTTTAGATGTAATTTAGATGTAGACTTAACTTATTAATCAGTTTCCCTTTGAGGTCATGATCTTTTCAATTCTCCTAGGTTACATTACCATGGGAAGACTTTGGAGAAAACAGAACCCAAACACTAAATTGGGCATTAGTCAAATTTTTCAGAAATGCAGGCCCAGTTATGATGTTACATCTCTGTATGCACAGTATCAATATCAATCTGTAGCTTCTGCCCTTTTTATATGATTAAATGGTGTGTTGTCATGGGTGTTTCTTCAGTTGAGGCCTATATTTTGTTCTTTCAGTATTTTCTTTCATGTGTTCTAGAATACATTAAAGACATGGTCACTTTTAACACCTAGATTCCAATAGAATGAAACAGTTAACTTTAATCCCCATGATTCCTCTAGAGAAAGAATGAGAAACACTCAAATCTTCATGGTATAAATTTATGATTATCATGCTTCGCTTTGATTGTATAAAACAGATTTTTTTCATTAAGAAGGATAGTGGAAGAAATCATTCCCAAACTTTACTGCTATTTTTTTTATTTTAGTTTTTGTTGAGAGATCATGACAATATTGCTAATTACACAGTTTTATTAATACAATCTCTACTATCATAACTGCCCTCAGTGATTGTTATCCTCCACCCATGTCCCAAGATGCCCTAAAATCCACTCTTATCTACTCGGTTATAGCATCAGTTCTATGTGACTTTCCTGCTCTGACTCTTGGACTTCCATGCTTGCATCTAATGTATAAATATTTACCATTTTACCTTCCACAGCTTAAAAACACCGTGAAGTTTATAAATTAATGATGATGTTAATGATTTTATTTTCACTTATATTTAGAACAACAGGTAGGACGTTTGCTTTTCATGCTGCTGACATGGCCAACTCGAATTTGATTCCTCGGCCCCTTTCAGAGAGCCCGGCAAGCTACCAAGAGTATCTCGCCTGCACAGCAAAGCCTGACAAGCTACCCATGGCATATTTGATATGCCAAACACAGTAACAAGTCTCACAATGTTCCTGGGCCCCTTCGAGCAAATTGATGAACAACGGGAGGACAGTGACAGATATTTACCTATATTATTTATGCAGAAAAAAATGCCACTGAGATATTTTACTGCTTAAGGAGTCATTTGTGATGAAAAACACATCTATCATATCTTTATATTTATTTGTTATTTATACATTTCACAGAAATTTTGCAAAATAATTAGATACTATGTCCACACTCCTATACATAGATCCAGTAAAGTTTTATTTTGGGGCCACACCTCAGGGTGCTCAGGACTTACACTTAGCACTATGCTCAGGAATCACTATTGATTCTGTGCTCAGGAATTGCACCTGGAAAAGTTAAAGGATCAAATCTGATTTAGTCATATACAAGCAAGTGGCCTACCTGCTATACTATCTCTCTGGACCCAATCAACTAATATTTATTGGAAATGTAATTTATTGCTCTGCAAAGATATCAAGTTATTGTGAGTGTCTGGGAATGGAAAAGGGACACTAAAATACAGTATGATGAAAATATCACACATTATATCAGTGAGATTTTTACTAACACAGGAATAGTTTAAATTCCAGAAAGAGTTGGAGAAACACTGGAGCTCTTAGAGGAAACTATATACAGATCAGAACTTGAAATATAACTGTATGTTACTTAAAGAAAGCTATGTATGTTTAAAAGAGGCAGAATTGTGCCCTTAAGGCAGGGACACAACTCAGTAAAGGAATGGATGTGAGAAAATTAAGAAATGAAGAAGTATAATTTAGAATTTAGACAATGAAACCAGAAAATATAGGTGCGTGAATCTTCACTGGCTTCTTTAGTTTTCTGAATTAATTCAATTGTTTACCTTTCTGTGATGTAATATTATTTACTATAAAATGGAGATAGTAGTAGTGATTGCTACAAGTGTTTGATGAGTGAATACATAGAAAAGTAGAAATTGTCTTGGACACAGTGTGATTGCTACAAGTGTTTGATGAGTGAATGCATAGAAAAGTAGAAATCGTCTTGGACACAGTGAACACTAAGGGTTATTACTATATCTTGATTAAGAGAAGGAGTTATAGTAGAGAAGAAAGAAATAAAAAAAACCTGCCTATAACATTATTTTTTATCTACATTTTATACAAAAAAAGAAACAGGCACATTAGTGAATGATTGCTGATTTGGGGGGTAATACATTATCTTTTGAATATACAGTGTGTTTTCAGTTTTATATCAGACCAGTTTGTTATTAAAACATAGTGAAATCTGTTTGTGATGTATATTCCTCAGAAGAAATCACTATCTACATAGTACTGTAGTTGTAAATAGTCACTTATAAATGCCATACACGTCAGTACTTTATGGCTGTTTTGCAGTGAGAAAAGTGCTGTTTAATCATGACTCAGATTTGCTCTTTCAGCAAATCTACCTCTTACACTTGAGTATTTTCAAATAAGACCCTCCAAAGATAAGACTTAGCTTTAGGAATAACACATCCCATTTTAAAATGAATGCTATCTTACCTATGGGATTCTAAGATGACCTAGAACTGTACCTTTTTGCTTTAGTTTTGTCACTCAATGATTTCACTTTTAATTCATAAGTTAACAGTCAATGCCTGACTATCTACTCCTGCTCTATTTCAATGAAAAACATAATTTAATTTGGGGATAAATTTCCTGATTCGAAAAATGATCACAATTTGACCAAATACATTTAAGTATTGAAAACACTTAAATCTTGTACATTGTTATATATTGTCATGGATCTACAAAAGTTATTAATGCAAATAATTTTAGAACTTTTAAAATTTATAAGAATTGCAAGTCACAGTGAACACTGTGAATTCAATACAATTTCCCCACTTTTTTATGAGGTTATATATAGTGGTTACTGTGTCTGGCATATCGAATACTCTCGGTAGCTTGCCGGGCTCTCCGAGAGGGGCGGAGGAATCGAACTTGGGTCGGCCATGCTCGAGCAAATCGACGATCAACGGGAGGGCCTTTACCTTTACCTTTACCTATATATAGTGGTAAACTTATCAAAAATTAAAATACCACAAGTTAAAACCACACATAACACATCTCACTTACCAAGTATAGCTTAGCCTATAGTCATGAGAAAATATGTCATATTGCATATTATTTATAATTAAATAATTAAAATGAGGACAAATTTAAAATCATAATTTGATTAATCTGAGCCTTTATAATTGTAGTATATATTTATATATCTTGACTCTTAATTTTTATGATAATATTTTGTTTCTTGAGAATGTTATAAGATTTCCTTTTAGTTCACAGAACATATGGTAAAATGAATATTCAAGGCAAAAACATATGACTATTTATTATTTAGATGCAGTTAAACTGTAGTTTGAATGCAGTTTGACTGTAAGTAACAAGGGCAGCTGTTCTGATTAGTGGTCTCTCAATACCTGACGTGTCAATTCTATTATAACTTTATTTTAGAGCTCATCATATTATGCTAGGAATAGTTTAGCTAAAAAGCTTTGAATCATTTCATTATATATATATTAGTAGCATTCATGGAGATATTAAATTACTATTGATTTGATGTGTGTATAATAAATTAGACTAACTTCCATGAGATACAGATATTAGTAGTGGCATTTATCTACTTATCTTCAGTGTTAGGGTGTTTATCTCTTATAATTAGAAAGTAATAACTTGTTTGATAAATTAATAGTTTGGACTCAAACTGATGCTGGTCTCTTTTTGAACATATCAATGTCTTTGGTCCATGGTTGGAAGCCTCCCTCAGTTTCTGGGGAAGAAGACACTTGGGATAAAGAAGAAACCACCGTGACAATGATAGTTGGAAATGATCACTCTGGATAAGAATGGGGTTCTGATGCAAATAAGTGACATGAAAAAAACAATCTCCTTCACAATTATGCCCCAGAAAATCAAGTACCTTGGAAGCAGTTTAACTAAGGAGATAAAAGATCTGTGCAAAGAAAACTACAAAACACTACTTCAACAAATAAAAGAGGACATGAGGAAATGGAAAAACATCCCCTGCACATGGATTGGGAGAATTAACATTATCAAAATAGCAATACTCTCCAAAGTATTGTACAAATTCAATGCGATCCCTATAAGGATATCCTCACATTCTTCAAAGAAATAGAGCAAACATTCCTGAAATTCATATGGAACAATAAGCCCCCATGAATAGCTAAAGCAATTCTTCGGAAAAGGAAGATGGGAGGCATCACCTTCCCCAACCTCAAACTCCACTACAAAGTGGTATTAATTAAAATAGCATGGTACTGTAACAAAGGCAGAGCCACAGACCAAAGGAACAGAGTTGAATATTCTGACACATAACCTCAAATATATGATCATCTAATCTTGATAAGGGAGCAAGAAATGTGAAGTGGAGCAAGGAAATCCTCTTTAACAAATGGTGCTGGCGAAACTGGACAACTACATGCAAAAAATAAAATGGACTCAGATCTCTACCTCAAACCATGCACAAAAGTCAGATCAAAATGGGTTAAAGATCTCAACATCAGACCAGAGTCCATCAGGTACATGGAAGACAAGATCGGCAAAACCTTCCACGACACTGAATATTAAGTATCTTTAAAGATGACATACCATTGACCAAGCAAATGGAAACAGAGATAAATAAATGGGACTAACTTAAACTGAGAAGCTTCTGCACCTCAAAAGGTACAGTGACCAGACTACAAAGACAGTCAACAAAATGGGAAAGGATATTCACCCAATACCCATCTGATTAGGGGTCTTTATCATGGATTTACAAGGCACTGGTTGAACTCCACAAAAGGAAAACATCCAATCCCACCAGAAAATGGGGCAATGAAATAAACAGAAACTTTCCGAAAGAAGAAATTTGAATGGCCAAAAGACACATGAAAAAATGCTCCTCATCACTAATCATCAAGTAGATGCAGATCATCTCACACCACAGAAACTGGCCCACATCCAAAAGAACAAAAGCAACTGGTGTTGGTGTGGATGTGGGGAGAAAAGAACTCTCCTCCACTGCTGGTGGGAATGCCGACTGGTTCAGCCCTTTTGGAAAACAGTACGGACGCTTCTCAAAAATTAGAAATTGAGCTCTGGATTTGACCCAACAATATCATTTCGGATATCTCAGAGAGGCAAAAAGTATAGTAGAAATAACATCTGCACTTATATTTTCACTGCAACACTATTTATAATAGCCAGAATCTAGAAAAAAAACCCTGAATGTCCTAGAACAGATGACTGGTTAAAGAAACTTTGGTATATCTACACAATGAAATACTATGCAGCTGTTAGAAAAGATGAAGTCATGAAATTTGCATATAGGTGGATCAACATGGAAAGTATCATGTTAAGTGAGATGAGTCAGAAAAAGAGGGAAAGACATAGAAAGATTGCACTCATTTGTGGAATATAAAGAAACAGAATGAGAGACTAACACACAAGAACAGTAGATATAAGTACCAGGAGCATTCCTCCACAGCTTAGAACCTGGCTTCACATGCTGGGGAAAAAGGTAGCTCATATAGAGAAGAGACCACCAAGTAAAGGGTGCTAGAAGGGCCCATTTGGGATGAGAGATCGGGCTGAAAGTAGACTATAAACCAAACATGATGGCCACTTAATACCTCCACTGCAAACCACAACACTGAAAAGGAGAGAGAGAACAAAAGGGAATGCCCTGCCACAGAGGCTGGGTGGGGTGGAGGGGACGGGGCAAGGGTGGTGGGAGTGATGCTGGGAGCATTGTTGGTGGAAAATGGGCACTGATGTATGGATGGGTACTCGATTATTGTATGACTGAAAAGCAAGCATGAAAGTTTGGTAAGTCTGTAATTGTATGCCACAGTGATTCACTAATAAAAAAATTAAAAATAGGGGCTAAAGTAATAGCACAGTGGGTAGAGTGTTTGCCTTGCATGTGGCCAACCCCAGTTCACTACCCAGCATCCTATATGGTCCCCCGAGCACCACCAGGAGCAATTTCTTAGTGCATGAGCCAGGAGTGACCCCTGTGCATTGCGCAGTGTGACCCAAAAAGATAAATAAATAAATAAATAAATAAATAAATAAGAACAGGGTGCTGAAAATAGGTAGAGTGAACATGATAACTTTGCAACTATTAAATATTTGCTTAGTTACTTTTAGAATCATCTAACACTGTGTCTGTATTGTATACCGTAATGCCCAGAAGAACAGAGCCAGGGAGAGAACGAGAGCGAGAGAGAAAAGAGAGAGAGAGAGAGAGAGAAAAGGAGAGAGAGAGAATGGAAAATATACAATGTACACTGGTATTGGAACATCATATGACTAAGAGCAGATCATGAATTGCTTTGTAACTAAACATCTCAATAAAGCAAATTAAAAATAAAATGCCTTACAAAATAATCTATGTGTAAAATGCTGCCATAATATCTTCTAAAATCTATTTTTATTTTCTAAGTTCCCTTTAATTTAAAAAAATAAACCTATTCTGTGGATAATTAAATTTCATGGAAGAAGATAGGTAAAACAACTGGGATACAATCTATTTCAGAATCCATTCTTTTCATGACATCACTCTGAAAGGCTTTGTGAATTTTCACAAACAAACCATTATTTGGAAAATATTCTTTGATATTTGTATGTAAGAATTGCAGCTCAAGGACTAGGATTTGAATTATAAAAACTCTTAGCCGCTATTAAATATTTACTTAGTTACTTTTAGAGTCATCTAACACTGTTGTAAGAATAGAATATATCCATCTCATAATCTTTGAGCGAAAAACTGAATGATTTTGGGGGGGAATTATGGTGAAGCCAAATGTATTCTTCATTGTTGACTGAAAACAAAGGGCACAGATGTTTTAACTGTAGAGACAGAATGAATTTTGGAACATAAAAGCCAAGGAGACAGTGTCATCCTTCAAAAACACAATTGTAGCAGATCATATCAAAGTTTAATAATAGTTCTGTAAAGTAAGATTTATTGGATCGAATTTGTAGGGGTCACTATGAAGATTTATTTTCTTTTGTACTCGAAGTTGACATCCAGGAGTGTCAAGATATTGCCAATTCTGTGAATAAATTTGTATTACTCAAAGGAAAAGAAATGTGATTCCAATTTTTTAATATGTAGTGAGTTCTAAAATATATTTTACATGGACTATTGCTGAGTTTAAGAGGATGGTAAATTGCAATTTATCACAGAAGACATATGAAGTTTTAATATGTCTCATTCTTTTAATAACAATTCAGTGATTCATGCTAGGTTCATGAGTTAAAGAAAACTTTAGGTTTTCTTCTTTTTAAAAAGTATACATATTTTGGGTTTGCCTCAGTCTTGGATAATTTCTCCCAAATAAACTTCTTATTGATAATTTTCTACATATGCTGCTTTTATTTAATATCTAAGGTATAGATGGATGTGTTTTATTCCCAGCAAAAGAGCAGGATTAGGAATAAATAGATTTTGCTTATTCCTGAGAGTTTGATTTGAATAACACCCTACATTTTTTAAATTAGTGAAACAAAATAAATTGAATATTGAAATCATCCTTAGTAAAATTAAATATTTTACAAACTTTTTTGGTAGATTCACTTAATCACTTAACTTCCTGTTAGTCGTCGATTTGCTCGAGCGGGCGCCAGTAACGTCTCCATTTGTCCCTGTCGCGTGCTAGTGTAGCCCAATGGCATCTGTTCGCTCTGGGAACATAAAGAGCCTCAAACCGATCGTTCATGATCTTGATGAAGAAGTCTGACTATCTGATAGGTGGGCGGCCACGTGGTCTTTCCACATCCCGTGGAATCCAGTCGGTAACAGCTCTAGTCCAGCTGTTGTCTTTAAATCTCATTACGTGACCAGCCCATCTGATTTTTGACACCTTGACAAACAGACAGTGTCCCTGATTCTTGATCGTCGACGGATGTCAGAACTCCGGATTCTTTCTCTCATTTGAGTGAAACGTGATATTCCAAGCATAGCTCTTTCAATTCCTCTTTGGGAGACCCGAATAGCATTCTCATCCTGTTTACGTAGGGCCCAGGTCTCTGAGGCATATCTTAATGCAGGAAGAACAGTGGAATCAAAGAGATGTGCCCGGAGCCGGAGGTTCTTCATCCTCTTAGCTATTTCCTCGACATTCTTGAAGGCATTCCAAGCCGCTCTCTTCCTCCTGCGCAGCTCGGGTGCCAGGTCATTTGTCATGTTGACCTCTCGACCTAGGTAGACATAGCTGTTGCATTCGGAGATGGTCGTTCCATTGAGAGCGAATGGGGCGTCAGGAACGAGGCTGTTTCTCATAAACATTGTCTTTGTAAGATTCAGCTGGAATCCTACCTTTCCACACTCATGGTCAAAGTCGGCCAGCATTTGTGCCATTTGGCTGATGTTTGGTGTTATTAAAACAATGTCATCAGCAAAGCAGAGGTGGTGTAGTTGCCGACCATCTATCTTCACTCCCATTCCTTCCCGTTCCAGTCATCGCATGATGTTCTCAAGGGTGGCACTGAAGAGTTTCGGTGAAATGGTATCACCCTGCTGAACCCCTCTCTTGACATCAACTATCACTTCTTTGTAGAGTGGTGAGATCCTGGTAGTGAATCCGCAACACAGCTCATGGAGGATCTTGATGTATTGCGCTTGAATGCCCTGATTGGCTAGTGCTTCAATGACCGCTTCCATCTCAAGAGAATCAAAGGCTTTCTTTAAATCAATGAACGTTAAACAGAGTGACATCTTGAACTTCCGAGAAACCTCAATGAGCTTGGTTATCGTTTGGATATGGTCAATGGTGCTGAATCCTTTGCGGAACCCGGCTTGCTCGCATGGTTGTCCTTCATCTAGTGTTCTGCCAATCCTATTTAGGATGTCTCAAGAGAACAACTTGTAGATGACAGACAATAGGCAGATCGGGCGATAGTTGCCAATGTCATGGATGTCTCCCTTCTTGAACAATAGTACAGTCCTGCTCGTTTTTTAATTTGGTAGATTATTTCATAGAATTAGTTGTATTTCCATTTATGGAAAAGTTATTGTATTAGTAGTTAATCAGTTTTACTTTAAATTTCTATAGCATGTTTTATGTCATTATTACGTGTAAGTGTACCTGAGTATAGAACTGGGGTTGATCTGACAGAATAATTAATTCTTTGATTCTTGAAATTAGTTTCATTAATTTTACTAAAGAGTCATTTTTAATTGTCATTCAGATAGCTATGATAAGATCAAAAGACAAGAATTTTTCCTTTTGATTCACTGAAATCTCCTGAGGCTTTTTCTAACTATAGAACTAAAGTAAACTTGAGAGATAAACTACTTTATAAATTCATTATGCTATTATTTAATTCCCTATAATAAAGAGCAGAAGAATAGAAGTAGAAATAATTAGTCTTGACTTTTCTTTGGAAAGAGATAAGAAACAAGATCTTTCTGGTACAGTGAGATAGACACATAAGATGAAGAAAGAAATTGTAAATGTAAACATCCTTCAAAACTGTTATAAAAATTGTTGTAAAATTTAAAAATATACAAAATAAAAGCTGTTGTAGGGTTTCTAAAGCATTATATTGACACCCAACTTGTGACCGAACTTACAGTTATTAGACAGCTTAGGTCCATTTCCAGGTATGCTTTAATACGCATCCAGTAATGAAGATGCAGACCAGTTATTCCCATATTTCATATATGAGGATGACTAGAAAGATGTATCAAGTACAAGTGAAGAAGTCAAAGTCATCTTGGAATAGAGTAACAAGCTATAGAAATGCCATCAGACCCCATATCAGGCTCAATCTCATCTGGGGAACAGATGAGCAGGTGAACCTACCACAGAACCTACCACAGGCTCCAACAGAGCCCTGGAAGTTGAATACCTCCAGAACCCAGTCACCACTATGCTCACAACCAATCTCCATGTACCCAGGATGAGCCTCATGAATGAGAATGAATTTGCAAAAATACCTCAGGTATGAGAATGAATCTGCAAAAAAAAACCTCAGGTATGCATGTTTTGTGACCTAAATCTCCAGGTTCTCACAGAGAATATCTGTGGGATACCTCCTCACATCTCCCTGTTCTTCCAGGAGCTTGGCAGTCATGCCCACAAACTGCTTCTGGTGTCATATAAGCTCATTAATGGCCATGATCCAGACTAACAAATAAATGTCAGAGGAGATGAACAAGCTGCAGTGATACCTCCTGACTCCCAAAGTCACCATCCAATTCAAAATTTAAATCCAGCTCTATCATCCCATTTAAAATTTTTGAATTCCTGGAGCATGACATATTATACTCTACTGATGTACCAAGAATAAAAGGGTTTAATGTCTCTGGGGTGAGATACAATATTCACACACTCTCGTCAAAGGAAACTTTTTTGGATCATTTTTAGCTGATTATTCAGAACAGTCAATATAAAATTAATTATTTAGCATCTGTCTTTGGGATAGGCTTGGTTGTGGTGGAAAAAATTGAAATAATGGTGATGGGAAGATGTAATGATGATGGAATTGGTGTTATAATATTGAATGTAATCAATAATTGTGAACAATTTTATAAACATAAAATTAAAAAAGTAAAAAATAAATTAATTAATTAAAATAAATCAAAGTCACTCACTTTATAAAAGAGAATTTATACTTACTAGTAACAGGCAATAACACAGGCCCTTGCTTCCACTTGTACTTAAAAACCATAAAGTGATTTTTCTTTATCTAACTGGTCACAGTCTTATGGAAAATCTTTTATAATTTTTTAAATTTCTCAAAAAGATACAGTTGTATTTTTGACTTTTTATTTCCTAATTCTACTGTCTATATTTCCAAATTTCTATCCAATGATTTAGTTCATAAATTAAAAAGCATATGGCAGAATTTTATTTGCATTTCTCTTAATAAATAGCCAAAAACTAAAAAATATACTTTAAGAAAACAATATCATTCGTCACCTGTGAGAGACATAGTTAAAAATAACATTGGAATAATATTTTATATTGTTATTTATAAGAAAACATTAATATACTGAGCATTTAAAAATATGTTATATGTATATAGAGGTAAATTTTCTAGACTAATAATTGTTAATTAAAATAACTGGAGATTATTTTTGTTGTATACATTGTCATTCTTTTAGACTTTGACATTGTTTACATAACTGTATCCCAACACAGCATTTGGTTCCTCAAGAATGAAGATAATGAATTGAATTTCCTAAGTGAGTCTAATATGATCTTAAAGAACATAAAACATTTCAATATCAAGGAAATGTAATACAAGATCTCAGAGAGAGATGGTGATTTGTAAATGGGTCCATAAGCAGAGAGATGTTGATGACTTATAAATTTCAAAGTCTCTGCTGAAGTAAATCAGTCCTGATCACACCTGAGTTTGGGGAATGAAGATAATGAATTGAATTTCCTAAGTGAGTCTAATATGATCTTAAAGAACATAAAACATTTCAATATCAAGGAAATGTAATACAAGATCTCAGAGAGAGATGGTGATTTGTAAATGGGTCCATAAGCAGAGAGATGTTGATGACTTATAAATTTCAAAGTCTCTGCTGAAGTAAATCAGTCCTGATCACACCTGAGTTTGGACCCATTGAAGTCACATAAGAATTTTTTTCTCAAGAATTAAAAAAATAATAGTATACATGTAGTTGGGGAGATAGTGGAAGAGTTAAGGTGCTTGCCTTGTGTGCAAATACTTATTTGGGCTTACATAAATAACAGTTTAAACATTTTATGATACTAAATGTATGAGAAGGTATGGAAAAATAATCTCCTTAAACTCTGTGATGACAAATCATTACAAAATTCTACATTTAATTATAAATTCATTCTTAA
Source organism: Sorex fumeus (assembly GCF_029834395.1). Lineage (NCBI taxonomy): Eukaryota > Metazoa > Chordata > Mammalia > Eulipotyphla > Soricidae > Sorex > Sorex fumeus. Next base: position 30,336,065 of record NW_026606064.1, read on the forward strand.
GAACACTGGGAATATATTAAATAGTATTATTTTTATAATTTTAATAATGTCTCAGTCTATTATTTCTATTGAGGGATATAACAGAGTATTGAGGATATAATACTCTGTTTTAGGCCTCAGTCTAATGTTTTGTGCTAATCAAAGAATATATTTTATACTTTTATAGGCTTAGAATGGGCTGGAGCGATAGCACAGCGGGTAGGGCGTTTGCCTTGCAAGCGGCCAACATGGCCGACCCGAGTTCAATTCCTCCGCCCCTCTCGGAGAGCCCGGCAAGCTACCGAGAGTATTCGATATGCCAGACACAGTAACAACAAAGTCTCCAATGGAGACGTTACTGGGCCCGCTCGAGCAAATCGACGATCAACGGGAGGGCCTTTTTTAATTAATAGGCTTAGAAGCAGTACTGCAGCTAACACATGACTTATACTCCATATGTTAAACATTAGGTTACTGAATTCTGTAGAAGAACTACTATTAGGACATTAGAGATAAGACTTTGTGGTTTGCAAAAGTAGAGAGAGATTATGAGGAATCAAGTCTACCATGCAGGCAGGGGGAGAGTGGGAAAGGGGGGTTATACCGGGGATATTGGTGGTGGGGAATGTGCACTGGTGGAGGGATGGGTGTTTAATCATTGTGTGATTGTAACCCAAACATGAAAGCTCACAACTTTCTCATGGTGATTCAATAAAATTTAAAAAAAAATTGTGATTCAATCATCTCAATTGTGTGTGCATTTTTTTTGTGTGTGCAGATTTCAAATGGCAGAGCTACTTGGAGATGCATTATTAATTTAATGAATTTCTTTAGAAAGAATTTGAACATTATTATGCAGATTTTAATGGTATGTAAATTGTGTAATATATTAATTTAATTTGGGCTGGAGCGATAGCACAGCGGGTAGGGCGTCTGCCTTGCACGCAGCCAACATGGCCGACCCGAGTTCGATTTCTCCACCCCTCTCGGAGAGCCCGGCAAGCTACCGAGAGTATTCGATATGCCAGACACAGTAACAACAAAGTCTCCAATGGAGACATTACTGGGCCCGCTCGAGCAAATCGATGATCAATTAATTTAATTTAAAATAATTTTTCTAAGTATAATGTTTTTTATCAGAAATCAAGATAAGTGGTGACATCCCAATTATAAAAGATTATATAGAAGATTATAAAGATTATATAGAAGAATATAAACGGATCTAATTTTTCTCCTATTTTTTCCCATTGTTCTTGCAAATTCAGGCTTCATTATTTTTTCTGAAAAAAATAAAAAGTCACAGGAGTGAGGAAAATTAACGCATAGGGAGGAATAGTGAGGAAAGTAAGATGGAGATCATGCTTTGCCTATAGGAAGTCTGGGGTTCAATCCCTAACACTGCCAGGATCAAACCCTGAATACAGAACAGGAGATAGTCTCTAAGTAGTGCTGTATGTGGATTCAACAAAACCTTGCACACACAGGCACACACACACACACACACACACACACACACACACCTTTCCATATGTGTGGATATTTGCAGATATTTATATAGACAAATATGTACATATATCATCTTTCAGTAGAAATTTAATTAGGATATATGTTCTGACCTTAAAAAATGGAGAAAAAATTATCAGCATTTTAACTTACTATTCTGCTTGGAAATATACTATGGTTTGATAAAGACACCAGAGTTCATATTTATATAATTTAATATTTTTGAGAATGATATAACCTTGTGTTTCTTGAGAAAGTTCTCAACTTTTTCTTTTTATAGTTTATATGAGAAAATATGAACATTCAAGGCAAATTTTTATCACAAGTTACTCTGATCAAAAAACTGTTAGGTCCTTTAGACTATATTATTTCAAACTACAAGTTATTTCTGTTATTTTAATCAATAAGAGCCTGAAATATACCAGGAGATATATATATATATATATCTCCTGGTAAAGGGAATTTTCTGTAGTGTAAAAGAATAAGAGAACCATATCTGAGTGTTTTATCTGTGTGTGAAAATTTCTAGTGACAACCTCTTTGCTAAAAATTACAAGTCAGTTAGGTCAGTAAGACCTCCCAATAAATCCTCATATTAAGACCAAGCATAGACGCTAATGAGGTCATTTTGAAGTGTCAGGCAGTTGGTAAAACATGTTTGTAAACAAATCCAATACCTAACTGCATGGCTATAATGTCCGTGTGGTCTAACTTTGAGAAACTGTTGATAATTTCTGCTTTCTCAGGAACTTCAAGGAAAAAATTCAAATTTAATTCAATGATAAATAAAAAGTGGTGGTAATTTTTAGAATCTTCAACAAATTTTAAGTCACTAAAGACTTTTACAGTAGTTCTAAAGTAAATACTATTATACTTTGATGCAAGAAACGTGTTCTACTGCTTATTTTAATGCCTTAAACTTTAAAACCTTTCAAGATTAAACTTAAAATTTTCCACTGAAGTTATTTAATGGAAGTGAGAGTGAGGCAGTATCAAAAAAAGTGACCTGAAAAGGTTTGAGTTTCACACATAATGTTTTTATTTAGCAGTGGAGCATAGCACACTCTCTGAAATCGTCATTTAGAATAACACGTTCCTATAACTCATCACTTTTATTGACTCACTCTTGTCCTCCTCCAAGTAGAAAAGCAGACTGAGAAAATATGGGTTTTTTGTTTGTTTGTTTTCAGTGTGCAAACACTAGGTGACAAGGTACAAGTAAAACTCAGAGTATAATCTTTAATATAGACACTTTTCATTGATTTTATTTTTTAATTATCTTAGGTTGAGCTTGGAAAGTTCAGAAATAATATGCGCATTTTTAAATTCGGTAAAAATATCTGCCATCACGTTTTAGTTCATAATTATCCCACATACCTTTACATTATCATTACCTTCTGAAAACACAGGAATAATTGTATATGGGTTACAATCCTGAAAAACAATCCTGAAAATCAAAAAATGATATGGTTCCATTTATGACCATTAGAAAGCAGACTCAGAGCGTTTACATAAATTTCCCAAGGTCATACATGGAGAACAAAATCTGGGGCTGGAAGTGGGTCCGAGAAAGAATTTCAGTGATGAAAGTGGGTATTTTACATTAAATAAATAAATAAGTGTAAAACAATTCAATGGGGAAAATTACCCCACAAAAAGTTTATCAAACACCCTAAATGATAAAGTACAACGTCCCAGCAAAAGAAAACGTTCACCACATTGCTAATCCATAGTAAAGGACAAAATAAGAAACAGTAATATTTTGAAAATATTTAAAGACAATATTTTTAAAGACTGAAAAGAGTATACAATAATTACCAAACCTGTGTGTAATAAATCTTATCTAAAAATATAAATATATTCTATACGATACCTACAATCTCTGATGCAAAAATTCACATCCAGCATTATAGCATATATTTGCACTAAGAGAGATATGCGCACATCTAAAAGACAATAAATATGTTCCATCCTATTTGTTATTTTTCTTTGGACCTGAATCTCATGTTATGGGGTTCTGAATTATCCTTCCTCTGAAAATCGAGGTGTGGGAATCATCGTAGGCCATTCAGACAAAATGGGTCTTGAGCGCAACCTGGCGGCAGCTCACAAGTTACTTTAGTAATGCTAGATAGACTGAAAAAACTGCTCTAAAAATCAACATCTGGGGCTGGAGTGATAGTACAGGGGGTAGGGCATTTGCCTTGCATGCAGCCAAGCCGGGTTCATTCCCAGCATCCCATATGGTCCCCTGAGCACCGCCAGGAGTAATTCCTGAGTGCAAAGCCAGGAGTAACCCCTGTATATCGCTGGGTGAGACCCAAAAAGAAAAAAAAATTGAACATCTATTACAAAGTTTGCTCTGGGATACCCCAGAATCGGGCTCTAGAAACCCCAAGATGGAAGCAACAATTCAAGATATTTTTAAACACAAAGATTAAATTTAAAATCAAAGTTAATAAATGTTACTGGGATATCAGAAATGATATAGTGGGTAATGTTCTTGCCTTGAATGCAGAGGACCCAGTACAAACCCCCCCCCCCACACACACACACACCAAACCCCCAAGGAATATGGTTCCCTGACAAGAACAGGAAGTGATCCCTGATTAGTGGAAGATGATAGAAAGTAGTCAGTCACAGGACTTCAGGAGAACACTGCCTGTGTGGCTTTCTTGCCACAAACAGTGAATTAGACATGAATTTAGAGGCCATCAGAAGTCAAATTGCATAAGGCAGTAGATTGTGTCAGAGATCATGAATTATTATAAGGGTAGTAGAAGCACAGAATAATTTAATAATTTAAATTAGAATGCATCAAAATATTTTACATCTATAAATATTTTTGGTGATGCATATTAAATATAGTGTATAATGATTAAGCTTGACCAAATCTGTCTTGATAATTTCTTTCACATGACATAATAATCCTTCCACACGTCATTCCTAATATTTAAATACTATTTTCTACTAACAGTAAATATATTTAAGAATATTTTAGAAAAGTATGGATGTTATTCTTTAATTTATTTAAAAAGAGAAAATCCAGATGTGTGTATATATGTATATATATACACATGTATGTATATACATATATATGTATGTATTAATTCATTTTCTAAACAGCTTTGCCTGAGCGTGTGTAAACATCAGCTTTTAAGTATGCATCTTCAATCTATAACTTATGTTTAGTACTTTGACCTTTAGCAGGCTGGCCTACTGTTAAAAATGTTTCCAAAATATGTTAAAATTATTTATCAACCATAGTAATTTAGTAAATGGAGTAAATTTTATAGTTAGTATCAGCTGTGCATTTACGCCATTATCCATGATAGCAAATAAATTATATGTGACATTAAATGCATTTTGTTTGCGTTTTTTTGTTTTGTTTTGTTTTGTTTTTCCTTTTTATGCACCATTTGGAAGCACTTGAGACTGACTCCTGGCTCTGCACTCAGGTATCGCTCCTGAAATATGTGACATTAAACGTACTTAGTCCAAAGAACTGTCTTTAGAACATAAGCAAAAATAAGGAAAACACCTCCTTTGAAGGACTATTTTTCTCTCAAGAGACAATTCCTTATCAGGTTTGTTTGTTTGCTTTTGCAGTACTTGAAAATGGATTTCGTGTCCAAACCTGCAAGATGAGTGGGCTATTGCTGAAAGTACTAGCAGTTCCACATTGATCAGAGCTTTTTCTTCTTTTTTTTTATATAAACGTACAAAATTTCAATTAGATCTGTCTGTGTGATATAATTTGTTGGTAAAAATACATTTTGAAAATACATCTTTTTTTTTCCATTTAGGGCCATACCAAGTGGTATTCTGGGTTTACTTCTGGCAGGTCCAGGATATCAAAGTTTGATCAAACCCAGGAAGACTGATCCCAAAAACAATTCTCATATTTATACATTTAAGAAACATTTTTGTGGGGCAGGAAAGATAGTACAGTGGGTAGGGCATTTGCTTTAGGTAAGGCTGACCCAAATTCAATCCCAGCATCCCAGATGGTCCCCCAGTAAAGCCAGAAGCAATTCTTGAGTGCAGAGCCCTGCTGGGTGTGACACAAATAAACAATCAACATTTCTGTATGTGCTCCAACAAAAAAAATTTTTAAGAACTCTTTTTAAATATTCCTAAAGATATTACAGATATATTTCATCTAGAGTGACCAGAGATTTGGAATTATAACATATTTTTCCCTTAAAGATGCCTGAAAATCTCATAATGTCAATCTCCACTTTAAGTCAAACTCTATCATGGAAAAATTCCTAACACACACACACAAACACACACACACACACACACACACACACACAAAGAATGTCTATAGAAACAGAAAAAATAGTCATTGCTTTGATAGTTATTGAAGAAATATCTTATCTACATTATAGAGAACGCAAAGTAGTATGTGTGGAGATAGTGTCAAAGTTTTCGGTAGCAAGAGTCATCCTCACAGCAAACATCAAACTTACCAGAGGACAGCCCATCAGCAAAAAGGGTGACATAATGATAGGAGATTTTATAATCCTTCACGACTCTTTTGAGAGGTTTTGTCCTTTACCATTCATTAAGAGCAAAAGAAACATGATGTTTCAATTCAACTAAAAATTATATAGCAGATATATATATTATATACCTAGATATCTAGATATCTATATCTAGATAGCTATATGTTCATATATATGTTCTAGATATATATGTAAATATATGTTCATCAAACTGTCTATTCCAGGTATTACACTTTTTCAATTTACATATTAATATTTATCACTTTAACTATTACATAATAAAACAATTAAAAAATTAAACACATGGTAAATAATTAATAACTCGGAATCTCTCTTCATTTGATGCCATAATCATATTCTGTTCCTTTTTGTATGTTCCAACAAGGTTTTTCTTGTCTCTTTATTTATATTCTTCTGTAAACAGTGCAATCAATTATACTTTAAGTCAACTTCTATTTTATTTACATTATGTAGTTCAGAAGAATTATTGTCTGTCTTGTAAAATGTTCTTTCAAGGGAATGGTTACCTGTTTATATCCTTGACTCTGCTTTTCTAAAAGCTCATTCATCATACTTTTTGTTTTTAATTTTATTTTGCCTGTTAGCCATTTCAAATTCAGTCAGTAAGGCAGCTTTAGCATCTGGTATCATTGAAGCTGTAAACATGATCTAAGGAGTTTTGTTTTCCAACTGTCCAAGTCATCTATCAAATATCATTCTCTGTGACATGGCATGTCACTCATCCTAATGGATGTAACAGCATTGGAAATGGAAATGCCAAATGAACACTTTTTCTCCTCAAGCTTACAAAAAATTCTCAACATAGAAAAGAATAATGAAAAATAAATATAAATCTTTATTGACTTTCACATTTGAAAGGGCAGTTTTAAATTAAAATATTGTAAAGAAAAAAACTAGTTCGTAAAAGATAATCGTGAATAAATATAAATTGGAAAAATGTTCGCCATGGGGAATGCAAAGGAATATAATTGAGTTACTGTTTTTACACTAGCAATATTAACACATAACTAAAAAACACACATCATTATTAAAGTTTTGGTAAAATGAAGCAAAGCATAATATCATTAACATTCAAAATGGTAATAATTAAATTCAAAAATTAAAAATTTCACAATATTTGAAAAGATTTTCATTTTCATTTCATTTCATCATCCTGTTATTCGTAGATTGCCTCGAGCAGGCCCCAGTAACGTCTCTTTCATCCTAGCCCTGAGATTATATTCAAGGCTCTTTAGGAGAATGAGACCCATCATTGTTACTGGTATTTGGCATATTTGGTACGCCACGGGGAGTTTGCCAGACTCTGCCCTGTGGGCAGGCTACATTCGATAGCCTGCAAATTTGTCCAAAGTAGGAATGAGATAATAAGATGTCATAAAAAACCTTAATAAACTGATTTCAGAAATTTATTCCATGTTTTAACTGAACAAACACTATATCACATGGTTTGTTATAAAACGATGCTTATTGAAGAGTCATCTATATTTAAAGAGAAATAAACTAGACATCACTTAAGTGAAATTTCTATTAAAATGGCATATAATAGCTACTAACATTTTTGTGATTACTAAATATATATTAGAGAGGATATTTTTAATATAATAAATTTAGTACTTTGGGCTGGAGCGATACCACAATGGTAGGGCGTTTGCCTTGCACGCAGCCAACATGGGCGACCTGAATTCTATTCCTCCGCCCCTCTTGGAGAGCCCAGCAAGCTACCGACAGTATCTCGCCCACACGGCAGAGCCTGGCAAGCTACCCGTGACGTATTGGATATGCCAAACACAGTCACAACAAAGTCTCCAATGGAGATGTTACTGGGCCGGCTAAAGAAAATAGATGAACAACGGGAGGACAGTGACAGTGACAGAAATTTAGTACTTTAAATTTATAATATTAAAATTATAAGGTATAGTTATAAAGTATAATTATCATATGTGTTAATACATGTTTTATAAAAGCAAATAGCAGGAATAGAAATTCTATTTTTAAATATTTTTAGAGCACCAGCAGCCACATCCCTCAACTGCCATCATGTAAACTTCTTTATCTGCCCAGCCTTACAGACTCATGACTTAATCTTGAAAGATATCAACTAGCCACATTTATCCTTTATAGATGATATTTTCCTTCTCATACTCACCAAATATTTTAGGATATTTAAGTTATATCCAATACCATAATTATTGATTTTTTGCCACACATTATCGCATGCGTAAACTAATTTAATGATTCTTTTCCTGATTCCTTATTTTCATCCTAAGCCATACCCAAAAACTCACCTAGTATGTTGTGTTTAATATAATCATTGTGAATATTCAAACAAAGTCTGTCTCTATATTTTTATTATCTTAATTTGGGGGCAACTCCCAACAGTGCTAAGGGCTTACTCCTGACTCTGATTTCAGGTATCACTGTTAGCCGATTTCAAGAGACCATATGGGATGCCCAGGATTCTACCCAAGTTGCCAACGTGCTAGGTAGGCACCTTATCTGCTGTATTATCCCTCAGTTCCTGTTTAAAAAAATCTTTTGTACTGTTCTATTTTTTCTCTGTCTACTCTCTGGACTCCGTTTTTGTATTTTGTAGAGGTTACAAAAGATTTCTTCTCTTTCTAAATTATTGAATGTGACTCAAATTATAGATTAATCATGAATTTAGTAACTATGTTTCTAATTCCTTAAATGGATTAATATGAAAATTTACATATAACATTTATTAGATTAGCATACTTAATCCACCCAGACACATGCCACAAAAGGCAAACAGAAGATCTACAATGGATCTAATAGTATGTTTTCTCTGACAGTTTCATCCGATGGAAAATACCTTGGAAGCCCTATTTCTCCTCAATTTTACTAGAAGGCTATTGGATAAGTGGACAGATCTGTAAGAAATTTGTATCAGAAATTCAGAAGCATTTTCAGAAATTCACTGAGGAATTATAAACTGAGAAACTTAAATAAAGAATTTAAAAAGTACACTCATAATGAAGTACATGAAAGAGTATCTCACTGATAAATTTGGAGTAGAGAAATTAGTACAAATTACCCTACCTCTTCTCAATCTGATGCTATTGCTATCTGTGCTTTAAAAGTTGTCTTAATATTCCTCTATTTAGTTTCCCTTTTTTAAATAACTTGTTTGATTAGTTTTAGATATCCTGAATCAAAATAGCAATAAACAAAGCAAATGCCTTGGTATAGCGAGCACTCAATACACAATAAATCTACCATTTGGTTCCACAAGTGATTAGCTTCTTTTTTCAGGAAAAAAGTGAAATAAGAATAATATTTCTTACTGCTTTCCAGAAGTCGTTAAAAGTTGTATTTAGAGTGAATAGTACAAACTAGAAGTCAATGAGAATCATTAAATTTACGACAATCTTACTGTGATAAATTTCCTATTGTTATTATTGTTTATTCCTTTTGCATTTCTGAATTCCTCTTATTCTTATCTGCAATCTGCAAGAAAACAGGCAACTGTGTCTAAGAAATGTAGTTTCCAACATATAAATTGGTATAGCACCATCAAGCCACAACCATTATTAAAACAGTGATGAGAAAAAAAATCAACAATAAAAGTCAAAATCGTTACTGTCATAGTAAAGCATTTCAATTCTATTTTAAACAGTCATTCACATAATATCAGAAAAATTGAAAACAAAATTTCCTCATAGAATGCAATGATCATTAGTAAATCTGTACATTTCTCCGTTTCCTTTCAATATTTAAAAGTTTCCATCGAGGATCTGATGGTACAAGCGCGAATGATCAAGTACGACATCATTGGTCTGACCGAGACAAGAAAGCACGAATCTCACCATGCCATTTTCGACACTGGAGAAGAATTGTTCCTCGGAACATACGATAAAAGAGGTTTTGGAGGCATTGGTGTCCTTGTGAACACAAACTTGGCAAGAGCATTGATTCATTCGAATACCTAACAACCCTAATCGGACGTTTACATTTGAATAGATGTGGCTCACTGCCTGCAGTTTCTATCTTCGTTGCCTACACACCAACATCTAATTTTGATAATGGAGAAATTGAGAAGTTCTACATGGAGCTGGAGAAGTTCTATAAAGAAGACCACACCTTCTACAAGATCATTGTGGGTGATTTTAATGCCAAGATAGGACCGAGAAGACCAGCTGAAGAAATTCACATCGGGACCCATGGCCTAGAATGGAACGAACAGGGTGAGAGACTGTCTGAGTTCATCATGTCGACCAAGACCATTCATGGTAACTCACAGATCCAGAAGGCAGAATCTAAACGATGGCCATGGGAGTCTCCCGGTGGACTATTCCACAATGAAATAGACCACATCATATTCAATCGACGGTTTTGCCTGACTGATGTCGCTGTTGTCCCAAAATTTCGAACAGGATCGGATCACCGTCTCCTTCGTGCAAAATTCTACTTCACAGAGTGGGGACAAAGGGCTGCAAAGTTCAAAAAGAGAACTCCCAGAATGACCACCAACTGGGAACTCTTTGGTACTATTGCGGCAACATGGAAAGATGACATTATTGACAACATTGACGAGGAATACGATCGACTGGTTCAACACCTCCATGAATGTGCGAGGAACGCCAAGAGAGAGATAGCCAAAAAAAAATTGTCTATCTTCGAAAACTCTTGAGCTAATTCGCCAGCGTGGTTTGCGCATGCCTCAGGCAACCGCAAGCTAACGTCCGAGCTCGCAAAGCAGTGCAGACATGCGATCAAGGAAGACCTCAAAGAGAGAAGAGCAGAAGTGCTGGTAGATGCGGCAGAAGCCGGGAAAAGTATTCGTAACGCCCGCCTGTCCTTCACCAACTACAAGACCAAGATGACTGCCCTCCGATGTCCTGATGGTACCAACACATCCTCCAGAACGGCAATGGAGAAGATTATCCATGACTTCCACTCAAAACTCTTCAATAGCCATGTCCACTTGCCGACATACCAAATTCCACAGGATGGATATGTTGTTCCCAAAGTTCTCCCTTCCGAAATCCGACACGCCATTTCGTCAGTAAAGAAACAAACAGCACCCGGCCCAGACAAGGTCAGACCTGAACATCAGAAGAACCTGCCGTCAGTACTCATCAATACACTGACACGGCTCTTCACTCACTACCTGTCTGAATGCAAGGTTCCATCCCAATGGAAAACCAGCAGGACCGTACTACTGTTCAAGAAGGGAGACATCCATGACATTGGCAACTATCACCCGATCTGCCTATTGTCTGTCATCTACAATTTGTTCACTCCAGTCATCCTAAATAGGATTGGCAGAACACTAGATGAAGTACAACCATGCGAGCAAGCCGGGTTCTGCAAAGGATTCAGCACCATCGACCATATCCACATGATAACCAAGCTCATTGAGGTTTCTCGGGAGTTCAAGATGCCGCTCTGTTTAACGTTCATTGATTTAAAGAAGGCCTTTGATTCTGTTGAGACGGAAGCAGTCATTGAAGCCCTAGCCAATCAGGGCATTCAAGCCCAATACATCAGGATCCTCCGTGAGCTGTATTGCGGATTCACTACCAGGATCTCACCATTCTACAAAGAAGTGACTGTTGATGTCAAGAGAGGTGTGCGGCAGGGTGATACCATTTCACCGAAACTCTTCAGTGCCACCCTCGAGAACATCATGCGACGACTGGAATGGGAAGGAATGGGAGTGAAGATAGATGGTCGGCAACTACACCACCTTCGCTTTGCTTATGACATTGTTTTAATAACACCAAACATCAGCCAAGCGGCACAAATGCTGGCCGACTTTGACTGTGAGTGTGGAAAGGTAGGACTACAGCTGAATCTTACGAAGACAATGTTTATGAGAAACAGCCTCGTTCCTGACGCCCCATTCGCTCTCAACGGAAAGACCATCTCCGAATGCAACAGCTATGTGTACCTAGGTCGAGAGGTCAACATGACAAATGACCTGGCACCCGAGCTGCTCAGGAGGAAGAGAGTGTCTTGGAACGCCTTCAAGAACGTCGAAGAAATAGCTAAGAGGACGAAGAACCTCCGGCTCCGGGCACATCTCTTTGTTTCCACTGTTCTTCCTGCATTAACATATGCCTCAGAGACCTGGGCCCTACACAAACAAGATGAGAACACTATTCAGGTTTCCCAAAGAAGAATAGAAAGAGCTATGCTTGGAATATCACGTTTCACTCAAATGAGAGAAAGAATCCGGAGTTCTGACATCCATCGACGATCAATAATCAGGGACGCTGTCTCGTTTGCCAAGGTGTCAAAAATCAGATGGGCTGGTCACGTAATGAGATTTAAAGATGACCGCTGGACTAGAGCTGTTACCGACTGAATTCCACTGGATGTGAAAAGACCGCGTGGCCGCCCACCTACCAGATGGTCAGACTTCTTCGTCAAGATCATGAACGATCGGTTTGAGGCCCTTCATGTTCCCAGAGCGAACAGATGCCATTGGGCTACACTAGCACGCGACAGGGACAAATGGAGACGTTACTGGCGCCCCCTCGAGCAAATCGCAGACTAAGGGGAAGTTAAGTGATTAAGTGATTAAGTGATTTAAAAGTTTGCAGGATTAGTATAGCTACTTTCTAAGTATTTGGAAATTGAGTCTAACTATGCTTTATATAATTTATGCAACGTTAATATTTGTATGTTTTTATGTATTCTTTTGAAATCAGATACTCTAAAAAAAGAGAGAGATTTTAAATATTTGAAATTTACACTGTAAATTATATTGCCCCATCTTCCACATAGCTTGTTTTGGAACATAATAACCTGGTCTAGAACCATGTTTTATTAACAAGCAGAGGTCTAGAGTTATTCTTTTAAGAAGTAATGCTCATATTATAATAATAATAATACACGTATAATGGGCTGGAGCGATAGCACAGCGAGTAGGGCTTTTGCCTTGCACGCAGCCAACATGGCCGACCGGAGTTTGATTCTTCTGCCCCTCTCAGTGAGCCCGGCAAGCTACCAACAGTATCTTGTCCACATGGCAAAGCCTGGCAAGCTCCCAGTGACGTATTCGATATGCCAAACACAGTAACAAGTCTCACAATGTTACTGGGATTGCTCGAGCAAATCAATGAACAACGGGAGGACAGGACAGGACATGTATAATATATGATGATAATTATTAAATTATTATTATTAAAATAATAATCATTGCACTGTGTTTCTGACTACTTTGACAGGTAGAATGTTATTTCAATTCTCTAAAAAGTAGTATTCCCTTGACCGTAAAGTAGGAAAAACTTAACTTACCTCATATATTTTGTGAGAGTTAATGAGGATAATTACTTGAATTTGCTAAGCATATATTAAAATATTAGTACTACATAAATTCCAATTAATAAAATTTTTGATAAACATAAGTAGCATATGTATTATAAAATATAAGCAAGCTATATGTAAAGTGCTTTTTATGTGCCTTAGTGTGCATAAATATATATGATAATTATCTTATGTTGACTTGAAAAATATGCCAGATAAATTTATTGCTCAATTGCAGTAGCCATATGGACCTAGGTGTCAGAGATAACAGCCTAGTAAATTTATGTGTGCATTTAATAATTGACATTAAAGTATATAGTTTTATAAATTCATCAATTGCTTATTAAAATATTCAGTTTATGTTGTTAGTAAGAATATATTATATACAGCAATGTTATATGTTAGCTTGAAATACTCAGTACATTCAAGTTATTTCTTAAAAATAATAGTATTAGTTGTATAATAACTTATAATTAGTTGTATAATAGTTCTATAACTCCTGATTTACATAAAATTCAGTAAGAAGTTTTAAGACATTATTTTTGTGGTTTTCTAGACACCAATTAAAGGGCCTAAAGGGCACTCTCTGGTATACTAGGGCCTGTGATGGGATGCTGCTTGGGCCTATGGTTAACTATCAACAATTTCTAGCAATATTAGTTTATTTCACTATTGAAATAAAAGACAGTTGCAGTTTTTAGTATGCTGCACAAAGAGACCTTTAGTCTTTTAACACTGAAGCAATATGACAAACCTAGTCATAAAATTTCATGGTTGAGTTCACCAAAACCATTGTGTTCTAATAGAATATTGACTCAATAAAGTAAAGAAATAGAGAAATAGCTGAGAATATTCCTAGGACATCTGAAAATCTAAGTAGCATTCAAGATTTTAGCAAAATATGCAGGCTTTCTCTTAAGAGTGTTGCTACATTTCAAGCTGTTTCTAGGGAATACAAATTCTGGCATATGTTATGTAATAAACAGCTTCTGGGAAGAAGCGCATCCCTACACTTAACAAAGTAAAGAGAACACCAAATTATACTGAGCAATCGTGGTTTTTTTTCAGTTTTGTTTTTTTTTTGTTCTTAAAATTACTGAATGAATTTGTCAAACTTACATTTTTATATTTTCTATGATATAGTTAGCTGACTAAACTTTGAACTTAAAGTTTAACAGAACTAATATTCTCTCATCTCTTTCTAATGTATTAAGGGGCCAAAAGATAGAACAGCAGATAAGCACATTCCTTGCTGCACGCATTTAACCAGGGTGTATACCAGAAACATAAATCGATCCTGGAATTTTTCCAAGAGTGATCACTTAGTACAGTACAGAGCTAGGAGTAATTTCTGAGCATCAACAGATGTTGCCCAAATCAAAAAAAAAAAAACAGTCTTATGATAAACTCTGTACAATGTTTAGATATTATATTAATTGATCTTAATTTTTCCTGAAAAATATTACAAAAAATTGAACTTTACAATTTAAAGATTGTTTTGTCAACAATGCTATATATACTAGCACTTAGGATACGATGAATAAATGTAATTTAATATAGTTCACTTTATTTATTTTATTGGGAAGGTATTTGAACTATGTTGTTCCCTCATGGTCTATTCTGAGTCTGAGCTCAAGAATGGCCTCTGGCAGTGCTAGGGGAATCATATACAATCCACAGATCAAACTGTGTTCAGTCATATGCAAATCAAGCACGTTGAACCCTATATTATCTTTCCAGCCCCAATATGAGTTACTTTAAAGTATGTTTATATCGCGACAATATGAAGAAATTTTGAATATACTATTCAACGAAAAATAATTTCAGAAAGACAAACATTATATAAATTCATATATGTAAAGAGAAATTTAAGAAACCTAAACAAATTTAATAAATAAGAGATATTTATTCATTCTATCTTGAAATCTGAATATTTACTATTGCATCTGTTAGTAAAATAAATATAAGTATGTTATATTATATGTAATACAATATAACATAATATAGGTTGTATAGGTTGTATGTATGTATTATAAATGTTTTAATAAAATAAACTATATATACTTTTTAGTTATGTGTAGCACAATTTATAATAAAGAATAGAAACTCCCTAAAGGAGAGTAGGACACTCTAGAGGTAGATGTGGTGTGGTAAAAAATATAAGCATAAAGCACTAATATTGCAAACTATTTCACCTCAGTAGAAATTAAAAGCTTAAATATATATATATATTTTTAAAAATACATGGAAAAAAGTCTAATCAGTACTCAAAAGATAAATTTATAATGTCATACTATCAATGTAACTTGTTTGATAGAACAATAGTACTTATAAAGTTACAAATAGCTAAGAAAGTAGAAGTTATTGTGAGGAAAAATAAGTAAATCAATAATAAATTTACTGATATACTAAAAATAATATTTGGACAAAACAATTATAGCTAATAAGTTAAAAGGTCCTTGAAATTGAGTCAGATACAAAGATATAAAAACACTTCTTTAATTTTAGATAAACACTACAACATAAAATTAAAAATACAAATTGCCCAAAAAAATGAAGTAAATAATAAAAAAATGAAATGAAATCAAATAGAAAAAAATCAAAGCTGGGAAACTATCACTAAAACAAACAAACAAAAATACTACCCAGTGTGTGAAAATATTTCCAAAACCTAATCTTAAAAGGGGTAATATTTAAGCTATGCAGATTACTTTTAAAACTCTAGAACAACAAAAATAACAATTTCATTAAAAAAAAATAAGTGGATCAGCCATTTCTCCAAAGAAGACAGAGATAGCCAATGAGTACATGGTAAAAATGCTCAGTATCGCTTATTTTCGTGTGGTAACTCACCAATATCACAATGAGATACCACTGAGAAAGACATATATGTGTATACATAGAAAATATACTATGCATATATATGCAAACTATTTGATCTGAATAGCAATCAAATACTATGATTTCAAAAAATAAAACTACTAAATAATCTACCAATTACATTCCTATTTATGTGTTTAAAGAAAGGGAAACATTTCTGTGTGCTCATAAATATAAAATTTTTCATACATCACTTATGCCTTTGGAGTGTTATTTACAATAACCACAATCTGCAAACGATTATGTATCTAATGACAGCTGAAACTTTAAAAATGAATTCTTTCTATAATGTGGATAGAACTGGGTCATGTTAAGCATAATAAAGCAGAATATATATAAGATGATCTCACTTATATGTTACATATGACAAAACAAACTAAGATAATAGACAACTAACTAGTTGTGCAACTAACTCAAATCCTGAGGTTTTGATGATAAACCAGATTGCTTAAGTGTGAAGAGAAGGATCTGATGCACAGCTGTAGAATGATACTTGCACTTTTGTGGTGAGAATGGTGAGGAGACCCTAAAGCATATAAGCATTCACATTCCCATGTGCTAAAGTTTTCTAAATAAAATATAAATATAAAAATACATGAAATAGGAAACAGAGACATAGCTGGATGACTAGGTGCATGGTTTATATACTTGATCCCCTGTACCATAGTGACGACCCCAAGTATCACAGTGAAAATCCCCAAGCAACAGAATCAGGATTAGCTCCCAAGTACCTGCAGAGGTGCATAACAACCAAACAAAACATCATGGAATATAAGTAAATGCAATGCTATAGAATGCAATGTGTATACACACACAGACAAACACACACACACACACACACACACACACACACACACAAACGCGCGCGTGCGCGCACGCTCACGGGCGCGCGTACTATCGAATGACCGTGAGATTGTTACAAAGCTTTTATCTTTCAGTCTGACAATTATTAAACACTATTGAACACCCACCCCTCCATCACTGTATTTTTCCCATCACCAATGTCCCCAGGACCCTCCCATTACCCTACTTCACCCCCACCCCGATCTCCAAAGAAAGATTTTAATATACCTTAGTATTACACTATAGGAAATAGATTATTAAAAACAGGTATAAAGGTTTTTGACAGTGGATAGGACGTTTGCCTTGCATTCGGCAGACCCAGGTTCAATTCCTCCACCCTTCTCGGAGAGCCCGGCAAGCTACAGAGAGTATCCTGCCCTCTTGGCAAAGCCTAGTAAGCTACTCACAATGGAGACATTAGTGGTGCCCACTGGAGCAAATAGATTAACAACAGGAGGACAATGTTACAGTGTTATAGTGCTTTTAAAAACTAGTAACAGTATTTCCTAAATTGAAGAATATTTGAATGAGGGCTCAGGGCCACATCTGGCAATGCTCAGGGGTTACTTCTGACTCTGGACTAACAGTCATTGGGGAACTAATCCGGGTTGACAACATGCAAGGCAAGCATCTTACACACTTTACTACAGAATCCTGACCCTGAAGAATATCTTTAAGCATTCTAATTCACCATAAAAATAGAAGTCCTTAAAAACAAAGAAATTATTTTAAAAAAATCAATTAATCACTTAATCATTTAACTTCCCATTAGTCATCGATTTGCTCGAGCGGGTGCCAGTAATGTCTCCATTTGTCCCAGTCACGTGCAAAGTGTAGCCCAAGGCATCTGTTCGCTCTGGGAACATGAAGGGCCTCAAACCGATTGTTCACGATCTTGATGAAGAAGACTGACCATCTGGTAGGTGGGCAGCCACTCGGTTTTTTGACATCCCGTGCAATTCAGTCGGTAACAGCTCTAGTCCAGCAGTCATCTTTAAATCTCATTACATGACCAACCCATCTGATTTTTGACACCTTGGCAAACGAGACAGCATCCCTGATTCTTGATCATCAACAATGTCAGAACTCCGGATTCTTTCTCTCATTTGAGTGAAACATGATATTCCAAGCATAGCTCTTTCAATTCCTCTTTGGGAGACCTGAATAGCGTTCTCATCCTGTTCGCATAGAGCCCAGGTCTCTGAGGCATATGTTAATGCAGGAAGAACAGTGGAATCAAAGAGATGTGCCCAGAGCCGGAGGTTCTTCGTCCTCTTAGCTATTTCTTCCACGTTCTTGAAGGCGTTTCAAGCCGCTCTCTTCCTCCTGCGCAGCTCGGGTGCAGGTCATTTGTCATGTTGACTTCTCGAACTAGGTACACATAGCTGTTGCATTCGGAGATGATCGTTCCATTGAGAGCAAATGGGGCATCAGGAAAGAGGCTGTTTCTCATAAACATTGTCTTCCTAAGATTCAGCTGTAGTCCTACCTTTCCACACTCATGGTCAAAGTCGGCCAGCATTTGTGCCGCTTGGCTGATGTTTGGCGTTATTAAAACAATGTCATCAGCAAAGCGGAGGTGGTGTAGTTGCCGACCATCTATCTTCACTCCCATTCCTTTCCATTCCATTCATCGCATGATGTTCTCGAAGGTGGCAAAGAAGACTTTCGGTGAAATGGTATCACCATGCCGAACCCCTCTCTTGACATCAATGATTATTTCTTTGTAGAATGGTGAGATTCTGGTAGTTATTCCGCAATACAGCTCATCGAGGATCTCGATGTATTGGGCTTGAATGCCCTGATTGGCTAGGGCTTCAATGACCGCTTCCATCTCAAGAGAATCAAAGGCCTTCTTTAAATCAATGAACGTTAAACAGAGTGATATCTTGAACTCCTGAAGAACCTCAATGAGCTTGGTTATCATGTGGATATGGTCGATGGTGCTGAATCCTTTGCGGAACCTGTCTTGCTCGCATGGTTGTCCTTCATCTAGTGTTCTGCCAATCCTATTTAGGATGACTCGAGTGAACAACTTGTAGATGACAGACAATAGGCAGATAGGGTGATAGTTGCCAATGTCATGGATATCTCCCTTCTTGAACAGTAGTACGGTCCTGCTGGTTTTCCACTGGGATGGAACCTTGCATTCAGACAGGTAGTGTGTGAAGAGCCTAGCCAGTGTATCAATGAGTACCTACAGCAGGTTCTTCAGGTGTTCAGGTCTGACCTTGTCTGGGTCGGGTGCTGTTCGTTTTTTTACTGACGAAATGGCGTGTTGCATTTCGGAAGGGAGAATATTGGGAACGACTTATCCATCCTGTGGAATTTGTTATTTCGGTAAGTGGACATGGCTATCGAAGAGGTTTGAGTAGAAGTCATGGATAATCTTCTCCATTGTCGTTCTGCAAGATGTGATAGATCCATCAGGACTTGGAGGGCAGTCATCTTGGTCTTGTAATTGGCAAAGGACAGGCGGGTGTTACGAATACTTTTCCCGGCTTCTGCCACATCTACCAGTACTTCTGCTCTTCTCTCTTTGAGGTCTTCCTTGATTGCATCACTGCACTGCTTTGCGAGCTCATACATTAGCTTGCCGTTGCCTGAGGCATGTGCCAAACCACGCTAGCGAATAATCTCAAGAGTTTTCGAAGATAGGCATTTTTTTTGTGGCTATCTCTCTCTTGGCGTTCCTCGCACATTCATGGAGGTGCTGTACCAGTCTATTATATTCCTCGTCAATGTTGTCAACAATGGCATCTTCCCATGTTGCTGCAATAGTGCCAAAGAGCTCCCAGTTGGTGTTTGTTCTGGGAGTTCTCTTTTTAAACTTTGCAGTCCTCTCTCCCCGCTCTGTGAAGTAGAATTTTGCACGAAGGAGATGGTGGTCCGATCCAGTTCGGAATTTTGGGACAACAGCAACATCATTCATGAAAAACTGTCGATTGAATATGATGTGGTCTATTTCATTGTGGAATCGTCCACCGGGAGACTCCCATGTCCATCGTTTAGATTCTGCCTTCTGGAACTGTGATTTACCATGGATGGTCTTGGTTGACATGATGAACTCAGTCTCTCACCCTGTTCATTCCATTCTAGGCCATGGGTCCCGATGTGAAGTTCTTCAGCTAATCTTCTCAGTCCTATCTTGGCATTAAAATCACCCACAGTGATCTTGTAGAAGGTGTGGTCTTCTTTATAGAACTTCTCCAGCTCCATGTAGAAATTCTCAATTTCTCTTTCATCATAATGAGATGTTGGTGCGTAGACAACAAAAATAGAAACTGCCGGCAGTGAGCCACATCTATTCAAATGTAAATGTCTGATTCGGGTTGTTAGGCATTCGAATGAATCAATGCTCATGGCCAAGTTTGTGTTGACAAGGACACCGACGCATCCGACACCTCTTTTATTGCATGTTCCGAGGAACAATTCTTCTCCAGTGTCGAAAACGGCATGGTGAGATTCGTGCCTTCTTGTCTCGGTCAGATCAATGATGTCGTAATTGATCATTCGCGCTCGTACCATCAGGTCCTCGATGGATGCATCTGATGCTAGCGTACGTGCAATGAAAGTACAGATGATCATTTTTGTCTTCCTTTGTTGTGGCAGCCTAGTTCGGCCTTGAGATTTTATTGGCCTCTCCTTTCTCATCCTTCTCAGCGCTGCCATGTCGGTGAAGCCTTCAGTGTCAGGTGAATGAGACCAGTTTTAGTTACTGGTTTTGGCATATCGAATACACAACGGATAGCTTGCCAGGCTCTACCGTGCAGGCAGAATACTCTCGGTAGCTTGCCAGTCTTTCTGAGAGGGATAGAGGCTTTTGGGGCAACCTCTAATCACCCTCGTAGGTGTTACCATATTTGAACCCTATCAAATATGGTACGACAATTCTGGAAAATGGGTATTTAGTGTCTTATGATGTGTCGTGGAAAGCATCCTGGAGTGTGGCGGCGGCTGGGTAATGGAGGTAGTGTCCGTAGTGTCTGCCAGTGGGGTATTTATCTGGTCCTGGTAGGGGTAGGGTGGGTCTTCTGTGCGCAATCCGATCCCTGGGTGGTTGGTGGAAGCAGACAGGGCAGGGTAGGGTGGGACTCCTGATTAGAATCCCTTTGTCACCTGTGGTTGGTGGGAGCAAGCAGAGAATCTCTGTCCCTGGTTACGCTGAGCCTGGAGTCCAAGGTCTCAGAGAGTTCCGCTTATCTTGTTCTGTGGGTCTTCAGTCGTGCGTGTGTCTCGGCCGGAGCTGCCACGCGGGTCTGGAAAGCGTCCTGGAGTGTGGTGGCAGCTGGGTAGTGGAGGTAGTAAAAAAAAAATCAGTTGAAAAATTTCCTAGACTTATTAAAACTGCTTCAAACAGATTAAAGAAAAAATTTATGAAAAAAATGGTTGAAAATTTCCCAGACTTATTAAAACTGAAAATTCACAGATTATAGTTTAAATCAAGCTCAATTTAAATCTCAGCAGGAATTTAACTGAAAATTTAATAATTGGTTACCAAACTGTATGGTGAAATAGAAAGGTCATAGAGTTAAATTTTCAAAGGAAAATACTATGCTGTTAGTTAATGCTTTCAAAAGTTTTCAAAAAGACAATACTAACAGTATCAGAAATACAATTGTGTTAAGAAAGTAGTTAGACAAGGAGGACTAAGGAGTTCGAATTTATGGGGGTAAAAATGTAGAATAATGATTTCTGGGGAGAAAAGATTAAGGAGATGAGGAAATGTTAGAAAATGATTTTTTAAAGATAAGGCATATATAGTAATTGCTTTGGGGAATATTGTGGCAATTTCTTACACTATAGCCAATTGGGGGCTGGAGTGATAGGACAGGGGGTAGGGTGTTTGCCTTGCACGTGGCCGACCCAGGTTTTATTCCTCTGCCCCTCTCGGAGAGCCAGGCAAGCTACTGAGAGAGTATCTCGCCCTCACGGCAAAGTCTGGCAAGCTACCCGTGATGTATTTGATATGCCCAAAACAGTAACAACAAAATTTGTTGTGAGACATTACTGGTGCCTGCTCGAGCAAATTGATGAACAATGGGAGGAAAGTACTACAGTGCTATAGCCAATTGGATTGGTACCTTCAACTTCAGTTCCAATAGGGTCCATGGCCCATAATGAGACAAACACACAAAGACTGTTCAAGCCTTAGGGTCTTGGGCAGCTCTGAGTCAGCTTTCATCCAACACAATATTGCTCTTTCACCCTGGTTCCCAA
Source organism: Sorex fumeus (assembly GCF_029834395.1). Taxonomy (NCBI): domain Eukaryota; kingdom Metazoa; phylum Chordata; class Mammalia; order Eulipotyphla; family Soricidae; genus Sorex; species Sorex fumeus. The sequence continues at coordinate 30,358,297 of NW_026606064.1, forward strand.
CAGGTGTGTTAATGTTTGAGTAGTCAGAGACATTTGAGTAGTCAGTGGGCTGGAGCAATAGCACAGCGGTTAGGGCGTTCGCCTTACAAGCGGCCAACATGGCCGACCCGAGTTCGATTCCTCCGCCCCTCTCGGAGAGCCCGGCAAGCTACCGAGAGTATTCGATATGCCAAACACAGTAACAACAAAGTCTCCAATGGAGACGTTACTGGGCCCGCTCGAGCAAATCGACGATCAACGGGAGGACCTTTACCTTTTTACCTTTTAGTCAGAGACATTAAGGACAGTAGCATATTAAAATTTAATGGTACAAGAAGAGCGGAGGCTGGAGTAGGGCCAATCAACAGGTTCTCTTAAAATGTTGAGTAAATCAATGACAATTTACTATTCTAGTTTTGCCCATATTGTCCCCTACATCTAAAGCCCGTAGGGTGTTGTATTCTATCCTTTCCTGCTCATGCTTGCTGATTTTCATTTTTTATTTTTTAATTTCCTTGCTGAAAAAGGAGATCTCTGTACAAATGGTAAATACATAATTGTGAGTATACAAACTAACTGTATAACTGAAAAATAAAACAGCTCAGGTAATTTCAGAGCTATTCTGTTTGTGATGCTACATAAGACTTAGAAGCCTACTACGTGAAATTCCCATACTCACAACACACATATATATTAACTATGCATTCTTGTTATGTGATATGTATATAGAAAACTACTAGCTCATGTAACTTCAATCTTGCTTAGGTTTATTCTTCAGAAGCAGCTAAAGAAGTTACCTATACTGGAGAGAGTTTCTGTAGCTCAAAACTTACCCTAGGAGCTTACACAGTAATTCTTTTTCTCACTTCCTGGAGTCTGGCAGGTGAGGTACATTAATTCTGTCATGAAGGTTAGAAACCCCAAACCTAAGAAGCATCTGCACTCCTGTTCTTCTATTCCTTTAGCACTGTTCCCAGAAATGCACAAGAATGTGGTAAAAGCTTTCTCACTTAATAGATAGAAAATGGGTAGATAGATAGATAGATAGATAGATAGATAGATAGATAATAGACAGATGGATAGATAGATAGACAGAAAGATAGGTAGATGGTTTGAACTTCTAGTGGTAAATTCATTTAATGTAGGAAAAAAATTAATTCACTCTTTAAATCAGTATGGTATAATACTTTAGTTTAATTAAAATACATAATATTTAATAACATATTATTATATACATTTTACAATTCATTGAGCATATTATATACTTTACTTAAAATAACTTAAATCTACTTCAGTATTTTAAATATGGGATCATAACATATGATCTTCAATTATGGCTATATTAAAGTAAATTCCCAACTCTATAATACAATTAGCTGTGTCTTAATCATTTTCTAAAAATCATCTAAACCTAAGAATGAACTTACCATTTCAAACAAGAATGTTAATGCATGTATTGCAAAGACGGCTCACTTGTATGACATAAAGCATCTGCAATGTTTGATATGCAAAATATACTAAATGAGTGACATTTATTGAGGAGACATGGATCACTAAATTTAAGAAATGTAAAAATGAATGAACTTCATTTATTTTTTTCTTACTCCTCAGTCTTTAGTTTTCAGTTACTAGGAACATGCTTTAAATATATATGAGATTCTTTTCTTTGCATATAGTTCTTATAAATTGCACTGAGTTATATATGATGTAGATTACAAAAACTATAGTTAAACATTAAAATATATAGTTAAAAGGATGGCATACTAAGATTGAATTTTTCTGGTATTGAAAATAAGCAAGAAAGACTCATAGACAACAGAATAGAACTCTGAAAGTGATAGTACTTAGGAGATAGTACTTAAGAATGAGTAAGTATCTTTCCCAAAATTTTGAAAATTTTCTAATAAAAAATAAGTTTTATAGTAACCGCATCAGCAGAGGTCCTAATGAGTTAAAAAAAAGGCATATCTATAAGTTTTCAAAATTAGATTGACCTCTGAACCTGAAAAAGTTATAATTTTATTTTTTGAAACTGTATTCTACTTTGCTTCACAATTTATTTTCCCATTCGTTTTGAGAAATAATACAAGTGGCAAAATGCAATGAAATATAATCAGCAATCAACCAGGTCTCATCTTCAACAAGATTTGTTTTGTGAAAAATCCATGCACATTTTCTGCATAATAATGCAAAGCATTAAGAGAAATAGTGGCAAATTCTACTCATATAATTGTCCAATTGCTTTTATAAAACACAAACAGCAAATTTTTTCTCATTTTAAAATATTTGAATATTAACTTAAGGAAATGATTTTATTCTGAAAAATCAAATCTATAAAAACTACACCTAACAAGTTGGGTGTTATTTTTTTTTTAAGTGTTACTAATATCCTTTTGGGCTGGAGTGATTGCATAGTGGGTAGGGCGTTTGCCTTGCATGCGGCTCACAAGGCCGACCCAAGTTCAATTCCTCTGCCCCTGTCAAAGAGGCCAGCAAGCTACCCAGAGTATCTCGCCCGCAGGGCAAAGCCTGGCAAGCTACCCTTGATGTATTCAATATGCCGAACACAGTAACAAGTCTCACAATGTTACTGGGCCCGCTCGAGCAAATCAATGAACAACGGAAAGACAGTGACAGTGACACTGAATGTCCTTTTCAAATTACTAAATAAAGACAGCACTTCAAAATATATGTATTTTTTTATATGTCAAAGACCAATGTAATCATTCTGCCACAATATGGGTCACACTTCACAGATAGTCTCATCTATTCTTGCCCTGTTGTTTGTTCTAGCCCCCAATTAGTTCTAGGGACCAAAGTGATAGTACAGCGGGTAGGATATTTGACTTGCACATGACTGGCCCAGACTCAATATCCAGCATCCCATATGGTACCCTGAGCAATGCCAGGAGTAATTCCTGAGTGCAGAGCCATGAGTAACCCCTGAGCATCACCAGCTGAAACCAAAAAAAACAAACAAAATATTTTGTTCAACTTTCTTGTATTTTTAATAAGTATAATAAACATGAATTTTGTAATTATTTAATTTCAAGTTCTTGAGATCTTATCAACCCAACAAAGAATATAATAGAAAATATGATATAAAGTTATTTTAAAAACATATTAAAGCTTCATATAACATAACCCATATTCTATAAGTAAAAAATATTTTATTTGAGATGATTTTTCAAAATTTTGGGAAAGATATTTACTTATTCTTAAGGACTAACTCCTAAGTACTATCACTTTCAGAATGTCACATCATCATTCAAAATACACAGTATGGCTCTATGCCTACAGCACACACAAACACACACACACATTGTAAAATGCCATCTTAAGTTGGAGATTTAAGTTCAAGATAACAGTCCAGAATGTAGTTGATCAGCTCTAACTGCAAATGGAAATGCAAAATTAGATAAGAGGTTGATTAAGACTGACCTAGTCTATTCACTTTTCATCATATAAAAAGTGGATAATTTTCAGTTTATGAACAGTGTTATCATAGTATTGCTTACATAATGGAATCATTATAGAATTATAGAATTAGATGTTCAGTTTTCTATCACAACTAAATTTTCAATGATAGTGCCACAGTGAACCAGTTGTTTACTTGTCATAATATGTCATAATGTAGGTTAGCACTTAAATTTAATTCTTACATATGGCATTGCTAACCTCACAGTATTTAGGCCAAAAAAAAAAAAGACTCATGTCTTGGTAATAATAGGTTTTGCACACAAACATTTGAATGTTTTAATTTTCTTCTTACTATAACATAGAATCCATTTCACTTAGCTCCTTCAAACATGTTTTTCATTTGCAAATTTTCTCCTTAAATATTTTTTCTTCATATATATTTTAATAATAAAATAAGAATTTCTTTTAGTGACTGAGGTGCTAAAAGTCAATTACAAGTAAAATATTATATTGTTGACCTCGGAGTAAAGATGTTGATGGTAGGGTGTTTGCCTTGGATACAGTTGATGCAGATTCAATCCAAGCACCATATATCATTCTCCAACCCTAAGCACAGAGCCAGAAGCAAGCCCTGTCTATCATCAAGCATGGTTCTTCCAAAACAAAATCAATGAAAAGTAATATTATCCAGTTGAAAAGAGATAAAATTATTTTTTATTTAAGAATAAACTGTGAAATATTTTAGTCATATAGTTCCTATTGTCAAAAGGAAAAATACAGTAGATTTGTGAAGTAAATGTGCTCATAAAATAGTCATAATAAGCACACACTGAGAAGTCAGAGTCCTCTAAAAAATTCTTATTGCTCAATCCTAACTAAGATTAATATTTTTGTTAAAAATTAATAAAAATAATAAAAATCATATAAGTACCCCTTTTCTACTGGAAAAAAGTCTTTAACATATATTCTAAGCACATCTAGTTTAAGTTATAGTATCACAGACAAATACTTAACAGAATCATTGAATGTACTAATAAAAGTGAAATGTGAAAAAATGAAACTAAAAGAAAACTTCTAATTCTTTAAATTCTGTGACTATTTTTAGTCCTTGACTTGTGCTATGCAAATACTACATAAAACATTTAAATTCTTATAAAATGAATGTCATGGAAGTCTGTCAAATATGGATAGTGATATAAGTACAGCTATACTTCCAAAGAACACATTACACATCACACAACACATCACAAACATTTCAAATGTAGAAATTCAACGCAGACATTTAAAGCATTCCTTTCTTTAAAAATAGTGATCAATAACCGTTTCATGAAGAATAAGTACCAACAAAAGCAGACGATTATAGCAATTACTTATTTGAAAGTTTTCACTCTGTGCTATAATCTTAGAGTTAATTTGGATTGAATTCCAAGCTACTGGTATTCTGTGAAGTGCCTAAAATTTGTACTAAAGCTCTGAAGAATTTTATCTAATTAGTGCTTAAAAATGAACAATGGTTTGGGCTGGAGTTATAGTGCAGGAGGTAAGAGCCTGCCTTACATACAATTGATGCAGATTGATCCTGAACCCTGCATATGGTTCCCCAAAAGAGCTAGAAGTGACACCTGAGCACAGACACATATTCACTGAGAACTCCACAAGTGACCTACTCACATATCCAGTCAGTGGGGATATTCATATTTATAGAGCTCTAAATCCTGAAAGGGAAAAACATTTCTTTAAAATTAGGGGGGTATGGTGCCGCCAGCAGGTCAATCTGTACCTGTGAGGTGAGTGCATCAGCAGCCTCATGGAGCCTTCAGACTTCCAGATACCACAAAATTGCTGCTGTGCCTTTGGCCAGACTCCAAAAACTTGGGGCATAGTTTACCAAGAAAGTAAACGGCCAAAAGTTAGGTATGTGGGAAACACACCCACAAACCACCTCCGGCTTCTGGGTGTGACCCAAAAAGCAAAACAACAACAACAACAACAACAACAACAACAAATAAAATTTACCTGTTTCAGAAATGATTTTGGTCCTTTCAATTTGCTCATTTTATTTTAATTACTAGTATTGTTGGCATGAAATTCCTATCATCATTTATAAGAAAATTCTGTCAAATAAACTAAAGCAACTTACAATTACCAGTTAAGTGCTTAAACACTGATAAGAAGATCTGCTGAGAAAGATCCATAGAAACTATGGATTTTCATAAGAATAGGAATCATAATTTTATGATAAATAAGACTAGCTCACTTTATGTTCATTTTTATTATTTAACTAATATCTATTGGTTTACATGAACATAAATATTGTTGCAGAGGTACATTGTTCCCACCCCCATACCTATCACAGAAATGTCCTTCTCCTTCAGTCTCTGTCAATAGGAACTTTCCAGTAGCACTACAAAGTTACGATCAGAATACTGCAGTGTTTCTCAAAGTTGTTGACAGCCCCTTTTTTGGGTGGTGCTGGAATGAGTTGAGAATTAGTGGGTGGCAATAGTAGTCTCCGGTGCAATTGAGCAATTTTTTTGTTTGTTTGCTTAAAGAGGATATATTTCTTGAGTTGTATGGTACAGCATGACTTTCCATCCTTTCCCTTCCCTTTTCTTTCTTACATTTCCTTCCCTTCCCTCCTTTCTGTCCCACTCACTTCCTCTCTTTTTCCCTCCTTCCCTCAACCCCTCTCTTTCTTTCTCTGTTTTGAGATTTCGCTCTTTTCTGTTTCTCAATTTCTTTCTTTCTTATCCTAGACATAAATGTATAGAATGAGTTATAGTCAGAACTTTTAGAAGATATGTGTCATTAACTTTAATGCTTTGCTCTTTTATTTCTTCTCTTGCACATACATCATTACAGTGCTAAAGCATTGATCTTCAAAAATAAAAACTATTTTGAATTTGTATTGAAAATGTAATTTATTTTAGCAAAAAGTCTATTATTTTCTTTATGAATAATAGAGTGTACTGTATGCTCCAAAGGTTATATAGGCATTAATATATATGCAAAAGACATACAAACATAGACAATTCATAAAACTGTATATAGAGGACCAGAGAGTTAGTATAGGTGAATGGTGCTTGCATTGTGTATCACCCCTGATCTCCATCAGCAGTAATCCCTCAGCACAAAACCAGAAGTAGGGTCCCTAGCATTTCCAGGTATGATCCCAAATCTAAACAAAAATAATTATGCAAAACATTTCAATTATTTTAGCTGAATATTTTTTAATAAACTGAAACAAATCTTAGAAGCATTAATAGAAAACAATGAACATATCTGTATACTTGCATACATTTTGGGAGTTGACTTGAAAGTCAGTCACAGCTGGAGAAGTCAAAGCTGATTAATTACGAGTGCAGGAGGCCACAGGGTGTTAAGGTACTATCAAAGTCTGAGATATTTTGGAATAGCCTCAAAAACGTAATGAATATGATTTGCATATTTTATATTACACTTACAAAGAAAATAGCATCTGGTAGTCTCAAACATATGAAATAGAATTTAGTTTTAATTGTATAAGTCATTAAAGTCTTCTAAAATGCTTCATGGTCAAAAAACAAAGAGTTTTCTGAATTTACTATAAAATTGAGAGTTTCCATGATAAAATAATATAGAAGATGACTCTGTAGTGTTTAATTATTTAGATTTTACTAAAAAGAATCTCAGTAATCTTTTATTATTATTTCTGCTTCAGTCCATAAACATTTTATCATTTATTCTATGTGTGTCAAAGTGTTAATAATTAAATATTAATTTATTTGCACATATATAAAGCTTGCAGTCATTTATGCTATTAATTCAGAATAATTATTTATCATCATGAAAAATCAATTTGGTTTCTGCATACAGAGCAGTGAGTCAAAATTTGTTAGTCACTACAACTTTGATAACTGGATGAAGCTGTGTTGATTTACTATGTCTGAATATATGCACATCACTTTCTTAACACTAAGAAAAATAAGTATGTAGAATACACAAATATCCCCATGTAAATCAACATATACAACATTTTAACAAAATATTTTAAAACAGGATTTAAAAACCCTAATTCAAGAGGCTATTTAGATGCCGGATAGAAAGTATCCTGTTCTGAGTGCTTGCCAGGATGTGGCTGACACAGGTTCAATCCCTGGCACCCTATGTGGTCCCTGAGTGCAAACCCAGGTGGTGTATATCTTGAGCACTGCCAGGTACGACCACAAAACAAAACACATATACACACACACAAAACAGATGGTTATTTAAATGATTTTGTCCATTACAATATTGTTTATTATACTCCATAGATGAAATCAACTTAATCATTAGCAGATTAGCAGATTTTAAAAAACGCGTGGTAATTATACCAAACCAAATGCTATTTCACACTAAATGAAAAGGTAAAATTATGCCATTTGAAACAAAATGGCTCAATCTTGAAATGATTATTACAAATACAAAGTAATACAAATAGAAAGTAAAATTAATACAAAAATCATTCTCAGATATTTTAATTCATACATAGAATATAAATTACAAAATCAATCAGGAAACAAACAAATTTTTATAGCTAATGAAGATAGTGGATGCCAGAGAGGAAGAAAAACTGGTAACACCTGATAACGATTGCATGGTAACTTTGGTAGCTCAAGAGTCAACAACACACACACACATATATGTATATACACACATATATGTATATACACATAATATGTAATATGTATGTGTAGATATGTACATAGATATGTGGATATTTAGTATGTTTAATGGTGAATTCAATCTGATAAATATTATTGAATTGATTGATAAACATATTATTCTAAGATCTTAGTATCTTATTTTTTTGCCAATAGCACTATTTATGTGTTTCTTTCTCAGAGCTTCTTTTTCCTGTCCTTCAAGTGTTTTTTTTTTATTCTTGTGACCACATGGGCAATCTATTTTCTATATCTGGGAGGGGTGGAGCAATAGCACAGTGGAAAGGCTCTTGCCTTGCATGCAGCGGACCCGGTCCGACCCCGATTCAACTCCTCCACCCCTCTTGGAGAGCCCTGCAAGCTACTGAGAGTATCGCGCTGGTAGGGCAAAGTTTGGCAAGCTAACCATGACGCATTTGGTATGCCAAAAATAGTAACAAGTCTCACAATGGAGACGTTACTTGTGCCCGCTAGAGCAAATTGATGAACAATGAGAGGAAAGTGCTATATCTGGGACTGAACATATACAGATTTCTGTTGTACATAATGCAGAGAAATGCATTAACTATTGAGATCATCTGTCTGTACAATTTTACAGATTACCAAGCTGTAAATTCTGCAGTCTTCTTACATATATAAAGATTTTAGTGATCTGTTAAATATTGTCATTTTCTTCCTCCAGGTGGATACATGAAATTTTCAAAAAGCTATTAGTACAATTTGTTAAAGAGTTAGTAGTAATTCTCCATGAATACCATGTGTAATTAAATATTTGTGAGTTCTGTCACTAAATTTATGTTCAGTACTGTCATAACATTTTAATAATTTAATTTATTATAATTTTGTTAGTCAGAATAAAACTTAGCACTTTTATCATAGTAAGAATGACCTATAGAGAAGTGTTGGTCCAGGATGTGAGGATGAGTTGGTGAAGATGATGTAAAATACGCTAAAAAGGAAAAAAGTCTAAAAATAAAAAGAAAGGGACAAAACAGAGAGAACAAATTACCACAGAAGCATAAAGAAATATTCCTTGAATAAAACATAATTAGATTAAAAGCATAAAGCCTTAAAAAATCTAACAAAGACAAACCACTTGGATTGGACATATCTATTGAGATCAAATTCTGATGGGGAATATTGAGAAAAGGAATTTATGCCATCACCTGAAATCTTAACAAAGCTTAAATTCAACTTATAGGAAGGAACTAAGGATTATTAAAATGTAGTGAAAGAACTTTTATAATCTGTTGAAAATTAACCTGTTGTCTGGCCCATATGTGAAATCAAAGTGAAACAGAGCATGAACTATTTAATCATTTAGAACTTTGTCCCACGTATTTCAGTAGCGCAGAGTAAGAAATAGTGTCTAGAACCATACTTCCTACATTGAAAGCACAGGTCTACCAATAACTAGTATACGATCTTGGACAATTTGAATATTTTTCTTAAGTACCTCACAGAAAAGTGGAAATAAAATTAGTATTCTCTGCATGGAGTTGTGAGATTCAAAAAGGCTCTTTATATGTATACTTCCAAAGGTTCATTTCTTTATTCTTTATAACAACCTCTTAGATGGTAGTTTTATTTCTATTTTAATGATAAACCAAAGGAATTTTAAGGAAGTGGTTTTTGAAATATATATCAATGAAATTAAGGAGAACAAGGGCAAAATTCAATTTTCTTATTACAAAACTTCAATTTTTTCATTACAATACTTCAGTCTGCACATGCTGGGTTGTTTTCTTAAGGAGGCCAGCATTTATCCAAGTATGAATGACCCACATGGTAAATAATTATTGAAGCTAATGTGTTAAAGCAGCTTTTGTTCATGGATAACTACCTAGACATTTTTAAGAATTCAGTACCAAAAGAAGTCAAATATAGATTCATATTTTTAAAGCAACTATGGGCACAGCTGCATTAGAATGAATAAAGAAGACACAAAGTAATAACTGAAATGTATTCTCATTGATTAAATTTCAAAGTAAAAATGAAATGTGGTTGAGATCTCTTCACATTTAATCACTTCATTGTGAAAAGGATTTGTAATTGTAATCAGTTTTTACAGTTCTTCAGACATTAAGAACAAAACTTTTGTACTATTTTTGGAGTCAATCTGGCTCTCAATAGTAAACTGAAAGTGAAAGAAACCTGAAAACATGATGTTTCCAATTTCTAAGAAAGAAATTCCCAATGCATGACATAGATTTGCATCAAACTGCTGACTTGTGATACAATAAATTGAGAGCAAGAAAATTCTAGTGTAAATAACTTTAGATTATTCATGAACTGTCTGGGGCTTGGAGTGATAGCACAGATGGTAGGGCATTTGCCTTGCATGCCACCAACCCAGCTTTGATCCCTCCATCCCTCTCAAAGAGCCCAGCAAGCTACCGAGAGTATCCCACCGCACGGCAGAGCCTGGCAAGCTCCCCATGTCATAGTCAATATGCCAAAAACAGTAACAACAATTCTCACAATGGAGACGTTACTGGTGCCCGCTCAAACAAATCAATGAACAACAGGAGGACAGTGCTACAGTACAATTTATCAACACTTCTAATTCCTTCAACAACAAAGGCGTTTAAGATTTATGTCTTATTGGATAACTACATATGTTTCTTTGTGCTTATATTTTATGTATTAGTAAACGTCAAGAAAACATCACCTCCACTTTGCTGATGACATTGTTTTAATAACACCAAACATTAGCAAGCGGCACAAATGCTGGCCGACTTCGACCGAGTGTGGAAAGGTCGGACTACAGCTGAATCTTATGAAGACAATGTTTATGAGAAACACCCTCATTCCTGACGCCCCATTCGCTCTCAACGGAACCACCATCTCCAAATGCAACAGCTATGTGTACCTAGGTCGAGAAGTCAACATGATAAATGACCTGGCACCCAAGCTTCGCAGGAGGAAGAGAGTGGCTTGGAATGCCTTCAAGAGCGTCAAAGAAATAGCTAAGAGGAAAAAAAAAAGAAATAGCTAAGAGGACGAAGAACCTCCAGCTCCAGGCACATCTCTTTGATTCCACTGTTCTTCCTGTATTAACATACTCCTCAGAGAACAGGCCCTATGCAAACAGGATGAGAATGCTATTCGGGTCTCCCAAATAGGAATTGAAAGAGCTATGCTTGGAGTCATGTTTCACTCAAATGAGAGAAAGAATCCGGAGTTCGGACCTTCGTTGACAATCAAGAATCAGGGATGCTGTCTCTTTTGCCAAGGTGTCAAAAATCAGATAGGCTGGTCACGTAATGAAATTTAGAGACGACCCCTGAACTAGAGCTGTTACGGATTGGATTCCACAGGATGTCAAAAGAACACATGGCTGCCCACCTACCAGATGGTCAGACTTCTTCGTCAAGATCATGAACGATCGGTTTGAGGCTCTTCGTGTTCCTAGAGCAAACAGACGCCATTGGGCTACACTAGCATGCGACAGGGACAAATGGAGACGTTACTGGTGCCCGCTCGAGTATATCCATGATTAACAGGAAGTCAAGTGATCAAGAAAACACCTCGTGTGGAAGCACTCAATTTATCAAATAAATAAAATACAGCGCTCATTTTCATATCAAAATTAAAAAGTTAGATTAATCTGTGTGATAACTGTACTAATCCTAACTGTACTTCACCTGCACAAGAAATCATACCTCTGCATTTAATTTCATTCAGAATTATCAAAAGGTAGTTGAAGGAGCAATTCCTTGGGAACAGCAATATAAGCCTGGAGAGAGAGTACAGAAATTGTCACTAGCCTTAGTTGAGTGCAGCTAGCTCCAGTCTACTTCTGACACCATATGGTTCTCTGAGACAACCATGAGTTAACCCTGAGCATAGGACATGGAGTAATCTGAGCACAATCATATATGCTCCACAAATAAAATTAAATAATATAAATATATAAAATCTAAATAACCACCAAGAAACTACAGAAAATGTCACTCTTGTCAAAAGGTGAAGAAATCCTATTCTTCTGATGGTAATAGAGAATTAAATGCAAAATGAAAATTAAAAGATCACGATCACGACCATTCTGTTGTTCGTTGATTGCCTCGAGCAGGCCCCAGCAATGTCTCCTTCGTCCTAGCCCTGAGAATTTTTTTTTAAAGTGCCATATTCAAGGCTCTTTCAGGGTTAGGAGAATGAGACCCATCATTGTTACTGGTATTTGGCATATTGGGTATAACACGGGGAGTTTGCCAGACTCTGCCATGTGGGCAGGTTACATTCGGTAGCCTGCCAGTTTGTCCAATGTAGGAATGAGATGATAAGATGTCACGCAGCCGCGTGCGCCCGCGCGCTTCCAGGAGCTGAGTGTGATAATCTCTGGATCCTGGCCGTTGTTCGGGTTACATGGCAGTTGGTAGGTGTAACTGTCTAGCTACTGGCAGGTCCAGTCCCAAACCGTGCAGGCTTGGAGATCTCAGCCCCGGGTCCCACACACCTGGGTTCCTCTGCCAGATCTTTTATGCGTGAGGCTCATCCAAGTGTGTGGAGAGTGGTCCCAGTATGACCTTGGCTGGGGCCCGGAGGTCTTCAGCTGTTGGGCCCTGGTGGAGCCAGTCAGGCACAGGGTAGAATGAAAAGCAAAATGAAAATTAAAAGATAATGTCACGATATTATCAGTCTTTCTCAGAGTGAATCACATCTGGCTCAACAGGGTTCAAATTTAAAGGAAAACTGCGAAAAAGCATAGGAGTCTATGGTTGAGGTTTCTACATCCATATTATCTCCTAGTTAATAACGACACTATTGTTCTCATTTTCCACATTAAGTGCAGCAAGTTTGGAGCGCAATTCACTGCACTTCCTGTTACCTTGAAATAAATTATTTAAATTTTCTTTATCGGAAATGAGACTTTATTAGATACGGATGACCACACTATGAACAAAATGCCCCTCTTTAGGAAATATTCTTCATTTTGATAAAAAAAATGAAAGAAAGAAATTCAAAAAGTGGTGAAAGAAAGTAAATTATCTAAAGCCAATTTTCAACACATCCTTATTAACACATCATCAATATAGTTTCTGCTTCCTATTTAGTTTAATGACAAATAAAAAATACTGTCCTGCAGCTGTATCATGTCATTTTAGATTTTCCCTTTAAGGCTTTCCTTAATATTGTTAGAAATAATACCTTTACAGAGGGCTTTGCTTTGGAAGCATAATCAATTATTATAGAGATTTTGGGAGTATATAGCTGAAACATCAAATAGGTTTTGTTTCTTTGGGAGCCAAGCTTAGAGATACTCGGGGGTTATATAGTGAAAGTCAAGATTTCTTCCTGTGAGTGCTTGCGGAACCATATCAGATGCCGGAATTCAAACCCAGGTCAACCACATACAAGGCAAGCATCTTGCTTGCTTTTTTGTATCTTCTTTGAGTTTTAAAGATTTCATTTCCCTTCAGATAGTGAATAATTTTTCTTCTATTCAACTGGTTTTATTTTCTTTTTATTTAAGAAACTTGAAATAATTAATGAGCAAACACTTTAAAATATAAGTAAAACCTGTCCTAGAATATAAATAACAACAGTTGCCTTATTTTCTCCGTTCAAGAGCATCAAATAATAGTGAATGGAAAGTTTTTATTTTTATGCTATCATATTCAACTGTAAGTGCCATTATCCAAGTTTAGCATTCCATTAATTTTCAACAAAAAAATTAAGCCATTATTTCCAGAAAATTCAGAAAATTCCAAAGGGAAATTCACTGTCACTGTATCGCTGTCATCCCGTTGCTCACCAATTTGTTCGAGCAGGTGCCAGTAATGTCTCCATTTGTCCTAGCCCTTAGATTTTAGCAGCCTCTCTTTACTTGTCCTTCCCAATGGTACTGCGTAAGAGGCTCTTTCAGGGAAAGAGGACAGGAACGTTAACATTATTGTTACTGTTTTTGGCACATCGAATATCCACAGAGAGCTTGCCAGGCACATCGAATATGCCATGGAGCTTGCTGTGTGGGCAGGATACTCTCGGTAGCTTGCCGGGTTCTCTGAGAGGGAGACTGTAAGAGGTCACGCGGCCACAAATGTGGCCACGAGCTTCTGGGAGCTTTGTTTTATAGTCTCTGGATCTTGGCTATTGATGGGATTACATGGAGCGGGAGCAGTTTGTGGGTTTGACTACATAAAGGTAAACTACTGGAAAATGGAAGATCTGAATGGAGGAGGTCCAGTCCCGATCTGAACAGGCTTGGAGATCTCAGCCCCGGATCCCACAGACCTGGGTTCTTCTGCCAGTCCCTTCATGTTTGAGGCTCATCCAAACGTGTGGAGAGTGGCTTTGAGTATGGTTGTGGCTGGGTTCCAGAGGTCTTCCTCTGCTGGGGCTTTGCTCGTGGTGGGGCGGGAAACTCAACCTGCCTCCCTCCAAGGGGCCCAGGTGAAGACAGCCAACTCGGGGGCAGGAGACTCTGCCAACACTCATCAGACCCAAAGAGAAATTCCAAGAAAAATATTTTAGAAAACTTTTAATTCAGACTTTTCGGAATACTTACCAATTAGATAAATTGATAAAGATAAGTTAAATTATTTGGCTTCCTCTCAATTGCTATCAATCATGACAAACTGGTTGCAAGGAGAAAGCTTTATACTTTATGCTCAGGATAATGTAAAACATACTCATTTTAATGATGAGAAGAACATTTGGCTTGGAAGTTTTAGGTGGCAGTTAAACTTGATCCACCGCATTACTAGAAAATGAAAACATATTTCCTCTAGTTTCAAATGTTAATCTACAAAAATGCAATAGTTGTTAATAAATAGTGTTTTGTTATTTTTTTGCCCCGATGGAAACTGTAACAGAATCATTTTAGGAGATCAATTGTGGAGAAGGGCTCCAAATGTGAAGCAGACAATTATTTCTCCAAAATAAATTCTGAATCAAAAGGTTTTTCACAGAATTTTAAGTTGAAAAATATTTCTCCGAGAACCAAATGTAAAATGATACACATTTAGAGAAATAAATCCTTAATAAGATGCTGTATAAAATAATGTATATATTTATACATACTAGCGAATAGAAAGTTTTATTTTAAAAATGGTCAGTTTTATGCATTGATATTTTAAGTGAATAAATACCAAGGAAAATTTGAATATTCACAAATCACAAAATTAAGTAAATATTTTTACAGTTATATCAACAATTAAACTAAAATATGAAACTGAACATAAATTAGCAGTTCATATATCTCTATCAGAAAGAGTAAACTACAAAGATTATTTTGTTTTAAAGAAATATGATAAGTGATTCCTGAGCCCTGTGAGGAGTGGTCTCTGAGTGTAGAGAAAGGGGAAAGCCCTGAGCACTGCCAGGTGTGGCCCAGAATCACAAGAGAAAAATAAAAATGAAATATCATCAAAAACACTGTTTTCAATATAAGCACATAGAAATTGTATAGAATATAACTTTCTAATATCTTAAATTTAAAAATATAAGTAAATTATTTATAATTAATAATAAAAAGGCATTTTAAAATAAAACTAATATTATAAACATTAAATAAAATTAAAATGCAATTTAATGGATGTACTAGCCAATTTAGCTGCACTTAAAAGTTTAACTTAGCAAGTGGCTACTATAATAGAGAAACATTTTTAAAGTTATGTTTTGTTTTCTAGTCTTTCCTCAATTGATGTTTGTCTTATATGGCTGTGGCAGTGTATCATGAAAGGGTGAATAATATTCTCAGATATTACTTGCTACTGACTTAAGTGACACTAATTACTAAACTAAAAAAGTTCCACGTTGTCCACTAGTCACTGTGTGGTGTAATGGTAGTCAAATAATTAATAAAGTTTTTCTGAGACACTTTTCTTAATGGTTAAAAGGATATTCTAAACCCATATTATTTTTTTATTTTGACATCCACAATTGTACATGATTTTTTTTTGAGATCCACAGTTGTATATGATCCACCAATTAGCAGAAATCTAATTTTGGTTATTAGTATAATGAACTGTTATTATGATAGTAAAAGATTAATGGAAGTTTCCCAATTTGTTTGTAACAACCAAGATGACAAATCAAAACAATGCTGTATTCCTAGGAGATTAGTATCACCATCTCAATGTGAATTTTGCTGGGTTGGTGATTTCAATTTCATTCCTATAAAACTTTCATAAATTTTCATTTGTGACAGACAAAAGGGTCTTTTAAAAAGACAGAGGGTTATTGTAAACTTAATCTGATGGTAGCTTCAATTTATCTACTTAAATGTAATTTCTTTTCTGGAGAAAATCAGCCCATCTTGGAACTTGCTATTCAGGTATTTTGTCTTGTGATTTTTTTTTCTGTTCATGAGGGTATCTGTTTGCATACAGCTATCCCATTCAATAATACATCTTATTCTCTTTATCCTAGAGCTGTATTGATTATATAATAATCTAGTCATAGGTTATTTTGCATGTAACCTATTTATTCATATATTATATTCTGTAGATTACAACTGATGAACCAAAAGTTATGTTTAGATACCTTGACAAAAGTCAAGTGTTCATAATAGTATAGGAAATATATAGGAGAATCTCAATTACCTTCCATACCAGTAAAATGTCTATCAGTTATGTATTTATATATTCTCACTGATATAAATAAAAAGTAGATATAATATGATAGATGTAAATACATTATGCATGCAAATATATTGTAAATACATCCCTTCTAAGGTAACGGGTAACATAATGTTAGAAAATATTTCAAAATTTTGGTTAACTAAATTCTCATTAAAACCTGACAATTCTGGGGCTGGAGCAATAGCACAGCGGGTAGGGCATTTGCCTTGAATGCGGCCAACCTGGGTTCAATTCCCAGCATCCCATATGGTCCCCTGAGCACTGCCAGGGGTAATTTCTGAGTGCAGAGCAAGGAGTAACCTCTGTGCATCGATGGGTGTGACCCAAAAAGCAAAAAAAAAAAAATCCTGATAATTAAAAAAAAAATTTTAAAAAACAAAACCTGATAATTCAGCCTATTTACAAAGTAAACCCAAGTTACTACTTCACAAAGAGAAAGAGCATAACAAAAATGTTTTATTGGTGAGTTTTCACTTAATAGAAAAGCATTCTGCTACATGGACTCTGGAAATGAAAATAAATTCTAAGTTACTATGTATTAAACAGAGGTACTGTATAGAACACTTCATGGACCTCTGCAGAATAATTATAGCCCAAAACTTTAGAAATTTAGAACAACGTTATCCCCTTCTCTATAAATAAGTAGTCTATGCAGTTTACAGTTTATATGACCTTTGAAAGATGGAATGCTTTTCTCAGTTTCTTAAATCATGTTAGAATAAACCATTTGACCAATTTAAATTTGTCCACACATTATTAAATTATCACAGTAGACTAGGTTTATCTCTTCAGTATGCCTCACGACATCTGCTCTAACTAGACATAATGTTGAGCCCACCCAGTAACATTTCATGTAATGGAAAATATGTACAACTGGCTCCAGAAGGTTTGAAATATAGCTCCATTTTCAAAGACTCAATGCTATATTTTTCTAAATGTTTTCTGGCTTTTTTTTACTTCCCTATACTTTTCCTGCTTTCACCTCTAGTCCTTGTAGTGTAATATAAGTTGAAAACAATAATTATACAGCAGAAAAGTACACATAATCCATGTAAGCTCATTGAAAAGTTAACAGAAGGCATATATAAAATGTTTATTTTCAGTTATATAACTCAATGTACAAAACATAAAAATAGCTCAAAGATACATCCATTATTTTAGACAATGTTTTTTCTTTTAAAAAAGTCAATTTTTGTTATGTTTTATATTTGATAAAAAGCACTATACTGCTTTGCGAGCTCGGACATACTCTTGTGGTTGCATGAGGCATGCGCCAAACCACGTTGGTGAAAAAGCTGAAGAGTTTTCGAAGACAGGCATTTTTTTGTGGCTATCCTCTCTTGGCATTCCTCACACAATCATGGAGGTGCTGAAACAGTCAATCATATTCTTCATCAATGTTGTCAACGACGGCATCTTTCCATGTTGCAGCAATAGTGCCAAAGAGCTCCCAGTTCTGGGAGTTCACTTCTTAAACTTTGCAGCCCTTTCTCCCCAATCTGTGAAGTAGAATTTTGCATGAAGGAGATGGTGGTTTGATACCATTTGGAGTTTTGGGACAACAGTGGCATTGGTCAGGCAAAACCGTCAATTGAATATGATGTGGTCAATTTCCTTGTGGAACCGTCCACCAGGAGACTCTCATTTCCAATGTTTAGAGTCAGTCTTCTGGAACTGTGAGTTACCATGGATGGTTTGGTTGACCTGATGAACTCAGTCTCTCACCCTGTTCGTTCCATTCTAGGCCATGGGTCCCTATGTGGAGTTCTTCAGCTGATCATCTCGGTTCTATCTTGGCATTAAAATCACCAATCACCAATGATCTAGTAGAAGGTGTGGTCTTTATAGAATTTCTCCAGCTCCATGTAGAACTTCTCAATTTCTCCTTCATCATAATTGGATGTTTGT
This sequence comes from Sorex fumeus, assembly GCF_029834395.1. Lineage (NCBI taxonomy): Eukaryota > Metazoa > Chordata > Mammalia > Eulipotyphla > Soricidae > Sorex > Sorex fumeus. The sequence continues at coordinate 30,376,874 of NW_026606064.1, forward strand.
GCATAGAAAATGAAGATAGAAAATGCCGGCAGTGAACCACATCTATTCAAGTGTAATCATCCAACGCGGGTTGGAAGGCATTCGGATGAATCAATGCTCACAGCTAAGTTCGTGTTGACAGGGACACCAACACCTCTAACTCCTCTTTTAAAGGAACACCTCAAAGAGGGAAGAGAAGAAGTGCTGGTAGATGCAGCAGAAGCCAGAAAAAGCAATCATAACACCCGCCTGTACTTTGCCAACTACAAGACCAAGATGATTGCCCTCAGATGTCCTGATGGATCTCTCACATCCTCCAGAGGGGCAATGGAGAAGATTATCCATGACTTCTACTCAGATCTCTTCGATAGCCACGTCTACCTGCCCACATACCAAATTCCGCAGGATGGATATGTCATTTCCAACGTTCTCCCTTCTGAAATCCAACATGCCATTTCGTTGGTAAAGAAATGAACAGCACCTGGCCCAGACAAGGTCAGACCTGAATACCTGAAGAACCTGCCATCAGTACTCATAAATACACTGGCTCGGCTCTTCATATGCTACCTGTCTGAATGCAAGTTTCCCTCCCAATGGAAAACCAGCAGTACTGAATTACTGTACAACAAGTGAGACATCCATGAAATTGGCAACTATCACCCAAGCTGCCTATTGTCTGTCATCTACGAGCTATTCACTCAAGTCATCCTGAATAAGATTGGAAGAACATTAGATGAAGGACAACCATGCGAGCAAGCCAGGTTCGCAAAGGATTCAGCACCAACGACCATATCCACACGATAACCAAGCTCATTGAGGTTTCTTAGGAGTTCAATATGCCGCTTTGCCTAACATTCATTGATTTAAAGAAGGCCTTTGATTCTATTGAGATGGAAATGGTCATTGAAGCCCTAGCCAAACAGCGCATTCAAACTCAATACATCAGGATTCTCTGTGAAGTGTATTGCGAATTCACTACCAGGGTCTCACCATTCTACAAAGAAGTGATCATCGACGTCAAGAGAGGTGTTTGGCAGGGTGATGCCATTTCACTGAAACTCTTCAGTGCCACCCTCGAGAACATCATGCGACAACAGGAATGGGAAGGAATGAGAGTGAAGATAGACAGCCGGCAATTACACCACCTCTGCTTTGCTGATGACATAATTCTAATAACAACAAACATTAGCCAAGCAGTATAAATGCCGGCCGACTTCAACCATGAGTGTGGAAATGTTGGACTGCAGCTGAATCTCATAGAGACAATACTTATGAGAAACAGTCTTGTTCCTAATGTTCCATTCGCTCTCAATGGGACGAACATCTCCGAATGCAACAGTTATGTGTACCTAGGTTGAGAAGTCAACATGACAAATGACATGGCACCTGAGTTACGCAGGAGGAAGAGAGCGGCTTGGAAAGCCTTCAAGAGCATCGAAGAAATAGCTAAGAGGACGAAGAACCTTCGGCTCTGGGCACGTCTTTTCGATTCCACTGTTCTTCCTGCATTAACATATGCCTCAGAGTCCTGGGCCTTGCAAAAACAGGATGAGAATGCTATTCCGGTCTCCAAAAGAGGAATCAAAAGAGCTATGCTTGGAGTTACGTTTCACTCAAATGAGAGAAAGAATCCGGAGTTCCCACCTCTGTCGATGGTTAAGAATCAGGGACACTGTCTCATTTGCCAAGGCATAGAAAATCAGATGGGCTGGACACGTAATGAGATTTGGAGACAACTGCTGGACTAGAGCTGTTACTGACTGGATTCCACAGGAAGTCAAAAGACCGCGTGGTAGCCCACCTATAAGATGTTCAGACTTCCTCGTCAAGACCCTGAATGATCAGTTTGAGGCTCTTCGTGTTCCTAGAATGAACAGACGCCATTGGACTACACTAACATGCAACAGGGACGAATGAAGACGTTACTGGCGCACACTCGAGAAAATCAAAGATTAATGGGAAGTCAAGTGATCAAGTGATCAAGTGAAATAGCACTGTAGCACTGTCCTCCTGTTGTTCATCAATTTGCTCAAGTGAGCACCAGTAATGCCTCTATTGTGACACTTGTTGTTACTGTTTTTGGCATAATGGATATGCTCTGTTGTGCAGGCAGGATACTCTTGGTAGCTTGCCAGGCTGTCCAATAGGGACAGAGAAATTGAACCCGGGTCAGCCCCAGCAAGGCAAGGCAAACACCCTACCAGCTGTGCTATCGCTCCACAAAATAATATTAGTACTCCAGACCCTGCATTATTTGATCAGAGTAAGCTAGACCAAGTTATTCTCCAAGTTTTTTCTTAGCTCTGTGCCCTGGATTATTCGTGGTAGTGCTCATGAGAATATATTCTAGAAAAGAGATTGAACCAATGTCAACTGTTTGCAAGGAAGGACTGCTATACTTTCTGTCTGACACCTAAAATCTGTCTTTGTAATATTTATTTACTAATAGACAGATACTATATTCTATAACAAATACTATCTACCAGTCTAACGGGCTAAATTTATATTTAAGAAGTAAATAGTAATATAATATGGATATATTTCTATTTTTTATTAAACAAATGCATGCAAATCTTTAAAAGTACATACATTCATAATAGCTGCCAAAACCACAGTAAAGCTTAAATATATGTCAGATAAAATATAATATATATTTGGTAAAAATAAGAGCATTTACCCTAGCCAATCTGTGAAAATATTGTTCCTGATGTTTTTGTTCAAAGGAGAATGCATAAACAAAGATAATAATTCTGTAACATCTATAGGTAAAATACTCATTAACCCAACAAATCATTATCTCCATTGTCACATTTTTGAGCAAAGGGTCAGGCTAACTTCAGAGATGTAAACTGTTTCCTGAATTATTTCTTCTACCTCGCACTGAAATGTGAACATGCAGTCCTCATTTTTATGACCTTTCCTCTCTAGATCTAGATGAGGCCAATATGACAATATTATATATAAAAATGTATAAGACATTTTATTCAGAACAATCACAGCAGGTTTACAAAGACAATAAATGCACTCCATGCCCATAAGAACTTCACACCCATGCAATAAAGTAAAGTTTTTGAGGCATATATTTTATTAGAATTTTGGGCAAAAGATTCTGAGATCAGAATCTGTACAAATAATATTGTATCCAAGAGTTATGAAGAAAAATAATTGGGCATTAAATATTAAAATTATATATGTACACATATATATATACTTTTAATATATATCATATATATATATGTTCCCAAATGAACGTTACATAGATAAACATAATAAACTCAGGGGTTAGAGCCATAGAACAATGAGCAGGAAGACAAATGGTGGCTGACCCTGGTTTGGTCCCTGGCACCCTATATGGTCCCCAGAGCCCACCAAGAATAATGCCTGAGCATAGAGCCAGGAGTATGACCTGAGCACCACTAGCATCAAAATAACAAAACTAAGAAGAGGAAATTATAATTACCATGTGTAGATTAAAGACTGCAATACCATAAGATTCTATAATAAAAGGATAGTGTCTAGATCTTAATCTATTTTTATCAAACATTTTCCTCATAAAATTATTTCAGTTTGTCTTATCATCAATCCATTTATACTCGTCTTGAAGTTCTCATTCTAACAAAAAGATAATTAAGATACAGAGTTTCCCCTCTAACTTGCACAAATCAGAAACCTAATAAAGTCATGGAAACTGGTTTTAGCTGTAGTAATTGCAGCTTTGCACTGGGTATACTTAACCACCCTGATATTTCATGTTTCACTGTTTTTGAGCGATGTAAATTGCATCAGGACAGTAATTTGACTGTCCTTTCCTATTAGAAAAGATTATTGTAATATTACTACCTTTTCTATTATATACAAAATGACAGACAAAAGGCTCCTGGATAGTGAAAAGAATACAAATAATAGACAAGGGAGAAACTCAGGGCAAAGTGTAAGATAAAGAAGTACCCCCAAATCAGATAGCATCAAGAGCTTAAAGTTGACCTGTATCTTAGAGAAAAAATAACTCTAAAACGCAGACTTTCCATATAGACTTGAGTTTAATTTATATTCATATTTGAATAATTTTCACAAGCACCTAACAATTCTTTTAAAAACATATCAATTCTAGTAAAATTAAAAATTTTGACATTATATTCTTATTTCAATGAGAACAGAAATCACATACTTGTTTAATTAAATTATTGATAAAATATACAGTATTTAATAAATGGTCAGGCTGAATTTTCTTATTTTCAAGAAAGTTTTAATTGGATTTCTGTATTAAAATCTAATAAGCTGTCTCAACATGAGCTTATATTTTTATTAATAGTCACAGAAAATTACAATAAAGACATGAGGAGAAAAAATATACGAAGCCATCACAAATCATTCTAAATCCTACTATTTTAAAGTACAAGAAATACTAGATAAGTAGCTTTTTATTTGAATATCATTTGAACTGCAAAAGAGCAGAAATATCAATCACTATGATTCCTGCAGACAAAAGAAGATCATTGACCCAAATCCTCCATTTGTAAGGATTAAGACACTATAGAATATTTTAAATGAGTTTTCTGGTGTCTCACATAAAGTGATAATAAGAAGATTTGTATAAAATATCTTTGTGAAGCAAACGGTGTGTGTTTTCCCTAAATGTGTAGAATATGTACCAGATGATAACCTCTTTAAAATAAAAATTATAGCATGGGGCCAGAGCAATAGTACAAAGGGCTATTTGTTTTTCTTGCTTGTAGCAAAACTGGGTTTGATTCCTACCATCCCATATGGTCCCCGAGTACCACCTGGAATAATTCCTGAGTGCAGAACTACAAGTAACTTGAATATGGCCCCCAAACAAAAACAAACAGAAACTATTGCAGTGTAAGTAGGTCTCTAGTATTTGATTATGCTAGCCTCATAAAATAAGAACATAAAATAATAAAACTAAGCAAGAGAAATACCAGGGTTAGGATCCTGGCCTTGGATTCAGTCTATCAGTTAGATTTCCCAGCACTATGTTTGGTCCCTCAAGTACTACCAAAACTGATCCCTGAATACAGATCTAGGAGTAAGCCCTGAATACTGCCAATACAGTCAAAACAAATAAAAAAAAAATAGGAGCTAAACCAAAAACCAAAGTTTTTCACAAGATAGAAGCATTTTAAGTAAGGTATTAACTACATATATTAGCTACAATTACTAAAGATATCCATTGGTGCCACATTATTAATGTCATTTTTAATGATGAATATTTTCTAGATCACTATGCACTCTATACAAAAATGTAAGATCATCATCAATGGATTATTTGAATAAAATTATAGAACACTTAAATAAAATTAAATACACAAATAAACAAATATAACACAATTTCTTGATCACTTACTTGATCTACCTGATATCTCGTTACTCATTAATTTGCTCGAGCAGGTGCCAATAATGTCTCCATTTGTCCCTGTCTTGTGCTAGGGTAGCCCAGTGGCATCTGCTTGTTCCAGGAACACTAATACCCTCAAACCATTTGTTCTGGCTCTTGACAAAGAAGTCTGACCATCTCGTAGGTGGGCAGCCATGCGATCCTTTGATGTCCCATGGAATCCAGTTATGGCTCTAGTTTAGTGGTCGTCTCCAAATGGCATTATTTGTACATCTCATCTGATTTCCGATGTCTTGGCAAACGAGACAGCACCCCTGATTCTTGATGGTCAATGGAGGTTGGAACTCCGGATTCCTTCTCTTACTTGAGTGAAGCGTGATACTCCAAGCATAGCTCTTTCAATTCCTCTTTGGGAGACCTGAATAGGGTTCTTACACTGTTTTTGTAGGACCCAGGTCTCTGAGGTGTATATTAGTCCAGGGAGAAAGGTGGAGTCAAAGAGATGTGCCCAGAGCTGGAGGTTTTTTTGTCCTCTTAGCTATTTCTTCGACACTCTTGAAGGCGTTCCATGCCATTCTTCTTCTTGCGCAGCTCAGGTGCCAGGTTGTTCGTCATGTTGACTTCTCAACCTAGCTACACATAAATGCTGCATTTGGAGATGTTCATTTCGTTGAGAGCAAATGGAATGTCAGGAACTTGTCCGTTTTTCATAAACATTGTCTTTGTGAGATTCAGCTGCACAATTTCTATCACACATATACTAAAATATAAAAAGCAATTATAAAAATAAAATTGAAAATAATCACAACTCCAAAAATATGCTATTGTTTCTTTACTGAGTGTTTGTCATGTACTATGTACATTACTAATAATTGTTAATAAAAATTATCTGACTAGCTGTTCCTAATGAAAATTAAATTTTATAGCTATGCATCTCTTTTGGCCATAAAATGCAAATTAAACCTGAAGTTCAGGAATTGTGTTGGTTAAACATGTCTCTCTACAAATACTGCTAGAAAAATATCTAAAGCTAATGGATTTAAAAATTAGCTGTTTTCAAATTAAAATCATTTTGTATGAGCTAAGCATAAAATTGGATGCTGTAAATATTTAATTGATAGTTTATTTGACTGTTTCACAATTTTTACAAAAATTCCTATGTATTTTAAAATAAAACTACCATGAACAATAAACCAATATAAAAATTAGACTCAAGCCATACATCTAATAAACTTGAAATATAATTATAACTAAATTGGAAAACGAATTTACGTGCAGAATTTACTGCATATATACATATGCATACACATGTACCTTTTACATTTGTATATATTTATACTTTCCAAAGTGGCAAAATTATGTATGCCAGACCAAAATTATGTAGCCCCCGAGCACTTCTGAGTGTATCTCAATATTCTCTTCCACTCCCCATAAGAAAATGTAGATGCATATTAATATGCATAGTACTCTACACATCAAATATGCATGTATGCATTTAAGATGAAGCTATACAAAATAAAAAAAAAAACATTGTTCTCTTGTTATTCATCGATTTGCTCAAGCGGGCCCAGTAACATCTCCAATTTGAGACTTGTCATTACTGTGTTTGTCATATTGGCTTGCCGGTCTCTCCGAGAGGAGCAGAGGAATTGAACCCAGCTAGGCTGGGCTGGCTGCACACAAGGAAAACAGCCTACTGCTATGCTGTTGCTCCACAAATATATATATATTATATATAATAAGTACAATTTAAAAAATTATATTAAATAAGTAAAATCCACAAAGAAAAATATCTAAAGAATTGAAAGACATATTATTTGGTCTATTCATTCAAAGCAACTTAGAGGAGTTTATTAAGACTTTCAGCTAAAACTTCTCTGGACTATTTCTAAAAATTACTTTAAAATATTCATGCATCTACTATATAGAGAGAAAGGAAGCTAGGAAATAATGTCAACTGATAAAAAACCCTTGGTCTTAGATTACAAAACTGAGACTATCGAGGAATTGTACAGGGAGGAAGTGGGGAAGAAGAAGAAAAGTTAAAGTAGCATAAAAACATTAGTGGGAAAAAAAGAACATTAGTGGAGGGCTTGAATTCTTCATAATAATGATAAATGGGATAACATTATACATAAAAACCTGAAAATTAATACTATATCAATCATTTTATCAAGATCATATCAATTAGATTGAAACAAAATTTTCTCTGCCCATGGAATCTTTGATCAGAATCGATTTTATTACTGATAAAAAGTGGCAAGTGGCTGTAGCATAGTATAAATAATAAAAATTGAGACAGGTAATCAGAGCATTGCCATAGACATAAAATTATTAAATATATTTAATGGAAAAGAGTAAAAGAATAAAAGAAAAGAAACATTTAAAGAAACCACAGAAAAGTAAGATCAAAATGGATTAAAGACCTCAACATCAGACCGGAATTCATAAGGCACATTGAACACAAGTTTAGCAAAACCCTCCATGACATTGAAGCTAATGATATCATCAAAGATGTCACACCACTGGCCAAGCAAGTGAAAACAGAGATAGACAAATGGGACTATCCTAAACTAAAAAACTTCTGCACCTCAAAAGAAACAGTGACCAAAATACTAAGACAGTCTACAGAATGGGAAAGGATATTCGCCAAATAACCATCCGACAAGGGGTTGATATCAAGGATATACAAAATACTGGTTGAACTCCACAAGAAGAAAACATCTAACCCCATCAAAAAATGGGGCAACAAAATGAACAGAAACTTTCTCAAAGAAGAAATCCGAATGGCAAAAAGGCACATGAGAAAATGCTTTACATCATTAGTCATCAGGGAGATGCAGATCAAAACAACAATGAGATATCATCTCTCACACCACAGAGACTGGCCCACATCCAAAAGGACAAAAGCAACCGTGTTGGCACAGATGTGGCAAGAAAGGGACCCTTGTTTACTGCTAGTAGGAATGCCGACTGGGTCAGCTCTTTTGGAAAACAATATGACAATTCTCAAAAAACTGGAAATTGAGCTCCCATCTGACCCAGAAATATCACTCCTGGAAATATATCCCTGAGAGGCAAAAAAAAGTACAGTCAAAATGATAACTGCATTTCTATGTTCATTGCTACACTGTTCACAATAGCTAAAATTTGGAAAAAACCCAAGTGCCCAAGAACAGATGACTGGTTAAAGAAACTTTGGTACATCTATACAATGGAATACTACACAGCAGTAAGAAAAGATGAAGTCATGAAATTTACATACAAGTGGTTCTACATGGAAAGTATCATGATAAGTAAAATGGGTCAGAAAGAGAGGGACAGACATAGAAAGACAACTCAGCTGGGGAATATAAGGTAACAGAATGGGAGTCAAACACCCAAGAATAGTTTAGAGAAGTACCAGGAGGTCTTGCTCCAGGGCTTGGAAGCCGGACTCACATGCTGGGGGTAAAGGCAGCTCAGATAGAGCAGGGAACACTAAGTAAAGGATGTTTGGAGGACTAGATCAGGATGCGAGATGCATGCTGAATGTAGACTATAGACCAAACACGATAGCCACTCAATACCTCTATTGCACACTACAACACCCTAAAGGAAAGAGGGAGCAAATGGGAATGCCCTGCCACAGAGGTGGGGTATGGTGCGGGGGTGGGGTGTGAGGGTGGGAGTGCTACTAGGATTATTGGTGGTGGAGGGTGGGCACAGGGAATGTGAAACAAGATGAAGTGTACTTCAAATATTGAAAATGAGAAAATGGAGGGCTGAAGACATCGTACAGCTGGTAAGCTGAAATCAGTTAGATCCCCAACACCCCATATGGCTTGAAAACTGACTAACTAATTCATCTGTGTCAGCATTGATTGTTCTTTTTTAAAACTATGCCAGTTTCTGGCATTAGATGGTATCTTATTGTTGTTTTGATTTACATCTCCCCAATGATTAGCTATGTAGTGCACTTTTTCACGTGTCTTTTCATCATTTATATTTCTTCTTTAAACAAGTTTCTGTTCATTTCTTCTCCCCATTTTTGAATAGGGTTGCATGATTATTTCTTGTAAAGATATACCAGTGCCTTTTGCTACATCAAATACCACTAAACTAAACTAAGAAGATTCTAAACCTCAACGGAAATCAGCAAGATACAAAGACAACCCTTGGAATGGGAAAATTATTTACCCAATACACATCCAATAAGGAGTTTGATATCCTATAAGACACTGTTTATATGGGAAATTCATCTTCATAAACATTTAGAGTACTGTTTTTCCCATATATCCATATACAACATTGTAACTTGCTTAAATCTAAAAAATATGTGCTTGCTCTTCAAGTCCTTGTTTTCCCTTGAAGTGTATCTCACTTTTTGCATCTGTTTCTTTTCTTGCTTATTTTCACTCTAAAGAAGACTTTGTTCTCTGTTGAACATATACTTCTCTCTTTATGTCCCCTCAAATCTATCTAACTTGTTTAATATTTCAGAAAAATCTTTCTTAAAGAAAAAAGATCAATTCACCATTACTCTGAATATTTTACATAAATCTCAGTGAAACCAAAAAGCTACATAGACTTTGTTTAAAATGAATTCCTTTGATAAACTCCCAAGAGAAATACTTTATATTTGAAGCTAGAAATTCACCTTGAAATATCATTATATTTATACTTTTTCTGAAAAATAGACTTGTTATTATAAGTACTGCTTTTTGTTGTAAAAAAGGAGATCAAGAACTAAAGTTGAGGATTATACTTATATTTCTAGAAGATGCTTTGATGAGATGATCTCAGGAAGAAAAATGTCATCAAGATAATATAATAAAGAATTTTTTTCAAAGAAACAATCCATAAAAAATGAAATTTAAACTTAAGTGATAATGTGAAGTAGTTGATATGTAATAGAGTAAATGGCAAATGCTCAGGCTTCAGATTAGAAGACATTTGATAGGACTGAAGCATAATATTAAGATTGAATCGTATCACGGTGAGCAAAATGATAGAGAACAAAGGAAGAAATGAAATGGTAAATATTTGGCTCTTATAAAGAAAGAAGCAAGACCAAAGAGAATCTGAACTCAGTCTGATGAATTAAAAGTTTTCTGAAAGACAAGGGTGGGCACAGGGAATGTGAAATAAGATGAAGTGTACTTCAAATATTGAAAATGAGAAAATGGAGGACTGAAGACATAGTACAGCTGGTAAGCTGAAATCAGTTAGATCACCAACACCCCGTATGGCTTGAAAACTGACAAACTAATCACTCAAAACAGAGACAGGAATAAGTCCTGAGAACAATTGGGTGTAGCCAAAAACCCAGAAATATACTGGGGATTGGGGGTTTTGGGGGAAGAGAGAGAGAGAGAGAGAGAGAGAGAGAGAGAGAGAGAGAGAGAGAGAGAGAGTTAGAGTGAAAACTAATGGTATCTTACTTATTCTTAGCCAAAGGCTGAAATGAAAAAGTCCATTCAATATTTCAACACTTATGATCACAAGGCAATGAATAATTTACTACTCATTTTCATGGTAGTGAGGGTGGTGATGGCTAAGTGCTAAGGATGATGCTTAGCTTAAGCAAATGAGTGGATGACGATAGCATTAAAATTTAATTAGGAGGGTCTGGGAATATAGTACAAGTGTTAAGGCTTTTGTCTTGTAAGTGCAAGATCTTCATTCAATTTCTTGCATTATTTGAACTAGGGCTTTTGTTATTCAAGCTTTCTACATTGTTAGTCAGTTCAGGGAGGTCACATAATTCTGAAAAATCTGTCCATTTCTTCTAAATTCTCCACTTAACAGCATTGAATTATCCAGAGTAACATTCTATCATATGTTGAACTTCCAAGAAGAATTTTATAATTTCTACTGTCATCTATGCATTGATTTATTTGGAAATTTTCTCTTCATGTCTTCATTATTCTATCAAAATTTTGTCTATCTTATTTATTCTTTTGGAGAACAACATAGTGGTTTCATTTACCCTTTGTATTACTTTCGTGATATCTATAACATTGCCTTCTCTAGTTTTTATTATTCCCTTCCTTTTGCTACTTTTATTATTTATTTATTTTTATTTCCCCAGGTGTTTAAGACATGTGTTTTTAACTACTTGATTTGAGATTTTGCTTCTTTCCTAGTGTAGGCCAATAGTGCTATTAATTTCTACCATAATACAGATTTAACTGTGTCCCAGAGTTTCTGTTAGTTTGTTTCTTGTTCTCATTAGTTTCTACAAATATTATTTTGCCTTAATTTACTCTTTGATCCAATTATTATTTTACAGTATTGGTTCAGGTTTTACTTATTAGAGTTTTTTGTCATCTTTTTTAATTGATTTCCACTTTCATGTCATAGTGATTTCAAAGAATGCATGTGTTGTTTCGTTTTTGTAAATATATGAATGTTTGAGTTATACCCTAACATGTGATCTATCCCGGTATTTTTTTATTTTAATTTTTATTTATTTTTATTTTTTTGCTTTTTGGGTCACACCTGGCGATGCACAGGGGTTACTCCTGGCTCTGCACTCAGGAGTTACTCCTGGCGGTGCTCAGGGAAGCATATGGGATGCTGGGAATTGAACCCGGGTCAGCCACGTGCAAGGCAAATGCCCTACCTGCTGTGCTATCTCTCCAGCCCCCTATACTGGTAATTTTTTCTTGTGCACAAGTAAAGAATGTTTATTGAGTTTTTTTGAAAATTAAGTGTGCTGTCCACGTAAACTAATCCCAATACTGCTAACTCCTTATCAAAGGGTCATGTCTGCATTAAAACTCTGCCTTTTAATTTTTTTATTAGTCACTATAAGTTACAAAGTTACAAAGATATTTTTGAGTTTCAGACATGACATGTTTCATTACCAGTCCTTTCACCAGTATCCACTACCCGCCTATCTGCTTGATCTGTTTAATTGGAAAACTAGAAATGTTGAAATCTCACACTATTGTGTTTTTGTCAATGTCTCTTTAGGCCTAGGAGCAAACACTGTAAAATTTTTGTTGACACTTCACTTAGTATGTATAGTTTGAAAAGTGTTATAACTATCCTATATACTGTTCACTTTCCTATCTTTAATTACTTTCTTTAGACTGAGTGCTATTCAGTCTAATGGCTATCCCAGCTTTATCTTCCATTAGTTATAATTATTTTTCATCCTTTGGCTTTTAGTCCATTTTTAACTCTAGATTTAGATGTATTTCCTGTTAGCATAGATTAGATTTTGTTTCCTTTTCAATATAGTCTCTACGCTTTTATTTTTAATTTTTTATTAAGACAACATGATTTACAAGGTTTTTAATAGTTGAGTTTTAGGCACATTATGTTTTAGCACAAGTCTTACCATCAGGGACAGCCTCCCTCCACCAGTATCCCAGGTCCACTAAACCTGCTCGCCAGCCTGACTCTTTGACAAGTACACTTCTAAATTTGGTTATTTTATTTGGAATTCCTGTTTTCATTTAATTGATTCTGTGGTTTAGATACATATCTCTACAACTCCACGATACCACCAATATACTTGAGACCCTTGACCCCGTCTTCCTTTAGTTTCCATGTGGCTATTCTTACACCCCCTTCTATTTCTTTCCTTCTTTTTCATTCATTATATCCCTACCTGGAGGGATATTGCTAATCTTCAGGGACCAAAGCAGGCTCTTAAACACAGACTACATTACAAAATTTATTCTTGTAGTGATTTTTGATCCCATTCCCATAACTAGCATGTAATGATTAAAATTCCACATTGGTCACAAATTAATTGTAGAGTTTAACTCTCCTACCTACTTTTACTCACCTAGAATTCATGAATACACTATCACAACATAGATTTCTTTAGGAACAAGATCCTAGAAACCAAAATACTAGTGAATATGAAGGTAGATTAAAAAATTTATGTGTGTACTAAGTAATTGAAAATTCCTATTTTATTTGGTTTGTTATTTTCTCTTATGGGGCCACACGTGACTGTGCTCTAGACTAACTGCTCGCTCTGTGTTCAGGGATCATTCTAGGTGCAGTTCAAGAGATCATATATGGTGCTGGGGATAGGTTGGCTTCATGCAAGGAAAGTGAATAAAACCCTGTACTGTCTCTCTGGTCTCATATAATGTACTTATAATCAGAGATGATGATAGAAGCCAAATGAAAGTGTATAGGTTATATTGGAATAAAAGGTTAAATGAATTATATGTATATATATATGTATATATATATATATATATATATATATATATATATATATATATTAGTGAAACACCGTGAGGTACAGTTGTAGAGTTATAAACTTTTGTGCTTGGGTTTCAGTTATACAATGATCAAGTACCCATCCCTCGACCAGTGCGCATTCTCCACCACCAATGAACCAAGTAGCCCTCCCACCTCCCCACCCCATCCCCCACCCCGCCCCACCTCTGTGGTAGGACAATCCGTTTTGCTCTCTCTTTCCTTTAGGGTGTTGTGATTTGCAATAGAGGTATTGAGTGGCCATCATATTTGGTCTATAGTGTAGTTTCAGCATGCATCTCACATTCAGGGCGAGTCCTCCAAACACCCTTTACATGGTGTTCCCTACTCTATCTGAGCTGCCTTTTACCCCAGCATGTGTAAATTTTATTTTAATGAAGGAAATTATTCACTCACTAAAAGGAAGACAACAATTGGGGCTTGAGCAATAGCACAGTGAATGTGATGTTTGCCTTGCACATGGCCAGCCTGGGTTCGATTCCCAGCATCCCATATGGTCCCCTGAACACTACCAGGAGTAATTCCTGAGTGCAAAACCAGGAGTAAGCCCTGAGGATCGTCGGATGTGATTAAAAAAGCAAAACATAAAAAACGTAAATAAAACTATATAGTCAGAGAAAAGTTAAGGAAGATGAAACAGATACAGCATGCAAATAATCATCATAATGATTTTAGCAGTTATGTAAATGTGACATATAAATTTAATATATAACTGCTTCAATAGAAATGAAGATACAACAAAAATGTTTAAAATATAGCAAATAATATTTTTTATTATACACAATTTACAAAATATAAATTTGTAAAAAATATAAAAATTTAAAAATTATAATTCAATGTTTTAAGAATTGAGCAAAGTATATGAATATGTACTTATGGAAGAAGATATAAAAGTGGCTGGTTAACATGTGAATATACTCAACATCATGAGGTGCTATTGGAATGCATATTAACATCACAGAACTTGCAGACCAAGAAGTAGCACAGGAGGTAAGGCTGTGACTTGCCCTTGGCTGAATAAGTTCTTCATTCTTCATTTTTTTAAAATGCTGCATTTATATGACTTGGGGGAGGGTGGAGAATTTACACTTCAAACACCTTTAGAAAAGTAAATGTTGTTGTTGCATTCTGAAGACTCATCAATTTGATAACTAAGATGCATTCTCTAATTAAAGAGATTTTCTTCTTGGTCAGTTTTAAGTTTAAAAGAAATGGGCTGGAGCAATAGTACAGTGGGTAGGGCATTTGCCTTGCACACAGCCTACCTGGATTTAATCCCTGGCATCCCATATGGTCACCTGAGCACCAGTAGTAGTAATTCCTGAGAATTGCTGTGTGTGAACCGTTCCCAAAACAAACCTCAGAACTGAGTATATTATAATGACATATAATGTTTAAAGAAATGCATCATGATTATTATATTTACAGATTATAATTAGTAAATAAACGAGCTATTTTTGAATTTTATATTTAAAAATACTGTGATGAATTCATTTTTGTGAGCTATTTTATGACTTGTATTCTAGTCAAACTCATAATTTTATTTACCTATAGAGTCATTTTCTATGGAATTAGAAATTCTGAGCTTACCATTCACTTTAAAAAAACACCAAAGTTTATTTTGAAATGGCCTACTGAATTTAATGGTTCTGGTAAAACATTTTATTTATTTACCTATAACACAAGCTACACTAATCAGAATTAATCCTGGTTGTTTTACCAGTACTGTTGAAAAAGAAATGATTTTTCTAACATAGCTAAAGAGATAAGATTGTTGACAGTTCTTCAACAGTTTTTACAATTTTACTATATTTTTCCCAGAAAATTAAGCTAAAAAAGGGTAAAGAAATGCAGAAGATCATGATAAGGATCACGACCATCCTGTTGTTCCTGGATTGCCTCGAGCAGGCCCCAGTAACATCTCCTTCATCCTAGCCCTGACATTTTTTAAAAAGTGCCATATTCAAGGCTCTTTCAGGGTTAGGAGAATGAGACCCATCATTGTTACTGGTATATGGAATATTGGGTCCACCACAGGGAGTTTTCCAGACTCTGTCGTGTGAGCAGGTTACATTCGGTACCCTGCCAGTTTTTCCAAAGTAAGAATGAGATAATAAGATGTCATTCGCGGCTCGAATGTGACCTTGCATATTTCCGGGAGGTGGGTTTAATAGTCTCTGGGTCTTGGCTGTTGATGGGATTACATGGCGCCAGGGGGCCAGTTGGTGGATGTGACCCCTGCCTACTGGAATATGGAGGATCTGGGTGGAGGATGCTCAGCCCCGATGCGAGCAGGCTTAGAGATGTCAGCCCCGGGACCCGCAAGCCTTTGTTCCTCTGCCAGTACCTTCATGCGTGTGGAGAGTGGTCTCAGCATGGTGGTGGCTGGTTCTGGAGGTCTTCGGCTGCCAGAGCCCTGGTCGGGGCGGGGAGGGAAACTCAACCCACTCCCCTCCATGAGGCCCCGGCGAAGACAGCCAGGCGTGAGGACCATAGACTCTGCTCTGTTCTCTTCCGGGAGCTGGATTTAATAGTCTCTGGGTCTTGGGCATTTAAGGGAATTCGTGGCCCCAGGGGGCCAGTTGGTGGGTGTGACCCCTGCCTACTGGAATTTGGAGGATCTGGGTGGAGGATGCTCAGCCCCGATCTGAGCAGGCTTGGAAATCTCAGCAGAAGATCATGTGTAGTGAATACAGAGAATCTTCACTGAAGTTTCCTCACATTAAGAAGTCCCTCACAGCCATTGTATTTTTTCCTAAATTATTAAAGTAGCTGTCAAACATTGGCACTGTCCTCCCATCGTGCATCAATTTGCTCGAGCGGGCCCAGTAACGTGTCCATTGTGAGACTTCTTGTTATTGAGTTTGGCATATTGAATAGGTAGCTTGCCAGGCTCTCCGAAAGAGGTGGAGAATCGAACCCAGCTCGGCCAGGCTTACTGCGCACAAGGCAAACACCCTACTGCTGTGCTATCACTCCAGCCCTATTAAAGTAGCTAACAATGCTAACAATGCCTAATTCCTTGTTTACAAATACAATCAGTTGAATGTCTTCCACTTATAAACTCATACTCTGATGTCAAACATAGTATTGAAAACACAGTATTAAAATATGATGTTTAGGATTTTTGTTTGTTTAATAGTAGACTAAAATAAAATTTGAAGCTTAGACTTATGGTTTGTTTGAAACAGAACCTGATGATTAGAAGATCCTTCTTCATGCACAAATAAGCTTTAACATTAATGTTTTTAAAAATAAACTATATACACAGGATTAGGGAAATCTTTCTCAAACACACACAAATACATATTGAGAGTGAGAAGTTAGGTTAGGGGGACTCAGGGACTCTGAAATTAAAGAATTTACTTTTCCTATATATTTTTTAAGTCACAATTTCTGTTGCTTTAATAAACAGTTTAGGTGAAATAGAGGCGTGTGCGTGTGTATGTGGAAGGGTTTCAGTGGTTAGATGCTGAAGCATGCCCAGCGCCAAGCATCCTCAGCTGCCCACTAGCAAAGCCTCCTCCCATCCTTCCAAGGTCAGTTAATTCGTCAGTATTCGAACCTGGGACTTGGCTTTCTCCACGCATGCACCTCAAGTGTCCTCTAGGACTCTGGGATGCTCAGCATCTCTGATCCTCTTTCTGTTCATCCCCAGTGCTGTGCCGGTCTTTTTCCCCCCCACCAGGACAGATAATCTGTCAGTATTTTAATCTTGGACTTGGCTTTCTTGGCACATATACCCCAGGATTCCTTTAGGACCATGGGATGCTCAGCGTCCCTGAGCCTCGTCCTGTTCATCCCCAACACTGTGCTGGTCTTCTCCCTCCGACCCCAGGTTGTAACCCCACACACACCAAGTACCTGTGGGGCATGGTCTCTACAGAAGTGGGCGTGGCTTGTGTAGAAGTGGGAGTGGCCTATTTTTGGGACAGCGGATGCTCTCACAGGTGCAGGTTGTTTACACATACCCAGAAATCTCAGGCGATATCTCAGTCCCCATACCTCCACACCAACATGAAGGTAAAGGTAAAGGTAAAGGCCCTCCCGTTGATCGTCGATTTGCTCGAGCGGGCCCAGTAACGTCTCCATTGGAGACTTGGTTGTTACTGTGTCTGGCATATCGAATACTCTCGGTAGCTTGCCGGGCTCTCCGAGAGGGGCAGAGGAATCGAACTCGGGTTGGCCATGTTGGCCGCTTGTAAGGCGAACGCCCTACCCGCTGTGCTATCGCTCCAGCCCTGTCCAACATGAAGAAATAGTGCAAATCTCTACCACCTGTGGAGGATGATGAAGAGTTCAGAAGCCTCACTAGGTGCTATTCTCCTAAGGGACCTCTTTGAGAAAGAATTCAGATATGAAGTAATGAAGATGTTCAATGAACTCAATGAAACAGTGAGACAGATATCTAGTAACATGACAGAAACAATCAAGAAATTATGGAAAGAAATGAGAGCAGAAATTGGGAAGCTACACACAGAAATGTGACGAATAAAAGTTTCCGTAGATGAAATAAACAACTCAGTCTGTGCCCTTAACAGTAGAATGACCACAGCTGAAAACAGAATCAGTGAGCTGGAAGATCAGCTGCAAGAAGCCAACAAGGCAACAACAAACAATGACGAGACCTCAAAATAGCTCTAGAGCAAATCAGAGTCCTAGGAGATGATTCCAAGAGGAACAACATTAGAATCATTGGAGTACCAGAAGGTTGGGGAAACAATCCCAGTGAAAAAGCAACAGTTAAACAAATCATACTAAAAAATTCCTAGAGCTGGACAATGCAGGCATCCAGATTAAAGGAGCCCAAAGGGTGCCAGGTAACAGAGACCCTTACAAAAACACTTCAAGTCATATCATAGTTAGAATGATGGATACCACGTACAGAGACACAATGCTGCAAGAAGCAAGATCAGAGAAGTAAATCACATACAAAGGCGCACTCCTTAGATTCATAGCAGACCTATCAGAGGAAACCCTCCAAGCCCAAAGGCAATAGAGAGGTATAGTGAAAAAAACTCACTGAAATGAACGCTTTACCAAGAATACTCTATCTGGCTAAACTCTCACTCAAACTCAAAGGAACGGTACACTATTTTCTGGATAAACAGCAGCTCAGGAACTTCACAGACTCAAAACCAAACCTAAAAGAAGGAACAAAGGTGCAACTATAAAACACAACAAACCCTACAAGCACAACAAACCCTTACAGAAAGATGACACAAAACCCCATAACAATAATTCCTCTCAATGCCAACAGTCTAAATTCACCAATTAAGAGACACAGAATGGAAAAATGGATTCAGAGACAGAACCCAACATTCTGCTGCCTATAAGAAACTCATCTGGACAGTCAGAACAAACACAGACTCAAAGTTAAAGGATGGAAAACAATCCTGGAAGCAAACAGCTCTCTCAAAAATAGCTGGGGTGGCCATACTAGTATCCAAAAACATCAATTTCAGGTTGACAAAGATTTGAAGGGACAGAAAAGGCCATTTTATATTCATCAAGGGATATATGCAACAGGAAGGAATTACACTCTTAAATGTATATGCACCTAATGAGGGAACAGCTAAATATTTAAAACAACTGCTAACAGATTCAAAGGAGGACATTGCTAGCAACACAATAGTCGGAGATTTAAACAACACCTTATCACCTCTGAATAGATCAACAAGAACAAAACTCAGCAAGGAAAAATTGGCTTTGGAGGAAGAATTAGAGGAGAGAGGGTTTACAGACCTACACAGTGTTTTACACCCCCAAAAGAATGAATACACATTCTGTTCCAGTGCATACAGAACATTTTCCAAAATGAACCATGTGTTAGGACATAAAACATACCTCAATAGAATAAGGAAGATAAAATAGTGTCAACAATATTTTCAGACCTCGATATACTGAGAATAGAAGTGAATCACATAGAGAACCAAATCAAACACCTGGAAATTAAACAACTCAATGTTGAACAATGAGTAGGTCAGAAAGGAAGTTAAGGACGAAATCAAAAGATACCTGGAAACAAATGAGAATGAAGACATGAACTACCAGAACCTATGGGAAGGAGCTAAAGCCATGTGAAGGGGAAAATTTATAGCTTTGAGCATTTCTCAGGTAGGAAGGGCCCGCATAAACAATTGACTTCACAACTCAAGATCTTAAAAAAGGATCAACAAAAGGAGCCCAAACCAGGCAGAAGGAAAGAGATCGTAAAACTTAGAGCAGAAATCATTGACATGGAAACCAAAGAAACAATCCGAGAGATCAATGAAACCAAGAGCTAGTTCTTCGAGAAAATAAACAATATAGATAAACCACTAGAGAAACACACAAAGAAAGAGAGAGAGAGAGAAAAAACCCTAATAAACTGAATAAGAAATGAGAACGGGGATACCACAACAGAAACCAAAGAAATTCAGAAGATCATCAAAGACTAAGTTGAACGTCTGTATGCTACAAAACAAGAGAACCTAGAAGAAATGGATAAACTCCTGGATTCCTATAATCTCCCAAGACTGAATCAAAAAGATCTAGAGTACCTGAATAGACCTATTAACATCAAGGAAATTGAAACTGTAATCAAAAGTCTTCCCCAAAACAAAAGACCAAGTCCAAATGGATTCACTAGCAAATATTTCCAAACATTTAAAGAGGACCTTTTGCCATTTCTTCTCAGGCTTTTTCAGGAAATTGAAGAAACAGAAACTCTCCCAAACAGTTTCTATGAAGCCCATATCTCTCTCATACCAAAAGGAAACAAAGACAGCACAAGAAAAGAAAAGTACAGGCTGATATTCCTGATGAACACAAACGCAAAGATTCTCAACAAAAAAATAGCAAATAGAATTCAACAACTCATCAAAAAGATCATGCGCCATGACCTAGTGGGATTCATCCCAGGGATGCAATGGTGGTTTAACATTCGGAAATCAAACAACATAATCCATAATATCAACAAAAGAAAAGATAAAACCATATGATCATATCAATAGATGCAAAGAAAGCTTTTGATGAGATCCAGCACCCATTTATGATGAAAACCCTAGCCAAAATGGGGACAGAGGGGACCTTCTGCAATATAGTTAAAGCCATCTACCACAAGCCTACAGCAAGGATCATCCTCAATGGCGAAAAACTGAGAGCCTTCACCCTAAGATCAGGGATGAAATAAGGATGACCACTCTCTCCACTGCTGTTCAAAATAGTACTGGAAGTACTAATTATGATAGCGATTAAGCAAGGAAAAGATATTAAGGGCATTCAGGTAGGAAAGGAAGAAATCAAGCTCTAACTATTCGCAGATGATATGATACCATGCTTAGAGAACCCTAAAATCTCTACCAAGAAACTCCTAGAAACAATAGATTTGTACAGTAAAGTTGCAGGCTATAAAAACAAAACCCAAAAGTCCATGGATTTTCTATATGCAACTAGTGAGAGAGAAGAAAGTGACATAAAAAAAAAACCCATTCACAATTGTGCCTCAGAAAAATCAACTACCTAGGAATTAGCTTAACTCAGGAAGTACAGAACCTCTACAAAGAAAACTACAAAACGCTACTTCAGGAAATAAAAGAGGACACAAGGAAATGGAAAGATATCCCTTGCTCATGGAGGGGGAGAATTAACATTGTCAAAATGGCTATATTTCCCAAAGCATTGTACAAATTCAATGTGATCCCCATAATGATACCCATGACATTCTTCAAAGAAATGGAGCAAACATTCCTGAAATTCATATGGAACAATAAGCACCCACGAGTAGCTAAAGCAATTCTTGGGAAATAGAAAATGGGAGGAATCAACCTCCCTAACTTCAAACTCTACTACAAAGCAGTAATTATTAAAACAGCATGGTACTGGAACAAAAGTAGAGCTACAGATCAATGGAACAGGGTTGAATATACTGACATCTCTCCCCCAAGTATATGATCATCTAATCTTTGATAAGGGAGCAAGAAATTTGAGGTAGAGCAAGGAAAGCCTCTTTATCAAATTGTGCTGGCAAAACTGGACAGCTACATGCAAAAAACTGTGCTCAGATATCTGCCTAACACCATGTACAAAAGTAAGATAAAAATTGACTAGAGACCTCAACATCAGACCGGAATTCATAAGGTACATTGAAGACAAAGTACGCAAAACCCTCCATGAGATTGAAACTAATAATATCTTCAAAGATGGCACACCACTGGCCAAGCAAGTGAAAACAGAGATAGACAAATGGGACTATCTTAAACTCAGAAGCTTCTGCACCTCAAAAGAAACAGTGACCAAAATACAAAGACAGTCTACAGAATGGGAAAGGATATTTGCCCAATGCTCATCTGACAAGGAGTTGATATCAAGGATATACAATGTAGCGGTTGAACTTCACAAGAAGAAAACATCCAACCCTATCAAAAAATGGGGCAACAAAATGAACAGAAACTTTCCCAAAGAAGAAATACGAATGGCTAAAAGGCACATGAGAAAATGCTTTACATCATTAATCATCAGGGAGATGCAGATCAAAACAACGAGATATCATCTCACACCACAGAGACTGGCCCACATCCAAAAGAACAAAAGCAACCTGTGCCGGTGCAGATGTGGCGAGAAAGGGACCCTCCTTCATTGCTGGTGGGAATGCTGACTGGTTCAGTCCTTTTAGAAAACAATATGGACTATTCTCAAAAAATTAGAAATTGAGCTCCCATTTGACCCAGCAATACCACTACTGGAAATATATTCCAGAGAGGCAAAAAAGTATAGTCGAAGTGACGTCTTCACTTGTTTGTTCATTGCCGCACTGTTTACAATAGCTAGGATCTGGAAAAAACCTGTATGCCCAAGAACAGATGACTGGTTAAAGAAACTTTGGTACATCTAAACAATGGAGTACTATGTAGCTGTTAGAAAAGATGAAGTCATGAAATTTACATACAAATGGTACTATATGTAAAGTATCATGCTAAGTGAAATGAGTCAGAAAGAGAGGGACAGACATAGAAAGATTGCATTCATCTGGAGAACGTGAAGAACATAATACGTGAATAACACGCAAGAACAGCCAAGAAAATTTCCAGGACGTTTACTCCATGGCTTGGAGGCCAGCCGCACATGCTAGGGGAAAAGGCAGCTCAGATAAGCAAGGGAACACCAAATAAAGTGTGTTGGGAGGATCCTCCCAGGATGGGTGATGCATGCTGAAAGTAGACTCTAGATCAAAAATGTTTGCCACTCAGTGCCTCTTTTGCAAACCACAGCACCCAATAGGAGAGAGAGAGACAAAACGGAATGCCTGCCAAAAAGGAAGGTGGGATGGTGGGGAGGAGGGGAAGGATGCTGGTATCATTGGTGGTGGAAAATGGGCTATGATGGAGGGAATGGTACTCGATCACTGTATAACTTAAACCCAAGCACGAAAATTTGTAAGTCTACAGCTGTACCTCATGGTATTTCAATAATAAAAACTTTAAAAAATAAAATAAATAAGTAAACAAATAACAGTTTAGGACTAGAGAGATGGTACAGGAGGCAGGGTATGTGTGGCCTATCTCGTTTCAATCATTTGCATTTTGTATATGATCCCAAGCATTGCCAGTGTAATTCCTGAATGCAGAGTCAGGAGTAACCCCTCATCATTGCGGGCGGTGGCTCCAAAACAACAAAAAACAAAACAAAACAAAATAATAACTGTATAAATAAAATTAATTACCCTGAAAACTGCCAATCTGCTTCCAATCTCCAGCACAGCATATAGTCCCTGAGCCCTGCTGGCTTGATCACTGAGTGCAGAACCATGGATAAACACTAAGCATTGAGCATTTCTAAGTATAGCTCCAAAACTAAAATAATAAAAATAATAGCATTAGCCATATAAAATACATATGTAACATTACAATTCATATCTATAGGAAAGGATTCATATATATGTCAAAGAGAATAAACTACTAATGGAATTGATTTTAAGGTTATTGTAGTGAGATGATGAACTTGGCTACTTCATTTTACCTAAACGTTCTTAGGGGTGAGAAGATCACTGGTAGTCACAGGTTAGCTGTATTGTATGGGAAGCCTGTCTTAGCAAGTTAAAGCAATTTTTTTCTCATTGTATCTAGTTATTTATAGAAAAACTACAAGTTCAGCATATTTTCATAAGACAATTAAAAGTGCATTGGAGCATTTGTGATTATACTACCAGGAGGATCAGTTGGATAGACGCAGAAGGTTAAGACATCTTTATCTGTTTAGCAGTAAGTAACAGTAAATCATAGATGAGTTTCATGAAATTCAGGAGAGAGAATGGGTAGGGTATTCTTGATTAATAAGGCATGCAGACAATACTATTTCTATGTGCCAAGAGATTTTCAGAACATAGGTGAGAGATTTCATCATTGTTTTCTAAGAATATAATTGTTCAAGCAAATTCATTGTTGTCTTTGTGTTGATTGTGTCTTCATTTTCTTTGCTCATGTAATCTGCTTTTTGAAATATCTCATTGCTCTTCTTTTTAAAAAATACTACAATTAATGGCTAATTTCAATAATGAAAAAAATCCAAAGAGGAGGTTCTCTTTCATGACACTTCAAATATGAAGTTTAGCTTTGAATTTGATATTCAAGAGGCAGCAGTCAACCAGAGCAGTGAGTACCAACAAATCTAGTACTATTTTATGCAATTTGTAATTCATCTTACTACTCCTGCTTTTAATGCATGCATGCTATTTTCTTGTCATTCGTAAATACTTGCTACTGTAATGATAGATGTTAACTGCTAATTCATAGAATTGGTAGATTAATTTTGGGGTCTGGTATGCTTGAAAAATGACACATGGTAGTAACTACTTCTTACTTTAGACAAGTCTTATGAAAGAGTTGCCTTTTGAATGCTCCAATTTCATATTTCAGGGACAAACTATAATGTATATAAGCTATGTAAAATAAACCCACAGGACATTATGATGTACTGTGCTTGAAGATAAGTTAGTATGACTTATTCATAACAAATGTATTATAGAAACTAAATTACTATTATATAGTATTATATAAAGAACTATAAAATCAACTCCTAATTAGATTCTCAGCCTTGTTTGGTGATGGGCATAAATAAACGTTTTGTCAACTTCGCTTTTATGAACATAGCAGTGTCATTTTCACGGATTTATTTCCAGGTCTTCATATTCTGCAGTGCCTGAATTTTTAATTCCTAGGTTTGTGACAACGGAGAGATTACAGATGCCTATTTTCTGACTTCTCTGAAAACTCAAGTCATTACAGGTGGTAGTAACTTCCCAGGATTCCCAACACTTATCAAGATTATGAAAATTATTCACACTGCCTTTTATAAAAGCATGTGATTTATTTATTTTTAATTTTTATTAAAATTATTCAGTGATTTATTTATATTTAATTTTTAATAGTGAGAAATCATGAGGTACAGTTGCAGACTTACACATTTTTGTGCTTGGGTTTCAATTATACAAAGATCAAATACCCATCCCTCCACCAGTGCCCATTTCCCACCACCACAGATCCCAGTATCCCTCCCACCCCCCATCTCTCCCATCCCACCCTGCCTCTGTTGCAGGGCATTCCCTTTTGTTTTCTCTCTCTTATTGGGTGTTATGGTTTGCAAAAAAGGCAATGGGTGACAATTATGTTTAGTCTATAGTCTACTTTCAGCGTGCTTCTCCCATCCAGGGAGGATCCTCCCAACACCTTTATTTGGTGTTCCCTTCTCTATCTGAGCTCCCTTTTCCCCTAGTATGTGTGGTTGGCCTCCAAGCCATGGAGTAAAATTCCTGGTACTAATCTCGGCCATTCTTGGGTGTTAGTCTCCTATTTTGTTACTTTATGTTCCACAGATGAATACAATCTTTCTATGTCTATCCCTTTCTTTCTGAGTCATTTCATGTAACATTATACTTTCCATGTAGTATCACTTGTATGTAAATTTCGTGACCTTCTTTCTAACAGCTACATAGTACTCCATTGTGTAAATGTACCAAAGTTTCTTTAACCAGTCATCTGTTCTCGGGCACAGTTTTTTCCAAATTCTGGCTATTGTAAAGGGTGCTGCAATGAACAGACAATTGCAGATGTCACTTCGACTATACTGTTTTGCCTCTCTGAGATATATTCCCACGAGTGGTATTGCTGGATCAAATGGGACCTCAATTTCTAATTTTTTGAGAATCTTCCATATTGTTTTCCAAAAGGGCTGAACCAGTCGGCATTCCCACCAACACTGAAGGAGTGTCCCTTTCTTGCCACATCCGCACCAGCACGGGTTGCTTTTGTTCTTGTGGATATGGGCTAGTCTCTGTGGTGTGAAATGATATCTCATTGTGGCTTTGATCTGCATCTCCATGATGATTAATGATGTGGAGCATGTGTCAGTGATCTAAAGGCACACACACATACACACACATATATGCACATATATGTGTATATGTGTGTAAGACTCAAGTGCCTAGAATAAAGGCAGTAAATGAATAAAAGATTAGAAGTTACTAACAGTCTTCTGTTTGAATGCACAATATTTACCTACATTTTCAATCCAACATAGTGATTAAATTATTGGTTTGCTTTTTTATAGCCTATCAAATGAAGGCTGAAATTACTTTGAAGAATCATCTGTTAGGAACTTACCAGTAATGTTCATTTTTTACAACTTCAATTAAAAATGGGTAAATGCCTTTTTCATTGCTAGAATTTTCTAAAGTTTCAAAACTCAATTCTTAAAGAATTACTGTAATATGTATATATTAATTAACCAAAGCAAAATTTTGAATTACTACTTGTCTCTTTATTCAGTTAAATCTGGAATGATATTTATAGCATATAAACTAAATATTATGCATTTTCAAACTACGTTTTGAGGTCCTATCATACTTAAGGTCCCACATTCTGACATACTCCTCAATCATAACATAGTAAAGTTCATTAACCCTTGATTTTTCACTGAACTTTAAAATGGCTTTGTACTTAAGTGTATTTTTTCTTAAAGGTGCAAAATTGTGTTATATATAAAACATAGAATATGTTAGCAATTCTTCTGTAGTAAAAATATTTGTGTTGCATAAAAGCTAATATAAGAATTGTTTTAATATGGGCATTACTAAAAAAGCTACAAATTGAATTCATTAAGTCCCAGTGATATAACTTCTGGGAATATACCTGGTGGGCCAAAAACACACAGGGGAAATGCCATCTGAACTTCTATGCTCATTGCAGCACTATTCGCAATAGACAGAATTTGGAAACATCCTGGGTACCTGGAAACAGATGACTGGTTAAAGAAACAATGGTACATCTACACAACGGAATACTATGCAGCTGGTAGGAAAAAATGAAGTTATGAAATTTGCTTATAAATGAATGAACATAGAGAATATCATACTGAGTGAAATGATTCAGGAAGGGGACAGACAGAATGATTGGATTCATTTTGGGGACATCTGAAAAATAAAAAAAGACATAATATGAGACATATACCCAAGGACAGTAGAAACAAGGGCCAGGGAGATTAATATTCCCTCAATTGATGGGGAAGAAGGAAATAGGGATAAAAAATGACCATCAAGACATATATAGTTGGAAACGATCACTGTGGATAAGATCCATGTGCTGAAAACTGGTAAAGGAACACCCATGATAACCTCTCAGTACTTGCATTGCAAACCAAAATGCCCCAAAGGGATGAGAGAGAGAAACAGACAGAGACAGAGACAGAGACAGAGACAGAGTGAAAGAAGGAAAGTGTCTGCCACCTAGAAAGACTGGGGGGAGGGTAGCGGGAGGGAAGTTGGGGATATTGATGGTGGCAAATTTATACTGTTGAAGGGTTGGGTGTTGGAACCCTGTATGACTGAAATCTGACCATGATCAACTTTGTAACTTTGTATCTCATGGTAATTCATTTTTTTAAAAAAATAGCAATTATGAAAAAAAGAATTGTTTAAAATGCCCACGTTACATTCCTATCATTTTTATGATGATTATATCTAAATGTGAGAATTCTGCTATAAAAAATTAAAATAGTATTATAGTGACACATGGCATAAAGCAAATTATTTACTATAAGTTTGTGCATATTTCAGTTTATCTTCCCTTCAGTGATTACTTAATTTTTCTTAATTTTTGAAGTGTGTACTTTCCTGCACAATACTATATAGGAGCAGGTAAATGCACATGCTTACTTTACTCCCAATATAAGGGTAAATTATTTAGTTTTTAATCATAAAATGTTAGTGGCAAATTTTGTGTAAAATGTCTTTATTCATAAAGTAACAGTATTATTGTAATCCTAATTATATTTTTGTAACTCTTTAATATTGTTGAGGATTTTCTGGCTATAATAATATATAATGCTCCTCTGTAATTTTCTTTGAATTCTGTAGTTTGAATATGCTTTATGCTCAACTTATAGAATGAGTTGACAAGTATTTCTTATGTTTTACGATTTAATCTATAGAATTAGTGTAATTTAGATTTTGTCACTGTCACTGTCTTCCCGTTCATGGATTTGCTCGAGCGGGCCCTGTAACATCTCCATTGTGAAAAAAAAAAAAAGGAAATTTAGATTTTAGTGTTTAAAAAGTAACACGATGTGGGTCTGGTGCATAATAATATTTTATTTGCTATTACTCAAATCTGAAAAACCTCATTCATCATTGTGTTTTTTACCTGGTTTTAAAAGCAGTCAAATTATATTGTCATTTATTTTCTAGTGGACAACTCAGATCATTCACTAAAATAGATGTTAGCAAAATATTTGCTTAATTCATTTCTCAACTTTTTAAATTCAAATATATCATTAAAAGTCTAAAGTAGTTGGTTTTTTTTCGTTATTAACCTAATTTTATCACTATAGTGACACTCCTGTATAGTATGTAGCACTGCACTGTAGTGCACTGCACTGTCCTCCCTTTGTTCATCGATTTGCTTGAGTGAGCACCAGTAACATCTCCATTGTGAGACTTGTTCTTACTGTTTTTGGCATATCAAATATGTCACAGGTAGCTTGCCTAGCTTTGTCGTGTGGGCAGGATGTGCTCGGTAGCATGGCGGGCTCTCTGAGAGGGACGAAGGAATTGAATCCTGTCAGCCGCGTGCAAGGCAAACACCCTATTCGCTGTGCTATTGCTTTAGCCCTGTATAGTATGTAGCTAATATAATTTAAAGAATAGACAGAAGTAAAATATACTTTACACTATATTATATTTAAGAGATATGATAAGTCATGGAGTGTATTAATGAAAGAATAGTTGGCAACTCTTTGTAGCAACAGAGCTTGCCTAAGAGTAACAAAGTTGAGGTCAAATAGCCGGGATTTGAATCTAGCTCTGCCACTTACCAGGCTGTGATTTACTTATTGTCTCAGCTTTGTGCCCTTAGGTATACAATAATGAATATTTTGCTATAATCTGCATGAGGTATTACAAAAGTTGTTGGAATAATTTAAGAATTCTATTAAATTTTCTCTATTATCATTAGTAGTGCTACTAGAATTATATAGTGTGTATTATAAGTGTATGGAGAATTTGCAGGGGAGCAGTGAGAGGCAGTTAAGTGGTAAGGAATGTAATCAAATTTGAAATCGCCAGAAGCTAGATCTTATAGGGCTTTGTGATTCTTGGTGAGTAATAATGGAAAAATTGAGACTAAAGAATTGAGTGTGATTTGCATTTAAATCTTTCATTGTTCAATTTATTAAAAATTTAAGTTAGTATATTGACTCAAAGAAAGTAAAAGTACATTTTGGAATTCTTGCAGCTTGCAAGGGAGGCAAAAATATAACTTCACTGAATTCAAGTCCAGCCACTTTGCCTAATCTCTGTAGGCTGAAAGGGCCTGAGGCCAGCACTATAATATATTTAAGAAATGGTCCGAGTTCAGGGACCTTAATGATCTACCCACTAGCAAAATCCTTATAAATTGACACATTATAATCCCTTCTGCATCAATCAGCAATGGTCAATCTATTATTTTAGTCACTTCTTTTACAGTGTATAGACAAACTTCTAGCTGTAATTTATTTCTCTCCCTAATATTTCTTCTGTGATTCTGGCTATGATTTTTGCTCCTTCATTATAATGACATTTAAAAATCCCTGCAATATCTAAAATCAATTACTAAGTTAAGAATAAATACTCTTATCCTGAAAGAAAAAAAATAGAATCACATTTCAAAACAGTTTAAATTACACAAAATTAATATGTGCAGTTGCCTTCCAAAAGGGTGTATTGCTATGGAGATCCCACCATAATAATCTATGTAACTATAAATTAGATAACTTCTGTTAGCATGATTTTTAGTATTATCAGCCAAGAGTAACCATGTTAAATATTTTAACACATATAAGTAGAAACATGAAACAAAGACATTGACTCATCAATATGATGACATGGCCTGGGAGGTTTATGGCTCTGTAAAATGCTTACTAGAAACGTGAAGAGAAGCAATTTTGTCTACTAACTGAAAACCTTCAGTATTTGGAACATGGTAAATACATTTTCTGTTATAAAGAACATAATGATTCTGTAAACAAAAACTTAAACCAGGGAAAATTCATGATCTGTAGATTACATATAGAAGAAAATGGGGCACCTTTGAGAAGTAAAGAATAGCAATGGTAACAGTTGGAGCGATAGCACAGCAGGTAGGGTGTTTGCCTTGCATGTAGCCAACCTGGGTTTGATTCCCAGCAACACGTATGGTCCCCTGAGCACTGCCAGGAATGATTCCTGAGTGCATGAGCCAGGAGTAATTCCTGTGCATTACCCAGTGTGACCCGAAAACAAACAAACAAACAAAAGTCTAACATTCCACAAGTTTACACTCTATTTCACAATTTATCCTTCAGAGTTCTGAGCTCCACTACAGGAAATTTTATTTCAGTAATTTCATGGCATATCCAGGAAATCTTTTTAATAAAAATGTAAGGTTACATATGCAAAGTCATGTACAGGACATGTGTATTAAATCTATATATGTAAAGAAATATAATTTTTTTGTCTTTAAAATATATATTTTTATACGGTTAAAAGTCAAAGATACAAATTAAGGGACTTTTCTTATTTTCCAAGATTCTTATATGTACAAGTGAAGATAAACTTCTTATACCAACCCAAGTCCTTTTGCCTATAAAATAAATTAGGAAAGGCACTGAAAAATAAAGTTATATTAGAAGGAAAAGAAAATCAGACACTTGATGAAATTTACCTAGGATTTAAAAAAGATTATTGTATGTTGATACTCATTAAAAATATTGCATAGTAAGATGTTTCTTTGATTTTTATGAAAATTTTCTTTCTGTATTTTTTTTTAATTTTATTGAATCACCGTGAGATAGTTATAAGCTTTCATGTTTGGGTTACAATCACACAATGATCAAACACCCATTCCTCCACCAGTTCACATTCCCCACCACGAATATCCCTGATATACCCCCCCCTTTCCCACTCTCCCCCTGACTCCATGGCAGACATGATTCTCCATAATCTCTACTTTTGAGCATTAGGGTTTGCAATACAGACCCTGAGAGGTTATCATGTTTGTCCCTTTATCTGATTTCTACAATAGAAAGTACACACATCTCCATCCCGACCGATTCCTCCAGCTATCTTTTTCTTAGTGATTCCCTTCTCTATTCCAGCTGCCTTTTCCCCTTTGCTCCCTTTGCTCATGAGGCAAGTTTCAAGCTATGGAGCAATCTATCTGTCCCGTGTATCTACTATCCTTAGGTGTCAGCCTCACGATACATTGTGTTATACTCCAAAAATGACTGAAGTCCTTCTATGTCCGTCTCTTTCTGAATTATTTCATTTAACATGATACTCTCCATGTCTATCCATTTATAAGCAAAGTTCATAACTTCATTTCTCCTGACAGCTGCATAGTATTCCATTATGTAGATATACCAAAGTAAATGCACCGATTAAAAGACACAGAGTGGCAGGATGGATTAAAAAATTGAACCCAACATTCTGCTGTATGCAAGAAACACACCTCAATAGTCAAAGCAAACACAGGCTCAGAGTCAAAGGCTGGAAAATAATCCTACAGGCAAACAGCTCCCATAAAAAAAAACTGGGGTAGCCATCCTAACATCAGACCACATTGATTTCAGAGTGAAGAAAGTCACAAGAGACAGTGAAGGCCATTTCTTATTGATCAAGGGATCTGTACAACAGGAAGAACTTACAACACTAAATGTATATGCACCTAATGAGGGACCAGCAAAGTACTTAAAACAACTACTCATAGACTTGGAGAAAGACATTGATAGCAACATAATACTAGTGGGAGACTTCAACATAATACTAGTAGGAGAACACTTTAACACCTCTTGATAGATCAACCAGACTCAAGCTTAGCAAGGGCATACTTCATATGAGGGAAAAAATGTAAGAAAGGGACTTTATATATATATATATATATATATATATATATATATATAATGCTTTTCTGTATTGTTTTCTACAAAAATAATTTGTTCTTTTTAGTGAATAACCGAGATGCATAGTTACAAAGTTGTTCACAATTGGGTTTCAGTCATACAATGTTCTAAAATGTCCCTTCACCAGTGTACATTTTCTACAACTAATGTCACCAGTTTTCACCTGCATATGGCCCTCAAAATTTTCCTTTAGACACTTTTTTCCTTTTCCTTCTTCTCCTTTTCCTTCATCTCCTTCTCCTTTGTCTCCCTCTCCTTCTTCTCCTTCTCTTCCTTCTTCTTCATCTTCTTCTTCACCTTCTCCTCCTCCTTCTTCCTTTCTCTCTCTCTCATTTGGTTCACAATACATGTACTGAAAGGTTATCATATTTATTCCTTCACCTCCTTTCTGCACTCAGGTCTTGTACAGATATATAAATCATATCTGCTACTCACTATACATATGATACAATCTACAAAAAAAAGTGAGCTGAGTTTTCCAAGAAGGTGGGATGAGGGAATGAATGGTAGAGACATTCCCTCAACTTGAAACCTTGGTAGAGGGGCACTGACACTCTGTAGTTAGGTGTGATATTGGAAAAGTTTCAGAAACTATATTATCAATAACGATGTAAACCATGATGCCTAAATAATTTTAAAGGACACTTTTTATTATCTTTTTATATTAAAATATCCCTTTTCATAAATCCAATACTAAGATTTTAAAAGATTTTAATTTTAAGATTTTAAAATCTCTAATGTTATATTCTTGTTAGAGTCAGAAAAGTAGTACAAATAACTTATAAAAATACTTTATTTCTAGTCTGTAAAATTTCCTTGACATTGCATGCATGCAAAATCATGTTGAACAGAATTTTTCCTTCAAAGCATCCATAAATAACTCCAGATAAAATGTTCTAGGCTGCATCTAAACCATAGACAAAAAGACCTAAAGAAGTAAATAAGCTAAACTTGTATATTAGAAGTATGACAGTGATTGTCTATATTAAATAGCTGATTAAATGTTAAGTGGGTGTGCTCAGTTCCACAGCCTGCATTAGTCTACTGTGGTCTGTGTAACTTCATCATTCACTACAACATACATACACAAATTGTGGAATGTTTTTACAATTATGTTTAAAAACAACATATAACATGCTAATAGTAATGAAATCAGTACAGAAGAAAAAGACATTAATTAGACAGATGACAAATATTTTGTCTGAATTAGTACTCTACATATGTGAGAGGAAAATAAAATAAGCCCCCCTAACAAAAAACATACAATGTCAGGCTGGGTAAAATAATTTCAGCTTAGTTTAGGCAATGAAAGCTATAAACGTGAGTCTAAGCAGGGAACATCTTTCTAGAGTACAAAAGAAGATTACCATGTCTGTAATGTTATGCATTAAATGTGCTTGTTCACTGTCTATCACCCTATGGACAAATATATATGAACATCCCAGCCTTGACTCTTAATGTATTTTTAAAATTTTTATTCTTTTATTGGTGGTGGGGGGGTGCACAACTGGAAATGCTCAGGGCCTCCTCCTAGCTCTGCTCAGGGATAATTCCTGGCTGTGCTCAGGAGACCAACCATACAACCATATGGAATTCCAGAGATCATGCCCAAGTTGACTGCTTGCAGAGCAAGTGCCCTACATGCTGTTGCTATTGCTATTGCTCCAGTCTCTGTGTAATTTTTGGTATACCCATATTGCTATTTTTAATTTACCTAACTTAAGCAATGACACATATCTCAGGAGACAGGGGAAGAAGTCCGGCAATTTATTTAATAAATAAATTGTACTTTTATTTAGAGCTCCTGACGCTAACTTGCCACATGGACAAGTCACAGCATCTGACTCATTCTTTGTGACTGAGCATAGATCAAAGGTAACAATAACTTTGACTTAACTGTGGCTAATCAACATACACATGCATATGCTATGTATTCATTTTTGTGCATTAATACAGAGGAAATATATAAGGAATATACTAAATTTTATACCCATAAATGTTCACAAATATAAAAAAATGTTACAAATATATGAAAGCATATAATGGGACCCACTATAACAATGTCTATAATTTGCATATAAAATCAGAAGCATATTCGAATGCATATTATGTCAAATGATTATACATATGATGATATTAGCTTTTCAATTAAAAGACTATATGTCAATAAGTTTGGCAATATCTTAGAAATATTCAAAATTAAATTGTGATTCTCCTAATGCAAAAAGCTTCTTAAAGTATCTAGTACCAAAAAGAAGTGCCAAAAAGGAGAAATGGCTAAGGACAAAAATTGGAAAATACAAATATTGATTTAATATATTTTGTTTTTTGTTTTGAGGTGCTAAACCTAGTGTCAAACAGAGTTTATTCTTTGCTCTGGTGTGGGTCAAGGGACCTTCTGTGTTGCCAGGGATTGCCAGCTGCAAGGCAATCTTCTATATGTTGTATTTCATCCCTTTTCTATGTCTTTATTTTAAGAACTAGTATCTTTCATCTTTCAACTAGCATGAGATAATTTATTTAAGGATTTATGATTTCTCCACACTATTCATTATCTCTTTAATCATATTAAGTTGAAAACATATAAACAAGATGCTCATTTTCCAACCAGAAGGATGAAATTGAGGTATGATCTCTTTCAAGGCCCATAGAGATTGCTTTATCAAATTGACAATGATCTCATTTACTTTTCAAACACCGATGTTTCTTTGTTCTCTATTTACTCCTTTGCAAACCTGTAAACATTAATTGGACTAATATTTATTAAATCCTCTATAGATTCATCATGCGGAACATTAGTATAGTCATTCATTAAGCACTTTCAATGTTATTGATAACACAAGTACTTATGGACAATCTATTCCAGAATTAAAGGGTAAGTCAAAAATGTATTTGATGGTGGGTGCAGGGAGATAGTACAGGGGGAGGGCACTTGACTTGAATGATGCTGATGTGGTTTTGACTCTCGCATCCAGTATGGTCTTCAAGAACCACCAGGAGTAATTCCTGACTGTAGAACCAGGATAACCCATGAGCATCAATGAATTTGGTTCAAAACCTCCCTCCTCCCCCCAACTGGAGTTTTCATCACCTGTTCGTTTCACCAGTGTTGTTGTCTCATGCTGGTTGTTTCATGTTGTCTCATGTTGTCTCATGCTGGAGTGATAGCACAGTGAGTAGGGCATTTGCCTTGCACACCGCCCACACAGATCGATTCCTCCACCCCTCAGAGAGCCCAGCAAGCTACTGATAGTATCTCGCCCACGTGGCAAAGTCTGGCAAGCTCCCCGCGATGTATTAGATATGCCAAACACAGTAACAAGTCTCACAATGAAGACGTTACTGAGTGCATCGAGCAAATCGATGAACAACAGGAGGACAGTTCTACAGTTGTCTCACGATCATGATCACGATCATCCTGTTGCTCGTCCATTGCCTCGAGCAGGCACCAGTAACGTCTCCTTTCTCCTAGCCTTGAGATTCTAAAAAGTGCCATATTCAAGGCTCTTTCAGAGTTAGGAGAATGAGACCCATAATTGTTACTGGCATTTGGCATATTGGGTACGCCACGGGAAGTTTGCCAGACTCTGCTGTGTGGGCAGGTAACATTCGGTAGCCTGCCAAGTTGTCCAAAGAATGAATGAGATAATAAGATGTCACACAGCCACAAATGCGGCCACGCTGCCAGGAGCTGGGTTTTATAGTCACTGGGTCTATAGCAATATATATATATATATATATATATATATCACTACCATATTTTACTAATTTGAAAACATGAACATGTTAATATGTGAAAACTTCCAAGTTAATGTTATAATTTAAACATTAACTTTATGCCAAGGAACTATGGAGAAAAACTTGGGGGATTTTTGACCAAAATAATTCTAGATTTGGGAATTAATAATGAAAAACCTAAATAGGTTAACTTAAATTTTCAGAGAAAGATATGTGATTAATTTAACCGAAACTTACCAGAATTTTTATTCTCAGCTGTGTTATCCTCATTTTGTTCTAGAGTCATCTGCTTCTCAATATCTCTCAATATTTCTTTATATTCTTGTGTCACTTTTATTGAACAGTTCATTATATAAGACTATTCAAGATAAATCAGAGTAGAGAAAAACATTTGCCTGGAAGATTTACACACTTGATTATTCTCTACACTTAACTGACCTTATCTTTAAGGAATTATAAATAGATAGCCATGTTCCCTCCTGATGATGCCTTCATTTTTAACAACTCTAATTGACATTACTTGTCTTTATAATTTAACTTTTAAGAATGTTTAATGTCTTAGAATACTTCTTTAAAGTTGATAATACCAATTTATATAATTTATGAATAATACAAATTTAATAGCTTTCCCATGGAAGACGTCTCTTGGCCAAGATATATTTACACAACCCTCTCAGTGGTTTGCTCACAGAAAACTCGGGTGGTTCTTTATTGCAGTTATACACTGATTTGCCTGCTTTTAATGGTTATCTTAATTTATTTTACAAGATCTATGAAATCAGGACAGTGACCTTTGAAAGAGAGGCAGCATATTGAAATGATAAAACACATGGATTCCAAAAATCCCTGAAGCCCTCATGTATAGCTATATGATATGAGAAATTCAAAAGATTTTTTCTACCAAAATGTTCTCATTTAGGTGATATAAGTAGACTTTGGTAATGGACTTAAGTCACAATTTTTTTCACATAGGATGAAAATTTAAAAAGAGGCTAACCCATATTTAGCATGATATTAGTATGAAAAATTACCATTTAATTATTACATACTCAAGAAAAAGTGGGGTATGTAAAGTGTAACAGATACACTTTAAAATCTCAATGACTATTTATTTGTAGAATGACTAAATGGTCAGTAATCTAAAATAAAGTGAAGGGACCACAGATATTATGATGCTAAGTGATTTTAAATTACTTTAAGCAACATTTTATCCTCAATTGTGTGTGATGTGTAAAACTGCAAATTATATAGAATAATTGATATTTCACTTGATGTTCAGAATTTGTAAAATCCAATCTACTCTTTCATTGATTTTGACATTAATTGGTTCCTCAGCAATCCTAACCACTCTACAGACAAATAAAAAGGAAACTATCCCATTTAAATGTTAACACTATAGAAAATCATTTTAACCTCAACAAAAAGGATAAAAAATACTAACAGAAACATAGAGAGTGAGCACAAGACAGAGAGAATGAGAGAGATGGATAGGGAGAATGAGAGGGAGAGAAAGAGGCTAAAACTGGCACATTATGACATCAATTGTAGGTATGCAAGTCCAAGTGTACATGTAAAAGCAGGATTACAGTTAAAAATACAGGTATTCCATGCAGATTGTATTAGTAACATTGACCTTTATTTAAAAATTCATTCAGGAGTACCAGTCTGATCTGATAAAATCCACAGCCACAGGTCTACATATACAACTTTTAGGTATAAAGACAAAAGAAAAATAGCCTTAAAACAAAACAAAGTCAAAGCATAACATTCATTTTTTCTTCCTAAAAGATCACATTTAAAAATCCTCTATTATTATATTAAAGTAAGAATTTTTGTTTCTTCAACTACTACCCTTATTGTTTCAGATTTTGAACTATTGTTTAAAAATATTTGAGCAATTTTTATGACACAGCTAGTTTAAGCATCTGATCTTCATTTATGAAGTAAAAGACGAAAATATCTTCCCTCATAGAACTTCATTTAACAACACTCCAAATAAGATAAAATAAACAGTTCTGGGGATCAGCAAAGTAACTGACAAATACAAACAAAACCATCTGAAAAATATTTGAATCTGATTGATAGAAATGGGTACTATTTTAGTATTAATATTTGCTTTTTGACTAGTTCATTGTAATATTAACAACAAACTTATTGTGCAAAACTAGGTCATTCTTCCGTACCTTTTATTTCTCCTCTTTGAAACATAAATTAATTCATTTAAATACATAGTTTGCACAAATTTATAAATGTATGCAGACCTAAAAAAACAGTAAAGAAGTAATGTTTTGTATATCCTCTAGGTTTGGTCAGCTAATTCTACACATCGTAGTACCATTATTTAAGTCTCTGCTATATCAGTGCTAAGTTAAGTTCCTGAGTTATAAAACTAATAGATTCCATCACAGCAAACTTCAAGGGTATTGTTAGATCCAGTGATCCACCTTTTCACTCTAAAACATCAAACATCTATTAAAATATAACTGAATCGTATTTGACTTGCAATCTGGCATATTTTTTGAACAGAATTGTGTTGAAATGACAATGAAATAATAAGTATCTGTTCAAAAATGGGGGGGTGTAGCTATCCTATAGTATATTCATTTTTCAGAGATTACTATGTTATAAAATTTTTCATTTAGATGAGTTATGAAATGACTAACTTTTCTTCTGGATATATTGGCCTTGGCTAGCTACATTCAGCACTCACTCAGGTAATTACCTCTAAAAATTTCTATGTCAGAATAGATATGTAGATAGCAGATATTGATTAGAACTGTAAGAAAATGAGAAGTAGCTTTTTTGTTATTTCTGGTTCTGCTTATGCTAAAATAAAAATAATAAGTTTGTTTTCCATCTAAAGTATTTAATACTCTGAAACGCATAAGTATTCTTTCAAGGCTTACACTTATAATTATTTTATCATCAAGGTTTGGTCAGCTAACTTTAATGTTTATTTTCCATATTAGAATAGGTAATCTACAAATGTCAGTTCCTCAGACACACATCAACATTTTACTTTTATTTTTGGTGTGGGTATGGGGCTATGTGAAGTGCTCAGGGCTCACTCCTGGTTATGCACTCAAGGATCACTCCTGGCAGGCTTGGTGGAGCACATGGGGTGTTAGATGACCAAACCCAGGTCAGCTGCATACACGACAAGCACCTTACCTGCTATGCTACCACTCTGGCCCCAAATTACATTGTTATTAGTTAAAAGAAAAATTAATGGTATCTATACTATGAACATAATCCACTGTGTAAGCAAAAAATCTTAAATATCTCTTTTTTTCTTAGAGTAATCAAAAGGCTAAGAACAAGAAAATTCATATGTTTAAAACATTGAAACACTAAAAAATAATGACACAAGTAAAATAAAGGAAACTTTCAGAGCATTTCTTAAAATACTTATAAAGTTCCTCTGCCGAAAAGTAATGTGTGTTAAAACAATGTAAAGAAAGAACTAATATCATCAGAATGAATTTATCTATGGATAATTAAATAATATATCCAATTTAAACAAACTTTATCATTCAAATAATGAAGAAACCAAATTGATTATATATTATACATTATAAGGGATATTAGAAGATAAAGTAATTTTATATGCAGTGCCACAGATTTTATTTATTTTTCTTTTACTAAATTCTAATTATTTAATGTGTTACTCTGTAAAATTTTCAGAAAATATCTATCTGATATTCTGTTCGTTCCAATGATCATTCTCTAAAATACTGTGCTAAAGTGAATTGATGACAGACTGACAACAAGATCCCTAGTCAAGAAGATACATTGGAGTATATGTGGTAATGGGAAGGTGAAACTATATTTAGACTAAATATCTGTATTCTTTAACAAAATTATCTACTTTGTTTTTAGTAAACCCTTAAAATGGTGATGATTATTGGATATGGTGGAAAAAAAAAGACAATCATTGAGGCTCGTGAATATAGCTGTATACCCTGTAATTGAATTAATTTTTTTTGTGATGTAGGATGGAGTCTATAGAAATTCAAAACCTTGGTCATTTTTTATAAAATTTTGGTCAATTACAACTGGAAATGCGATGGGTTTACTGTAGAATTATTTTTCCTTCTTAGATGCCTGTAGTCTGAAATGGCCTATCCTGAGGAATACCATTGAACTACTCTGTCAACTGGACATATAAAAATATTACATTTTAAAAAGTAAACTGTTTTATTTCCTTGATATCTACGTTTTATCAATGTTAATTTAATATTAGTATATTTTCTCTCCCAAACTGTAAGCTGACTTTACTATGCAATTACAATGATTGATGTTCACTATATCTGGACTTTAAGTTTTTCATTGTTTCCATATTTAATTTAAAACATTTTCAACACTGCTGGCAATGTTCAAGTGCTACTTCTGGATTTTTGCTCAAAAATCCTTCCTAACAGTGCTCAGGGGACCATATGTGATGCTGGGGATTTAGCCCCTGTTGGCCACATGCAAGTACTATACACTCTGTACTATGACTCCAACCCATTTAATAAATTTTAAAATTGAATATTTTATGTAGCCTACCACGATACATTGCTTCAATGTATTAGCAAGCATATTCCTTATATAAAACTGGTGGTTTTATACATAGTCTGCTTTTTTAAAGTATGTCTGACCTGTAGAAGTGAATGCATTCTGTTAAAGTAAAATAACAGGACAATTTAACTCATATATTTATATCTTTAAGTTTGTTGATATACCCATATCACCAATTGATAATATTTTATGTGTAAATTCCTTTTGTTTATGAACTACATTCAGAACATTTATATTAGTATGTAGACTAATTCCAATTTGCAAAGATTATCAAATCATTGGTATGCTTTAATAATCTATATTATTTCAAAAATACAAATCTAGGAACTCTAATTTACATGACCTCTTTATTTTTTATCAAAACCCCATTTTAAAATGTTTTTTTACCTACTTGCATATTTGTATCTACTCATCACACATTCTATTGCCCTGTTTCATTCTAAAAGTAAGGTACAGCATTCCAAACGATATGATTCCTACCTTGAAATAATTCTAGCAAACAACTAGAAGTTATGTTTTCTATAATGCCAAGAATCTAATCATTTGTTGCGGAAATCCTTAAGTCACGTAGATGCTTTATCAACGTCATACTAAGCATATTTAATAAATTGTTAACTTACTAAATCCTTAACAGAATTGCCTTGGCATTATTTAGGCATGGTTAACAATAATTATAAGAATAGCAATAAACACCTCAAATAATATATGCATGTCAGTTCAGATGCCAATATTGAGGAAAGTTATTCCAGTTATCTAGTGCAGACCAAATCTTGATATGCTTTTAATTGGTTTACTAAAAATGCTGTGTCTACACTTTTATGCATCAGCTTATTTTTTTTTAAAAGAGATCAGAAAAGTACCGTGTCTTCAATTAGCCAATAGAATTAAATTATAATTTCTTTGAGTTCAAAATAGACCAATTTATTATACTAGGCAATTCACTGATGACAATGACTTCTTACGACTGTGCATATCCATTTAATTAGGTTATTGCTTAAATATAATAATTAGCCAGTCATCCTTCGGAAAATTTATAGACTACTTTATAAAGTTACATAAAACTGTGAAAAAGTTGCATGCTTTAAAAACTCAGTATTTCCATCAAGCCTGTGGTCTAGAAAGAGTATGAAGACAATAGCAAATGAATGTTTTAAACATAGTTTCTTGTAATTTACAGTATTTTCTCTTCTCTAGCTGTCGTCCCTTCAAAGCTGGTCAATTGTTTTTCCAGGTTTGTGTTTTCCTCACAACCAGCACAAGGCTTTATATGAAGTTCCTGTAATATAATACAAAAATCACAGTTAGAAGAGTAATAATTGATATAAACTTAAACATATGCATGTATGCATTCATATTAATGTAAAAATTAAAATCCAAAAATAATATAAATGCAATTTATATAAATATAAATATATATCAAAACATATTTTATAGAAACTAATTACTACCCAAGTAAATAACACTAATGCTTCTGGTTCATCAAAAGTATATAAAATATGTTTATCTTTCATTTGGAATATATTTCAAAAACTTCTTTTAGGGAACTGACCAAAGAATTCTACTCTGATCATTCTATTCCAGCAAGTCATGGGTTATGAATGACATAAGCTCTAAGAATTGCTATAATTTAATTATTTTAATTTCTTTTAGGGCCGCACCTGGCAATGTTCAGGTGCAGCCTGGTTCTGTACTCAGGATTTACTCCTGGCAGTGCTCAGGTGACCATGTGACATGTAGAGGATTGTCCCTGGGTGAGCTGTGTGCAAGGAAAGTGCCCTACCTCCTTTAATGTCTCTTCTGCTCCATAATCTAATATTTCTGACTGATACAAAGTACCCCAAAAAATGGCAAGTAAACTACAAGTTTTCTTTCATTTGGTTTTGAAAGTCAGTAAGTAATTTTTCTACAATCTCTAACCCACCAAAATGTTTTTATATTACCATAAGGAATATATGCACTGTAGTTTTCCATTCTTTTACATTGCAGAGATTATTTAGAATCACTCCTCCTTACTCTTGTTTTTCCTCATGACCTCAGATAACAAAATCAAAAGCTTAGTTGCATGCATGATGGTTATGAAAAGGGCCAGAGCCACTAGGTAAATAAAGTCAGTTTGCTTTAGCAAAACAAAGTCAGCCTGAATAATAGAGAAATATCACTGAATACAATTGATTGCAGAAGTACTTTCTGATATAATAACAACCAATAGTCAGAGAAAAGCATAAATACCTGCATCTGCGTGGTAATATTATTTTGCAGAGTATCATTCCTTGGGATAGAGTCTTGAACAGTCATTGAACAGCCCTCCTGTAAATGCAGTGTTTTCATAACAGTCAATAAACTGAAATTCAACAAAAATTCCTCCACTTTGATACAAGGACACCTCAAACGTTTAGGGTCATATTGAGGACCTTATCAGTGCTAACAAAATCAGCTTCAACCAAACTCAATTTGAATACACAGCACTTTCTTTTTACATCTAAAATGATGTCAAAAGGCCATAGTGTAATGTATGCATATTTAAAAGCTTTACATTTATTAATGATCGCTGTATCTGCTTGTGATAGCACAGCAGTAGGGTGTTTGCCTTGTGTGCAGCCAGCCTGGCTGAGCCAGGTTCGATTCTTCCACCCCTCTCAGAGAGACTGGCAAGCTACCGAGAGTATTCAATATGCCAAACACAGTAACAAGAAGTCTGACAATAGACACGTTACTGGGCCCACTCGAGCAAATCAATGAACAATGGGAGGACAGTGTTTTATCTGCTTGAAGTGATTCAACAAAATGAAGATCAATCTGTTATAAAATATGCTAAATATATTAATATATTAAACATATTAAATATAATAAAATAATACATTGACTACTAAATTAAATTACTAAATATATTAAATATATTAAAGAAATGCTAATCTATATTTTACTAAATAGAAATCATGTTACATATCATTGATAGACTCTTTGCAATGTTTCCCCCTTGAGTGTGCCTTTCATTTTTATCAAGGTTCAGATACTGAGTGTTTTTCTTTCCATCTTTAGCACTATCTCCTCTCCTTTCTTAACTTCTTTTATTCACGTTTTCCCCCTCACAGTCAGAAATTACTCCTGGCAGTGCACAGGGATTTGTGTGTGATGCCTGCAATGGAGCAGGTGTTGGCTGCATACAAGGAAAGCACCCAACTCACTGTAATATCCCTTCCTCCTGCCACATTCTTTCTTTCTTTTATTGCCTACCTATCACCTTTTGTTGTAGACTCATTCTTTCTTCCTCCTTTCTTTTCCTTACCTTTGTTTTAGATATAATTCATTCAAACTTGGTGTTCCCTTCTCTTTCTGAGCTTCCTTTCCCCCCAGCATGTGAGGCTGGCTTCCAAGCTGTGGAGCAATCCTCCTGGTATTCATCTCTATTATTCTTGGGTGTAAGTCTCCCATTCACTTACCTCATATTTCACATATGAATGCAATCTTTTTATGTCTGTCTCTCTCTTTCTGACTCATTTCACTTAACATGATACTCTGCATCTTGATCCACTTATATGCAAATTTCATGACTTCATTCTTTCTAACAGCTACATAGTATTCCATTGTGTAGAAGCTCTGCCTTTTTTAAAAAATTTTTTATCATTTTTTATAGCTTGGGCTTCTTTTATTATTTATTTATTTATTTTTTATTAGTGAAACACCATGAGGTACAGTTTTAGACTTACAAACTTTCATGCTTGGGTTTCAGTTATACAATGTTCGAGTACCCATCCCTTTACCAGTGCGCATTCTCTACCACCAATGATCCTAGTAGCCCTCCCCCCCCACCCCCTATCCCCCCACCCCACTCCGCTTCTGTGGCAGGGGATGACTTTTTAATACCAACATATTTATTTTATAAGAGCTTCCAAATGATATGGAAATATATATTACTCTTGTCTCCTTAATATACAATTTTTAAAATGGATTTATTTCAATGATTTCATGAACATGCACAAAAGTATTTTCTATATTATCTATGAAATAAATTGTTTTTTTTTAGGGTTTTTCATTACTTTGTTTTGGTTTCTTTGGACAACATCCAGTGGTGCTCAGGAATTACATCTGGCTATGCTCAGAGATCACTCCTGGTGAAACTCAGGGAACTTTATGTGGTATCTGGGATCAAACACAAGTTACACATAATACAGAAGGTAACTAGCATACTGTATCATATCTCCAGTCCCACTTGTTTACATTTCTATTCTATTGACTTAAATTACATTTGGAATCTAAAATTTCTCTGAAATATATATATATATATATATATATATATGTTTTTTTATAATAGAGCTGAACTTTTTTATATTCATGGTTGCATTCAGTCTTTGGTACATGAATTAAAATAATGGTGTGGTATCAAGCTAAAAATGCATAATCAGGTTGATATAGAAATCATAGATTACAATACAAAATATAGTTTACAATATTTCCCCCAAAAATGGAATGAACTGACCTTATAAATTAGAGAGGGGAGAACATTCTTGTGAGCATAAAATATTTGTATACATTTATTTATTTTTGTTTCGTATCATTTGGGCCTTCACTTGGTGATTTTGAGGGTCTGATTCAGCCTCAGTGCTCAGGGGTCACTCCCTGCTGTCCTCAGAGGACTATGAGGTGCCAGGTTTCAACTGAGACA
Organism: Sorex fumeus; assembly: GCF_029834395.1. NCBI lineage: Eukaryota > Metazoa > Chordata > Mammalia > Eulipotyphla > Soricidae > Sorex > Sorex fumeus. The sequence continues at coordinate 30,421,855 of NW_026606064.1, forward strand.
AGCTTTCTGACATGCAAATCATGTCTCTGGCCCATTGAATCATTGTCCTGACCCTAAATTATCAGGTCATTATTATCTTTTTTAAAGGCATTTTTTCTAATGTATTCTTCTCAGAGATAATTTAACAATCTCTTACAGTTTTGGTCATGAATGATTTGTTTACATGATTATATAAAAAATCTTACTGAAAAGTAATAACTGTTGGTCGATCAAAATTCAGTCAAAAATGGGTTTTCATTTCCAAACATCCCTTCACCAAATCAAATACACAGTGAGATTTGAAACGTTCTACTTCATAGTGCATGAAAAGTCTCTCAGTGAATATATTATAGTCAATATGTTATAGTCCTTTCTTAAATCAATTTGGACTCTACAGACTTTATGTGGGTACAGAGAACTTCAGTAAGAGTCATTTTCATGAAGTAGGATGCTCCTATGATTTGCAGTGTAGTATGTTATTACACTAATGCAAACATGGTTAACTGAGACAAGTCTTTGAACAGCTAGACAATGAAAACTTAACAATCCCAATATTAAAGAAAATACTATGTAGCTAGATGACAACAACATGGAACCTTTTGATACTTTCATCTTATAATAAACCTCCCATTTTCTCCCCATGCTTTAAAAGCATTGCTTTGTGAACAGGCTAATACTTTTTATTTTTAAGTTTCCTAGAGAGGCTACAGGTATAAGGAGACTGGAACGATGATATACTGATATTGTGCATCATATCAATTTTACAGGAATTCAATCAAAGAGATAACTAAGGGAAATTTTAATTGTGGGATTCTCTCACTCTTATCGAAAATAACACTGATTGCCACAAATCTCAATAAATCATCTATTATAGAAAGCTAGTAGAGTTTAATTTAGCTCCAACATTGTACTAAAAGCTAATTTTGCCTGGCATTCAAAAGTTGTTAGAATATAAGGCCCAAAGAGAGAGAGAGAGAGAGAGAGAGAGAGAGACAGAGACAGAGAGACAGAGACAGAGACAGACAGAGAGAGACAGAGTCAGAGAGAGAAAGAGAGACAGAGAGATGAAAAGTGCATGCCATCGTGGCGGGACGTGGGCCAGGGTGGTGGGGCAGGAAGGAAACTGGGACCATTGGTGGTAGGAAAAGTACACTGGTGAAGGCATGGGTGTTAGAACATTATATGACTGAAATACAATCATGACCGACTTTATAAATGTGTATATCACTGTGATTCAGTTAAAATAATAAATAGAAAAAATAAAATAAAGAAATAAAAGTAGTTCGGAGTAAAATAGGCTTTCTTTATTTAGTATCACAATGAAAAATTTCTTTTTATTCTCTCTCTTTTATTGGCTATAAAATGTGTCTAATTCTTTTTGTTGCTGTGGTTCTGGGCCACACCCAGATTTGCTCAGGACTTACTCTTGGTTCTGTGCTCAGCATTATTCCTGGCAGTACTCAAGAGACTATCTGTGGTGCAGGGAATTGAACACAGGTCACTTGCATGCAAAACAAACCACCCTACCCCCCTACTATCACTCTACACTACACTATCATTCCAGTCCCTAAATGTATCCAGTTATACAGAAATAATTGTGAGTTAAATACATCAATGTATATAAAAAAATACTTAGCGTGACTCACATATATCAAAAGTCTTTCTCCCTTCTCCCTTGTAACAGGCATTAATAATGGCAAAAAATTACTACCATTATTAATGACTAAAAATCTGCATTTATGGTGAATTGGCATTAATATTACAGATCTCAAGTGCCTGTAATTTATTATTTTTCTTTATTATTATTTTAATGTGTGTCTGGCATATCGAATACATCACGGGGAGCTTGCCAGGCTCTGCCGTACGGGCGGCTTGCCAGACACAGTAACAACAAAGTCTCCAATGGAGAAGTTACTGGGCCCGCTCGAGCAAATCGATGATCAATGGGAGGGCCTTTACTTTACTTTATTTTAATGAATCATTGTGAGATACACTTACAGACTTACAGACCTTTATGATTGTGTTTCAGTCAAACAATGTTTAAGTACCCATCCCTTCACCACTGCCCATTCCCCACCCCCAGTGTTTCCAGTATCCCTACCTCCACCCCCACCTCTTCCCACCTCCTGCCTCTGTGGCAGGAACAATCCCTCTTACTCTCTCTGTTCTTTTGGGTGTTACAGTTTGCAACAGAGGTAACAAGTAGCCATCATGTTTGGTCTATAGTCTACTTTCAATATGCATCTACTATCCCCAGTGATCCCTCCAAACCATCATTTATATAATGTTCCTCTCTCCATCTCAGCTATCTTTTCCACTAACACACGAGATCGGCTATCAAGATGTGGCACAGTTCTCCTGACCCTTATATTAACTGGTCTTTGGTGTTAGTCTCCTATTATGTTACTTTATATTCCACAAATTAGTACAATCCTTTTATGTCTGTCCCTGTCTTTCTGACTCATTTCACTTAATATGCTACTCTCCATGTTGATCCACTTGAATGTAAATTTCATGACTTCATTTTTTCTAACAGCTGTAGAATATTCCATTGTATAGATATACCAAAGTTTCTTTAACCAGTCATCTGTTCTTGGGCATTCGGGTTTCTTCCAGATTCTAGCTATTATAAATGGTGCTGCAATAAACATACAAGTGCATGTGTCCTTTCTACTGTACTTTCTTGGATCTCTGGGGTATATTCCCAGGAGTGGTATTGCTGGGCCAAATGAGCGCTGAATTTATAGTTTTTTGAGAAACTTCCATATTGTTTTCCTAAAAGGCTGGACCAGTCAGCTTTCCCACCAGCAGTGAAGGAGAGTCCCTTTCTCCGCACATCCACGACAACGGTCATGGTCACGGTCCTCCCGTTGTTCATCGATTTGCTCAAGCGGTCCCAGTAACATTGTGAGACTTGTTGCTGTGTTTGGTATTGAATATGTCACGGGTAGCTTGCCAGGCTTTGCCAGGCAGGCGAGATACTCTCAGTAGCTTGCTGGGCTCTCCAAGAGGGGAGGAAGAATTGAACTCAGGTCAGACATGTTGGCTGCATGTAAGGCAAACACCCTACCTGCTGTGCTATCTCTCCAGCCCTTCCACGCCAACACTGGTTGTTTTTGTTCTTTTGAATATGTGCCAGTCTTTGTGGGTGAGATGATATCTCATAGTTGTTTTGATCTGCATCTTCCTGATGATTAGTGATGAAGAGCATTTTTTATGTGTTTTTTGGCCATTTGGATTTCTTCTTTTAGAAAGTTTTCGTTCATTTCATTGCCACATTTTCTGATTGGATTGGTTGTTTTCTTCTTGTAGAGTTCAACCAGTGCCGTGTATATCCTTCATAGTAACCTCTTATAGGAGGGGTATTGGGTTAATATCCTTTCCCATTTTGCACACTGTCTTTGTATTCCGGTCACTGTTTTTTTTTTTGAGGTACAAAAACTTCTTAGCTTAAGGAAGTCCCATTTGTTTATTTCTGTTTCCACTTGTTTGGTCAATGGCACTTCATCCTTAAAGATACCTTTGGCTTCAATGTCGTGGAGGGTTTTGCCCACCTTGTCTTCAATGTACCTTATGGATTTTGGTCTGATTTTTAGGTCTTTAATTCATTTTTATCTGATTTTTGTGGATGGTGTTAGGTAGAGGTCTAAATCCAATTTTTTTTGCATGTAGCTGTCCAGTTTTGCCAGCACCATTTGTTAAAGAAACTTTCCTTGCTCCACTTTGCATTTCTTGCTCCCTTATCAAAGATTACATGCTTATATATTTTAGGGTATGTATAAGGATTTTCAACCCTAATCCACTGGTTTGCTGGTCTGTTTTTGTTCCAATACCATGCCGTTTTAATTATTACTGCTTTGTGGTACAGTTTGAAGTTGGGGAAGGTGATAGCCCCTCCCCCACCTTCTTTTTCACGAGAATTGATTTAGCTATTTGTGGATGCTTGTTGTTCCATATGAATTTCAGGAGTGTTTGATCAATTTCTTTGAAGAATGTCATTGGTATCCTTATAGGGATCACAATGAATCTGTATAATGCTTTGGGGAGTATTGGCATTTTTACAATGGAGCGATAGCACAGCGGTAGGGCGTTTGCCTTGCACGCGGCCAACATGGCCGACCCGAGTTCGATTCCTCCGCCCCTCTCGGAGAGCCCGGCAAGCTACCGAGCGTATTCAATATGCCAGACACAGTAACAACAAAGTCTCCAATGGAGACGTTACTGGGTCCGCTCGAGCAAATCGATGATCAACGGGAGGGCCTTTACCTTTACCTTTACCTTATTCTCTCAATACGTGAGCAGGGGATATCTTTTCATTTCCTCATGTCCTCTTTTATTTTTTGAAGTAGTGTTTTGTAGTTTTCTTTGTACAGGTCCTTTATCTCCTTTGTTAAGCTGATTCAGAGGTACTTGATTTTCTGAGGCATGATTATGAACAAGATTGCCTTTTCATATCACTTTCTTCTCTCTAGTTATTTGTGTATAGGAAAGCTGTGGACTTTTGGGTATTGTTTTTATAGCCTGTGAATTTACTATACATATTTACTGTTTTTCTAGGAGTTTCTTGGTAGAGGCTTTAGGGTTCTTTAAATACAGTATCAGGTCTCTGCAAATAGAGTTTTATTATTTCCTTTCCTATTTGGATGCCCTTAATGTCTTTTTCTGGCCTAAGTACTATGGCGAGTACTTCCAGTAATATATTGAATAGTAGTGAAGTACCTGCAATTTAAAGGGTTATGTGATTCATACAGATAAAGGAGGGATGAGAAAAGGAAGATACAATAGAAGAAAAATAAACAGAATACAAATCTGGCTTTAGAACAAAAGCGTTTTGTTTTAACATTTTCTCAGCTCTAATGATAAAATTATAAAATTTCAAAAATTATTTTGATAATCAAAATAATACAAAATAGTTTATATATTAAAATATGAGCCAAATTGAGTGCCGAGAATTGCTTTATACTTAAACACCATTCTTTTATACAGTTTCTATTCTCAACCAGTTATTCTTTTCGAGTTGAAATGAAACTTAAAAAAATTATGATAGAGAAATTATACCTACAATCTCATTTCAAATACTGGAACTTTCATTCTAGTTTTAAACACAAATAATGATACTGAATATATTAGTAAATAAATTAATAACAGATAATATTAAAGGAACTATCACAGAACAATATGTCCTGAAGCAACTGCTTTTTTTCTGAGGACATTTTTAATAACGGTGAGAACACAAACATTATCATCAATCAGATAATGTAATTAACTTCTACTTCTAATACAATTATCATTTATACAAGGAAGATCTATGTAAGTTTTTGACCCATAAATCACCTGAAATTAGGAACAGTAATATATCTCTTAGATATTCTCCAGGTACTAAACACATAATATCACTATTTGTATGGAATATTTTACTTGCGTAAGAAATATTTGTTAATTTTTCCTGGTACTAAGAAAAAATATTCCTCTTTCATTACATTGTTTTTGGCTTTATAGATCTTCATTATTAAGTGTGTTGTAAAAGTAAAATATGTACAATGAGATAAATCAATAAATAATTTATAGCCCAATTTTATATTCACCATGGACTAGAAAAGTTTTTGTCCACAACATGCACTAAAATGCTGAAGCTGACAGGAGGAAACAAAGGACAAAGGGAGTGTGTGAATTTCATTTTAATTTATTTTTTCATAAGATACCTTAGGCTAATCTCAGTGGATTTATATTAAAACAATTTATAAGATCACGTTCTTTTGTAAAAAAAATTCTAAGATTCAGAAATATGATTCATGGCTCGAGCAATAGCACAGCAGTTAGGGCGTTTGTCTTCCACGTGGCTGACCCGGGTTCGATTCACAGCATGCCACATGGTCCCCTGAGCACCGCAAGGAGTAATTCCTGAGTGCATGAGACAGGAGTAACCCCTATGCATTGCTGGGTGTGACCCAAAAAGCAAAAAAAAGGAAAGAAAAAGAAATATGATTCATACAATATGGTCCTTATTAATGGGTATCCTTATGTGGTCATTAACACAAAGGAAAAGTTTATTTAGACTTGTGGTAGGTGGGGAAGCGCACCACTGATAAGGGTGCTAAGGTCAGCTATGATTAGAACTACTAAGAGTGGTTCTTACAATGTGGATAGTTCATGAAAGAACATTTATTCAAGCAGTGACTTTTGTGCTCGATTTAGTTGCACAAATACACTGACACTATACAACCCTATAGCCACTTGCTTTTATCAGAGAAAAAACTTTTGGTTAATGCATTGTTTGATGGAATCTGAAGATATCAATAAGCTGAATTCTAAATGTGTCATTTCATGTAATACTTGCTCAAAGATGACAAAAACAAACAAGCAAGCAAACAAACAAAACCCTTCAAGTGAGGAGTTTGGAATCCAAGTCAAGTTTATAAGCTGACTTTAATCATTCATTCTGGAGATATATGGAATGAAAGAAGTTGGTATTTGTTATATCTTAAATTTAAGCTCAAATATTTGGAGTTGAAGTTATAGACCTTATTTTATGAGTTCTTATGAGAACTTATTTTAGATGAGAACTTATTTTATAATAGAAGTCATATATATATATATACATATATATATATTTATATGTAGCACTATAGCACTGTCCTCCCATTGTTCATCAATTTGCTCAAGTAGGCACCAGTAAAGTCTCCATTGTGAGACTTGGTACTCTTTGTCACTTGCCAGGCTTTAATATGCAGGAGGGATACTCTTGGTAGCTTGCTGGGCTCTCTGAGAGTGGCGGAGGAATCAAACCCGGGTCAGCCGCATGCAAGGCAAATACCCTACCCATAAGCTACATATGTGTGTGTGTATGTGTGAGTAGTTACATGCATTACTTAGAATCCAGGAATAGCAACAGTAAGAATACTTTGTTTGGCTTAATTGCTAAATATTAATCCAGTTGATAATATTATTGAAGCCTATGTAATCTGAGCTTATAAAAATAAAATCTGCAATTGATAATAACAAAGAGTATATTCATAGGGAACATAGAAATTCATTTTTCCTGGAAACATTTCAATATATTAGGTTCTAATTCTACTGTCTTTCAATCATCATGGAACTTTTATCTTATAAATCTGCCATTCAGAAAAGTTTCCCTGACATGTAATCTATCATATTTACTCACTGCACAAATATTAATCACAGAAAATAATAATTTCCCCGTCTCACAAATGAATGATTTTAACGTCTCAGAAATTTTTGTATCAAATATGACACAGAACTACATTTAGAGTGACCTCTCTTATCACTCTCAATCCTATATTAAGTGTAATTGTCATATAACATAGCTTACTCTTTTTTACATTTTAGTAGAAAGTTAACATTTTTGAATTATTGTTTCAAATGAACATCATGTATTTGATACCTATTTTCACTCCATCCTTTCATTTAATGAAAAAATTCAGTCAAAAAATCTATGTGTTCATAAATAGTATGCTTCTAAAATCTATGCCTTCCTTTCCCCCTCCTACCTCTCAATGCTTATCCTCTCCACAGACACCATCATTGGATAATAGCATATAGTGTGTCAACTCACCAAATAGGTTTTTGGTCACGGATGACTAAGAATGCAAAGAGCTTATAATCCCCAGGAAAACAATCCTCATAAAATATGTAACTCTATATTAAAAAATGTTTCTGAACAAGTTCATCTTAACAGACAATCAGTGGGAACTATTCATGGTTAATATTTGAACTCAGGTCTTTTCAAATTCCTATGCTATTCCTTACCCTGACTACACTAGGCAGGTAAATAAGGATGTAGGCAAAGACCAAGGAGATAAGGAGGTAAGGGAATTAGAGACTGTTTATGCAAGCAAGTGAGAGGTGCTATGGGAACACGACTCTAAGACCTGCCTTGATAACAAACAGCATGTGTTCACAAGATAAATGACTGTGCATTCAAAGAATGAATTTTTGTATTCACTTCCACAGATTCATAGATTTTATTTCTATGAGGAGATGCACACAGAAATTTTTGTAATCTTATTTTCTTTGACTTATCCCTCAGCGCTACACCTGGGATGACTATTAACTTTTTATTATTTTATTTTTTCCAATTACAAGGTAGAATGGGAATTTAAATATTGGAGAGATCTGAAAGTGCTACTTCATCTAAAAGAGTTTCACCAAACAGAATAGTGGTGAAATTTAGAAGCTAAATGGTGGTAGTGAAATTCAGAAACTAAGAATCCTGTTTTGAACCAATGTTTAAGCTCTTAAAACAATTATTTAGATTTATGGTCTTGGATAATTTACTCAGTTTTTATCAATCTTCACATGTATAAAATTTGGAAATATTTTACCCTACGCTTTTAAATATTATGAAAACTATTTAAACATCATGAAAACTATTAAGAAATTATTAGTCTCTTTGACCATTACATTCTCAATATATTGCAGATGCAATAAAGATAAAAGATAGGAATAAAAGTAAAATAGAGTGAATTATATGAACAAAGCATCTGATACACATGAGACCCTGTATAAATAAAGCCTATTATTATTTCACAGAATTTCTAACATTCCTGAATATGCTCACACTCCAGTGTAATTCACTTGAGGACTTATTTTTAGCAGAAAATAATGTACAGTTAAATATAAAGGCTTTTTAGAAAACAAACATGCAGACACATACACAAACAAAAACCAATGGCTGTGCTTAGAATTTGTTTTATGATGACCTTCATGAAAAAAAGTAAAGAATTAAGAAATTTAAAATCAAGAGTGAATTGTATAAATAAAGTATCTGATACACATGAGACCCTGTAAAAATAATGCATGTTGGTATTTAATATTTTTTATTAATAAAAATTTTATTCAACAAATTTCAATTGTTTATATAATGTTTATATAGTCCACTCAATTTGGCAACTGTTGCTGCTTTCCATTATCTCTTCCAGACCACATTTGCAGCTATGCCAAAATTATATCATCATGTAATTGGGGGAACTGGTATCATATAAATATCAAAATATACATATTTTTGTAAGATAAGAAAAAATTACATTTATTGTTGTCAATAGCATGATTAAATGGAGTGTTCTTTTTTATAATCATGCAAATACACTGGAGTATGAGTATATTCAGGAATATTAGAAATTCTGTGATATAAAAGAATAAAAGTACAAAAGTATTTGAACAAATGTCGTTTGGTTATGATATCTGATAAAATAATTAGGTAATATACTTGTATTTTTGAAAATAATATGTTTGTATTTTTGAATACTATTTTTAGAATAGTATTTTGCTTTACTTCTTTCTGGGTGGCTGTGGAAGGTTTGTCTCACTTATATACAATAGTACTCAAAGGCCATTATAGGTTTAGTTCTGTTCTTTAGCTGACATCATATCATATATGTAAGGCTTGGCCTGAGCATCCAGAAAGTGGCCTGGAGTGTGGCAGTGGTTGGACAGTGGAGGTCGGCTGCTGGGGCTGGATCCCCTGAAGTGGGACCTCATGTATGAATGAAGTCCCACGGAACCCAGATAATGAGTATCTTCGCAACCTTGGACTCTGGACTCAACAGGACCCCAGAACAGAAATCCTCTGCCTGCTTTCCCCAGTCTCCAGTGACTCAGGGGTCACACCCATAAAATCACACCCTGCCAGCACCAGATAATCTCATCTGTCACTCTCCAGAACGCAGGATGCTCCTCCCAGACAGGAGTATAAAATGAGGCTCCCATAACCTTGCTGCCAGACTCTGCGCCAGGCTGTGGGACAGGTGAAAGCCCTCCCCACCCCAAGGGACCCAGCCCTGGCAGCCGACATCCACTACCCCACCACTGCCACTCTTCAGGCCACTTTCCAGACCACAAACTTCTTACTTATTTTCCACAATTATTGCACCATATCTGGTGGGGTTCAGACAGTAGGAAACAAATCATAGAGAAAATATATAAATACATGTCTCTCAGAGAGCCTGGCAAGCTACCAAGAATATCCCACCCACATGGGCAGAGCCTGACAAGCTCCCCATGGTGTATTCAATATGCCAAATACCGTAATGACAACAGGTCTCATTCCCCTGTCACTGACAGTCTCTAATTATTGGGAAAAGACAAGTGAGAAGAGACTTCTAAATTCTCAGGGCTGGGAGGAATAGAGATCACTCAAGTAATTTGATGATCAACGGGATGACAGTGATACAGTGACACATATAATACAACTTATGTATATATGTACATCATCGATTGCCTCAAGCAGGCACCAGTAACGTCTCCTTTGTTCTAGCCCTGAGATTTTAAAGTGCCATATTCAAGGCTCTTTCAGGGTTAAGAGAATGAGACCCATCATCATTACTGGTATTTGGTATATTGGGTACACCACCGGGAGTTTGCCAGACTCTGCCATGTGGGCAGGTTACATTCTGTAGCCTGCCAGGTTGTCCAAAATAAGAATGAGATAATAAGAAGTTGCACGGCTGCAAATGGGGCCGTGTGCTTCTGGGAGCTGGTTTTTGTAGTCGCTGGGTCTTGGCCATTGATGGGATTACACAGCGACAGGGGGTCAGTTGGTGGGTGTGAACCCTGCCTACCTGAAGATGGAGGATCTGGGTGGCGGATGCTCAGCCCCGATCCGAGCAGGCTTGGGGAATCTCAGCCCCAGGATATATATATATACATATATATACATATATATAATTTGTATGTAATTATATGTAATCATATAAAAACTGTTCAGAACTGTACATAAAATAGAAATAATCAATAAACATTTGATGTTTTAAAATATCAAATCACAAAAAGAAAGCTTGGAGGAAAATATTATTTTTGTGTTTTAATATTCCCATAATCTTAAAATAACACACAAATACTCGTTTATCTGTGCATATATGTAGCTACCAGTTACTTTCATTTTACAACCTTAGTATGATTACTCATTGGTCATTAGAACATCTTGACATTGCCAAAGGATTTCTTACTATAATTATCCAGGTCTTTATTTCTTCTATCATAATAATTATGTCTATGATGTATCGGGCCAAAAATGTCTCATAAATGAACCACATACCCTTCTTGAATAACTTTAACCTTGAGTGATTACCTTTACCCTTCCTGTTTTGTTGTATATGTAATTGTTTCCTTCTAAAGGTAGACTTATAAAATTTAACTACATATTTCAGGTACTTCAGGTTTTCATTATAATACAATGCATATTTTTGGCTTCAGTTCAAATATCCCATTTAGAAATTATTAAATTGAAAGTGTACTGAAAATAACCTTTCCAGAATAGTACCACTGAGAGTTCAGCTAAACTACTTCATAATATTGCTGTCTTGACGCCATATTTTGTACTTAAATTGCCTATAGGGGCCTGGAACGGGCTTTATAAGCCATTCTCCTGAGTTGTGAGCTGTGTTTTGGAAAACAGAGCTCCTAAGGTTATAGAAACGTTGAGTTACTTAAAAGACTTTTTTCTATCTCACCTGCCATTCTTTTCTTATGTTTCCCTCTAGATAAGATCCCCAGGAAGTATACTACCCCACCACTCTGTTCTCCTTTTTGGTTTAAATGAACCACTCATGAGTCCAATAAAGAAAGAATAGGGGGTTAAGGCATTTACACATAACCAAGCCCTGGTGAATCGTGGCACCGCCTATGGTGCCAGAGTACTGCAAGATGCAATTCCTAAGCATGGAGTCATAAGTTATCTCTGAGTATAGAGCCAGGAGTAAGCCCTGAGTACCACTGGGTGGATCTCAATATGCACACCCCATGTCCCACGTCCCACACCAGTGCCAAGTAAATCAGTGTACTGAGCAATAGTTTAAGTCAGACAAAGTCCTAAACATTAAAGGCCCAAAGCACTCTGCCTCCCAGCTTTCATAAAGTCTGAATGCTCTGCTGCTTTTATGGGTTTCACCTCCCAATGTGGCCTCAGGAGGGTCTCCTGCCTTGTCCTTCTTCCATGACCTGTAAATATTAAACTGCTCCATTTTCTTTTCTTTTATCTTGTCAACTTTCTTGAACCTGGCCTAATTCCAATAGGATACCCAGGTTATGCTTCAAAAATAATTTAACAAAAACTATTTCAGATATTATGACTGAATCTGTAATTATTGGCAAGCTTATAAAAGAAAACAATTAATTTTTCAGTTTGCCTAATTTAAATTAAAACTTAATCTTCTCAGGACTATAGAATACTAGTTTTAATTATTTAAGAATGAAATAAATTTAATAACTTTTTGGAATTATTTCAATAATTTCTCATCCTACTGGTTATTCCTGTACTATTATATACCACATTATTTTATCTAGAAGATATACTATTACATTATAATAGATAACTAGCACTGCAGCACTGTCCTCCCATTGTTCATTGATTTGCTTGAGTGGGTACAGTAATATCTCTATTATGAGACTTGTTGTTACTATTTTTGGCATATCGATCACATCATGCATAGTTTGCTAGGCTTTGCCATGCGGGCAGGGTACTCTCAGTGGCTTGCCAGACTCTCTGAGAGTAGTGAAGGAATAATTATATTATTATCACTGCAAATTTGTATTAAACACTTAGTTCAAATTCACAGGACAGATTAATAACATGTGTTAGGATCTTTCTCTAAAAAATGAAAATAGCTCAATATAATTATTACAAGATCATCACTGGGTAATCTGCAATTTCACCAACAAAAATATCTCTAACAGGTGCAAAACACTCAGTCTATATTGCAAAAATTAAGAAGTAGCACAGACTATAATTTAAATAAAACCATGATGTACAGGACACTATAAAAAAGGAGAAAAAATATACAGCTACTTAAAAGTATGTATTTTGACTTTTTTTCTGTATACAAAAAGGCACAGCAGGTAGGGTGTTCGCCTTACAAGCGGCCAACATGGCCGACCCGAGTTCAATTCCTCCGCCCCTCTCGGAGAGCCCGGCAAGCTACCGAGAGTATTCGATATGCCAGACACAGTAACAACAAAGTCTCCAATGGAGACGTTACTGGGCCCGCTTACTTTTTATTACATAAGGATAATTTCAGTAAGTTCCATTTAGTATTCAATATAACAGAAAGCAGAAATCAAAAAGCCTGAAGAAACATTAAAATATTAATTATGAACAACAATGAAACATTGAAATATGAAATAATAATGATGAATCAGGTGATACCTCTGGATCCACTGATTGAAGTATGGTAAACTGGAAAACAGTGAGGGACCAATGACAATATTTTCAAATTTCTAGGAGTCTACAGACAAACCATACTCCTGTTCATTTTTTCTTTTCTTACTTTGCCTTGCACGCAGCCAACATGGCTGACCCGAGTTCGATTCCTCCGGCCCTCTCGGAGAGTCCGGCAAGCTACCGAGAGTATCTCCCCTGCATGGCAAAGCCTGGCAAGCTACCCGTGACATATTCGATATGCCAAACACAGTAACAAGTCTCACAATGTTACTAGACCCGCTCAAGCAAATCAACGAACAACGGGAGGACCATGACCGTGATGACCGTGACTTTCAAAGGGAGGCCTTCCTGGTGATACTTAGGGAATCAGAGGGTCAGTCCTAGCAATTCTCTGAAAATCTGGTTTGATGCTTCAGTGGGTACTGGGTATCCTAGGTCTTGAGTATCACAGGGTACCGTGGCTACTCTCAGGATATAACATTCCAATACCACTCCCTCAAACAGAGTATATGCCTCCTTCTACCCCTGCCTCATGGTGCCCACTCAGTACGTAATACATTCTTTCATTCCATGTCCCTCTCCTGCAGTAAGCTCAGTTCTGTAGACCAGTTAGTTATAAGGTTCTGTTGACTTTGGCCATCTGTCATCCCCTTACAAAATTTCCTTATATTCCAAATAGAAGAGAGGTTATTATGTATCTCTTCATTTCTTTCTAACTTCACTTGACATGATATTTGTCAGATCCCTCTACATAGTGACAAAATTCATGATCTTGTCTTTTCTTATAGCCAAGTAGTATTCAACTATTCATATATAGTATAGTTCCTTTATATATTCATCTAGTTTTGGACACTGGGTATTTCAGCTTTTGGCTATTGTGTATAGTTCTGCAATGAACATAACAGTGCGTATCATTTCAGAATAGAGTTTGTGACCACTTGAGATAGAGAACAAGAAGTAGAATTGCTGGATCGCGTGGAAGCTCAACTCTCGGGTTTTGGAAACGTGGCCATATTGTTATCCTAAAAGGTTGAATTAGTTAACATTCCCACAAGCAATTAATGACAGTTTCTTTTCCCCAAAATCCACTTCAAAATCGGTTGCACTTTCTATGTGTTTAAGTCTCACAGGTATGAGATGATGTCACACTCTTGACTTTATTTGCATTTTCTTGATAATAATTGATGCATAGCATTTTATCTTTGAAGTTTTTGTTCATCTCCTTATTTTTTGATAGTTGTTTTCCTTTTTCTTGTTAAGTTTTTCAAGTGCTTTGTGATCCTGGCTATTGATTCTTTCAGATGAGTGGTATGGACATTTTTATTGCTTTCTTTGTGCTATAGTTTGTTTGATGTGATCCTACTTATTTATCATTGTTTCTGTTTATTTGACCAAAGGCATTGAATCCTGATGATATCTCTATATCCAGTGCCTTAAAAGGCTCTACCTATGTTTTCTTCAGTATAATCTATGAAATCAGATCTGATATAGAATTCTCTAATCAATTTTTAATTGACGCTTGGTCCCAGAGTACAGTAAGGCATTTTCTTTTTAAGCAACTGGTATGGGTTTAATTCCCAGAATGCCAATAAATTCATCTGACTTTCACTAGGAGTGATCCCTTAGTACAAAGCCAGTAGTAAATGCTGAGCACATAATTGGGTATGTATGGCCAAAACACCAAATAAACAAAAAGAACTTTGTGTCAGGTAATAGATGTAGTCTGAGATCATTTTATTTTACAGGTTAGTAACTAGTTCTCTCAGCACCACTAGTTAATTTTTCCGTGTTTCGCACTTCATATTTCTAGATTCTATGGTAGAGGTAAGCTAACCCCATATCTAAGATTGTATCTCTGGTCTCTCAATTCTATTCCAATAGTCTAAAAGTATGTATTTATTCCAGTACCACCGTGTGAAGTTCAAAGTGAGAACCTACAAATAATCAAAATGCAAGGTGACCTTGATACAGAACTATATCTATGCTTAAACAAAGGGCTGTGACCCATAAAAGAAAACTGCCTATATATCTTGCAGGGGATATTGGAGGTGTCAAATAATTATTGATAAGACTTGGGTCTTGATTTGTCATCCATTGGCAAATCTTTTGAACATTATAATTATAATGTTAATATTCTTGTTGAGTTATTTTATTTATAAAATAAGATAATCACTAGTTCTATGTTTTCTATATAACACGTGTTAAGAACTTACAATTAATTTCACATTTTTCTGTTTTAAGAGATATTAAGACATATGAGAGGGTAAACATGAAAAATTATTTTCAATGTAAAAAGAAAAAAATGGATTTTAAAACATAAGAGAGACACCTACTAGGCCAATGTTATTTGTAGGTGTTCCTTCTTAAAAGTACCATGATAATACAGCAGAGACTAAAAATCTTGTATGAGTCAGCCACTTCAGATGATATTTATGAAATATATAGACCAGAATATCAATAGAATTTTGTCTTTCAATCCAATTATAGCAGGTTTTGACTTACTTGGTAAAGTTTACTAACCAAGCTACTGCCAACAACTCATCGGAGTAATTCACATAATATAATGAATATTAAATTTAATTAAAAAAAACTCAATATTTCTTAAATATCTGCTAAAATTATTCCAACCTGTATGTGATGGAATAATTTTCTTCTTTCAAATTCTTGGGTTGATGGGATTACACGGTGCCAGGGGGCCAGTTGGTGGGTGTGACTCCCACCTACTGGAATTTGGAGGATCTGGGTGGAGGATGCTCAGCCCGGAACCAAGTAGGCCTGGAGATCTCAGCCCCGGGACCTGCGTGCCTTTGTTCCTCTACCAGTACCTTCATGTGTGCGGAGAGTGGTCTCAGCAAGGTGGTGGCTGGTTCTGGAGGTCTTCGGCTGCCGGAGCCCTGGTCAGGGCGGGGAGGAAAACTCAACCCACTCGCCTTCAAGGGGCCCCGGTGAGGACAGCCAAGTGTGGGGGCAGGAGACTCCATGTAATCCCATCAATGGCCAAGACTCAGAGACTATAAAACCCAGCTCCCGGAGGAGAACATCGCAGAGTCTCCTGCCCCTGAGCCTGTCTGTCCTCACCAGGGCCATTGAAGGCAAGTGGGTTGAGTTTTCCTCCCCACCCCGACAAGGGATCCAGCAGCCGAAGACCTCCAGAACCAGCCACCACCACAATGGCCAAGGCTCAGAGACTATAAAACCCAGCTCCCGGAAGCTCGTGGCCACATTTGCGGCTGCGCAACATCTTATTATTTTATTTCTACTTTGCACAAACTGGCAGGCTACCGAATGTCACCTGCCCACATGGCAGAGTCTGGCAAACTCCCCGTGGCGTACCCAATATGCCAAACACCAGTAACAATGATGGGTCTCATTCTCCTAACTCTGAAAGAGCCTTGAATATGGCACTTTTTTAAAAATCTCAGGGCTAGGACGAAGGAGACGTTACTGAGGCCTGCTCGAGGCAATCGACGAATAACAGGATGGTCGTGATCATGATTCAAATTCTAGGTTTTACACTATACAGATTTTCTCCTCCTTTTCCCTAGATAAGACTTGAAAGCATGTGACAAGAAACTAAGCCAGTACTTTCTGGGCAAAACATAAACCATTCTCACTTTTCATTTCCATAGCACATTAAGAAAAAATTAAATAAATGCTACTTTAGTAAGTTGGAAACATAAAACAAAATACATTTACAGTGAGAAATGCCTTAATCCCAAAGTGAAAATTAAAATAAAATGCTCAATGTCTTTAATCTTGGTGTAATATTAAACATTATAAAAAACACTTACGAACTGCAAGAAAATGTAATGAAGCAAATATATCCTTTGCTTTACTCAATATGATGCCAAAATTATTTAAACTGCATTCAGAGTAATTTAATCATACTTCAAACTGATATTACAATATGTGGTTAAGCCTCTGGCGATTAATTTTAAGTTTTCTAAGTCTCTAAGACAAGAGGAATATGACTTTCCTTATATGACCACACCTTGCTCACATAGGCAGGATGTGTTTCTAATCCTCCAAACAAATATTAAAGTATTACAATATAATACTTGATTCCCAGTCTGGAACTGTGAAGCAGCTGATATAGAGATCTAAAGATTAACATTTTAAATTAATTATTTTAAAAATAAAATAATTATGCAATTACTAAGTAGTACATTTAGTATATCATATATACACATAAATGCAAGATAGCAATGAAGGCCTCAGTGTTGACTGGCTTAAGGGATAATTGGGAAAATTGGAGAAAATGGTGGTGGCAAGGTGCAATGGTCTGAGGGTGGTGATATTTGTGTTGGTATATTTAAATGTCTTTAACAAATTTTCATGAACAACTTTGTAAACCAGAGTGTTTATAAGAGGAAAAAAATATTTTTTAAAAAATAGAAGGAAAGCTTTTGAAATTTCAACTGTAGTATTTATGAGTTTAGATTTTTGTTTAATGTCATGATAATGTTTGAAAGTTAATTAGACTAATATGACATTAAAACCTTTCAAATCACTGTATAAAATATTATCTTATATATTATATAATAATATATAATACCTTAAATATTATATAATATTTTAAAATGTTATATTTTAAAATAATAGAAGCCAAGACTCCTCTATTTTCTCTTTTGTTAAAATGCAAAAAAGAATAGAATATTTTACTGGTTTGTTTTATATTGCAAGAAAGAAAGAATGACAGAAAGAAAGAAAGAAAGAAAGAATGAATGACAGAAAGAAAAAGAGAGAGAAAGAGTAAAAGAAAGAAAGAAAGAAAGAAAGAAAGAAAGAAAGAAAGAAAGAAAGAAAGAGAGAAAGAAAGAAAGAGAGAAAGAAAGAAAGAAGAAAGAAAGTAGCATGGGCTATAAAATTGAAATGCTTATTTTTTATCTTCATGTTAAATATTGTAACAATTATGTTGTCATCGTATTATTTTCTTACATTAGGATTACAGGCAGGGACTGTTATATTTTCTCCAATGCTTGACTTATATTGAATGCTGTCATTCTGTCCAGGCAAAGTTGGTGCATCCTTGAGAGAAAAAGCAAGAGGAAAAAAAGATTAAGAGAAACAGATAGCGTTATTACATCAATCTGGCTATTATAACAAACAATATAATACTAACATCAAAGAATAAAACTAAATAGCAACATATCTATTAAGAGACCTAACAATTACACTTTAAACTATTTTTAAGTTAATTGAAATGGTCTCTAATAAATTTTGTTTTATCTATACCCAGTGAAATTCTTTTATTACTAGGGATATTTTTTATTTTCAAAATTAAACTTTAGTTAAAGTTTCAGCAGAAAGACAAAGCAGAGTACAAGTCAGGGTGTAGGACTTTCAATTTGGGACCAGGCAAAATCTGAATATTACTAGTTGTATAATTGGAGGCAGCTGAGGTTATTTGGGGTGGTCCTGGTACTCTCCACAACTGCAGGACCTGAGTCACACTGTATCTCTGTTGAATGCATATCTCTATGTTTGTCTCTATGTTTGTTTGCTTATTTCTACTCTGGAGAAGTTTGTGTTCACTCTTAAACCCATACCTTCCTCCTTTTTTCCTCTCGGATCTTTCAAACCAAGTTTTGACTTCAATAAAATCTACCATGATTTACTAAAATAAAGAATCGTTTATTAGTTTAAACATTAGGCTTCTCATAGGACGGTATGCCATGAATGGTACTTTAATTCATCATTGCATAGTCCTTATTTTGCAGTAAATATGTTTTACCTAGTTTTACTATATAATATGTATTTCTTAGCATAAAATAAATATAAGAATGAATAATCAGTAGTCAATAAAAATGAATTTCTGGGAAGTATACAATTGAAGCAGGCAGGCAGGTAAATAGGGAAGGGCTCCCTTTGGCAAAGAGTTGTTGGGAAGTAACACAACCAACTAGCCCTAAGACTATCAGGACCCACACTGTGGCACAGGAATTAAGGCCTGATAAAAACCTCTATTCAGTTCCAGTGCAGACCTACAGAAGGCTACACCCTCCTCTGAGAAAGGTTCCAGTAAGAGCAATGCTCAGGAAAGTGATTAAAGAGAACAATCAACTACTCCCAATTCTACCCTCTTGACAACCACTCTAGCAACTAACTCTCACCTAGGTAGAAAGTTCCACATGGGTCTCCCCATGATGGGAGAAAACCTATAAAAGCAAACTTGAATAAAGAAAGTGTGTTCATGTACTGCACAAGCCCATGTTGCTGCCAAGTATATGTGGTGCCTGTGTCACCCATTTTCCCCCTCTTGAGATGATTACATACACACACACACACACACACACACACACACACATATATATATATATATACATATACATAAATATATATATATATATCTTTTAGGGTTTGGGGGGTTTCGGGGTCATACCAGGCAATGCACAGGGGTTACTCCTGGCTCCACACTCAGGAATTACTCCTGGTGGTGCTCAGGGGACCATATGGGATGCTGGGAATGACCCCGGGTAGGTGGTGTGCAAGGACAAGGCAAACACCCTACCTGCTATGTTATCGCTCCAGTCCCTACACTCATATTTTTATATCTAATACTGCCATGTACACCAGGACTCCTCTTTCCACTCTAGAGAAGCCCATGTACTCTTTCTCTCTCCAGCCCCACTCACTGGTATGAGTCTGTCTGTGTGTTCCATCCTCAGAATTTGCAAATAACATCTGTTCTTTTACTTCACTGCCCATATTCCCTTGAAATTATTTTCTGAGAGAAAGGTAAAGAACCCAAAATGCCTATGTAATGTCTAGGACTGATTCCTATCCTGCAGGGAAAAGGCCCACAACAGAATCTTATCAGACCTAGATTTTCCCAGCTGTTCCCTGGGTAGCAGAGGTGGATAGAGAGAAAATGGCAGATTCCCTCCTTGAGGTTGATGTCTCTGTCCTCCCCACTTCACATAAATCAGTTGGGAACCCCACCTGTATCACAATTATGAAGGTCCTGGGGAAAGGGTGTTGTTCAAGTCTCTTTTACAGTAAGTTATTTCTACGGTTCATGCCACCTAGTTTTCTAAATCAACCATTCCCAAGCCTGATAGGTTCTACTGTTCACTCCTTAATGTGACAGTTGTTCTATAAATAAGCAGAATAAATTTCAGTTGTTAATGTTTGGTATTTCATAAATCACAGATATCTGGATGATACATGGAGTCGAGTTAATATACTAAACCTAGCAGGAAAACATAAGATCTGAGGTAAAGGTTTATCGTTGGCACCAAGAAGAGGATAATCAAACCCAGTGAGGAACGTTAAAAAGGGTAATATCAGATCTCCCAATGATAAAAACGACATTTTAGGTTAAGCAATGAACACCTAACCAACAATAAAATAGTCTGTATTAATAAAATTGACACTTTCAACATCATATTCTAATTCTAATGTTATACATTTATGACAAGGTTCCCAGAATGTGGTGATGAATCTGAAGCAAGGGATTTATTCAAAATTATAATATTTTATCTATTTAATGGTCCACTTATCTTTCTATTTTATTACAATCTTTTGTAATATCTATTTCTGGGGTTTTGCAAATTTGGATGGATTGATCAAAGAGGCTGAACTAACAAAAAAAGAGCAGACAGAAATGACAGTTTACTTTTTCTCTTCCTCAAGATTGTCAAAATTATACTTGAGACATTTACTAGAGGGGTGGGGAATTGTAGTAGTAGTTGTGCCTAGGGTGTCAACTTTTATACCTATACTAAAATAATTTAAGTCTTGCATTAAGGAAATTTACCAGTATGAGTACCAAACTTAAATTAATTGGCTTGCTTTTAAATGTTATGATAAACCTTAATACAGACATTTGCTTTTAATGAAATAGAGCGGCACTGGAGCAATAACACAGCAGGTAGGGCCTTTGCCTTGCACACAGCCAACACAGACCCGAGTTCAATTCCTCCGCCCCTCTTGGAGAGCCCCACAAGCTTTGGAGAGTATTTCGCCGGCAAGGCAAAGCCTGGCAAGCTACCCCTGATATATTCGATATGCCAAACACAGTAATAATTGTCACAATGAAGATGTTACTGCTCCCCCACCCCAGCAAATTGATGAACAATGGGAGGACAGTGACAGTGACAGTGAAACAGAGCCTGTGGAAAGAAGTCTTATTGAGTCTGAGGAATTGACATTGAATGGGAGCTGACTTTGGAGGAAGATAAAGTTCTTTGGAGTTATACAAATGTAAATTCTGTTTTCTGCATTAGCACTTCAAGTGAAGCCTTAGACAACAAAGAAAACTTCACAGTTTCTGCTTCCTTCTGCTTTTTCAAATAAGGTCAAAAACATTTAACTTATTGTTTATCTTTACAGTAACAACAGCTTTAAATTTATGCAGTTATAAAGGGTTTGTAGTTCAATTTCTACTGTAGCACTGTAGCACTGTCCTCCCGTTGTTCATAGAGTTGTTCAAGTGGGCCGAGTAACACTGCGAGACTTGTTATGGTGTTTGGCATATCGAATATGTCACGGGTAGCTTGCCAGGCTTTGCCGAGTGGGCAAGATACTCTGGGTAGCTTGCTGGGCTCTCCTAGAGGGGCGGAGGAATCAAACCTGGGCTGGCTGGGTTGGCTGTGTGCAAGACAAATGCCTTGCCCACTGTGCTATCGTTCCAGCCCTCAATTTCTACATATTCCCATATTACAGATATCAGTGGTCTTCCTATTATCAAAATAATTCACCAGAATGGTATAAATGTTAGCAAGGATGGACCTATACTGGCACATTATGATCACACAATGACCAATGATTGGGTTTATACTAGTGCTTATTCTTGCTATTGCATAATTCATATGCACCTATCTTTAGAATTTTTTATGCAAAGCAATTTTAGTGCCTCCCCAAATTCTCTGATATTTATCTCTGCCCTACTACTCTGACACAGATTTGTTAATAATCTCCAAAATTTCTCCTGTTGCCAGATGAAGCAGTAAGTGAAGGGAAAGAAAAATGATGTTATGTATATTGATAAATTGACAGAGTATTTTTTTTTAGAGACAGGACCAAAGAGTGATATCCTTGGCAAGCAGAATTGAGAACATTAAAGAACTGAAATGATAGAAAATGATGAGCAATAAGTATCAATTTTTGTAGCTGTGAATTCTGACACAGTCAATACATGAAATGAAGAGAGTAATCAAAATTGCATCTCCGTCTTGAAATGTGTACTTTCATATCTAACTCTGGGATGTATACTGGGGCTTTCTCTTCACTCTGGAGAAGTCTCTTAAGCATGTTATACTCTCATTCTTTCTCTCTCTATATATATATATCCTTTCACATATCTTCCTAATAAAACTTGTTCATATTTCTCAAAAGTTACTTGGTTTATTTATTTTTGTTCCCAAGGGTTTTTGACCAAAAAAATGAGATTATGAGCTTTTAAAGGCAAGTATATTATCTTTCTTCTTCACAATTAGCTTCTGATAATTGTGAATTATGATATCTCACTGGAGTTTATTAGGGCATATATTATTTCTTTTGGGCAAGAAAGCAAGATTCTAATATAAACTCAAGGAACATTGCTTATAGAGTTAATTATTTAACTGAAACTGTCATATTTCAATTTATTCATTTTTTTACTTCATCTTTCACTATCCTTAACTACATTTGTGAATGTTAAAAGTAAAGTTTCACCATTCACAATTTACTCTAAGCTTGTTCTCAAATTATGTATTGGCATTCACTAGTGATCAGTTTCTGTAGAATGTGATAGAGGTAAAAATGAAGAATGTCTCTTTGAATTACGCTGAACATGGAGTCTATTTTCTAAAACATGTGTTCATTTCTTTCAGATTTGTTTGTAGTGATTTAACTAATTGCTTTAAGAAATATATTCAAGTGATAAAAATGCTATAAGGATTATATGCTTAAGGGCTACATATACATGTTATTTAAACTAAATTTTCCAAATAGTTTTAATTTTCTATACTTTTACTCATTTCTGTTCATAGAAAATTTCTGGTGAATTATTTACCAGTTGCTATAATATAAGATCATAAGGATGTTATAGCTATTGTCAACTCCAAATCTTCCTAAAGTATTCTTTTATTTCTCTTCATTTCTTGCATATGAAATGAGACAGTGATCAAAAATAATTGTTTGTGGTAATACACATAAAGGCAGATTTTCTAGATTTTCAAGATTTTTTAAATAAAATGTTGAACAGATGATGTTTCTCTTTGCCCTACCTTAACCCCTAATCTCAGGATAAGATAATATTATGTGTTATGAGAGAAAGCAAGAGAGAGAGATACAGAGACAGAGAGAGACAGAGAGAGACAGAGAGAGAATACAGAATTTTCAAAGCTGTCTTTATTTTTGTGATCCTAAATTTATAGAAAGTTTTATAATTTGCTTTTGCAGAAAATATTAAAATTTGTTCTTGCTACCCATTCATTTTTAAGCTTATATTTTTTAAAATAATAGTTTTGACTTAAAAACCCAATATGGTAGGCATTCTATTTTATTCTACTTTTCTCCAGTTCTTCAGTTTCAGAATTCCTAAGTTAAATGATTGCTAAGAGGGATGACACATATTCTTGTGGGATTCTGTATAATATATTTATTTCTAAATCATATTAAATCAATTTTTTCTTCAGAAACTAAATAGATGACTGGGTTCATCACAGAGACCTTACATTTTACTCAAACCTCCCTTCAGTCTATTTTTTAAGCATAATTAGTATGTTTATAATAACAACAGTAGAGAAATAATTTTAAAGGACAATCTTGCAATAATTATTCAGTGTTTGTGCAATACAAATACTTATATTCTTCCTGTCTTTGTTCTATTTGTTCCTGTTAATCCACATCTTTCACTTCCCTTACACTTTAATTATGACTCCTACCAGAACCAAAACTCTCAGCTAAATCACTCCTTTCATCAGAGATGCCTCGTAAATATTGAGGAAGCTATATAGTAGCTTTCTATGTGAGTGGAAAATTACATTAATTCCATTTATAGAATTAGAAATTTTATAGTAATGTTAGATGCCAATTTTGAGTGCATATTTACTAGAATAGTAACAGGAAGAACATCAAATGACATTTCTTAAAACAATTTTTTTCATTTAATATAAAAGGTAAATTCAGTTCGTGACTAAATAATTTACTTGGAAGTTACTGAACTTGATACAGTACTAGTGTGTCACTCTCTGCCTTTATAACAAATTATAAAGCATTTAGTAGGAAAAGTAACTTGGACATAGATGTTTTATTGGTCAAATGTCTAACACACTAGAATAGACTAAAATAAACATGCTGGGGGCACTAAATATCTTTCTGGATGATGCAGAGAAAATTACACCCCCTTGACTTTGATATTAGTTATAGCTCACTGCATGGTTTAGCTTATTACCTTCTCTGTCTTCAGATACATCAAGATCAAATCACTAAGAATGTGTTTTTGAATCTAGAAGTACTCACTACTTCCTCCTCCATTTTCTATTCCACTTTACTTTATACCCATACAGATAATTAGGGGTGATATTCCTATCTTAATATCAGTTGATTAGCAAAATCTAAAGTCTAGTTCTATTGTTGTTCCCTACTATCCTTTAATCTAACAAAATCCACCTTGTACCTGTACATTTCTCAGGTACATATGTACCTGAAACTATATATATATATATATACTTTTAAATGCTCTTCAATTATAGTAAATTATAGTAAAGTCTAACCAAACTATGTAAAATTAATCTAGGAAAAAATAACGGTAATTTTAAATTACTTTTGAATATAATGGGGCTGGAGCACAGCAGGTAGGGCGTTTGCCTTGCACACGGCTGACCTAGGCCAACCCCAGTTCGATTCCTCTGTTCCTCTCAAAGAGCCTAGCAAGCTACCGAGAGTATTGCACCCATATGGCAGAGCCTGTCAAGCTACCCGTGTCGTATTCGATATGCCAAAAACAATAACAAGATGTCTCACAGTAGAAACATTACTGATGCCCACTCAAGCAAATTGATGAACAATGGAAGGACAGTGCTACAGTGGTATATTGCTTTGTATATAATGCATATACATTTTTGCAAATAAAGTATCTTTGAAACATTATTCATGTAGTTCTATGACAAAGATAAAACATATTTAAAAAAAACATTTAGATTGTTTTAGCACAAGCAGTAGGGTGTTTGCTTTGCATGAGGCTGACTGGTTATCCCGGGTTCGCTTCCTCCACCCCTTTCTGAGAGCCTGGCAAGCTACTGAGAGTATTTTGCCCACATGGCAAAGCCAGGAAAGCTACCTGTGATGTATTTGATATGTTAAACACAGTAACAATAAGTCTCACAATGGTGATGTTACTGGGCCTGCTGGAGCAAATCTGTGAACAATGGGAGGGCAGTGATGATGACAGTATTATTTACTGTTTATTTGGGGTCGAAACTGGTAGTTCTCAGGGCTTCCTATTGGCTTTGTGCTCAAGGATGTGCTTAGGGGAACATATTTGGTACTGTGAGATGGAACATGGGCAGGCCATGTGCAAGTCAAGCACCTTAAATCCTGGTCTGTATCTCTGGCCTTAGCACACTTTGATTTAAAATAAAATCAGTATGGTCGCATAGCTTTAAATATAACTAACTCATAACTCTTTGTAAGAAAATAAATTAAAAAAACTGTTTATAGTAAAAGAGAACAGGTAAGAAATTTTAAAATTTGCAAAAATCTCAAATATGTAATAAAGAAAACAAAGCCAGAATGAATAAAAAGGACAATTAGAAAGGAAAGCATTTTCTTGTATGCTTGTTTTGTTTTCAGGCCACACTTGTTGATGCTCAGAGCATACTCTAGGCTGTGTAATCAGAAATCACACTCCTGGTGACCTCAGGGACCATAAAGGATCCTGTGGATCAAACTCTGGTCTGCTGCATGTGAAGTCAGTGTCTTATCCCACTCTAGTACCTCTCCAGCCTCAGAAAAAAAATACGTTTTAAAAGTGTTAATAAAATATTAATGCAATATATGATTTTCAAAAATTATAAATAGGCAAAAACTGATCAGGATTTGTGAAGAAAAAGTTGGTTTAGCTATACTTACGGCAGAATATAGAGAATAAAATAAAGACAGTAAATTATACATTTTAAACATGATATGGTATTAAAATTTGGTAGAAAATTCTGCATACAACTCAGTGAGTAAAAAAATGAAAAACAACATTAGGTGGTACAATAATGGTTTGCAAGTTAGTGGAGTAAAGTAGAGACTTTAAATTTATTGAGACAATTAAATGACACCTATTTATATATTTCAGTTGCCTATCTAAGTCACACTGTAAAACAATTCTGCATAGTTTTAATAAGATAGTGGAAAATATTTATAAAATAATTGAAAGAAATATAGAAAAAATACTGTTACAACTTCAGGAATGGGAGCTGTTAATAAAATATACAAAAAGTACTAATAAGCTGAATTCATAGATTGATTTACCTTTATGAAAATTAAGTTACTGTATCAAAAAATACTCATAGTGAGTAAAAAAGAATAAAATAATGTACCATATGCATGAACTAGGAATATTGATATGCAAATCAAAATTTGGTAAACAAATTGATAAAATATCCTCATAAATAAATCAATAAGTAACAAAATTCAAACAAGGGGAAAATTATCAGTATTAAAGGAAACTTTGAACTCACTCACATCCTCATTCTTCCCCTACAACTATCTCCTCAATGTTCCACCAGGCTCTACTCCATGGCTGCTGTCACGTTCCAAAGAAAACCTGATGTATTCAGAGTAATGCTGGGTGGACCAACTTTGGGACATGGAAGGATGACAGCAGAAGCAGCTATGGGGAAAGTGACTCCAGCTGCATAATAACCAACTAGAAGTTTCACCTGCTTTAAAAATGTAACTCTGACAATTGAAGTGTATCCTGAAGCAATAGGAATAGCTAAATTAGAGAAATGATGAGAAAAGTTATGCAAAGTTACAATGAAATAATATTCTATATTATATACGTTCGATTTTATAACATAAACCCTAATCCTCTGTTAATCTCTAAAATATATTTTTTCATGCTCAAGTAACACAACTGCATATGTGCTCAAGGACCCTACCTGGCATATTTCACAGGGATATTTCATTTTCTGGTACTGGGATTCCAATTAGGCTTGCAGTTACAGCCATATGCAAGTCAAGTGTCTTAACCTCTGTACTATTTCTTTGACTATATATTAATAAAATTTTAAGTAAAAGTAAAGTAAAGGCCCTCCCGTTGATCATCGATTTGCTCGAGTGGGCCCAGTAACGTCTCCATTGGAGACTTTGTTGTTACTGTGTTTGGCATATCGAATCCGTGACGGGGAGCTTGCCAGGCTCTGCCGTGTGGGCGAGATACTCTCGGTAGCTTGCCGGGCTCTCCGAGAGGGGCAGAGGAATCGAACTCGAGTCGGCCATGTTGGCTGCGTGCAAGTCAAATGCCCTACCGCTGTGCTATAGCTCCAGCCCAATAAAATTTTACAAATAAAATATTTTTAAAAGTAAATTTCATAGAGTACCTTAAGACAATGCTAGAGGAAAGCAGGCACTCTGGTGGATAGTGAGGAATTGGAACATCGTTGACCTGAGATTCAGTAAGTGTACTGTAAATCACAGTAACCAAAATAAAACAAAATGTGAATGTCATGACTAACCATATTGCCATTATTTAAATTGAAAGTAAAGTATGTAATTATAAATCAAACAATATTTTCTCTTTTTATTTCTACTTCTCACAGTGGTCTCACAGACCCTAAACAGAAGGCCTCCATTATTGCCAAGTTCAAAACAGTGCCTGACAAAAACTTAAACTCTATATAATTAGTGCATAATTATTTATTCATCAATCATTCATCAGCTTCTGTTTACTATTAGACACTGCAATAGAAGTTTTAAATGCAAGGATGAATGAAAGAGGGAGTATAAAAAAATCAACCAAACATAGAGACACTATAAAAATCATCATTATTTGATCAAAGCATCCAGGAAATTCTGATAAGAACCATAGAAAATGAAAGTAGAACCATTTATCAGGTTCTTCTACTACCCTAGTAGACTGTCCAAAAGCTCTGTTGGCTAAGGAATGAAAACTACATGGAAGCTCTGATGTAGAAGCACACAAAGGATGCTTCCTGCAGTAAAGAAAGCAACTAAAATAAGGCTAATTTATCTTTTGATGAATCAGGAAATAAATGGTCGTCATTAATATCATAGGACTCTACTATGTATCGGAGAACTCTATACTATCAACCCATGTCTACCTTCTAATGCAGTCATGCGTAATATTTATAAAGATACTTGTTGGGTAGTTCTAGAAACATTTTTATGGAGAAAGTCTCATTCTATTTTTAAGTGCATTTTATTTTATTTTATTTATTTTTTAAATTTTTATTTTATTTATTTATTTATTTTTAAAAATTTTTATTAGTGAAACACCATGAGGTACACTGTGGACTCACAAGTTTTTGTGCTTGGGTTTCAATTATACAATGATTAAGTACCCATCCCTCCACCAGTGCCCATTCTCCACCACCAATGATCCCAGTATCCCTTCCACTCCCCCACCATCCCTTCCTGCCTCTGTGGCAGGGCATTTCCTTTTGTTCTCTCTCTCATTTTGGGTGCTGATGTTTGCAAAAGAGGCAATGAGTGACAATCATGTTCAGTCTATAGTCTACTTTCAGCATGCATCTCCCACCCTTGGCAGATCATCCCAACACCATTTATTTGGTGTTCCCTTTTCTATCTGAGCTGCCTTTTCCTCTAGCATGTGTGGCTGGCCTTCAAGCCATGGACTGAACCTCCTTGTACTTATCTCAACTATTCTTGAATGTTAGTCTCCTATTTTGTTACTTTATATTCCCCAGATGAATGCAAACTTTTTATGTCTGTCCCTCTCTTTCTGACTCATTTCACTTAGCATGATACTTTCCATGTAGTACCACTTGTTTGGCTTTTCTTGACTCCATCCTTTCTAACAGTTGAATGGTACTCCATTGTATAGATGTACCAAAGTTTCTTTAACCAGTCATCTGTTCTCGGGCACTTGGGTTTTTTCCAGATTTTGGTTACTGTAGACAGAGCAGCAATGAACATAGAAGTGCAGATGTCATTCGGACTATACTTGTTTGTCTCTCTGGGATTTTATGTATATCTTAATGTAAGAGTTTATGATAAAAAATAATTTTCTGACTGTTTACGGGATACAAACAAGCAATAATTGTGAGATACTGAATAGTAAGGCTTTTATTGTCTGAGGATCACCCCAACACCTCCATAGAATGGGAGGAGTTTTGTGTCATTTAATATGAAATGAGTTCTTAATGATAGTGTGGAGTTGTGATCATGAATTTAATATTTGTATTTTAAACAAATCTCTCATCATGTTTAATTTTAGTAGGATTTTATCCTAAGCAAAACAGCTTGATGTTGGCTCAAGAAATTCTGACATGCTCTTATAATATCCTTTGTTTAAGTAGCTCAGTCCTTTTGTTCATGTGCTGTAAACAACTAAAACTTTGAGTAAGTAATCTGTAATATTGTAATTGGAATTAGTGGGATTTATGTAACAGCTTGTCAACATTCAAAGATAATTGTATTTGTAATCCTTTAAATAAAATTTCTGTCTGAATACTTAGTTATAAAAATCATTTGAACAACTGTACAAAGCAGAAGCACAATTATTTGACTTTTTAAATTCTTAGCATGTATATTGAGAATTGTGTGTAGATGAAAGTGATTGGGTTCTGGGTGCTTAGAAATAGGCAGTAAAACCTTAACTATGAAAACAAAGAAGAGATAAAGAAAGTCTAATAGGTCTTCTATTGTCACATAGAAGAGAATCATTAGTTAAGTTTTGTCTAATTATCAATTTATATACTTAGGTGTATATAATAATCTCATAAAGAATATTGTGTTCTAACTTTATTTTTATTTAATTTTAGAAATATTAAATGAATTAGCTCCTTAAGTTACTGTTAGAGAGAAAACTGTAAGGATGTGGTTATACCAGGAGGAAACTGTAAAGAAGAGGTGTGATGAGAAGTAAGAGGGAAGAGTCAAATAACAAGGAAATGAGGAAGGCGAGGCTGGATTCCCCAAGCCTTCAGTTAGTTTCCCATAAAAAACATAATTGGCTGGTCCCATACATAAATACAAAAACTTAAACAACTAAGGAGTAGAGATCTCTGGCAACTGTAGATGGGGAGTACTTAGCATGTTGGGTGGAAACTTCAGATATACCATCACAGGTGATCTGACTGTACGTATGTTTAGGGGGAAACCACTCAGATAGCAGAAATGGGCAGGGAGATAAAAATATGCATACATATATATACACATGTATACATATATATACATATACATACACATACATATATACGAAATGTTGTAAATGTTTAAAGGAATAGGACAGATGTTGAGGTTGGTTTTATGTGTATGAAAGAAGTGACACTATCTAGAACAAAGAGATTCCTATTTCTATGGCTATTCAAGATAGAAGAGGTATACAAATTAGAGCTGTCGAATAAAGAGCCTTAAGACCAAAGGGCTCCAGTGGCAGGCATAATAATCTTACATTTCCAGAGAGCACATCTTAACGTGCTATAACATTATTAATAAATATCTTTGAATCATCTTTTAAATATCTAAGTGATGAATGTTTATTCTCTTTTTATTTTTTGGATGGGGGAGACTGGTGGGGATGCCTAGGGGTCACTTCTGGTTCTGCACTCAGGAATCACTCCGGGAGGGCTCAGTAAACCATATGGGGTGCCAGAGATGGAACCTTGGTTGGGAATTTGCTAGGCAAACACCCTACCCACTGTGCATCTCTCTGGCCCAAGGAATAAATCTTTAAAAGTAAAGATATCATTATCCAAAAATCACAAATGAAAATAAATTTTTGTTTTAGGTACAAACATCACAAAGTAAATATCAAAGGGTTCTTGACTTCAGTTTCATATTTTCCAAATAAAATATAAAAATTTATCATGACTGCATAAAACATTGTATCCATCTTCAATAGCTGTGTACATTTAGTAGTATAAAATACACATACTTCAAATTTAACTTTGTGTCACATATATGTGAGATTTACTGGCATATAATTAAGAAACTTCAATATAATTATTTAGAGGATATGTAGACATGTAAAACTATTTGGTCTTCTCCCAAGTTCTTACCTCACAGCTCCCAAAAGCATTAGTAATTACCTTTATGATGAAAGTGGTGGCAATGTCTCTTTACTGAAATAAATTTGGGTTTAGCTCCTAAATCTGGAGTCTAGTTGTCAGAGAAACTATCCTATGGATAGAGGAATGAAATTTCTTGTGTCACCATCTACCAAGGAGCAGAAATTAAGACTGTTGGTAAATTATGCATATGAAATGAAGGCTTCATTAAAAGCCCATAAAAAGGGACCTGAGAGACATCCCAATGTGAACATATAAGATTTGGGGAGAGAGTAGAGCATCTGGAGGGACAGTGTAGTTATCCCTTTTCCCCATATCTTAGCCTATGCATCTATTCCACCTCCAGGTTTCTTAAAATGCTTTCTGCAGCAAACTGATAGTGCAATATGCAAATAATTTTGCTAAATTATGTGAACTATTCTAGCAAGTTAATTAAACTAAGGAGGGTAGTCATGGGGAACTGATATATAAGAACTAAAAAGCACAGCTAATAACTAACTTCATAACTATCCACTAAAATCTGAGGAAATGGCCATGAGAACCACCAATTTGTAGCTGATTGACAACATACACAGATAAAAGTCTGGGCTTGAAACTGAATCTACAACAACTCAGTGTTTTAGCCTGGGAAGTTGACAGCTATGTACTGATAGAAAGTGTCAGAATTAAGTTATATTCTCAAACACCCTGATTTTGTAGACAATTTCTTATAGGTGTGGAAAAGATACAGTTTCATGAGGAAATGAGATCCAGAAATACCAACAAAACAAGTCACTAATATTTCCTGGGACTTTCCAATTAAGAATATACACATATCTATCATCATTGCAGTTATTTATAGTAGTTATCATCTAGAGGAAACCCAAAGCAGCTTAGAGGATAAGGAGCTGTGGTATTTATAAATCCAATACAATACTATTTATCTGTAAGAAAAGATAGTCTTGCTTCTTCCTGATACTTGGATGGAACTGAAGAGTGTTACGTTAAGCAAAATAAGTTACAGGAGTGACAGACATAGGATGGTATCACTCATAGGTACACTTAAAAAAATGAAAGAAAGAAAGGAAAAAGAAAAAAAGAAAAATAAGTAAGAGAATAGACATTGATTAATAAAAAATACTCTTGCACTCTGAGGACCCAAATAAGTCTACCTAAATTCAAAGGAGAAAAAAGAACAGCCCTGTGCACTATAGTGAAATATTAGCACTTAGGATGTGGATACGATGTGATAGTACCATACTCTAAAATGTGTATCTACATTATCATATACCAATATCATCTCAGTAAAAATATTAAAAGCTGTCAAAATAAAAAATAGGAGTGAAATAAAATTTAAAATTCTTCTATCACCAGGCCTTTGTGACAGTATAGTAGGTATGTCACTTGCTTTGCACATGGCTGATCTGAGTTTGTTCCCAGCATCCCTTATTATCTCCCTAGTCTGCCAGGGGGAATCCTTGAGTAAAGACCAAACAGTAAGTCCTGATCACAACCAGGTATGACCCCTGGTCAAAGACCAAACAGTAGGTCCTGATCACAACCAGGTATGACCTCCAAACCAAAACAAACAAAAGAACCATCCTAACATTAGACCAAAAATATAACCCAAACAAAATTCTTTAGAGATCATGTTTATATTTAATAAATGGTTTCATATTTATTTCTTCATTGAATCCTAATAGTGATTCTGGAAAATATTTTATAGCGTAATAAAATGTAAATATTTAATAAATGTTATAGATAACTAAATGGTTAATTTAATTAAGCACAGATATAATACTAGAAACACATACACATACTCACATACATAAACAGAAATCTCATTAAAAGAAATTAACTCCAGGCTATTCGAGAAATAGCTGCTAGAGGAAACTTAAGTTATTACTTCTTACTTCCCTTTATTCCTCCTAGCATATCTGTTCTTGATCTTAGCTATAAAATAAAATAATTTTGGAGCTTAAAATAATTCCCAGAGCTAATGTGAATTTAACTGAGTTGTTTCAGACTTGTGGGTTTTGACACTCAACTATGAGTGAATTTCCAATAATTAAAAAACGCAGTCCAAGCTGAGAAGATGATTCCAGGTGCACTGTTTGGAGAGTTCTTGAAAATTACTTTGCAACAGATTTTTGGCATAAAAGAGGGAAATAAAAATCTATCTTGCTTTAAGCCTCCGGGAAACAAGCAAAACGCTAGTTTTGCTTGAATGACTTAAAGATCCGGAATAAGGTCATTTGCCGGCTGCCCTAAATGAATGACTTTGGCATTTCTATCAAACTGAAAAGAAAATTAACAACTCATCGTAGTCCAATTAAGTAGATACCACAGTTCTGACCTTTACCAATGTAAACTGCTTCTAAATCCAAAGCAGTGAGTTTCTTGGAAAGGAAAACAAAAACAGGAGATGGTAATTGATTGCATGCAGATGAAAGAATTATATTTCTATAATAAAAGTTTACCATTTTATATGCACTGTTTAACTTATATCTTTCTCATTTCTGCTATACTTCCATGGACTCCAATCTTTATAAAATCCCTTTTTGAAACTATCCATTTATAAGTTATTTTACAGATAGTTACTGTTAAAATAGCTATACTGTTAAAATAGTTTTTTTAGTGTGAGAGGCTACAATATATACTAAATGCTGTTTACAAATTTTCTTCAGTTTCTGCAACTCTGTGAGCTTGATACCATGTTTCTATGTAGAATTTACATATGGAAGATATATTTAATGAAGTAATTTCATGCAAATTTAAAAATTAGAGTTTCAGAAAAAGAGATTTCTAGTTTGAATAATGACTCCTACCCCTAACTTTTTAAGAAGCAAATTTTCCTTATACTTAAGTTTAATCATACAATACCTCTCATAAGCTTTTATGAACAGTGCAGGTGATTGACTGGGCATTCTCCTTGTATCTAGAACATTATGACAGGAACCCTGAAAGCACAAAGCATGTCTTTGCCCTAATACTTCATTGTTTGTGTTTATTTGGGGGGTAACACTCACCTCTAGGATTCAATCTGGGCTCTGTGCTCAGGGTTCCCTCCCTAAGGAAAGTATATTTAAGAGGACCATATGTGGTGAGGAGGATGAAACCGAGCTCAGCTGTGCCCAATAAGGATTGTAAGGACCCTAAGTAAAATAAATAAACACCTGAATCCTGTCCCATATTTCTGGCCCTCTTTCTATCTAAAAGGTCTCTAGGTTGAAGTATGACTGGAGACTACTTACCCATACTATTTTGTGAGATATTAAAAATAGTATGAGACTAATATCCAAGGCCAGGCACCTTTCAGTATCTGTATTACAAATCATAATGTGTAAGTAGCCCTACTGAGTGACAGAGTAGGAAGCTACTCTGTTCTTGCAGAAAAAAGTGCTGAGAGAAGAAGAAGATTGGAAACTCATTAACTAATGGAGAGGAAACCTATGTACAACAATTTTTCTTATATATTTTAATCCTTCTCTAACCATTGATACTTATCTATAGCACAGTGGTAGGGCATTTGCCTTGCACGCAGCCAACGTGGCCGACCCGAGTTCAATTCGTCCACCCGTCTCAGAGAGCCTGGCAAGCTACCGAGAGTACCTCGCCCACACGACAAAGCCTGGCAAGCTACCCATGACGTATTCGATATGCCAAACACAGTAACAACAAAGTCTCCAATGGAGACGTTACTGGGCCCGCTCGAGCAAATCGATGATCAACAGGAGGGCCTTTACTTTACTTTACTCTAACCATTGAAGAGTAAATATCTTACTTCTTAAATTTCATTCCAAGCAGCCATAAACACCAATGATATTTCTGAGTATGTTTTTTGTAACTGTGTATATCACTGTTATTCAATTTATGACAAATGTAGAAATAAAAGACTTTTGTACAAATTTAAGTTGCAGCCAGTTGTAAAATGTGTCTGTGGATATATCCTATGGTGGGTATCTTACGAATTTATTCAGTTTTTTATTCCCACATTTATTATTTATTTTACTATTTCCACAGTAATATGTAAGGTAGAAATATAAACCATTGTGTTTCAGAATATGTCATTAATTAAGCACACATATAAATCATGTCACGGTCCTCCCGTTGTTCATCGATTTGCTCGAGCGGGCACAGTAACATTTCCATCATGAGACTTGTTATTACTGTGTTTGGCATATCGAATAGGTCACGGGTAGCTTGCCAGGCTCTTCCGTGGGTGCGCGTTACTCTCGGTAGCTTGCTGGGCTCTCCGAGAGGGGCGGAGGAATTGAAGTCGGGTCGGCCATGTTGGCCACTTGTAAGGCAAATGCCCTACCGCTGTGCTATCGCAGTAACCCGCCCGGCTTGCTCAGTCAGTAGAGCATGAGACACATATAAATATATGTATAAATATACATGTATATTTATAATTTTGGAAAAGGAGTTGGCAGGGCAGTCTTCCTACTGATGCTCAGGAGGCTGGAGACACCACAGATGATTCCTTAGCCAACCAGGGAAGCAGTTCAGTGTGATGTCCTGAGGATGAGATTCTGCTTTGGCCTTGTTATGCCAGGGATTGCCAGGATTAGCCTGGTGGTACATGACATCATCTAGGGCCTCGACAAGTGATATTACCGAACCTCTAGGGCTTGAAAAAGCATTTTCATAAAAAAATATAATGTGTATATTCTGAAGACATAGCATGCATTTAACTAGCACACAAATAGCAGAGGAGATCAATAACAGAATTCTTATCAGATATTATTTACACATTGTGTATGATGTCTAGTAGTCATATTGTAAATTGTAAACAAACATGAGGAAACTAATTTACAAAATTTTTGTCTTATATACTTTAATCCTTCTCTAACCATTGAAGAGCAAAGAGAGAGCTATTTTATCACTGTAGCACTGTCCTCCCCTTGTTCATCAATTTGCTGGAGCAGGCACCAGTAACATATCCATTGTGATACTTGTTGTTACTATGTTTGGTTTATTGACTACACCATGGAGAGCTTGCTAGGCTCGGCTATGCCGGTGGGATACTCTCAGTAGCTTGCTGTGCTCTCCAAGAGGGATGGAGGAATCAACCCTAGTCGGCTGCGTGCAAAGCAAATGCCCTACCCACTGTGCTAGCACTCCAGCTCATATCTAATTTGATTGACGAAAATACATTTAATTTTAATTACCCCCAATTAATATTTAATAATGACTGTTATAACAGTACCTATTCTGTAAAGTTATTAGTTTTTGCAAGCAGGCACAAGCTATTTCTTAGAGATCACTAACATACCATAACATGCATAGTCTCTCCTTTTTATAAAAGTCATATATATCTATGACTCAAATATCTAGTGAAGAATATTTTAGCAAAAAAAGGGATATACGTTTATCATAAACATTTTCTCTTTCAAACTATGCATAAAATAATACTCAAGGTATTCATTAGATTTAGTGTTCTTTGTTTTCCTTATCTTTTACTCTACTCTGGATCATGAGATGCAAAGGTTAATTTGATGTAGCTCCAGATTTTTGTTACTCATGGTGATCATATCCAATACTTTATCTTCCTATTCAATGTCCTTGACTTTGATTCAAATATTTAATCACCTATTATATGTAGTCAATAGACTGTTTGGAAACATGTTTAACACTTCTCCTGCTGGGGCAAAATAAAAAAACCTAAGCTACAATCCTCCTTAAAATTTTATTTTGGTTTCTCATCACAGTACTGAATATTAGCACTCAGTATATTCTTGATGGTCTTATTCATTCATTTTGCTAATCACATTTTTGTTGTTAGCACTGAGTCAATTATATCTACAACCCCATTTCATTTTTGCATCATTAATCAGATTCCATTATTATCCTCATGCAAAAACATGTATATATTGTTGTTAGAGTTTTTTGTTTTTATTCAAAATACAAAACATATATTATGTATCTTATCTTTTCTATTGACCACTCTGTAAAAGTGTTTCAACATAAAAAGTTATATCATAACAAAGCCATAACCTAGCAGAGCCATTATCTATGTACATTATCTATGTACATTATCTATGTACATTTTGCTGTAAGCATCTCATTTGCGTATATTTTAATCAAACTTGAGAGCTTGTTTGGAGGTTCTAGCAGGTTCTAGCAGGGGAGCGCTAGACCGAAGACGGGTCCGTCTCTATCGGGGAAGGCGGTCCTCTTCGACCGAGCGCGCAGCTTCGGGAGGGACGCACATGGAGCGGTGAGGGAGGAAGGGGACACCCGCCTAGCCAGCCAGATCAGCCGAATCAACCCTGGCGATCAATGGGGTGACAGATGTCGCAGCCAGATCGCCCTCACATCACAGCGGTAGGGCGTTTGTCTTGAATGCAGCCAACATGGCCTACCCGAGTTCAATTCCTCCGCCCCTCTCAGAGAGCCCGGCAAGCTACCGAGAGTATCTCGCCCGCACGGCAGAGCCTGGCAAGCTCCCTGTGACGTATTCGATATGCCAGACACAGTAACAACAATGTCTCCAATGGAGACGTTACTGGGCCCGCTCGAGCAAATCGATGATCAACGGGAGGGCCTTTACTTTACTTTATTTTACTTAATCAAACTATTTACATATTAAATTCTAGTAGAACAATAAAAGTCTGTATGAGAAATATTCCTTGCATTTTCCTTAATCTTTCTTTACAGAAAGTTAGAATCTGATCTACAAAGCATCTATTTATGATTTCCAATTTGGATCCATAAGTTGTAAACAAAGGAAAAATTAAAAACTAAGGGACACTGGAGAAGAGAAAAAGTTCAAAAGACTGAGATCAGCCTTACATTTAGGAACCTTCACTCAATACCTGATACCACAGAGTAGTCTGAGCACCACCAGAATGACTCCTGAGCACTAGTCATTTACAGACACATACCCCGCGCCCCCAAAAAATTATCAATTGAGTCTACACCATCCAAAATAATATTGAAGCCTTAACCACTAAGATAATGGTGTTAGGATATCAGATCCATTAAAAGTAATCAGACCTTGACTGAGTGTATAACCATCATAGAGAAAGTTCACAAAGTGATGATCTTCCTTCCATTTTATCTTCCTCCCTCATCCTTCCTTCCTTCCTTCCTTCCTTCCTTCCTTCCTTCCTTCCTTCCTTCCTTCCTTCCTCCCTCCCTCCCTCCCTCCCTCTCTTCCTTCCTTCCTTCCTTCCTTCCTTCCTTCCTTCCTTCCTTCCTTCCTTCCTTCCTTCTTCCCTTCCTTCCTTCTTCCTTCCTTCTTTTTTTCCTCCCTCCCTCCCTGGTTCTATCTACAGGATCCCCTATGTTCCCCCAAGCCTTGCCAGAAGTAATTCCTAAATGCAGAGTTAGGAGAAACTCCTGAACATTTTCATGTATGGCCCCCAAAACAAAACAATAACAAAAATAAACTAGCTAATACTCCCTTTAGAATATCAAACCTACAATGTTCTTAAAGTATGATCATGAGTCATGAAGAAACTAATACCAATCTATTAGATTACTGATTATAAAAATATAATTATTCCTGGGAGGATAAAGGAAAAAAGTCACAAAATCAGAAAAAAACAGGCATACAAACTAGAAAGAATGTAAGATAATAAAAGAGATATTAATCCTTATTAGGACTAATCAACCTAATCTTAAGGAAAAGAATCAAATGATTATGTAGCCAACATTTTCCAGAACTTAAAGATCAAATAAACAAAGGTGAGGCTGAGTTGTCCAAATAGACAGTCACTTTGTCAGTATTCTCCCATTACCATTGCAAAATTTATACAAATAACTTGGATTTATCACAAGGTCTTATCTGTCAATCCTGTCATTCAGGAAATCCTGTAATTCAGGAGTTCACCAGATAAGAATGGAAATGTACAGAGTTTCTTGCCATGGGAGAAAACCGCCACAGAACAACACGGTGAAGAATAGAATGGAACAGAAACCTGGGCAGGGGTGAGGGGTGAGGTGATGTGGAAGCTTAAATCCAAAAAGTCTTTCAAGTACTGGCTACTACCCTGAGAAGCAGGAGAGATGATTCACTTATCTCCCGGCTTCCCAACTCTACAATACTATTTTTATAATAGTTTGTAAAGAAAAGGTTACAAGCTTTATGCTTTGTTCAGAATCAACAGCAGGCATCCGATCCTTGGTCACTTACTCTTGAAGGGAAATCCCATTTTGATGTCTCTTATTTTTTATTAAAATATTATTTTATTAGGATACAGTGATTGACAAAGTTACTCATAGCTGTACTTAAAGCACACTCTATTTCAGCACCAATCTCACCACCATTGTCAACTTTCCTCCATCAAGTTCCCTCCCACCACTTCAAACCACCTTCAAACTACCTCTTTGACAGGTACTTTTTAAAGTTTGAAAGTTGTAATTTTTACCTCCAGTTTTCAGTGTTGCTACCTTCAGAGTTTGGATATATAGCTTGAACACCTCTACTCCTGTGCCCAAGGCCCGTGATCCCTGAGCCCATCTCTCTGCTTCTTCTTGCTAACCTACTCAGTTTCTTTCTCTCTGTCCTTATCTTTCCTATAATTTGAAATCAAGAATAATTGAATTATTCCCACAATTAAACCTTGAATTCCATCATTCAGTTATTTTATATACTGTAGATAAATTACATTATCATAGTTTTGTCAGGCAATTTGCTGAAATTTTGATGAAATTGGACTATATCATGTTAAGTGAAGTAAGACAGAAGAAGGAAGTACATTTTTATTCTTTGGATCGTATCCTGATGTCAATATTTCTAGGTGAGTTCCATGCATTTCTAACCAATGACAGTGAAAACAGAAAACAGTGCTATATTATTTTACCTAGCCAGGAAGACTCAGATCCTTCCAACCACAATTAATTGCCTCTTAGAAAGTGTTCCAAACACAGCCTATTAGCAAGAGGAGCCCATAACTGCTATTCTGTCATTTAGCACCATAAATAATGATACATGACTAAGGCCTTTGATGCCACTTTAGTCAACAGTGACACCCACACACTGACTCTCAATAGTCCACCAGGGACATTGTCAGGCTCTGGATATATTCAAAGCCTAATTACACTCAGTCCTTCTTGAAACTTGTGTTTAGTCTGCTCAGGACACTTCTGATCATGAATTCAAGTGCCCTAAATCTGAATGTGCATCCAAAAAAGTGACAAATTATAGTTTTCAATACTCTTGACCAGACTCTTAGAACCTGCCACTGCTTTGATTAGGTAAATTTGAAATCTTGTACTCCATGTCTTTAAACAGTCTTGTTTAAACTTGGCACAGAACCTATCACTGGGCAATTGCAACCAAGCACCATTAATAATTTCCTAGGCATACTTAATCTCCTACACAGCAATCCATGATTTTGAACATCTGGTGATAGCACAGACCCACTCATACTCAATTCTACATGCCCTCACCTGACTTCAGGCCAGAATGCTCATATCTGCTGAACTTTGACATGCAGTAGCTGACAAATACAATGGCAAATACACATTCTCCAGTAAAACCAAAGAATAACTTGGTACTAGAGCAGCTAGTTGGTATGCATGACTATGACCCCTGGTCAGAGCCCACTGAAATTTACGACCACAATCACTATCAGGAGACAGCAACTTGAGATCCTGCTGTGTTCGATCTTGGTGTTATGTCTCCTATGGACACCAGAGGCCAGGAATATCATGTGGCCAACCAGAACCATACCAATTCAGTTCCACAGTGCCTGTAATTTTCACTTGTGAAGACATAACTTCTCTTCATGTGGCCTTAACAGTAGAAGATTTATTTTGCTTGTTTTGATTCTCTATTCTAAATTCAGTATTTTTCTAAACTATAATTTATCCATACTTGGGAAGCACAGAAGTCAGCAAGAAAAAAATGCGATCTGTAGTGAATTCTCAGATATTTGCATCTGTATTTCTTATGTCTTTTTGAGTTCAAGCCCTAGAGACTTGCGCTCAAAGTGTGACTGGTATCTATTACACTCATTTTAACAGTATGGGTTCCAAAGACAAGTGATAATAGACCTATCCTACTCAAATATACTGCCAGACTCTAAATTTCTTTCTCGGATAATTACTATAGAATTTATTTAAATGTAGAATATTCAACTTGCAAGTTGTGATGATTGAAAGAAAAACAGCACTGAAAACCTATTCACCCTGTGTATAATACAAAATGGTAGAGGGAGGCAGGGAGAAGATTTGAAGAGAGAACTGCCTAAGTTCTCAAAACACACAGGGAAGCTTTAAAAATATTGATAACTGAAGCTAAATCATGAAGAATTTGACTTAATAGACCAAGAGTGAATCCCAAGTGCCAGAATTTTTTACAAATCTTCCAAGTGAATCTAATGTAATATGGAGATCTATGGTCTTATATTTTTAATGTGTCAACTTTTATAAGATACAGAAAATGTTCAAAAATTACACATAGAAAGTAATGCAAATTGTATTAAGTCAACTTAGTTGAATTATTATTATAGCAACACATATAATAATTTACAATTCCATTATAGTTCCTGAGTATCAGTTGTCTCTCTAAAAAATAAAAAAACTATCTTCCAACATTTTCAGGTGATGATGCAGATCTTTGAAAGTGGTTACATTCTTTTTTATACTTACTCATTTTTCAATAAATATGATACCCTACTTGGATCCAATCTGGTATATGATGACCTATGATGTATATTATTTAATTTTACTTTTCAAAGAGCAAGTAAAATACGTACAGGGATTTTTATCTGCGGCTGTGTCTGTTCCTGTGGGTTCACAGGGACAGTAGGTGCATTTGAAAGTGCCATCAGAGTTGGATTTATTTGAGGTATATTAACATCAGTAGGTGAATTGTGGTTAAAGACAGTTGACAGGCAGAGTCGAATAGTCTCTTTCATTGCTTTCATCTGTGACTCCTACAAAAAAAAAAGAAAAGAAAAAAATATTATGTGATTCTGGTCATCAACAATCTGATCCAGTTTCTCCTAGCTTTCTAGCCAATATTTACTTCTGTATGTCTCCAATACAATTTTCTTAAATATAAAGTCCATTGTGAGCAGCAATATAAAAGGATATCCCATGTCCTTTTAGTTGCTAATACATATTGTGTTATGCTTTAAACAATGAGTCCATAAAACTTATCTTACTTTAAAACATTGATTTCATAACTGACTTCTGACAAAGAAGTATATATCCAAATTCTATTTTCCCAAATTCAAATCACTGTAAAATTTAAAATGTTATTCCCAAATTATCATTTTTCTATTAGCATCAAACTCCATTATCACAAATGGCTTTCCCAGCAATATTGAGTACTTTTCTCACATTAGTTCTAGAGTACCTACAATCACTATTTACACAGTGTATAAATTAAATTAATAAAATAAACACTGTATTTTATTTAAAAAGTTCATTTATTCTGGGTCATGCCAAGTGGTACTTATTAATCTGATGTAATAGTAAAAGATAACAAAAACTTTATTACTTTGATATAGCATGTTGAATTATACAAAGGACTGTGACATCCAAGTAATATCTTTTGAGTTTCTGGAGCCACATCTGCTGATTCTTAGGGTATACTCCTGGTTCTGAGCTTGAGTTTCACTCCTATCTGGCCAAGGTGGTCATACTGGGTGCCAGTGATTGAGCCTGGGTCAGGCATGTGAAAACGGAATGTATGTGTGTGTGTACATATACATATATACATATATGTCAACCATTATTTTGAATCAAACATAGGAGTGCTAGAAGCATCAACACTTTGTGCCAAATACCCAACCCAAGAAGGTGATTTTGTGAGGGTGTGTGGGGGAGGGGGGCAAGGCTTGGCAGTTTTGTTGGTTCTCAGAGTAGTACGACTTGGAGGAACATGAGGTGCTGAAATGAACTGGGCAAACCTCATAGAGGTAAGTAAGTACCTTTATAATTTAGCAGTTTATGGTATTATTTTTACTATTTAGCTGTGAAGCAGTGAAAGTTCAATATTTTCAGATTGGTTATTTCTGGTTCATATCACTGTATAAACGGAATTGAAATACATGGATAACCATCTGTAAATTTCACTTAGTACCCTGCCCACACAACTAAAACAAAAGAGGTAAAGTAAAAGTAAAAGTGAAAAGTAATAAGATAAATTTCAGTACAAAAAATTTTCCAGCAGATTTCAAATAGTCATGTCACATAAATATCAATCTTGGAATGTGAATTCTGATCTTTAGGTCACAGGAGTTGAATAAACCAACCATTGGGACTAAAATTGAACATGTTGACTTTCATATAGTATAATCTATCCAGTGATCCTATAGATCAATGAAGTAGTAAATCTGTTATATCGAACTGATAAGAGAGGAAATCTATCAACAAACTTATTGTGCATTATAGTTTATGTCAGGAATGGATCTTTCTTTAGATTCTTCTTGTATTTCCTGTCTTTTATAAAACCTTTTTTGTTTTGAGACAGGGGAGGTAGAGTTGTGGGTCAGACCTTGGTGTATAAGTTATCACTACTGGTCCTGTGTTTGAGGATCACTCTTGGTAGGGCTAAATGCAGTACCAGTGGTATAACCCACATAGGTTGTATGCAAAGCAAGCATGCAAATCAGTATCTACTGTACTCTCTGACCTGAATGGTCAATTTGTTTAGAATAATTATTAAAACATATATCCTTCTTAATGCTCATCTCTGTTTTCTACTCATATGTCAATCCAGTTACATAGGTAATTATTTTGTTCTAACCTCCAAGCAGTGGTCAGGTGGTTGGGATAATCAGTGTAATGCACAGACAACTGGACCAGAGGGCTTACTTCAACAGTCAAAGGATTCAGTGTTGCTCTGGCCCTGCTAAACTGAGGAATATCAGAATCACACCAGAGTGCTGATGAGCCCATCAGAGCTACATCCTGTAGCACTGAAGGCTGTATGTAGCAATTGGATTGTATCAGTGTGTAGTTTATACAAGGTCTAAGCTTAACTTCTGTGCTGACCTTGTGACA
This sequence comes from Sorex fumeus, assembly GCF_029834395.1. Taxonomy (NCBI): domain Eukaryota; kingdom Metazoa; phylum Chordata; class Mammalia; order Eulipotyphla; family Soricidae; genus Sorex; species Sorex fumeus. The sequence goes on from NW_026606064.1 coordinate 30,466,150, forward strand.
TCATTAATATGATGATATTTTAATGTTAGAATGTTTATTGACAGAATATCAGTTTAAGAAATAACTCTCTGCCAAGACAAGAAATAAGCATTGCCCATAAACAGGAGGAAAGAGATGGAAGTAAGTCAAATAAAAATATACTCAATATAGGTGCTTTGATTTACTTGTCTGAGCACCTGGTTTTGCTCTTTTCTGCCACATTATTTCCTATGACTGATCTTGTTTACTTCCTTTATATCATTCTATTTTTGAGGGCAAACAAATATTGTAGAAGGTAAGGTGCTTGCCTTGCACATGGATAATGGTTGACCCAAATTGGTTACCAGCATCCATATGATCCCCTGAGTCCTGCCACAAGTGATCTCTGAGCTCAGAGCCAGGAGCCAGAAGAAAATATTATCTACTATCAAAATATATAAATTGCAATATAAAATTATAACAGAATTTACCATAATAGATAAATTCACAAGTAATCATGAATGCCTTTTGGTATAGACTGTAAAAAAAGCATAAATATTCATTTATAATTTAAATCTGCACATGTAGGATCTGTAATTTTGTTTCAAACTGCATGTTGAGCACTTAATATAATTTTTGACCTTTAGGAAGTTCCCAATATAAAGAATTTTAAATACATAACAGAATTTTAAGGGAAAATGTTTTCTTTTTGCCTGATGAGGGAATTCATAGGCTATAACATTTTTAAGAAGTAGAAAAACAGGCCAGATTGATACTAGAGTGGGTAAGGTGCTTGTCTGCTTATCTTGTATGCTCCAAAGACAGGTTCACTTAACTCCACTGAAAAAAAAAAAACTAGATTCACTTTTCTACTGTTCCTTAAAATATTGTCAGATCTTTCCTTTTCCTTATCAAAAAGTGGGAAATTATGACAGTATTGCTGTATACAGAGTAAATTATTTCAGGTGGCACTGAGAAATGTGAATTTATTTTCAGTTTGAAACAGTCTAGTGAGACTATGGAAACAGAGTTAATGTGAGCGGGTATGGTGAGTCTTGGCCAGAACTCGAAGCTAATGTGGCTTTGAAATATAGATGTTCAATGTACAGTTTATATAGGATATAATGATGGTGATTGTAATAACTGTATTCATATCTCAGCTCCTTCTAACCCTGCCTATTTCTAAAAATTCAACCTATATATTTTTTAATTATATGATGACATAACAGATAAATTCTTGAATAATGATTAAACTTAGATGCTGAAAGTAAATTATGGACAGCATCAATGATCTCCAACATGGATTTTCTTAGTAAAGACTATTTTATAATGATACAATATAAATTATAGTTACATTTCATGTCATTTTCTCCGACCATTCTGATAAAATTGTCAATATAGACATCTCAGAAACATGGTTATAGCCAAAACATCCAACTATTCAACTTTTATAGAAATTTAAATCAAATTTATAATCTTCTATTTTAATATGTTTTTATCTTGAGGCTTTTGACTTAACAGCTTTCTTGTTTCACATCATAGGAATTGGCCTCCTGCATTATACTGTGCCAGACTCTATGATTATATAATAGGTTTTTCTTATCACAGACAACAAATTGCTTTCTAACTAAACAAACTAATTCTTCAAACTTTATGTATCCCTGTTATTATTGTTACTCATGATTGTCTTCAGCGAATTCTACAAATAGGATTCAGATGGTGGTATCACATCACAAATAACCACCTTTTTTTCATGTAAACTGTTATCTGCAGTCTATTCTCAAACTGCTGCTGATCAATTTCATGTTCATTGCAATAAGAACTCACCTAATCAAATTGGATGTATGCCATGTAAAGCATTCTTTACTCTAGATTGTATATTGTCCTAAGATCAGTGCTGCTCTTACTCCCTGTACAGATAATTTGCATTTCCCACTTGCTCAACACATAATAGTAATTTGCAGACATCATAAGAGCCTGTTTGTCACAACATCCTTTATTTGTAGCTCATCAAACATTCCAAGTGCATGCCTGTATTACTCATTACATTTGCTATTTCCTCTGCTTGTAAGGACATTTTCCCCAAATATCCATAGAGGAAAATTACACTTAAAACTTATTTCTCTGCTAAGCTAATATCTTATCTTCTTAGAATGATATTCCCTCATCACCCTTTTAAGAAATGTTCCTTTCTTCAGGTCTCATCATAATTTCTATCTAGAAAATTTCACATTTTCTCTATTCAACCCTCTTATGATTATAAAGTATCTTGTTGATAAGTTTAGTATTTATTTCAATTAGGACACTATTCTTGAGAGCTGATACCTTTTAGCAATCTCATGATTTCTTGTGTGTGTGTGTTTGTTTTATTTCTTTTTTAAAAAAATCATTTTTAGAAACTGTGGTAATTTACAATATTAATGTCAAAGTTAAATGTATAACAGATCCCAACCCCACATCCTCCCCTAGAGAGTCCATTTCCTTCTACCATTGTTTCTGTGCCCCACTCTACTTCATCCCATTTTTCCACCTTCACTCTACTGTAGGAAGCTTTTGCTGAAGACTAGTTCCCAGATTTTGTTGCAGATTGGACACTTGTTATAACCTCTTTTGTTGTTATGTTAAGCGGGTGCTCCACAGTGGGGCTGAGTGCCACATGAGGTTATGCAGAGCCATGGATCAAACCCTGAACCATTAGCAGGTTGGGCATGCTTTCCTGCCCTTTCAGCTATCTTCTGTCCCCTAATTAGTTTCACTATATCCCACATATGAGTGAGACTTCCCTGTGTCCGTCTCTTTCCTTTTGACTGACTTCACTCAAGACGATAATTTCAACTTTCCAGTTCAACAAATGTTAAATGAATACAGAGATATCTCACTCCAGAGAATATCAAATGGTCATTTTGCATGAGTAACTAATGAGCATTTATAATTTTATCTTGTATTTTCTATAATACTGTTGTAAACATCAACATACTAGTACTTATGCTGCATATAATATGTAACAATTATAAAATTATTGCTTATGTATACTCTAAGATGAGAGACTTAAAGGGCAATTGTTTGTTCATATAAGAATATTTCACAGAGAATGCATGATTTTTTTCACAACAGAAGGATTACCTTTTAAAACCAAGTGTGTTCCTCATTTATGATCAGACAGAAAATTGTGAGCAAATTTTTCATGTCTAAATTATTTTACATGAAGACACTGAGTCCTCAGAAAGATCTAGATACAACCTTAGCTGCTGGGTGGGGAAGACTGCAAGGTCTATGAATTCAAGGACTAAAACTTGCCAGGAAATAAACTCCATAGTCTTAAAAATTCTACATTGTTTTATTTCTGCTATAGGTCTCTTGCATGTAGGTTGATCAGTTAGGATGTGAGTAATTTATAAAGATCTTCATTTTTCTCTGCAATCAATAATAAGCTCCTCCTTCAAGCCAGATGCATGCTGATAAAAAGTTCATGCTTCTTAATATTTACTTCTGTACTGAATCTCCACACATTTCCTAATTTATGTCAGCTGTACTATAAAGGTAATTATACCTGGGTTTCTGATGAAATATTTTCAAAAACAATACAGGAACAAGAGAAAATGTTTTATTAAATAATAATTTTCTCAATATATATCCAAGACCAAAGGATATTTTTATAAATCAGAAGCTGAGATTAACTATAATTCATAAAATATGACCAAATGTGTAATTTATTTTCTAGAAAATGAGATTAATTTCTGGATCTTGTGTTTGTATGGTTGCTTATATTGGAATAGTTAACTGAGACTTCTTTTTATTAAATAATTCATGGAAAACAAGATGTATAAAGATCTTGTTTTTAAAATATTTATGAGGTATTTAAGGTTATCATAAACTCAGATATAATATTCTTTGGAGATAGATATTGGAATAGGGTAGAGTAAAATTTCTCATAAAAAGATGATAGAGCAAAGAGAAAAACAATTTTATCAAACTGTATTTTCTTTATCCCTTTTGAAGTGTGCTAGTATTTCTACATGACTTTATGGATATAGTTTATGAGTCTCATACATATATTACATAATATTTGTTGAAATGAACCTTCAGTAATAAGGACATGTTTTTATGGTTCATTTTAAACCAAGGGTGACAATATGCTGAATGTAAAAGGGTAAAATCAATATGAGAGGCAGTCTCTATATCCAATTCACTTATAATAACAATTACTGCCCTAAGTGTCCTAAGTAAATATTCTCCATAAACCAAGAATTTAGTATTTTTTTTTGCTTTTTGGGTCACACCTGGCAATGCACAGGGGTTACTCCTGGCTGTGCACTCAGGAGTTACTCCTGGCGGTGCTCAGGGGACCATATGGGATGCTGGGAATCGAACCCGGGTCGGCCGCATGCGAGGCAAATGCCCTACCTGCTGTGCTATTGCTCCAGCCCCAGAATTTTGTATTTTTGTAGATATAAATTTCCTAGTACCTTTAGGTGATAAGTGTGATTATAATTCCATAATAATAGAGCATAAAGAGTTTGAAGGATTGAAATATAATCATTCAGTGGTAAAGATACAATTTGAACATGGTCAGGAACATAGGATCATTCATCGATCACTGCTCAAAGAGTTTCTCACACTAAAAGAAGACTGTTGGTTTATATGGAACAAGTAAATAGTTGGGTGTATATTTTGAGAGAAGTAAAACAAAATGATTAAGAAAAGGGAAGCTAATAATCTATAATATCCTGGGTTCTGTAATATAAGTCTAGTTACATTAATTATATCCATTTCTGTAAGTCACAAAAAGTTAAAAATATAAATTTATTTTTTGTGCCTCTACTACTGACTAGCTCATCATGAAATTATTTTCTAGTTGTTGGTGTCTAAGAGAATTAGTGAGAGCTGTGGAACCTGAAACCACATATTAAACGTGTTTTCCACTTCCAGCAGCTCTTAGTACACCAAAGGTATTCCAAGTCTAGTTAGACATTGATCAATAAAATGATTTATATGAGGTCTAGTCAGGGAATACATGTACCATAAAAGAGAATATTTTAATAGCAAGAACTGCAAAAATGTAAACCTTTATATCAATAATAAAAGATAACTAAATATAAGTTCTAAACATTGTACAGTATAAATGAGTAATTTAATGTCTGCTCTAATACATTTCTCATATAAAATACAGTATAAAATAAGGAACATTACATTATATTCTCACATATGATGGCATCCCAAGTTCTTAGAAACTCTCAGTACCCTACCTCAAGCTTATGGCAGTTCTGCGGGTTTTGTGACAGACAAGTGTACTGCAGGGATTGGAACAGACATGTCAGGAAGGAAAAACAAAAAATGTGGCTTAGTTCAACTCTCCGATTAGATTTATGCTCCTCATCTGAATCTATAAATTCCATAAAGATATCTTTCTTTATAAAGAATAGCATTGTGTATCAGTACAAGGGTTTTGTTGATTTCCTTTTGTGTGACCAACTACAGTTCAATTTCTGACTGCTAAGAGTGACCCCTAACTGGGAGCCAAAGCGACCTGTGTACATCACTAGGTGTCACTCCTCTTACCCTTCCTTCAAAATACTGTGCAGAATGAATGCGTTGTAGTGAGAGATTTGAATAAATTGTTTTTTATAAAAGAAAATATGGGATTATTATTATTATTATTTAAAATATGGGATAGAGAGATAGTATAGCAGACAAGGTACTTGCCTTACAAGCTGCTGACCATGTTTCAATCCCTTGCAAACCAAGCTCCCCAGAAGAATCCCTGATTGCCTGGGGAGTGAGCCCTGAGTATGCTTGGTTTGGCTCCAGAAATATTTGGACTTACCTTTAGCAAATATTATATTAATCTTTAGATATATTAATACAAAAGGAGTTAAGTGATTAAAATACCTAATCACTCTAAAGTCATATTTTCCCAGTGTTCTAAACTTTAAGAAGGAATATCACTGGAATTTATATGGCATTATTTTTTATATATGGCATTATTAATTCCTCTACTCAAGCACTTTATAGACATTATGAGTAAAAAGTAAGTCATATAAAAATTAAATATATTTTTTATCATATCAAGGTGAAAAAATTCCTGAGATGAGAACAAATCCCTGAGTTTAGTTTTAGCCAGATTCTTTATAGCTTCTACATAATAAGGAAAACATAGGCTCAAAAAAATTCAAAATAAAAACAAAAAATGTTTTATCTCCTCTATTATATATAAAAATACATTTGTACAAAAATGGTGACTAGGAGTAAAATTTTTACTAAATCACTAAACATGCTTTCAATATTATCATAAAAGCAGTCTATGAATGCAATTTTCTTCTTTACTTGTGTTCTAAGTAAAAAATTTTGTATTGGAATAGGTACATTATTTTTCCAAAATCTAAAGCTTGGTATAGGTATTATATATTAATATTAACTTTATTTACTCATCTTCATTACTATTATATACAATTATTCAGTTACCACTGAGCACATATTTAAAATACTGATTACATTGTAAATGTAAGTATTGTTTTAGCCTAGAAAAATCATTTAATTTTCAATAAATTTTACCTTTGAAATTTTACCTATTGAAATTCCCTTTTATATAATTTGTCATTTGTTTACTGCAATAACTATTAAATATACTTACGTTTGTCTGCCTATTCTGTCCATTTATCAAATTGTTTTAGTTTCCCACATATATGTGAATGTTTTTATTTGTCAAAATATGTGTATAAATAAACTATGCTACCTAAGTAAAATCCTATTACACAGAATTTTCTCTTTTTATAATTTTTCACTTTTCGGGTCACACCTGGCGATGCGTTGGGGTTACTCCTGACTCATGTACTCAGGAGTTACTCCTGGCGTGCTCGGAGGACCATATGGGATGCTTGGAATCGAACCTGGGTAGGCTGTGTGCAAGGCAAATACCCTACCCACTCTGGCCCCTTCCTTTTCATTTTTAGGTAGGATAAAGACTGATAAATCCAATCTAATCAAACAATTTATTTTAAGGCTAACTAAGATTAAGGCTAACTAAGAAATATCAAATACTCAACAAATAAGTGCAATTTACAAACATTTATTTTAAAAATCACTTTATCCTTATTTTTGAATGTATTAAGTAAAGAAGATATTTATTTTACACTATTTTATGAAGGTACTTTTTATTTAAAAATTAAAGTAAAAAGCAGTAAGACATTTTGCTAAAAAAGATATTACTCTAACAGTATTCTAAACATATGGTCAATTCCCTCCTCAATATTTCCATATACTAATGTCTCATCTTTATGAATGTCCAAATAAAGTTCAATGAAAAGCAAAGATGTATATCACATGGCAGTGTTATTGATTTTTACACAAGATTATATTAAAATTTAGAGATTAAAATGAAATATTTAGAGATTAAAAATTAAATAAGTCATATTAAAGGTAATGAATATAAGGTCTTAAAATTAGTGGTAGCAGTTTTTACAAATATATAAAATCTATGGTTTTTATGACATGTGAATTGCTTAAAATATGATAAAAGCTTTTATTTATTTTTTTAATATCTGGCACCATTCTTCTATAATTTTCATACGAAGAATTAAGAGAATTTCACCTCTTTCTTTTCCACTATCATAAGAACTCTGATTTAAGTTTTCCGAATTGAAAAGTATCAAAAACTAATATTTTTTCATAACTTCTCCATTCAGATTTACTGCATGCCATTTTACTGGTGCTTTAAAGTAAGTTTATTCCTGGTGTTAAGCGAATAAATGTACCAGGACTGTAAAGAATGAAGCCATGAACCCACAGAATCTGAATCTAGAGAAAATTTATTGTATCATCAAAAAAACAATAAAGAATTTGATTGCCAAGAGAACATGGCACTTAAGAATTCTACAACCAACTCATATGCACAGGATCTAGATTTGCATTAATAAATCTGGGCAAGGAATCAGGAAAACCCCCTAGATTTGCATGCTAAATTAAAGATATGATGGTTAACATCTATAACTTACCCTGTCAAGAGCTGCTTTTTCTAATTCATTTCTGGCTACAACTAATTTCTGTTCCAGTTCAGTAAGCAGTTGGGCCTGTGAAATAAAACCGAGCATTTAATTAAATTCTATAATTTTCATTTTTACCAAAGAATTGTTCATTCATTGACAAATATATTTTTCATTATCTTATGAGATTAACTTAGAAGCCAGGTTAAAAACACATATTGCATGGTCAGTTATTTAGGCGAGATGAATATGATCAATAAAAAAATACACACATATATTACACACATATTTTATACATTATATTATACTATATTTTATATGTCTGGAGTGATAGCACAGCGGGTAAGGCATTTGCCTTGCAAGCGTTTGATACGGCTGACCTGGGTGACCCGGGTTCATTCTTCTGCCCCTCTGGAAGAGCCCAGCAAGCTGCCGAGAGTATCTTTCCCGCACGGCAAAGCCTGGCAAGCTAGCCGTGAGGGCTTTGATAAGCCAAACATAGTAACAAGTTTCACAATGGAGATGTTACTGGGCCCGCTCAAGCAAATTGATAAAAAACAGGAGGACAGGGACAGGGATATTATATATGTACATGTGTGTATATATGTATATATATATATGATGTTCTAATGAAGCTATTTCTGTTTCCAAATATCTAACACACGTACTAGAAAATGCCTGTTACCTAAATACATCAGTTTACATTTTCCGTTTTTTTTTTCTTGAAAATTTATACTATTTAGTTCTAAATCCAAATAAATATATTTGGAGATAAGTTTTTTTAGGAATGTAATGAAGCCTATGAGGCCACAAAAAAAAAAGGGATCTAATACCATAGGACTATTTTTTTTTATATAAAGAGAAAGAGACATTAGAATTTTCTCTCTGGCAAGCTCACACAGCCTAAGCATTAGGTGAGAACATAGTGAAAATATTCTCACTATAATTCAAGAAAATCCTCAAGACTTCTAGCCTCTAGAACTGAGAAAGTATATTTTTGTTGTTTGGATTATCTAGTCTATGGTGTTTTGTTATGAAAACTCAAGAGGTTTAAGAAATTGATCTACTAATAGCCATTCTTTTCACTATTGAGTTTTAAAATTATGCTTCACTTTAGTTCACAAAATCTCTAAAATTGCTAATATTATGAATGAGCTACAAAAGCAAATAGTAATGGCCAGAGATAAGAAATAATATGTTTGAAAATGATGGGAATGTTGTCCACTTCATTCTCTATGGATAAGAGAGTAAATATCCCAGACTCTTTATAAACTCAGTGATTCGACTTCTTGGACTCATCCCAAACACAAAAACTGTTGTCAAAAAAGATAATTTATTTTGCTACAAAACTATAGTTTTGCTACAAACTATAGTCATGTAGCACTTAATACAATAGCCAAATAGTATATGATTATATTATAATTAGAACTATTGTTAAATTCTGTCACTGTCGGTGTCCTCCCATTATTCATCAATTTGCTCGAGTGGGCCCAGTAACGTCTCCATTGGAAACTTTGTTGTTACTGTGTTTGGCATATCGAATACATCACAGGTAGCTTGCCAGGCTCTGCCTTGTGGGCAAGATACTCTTGGTAGCTTGCCAGGTTCTCCCAGAGGGCGGAGGAATCGAACTCAGGTCGGCCATGTTGGCTGCGTGCAAGGCAAACGCCCTACCGCTGTGCTATCGCTCCAGCCCGTTGTTAAAGTAAGAGGTGATTAAAAATTAATTTTGGTAACACGAAGAGGCAGTATTACTAAGCAAAGCTTTAAATGCAGTCATTATCTTTGATCCCAAAAGAAAGGACAATTGATATGAAATTATAATATTAGTAAAAAAATTATAGGTAGCATAATAGAACTACTTATATTTTTGTAACATCTATGATTCTCAGATTGAAACAATGTGCATGGAATATTTGAGAGTATGAAGACAATCAAAATATGAACAGATCAATAAAACAATGAAATAATCAAAAGGTATATTTATTGTATATACATGATGATTATGAGAATTCATAATTCTAACATCACTTATTTGATTCCAGATAATGAAGTATAATGAAATATAAAAATATATAATTATTTCTAAGCTCTAAAGAAATAGAACAGTAGGTTCGGCTCTTTCCTTGGACTGGCTGACCTGGGTTTGATACCCAGTGATCCATAGACCCCTACAAACATTGCCAGAAGTTATCCATAAACTTAAAGCCAGAAGCAAATACTGAGTATAGCCAGATAGGGTCCCAAACCAAAAACAAATTAAAAAGTGTGATTATTTCCAAATTTGAAAATATTAGTGCTTTGCACACAAACACTAGGACAAGAAATGATGGTGGCAACATTTCAGTGGTGAAAGGTTGAAAATCTAATCTAACTTGTATTTAATTTTTTCTATAGTTTAGTAGCATAGTTGCAATAGCACTGATGCTTATTATATTGATGTATGAAATTACTATATCCCATTGAGACCAAAATAGTACTATCAATCAGGATCCTTCTAGCTCACCTTTTCATTCCCTATCTTTGCCCCACTTGTTAATAATCTTATTTTGTAATGCAAGGCAAGTTGTTTTTCACATTTGATCCCATTTTCTTTAGTATCTCTCTACATAAAACTGATTTAAGACATATTTATACCTTTATATTATCTCTGTCTATACATATTAAGCACTGATCTCTGCACTAGAGGATGTAATAATGAAGAAAAAATACAATTTTCAAACAGAGAAAGACAAAGTATAAATATTTACTTTGGATACGTTGATATGGATAAATTTTATTTATCCATATAGTAATGAATATTTCATTATACACTTAATATACACTTAATCATGAAGTTTTGCAGAACTTTCCATCAAGAGAAAAATCTTAGTCAGTGGACATGAAAACGATTTATGGAACTGTGAGTTCTTTCTTTTAGTCTTCCCTTACCATCATGATAAAGGCATGACTGACTGAGCTAACAATATAGCAGAGCATTCCCCTGTTCAGGTCAGACTTTATCTGTTTCTGTATATCCAGGTCTTTGAATCTGCAGAACCATACATTTACCCGGCCAAGATCACAGCTGATCATACCAGATATTCTAGTAACATATTACAATGATTGTTGTTTTGGTATTGGATTTGAATTACTTATTTTACAATAGAAAATAATTTGCATAGATACTCATTATCAAAGAAGATCTTCTGCTCTAGTGAATCTTGGCAGAGATATAAATAATAAACAAAACTCAAATTTAGAGTATAAGATCCTGACATGGTAAGTTTTTCATGATATTTTCATAAAAATAAAACCACTCTGCTTGAGCATATTGAGAAAGGGAGGTAAGTGGTGAGAAAGTAAAATAAGATGTCTTGCATCAGCTGACCTGGGTTTCAGTTCTGGCACCCCATATGGTCCCACAAGTACCACCAGCAGTAATAGTTGAACACAAGTCCAAGAGTAAACCTTGAGCACTGCCAGGTGTGACCCCCAAACAATCAAAAATAAGAAAGGCACAAATAATATATGCAAAACTAAAGATACTATTTTAAATATTATTAAATGGGGGTGAGAACTTTTTAAGTAAGTGTGAGTCCTTATGTCCCCCACTATAAAGGAGAAAACGCCATATTCCATACACATATAGAACCACTTATTCACAATTTTTTTTACCCCGCTCCCCCCTACCCTTCCCCCTTATTCACAATTTTACTTAAGATAGAGAGACTGAAGAGTAGAGATGGTAGGGGATGAAATAAAGAGTGAAATGACTGAATTTAAAAGATTAATCCTTATGTCTTAGATTCTAATATCTTGGGCAAAATATCTAACTGACAGCCTCATTTTCTTCTCCTATAAAAGATAAACAAAATGATTGACCTACCTCTTAGAAATATAAAGATTAAACTAATAAATCTATAGAGTATTTGCAAAAGTATTTACCAACGGTGATATTTTAAGTCAATGAAGTTGAAATAAAAATTCAAACTTCTGTGATATAAAAGGATACCGTTACTTAAAAACATTCTAGTGAGAAGTCACAATAATCTTTAATTTGCATTAAATTGTGGGAAATAGAAAGTAATTTATATTAATATGTGTCATATAGATATACTATGAAAACATGTGGTAGAAATTATGGGAGGATAAGAAAAACATGAGATTAATTACTAATGTAAAAATTAGATAATAGGTGAAATAACCAAACAAAGACATTTTTCTGAGTGACCTTAGAAGTCAAAGTAAGTATCATCAAGTAACACTGAAAAGCCCTAACATTTACTTTTCCGGTTAGTACATTTTCCCTGGAGTTTTATAACATGTTTAGAAGCAAGAGTCCATGCCATTACTCTTAATTTTCTCGTTTAAAAAATAGAACTTCAGAGTTCCAAGTTTTTTATAGATCATGAAACACTGGAGCTTGGTTTTACTTCACATCTAATAACTCTAAATCTATTGATTCAAGAGCTACTTTTTGCCGATTTTCTGAAAAAGCTGACTTGAACTGAGTTAAATTACAAAGACTGGCTTTAGTGCTATATTTAATGAAAATGTCCTTTTCATTTCTTCTAAGACATACCAAGGTATATGCATAGTATATAAAGAAAGAATTGTAATGTTAGAACAACTTTACCAGAAACTTTAAAAAATAATTTAATAAAATTTTAGAAAGTAGTCCAACTTATCAGGTTCAAATAAACAATCATAGTTTGGATTCCTGGCTCTATATTTAGAACTGAGAAAATTGATATTAACTCTTCCCTACACTCATTTTTCCTATGTTCATTTATATACTAGTTTATATAATATATATAAATATACATGTAGTTAAGTATGTGTATTTTTATGCATCTGTTTAAATATAACATATTCTAGAAAGAGTTTCAAACAATTTTTACAAACTAATATTTAAATGTTGAACCTAAAATACCTAGACTGATAGAAAACATTTCTTGAAAATGCTATGAGAAAGCAGATTAGGAGACAGTGACAGAAGAAGGAGGAACTGATAATAAGACATAACATTTTATTTGTTTACCGTTGCTAGAATTTAAGGATATTGAAATATTAAAAAACTTTAAGCAATCACATATAAAATTATTCTTATTAAAGGTAGCTTATATATAACAAAGATAAATACATTTAACTTCACCTTCTCCCAGGCAATAATAAGAACATAAAAGATCTCATTAAAGATCACTTCTAAAATAGCAGAAACAGAGAAATTATACCTCTTGACAGTAAGCAGGTATTATATTTAATGTAAAGTGATAGCAAAGATAACTTATAATTCAACACAGAAAATTATTTTATTTTATGAGTCAAATAAATAAAATCCAAACTCATTGTGTCTTTGAGCAGTATAACACCTAATGAAAATTTATATTTATTTTTGACTGTGTAATTTTACAAAAGTACAATAAGATGGACATTGGACTTTCCTCTAGACATTCCACAGTGCTTGTTTCTCTCTCTCTCTTTCTCTCTCTCTCTCTCTCTCTCTCTCTCTCTCTCTGTTTCTCCTAGAAGACTAAATCAATAAAGTGATAAAGTGATCATAAACAATTCAGGTGCCAAGACTACAACTTTATGTTGTCATCAAGGAATCATTCACAATCAATAAAACCTTACACTTCAAGTCCTACCAAGGTCACGAGTTGCCCCCAACAAGTGGCTCTCCCGTATGGCCATGGCTCCATAAGCACAAGAACTTAATGCAGAGCCTGGCAGCTTGCGGAAGAAAAGTGAATGGACTATGCAATGATCCACGCCACCATGCCTCCCTGGGAGTGAAGGGGGGGGGAATCGCTCCCTTCCGCCATTTTCCCCCTGGGCAGCAAGATGGCGGCCACCTTGAAGCTTTTTGGAAACCAGGTATGAGCCGGTGGTGACAGGGCAACTGAAACCTCATGGGAAGGGGGACATTCTTGACTCATCCTTCAGGCCCTACCAAAGTCACGAGTTGCCCCCCCATGAGCGGCTCTCTGGCATGGCCATGGCTCCAGAGGCACAGAAACCAATCTCGCAATTATCTGGCTCTTGGCAGAAATACCTCCAGGCTTAACAAGTAAAATATCAGAAATCCAAAATCATGCAGCCACAATAGCAGCCACGTGACATTATATAGTTCTCATAACTAGCTGTAGAAAACAAATTATTTCACAATGCCTTTTCAGCAGTTCTTATTGTTGGGTATAAACTCTAAACAATAATGGTGCATGTTTTGTCAAAGTAATGAATGTAATCAAAGTAGATAGAGTGTTAAGTAGAATCCATCTGCCTCACATGCATTGGGAGAGGTAGGAGGGAGGTATATCGGAGTTCTTGGTGGTGAAAAATAAGTACTGGTGAAGGGAAAGGTGTTTGATCAATGCATGACAGAGACTTTAACCTGAAAGCTTTGTAACTTTTCCCACAATGATTCAATAAATAAATATAAAAAAATAAATTAAAAAAATAAATAAAACCCTATACAGGAAAGAATACATGGCATTTTTAATATTAATTTTATTGATGCAAAGAAAGCATAATGTTGATAAGACCCAACATTAATTTATCATAAAATCTTTTAAGAAAAATAGGAGTGGAAAAACCTTTTCCTATGATAGTAAATATTACCCATGATAAGCCCAAAGTCAAAATTATTCTTAAAGGTGAAAAATGAAAAGCATTCCTACTGAGATCAAGTACAAGCAAGGTATGTCAACTCTTTTACTTTCATTTCACATTGTATGAGAAATCCTAGAAATAGCAATTAGGCAAGAAAAGGAAATCAAAGGTGTCCAAATTGGAAAAGAAGATTTATCTATACTTAAAGATGACATGATATTTTACATAGAAGACACAGAAAAGAGGTCACAAAGAACTTCTAGAAACAATAAACTAGTGCAGCGAAGTGGTCAGCTACAAAGTGAATACACAAATATCAGTTCCACTTTTATATACATATACTGAGGTAGAGGAGAAAGAAATCAAAGATTTTATCCAACTCAATACAGTGCCCAAGTATATAAAGTACTTAGGAATCAATTTAACAAAAGATATTGGAGACCTGTATCATGAAAACCTCAAAACACTTAAGAAATAAATAGAAGACTATATAAAATGGAAAGTATTTCTTGCTCTTGGAATGGAAGATTCAATATTGACAAAATGTCCATCCTACCTAAACTATTATATAGATATTAGTACAATCCCTATGCAAATTCAGATGGCATTTTTCAAGGACTTATAAGAGGCCATAATCAAATTTGTATGGAAGCACAAATGATCACAGATGGCAAAATCACACTAAAAATAAGAAACTGAGGTTATATATTTGCCTAACTTGAAAGTATACCATAAAATCATATTGGTCAAAACACCATGGGATTGGGATAAGACTTTCTGACAAGTGGATCAGAACAAAATATCAATAGATAAATCTTCACATAAATGGTTACCTAATTTTTGACAAAGAAGGTAAAAAAAATCAATGGAATAAAGACAGAAATTTTTAACAAATGGTGCTTGAAAAACTGACTAACCAGTTGTAAAATTAAAGTAGGATCACAATCTCACACATTACACAAAAATCAATTCATAGTGAATGAAACACATTGTGATCAGACCAGTATTTATAAAATACATTGAAGAAAATAAAGAAAAAGCATTTAGGGAAACATTGGCAGAATTCTTCAAAATCTGTACTCCAAAGTTGTCTTCAATGACACAATATCACTGGTAAAGGTGGCAAAATAAAAATATAAACGGAACTACATCAATGTAAAAGTTTATGCATGAAAAAGAAACAGCTAAAACTAAAAGGCAGCTGAGTGGGAGGAAATGTTTGTGGTCAACACTTTAGATAAATGGCTGATTTTCAGGATATATGAAGTACTCACAAAGACCAACCACAAAAACATCAAAATAAGGGCAGAGGAAATGAATAGGAACTTCTCTCTGAGGATGACCAAAGGATGGCCAACAGCTGCATGAAAAGGCTCATGATCCATTTGTTTTTTTTTTAATTTTTAATAGTGAGACATCATGAGGTACAGTTACAGACTTACACATTCTTGGGTTTCAAGGGAAATCTAAATCAAGACAACAATGAGTTAACATTTTACACCACTGAGAATGACACATATTAAAACTATTGGGCATAATCTCCTTTGACAGTGATGTGGTGAAAAGGATATCTCATTAACTGCTACTGGGAATGTTATCTGGTCAATCACTTTGGAAAACAGTACAGAGGTTATTCTGTAAACTAAAAAAAAATAAGCTTCTATATGTCTGGCAATTCCACTTCTGGGTGTCCAGGAGAGAAAGCTGTTCATTTAAAAGGATGTATGCATACCATTATTCATTACATCAATCAGTACCATAGCTAATATTTGGAATCAACCTAATTGTCTAATGACAGTTCAATGGATAATGAAGATGTGGTATAAAGATACAATGGAATATTATGCATCTTTAAGGAATGATGAAGTCATGCAATTTGTTGCAAATGGTTAAAACTGAAAGATAGCATGCTAAATGAAGCTAGAAGAATAAACAAAGGATTATATAATTTATATGTGGTAGCACTGTAGCACTGTCCATACTTAGAATAAATGGGCTAAAGCGCTAGGACAGCAGCTAGGGTATTTGCCTTGCACATAGCTGCCCCGGTTCGATTCCTCCATCTCTCTTGGAGAGCCCGGCAAGCTACCGAGAGTATTCCGCACACACGGCAGAGTCTGGCAAGCTCCCCATGTTGTATTTGATATGTCAAAAACAGTGACAACAAGTCTACCAATGGAGACATTACTTGTGCCCACTCAAGCAAATTGATGAACAATGGGAGAACAGTGCTACAGTGCTGCTTAGAGTAACTAGATGGGAAAATGCAATGGTTTAAAGGGGAGGGCGTACCTAGATCACCCTTGATCCCAAAGTATACGACAGAGAAAAAAAGACAATGAGTAGAGAAGGAGAAGAGAGAGATGAGAAGCAACAGATGCAAGGATCAAGGTACATCAATCGTGTTAAGGAATAACAAAGCTAAATATCTAAATCACAGAATCAATAAGTCTGAAATCACGAGACCCAAGCTTCAGTAACCAACCTAAAACCATGGATATGAAGATGGCAGGCTGGGGTTGAGTGGGTAGCAGAGGGGGAACTTGGGGATACTAGTAAAATTTGACACTAGTGGCTGATGAGGAAAACTATGTATCTAAAATGCAATTATGAAAAAATTAAAATATCATTGTGATTTAATAAATTAAAATTTTATTCATTAATTTAATAAATTAAAATTTATAATAGACACACATAAATTATTTTCCCACTATATTGGATTTGGGCTGGAGCCACAGCACAGTGGGTAGGGCGTTTGTCTTGCACATGGCTGACCTGGGTTTGATTCTTCAGTCCCTCTTGGAGAGTCTGGCAAACTACTGAAGAATCCCGCCTGCATGGCAGAGCCTGGAAAGCTTCCTCTCGCATTCTCAATATGCCAAAAACAGTAACAACAAGTCTCACAATGGAGACATTACTAGTGCCCGCTCAAGCAAATCGATGAACAACGGGACGACAGTGCTACAGTGCAGTGCAGTGCTAAATTGGAATTAGTTGAGAAGAATTAGCACAGCTATTTCAATTTCTGATGAAAGAATAAGTCATTTCCTCTTCTGATTTTGGAACATTAATGGAAGAACTACCACAGGAACATCAGCATTATGGTCTCTGGTCAGAATATTTTCAGAAATTGCCATCTTGAGACCAATAGGTAAATTTTCCCATTTGTGGCTAAATTAGATAAGTATGTTTAAGGAATAATTAAGCAACCTAAACAAAGTCTCCTTGTAGAGTTTGAATGCTGCACAGTAATAGAGATAAACTTGGATACTACTGTGACCCCTTAATTGGTGGTAGAATAGTAGAACAAAGTGATTGCTTCTTTCAGAAGCCTGAAAATAATAATCAATGCTACAACAAAATTTTGGTGGCATGAATAAAACAAGGTCATATGATGGTGGGGTGGGTTTGGGGGCAACAGATGCAGCTCAGGGCTTACTGCAGTTGTGTGTTCAGGATCACTTCAAGTTATGCTAAAACGTAGAGTGTGCCTGCAGGCAATCACCATAGCCCCTGCCCTATCTCTCTAGTCTAAGGTTAGAAAATGTTATGTTTTATAACAAAAACTTTGCTATCTTGTAATCAATTAAATGATATCTGATTTGAGTACGTCAAACAAAACAAAGGGCTACTCAAGTAAATTTGTTAGTATAGATAACAAGAATAAAAACAATATAGGAAAAGGGGCTAGAGTGATAGTACTTCAAGGAGAGTGTTTTTCATGCACATGGCCAACACGGGTTGGATCCCAGGCATCCCATATGGTCCCCTGAGCACTGCCAGGAGTAATTTCTGAGTGTAGGGCCAGAGCCTGAGCATTACGGGGTGTGTGACCTCAAAAGCCTATATATGTAATTTGTCTGCAAATTTGGCATTTTAATTCTCGATTTTGAATTTTAAGACAGGTGATATAAAATATTCTGTAATCTCATGCTTAACTAAAAACATCTCATAGTGGAGACAAAGAGATAGAATAATGGGTAGGGTAGTTGTCCTGCAGACCTGTTCCTTGACCCAGGTTGAATTCCTGGCCCGCCATATGGTACTTAGGCTAAGCCCTGAGCACTGCCACGTTTGACTCCAGGCACAAAATAAATAAATAAAATAAAATAGAATATCTCATGCTATTCTAATAAAATTAATTTGATTCTAATATTTATGTAAATATTTAAATCTCACTTGTGCTGTTCTTTTATTTGTATATATGTTTTTATTCTTACAGCTCTATCTGTATGCATGGTATTCCATTACACATAATGTCTGGGACATAGTATTGAGTTCATCCTTTAAAAATAGAGAAACTAATAAGAAATATTTGTTAAATATCTTTTTCAAGGTCAGACAGTTGGGAAATTAGATATCTAGGTAGTTTGTAGCTGCAGCTGGTAAAGATATGAATATGTATAGCTTATTACTATCAAATTTATGTATAGTAAATGGCATAATCTTAAACTTGATAAAATTTAAGAATAAAAATGTTCAGAAATGATTCAGAAGATTGTAAAAATGTGTGTTTAATAATATTCACCCAATGAAGATAGTGAGCATTTAAAAAATATGTTCTTATCTATTCATTAGGGTGTACTTGGCAGTTAGTGAAAGGATAATGATAGAAATGAATTTTTAGTATGATTCAATGTACCTATTAATGTACATAAATCCCTTATTCCCTGCTCAGTAGATAAATCTTGTTAATAATATCAGTGTGAAAACTTCTAATATTATCATAATATTTATTTTACACTTTATTATAGTCTAAGAGGCAGAAAGCCAACATCTTCTATTTGCCAAGAGAATTTGAAGCTTTAGAACAAAGGTTATCTTTGGCCATCATCTTTGATGAAACACCTGCAAATTTCAAAATTAGTAACTCAGGAGTAATATTAAGATATCTGGAATTGAATAACTAATAATATAGAGCGAAAGAAGGACAAATTTAGAATCCAAATGACATAGAAATAGTTTTGCATAATATGTGTTTGTAAGTTTTATTAAAACAATTTAATATATCAATCTTATAAAGTTCAATAAGCCTTCCCTTGAGAAATAAGAACGGATACATACCTACAATTCCCTCTAGTTTTACTTTTCATAAAGTTTATTATATTGCTGTATGAACACAGAAGTTTTGGGAGAAACTGTATTTTTTTACACCCTTTCATAGTTACTCATTTTAAGAGAGATTAATTCTGCACAACTTCAGAGATTGGAAAATAAATTTTTAAGGAAGCTATTATCCCTTAACTTCAAATTAAAATAAATGCCAGTTTAGATTTCTAATTAGCATCAAGTTTAGGCCAATTTTACTGGAAAATTCTAGAATGAAAGAAATGACTATTATAAAAATGTATATTCTTTATTTTTCAGGTTAACATAGAATAAGTTTATCTCAACTTTATTTTATTTTAGGGTACAGTCCACCTGAATAATTCTGTGTTCAGGGATTACTCTCGTGAATATATTCTAATTTGTTTTCAAAAAAGCGGGTAGTGTGTAGCTCAAATGATAGAGAGCATTCCTAGTTTATACCAGACACTGAGTTGATCCCCTGAGTGACCCTTTTAGCACTCCAAGCTGTATTCCTGTGACATCTAAGCTCTGCCAGGATATTGCTTTCCTAACTTATTTTCCTTTATTTTGTGGGGGTGTCACATCCAACGATGCTTAGGGGTTACTCCTGACAGTGCTGTGTGACCATATGGGATTCTGGGAATCAAACCTGGATCAGCCACATGTAAGGCAAACACCCTACCCACTGTACTATCACTCTGGCCCAAGATATTTTCTTGCCAAAATATATCGCACCAGTAGATGTGACTCCAATAAATATTTTTTATCAAAATTTATTCAACATTGAGTAATAAAATTTATTATTCTTTGAATGTGGTTTATATTTTATTAAAATATTTTGGCTGAGGGCACAACTCATTGGTAAAGCACTTACCTTGCATCAGAAAACCAAACAAAAGAAACAACCATTAGAACATCATTGTTCATTTTTTCACATTATTGAAACTTGAACAAACATATTCCTTCCAATAATTATAAGCTTTTACTGATATTTTTTATGATTAAACAGATATTCAAGAGAGACTTTGACGTAAATCAGAAAGGCGGATAGATATTATAATTTCTTTGTATATCTCTTTACTGGCTTGAAAAAAAACTAAAACTTTCATCAGAAAACTACCTCTTTAGAAATTGCTTGATTCCAAGTTAACTTTTTAACATCTTCCTTTGCCATTTATTTTACCAAGAAGTCACTTTCCAAATATCTTTTGGAACATATGTAGTGTATATAGAACTAATATAAAATGAAAATGGAGAGAAAGAGGAACAAGGTCAGGAAGAGTAAGTTTCTATGCATGTTTTATTTTCCATTAGAAATTAAATGGTTCCTATAGATAACTCGACATTATTGTCCTATATAATACATTAAATTTTTATTTTTATTTTTTGCTCTTTTGGTCACACCCGGCGATGCTCAGGGGTTACTCTTGGCTTTGCACTCAGGAATTACTCCTGGCAGTGCTCAGGGGACCACATGGGATGCTGGGAATCGAACCCAGGTCGGCCATGTGCAAGGCAAACGTCCTACCCTCTGTGCTATCACTCCAGTGTGGCTTCGAAACAAGCAATAAAAAATAAGTTTATGATGGTGAATTTGGGATTTATATACCATTGAATTATTTTAGATCTCTTTGTTTACAATCTTCATTTCCTTTACATATGTTTCACTATATAAAATTGTGTCTTAATTATATTTTTCAACTCTATCATTCAACATTTAAATAGATTTATTTTTGTGTGTTTTATTAATCTCACTATTTTATATACCTTATGTCTTTGTAAATAGAAGATATTTTTTCTCATTTTCCTCTTCTTTCTCTTCTTCCTTTCATTCTTCCTTCCATTTTCCCTGTTCTTTTGCATTTCAGTTTATTATATCATTGTAACACTGTCATCCCGTTGTTCATTGATTTGCTAGAATGGGGACCAATAACAACTCCATTCGTTCTAGCCCTGAGATTTTAGCAGCTTCTCCTTACTTGTTCTTCCCAATCGTGCCGTATTGGAAGCTCTTTCAGGGTCACGATAATGAGATCCGTTATTGTTACTGTTTTTGGCATATGCCACGGGGAGCTTGCCAGGCTCTGCCATATGGGCAGGATACTCTCGGGAGCTTTCTGGGCTCTCCGAGAGGGATGGAGAATGTATATAAGAGAACACAAGCAACTATGTTAAAACCAAATACTTGGGCTACTTTAGGTACATCAGAGCGCTTCCAGGAGCTTTGTTTTATAGTCTCTGGATCTTGGCCATTGAAGGGATTACATGGCTTGGGGGGCAGTTTGTGGATATGACTGTCAAGTGACTGTAAAATGGGGGATCTGGGTGGAGGAGACGCAGTCCCAATCCGAGCAAACTTGAAGATCTTGGCCCCCAGTCGCGCATACCTGGGTTCCTCTGCCAGTTACTTCATGTGTGAGGCTCATTCGTGCATATGGAGAGTGGCCTTGAGCATGGTTATGGCTGGGTTCTGGAGGTTTTTAGCTGCCAGGGTTCTGCTTGGGGTGGGAAGGGAAACTCAACCTGCCCACTTCCGAGGGGCCCCATAAAGACAGCCGGGGCAGGAGATTACATTTTAGTTAAATGTGTTATTTTAAAACTTCTGATAAATATCAGTTACAAAGGCAATAAAACACAAGACAACAGTTCTGTCATCATAATAAAGTAGAATAAGGAATTTCTAAATATCTCTATGTTTACCACTAAAACGATAAACATTTTTCACTCACTGAGCTAGGAAAAAATTATACTAAAAGTCTCAGGAACTTCACCTTTACTGTGAATTATCAAGTATTTAACTGTTGCAACATTGTTTTTTGTTTGTTTGTTTGTTTGTTTTACCCAATTGCATTATAGAAAGTTAAACTGACTTTTTTTTTAGCTCACTGAATCAAGCATATCCCTTAGATTCTTCACATATACCTATATTTTCTGTCTAAAATCTTGGAAAACTGCCTATTAACCAGATTCTACGGTCAATTCTGTCTCATTCTTTAGGCCCAAGATAACAGATTAATCTCCAAAGTGCTCCATTTCTACAAACATAATTTGGAAATCCTTGTGACAGTATTATAGACTACATTGTTTTAGTATTACAGAATACTATATTTTCTATTTATTTTACTAGTTATGATACTCAAAATATGAATGATTGATATGGTGTAGGCATGAACAGGAAAATCTGACTTCACTTTGAATGCTCTGTGTGAGCAGAATCCCAAGAGTTCCCCGTTGTGAGTCCCATTGCAAGAGCAAGGTGTTGCTCCAAATCAGACTTCCCACATGCTCATATATTAAGGCAAGAACAGACATGATGCCAAATAAGTTTGGATAGTTTCTTACTCACAACAAAGGCGTTAGGAAGATCAACATAATATTGTCAGCCCACATTTCTAATTTCACTTGATAATATCAAACCACAGTTTCCATATAACAGATGACAGAAATGGTGTGTTTCTATGCCTTTGAGATCCCTTGTGAGCTACATCTTCTTTGATCAATGAAAAACATCCAACACTCAAATAAGACTTGAGGTAAGCTACATGTGTGTTTTTATATGGCCAATTTAAAATATGTATGTTTGTCAGTGCATTCTAGACATTGTAATCTACCACTTTTCCATTTATTGCTCAATGTCAGTTAAGACTCAGCAGAAGGTAAAGGATCCAGGAGACATTTGAAATGAGGAGAAAATTATTCTTTAAAATTTGGCACAAAAGTGCTTTAACTGTTGGATAATTTCAATACTGGTGAAAGTCAACCCCTACTTTCCATTATTGTCCTCTCTCTCTCTCTCCTTGTTTATCTCTCTCCCTCTTTATCTCTTCCTTTACATATATGTGAGTATATACACACACATATATTTTAATATATAAAGTAAAGGCTCTCCCGTTGATCATCGATTTGCTTGAGCAGGCCCAGTAACGTCTCCATTGGAGACTTTGTTGTTACTGTGTTTGGCATATCGAATACGTCACGGGGAGCTTGCCAGGCTCTGCCATGCGAGCGAGATACTCTCGGTAGCTTGCCGGGCTCTCCGAGAGGGGCGGAGGAATCGAACTCGGGTCGGCCATGTTGGCTGCGTGCAAGGCAAACACCCTATCGCTGTGCTATCGCTCCTCATTTTAATATATATATACATATATTGTAATATATACATATATATTGTAATATATATACATATATATGTGTATATACACACACATATTAGATTAGAGATTGCCCCAAAAGCCTCCATCTTCCCGGGACAACCTGGCAAGCTACTGTGAGTATCCAGCCCAGATGGCAGAGCCTGGCAAGCCACCCGTGTTGTGCCAAATATGCCAACAACAGTAGCTAAAATGGATTTCATTTCCCTAACCTCCAGCAGAGTTGGGAAGAACATTGGCTTATACTAAGCAGACAGTGAGCAAGTTAACTGGCGGGAGAGTGCCCCACAAGCAGCTGGCCACCAAGGCAGCCTGCAAGAGCAAAGCATGCCAGCCAAAGGTGGTGTGAAGAATCCTCACCATTACAGGCCCGACACCGTGGTGGTATGTGAGATTCGCCAGCTGCCATTCAAGAGGCTGGTGTGTGAGATTGCGCAGAATTTCAAGACCAACCTGCGCTCCCAGATCCCAGCTGTCAAGGCGTCGCAGGAGGCATGCGAGGCCTACCTGGTGGTGCTCTTCGAGAAAACCAACCTCTGCGCATTCCCCACCAAGCGTGTCACCATTATGCCCAAGGGCATCCAACTGGCATGCCGCATCCGGGGAGAGAGAGCAAAAAGTTTACCATGCTAAAATCTCAGGGATGGGACAAATGGAGATGCTATTGGAGCCTGCTCGACTAATCGATGATTAACGGGATGACAGGATGACAGGGATGGCAGGGATGACACACACACACACATACACACACACAGAAAATGAATTATTTCATTTCATTTCATTCTTTCACTAGAAAATAAGACTCATTCAATTCAACAATATGATTTTTTTTTTTTTTTAGTGAAACTCCACATGGTACAGTTGTTGACCTTACATGTTTTTGTGCTTGGGGTTCAGTTATACAATGATTGAGTACCCATCCCTTCACTGGTGCCCATTCACCACCTCCAATGCTCCCAGCATCCCTCCCACCCCCCCAAACCCCCTATCCCACCCCACCCCTGTGGCAGGGCATTCGCTTTTGTTTTCTCTCTCCTTTTGGGTGCTGTGGTTTGCAAATGAGGCATTGAGTGGCTATTATGTTCAGTCCATAGTCTATTTTCAACATGCATCTCTCATCCTGGGACTTTCCTCCCAACACCCTTTACTTGCTGCTCCCCTCTCTATCTGAGCTGCTTTCTCCCTCAGCATGTGTGGCTGACCTCTAAGCCATGGAGTGAACCTCCTGGTACTTATATCGGCTTATTTTTGGGTTAGTCTCCCAATTTCTTACTTTATATTCCCCAGATGAATGAAATCTCTCTATGTCTGTCCCTCTCTTTCTGACTCAATTGACTTAGCATGATACTTTCCATGTAGTATCACTTGTATGTAAATTTCATGACTTGATCTTTTCTAACAGCTGCATAGTACTCCATTGTGTAGATGTACCAGAGTTTCTTTAACCAGTCAACTGTTCTCGGGCACTTGGGTTTTTTTTTCCAGATTTTAGCTATTGTGAATAGTGCAGCAATAAACATAGAAGTTCAAATGTCATTTCAACTGTACTTTTTTGCCTCGCCGAAATATATTCCCAGGAGTGGTATTGCTGGGTCAAATGGGAGCTTAATTTTTAATTTTTTGAGAATCGTCCATACTGTTTTCAAAAAGGACTAAAGCAGTCCCCAATCCCACCAGGAATGAATGAGGGTCCCTTTCTTGCCATATCCAAACCAACACTGGTTGCTTTTGTTCTTTTGGATGTGGGCCAGTCTCTGTGGTATGAGATGATATCTCACTGTTGTTTTGATATGCATCTCCCTGATGATTAGTGATGTACAGCATTTTCTCATGTGCCTTTTAGCCATTTGCATTTCTTCTTTGAGAAAGTTTCTGTTCATTTCATCACCCCATTTTTTGATGGGCTTAGATGTTTTCTTCTTGTAGAGTTCAACCAGTGCTTTGTATGTCCTTGATATCAACCCTTTATCAGATGAGTATTGGGTAAATATCCTTTCCCATTCTGCAGATTGTCTTTGTATTCTGGTCACTGTATCTTTTGAGGTGCAGAAGCTTCTTAATTTAAAATGGTCCCATTTGTTTATCTCTGTTTCCACTTGGCTGGTCAGTGGTGTGTCATCTTTGAATATACCGTTAGACTCAATATTGTGGAGGGTTTTGCTGACTTTGACTTCAATGTACCTTATGGATTTTGGACTGATATTGAGATCTTTAATCTATTATGATCTGACTTTTCTGCATGGTGTTAGGTCGAGGTCTAAGCCCACTTTTTTGCATGTGGTTGTCCAGTTATGCCAGCACCATTTGTTGAAGAGGCTTTCCTTGTTCCACTTCACATTTATTGCTCCCTCATCAAAGGTTAGATATTCATACATTTGGGGTTGTGTGTAAGGATATTCCAACCTGTTCCATTGGTCTGTGGTCCTAGTTTGTTCCAATACCATGCTGTTTTAATTATTACCGCTTTGTAGTAGAGTTTGAGGTTGTGGAGGGTAATGCCTCCCCATGTATTTTTTTCCCAAGAACTGCTTTAGCTCTTCCTGGGTGTTTGTTGTTCCATATGAATTTCAGGAGGGCTTGATCTATTTCTTAGGAAAATATCATGGGTATCCTTATAGGGATCGTGTTGAATCTTTATAATGCTTTCGAGAGAATTGCCATTTTGACGATGTTGATTCTTCCTATCCATGAGCAGGGGATGTGTTTCCATTTCCTTGTGTCCTCTTTTATTTCATGGAGTAGCGATTTGTAGGTTTCATTGTAGAGTTCCTTTACCTGCTGATTCCAAGATATTTGATTTTCTGGGGCACAATTGTGAACAGGATTATTTTTTTCATGTCATTTTCCTCTCTCTCATTATTTGCATATAGGAAGGCCGTGGATTTGGGGGTGTTGATTTTATAGCCTGAGACTTTACTGGACACGGCTATTGTTTCTAGGAGTTTCTTGGTAGAGTCTTCAGGATTCTAGAGATATAGTATCATATCGTCTGCAAATAGTGAGAGTTTGATTTCTTCCTTTCCTATCTGGATACCTTTAATGTCTTTTTCCTGCCTAATCACTATTGCAAGTACTTCCAGTACTAATGTTAAATAGACATGGTGATAGGGGCATCCTTGTCTTGTCCCTGATCTTAGAGGAAAGACCCTTAGTTTTTGCTCATTGAGGCTAATGCTTGTCATGGGTTGTTGTAGATGGCTTTGACTACCTTGAGGAAAGTTCCTTCAAAACCCATTTTGTTGAGAGTTTTCATCATAAACGGGTGCTATATCTTGTCAAAAGCTTTCTCTGCATCTATTGATATGATCATTAGGTTTTTATCTTTACTTTTGTTGATATAATGGATTATGTTTATTGATTTCTGAATGTTAAAGCATCCTTGCATTCCCGGGATGAATCCCACTTGGTCATGGTATATGATCTTTTTGATGAGTTGTTGGATTCTATTTGCTAATATTTTGTTGAGTATCTTCGCATATGTGTTCATCAGGGATACTGGCCTATAGTTTTTTTTTTTTTGTTGGTGGTGTCTTTGTTTGCTTTAGGTATTAAGGAGATATGTGCCTCATAGATGCTGTTGGGGAGGGTTCCTGTTCTTTTGATTTCCTGGAAAAGCTTGAGGAGAACTGGAAAAAAGTCTTCGAATGTTTGAAAGAATTTAGTATTGAACCCTTCTGGGTCTGGGCTTTTGTTTTTGGGAAGACTTTTTATTACCACTCCAATTTCCTTGATATGAATGGGTCTATTCAGGTATCCTAAGTCTTCCTGGTTCAGTCTTGGGAGATTATAGGAATCCAGGAATTTATCCATTTCTTCTAGGTTCTCTTGTTTCGTGGCATATAGATTCTCAAAGTAGTCTCTGATGATCTTTTGAATTTCATTGGTTTCTGTTGTAATGTCCCCTTTTTCATTTCTGATTCGGTTTATTAGGGTTCTCTTTCTTTATTTGTGAGTCTGGCTAGTGATTTATCAATCTTATATATTTTCTCAAAGAACCAGTTCTTGGTTTCATTGACCTTTCAGATTGTTTTTTGGGTTTCCATGTCATTAATTTCTGCTCTAAATTTTATTATTTCTTTCCTTCGGCAAATTTTGGTTTCCTTTTGTTGGTCTTTTTCCAAAATCTTAAGCTGTGTGCTTAGGTTATCTATGTAGGCCCTTTCTTCTTTCCTTAGGAATGCTGCAACGGTATAAATTTTCCTCTTAGCATGGCTTTCGCTGTGTCCCATAGGTTCTGGTAGCTCGTGTCTTCATTCTCGTTTGTTTCCAGGTATCTTTTGATTTCGTCTTTAACTTCCTTCCTGACCCACTCGTTGTTCAACATTGAGTTGTTTAATTTCTAGGTGTTTGATTTGTTTTATGATATCTTCATGTGGTTCGCTTCTATCTTGAGTGTATCATGGTCTGAAAAGATTGTTGATACTACTTCTATCTTCCTGATTCTATTAAAGTATGTTTTGTGGCCTAGCACATGGTCTATTTTGGAGAATGTTCCATGTGTACTGGAGAAGAATGCGTATTCTTTCTTTTGGGGGTGTAAAGCCCTGTATAGGTTTCTTAGCCTTCTCTCTTCTAGTTCTTTCTTCAAAGTCAATGTTTCCTTGTTGAGTTTTGTTCTTATTGATCTATCCAGATGTGATAAGGCAATGTTGAAGTCTCCAACTACTATTTTGTTGCTAGCAATGTCCTCCTTAAAATCTGTTAGCAGTTGTTTCAAGCAATTAGCTGGTCCCTCATTAGGTGCATATACTCTGGTTGAGGATTCGGTATTTTATCTTCGTATACTCCTTGTAGTAGAGATTTTTGCTGTTTTCTTCATGTTGTTTTGGTTGTCTAGAGGAAGAACCCTGGAATTCACAAGTACTGTTCCCTCTTATCGTGGGAAAGGATTCTTGATAAGGTCGGTCAATGGTAGTCACCCTTCTCCCTTTCTAGAGTCTGACCTTCTTCTCAATCAGGCATTATTATTTGGATTATAAAGGACATTGAGTAAAGCTTTGGAGGAGGTGCTCTTTAATATTGGGCTTATAAAGCTTATTTTGTACTGGTCTTTTGTTAGAATTGTAGTAGACGATTGGAATATTTTATTATAGTAGAAGTGGTCAGAAATTTTTCATTGGTGTTGGGTGATAAAGGAGGGGATGAGAGTCTGGAGTGCTGGGAATGGGAAATATAACTGTGGGCGTGTGAGCGGTGGCCTGCCTTGGGGAAGGCCACGCACACTTTTGGAAAGCCCATGCCCCTATGTAGTGGCCATGCCCCCAGCCTGTCCCGGGGACACTCCCACCCAGGAACCTGGGATGGAGGGGTCCAAGAGGTGGATGGGGAGTCCGGTGGAGCTCGGGCAGGTGTCCCCCAAAATCAACAATATGATTTCCTTCTGCTTTGGTAAATATAGAACTGATGCTTACAGAATAGTGCCAGTATACAGTGGATATTAATGAACAGTACATTTTGAAATGAAGAAATGGAAAATTTGAAGCTGGCATTATATACTATTCTGAGAAAACATTTGTCTCCACCTTCCTCCAGAGTACTTAAATTTTTGTCCTTCAATTTTGTTTGAAGAGCCTCAGTGCTTCTGTCTAGTTGAACATTTTGAATATTTGAATCCTTACTTAAACAGCTGAAGGAATGCTCCTTTAGGAGTTTTTTCAATATAACACATACATTTCCTTTCCTGGCAGTGATTTGACATGACATGGTCGCTATTCCTTCTATCAGGCTTAGGAATTGATGGTTTATTAACTTTACCAATAAGAGTACCAAGGGGACAGTGGGTACAATCCAGCACAAAAATATGCAGATATCAAGAATAAGTCAATGGTAAATATTTTGAATATTTTTTAATGTGAATCTGCTTGAATGTCATGGTCCCCTCTATTTGTGCAAATTCTCCTGCCATTTGAAAACTGGATGAAACCAATAGTTTACTTTTGTCAGTGCCAAAGCAGAGCAGCTGCTCTAGATACTTACGCCAGATTTCTTTTTCAATTTTATTCTACTGAATTTTGATAAGAGCAGCAAATATTGAAGCATCTAGATAGCACTGCATACAATTCTATACTACTCCAAATATGCATGTTTCCCTTATTTTAATGCATTTGAGAACGGTTTTAAAATATATCTTTGTCATTTACTTTCCAAAAAATTAACCAGATGTCTTTTGTCCTTTTAACTTGAATTTAAAAATGGAACAAATGAAAACAATTTTACAACAACAGGGGCAAACCATACTGGGACCTAAATGCCTTGAAATGTGAGACTCAGCCAGAAATGAGTTTTATGAACTATGTCAGTCTCATCTCACTCCGTATGCAGTTGCTTACAACATAAAATACCTTTATTAGCACTTTATGTTTTTTAACATAAAACAAATGGAGATTTGGATGCAAAAATCAACTTCTAAATAATTTACACGTGTATTTAATAGCCAAATTTTCAGACATTATAAGTATTCTTTGTATTTTGTAAAGGTGTATATAGAAGCTTGTGGAGGTCCATAAAATAGTGATTATTTTTGTTTTAAATTAGGTATATATTACAATAGAAAATGAAATACAGTTATGGTGGGTATTTTAAATTAGAATCATTTTTTACATATATATTTAGAGTGACACAAAGGATACAGATTTTCTTTACATGGAACAAAAAGAGCTGGTATTGTAGAGTCAGAGAGATAGCTCAAAGGAAAAGATCCTAACTTTAATTCCCATTTTCTCATAATTCAGTGCTCAATAAAGGTTCCAGGACAACAGACTTGGAACAGTGCCTGAGAACCAATGAGTATGAAACCAAGTTCACAAATAAAAAGAGTACCTCCTTACTTAAATTAATTTATGAAAAAAATCTGATCTTTTTGTCATTAGATATAATAATATCATTTTATTTTATAATGTTTAAATATATACTTATTTACAATAATGGGAATAAAGACTAAGGTTATGGTTAGTATAAGAGAAATTGGTTTCTGACACAGATCTAACACATAAAATATTTTCACTTCTAAACCCAATTTCTATCATTAAATAAATATCACTTTCACTGTCCTCCTGTTGTTCATCGATTTGCTCAAGCAGGCCCAGTAACGTCTCCATCATGAGACTTGTTGTTACTGTGTTTGACATATCGAATACGTCATGGGTAGCTTGCCAGGCTTTGCCGTGCAGGCGAGATACTCTTGGTAGCTTGCCGGGTTCTCTGAGAAATAAATA
This sequence comes from Sorex fumeus, assembly GCF_029834395.1. NCBI lineage: Eukaryota > Metazoa > Chordata > Mammalia > Eulipotyphla > Soricidae > Sorex > Sorex fumeus. The sequence continues at coordinate 30,497,113 of NW_026606064.1, forward strand.
TCATTGGGTATAATTGAAAAGGTTTTTGTTGTTATTGCTAGTTTTGTTTGGGGGTCATACCCAGAAGTGTTCGGGGCTTACTCCTAGCGCTTCACTCAGGGTCACTTCTGGCAGGCTCAGGGGACAATATGAGGGGACAGAGATTGAATCTTGTTCAGCAGTGTGCAAGGCAAACTTCCTTCCCTCTGCACTATTGAACTAGCTGCTAGAGTCTTAAAATATAATTTTATACGTAGGATTCACTTTTCACTTGTAAATTTATGTTTACTCGTTTTTAAGATTTCAGAAAAGACCTCGACTTATTCTCAAATCTTTAGTTTTCTTATTGAAATATATAATAAATTTACCAATAAAATTTAGAATGTTTCTTATGTAGAGAACTTACTATCAAGCTCTTCAATGAAAACCAAATAACAGCAAATTACAATGGAACTCAAACATTTTTTTCTTATCTCCACTTGACCTGAAATGTTGAATATTCTGCAATATTCCTTTGTTTGCGGGCTCACCTGGCTGTGCTTGGGGCTTACTCCTCACTTTATGCTCAAGTATTACTCCTGGTAGTATTCCAGGAACCACAGGAGATGTCAGGAATCAAACCTGATCAGCTGATTGCAAAGCAAGCATCCTACTAGCTCTACTATCACACTGATCCTTAAACTGAAATTTCTGTGTGTGTCATATTTCTTATAAAGTTACAAAGACAAAAAGCTAGCAAGCAAAACGGTCAGAGAGAGCACAGCAGGTAAGGTGCTTTCTGCATGCAATCAATGGAGGTTGGATTTCTGGCACTGCCAATGCTTTCCAGGGATAAGAAGAATGGTCTATGAACACAGAAACAAGAGTAGGCCTTGATCACTGTTACATGCAGTGCACCCCAAAAGCTAATACATTTCTAAATAAATTAATACAGCTATGGAGTTTTTATGAAAGATAATACATACAGGAAGTTATATTCATTTCTTAGTAGAACAGTACTATGATTTTTTTTTTTGTTATTGGATGTTACGTCAATGCTGTGCTCAGATTTGGGAACCACACCTGGCAGTACTCAGCCAACCATTCCTCAGCTTCAATGCTAAGGTCTGGTGATGTGGCTTGCTGAAATGCAGAAGTTCTAGGGATCAGTAGGACCACCACCAGTTAGATATTAAGAAGCCTATGACTACTTCTGGTGGTGCTCTGGAACTATATAGTGTTAGGGATGAAAGAGAAGTACTTTTAGGTCTTTTGTGCCTCTCCCAGCTGTGAGTCATCTCAGTGGCCTCAAAAAAATTCAATTAAAGTAAAGAATTGATCCAAAGATTAAAGAGGTTATGCTTTGATAAAATGCTTATGCAGATTTATTTTTTTTCTCTTTTTGTAATAATTATCTAAAATTCAATGCTGTCACCTTTATTCAGCAAAAATTGTCCCCTACTCATTAGCTCTATTCTTCATTTAAAAACAATGAAAACCTTCTTAATTTTGTTGCTTTCTACATATGTCATCAATCTATCCTTACCATCACAAAGGTTACATGCCTTATGATACTAGCTGTCATAACCTGGATTAAAGTTTTATTTGGTCTGTCTTGCTGCTGTCACTTTGTTTTATCTGCTAAGCACTTCCTAAACTTAGTTTGTCCTATTTCAGTGATTATCATCGAATCCTGAAGAACTCATTTTGGGTAATGAAAAAAGTAAACGTCTTCTAAATGACAAAATCTACTGTACATATGAAAAAATTTTTTCTGAACATTTGTTCCATTAACCATTGCAAAAATATATTATTAGTTTGGTTGTGCATCCCTATATCTCTCTTTATTCATTTAATCATTAATTTGCTAATTTATTTTTCATTAATTCAACTTGCAAATGCTGAGTGATCTCTTTAATCAATTATTTATATTTCTACACAGACATTATTTATCTTATTATATCTACGTTATTCCAATACGTACTCACACATTTATGTACTTAACCATTTTCCAACTTATATATCTTTCAGGTCATCTATACATCTGCAAGAAATCCACTCAGTCAAACCAGTAACTAACTTGTACAGCTCAGGATGGACATTTGAGATACATAGAAAGTGAAATCCATTTTAACAGGTACAATAGGCTCATCTTAGGAAAAAAAGAGAGAGAGAAAATGGAATTCTCTTTCTTTCTTTCTTTCTTTCTTTCTTTCTTTCTTTCTTTCTTTCTTTCTTTCTTTCTTTCCACATTCAGAAAAGACTCTCTTAGGAAAGGGAAATGAGGGAAAGAAATTCAGAGAAGCTACCAGATTATAGGAGGGGTCTCCTTGACATAGACAGGCAGACAGACAGTGAAGGGCCTCATGGCAGTGAACTTTCTGGGAATTTGCACTTGTCCTAAGACTGACCCACCTTGTCACTACAGAAATCAAGACCTGATAAGACCTTCAGCAGTGAATCCTAAGGAGACTGGACCCCTCCATACAGAAAGGGCCTGAAGGAAAATCCTTGAGAACCCTCAACTCCCTCCTTCATTCTAGTTAACTCTCCAATGATATACATATAAAAGATAGTCCCCAGTGTTTTTTCAAGTGTGTTGCTCTCTTTCTCTCTCTCTGTCTCTCTCTCTGTCTCTCTCTCTCCCTCATTCCCCATGGGATATCTTTCTTTTATAAAGTATGAAGGGATTATACTTATGAAGGAATTATACTTAAAGTTTGCTTATCTGTGCACCTCTACATTTGAGTAATGAATTCCAAGATTAATATCATAGTGTTTGAAAATAATTATTTTCCAAATCATATTTGAGGCAATATCTCGGTGAGTTATCATAGACTTCACTGTTTTGAAGTAGTTACACATAACTTTGATGCAAATGTAGCATAAAGAACCACTTTTTCAGAGGAAAAAATGACTTTGCAGAAACATGGTAGCATAATTTGAGCATATACATGTTTTCTTATACCTAACAAATTATATTACCCCAGGTATTGCAGTGACAATCTTAAAATATGTCACAAATGCAGTTGCTTACATTATGCCACTACAAACTAAATCTAAATGTTAAATAGAAAAATAATGTATGCATTTGAAAATTGCTTATATTTGTCAACAGAAAAGAAACTAGAGGTTTTCTCTCTGTCTATTCAGTTTTTGTGTATTTTTATGTATAAGAGAGATGAAGTGTGTAAGTGTGTGTCTTTAGTTTGAGGAGAAAAAACTTTTAATCTTTAAGAATCAGTAACATGGAGGAAATAACTTTATCTCCATTATTTTACACTTAGTGCAGAAAAGAAGGACTTTTATTATGATGGCTGCACTTATTTCTAGAAATCTATAAATTACTTTATTTTTAATCTGTCATTGTCACTATCCTCCCATTGTTCATCAATTTGCTCGAGAGGTCCCAGTAACATCTCCATTGTGACACTTGTTACTGTATTTGGCATATCAAATATTTAATAAAAATTACTTTATTTTCAAACAGAATCAATTCTCTTATCCCTTTATAACCTTAAAATATTCCAACCCATAAAAGCCATTCTCTATTCAAATTAGAACTCAGGGCTTGCCTTTAGAAGCATTCTGAAACTGCTCCCTGTTCTTTGAATGTGCTCTGTGTTATACATATGCTTTGCTGGCTCATCATTAGTGTAGTATTTCTTTTTTCTTATACACCTATATCTCTTATGTGGCTACTCAATAAGTGAGTGCCCTGTGTTGGGTCAAGGTAGTATCAAAGGGCCTAGATTTTACTAGTGCTGAACACAGTGATACCTCTAATCCAGGACATACTGATACTTGGTTTCCTTATTCTGAAAGGTATTGTGTTTGTCAATCAATACATACCAGCAAATTAAAACATTTAATTTTAATAGTATCTTCAAGAGACTGGTTGTAAGAAGAAGAGACTGGTTCTAAGAAGAGGGTTTGGTTGCATATATTTTCCTGGTGATCAATAAAGTTATCTGGAAGATGGTAACATCAGAGGATCAGTATGTTAAACACCAGAGGATCAGTATATTTATCACAGTATTAATCACAATAGCCCCAAACCTGGAAAGCACCTAAGTGTCCAAGAACGCATGACTCAATAAAGTTATATATAAATATATACACATACTGTTATATATATATATATACATACATACATACTGTGGAATTCAACCTGGGTATAAAAAAGCTAAAATCACCCAATTTGCTATTTCCAGGATAGAACTGGAAACTATCTTATTGAGTATAGTCAAAAGGATCCAAAATAAGCCAGGCACAGTATGTTCTCTCATATGTGGGATATAAAATGAATACAAATGACCAATAGTAGCTAATGACTAGCTTGTCATGGTTCTGAATGGGATAGAAACATGAGTGTAAGGGGAGGGTGAAAAAAGGGTGGGTAGTGGCGGATGGGTAACAAAGGAGAAATCCAAGGACAATGGTAGAGGGGAACATAGACACAGGTGGAGATTGTGGTACTGTAATGTTGAATGCATGACGCCCCACAGTTGACAGTACTGTAAAATTGTAAAGCATGATGAGAAGAAACAGATAAAAAGCAGCAGGGGACAGGGGTCAAGGCACATCAGTGGTCTGAAGGGATGATAGAGCTAAATATCTAAACCACATAGTCAAAAACAATGAAATCATGAAACCCATACTTAATCACGGCAAAAAGGTATTTACTAGAACAGCAGGCTGAGGATGGGGTTAGGAAAGGGAAAGTAAGAGCATAACTGAAGGTAAGTTAGTGGTGGGATCAATGTTGGAAGGATCAGTGCTAAATGTCTGTAAATCAAGTTACTTTAACAAAGTAATTTTAAAAACAACAAAAATAAAGAGTAAAAATTGGAGAGATAATAGAGGGGTTAAGACGTTTGCCTGGTAGTAGCAGATCCCTATTCCATCCTTGACACTAGGTGTGGCAACACCAGGAGTGATCCCTGAGACAGGAGTAAGTCCTGACAGCTGCAAGGTTTTTCCCCCAAACTTAAACAATTAAAAAAATTAATAAGATTTACACAGGATTTCTAGAATGGTGTTATAAGATATTTTCTTCAATGCAGTACTTAACAGGTGAAAAAAATTTTAATATAAAATGATATTGAAAACTGATTGCCATTGTCCTGAGGGTAAACAGAAAAAAAATCAAATTTCATTGTATTAAAAAAATAGTCTCATAGTATATATCAAGGTCTGTGGTGTTTGGGCTACTCCTCTTAAAATCCAGCTCTGTGTGGTAAAATTTCCCTTTTAAGTCTCTGCAGGAGTGTGATTCCAAGAAGAGAGAAAGTTTTCCCTGTATTGCCAAACACTAAGCCACATACTGAAGCATCAGCAAAAGTCAGAAGGCTCTGTGATGCAATGGGCTTAAGCAGAGCTTCCACACTCCTATTGACAGAATACACCATAGGAAACGATGTTTGTAAGTAAAATCACACTCAGTTCTAATGACCTGAAAGAATGTCAAAGACAGCAACATCAGGTGCAAGTAGATAGGAAAACTTCCAAGGTTTTGGTCGTTCCTGGGTTAACATGAGAAAAAGTTGTCCATTACTTAAACTGTGTACATAGTTGCTAAGCCACACACAGGGCCAATATTATATGGTGCAAACTATTGCATTTGTTTAGTTTTGGGGGGTGAGTTACACCTGGAGATGCTTAGAAATCACTCCACGTGGTGCTGAGGACTGAATTCATGACAATTGGTCACATGTAAGGTAAGTGACTTAACCCTTGTATTATATCTTTAATTATGTAGGGTGAATATATTTACCAAAACAATTTATTATGCTAATCTCTGTATGGTCTCTAAGTAAATAGTCTAAAATATTAAAACCATGGGAACAAAAAATTTAAGGAGGAAAAACTATGGGGGAATTATATATAGACTTCATTGATAGATTGAATCTAGTGAAATGAAATTGTGGAAACTTATAAAACAAGAAGTAGATAAACAACAAGAAAAGGAAGTAAACCAATATTGAGAATCAGTGTAATATGTTATATAAAATTGCCAGTTTTAATAAACACTAACTATGTCAATAGCAATGTTTATCTCATACAGAGATACAAATAGGTAATAGAAATTTCTTTTGGGACAACCAAGATATTCAAAAGAATTACTGTTTACCTCTTCAAAGAACAAAAGAAAAGTATATGTATAAAATTAAATAAGAGATGTCAATAGCATCTTATCAAAGCAGTAAAGAGATTTAGATTATTAAAAATGGCTATAAGAAAACTATGGAGTTGAAAGTACAACAGGAAAATCACAAAAAACTATAAATCTTGGACGAACAAAATAATAAAATGATTAACAATAAGACAGAGGATGGATGGAGTAGAGCAGGTGGGTATGGTGAAGCAAATATATATCCATATGTATAAAGTCATAGTTGCAAAATCCATATAGCATTATAAATGAATAGCAAATAAAAATACCGAATTTGAACAATTTTTGTTCTGGATTTTGGCCCATATCTGGCAAAGTTCAGGACTTCTTCCTGACTCTTTAACTTAAAAATTATTTGGGGTAGACTCTGGGGATCATAACGGGTGTCAGAGATTGAGAACAGGGAGGCCCCCATGCAAAAGAAATGGCATGTCCATTGTCCTATCACTCTGGCCCCTAAATAATTTTAAATTAAATTAAAATAATAAAATAAATATTTCAGTAATGATTGACCCCATATGATATACAGGGGATAAGGTGCTTGTCTTACACGTGGCCAATCTCGGTTTGATCTTCAGCATCTCCTAAGTTTCCCAGAGTCAACTAGGAATAATCCCTGAGCACAGAGCAGAGACTAAGTTGGGAGAATCACTGATTGTGGCCTCTCACCAAAGATATAAAGTCACTAATGACCTCAATACTCTTATTTGGCCAGAAAAAAGGTGACTAAAGAACACAGGAAAAAAATGGGAAAAGAAAAACAGTGAATCTTGGCGCCATAGCGATAGTACATGGGTAGGGTATTTGCCTTGCATGCAGCCTACAGGGTTTCGATCTCTGGCATCCCATATGGTACCCGGAGGCACTGCCAGGAGTAATTCCGGAGCGCAGAGCCAGGAGTAACACCCTAGCAACTCTAAATGTGACCCAAAAAGTCAAAAATAAATGAATAAATAAAAACATTAAATCTCAAAGAACTGTGGGACACTCATAAAGACACCTCATATGCTTAATGGAAATACCAGAAGAAGATAAATAATAAGAAATGAATTATATGGAATAATTAAAAATCTAAAATTTTTGAAAAATATCCAAGGAATTTTGTAAACTGTACATACAACTAATTTAAATCCTTGTCAATATATAGCGATCAAAATGTTGAAAGACATACTAAGAAACCAAACTTGTTAAAAGCATCAATATCAAACCAACACTAGAAGGGACACTGACGAAGAAGAGAAAGCAGCACAGTATCATATTAAAAGGAATGAAGCGAAAGAATACCAAGAATTTTATATTCTATAAACCATTATATTTTCAGAATAAAATAAATTGTGAAGAAAAAAATATCACATTACCATATGCTTCAAAAAGTTGCTGGTTCATTTGCCTTACAAAAGCAACAATGAGAAATTTTGTCATGCTATGCAAATTATGACAGGCAGTAATTTAAATTCACATAAATAGATATAGGTAATTAATATCTATCAAAGGGGACGAAAATTATGAGTATTATAGTATTTCTGTTCTCTTTTAGCTTTTAAGTTATAAACAAAATAACAAATAAACAATAATTATTTAAACTAATGATACATATAAATAGATTATGGTTCCTAAAACATAGACATATAATAAATTTGATGACAACATCAGGAGGAGTGGGAAATAAATAAATTGGAATCAGAAAAAAACACAAAGAAATAAAGAATAGCAAGCATCATAAATAATAATATTAATAAGACAATCCAAGTTATTTAATTTTACAATTTATCTCTGTTTCTTTAGAGGCAAAAACAAATATGTAATTATTAACTAACTGGAAATTGCAGAAAAGAAAAAAAGCATATGCATAGGGAATATACTTATAAAGTAGTGGACTTTAACCCTAACTGAAAATAAATTTGTATAAATCTCAAGTTGTCAAGTAGACTCATATACATATTGAACATATATCATGACATATATATGTGTATATATGTGTATATTATACTCATAATTTTCCTCCCCTTTGATAGATATTAATTACCTTTATCTATTTATGTGAATTTAAATTACTGCCTGTCATAATTTGCATAGCATGACAAAATTTCTCATTGTTGCTTTTGTAAGGCAAATGAACCAGCAACTTTTTGAAGCATATGGGAATGTGATATATATATATATCTCACAGGGTTAGAAGTACACTATACTCTCTCTCTCTCTATATATATATATATGTATATATATATGTATATATATATTAGAGCTATAGAGAAAGAAAAAAAGTGTAAGTTGCTTTCCCTGCATGTGCCCAATCCTGATTCTATCTCAGGTACCACATATGATCCCCCAGAGCAGAATCAGGAATAATCTATGAACACAGAGTTAGAAGTAATCCCTGGGTACTACTGAATACAGCTCCCTCAAACAAAAAAAAATAATAATAAAGATAACTGCATTGCTACTTTATTTACTAAATTATTATATACGATAGCATTATATTATACAAAGGCAGTGAAATAGTATCAGAGTAACAAAATATGACACAGAAAACAAAAAAAGTTTATATAAAACCATATATACATGTGCAGTCTTTTGCCCCCGTGCCTGGGTGTCCCTCGCCGGGACCCCTTGGAGGGGAGCGGGTCGAGCTTTCCTCCCCGCCCCGACCGGGGCTCCGGCAGCCGAAGACCTCCAGGACCAGCCACCACCATGCTGAGACCACTCTCCGCACACATGAAGGTACTGGCAGAGGGACAAAGCCACGCGGGTTCCGGGGCCGAGACCTCCAAGCCTACTCGAATTGGAGTCGAGCATCTTCCACCCAGATCCTCCAAATTCCAGTAGGCGGGGGTCACACCCACCACCTGGCCCCCTGGCGCCGTGTAATCCCATCAGCGGCCAAGACTCAGAGACTATAAAATCCAGATCCCGGAACCACGCGGCCGCATTCGCGGCCTCACGACATCTTATTACCTCATTCCTACTTTGGACAAACTTGCAGGCTGTCGAATGTAGCCTGCCCACAGGGCAGAGTCTGGCAAACTCCCCGTGGCCTACCAAATATGCCAAATACCAGTAACAATGATGGGTCTCATTCTCCTAAAGAGCCGTGAATATAATCTCAGGGCTAGGATGAAAGAGACGTTACTGGGGCCTGCTCGAGGCAATCGACGATTAACAGGATGATGAAATGAAATGAAAATGAAATATATACATGTATATAAAATTTATGTTCATATGCGTATATATGTATATGTGTGTATGTGTATGTGTGTGTGTGCGTGCGTGTGTGTGTGTATGTGTGTGTGTTTGGGGATCACAACCAGGGTGTAATTGGGAAAACTTGTGTTGCCTGTTTTTTGAGCCTGATCCTCCATTATATTTAGTGTGGGGTTGTCCTCTAAGCTAAATCTGGACCAATGAGACACATTTAGAGCCAACTATATAAGCATAATATTATTAAATAGATATGTTTGAATATGATGACAACAGTATATATACAACAGTAATGACATTTTATGTTAAATGAAATATATCTCACATTTTAATTATTAAAAAACTGCGAAGTGAAGAAAAGCTAGAAAGATAGGGTTGGTGAAGAAAATAAAAGAAGGAAGCAGAGATAAAGTTTGGAAAATGAGTTGGAGCGATTGTACAGGGGCTAAGCACCAACAAACAAGATTCCCAGGTAATCTTTGGCACCACGTTGCTGAAGCAGTACTATATCCTCAGAACCTCATATTGAACTTCTGATATGTTCGATGGAGAATCCCTGGGAGAGATCCCCTGAGCATCACTAGGAAGCACCCCATCCTATTCCAAAAATTAAAAACATAAATAAATGTAAAAAAATATGAATATGGTACAAGGTTTTGGGTTATTTAACATTGACAGGACTGAACAAGTAGCTAGGGATGAGATTTGCAGTCCCAGTTAGGGAGAATAGGTTTAATCTTATAAGCACCAGCCAGATACTGATGGGTTTAGAAGTGAAATCCTTGGCACATGGATGTTTTTAGCAGACAATCCCTCTTGGAAGAGGAAAGGGCTGTATTTGTCCTTGAAAGTGCCCTACCAGTGACTCAGGAATGGTAAGATAGCTTAAGCCAAAATAAAGTACTTAAGGATGTAGAAAAATATTTAGAAAGCAAGATTTAAAATTATTTTTTGTTTAAGCTTATTAAATATGCATGCTGACTAGTTGGAAACCTCTTCCTGCATCTTACTGTAAGCTTCCAAGTTCCAGAACTGAATAAGTAAGATCACCTGCTTCATTTCTTTCAGGTTTTCCTATTATGAAAACAGCAGGGGGGAATGGAGAAAGAAGTTGAGAGGATGTATTTTGACATCCAACTATATTGCTAATCTCTGTATCTGGCAAATAGGAGTCTATTCAGGGAAATGTGCTTCTTGCCAATGGCATCTGGCAATTAATACTGAAATGTGGTTTCCAGCTTGCTAAGAATTTTGGATTTTACTACACATATTTAGGGAGAATTGGCTCTCACTGCTTTATATAGTATTGTACTCAAAATAAAAATTGTGTATAGATGCCAATACAATCATATGAGGTGCATCGAAAATAAAAATCATTATTACACTTATTACACTTACATTATTATTCTATAAAACAAAAAATGCTTAATAAATAGTAAATTCAAATCTCCTATCTTGTGATATAAGGCTTTCCAGTCCCTGACTTAAGCCTTTAACTCCAGGTCTAAATTTGAGCTAAGTCACTTAAGTTCCTTTCACAATTTGCTACATTCAAACTTTCCAAGATTTAAACTTCCCAAGCTCTTAGTGCCTGGGCTTATTTTATCACGTCATTCCCTTATCCCAAAGCAACAGCCTAGGTTTTATTAACACCTGCACAACTGATTCCCTTTCCAAATTATTGAAACCTCACCTTCTTCTCAAAATAAACCTTCCTTCCTTCCTTCCTTCCTTCCTTCCTTCCTTCCTTCCTTCCTTCCTTCCTTCCTTCCTTCCTCCCTCCCTCCCTCCCTCTTTCCTTTTTTTTCTTTTGGTGCAACACTTGGCAATGTTTGCAGTTTACTTCTGGTTGTTTGCATAAGGATCACTACTGGGGGTAGTTGAGGAACCACATGTAGTTCTTGGGGATCAAATGTAGTCAGCAACGTACTAAGTAACTGTCTCAGCTGCTGTAATATTTCTATGGCTCTTCAAAACAGTTTCTTAAATTATTCAGCTGAAACACTCTTCTTTAATCTCCAAAAGTGATGTAAGAGTTCAACAATATAAATTTTCACACAATCCCAGTACATTCTTATACGTGTATAAATACACGTTTTCTAAGTATACCTGATATGTTATATATGCATTCATATTTTAAAAACAACTGCATATTCTTTGCTATTCTAATTTAACTGAAAAAAAAAAATAAATCTACTATTTGGGCAGGAGCGATAGCACAGCAGTAGGGCGTTTGCCTTGCACGCAGCCAACATGGCCGACCCGAGTTCGGGTGATAGAAAAAAGGGAAAAATAGGAAGTGATCTTTGTAAGACATTTTATTCTCTGATATATCTGCTAATGTCTATAAATCCATATTTTATAATTTGGAAAATCAAGCAATACAGAGATAGACAGTTTTTTCCAAAATCATTCTAGTCAGTAGTAAATCCATGATGAATTTCCAAATTTTATATGCTATAAGTTCAGATAATTAAATACTGAATTAAACTTTTCAGGGACAATGAATTCATTCCATATCCCCCAAAGAATTTTTAAAGTCAGAAATGTATTAATCAGTTGGCATAAGAGTTTTTTGTACTACACAAAGAATATACCTATATCAGTTGATGAATTCTAACTACATGCTTTGTTAAAAATATGTAGAATAAAATGGGGCTGGAGCAATAGCACAGCAGGTAGGACTTTTGTCTTGCACGTGGCCAACCCAGGTTCGATTCTTTCACCCTTCTCAGAGAGCCCCGCAAGCTACCGAGAGTATCCCCGCCTGTACGGCAAAGCCTGGCAAGCTACCTGTGATGTATTTGGTATGCCAAAAACAGTAACAACAAGTCTCACAATTTGTTGTGAGATGTTACTAGTTCCCACTTGAGCAAATCAATAAACAATGGGAGGACAGTGCAGAAACTGCAGAATAAAATGGAAGCAAATGTGTATAAATTTAAAAATAAAATTATCATTAACATTTTCACAAAGACACATAAAATTTGTCAAAAAATATTTGTCTTTGACTTCATCAAATGAAGTACATTTTAATTTGAAAGTCATGGATAAGAATAAAATTAAAAATTAACTAATTGGGAGCTATAGTTTGCAAAATATCACATCTTATATAGAATCTTTAAGCAATATGAAAAAATACGGGCTGGAGCAATAGCACAGCGTTTAAGCTGTTTATCTTGCATGTGGCCAACCTCAGTTCAATTTCTTCATCCCTCTCAGAGAGCCCAGAAAGCTACCTAGAGTATCTCACCGGCATGGCAGAGCCTGGCAAGCTCCCCTTGGTGTATTCGGTACGCCAAAAACAGTAACAAGTCTCACAATGGAAATGTTACTGATGCCCACTCAAGCAAATGGATGAACGATGAGAAGACAGTGCTACAGTGCTACATGCAAAAAACCCATGATGACATATTATTACAGTAATTTATACAAAAATAAAATTAATAAAATTAACATTTGAATAGACATTTAAATTAAGATAAAAGAATAAAAGGTATTTAAAAAGTGGCAAACTATCTTAGAAAAATAAAATCATGTGCTTTACCACATATATTCTAAAAAAGGGTAAAATTTTAAAAACTAAACTAATAGTTACAAGGAAAATAGAGCTGCATTAGACTTTGCTAGTAAGAATGCAATTATACATTCATTTGAGATGCAATTAAGCTGTCTTTATATAAAACAAAGCTTGCCACAAGACCTAGATACTCTAAGATGATCCATCAAAAATAAAATCATTCATTTATTCACACAAAGTCAACTGTCCGGCAGCATCATTCATAATAGTGCCAAATTGGAAATAACCTAAATATCAATTAGCTGAATGGAAAAATAAATGTGACAGATCCATCTTTAGAAAAATATATATAATGAAGTTAAAAATAATGATTGAGGACTGAGCAGACTGTACACTGGGGTGGGTGATTGCCTTTCATACTTCCGGTGGAGTTTGATTCTTGGCACTACATATAGTCCCGTCATCTGGCCGAGTAAACCCTGAGAACCAGGAGGAAAGCCTGAGCACCGCTGGGTGTGGCCCCCAAACAAAATAAAACAAAAAAAGTAAAAACGGTAGCATGCTATACCGATGAATCAATTCAAGGGTGTTATAACAAGTATTCATGTTGTTGGGAAATGCTAGAAAAGAAAATACATAGAGCAGGGTGAGTGCAAGTGTGGTATGGGGAGAAGGGAAAAAGACTACAGAGGCCCAAGATAAATTTATTTATTGAGATTATGGTAGTATGATTTTTGACTATGTAGACAGCCACCCCCCCACAACCGTGTGTGAGTATACACATGTGTATCCATGTTAAATTTTAGGAAAAAACTAAATGACTGTTAACTGATAAATTTTACTGAAATTAAATGATATCTAAACAGTGTTATCAAGTATTATCTTTACGGTGATTATTTAGATCATGTTCATTTCAATGATGATGCTGAAATGAAACATTGTTTCTTTAAGCATTCCTGGATGTCCACACTTGTTTGACATAGACATTTACTCCCTACAGAAATTATTGTTTACTGCTATAAAAATGCATCCTGCACAGTGCCTCACATATTCAGTTTTCTGAGAAAAATCAATTGAATGCACTAATTTCTGCATAATTTTAGCAGCATGTGGTTTCCTTTCTCATATTTGTGCAATCAGAGTTTGAAATTACTGTAGTGGTTTTTCTCAATAAGAAAAGAGGGACAATGTTTCTTCAAAATAAGAAACAATGCTTTAATCACTTTTAAAATTTATGAATGAAAAATAACTAATTTGAAAAATCTTAATTAGCTTTAATAAATCAAAACTTGACTATGATATGAGGAAAAGGCATCACAACTATGAAATATAATATAGCTACCCAACTATTAAGAATTCTACAACTGCTTCATATATGGGTGTTGAACAATGGCTTTCCACATCTCCCTTGGAGAATAAACATTTATTATACTCTATTCAGTTGATGAACAGAGTTGATGGAAGAAAACAGTGCAGTCTCCTGCTCCCGCGCCTGGCTGTCCTCGCTGGGGCCCCTTGGAGGGGAGCGGGTTGAGCTTTCCTCCCCGCCCCAACCAGGACTCCAGCAGCCGAAGACCTCCAGGACCAGCCACCACCATGCTGAGACCACTCTCCGCACACATGAAGGTACTGGCAGAGGGACAAAACCACACGGGTTCTGGGGCCGAGATCTCCAAGCCTACTCGGATTGGGGCCAATTGGGGCCGAGCATCCTCCACCCAGATCCTCCAAATTCCAGTAGGCGGGGGTCACACCCACCAACTGGCCCCCTGGTGCCGTGTAATCCCATCAACGGCCAAGACTCAGAGACTATAAAAACCAGCTCCCGGAACCGCGCGGCCGCATTTCGTGACATCTTATTATGACATCTTATTATCTCACTCCTACTTTGGACAAACTGGCAGGGTACCGAATGTAGCCTGCCCACAGGGCAGAGTCTGGCAAACTGCCCGTGGCGTACCCAATATGCCAAATACCAGTAACAAAGATGGGTCTCATTCTCCTAAAGAACCTTGAATATAATCTCAGGGCTAGGATGAAAGAGATGTTACTGGGGCCTGCTCGAGGCAATCGACGAATAACAGGATGATTTGTGATTTTGATTTGTGATTCAGTTGATACCATGTGAAACATTTATGCTATTTTCATTAATTCTAACTGAAAATTGTCTAATAGTAACAAGAAAAACAGGGACAAATAGTTTACTTGTCTATAGTATCTGAATGTATTTAAAACAAATTAAGAGGAATTATGGTAACCAGTATTTGCTTTTTGTCTGCAAGACTCTAGATGCACATATTCAAGATGCATTTTCTCTAGTGCAATGACATTTTCATTTTACTATTTGAAGAAGAGCATAGAGTTCATATGGAATTCACTTGAAAGAGACTGGGTTTTATCTAAGCTTGTTTCAGAACATAAAATAGTTGGCTATCAATAATATAAAAGAAAGTAAAACTTTAAAAATAAAGTAAAAATTTAAAAATTTCCTTTTCTGATCAATTAACTACTTATTGTGCACTTAATATATGTAAGTCTCCATAGCTTATTTTGTTTGTTCATTTTGTTTGTTTGTTTGTTTTGTTTTTTGGGTCACACACAGCAATGCACAGGGGTTACTCCTGGCTTCTCATTGAGGAAATACTCCTGGCAGTATTCATATGGGATGCTGGAAATAGAACCCAAGGTCTGCCGTGTGCAAGGCAAATGCCCTACCCGCTGTACTATCACTCTAGCCCTTTAAGTCTCTAATGTAACTTGATAACTTACATCAGTTTATTCAGTTCTCAACATAACTATGTATAAGCTATTATTGATCTCATTGTACATGTGAGATGAAAGAGGTCTAAATGAATTTATCTTGTTCAAATCATACTCTAATTGACATAATTTAATACAGAATATTAGATTTGTAGTTTCTGCTTTTAATTCTGCAAAACCATGTTTCCTAAATGGAGGAAAATGAAGATAGTGAGTTTACTGTGAATAGTATGAACTTAATAAAAAAAAAAAAAAGATAAAATTATTCAAGTGCTCCTATTTGTTTTCTTTACAACTCAGAATATTTTATTGCTTCCCTTTTTCCTTTAACAGATGAGGAGATAAGTTTAAATGTAAAGTTTTATACTCCATTAAGAAGCAACAGTTTCTATTTTCATTAAATTGCCTGCTAAGAGCTGGAGTGATAGCACAGTGGTAGGGTGTTTGCCTTGCACGCAGCCAACATGGCCGACCCGAGTTCGATTCCTCCGCCCCTCTTGGAGAGCCCGGCAAGCTACTGAGAGTATCTCGCCCGCACGGCAGAGCCTGGCAAGCTCCCCGTGACGTATTCGATATGCCAGACACGGTAACAACAAAGAAAGAAATATTAAAATATATACATAATTGATGTTAGTTTCTGTTGTTTTTGAGAATAATGTTTTTGCATCATCCTTTTCTTTCCTCTTCAACACATTAAGGTAATGTTAGTGCAATAACATCAAAGATCATTGCAATTTTATCCAAAGTCTTACTTAAAGGAATCATCACAATGCGGTGAATAGGTTTTCAATCTTTGATACTACCCTAACTGACCACTCACTTCAGAAGTAGTAAATAAAGCTATAAAGCACTAAGTATGTTATGTTGAAATTAGTTGTAAACTTGTTTATCTCACTTCCTAAGCTGAGAGGGCCCTGGGATTTGTCGTCAACTTTGCTTTGCTTTTCCTACATTACTAAAAAATGTCATAAAAAGGTGAACACACACACACACACAAACATACAACTGTGTATGTAAAGGTAAGGTAAAGGTAAAGGCCCTCCCGTTGATCGTCGATTTGCTCAAGCGGGCCCAGTAACGTCTCCATTAGAGACTTTGTTGTTCCTGTGTCTGGCATATCGAATACTCTCGGTAGCTTGCCGGGCTCTCTGAGAGGGGCGGAGGAATCGAACTCAGGTTGGCCATGTTGGCCGCTTGTAAGGCGAACGCCCTACCTGCTGTGCTATCGCTCCAGTCGTGTTAAATAATAAATGCAAAGACTGATACATCACACTAGCAAATAAGGGAAATGGTGAAAAAGGAACTCGGTTCTCCTTATTTTGAATGCTGGTAAGCAGATTTTTTGTCTATTACACTAGTGTATAGAATCTTTTACCTTTACTTACTTTTACAGAATCTTAACACTTTTTGCTTAAATTTACATCTATTGCACACAGAAATCCTCCTGTAATATTAAAAATAAATATTTGGAAACTGATTTTAAGTGAAGTGTCTGATGAAAGCAAATCTTCAAATAACATATTGTTAAACTTTAATTGTGATACTTTTCTTTTTAATTGTTATAAAATGTAACTTGGAATAAAACAACACTGTTACAAAATTGCAAATGTGGTCCACAGACCATTAATGTGAACGATCATTAGTGATCTCTTTGAACAGTAAATATCAAACCCCACACCACACCTACTGATGTAAAACATCCTTTCACCAAGATGCCTAGGTGATTTCTATACACATTCAAACTTATAGAATACTAACAGACATTGACTTTCAGTAAAGTTGAAGAGTATTTTTAAAACAGTGAAAATTCAACAAAGCAATTGATTGATAACAAACCAACTCGTACAGATTAACATAATACTGAAATCTGAATAGCCTACAGATGAAAATTCTTAAGTCATTGAAAATGTGAATATGAGATCAACATTACTCACAATACATCTGCAGTAAAAATAAATATAAATCATTAATAAGAGTGAATGTGTATAATTAACATTATTCTGTTCATCTTAAAAAAATAGAAAATCCAGAGATATATCAATATATTATTCTAGACAAGTTTAATTTTATCAGTTTGTAAGCACACCAATTTTGTTCAAGATAGCATCAAGCATGAAAAAATATAGCTAAGACTTATTATGTACCTAATATGAGAAATAATTTCCACCAATTATTTCTACAAACAATATGTCAAAATTTTTCTAGAACAAAATATCATCTTACATACCCCTTTTTTTTCAGCCAATAGCCAAACAATATTATGCTAACAAATTGCATTTGTTCTGTAACTGCTAATTATTTTTCTTCTTCCATAATGTAATCCATTTTAAGGCATTTATTAGGAAAAAAAGTTATGATCATTTTGCCTTGAAGTAGAAAGTAAATATATTTGCCTGAAATAAGTGATAAAATCCTGCTTTTTGAACCTGTGATTTTTTTGATTTCTAGCTTGCTTGTCTCTGTCTCTTTGTTTGCTTCCTTGCTTGTTTTTATCAAGTTCATGTTTTCTCTCAAACACATACTCCTTTACTTAAGCTTTATAAGGTTCATTCAAAGAAAACCATTCCACATCACTAAAAATAATATAAAACAAAATAAAAGTGATGCATTACTAGCCTCTAGCTTTCAAGGCAGCTCTCTATCTTAGATGAGTACAAAGGTCTTGGTCAGTAAGTTTATATTCCAGAGCTTGCAAAATACGAAGACCTGCAAAAGTAGATGTGGTATCTTGAATGAAACTAAGAAAATACATTTATATAAATTGTGGAAATAAAGTGTCCTGGTAAAATCTAAGAGAGTATATTTTCCTTAGAAAAAAAAAACGTCAAAAAATTTATCAGCTATATGTAAATATGTCAGTCATTGTAAGCTATTCTTTCACACTATCATATAACTTAGTATTTGTGTATCAATTTTCTCCACAGTTTACTATCAGAAGAATAGCACTGCACTGTAGCACTGTCCTCCCATTGTTCATTGATTTGCTCGAGTAGGCATCAGTAACATCTCCATTGCGAGACTTGTTACTGTTTTAGGCATATCGAATATGCCATGGGTAGCTTGCCAGGCTTTGCTGTGCAGGCAGGATACTCTCGGTAGCTTGCGAGGCT
This sequence comes from Sorex fumeus, assembly GCF_029834395.1. NCBI lineage: Eukaryota > Metazoa > Chordata > Mammalia > Eulipotyphla > Soricidae > Sorex > Sorex fumeus. Next base: position 30,515,834 of record NW_026606064.1, read on the forward strand.
CTCCAAGAGGGATGGGGGAATTGAAGCTGGGTAGGCTGTGTGCAAGAATAGATAGTCAGTAAGGCTAAATGACTGCTTAATTTCAACATAAAAGCAATGTTAAATGAATACTGAATTTCAGCATCGCTGGGAAAAATGAACATTGATATCTAGATAAGTCAAAGTTGCAAACAGTTTGTCCTAGAATTATTTTCCTCTGAGTCAATCTTAGGTCTGTTGTACACGTTTATTAACTATATTGATAATGGTATATGACATCTCTGACTGATTAAAAACTACTGACTAAGCAAAAGTATTTTATATAAATATGCTCATAGAATATACATTGTGTAATCAATACCATATGGATATATCTGATCTTAGAGATTTTTCATATTTCTATACTTGGAAGTAGAGCTGCAATTTGGGGTGCAGTAGAAACTTATTTTAAGAAAAGATGAGACTTTAGGGTTGAATTGAAATGTACTAAATGTGAGTCCAGAGCAAATGTACAGCAGGTAGGGCCTTTGTCTTTCACACACACTACCCAGGTTCAATCCCTACCATTCCATATTATTCCCTGGACTCCTCTAAGAATGATTCCTGCATGTAGAACTTGGAATAAACCTTAGCATTGTCAGGTGTGGCCCAGAACCAACCAAACAAAAAAGTACAGAAAATGTAGGGGTTTCAGAGAGGAGGACATGTGAGCCACACTCACTGCTGCTCTTTAATTCTGTCCTCTGAAGACATATGCAGTTCTTGGCTTTGAAAGAGAGTAGGTATCATGCATGAAAGTAACTAAACCCATACAATATCTATCCATCCCACAAAAGTTTTAGTCTGGTTATTGTAAATTTTAACTTTGGGGAAAGTAGCATGAGTTTAGAGAACTGATGTTTCATCATGGATTCAAATAACCCATACCACATTTTCTTCCCAGCTTATTTTATTATTAGCATAAGCTGAATTCTTTTCTTAGATAAATGAATATTCCTGGTACTTACAGACTATTATATTTTGAATTTAACTTTTCCATTTGAAGGAGCCATAGTAAAGTGAGCAAAGAGAAAAGAAATGGAAAGTGGAAACAAAGAGGAAATTTAAAAAATGGAGACTAGAGTGTATAAAACACATTTCTGTAGATTTGAGACTTGGGTTTATGAAGGAGTTTATAATAAAAAATGCCTAATCAAAGGATGAAGGAAATTTTTTTCAGCCAGAATTTTATGAGAAATACTATTGTGGGAATGTCATGAACCTTAATCATAGGACATTTACAATCAGAGGCAATTCTGTTGTGGAAATTAGTCAGTAGTAGGTATTCTCTTCAGACTAGAATTAAAGTTGTTTCAGATCCTTCCCATGATAAGGTTCTATGATCTTGAAAACTTATGTAGTAAGTTGATCTGATTTGTTTCTCAAATAGGCTTTTGTTATGTTTCAAAGATAATTATAAGGACTAAGGTAACTAAAATCTTCCTCTTAAAAGGAATGTGAGGGACAAGGAAGTAATAGGATAGCTGCATTTTTTTTAAATCACAACATGTTCTACTTAAGAATTATGTGCTTACTTTTATGAGCTGTGCATTGTATTGCAAAAACTATAAGATTTATGAAACACTTTCCTTTTTAAAAATTCCTGCAAATTGTGTTTGTTGCAGCAGTGTTCTCTGCAATTGTCTTCCTTCTGAGGCAATTGGGTTGGTCTCTTTTATTATGCATAGGCCAACAAACACCCTAGAAACTGAATAACAACAGGAAAATGAAATAAAATGAAGTAAATGAAAATTCAAAAATATGCTTCTGAAATGTTTGCTACCACCGCAAAGAACATCTAAATGTATTGCCAAAGGAAATACTCAGAAGAGAACCAATGACTTGCTCTTGTTTTCTGAAATTGCAGCTTACATCACCACTAAGATAAAGTAAATGTGGTACTTAAAGGAATTCTATAATGGGCAAAATTACTGTTTGTTTTCTTCACTTCACTTTCTCATTTTATGTTCAAAATATAAAAAGTGTGTGTTAGAAGAGATATTTCTGTAATTGTACTATATTTTAATTAGAGCTAGAAATCAATTTGAAGATATCTTATGACTCTAAGTGGCGTGTCTACTGTTGAATTTTGTTTCTACAAAAGGCCATAACTCCTAATCTGTGATTTTAGCAGTTAAGAAAACTTCCAATCAAAAAGTTAATATTTGTGTCCTCAGAATAAGCCAAAGGTGAGTCACCTAGAAAAAACACAAAATATTATAAAACAGAGGAAAAAGAGGGAGCATGCTAAGGAAAGACAATGAGAGAAAGAAAGAGATAGAAATATTTAGGACCTTATGAAAGCAATTCATTTAGTTTTGCTGTTGTTGCTATTGCTTGTTTTATCCTGTTTTATTTTTAGAGACCAATCTTAGCAATTGTCAGAGCCACTTATGCTACCCCTGAGGTGTTTGAAAGATATTGGCCATTTGATGGTAGATAAGGTTCATTGTCAGAGCTTTCTGTTTCCTCCATTTGTAAAAAGAAAAAAAAAAATAAAGAAAAAGACAAGAAGAATGTAAAATGTTTCATAAAAGCATTTCATTTTATTTTTAATGCTAGACATCAAAGCAACTGTGTACATTTAAACTGCTGTTGTTAACACTAGTGTAGTCATTTTACCTAAATAATACTGGGAGAAATTCTAACTATCCTCTGATTTCAGTAAGGTGAAATAGATTCGCCAGTGCTTGCCTGAATGTTGATGATTATTAACTGATTGGGGTCATGGTTCTTGAAAGGCTGAGTGGCTGTGACTATTTCTTAAAGTAAGGCCATAATAATTGTTGAGACAGAGAGACAGACAGAGAGTGACAGAGATTTCATCTTGCATCAGTTTGCAGTTACTGGTAAATTCCACACCTGGAATGATTTCCCCAAAAATGTCTCATGATGGCGCCACTGCTCTATATACATGTTTCATCTCTATCCGCAAAGTCAACAGAACCTAGAACCTAGAACCTAGAAGGTCAAGGGCCCTTCTGAGAGGCAAGACAAATTTTCTAGATAAAACACTCAAGCAAAATGATGTATATGGTAATAATACACAAGAAAAGCAACAATTCAAGGCTCAGCCATTTCACCTTCTAATACGGAAAGAGATAATTTAGGATGATATAATATTGGGCTGGAGTCATAGCACAGTGGGTAGGGTGTTTACCTTGCATGCGGCCAACCGGGGAGACCCGGGTTCGATTCCTTCGCCCCTCTCTGAGGGCTTGGCAAGCTACCGAGAGTATCATGCCCACACGGCAAAGCCTGGCAAGCTGCCCATGACATATTCAATATGCCAAAACTGTAACAAGAAGTCTCACAATGGAGACGTTACTCGTACCCGCTTGAGCAAATTGATGAACAAGAGGACAGTGTTACAGTGCTATTGATATAATGTTGACTTCATTTTTATTTTCTGTGATTCTCACTTCAGGCTTATCTTCAATATTCCTTAGTTTTTAGAACACTTCTCTATAAAAGTTATGTAAATATAAAACATGTATTTTTGTTGCAATGGTAAGAAAACGATAAGCAAAATTCTATATACTGAACACTAGCTATGGGCAAAATACTTAGAGATCACTCAGCAATGGCAAATATACTTACCTTATTTCCAACTGTGACTAACTTTTAGTACTACGCCAAACCTTAGAATGAGAATGATTTCAAGTTTAGAGCCAAGCTCCAAGGAAAAGTGGAGCTCTGCCCATTAAAAGGCATGGATTATCACAAGGGGATGCACAAATTTTTAAAAAGCATTATATTACTCAGCCTAAACCTTTTGGATACTATATCCTAGCATTTTTTAAGATTCGGAATTAATGATAAATGTTGCTTGCAATAGTAACATTTAAAAAATGTTTTTAAATTATTGACATTTTCTATAATATATTTTTAGCAAGCTGGCAGTTGAAGATTATACCTTAGTATATGCTAAGCATATTAGTCATTTTTTTTAAAGTTGAAAAAAGGAAGAAAAGGACAGAAATATAGGAGAAGCATGATTTATGTCAAATCATAGCCAGAGCAGTCTCAAGAATTTGCGTGGGGAGTTAAGACACTTGGTTGCAGGCAGCTGAGCCTGGTTTGATCTCCAGTACCACATGTTCCATTAAGCACCAAAGGAGCAACTCAAGCAGTAACTGATGTGCTTCCCTGCACTTACCAGCACATATGATAAAAAGTATGTCTTTTTAAAAGTTTTTGTTACACCCTGAGATATTCAGGAATTATTCCAATCTGGATGCTCAGAAGTAACCCCTGGAAATGCACAGGGGATCATAGTTTGTTCCAGGGATCAAACATAGGTCAGCCATAAACAAAGTAAGCATCTTATAGCCTGTATTATCTCTCTGGTTCCCCAAAAATATGGAGTTAAAATTAGCCTTACACCAGCAATTTCTAAACTTAGATCATCATATTTGAGTTCTAAAAATGGTAATATACTTTTTAAAAAGGCATAAAAGTTATATAGTAATAGATACCATGTTCTTATTTTTTTAGTTGTACATATTTTACCTTTTGGTCTTTGAAAGCAAAAGAAAGCTTTTATTACAGTCTAATTTATAAATGATACTAGAAGTTTTACCAAGAAAAATGTGACATACTGGAGTAAAAAAAATAGATTGAAATAAAACTCCAAACCTTATTATTTCTTAGTTTCAGACAAGTTTTTTTGTTGTTGGTGGTTTTTTGTTTGTTTGTTTTACTTCATATCCATGATACATAAAATACTACCTCTCTGGATTTTAAAAATTATTCTTAGGCAAAAATGTATGTACATATTTTAAACCTGAAGTGTTTATATCATATATAAAGTAAATATAGTAACTCATCTGAACTGTAACTCCATTTTAAAGATCAGACCTCATTAAACAGGAGACAGATTAACACGTGAACCTGTTGCATGTGAATGTTCCAGAAAATGTTTTTACTCATTTAAAAATGATTTAGCATACGAACAAGATAAGTGTAAGTTTATGAGAAACAGATGCACACAAATTATTTTAAATTAGAATTTAAAATAAGATTCAAAAAATTAAGCAACAATAGCTTTATGAAATTTTCTTCAAGAAGCCACATCATCAAAAATAATCGGATATGTATTAGTATTCATAAATGGATATTCATACGACAATGCACCTGATTTAAGAAACAGACTTGAGTGAAGATATAAAATGACCATATACTGTTTCTAGAGAAAAATGTCAATTTTCTTTAAAAAACAAGTAAGAGCACATTTTGATGTCTGAGTTTCAGAAGCAATGGGTGTGACATTTCTATACCCATATATTGCAGAATAATTGTAAGAATTTTAATACAATTTTGGTAAAATTATATACTTATAGAGATAGTTGTCAAGGAATAATTATATGTCTCTATTTCACAGAATACAAGCTGTTATATAGAATAGCTATATGTCTATAACAGAATTGAACTTCAATTTTTAATAAATTTTCTTTGCAACAAAATTTTGCTGGATTTAAGTGAATTTCTAATTTCTCAAGGTTTGAAAGTGTTCCTTATGAAATGGTTAAAATAATATTTCGTTTTATCTTGTTGCATTTTAGTGAGATCAAATGAAATTATGCATATTACAGCACTGGGTAAAAAATAATCTACCTACATGTAACTAGCTTTATCACTAGGCTATAAAATTCTTATAGGCAATAATTTAATTAATTGGCAACTGTGCTTCAAATACTGAATGATGCATGATGTTTTTAAATTGGTTTAATTTAATAAGCAAAAGATATAATCACAAAATAAGAACTCCTCAGTGGGGGACTAATATATGATTGTTCTTTTCATGGAGCAAATTAAATGTATCCAGATTCAATGTCTCAGAATGCTGGAGTGTGAAGGAAAGACTGATAGTAGGAAAAGTTTGTGCATCATACTTCAAGGTCAAAACACTAACAAAATATCAGTAAGTACCAGTGGAACAAACAAAGTAGAATATTCAATACCTGCTAAAACTGTTGAGTAATATTAAGATGGAAAGAGTACTAGAATAAAGGAGTCAGACAAATAATCAAATAAAAGAAGGAGAAACCACGGGAACTAAGAGGAAAAAAAATGAAACTGGAGAGTAAGTAAAACAGTAGGGTACTTGTCTTGAAAGGTGCTGACCCTCAGTTTGATCCCAAGCACCACTAAAGGTGATCTCATAGCACACTCTGGCATGCCCTTCCCCTTCTTCCAAATGACAGGAGAAAGGAAAGACCCAGGTTGATTTGATTAATCCTTAGGATACTATATGTTTCCCTGAGCACTGTCAGGAGTAATTTCTGAGTGTAGAGTCAGGAATAATGCCTGAGTATCATTGAGTGTGACCAAAAAGCAAAAGAAAGAAAGGGGGGAAAAGGGTAGGAAGGAAGGAAGGAAGGAAGGAAGGAAGGAAGGAAGGAAGGAAGGAAGGAAGGAAGGAAGGAAGGAGAGAGAGAAAGTAAGAAAGAAAGAAAGAAAGAAAGAAAGAAAGAAAGAAAGAAAGAAAGGAAGGAAAGAAGGAAGGAAAAGAAAGAATGAATGAGAAAGAAAGAGAGAGAAAGAAAGAAAGAAAGAAGAAAGAAAGAAAGAAAGAAAGAAAGAAAGAAAGAAAGAAAGAAAGAAAGCAGGCAGTTAGGTCTATTCATAGATCCTGAGAATGCAACTGCTGATATAAATTCTCCTATATGCTCTACTAATATTGATTCCACTATTAATGTCTCACTTTCAACACTTAAACACACATACTTGCAGAAGTATACAGGAATTTGTTCACATATGATGATTTTATATCTCAGAATTATATATATATATATCTTAGATGAGTTAATTTTAGACAAACAAAAATAAGAAAACTTTCCACAAATTATATGATGGGTGTATTAATTTACAGAAATAATGTGGCTATCTTTGACCTCTGTCCTGTGGGGATAAGTCACAGAGAATGAGGCAAACAAACCAACAAACATAAAGAGACAAACACACAATGATGAGCTTACATACTAATGAGCTTACATATTGGGCGTTTATTCACTACCATATTGCTCCCTGACCCTGGCTCCCCAAAAGTGAGCTCCCCATTATATTTGTTATCAAATATAATGAGGACAGTTGGTAAGCACATCAAAATTCATTAAGTACATTAAGAGCTGTGATATTTCACACAGCCAATCAGCAGCAGTCTTAAAAAGTTGTAACAATGACCTATATTTTGTCTACATAGTCACATTGCCCTGTCCAATTATACTCTCCAAATACCCTAAACTCTTTCATTCTATCCTTTCCTGCCTGGGCACACATTTGCTTGCTGGTAGGCTCATGTTCCTTCACCACATCTCTTCTGCATCTCTTTTTTCCTAAGAGCACGGTTCCTTGACTAAGACCTAAACTGTTTGGCCCAGAGGACTATCCCACCTTGGCTTTTTGTTCTCTTAGGAGAAATGGTTTCCTACAGATGTGAAAAAGCATTCCAAGGGAGAAGTTTATATAAGGTAATATAACTATTTAAAAATGAACTATAAGGTTATATCACTATTAAAAGTGAACTATGAAAAATGAAGATATTGGTTAGAGTAAATCATAAAAAACATAGGTTTCATACTTATTGAGCTTTTATGCAATGAGAAATGCAAAAATAAATATATGTGTAAAAGCGAAATAAAAAAGCAAAAAGAGAGTAGGTATTCTATAGAATTATACTTTCAGATAGAATTTAGGAGGACAAATATACTCTCAAGTCATACAGACTAATAACTATAGGCAGATAGCAGAACTCACTTTGTTCTAGTAGGGAAAGTTTACTTTGAAGCAAGGAGATGACTCAAAGAGCTGTACTGCTTGCTTTTCATGTGGGAATCCTAGGTTTGATCTGTGGAATAGTATAGAACCTGAGCACCATCCTGAGCCCCGAGATATGCACATAAAATCAATAATAATGAATAAGATATTTTACTTTGGGGACAGCCTTCTATTCAAAAGCCAGCTCTCAAATCCACAAGATTTATCAATATTCCATGTCATTGTTAGTACATGCCATTCATTTAGGAAAACAGATGAGTGAGTCATCATTAAAAATTCTCTTTTCAGCATATTTTATTTAAAAACTACACATAAGAAAACATATTCATGGAGAAGTACTTGAAACAGAATTGTTTATCTCTCATCTCAAGATTCAGGAATCATTACAAAGAATATTTTGCAGGTATATGGCTGAATCACATATTCCTCCAATCACATATCCTTTTGATATAAATGCATATATTTTACCACCCATTTTTCTGGATCATCTATTTATAGTTAGAGGTTTATATGTAAGCATATGAGTATGTATGCTTTTTCTCATTTATTTTCTTAAACTATGTTTACATAATGCTTAAAATGTGTATTGTTAAAGTGGTACTAAGAAAAACCAATGCTCTTAAAGCCATCAAGATGAGCACAAAAAGAAATAATAGCAAAAACTGCCAGCTGCCTGCTTATCATCAATTTCCATTTTCCCTTTTAACTTTACAACAGAAAAAAAAATAATGACAATAGACAGTGAAACTTCTAAAGATTCGTATTTGCATAGATGCATGATCAAGTGCTATAAACTTCTTAAAAATATTCTCCTTTGTGGTAAAATGCATGCCTCTGGAGGACATGTGTGTATTTTCGGACATTGTCTGTAAGGAGACAAAGACAGCACAAAACACAGTAAAGGACCAAAAAATTAGTAAGGAAACTAAGAATCATGGTATGGAGAATTAAAAAACAAAAAAACTTTCATGCCAGAGAAGTTGTTCAAATGGTAGAGCACATGCCTCTCATGTCAGACAGCCTGCATATGACTCCTGGCATCTGCTGGAATGCCTCCATCCCCAACATCACTGCACCATCCTTACTGCTCCCAGAACACTGCTGGGTTGAGTATCACACAACCAGAACATCAAACAGACACTGTCAAGCGTAGAACTGCTGCATGTCACCACTATTAAATAAAAAAAAATCATGGTTCTTGTTGGTTTGTTTTAGTAATGAAATAAGATATAAAATCATTGTACATCTGGGCCTATTATTATTTTAGTTAACAAAACCTTATGTTAAACAAATTCTGGGGAGAATATTGCATGCATATTTAGACATGCATGCGATTCTAAATCTAAGCATATACAACTTGACAGGTTGTATGTAAGTGTTCTTCTGAATAGTATACTATGTAATAAAGCTTACAGGAGCCGAGATAAAGCTCAGTGATATAACACCTGTCCTGTATGTGTGAGGCTGCAGTAAGCAACACTACTCCACCTCACTGTAGCATCTCCAGCCCTGCTGAGGGTATCTTTAGTGTTAAAATCAAGTACAAAAGCTCCTTAACAAATAGTCTAAAACTCAGCACAGCAAAATTATTAGTGTGTCCATATCAACAAAGAGCATGAACAAGCTCTGAGACACCACAATAAGAAAAGAAAGGAAAACAAAATGATAAAACATGCAAAATAGTATCTCATTTTTCAAGTACAACATTTTAAAGAAATTGAGGTTTTGAAAATGTGTGACACTTCAAAAATTACTAACCTATATTCAACAAATCACATATTACAAAATGTAGATGTTCTTAAAATAAAGGGTCTCTGCTTTTACTTCTCAGATCTTTTTTATTTTCCTTCAACATGAGGAATAAATTTCAGAAGATTAAAAAATCCTTAAATGATCACTCTATACAAAAATCATCTGGATTAAGCTTAAACATTAAACTAAATTTGTAATTTGTTTTATTACCATATTAATCTGATGAAGATAAACTAATTCACAGATACATTTCTTTGCAAATCAACAAGTGCACAGACCCTCATCTGCACTCTAACACTCCAATTTTATAATGTCAACTATTTACAGTTCAATGATTGCAGTGTTAAAACCAAGTTTACCTTAGAAGTTCATAGATCCTAAGGCAGAGTCTATCAACATTAAAGATTAAAGATAGAGGGCAAATGCCTTGGGTTGCATATTTTTACTTTATCTGCTTATTGCAGAGTCTGGCAAACTCCCCATGGCGTACCCAATATGCCAAATACCAGTAACAATAATGGGTCTCATTCTCCTAACCCTGAAAGAACCTTGAATGTGGCACTTTTTAGAATCTCAGGGCTAGGACGAAGGAGACGTTACTGGTGCCTGCTCGAGGCAATCGAAGAACAACAGGATGATTGTGATGGTGATCTGCTTATTGAATGGAATTAACAAAGTCCTGGAAGGAGGGTTAGTAATAAGAAAATTAGTTCACAGCTTTCTTGTGAACTAATGCATTTCTTGTTATGCTTCAGAATGTTCTGTTATAAATGAGGGCAAAGGAAAAGCAATGTGAAAATTTATAGTTAAGAAAATGGAAATATGCCCCCAGATTCATTGTTGCATGGAGTGAATGTTTGAAAATATAGGATGACATTATGGGAACACTTTCTGTTGACTGTAAGTCAAACATAAAGGTGCCAAGAAGATAAGTATTAAGTCTTAAGATAATATATGTCTTTATTACTGCTCTAAGTATAAAACTTCAGAATTTTCAATCACTATATACAAAAGGTGTTTCTCCCGTTTAATTTAAATCTAGAATTTTTCACATAGCAATTACAAGATAAAGAAAAAAATAAGTAATGGTATGCACTAAGTAACTTTTACTTGTTATTCATTAAGCATTTTATTTTAAATTTCTACTACTAAGAGACATATAATTCTTATACATTTGACCATACAGATGCAGCACAAGCACAACTAATGGTCCTTGGCTCTTAATTCCCCTGCTAAAATGGGTAAAGGATAAAAATTCTGGGAGAAAGGTCAACCTTAGAAATTTATCTGATCTTGACCTGCAGTGTGAAATTCCTTTCTATTACATGATGTCTATTCTCTACCCTGCAACTTAAACAGAGAAATACACTATTTCCCTCATCCCTGCCCAGGAAGTCAAGAGACAGCATCCCTACCTCAGCCCCCTCTCCTTATCTCGTCTTATGTTTGTTTTTGTGTTTTATTGTTTTTTATTTTGTCCTTCCTTCTGGACAAACCCCTATTCTGTCTTGAACACTTCTCTCTGTCTCTCTCTCTCTGTCTCTCTGTCTCTGTCTCTCTCTCTCTCTCTGTCTCTCACACACACATATCTCTATATCCTTCTCTCCCTTCTTCTCCCTTAGCTCTCATTTCATTTTTAAAATATAAAACAATTTTACTTAAAAAAAGAAAGAGAAATCAATAACCTGTATCTAGAAGTTTCTTAATAACAGGGGTTTATTTAGGAGTCTCTGTAAGTCAAGAATGTTAGTCACCTGTGAATAGTACTCTTGAAAACTTACTCAGTATGCATATTTTCTTAAATGTAAATATTCAAAAATGTATTCCCCAAAGCAAAATTAAAGATTAAAAAGGTATTTTAAAAGATGGCCATTTTTATTAATAATATGCCCACCCCAAATCATACCTATATCTATTTCCCTTAATCAAATAGGTCAAAAAAGAAAGCATCTTTAATGTAGTTCAATTCACCTCTACTTCTTGTAAAAATCTAGAAATTACACATTAACTAAAAGGTATTTTTTGAAGAGTAGGTATTGAGCTAGCTATCTGGCATGAGAGACAAAGAGAAAGATGCTGACCTTAAGTAATAAATCCTTCTTCCCATAATGAATATCCTTCAGCTGGGCTTGAATTTTTTTTGCCTGCAGGAGCAGAAACATGGATTAGTGCATTGAGTTCATTTATATTTTAAACTTAAAACTGAAATTCTTTCAAACAATGATAAAATTTTCAGTCAAGCAAAAAGGAGCAATACTTGTTTGAATGTAGCCTGCCCACACGGCAGAGTCTGGCAAACTCCCTGTGGCGTACCCAATATGCCAAATACCAGTAACAATGATGGGTCTCATTCTCGTAAAGAGCCTTGAATATAATCTCAGGGCTAGGATGAAGGAGACGTTATTGGGGCCTACTCGAGGCAATCGACGATTAACAGGATGATTTGTGATTTGTGATTTGTGACTTGTTTGAAAGTAAAACAGAATAGCTTAGTCCCTGCTTTGGGGGTTGAATATTCATAAAGCTATTCTAACTAGAAAGAAAAAAATAGAACTCTATTTTAATTGTATTTTTATAGAACACAATATTAAAGAAAGCGGCTATTTCTTTTTTCTTATCAGGAGATTTTTGACCATACCATCTATTTTCAGTGCTTATTCCTTGCTTGTTCAGGGATCATTCCTTGTGGTATCCAGTGTACCATATGCAGTGACTGGGACTACACCATATGCAAGGAAAGCAAGTGAATTCATTTAGATGCTATGTTAACATATAATAAACATATAATAAATATATATAATATACATATTATATATAATATATAATAAACATATAATAAATAAAGCATTCAAAGAGACCTTAGAATGCTCACATAGTTGTTTATAGTATTTTTAATAATAATAACCAAAGGTGGGTATCAACTCCATATGATTATTAAGAGTGAAGGGGCTGGAGCAATAGCACAGCAGATAGGGCATTTGCCTTGCATGCAGCCAACCCGGGTTCGATTCCCAGCATTCCATATGGTCCCCTGAGTACCGACAGGAGTGATTCCTGAGTGCAAAGCCAGGAGTAACCCCTAAGCATTGCCGCGTGTGACCCAATAAGAAAAAATAAGAGTGAATAGCTATCATGTTATGGTCGCTTCATAAAACAGAATGTTCAAATGTTGTTGGTAATTGATAAAAATTAATAAAGTTTTTTATTATAAATAGCCTACATACAATTAGGGGCTTTTGGAAGTATTCAAGAATTCTTTTTATTAATTTTTATAATTTTGAATTCTTAATACATCAATTATTCCTCCTTTTTCTTTTCTCTTATCAATATCACCCCTTCCACTTTATTCCCTTTTCTCCTCTCTTTTTTCCTTTTCATTTATTTTATTGGATTGGAGAGAAAACACAGAAAATAAGTCACTTGCCTTCCATGTGGCCTGAATTCTGTCCCTGACACGCTATATAGCTCCAGGAGGCTGCCAAGGGTGTTCTCTGAGTACACAGACAGAAGCAAGCCTTGAGCACCACTGGGTGTGGCCCCCAAACATGTATATATCTCTTTCTGTGTGTGCATGCGCGTGTGTGTGTGAGTGTATGTGTATGATATGACATTGATATTGTTCTTATCATCTGATCTAAAAGAGAACACTTACTTACCTCTTCTGCATGGATGCCACACAGCTTGTTTCCTGCCAAGAGTTTGTTTTTCAGACTTTTATTCTGAGGAAAGAAACAGTTCAACTGTTAATAGGTTTTGAGATAACAAGAATATTATTAAATACATCACCAATGGGTCTTTATTTTTATCCACATATGTTATTTATAAGGTAATTGTGATAGATTATATAAATTGATCACTGTATTTTTAAATTTTATTTTGTATAAGATAATGTGCTGACAATGCTGTTAACATTTACATTCTTGGTATACAATTACTTCACCAAGCCATCATAAAAGGTCAAAGAACATCCTACTCATGATTTATTTTCTTTAAATAAAAGTGTTAAGAGTTATTTTAAATTCTAAATGCTTAAACATTACACTTTAAAGTTTATTGATGCTCAGAAGATTTTTGTTCTCCCAGGCCATATAATACACCACACACACTACGGTAATCCTCCAAACTTTTCATAACTGACCTCAATTCATGGACAAGTATTCTACTACTGACAAAAAGGCGAAGTATTCTTAGCCATGAGAATCTATACCATTTCGCCTATTAGATTACCTCTACCTTTTACATGCAGTATTTGCTGTTTTTTCCAAAATCTGGGATATCCATTTTACTTTATTTACTTATATTCATATTTTTGAGAACATTTGAGAACATGGTTTACAACAGTTTCCATATTTTTAATTTTATTGTAGCAATGATACTTCACTACCTCCATCATCAGAGCATCAATGACCATTGCCCCAAGATCCCATTTTTCTCCCTCTCTTTGTCACAGAATGCTGTTTTTGGCACTACCTCAGAACTTGTTTACACCAGGTACTATCTTACTCCTTGCTTTATTATTTTTATTTTTCACTTTAAGCAAGATCCTTTGGTGACAGCTTTTTATTTTTTTCCTTTTGACTCATTTCATTTAGCACAGCATATGCCACTCCATCTAGTTTGCAGTGAACTGCTTGATTTTATCTTTTCTCAGAGTTCAGTAGTTTCCCATTGTGCAAGTATAGCCCAATTGCATTATCTCTTCATTACTTTTTAGGGGCACATAAGGTGTTGCTAGATATTGACTATTGAAAATTATACTACAGTAAAAATAGTGTGCATAAGCCCTTGAGTACCAATAAATCAGTGTTTGGTGATAGTGGCCCAGGGGCAGAATAATTGGGTCATATGGAAGTTTTATGCTAAATTTTATGACATCTCCACACCATGTTCTGTAAGAGCAGGATGAGGCATAACTTGCACCATAAGTTTTGAGGGTCCCTTCTCCACTGCTTCCGCACAAATATTTGTTTCCCTTCTTGAAAGAGCTATTCTCACTAGTCTTAGATATATCATTGTTTAGTTTACATTTCTTTCATAATCAGTAATGATTAACACTATTCACATTGCCAACTGGCCTTTAGGACTTCTTGATCATTTGATCACTTGACTTCCTGTTAATCATCGATTTGCTCGAACGGGCACCAGTAACGTCTCCATTTGTCCCTATCACATGCTAGTGTAGCCCAATGGAATCTGTTTGTTCTAGGAACACGAAGAGCTTCAAATTGATCATTCAGGGTCTTGATGAAGAAGTGTGACCATCTGGTAGGTGGGAGGCCATGTGGTCTTTTGATGTCCTGTGAAATCCAGTCAGTAATGGTTCTAGTCCAGCAGTCATCTCCAAATCATATTACGTGTCCAGCCCATCTGATTTTCAATGCCTCGCCAAATGACACAGTGTCCCTGATTCTTGATCATCGATGGAGGTTGGAACTCCAGATTCATTCTCTCATTTGAGTGAAACATGATGCTCCAAGCATAACTCTCTCGATTCTTCTTTGGAGACCTGAATAGCGTTCTCATCCTGTTTTCGTAGGGCCCGGGTCTTAGAGGCATATGTGAATGCAAGAATAACAGTGGAATAGAAGAGATGTGCCCAGAGCCGGAGGTTCTTCGTCCACTTAGCTATTTCTTCGACTCTCTTGAAGGCATTCCAAGCCGCTCTCTTCCTCCTGAGCAAATCAGGTGCCAGGTCATCCATCATATTGACTTCTCGACCTAGGTACACATAACTGTTGCATTCGGAGATGTTCGTCCCGTTGAGAGTGAATGGAACATCAGGAACGAGACTGTTTCTCAAAAACATTTTCTTCATGAGATCCTGCTGTTTGTCCGACCTTTCCACACTCACGGTCGAAGTCGGCCAGCATTTGTGCCGCTTGGCTAATGTTTGCTGTTATTAGAATGACGTCATCAGCTAAGAGGGGGTGGTGTAGTTGCCGACCATCTATCTTCACTCCCATTCCAGTTGTCGCATGACATTTTCGAGGGTGGCACTGAAGAGTTCCGGTGAAATGATATCATCCTACCGAACCCCTCTCTTGACATCAATGATCACTTCATTGTAGAATGGTGAGATCCTGGTAGTGAATCCGTAATACAGCTCATGGAGGATCTTGATGTATTGAGTTTGAATGCCCTGATTGGCTAGGGCTTCAATGATTCTGTCTCAACAGATCAAAGGCTTTCTTTAAATCAATGAATCTTAGACAGAGTGGCATCTTGAACTCCCGAGAAACCTCAATGAGCTTGGTTATTGTGTGGGTATGATCAATCGTGCTGAATCCTTTTTGGAAACTGGCTTGCTAGTTGCCAAGCTCCAGAAAACTTTCCAGACCATGCGGCTGCTTTGCTTTAATACCCAT
Organism: Sorex fumeus; assembly: GCF_029834395.1. Taxonomy (NCBI): domain Eukaryota; kingdom Metazoa; phylum Chordata; class Mammalia; order Eulipotyphla; family Soricidae; genus Sorex; species Sorex fumeus. The sequence continues at coordinate 30,531,748 of NW_026606064.1, forward strand.
CTTCCAGGATTTCCACACCATATTTGATAGGGCTCAAACATGAACCCTATCAAATATGGTTTGAACCATGGGAACACCTACAAGGGCGATTACAGGCCACCCCAAAAGCGTCTATCCCTCTCAGAGAGCCTGGCAAGCTACCGAGAGTATTCTGCCCGCAAGACAGAGCCTGGCAAGCTATCTGTTGTGTATTTGATATGCCAAAACCAGTAACTACAATGGGTCTCATTCCCTTGAACCTGAAGAAGTCACCAATACGGCAGCATTGAGAAGGATGAGGAAAGAGAGGCTGATAAAATCTCAAGGCCGAACTAGGCTGCCAAATGAAGAAAGACAAAAATGATTGGCCTTTAGGACTTAATGAAAACATATCTTGTCTATTTAGCTTCTCTCCATATTTCTTGTGAATTTGTTTTATTGTTATTGAATTTTGTGAAGGCACACATCCTGGAGTATAGCCTTTGTGACATAGATAGTGAGCCAATATTTATTCTCATTCACAGGCTTCCTTTCCATTTCAGGAATCATTTTTTTTTCCCTGACAAAGCTTTTGAGTTTACAAAGTCTCATTCATTTATTTCTGCTCTAAATGTATTTGCCAATGGAGCTGCTTCAATGACAACTTTTCTGAGGTCTATTGTGAACACTCTTTTCATTTGGTGTTCTACTGTTTTCTTTCCTCAATGTACTTTGTAGATATTCAACTTTGATGATAAAGTATTTAATCAATTTTAAATTAACATTTGTATACAGTGTAAGATGGTTCTTTCTTTTTTTTTTAATGAAGCTAATCATTTTTCTCAGCAACATAAAATAGACTTCTTGCTTCACTTCATACATCCATCATCTTTGTCATAGAAAAACTGTAAGGGCAAAACTGATGGCCTGACAGGTGGCAGAAATGAGAAAATTCAGGTAGGCCTCAGGTTCACTTTCTGGAACTGAAACAGTTTTAGTTTCCCAGAAGTCAAACAATGTGAAAGTAGCCAACCTGAACTCAACTGAAAAATTCTTGGGGCCCTGCAAGTGGGCTCAATTAATTATAATGTGCCAGAACCCACAGAGAATACATGCAGCAAGCTACAAGCCTATCAGCATCCAACACATACCCTAGACACTTGTTAAAGACCCTTATTCTGTAACTAAGTAAGATTTTTCTGAAAAATTAAGGCATGCAGTGCTTATGTAATCAAGCCCTATATAAATTGCTTGCACTTGAAGGTTGGGGTCACTCTCAAGAAACCACTCTGTGGATGAGATAGTTGACACCAGTTAACTGGAATAAAATTCCTTTTGCCTTTGCACTGACTTGTGTGTTCCTCCGTCCATCTCTTCACTTGAGAATCTGTAAACCTGGGTATAACAAAACTTTTCATTTTAGATAGGAAAGCTGAGTATTTCATTTCTTTAGGACAAGGATTGGGAGGTAGCTTAAAGGGCTGAGCATATGTTTTGCATGTAGAAAACTCAGGTTTTATTCAGTTTCTAGCACCACCTGGTCCTTTGTGCACTGCGGGCAGGGGCTCTTAAGCACAGGAACAGTTGCTGGCTCTAAGGAATACTACTAGGTGTCTACACACATGCATGTATGCTCTCTCTCTCTCTCTCTCTCTCTCTCTCTCTCTCTCTCTCTCCCCCTCTCTCTCTCTCACACACACACAAAGTTAAAAAAAAAACAGGATTTAGAGTGTACTCTACATGGGCAAAGTCATGGTAGAGTACAACTCATGCATAAATAACTCTAAAGAGAGTCAATTTATGAGCACCATGAGCAAATTGGATAAAATTTATGCAAAGTAAATGAATAAATGAATGAATATATTGAATTTAAGAGTTCTTCATTCACAATTCCCTCCTGATTTTGTACATTTTTCCCTTCTCTAGTGCAGTGAGGCATACAGCTGCTTTGGTTTGAAAAGATTCTTTGTCTAATTTTTCCTTGTTCCATAAAAGATGAAATTATAAAAAACTTATTTAGAATCTCAATACCATGAAATGCCTTCCATAAATTAGTAGTATTTATTTATGTTATTCATACAAGTGACATCCTTTTACAAATATTTGTACTCATCTTGTAACAGTTTTCAATGAGAATTTAATGTATATATATCCCATATTTAAAAAATTGTAAACTATAATAAAGTGGTATACATTTATATCTTAAATGCTTTGTTGCTCTATTTTAGTTTGAAAAATAATAGTTTTCATTCTAGTCACATATTTATAATATTAGATAAATGATTTTTTTGTTTTTGTTTTTGTTTTTTGCTTTTTGGGTCATACCTAGTGATACTCAGGGATTACTCCTGGCTCTGTACTCGGGAATTACTCCTGGTGGTGATCGAGGACCATATGGGATGCTGGAGATTGAATCCAGGTCGGCCTCTGCAAGGCAAACGTCTACCTGCTATATATAGGGGCCACCTACTATCACTCTGGCCCCTATATATAAACTTTTATAGCAAAATTTTGTCATTTTATTATGAGTATTGTACATTATTATATCTTAATTATCCTTAGGCATTTTCAATGTTATGTTTTCCATCTTCTATAGTTACATTATTTTAATATTTTGCAGTTAATTTTAAATAAGCTTTACAGCTTGTTTAATAATATATTAAAATTAATTTTCTTATTTTATAATTATCACTCTGTATGCTGTTAGAGTCTTTGCATAGAGATATGTAAGAACTTGTGGACCTGGTGTCTCTCCATCATGCAATAGAGTTGGTTGAAATCTTCACCAGACATATATACTTTGGACTCTCTCCACTTGAGAGAAGGTCCTTTCTCTATTGAGCACATGTCTTAATCAATCTCTCTTCTTTCCTCTTCTTCCCTCGCCAGCAAACTTGTTATACTTTGTTTAGAAAAAACTGAACAAGTCAATTGGCATTATATTCTATTCATGACAAAAAATATCAGAGGAACAAGGGATATAGCTTAGGGGTAAAGCATGTTTCATATGGGTTCTTATTACTGCCACCACAAAAACAAGGCAGAAGAAACAAAGAAAAAAATTAAAAAAAAAAACACTAAGCCCCATTCCTCTATAACCTCTACTCCAGTTTTCAAAATAAGAAATACAAAATAACCCAGGATAATAACTTTAAATCCCTAAAAATTAATATTAAATAGATGAAATTGTGACAAAAAATTTAAATACATAAGTATTTGTCAATACAATTCATACACAAGAAAAGTACAAATAGAAAGGGCATTTTTTTCAAATGATATGCATAAAATTTGTACCTTAAATTAAAACTTTTCACTTCCTCCTATAGGATTTTTACTAGTTGCTAATACTTAGGATATTGATTAATATATTGAATATTTTAATATATACAAATTAAAATTATACAATATGGAATTTGTATAAAAATATAAATATAAAGTAATATCAAATCAAAAATACTGATCTTTTAATTTAAAATTTATAATAATATTGGAATATAATGAAGTACAATATTAATTCTAAATAGATGAAATAAACTGAAAAAGTTCAAAGAAAAATAAATTACAGATAAAATTCAAACAGATAGAATTGTATCTTGTATCTTTATCTTAAGGATTTTGCCATACTGTATAAAAGTATAACATATAGATTTTACAATCTTTTGAAAACATGCACCTTATATAAATATAGGAAAATAGATGAAGATCAGAATAAAGTAGCATATATAAATATATTTGATGATTATGAGTCATTGGTCAGTTTTTACTTTTCTATTTCAACATACTTTCCAAATCACTCTTTGCCAAGTATATGTTTGATTATAATTTCCTGTAACATTATGCAATAATTATTCTGTCACTATCACTGTCCTCCCGTTGTTCACTGATTTGCTTGAGTGGGCCAAGTAACATTGTGAGATTTGTTGTTACTGTGTTTGGCATATCAAATACATCATGAGTACCTTGCCAGGCTTTGCCGTGTGGGCAAGATACTCTGGGTAGCTTGCTGGGCTCTCTGAGAGGGGCGGAGGAATCGAACTCGGGTCGGCCATGTTGGCTGCGTGCAAGGCAAACGCCCAACCTGCTGTGCTATCACTCCAGCACCTATAATTATTCTACAACCAAATATGGATTAAAAACATATAGATGTGGCAGAAAAATTTCATATTAAGTAGCTAAATTAGCACTGTAGCACTGTAGCACTGTCTTCCAGTTGTTCATCAATTTGCTCAAATGGGCCCAGTAACGTGTCCTTTGTGAGACTTCTTGTTACTGTGTTTGGCATATAGAAAACCTCACAGGCAGCTTTCCAGGCATTGCCGTGCAGACGTGATACTATGGATAGCTTACCGGGCTCTCCAAGAGGGGCGAAGGAATTGAACTCAGGTGGGCTGCATGCAAAGCGAACACCTTACTGCTGTGCTATAGCTCCAGTCCAGCTAAGTGACCATTTAACCTAATTAAATAATTGTTTAAATTGAAGAGTGAAATTGTCTCAGTTAAACCAAAGACAATTTCTCCTGAGAATTCACTTATTCATTGCATTCAATTTTAAGGTTATAGTTAAATTAGTAACAAGAACATGACTTAATTGGAACACTTGTGATATTATTCGCAAATAAGCTAGTATTTACTTGCTAAACTGTAGAACTTGGTCACATAGATATCTTTGTGACCATCTAAAAATTAGCAATAGTTCTATTGTATATCCACTGTCAGCTCTGGCAGTAGATAATTTTGTAATTCTGTATAGAACAATGTTTCAAGTAAATCAAGTGTTATTTTCAGTATTTATGAATGAGAGTGTATACACTTGAATCACTCAAAATGGGACTCATTGTGAGACTCAAGGAAACACTGTGAAGGCTGATTCTGTGATTATACTTAGCAAGTTTTTAAAAATATCACATATGGCATAGAATACGGAAGAGGACATAATTATTTCAAGACAATGCAATAATTCAACATAATCACACAAGATATTTATGGAGAAATAATCGTATCTTGATTATATATATATCTTTATTTTATAATGTCACAAAATTTATTTTGTGAGAGTCTGTGATATAGTACAACGGTTATGGACAATTCAGATATGGTCCCCTGAACATTGCCAGGTCTGATTCCTGAGCACAGAAAAGATGTAATAAATGAGGACAGCCAAATGTTGCCCCCTTTTTCCACCCCCAATTTTTCCTTTTGTGATACTTAAAAGGTCTGTAAACTGAAGTTATGTTTTTAAAATTTTATGTCTTTAATTTTATGGCTATAAAAACCAGCTCCCGGAACCACGCAGCAGCATTTGCGGCCGTGCAACATCTTATTATTTATTATGACATCTTAATATCTCATTCCTACTTTGGACAAACTGGCAGGCTACCGAATGTAGCCTGCCCACAAGGCAGAGTCTGGCAAACTCCCCGTGGCGTACCCAATATGCCAAATACCAGTAACAATGATGGGTTTTATTCTCCTAAAGAGCCTTGAATATAATCTCAGGGCTAGGATGAAGGAGACGTTACTGGGGCCTGCTCAAGGCAATCGACAAATAACAGGATGGTCGTGATTCGTGATTCGTGAATTTTATGGCTAAAGTAGATATCCTAGTCACAATTTTAAATTTTACACTTCAACATAAATATTACTACATCATGGGTACATAAGGTAAGGTAAGGTAAAGGCCCTCCCGGTGATCGTCGATTTGCTCGAGCGGGCCCAGTAACGTCTCCATTGGAGACTTTGTTGTTACTGCGTTTGGCATATCGAATACTCTCGGTAGCTTGCCGGGCTCTCTGAGAGGGGCGGAGGAATCGAACTCGGGTCGGCCATGTTGGCCGCGTGCAAGGCAAACGCCCTACCATAGCACAGCGGGTAGGGCGTTCGCCTTACAAACGGCCAACATGGCCGACCCGCGTTCGATTCCTCCGCCCCTCTCAGAGAGCCCGGCAAGCTACCGAGAGTATTCGATATGCCAAACGCAGTAACAACAAAGTCTCCAATGGAGACGTTACTGGGCCTGCTCGATCAAATCGACGATCACCGGGAGGGTCTTTACCTTACCTTTACCATGGGTACATCATCAAAGTACCTATATCCTTCCACCATGTCAATTTATCTCTCTCATATTCTCCTCCCTCATTCCCCTTGGCATCACCTTTTTTTTTTAAGTTTTTAAGTCATACCCAGAGATGTTCAGTGATTACTCCATGTTCTGCACTCAGGAATTAGTCATGGTAGACCACATAACATGGCAAGAATTGAACCCAGGTTGGCTTTATGCACGACTAGCTTCTTTGCTGTACTATCTCTCCAGTGCCCAGGTGTCATCCATTTTTAAGTTAGAGTTTATATGTTAGCTTGATTTTCTTTGGTTTTGTCTGTTTTTTTGGTTTATTTATTTAAATCCAACATTTATTGTGATCATTTCGTATTGTCTCCCTCCTCTAATATATTTCTCTTAACATCTCTTTTCCTGCAAATAAATATTTTTTCTTTCATCATAGTTATTATTCTGTTGTACATATAAAACACATCTTCTTTTCATACTTATTTTTTATTGGATATTTGGGTTGTTTTCATATCTTGGTAATATTGTTTAATATATGCACACTGGGAAGATTGAACTTCTGTATCAAATGGTAGTCTAGTTCTAACTATTTCAGCAATCTGCATAATTTGCATGGGACTTATATATAAAATATTATTTATATATTATATTTATTTAATATGTACATTAAATTAATATAATATTATATTTATTATATATTATATTTATTTAATATTTATATATTTTATTGTATTTTATATTATATATTATATTTTAATATAACTGGTATATATTCCTACCAATTGTGAGGAGGGGCTTTTTCTTACCCACAAGCACACCAGCCCTTCGTTTTGACTATAATTTTTATAGACCTTTCTCACAGGTGTGAAATGTCAGCATATAGTTTGATTTGCACCTTGAAAATAAGTGAGAAGACACATTGTCCCAGTGTCTGTTGGTCATCTAGTACATCATCTTTGGTGATACAACTATTTATCTCCTCACTCATTCTTTGAGGGGTTTGTTTTTTGTTGCTGTTATTGTTTTTTTTTTAATTCCTTATATTTATTAGAAATTAACCTTGTGTCACACATGTTTATAGTTATTTTCTCCCATTCAGGAGAACACATTTTATTTAAATGATTGTTTATTTAGCTATGAGATATTATTTAAGCCCTGAGAACTTGTTTGAAATCAGACATGAACCCTTTTGTCTACCCTTTATACAATTGAATTTATCTCTATAAAACCTAATGGTGCTTTGACAAGATCTAAATAACAATTTACATATTTTAATTACATTCAGAATGCCAGAATCCAATTATGACTATGTCTTACTTGAGGATATATAAGAAAATAGATTAAATAAAAAATCAAATATTTAAACACCTATTCTTCATGTTTGTAAATCTTCTGTATGTTTTTCTAATAATCATCACTGTCACTGTCACTGTCTTCCCATTGTTCATCAATTTGCTCGAGCGGGCCCAGTAACATTGTGAGACTTGTTATTGTGTTTTGCATATCGAATACATCACCGGTAGCTTGTCAGACTTTGCCGTGCAGGTGAGATACTCTTGGTAGCTTGCCGGGCTTTCCGAGAGGGGCAGAGGAATCGAACCCAAGTCAGCTGGCTCGACAAAGGCAAGGCAAACACCCTACCTGCTGTCTTATGAAACTATTTATCTATGTGGCTTGGCTATATTTCAAGGGAAAGGATGATATTCATGCTTGGACAATTAGTGTCTTATTGCAGATATAGGAAAGTAAGATGAGTTTTGATGATGAGACTAAGATACAAACTTTTTATTTCCAAGGGTTATTAATTAAATGCTGCCAAGGGTCATCATTAAGTAGGAACTTACTGAAGATAAGACATTACAAATGAACACTTCAATTTGTAAGTCTACAACTGTATCTCATGGTGTTTCATTAATAACAATTTTTTAAAAAATGAACATCTCAGTATGCAGAGAATAGGATATTGTAGTCCCCCTCCTTTATACAACCGTATTTGAAGTTCGTATACTTTTTTATTTTCAATGACATGCTTTTAGTACCAATCATTATGTTGTTTGAGTATTGGTCTTAATTCTTTTTTTTTTCATAGTCTATTTATATTTTCTACAGTTTTGACATTCTCCTAGGTTCCAGAGTAGCAAATAAGAACATCCAAATAATGAAGCATATACTGCATGGCAATTCCAAAGCTTCTCATAATATGGAGAGTAAATTTACAAATTTCTTTCTTACATTTTTGTGTATGATCATACATGTTTTTCCACTAAATACACATTGGGATATCCACCAATTACCACTATACATGTAATTAATCTCAACTTGAAATGTTATATCTACAGAAAACATTTTTTTTTGTTTTGTTTTTGGCTTTTTGGGTCACACCCACCGATGCTCAGGGGTTACTCCTGGCTCTGCACTCAGGAATTATTCCTGGCAGTGCTTGGGGGACCATACGGGATGCTGGGAATTGAACCTGGGTCAGCCAAATGCAAGGTAAACGCCCTATGCACTATACTATTGCTCCAGCCCCCAGAAAGCATTTCTAAATAAGTAATTTAATATGAAGTAGTTTTTTTAATAGAAACTTAAAAGTTCATAGTTTGGATATTTCTTATATGAAAGGTCAAAGTCAATAATTCTTAACTAACATATATTTGAAACAAATATGGCAATGGCATAACCCTTATCTTATAGTAAATGAATCTAAAATTCCAAATTTAATGTTATTCTCCTTATGCCAAATGTTTTAAAAGTCAGTGGCTATTAACTGGAATTTTAGTATACAGTGTATACAAAGTAATGCTGAGTTCATCAAGTCATTACTACTGTGAATGTTATTTAAAATATAAAGAAAGTCTGAGAAATAAATCCCAGAAAATAGACATGAGCCAAGTAAAGATGTTATCCTTTATTGCCAGATGATAATAAATTTATTGTGCTACTTACATGAGAGGCTGTGGGTAATCTTTATTATAGTATTTAAAGGTAAATTAACAATGAAAATTTATGGTGATAATCAGAATCTGAGAGTACTCAAGATCATAAAGTATGATAAAGAATAATGCAAGTACCTTGACACATTGTTTCTAGATTTTAATAAAATATATCATTGCCCTGCCCTCGCGCCTGGCTGTCCTCGCCGGGGCCCGTTGGAGGGGAGCGGGTTGAGCTTTCCTCCCCGCCCCGACCAGGTCTCCGGCAGCCAAAGACCTCCAGGACCAGCCACCATCATGCTGAGACTACTCTCCGCACACCTGAAGGAACCGGCAGAGGGACAAAGCCACGCGGGTTCCGGGGCCGAGATCTCCAAGCCTACTAGGATTGGGGCCGAGCATCCTCCACCCAGATCCTCCAAATTCCAGTAGGTGGGGGTCACACCCACCACCTGGCCCCCTGGCGCCGTGTAATCCCATCAGCGGCCAAGACTCAGAGACTATAAAAACCAGCTCCCGGAACCGCGCGGCCACATTCGCGGCCGCGTGACATGTTATTATAACATCTCATTCCTACTTTGGACAAACTGGCAGGCTACCGAATGTAGCCTGCCCACATGGTAGAGTCTGGCAAACTCCCTGTGGCGTACCCAATATGCCAAATACCAGTAACAAAGATGGGTCTCATTCTCCTAAAGAGCCTTGAATATAATCTCAGGGCTAGGATGAAGGAGACGTTACCGGGACCTGCTCGAGGCAATCGATGAATAACAGGATGATTTGTGATTGTGATATCATTGCTACCAGGGAACTGAAAATTTGTGTCCAATTCTCTAGGGAGCAACTAAATATAAACCAAATCCAAAAACACCTGCAGTGGTATTCAAAATAAAACCAGAGATTGCTGTGTTTCAGTGCAGATAGACTTTCCTATTTTAGAACTTCCTAAAACTGATTTGAAGAAACCACTCTATATGAAAGCTTGAGCTCTTCATTTGCTCAGCTTACAAATGATTCTTAAATGACCAGAAAATGTACAAACTCTTTCCAGTAAATCATTTTTCAATTGAGAATCTTATATCTAGTATTGAGGAAATAGCTTACAGTTAATATGTGATGTAAATGATTTGCTTGTATAAAATTGTACTGTTTCATAGTGTCTAAGAATCCATTATTTAGAATTGTTCATAAATGGCATATATACTGAATTGAAAGATAAAGTAGGCGTGTTTTTAAAATCCAGTTTTTGACATTTTAAACTTAGAATACTCTCACTATATTTGTTTTAAATTAAAAGATAATAAAATGAATGGGCACCTTAGTTTTATTTTAAAATACTAGGTTTTATAAAGGTTTAAAAAATTAAGAGATGCATAATAATTTTATTTATTTAAAGACATATAAAATTAAAATAAGGGGATGAGAGATATGCAGGAGCTAAGGCATTTCCCTGTTGGTAGTCAACCCTCTTCCCCAGATTTTCATATGTTCTGAACAGAGAGCCAGAAGTATCTTCTGAGTACTCGTGGGTGAGTGTGGCCCCCAAGCCCAAGTAAACAAACAAGTAGAATTCCAAAAAGAAGTTAGAAAAAAATACCTATAAATTGGTTTCAAGTTGGTAAAAGCCAAATATAATTCCATGACTTCTTCATATAAACAATAAAAATGCAGACCTTAAGTATGAAAATATTCTCTCTGAAATTATAGAAAATATAATAGAAATTATAGAAAACACAAGATAGCTGAAACCCAATATTTTTATTGTTTTATCTTATGTATTGCTTGTTTAAACACAATGCTATGAATAGTCTATCTGGATAATTGATTCTTTGAGAAATATTTGAATTTTTAAAAATTTGATGTGAATGGACAGGATAGAAACATTCTGCAAACATTCATATAAAGCCACAAGGTAGACATACTCTCATCTATCATTCACATAATGACAGACACCCCAGCAGAGTGCTCACTTTGTCAAGTTAATTTCCAAATTGGTTTCAGGTGTATGAAAATGTTTTTCAAGTAGCCAAAGATATCAATAATGATATCTTTTTCAAAGAAATTTTTTTCAAAGAAAACAAATATAGAACTTGACATTAATTCATTAGATAAAGTTCAGGACATGATAGATTTTAGGACTTGTCTAGCTATGAACTAGTTCTGATATCTACTGTAGGTCACTTAAACTCTGAACACTGTAGCAACATCCAGGTATGTGAAATAAATGGTGATAAATAGGTGATAACTAGCTGATAACTCAGCTATTTTGAAGCAGTAATCCCATCATCCTACTAATGAGAGCTGAAATGTACTATGAGATAGCCTGATATCATCTAAGTCACAGTTCAAATATCTCACAATATAGTACATTGCAACAGTACATTAATGAAACATTAGGTGCATTGATTAGCCTGATATTACACAAATAAGACCACTTTTCAAGTAGCCAGTCCTTGAAATAGAAAGACTATACATAAATTCCACTGAAAAGTCAAAACACCTTTATGACTTTTGATGCGTTTTATAATTTCTGGGGTCTTTGTTTTATCATCTCATATCACTATTTAATGGTATGGTTGTATAAACAAAATTATGTAAGCAAGATATTTATTAGTGATTATCATATATTAAACATTAAATGGATGTTGGCTCTTTTTACTTAAAAAGTTCACTCAGTTTTATAAAATAAATTAAAACAATATATTTTTTATTAATGAGAATATCATTACAATAAGACTCTGGGAGTTATCATATATGTATATTATACATATACATATATATATGCAATCTTACAAGATGACAGATAATTTCCTAGCAAATGAGCCCTCTAATGTCTCTTACAGCTAAAGAAAAATGTGATGTGAGAATCATTGTACTTGATGGAAGTCATTATACTATCTGTCTGACTTTTTTCTCCATTTAAAAATAGATAATTCTCTTAGAAATAGGACCTGCTTCTGCTGCCATTAATAACCTCCTTTCTTATCAGAAAGCACTTATCTTGGTAGGTTGAAATAGGACTAAATATATGCGATGCCATTCACTCCAAAAATAACTTTTAAAAAGACATTAATATACTTGTAATTAATTACAAAGTATAATTGTATACTGAGACTAGGTCAAGAACAAGCCTTTTCCTTGATGAGTTCACAGTCTGTGGAGGCTGTGAGCAGTTCTCGAAGATTGGAAAGCATATGCTCTGAGCATGATACCTTGCTGTCTTTAGATGTATAAAGTATTCAAAAAAATTGGAAGTAGGAACGAAAATATAAGAGTATGTACATTTGAACTAGAGCATATTTAGTGAAATTACATACATTGTAAAAATTTAAATTTAAACATAAGACCAGATAGATGTATTGGGATTTAGAGTGTTAGACCCACATAGGTTCTTGTATTAAATTGATGGCACAGGATTGAATGTTTAGCACAAGAACGAGAGAGAGAGAGAGAGAGAGAGAGAGAGAGAGAGAGAGAGAGAAAAGAAAAGTGCCTGCCTGCCACAAGGAATGGGGGTGAGTAGGGGAACCTGTGGTGGGATATGTACATTGGTAAAGGATATGGTTAGAACATTATGTAATGGAAACCCAGTCATGAACAATCTGCAACTGTGTATCTCACTGATCAAGTTAAAAAAAATTAAAAAATAGAGTTACATGGTTACATGTATTACTTTTAGAAACTTAAAGTAGGTAAATATTTTAATATTAATTTCAACAATGTATCCAAAATTTTACCCAATACATGCTTGATAAGCCATTTAGTTTTATATTGTCAAAAGAATAAAAATAACATTAAAATCATTAACAACAGCAGCAGAAAAACAATAATCAGATTGAAAAATTTATATATAAAGATTCTGGAAATAAATAAACAGTAAATAATCAGGCAATAAAATTACTATATTAGTAATATTCAGTTCATGGGGATGTTACATTAAATGTTTTCTTATAGATATCATCTCAAATAATTTTTGATGTTGAGTTTTGATGAAGTAACTAGTAGCATTGAGAGATAAAACCTAGATAAAACCAAGTTAACCATGGATCAAAGAAAAGGTCAAGATAGTTTGATGCTGAAATAACCATGTTTTATCTAGTATCAAAGTACTCCACTAATACCTTTTCCTTAAAGTTATGTTCAGTTCTATCTGAAAGTCTACATATACACTACTAATAATTACTTTACCATGTAATTTTCTAGTTATTTGAACTTCGGAGTCCTGGACTTAACTAAATGACTGCATACTTTCATGAAGGTCTCGATTCGACACCTTGTACCATGATCTTCTGAGTACTTGTTGGAGTGAACTTAAGCACAGCACTGGGAGTAACCCCTAAGCACTACCAGATGTGTCCCAAAAAACAAAAACAAATATCAGACAAATACAAAATAAAAATATATAAATTCTGTTACAGAAATTGTATTCAGCAAGATCAAGCCTTTAAAGAACAGGTATTACTAGAGCAACAGTGGTTTTCTCTTTTAAAGAGAAATAAATAGTGCTTTTTTTTTTTTTGCATAAGGTACATTTTTTCTTACTTTTGGAAGAAACAATTCTGTTAAGAGTGCATTCATTATGCTATCGAGGACACAAATACCCCTACAATTTTGCTGCCAAAATATTTTATGCCAAGTCTCAGAGAAAGAGCGCATGAGATAAGCCGCCTTGCATGCAGCTGAACCTATTTTGAGCCCTCACACCGCATATGGTCCTCTGAGCACCACTGCGCTCTCTCCTCAGAACAGAGCAAGGAGTCACCCTTGAGCACCATCATGTGTGGCCACGCCTCATCTTCCTTCAAAAAAAAATATTTCATGATAATTACACATATTTTCATCTCCATTTGATCTCTTTAAAATGTGCTAGTATAAAGTAAAATTATTACATAGATAAGAAGAAGCATCACTGTTTGTTGTGAGTTGGGAGGAGGAAGAAATTACTAAGCAGAAAACAACCTTCTGAAACTACTCCTCATGATACTATAATGTTGGATATACAGCATTCACATAGTTATCAAAAAGAATTATAGGGACAATATCTGAATAAATGTTAATATAAACTTGCCTTCCAGGAGGCCAAACTAGTTTTGATCCCAGGCATCCCATGTTGTCCCCAGGCATCACCTGAGAGCAAATCCCAGTATAAATACTGAGCTCTGCTGGGTGTGACCCAAAATAAAATACAACAATAGAAACAACAACAAAAAAGTATCACTATGAGAACTGAATAGCCTCATAAAAATTGTCAAAATGGATCTCCACCTCAAGAAAAGAATTAATAAATTAGATACAAAAGACACATAATACATTTAAGAAGACAAAAAACAACAAAACATTTCCTAATATTGAATACCATGAAATATTCAGTAATTTTACTCCAACAGCAAGGAAAAAATTGACCAGTTTGATTACAAAATATAAAGAGCTTCTAAAAAGGAAAAGAAACTATCATAAAAATGAAAAGGCATCCTTTTGAATGGGATAAACTATTCCATACACAATGGAATATATCATAAACTATATCAATGGGATAAATTATACCAATGAGGCACACTGTGCTATATACCAATGGAATTCAAATGGGTAATATATGCTATGTAAAATGAAAAACAAAATACAATAACAAGAAAATACATAACTTCATCTAATAAATAAATGTGCAAAAGAGTTGAAAAAGACCATTCACCAAAAAAGGTATGCAAATTTCTAACACATACATGAGAAAATGCTCATTGTCTCTTGAAATGGTGTGAGAATGGTCTCAAATTGAAAATGTCAGAAATAAAAGTGTTCGGGTTTATAGAGAAAATAAAAATATATATACGTATTCTCGGGATTAATGCAAATTGACTCTACTTCTCAAATAATATAGTAAAAATATAGTATAGTAAATATAGTAAAGCAGCAATTACACTTCTAGTAACTAAGGGGAAATGATAATAGCATGATCACGGTCATGGTCCTCCCGTTGTTCATCAATTTGCTTGGGCGGGCCCAAGTAACAGCTCCACTGTGACACTTGTTACTGTGTTTGACATATCGAATACATCACGGGGAGCTTGCCAGGCTTTGCTGTGAGGGCAAGATACTCTCGGTAGCTTGCCAGGCTCTCCGAGAGGGGTGGAGGAATCGAACTCGGGTTGGCCATATTGGCTGCGTGCAAGGCAAACACCCTACCGCTGTGCTATCCCTCCAGCCCAATAGCATGATAAACTTTGTATATAACATCATTTGCAAACAAAATAAAGAAGTGACTTAAGTATACTATAATAAATGAGTAAATAAAGATGATACATTTTTTGAAAGGCGGGAAAAGTCCACCCTTCTGCCATAAAGGACTAGAGAAAAGATAAAATATTGCAACAAGGTTGAAGCAAGTGTTCATGTTATAGGAAATATGTCAGAAATAACAATCAGCACAAGATGATCTCACACTACTGTGGGATATAGAAATGCAAATCCCAACAAATCAAATTCATAGACTCAGACCAGACCACAGAACTAAGGTACTAGAAAGGAAGGAGAATAGAAGAGCTAGAGATCTAAAGGGTTGTCATGGAGGATATTATACTTTTATTAGTGGTTGCAGTATGGTAGCAATGTAAGCATGAAGTTGTTTGTAAATATTCCTATTTTTATCATTTAAAAAGTTCACATTAGCAGACATTTTTCAAATTTGATTTAGATTTCAAAGAATATTTTTATGACTGGTTTTACTGACTAAAATTTTGGAATTTTTTTGGTCATTTTTTGTTATTAGTGCTAAATATTCTAGAATTTTAGAAGTATGCATAATATAACTGAATATGTATAGACTTCATCACACATCATACATTTAAAATTTGAATGCCTACTTCTAATATGTGTCCCCAGAAAGAGAATAATGCATATGGTGGGTAAATATCATTTGTTTTTTTTTCTGAATGTATTAACAAAAACTTTTGAAATCACTCTCCATAGTATAGCAGGTAGGGTGTTTGCTTTGCATGTGGCTTAACTAGGTTAGATCCCTGGCATACCATTTAGTCTCCCAAACTCACCAACTATGAACCCTGAGTAAGCCTTTCACAGCTGAGAAAGCACAACTAATTAATTAATCAATTAGAATCAAGCTCCTTTCCATTTTGTCTAGTAACTAGCACAGTGGTAGTTCTTTTTGCCTTGCACGCAGCCAACATGGCCAACCTGAGTTCGATTCCTCCGCCCCTCTCGGAGAGCTGGCAAGCTACCGAGAGTATCTTGCCCACCTGGCAAAGCCTGGCAAGCTACCTGTGACGTATTTGATATGCCAAACACAGTAACAAGACATCTCACAATGGAGACGTTACTGGGCCTGCTTGAGCAAATTGATGAACAATGGGAGGACAGTGACAGTGACTCAAAATATAGTCAGAAATTATTTTTACCATGAAGGACTCATGCAAAAGCATCAACCACCAACGATTCTTGAACATGACTCAGACACCATTACCAAAACTCATACACACAGACACACACACACAGAAATGTTCCTTTTACTCTCCATTTCATTGCACAAAATTTTCCCAAAAAATATATTTTCACTTTATATTTTGATAAATCTGAGTTCTTCCTTTTTATTATTGCAAATAGCTTCATCAAGAAAAACTTCTTCAACTGCAAAGACCTCTCAGTTGAACAAAAAGTACAATTATTGTTCTTGAATTCATTAAAG
The DNA here is from genome assembly GCF_029834395.1 of Sorex fumeus. Taxonomy (NCBI): domain Eukaryota; kingdom Metazoa; phylum Chordata; class Mammalia; order Eulipotyphla; family Soricidae; genus Sorex; species Sorex fumeus. Next base: position 30,548,399 of record NW_026606064.1, read on the forward strand.
AATTTACATATCATCATAACAATTTACTAATTGTTAGTTCAAATTATTAATCGCAATTAACAGTGATGCAAGGACACTTGAAAGCTCACAGGGCAAATAACAACAATTCCAAAATTCAATCATAAATTTTCTCATCCCTCTAATTGGCCCAGGGCTCCTGGAAACCAAAGCCTCTTACTCAACACAACAACTCAGCTAAACAGATCTCCTCCCATCTGGTGTGACTATTGTCATGCTGCATATGCAAATTTCTTCTCACAACAGGGTACTTTAGAAAAAAAAAAGCTTTGTGGCCTGGAGTCATGCCTCAATAAAGGAGAAAAAAGGTTGGAGAGCTCCTCTTATTGTCAAACAACTTTCAATTGAGAAGCAGTTCACAAATATCCAGCACTGGACTAAAAAATCTAATTGTTGCAAAAGAAAACATGAGGCTGTCTTCACCATCTAGGATTGTACAATCTTGTGTGCAGAAAGAGGGGAACTCTATAAAGGGATAGAGACAGGAATAGTCCTATTTACAAAAACACTAGGGAATTCTCATGATTTATGAGTCTCAGAATGTGTTCCCTGGAACAGTGGTATCAGCAATACCTGAGTACATTTCAGAGACAATAACTGAGAGAGAACCCAGAATGATCAAATTTACTGAATCAATACTACTACTACTACTACTACTACTACTAATAATAATAATAATAATAATAATGGTGGCTCCTAGTTGTGCACATTTATCAAGTCTATGAGTGTACTCGGAAAAAAGAGTCCACTCTTTTTTCAAGCTTGAGAAGCTACTGAAAGTACATATGAAAATGTGTCTACATTGAAGAGGATAGAATACATTGCACTTACATTTTGGTGCTCACAGCAAAATCTCCAGTTTTCACTTACAACTGTTTAAGTCAATATTCCCCTCTCTTACCTCTACCACCACACCATGAGTAATTTTAAATAATAGAAAATATCTCTCCAACATATAGCTACATATGTTACTTTTGTATCACTACTAATCAACCCTCTCAGATATGGGAAAAGTAGTCCTGTAAATCATTCTCACTTAAAAATTTGATGGTGCTAATTGTCATTATGATGGGGGTATGATTAAAAAAGCCTTTAAAACAATACGTGTTATATATTCTTCATGAAAATAAGTCACCCAAAAGCCTTTCGATTCACAACATTTTCTTGGTATTTTATGACCTTGAAACTCAATACTGTTTCAGCTTAACTTTCTATTATAGCGCCAGCAAGTTTATCCCTACAGAGATGTCAAATTAGGCATAGCTAGAGTTTTCCTTTGGACTGAAGTTCATTAAAGTTTCACTTAGAGTTGAAAGCAGGTTTTTTTTGGGTTTTTTTGTGTTTTTTTTTTTTGATTACTCTACCAATCCTAATATAATAAGCATCTTTGTTAGCCAGTGATTTCTGTTTTAGATAATAATGTATACTCACTAGAAATAAAATTAAATAAGTGCTTACTCAAAAAATTGTGATTATTTCACTGGCAAAGTTGCATATGTAGGTAGTCTTCTATTAAAATTATGAGGATAATGCTAGAATGCTGATTTTTTTCTAGATATCAAAATTTTATATTTCACATCATAGAATTTTATTTTACCAACTGTGTACTATTTTATGCTATGAATTGACACTGTGTGTTTTTAGTTTTCTGTGATAGAAAATCAGTATAGCAATGTATTAAAGAAGGCATCAGTCTTTCTCTAAATTTTTGACATAAAAGTCAAATTGTTGTGACTCTATTATTTTCAAATGTTTAAGATAAGACTCTTTCTCAGCTGGTGTACTTTCATATTTATTGTGTTTCCTCTGAAAATGATTCTAGAAAATATACATCATGGGTGACAATTTGTTTAGCTAAATGGAGAGTTTTGTTGAAAATACAGTACTACTGTTGGAGTGCAGAATCAGTTTTTTCCCCCACACACAGTTGGTCATGATACACTCAAGACAATTGAGAACTTGGATCTTAAATTTTAAAATACAATTAATTAAAAAATAATAAATCTCCAAAACTAATTATCAAAATACTTAAAAATTAATAGCAACTTCTTTAGTTGAAAATATTAATTTGCCAAGTGTCCAATGCTATATGAATCTTCAGGAGTTCTTTTTTAAACTCTGGTCCTTGTCCAAATCTACTTGTTATCCATCTGATGAGAAAGGTCATGAATGAAGGGTTTAACAAATATACTTTTAATTGAATCATTGTGAGATATAGTTACAAATCTTTTATAATTTTCAGTTATAAAATGATTGAACATTCATCCCTCAGGGTACATTTTCCACCACCAATGTACCCAGTGTCCCTCCCGCAACACCACTCCCCTTCCCAGCCCTGCCTCTATGGCAGACAATTTCCTTTATCTACTTTTATCTACTTTATCTACTTTTGGGGCATTACGGTTTGCAATATAGATACTGAGAGGCCATCATGTTTTGTCCTTTATCTACTTTCACCACACATGTTCCATCCCAAGTGATTCCTCCTACCATCATTGATTTACTGATCCCTTCTCTATCCCATCTGCCTTCTCCCGCAACTCTTGAGGCAGACTACCAATCGTGAAGCAATCTTCCTGGCCCTTGTCTCTACTGTCCTTGGATGTTAGTCCATATTATAAAATGAGTACAGTCATTCCATGTCTATCCCTCTCTTTCTGACTTATTTCATTTAACATGATAGTCTCCCTGTCCATCCACTTATAAGCAAATTTCATGACTTCATTTTTCCTAACAACTGCATAGTTTTCCATTTAGCGAATATTTGATTACATTCTCACCAAGAGCATTTGAGTAAATAAATAATTCACTACTGATCCTTTCCAAAAAAGGTGAATCTTTGGAAATGTGGTCCCAGAGGGTATATTTTAGCATTACTCCTAGAAGATTTATGCATATTAAGCTTTAAAGTTTGGAAAGTAGTGAGCCATGGATACATTCTCATTTTTTTTAGAACCCTGCAGTCTCCTTTCTTTTCATTACTAATGTCCTTCTTTAGTAACGCAGACTGGTCTTCCTCTACTATTGATCCTTGGCATTTGTTACAGCTAAAATTTTATAGGAGGAAGTTACTTATAACCTAAAACTGTGAAACTATTTCAGTAACTATTTAGAAACTATTTCAGTTACTATTTTCTACAAGCTTCTAAACTGTCTTCTAAGGCCACTAGCAAACATAGTCCCTATTTTAGTTTAATTATTTTTTTAATTGAATCACCCTAAAACACACAGTTACAAAGGTTTCAGGATCAGGTATCAAGTTTTAGTCATACAATATTTCAACATCCATCTCTCCCTCAGTGGGTATTTAACACCACCAATGTCCCCAGTATCCCTCCAACCTTCCCTACTCTCAAACCCACCCCCCCACCATCCCCACTTGCCTCAAAGGCAGGCACCTTTCTTCTTACTCTCTCTCTACTTTTGTGCATTAAGGTTTGCAACGCATATACTAAGAGGCTTCATGTTTAGTTCTTTACCCACTTTCAGCAAACATCATTCCGTGTAATCTCTCCAACCATCATTGTCATGTTTTCAGCATAAATCTCCCATTAAGAGTTATTCCTCCAACCATCATTGTCATAGTGGTCCCTGCTCTGTCATAATTGCCCTCTATCCCAGAACATGAGGTAGGCTCTCAACCATGAACCAATTCTCCTGGCCCTTGTTTCTATTACTCTTGAGTAATAGTCTCACATTAAGTTATTTTTATCCCAAAAATGAGTAGAAATGTGTGCAGTCATCCTATTCCTATCCCTATCTTTTGATTCATTTCACTTAGTGTGATACTCTCCATGTCCGTTCATTTATAAGCAAATTTTATGACTTCATTATTTTCTAGCAGCTCCATAATATTCCAGTGTATAGATGTACCATAGTTATTTAAACCAGACATCTGTTCTCAGATATTCAGGTTGTTTCCAGGTTCTGAATATTGTGAACAGTGCTTCAATAACAAGCACAAATGTCATTTCCATTTTTTTTGTCACCCCAAAGATATATTCCCAGAAGTAGTACTGTTGGATCAATGGCCAAAAGGCACATGAAAAAGTTAATCATCAGAGTTATGCAAATCAAAACAATAATGAGATATATCTCACATCACAGAGACCGCCATATATCAAAAAGAACAAGAACAACCAGTGCTGATACAGAGAAAGGGACTCTCATTCATTGTTGGTGGGAATGACGACTGGTCCAGCCTTTTTGGAAAACAATATGATTATTCCTCAAAAAACTAGACATTGAGCTTCCAAATGTAGTCTCTGTTAATAGACAAATAAATTAAACTCTCCCTCAGAGAGATCAAGTATTCTTACAATACCACATAGTTCTTTATATTTAGAGTTATGACTTGGATGACTCTGGACCCAGTATTCTTTGGCACCATCCTGCAATGTTCTCTCAATGAGGATGAATGCTTAATACCAAGTAATCTAAGTTTCAGTTTAACCACCTCTAACCTATGAGAATGTTTATTTTGACACTTCTTTCCTCAGTGCTCCAATTTGTCTCATTTAGATGGCATAGTTAGCAGTTTTTCCATGTTGGGAATAATATCTACAGTAAAGGTATTTTTTGGTGTTGTGTTGTTTCATTTTAGTGAAGAGAAGGTAAGAACTATTAAGTACTAACAAGCAGGTATTGTTGTTGCTTTAGGGAAGAGCAGAGAAGAAATATTAAGCACAAAAACTCTTTTCATAGAATATATATACAACTCATATTCTAGGAACTAGAAATAAAGATAGTTAAAAGTTCAATGCAGCACACTATATGGCACTCGCAAGGGTAGCCCTGAAGGACCCCAGTTTGGCTGGGCCTGAATATTAAATCATCAGGTCACAGAAAGGGCTGTATATTAGCAGAATTACCTTTTGCCCTAAAGTGAACCTGGGGCACTTCTAATAAGTCCCCATCTAAAAAACACAAAATCGCACACGCGCGCGCGCACACACACACACACACAAACACAAACACTTCAAACACCAAAGGCAAAGGATCATTATATCACTCAGACATAATGATACACTATCAAGAGTTCATGTTCACCTTCATTTTTATCTATGATATTCAACTTTGTTTTAAATGCACTACTTAAGCAAGTTATAGGGATTCTGAAACCACTAAATGGCATTTTATTTTCTAAATTTAAAAAGACTTCCAGTTTGTACATATCTTACACCCACTTTTTTCTTGTGGAATGCCTGCTGTGATTCATGCTTTCAGGCTATCACTAAGGTTTTAAAGCATTAAGAGTCTGTGAATGAAGTGTCATCACATCTGTCTTAATTGCATTTCCATCTGCTCATGTGGTGTGCACCTGCGTTTGGCTGACTAGACAAGGATAAGGGAAAAATATCTTCTAATACAATTATCCTTAGTCAAAACCAAGAATGTTTTACTGTTTAATGTAGTGTTAGAAAAGAAAAAAAAAAGAATTAACAAAACATATGTTTCAGCCCTGGATCCACCACTAACAATCTGTCACCATGGACATATCTGTACTGTGACATTTCTAAGCCTAGGTTTCTCCATCTTTAATTATCTCTGACTATTCACTATATAAGCCTGAGGATAAAAGAAACAATAAATATGTCATGCTTTGTATATACATAAAAGCCATTTTGCATATGTCATGTATTTATATGTCATTGAGATTGAATCATAAACTAAAACTTACAGAGTGCAATGCTTTTCCAAAATAGGCATTTATGGGTTGAACAGAAATCCATATGTGCTTCTATTGCTTTCATGGGCTGGAGCGATAGCACAGCGGTAGGGCATTTGCCTTGCACACAGCCAACATGGCAGACCCGAGTTCGATTCCTCCACCCCTCTCGGAGAGCCCGGCAAGCTTCCGAGAGTATCTCGTCCACACGGCAGAGCCTGGCAAGCCACCCGTGATGTATTAGATATGCCAAACACAGTAACAACAAAATCTCCAATGGAGACATTACTGGGCCCGCTTGAGCAAATCGATGAACAATGGGAGGGCCTTTACCTTTACCTTTACCTTAAGCTACTCTGTGTTTTTGTGACTATAATGTAATCATCAAGCCAAACAGGAAGAAAGGGGTAATGAAGAACTGATAGGTAATTAGGAGATAGAGAGGTAGCTCAACAGACTAAATATATGTTCTGCATGCAGGAGAACTGGGTTAGAGTCCTAGTATGATAATGTTCCCAAAGCACCAGTAGAAATGAACCTAGAGTACAGAAACAGGAAGGCCCTAAACACAAATATAAAACATAATAGAAAAGTAATTAGTATTTAAATTATTCCTTTAATACTTATATCTTTAAAATCTCCTCCAGTGGAGAGAAAACAGAGGGGAATTCCCTGCCACAGAGGCAGGTGGGATGGGAGGGATGGGGGGTGGGAGGGATACTGGGATCCGTGGTGGTGGGAAATGGGCACTGGTGGAGGGATGGGTATTTGATCATTGTATAATTGAAACCCAAGTACAAAAATGTGTAAGTCTGCAACTGTACCTCATGATGTCTCACTATTAAAAAAATTTTTAATAAAAAAAAAATCTCATCCAGTGGAATCATAGCTGTATTACCTTGTTGGTTAGGCAGGGTGCGAAGATTCTGCCTAAATAGAGCAGGTAAGGTGCTTGCCTTACACATGGCAGCCACAAGCTCAATCCCCAGCATCAAATAAAGGAATTTGGTCCCCAAATCCTACCAGGAGTGATCCCTCAACCAAAAGCAAGGAATTAGCCCTCTGCACAGTTGAGTGTGCTGCTATCTCCCACCAAGGTGTGTGTGTGTGTGTGGGGGGGGGGGGGGGGGGCTTAGAAAATAAAACAGAGCTGAGACTGCAGCAAATAGCAGAAAAATTATTTGAAACAAATGATTGCAGATGGATACAACATATAACTACCCATCATTAGTTAAAAAAAAATTCACAGCATGTTAAAAGGAATGAACACCCTTCATAATGCTACTGGATTAGAATAGCACTGGGTAATTTATCCACATAGGTGAAATTTTCTGTAATTGTAAAGATGTACTTGAAAAACTCTGTAAGTGTTAATAACTACTCTTGTCACTCATTGAAATTTCATTGAAAATATATGCAAAGAAAGATAAGTCTCTGGACACATTAAAGGGAATTAGAACAACCTGGAAGATAGTAGAGAAATAGTCAGAAGGGATCAGGTATAAGAACAAGGGATTAGAGAGAAAAAGGAGGCAAAAAGCAGAGAATCCTATAAAAAAATTAAAATAAAATTTGAGTTGTGTTTATTACTTAGTAAAATAGAGATTCTATCATGAAAATAGAGAAAAAAAGATAATTGATAATAATACCTGTGTATCATTATGGTTTAGAAAATAAACCTTTTAAAATAACCTCCTAGTACATTTTATATAAATAACATCCTAAAATGTAAACCATTTTCTAAGAAATGTTTGCATTTTAAGTCTTTATTCAAAGATTCTCTCTATATGCTGTTATTTCTTGATATTACTTCTAAGGGCTGGAGCGATAGCACAGCGGGTAGGGCGTTCGCCTTACAAGCGGCCAACATGGCCGACCCGAGTTCGATTCCTCCGCCCCTCTCGGAGAGCCCGGCAAGCTACCGAGAGTATTCGATATGCCAGACACAGTAACAACAAAAGTCTCCAATGGAGACGTTACTGGGCCCGCTCGAGCAAATCGACGATCAACGGGAGGGCCTTTACCTTTACCTTTACCTTACTTCTAAGGTATACTGCAATGATGGAACAATGATAATGACAATATCAAAAATTTGAATTAAATAAATATTTGAGAATATCTTGCTTTGCTAAAAGTTATTTCTGAACTTAATTTACAGAGAGTATTATGAGTCTTTAAGGACTCACTACAGTTTTATATTTCTAATGTAATATAAATGATATTTCTTAAAAGCCTGACAATTAAAACTAAGACTTAAGTGCCCCAGAGTGTTAAAGTCATGTAGATAGTACAATATAATGAATAGAGATACAGGAAATCATATATCTTAATGAGCTGTTGAACATAGCATATTAATGATATCAATGACAAAATTACAAGACAAATTGCAGACAAGAAAACTAGAAGGTTTAGGTCATGAATTGGACAAAACCATAGGCAAATTTATGACAATCTTACTAGTTATCAATAAAATTTGTTTACAAGAGGTAAATTTTTTTTTGCATCAAATTTGTTTTAAAAGTTTAAATGGGACCTACACAGAAATGGAACAATGTTTTAAGCACAACTAAAGATATAATAAGTGGTATAGTTCTTTGGGTAAATAATATGACAACATATTTAACTATATTAAGATTCTCACTGCACTGTAATTCAGTATTACCATTTTCTTAGAAATAACCTAAATATAGTATTAAATATAGTATCTCCAAAAGGAGAAAAATAGCAAACAAATATGTTACTCATTATCCTATATTTTAAAATAGTACAAAATTTGTAAACAGAATAAATATCTTCAAAAAGAGAAAATTAGCTGACTAGATGCATATTCCATAACCAATTTATCTCCTCATAAGTACTTTTACATTTAGAATTTGATCACAGCAACTGTAGGAAAAAAGATCAACTAGATTCCTGGAGCCAGAGAGACAGAATAGTGGGTAGAGCGAATCCTTGGCACCATATACAGTACCCTGTGCATCACCAGTAGTAATCTCTAAAACAGAGGCAGGAGGAAGTTCTGAACACTGCTGGGCATGGCCCCAAAGCAAACAAACAAACAGACAAATAAAAACAGTTTAAATTTAAAAATATAAGTAGTTTCTTTACTGAGGATAAGATCATGGTGAAGATACCAATCACATGTATCTATACCTTATCCCCAGAATTACTCAGCAAAGACGACACGATGTTCAGTGCTTGGTTCATGCAATGTAATGCAGCTCTGGTCCTGCAGTGTTCAGGCTTATCAGGGAGACTTCTGCATGCTTCGGGACCACCAAAGTTACACCCACACTCTAGTCCCTACACATGTAAGGCAAATAGCCCTGACCTCTGAGGTTGCTTCCTGGTCAGTGTGTCTTTGTTTTTAATACAATACAGTAAACAAGAGCATTTCTCTTGAGTTCCAGATACCTGAACAATCGCAATAGCTATGAAATATTTAATTTTCTTTTTAATAGTACAAGCTCTCCAGGACAAACATATATACAGTGCAATGGTATCCTTATCACTCCCATCCCAGATTATCCAAGGTACATTGCATTATGTTTATGTCTCAGAAAATTTTATGAAGGAAGCTCTTTACCTATCTCTTAGTTATTCTTTCTCTCCACTAGCCATTTGAACGGGCAGAAGTGATAGCACAGCAGGTAGGGCATTTGCCTTGCACACAGCCAACATGGCCCACCCGGGTTTGATTCCTCCGACCCTCTCAGAGAGCCCGGCAAGCTACGGAGAGTATCTCACCCGCATGGCAAAGCCTGGCAATCTACCCATGACGTATTCAATATGCAAAACACAGTGACAAGTGTCACAATGGAGACGTTATTGGGCCCACTCAAGCAAATAGATGAACAATGGGAGGACAGTGACAGTCATTTGAATAATTATCCATTGTTTCTGCTTTGCTGTCCCACTTGGCAATAACTGAGTTACTCAGCAGTAACTGAGTCCAAGATAACAGTAAGTAACAGAATTCACTCATTCTCCTTCTTTCATCAACAAGTACAGGCTGAATTTTATTTTCCAGTTATTTGGGATATTTTGTAGCTCTTTGTGTAAACACAAAAAGGCAGCAGTGGTCTATCTCTCCCACCGCCCGCATTCCGTAGTCTGGGTTGTCTGGGCTGCTTCCCCCACCCTGGGGAGGTGGATGGTGATGGGTAGGCTAAGGAAGGAATAAGGGCCAGGCTGGTTGGTCTTAGTTGTTGTTGATTCAAATCCTCTCTCCATTCACTCCTGTCTCTCTCCTCTGCTTCCCCCCAGCCCACTCTTACAGTCTAGTTATATCCCCTAGCATGAGAGGTTGGGGTGACAATTAGACTTAGGTGTGGTCACAATCAACAGGGGTAAAGTTCATTCCCTCGGGGAAAGCCTCTTCTAGGACAGATTCTCATTTAGCAGGTTGACCCACCTTAGAACGGAATCCCCTAGGTCTGTTTCTCCTCTTCTTGTCCAAAAAACATATAAGCATTCATGATGTTAATCATTTTGTATGGACACATTAAGAAATGCATTAAATTTATAGAATTGCTCTCCTGGGGTAATCTCTATCTCAGATTACAATGCTCAGGCCAGATTAGTCTTTCCTATCCCTAGGAGGGTGCTAGTCTCATTGTTACTTTTGGATCATGACAGCATTTGTCCATGATCAAGCTCTTAACTTATAGTTAAGAATCATGGCTCTTTGGCCTGGCCCATTTTGAAGCCAGGGTATCTCACAGCTTGTCCTGGGCCCATTCAGCCCCTCATCGGGACCCTGCTTCTGAGGTGCTAGGAACTAAGGGCAATTGAGGCTTAAGTCGAGGAAGCAGATGCCCGGGAGTGAATAATATTCGAAGTCGATTAAATCCCAAGTTACAAAAGCATAATATTAACTATCTTCCTGTATCTATACAAAAAGGACATTGTTTTAAAATAAACCATTTTTAAAAAATAACTATAAGGAGAGGAGAAAGGCAATATTAACTTCCAATACAAGTTCAGTGTCCTATAAGGATCTGACATTACAAAGTAACAGCTGATCAGGGGAAAAAGCTGATTAACTGGTTGGGGAAGAGAACATAGAGAAGTGGTTACAGAGGAACAAAGGAATGGAAGTGACTCAGGAGCACTGTGATGGGTGTAATCTGATAAGCCTAAACTCCTTGTGACAAGAGAGAAAGAACAAATTAATTGTTATCCTACTCTCTTCACAGTATTCATTTATTTAGTTATTTTTCAAAGAGTAATGGTTTATTTTTTTATTTATCTTTTAATTTTATTGAATCACCGTGAGATAGTTACAAGCTGTCATGTTTGGGTTACAATCACACAATGATCAAACACCCATCCCTCCACCAGTGCACATTCCCCACCACCAAAATCCCCGGTATACGCCCCCTCTCCCACCCTCCCCCTCCCTCCATGGCAGACAATTTTCCCCATACAGTGTTTATTTTTGATAATTTCTCTGATTTTTTTCAGAGAAGTACCTTGAAAGAGATCACATATCTGATTTCAAGACACACAGAATATGCTTCAGTTGTCATTCAATTTTAACTCATATTACTAGCTGTTTCTGAAATTCTGCTATACTCAGCTATATTCTTTCTACAGAATGATTATTTCTGGGACTTGGAGATGACTATTGTGTTCAGGATAGAATATATGAATATAGGTAAACTAAAGGCCCTCCCGTTGATCGTCGATTTGCTCGAGCGGGCCCAGTAACGTCTCCATTGGAGACTTTGTTGTTACTGTGTCTGGCATATCGAATACTCTCGGTAGCTTGCCGGGCTCTCCGAGAGGGGCGGAGGAATCGAACTCGGGTCGGCCATGTTGGCTGCGTGCAAGGCAGACGCCCTACCCGCTGTGCTATCGCTCCAGCCCAATTGCAAAATGTATACTAGTGACATAATAAATGAATAAATGCCAGTTACTAGCTACCAACATTTGGAACAACTGTGCAGGATTATTAGTTAAGTGATGTGTCTGTCTGTCTATGATGTACTGAATGAGCCTGGTGCCCCCATAGTCATGTGGAAATATTCTTGGTAGGGGCATGCAGTGCTTGAGATCAGATCTCTTAGCTCCACTTGTGCTAAGTAGTCCACTTTTTTGAGTTATCTCCGTGGCACTTATAGGTAAATTTAAAAAAATAACATGGAAAACTTGAAAGCAGCTTAAGAAATCAAATATCTAAGCTTTATTTTGTAGCACAGGCATGGATATGCATGAATATGCAATATCCCCCCACCCCCCGCCCACACACTCCACTCACACACACATGGAGTAATTAAAAAAAAAATATGTCTCCTGAAAACACACACACGGAGTAATTAAAAAAATATGTCTTTTGAAAAAATATATCAAGGACTAAGAGATTATTTGCATAAGGAATTTGGGGACAAGGAGGAAAGTAGACTTCTGGATAATAGGAGGAAATAAGAGATTTTTTAAAATTAACATAGACATGTACATGACGATGAATATTATTATAATATTTAAGATTATTTTCAGGGAAAAGTGAAGATGGAAGCTATATCTAGATCAGACAACAGTAAAACAGACAGAGGTAAATACCTTTTTATAAAAAAGAAGCAGCTTGATTTTCATGCAGTTGATCAATGAAATATATGCTCTTCTTAAAAAAAAAACTGTCATTTGTTTATTCTTCTGCAATAATACCTCCACACCTTCTAACTTAACTGTTTTCTCATTCAGAGCCAGCAAGTGAAAGACAAGCAGTTTTTTAATTTTGCATCTGCACAATTCACTTGAAAAGATCTCAAGTATCCCAAAGGAACTTTTGTCACTGACTTCAAAATTTCTCACATTTTTGAGAACAGAAACTTCCAAAGATGTAAAAATCACATGTGCAAATAAGTGATATGTTTTACTTTCATTTGACTTATGCATTAATCAAGCAGTAATTTTTAAGTCATATTTCTCAATACGTCAAAAATTCAAGAGCTAATTATCTTTTATCAGTTTTCAGGTGAAATTACTCAGAGATTTCAGGTGACATTACTCAGAGAGGTTAGGTGAAAAAAATTGTATGTGGCAAAGTCATTGTTAAACTTGCTTTCTTTTTCAATACTCAAAAACCTTGATATTTACTTTCACCTTATAAATCAATCTTAGTGTAAAGGTTAATTTGGCACCTATCATTCTCATAATAACTAGCATCAGTATTTTACAACTTGAAATACATTTGGAGTAAGAAAAAATATAAAAGTCAGGGGCTGGAGCAATCATAGATTAGGTAAAGCTCTTGCCTAGCACACAGCTGACCTGTGTTCAATCCCAGAAATCCCAGATCACCCAAGCTCCACCAGGAGTAATTCCTGACTGCAAAGCTAACAATGACCTCTTAGCCCCGCTGGGTGTGACCCTAAAACTAAAACCAATAACAATAACAGCAAAAACAACTTAAATTCCAGCATTATTTATCATTTGATGATTCTGAACAAATATGTGATTATCTGAATGTCTGCCATTAAATACGAGAGTAAAAAATATGTATTCTATCCTTGGGAAAAATAAGGTGGGTGGCATTACCCTCCCCAGCTTCAAACTGTCAAAGCAATAGTAATTAAGACAGCATGGTACTGGGCTAGAAACTGACCTGCAGACCAATGGAATAGAATTGAACATTCTGTCACAGACCCCCAAATATATGACCACTTAATCTTTGACAAAGTAGCAAGAACTGTGAAGTGGAACAAGGAAAGCCTCTTCAACAAGTGGTGCTGGGAAAATGGATAGTTACCTGTAAAATAAAAAAAAAAAATGAACTCTGACCTCTGTCTAATGCCAGGCACAAAAGTCAGATCAAAGTGGATTAAAGACCTCAGTATCTGACATGAATCCATAAGGTACATAGAGGAAAATGTAGGCAGAACTCTCCATGGCACTGAAGCTAAAAGCATATTTAAGGATGAGACAGCACAGACTATCCAAGTGGAAACTAACATAAACAAATGGGACTACATCAAACTAAGAAGCTTCTGCACTTCAAAAGAAACAGTAACCAAAATATAGAAAGAGCCCACAGAATGGGAAAGGCTATTTACCCAATACTCATCTGATAAGGGATTAATATCCAGGATATACAAGACACTAGTAGAATTGTAAAAGAAAATAAACCTTCAACCCCATCAAAAAATGGGGAGAAGAAATGAACAGAAGTTTCCTCAAGAAAGAAACACAAATGGCTTAAAAGCACATGAAAAAATGCTCCAAATTGCTAGCCATCAGGGAGATGCGAATCAAAACAACAATGAGATATCATCTCACACCACAGAGAATGGCACACATTCAGAAGAACAAAAGCAACTGTTGTTGGTGTGGATGTAGAGAAAAAGGGACACTCTTTTACTGTTGGTGGGAATGCCCACTAGTCCAGCCTTCCTGGAATATAATATGGAAGTCCTTCAAAAACTAGAAATTGAGCTTCCATATGACCCCACGATAGCACTTCTCAAAATATATCCCGAGGATGCAAAAAAGCACAGTAGAAATGACATAAAATGGCATACCTATATGTTCATTGCAGCACTGTTCACAATAGCCAAAATCTGGAAACAACCCAAGTGTACTAGAACAGATGACTGGTTAAAGAAACTTTGGTACATCTATACAATGGAGTACTATGCAGCAGTCAGGAGAGATGAAGTCATGAACTTTGCTTATATATGTGTTAGGGCCATTGGGACCCTTACTTTGGGCTGCCTACCACTCCTTAAATGGAAACTCTCCCAATCTGACTGAGTCTTATTGGTTATGTTTTAGCCTGGCCCCACCTTTTTACGGAGCCGTGGGGGTTAATACTACCTACTCCATCAGCACCATGGCTCCAGCAAGTGGATGGGACGCTCGCTCAGGTCTGACCATCACTTCAGTGGCAGAGGAAAGTGTGTAGGTACAGTCCCAGTTGACAAGCAGAAATTGTGCAGTCAAATTGATTCTTGCCCCTCGTGGAAATCCTCTCTATGGGTTTCTCCTGCCCTTGGTACCTGGTGGGTCTGCTCTCAGACGGGACTCACCCCACATTTGGCTGGCTCTGTTTTTAATGCCTCTAAGGAATTTTGCCTGCTAGTAGTGGTAGTCCCTAGAATCCTTTATCACCCGGCTGAGACCCTCATCACTTACTGGTCCTGACTGCCAGAAGCACTTACTAGAGTAAGACGAGAACCCTTTACTGCCCTTACCATAGCTACCTTGTTTGGAATAGGGCTAAGGGGAACTGGCACTGGCGTTGCCTCTCTGGCCACCCAACAATCCGGCCTGCAGTCTTTAAGAGCAGCAGTAGATGAGGACCTAGATCGCATTGAGAAATCTTTCAGTCATTTGGAAAAATCTCTAACCTCTCTTTCTGAAGTAGTTCTCCAAAATAGGAGAGGCCTTGACCTATTATTTCTTAAGAATGGGGGACTATGTGCTGCCCTAGGTGAAGAGTGTTGCTTTTATGCTGATCATTCAGGAGTGGTTTGGGACTCCATGACCAAATTAAGGGAAGGATTGAAACAATGAAGGAAAGAGAGGGAGTCCCGAGAAGGGTGGTTTGAATCCTGGTTTAATCAGTAATCCTAGTTAGCAACTCTACTTTCGACCCTAGCAGGACCACTCTTGATACTCCTAACTCTGTTTACCTTGGGACCATGTATCCTCAATAAATTAGTTATGTTTGTTAAGGAACAAATTAATTCTGTCCAATTGCTAGTGCTGAGACAGCAGTATCAGACTTTACCCCATGAGGAAGAAAGTGCCACCTAAGAATATCTCTAGGATTAGAGATATGCACAAGAAGAAGTGGGGAATGAAAGGAGCTAGGAAGGCTAGGAAGGAGTTAAAATCCTTGCTTGCTTGAATTAACTTGAAATGTTAGGGCCTACAGGGGCAGTGAGAGGCTCAACACATGGATAGACATAGAGGGTATCATGCTAAATGAAATGAGTCAGAAAGAGAGGGACAGATATAGGACTGCACTCATTTGTGGAGTATAATACAACATAACATGAGGCTGACACCTAAGGATAGTAGATACACGGGACAGATAGATTGCTCCATAGCTGGAAGCCTGCTTCATGAGCAAAGGGGAGAAGGCAGCTGGAATAGAGAAGGTATCACTAAGAAAATGATGGTTTGAGGAACTGGTCAGGATGGGAGATGTGTGCAGAAAGTAGATAAATGACCAAACATGATAACCTCTCCGTGTCTGTATTGCAAACCACAATGCCCAAAAGTAAAGAGAGAGTATGGGGACTACTGTTTGTCATGGAGGCAAGGAGAGGGTGGGAAAGGGGGGTATACCCAAGGAGAGGGTGGGAAGGGGGGTATACCGGGGATATTGGTGGTGGGGAATGTGCACTGTTGGAGGGATGGGTGTTTGTTCATTGTGGGATTATAACCCAAACATTAAAGCTTGTAACCTTCTCATGGTGATTCAGTAAAATTTAAAAAAATATATGTATTTTATCCTAAATTGAATTCAATTTCTGAAGGAAATATCCTTGATTTTGGATTGTGTTTACACATCTATATGAGGTTTTTTTTTTTAAATCTCTACCTTATGCAGTAGTTGACTGAGCCAGCAGAAAAGAGTTCACAATTCTTATTGTCCTAGTCAGAAAGCAAAGCACAAATTGATGTCAAAAGACCCAGTCATCTGGTTGTACAGAGTGCTCCCTGCCATTTTCCATAAATGTAGGATGTAAAATAAATGACTGCTTGTTTTTCTGGCCAAAAATTTGCAATAGGAATACAGAACACAGGTTAGAGAATAAATCTGTGTATAGAAAGTAAAACCCAGAAAATAGTCCCAATGGAATTAGTGAGTCCCATATTCTGTTGATTCTGAAACAAAATCTACTATTTGAGTGAGTTTATCACAACCTTTGTGTTTTCTTTATGAGTTTGAAGTTTGGTGTCATGCACAGAAATACTCATTGTTAATACTGTAAACATGGGGCTGGAGCTATAGCACAGCGGTAGGGCGTTTGCCTTGCACGCAGCCAACATGGCCGACCCGAGTTCGATTCCTCCGCCCCTCTCAGAGAGCCCGGCAAGCTACCGAGAGTATCTCGCCCACACGGCAGAGCCTGTCAAGCTCCCCGTGACGTATTCAATATGCCAAACACAGTAACAACAAAGTCTCCAATGGAAACGTTACTGGGCCCGCTCGAGCAAATTGAGTAAAATTCTCTTTTATCTCAAAAAATTCTTTGATTTTTTTTTGTCATGGATGTTTTAAACAATACGATTCTTATACATTTCTCCATATGAATATTCATCATTTCTTATTAAGACATAATAAAGTTTACTTTGGGTATTCTTGAACCAAATATGACAGAATTATTATTCTGAAGGACACTCTGCTTTATTCAGATTTATCAATTGTGCATTTTTTATTATTTAAAAATGAAATGCCATTATTCTTTTTAAAATTGAAAGTTAGAAAGTTAAGTTTACAGTGTTACCTCATGTTAGCCCCCTCTAAATTACCTGCTTAAAGTGCATAACTTTGATAATGTATGTACATTTAAATAATCATTTTTTCATATAGAAAATAATCTTGCTTGCAATTACAATAAAGTGCTTAAAAGTCTTGAAATAATTTTAGACAATTAGGTGAATCATCAGTTTGATCTACGTTTCCTGGCATATTGAATAAATAATGTCAAGATATCTGCCTTTTTCATATGTAAAATAGATGAGAAATGTAGATTTCCTGAGATTGAGTAAGAAGTCAACATATTTCCTTTCGATTTTTCTTGGAACATAATTTTTAAAAAAGCTTTTAATGGAATATGATTCACTATAAACTTCAAACCACTTAGAAGTATTATTCAGCAGATTTTATTATATTTATAAAAATCAACAAGTTTTATTATCTAATGTAGAACATATTCCCACCCCTAAGGGAATCCATTTGCTCTTCTGGGGTATCTTCATATTTTGCTTTCTCTGCTTTTCATTTTATCTTTCTTTTTTCTTTTTGCTGGGAACAGCGCTCTAAAGCATTGCTCCACTTCTGGCAATACTCTGTCCATAGGACTGGTGATACCATGTGATGGCTTAAGAATTCTGTGTTGTTCATGTCCTGCAACACTAAGGTTTACCAGAATCACTGCAGTGCTTGGCGACATCCAGGGAGACATCCGTCTATTTTCAAAATCTCTAGCTTTATAACCAGTGATTCTCAGGGAACAAGTGGTGCCAGGATCACCATGTCCAGCACTGTGCAAAGCAAGAGCCTTATCCTCTGTTCCATGTGTCTACCCTCTCTTTTTTCTAATACGTCAAGTTTATTTTGTGGTTGCTATAGATTTGACTCTTCTGAAGATTCAGTAACAATGAAATCATTCAAAGTGTGGTCTGTGGTAGATATTTCTATTTGTTTTCTTTTATTTTGATAGTTTTATTTCCTCTTTGATTTGGTTGATTGGGATCATAATATTAACTTTCTGCATGCTTCTGAGTTTTTCCATTTTTCCTTCTATTAATGTTTGATTTCTAATTTCACGTTATTGTGTGCATAAAAATATTTCTCACAGGCATTTGCAACTTAGGATGCTTCTTCTTTTTCACTTTATACTTATATTTTTTCATGGAAAATGGTTTATCATTAGTTTATACAGGTATGCTTATTTACCAATATTTACCAATGGAAGCAAAATAACAAATAGATGAGATGATACACAATTAAAGCATATAGTCAGAATGGGACTACTTCAACATAAAAAAAACACTTTATAATTTAAAAAAATGATGGCCAGAGTAAAAAAGACGTTCTATAGATACAGGGAGAAATATGTATCAAAGTGTGTGTGTATATATGTATATGTATATATATGTATATATATATTTACACCCACTCCAATGTAACATATATAAATTATATATATAACTTATACATAATTATTATATATAACTTATATATAATTTATAATTATATACAATTATATATAAGTTATATATATAAACAACAGGTGTAGGGATCAGGGTGATTCAGGTACACTGGCTGTGTGCAGGAATGGCAGCACTAAATATCCAAACCATAAAGTCAACAACAATGAAATCGCAAAACCCAGACTTTAGTATCCAAAGTTAAAAGGTTCCTCTCTAGATGGCCGGCTAGGACTGGGGTGAGGGGCATAGGAAATAGAATCTGGAAGAGTCAACTGCTGGAAGGAAGTTGACCCTGTGGCAGGATTATTGATGGCACATTGTATGTCAAAACCCCAACTAGAATAATTTTGTATTCATGGTGCATTGGTTTTGGAAAAATGAATAATTTTTATCCATATATTTGTCATATTATATATTTGTATTTTATTAAATTGTATATAATATATAAATTTGCATACACATGTATGTATACACAAACATTAGTATTTTGAGTGAAGATAAGAATGCCTTTTTCATGGCATCCTGCATTTCTGGAGAGGGCTGACCAAGACTTGGCTTTCCAAATACACAAATTGAAGTACCAGAAAAATATCTGCTGGCACAGATTTTATTTGTCCTGTGTTCATGTTCTTGAAGGCATTCTTTATAGCCTTTAAAGCTATGTCTTTAGAGCAGATTCACTTAAAATCACTTAACTTCCCGTTAGTCGTCGATTTGCTCGAGCGGGCGCCAGTAACGTCTCCATTTGTCCCTGTCGCGTGCTAGTGTAGCCCAATGGCATCTCTTCGCTCCGGGAACATGGAGGGCCTCAAACCGATCGTTCATGACTTTGACAAAGAAGTCTGACCATCTGGTAGGTGGGCGGCCACGCGGTCTCTTGACATCCCGTGGAATCCAATCAGTAGCAGCTCTAGTCCAACGGTCGTCTTTAAATCTCATTACGTGACCAGCCCATCTGATTTTCGACACCTTGGCAAATGAGACAGCGTCCCTGATCCTTGATCGTCGACGGATGTCAGAACTCCGGATTCGTTCTCTCATTTGAGTGAAACGTGATATTCCAAGCACAGCTCTTTCTATTCTTCTTTGGGAGACCTGAATGGCGTTCTCATCTTGTTTGCGTAGGGCCCAGGTCTCTGAGGCATATGTTAATGCAGGAAGAACAGTGGAATCAAAGAGATGTGCCCGGAGCCGGAGGTTCTTCGTCCTCTTAGCTATTGCTTCGACGTTCTTGAAGGCGTTCCAAGCCGCTCTCTTCCTCCTGCGCAGCTCGGGTGCCAGGTCATTTGTCATGTTGACCTCTCGACCTAGGTAGACATAGCTGTTGCATTCGGAGATGGTCGTTCCATTGAGAGCGAATGGGGCGTCAGGAACAAGGCTGGTTCTCATAAACATTGTCTTCGTAAGATTCAGCTGTAGTCCTACCTTTCCACACTCACGGTCAAAGTCGGCCAGCATTTGTGCCGCTTGGCTGATGTTTGGTGTTATTAAAACAATGTCATCAGCAAAGCGGAGGTGGTGTAGTTGCCGACCATCTATCTTCACTCCCATTCCTTCCCATTCCAGTCGTCGCATGATGTTCTCGAGGGTGGCACTGAAGAGTTTTGGTGAAATGGTATCACCCTGCCGCACCCCTCTCTTGACATCAACGATCACTTCTTTGTAGAATGGTGAGATCCTGGTAGTGAATCCGCAATACAGCTCACGGAGGATCCTGATGTATTGGGCTTGAATGCCCTGATTGGCTAGGGCTTCAATGACCGCTTCCGTCTCAACAGAATCAAAGGCCTTCTTTAAATCAATGAACGTTAAGCAGAGCGGCATCTTGAACTCCCGAGAAACCTCAATGAGTTTGGTTATCGTGTGGATATGGTCGATGGTGCTGAATCCTTTGCGGAACCCTGCTTGCTCACATGGTTGTCCTTCATCTAGTGTTCTGCCAATCCTATTCAGGATGACTCGAGTGAACAACTTGTAGATGACAGACAATAGGCAGATCGGGCGATAGTTGCCAATGTCATGGATGTCTCCCTTCTTGAACAGTAGTACGGTCCTGCTGGTTTTCCATTGAGATGGAACCTTGCATTCTGACAGGTAGCGATTAGAGCAGATTAAAGACTAAAGAAAATTCTTCAAACCAAAATTTTTCCAACTATGGTGAAGACTGATTTGACTCATTTTTCTTTTTCACTTGTGATTTTGTACTATAGCTAAGAAAATATTAGCCAAACCATAGTCATAAATATTTTCTCATATATTTCTTCAAAACAATTCATTTCAGCCCTTTTATTTATATTATGATCTATTTGATCATTTATTTTATGACATAACTAGGGCGTTTTAGATAGTTCTTTTTCAATATGTGATAAAATGCCAATTTGGGTGTGATGAATAATGATGTACTTCTAACTCAGAAGACAAGCTTCTCATTTCCTCACTGTGGGGGAATTTTCTGTCATTTATATCTGTCACAAGGAAGACACACTTACTCTATATGCTTATTACTATACACATTTTTGGACTTAGAAAATGTCAAAATTACAAAATATTTATTTTCAATGCTGTATAACTATAGAAAGCAATTCAGTAACTTCTCTCATTTAATACTTCTTTATCCTAAAGTATTCCTCTATCTAAATTTTTCAATCAAATTCATCAATCATTTAACCTTAAAAATATACTTAAACTTTATGTTAACTTATTGGGAATAAACATCTGGTGCTACATTAGATGAATAGAGGAGACAAAGTTCAATAAAATTACTGTGTGCAACGAAATGTCATATCCCAAACAATAAGGCATCTGCCTATTTAAGTATTAATTCAGAAAAAAAGATAACTCATCACGTTTACTTACTTTATCCTATTTCAATACTAAATGAGGTTTAATGAGATTTGCATTATAATGTGAAAACTACATGTGAAATATGTGTACTGGCATGCCTATTATATTAGTAAATTTGATAAATTTTGTGAAAAACATTTATAAATATCAAAAGCAAAATAATAGTCAGTGAGTAACATAGCAAAGTTAGTAGTATGGACTACTATGGAAAAGTAACAAGCATCTGTGAAAAACAGGACCAGAATACATGTGATTGATTTATATTAATAGTGTTTAATTGGGCTGGAGCAATAGCACAGCGTTTGCCTTGCACGCAGCCGACCCGGGTTTGATTCCTCCATCTCGCTCAGAGAACCCAGCAAGCTACCGAAAGTATCTGCCCACACGGCAAAGCCTGGCAAGCTACCCATGACATATTTGATATGCCAAAAACAATAACAACGAGTTTCACAATGGAGATGTTATTGGTGCCTGCTCAAACAAATTGGTGAACAATGGTAGGGCAGTGCTACAGTGCTACAGTATTTAATCAGTGAGCTGAGATTGTAGATGTAAATGATCTTAGTGGACTATAGTAAGCAACACTAGTGTTATTGAGCTCAGCTGTTATGATTGATAAGTATATCATTATTTTTCTCTCTCCCAAGAATTTTAGATTCCTAAATGGAGGTACAATAAACCAAAGAACAAATCCTCAAACATAGACTCGAGGCTCTTTTAGGAGGTTTCATTTAGATTAATTTACTTTTGTCATTGTCCAAGTTTGCTGTACTAGCCTTTGAATACTTGCAATTCAGTCCTATTTCTGATCCTGCCTTGTACAGCAAAATTCTTCCATTCAAAGTTTTATACTGTAATTTCTAAGACAATATTCTAGTTCAGTAACATTTTATAGCATTCTATTGATCATGAACAATTTTTTGTATTTGGCAACAGATTTTTTTCAAATGTTCCCGGTGAGACAATTAACAAGGTAGATATACACAGCAATGTGGCACTATTTTTAGTTCCGTTTTCTCTACCTGTTATTATAGAAATCTATTAGAAACTTCCTTTCCATTGAGAATAAAGAACATCTTTCTTCTAGGAAGTTATTTAGGTTTCCTTGGTAACAATTGTGTTATCTGAATAGATTATTCTTGAAAGTATATCTCAATGTGGTAATGACACTTTTTTTGGAATATAGAAATAAAATACAAAAATAATTATATTTCTATTCTATGAGGTTTATATTAAATGGGTTTTAATGATGAATTGCAGTTACAGAAAGCCAGAAAAGAATGCAAAAAATACATAGATGAAAGTGTACTTAGCAAGTGTTTTCAGAAAAGGCCTTCTTGGAAGCTTAACTGATGTAAATTTAAGTACATAAGGGTTTGTTTCTTTCTGGGAACAATTACTGATGTCGGAGACATTCTTACATACTGTGAGTATTTTATCAAGAACAACACATGAATTCATACTTTAACAATCTGAATGCTGTTTTAAGAGGCAAGATAATTTTGCCACCCAAAGGGTGTTCAGAGATTCCTGAACTCCCTTATGATTCTCAGCCAACCACACCACTGGATGCCATGCTGTCTTATGCCATCCTGGTAGTGTAAGGAGCCTCTGGGATTGCACCCTGCAATTCTCATTTACCATGTAAATCCAGGGATCAAAACCAGGTTGGGTGGACATTAAATAACTTTGGATTATAAAATGATTACTATGGGGGTTTTATCCCTAACTATAGCTCAACATGACAATTATTGTTCACATTTATTTAGGATAAACATTGTTTTGTATTTGCAATTTTCAAAGGCTCTGTCCTGTAAGATGGAAAAAGAAAAAAATGATTAAGAATAAAACTGGATTCAGCTTTAAATCTGTACATGTAGTTGTGCAGTTTTTCAGCACCATTTACTAAAGAGGCTATTTTTCTTCCATTTCATGTGCTCAGCTCCATTGTCAAACAATAGTTAGCTATAAATATAGGGTTTGTCCTTGGATATTCTATTCTGAATATTTGTCAGAGAGTTTATTCTTATTCTAGTATCATGCTTTTTTGGTCACTATTGTTTTGTAGTATATTTTCAAATTGGCAATAAGATGCCTCCTTTATTCTTATTTTTTCAGTATGCTTTGGCTATTCAGGGTGTTTGATGATGCCACAAAACTTTATCATTGACTGTTCTAAGTTACTGAAGAATGGTACCAGAAATTGGATAGTAGTAGTTTAGTTAGGATGGCAATTTTGACAAGATAGATTCTTCCAATAAAAGAACATGGAATGACTTTCCATTTCCTAGGTCTTCTATTTCTTTCTTGTGTTCAAGTTTTTGTGGTATAGCTCCCCTACCTGTTTTCTAAGGTTTATTTCTAAGTACTTGCTGTTTTGGGTCACTGCACTAAATAGGATATTCTGAGATCTGTTTCTTCACTGATTCACAATTCATTATTTCTATATAGAAATATGACCAGTCAATTTAAAGTGTATCAAGGAGTTTGAGATCAGACAAAAATCTATAAAAAGACATTGACAAAAATATGGGCAGAATATTTCAAAACTGAACCTCAAAGTTATCTTCAATGATATGTTGCCAGAATCAAAAATAAACAAATGGGAATACATCAGATTAAATAGTTTCTGCATGGAAAAAATATATGGGCTAAAACTAAAAGAGCTTACTGAATGGGAGAAACATGTGTATTCAACACATCAGATAAAGGTTAATATGCAGGAAATTAAATTACTTTAAAGATCAATAAAAGATATCCAAACCCCCACCAAAATAGGGAGTGAGGATTGGGTGCTTGCCCTGCATAGAGTCAAATGGGGTTCGATCACCAGCCTCCCATGTGATCCTCTGTGTAGCACCCAAAATAATTCCTGAGTTCAGAGAAAGGTTTTATTCCTGAATATCACTGGTGTTTCCCCAAAACAAAAATAACCACAACAACAGCAACAATAACAACAACAACAACAACAACAACAACAACAACAACAACAAAGGAAGTTGGACTGAACAGGGACTTCTCTAAAGAATAACAGCAATTGGCCAACAGGAACATGAAAAAATGCTCATCATCACTTATTACTAGAAAAATCCAAATCAAGACAACAATGAGATATTGTCTTATATCAGTGAGAATGCCACATATCAAAAACACTGGGAAACATTTCTTGGAGGGGTTGTAGTGGCAAAGAGATTATCATTTACTTTTGACAGAGATGTTGTCTGGTTCAATCCCTGTGGCAAAAAGTATGAAGACTTAGTAAATTTAGAATCAAGTTGCTATTTGACATAGCAATTGCAATTCTACTTTTAGTTATGTACTTCCAGGAAAGTAAAACATTAATTCAAAAGGACATATGTGTTCATTAACCACTGCAACACTTAAATCAGTACTAAAATATACAATGAACATAGATGTCTATCATTAGGCAAATGGATAATAAATATGTATATATATATATATCTATATATATATATATATAGATAGCACAGCGGTAGGGCATTTGCCTTGCACGCAGCCAACATGGCCGACCCGAGTTTGATTCCTCCGTCCCTCTCGGAGAGCCTGGCAAGCTACTGAGAGTATTCGATATGCCAGACACAGTAACAACAAAGTCTCTAAAGGAGATGTTACTGGGCCCGCTCAAGCAAATCGACGAACAACGGGAGGGCCTTTACTATATATATATGTGTGTGTGTGTGTGTGTGTGTGTGTGTGTATACATATATACGCACACATATATATGTGTGCGTATATACACACACAATGGAATGCTACATAGCTGTAAGAAACAATGAAATTATGGATTCTGCTGCAATATGGATGGAACTCGGAGACATCATGTTAAATGAAATAAGCCAGAAGAACAACAAATACAGGACAGTTTCACTTATATGTCCCTGGGTAAGGAAAAGTAATTTCTTAAATGAGGGATGTCTATTTATCCTTGTCTCCAAAGTATAAGGGGAAAATGGAAAGAGAAGGAAAGAAATTAAATAGCGGGACATTAAGGGGAAATAGGGGCCAAGAGGATTCAGGTATATCAGTGGTGTAAAGGAAGGTTATAGTTAAAGATACAAATCACATAGTCAACAACACAGAAGTCATGAACCCCAAATCTTAACAACCAAACTTAGAAAGGTGTCTGTCAAGATACAAGCTGACTGAAAGTTCTGATGGGATGAGAGAGCCTGCAAACACTGGCAGTGGAAATTTAACACTGATGTGGGTGCTGGAATACCATATGTGTAAATATCAACTATGAAGAACTTTGTAAATTCTGGAGTTTTAATAATTATTTAAGTATAATGACAATTATTTTAAAAATATTTGAAACTGTCGGGTCACAGAAATACTAGAGACTAAGGTACATACCTGGGATGTGGAAAACCCAGTTCAGTCTCTTATACTACATGGTCCCCAAGCATCACCAGGTCTGGAAACCTGGCTCACTGCTGGGGTGGCCGAAGGAATCACTTGATCTGGAGGGCCTTTCTTTTGTTTGAACTTTCAGCTACATTGATTGAGAATAGTCCAGAGATGTCCCCATCTCTGAACACTGTTTGGAAACCACCCTTCCACACAGACAATAAAGATAGTTAAACTTTTATTTGTTCTTAGATGGTTGATTATATGAAGGAAAGGAAAAATAATAGGGAATGTGAATGCTAAGTAGAGTGGTCTTTTTGTATGCTGTATGGTGCCACTGGAACATTGGTGGTAGGTATGATTAATATTTTACACAAAGATGTGAAGCAAATCCCCTCACATTCCTGGATATGGTAATGAAACATTGACAATCTATAAATATAATTTATATATCTAAATTATAAATATGTCTTCATATATTGGTTTAAATTACACTACACATTTGATTAACTGACAGTATGCTAATGGCAACTTGAAGAGATATTATTATCAATTCATTTCATTCCAGTTTTAAATCTCACAAAATTTTGGAGTGTGATCATTTCCTTGATCCCCTTTTAACTCCACCTTCCATTTATGCTTTATAAATACTTTCATTGTAGTTATAGTTGGGTACTGAAATTTTACGAAAGAGCATAAGTTTAGCAACAAAGACCTAAGAACATCTATGTGCTATGTAATCTTATATGAGAATTTTTCTTCTAGGTTTTCCCTGATTTCAAGTTCACTTTGTAATTTTGTTTTGTTTATTTGCCTTCTGGAATTATTTATCTACTTTGACAATCTGAAAACATTTAAATCATTGTTATCATTTACATGGACATATAAATAAGTGGGCTGGAGCGATAGCACAGCGGGTAGGGCATCTGCCTTGCACGCAGCCAACATGGCCGACCCGAGTTCGATTCCTCCGCCCCTCTCGGAGAGCCCGGCAAGCTACCGAGAGTATTCGATATGCCAGACACAGTAACAACAAAGTCTCCAATGGAGACGTTACTGGGCCCGCTCGAGCAAATCGACGATCAATGGGAGGGCCTTTACTTTACTGCCTTTTATAAATAAGTGGAAGATGTCGGTGTGGATATAATTGATCAAATGGTTAAAAGTAGAATTCCATCTATTTTATTTTTGTGTGTATGGGTTTTGTTTTGTGGCAACATGTTGAGATGTTCAGGGATAATTACTGTCTATATACATAGTGGTCACCCTAGGAGGTGCTGTGGGATCATATGCATTGCTAAGGATTAAACTCTGGTTCAAGGGTTGTGTGCAAGGCAAGTTATTACCTGTTGTACTATCTATGCACCACATAGAATTATCGTTTCACTTTTCTTTGAATCTTCTTATCTATCCCTATTTATGCCATACAAATATTTTTCACACTTCAAAGGCATCATAGGGCTACATATAATACTGTTCTCACAGATTGAAAATGCAAATGGCATATTCGGTAAACCCAATGGCACATTTTGCAATGCATAATCAATATGATTATGATCAATATGATCCGGGGCCAAGATCTCCAAGCCTACTCGAATTTGGGCCGAGCATCCTCCACCCAGATCCTCCAAATTCCAGTAGGCAGGGGTCACACCCACCAACTGGTCCCCTGGCGCCGTGTAATCCCATCAGCGGCCAAGACTCAGAGACTATAAAAACCAGATCCTGGAAGAGAAGAGTGCAGTCTTCTGCCCCCGCGTCTGACTGTCCTCCCTCACCGGGACCCCTTGGAGGGGAGCAGGTTGAGCTTTCCTTCCCGCCCCGACTAGGGCTCCGGCAGCCAAAGACATTCGCGGCCGCGCTACATCTTATTATGACATCTTATTATCTCATTCTTACTTTGGACAAACTGGCAGGTTACCGAATGTAGCCTGCCCACAGGGCAGAGTCTGGAAAACTCCCCTTGGCGTACCCAATATGCCAAATACCAGTAACAATGATGGGTCTCATTCTCCTAAAGAGCCTTGAATATAATCTCAGGGCTAGGATGAAGGAAACGTTACTGGGGCCTGCTCGAGGCAATCGACGAATAAATCAATATGATTGTTGAAATACTGAGTCATTTAATGTTGCACTAAATGTTGGAGCTAGCAAATATTACTTCTAGGTATTTAGAATTATGTTGATAACTGAAAAGATATGAAATAAGACTTAAATGTCAGGACTTTGGGGACATATTTTCTGTGTTGCCATTTATTTAATGCATTTTTAGACTTGAAAAAAGTCACTTTACATTCAGGTTTTAACCTTTCAGTAAATATTTGAATCAAATATGAAACTTTAAAAATAAAACCTTAAATTACATTCCAAATATTCTAACTAAATATTTCGATATAATACTAGGAGAAGGCATGAGTAGGTAGTTTTGCAGCTTTAGAAATAATTCTGTGTTCAGACAAGACTAAAAATTATGAATGCTGTCATCTCCTCAAAGGCTTATATCCTTAAAAATTGAATGTTGAAAAGTAAAATTTTTAAGATTCATAACTACTCTGAAGTATTCAGAGTTATTATTTGAACAAAGGTCAGATCAACAGATAAATTGGTATCAAGGAATGCTGAACATCCTTCAGACCTTCTCTACATAATGTTATGCCCTTTCTAGTATGTTTTTTTTACATTTGTCCATAAGTCAGGTAAGTGCATTGTCTAGTCTTTTTTAAATTTAAAATTGGAATGTGTAGACATAAAGAAGGAAAGTTAAAGTAACTATAAGTACAGAATATTATAGTTTTTTAGAAAAGTAAACCCTCTTGTGTAGAAATGAGACTGACAAGAGCTTAGTCCTTTTAGTATCCCATACATGCACAAGTGAGACCTAGAGACTGATTTGGAGGATCTCTGACATGACAACGAACTTAAAATTAAACAACCACAATGTGAAAGCATAGCCAAGAAATTTAAACAAGTGATTGTGGACTCTAATAGTTACAATAACAAATAATAAAGGAGAATAAGATAAACATAGACACAAACACATATAGGTGTGTCTTATACATAATATAAATACATACATATAGCAACAGTCTACAGGTCCAAGGCTTTTAGTCCTTGCATCTTAAAAGGATTGCTATTTTAATACTTATGCAAAGACAATTTCTCAATGTCGCTTAACACATACTCATTGGGTCATTAGTTAAAATTTCAAAATAAAAGGAGCAGCATTCTCAAATGGTAACAGGAAACATTCTATGTATAAAATATAACAGGAATTAGGTGTCATGAATTTTGAGCTGATAATCAATAAAGAAATTTACAACAGGCATTAAGAGCCATAATGTTCTAAGTACATTGATAGACTATGTTATCAGTATTAAGAATAAGAGTTCAAGTTTTGTACAACTTAATTTTATTATTTGATTCTCTCTTCTGAATCAGGAAAGATCAGTTAGATAAGAACAAATTGGAATAACTATAATTTAACTGCCACAGGAAAGTTCCCGTAGAGTTTACAATGTGTTCAATTATTTGTTAGTTTCATGAGGATTCATATTCTTTGAAGGAAAACAAATTTTAACAATAACTTGTCTAAAAGAAGTCATCAGATTGCCTTTAGGAAACATTTTCAATGATTATTTAGGGATGATAAAGGAACTTATAAATATGAAGTATGAAGGATTTTCCCCATTAACATTGATTTTCATAGTACTAAATTCAACAATAGATGCAATTTTGAATATTAATTATTCATGATGATCATATTTAGCATCGATTTTCATAAGCTCATTCTCCAATAACTTAGAAAATTTTAGTCTCTAAATAATAGGCTATTTCTTAACATTAACAGCCACAAAAGATTCTAAGTAGATCAAAGATATTTAATCCTCTGTCATGGGATTTATTTCAGAAAACAGTGCATCATCAATGAAACCATTCAACGTAAAATAAGCCCTGCCCGCTATATTATTGGTTGGCCGATAAATCAGTTTCATGATGGAAACCATTATATAGGCACTTTATCTTTGTCATTTTCCACAAATTCTATATTTAAATTATTTGACCAGTTTTAATAATCTTAGACAAGACTAGATATTTCTTCTATCGAGTTTGCTATATTATTTCTGAGTTTTATATATAGTTTTTTAACATCATTGTTACCCTATCTCATACGAGAGAAATAGTTTCTTTTCCAATGAGAGGACATGTTATAATGAAAATACTTGTAATAAGATATAAGTATTAGCTACCTACAAATATGTGTTAGAGGGATTTTGTCAGCTGTTAACCTTGGCTAATCAAATCACTCTGAACAAAAAGTTATTTTATATAACCCAGGCCTCCAAGCATAGACCTTTTAATCCTTTTAATTCTCTAGAGAATTTTAGAGTTGCTTCCTATATATTGGAAGATTGCTTCAAGTTGCTGCCTATATATTATAAAAAGACAGTAGTCTAATGCATGCATTTCCATTTATTAGCAATTTTTATGTAAAAATTGATCAATGCTTCCTCTGTTATCTCTACAGTCCCAGTTGATATAACTTGAATGATAAGCAAAGATTACAAATAAAAATGATAATTTCTAAAGAAATTTTTATCATATATCACTACATATTAGATATTTACAGAGGTAGGACATTTGCCTTGCGCGCAGCCAGCCCGGGCAAGCAGGGTTTGATTTTTTCGCCCCTCTCGGAGAGCCCGGCAAGCTACCGAGAGTATCTCGCCCGCACGGCAGAGCCAGGCAAGCTACCTGTGATGTATTGGATATGCCAAACACAGTAAACAAGCCTCACGACGGAGACATCATTGGGCCCATTCGAGCAAATTGATGAACAACAGGACAATGCTGCAGTGCTACAGATTCAAATTTATAAAAAGAAAGCTGAGCTTTCTCCTACCTGCTGCTTTCATGATTTCATTTTCCCTATTCTGGAATTTTCTATAAGCGTCACTTTTAGCTCTTATAAATTCTTAATTTTACAGTGACCCCTAACTCATCTCAAACGTCTCTATTACTTTACTTATGAGTTTTTCTCCTCACACAATCTTTCTTATTAGAATTTCCTCACTCCTCGGAGAGTCCATAATTTCATTTTTGTTTTCTTTCTAAAGCTAGTTACTCAGGTATATTGTCCTCTCTCTGTTTTCCTTTTCATAGAATCAAACTAGTTTTATCTCTCTTAATAAGCAGTTGCTGTTTCTGAAGGTGATTAAATAGCCTTAATCAGAACCTCACTTCAAAGAAGAAAAAATCAAAAAATAAAGTAGATAAACCCTGAATATTAAAACACAGCATGAATTTATAAATTAATTTATATAAATTTATATAAATAAATTCTATAGTCTACAATAAATTTTTCAGAAAGTTTCAAAGCCACCTTGGATTTTTTAATAGAATAATATCCTTGTTGATGAGTTTTATCAATATAAAAAACAATTTAAATTTTAAATAGAAGGATTCCAGACAGTTTTGACATCCTTTTATGTCCAAGTATTTTCAGGCTTTCTTGAGTTGCATATTATGGATTCATATAAACACAGTACATCACAAAAATCAGTACTTTCAATATTTAAACATCACTTTGGGTGGTCCAGGAGAAAAAGGAAAATGATTTTTTCAGTTTCCTATACCTCCTCTTTAAGTGATACTACTATTACTTTTAAAGTTTTTACGATAGTATACCTACAAGAAAAATATTTTTATCTTACTGTGTAAAACAGTACTTATTAAAATGTTGTTTATTATTCAAATAGTGAAGAACTGCATCTATTCAGTATAAAACTATTCTTAGTAATATCCCAGACTCTTCTATTCATGATCAGTATGTTGCGGTGGAAAATTGTTCGGTGTTCTCCAGTAAAGTTTCTGTCAAGGCAACAGCCATATGCTGAAAGTGGTGTTAGTGTTGCTTGGAAAATGATTGAAAAAGGGGGGGTGAACCCCTAAAGTTTAATATTCTCATAGGATAACTCTTTTCTAGAGGACTGTGAATTTACAACTCAGAGGAAGGCTCTCTCTCTCTCTCTCTCTCTCTCTCTCTCTCTCTCTCTCTATATATATATATATATATATACACACCACAGTGTGTGTCTTAAGTATGACTTTTGATAGCATAGGGACAGCATAATCTTCCAATTTACAGACAGTCAATTTGGTTTTTCTCTCTCTATAAGAAATCTTTTAGTCTCAGTGGGACATTACCTCTACACAACTTGACAACTATAAGACTGTAATTGTACAGCACCAATATTGAGAACTTGGTACTACAAGATAAGATGAAATAAAACAGATAAAAATAAAATAAAATAAATCCTGAATTACCCTCTAAACCAACAGTTATTGTGACTGTTAGAAATATGCATTTTTTAAATGCCAATACCATTCACAAAAAAAAAATATGGTGGGTCAGCCTGTGAAACTAATTTGGAGAAAGAAACTATTAGTATTATTTTTACTATTTAAAATTTATAAGAAAAAAATCAACCATGAATCATCTTATTTACATATTACTAAAATCCTTTTATTATTGTTTGGTAAAATAATTCTCTCTTTGTCATCATAAAAATCAGCATATACTTTAATGGAAATCATTTTGAAGTCCTCTTTTCTGTACCAAGGACAAACTCAACTTAATAGTCTGTGTAGAGTTGATACTGTCCTTGGTAAAGAAACGCAGATTTCAAAATGTTTTCCATAAAGTAAAGTCCTTGTTAATAAATATTCACTAAGACACAAGCCTGTAAACAGTTCTTTGACAAGGCTAGAGAGGAGGGGGAGAGGAGATCATGTGAATGGTGAATGGGAAAGAGAAAATTAGAGTAAAAAATGATTGGGCTTTCAATAAAAATGTTGATCAATAATTAGGTGGATTATAAGAAAATTTGATAATAATTATACAATTAATAAAGGTAAGGTAAAGGCCCTCCCGTTGTTTGTCAATTTGCTCGCGCGGGCCCAGTAACGTCTCCATTAGAGACTTTGTTGCATATAGATTACGTCAAGAGGAGCTTGCCAGGCTCTGCCGTGCAGGCAAGATACTCTCGGTAGCTTGCCGGACTCTCCGAGAGAGACCTTTAATGTAATAAGTACGAAGTAGTAATGTGTTATAGCATAGCTTGAATTAACTAATATAAGTATTTATTGCAACATTTTGTCATAAATATTTTGAGTTAAAATTACATTGATGAGAAATTATATAATATCTTTGACCATATATTCTAAATAAAGCATTCTGGGTTAAGCTTTGTATATTTGTGTGTATGTGAGTCTGTATAGTATTGTCATGAATTTAAATCCTTGTATTTATGTTTTCCAAATTAAACTTTCCAGATTAAAAATCAAATTTACTAAATAAAACTAAAATGATAAACAAGCCAATGTTTTTATTCATCAAGGAGAAATGTATATAAGAAAAAGATGGAAAGTGACCGAAATCATAATACTTTAAAATATTTATTTTGTTACTCTAATAAAATTGAAAATTAACAGCTATCCAATATGTAAATACTAGGGTGAACACAAAATGAAATATTTGAAGGAACTTGCTTTATACACAAACGATTACAAAATCGTGTGAATTTTTAATATAAATGCGGGAACATAAAGCATTAATGAAAGTCAAAATGTTTCAGTGAACAAGTTTCAGCAGTTCAACTTTATAACATTTATAAATAAAACTGTTAAATTTAAAAAAAAGATTACAAAATCTTTCTAAAATAAGTATTATAAAAGAGTTTAAGAAGCAGATAATTATGCATAGTACTAATTTTGAAGTTTTGAAGGGTATTGTTGCTGAGCTTGTAGTTTATCAACTTTTATCATATGATTTTAGTCAAACACACGATTTGACTACAATACTGTGATAATTAATTTGTGGAAGAAAAAGTGGGCAAGAAGTTATATAAAGAAGGGTATACACTTTGTCAGAGGAGAAAGTGTGATCATTTTGTAAAGCAAAGTGATCCAATAAACACTAGTTTAACTATTTTACATGTAACAATTTTAACTACAAAAAATTTAATTGATTTAATGGTATGTATTTGTATGTAAATTCTAAATACAATTGAATGAACTCATGTAATAAAGCTAGAATCAGGGGTTAGAGAAACAGTACAGAGATAAGGCACTTGACTTGCACACTGCTGACCCCAGTTTCATCCGCAGTAGCACTGATGGACTCTGGGAATGGCCAGGAGTAATCGCCTGGCACAGAACCAGGAATAAGCCCTGAATATTTCCTATCATGGAACAAAAAATCTAAGCAAACAAACAAAGACAAAGCAGGAAATTTTGTAACATTGCAATTTTGTAACATTCAATTGCACATACTATATTAGCAATTTAAAACAGTGGGCTGGAGTGATAGTACAGCAGGTAGGGTGTTTGCCGAAACCCAGGTTCGATTCCTCTGTCCCTCACAGAGAGCCAGGCAAGCCATGGAGAGTATCCCACCCACATGGCAGAGCCTGGAAAGCTCCCCATGGGGTATGCGATATGCCAAAAACAGAAACAAGTCTCACAATGGAGACGTTATTGGTGCCTGCTCAAGCAAATGGATAAACAATGGGAGGACAGTGCTACAGTGCTACAGTGCAATAAACAACAGTGAAATTTTGTATAATATAGAACAAAGAGATATTGTTTTATAGAATTATAAATCATGTAAAATTATAATATAATATATTAAATAAATATGTAACATATATCGGGCACATAAACTTTTGATATACTAATTATTATATAATATAAAAGAATAAAAAGTAGTGAAATTTTGTAACATTTCACTGAACATAAATTAGCATGTTTTAAGTCACGGTCACGGTCCTCCTGTTGTTCATTGATTTGCTCAAGCGGGCCCAGTAACGTCTCCATCATGTAACTTGTTACTGTGTTTGGCATATCGAATACGTCACGGGGAGCTTGCCAGGCTCTGCCGTGCAGGCGAGATACTCTCAGTAGCTTGCCGGGCTCTCCGAGAGGGGTGGAGGAATCGAACTCGGGTTGGCCATGTTGGCTGCTTGTAAGGCAAACGCCCTACCACTGTTCTATCGCTCCAGCCCATGTTTTAAGTAATATTTTCTTATACTGATTTAGTTTTCATCTTTCTACCCTTTTTTAGGTTATCTTTGCTTTTGTTCAATGTGTAACAAATCATTGTCAAGGTCACTCATGAGTGCAAAGCCAGGAATACCCTCTGAACACCACTGTGGTGATGAAATATGATGAAAACAAATGAGCTAATGATAAACTAGACATAATATCTGCAAGACAATTATAAAGGTGGATGTCATGCAAGAAATAATAGTAAAGGTATGATTGTGAAAAGATATAAACAAAGTCATTGCATGAATCAAGACAGATAAATCAAAACAGGATCAAATGAAAACGATAATTAGTTTGAGGCCACATGTGATAATTAGTTTGAGAGCCATATGATTAGATCAAATAGTTGTTACCTAATTAATAGTAGAATGCATGGTCCACTCAAAATATTTATTGATTAAATAATTATGAGAAACATATGACTTAGTGATTCTACTTGCTTGGATTGAACCCCAAACACAAATGCATTAATTCAAAAGAATTATGAGTACCTAGTTTCACTCCTACAGTCCTCCGCTCTACCAGCTGAGCTATCGAAGGGAGCACTACTAAACACAATACTCAGAGTATGGTAAAAAATTTAAAAAGTCCAACAATAGACAAATTGATATAAAAAGATCTTGTATATATACACAGTAGAATAGGATGTAGCCATTATATACCAGTAAAATGTTGCAGTTTGTTGAAATGTGGATGACCTAGACAGTGTCATAGTAAGCAAAATAATTCAGAGGGAGAAGAACAAATATTAGATGATCTCACTCCTTTGTGGTATTTAGAAAAATAAATTAAAGGAATAAAAAGTAATGAATAGTAAGAAATCCTTAGCCTTGGATTACAAAACAGGTTACCAAACAATAAAGTGAGTGGGGTAGAAATAGGCAGGTAGAAACAGAGTCATAGGACTATAGTATGGGGTCTGAGCACTTAGTGATGGTCAATGAACAGTAATTTTGTTATAGAAATCATAAGCATTAACACTGTAATACTATGTTATATAAATGAAAATAAAATTTAAAAATAAAAATTGTCACTTAATGACCTAGTTTATTCAAACATTCTTAAAATAAATCAAATGTTTAAAAATTCATGTTTAGGCCTGCAGTGATAGCACAGCAGGTAGGGCCGCCTTGCATGTGGCCAAACAGAGTTCGATTCCCAGCAATCCAAATTGATGCCTCGAGCACCAGCAGCCGTGATTCCTGAGTGCATGAGACAGAAGTAACCCCTGTGCATGGCCATGTGCGACCCAAGAACCAAATAAATAAATAAATAAATAAAAATTAAATAAACGTTCATGTTTACCTCTTGAATTTATTTTTTTATTTTTAACATAATAGAGTGTTTATATTTATTTTGTTTTTTTTTATTTTTAGTAGTGAAACATCATGAAGTAAAGTTACAAACTTATAAATTTTTGAGCTTGAGTTTCAGTTATACAATGATCGAATACCCATCCCTCCACCAGTGCCCATTCTCCACCACCAATGATCCCAATATCCTTCCACCACCTCCCATCTCCCCCATCCTACCCTGCCTCTGTGGCAGGGCATTCCCTTTTGTTCTCTCTTTCCTTTTGGGTGCTGTGGTTTGCAAAAGAGGCATTGAGTGGCAATCATGTTCGGTCTATAGTCTACTTTCAGCATGCATCTCCCTTCCTGGGTGGATCCTCCCAACACCATTTACTTTGTGTTCCCTCCTTTTTCTCAGCTGCCTTCCCCCCCCCCCCCCCCCCCCAGCATGTGCGGCTGGCCTCTAAGCCATAGAGCGAACCTCCTGGTATTTATCTCAACTATTCTTGTGTGTTAGTCTCGTATTATGTTACTTTATATTCCACAGATTAATGCAATCTTGCTATGTCTGTCCCTCTCTTTCTGACTCATTTCACTTAGCATGATACTTCCCAGGTAGAACCACTTGCATGTAAATTTCATGACTTCCTCTTTTCTAACAGATGCATAGTATTCCACTGTGTAGATGTACCAAAGTTTCTTTAACCAGTCATCTGTTCGTGGTACCTCTCAAATTTAATACCTACATATATGATACAGAGTAAAATCTTGTAATAATTTTGACTAATATTTATCCTCTCTAAACCTTAAAGATACAGGGCATTAAACCGCCACCCCCCCCCAAAAAAAAACTTCACAATTCTGGAGATATAATACAGTAAATAAGACACTTGCATTGCAAGAAATTAATTGCAGTTTGATCCCAAGAACTGGAGAATATGTTCCCCCTCCCCTATTACAGTCAGGAATGCTCCCTGAGCAAATATACACTGAGAAGATATACACTGAACACCACTGTGTGTGGCCTCATAAAACAAACAAATAAATCCAGAAGAACTTGTGATGTTGTTAACATGTCTTAGTAAGGCCCTGTCCTGGAAATTTTTTACTTAGTTATGGTAGAGAAACACAATGTTTCTAGTTCAGGGGCATACCTGTACTGTCCAAGGCATATTGCAAGTGTCAGAACTCAGCATGTCAGACAAGAACAAAGTCTTTTATCTCTATACTATTAACATCTATACAATCTCTCTTGACCAAACATATAACTTGTTCTATCTGAATTTTCCTATAAATGCAATAACTTTCATTGTATCTCTTTCTTCATACAAAGAATCTGATCATTAACAGCTAACTTTGTATTTCTAATCATTTGGAAGTTAGGACTAAATGTATTTTCAAGTACTTATTGTCACTCAAAGTGCTTTGACAATGTCTAATATAGTACACTAATATCTCTATTGGAGAATAATTTGACTCATGACTGAAATATTTCTAAAGCAATAATTCAGGAAGTATATGTAATCTGCCAGCAGGAACAAAAATCATACTGATAAATCTTATTATCTACACATTTTCAAAATGAGTTAGAAGATGTGTCCATAACATATTAAAATGTTGCACAGTATATGACATAACTCAACTTGAAGGAATGGAAATAAGTTGCTCAAGAAACATGATGGACTTGCTAATTTTGCTTTATGAATAATAATTTTTATGTCCTGTCTTGTCTTACCTAAGGACAAAGCACTACACCCTATGCTGTAGATATTCAACTAACAGTTTCTCACCTCATGGTTCTTCAGCAAGCTGAATTCTCACAAACTCTATTTTTGAGAGCTAAATATTTTATTTTGTCTTTGTATCTCAAATCACTTAATCACTTAATCACTTAATCCCCGTTATTCATCGATTTATTCGAGCGGGTGCCAGTAATGTCTCCATTCATCCCGGTTGCGTGCTAGCATAGCCCAATGGTATCTGTTCGTTCTAGGAACATGTAGAGCCTCAAACTGATCATTTAGGGTCTTGACGAAGAAGTCTGACCATCTTATAGGTGGGCGTCCACGTGATCTTTTGATGTCTCGTGGAATCCAATCAGTAATGGCTCTAGTCCAGCGGTTGTCTGTAAACCTCATTACATGTCCAGCCCATCTGATTTTTGATGTCTTGGCAAATGAGACAGCGTCCCTGATTCTTGAGCGTTGACGAAGATCAGAACTCCGGATTCTATCTCTCATTTGAGTGAATCGTGATATTCCAAGCATAGTTCTTTCGATTCCTCTTTGAGAGACCCGAATAGTGTTCTCATCCTGTTTTCGTAGGGTCCAGGTCTCTGAGACATATGTTAATGCAGGAAGAATAGTGGAATCAAAGAGATGTGCTCGTAGCTGGAGGTTCTTTGTCCTTTTAGTTATTTCTTCAATGCTCTTGAAGGCATTCCAAGCCACTCTCTTCCTCCTGTGCAACTCAGGTGCCAGGTCATTCATCAAATACATCAAATACATCAAATACATCTCAAATACAATTTGTAATTTAATTGGAAGTATATGGGTGTTGAAGACAGAGAGAGAGAGATATTTTGAAATTTGTATTTTAGATTTTCTAGCTCCATTCCTGTTTTACAATTTTTATTTGACACCTCAATCTCTTAAAGACCTATGAATTAGGGCTGAAATATATATTCATATAATACACCTAATTGTAGAAGTATAAGTGGCAGTGTTGGAACAAGTTCTTAAATTTTTAAAATATCTTTGCCTTCATAGCCATTGCAATTCTATAATAGCTAACTGGATTATAATATTTATGTTTATATTGCATCAATTAATTACAAAAAGCACTGTCTGCACTGTCACTGCACTGTCCTCCTGTTGTTCATCAATTTGCTCCAGTGGGTCCAGTAAATATGTTGTACTATTATCTTCCTGTAAATGCAATAACTTTGTATCTCTTTCTTCATACAAAGAATCTGATCATTAAAAGCTAACTCTGTATTTCCAATCATTTGGAAGTTAGGGCTAAATGTATTTTCAAGTACTTATTGTCTCTCAAAGTGCTCTGACAATGTCTAATATAGTACCCTAATATCTCTATTTGAGAATAATTTGACTCATGACTGAAATATTTCTAAAGCATTGTGAGACTTGTTGTTACTGTGTTTGGCATAGTGAATATGTCACGGGTAGCTTGCCAGGCTTTGCTGTGCAGGTAAGATACACTCGGTAGCTTGCCAGGCTCTCTGAGAGGTGCAGAGGAACCGAACCCAGCTCAGCCGGGACGGCTGCACACAATACAAATGTCCTACCACTGTGGTACTGCTCCAGCACAATTACAAAAAGCATGTAAAATTAATTTATTTTGCATTTTACAGATAATAAAAGTGATAATCTGGAGTATATTGTGCTGAACAAATTAACAAATAATGGTAACTGCATCCAGATGTCTGACTCTATAGCTCATAATCAGTTGTTAGGTTATTCTCAAACTATTTTATACAACTATTTTCAAATTTAATTTGGTATGACAAATTATGTAATAAATTACACAATGGGCTGGAGTGATAGCACAGCAAGTAGGGAGTTTGCCTTGCACGCAGCCAACATGGCCCACCCGAGTTTGATTCCTCCGCACCTCTCGGAGAGCCCGGCAAGCTACCGAGAGTATCTCGCCTGCACGGCAGAGCCTGGCAAGCTCCCCGTGACGTATTCAATATGCCAAACACAGTAACAACAAGTCTCACGATGGAGACGTTACTGGGCCTGCTCGAGCAAATCAATGAACAACGGGAAGACCGTTACTGTGAAATTACACAATAATTATTAGTAAATTATAATTCTTGGAAATCTTTTTCTTTTTGGGTCACACCGGCAATGCACAGGTGTTCTCATGGCTTTGCACTCAGGAGTTAATTCTTGGTGGTGCTTGGGGGACCATATGGGATGTTGAAAATCGAACCCGGGTAGACCGCACACAGGGCAAACGCCATACCCGCTGTACTATAGCTCCAACGCTCTTGGACTGGAGCAATAGCACAGTGGGTAGGGTGTTTTCTTTGCACGCAGCCAACACGGCTGAGCCGGGTTCGATTCCTCCGCCCCTCTTGGAGAGCCAGGCAAGCTACCAAAGCCTGGCAAGCTACCTGTGATCTATTCAATATGCCAAAAACAGTAACAACAAGTCTCACAATTTGTTGTGAGACGTTACGGGTGCCTGCTTGAGCAAATCGATGAACAACGCGAGGACAGTGCTACAGTGCTATAATTCTTAGTTTTGTTCACTTCATTATTATTTTGGTTTGGGTTCAATGCCTATAGTGCTTGGGTATCATTCTTGGCAGTGTTTGGGGAATATAAGTTTTGTCAAAGTTTGAATTGGGGGTCATCCACATGCAAGGCAAATGCTTTAACTCACTACTATCTCTCCTCTTCCTTAATTACAATAATAATATAATTGTTATCAAATATTGCTCAAATTTCAAATGGACCACCCTAAAATATAATCCAATGTTACTATGGAAAATGTATCAGAAATCTGTCTTGAACATCTATATCTTCCATCTATAAAGTGAAGATAATAGTACAACCTATTTCAGTGGTTGTCATGAAAATTAAAAAAGACAGCATGTAAATCATTTAATACATATAATATATAACAGATCTGCCCATCAAAGCATTAATTTTATTGTTTTAATTAAAATAACATTAATAATTTTTAATAATATTTTGCTGGAACAAGAGTTTTAATATGTTTCTATATTTTGTTCAACTATCTTTGTGGCAGATATAGATGTTTATATATTAGATATAAATATACAGCATGCTTATTTGTCCAGCACAAAAAATCATAAAACTCTAAAAATATAATTTTTCTACCCTCGGGCCAGGTGGAATAGGACCACTGACACCTTTCTTGATGATTTCACTAATGCAGGGACCCCTCTCACCCCAAAATACCTATAGTGATTATTAGGGTCACCATACACAGACTCATCCCTTCATTTTATTAGCGAGGATAAATATTGAATAATTTCACCTATGTGTACAATAAAGAAATATGTTACTGGTAGTAAAAAAAAAGATAAGTTAGTGGAAATTGACAATAGAATGGTTATCTAAGTACAGAAAATTAGAAGTGGAAGTAATACTGATGAAGTGATCTTTACATTAGTATTATTATTGTTATTAGTATTATCAGCATTATTAATATTAATTATAAACACATTGATTTATACCAAATCATATATTTCTGGAAGAATGGAACAACTTACTTTAGTTGGTTTTCACTCCATTTACCCTTGCAAATTAAAATGCACTTTGATCTTTTAGATATAAAACTCAAGTTCTCTTGTTTGTCAAACTTTATTGGTTCCATCATTAAATACTGAGACAACACATATTTATTAAGTTCTCAGAGATTCAACTTTGTGCTACTGAGTTATATTTGAAGTTTTGACTTGGTTCAGTATAACTCAGTTTTTTTTTTCAACAACTTCTTAATTGTGCACCAAGGAGTTTAGAAAATACTTATTTCCATGTACAATACAATCTAATCTAACATTTCTAATAAAGATATAGGATATTAAAACTGAAATATATAAATAATTTAAAGCTGATATGATTCAATACATGTGTAGAACAGAATGATATGTCTCACAAAATGTATTTATTAGGAAAAAGGTACATGAAAGAGTTAAACTGATAAGCTAAAACCCTCACTACTGAGTAGGGGATACAGCAACCCCATGTGACAAATAATATATTATACTAAATTTAGCTAATCAAAATTTAAAGAAGGGCTTGCAGTGTATTTAAGTGGGTCTGGTGCTTGCCTTTAACTGATTGACCTCAAGTTCCAACCCTGGAATCCCTTCTGGCCCCCCAGTAACACTAGGAGTAATTTCTAAGTGCGGAGGCAGGAATATGCCCTGTGCCTTGCAGGGCATGGCTCCCAAATCAAAAATGTTAGTGATAAAAATAAAATTTAAGTAGATTTAGACTTTATGCCAAGACTTTTATAGGTACTTAATATGTGATGGAAATAGAACAGCAGTACTCTGTTTCTTTCAAGGACATTTTGACAAGCTACTTTGATAGCACCCAGAGCATTAAACACTTGAAAACACATGATGAAGAGACAGACCTGTCAGCACTACCACAGTATGGTTCAGTGAGCTAAGTGGAGGCTTACTTTAAGAGAAGCGTTGCTGTGTAAACTTCTAAAACTGTCGAGTATAGAGCAATGATTTTCAATGGACTATCCACTCAACTCTTATTTATATGCATTCTATTACTGAATTAAATGGAATTTCTTAGGTAAACTTTTTAAAAATCCTCACTTGGAACAAACAGAAATCCTAATGTACTGTTCTTGAAAATATCTACAGCTAAATCCAGATCAAAACCAATACAAGAAAACATTTTGTCAAAAGCTTTACTAAGAGATTTTTATGAGTTTATATGTACATCCATTAATGGACAGACTGTGCAACATCTATCATTTTATTTCCTTTTGCAAAGTAAAAACAAAACTTTCTAACCTCTAATCCAGATAAACTGTCAGGAAGGACATAATTTAATGTTTATGTGTGTTTGAGAGATTCTAATGGCTTTGTTATTGTTTTCCTACCCATCTCCATGAAGTGAATTAAGAAATAACTTATCCCTAACTGTAAGGGATAAGTAGAGGTTAAATTACTCATATGGGAAGCTAGAAATAGAAGCTGAGACTTTAAAATCTGTTCTTTATGTGCAAGGCCAACTGAAAAATGGTTATCAATATTTCACATGACTTAAATTGTTAGTCTCAATTTACTAGTAAACAATGAGTTTAGAAGCAGAAGAGGAACTAAAGATGGCTTTTCAAGACTTTTTGTTTGTTTTGGTTTTTTGGGTCACACCAGGCAATGCTCAGAGGTTAATCCTGCCTCCACTCTCAAGAGTTACGCCTGTCAGTGCTTAGGCGACCACATGGAATGTCGCAGATCAAACCTGGTTTGTTTACGTGCAAGGCAAACTCCCTACCCACTGTATTACTGCTCCAGCCCCAAGATTATTTTTTTATAGTATTGATATGATAGTATTCTTTTATTTTTTGTTTT
Organism: Sorex fumeus; assembly: GCF_029834395.1. Taxonomy (NCBI): domain Eukaryota; kingdom Metazoa; phylum Chordata; class Mammalia; order Eulipotyphla; family Soricidae; genus Sorex; species Sorex fumeus. Next base: position 30,591,687 of record NW_026606064.1, read on the forward strand.
GTCTTTTTTTCTTTTTTTAAAATTTTTATTAGTGAAACACCATGAGGTACAGTTGTAGACTTACAAATCATTGTATAACTGAAATCCAGCCCCAAGATTTTTTATTTACTTAATTCTTTGTCAGATTTTTTCACTGACCTGGATTTTGTGGTCTCAATAAATAAGGATCTCAATATGATATTCAGCATTTGTGAGATACCCATGAAAGTGTGAAACTGTGTGAAATATGATTTTCACATTAAATTATATCCTGCATTCCATTTTACTAAAATAACACAAAATAATCATTTTATAAATATCCATCATTAAGTAATATTGTAAAGATGATCTGTAATATATTTTCTATTATACCCTAGTAATCAATTCTGATGAAGGAGCTCTACTGCATCATTTTAAATAAAGTAGTTTGTCAGTACTGGAGAAAAATACCAGAGATAATTTCTTTAAATAATTTAAGTATCACTTAGAATACTTCTCCTGTCTAACTATGCGTACTCATTATTAATTTTCTTAACTAATTCAAATTACACAATAGTGGTTTGGGCCATAGCAGAATAAGAGAAAACAAAGGACTGTATATTGGGTATATTGTAAGCATAGAGCTGTGTTGCCAGAAAGATAGTCAATGGGGTAAATTTAGAGGCTATTACAGATGATTTCGTGATTTTGGCTAAATAACAGAAAGTATAAAAGTTCCATTCACTTTGTCGATAAAATTGTGAGAGCAACAAGACTGTACTAGAAGAATCCAGAAATTCTGTCTGGACATGCTACATTTGATAAGTCTATTCATTGAATATTCGATATTAATTACTACCTTAATTCATATTCCAGAAGGAAGCAAACTTAGTATTGATATGAAACATGGAATTTACTTTAGATAGTAATGCCTTTCTAAATATGATATCTGGCAGAACAGTCTATGGTTGTTTAGATTATGTGTAACACTAGCTGTGATTCTGAAATTACAATAGATGACAGGGACTAGAAATCAGTAATGAAAATGGAAGAGAAACAAGACGACTTTGTATAAAGTACAATTACTAGAAACAAACTGAAGCCTACATACACTGGAACCTATGTGAACAAACTCAGACTCTTGTCCATTTTTCACCATCTCAGCAATAAGTATGACCTTCGGGGGAAATATATATATATATATATATATATATATATATATATATATGCCGAAGAAATAGTGGTTAAAGCACTATCCTTTCCTAGAATATAGCCCACCCTGTTTGTATAGCTCACATCTTATCATCCGCCAAGGACTGCTGTACGTGAACTCTGGTAGTATGCCTCCAATTATGATAACAAAGTTCTGTGGAATTCTATTCAGAAGAAATTTTTTTTTTATCCTGATAAAGATCCTTCAAAACAGCTGTGCATCTTTCATATGAAAGGGACATATGAAGCAGCCAATTTTCACTTCTCTTTAGGCCACCTTAATGCAAATAGAATGCAATTTGTAAGATTGTTTTAAATTAAGCCATATCTCTTAAAAAATATGACCACTCACTAATACCCAAATACATTATTAGACCTTTGGCCCAGCATAAACATTTCTTAAAATTGTGTTTTTTTAGTTGAAGGCATTCAATATTAAGCAGAAGCATTTTAACTGTGAACTCAATCTCTCCCCTGTTAAACACAAAGGCAGTGAAAGAAACTCATGTATTTAAAAAAAAATTAAATGGAATGATGCATGTTAAAATACTTGATTAGTGTTGATCATTATCAGTATAATTTTGTATAGAAGTTATTTTAATAAAAAACTCCTTATATGTAAGACATGATATTTGAAGTTAAGTTTTTGATAATTAAAAGAACAAGTATGTTATATCATGCATATGAATATATATGTATTTAAAAAATACTTCATACTAAAAAAAACCCTAGGACTTAATTTGAAATTTTTATCATATTTTTAGAATGTTAAGTGCATCATCGGTTAAAATTATAGGTATAATATCCCATTGTCTAGTGTAAAAGGTGAAAGACAATATATGAAGTAAATATAGCTAGAATATAAATAAGCATATTACCAAGACAAGGTAATACAAAATAAGAAATATAGACATTCTAAATAATTCCAATTGATTTAAGCAATTAGGTTTTAAATTTTACAGCAAAATGTTACCTCTATTGAGGAATGTGACATAGGTTTGGACTCCTAAGTTTATTTTCAAACTTGTTTTTTCCATTCTACAAATTGGCAGAAAAATAAGTAAACTTTCTAAGCCTTATTTCATCAGATAATATCTACAGGAAAGGTCATGAGGGTATTAGAATTTGCCAACTTTAAGAGCAGAGCATACAACATATCTAGGCAGAAGCTTAAATAAATATAAGATATAGTGTTAGTGACCTTCACAAAGATATAAGAAAAATAATAGAATTTATATTGTCTAATCCTGACAAATTACTAGAACTGAGGGCATAAGAATAGTATCTAAATTGTAATAATTCACTTCCATGATTAATTTGTTTCCATTATTATTAATTTACAATTGAAAGTGTTTTTGAGTGATTTATTAATTATAATACTTAATTTTATCCATTAATGTTATCATAAATTCTTATTAAATAAGTTATCTACACAGTTTTCAATACAAAATGGAAATCCTGTAAAATTACTTTATGAAAATAGTGGTTCAGATTTAATTTGATAAGAGTACATTTCTTTTGTGACCTCAGCTGCATTTTCAAGGGCAAGTGAGCAATCACTGGACTACATAATCTTTTTCAAATATCTATGTCATGAACATCTACTTTTACAAGAGTTTGACCTGGTGTGATGTGTTCAGACTAGTTCTGTCCTTTTTAGGGATTAAGAATATAGTATTTATTATAGACTTTCAGTTGATTTCACATAATATGTAGTTAATTAAATAAGTCTAATAAAAATGGTTGCTGTATTATTAAGCTAAATCTTTTCCTACAAAGAACTTATATTTAATCTAGAGATCTATGGATGTATATCAGAGACTATCTAAAAGATAATTTCAAGGAGATTATTGAGACTTATTAAACAAAGTCTGTAGTGATTTTTTTTGTATTTTAAAGTCTTGTTTCAGAATGAAAAGCTATGGAAATAAAATTAACTAGGTAATCTGGCTTAGAAAATACCATGAGAGCATTAAAAATTTCTGTAAAAACTAGAACCAACCACATACTTTAGATCTGCAATGCCTTTCCACCTTTTATTATAAAGTAATTAAAAATAAATTGTAAAAACAATCAACGAATTTTATCAATGCATCACACAAAGCATTCTCTCTCTCTCTCTCTCTCTCTATATATATATATATATATATCACTGTCCTCCCCCATTCATTGATTTTCTCGAGCAGGCACCAGTAAGGTCTCCATTGTAAGACTTTTTGTTACTGTTTTTGGCATATCGAATACGTCACAGGTAGCTTGTCAGTCTTTGCTGTGTGGGCGGAATACTCGCGGTAGCTTGTCGGGCTCTCTGAGAGGGGCAGAGAAATTGCACCCAGCTCGGTCACATGCAAGGCAAATGCGCTACCCAAGATGCTATCAGTCCGGCATATATATATATGTATATATATATATTCAATTAAGGTTCAATTAAGGCCCTCCCGTTGATCGTCGATTTGCTCGAGCGGGCCCAGTAACGTCTCCATTGGAGACTTTGTTGTTACTGTGTCTGGCATATCGAATACTCTCGGTAGCTTGCCGGGCTCTCCGAGAGGGGCGGAGGAATCGAACTCGGGTCGGCCATGTTGGCTGCGTGTATATATTATCTATAACTATATCCACAGATATGTACATATAAATGGTATTTCAATAATGTTGAAATATTGATTTCCATTGATGTCCAAAATTGCTCAAGAAAATCTGCATGCATCTCAATGATATGCTAATAGATAATCTCTGGTTATGATCAAGGCTGATTCATAACATTGACAAATATCCTGTGATATAAATATAACCACAATATTATATTGCAAGGTACGAAGGGTTGACATTGACATTTAAGATGTTTTAACACTGAATGGTGATTCTGATAGGACACTGCCATAGCACATCACTTAGGAAAAGCAAATTTCAAGGAATGTTTAATTTTTATTAGTTTTATTACTTAGTGACTTTCAAACCTATATTGTACTTAACTCCTTTCCCAGCATGTTTAAAAGAAAGTGCCTGAGAAGTAATCCTTTTAGTTACTGATCAATCCATTAGCAGGAATACCACAGTGAAGATGAATGTCTATATAACCTTGAAGGGAAAATATTTAATTAGTTAAATGATAGTTAAATGAAACTAAGATTAGATATGTACTTTGTATTTGTTACATCTCCATACATGCCATACTAGGGAGTCCAGTAATTGTATTGTTTCCCTGCATCTGTCCATCTTGTAGGATGTTTTTCTTTATTGTATGACAGCAACATTTTACCACATACCTCAGTGACTTTGATGAATGTCAGATTTCAAATTATTAAAAAAGAACTTCATAGTCTAGCTTGATGTAAAGCACAGTCAAGGATTGATGGTGAAGCAAGAGAATGCCATGTAGGACTTTACAAAGAATTCTCCAGCAAAGATTTGCCAAGAACTTGTCAACAAGGGTTAAGCTTTCAGTATTATTAACTACAAAGCATTTTGTATGTGTAAGGAGAGTGAAAAGAAGTAGGTTGATGAAATGTACTTTCCTCAGCAATCAATGCTAAAGGGTAAAAAGTATGGTTCATAAGAACATTATATGTCAAGATAAAGGAAAGAAAAGGTAAAGTGCTCTGGATTTTAAAAATCACAATTATATACCTGTCCTATTTCACATCCAGTGATGTCTGAAAGTTTTTAATCATGAGTTAAGTTAATTAAATATTTCAAAAATGTTATTTATGAGAGCAAGCAATATATGTTATGTTCAGAGTAAAAAATTCAGACAACATTAAAATTGCTTAACTATTGATGATTTAAAATAATAATAGATTACTCTTGTATTTGAATGACATTTATCAGTTTTAGAAATCAAAATAATTGCCCTTTTTATTTAATTCTACAGCATTATAGTAGATAACTGTAATAATCATTCATCTAATTGATGAGGAAACTGCCGTTCCAAGTACAAGGTAAGATAGGTGTTTTGTAGAACAAATGCATGAATGCACTTCTGGCTGAACTTAAGTGTCGAAAGTTAATTACTCTTCTGGGGAAAATGTAATCACATAGTTTGGTTTGAATTCAGTTGCTTAGTGTGCTGGAGCTATAGTGCAGTGTGTAGGGCATTTGCCTTGCAAGCGGCCAACATGGCTGACCCGAGTTCGATTCCTCCACCCTTCTTGGAGAGTCCGGCAAGCTACCTAGAGTATCTCGCCCTCATGGCAAAGCCTGGCAAGCTCCCTGTGACGTATTCGATATGCCAAACACAGTAACAATTGTCACACTAGAGACCCTACTGGTCCCACTCGAGCAAATCGATGAACAATGGGATGACAGTGACAGTGACAGTGGGTTTCTAAATTATTTTACCACTATGTCCTTCTCAATTTCCTCTCTGAACTGTCTAACTCTGGAATGTTGTGATAATTGAATGAGGTCATGCAGATTAAGCAATTAGAATAGTTACTTACATATCCTTATACTTACAAAGGTTCCTTATTTTTTAGGATGGTTACAATAATAATGGTGATACAAGAGGAGCAGGAAAAAAAGAACATGATAAACACTGTTCTTGAAATGACTGAACAACTTTTCAGGGGATGAGAGCCTATTGCAATAAAGCTTAGCAGGTACACTGGCCCTCGAAAAATTTTTTTCCTAAGAAATATGATTAAACACTCAGTGGAAAATGTTGAGAAAAGCAAAATAAACTTTAGCATTTCTAAGCATTTCTTGCAGGAGCGGTACTACTCCTGGCCTACTTAGAGTATTCATTCTCATGGAAAAAGGAACTATGCACATTGTACAAGCTATATATGTGCCTTTTTCCTTGCTCCTATTACAATCCCTTAAATTTAGGAACTATTTCCCCTCTGAACAGAGGATGTCCAACAGTCAGGATAGTGTACTCTCTGCAGAGGGAAGATGCATTTCCCATTTAAATTCTCTAGTCTGAAAGCTCTGATGCTATTTACTACAGGTAGATAAAGACATAGATAACTTCTACCTGGTGGGGGAAATGTGATTTGAATTCCTCAAACTAAAAGTAACATGGGAAACATGAAACTATGGAATCAAAGAAATAAACTACTTTTATTTATTTTGAATGTGCAAAGAAATGCACAAAACACTTGTCTATTTCACAAAGCATAAATCCAAAAGTATGATTTATTTTAATAGCACAAAATAAAGATATTTTGAGTAATGTTTTCATATTATTATGAGTCCTCATATTTGGAAATTCAGTCATATGCTCAGGTTTTACTTATCTTGTAATTTTCTCAATGTCATGCCAGATAAAGACCTTCATGCTTCTCTCACAAATAATGACAGCTTTAAGTGTCTTCAAATCATCAGTGAGAAGAAAGTAAATTTTGCTATTTTCTTATCTTTGGCACATCATTTCTATTTAATATATTGTTACCAAATTTCTCAAAGTATTATGTCAATGAATATAGATCCTAAACTTATTCAGTTCTTTAGACATACCTAAAATACATATTAAATATTGCTATTTTAACAATATAAAATTAAAATTTTAAAGACAAAAGTTTCTCCTTAAATTAGCATTTCTTAATGTATGAGGGGCATTTGCTGAGTCAAAGATTAATGGTGTTTCCCTCTCAAACCTACATAAAACAGCTAAGAGAATCTGACAAGTACTGGCTCTTTTATAAGACTCTTAACCTTTTATTTAAAATCTGATAGAGAATTTGACATTTAAAGACATTAGCTTTACTTATCTGTCACTAGAAATGACAAACACAAGGTCAAGGTTAAGGAATTAGTTAAATCTGAAATTCAATACTAGAAGAAAGTATTTTTCTAGTGTTTAAGTTTATAAATGACTAATGCTAATCAGGATAGAACAAAAGTATTATGCAGTAAGCATTCTTTTGACAAAATTTTAAAAGAAAAATATCAGGAATAGCTAGTTAAAAGAATTGCTATTTTCAAAGACAGTTTAAAAGGTTAGATGAGGGAGGGTAAAAGAGAAAAACTGACTAATAATTAATAAGTAGAGTATTATAGACAATGAGATTATCCACTTGAACACTGGACTTCCCGTTGATCATCGATTCGCAAGAGCAGGTGCCAGTAACGCCTCCATTTGTACCTGTTGTGTGCTAGTGTAGCCCAATGGCATCTGTTAGTTCTAGGAACACAAAGAGCCTCAAACCAATCCTTCAGGGTCTTGACGAAGAAGTCTGACCATCTTTTAAGTGGGTGACCACACAATCTTTTGACATCCCATGGAATCCAGTTGATAACGGCCCTAGTCTAGTGCTCGTCTCCAAATCTCATTATGTGTCCAGTCCATCTGATTTTCGACACGTTGGCAAACGAGACAGCATCCCTGATTCTTGACTGTTGATGGAGGTCGAAACTCCAGATTCTTTCTCTCATTTGAGTGAAATGTGATACACCAAGCATAGCTCTTTCAATTCCTCTTTGGGAGACCCAAATAGCGTTCTCATCCTGTTTGCATAGGGTCCAGGTTTCTGAGACAAATGTTAATGTAGGAAGAACAGTAGAATCAAAGAGATGTGCCCGGAGCCAGAGGTTCTTCGTCTTCTTAGTTATTTCTTTGACGCTCTTGAAGGTGTTCCAAGCCATTCTCTTCCTCCTGCGCAACTCAGGTGCCAGGCCATTCGTCATGTTGACTTCGCGACCTAGGTACACATAACTGTTCCATTCAGAGATGGTCGTTCCATTGAGAGTGAATGAAACATTAGGAACGAGTCTGTTTCTCATAAACATTGTCTTTGTGAGATTCAGCTGTAGTCTGACATTTCCACATTCACCCTCAAAGTCAGCTAGCATTTATGCTGCTTGGCTAATGTTTGGTGTTATTAGAACGATATCATCAGCAAAGCGGAGGTGGTATAGTTGCTGACCATCTATCTTCACTCCCATTCCTTCCCATTCCAGTTGTCGCATGATGTTCTCGAGGGTGGCACTGAAGAGTTTTGGTGAAATGGTATCACCCTGTTGAACCCCTCTTTTGACATTGATGATCACTTTTTTGTTGAATGGTGAGATCCTGGTAGTGAATCTGTAATACAGCTCATGGAGGATCCTGATGTATTGAGTTTGAATGCCCTGATTGGCTAGGGCTTCAATGACTGCTTCCATCTCAACAGAATCAAAGTCATTCTTTAAATCAATGAACGTTAGACAGAGTGGCATCTTGAACCCCCGAGAAACCTCAATGAGTTTGGTTATCGTGTGGATATGGTCAATCATGCTGAATCCTTTTTGGTAACCGGCTTGCTCGCATGGTTGTCCTTCATCTAGTGTTCTGCCAATCCTATTGAGGATGACTCAAGTGAACAGCTTGTAGATGACAGACAATAGGCAGATTGGGAGCTAGTTGCCAATGTCCTGGATATCTCCCTTCTTGTACAGTTGTACAGTCCTGCTGTTTTTTCACTGTGATGGAACCTTGCATTCATACAGGTAGCATGTGAGGAGCCAAACCAGCGTATTGATGAGTACTGACAGCAGGTTCTTCACGTGCTCAGGTCTGTCCTTGTCTAGGTCAGGTGCTGTTTATTTCTTTACCGACGAAATGGCATGTCGGATTTTGGAAGGGAGAACGTCGGGAACAACATATTCATCCTGCGGAACTTGATATGTGGGCAGGTGGAAGTAGCTATCAAAGAGATCTGAGTAGAAGTTGTGGATAATCTTCTCCATTGCCCTTCTGGAAGATGTGATAGATCCATCAGGACATTGGAGGGCAGTCAACTTGGTGTTGTAGTTGGCGAATGACAGGCGGGCATTGTGAATGCTTTTCTTGGCTTCTGCCGCATCTACCAGCACTTCTGCTCTTCTCTCTTTGAGGTCTTCCTTTATCGCATCTCTGTACTGCTTTGTGAGCTCAGACTTTTGCTTATGGTTGCCTGAGGCATGCGCCAAACCACATTGGCGGAATAAGTTCAAGAGTTTTTGAAAAAAGGATTTTTTTTTTTGTGGCCATCTCTCTCTTGGTGTTCCTTGGACAATCATGGAAGTGCTGAAACAGTCCATCGTATCCCTTGTCAATATTGTCAATGATGGCATCTTCCCATGTTGCTGCAATAGTGCCAAAGAGCGCCCAGTTGGTGGTCATTCTGGGAGTTCTCTTCTTAAACTTTGCAGCCCTTTCTCCCACTCTGTGAAGTAAAATTTTGCACAAAGGAGAGGGTGGTTCAATCCCGTTTGGTATTTTGGGACAACAGCGACATTGGTCAGGCAAGACTGTTGACTGAATATGATGTGGTCAATTTTGTTGTGGAAACTTCCACCGGGAGACTCCCATGTCCAATGTTTAGATTCAGCCTTCTGGATCTGTGAGTTACAATGGATGGTCTTGGTCAACATGATGAACTCAGACAGTCTCTTACCCTGTTTGTTCCATTCTAGGCCATGGATCCCAATATGGAGTTCTTCGGCTGATCTTCTTAGTCCTATTTTGGCATTAAAATCACCAACAATGATCTTTTAGAAGGTGTCGTCTTCTTTTAAGAACTTCTCTAACTCCATGTAGAACTTCTCAATTTCTCCTTCATCATAATTGGATGTTGGTGCATAGACAATGAAGATAGAAACTGCCAGCAGTGAGCCACATCTACTAAGTATAATCATCCGATTCAGGTTGTTAGGCATTTGAGTGAATCAATGCTCATGGCTAAGTTCATGTTGACAAGGACACCACACCTCCGACTCCTCTTTTATCGCACATTCCGAGGAACAGTTCTTATCTAGTGTCGAAAAAGGCATGATGTGATTGATGCCTTCTTGTCTCAGTCATACAATGATGTCGTACTTTATCTTTCGTGCTTGTACCATCAGGTCCTCGTTGGATGCATCTGATGCCAGCATACGTGCATTGAAAGTACAGACAATCATTTATGTCTTTCTTTGTTTTGGCAGCCTAGTTCAGTCTTGAGATTTTATCACCCTCTCCTTCCTCATCCTTCTCAATGCTGCTGTATTGGTGACTCCTTCAGGGTCAGGGAAATGAGACCCATTGTAATTACTGGTGTTGGCATATTGAATACACAATGGATAGCTTTCCAGGCTCTGCCATGTGGGCAGAATACACTTGGTAGCTTGCCAGGCTCTCTGAGAGGAATAGAGGCTTTTGGGGTGGCCACTTATGCAAACATTCTTAATGTTTTCATAAACATTCTAAATTTTTTTAAACAGGCTTCTTAATGTCCTTCCAGGACCAGCCACCGCCATGCTGAGACCACTCTCCACACACATGAAGGTACTGGCAGAGGGACAAAGCCACGCAGGTTCTGGGGCCGAGATCACACCCACCACCTGGCCCCCTGGTGCCGTGTAATCCCATCAACGGCCAAGACTCAGAGACTATAAAATCCAGCTCCCGGAGGAGAACAGTGCAGTCTTCTGCCCCTGCGCCTGGCTGTTCCTCACCGGGGCCGCTTGGAGGGGAGCGGGTTGAGCTTTCCTCCCCGCCCCGACCAGGGCTCCGGCAGCCGAAGACCTCCAGGACCAGCCACCACCATGCTGAGACCACTCTCCGCACACATGAAGGTACTGGCAGAGGGACAAAGTCACGCAGGTTCTGGGGCCGAGATCTCCAAGCCAACTCGGATTGGAATCGAGCATCCTCCACACAGATCCTCCAAATCCAGTAGGCGGGGGTCACACCCACCACCTGGCCCCCTGGCGCTGTGTAATCCCATCAACGGCCAAGACTCAGAGACTAAAAATTCCAGCTCCCGGAGGAGAACAGTGCAGTCTTCTGCCCCCACGCCTGGCTGTTCCTCGCCAGGGCCCCTTGGAGGGGAGCGGGTTGAGCTTTCCCCCGACCGGGGCTCCGGCAGCCAAAGACTGAGACTATAAAATCCAGCTCCCCGAACCACGCGGCCGCATACGTGGCCGTGCAACATCTTATCAAGACATCTTTTTATGACATCTTATTATCTCATTCCTACATTGGACAAACTTGCAGGCTATCAAATGTAGCCTGTCCACAGGGCAGAGTCTGGCAAACTCCCCGTGGCTTACCAAATATGCCAAATACCAGTAACAATGATGGGTCTCATTCTCCTAAAGAGCCTTGAATATAATCTCAGGGCTAGGTTGAAAGAGACGTTACTGGGGCCTGCTCGAGGCAATCAACGAATAACAGGATGATGAATGAATGAAAAATGTCCCTAGGGCCCTTTCCACCATCAGTCCCCCCACTAGAGTACTTTAGTTCACTTGGATTTATAAATTCTTCCTCTGTTCTTTCCATATTTAAGTATTTTTAAAATAATTTTACAACACAGAAATGTGTTCCACAATAATGTGATTGTACATGAAAGATAAACTCCTAGAAGTCAATCTTCTATATTTCAATCACAAAATAGAAAGTAGAACTATAGGAAGGAAGTGAGGAAGGAGTGAGAGAGGGAGGGAGGGAGGGACGGATGTTGGGAGAGAGGGTCCTTACAAATTATTTAAATATAATTTTAAGTGCAGTATGCACATTCCATTAATAAACTTCTTTGAAAATTTTCCTCATTCTATTTTTCTACTAATTGAACTCAGATTGTAACAATGGCCTTGCCACTAGATTCAGAAAAGTAGCGCTTAGACTTTCTCATCTTTATCGTTTATGTTGTTTATAGTACTGGGATTGAATCAAGAGACTAAAACATCTAAAGCTCTACTTCTAAACTACATCAATGACCCTCTCTTTCTCCTATTATAATAACCTTTTAAATTATTGTTGCATTAATTTATCTTCATCAAAGTATAATTAACAATTTACATTATAATCATTTCATATGTATAACATAATGATGCAGTCATTATTATTATCTTTTTAAAAGGTCACTGTATTATAATTTACATCAATCAGCAATACTAGTTATGATTTTATTTCCCTGTGGTGGAGTTATTTTCCTGATTTCTGGGTTCCTAGCTCAGCTCTCACCAACACATACCATTATAAAATAATAAATCTTGCTATTTAAAAATAAAAGTAATATAGCATTATTAGAGTATTCATCATTCTATGTGTAATTCCAATGACATTTAGTTTATAACTGGAAGTTTTTGCCTTTCTGTTTGATATAAAAGTGAAAACTTGGAGTTCTTGAGACTTCCTCCTAGCACTGTGGTGGGTAATCATTGCAGGCAGTTCTGAGGAGTGTTGCAGTGACAGGGATCAGAGTAAAGGATCACTACAAAACAAGTGCCTAAATCTCTATACTATCATTCTGTACCCAGTTTGTGCCTCTTGACCATCTTCATTGATTTCTTCCACCCCTCTGTCTCCTGCTTCTGGAAATAACCAACTTATTCTCTATACCTTTTTTGATAGAATATGCATATATATAATGAAGTATTAAAACATATTTAGAGATTGTCGATGGAGTAAATCTGTGAAGTTTAATGAGTTTAGAGAAGTAATTATTAATTTAAAATAGGACTGTCAGGGACCTAACTGAACTGTTACAAAAAGTATCACTTCACAAAGAAAAAAAAAACATTAGTACAGGAAATAAATAAATTAATAAACAAATGGCAGTAAGTGCATGCCCTTGTATCACTGTCACTGTCCTCCCGTTGTTCATCAATTTGCTAGAGTGGGCCCAGTCACATTTTGACACTTCTTGCCATGTTTGGCATATCAAATACGTGATGGGGAGCTTGCCAGGCTTTGCCATGCAGGTGAGATACCCTCGGTAGCTTGCTGGGCTCTCCGAGAGGGGCAGAGGAATAGAACTTGGGTCAGCCATGTTGGTTGCATGCAAGGCAAATGCCCTACCTGCTGTGCTGTCACTCCAGCCCATGCTCTTATATGAATACTTTAAATGGATAATTTGGGGGCCTTGTTGTGAGGAAGAAGGGACTCTCCTTCACTGCTGGTGAGAATGCCGACTGATTCAGCCCTATTAGAAAACAATATGGATGTTTCTCAAAAAATTAGAAATTGAGTTCTCATTTTACCTAGCAATACCACATGTGAGAATATATCCCAGAGATGCAAAAAAGAACAGTAGAAATGACATCTGCACTTGCATGTTCATTGCAGCACTGTTTACAATAGCCAGAATCTGGAAAACACCCAAGTGCCTGAGAACAGATGACTGGCTAAAAAAACTTTGGTATATCTACGCAATGGAATACTATGCATCCGTTAGAAAAGATGCAGTCATGAAATTTGCAGATAAGCGGATAAACATGGAGAGTATCATGTTAAGTGAAATGAGTCAGCAAGAGACGGACAGACCTAGAAAGATTGCACTCAGTGGTGGAATATAAAGTAACAGAATGGGAGACTAACACCCAATGATATTAGAGATAAGGACAAGGAGGATTGCTCCACAGCTTTGAAGCTGGCCTCACATACTGGGGGAAAGGCAGCTCAGATAGAGAAGGGACCACCAAGTAAAGATGCTTGGAGAGCCAGCTTGGGATGGGAGATGCGTGCTGAAAGTAGACTATAGAACAAACATGATGACCACTTAAAACTCTATTACAAAACACAACACCCAAAAGAAGAGAGAGAGATCAAAAGTGATTGCGCCTTCCACAGAGGCGGGGATGGTGGGGTAAGGTGGGGGTGGTGGGAGGGATACTGGGATTATTGGTGGTGGATAATGGGCACTGGTGGAGGGATGATCTCGATCATTCTATTGTTGAAACTTAAGCACAGAAGTTTGTAAATCTGTAACTGCACCTCATGGTGATACATCAAAAATAAATAAATAAATAAATAAATAAAATTGTGGGGGTTCAAAAGATATAGCTTGTAGGACAGTTAGTTGCCTTGCATCAGGCTGATTTGGTATTATAAAAGGTGCTCCAAGCTCCAAATATTTAACAAAACTTCAAAATAAAATGAGTCATGTTTATTTTCACTCCGGCCTGGAGAGAGAGCACAGCGGCAGGGCATTTGCCTTACAAGCAGCCAACATGGCTGACCTGAGTTTGATTCCTCTGTCCCTCTCAGAGAGCCCGGCAAGCTACCGAGAGTATCTCGCCCGCACAGCAGAGTCTGGCAAGCTAACTGTGACGTATTCGATATGCCAAACACAGTAACAAGAAGTCTCATGATAGAGACATTACTGGGCCCGCTTGAGCAAATCGATGAACAATGGGAGGACCGTGACCGTGATATATTTATTTTATTCCACCAATATCATGCTTTGGGAAAATCAGAGACACATAATTGTAACTAAATTGAAATTTTGTTTTTAGTTTATAACAGAGGATGGAGGAGGGGGAGTGGGAGGAGGGAAGAGTAGATGGTGAGTTGTATACTTGAATAAGAAAACAAGTATTATAGTATAGAATGGAAAATAGAGGGGGTACTAGAACACAAAGTTATTAAGTAGCACTGCACTGTAACACTGTCCTCCTGTTGTTCATGGATTTGCTCTATTGGGCCCAGTAACGCCCCATTGTGAGACTTGTTGTTACTGTGTTTGGCATATTGAATATGTCATGGGTAGCTTGCCAGGTTTTGCTGTGCAGGTGAGATACTCTCGGTAGCTTGCCGGGCTCTTGGAGAGGGGCGTTGGAATTGAATCCAGGTCGGCTGGGTCAGCCACGTGCAGGCAAACACCCCACCCTCTGAGCTATCGCTCTAGCCCAAGTTATTAAGTAACACTGAAATTATGTATCAATGGTGATTATGCGATCATCAAAGACAAATGAAAAAAAAAACAAATTTGTTCTATTTTTTAATAAATTAAAAAATGTGTCTATGCTCAGTAAAATATATACTATGTCTTGGTATTTAGCAATTTCTCTTGAGACAGCTATTTAGTCATTTAGAGTGTGAAATCATGGTACAAATAATATATTCTACCCTTTGATTTCCTAAGTAGACTCCTTGTGAAGAGAATATTTTATGAGAATTTTAAGTACATCTTGAAATCTTAGGAATATATAGTTTTAACTAATAATTGAACTTCTTTAATAATAATTTTAAAAATAAGACATTTCCGATAGTCTCAGTGATGGCTGAGAATCTTAGCTTCATATACAAATACACATGTACATATAAGTTATTTAGGTTTTTATTTAAAACATTAAATAAAGTTTATGCACATATCACTGAAGATGCCAAATAGAGAAAGAAATGAAAATAAATTGTGAAGCTACAGATGTTCCATAAAACACATTTAATTTCTGGTTTTTATCTCTGTTTTTACTTATGACTGTGCTGTGTTTGTAAAAACAAAATCAGACTAATTATAATTAGCCCGTCCTCTTTCTTTCTTTCTTTCTTTCTTTCTTTCTTTCTTTCTTTCTTTGTTTTTAAAGTTCCTAAACTACTGTCAAAAGAGCACTTATCAAGAACTTATGAATGAATTCAGATTGTTCCTCTCAGGTGGTAGGTGACCAAATGAGTAGGCCTGCAGTGATTGAGAGCTTAACCTCAGGCATATATCAATAATGATAAAAATATTTATGGCAATGATTATATTGGTGATTCAGATATGCCACAATCATGTATGTTGTATTAATTAATGTAATTGTTTTGTATAACAACAAACATTAAATATAAACCTGATATTTTCATATATTTTATAACACAGAAAAGATGAATGAGAAAAGAAAGGATCTTGCAGAGAAAACAAGCCAGGATTGGGGTTAAGAAAATCATGGAAATGTACTAAGTAGAAACACAAATTATAAAGATCAGTTTAGGTGTTTACTACACAGTCACTTAATGCATTATAATAGTATAATTTATTATAAATGTATGTCAAAAGTCATGTGGCTGTATGGAATTTTAACTAATTTACTATTAGCTAATGCTTATGAAAATAATTGTGATAATGAGAGCTAATATTAGTTACTCCCTCATTAATTATACCTTAATACACCTAGGTTTTTACAATAAATCAAATAAGTAGACATTAAGACAATTTCTTTGTGATAGTTGAATAAAATTAAAATAAAAAACCTGCCCAAATTATAACTGAAAGTCATAAAGCTACAGCTAAACATTACTAAAGTCAACATTTGGACAAAACAAAAATACAGTTGATACTTAATGTCGAACTTGAAAGCCTGGAAAAAATTAGATAGTAAAATACCTTAAACTTATCAACTATTAATTGGGAAGAGTTTTAAAATAATACCCAATTGAAGCAGCTTAAATAATAGGCACTTTGATATTCCAGAACTGTCATGGTGTGTAGAGTATGGTAAACAAATTATAATTTAATCAAAATAAGATAATTTCATGGGAACAAAGAGTATGAGACAGAGTTTATTGAACTTGTACTAAAAGGAGCACTCAATTTATCCACTTATTTGTCAACTGCTTTGAATAACAGAGATAGGATTAGAAAATAAAAAGCCATTAAGAATTTTGATTTTAGTTGCAGTCGCTTTTTTGACTTTTTTTAATGCAAAAAACAGCATCATGCTATTTATTGATGCAGTGGTTTCCAAATGAATATTTTGTTGTTAACAAATATAAAATATTGTACTGGTATATATTTAACTCATAAACACTGTTACTGTCCTCCCCTTGTTCATCAATTTGCTTGAGCGGGCCCAGTAACATCTCCTTTTTTTTTTTTGAGACTTGTTGTTACTGTGTTTGGCATATTGAATACGTCACAGGTAGCTTGCCAGGCTTTGCTGTGCAGACAAGATACTCTCGGTAGCTTGCCGGGCTCTCAGAGAGGGGTGGAGGAATCGAACCCGGCTCAGTCAGGCTGGCTGCATTCAAGGCAAACTCCCTACCACTGTACTATCGCTCCAGCCTCATATTTTAGATAATATTTTAATCATTAAATCGATCATAGAATGATCCAAACATGCATGATGGATATATGGATCATTTCTTTAGATGATTGATAGGGATTTCTAATTACTAAGCACCATTAACATAATGGTGTAATCCCATCAACGGCCAAGACTCAGAGACTATAAAACCCAGCTCCCGGGAAGATCATTTCATTCCTACTTTGGACAAACTGGCAGGCTACCGAATGTACCCTGCTCACACAGCAGAGTCTGGCAAACTCCTCGTGGCGTACCCAATATGCCAAATACCGGTAACAATGATGGGTCCATTCTCCTAATTCTGAAAGAACCTTGAATATGGCACATTTTTAAAAAATCTCAGGGCTAGGACGAAGGAGACATTACTGGGGCCTGCTCAAGGCAATCGACAAATAACAGGATGGTTGTGATTTGTGATTAACATAATGATTAAAATTATTTAATAATAGAAATATTATGCACATACTAATTGGAAAATAACAGATTTAATCTGCTGTAACTAAATTTGTAATCAGTGCTAATTTTTTCTATAAAAATAATTTTTTGTCACACCTTTTAGTTCTTGTCAGGGCTTTACTCCTAAGTCAGTGCTTAGAGTTCACTTGCAGTGTTGTTCAAGAACCCTGAGGTTCCATGATTGAACCCAGTGCTCCCCAACACAGAGCATTCATTCCAATCTTTGAACCATATCCCCAACCTCTAAAGAACTTTTCAGGAGTATAGTGAGAGGACCCAACAATGCTTCTGGGAGTCATGGATAACTAAGAATTGAGCCCAGGAATCACATGGCACGCATACCAGCCCTCTGTGTCATTTATTCCTCGACCTCACCGCCAGTGCCTGATTAAATTAAAGATTAATCCAATTCCCTTTAATCTCCAATTTTGAAGGGTGTGAGAGATGGTTATGGGGACAACTCCTTCTGGCTATGATCAGGGATTACTCCTGGTTCCATGCTCGATATTGACTGCCTGTGTTTCTTGAGGGGGCATATGCCATGCTAGGGATCAAATAGGAATTTACTGCATGCAAGAAAAGTCATGAAAGGTCCTACACTATCTCTTCAGCACAAGTCTTCAAATGGTTTAGCTATAAAAGTATAGCAGTGCTCAGGAATTCTATATTTCCTCTTATATGGCTATAACTGTAACTATAATATTGCCTAGATATTATCCTAGTAATAACTTTCCTGTAAGATGTAATGATTTACTTATCTGAACCCATTTTTTTCTCATTTGAATCATCTCAAAATGACTGCTAGTATTGAATTGACCACACGAATCATCTTGTCAAACTCATTAAGCTCCCTAATGAAATATCACAATCTTAGACATATCATTAACACAGCCAAGTAAATAGAAAAATGTACACAGATCTCAGGCCATGTAAGTTATTCAGTTAAATATATCCAAGCAAGATTCATATTTATTGAATAATTTCACATGGGCAAAATCAATGCTGACATATTTTTAAAATTCAATATTAACCAAAAATCCACATTACAATTCATTATTAAAGATTTAGATTAAACCCTTCCTCCCTTTTTCCTTCTTCTCTGCCCTAATGAATTTTTTGTACAACAATACCTTAATGTATACCAAATTTAAAATAATCAAACAGGAACTACTTAACAAAGGCACAACAAAAAGAAATGTACGAACTAAGATAGGAACAAAATAAATAATAAAGTGCAAGGTATAGGTGAAGTTTCTGAAAACTTTAAAGAGGTGACTTTCAAAATGAAACTGACCTTCAAGTTGTGATTATGTGGATAGAAGTATACATGGTCTTATTTAGGATGGTTCACAAACCAATGTTGTCCTCAGAGGTATAAAAGCAAAACTCATTAAGTAGAACATATACTCAAATTGTATTAATTTATTTATTTTGCTATCAACTGACTATTCATATGCAATAAATAATCAGTGAGCCACACAATAGACGTTAGGCATCACACTACCACTTCTTATAGAACTGATAATCTTTGTGTGCAATGCTACCAGTATATATATCCTCACCTGGGTCCCTTGGAGAAGGGCGGGTTGAGTTTCTCTCTCCACCCCGAGAAGAGCCCCAGAAACTGAAGACCTCCGGGACCCAGCCACAGCCATGCTGAGACCACTCTCAACATGCTTGGACAAGCCTCATGCATAAAGGAACTGGCAGAGGAACCCAGGTATGCGGGATCAGGGGCTGAGATCTCCAAGCCTGCTCGGTTTGGGACTGGACCTCCTCCACCCCGATCCCACACCTTCCAGTAGCTAGAAAGTTACACCCACCAACTGCCATATAACCCCATCAACGGCCAGAATCCAGAGACTATAAAACCAAGCTCCCGGAAGTTCATAGCTGCAAATGCAGCAGTGCGACCTTTTATTCTCTAGTTCTCACTCTCAGAGAACCAGGCAGGCTATTGAGAGTATCCTGACCGCATATATGCCTTACTGGGAACACCTGCAAAGGTGATTAGATGCTGCCCCAAAAGCTTCCATCCCTCTCAGAGAGCCCAGCAAGCTACCGAGAGTATCCCACCCGCACAGCAGAGACTGGCAAGCTACCTGTGGCATACTCGATATGCCAAAAACAGTAACAATGATGGTCCTCTTTCCCCTGACCCTGAAAGAGTGCCCAGTATACCATCAGGCTACACTAGCATGTGACAGAAACAAATGGAGACGTTACTGGTGCCCACTTGAGCAAATCAATGAGCAACAGGGTGATAGTGATAGTGATATATATGTATAATTTTTGTATTTACATTCAATTATGTCTATTTTTCTCTGACTATGATGAAGCTCAATATAACTGCCAAACTGAAGTTGATATAAATGTCTTGCATACATTTTAGGTAGATTAAGCTAAAACTAATTAATTATTTAAAAAAACGATAGCAAAGAAAATAAGAAAATATGAGCAGAAATGAAGAGTTTAAGTAATCAAGAGGAGAAAATTTCTTCAGCTCAGTTTGACTTGAGCTAACTTTGGAAAGTACTGATGAGACCAATTAGAAGTCTTTCTTCTACCATCTCAAAAAGGGATACACAGATTGTCCTGTGGGTACAACCAACACATTAGGGCTGTTAAACTGGAAAAAACTGCCTACAGCATCTATGATAAGACTCCAATATGTTCCTTTCAACTTCTTGTGTTGCCAGTGGGGATCATAGGAATTGAAAAAGCCAGAAGATAGTCACAATAGAGAAAATGCTACAGTCAAAAGCTTGACCTTCCTTGACCTTGAAAATGAAGTGCATATAGAGGTCACAAATTCTAAAAGTCTGCAGGGCACAAAAAAAGCGTACACAAAAGTTCCTCTGGATCTTCACCAAATTTCCCAAAATAGTCTATTTCTAGAAAAAAAATTTTTAGAAGACAGTGGAACAAAATTCTTCTTTTTAAGAATTTAAGAATTCTTAAAAATAAAAAGAGGAAATAGATCCTCATAAACTAAAATAAATGAATTGCACAGTCCAAATTTTGATGTGGCTGAGCCCCAAAATAGAGTGTGCACCATGAAGGAAAAAAAGCTGCAAAGAGCAGAGGGGTGTGGCAGATTCCAAGATGGAGGGACTTTCAGGGCAGGTAAGAGTCCATTTCTTGGGCATTGTCCAAACGAAGGACTTCAAACTTATTGATGTCTTTAGTACTCTTAACAGATCATTCATCCTACTGAGTAGTTTGTCCTAAGGGAATGAGCCTTCTCCAATTCCATCATTAAGTTTTTAGGGCCTAGATTTCTGCAGAACTGTTGCCAAGGGGAAGCCAATCTTTTCACCTTCAGAATTGGTTACTGAGTAACTACTTTTCATGTAATATCTTAGATAACTTTCTATATCTCATTACCAAGGGACCCCCATGCCAAACTACCTACTCCATCACCTTTATGAACAACAGCAAAGTCCATAAAGAGGTCTTCTCATGTCTCTTTTAAAGCTTTCAAGTTAAATTTCTTTCATTTTAATTAAAAAAACTATATTTCAGTACATGATATTTTTAACTTAAAATGTTTTAAATAAAAGTAGATATGTCATCATAAGTTGAAGAATATTTACATTGTGAGGCATGAAAACTATAGACATTTGGACTGAGCTGTCTGGTCTTAATAAGTGAAGTTTTACTTTCATATAAAAAGTTGCAATTAAGATAGAGGGATTTCCTCACATACCCCAGGCTACCCATATTATGACTTCTTCAATTGTGAGAAAACTCCATCAGAAGAGAACATATGTTACTACTATTGGACTTACACAAATGTGTCAACATTATAACCCAAAATACATCGTTTATATTATGGTTCACTCTCGGTGTTTACATTCTAAAAGTCAGGAGAAATGTTTAAGGCAAGTATACACCACTCTATTATTATATATATAGTAATTTCATTGTCTAAAATATATTCTAATCTATCTACACATCTCTCCTTAACCCATAATCATTGAGAATCACTAATGTTTTGTTGGCAAAATGTCATTTTCCAGAATGTCACATATTTGGAATCATATAAGATACATCCTTTTCAGATTGACTTATTTGCTTCCTACTGTAGTTCTAACTTTCCACTATGGCTTTTCATCGTTAGTCAGATAACTAATTTCTTGTAAGTGATGGATGATACCCCATTATCTGGGCTATCAAAGTGTTATTTATCCAATAACCTACTCAAGGAAGTTGTTTTCAAATCTTAAATTTATGGATAACATAATTATAAAGAGCCATATGCATGCATTCATGTTAACATAACCTTTAATTTCTTTGTATACTTTCAAATACAAATTTAAATATATATATTATATATGCCAATATATGCCAACATAAACATGAACACAATATATTTTAGACAATATATATAATACTAGAGTGATGTGTGCCAATCTGTGTGACTGCTGGATTATATGGTAAGGGTACGTTTTAAATATATTTTGTTTAGTATGTTTTGTAGAATATCAAACTACCTTCCAAAGTGACTTGACCGATTTCCACTTAAACTATATTTAAAATAATTCTATAATCAAATAAAGAATATGTACTCTTTATTTCTAACATGTTAAAAACACATGAAAGTGCAAATAAAATCAATAAATAACAATTTCAAAAAGCATTCTTACTAAAAAGGGTCAAATTATGTGTCAGATATATTCTATTGCATATGGATTTTAGATAAGTTTAGACAGCATCTTAATTTGTGTCCTTATACTTTACTTGGCATAGTACTATCAAGTTTGCTATTTTATCACTGAAACGATAATTAAAACACCTGTGAATAATTCAACTTTATGACCTCATGCAAATATGAAAAAATGAGCTTAGAAAAATCAATCTGCCAATAAATGAGGACTATATAGTTAAATTTTTATATCCAATATATTGAGAATAAAGGGTCTTTACCATTATGTTTATAGCTTTATTAAATCAAGTGAGTGGCCAAAAAAATAGCTCAAGTGGTAAGGTACATACCTAATATATCTATAGTTATAGTTTTAATGAACTATTAGTGTATCATTTATATTTGTTTCTACTCCTTGTCCATCATAAAAGTAGTATTCTATCCACATATTCAAAACAGCCTAAGGGAGGGGATATGGTGCCTCCAGCAGGACAACCTATACCTGGAGCGTGAGTGCATCAGCAGCCTGATGGTGCCTTCAGGCTTCCTGATACCCCAGAATTGCTGCTGTGCCTATTGCCAGATTCCACCAACTTGGGACCAAGTTTACCAAGAAATTAAATTAATAAAGCCACTCTCACAAACCACCTCTGCTCATCTATACAAACTTATTTGTTGGCCTTATTTCAGGACCTTTAGATAAATCTCAAAAGAGATCAAAAACCACAATTAATCTCAGACTTGCACATGGGTGAACAGACTGGGGCAAATCAAAGGAGGGTGAGCAGGACTGGTGGCCTACCCAAGCATAGAACCCGCAGCAGCTTGCTTCCACAATCCAAAATCTCCACCATATCCCTAGCCAGACTCCACTGTCTCAGGACGGACCTCACCAAGATATAATCTGCTGAAAATTCTGGTTTGCAGGTTTTGTGATGGAAATCTCCAGGTTTTCTCAGATAGGGTGGGCTACCCCCCCACTTCCCAATATACATGAAAGTACTGAGAGTCAGCCCCATGTAGCAACCCCAGTGCCACCCTGTAAGCTCTACTGCCAACTTGCTTCAGAGATCCCTAAATAAATCTCAAAAGAGATCAAATGCCACAGAAAAGCTCGGACCCGTGCATGGCAGAACAGACATTTAAACTTGGGAAATGAACCAGCAGAGAAGGATATTAGGGTCTGTTACCAGCGCATCACATGGAGATCATTCCTAGGAGCAAGATGTTCTATGTATTGTCTGGGATCAAACCCAGACTTTATCTATGCAAAATATGCACATTAGCCCTCTGAATGTTATTGCTACTCCCTTAAAATGTATATCATAAAATCTTTCTTTTGATTTTTTGTTTTGTGTAATTTTTAATTGTTACTATTCTCATAAATTGTATGTTCATATTATACTATAAATTTTATTCTTTGAATTCCTTATGGTCAGATCATGTCATTAATAATTTTTTACATTCCACATGGTCAGAGAACACATTACTGATTTGTGCTATTAAAATATAATAATTCTATGCAGTAGATATTTAACATAAACTTGGCAAACACATTGACAATATGTAATATATTTATAATAGAAATATATATAAATAAAACATATTTCCACATAATATGATTAGAGCATATCTATGGGAAAACATGTTTCCTTCTCCAATATTAAAAAGTTGTCTAAGACTTAACACTTAATAATAAAATGTCTCTTTCTTAAAAAATGTCTAAGCTAAACATCTGGATCAAACAATATGCTAAAAATAGCTTAGAGTTCTGATACTATCATCCCAAAGAACATACCCACCTGGAACCTCAGAAAGAGTTCTAATTAAAAAGTGTCTTGAATATGCAATTCAGTTAAAAACAGGTTGTGTGGATTATAAATTCAAAAACTGGTAATTCTTTCAGAGGAGAGAATTCAGAAAAAACACAGAGGAGGCCATATGAAGATGGAAGAAGAAATCTTAATAAACAAAATAGCACTGCACTGTAGCACTGTCCTCCCATTGTTCATTGATTTGCCTGAGTGGGCACCAGTAATGCCTCCATTGTGAGACTTGTTGTTACTGTTTTTGGCATATCGAATACATCACAGATAGCTTGTCAGGCTTTGGTGTGTGGGTGGGATACTCTCAGTAGCTTGTCGGGCTCTCTGAGAGGGATGGAGGAGTCGAACCCAGGTCGGCCACGTGCAAGGCAAATGTCCTACCTGCTGTGCTATAGCTCCAGCCCACAAAAAAAGTATATAAGGTAAAGGTAAAGGCCCTCCCGTTGATCGTCGATTTTGCTCGAGCGGGCCCAGTAATGTCTCCATTGGAGACTTTGTTGTTACTGTGTCTGGCATATCGAATACTCTCAGTAGCTTGCCGGGCTCTCCGAGAGGGGCGGAGGAATCGAACTCGGGTCGGCCATGTTGGCCGCTTGTAAGGCAAACACCCTACCCGCTGTGCTATCGCTCCAGCCCTGTGCTATCGCTCCACATATATATACATATATATATATATATATATATAATACATATGTAAAATAAAAACTTCTTTACACTTATACTTTGTTTACATTTTATGGGTAATATAGTTTATAAAGGCTAAAATGGAAGTTTGGAAATTAAATAACTAGAATGATCAGTTGTAGCAGGATCCAAGAAAGGAGATATGTATTTCAAAATATGGTTATTCTGCATACTGTCAAATTACAAATGTTGAGAAATATTTTAAAAATGTCACCTTTTACTTTGCTTTAATTTTCATAGTTTTACATCTGCCTGTAACATAATCACATACATGCATATATGTACTACATTACATGCATGTATTATATTCTGTGTTCAAGTGTTTGCTTTGTAATCCTCTGTACGATGTAAAAGCTCTAAAATATTATGTTAACCATACATCGATTTTATTATCAGAAAAAAATCAAGAGTTATTTTTGGAAAGGGGTTAAAAATGACATTAAAAATAGGGGTTAATTAAAAAATGTCAATACAAATTACACTAAGAGGGTGGGGGGAAATAAAAATAAAGTGGTGTTTTCAGGATGCACTAGAATTCCTGGTGAAGCAAAAAAAAAAAAAAGTGTTATTTCCAAGGCTGTTTAGATGGACTGTGTTCTTGCAGGTTTCTTTCCTTTAGAATCACCAAGAGAATGAATTTCTGTTGCTCTGAGTCACTACACTTGTGGCACTTTATTTCAAGAGTCTTTTAGGGATCTTAGACTCTAAAGAGAAGGGTTATAACAATTTTGAAATAAAAATACAAATTAAATAGAATATCCAGCTGAAAGAGTTACTTATTTCTTAGAAATAATAAATTAATAAAGAATAATTGTAAAAGTGAGAAGTTGTATTGGATGTATTTGAAAACATCTCTGGCTTTTTTGACACAGGGCATAAAGTGATTCCAATCGTAATCCTATTCATCTGCAGGCAGGCATGGCAATCCATTTTCAGAATCTCTGAAGGATTCCATCACATTATGAAATATCTCATCATCTCCTATTGACTGGATTTAATGAAGCCAGATGATAGAATAAAATATGTAGAGATATTCATAGCTACAAAAGTTAAGCTTTAATGGGACATTTTTCTTAAAGTTTATTTGGATTTTAACCATACCAATGATTACTGACCTTTTTCCTTATTAATATCCTTTTTCTTCCATTAAAACCCCATCTAGAATCTAGATGTTACCTTTAAAATTACATATGTACCTATATTCATTTATCCTAGCACAGTGGTAGGGCATTTGTCTTGCATGTGGCCGGCCTGGCCAACCAGAGTTCAATTCCTCAGCCCCTCTCGGAGAGCCCGGCAAGCTACTGGATACCGAGAGTATCTTGCCCGCATGGCAAAGCCTGGCAAACTCCTCGTGGTGTATCTGATATGCAAAACATAGTAGCAACAAGTCTCACAATGTAGACATTACTGGGCCCGCTCAAACAAAATGATTAATAACGGGAGGACAGTGATTTATTCAATAATACAAAGCATAGACATAGATAAGGTAATTTATTATCAAAATATTTGTATAAGGTATGTCTTAGAGAAGGGAGAAAAAAAGTGGTGCTCAGTGAATCTATTAGCAATTGTTGGTCAACTTGGTCAGCATTTAAATGTCATACCACTAGCATGTTGGGTTATTCAGGCCCTGAAGTGCTTGATATTACCTGCTGGTGCTTAGGGTCCCCCAAGTCTACAACCAGTGATGCTCAGGGGACCATATACTGTTGGGCATCAAACCAGTATTAGCTGCAAAAAAATTATGCATCATAGCTGCTGTTCAATTATCTGTTTCCTTAACCTTATCCTTTTCTTGTGAAAATTTAAAATTGTAGTATTTAAGGGAAAGTAATCTAAAACATCAAGGACTCAGCATCAATTTGAGAAAATAATTGGTGACATATAGATATTTACAACTTCATGCTCTATAAGTGCAATACAGCAACTTTTGCACCTACTCAAATTTTGTACCTATTCAAGTGACAGATAAACACATACCAAAGTTGAGTGTATATTTTTATATATATAGACTATATACTATATACTGTGTGTATATATATAGAGAGAGAGAAAGAGAGAGAGAGAGAAGGTTCTTAGAATGTCTAAGGTTTATTTAACTAAATGAAAAAAAAAGGAAAAATATGTTTTCTTTACATACCATTCACTTTTTTGAAAGCCTATTATACATTGAAAGCCAAGAGATATCTTAAATATTAAAAATTCCTAGAAACCAGATGTTAACAAAGAAGGAAAAAATTTAAGACATTTATCTTCATATGTGAATAAATGATGGCTGTTCTTAAATAACAATCTCTTTTCCTGTTAAAATTTTCCCCATTACCAATGTAGACATAACCATCAAAAAATTCAAGTCTGACTCGATATTATCTTTACACATATATTTTTCTCCTTTACCCTTTCTTTTAATTAATGTATTTGATTAATTTTTGTTTGTTTGTTTGTTTTGTGGCAGTATTTCTTTTGACTTTGAAGATTCTTTTTTTTTTTTATTTCGAATACCCATCCCTCCACCAGCGCCCATTAAACCCTGCAGGTAAAAAATCTCCTAAGCTGAATCCATAAAATGTTGTTGGCATTGATTTTCAATTTTTTTGGGGGGGTTAGTTTAGTTTTGTTTTGTTTTCATATGTTTGTGTTTTGGGCCACACAAGTTAGTGCCCAGATACCACTCCTGCTCTGTACTCAGAGATCACTCCTGGATGGGTTCTTTGTACCTTATACAGTGCTGGGAATCTAACACAGGTTGGCCATAGGCAATGGTGGTACCAAACATCCTTGGATACAAAATGATCTTATTTTAGTTTATAGCTCAATTTTGAAAAAGTTTTCTTTTCTTAAATTATGATTTTTTATTCAAAGAAAGCAGGGTTTATATAATTTCAATCCAATAAACACTTAATGTGTACTAATTGATAATTTTTGTTTGTAATAAGTAATTATTTGATTTAGGTAATTTTAAAAACCATTTATTTTTAAATTTTTTTATTGAATCACCGTGAACTACAGTTATGAAACTTTCATATTTGAGTTTCAGTCATACAATTATCGAATGCCCATCCCTCCACCAATGTACATCTTCCACCACCAATGTCCCCAGTAACTCTCCTTTCCCCCAAGTCCCACGTGCCCCCAACTACGGCAGACAATTTCACTCTTACTCTTTCTCTACTTATGCTTCCAACCATGGAAGAACAATCTTTTAAAAAATACGTTATAAAATGTATGTGACTATATTTATATAAATAAACTTATAGAGAAAAAAATAAGAAAAAGGAGAAAGGGAGCTTGATGACATAATTATTTTCTGGATTAAAAATAAATCATAATCATCGGATTTATCCAATAGGAGAATCATGACTTCTTCATGGTTTAATAGTTCAAATTAATTATATCAAAATTAAAAAGAAAAGAAAAACTCATGAAGAAATGTTATCAAATATATATGTTATTGACAAGATAAAAAAATATTTATTTTTCATTTTTACACTAGTCCAAATATTATTATTATTATTATTACTTCACATGTGCAGTGTTGTTACATCATGCTCAGTACTTGATATCAAGATTGTTGTTACTCCATTGTTACTCCACAATCCCTTTCCCACTTAAAGTTAATATATTTATAAAGTTCTAATATTTCAAAGGTTCTAATGAGCTCTTTAATTCTCCTGGACCAAGAATGGAATCTTAAGCCTCACATATTCAAGTTCAGCAGCAAATCCTCACATATTCAAGTTCAGCTTTGCTGCTGAACTACATCCCAGATATTTGAAAAGTTATAAAGAAAACATTTACTGACCATTTATGATCAAACTATATTGAAGATTATACCAAATAGTATATTATAAAATGGCTATAAAATAAAATTAACGGAACTAGCTACCTTTTCATATCTATTTCTTTTAACTTAGTAGAAAGATATATAAGGAAGAAATTTAATACTAATATTTAATACTAGGCTGAGAAGAACAGAATTAAAAGGGAAAATAAACAAAATATATGAAATAATATTAAAATGCATATTAAAAGCAGGACTCATTAAATAATTTCTTAAAACTCCTAATTCTAAGCATCATAATTTCTCTCTGTTATGCATAAACAAAAGCTTAATTTTCTTGTCTTCAGGGCTCAAAACTTGGGTTAAATCTATACATTTATTTATTCTCTGACTTATATAAAGTCTACCTAAAAATATAAATCTTACCTCATTTTGGAGATCTCGGATCATTTTGTTCTTCCTTTCCAATTCAGACTTTAAAAAAACGATCTAAAAATGAATAGAACATTATATATACATATTTCAGTTTTGTTTCTCTGTTTCATGATTTTTTATTATTATTGAGGTATAATAAAAAGATTGTTTTATTAAATAATACTGAGAACAAAATACTAATATTTTCAGTAATAAAACATCTTCCTCTATGTCATACATAATTCAATGATTATACATCTCAAGATATGACTCCATATTTCCATATTCCTATGACTCCATATTTCTGAGCCATATATATAACTCTGCAAGCAGCCAGCCCGGCCGAGCTGGGTTCAATTCCTGCACCCTTCTCGGAGAGCCTGGCAAGCTGACAAGAGCTTCTTGCCCGCATGGCAAAGCCTGGCATGATGTATTTGATATGCGAAACACAGTAACAAGTCTCAAAATGGAGACGTTACTGGCCCCGCTTGAGCAAATCAATAAACAATGGGAGGACAGTGACAGTGACAGTGACAGATAACTCTGTATCTTCATGTCTAAAATCATATATACCTACAATTCATTCACTGGAAAAACATTTTTACTAAACTATTTTTAATTATAAAAGCAAAGCATATATAGTATAGCTGTGATGCTTTCAATTCTAAAACTTATTTTTAATATACTTTTTATTGAGTAATAATTTTAGCATGGAATGGTTTACAAATTTCATAACTGATATTACTTTATAAATATATCTTTAAAAGTTAATGTGTCTTCTACTTATAGTAAACCCAGTTTAGGATAAACATGTTATATCTGAAGCTCTTGCAAATAATAATTATGTATGAAACATTTAGGGCTGGAGCGATGGCACAGCGGGTAGGGCGTTCGCCTTACAAGCGGCCAACATGGCCGACCCGAGTTCGATTCCTCCGCCCCTCTCGGAGAGCCCGGCAAGCTACTGAGAGTATTCGATATGCCAAACACAGTAACAACAAAGTCTCCAATGGAGACGTTACTGGGCCCGCTCGAGCAAATCGACGATCAACGGGAGGGCCTTTACCTTTTACCTTTTTATGAAACATTTAGTCTTAAAGGACCCCTTGGAACTGTTCAAAATACATCGGTAACACAGAGTACCACTGGAGATAGTTTGCATCCATGTACATTAAGATCAGAAGTAATGATAATTTTCACCATGTATATTATTTATGGTTTAATAGCCCTAATTAATTGTGTTTTAAAATGAAATAAGGTTAAACTTGAAATAGAAACTTTACAAAATATAGGTTTTCTTACAATCTAGAGAAATGGAAAAAAATAATAGAGTAAATTATAGAGACTTTATAATATTTGAATGGCCATACTGAATTTTTCCTATGGTCTAAAACACTGATTTTAAAACAAATTATGTAAAAAAACAAGAACTTATACGTAAAATTATCTATGAATCCAATGCTAAAAATCAACACATGAAAGCCTTTAACCTATTTTTTTCCAAAGTTCAAAAAAAAGTTTAATTTTTTCAAATTTTTCAAAATTTCCTCTTAGAAAAAAGAAAATTTTATACATGATATTCCACCCCTTACATTTTTTCTTATTTTTATCTTGACTAATGTAACCAATCACTACATCAATATAATACTTATTAATATTATGCAAGTGTTTGTACATATTTCTTATTGTGTATTAAGTATTTATGCCCCCATTGTATTTTCCGTTTATTTAGTTTTCTTGGAGTGTGATTACAAAAATTAGTAATGAAAACAATTGCTATCAACCATACTATGCATACCTGAAAACCCAAGGAAACTGAGGAAGTACATATGAAACTACACATAAAAATAACATGATTACTAGAAGGCTTGATTTGGATATATATAAACATTCATATTAGTTTGAAATTTGCACTCATTTATTGAATAAAAAAAATGTATGGTCTACTTTCAACATGCATCTCCCCTCCTGGGAGGATCCTCCAAACACCCTTTATTTGGTGTTCCCTTCTCTATCTGAGCTGCCCTTTCCTCTAGAATGCCCGACTGGCCACTAAGCTATGGAGTAATCCTCCTGGTGCTGATCTCAGCTATTCTTGGGTATTAATCTCATATTTTGTTACTTTATATCCCCCAGATGAATGCAATCTTTCTATGTCTATCCCTCTCTTTCTGACTCATTTCGTTTAGCATGATACTTTCCATGTTGTACCACTTGTATGTAAATTTCATGACTTCATCTTTTCTAACAGCTACATAGTACTCCATTGTGTAGATGTACCAAAGTTTCTTTAACCAGTCATCTGTTCTTGGGCATTCAGGTTTCTTCCAGTTTCTGGCTATTGTAAAGAGTGCTGCAATGAACAAACAAGTGCAGATGTCACTTCGACTATACATTTTTGCCTCTCTGGGATATATTCCCAGGAGTGGTATTGCTGGGTCAAATGGGAGCTCAATTTCTAATTTTTTGAAAATCGTCCATACTGTTTTCCAGAAGGGCTGAACCAGTCGACATTCCCACCAACAGTGAAGGAGTGCCCCTTTCTCGCCACATCCGCGCCAGCATCAGTTGCTTTTGCTCTTTTGAACGTGGGCCAGTCTCATGGACTGAACATGATTGCCACTCAATGCCTCTTTTGCAAACTACAACACCCAAAAGGAGAGAGAGAACACAGGGGATTGTCCTGACAGAGAGGCAGGGGGGGATGGGGGGATGCGGTTGGGGGGGATACTATCCATGGTGGTGGAAAATGGGCACTGGTGGAGGGATGGGTATCTGATCATTGTATAATCAAACCCAAGCACAAAAAATTGTAAATCTACAACTGTACCTCATGGTGTTTCACTAATAAAAAAAGAAAAATAAAAAAGAAAAAAAAAGAAAAAAATGTATGAGACTAATATCCCAGTCCATGAAAAGCAGGGGCCAGAAGACCTGATCAACGGTTGGAAACTTGCCACAAGTGTTCTATGAGCAAAGGGCAGTTAGGATAGAGAAGGGACCAATATGACAATAATAGTTAGAAATGATCACATGGAACAAGAACCGAGTGTTGAAAGTAGGTAAAGGTATACACATAACCTTTCAGTATCTGTATTGCAAGCCATAATGCCCTAAAGAAAAGAGAATGGGAGCCAGACAAAGAGAAAGACAGAAAGAGAGAGAGGGGGGAGAGAGAGAGATACAAAGAGAGAGGGAGAAAGGGAGAAAGTGAAAGAGACAGCAGAGAGAGAGAGAAAGAGAGAGAGAGAGAAATGCCTGTCATAGAGGCAGGAAGTCAGTGGTGGGGGTGAGGGATGGAAGGGAAATTTGGAACATTGGTGGTGGGAAATGCATACTGATGAAGGAATGGGTGTTGAAACATATGACTGAAACTCAATCATCAACAACTTTGCAACTATATATCTCACTGTGATTCAATTAAATAAATAAAATTTATGATGATACATGACACACAAAACCTGTTTCATTTATTGCCTCTTTAGCAACAAAGTTCAGAGTGTTTTATAAAACAAACTCTCACTGATCATTATGACATTAATAAACAAACAGTCATGAAAAGTAAGAATTTGCACTCCAATAAACTACTCTTAGTAACTTTCCATCTAAGTAATTTACTATTAAAAATTACGTTACAGATTTTTCTTTACATCATCAACAATGTAAAACATTTTGCCTGTTAATATCCTATTTTTAAATTAATACCAAAATCTTCCTGTATCCATACACTTTTGTTTAATTTAGCATATGGTATTCATACGCTCCAGCCCTCATAGTTAACAAATATATTTTTATTTTTTTCCTTTATTTATTTTTTATAGACATAAATTTTTGTGCTTGAGTTTCAGTTATACAATGATCAAGTACCTATTCCTCCACCAGTGCACATCCTCCCCCACCACGGGTCCCAGCATCCCTCCCACCCCCCATCCCCCCCCCCGTCCCACCCTGCCGCTGTGGCAGGGCATTCCCCCTTGTTCTCTCTCTCTTCTTTTGGGTACTGTGTTTTGCAAGAGAGGCATTGAGTGGCAATCATGTTTGGTCTATAGACTACTTTTAGCATGTCTCTCCCACCCTGGGAGGGTCTTCACAACACCCTTTATTTGGTGCTCTCTTCTCTATCTGAGCTTCCTTTTCACCTAGCACATGTGGCTGGCCTTAAAGTCATGGAGCAAAATTCCTGGTACTAATCTCAGCCATTCCTGGGTGTTAGTCTCCTGTTTTGTTGCTTTATGTTCCCCAGATGAATGCAATCTTTCTGTGTCTATCCCGCTCTTTCTGACTCATTTCGCTTAACATGATACTTTCCATGTAGTACCACTTGTATGTAAATTTCATAACTTCATCTTTTCTAACAGCTACATAGTACTCCATTGTGTAAATGTACCAAAGTTTCTTTAACCAGTCATCTGTTCTTGGGCACTCAGGTTTTTTCCAGATTCTGGCTATTGTAAAGAGTGCTGCAGTGAACAAACAATTGCAGATGTCACTTCGACTATACCTTTTTGCCTCTCTGGGATATATTCCCAGGAGTGCTATAGCTGGGTCAAATGGGAGATCAAATTCTAATTTTTTGAGAATCGTCCATACTGTTTTCCAAAAGGGTTGGACCAGCCGGCATTCCCACCAGCAGTGAAGGAGGGTCACTTTCTCGCCACATCCGTGCCAGCACCTGTTGCTTTTGTTCTTGT
Organism: Sorex fumeus; assembly: GCF_029834395.1. NCBI lineage: Eukaryota > Metazoa > Chordata > Mammalia > Eulipotyphla > Soricidae > Sorex > Sorex fumeus. The sequence continues at coordinate 30,625,092 of NW_026606064.1, forward strand.
GGATGTGGGCCAGTCTCTGTGGTATGAAATGATATCTCACTGTTGTTTTGATCTGCATCTCCCTGATGATTAATGATGTAGAGCATTTTCTCATGTGCCTTTTTGCCATTCGGATTTCTTCTTTGCGAAAGTTTCTGTTCATTTCCTGGCCCATTTTTTGATGGGGTTGGGTGATTTCTTCTTGTGTAGTTTAACCAGTACCTTGTATATCCTTGATATCAACCCCTTGTCAGGTGTGTATTTGATGAATATTCTTTCCCATTCTGTAGGCTGTCTTTGTATTTTGGTCACTGTTTCTTTTGAGGTGCAGAAGCTTCTTAGTTTAAGATAGTCCCATTTGTCTATCTCTGTTTTCACTTGCTTGGCCAGTGGCATGGCATCTTTGAAGATACCATTAACTTCAATATCATACAGAGTTTTGCCAACTTTGTCTTCAATAAACATTATGGATTCCGGTCTGATGTTGTGGTCATAAATCCATTTCGATCTTACTTTTGTGCATGGTGTTAGGCAGAGATCTAAGCCCACTTTTTTGCATGTAGCCATCCAGTTTTGCCAGCACAATTTATTAAAGAGGCTTTCCCTACTCCATTTTACTTTTCTTGCCCCCTTATCAAAGATTAGATGATTATATGTTTGGGAGGAGATGTCAGTATATTCAACTCTGTTCCATTAGTCTGCAGCTCTGCCTTTGTTCCAGTACCATGCTGTTTTGATTATTACTGCTTTGTAGTAGAGCTTGAAGTTAGGTAGGTTGATTCCTACCATTTTCTTTTTCACAAGAATTGCTTTAGCTATTCGTGGGGGCTTATTGTTCCATATAAATTTCAGGAGTGTTTGCTCCATTTCTTTGAAGAATGTCATGGGTATATTTTTAAGAGTATAATAAAAATAAAGTCCATAGAAGTAGTGCAGCGGGTAAGGTGCGTGCTTTGCACACATTGACGGTGGCTGGATTCCCGGCATAACATATAGTCATCTTAGCACTACCAGAATGCTACTTAACCACAGAATCAGTAGTAAGGCATGAGTATCCCAGGTGTAGTTCAAAAACAAAACAAACAAAAAGAATATAATGAAAATAGAATAGTCAGTAATATAGTTAAGTGTTGAACATGACAAATGAGAATATAAAATGTTCAAGACTAGTATATATCCAGTAAATTTCAGTAAATTTCAAAAACAGCATTTTGAGAAAATAGTTAAAGAATTCCAGGAAAATTAGAAAATTCGAACAAGTAGTTATGAAAAATTTCTTATAGACAAAAAATGAAATTCATTTACATTGATTAAAGAATGGAAGAAAAAAGCAATTATTTATTCATAATGAGACTCAAAGCTTGAAATAATTTCTGACTTTAGAATAATTATAACTCACTTAAGTAAGTTTAAGCAATAAAAATTAACAAGAGTAGTGAAATGCATCCAACGAGTGTTAATATCTTTAATTACTCTAGATACACCTGATATCTCATTCTTTCTTACTGTCCATTAAAGTTTTCATGATGTTTGAAAGATTTGACTCTCTAATTTGTTTAGGAAAAAACAAATGTTCATGTACTCCTATGGAGAATTTTCATAGAGAATTTGATCAGAACTGCTTTATTTAATATTTTATGACTCTTTTATATTATTTCAATATAATATGCAGTATGGCTTTTAATTTCCATTATATTTTATTTAGTTTTCTAACTGATGTGATTATTGCTTCCATCATTGGTTTAAAGCATGTGTTCTGGTGTTTCTATTTATTTATTTATTTATCTAGGTATGACATGGGAGGTGAAGCCATAGCAGCTTTATACACTAGAGTTCCTGGTGATGCTCAAGGAACCAGATATGGTACTGATAATTGAACACATAGTCAGGAGTACACATAGGAGAACACATACTCACGGCTAGGACGAAGGCGTGGTTACTGGGGCCTGCTCGAGAATATCGATGAACAACAGCATGATAGTGATACAGTTACAGTCAGGAGTAAGAGTTTGACTAATTGTAGTGTAAACACCTTACCTTTTTTCACCCTTCTTATTTTTATTTTAAAGACATTGTAATGAGATTTGTAACCAAGCGTATCACATAATATATTTTATCTTACATGTAAATTACATGAAATGTTTTTCAAAGAATTATTTTGCATATAGTATTTCTCTTATATCTGTGCCTTAAACTCTATTTGTCAGTTATTTTAATTGGTATTAATCATTTACTTATTTTGTAGTAATTTAGAAATAATTTTCCTCTATACTAGATAATTAGGTGGTCATTCTCTTTACTACTGCTATTTTAGCATTTCTATTTCAGAATGGCTGTTTATCTTTCTTTTTAATTAGCTTCACCATCACGGTCCTCACGTTATTCATCAATTTGCTCGAGCGGGCCCAGTAACGTTTCCATCGTGAGACTTGTTGTTACTATGTTTGGCATATTGAATATGTCCCAGGTAGCTTGCCAGGCTTTGGCATTTGGGCGACATACTCTCTAGCTTGCTGGGCTCTCCAAGAGGGGCAAAGGAATCGAACCCAGCTCGACTGGGCTGGCTGCGTGCAAGGCAAGCGCCCTACTGCTACCACTCCACTTCAGCGGTAGGGCATTTGCCTAATTAGCTTCTTGTCTTATTTTCTCTATAGGTTATTAGCTGTACTGGGTGGCAATTCTATAAAATAAAAAGGCCAAAGAGAGATGGTGATGTCATCTGTCATTGTGAAAAATGGGAGATCAGGTCAGTGAACATTTGAAACAAAATTCTTGTGAGAGACACAAGGTGATGTTCAAACTATTGTTAAAAATATGGCTTGTAGAGTCTAGGGATTTGGCTCGAAGATGCGTAGCACATTTTTACAATGTATGGGATGGGCCAAAGAGATAGCACAGTGAAAATGTTTGCCTTGAAAGCAGCTGACTGAGGTTCAATCTCTGGAAACACTATATTTCCTAGGAGTGATCTCTGAGCACAAATCTAGGAGTAAGCTCAGAGCACCACTGGGTGTGGCTTAAAACACAAACCAAAAAAGAAAAGAAAAGAAAGTAAAAGAAAAGAATGGCAAAGAAAAGAAAAAGGAAAGGAAAGGAAAGAAAAGAAAAAAGAAAGGAAAAGAAAAGAAAAGAAAAGAAAAGAAAAGAAAAGAAAAGAAAAGAAAAGAAGAAAAGGATCCTGAGTTCTATGTCTGGCATTGTGCAATCTTTCCAGTGTAATGCTGAAGGCAAGAGCATGCCAGGATTCCGTAGTGAGCATTGATCAGTCGTGCATGCACTGCTGGACTGTGTATTAAATACAGCAATTATATTTTTAAAAGTTAGTCATTATTCTTCCTTCCCTTTTGGAAGACATAAAGAAATTTTCAGAATTCATATACAGTAGTAACAATAAATATTCAACTTTAAGCAAATGGGAGAGTTCTACATGCAAGGGTGGAAAATAAGTAATTCAGAAAGGATATCCAATATCTGTGGATGGGTGGTCTATGTTGGGAACTATTTTAGAAATTTCTTATTATGTTGTCAGATTATTAGGTAAAAGAAAAGGGGTATCTGTGTGTGTGTGTGTGTGTGTGTGTGTGTGTGTAAGAGACAGAGGCAGACAGCAATCTTTTTCCAAGTTCTGATGGTCATTTTCCTGGAGCATAAAGAAATGTCTACAGTGTTCTTATAGGTAATGGAAAGTTTTATCAGCCTCTTTTCCCTGAAAGTGACAAATGGATGATTCTCACAAACTGCTAACAAACCTAATAGAGAAACAAGCACTTGACATTAAGGCTGTCAGATAGATCTGTACTCTCTTCTATCCTTCATTTGCTATTCTCTCATCTCCTTAGATCTATCCTCACAGAATATACCAACAAAACAAAGTGGTAAGTTATTACTTCTAATTTATATGACACCCAGGAATAGCTTAGTAGGATTCCTCAAGAAATTTGTCAGATAGAAATTTTGATCTCTATTATTATATGATGCCATTTTCTAATTTTGTCATGAGATAGGCAAATACCTGGGTATATTTATTATCCTCAAGAGCGAACACAAGTATTTCTTTTGGTATTATTTAATATCAACTATTTATATCAATATTTACATTTCTAATGATATGTTTGCCTATTATTTTATACTTATTTTATAGAAAATCCTTATTTCTCTATATAAAAGTACATATTCTTGCTCGTTTTTTCCAGACAAACATAATACCTACACAAATCAGATATATTTTTCATATAAACATACCATAAATATGTAAGTATAATTGTTTGATTACTAAAATAGAAAATTGTAACAGAAAATAAAGGAAAACCGTTCAAGGTAATAAAATTTAAGTACTTTTCATTTTAATCTATTTTTTATTTTAAAATTTTATTTTATTTTTGTTTTTCACAGAAATTTGTTACATTTAATATTCCAACACCAATCTTACAACTATTACACCTATCTATCACCATATTTCGAATTTTTCCACTTTGCTCCCCAAGCCCTGCCCCCATAGTAGGACCTAAATCATTTCTATTGTATGCTTGTTATGATATATAATAATCTAAAAATGATCCAAAAATGTTTTCTTAAAGGAAAGTGTGTGAAGATTGTTGCATTTCACCCCGGAGCTATAAAGCCCTTGAATGAGACTACTTGAATGAGATTTCACACAAACACATTCACTCTAGGAATTCAAGACACTCTTTAAAAGCTTATCTCAATTATATACTAAATACTAATAGTGGAAAAAAATGTGTCTAACATTGATTGCTGATGGAAAAAATAACTGATACTATTAATGAATATGTTTGTAATTTTCAGGTACTAGTTAGTCTTAAAAATTCAAAGTTGGCTTTTAAGAGCTGATATTGGCAATTCATATGATGGTATCATAAACTACCTCACGAAATTTTTTTGAACAGAAATACTGAGAGGAGAAATAAATCATTACAAACCACAAAAAAGCTATATCATTTCAATCCTTTTTTGTTATTCTTTTTCACATTTCTGTTTCTTATAATATTAATAGATTAAAAGGTATTGATAATTTCAATTAACAGTAATGATAATGATGCTATAGCACTGTCATCCCATTGTTCATCGATTTGCTCAAGAGGGCACCAGTAACATCTCCATTGTGAGACTTGTTGTTATTGTTTTTGGTATATTGAATACTCCACAGGAAGCTTGCCAGGCTTTGCTGTGCAGGCGGGATACTCTCAATTGCTTGCCGGGCTCTTTGAGAAGGGTGAAGGAATCAAATCCAGGTCGGCTGTGTGCAAGTCAAATGCCCTACCCACTGTGCTATCGCTCCAGCCTATTGTGAACTAACAATGATGATATTGATATAATGATGCTATCACTTAATCACTTAATGATGCTATATTGATACAAATTTGAGATTATAATTTTATAATTATAAATTTATAATTTATAAATTTATTACTCGTAAAGTTTAATTTATAATTTATAATTTATAATTTATAAATTATAAATTATAAATTATAATTTATAATTTTAAAATTTATTTATTCATTTATTTTGGTGTTTGGGCCATATCAAATAATGTCTTGGGCATACTCCTAGTCCTATGCTCAGGGATCATCCCTGGCAGTGCTTAGGGGATCATTTGTGGTTCCAGAGATTAAACACAGGTCAGCCTAATGCAAGTTAATCAACTTCCTCATTGTACTATCTTTCTGGTCCTAAGATTGATTATAATTGATTAGCCATTATGCTTAACACTTTACCTGCATTGGTTTATATAACCATTGGTTGATCTAGTAAATAGTGGCACTGATAAAATACCTACAATAAAAGTATATCAGATGTATAGAATAGTTTTCGTAAAAAGTATTCAGTTAAGAAATGAAATAAAATTGAAGAGGGAAGGTTTTAAAGATGGTTATTAGTTTAGCATTTATTATTTACTCTAAGCCAGGTTTGTTTAAGGAAACTATGCAGATTATTTTGGAGAAAGACAGCCTCCCAAATGTGTTCAGAAGGTCTAAGAACCCATCCCAGTACTCAGACTGGTAGTTCAATGTGAAAGTCTGAAAATATGGTTCTGCATCAGCCCTGTAGTGCCAGGGATTTCATGGGTCACCCAGGGAGTACTGGAGACTTCCAGAACTTCACCCATTGACACTTTGAGATTCCTTCATAGTTACAGCCAGAATTGCAAAGGATCAGGTTATCTGCTCTATGAAAGACACAGGTCTTAATTTCTATATAATTTCTCCCTCCTTGTTATTTAGATTTGAATTCTCTCCCAAATTCTAGAGATAAGAAAATTTTCAGAAAATAAACTCCATGTTCAAATTCATAGAGCCAGCAAATGGCAAACAGAAGACTCATATTCTACAGAACATGACCCTACTGTGTATTAATTATTAATATCTTCAGTGAGTTTCTGGTTTAGCTGAGTTTTTTAATTTTTCAACAAGGGCCTTGGGAACAGAAAACCTTCGTTGGGATCCCTATGTTGAGACATAAGGAAAAAATTTGAAGCCGGCTGAAATGAAATCAAGAATGATTTAGCCAGATCCAAATCTTTTTCCTTTATACAAAAATTTATACAATTATGTGTCCTTTATACAAACATTTCACATATCTGGATATGCTAATTTTGTCTATACTCTCAAAGGTTATTTATTCCCTTTGCGTCTTAGAATGCAAAACTATTGGAATGATCTTAGGTAAATGCTTTGTTTTCTTCAACAATCAAGAAATTTAACTCTATTGAGTTATATATTTTCAATAAAGAACCAATAATCTTTACATTTTTATTAAGACTTGAAAAAATGGAATATGTTAGTGTTTTCATATCTGATTCCAACTTCCATATTTGTAATCCAGATTTAAGAAGCACTGTAGCACTGTGTTCCTGTTCTTCAATTTGCTCAAGGCCCAGTAACATCTCTATTGTGAGACTTCTTGTTACTGTGTTTAGCATATCAAATACATCACAGGGAGCTTGCCAGGCTTTGCCATGTTGGTGAGAAACTCTCGGTAGCTTGCTGCTTACTCTCCAAGAGGAGGGGAGGAATCAAACCCAGGTCAGCCTGTTCAGCCGCTTGCAAGGCAAACTCTCTACCTGCTGTGCTATCGTTTCAGCCCTGTCACTGTCACTGTCCTCCCATTGTTCATCGATTTGCTCAAGGGGGCCGAGTAAAGTCTCCATTGGAGACTTTGTTGTTACTGTGTTTGGCACATCGAATACGTCACGGGTAGCTTCCCAGGCTCTGCTGTGCGGGCGAGATACTCTCGGTAGCTTGCCGGGCTCTCTGAGAGGGGCGGAGGAATCGAACTCGGGTTGGCCATGTTGGCTGCGTGCAAGGCAAACGCCCTGCCGCTGTGCTATCACTCCAGCCCAGCTTTAAGAAATCCAAATTAAATGTGACAGATCATGGTGGAAATGGAATTATAATCAGAGATCCTTATGTTGGGTATATATTGGGTCAAATGTCATATGAGGAATCAATAAGCTGTTAGTGAAAATATGTCCAATTTTTTAAAGTAACAACAGTTTTCCAGAGACTCAGATATTAGTTAATGTTATATTAATGTTATCAGTGAATATCACTATGGCATACAAGAAAAAAACCTTTTATGGAAAAAAAATCATCCTTTATCTGGGAAACTTAACAATAATTAGCAAGAAGTATGTTTTCATATTGCAGGAAGCAGATGTGCTAGCTGAGACTTTGAACTGTATTTAGGAATCAATAGGACATAAATTTTGATCAAAGAAGTCTTAGAACTAGAAAGCAGGCTGGCAGTTCTTAGAGAGGCTGCGATCCCTGGTAACTCTGGGATAAGACTGGTGACTCTGTAATAACTGCTTCCCAGCTTTGGCAAGCATCATGCTTTGGCATCAACCCTCCTATCAATTGTAGATCATCCTTGTTCAACCCAAAGCTGTGTTTGAATCCAAAGATGTGTTTGATTCTTTTGTTGTCCTTTCCCTCACCTAAGTGTCCTCCTCCTGAATAAATTCTACTCAAATACTATCTAACCAGTACAGGCACAATACAGTCTGCTTTTGGTGAGTATATGTCAGGTCATCATACAACTCCCAGGTAAGACCAAGATCCAGTATCATACAAATTGAGGACATTTCTGCATTCTAATTGTTGTAAATCATTTATACTCGCCATTAAAAAGCCTGTTTAGCCTGTTTAAATCATTTATACTCACCATTAAAAAGCCTGTTTGCACCATGCAACCATTCCTTACCGCAAAAACTGCACGTTTCATATCTACATACTTTTTACTCTGTTATTATCTACTCAAAGCTTTCCTATGTGATTCCTCGCTGTTCAGCATAGCTACACATCTTAAAAAATATCACAAGTGATTTTTTTTATTGATACTTGTTTCCTGATCTGTTACATACCTCAAGTTTTTAACAAATATGCTGTGTTTTAAAATATATTAATGTCCTGGAACTAGGATAAAAGTTGCCCATAAATGGTTCATAACCTAATCTGAGAAAGGTGAAAGGAATTTAAATTTTAACATCATCATCATCATCATCATCATCATCATCATAATCATCATCATGATTACCATTTCTCAGCTTATGGAAAATATTTATTATAAGAATTAAAGTAAGAAGGTGAGAAAACTTACATTTTTAGTGAAAATCTGATAAAAAAAAAAGCTTGGTTCTTAAACTTTTGAGTACATTGGGAACATCTTTAAAGTTGATTTAGTAGGTTAATGATGTGGTCTCAGACTAGAAAAACTTCTATTCCATTAATATAGATATGATTTAGAGATCTATACCAATTACCTTAGCTCATATTTAGTTAAATACTACCAAGAAATATTGACATAGCACCTGGTCCAAACATTTATGTACACTCTTGTCTTCAGTTTTTCATCCACAAATGAGGGTTGGTAATTAGAAGACCCCTTTGAAACAAATATGTTAAAATATTTTCCTGGAATAAATGCTGACTAAGTATTCTTATGATCGTAATGACTATGTCATCTTTACTTTACTTTCATTTTAATTTTTATAGATGTGTTTCATATTTATTTGGGGGGTAATATAATTTTAAAATCCAAAAGTAAAGAATACACAAAGAAACACTTACAGTAGTTTGTTGCTTTTCTACTTTATCAGTTGCCTCTTTAAGTTGAATATGCAGGGTTTCATGGAGAGACTTCAACTGTTCTCTAGTTGAAAATTGCAAAAAAAAAGATACTTTTTTAGCTATTTACTTTGTACATGTTAAACATTTTAATTATTTTACAATATATATAAAACATATAAGTACCGCGCGTGGTAACTAGAATTGTATAGCATGAAAATGCCACTTATTTGTTAGGTTTCTTGTAACAAAAACCTTTCTCCCCCATTCAAGTATTTAAAACAAGCTGTAGTTAATGGAAATTGCACTGTTATTGTGTCTTATGAGAATCCCAACTGGAAATAATCAGTGTGCAGCATGATGTGTTAAATAAAATTAAATAAATGGTAATTCTTGAGACAATATGCCAAAGTGTGAGCGTGTTTTATTTTTTTTAAAGCTAGAGATTACTGATAGGATGCTCCTGATTGATTAATTTAAATTTCAGGTTTATAACCCTTTATAACACCTGAGATTGTTCTTGAAGACAGAGAAAAGAAACGTATTTCTAACTTGATAGTTAATTAAGTATGAATAATATTGTACCACTGTCCTCCCATTGTCCATTGATTTACTCGAGCGAGCCCAGTAACGTCTCCATTATGAAACTTGTTGTTACTGTGTTTGGCATATTGAATACGTCATGGCTAGCTTGCCAAGCTTTGCCGTGCAGGCTAGATACTCTTGGTAGCTTGCCAGGCTCTCCAAGAGGGGCAGAGGAATCGAACATGGACCAACCGCGTCAGCTGCATGCAAGGCAAACGCCTTACCCACTGTGCTATCACTCCAGCCTGGAGCAATAGCACTATGAATAATAAAAAATGAAATACTATTTTACTGGGAATAATAAGACAGAATTTCTTTTAACATGTGTCTCAAGATCATTAATGTGCATGGAAACTGCTTTACTTGTTAAAAATTGTAATCTGTTTGTTTGGTTTGGGGTTTTGGTTTTTGGGCCAAACCTGGCAATGCTCAGGTGACTCCCAACACTGCATTAAGGAATTACTCTGGTGGTGCTCTGGGAACCAACTGGTATGGTAGGGATGGAATTCAGATGGCTATATGTAAGGCAAGTCCCCAAAATCAAAATATTTCTTTATACATGTACTTATCTCAGGGGTTTAGCATTTATTATTTACCATAAATAACATATTTCTTAGCTTAATTTTTATTGTTTTAGCTGTTAATATCATGTGGAGTCAGATAATTCCAATTGCACTTTGATTGATCACTCAGATGTTGAGTGTCTTGCACAGAATTCTATGGTTACAGGGAACTTTAAAAAGATACTATTTCATGTATCTTCCATATAAATTGTAAATACAAAACACACTCATCTGAACCAACTCTGTGTCTGTATTTATTTCTCATTTTCTCATATAAAATGCATATGAGTGTATGCACACATACGTACACATATGCACACACATACAAACATACACAACTCTTTCTTTCTTGGCAAAAAGGAAAACTGTATATGTCTTCATCAAATCCTCAGAATCCACAGTATTTTAAACAAGTTTTCCAATTTTAGATAAAACTCTGAAGTTTAACTACCAAAAAATCAAAATCATTTGATCCTTTCATTGAAATACGTGGCCATCATCTGATAGTTTGTATACTAAATGTCTGTATAATTAGCTGAAATTTTTAATAAATCCACACAATTTCCCTGGCTATATTCTGTGCATTAATTTAGAAATCCATGTTGTTATATAATGCACAACAGAGCAAATTCTAATGAACAACAACTCTCAATAATTTATTTAAGTACTTTGAACAATTATTTTCTATTAAATAGAAACAATATCTTTAGGTTATTTAAAAATATTTTTAAAGCAGCAATATCAAAAGACAATTTAAGAAAATATCTACCAGTAAAAGCAATAGATTTTTCCTTGCTTTCAGCCTATCTCCTCATCTTCATCTCTCCTGTGGTGAAGGAAGGATGCTTTCACTACATGATCTTCCCTGGGCATTTGCCCATCCTCTTGTCTAAGTCATATTTTCTTGCATCAGTCTGTCTCTTTCTATGCTGAACACTGCTGGCAGAGTAATTCCCCTAAATTACTTTAATTATGTCAGTCTCCTACGGAGCTACCAAAAATGGGTTTTCTATGGTTTCTGGCTCAAGTTCACTTTGTTTTTTCTATTCGGCCACTTCTCTGCATCAGTTTTCTATGTAAGGGAGATGTCAACAATCTCAAGGAGCTGTCTTTCGTCCCCATCTGTGCATGCAGCTTTATACTCTCATCTTCCTGACCCTCTATTCCTTAGTCATTACAACCTCCTATGGAGATGATATATCTATTTCTAAGATTTCCATTTATTAGCATTTCCCAGTATGGAATGCCCAGCCAAAGTAGCAATTTTCAATACTGCTATAGTGACTGGTGTTATTAGTGTTAATATTCACCAACTATGAATGAATGGCAAGTACATGTATAACATACTGATGAGTTCTAATAGTATGATTAAAATTAATAAAGCAGTTATAAACATGTATTTTTGGAGATTTCTCAGATCAATATTTTTATAAATGATTTTAATATTGAATAGAGAATATTCACACCTAAGAAGCTATATTTTTCATTTAAATAATAAGCAATAAAAGACAATTGGCACAATATTAATGGATCTCATCCACTAAACTAAAATATATGCGATGAGAAATATATTCTGGGACAACGGAGAGGATAAATATATGAGAAGAGACAGTATCGTGAGTTCATCAGCTTTTAAACAGATTTTTGTTTAGTGTTATGTGAATTAATGTAGAAGGCATTATTATTTTATGTCACAACAGAGCAAATTCCAATGAACACAACTCTCAGGAATTTATGTAAGCACTTTGAGCCACTGTTTTCTATTAAATGGAAATTGTATCTTTTGGTTAATTATGAGGATGACACAAGAAAATGTATGAAGTATCTAGAAGCAAAACAACCTGATGTACTATTTATGAATGCCTTATTACTAGGATTACTTTGTGCCTTATATGTCTAATATCAGAATTATGACTATTCTAATTCTATTAAAATTTTACATTCTATTCTATATTGGTAGTTCTATCATTGGGCAGATTTTTTTAGGCTACCTACTAATTAGAGAACAACGTAATACAGCAAAAAACACTCAGCTTCTGATCTGCAGTCAAGCAGAATCAGCATCAATAATACCTGATATTTACTCTATGAGTTGCCATTTGAATAAGAGGTCATATATTCAGTGATAATAAGACTGTTTGCATGCATTTAGAATGAACTGATTCATGTAATGTTTCTGGATGAAGTTTGAAATTATAGAAAATAAAGAAAGGTGAAAATGAAAAAGAACGCTTACCTTTGTTCGGTCCCTATCAGCAGGAGCTTCTGAACATTGTCTTTGGCATTTTTTTCATCATTTTTCAAAGACTGGTAAGAAAAGTAGGGGAACAATTATTATTCAGGTAATCAGTATAGTCTCACTTTACTGTTGGTTTCAAGACACAATGTGTTACTTTTGCCCTGGATCTTGAATGTGCAAATGAGGCCACAGTGACCCCCTTACCTCTAAAGATCCCCCAGGAATTTATAACTACAGCATGTGATACAATTTAGGTGAAAGGGAATGAGCTGAGCCTTGGCCTTTAGGTTAGATGGATAAAGAGTTGTCTAATTATCTTGGTCTTTTTATAAGTGAATATAAAATGTATCTTCTGCTCTTTATTTGAAGTTTTGTTGTGTTCTTTGCAGCAGTACTTAACCAGTTGTGGCTGCATAATTTCTATATATACAAGGAGATATACAAATCTTTCTTTTACTCGATTATGCTAAATAATAACACTTCTCAAGATCAAAGCAGCCAAATGTCATGCTCCTCTTTGGTTTTGTCTGCTTATTTCTCATAAATAATGTATTAGAATAAACAGAAAAACGAAGGACATGTGAAACTGTGAGTGAACTATATAAATAAGGTGGCAAGGAAAAAAAAAGAACTCACTCAGTATTTATTTAATCTGGCAACACAGCTTTCATAGACAAGTACAACAGAAAAGATAAGACAGCTTTCCTCATTAAAGTATCTGTATGGAGATGCTCCCCATAAGAACTTTCTTATTTGTGCTCAATAAACTACTTAAGAGAGCAACCTATCTTTCTTGATATTAAAAGTTACATCTAAAAGGCAGTAATAGTGTTTACTGAGAGAGCACTTGAAAAAGCAGGGAACTGACAATAGCAAGCATGGCAAACACATTGTTTACTTAATATTTATTTAAGACATAGCTATCATAAATTATGCAAAGGCTTGATATCTGCCTTTATAAATCTTTCAAGACTGAAACAGATAATTTTTATAGAATAATAAGCATCTTGACAAGAATGTTGTGGGCAGTATATCCAAAGAGGAAATCTCTTCCCTGATGAGGGATAAGTCACTTTTAGGAGGAGCAATAAAAAGGGTTTTGCTTGCTTAGAAAGAGTATTTTCAGGAGAAGTTAAAGGAAACAGTCACCAGTCATTCTAAAGATTTACATCACTGTGAAACACGGTCTTATGATTTACATCAGTTTATCCAAAAATATTAAAATGCATCTAATTACAGAGGTGTTTGCCTTGCTTCCTGCTAACCCTGGTTGAAATCCCTGGTATCACTTTTGGACCCTTGAGCACATCCAGGGTCATTCCTGAGTATGAAACTATAAATTTCCCCTAAACACTCTGGGTTTGTCCCCCACCAACCAAAAAGAGAAAAAAAAAGAAATCTTCTATTGTAGAAAAATAGTGCTTATAACTTTTTAAAGTGAAAATCAGTACTATACAGGCACAATGCAAATTCAGTAATTTATTTATTGACATCTGCTGAGTTTTCAAGTATGCCATGGTTTAAAAGGCAGAGAGGACCTTCATCCTCACAAAATCAAGACATTAAATATGTGACTCAGAAAATAAAAAAAAGAAATGTGTCTATATAGCGATAGGGGTCAGGAAGGTATATTCAATTCAAATTCATAGTGTGCAAGGAAAGATTCTTATTTCTTTGTAAAGATAGAAAAGATGTATATGAGTACTAACTAACTCTTTTGAATTAACAGACAAAAGAGTATTTAACAAAAGAACTAGATCACGTGGGATCTTTTTTTTACTAATTACCATTATCACCAGGAGAATAAAGTATGAAAATTGTGGTATCTCCATCTGACTAAGAAACACGGTTCAATGCAATAAGTAATAGACCTATTGTCAGCATTCAAACTCATGCTTCTTTGTAACATTTAAACGTAACTTATCATCCTAAACTAGATTATGAAAGATTAAAAATATAGCAATCAATCACCACAAAGAAATACACAAAAGTAAATCATCTTCTTAATTTAAGTATAAGTTCTCCATATATGTTAAGATTTATACTCATATATTTCATTTTTAAACTAAAACTTATCTTGTGCTTTTTAAAAATAAGATTTAGCCATACTATTATTTGCTCACAGAATGACATTCTTCTTTGAAGATATTTACTTATTGAGTAATAAGCTTTTAAAAGAATCTTCAAAACAAACCTATGTGGAATTTAATTTTTTTCAAGAAATAGTACCCATACTCATTGAACTATTAATTATAATTGTTTTATCACTTTATGATAATGAAAATGAACATTTGGGTGAAATTGATCTTAGAATGTATAAGAAAATAATCGCTTTTCCATAACTCAATTTTCTCATTCATGAATTTGCAAACAGAAAAATTTCCTAAACTATACATCTAAAGGCATTTTATTTTCAACAGTCATAAAATAATAAATAACTAGTGCTAAAAAGTGCAGAAGTCTTTATATGTTATTTCACAAAGACAAAATAAAGTGGACTTTCCTTTCCAGCTGAAAAAAATATTTTCATCTTACTTGAAGGTTGCTTTTAATTCCAACGAGTTCTCTTGAATTTTTTGCCATCTGATGGAGCATGATGCTTCTCTCCTTAGCAATTTCCTTTAGCTTCCTTTCTAGTTCGTGATAGTTCTGTCTAACACAGAAAGAAAAGGCATGAGAGTCCCTTTTCAAACATTTTCACTCAATGTTTTTGACGTTGGTGAGCTGACTTCACCACAGTCATCAGAAGTCCTTTCCTTAAAGTTGAGATTAATTACAATATTCAACACTGATTTTTGGATGTTTTAGTCATTTAAGTGGGAAAATTTGAAAAAGTAAATATTTGTATCAAAATATTTACTTTTTATTAAGGACTCACCATGCTACATAGATTCCATAATAATACTGCACATCATATATACACATATACATATATTCATATTTATATATTGCATATTATAAGTAACCTCAAGGAAGTTTTATAGCAAGAGATATATTTTGAAATTGGTAAAATATATGAATTAACCCTTCTCTAAAAATGTTAGATAGACTACAGAAACAGAAACAAAATACATACAATGACTTAAAATTAAGGAAAGGCAAACACATACAAAAATAAACATAATGGTAAAGAAACTTAACAAATAGCTTCATTCATTGACAAAATATGTAAAAGTTAAATATGAATTCAGCAAAAACTATCATGATTACCAGAAAAAATGAGGAAGAGAATGATTGTTTTTGGTACTAAAATGACAGTGAAAATTAGGTGACAAAAATGTAAAGCCTCAGATACATTCAGATGGATAAATATATCCCAGAAATTCAATACCATGGTTTAAGAATGATAACTCAGTATAGAAAGTTGAATCACTATAAGACAATTTACTTATTTTATATCTAAATAAATATAAATTACGTTGAATTTACATAATTCATAAATGGATATGGTTATTTTATTAGTTAATAGAGCTATGCCATTGATATATAATATATGTATATATACATATATATAATTATGGTGTAGTATACGAGAATAGTCAGGTTCAGATATTAGGGATACACCTGGCAATTCTTGGTGCTACTGATTCTGTTCTCATGGTTCATGCCTGTTGGGTATGGGTTGGTCCCCCATGCCCCATATGTGCCAAGTACTGAACCCATATGAACCAAGTGCAAGGCAAGCACTTACCTGCTCTACTGTGTTTCTAATTTTCTTATTTAATCTGTGCAAAAAAGTTATTGTCATTTTAATACCACACTATAGATTGAAATGGCAATATTATATTGTCATTGTAATACTATAGTTTTCAATTTTCTCATTAAATATGTGCAAGAAAGTTATTGCCATTTTAATATGAAAAACATTATAAAAATGGTTAGTTGCCCTAATTTTACTTATGAAATGAATGATCATATATGTGTATATGTGGATATATTCATATAAATTTTGGTGGACCTCTATGTTTCTATGTAGAGAAAATATACAGTAAGAAATAACAATGCCCAGAGAAGCCTAAACTGTAAATGATAAGGGAAGACTTAAATGCTTAGTGAAGCACATATATAAATGGCTAGCTCAGGAAAGTCTTTCTCTAAAACATAGTATAAACATGTCCTTTGGAAAATTATTTATATAGGTGGGGAAATATATATAAATGAAAATAAGCTTGTTGAAATTTTTAAAGTGCATGCATTTAAATTAATATAAAAAGAACAGGTTGCAGTGAACATTTACCTGAGAAGTCCAGTTTTACTCAAACTTGAAGGAAAATTATTTAAAGAAATGGCTTTGATTTCTTCGTTTATAAAATGCAATAGCAATGCCACCCAGAATATTGCATATTCTTGAGTAATATGTGTAAATAGTTGAAGTGAGCATAAATAATTAAAAATATAAAATTCCTATTATTGAATAATGTAATGCATTTCTGTATAGCTATAAAAAAGTCAAATATATCAATGACCTTAGTAATGATTAAGGAATGTATCATCTTCAATATGTTCGTCTTACTAGTCTTTGCTTTTCCTTGTGTTTTAAATGCAAATGCCAATGTTCTGGTTTGAAAGAAAACAGAACATTCTACTGCTGAGCACCTAAGTGGTTCTCCCAGGCTTTAAAATTTTCTCTAATGAAAAATAATGAACCAGTAACAAGACAGTTATTAATGCCCCAGGTTCCCTTTTATTCTCAGCAAAGTCAAATGAAGAATGGCAAGGCACAATTTCACTTACTCAAATTGTGAACTTTCTTTACTTATTTCCCTGTTTGTTTCTTCTGACTATTTGTAGCAATAAATCTATCTAAAATACATCGAAAGATGTATAATTATAATGTTATATAGCATTGTGCACATTAAAGACATCTATTTACATATTTTATTTTAAAATACTAAAGACAAAAACTACTTGGTTCCATTTTATAAAAGCTTTTCTATAAATAAATTACTTCTTTATTGAAGAAATTCAGTCACAGACATAGTCAGTCACAGGAATATCTACGATGATTTTTTTTCTGTTAAGGATGTGTTATATAACTTAAGAACATATTGAATGATGAGGAATTTACCACAGCAAATCTACACAGAACTTAATGTATATTATGTATTCCTTCACTGTTACTTTAAAATGATTTTAAATCAAATATATGTAGTGTTGAATATACTTTGTGTTTTTTTCCTATATTGCACAGAAACAATTATTTTGTTTTTATTGCAGCGTAGTATAGTAGGAGATAATGATACTGAAACATATATTTTATAGCATTGAAGGCAAAAGCATGCATTTTTCCAGTTTTTTAATGTTATGAACAATGCTGCTATGAATGTTATATATGCCTTGTATCAGTATAAACATTTAAAAATGTTTTACATGAAACTAAAATTAAAGTGCTCCATTATGGGTCATGTATTTTTCAAGTTTGTCAAATACACTATTATTTTCCCCTGAAGCAACTGTAGTATACAAGATACAGTATTTCCAATAACAGTTCAGAAAAAAAAATGTCAAAAGCAGCTCTAAAGCAGAAAAGTTAGAAATCATAATGTAGTTTCACAGGGCTTGTTTAGGAACTTGCTTTATATATTACCAACACTGGTTAAAATACCCAACACCACATATGGGCCCTTGAGCACCACCAGGGATCCCAGAAGAGCACAGAGCCAGGAAAAGTCCTTGAGTACTACAGTGTGTAGACCAAAACCAAAACTAGGTGCTAAAAAAACCCCATTATAGCTATGATTTATATTTTGCTATAACTCATAAGGAACCTTGATAAAAAATTTACATGATAAGTTTTATAGTGCTTGTTCATACCGATTTTTTACACTGGTTTTTCCATTGCTAATTATAAAATTTTATTCTGTATTTATATATTCAATATAGGAGAGACTTGCTGGCTAAATATATTGAAAACATAATTTCCACTTTGCTTCTTGGATTTTCAATATTTTAATAGTTTCTTATGATGAAGAGAAATTCTTAATATAAGAATAGGTCAAATCATTAATAATTTACATTGTTATCCCTTTCATACTCAGATTAAGAAATTAGGACCCGTTCATTCTTATTCTATCTTTTAGATCTGAAATCCAAAAGGAATGTTTATATGAATTGCACAAATTAAGTACAATGTTACATTTTCATATTTACCTTATATTCAATAAACAAAATTACATCAACATATTTTGTAATTCATCATTTTATAAATTAATTTCCTTAACAAACATCTACTTCTTAATCTGTCAAATGACTCTATTATTTAGCTAATGGCTCACATTCAATTATTTCAGCTAATACAATTGTAAAATTTTAGCAAACTGCTTGAAGCTTGGTGCTGGAGGTAGCCCAGGTAATATCCAGCACTATAGAGGATATCTTTGACTCCTCACATTGAAATACAGACCAATTGGCCAAGAATCACTTAAAAATATAGATAATTACCACTCCTAGGAATATATCCCAGAGAGGCAAAAATGTATAGTCAAAGTGACATCTGCACTTGTTTGTTCATTGCAGCACTCTTTACAATAGCCAGAAACTGGAAGAAACCTGAATGCCCAAAAACAGATGTTAAAGAAACTTTGGTACATCTATACAATGGAGTACTATGTAGTTGTTAAAACAGATGAAGTCATGAAATTTACATACAAGTGGTACAACATGGAAAGGATCATGCTAAGCGAAAGGAGTCAGAAAGAGAGGGATAGACATAGAAAGAGTTCATTCATCTGGGGGATATAAAGTAACAAAATATGAGATTAATACCCAAGAATAGCTGAGATCAGCACCAGGAGGATTACTCCATAGCTTAGAGGCCAGCCAGGCATTCTAGGGGAAAGGGCAGCTCAGATAGAGAAGGGAGTACCAAATAAAGGGTGTTTGGAGGATCCTCCCAGGAGGGGAGATGCATGTTGAAAGTATACTATGGACTGAACATGTTTGCCACTCAATGCCTCTTTTGCAGACCACAAAACCCAAAAGGAGAGAGAGAACAAAAGGGAATGCCCTGCCACAGAGGCAGGGTGGGATGAGGGGATGGGGGTGGGAGGGATATTATCCATGGTGGTGGAAAATGGGCACTGGTGGAGGGATGGGTATTTGATCATTGTATAATCAAAACCCAAGCACAAAAAATTGTAAATCTACAACTGTACCTCATGGTGTTTCATTAATAAAAATTAAAAATAAATAAATAAATTAAATATATATATAATCGGTACACTAAATTTATTTTATGTATAAATTGCATTTAGAAAACTAAAAACTATTTTTAATGCACAATATTTTATATTATCTATAGGTATAAACATGCTTTGTATAAAATTGTAGCTTTCCATTTTAATAACCCTTATTTATCATATATATAGTTTTAAGAACATAGAATCTATTGCACAACATTCAATAGAATAATAATATATATTTTTATGAAGTATATTTATTAATTATCTTCTAGAAAAATGGTTCATTCTTACTCAGGACAGGAACTAAAACTCTGCTAAAACTCTGGGGACATTAGATACACAGCAAGAGTGAGCTATTTGATGTAATAATACATGAGACTTCTACATAGTATACAAGATAGGTCTTCAGAACTTGCCAGCGCAAAAGAAAAATCCTCAATGACAAGGTTTGTCAACACAATAATGCCATGACCAGAACATATTGATAGAAAAGGGACTAGGAGATTTTATGATCCTCCTTTACTCCAAGATGTATGCAGACTAGAAATGGCATCATGTGACACTCTTGGAAAGTTTGTACAAATGTCAATATCAATGACATTGCTTTAATGCCTTTAATTGCTTTAATGTCTTTAATTGTTTTAAAAGAACGCCTGGCCGCCCACCTATGAGATGGTCAGACTTCTTCGTCAAGACTTAATGAGCAGTTTGATGCTCTTCATGTTCCAGGAGCAAGCAGATGCCTCTGGGCTACACTAGAACGGCCACAGGGATGAATAGTTACTGTCCCCCACTCAAGCAAATCGATGAACAATGAGATGACAAGTGATACAATTGCTTTAATGTTTTTTGCTTTAACTTGTTTAACCTTTGATTCCCATACTTCTGGCCTTATAAATGAATGTTCCTACAAAATTATAGCAACTCTAAACTTCTTTAGAAAGAAACTGGTAGAATAAACCTAAATTTGTTGGATAATCTGAGGCAGATAATTTTAACAATCCCAATGTATTAAACACATTTTTTTAAAAAAATAATTCTTTCCTTTTCTTTCCTTTCAATTCATGACTCTGACTGTCAGCAGTGTGGCATGAGTTGAACTAAGTAATTTTCTTGCCTGGTGTATTCTTATTACTGTGTTCATTTCCAAGTTAAGTATCTCAGCTCTTGTTCTGTGGCTGTCAGTTTACAGTGAAGGCAAATGACCCATTTGTCACTCTTAATCTAGCAAAACTAGGCAAAATTTTTCACAAATGAGTTGTTGTGATTCTATGTAATTTTATAGAAATAAAGGAGGATTTTTCAGATTGAGGATTGTTCTATGTCTCAAGTCCCTTTCCTCATTTATCTTTGCTCATATTTTATCCCGTTCCTTTTTTGCACACTAGATTTATTTAAATATCCAGAGAAGATAATTTCTGAGAACACATAAGTCTATTTTGCCTATTGTGTGTATGAATGAACAGAAATTTATATAAATATGAAAAATCATGTTAAATAATTTCTAATATTAAATATCTTCCTCAGTCCACCTTATTTATATCATCTTGACACTTCTAATTTTACTGGGCAAAATTTACATATCAAGCTAATATCCTCTAACTTCATTCTCTCAATATTCACCAACTTTCTTTAAAAGTTTATATTTAATTAACTGCCATGTAACCCCATCAACGGCCAGGATCCAGAGACTCTAAAACCAAGCTCCTGGAAGTGCGCGGCTGCAAAGGTGGCCATGCGACCTCTTATTCTCTAGATCTCACTCTCAGAGAACCTGGTAGACTACTGAGAATATCATACCCGCCTATATGCCTGACTAGGAACACCTGTAAAGGTGATTAGAGGCTGCCCCAATAGCTTCCATCCCTCTTGGAGAGCCCAGCAAGCTACCGAGAGTATCCCACCCGCACGGCAGAGCCTGACAAGCTAACCGTGGTGTACTCAATATGTCAAAAACAGTAACAATGAATGGTCCTCATTCCCTTCATCCTGAAGGAGTCCCCACTATGTCATCGGGCTACACTAGCACGTGACAGGGACAAATGGAGACGTTACTGGGCCTGCTCAAGCGAATCAATGAACAACGGGGTGATAGCGATATAGTGATTTAATTAACAGTAGAATATTTGTTTGTGTTTCCTCATAATGGAATATTTAACAGTAAAATTCTTTAGTACCATATTCCTATAGCACCACAGTTTTTATTATCAATATTGAAGTATATCTAAGCTGTGCTCTCGTGGGAATTATAAATGAATAAAAATCCTCACACTCACACATACACATACACACACTCTCTCTCTCTCTCACACACACACACACACACACACACCTTTTATATTACAACAAATGTCTTTCTGAAAAAATGCAACATTAACTACTTATACTTGTGAACAAACTCAGACACAAATCCTCCGAATTCCTAATATTCACAACACTATTTCAGTGAAACATCTGTCTTCAGATTTTTGACAATTCAGAGTTTTCTTTTTATAAAACTTCATCTGAACAAATTTTAAAGTTTTCTCTTTCCTCACATGGTGGACAATTTCACTATTTGAGTTTTAAAAAACAGTGGAAATTTAAATACAGGAGGTAATATGACACAAACTACCTCTATTCAGTCTTCACATTCTTACTAAAAATCAAGAGATAATTAAGAAACATCTCTGTTCTAACCTTGATCTCATACCTACTCACTTCCCTTTCTCAAGTCATAATTTTTCTCCATAGAAAGGAAGCTACTCTGTTCTCAAAGGTGTTAAATTTAATATCTAAAGACATTATCTTTATTGCAACAAATTTCTAAATAAATTACTTTTTTACTTTGCTTCTGAATGTTTTTGATAGTATATTGTGATGGGCCTAATAAATGTGGATTGCTTGAATGAATTCTCATTTCCAGTTTGCTTGAATTATTTCTTTAATTGTGAATGCCTTTATCTACTCTCTTCTATTTTTCAATTTGCTTAGAGAAAATACTTGATCTCTATCAGTGAGGTCTCCTGCTAAAAATGTGACTTTTCTTTCTAAATTCACAATTCCTCTACTAATTTTTTTATACTCAATACAGTTTTTGTTTTTTTTACTTAATTACCTTCAAATAACCTCTACACAATAATAAAGTACTTGAAAGTTTAATTTTAAGATAAAATATTAATATAATCAGATATTTAAGTTGTCATCAATTGGTCCAGTAGTCCCAGCTGGCTCTAACATTCTACATAACCACAACTCTTTGAGCCCCTCCTTGCTTTTTGCACCTTTGTGTTCCGGAAACACCACTATTTCTGGGTATTTAACTAATAGCACATTTATGAATATAAGTAATTCTTATTAAGAGATTATTTTTGATGATTTTTTTTGCTTTGCCTGTACTTTTTTTGTGTTTTGGGGGGGCCACATTTGGTGGTGCTCCAATGCTACTGTTGAATCTGTGCTCTGGGACCATGTCTGACAGTGCTCAGGAACCAATGTGGTGAAGGAGATCTAATGCATGTCTGTAGCATGCAAAGCATGTGCTCAGTCTATTGTGCTATCTCTCTGTCCAGTCCCATGATTTTCTAATGCTATAACTTTATTATAATAATTTTATAACTTTGCTTAAATGTAAAAATTATGACAGCTCTGTAGAATGCCTCTGCACTTATACATCCTAAAATTCAGAGTACTGGAGTAGTAGTACAAAATCTCATTAAGTTTTGTTTTAGTTCAAATAAATAGAACAAAAATATTTGCATTAATTATTTGAGTCAGAATGTCATGAAGGAAAGCAGAATTCTAATATATAGCTTCATAAATAAAAGTGACCAAAATACAACAGCTACCACAGAAATGCACAGGTTCATAAGAAACTATTCTGAACAACACTATGCAGTATATTGGAGAAAAGGAAAAAAGAAAAAAAAAACAGAAACACACAGTCTCCAAAGAATGAATCAGTTGGAAACAGGGAACCTTAGAAAACCAGTTACAAGAAATGAAATTGAAACAGTAATCATTGACATCTCCCAAAACTAAAGCTCAGGACCAGGTAGGTGTATTATTTAGTTCTACCAAAACTAGAAATAGGGCTTATTAGATTTCTTGAAGTTTTTTTTTTTTTTCACAAAATTGAAGAAACAGAGATTCTTCAAGTTTTTAGGAGTCCAACATCACTCTGAAACTGAAAACTGACAGAGACACTCTAAAACAGAATATCACACACCGATCTTCCTTATGAACAAAATGCAAAGTTCCTCCAAAAATTCTTAGTAAAGTGATTTCAACAATATACTAAAATTATCCCCTTTATTTTTCATATTTCCTTAGTAATTTTATGTCTACTCTTTAATCACAAATGCCTACTTGTTAATGACTTATTCTAAATTGAGCCCAATTATATACCATGGTTTTTGATGAAAATCAGTTCTTATCAGTTAACATCTTGAAGTGGTTTTCTTTGACATTGAGGTAAAATCAGTGGCATTCAAGAGTTTGTCATATTTTCACAGAACACTTTTGAGTAATAAGAGAAAGAATTAGTTTAATGTTTGGCACATTTAAATTATAATAGCTTTGATGATGAGTGTGTGAATAAATGTGCATTTATGAGGCTGATGAGAAGGTGGAGACTGGAAAGCACTTTCCTTGAACTCAAGCTTTCCTTGGACTTCTTCTCTGACACTACATATGGGTTCCTGAGGACCATTAAGAAAGACCATTGTTATGAGAGCTAGTTGTAAGTCCTGAGTACAGTCACCTGTGGCCTCTAAACAAACAATCCAGAATCAATGCATTTGTGATTGACAGTTTCTTAGTAAGGACAGAGATTTTATTTTTTATTTTATTTTTTATTATTTTATTTATTTATTTTTTAATTTATTTATTTATTTATTTTTTAATAGTGAGGCACCATGAGGTACAGTTGTAGACTTACACATTTTTGTGCTTGGGTTTCGATTATACAATGATCAAACACCCATCCCTCCACCAGTGCGCATTTCCCACCACCTCGGATCCCAGCATCCCCTCCCCCCGCCAGCCCCTATCCCACCCTGCCTCTGTGGCAGGGCATTTCCCTCTCTCTCCTTTTGAGTGCCATGGTCAGCAAAAGAGGCATTGAGTGGCAATCATGCTTGGTCGACAGTCTACCCTCAGCATGCTCTCCCATCATGGGCGGATCCTCCCAACACCCTTTATTTGGTGCTCCCTTCTCTTTCTGAGCTCCCTTTTCCCCTAACATGTGTGGTTGTCCTCCAGGTCATTGAGTAAAATTCCTGGTACTAATCTCTGCCATACTTGGGTGTTAGTTTCCTATTTTGTTACTTTATGTTCCCCAGATGAATGCAATCTTTCTATGTCTATCCCTTTCTTTCTGAGTCATTTCGCTTAACATGATACTTTCCATGTAGTACCACTTGTATGTAAACTTCATGACTTCGTCTTTCCTAACAGCT
Source organism: Sorex fumeus (assembly GCF_029834395.1). Lineage (NCBI taxonomy): Eukaryota > Metazoa > Chordata > Mammalia > Eulipotyphla > Soricidae > Sorex > Sorex fumeus. Next base: position 30,650,163 of record NW_026606064.1, read on the forward strand.
ACATAGTACTCCATTGTGTAAATGTGCCAGCGTTTCTTCAACCAGTCATCTGTTCTCGGGCACTCAGGTTTTTTCCAGATTCTGGCTATTGTAAAGAGTGCTGCAATAAACAGACAATTGCAGATGTCACTTCGGCTATACTTTTATGCCTCTCTGGGATATATTGCCAGGAGTGGTATTGCTGGGTCAAATGGGAGCTCAATTTCTAGTTTTTTGAGAATCATCCATACTGCTTTCCAGAAGGGCTGAACCAGTCGGCATTCCCACCATCAGTGAAGGAGTGTCCCTTTCTCACCACATCCGCGCCAGCACCGGTTGCTTTTGTTCTTGTGGATATGGGCCAGTCTCTGTGGTGTGAGGTGATAGGGACAGAGATTTTAAATGGAATAAGTTAACATTGGACAGAAGAAGAGTACAAATAAAGAAAATTTATGAAAAGGAAAGACAAGTAAACAAAGAAAGGAGAAAAATCAATTGTGCTCAACATTAGGTAAAATGTGTATATAAGCACATGTATATAAATAAAAATGATAAAATTTATAAATAAATAAGAATAAGTTTCTGAATTATTTTTTCATGTAAGCACACCAAGAAGACATAACTTAGAATATGAATATCTTGAAAGGAAAATCACTCTTCTAAGAGATGTAGATATTGTATGAAATCCCTTGATAGACATATTTGCAAAGGAAAATGCTTACTTGGAGCATTACTTTCTGGAATATAAGCATGAAAAAAAGTTATAAAAATAGAGAATTGTCATGGTCATGATCCATGTTTAGTATATTTCTTAAACATGAAATTTGTAAATCAAAAGTCAAGTCCCAGTTTTTGTCAATAGGAAGCAGATCAAACACATCCAGAGATGTGTTTCCAACTCTGCGAAGTAAAAGATTAAATTCAACTTTATATAATGATAAAATAGAAGTTTCTTGTATCTGTTGCAAACTTTTAAACTCTTAAACTTTTGAAATACATGTAAATATTAATATTTAGAACTTCTCTCAGGAGGATAAGAGCATAATGTTAGCTAATGGTATACTCAAGCTACCAAGCTATCTCTTGTCATAAACTCTTTTGCATTTGGATAAAATCAATGAGATTGTAGTAATGTACAAAATAACTTTCAGGTAAACATAAAATGAACTTGGATAACTTGCAACATAAAATAAAGTTTTGTTGAGTAATTTTTCAATAATATTTATGTTATTTATTTTATAATTCTGTGGAGATATTTTCTAGGTTGGGAAAACAATTTTTAATTTTTTCTTTTATAATTGTGTGAAGTTTCCTGGGCTGGGAAAAATTTTATTTTATCTATTGTATTTTCCAAAGAGTAGTCATTGCACTTTTTATTTTAATGGGAGACAATGTGAGAGAAGATATACCAGTGCTAATCTTTATTTTTGTCATGGAACAAATGGATTTCTTAAAAGAACTGTGAGAGAGAAAGAACAATAGCATTTAATGAATTATTATGTCACAGTGGCTAGGTTTTGTTAAAAACTTATCTCCTACCTTCTCAATGGCAATATAATCCTAAGTAGAAAATAATGCATTGATTTCATAATCCATCACAAAAGTGTTTGATTGTCAGTAGTATTCTTTTTGTGTTGAAGACAAAGGAAAACTTAATAGCAATTTTTAACAGGAAAATATTTCATGATTTTTAATTTTTTGGTGGTATAAACAAACTCTCAGATAAAAGGAATGTGAGGGAAACTAACGTTGGTGAAGTTTTAACTTAGATTTTAGAATGTGAATGCTTATGTCCACTCTGGAAGCTCACAAGCAGAACACTTAAATGTTTGTGTGTTATTATCTTCTTTGAAACTCCTATGAAAAGATGAATTATCCTTAGAAACTTCACCAAACACTTATAAATAAAATTGTACACAGTGTTTTACAGGTTTCAGAGCCTGTCTGTAAGCAGCGAAGGCAATGTAATTTCAAATATCTACACAGGCTTTTGTTCACAAGCTATAGTGTCTTTGTAAGAAGGCTCTGCTCTGGAAATAGTCACTTGCTATTATTAAGCACTCTTTTTGTTGTTCTTGTGTTTGTTTGTTTCCAAAATATTCCCTTACATATAAAATGGCTAAAATTGAGTAAAAATAACTTAAACTCAAGAAGAGTAACAATGTGTTCCATATTTTGTCAATGGTATATTCAAAGAAATCTTCTTCTCTACAGAGGATCCAGAATAAAATGCTGGCCTTATATCCTATAATGTTTAAATAGCCACACACTGGTACGGTTTCCCTTACTATTCTTTTCATTGGAAAGTAACAAATTCTGTGTAGTGACAAGCTGTCAGAAGCTACCAGTCAGGAAATAAATAGGTGTATTGTGCCACTCCTGTATTGGATGTTGGGTAGAAATTGACGCCCTTGCCTTTCTTTTGTGAATGTGAATTCATTCCCAGCACCACTAGGAGTGAATCCTAAGTATGAAACCAGGAGTAAACTTACAGCACTGATAAGCATGTGGTAGAAAAGAGAATTTTTTATATAGATACACTGGAATTCTAACGTGCCATTAAAGGATATAGTATAGAGTCCTTTTAGTCTATATCCCTCCCATTAAATATTAGCATTATTTCTTTATTCAAATGATTAAACATACTTACTGCATTTTCTTTGTTTAAAAATCAGCTTGAAACCATTGTTTGAAAATCAGGAATTGCTGAAATTTAGTCCTGGCCCTATTAAAGTGCTCATGTGAAATATGAAAGACACAAGCAAATAACTGAAATGAAAAATGTATGCTTAAGAGTTATATTTAGTTCAGTGGTGGAGAAAGGGTGAGTTGTACACACACTTTACTCAAGTAATATAGAGCTCTTTGTGGTTAAGGAAATCTATGCAGGAATAAGAATACTTAGTCTACTTTAAAAAAAAGTAGTAGAATAGGTCAAATGGTCTTAATGAGAATTTGCAAGAAATATGAGATCACTAATCACAGTGGAAAAATAGACCTGACAATACACAATCAATGTGTTATGTTTTTGTTTCATATATCCGTAGTGAAAATTTAAACAGAAATGAATTTAACTACAGGTAAAAGGAATCCATGGCTCTGCATTATGCTTGATGCATGAAATAAATCTTCTCCTTAGTGTCTCTGACTGAGAGGAGGTGTATTGATTTTGCAAGCCTCTTGTGCTGAGTGGTTTCAGATCCTGCCATTCTGCAAATTATACATAGTCAGAGAGAGATTCAACAGCGAGTGGGAGTTGGGGAGCCATAAAGTTTCCATGCTCTCTTTGACTCCTGAGAGTAAAAACTCCAAAGACATCTTTAGAATAATAAAATCACCACCTTTCATTTATATTAATCATTTCCATTCAGGACTTCACAGTGGTTCAGAAATGTCTCCCTACTGATTTCATTTCCTTTCTAGAAAACACTGGCAGAGGCCTGTTCAAATGTTAAATGGGTCTGATCCTTGCAAATGATAATCACAGTTAACAAGCCCCCCTCCCTCAAAAAAAAAAAAAAACACCTCTCACCAGAGGAGTGAATTTCTGTAACTTCTCAAGGCAGGAATATATAACAAGAGGAGTGGATTCTGGCTCATGTTTACTTAAACTTCTTCATGTTTTAAGGATCTGATAAAAGAGCAGCTGAGAGAGGCTGACAGTAGCATTCAGTCCAGAGTCCAAATACTCTGTTCATGAACAGAATACATTAAACATTGCCTGCAATTCCTAATATATATTACACAAATATATATAAATGTATATACATATATACATAGGTATAATGTTGCCAGGAGAATCACGGTCTTAGTCACAGTCCTCCCGTTGTTCATCGATTTACTCGAGTGGGCTCAGTAACATCTCCATTGGAGACTTTATTGTTACTGTGTTTGGCATATTGAATACGTCACGGGTAGCTTGCCAGGCTCTGCCGTGCGGGCGAGATACTCTCGGTAGCTTGCCAGACTCTCTGAGAGGGGTGGAGGAATCGAACTCGGGTCGACCATGTTGGCTGTGTGCAAGGCAAACGCCCTACCGCTGTGCTATTGCTCCAGCCCAGCTGGGAGAATCAGATCACAGATCACAGATCATTCTGTTATTCGTCGATTGCCTCGAGCAGGCCCCAGTAAGGTCTCATTCATCCTAGCCCTGAGATTATATTCAAGTCTCTTTAGGAGAATGAGACCGATCATTGTTACTGGTATTTGGCATATTGGGTACGCCACGGGGAGTTTGCCAGACTCTGCCGTGTGGGCAGGCTACATTCGGTAGCTTGCCAGTTTGTCAAAGTAGGAATGAGATGTCATAGTAAGATGTCTCGTGGCCGGGAATGCGGCCGCGCGGTTCTGGGAGCTGGTTTTTATAGTCTCTGAGTCTTGGCCGCTGATGGGATTACACGGCGCCAGGGGGCCAGTTGGTGGGTGTGACCCCCGCCTACTGGAATTTGGAGGATCTGGATGGAGGATGCTCAACTCCAATCCGAGTATGCTTGTAGATCTCGGCCCCGGAACCCACTTGGCTTTGTCCCTCTGCTGGTACCTTCAGGTGGTGTGTGGAGAGTGGTCTCAGCATGGTGGTGGCTGGTCCTGGAGATCTTCGGCTGCCGGGGCCCTGGTCAGGGTGGGGAGGAAAGCTCAACCTACTCCCCTCCAAGGGGCCCCGGCGAGGAATAGCCAGGCATGGGGGCAGGAGACTGCACTGTTCTCCCTCCGGGAGCTGGTTTTTATAGTCTCTGAGTCTTTATAGGCATGGGGGCAGGAGACTGCACTGTTCTCCCTCCGGGAGCTGATTTTTATAGTCTCGAAGCCGAAGCTGGGAGAATATACAATAAAATATACACTAGAAGCTTCATGAACCCCTACTGATCTTCTACATTATTGATAGTTATACAGCAAAGGGTGGTGAGAGTTCTTGTGAGCATTGAGCTAGGAGAGACAGTGATGAGCAATGGGAGTTGACTACCCAGAACTGAGGCCTCAGGCCATGCACCAGTCCTAAAGTAGAGAGCAAACAAATTTCACCAAAGTTTTAAGACATTTTGCAAACTTTCTGTGTGTTACAATCAGAGAGAACAAGCCTAGGCCAATCCCAGGTGACAGTTGACCAAACTCTAGCTCCTTTATGATCAACATAATATTTTAACATGGTAATATGGTGTCCAACAGAGCCAGTTTTATAGTTAACAAGGATAACCATGAATGTGGTAGAATATAGTCAGGTCCTCAGACCTGCGGTATTCTTACCCAGTTAAGAAAGAGAAAGAATATATTTGTGGAATATAAAATAACATAAGATGAGGCTGACACCCAAGGTCAGTAGAGACAGGGCCAGGCATATTGCTCCTTGGTTGGTAGGCTGCCTCGTGAGCTGTGGGAGAAATCAGCTGGAGGAGAAGGCAGCTGGAGTAGAAAAGTGATCACTAAGTCAATGATGGTTGGAAGGATTGCTTGGAATGGGAGACTTCTGCTGAAAGTAGATAAAGGACCAAATATAATAGCTTCTCAGTATCTTTACTGCAAACCATAATGCCAAAAACTAGAGAGAAAGTAGGAGGAAAATAATCTACCATAGAGGTAGGCTGAGGGGTGGATGGGGGCAGGGCATACTGGGCACATTGGAGGTGGAAAATGTGCACTGGTACAGGGGTGGGTGTTCGATCATTGTATGACTGAAACTCAAACATGAAAGCTTTGTAATTGTATCTCATGGTGATTCAATTACAAAAAAAAATAAGGAGAAAGAATAGAAGTCCGAAACCTCAGAGAAGAATATGAAAAAAAAAAACTTGGTTTTTCCCCTTTGGACCCTCACTCCCAATGCTTACAAAAGTGTCTTTGTCACTTTTTCCATTATTCCAGTTTGGGTGCGAGCTTTTTCACTTGTTTCATCTAGTTAATATTTCATTCCTCTCCATTAAATCCTTCTCATAGACACAAGAAATAGGGCAGGCGAGCTTGTCTGCATGTGCCCATAACCCTGCCCCCAACCACAACACACACTTCATTATTTCTTATTGGGACCCCTACAGCAAAGATGTACTATATCTAGAGATTTCCTGAATATTGAGAAATTTAAAAATTATTTTATCTTAGGAGACTATCTTTAGGGCATGCTTTTCTACTAATATGAATAGACATGATAATTAAAAATTTAAGCTAAATTATCCAAAATAAAAACCTCAGTATGTTTACTTCTTTCTTCTGTGTCATCTCCCCAAAATTTTCTTTTCATATATTACTATTGTAGAGTAGAAAAGATTTCTTTTCATTTCCTGGACATGCTGTGTTCTTTTATATCTATGTCTTTATCTTACTCTTTTTCCCTAAAATGTTTGCTTGCATTCCAACCAGATAAACTCACTTATATCATTCCAGAATGTGCTGGATTTGGTTAGCTGCCTAATCATTTATTAATCCCTTTTTCTTCCTTAGTGGCAGAGTTTGCCCATATCAGAGAGAAAATTCTAAAAGTATATTAGACCAAGAATCTTATTTAGTAACAAATTATGTGACAATACAGCTTTAGTCTCAAGTTTTATTTTTAAGTTTAAAAAGCATCTGCACACATTGTCTGGCTGCAGGTAAATCACAGTGGAACATGGCACATTTTTCTATTGTCACTTTTTGTTAATTTTATTAATTTATTTTGATTTGGGGTCAGGATTAAATTACTTCTAGCTCTATGTTCAGGGACCACTTCTGGATGTGATCAGGTTACTCCTTATGCAGTGCCAGAGTCGCAAGATCTAAAGGAAGTGAGCTGCCCCCTACACTAGCTATCTCTCTAGAATTATGTCACTTTTAGCATGTTATTTTTCAAGATTATTTTTTCTTTCACTTCAACATGAAATTAATTTGACAAAAAGTTACATTATCATATTTTATAAATGCGGTGTGAAGCATTTGTATATGTATAAATTTGAATGTGATAATGTAGACGTGGTTACCATCATACAATTAACTGTTTTATTTTTTGAAGGGAAAATGGATTGGGTCATACCAAACAGTGTTCAGGGATACTCATGGCACTGTGCTCAGTCCCACTGGTGCTCAAAAGACTATGTGGTGCCAGGAATCAAACTGAAATCAGCTATATACATGGAAATTTATTACCCACAGTTATATCTTTCCCAAACTATATTAAAATTTTATTTTTATTTGACTTAATTCATATGGGTGTACATTTTATAAACTTTAGGGCTACAATGCCACCAAAAGATTCCCAGCACAGATATGTCAATATCCCTGTCCATTCCACATTTGGCCAACTTGACTCCCAGCCCTCCAAATACACGTGCATGAAACCTATTCTGTAATCATAATCTAAGGTTTTATAGTGAACATTATTAGTTCTTGATTTTTAACAAAGTGTATATCATATATGAGATTATCCTGTATTTGTCCTATTTCTTCTAACATGATACACTATAATTATATACATGTATAGAAAAAGGCAAGATTTCCTCTTATAATTGAATAGCAACATGTTGTATGCACCTATAAATATGTACATGTATATTTATATCCATACATGTGTCACATCTTCTTTACCCACTCATCAGTCTTTGAACATATAATTTTTCTAGATATTGCCAATTATACATAGAACTTAAATGGACACAGATTTGCAAATGTATATATATAAATATATATATATACATATATATATATATTTGTGTGTGTGTGTGTATATGTGTTGTTTTGGGAATCACATCCAGCAGTACCCAGGGCCTACTCCTGGCTTGAACTCAGAGATCACTCCTGGTGAACTTGAGGGACCACCTGAGATGCCTAGGGTCAAAACTTTGATAGACCGCCTTCAAGTCAAATGTCCCATCCAGTATACTATCACTCCAGACTCACAAATATATTTTTAATGGTTTTGAATTATTTCGATAGATACCTAGGAGTAGAACTGCTGAATAATATGGTAGAGTAGAGTAGCACTGTCCTCCCGTTGTTTATCGATTTGCTTGAGCGGGCCCACTAACATCTCCATCATGAGACTTGTTGTTACTGTGTTTGGCATAATGAATACATCATGGGTAGTTTTCCAGGCTTTGCCGTGCGAGCAAGATACTCTTGATAGCTTGCCGGGCTCTCCGAGAGGGTAGAGTAGATTAATTTTTAATATTTTTTAGAGTTTTTCCAAACTGTTTCATTCTAATATGTTTTGAATTTCAACCAATGGTGACTGAATAAGGTTCTTTTTCATCACAATAACATAAAAACTTGTTATTTCTGGCATTTTTTGTTATAGGCAATTCTTAGAGTTGTGAAATGATATATCATTGTAGTTTAGCATACCATGAAATTAAGATTGTTTGTTTATGTAGAACACTTATTTAAAACTCATTATTATCACTGAATCACTAACATATATTCCTGACTAATGAAAAAAAACAGAGCTCATGCTAATTAGTACCATGATAAAAAGAACCATAATATGGTACTCATTAATGACCTGTTGATCTTTTCCATATTTTCCAAATATATGTGGAAACATTTTCATTATATATATTTTAATACATGAGAAACTCTAGAATAGATTTCTAATAGTTTCCTAGTGGAAAAAAAACCCTGAATATTGGAATACTAGATATTTTCTAAAATGACCACATTTAGTTTATAAACTTCTTTCTGACTTTTATATTATAAAGCACAGAAATTTTCTGTTATTCTAATGTCCACATGCTTCTTTGTTACTAAAAATTCAAGACAGAGAGAAATCTATATGCCTCTAGTCAAACCTCTATCTTTAAATGCCATCCCTCTATCATCTATTATTACATATAATATACAACCACATATATTTAAATATATATAATGTGCAGATAGGTATTTAAATATAAATGTATCTTTCTACTTTTTATATGTTTCACATATTATCTCTATTTAAATTAAGATCTTCATTAATTTAATAACAAAATTACCTTTGAAGTACTGTTATATGCAGTCTCCATTTCCTCAAATCTACTTGAAATCATTTCAGTCTTACATGAATACACACTAGTTAGTTTATATTTCATTTCACAAGTATTGAATATTGATTTTGAGGAAGTTGATGAAATTTTGGTTATTTCCACTAATTTTATAAATTATTAAACAGTGTCAATTGATTACCATTGTCCAGCACTGATTTAAGTCTTGGTGTTATCGTTGTTTTAATATTAGATAAAATCCATGTTTCACATAAACCAATGAAGAAATCTCTGAGAAAATTAACAGGTTTTAGATTTGTTCATTTTTAGGAATAAAAGTAAAGCAGATGGACCTGGAGAAATAGAACCCAATTAAGGTACATGCCTTGCATGCTACTAACCTCAGTTTAACTTCCAGTACTACATCTTCCCCTGACCTTCACCAGGTACAGTCCTAGAGTCTCCAGAGAGTCACTGGGTATGGCACAGGTAATTTCCAATAACAGAGGGTCTGAGGAGCATTGCAGCCTCAAGCACTCATATTGAGCAATCAACCCAGATAATTAAGGAACACGGAATGATTTCAAGTCGTGAGCACCAACTGGAAACTATGCCCCCCTCCAAAAACAATAATAAAAAAGAAAGAAAAAATAGAGGATCAGTACATAAAGTGAGGAGTGTTAAATGAAGTGATCTCAGAAAAAAAAAATGTCACTAAGATAAAGATACATGAGGCAAGACTAAAATAGTGATTCAAATAGTAATAAAACAGCCCAGACAGGGAAAACTAGGTTTCTATTTGGTAGTCAACTATGAAATAGCCTACCCGTGAGAATGTATAAACCTTCCACATTAACTTAAATCTTTATAACATTTAATAGGATTCATAAAACTGCCACACCTATACTAGTAGATAGTTCTAGAGTGTTTGTATTTTTAAGCAGTGACAAAATAATGTGACCTTTTTTCATACCTTTTACTATCACTTACACTAACCCTGTGGGTATGTTCTAAGACAGGTTGAAAGAAGATGTGAAAAAAATAGAATAAATGTGCTACTATAGAGAGAAATAGATTAGGATACAACATGTATCCTTGGTTTGGGTAGTTAAAACTGTCTGAGAACTGAGCAACAACCAAAGACAGTGAAGAAGTTAGCTAAACAGATATAAAGGGGAGGGGAGCATTACATATGAGAAATCACAACAAATCCTATAGACTGAATTCCACCTAACATCTTGCAAAACCATAGAGGATGTCCATGTGGCCAGAACAGAGAGCAACAGAATAAACGAGTAAAATAAATCAATATAAATTAAACCATTAACAAATATGAGAGCCAAACTATTATTATTATTATTATTGCTTTGGGGACACACCCATCGATGCACAGATGATATTCCTGGCTCTGCACTCAGGAATTGCTCCTGGTGGTGCTCGGGGGACTATATGGGATGCTGGGAATAGAACCCGGGTTGGCCACTATGTGCAAGGCAAACACTCTCCCCACTGTGCTATCGCTCCAGCACCAATACTATTCATTTTTATTTCAGTTATTCCAGTGGTATCTGTCATGCAAGAAAGGAAATAGAAAAGAAAAAGAAAAAGGGAAAGGAAGGAAAGGAAAGGAAAGGAAAGGAAAGGAAAGGAAAGGAAAGGAAAGGAAAGGAAAGGGAAACGGAAAGAAAAAGGAAAATGAAAAGGAAAAATGAAAAATAAAGACAAACAAGGAATTTAGTTACTTTATAATGAGCATATAATTTTGACCCTTCTTGTAAAATTCAGAAAAAAAGAATAACTGTCAATCAAAATTGAGTTAATGTCAGAGAAAAAAATGAAACAGTAGCTGTGAAAATCAAGTAGGCTTCCATATGTAGCCATTTGCCAAAGAAATGTCAAATGACTTTAGCCATAAGTATATTAACCTTGTTATTTGGATTAAAAACATTTTTCACACTTCTCTTGTTAACAATACTAAGTAGCATAAGCTGGGTTTATTTCCAAATTCTTTTAGTCCAAGTCAGTGTTTTTCGGTTTTGGAAGGACCATGTGCACCTCAATGCTATGGTATACATTATTGATTTTTCAGTGAGGAATTTTTACTATGAGCAAATTTAGGCTAAACATAAAATAATCAGATAATAAACATAGCATAGAGACTAAAACATTAGGCTACTTTAATCAGTTACGTAAGATATACTATGCTACAAAAGTTTGGAAAAAATATATTGCCTTTATTGTATGTCAAAACTTAAGCTCAAATTTCTCTTTCTGTTTTCTACTAGGCAGAACCTCATATTCCTGGCAAGACATTACTATTTTGTCTTATTTTTGTTTCTGTTTCCACCTGTTTTGTTGTTGCTGTTGCTGTTGTTGTTCAATATTACCTAATTTCTTGATACAGGTGGATTAGTAGAATTCCCTAGTATCATTTTTCAATGTTTCATGAATCTACTTGATTAAAAGTCTTCTGAAAAATTGACTACACAAGTTTATTTTGACTTCTGACAGCTAACAGCAAGCAATATTCCAACCTGAAACACAAAGACATAATTTTCTAAAGATTGATAAGTTCTGAAATAACAACTTAAGGCTCTTTCCATCTATCTGTCCCATATTTCTAGTAACAAGATTACTTTTTTCCTCATATTTTCAACAATAATATTCTCATAGGAAAAAGTAGGTTTATTATGTTAATCTAAAATATGAGAAGTTGTGCATTTTTTTAAAATCAACTGTGCCTTTATCCTCACAGATTTAAGACTATATCCTGATTTGTAGAACTGAAAAGACATTCCATTACAAAAAAGAAAAATGAATGGGACAGAATTAGGTATTTAATTGAAAATAATGTAAGTATTTTTTAATAGTAAAAGACAATACTACTGTAGGGTTAAGGGAAGTCCATATTTTATTAATAAAATATACTTTTTGTCATTAATGCATGATTTTGTGTATAAATCTTTTAATGAGACACTTCTTTTGATAGGGGATTTCCATGATATGTTGTCTTCCTGACTTCTCTGAAAATATCTGATTTTTTTCAATATAAAATGTGTACTATGTCCACAAGCTCTGAGATACTAGACTGCTATGAACACGCAGTGATGTGCATAGAAATAATTACAACGTACTGCATTCTTACAATTTTTGTGGTTTTTTTTAATCCTTTTTGGGGAGCTATACCCAGCTGTTCTTAGAACTTACTCCAGACTTTGTTCAGGGATCACTACTGGCAGTGTTCAGGGGGCCTTTTGTGGTACTGATGAAATTGTATCGGTTGTTTGCAAGGCAAACGCCTTACCATTGTACCAACTGTCTTGTACCACTCTTACAGTTTTTTTTTACATAAAGCTTAAAGATATTTCCTGAGAGTTTTATAAAAAATATGAAAGTATACATTATAATTTTACTTAAGATTGGTACAATATTTTTAAGAGACAAGAGCCCCTGTTTTGATAAGTTATTTTTGAGAAATGAATTCTCTGCTAATGCTTCAGCCACTTTGGATAAATTGAAGAAAATTTTTTGTTATTTTTTCTATTGCAAAGACTTTCATTATTATATGCCATATATATGTATATATATATGGTCACGGTCCTCCCGTTGTTCATCGATTTGCTCGAGCGGGCCCAGTAATGTCTCCATTTTTTTGAGACTTGTTGTTACTGTATTTGGCATATTGAACATGTCAGGGGTAGCTTGCCAGGCTCTGCCATGTGGGCGAGATACTTGGGTTGCTTGCTGGGCTCTCCAAGAGGGGTGGAGGAATCGAACCCGGCTCGGGCAGGCTGGCTGTGCACAAGGCAAATGCCTTACCGCTGTGCTATCGCTCCAGCCCATATATATATGTGCTGGAGCGATAGCACAATGGGTAGGGTGTTTGCCTTGCACATGGCCAACCAAGGTTCAATTCCTCCACCTCTCTCTCAGAGAGGCCAGCAAGCTATTGAGAGTATCTCATCCGCATGGCAAAGACTGGCAAGCTACTCATGACATAATCTATATGCCAAAAACAGCAACAAGTCTCACAATTTGTGAGACGATACTGGTGCCCACTCAGGCAAAATTGATGAACAATGGGAGGACAATGCTACAGTGATTATGACAGATACTAAGCCTTTAGAACAGTGTTTAAAAAAAAGTATTCAATACTCTACTCTGGAGGTGGGGCATGGTGGTAAAGTGATAGGGGTGAAGGGTGTAAGAATCCTATGAGGAGGGAGGGTGGAAGATCAGAATACATGTCTTATTTTAAGGGAGCATTAAGACAAATAATTGTGTAAACTTCTGATTTAGAATATTCCCTACTTTTTGATTGACCACTAAAGTTTTACTTCAATAACATTATACCTGGGCAGTTGTTATAGTATTATTATTCTTTAAAACCAAAATATAGATCAAAATACTGACTAGGCACCAAGTACATTAGCTGTCATGGTACTCATATTAAACATTGCTTTGAAGGAGGCAGGTCGATGGGGATGGGGAGGTAGAGGTGAGCTAGCAATAAGTTCTTTGGAAGTAATAAAACCAAGAGGGGACTTAAAGAAGTTATTCTATCATTAGCCCTAAAGTAGCTAAAAGCACACAAAATTACTTTCTTTAACATAGGCACTGAGGTCTCTTAAGTCTCCAATGACATCAGCATAGGCACAGAGAACGTATGAACCCCTCCAGAAGAAGAAACAGCAGGAGCAAAGAGTTATGATACGAACACTAAGGTGAAGCACCAAAAGTTCCAAGCTCTTTTCTAAATAATGTCATAGTAAAGGACTCTTACTTATGTATAAAGCCCCAGATGAGGGAAATTTGGGAGGGGAAAATAGGAGCTGGTCGCAAGAGCCTGGGGTTTTAATGGGGGGATGTAACTGATGACAGCTGAGGAGAGCGGAAAGGTACAGGCTTCTTCTGGTTTTGGTTTTGGTTGCTGACCCTCGCCTGGCTGTGCTCTGGGGACCATATGGGTGGGGAGCCAGGGATTGAACCCAGGTCAGTCACATACAAGGCAAGCACCCTGCCTGCCATGCTATCTGTCCAGCTCATACACAGATTTCTTCAGAGCAGTCCCTGGAGAGATAAAATCACCTCTGCAAAGGCAAGCCAGTGACCCCCAACACTGGGATGTTGACTACATGACCACCAGAGATGTATAAACTCAGCTCTCCTCTCTAGAGAAACCCATATTATCTGTTGAATGTGTTGTTGACTTTTTTTCATTTTCCAAAATCTCCAAATAAAATAGTTTCACTTCATACTTCTCCTCTTGAATTCATTCCTTTGAGGGAAGAACATGAACCTGGGAAACCTGAGTAATATATAGGACTGACATTCCTTTCCTATAAAGTTCAACTACTCAGGTCTGGAGCAATAGCACAGCGGGTAGACCATTTGCCTTGCACACAGCCGACCTAGGTTCTATTCCCAGCACTCCATACGGTCCCCCGAGCACTGCCAGGAGTAATTCCTGAGTGCATGAACCAGGAATAACTCCAGTGCATCGCCGGGTGTGACCCAAAAAGATAAAAAAAAAAAAAGATAAAATTCAACTCCTCTCTGCAGCCTGGGTTCCACAGCTACCCAAGGAACCTGGTAGCTGGGATCATTTCTGATGCAAGGCAAATCAAGTGGAACCCAAGTGTGGTTCCTGGTGGCTTCCTGAAGCTGGTGAGATAGAAGGGTCATAGTATATAGGTGCTCATGGAACATATCGGTCCTACATCTCCCTAGGCACTTCCCCAAATGACCAAGGTAGGTAGAGAGAGAGGCAAAAGGCCATATTCATGACACTGTCATCTCTCTTCTCTCCACTTCACCTGAGAATACATCACCTCAACGTTTCCTTTTATCAGGAATTAACATAACTGCACTACAATACTACTACATTTAAGAAAAATCAACTTTGAAGGGTATGACTAAAAATGTTCTTAACCAAAGAATTTTTTAACATTTACTTTTGAAAATATAGCAAAAAGTTTACTTATTACCAGGAAACCTGTAAGGATCTTACAAAGAATTTCTTCAATGAAAAAAGTCCAGAGCTGAATTTGAATGAGAAACAGGAAATAAATGTTAAGAATGTTGGCAATATGGGAATAAAAGGTCCAATACCAAGAAACAATTTGTTTTTAAGTATTGCAACGAAGACAATTGATTCAAATCCTCTAATATTGAAGATTTGGCACAAGATCTTGAATAAGGGAGACGTGTTTTATTGTGTGTTTTGTGTCTGTTTCTTTGTTTTAGTCAATTTTAAACAAGTTTAAGATATTATATAAATATATCAGTTAACAACGTGGTTAATGATTATTTCAGTAACTAAATTGGCTGAATTGAAATGCTATAAATTGAATCTATTATGTGGAAAAATCTCTGATTAAAGATTTAAGAAAATTGATTTCATTTTTTTTAGTTTTTCAAATCTAGGCTATGACTTAGTCCCTCTGTTGAGAGAATTAGATTCATTAGACAGAAGTGAAGCACCTTTTCTCAGCATTTTTAGTGTTCTCTAGCAATCCTTAGAGTAATTATTTCTACAGTTTCTCAAGTTTTGTGTAATAAAATTATTATAGGACTAGAGAAGAATTTGACAACTGATGTACAAAAGGAAGAATTAAAAGTCATGTAGGAACAATGAATAATGTAAAAATAGAGTAAATAATATATAAAAATGACTAATGTTGAAGAAGGACCACATGGAGGGCTGGCTCCACAGCTCCCGGAGAAGAAACCAGGTTCCAAAAAGAGCCGAGATCACCGGGAAGTCCCAGATGGGGTAGGTGCCGCATCCCGCCTCCCCCAGATGGAACCCTGGTGACCAGAAGCCTCCACAAGCATAGCTTGAGTATGCGGGAACTAGGACTTTTCCTCTTAACCGCCAGGATCTTCCCGGCTCCCAAATAATCTCTGATTCCGGAAGTCACGCCCATGGCCTGCCCCTCAGTGCCATCTTTACAGCACACAGCCTCTCTGGAAAGAAAAGGTCGGCCGCATGGGAGCCTTATGGACAGCAGGTGTGAACCAGGGGTGTGGGGGCGAATAAAACATCATGGGAAGGGGGGCGTTCCGGTCCTTCCTTCAAGCCCTATCCAGATCACCAGTTGCCCCCCATGAGCGGCTCTCCAGCATGGCCATGGCCCCAGAAGCACAAGAACTTAATGCAGAACCCAGCAACTTGGAGCAGAAAAGTGAACGGACTATGTGTTAATCCAGGCCATCATGTCTGCCTGGAGGGGAAAGGGTGTTGCCCCATTCGCCCTCTCCTCTCTGGAAAGAAAAATGGTGGCCGCATGGGAGCCTTGTGGAGAGCAGGTGTGAGCTAGGGGTGTGCGGGCGACTAAAACCTCATGGGAATGGGGGCGTTCCAGTCCATCCTTCACGCCCTACCAAGGCCACCAGTTGCCCCCCATGAGCAGCTCTCCAGCATGACGACAGCCCCAGAAGCACAAGGACTTAATGCAGAACCCAGCAACTTGGAGCAGAAAAGTGAACGGACTATGTGTTAATCCAGGCCATCATGTCTGCCTGGAGGGGAAAGGGTGTTGCTCCCTTCCGCCCTCCTCCCTCTGGAAAGAAAGATGGCGGCGGCATGGGAGCCTTGTGGACAGCAGGTATGAGCTGGGGGTGCGGGGGCAACAAAAACCTCATGGGAAGGGGGGTCTTCCGGTCCGTCCTTCACGCCCTACCCAGGTCACCAGTTGCCCCCCACGAGCAGCTCTCCAGCACGGCCAAGGCCCCAGAAGCACAAGGACTTAATGCAGAAGCCAGCAGCTTGGAGCAGAAAAGTGAACTGACTATGCGTTAATTCAGGCCATCATGTCTGCCCAGAGGGGAAAGGATGTTGCTCCATTCGCCCTCTCCTCTCTGGAAAGAAGATGGCGGCCACATGGGTGCCTTGTGGAGAGCAGGTGTGAGCCGGGGGTGCGGGGGCGACAAAAACCTCATGGGAAGGGGGGCGTTCCAGTATGTCCTTCACGCCCTACTGAGGCCGCCAGTTGCCCCCCACGAGCGGCTCTCCAGCACGGCCACGACTCCAGAACACAGAAACCAATCTCTTAATTATCTGACTCTCAGTAGAAATACTTCCAGGGTTAATTATCAAAATAGCGGAAATCAAAAACCAACATTTAATTCTTGAACCCAGCTGTAGAAAGCGAATCACTCCACAATGCTTTCTCAGCATGTCTGATTTGGGGAGAGTGGGTAAACTCTAAATAATAGTGGTGCATCTTTTATTGAAACAATGAATCTAACCAAAGCAGAAAGAGTGTCAACTAGAATTCATCTGCCTCACAGGCATTGGAAGGGGTGGGGGTTGGGGTTTTATTGGGGTTTTTTGTGGTAAAAAATAAGTATTGGTAAAGGGAAAGGTATTTGATATTTGCATGACTGAGACCTAAACCTGAAAGCTTTTTAACATTTCCCACAGTGATTCAATAAATAAATAAATTATTTTAAAAAAAAAGTGGGTCAGGAGTCCTTATGGATTTGGGCAACTGAATGTGGAGCTGTGAAAATCTTAAAAATTTGCTTATAAACAAATGTCTTTAAGGTTTATTGTCAGCAAACCTTATATTCATTTGCCTACATATTCCATATATTGGGGTGTGCAAGGTCAGAAAAAAAATTCTTAGGTTAAAAGGAATCATGAATGGGAAACGTTTAATAAGCTTTTTAATTAAATTTTATTAAAGATTTAATAAAACCCTGAAAAAAAACAACAAAAAATGACTAATGTTGGGTTAGGAATGCATCACAGTTATGAAGTTCAAATAAAAACATAGTTGTAATAAAACAAACATATATGTTAAATTAATTTGTTTAAAATATATCTAAGTTTTCTAAGTAGTAAAAATGAAGTTAGGAGTTTTGACCCCAGTGAGACAAGGCCAACCCAATAAACATGGTAACGAGGAGGTATGATGACATATGAGAGAAGAAAGCTCAAAAACACAACTGATAGATATTACAGGTGTCTTATATGGCAATGGATTTCCTAACAACAAAAATAAAGCACAGCCGGAATGCAGATGTCAGCTCTATGTACTTATCTACATTGGTGTTGTGATAAATTGCGGAAATATTAGTCAGCCATCAAGTAGTAGGTGCCAGTTACTAAATTAATAATGTTTCATCAAAAGCAAAGTTAAAAGAAAATAGAAGATGGTCTTAGTCACAGCCTGAGAATTGAGCAGCACTCCATTATAGAAACACATAAATAATAGAAACCGAGTTACCAAAATCAGTTTTAAGATGAAGACAATAATCAGACCTTTAGAAACAGGTGCATTCCAACAGACTCTAAATCTTGATCATTCATAGAAGTGGCAGATGCTTCAAAATAAACCTCCTTCAAGAAAACGCTATGTAATTCACTGAGTGTTTCATTTTCCTAAATTTAATTTTTTATTAGTAAAATGAGAATTATAATTGTATCTGAATTGTTTGGAGGATTAAATAGTATTTCATATATACAGGAGCAGGACAGTGTGTGACCTTTGTAAATAATAAGTGAGTAGTCACTTTTATTCCACCTGTATATACAATTATCATATACAAAAGTTTAAACAAGAGATATGATAGCCATGGGTCGTCTTGTTGATAGATGATATTGATTGGCAAAGAAAGAGAGATTTGGATTTAGATTTTATTGGAATTAGGCACTAAGTAAAATCCAGTTCCCAGAAAGCAAAATGAATGGCTGCTTTGTACAGGCTGAGAGTTTAGATAAGAAAGTGAACAAATAAATAAAACATCTGCAAAGACCCACTTCAATGAGGTAGTAGAGCAACTAGAATGTTCATGAATTTGTTATAAATGGGAGTATAGTCTACTTAATTTATGTTCAGTGTCTGCTGAAGCTAAAATATATGACTGTGTATAACAATCATTTTCTATAAATTGATCTTTGTGGTGTTTACTACACTATAAAATTAAATTATATTTAATATATATCCTTAATGATATATATGTTAAATTACAATTAAAACGAGATAGAGAGCATACTAGAAAAGACTAGGAAAAGAATTGTAGCCACAGTAAATCCTCCCACCCTCCAACCTGGGCTTTCAAAAGGGAGGGCATAGAGTTGCTAAGGATCTTCCATAAAAGAACAAGTCTCATTATTTCTACACACTATAAGAATTTCTCCCAGCTGTCTTACAATGCTTCTAGAGCAGCACTAGACTTGCTTCCATGGAAAAGTTGTCTGAAGGTTTTAAAATTTTTTTTAAAGATTGCCCCAGGGTCTTTCCATCTAGAGAATCACTGGTGTCCTGACTGCTTCTTCAGCAGTAACTCAGCTGTATTTTAACCCAGACCTCTCAGTGATGCAGCACTTTTTCCTTTAAGTGCTTCATTTCCTAGAAGGGCAAAGAACAGTAAATAGAAAGTAGTTCTCCAGGTCACTCAGAATAACTTCCCAGGAGTTTGACAACACTGTTGTCAATAACTTTCAAAAAAATAGCAAAAGTGGGGTTGGAGCGATAGCACAGTGGGTAGAGCATGTACCTTGCACGCGGCTGACCAGAGTTTGATTCCTTGCATCCCATATGGTCCCCCAATCAGTACCAGGAGTAATTCCTGAGTGCATGACCCAGGAGTAACCCCTGTGCATTGCCAGGTGTGACCCAAAAAGCAAAAAAAAAAAAAGGTAGCAAAGGTGTATTATTCTCATTTCTAGGTAAAGGAATTTATGCTCAGAATCTAAACACATGTACACAATGGAATACCACTCAGCTATGAGAAAAGATGAACACTTGTCCTTTGCTACAACTTGGATGAAATTGGATGGTGCCATGATAAGTAAAGTGAGTTAGAGAAAAACAACAATAATAACAATAGAAGATGATCCTGCTTATTTGTAAGACAAAAGAAGAAGTAAAGCAAATGATTGGAACCCCCCCCCCCCCCAGTGGAAACAAATTGTGAAATATGATCAACAGGACAGTGAATTGAGGGAGTTGACAAGGAGGGGCATTGGGGAGAAGGAACCCTGGGATAATGATGGAGTGATATCTTGACTCTGGTAGTAAGGATGGAGCAGCAGCACTAAAGGTACATAACAATAATATCAGCAATACTGTAAATGTTGATACCACAATAAAACAAATAGAAATTTTAAAAAGTAAACTAAACTAAACAGCAGATTCATCTCAGATCACAGAACAGTCTTGACTAGTAGTGTAAGATGACTTTGGACCTAAGTTTTCTGACTCTAAAGTCCATACACATTTTGTTATATGACTGACATTGTAATGATCCTGGAGGATCTAGAGGTAGGACTGTAGAACTATAACAATTGCAGTTATGCTTTTAGCAGTCATTTATTTGGGAAGTTACTAATAAATAAGAGTGCAAAGGCACAAACAATAAAATGCTGATTCTGTCGAGGCCCCACAAAAACTAAAGGTAATTTATGGTTATGATAACAAACTTCTGAAATCTGGTAGAAATTTAGTCACCAAATTGGGTCAATTGGAAATGTTTCTGTAATCTATATTCATTATCCTGAAAGTCTTCTTTAGTCCTTGATGAAAGTCTGGAGAATTTTGCTAATGAAGTGCCCTCTGTCCTTACAAACTGACATGGTAAGGAACTTGCTACGTCCAAATGGCAAGTGCCTGCAAATTTATCTGTCAAACCTAATCAACTGGTTTTTAAGTTCACCTAAATTTATTACCGATCAAAACAAATATTTTCATATTGCTGATTTCCCTCCATTAATATTAATCTAATTATATGGAAATTTCTCCTCTGAGTTTAGAACTCACACTTCTGTGATCTGCACTTTATATTTTCTTTTAGTACACCAAAGCTACTTCTCAAACTTTAAATTATTGCAATAAGTGTCATGCAAAGATAAGGAGATTGAACTAGACGAACTGTAAAAGTCTGATATTCCTAATTGCTTTAAAATATGTCATCTTGGAAGTTTTCTCAAGCATTTAGTCATTAAGAAATACTAAGACATTTTAATTGCTTAGAAAGTGGAAAGACTAGTCTGTTAGTATGTAAAAAATTAGAAAAGCATATTTTGGGGGCTGGAGTGATGGCACAGCTGGTAGGGCGTTTGCCTTGCACACAGCCAACATGATCGACCCAAGTTCGATTCTTCCACCCCTCTTGCAGGGCCTGGGAAGCTACCGAGAGTATCTCACCCTCACGGCAAAGCCTGGCAAGCTACCCGTGACGTATTTGATATGCCAAACACAGTAACAAGTCTCATAATGTTATTGGGCCCGCTCGAGCAAAACTGATGAACAACGGAAGGACAGTGACATGTATTTTATATCTTAAAAAGATCCTAACTCACTTATAATCCTTACATCTTCTATAAGATTACTCGTAGCTTTAGTCCTTCAAGGATAATGAATGTTATTAGGAGTGCAAAGATATTCAATTATCAGTATATCTTTTTTTTCCCTTTATTTTATTTTATTTTATTTTTTACAGTTGTAGATTTACAATTTTTTGTGCTTGGGTTTCAATTATACAATGATCAGATACCCATCCCTCCACCAGTGCCCATTTTCCACCACCATGGATAATATCCCTCCCACCCCCATCCCCCCATCCCCCCTGTCTCTGTGGCAGGGCAATCCCCTGTGTTCTCTCTCTCCTTTTGGGTGTTGTGGTATGCAAAAGAGGCATTGAGTGGCAAACGTGTTCAGTCCATAGTCCACTTTCGACATGCATCTCCCCTCCTGGGAGGATCCTCCAAACATCCTTTATTTGGCGCTCCCTTCTCTATCTGAACTGCCCTTTCCTCTAGGATACCCGGCTGGCCTCTAAGTTATGGAGTAATCCTCCTGGTGCTGATCTCAGCTATTCTTGGGTATTAATCTCATACTTTGTTACTTTATATCCCCCAGATGAATGCAATCTTTCTATGTCTATCCCTCTCTTTCTGACTCATTTCGCTTAGCATGATTCTTTCCATACTGTACCACTTGTATGTAAAGTTCATGACTTCATCTTTTCTAACAGCTACATAGTACTCCATTGTGTAGATGTACCAAAGTTTCTTTAACCAGTCATCGATTTATCAGTATATCTTAATAAAATTTCTGGTCCATTTTAGTCTTACAAATGTTTTGGATTCATCTATACCCTTTCTTCATTAGATAGCCTCATAAAAAGAATGGTTTCAATTTTAAAAAATCTTGAATTAACAGGCAGGTATGAGATATTTATATTAATAAAAGTTATTTCAACTTTTGCTTTAATATCCAAAAAAATCCATCACTTAAAATATGCTTATACTATATATTATTTGTAGTCTTTTGCCAAATTTGATGTGCTTTCTAGAAAAACTACATGCTCAATATGAGAAAACAATCCAATTGAAAAACTTATTTTGAGTAAAACATTTGCATTCATGTAGAAATATTTGTAATTTGTCTTGACCTCCACAAAATATTCTCCTCATTAACATGACATTTTAAGAAATTCTCAGAATGAGCAATATAGAGTTAATGACAATTGAGCATATTTCTAAGATATTTTATATTCGCCAGCTTTTACTGTCAATGTACTGAAGACTGCATGAATAATACATTACATGTTAAAAGGGAGCAGAAATGAAAATTCAGTAAGAGTCAGATTATAGTTGAATCTTTTTATTCTAAAAAAGGAAGATTTCTTATGACTGTGAATATAAGCAATTAAGAGAATGCAAGGTATATGCTCTTATTTAACATCACTCTAGTTCTTTACTGAGATAATACATTAAATATGATCTATACAAATTGTTAGTTTTCTTTGTGTTCTGTAACTAATATTCACATCAGTAGTATTATTGAGAAGGCCCAACAGCAGGCAAACGATTTAGTCAAGATTTCACTATAATTTTTAGGTAGATTTCTAAACTCTTGATAAAAGTTTAAAATCTACAAGCCACTAAAGGTTTAATCAATCACATTACCCTTTCTCTGTATCAGTCAATAGTGAAAGTGTTGACTTTGATTTAAGCAGCTTGCTTATTTGAGAATCGTTTTCATAGAAATCTCTTAATGTAACACTTAATCACTTAAATCATTTAACTTCCCGTTAGTCATCAATTTGCTCAAGCAGGCGCCAGTAACATCTCCATTTGTCCCTGTCGTGTGCTAGTGTAGCCCAATGGCATCTGTTCGCTCTGTTAACATGAAGAGCCTCAAACCGATCATTCATGATCTTGAGGAAGAAGTCTGACCATCTGGTAGGTGGGCGGCCACGTGGTCTTTTGACATCCCGTGGAATCCAGTCAGTAATAGCTCTAGTCCAACGGTCGTCTTTAAATCTCATTATGTGACCAGCCCATCTGATTTTTGACACCTTGGCAAATGAGACAGCATCCTTGATTCTTGATCATCAACTCGGAACTCCGGATTCTTTCTCTCATTTGAGTGAAACGTGATATTCCAAGCATAGCTCTTTCTATTCTTCTTTGGGAGACCTGAATAGCGTTCTCATCCTGTTTGCATAGAGCCCAGGTCTCTGAGGCATATGTTAATGCAGGAAGAACAGTGGAATCAAAGAGATGTGCCCGGAGCCGGAGGTTCTTCGTCCTCTTAGCTATTTCTTCGACATTTTTGAAGGTGTTCCAAACCGCTCTCTTCCTCCTGCGCAGCTCAGGGGTGCCAGGTCATTTGTCATGTTGACTTCTCGACCTAGGTACACATAGCTGTTGCATTCGGAGATGGTCGTTCCGTTGAGAGTGAATGGGACGTCAGGAACGAGGCTGTTTCTCATAAACATTGTCTTCATAAGATTCAGCTGTAGTCCTACCTTTCCACGCTCACAGTCAAAGTCGGCCAGCATTTGTGCCGCTTGGCTGATGTTTGGTGTTATTAAAACAATGTCATCAGCAAAGCGGAGGTGGTGTAGTTGCCAACCATCTATCTTCACTCCCATTCCTTCCCATTCTAGTCGTCGCATGATATTCTCGAGGGTGGCACTGAAGAGTTTTGGTGAAATGGTATCACCCTGCCGAACCCCTCTCTTGACATCAACGATCACTTCTTTTTAGAATGGTGAGATCCTGGTAGTGAACCCGCAATACAGCTCACGGAGGATCTTGATGTATTGGGCTTGAATGCTCTGATTGACTCGGGCTTCAATGACCACTTCTATCTCAACAGAATCAAAGGCCTTCTTTAAATCAATGAACGTTAAACAGAGCGGCATCTTGAACTCCTGAGAAACCTCAATGAGTTTGGTTATTGTGTGGATATGGTTGATGGTGCTGAATCCTTTGCGGAACCCGGCTTGCTCGCGTGGTTGTCCTTCATCTAGTGTTCTGCCAATCCTATTTAGGATGACTCGAGTGAACAATTTGTAGATGACAGACAATAGGCAGATCAGGCGATAGTTGCCAATGTCATGGATGTCTCCCTTCTTGAACAGTACAGTCCTGCTGGTTTTCCATTGGGACGGAACCTTGCATTCAGACAGGTAGCGAGTAAAGAAGCCGGGAGAAGCCGGGAAAAGTATTCATAACGCCCGCCTGTCCTTGGCCAACTACAAGACCAAGATGACTGCTCTCCGACATCCTGATGGATCCATCACATCCTCCAGAACGGCAATGGAGAAGATTATCCATGACTTCTACTCAAATCTCTTTGATAGCCATGTCCACTTGCTGACATACCAAATTCCACAGGATGGATATGTCGTTCCCATAGTTCTCCCTTCCGAAATCCGACACGCCATTTCGTCAGTAAAGAAACGAACAGCACCTGGCCCAGACAAGGTCAGACCTGAACACCTGAAGAACCTGCCGTCAGTACTCATCAATACACTGGCTTAATGTAACAAGTTACTGAAAATGTTTCACACATTGAACTTTCCAAAAGTCATTACCACTCATTTTTACTTATTTTATAAATTATTTATTATCTTGTTTTGGGGGCTACTCCCACTAGTGCTCAGGGTTTACTCCTAACTCTATGCTGCAAGATCACTCCTGGCATATTTGAGGTACTTGATGGGATATCAAGGATGGAACCCAGATCTGCTGCATGCAGTGCAAACACTCTACCTGCTCTACTATGGTTCTAGGTCTCCCATTCATTTTTAGTGAAAGTAACTGTTAAATTTCATTAATATAGATCTTTGAACTTGCAGTTTCGTTTTCCTTTCTTTATACCTGTGTTTTAAAATAAGCAATAACTTCCAGAATGTGTAATCACACTGACCTGAGAGAATACTTGTAATCAGAAGGTCATATTAATCTACACTTGGTGTTTTTTATGTGCATATAACAAAAGATATAAAATGCATAATTACTAGAAACTATATTTTTGCAAATATGGCAAGCAAAGTAGCAATCTTAGTATGTAAAGTTCATTCAAGTAATTTTAGGTCACTACATGAACACATTAAAGAAACATAAATTTGTTCCTCCCGTAGCCCATTATTCTTTTAAAGACTGGGGTCAACTTCAATACTTATATTAATTTAAGAAGAATAATTATGGGCTGAAATATAGTACAGGAGCCTAGGATGCCATAGATAATTTTCGTAGAATTTACTATCTAGTTCCATATATGGTCCCCAGAGCACCAAAGTCATGCTCACACCCCCCAAAAAGAATGAGAATGATATAATTGTGAGAAAGCACAATTAATAGCCTACCAGGATTTAAAAAAGTATTAAATTATATTAATAGTTTAAACTAAAGCAATTGAAAGAATGCAGCTTTATAATAAACAAGGATAACACTGTTTATACAGTTCTTCCTCCTCTTTTCTTGATTTATTTCACTGTTGTGGCAACAACTTGGGGTTGGATACTTGGTTATGGTGTTTTCCAAGAGTCACCTATTTTAGATGTGGTGATTATGCAGATTATGCAGCTGTTTGTGGAAGGTATCATTCTTTTACTTGCAGTGTTATCTCATATTCTGGTTATAGTGCTTGCTGTGCTTAATATGATGCTCATGCACATGTTCTCAAGAGTTGTCACCTAATTGCCATCCTCAACCAATTTGTAATTAAATACATTACTTATCAAAAGTCATGTGCATACTTCAATTGTTGTGTCCACAGACAACTGAATACAGTGCAACAAAGAGAGTAAACCTGCTACAGCACCAAGGGTTCCAAAGCATATAACTGTGTAATTGCATGATGCAACTTGGAGACCTCAAGGGTTGAATTCAAGACCTCAAATATGCAAGGTGGCGGTGGATGATATACAACATGCATATATATGTAGAATATTTTTCTTATATTTCTGATGTCTCAGTGCTATCTGTTGTAAAATTTATGACTGTAAGTTGCTTACGTTATCAAAGTTTGTTGAGTACTTAACATGTCACAAAAATATTAGTTACCTCCTGATGAAGTTATAGCATATGAGCATATGGACAAACATGGATACAGAGAATAAAAAAATTGTTAAAAGTCTCACCTTTGTACTAAAGGTCAAAGCTAATATAAACCACTCTTATCATTCTGAATCATCTTATTCACTATCTTCCCAAGACATGACTGTCTTCCTATAGCATAAAGTTTCTTCAACTGAGGCAATAACTGTACTTCTTGCCCATATGTTATTTTATGACCCAGTGAAAATAAATCTGCTTAGCAGTGTCTGTCTTCACATAAGCTTACTGAAAATGCTACTACCATCAGAAGTCAGAAATGAAAAATACCTCTCACAACTCATTTCCCAGCTAGAGGACATAACACTTACTCTAAATGCCAAGGTTTGTTCTCCTGCAGAACAGGCTAGATGTCTGGATGCAACACTATATCTTATTTTGCAGAAAATAACCTTTCAAGGAAGAATAAATGCTTCTCAATGATGATATGAACTCTCTTACAAATAAATTCACCCCTCATTTGTCAAGCTTAAATTAGCATTGGGAAATGTACTATGCTTTCTAGAGTGAGTGAAACTCCTGCCTTTGAGATAACCTTGTTCTCTTTTGATAGGTTTCAAAGGTAATAGTATATTAAAATGAGAATATAGGTAAAGGCCTGTATTGAGTTAGTTACTTTGAATGTGTTCTCTTAAAAAAAGCAATATTTAAAAGTTGGAACTTATCATTTGGTAACTTAGAAGCAATTAAAGATAAAACATAAAATGCAAGTAGACTTTTAATAAAATAGCTGATTTTATAACAAAAGAAACAAATTTGTGGTATGAGACAGCGAAAATAAAGAGAAGTCTGGTGTGATGAGGAAACAACTTTGCATAGCATAAAGAGTTTGGGACTTAAATTCCTAAGAATTTACAGCCGTCTAATTGTGTGAGTTCATATATTTATTTTTGTATTCTTTTAATTCACTACTAATAAATGGATAATACAAATATATATTCAATATTTACATGACACATATATGACCCTAACCACTGCATATATTTTAGTGGGAATATGCATTAGCCTAACCTTTATGCTTTTATCTATTTGAAATATTTGCAGTTTCAAAAATATGATACTCACCTATTCATCAACACAAGTTCTCCTTCTCTCTTTCTTTTAATGGATAAATATATAGATACAGATTTGCTTTTATACCTATTTTATGTTGGTATTATAAAACTTATCAAGTAACATGCAGAAAATAAGTAACAATCAGAAAAATTATATATATATATAATTTTGTTGGTTTTGGGGGTTTCACGTAGTTTTGCACTCAGGCCTTATTCCTGGCTCTGTGCTCAGGGATGATTCAGGCTGGGCTCGAACTGGGGACAGCTTCTATGTGAGTCAATTGCCTTATCCACTGTACTATCTCACTCACTCTAGAGCTACCTTTAAGAATAGCCAAGGAAGAATGCTGAAAAGACTGTGGAAATCCTTAAAAGACTCAAAATATCAAAATTTTGCATAAAAGATGAAAATGCAGATAGTTTTGAGATCCAGTCAGTCTTGGAGAATTCAAGAACATAAAAGAAAGCAGAGAAATAGCACCGAGTTTAAAGACCTTGACTTGCACATGTCAGAGCTGGAAAAGAAATGCAGCACTGCAAGGAATAATCCTGTAGAACAGAGCTAGGAGAGGGCTAGGAAACTCCTGGTATGTTCATATAACAAAAGAATCGAAACAAAAGCTTGGAAAAGTTTGTGGCTAGAAATGGATGAAGACAGTATAAGTGAGTTAAATACAAGGATCATAGAAGAT
The DNA here is from genome assembly GCF_029834395.1 of Sorex fumeus. Lineage (NCBI taxonomy): Eukaryota > Metazoa > Chordata > Mammalia > Eulipotyphla > Soricidae > Sorex > Sorex fumeus. Next base: position 30,678,178 of record NW_026606064.1, read on the forward strand.
ATATGATGAGCAATGAACCATTACATAGTTCTAAGAGTAACAATAAGTAATCTTCCAGATTAATTTATGATTTCAAATGTGTTAGTGGTTTGTAACAGAATCGACAGGAAGGAGTTTAGAGTGGAAGCAGGAGAGAACCTCTTATGCTAATGTCAGACAGGTGAGCACTGAAGCTTAAACTAAAATGATGACAAGAGCCACAAGGAAAGCTCAAGTGCTTTAGTACATGCCTAACATTCATAAGATCCTGAGTTTGATCACTGGAACATCCACTAAGAAAGAAACAATAAAAAATTGTATATTACTTTAAAAAGGAGATGGTAGTTCAGAGAACTGAAACTCATTGCTTTGCGTGAGGGGCCCTATATTTTTAGAGATAAGAAAGTAAGACAAAATGATTTTTCAGGCTATCATTCCCTGTATACTCTAAGAAAATATTCTATTTCTTTTTTTAAAAATACTATTTTAGAATTATAACTTTTGACACAACTTATAAGAGGTTACTGAGCAATATTAGAGAAATAAGTGTATTTTCATCAAATATATATCAACTGTCTAAGTTGAATCAGGTCAGCCAGTTTTATTAAATATCTTCATCAGTTAACTTAATATGCATCATCCTGAATTTGTTATATCACTGCCCCATCATTACCATATCTTAATGAAAGAATAAACATCTTTTTTTTAAAGTAGATTGACATTATTATTTTGGAAATCTTCATATGCTCTGTGAAATATGAAAAATGGGAATTTTGCAAATCAGTGACAATGTTAATGTCTAATAAGGCATATTTTGAAATTATCTTTTAAAGATTATTATTTTTATTCCTATTATAATCATTAATGGTAATAACATATGGAAGTAATGTGGTTTTACTCAATGTAGAGTTAATATAATAGAGGGTTTTGAAAGGCATTATAGACAATATTTATTCACGATAGTTCTATTTCAAATTCCTCTATGCTTCACTAATTTACTGTTAAACAGTTTAGCACTTATCACTCTACATATAATATTATTTTTTATTTTCTACGTATAATATTTAAATTCTGTAATGATGAGCAAAAGCTTGACTCTATGGAGATTCTAAAATAATTTATTATTATAATTCAAATCTACCACAACACTTAAAATACCATAAAAATTCTCAATGAAACTTAGATAACATATGTTCCCTTTAAAGCAAACTTATTTTGAAAGTTTCAAAGAACAATTTTTAGAAATGTCAAGCATGTTTCTCTTCCGAAGCCTATGAGAGAAAACAGGGTCTATTTATCAACTAGGCATTGGTCCACGGTATAATATTATTCTTCAGATAACCCAATCTCACTTTATAGGGTTTATTGATTTACCTTGCACCTGAACTACAGTTTAATTTTCTTAAAGTGATTACAGGATAAGAACCAAGTACCAAGGTCATGTCTACTGCAAAGATGGGACTGTATCACAGATTCTAACCTTTTTAAGGAGTCAGATTTTAAAACATTCTTTACTTGCTAGAAACTAGACAAAACATATTTTAAGTACATATTTATAGACACACAAAAACACATAGAGCCGGATATATACATTACTAAGTAATATATTACTACTAGGTAATTATGTAATATTTCTAGGTTTAAAAAAGTTTTTCTTCCCACCCCACCAAGACCACAAGTTGCCCCCCCCCCCCAAGTGTGGCTCTTGGCTCTGGAATGGCCATGATCCCAGAGGCACGCAAACAAATCTGGGAACCCAGTGGCTTTTGGCAGAAACGAGTCTGGACTATGCATTAAGCTATGGCACCGTGGTCCCTGCCTCGCCCCAGTGAGACACAGTGTTTGTTCCTTCCAGCTACCCCCGCCCCCCGGTGGCATGGTGATCATGGCCTCAGAGAATATTGGACAGCCAGGCATGAGCCAGCAGTGTGGGAGCACCCACGGCCTCATGAGGTGGGGGATGGAACCAGCCTGTCCTTCCCACCCCGTCTAGACCACAAGTTGTCTCCCATGAGCAGCTCTCCAACTCCAGAACAACCATGATCCAGGGGCACACAAACCAATCTCGAAACCCAGCAACTTTTGGCAGAAATCCCTCCAGACTTAATTAGTAAAATATCAGAAATCCAAAATCACACAGCCACGGCTCTTCATAATCTGCAGTAGAAAACAAATTATCTAACAATGCCTTTTCAGCAGGTCTGATTGTAGTGGGGAAATTCCAAATAATAATGGTGCACCTTTTGTCGAAATAATGAATGTAATCCAAGTAGAGGGAGAGTTAAGTGGAAATCATCTGCCTCACAGGCAGAGGGAGGGGTGGGATGGGGAGTATACTGGGGTTTTTGGTGATGGAAAATGTACACTGGTGAAGGGATGGGTGTTTGATCATTATATTACCTGAAAGCTTTGTAGTTGTTCTCAGGATGATTCAATAAATTAAAAAAATTAAAAAAGGTTTTCATTTACTTTTATTAGATTGAATCACAGTAAGACACACAGTTACAAAGTTGTCCATGATCTGGTTTCAGTCATACAATGTTTCAACCTTGTCACTTCACCAGTAAATACATATATATATATATATATATATATATATATATATCTTACCACAAATATCCCAAGAGAGACAAAGATAGAAAAAAAAATGGGCCTGAAGAGTAATCAATGGTTGAAAACTTGCTACAAATGTGTGGGGGCCAGAGGAAAGTTAAGATAGAGAAGGGACTAGTACGACAATAATTGTTAGAAATGATCACTCTGGACAAGAACTGAGTGTTGAAAGTAGATAAAGGGATATACATGAAAACCTTTCAGCGTCTGTATTGCAAACAATAATACCCAAAAGAAGAAGGGGGAGAGGAGAAGAAGGGAGGGAGGGAGGGATAGATGGAAGGAGGGAGAGAGAGGAAGAGAGAGAGCGAGGGAGAGAGAGAGGGAGAGAGAGAGAAAAAGGGAGAGGGAGAGAGGGAGAGGGAGAGGGAAGAGAAGTGCTTGTGCCATAGATGTAGGCAGAGGTGGAAAACAGGGAGGGAACATTGGTATGATTTAAAAAAAATTAAAAATCACAATTATTTACTTGCTATATGGGGAAAAAATGGGCGGAGTGATAGCACAGCAGGTAGGGTGTTTGCCTTGCATGCGGTCAACCAGGGCAAGTTACCAAGAGTATCCTGCCCACACAGCAAAGTCCGGCAAGCTACCGATGGCGCATATGATATGCCAAAATCAGTAACAACAAATCTCACAGTGGAGACATTACTGGTGCCCACCTGAGCAAATCCATGTACAATGGGAGGACAGTGCTACAGTGTTATGGGGGAAAATAATCTAACTAAGACACTTTAATTGCTTCTTAACCAATTCCATCTGTGGGGCAATGGCACAAAGGTAAGTCAGATTTGATATTGCATAAGTAATTCTTAAATGATATGGGGAATAGGCAGGAGAAGAAGATAAGGAGAGGAAGGGGAAATAGAAGAGTTAGATATCCAATTCTATAAGTTGTTTTCTCTAACATCAAGGAACAATAATTTGTGTTGTTTAGATGTATACAGAAGTTGAAGTTTGAGATAGGTGTTACATGTAAACTCACTTGAATAACCACAAATTAAGTACTAGAGGGGAACATTAAATGCCATTTGCACAAATGAAAATGATAAAGGAAAAAAGAAGTCTTGAAAGTTATTTCTCATTTATCTCACATTTTGGCTTTGAGTGAAAAATAAGAAAACACAAGTAATGCAAATTAATATGGAAATCACTTGCAAGAAATAATTATGTTCAATTGTAGTTTTTCCCCTTGTGGAGTAAAAGGCTTAAGGAAACAAGATCTTTTGATAAACAGTTTATGTGTCCACAACAGCAGCTGACACCTGCAATCCATTCTTCAATCACAGCCAGAAAGAAATAAGATATACTTTCATTTGTTGTATCTGAATAAAATTCTGTATCTCACAGTTCATTCTCAATGTCTAACGAGTCTCAAATTTGGGTTCCTTTAGCACATTTTTCTTTAATTTTTTTCAATGTTGTTCATTTCCTCCTGATTATCCCTTGTTAAATTAACAGCATGACAGGGCTGGAGTATTTTTCAGTTCAAGTTTCCTAGAGGCAGATGAGTTAACAAAGTTTTATTCATAATCAACTTGGAGAGAAAGGTTTCCAGAGGAGAAATGTTGTTGTATGTATTAAGAAACAAGACCATTAGCTAAACTCCCCTCTGTAAGTGGTGAAAGAAAGGAAAAGTACCAGGTACCAAAGTACCTTTGACAGTTGTTGGGAACTGAATGAAAATCATTAAGTTTCAAGAGGACCGTGGTCAAAACTGTTCAAAAGTCTTTAATATTCACCATTGGAAACATATTGTGCAGCTTAAAGTCATGTATAATGCACAGTGACTAAAACATAATAAGCTAAGTGATAAGGAAAACTACTAATATTTTCAAGATTATTAATTTTAAATTATGACTGCATATAACTGAAGAGAATGCTATCCCTCATTCATAAATTTCAGGATTTAAAAAGGAAAAATAGAGACTGGAGCATTAGAAACCAGATTTTGATAAATTGAGAAATAAGCTGTAGTAAAAAAACAAGAGCAATAAAATAATCCTTAAACCATAAAACTCACCAGGTAGTGAGAAAAAAGAAGAAAAGAAGCTTGAATCTAGCCTGGGAAAATATCTTGATTATAATTCCAGAAGCAAAGGTAACAAAACCAAAACTAAACAGTGCCTACAATAAACAAATAGATTGATTTCTATACAACGAAGAAAGCAACCTATGTATGGGAGGTACTATTTTCAAATAAGATATCTAAGAAATAGTATTACATATTTTTATATATAAAGGTTGGAGTTAATATTATAACATGGAATTCTTAAAACTTAGTAACAAAAGCCTCATTTAAATAATGCATAGCATGACCTGAATACTCATTTCTTCAAAGAATAGCAGAATCTTATAAATAGACATACTATATGATCCAATGTCCCATTTTTTAGTATATTCCCTAAAGATCTGATAAAATTTGGTTTATTTTGGTTTTTGGCATCACACCCAGAAGTACTAGGAACTACTCAGTAATGCTGAAGGGTAGCTCCCAGTGGTATCTGGAGAACCTTGTGGTGCCCGGTAGAAAACCAAGATTTCCTTGTTACAAAACATTCAATCAACACTTTTGCTCTTCTCCCAAATTCGTATTAGAATTGCAGAGATGCCTGTACTCTGTTTTTCTTTGCACTGTACCAGAAATTGTAGATTTAATGGTAGAAATGAGGAAAAAATGGTATATATATGTATATATGTTCTACTATATATATGCATATTTTATATACATCAAATAAAGAAGAATGTGAAATTTTCTCTCACTTGGAGGAAGATCATTTTAAATTAAGTAAGCCATATTCGGAACACAAAATACTATAGGATCTCACTTAAACCAGCTTTAACTCGTGGAAGGTGTAGATTAGAGATTACTAGTGGATGGTCAAAAAAAAAAGTCAGGGTTATGGTTATGAGAGCACAATTTCTGATTTTAAGGATAATTTATACTGAAGATAGAATGCCTAGCATTGCATTATGAATATAGCTAACAGCAGTATAGTATAGTCTTAAAATTGAGATGGTAGACAGATTCTATGTAAAATGTTATGAACATTAAATATAAGAGGAAACTTGGTGCTGGAGAATTACCCCTGGGAGAAGAGCCCTGCCTTGCCTATAGCAGGGTCTGGGCACAGCCTCAGCATTGCTGAATGTGATCCAAACTCCTCACCTTCCCCCACAGGAAGTAAGTAAGTAAGTAAGTAAAGGCCCTCCCATTGATCATCGATTTGCTCGAGCGGGCCCAGTAACGTCTCCATTGGAGACTTTGTTGTTACTGTGTCTGGCATATCGAATACTCTCGGTAGCTTGCCGGGCTCTCCGAGAGGGGCGGAGGAATCGAACTCGGGTCGGCCATGTTGGCTGCATGCAAGGCAGACGCCCTACCCGCTGTGCTATCGCTCCAGCCCCCACAGGAAATGGAAGAAAAATTTAGAAGTGACGGTTCTCTTTATGGCCTTACCTATTTCTATTTCAATTATTTTATGAATACTTGTGTGCCCCAATCTGTAGTCTATCCTGGAAAATGTTCTTTGTGTACCAGAGAAAAATATTAATTGGCCTTTCTGGGACAGACAGCCCTGTTGCAAGTCGATTAATCCCAGTTCTTCCTATTCCTCATTTAAGGCTTTTGTTTCCTCATTGATTTTCTATTTGGCTAATCTGCCCAATGACAAGAAAAGTGTTAAAATCTCCTCCTTCTACTACTCATGTGGCCATGTATGTGTCTCCCCAGGCCTATTAGTAGTTGATTTAGAAACTTTACTCCCCCCTCACTCAATGCATATATTTTGGTGAGATATGTTATATCCCGATAAATTGATTTCTTAGTTATATATAATGTTCATCCTTATTTCATGTTGCTTTTCTTAGTTTGTACTGTTTTGTTTGAAACAAGAATGAGCATCACTGCTTCATTCAGCTAGCATTTGACTGTTTATTGCCAAGTCTTTTATTCTGACCCTTTGTTTACTGTGAAAATTCAAGTGTTTTTGGTAAACAGAATTAAATTTAATTTCTCAGTTTAGTTCAGGAACTCGGTGCCTCTTATTTGTATTGTTTGTGCCATTAAATTAATTTTTGGTATCTAGGACTCTACTGTGAGTTTTGTATGAAAATTTTGGGGTACTTTAGTTTGGCTTTGAATCTTTGTCTTAACCTTATGTTTTTCTATTTGCACTCTAATATCAGTCTGTTTGTAGCAATCAGCTTCCATTCGCTTTCCCCCTAGTTACTTTAGACAAAACTAACTTTGCTTTAAGGTTGTCCTGTAATTTTCATTTGGAGTTCTATGTTTATTGCCACATTTAAATTTAAAGCAAGTGAGTCTCAAAGTTCACTGAGAGACCCTTTTATTGCTTTCCTTTGTGCTCCCATTTTTCTTTCTTCTCTGAAGGCTTACTCCTGTCCTTGTGCTCAGTGATCACTCCTGACAGGGTGCTGGGATTATATGCTGTGCTGGGGATCAAAATAGGTCAGCCACACGCAAAACATCCATTTTACTCTAAGCACTATGTCTCTGAACCTAAGAGTATTACTTTGAGAATTTTTGGATGCAGTTCAGAAAATTCTAGTTTATTTGAAGATCTTACGGGCTTTTGTCACTGTCCATTGATTTGGCTGAATTTCTCCATTTCTTCATTATCCCTGGTGCTATGTGAGGGCTTAGGAAGCAGATCCAAGCCAAGCAGATCCAGAACCAACATTTGTCATATTAAGTTAGTGCCACTAGTGCTGGGACTGAGGCTGGATGCCTGCTGGGATTTATAATCACACAGACTTGTATGTAGCAGCTTGGAATAGTGAATTTTGCCTTTGGATTGCTTCCTGCATCGAAAAGATTCAAAACTCATTCTTTCTTGCCAAAAATACTGAGGGCAGTGGATATCTTGCCTCCTTTATATGTTGCTTCCAGTTCTTAAATATTAATTTGCGAGTGGCGGTTTAATTCTGAGAGCATGAGTTTTCAGTGTGCCCTATTTTTCATAACATTTTGTGCTCTCACAGTTTGTTCACCACTTAACGCCCCTCCCCCATGCCAAGGCCACACTTCTTAGCTGGCAAATAATCTGAAGCTTTTCTAGCACTGGTAAATCTCCAGAAGACAGTGACTGGTACCTTCAGATTTTTTTCTCAGTAATTCTCCAGGATGGATTATATATTTCATTTATGTTCATGCATTCTTTGTTTTGGGGCTGCTTAAGCACTCAGATTCCTGTCTTTTCAATCATTTTAGCCCATCTCTCAGATTTGCTTGAAAAGGAGATGGCCCAGAGCTTATTAACCAGGTTGAAATATGCCTTCTGAGAAGCAAAAGATAAAGTATTGAAAAACATAACTGCAGGTGTTTGTGTCATGAGTCTGAGTGGCCTCCAAACACAGGAGAGGGCCTCATCATTGTATATCTGAAACCCAAGCACAAAAGTTGTAAGCCTATAACTGTACCTCATGGTGTTTCACTAATAAAAAAAGAAAAAAAAATGATATAGCCAAAATGTTAATAATGACCAAGTTTGAAAGCTGAAACGATCAAGTTAAGGTTTTTTTGTTTTTTGTTTGTTTGTTTGTCTTTTTGCTTTTTGGGTCATACCTGGTGGTACACAGGGGTTACTCCTGGCTCATACACTGAGGAATTACTCCTGGCGGTACTTGGGAGACCATATGGGATGCTGGGAATCAAACCCAGTTGGCTGCATGCAAGGCAAATGCCCTACCTAAAGGCTGTGCTATTGCTCCAGCCCCAAGGGTTTTTTTTTTTCCATTTTTTATAAAAATAAGAAATTAAATATTAAAATAAACAAAATCTTAATGAAAAAATAATATCTCTAAGAAGACAAAATTTGCAAATTAAAATAGAAATACCTTCCCATTCATCCTCATTTGCAACCCTTGCTAGGAATCCTTGAGCCAGATGGGGACACCAATGCTGGAGTTTGAATATTGCAGTTTCTTAAGTTGAAATTGGCTTTAAGGAGAAAAAAACTGGAATATGTTTAGTATGATTCTAGTGACTTTTGTCTCAAGAAGAAATATGCTGATATGATGTCTGTATATTGTATACAACTGTATTGATCAGAGGATTTAAGATAAGAAACATTTGATAGCTTTGTATATTGACAGGCAATGATATTGTGCATGCCATATGTAATTGGGGTAATTTGTGTACTATTTGCCAAATATGTTTTGATTCTGCATATTAATAACATGAGGAAGTACATCTAGAATTTTAAGGAGATAAAGACTTAATTACATCTTTTTTAGTTACTAGTTAAATATTCTTGGAACCCAATTTTTCTTTTTTTGCCTTTTTTTGGTCACACCCAGTGGTCTCAGGTCAAGGATTCCAGGGATCAAACTGAGGTAGGCATATTATCTTGCCATAAAATAGAAATTCATGAATTCACTGTTGCTACCAAAAGAAATACCAAATTAATTGTACAAAGAAAAAATACTAAGCTTTTGTATTCATGGAAAGAAATTCCATGTAATACTAAATGTTCAGTTTTGCCTAAGGTCCTAAAGACTTAACTAGAATATATATATATATATGTATATATATATATATATATATATATATACATATAAGCAGCAACAAAAATGACAAAAGAAGAAACTTAGGTTTATTATTCCAATCTGAATATATAATATTAAATTAATTTTCAGCACTATATGAGGGTTCAATATCTGTGGGAAATGCATTGCCAAAACATTTAATTAATCACACACTATGAGACATGGCTCAAATAAAATACAACTGTCCCAGAATACATTTTGCTGAAAAGCCCATTCCCTCACAATATTTTTGTCAGTCTATTAATAAATTCTATGCATGACAAATAGAGTATACTATATTTTCCAGCTGAGAGCAACTAAAATAAAATTAAATAAATAAATGTCCCTTACTATTTGCTTTGAAAGCAAAATTGAAATATCCCACACTTAGTATATTGAATTTTTTTTTCTTCTTATATGACCCTGAAAATTCCCTGAGCAGACAAAAACAGTTTAGATATACAAGCAATGCTTAATGTAACTTATGTTTGTGAGACAAACTTGACAGGGTCATTTTTTGTTTATGCCTCTGAGAATTATAAACAAAACTTGAAATTGTTTTCCAAGTTTGACCAATGCTCTAACACTTAAGAAAATTCTAATGTTTTAATCAATTACTGAAAAGAACAAATAATCATTGCCATCTCACTATCACAAATCACAAATCACAAATCATCCGGTTAATCATCGATTGCCTCGAGCAGGCCCCAGTAACGTCTCCTTCATCCTAGCCCTGAGATTATATTCAAGGCTCTTTAGGAGAATGAGCCCCATCATTGTTACTGGTATTTGGCATATTGGGTACACCACAGGGAGTTTGACAGACTCTGCCGTGTGGGCAGGCTGCATTCGGTAGCATGCCAGTTTGTCCAAAGTAGGAATGAGATAATAAGATGTCATAATAAGATGTCGCAACCGAGCGGTTCCGGGAGCTGGTTTTTATAGTCTCTGAGTCTTGGCCGCTGATGGGATTACACAGCGCCAGGGGGCCAGTTGGTGGGTGTGACTCCCGCCTACTGGAATTTGGAGGATCTGGGTGGAGGATGCTTGGCCCAAATCTGAGTAGGCTTGGAAATCTCGGCCCCGGAACCTGCGTGGCTTTGTCCCTCTGCCCGTACCTTCATGTTTGCGGAGAGTGGTATCAGCATGGTGGTGGCTGGTCCTGGAGGTCTTTGGCTGCCGGAGCCCTGGTCGGGGCAGGGAGGAAAGCTCAATCCGCTCCCCTCCAAGGGGCCCCGGCAGCAAGGATAGTCAAGCGCGAGGGCAGGAGACTGCACTGTTCTTCTTCCGGGAGCTGGTTTTTATAGTCTCTGAGTCTTGGCCGCTGATGGATTACACGGCGCCAGGGGGCCAGTTGGTGAGTGTATAAAAACCAGCTCCTGGAAGAAGAACAGTGCAGTCTCCGGCCCCTGCGCCTGACTGTCCTCGCCGCCGGGGCCCCTTGGAGGGGAGCGAGTTGAGCTTTCCTCCCCGCCCCGACCAGGGCTCCGGCACCCAAAGATCTCCAGGACCAGCCACCACCATGCTGAGACCACTCTCTGCACACATGAAGGTACTGGCAGAGGGACAAAGTAACGTGGGTCCGGGGCCAAGATCTCCAAGCCTAATCGGTTTTGGGCCGAGCATCTTCCACCCAGATCCTCCAAATTCCAGTAGGCGGGGGTCACACCCATCTCACTATCACTTACTTAATCACTTAACTTCCCGTTAGTGGTCGATTTGCTCGAGCGGGCACCAGTAACGTCTCCATTTGTCCCTGTTGCGTGCTAGTGTAGCCCAATGGCATCTGTTCACTCTGGGAACATGAAAAGCCTCAAACCGATCGTTCATGATCTTCACGAAGAAGTCTGACCATCTGGTAGGTGGGCGGCCACGCGGTCTTTTGACATCCCGTGGAATCCAGTCAGTAACAGCTCTAGTCTAGCGGTCGTCTTTAAATCTCATTACATGACCAGCCCATCTGATTTTTGACATCTTGGCAAATGAGACAGCGTCCCTGATTCTTGATCATCCACAGATGTCGGAACTCTGGATTTTTTCTCTCATTTGAGTGAAACGTGATATTCCAAGCATAGCTCTTTCTATTCTTCTTTGGGAGACCTGAATAGCATTCTCATCCTGTTTGCATAGGGCCCAGGTCTCTGAGGCATATGTTAATGCAGGAAGAACAGTGGAATCAAAGAGATTGCCCAGAGCTGGAGGTTCTTCGTCCTCTTAGCTATTTCTTCAACGTTCTTGAAAGTGTTCCATGCCGCTCTCTTCCTCTTGTACAGCTCGGGTGCCAGGTCATTTGTCATGTTGTCTTCTCGACCTAGGTACACATAGCTGTTGCATTCGGAAATGGTCGTTCTGTTGAGAGCGAATGGGGCATCCATGACATTGGCAACTATCACCCGATCTGCCTATTGTCTGTCATCTACAAGTTGTTCACTTGAGTCATCCTAAATAGGATTGGCAGAACACTAGATCAAGGACAACCATGCGAGCAAGCCGGGTTCCGCAAAGGATTCAGCACCATCGACCATATACACACAATAACCAAACTCATTGAGGTTTCTCGGGAGTTCAAGATGACGCTCTGTTTAACGTTCATTGATTTAAAGAAGGCCTTTGATTCTGTTGAGACGGAAGTGGTCATTGAAGCCCTAGCCAATCAGGGCATTCAAACCCAATACATCAAGATCCTCCATGAGCTGTATTGCGGATTCACTACCAGGATCTCACCATTCTACAAAGAAGTGATAGTTGATATCAAGAGAGGGGTTTGGCAGGGTGATACCATTTCACCGAAACTCTTCAGTGCCACCCTCGACAACATCATGTGACGACTAGAATGGGAAGGATTGGGCGTGAAGATAGATGGTCGGCAACTACACCACCTCCGCTTTGCTGATGACATTGTTTTAATAACACCAAACATCAGCCAAGGGGCAAAAATGCTGACCGACTTTCACCTTGAGTGTGGAAAGGTAGGACTACAGCTGAATCTTCTGAAGACAATGTCACTATAGTATCTGCTTTATTATAGTACATTGCTGATTCTCAGTTCATGTTTTGGTTTATATACTAATAATTTATAAATTTTGGGGAGATAGTGCACAATGAACACGTACAGATTATTACTGCAGTAATTCTTCATCCTACTTCAGTTATTGACAGTTTGTCCTACTTCAATTATTACTGAACTCTGACAGTTCCATGACTAGCAATATTAGTAGGGTCTAAAAATGTTATGGTCAGCGGGTAGGGCGTTTGCCTTGCAGACCTGGGTTTGATTCCCAGCATCCCATATTGTCCCCCGAGCACTGCCAGGAGTAATTCCTGAGTGAAGAGCCAGGAGTATAACCTGTGCATCGCCAGATGTGACCCAAAAAGGAAAAAAAAAATGTTCTGGAAAAGTTTAACATATCTTGTCAAGTACTTTGGTGTGATTTTCAAGAGATGGGCTTGAGTTTTTTTTTTTTTTAGTATAAAAAACATTTGTCTTGCTTGCCTGTTAATGCTATTCAACTTTGAATATGACAGCCATGAAGAAATATTAAAGTTTCTCTGCTGGCATTACTAAATAGAGGAAACAGTTGTCATATAGATTCCCCATAGAATACTTCTTCCCTATTTATTTTGGTTATGTTGGTTTCAGTGTAATTGCAATTCATAATTAAGTCATTGTATGTCAAAATGAGTGTATTTTGATAAGGGATTTTCATTTTTTATTAAAATTATTGCTTCTTCATTTTAAAAAAGATGCCAGAATGTTCAAGGTGGGGTAGCATAAATGTGTTATTTAAATAGGATAGATGATATTTATATAAAAAAATCAAACAACCAAATCCCTTGAAAATCACACTAAAGTAGTTGACAATATTTTTTAAACTTTCCAGAACATTTTCCAACTTACTATTGTTAAAAATGGCAATAAATTATATGAATTGTCAGAGTTCAGTAATAGCTAATAGGTATTTAAAAGGCTATGAAAGTGTGTGTTTGTGATTAAGTGAAAGATTTCATTTGTTAAGAAACAGAAAAATCCTCAGAATTTTTGGGGGGTGGGTAATTAGGATTTTGTATTATTTTAATTTATATCAGTTTTATAAAAGTCAAATTTTACTATGTAGATGGGCTGGTGTGATAATACAGCAAGCAGGGCGTTTGTCTTGCATGCAGCTGATCCAGGTTCAATTCTTCTGCCCCTCTCGGAGAGCCCAGCAAACTACCGAGAGTATCCCGCCTGCACAGCAGAGCCTGGCTAGCTCCCCGTGGCATATTAGATATGCCAAAAACAGTAACAGCAAGTCTCACAATGGATATGTTACTGGTGCCCTCTCGAGCAAATCAATGAAAAACTGGAGGACAGTGCTTGTATATAGATATGCTCATAACAGTGGTACTTATAATGGTTATGAAAAGTTAGCTCATCCACTAGTGAAATGATAATTATTAGAATTATCAGTTGTAAGGAGAAAAATATAGGTACAATTCTAAAGGCAAATATACTAAAGTAACTAGAAATAAGTGAAATTTTACAGACTTATATGAAGAAAATAAATAAAAATAACCTACATATAAAAATAAAAGAGGATATTTATGTACTCAAAGGTTCATAGGCTTTTAGAATAAAAGAATTATTGTGTGATATTACTACTCTACTTAATATTTATTGAATTAACATTGATCATTATGTTAGGATATTCACAAATAATTTTTAAATTATTAAAAATATGCAAAATAGCTGGTATCTTTTTAAAATGAAATAGCAGTAATTTTAATAGAAAATGAAAATGCCCTATCAAAATACACTCATTTAAACATATACTGTCTTAATTATAAATTGCAATTACACTGAAACCAACATAATCAAAACTAATAGGGGAAGAAATATCCAGATGGGGAATCTAGATGAGAACCGTGAGAAAAATGCAAATACTGTTTTTACTTAAAGCAAAAATGTAACCAACTCTAATTATGCACTAAAAATCATTGTTATATGAAACAGACTTCTATAAGTTAATAGAGCTAGAATTAAAAATCTAGTCCACAGTATGTGTGTCTGTCTGTGAGTCCGTGTGTGTGTGTGTGTGTGTGTGTGTGTGTGTGTGTGTGTACAGGAGAAAATTGAAGAGACAGTAAACTAGAGTTATTGAAGGTATTAATTTGGTGGACTGTCTATATGATGGAGGGCTAATTTAATGTAAAAAAAGAAATAGAATTTCCTAGAGTCAACTGGACCTTTTTTCATACTCTGTCATCACTGAACTTAAATATTGAACTAATTTTTGAAACTGTAGCTCATCCATAAGGTCAGGATAATAATTAGTAATGACTTTGAAGGTTATTGACACTGTAATTGTCCTCATATAAAAAAGATAAAACAATGTCAATAAATTAATTTATTTAGAGTTTATCGATTAGGGAAGCTCTGTGGCTTTCAAGGCCCAAAAAGATAATAGTTGAAACTTGAGTCTAGAGTTTTAAATTCAATTCTATTTTTGTATATATAAAACACATTTTTTAACCTACAAAAATATTTCAGCTCTCTTCTCTAAAGAACATTTAATATGTTCTTACCTAGTCCTGAAGTTTTGATTTCTAAAGGGTTTTTAATTGATATGTGTGTGTGTGGGGGGGGTATTTCTCCTGGCAACTGTACTCAGGTATCATTCTGGATGGGCTCAGAAAACCCTATGGGGTACTAGGGATTGAATCTGGGTTAATGGCATGCAATGCAATCACCTTTCTCACTGTACACTCTTTCTGGACTCTTACAATTTTTTTATCACACGGTATCACGGTCCTCCCGTTGTTCATTGATTTGCTGGAGCGGGCCCAGTAACGTCTCCATAATGAGACTTGTTGTTACTGTGTTTGGCATATCGAATATGTCACGGGTAGCTTGTTAGTGGAAGTTAATTTCTGGAATTGAAGTTTTTAGTTATTATTTCAGAATATAGCCAGATAAACACAATTGACTGTTGTACCATATATTTATCTGTTTATAAAAATGAGAAATGAAAAACAAAATAACATTAAAGTTAGTACTACCGTAACCGTGTTAACTAAAACAATTATAAATAAATATAAAATAATTAATTTAAAAATTATTTCAGGGGCTGGAGCGATAACACAGTGGGGAGGAAGTTTGCCTTGCATGCGGCCAACCCGGGTTCGATCCCCAGCATCCCATGTGGTCCCCCGAGCACCGCCCGGAGTAATTCCTGAGTGCAGAGCCAGAAGTAACCCCTGATCATCTGATCATCTCTGGGTGTGACCCAAAAAGAAAAAAAATTCAAAGAATTGTGTACTGATTTTAATAGTGAGAGATCCAGCTTGATTCCTGACACTGCACGCTCCTGAGTAACACTGGGGAACACAAAACCAGGAATAATCGCTCACCCAATGGCACAAGTGATTGCCATCAGTATAAAAAAAAATAAAAGATAGCTAAATGAGATCTAACTAGTTATGTGAGTCAGTTATTCAAATAAAATTTTCTTCCTTCTTTTTTTTTGGACAATATTTTTCAAGATTCTTGAACTTAACCAAAAGAACCTGCCTTTTTTAAGACACCATTTTTTTACAGTGCTAGCTAAACTTAATTCCTCAAATAAGAAAACCAAATATATTATTACATAACCAATGAGTTGTGGTTTTTGCAATTAATACCAAACATGTCTATTTAATGTAAATCCCAAATATCCATCCCAACAAAAACATATTTACACATCCAATTTTGACAGAAATTCATTATCATTTTGACAAAATAACATTGATTTGGAAAAAAAAAGATTTATTGGCACTTTCCAATAATAGTTTAAAAACAATCAGCATTTATTATGAACCCTCAAACGTTATTTCCATGAAAGCTTAAAGCTCATTAAAAGCAAACATAGTACCAATCAGGAGAGCATTTAGCACATCCAGACAGAATTAATTTTTACTCCAAGGTTAGTATTGAAAAGTACTGGCTAATAAAACATGCTTCAGTAAAACTGAAAACAACTGGTCAGAGGAATAATAAATAAGAAATTTGGAAGTAAAAGGAAGTAATTGGAAGGAACAACTGACTATTTTGCCTCTAGACACAGCATTTCTTGTTTTGTCTGGACACAGCACCGCTTATTCAAACTCTTATTCTGTAGACAAAGTCCAAAAAGAATGCTTGTCCAAGGCTACAAAAGTAGTTACAGTCAGAGCTGGATCTTGAACACAGATTTACTGATTTATCTCTCTACTAAATACCTACCAACAGTTAGTTAAGGAGATTCTATTTCACTAGGTACTTAAAATAGACTCTCTGCTGCATAGACCAAAGTCAAGTTTTATGATAAAGATGATTTTCTCTACTTTTTTCAAACATATTTTGAAATCTTTGGACAGTAAACAAGATATAATAAACAAATACCCAAGAAGATAAGGTCTTCAGTATCTAAGCATGTAAAGCTATAGTTTAAATCGTGTGTTCTCTTTCTTATTAAATTTCGTACATTCCATTTCTTTTGTTACAGTTGTGTTTCAGAGGTGTGTGATTTGTAAATAAATCTTTTACTGCTCTACATCTATTAGCTGTCCTAGGAGAGAAAACACACACACACACACACACACACAAACACACACTTTATATATGGGTGTTATATTTGTATGACTGTCACATAGAAAGTTGATTACAAGATTCTATGCTTCTGCCTACTATAGTTCATTCAACAATAGGTACACGAGTTCAGTCTGTCTACAATGCACCTGAACATTTTTCCTAAATGCTGGTAGAAAAAAGTTAGGAAGATGGCTCAAAGAATTGTAACACATGTTTTGCAAGGTCAGGTTGAGGAAGAGAAAAATGGAATGAAAAAATTCCCAGCGTCTCATGGTCCCCCCTTAAAACTGCCAAATATGCCATTGGTGATCCTGTACCACTGACTGCATTTAAGTCCACTTCCCAAAGAAATAATAGAACCAAAACACATTCTCTTCCTATAGATATTGTTTAGTTTTTAAATTTCTTTTCTTGTTTGTGCGACGGTCATACACTGCTATGTTTATGACTGACAGTGCTCAGGGAACCACGTGGGATGTCGAGAATTGGACCCCAGTGGTCTCATGCTAGAAAAGAACCCTTGCTGTTCTTTCTGACAGCTGTACTATTTCTCCAGCTACCAGATATTGTTCATTTGTATAGTTACACTCCTAACTCTACAAGAAAGTCATTTTTCTCCTTATAAAATCAACTTAAGAATAAAACTGGGACTGGAATGATAGTAGAGTGGGTAGGGCATTTGCCTTGTACGAGACCGACCTGAGTTCAACTCCCAGCATCCCATATGGTTCCCCAGCACCGCCAGGAGTAATTCCTGAATGCAAAGCCAGGAATAACCCCTGAATATCGCCGGGTGTGACCCAAAAAGCAAAATAATAATAATAATAATAATAATAATAATAATAAAACAGAATAAAACTAGGGAAAAAATGAGACATAAATATGTACACAAAATCTTGAGGACATTCTTTGTGTACTTGTAGTAAAATTAGATATAAAAATAAGTTATCAGTAGTTAAAATATCTTTATGCAATCATTTAATTAAACCTGCTTTATGAACTCTTTGAAGGCAAAATATATATACTCCCTACAGCACTCAGAATAGTGCTTGTCAACCTGATAATGATTTAGTTGCTTCCAGTATTGATGTTTTATAGTTCTTTCTGTAAAGGTTAATTAATAAACCCTGAGAGAAAAATGTCGATCCTGTAAATTCTTTTCATAACTTGTACTTTTCCATTGGAAAATTTAAAGCCCTAAAAGGAGTCAGAAGACTATACTTTGGGGCTACTTGGATTTCTAAGATCCAATTCTACTTAGCCCATGCAAATAGCAACCTTCTCCAAGCCATTGCTGAATTCCAAGAGTTCATTTGTCTGCTCAGATGGTATATTTTATATTTTTGACTAAGCTATATTTTTGGGCCCCTGGGTTACTGGGAGTTAAATGTTCTCAGAAATCTGGACACTAGGTAATATCATGAATGAAAATTAGCATTTTAAGTGTATGAACTCTAAGTCTTCCTCACACTTCTCCCAAATTACATAGCTGCAAGATATGCACTGTCCTCCCGTTGATCATTGATTTGCTCAAGCAGGCCCAATGATGTCTCCATTATGAGACTTGTTGTTACTGTGTTTGGCATATCTGATATGTCACAGGGAGCTTGCCAGGCTTTGCTGTGTGGGTGAGATACTCTCGGTAGCTTGCAGGGCTCTGCAAGAGGGGTGGAGGAATTGAACTGGGGTTGGCTGAGTTGGCCACATGCAAGGCAAATGCCCTACCGCTTTGCTATCGCTCCAGCCCTGGTCCCTTTATACCAGAATTTACTTTGTAGTGACACTGGGCAGGGGTTATAGGAACCATATCAGGGCAAGAAATATCCAAGGCTGCGCTTCCTGCCATCACTGGCTGCAGTGATTATACGGATTGGAGCTCTGAAACACCACACTGGGGAGAGGGGCTATAGCTAGGAACATCCCCTGATATTGCGGGACCTGGGGCTGGCGCCCTTGCAGTTTCCCCAAATTGGGGTCAACAGCTGCATCAAAATTGAAGCAACAATCTCTGCCCCAATGATTTCCCTTCTTACACCGGGGACAGGGCACAGGAGGTGCTCTCACAGTAGCACGTTTGGGAGGTGCCCTGCAGTCCTTATGAAAGTGGACTGGTTTTCCACAATTAAAACATCTTTTATGAGCTTGTCTCTGTACAGTATAGGCCTCAAAAGCCTTCATCTCCACCTTATGTTTAATAGAACCAACATCCCTGCATGCTTTCAAATGCCTCATTATATCTTCTCTTTGATGAGCACAAAGTGGCCTGGCAATCCTCATTAGTATTTTTAAAGGCCAATTGTTTAGTCAACAGCTCCTGAGTTTCCTTATGCTTAACCTGCATTCCAATGGTTTCCATCAACATTCCTATGAAGTCTGCATAAGGTTCTGAGGCTGTCTGAATAATCTTAGTAAAACTTCCCTTAAATTTTGCATCTGTATCAATCTTCTCCCATGCATGCAGGGCTAAGTCATGTCACTGACATGAGCAAAAACAGCAGGAGGCAAGGTGACTTGCCCTTTTGGGTCTTGCCATTTCCCTTCACCTATTAACATCTCATAAATCAATTTAATCCCTGAAAATTTTCGTCCAGCATGGCCTAGGCCCTGAAGCTTTGCCTTGGCCTCCTCACTGAACCACATCCTCCAAGGCATGTACTGAGAATGGCTAAAGCACATCTTAGCAACCACGTGAAAATCTTGAGGTAACCAGTAAGTCTTTTTACTCCTCTGTAAGATACTCCTTACAATATGGAGATATAGGCCCATAGGAGCCACAGGCCTTTTTAAAATGACTGAGAGAATCCATTCTTAACCTGCGATAAGATGGATGCTGCTTCTTCTCAGCCTGGACTGGGCGATTGGGAGCATGTCCCATGATATAATTACTTTAATATAGTTTGCATTCAAATTGCATGTTTAAATTTTTATATTAAATATATGCATATTTGGGGAACTAAATATTATGGATTTTTTTAAAATAAGGAAATATCGGGCAATATTATCCTATTATTATGCTACTTGACATGTAATTAGCATTTGCACTATTTTTACAATGGCTCTATGTTAGATCATTGAACTCTTAAAAATCATAGCACAAAGAGTTTATAGTGGAAGCTGAAAGGTTAAATGATTTGAATAATCTTATAAAATAGTGAATAATAGAATAGAGAAGACTAGAAAACACATAAGTTCATGTTAGTTCAGGACTTGTATGTGGCCAACGCTGATTTGACCCATTATATACCATAGGGTCAACAGAGTGGAAAACAAGAGTGCAGTAGCCTCTAGTAACTATACAACTTCAAATTATTTTTAGCCTTTGGGTTTTGGGCACACCTAGTGGTACTGGGGGCTTACACCCGGCTTTGTACTCAGAGATCACTCCTTTTGGGGCTCAGGGGTCCTTTTCTGGTGCTAGAAATAGAACAATGGGTCGAGCACATGTAAGGTAAGTGCTCTATCTGTTGTGTCTCAAGCCCCAGCTGAGGATGTTTAATTCTCTATATGTATTTCTTTTTCCTTTTTGTTTTATTTATATTTTTATTGAATCATTGTTGATAGAGCATTACAAAGCTGATCATAATTCAGTTTTAGTTATATAATGTTCCAACACCCATCTATTCACCAGTGCAATTTTCCAACACCAATGACCTTAGTTTCTCTCCCCCACACCCCCACGTACTACCACCTTAGCCTAACTCTATGGCAGGCACATCTCTTCTTTCTTCTCTTTTCTTCTCTCTCTTCTCTCTCTCTCTCTCTCTCTCTCTCTCTCTCTCTCTCTCTCTCAACATTATGGTTTGTAATACAGATGCTGAAATGTTGTATAACTGTTTACTACTTTCAACATTCAGTTCTTGTCCAGAATGATCCTTTCCATATTTCCAACTATTGTTGATACAATAGTATGTGCGAGTGTGTGTGTAAACCTGTTTACCATGATAGACAATTGTGATTTTTATGGAAATTTTTATTTTACAGGTGTGAAATCATTCCATGTCTCTGAAACTAAGAATGGAACACAAAACAAAAGGGAATGCCCTGCCACAGGGCAGGGGGGATGGGAGGATGGGGGTGGGAGGGATACTGGGATTAGTGGTGGTGGAGAATGGGCACTGGTGGAAGGATGGGTACTTGATCATTGTATAACTGAACCTCAAGCACGAAAATTTGTAAGTCTACAATTGTACCTCATGGTGTTTCACTAATAAAAAATTTTTAAAAAAATGGAACACAAAGTCTCATATTTGCCACACTCATTACTTGAGTTAAGTTTTATTTTTAATATTGTTGCTGTATATTCTGGTGGCATTTTGCTGCCCTAAGATAAAATCCGGACACCACATAAGCGAGACATGTCACTGAACCATGCTATTATGCCTGCTTTTTGTTGTCGTTTTTATTTTTATTTATATTTGTCAGAGTCCATGTTTCTTAACTATTGATCAGTATCAGTAACTTCTACAGTTCCATCTAGTATATTTTAAGCATCCTGATTATCTATTTAGTTAAAATCAGAATTTTCTATTTTGTCTGACAACTATTTGACGATGTGTTCCCTTTTCTGATTGAAAATATCACCAAAATTACACTTGAAAAAGAGATGGAGCCTATCGTGAAAAAGCCTTTTCTTACTTCAACAACTGATTGATAGTCATTAAACTATGATTTAAGAATGTGATAGTCAAATCATGATTCTTAGAGACATGAAAGGCCAAGTCTCATCAATCCAAGAAATAGACACTTATAGATGTCTATAATATCAATGTCCTTTCAGCACAAGGAAATTCAGCTGATGTTCCAACATTCAAACCTAATTATGGAAAAGTTCAGCTGTGCTGACAAGAAGATAGCATGGGGCACAAAACTATTGCTGGCTCAGCACTTACAGCTGTGTGATACCTGATCCAAGGAACTGTCTGCAGCCCTCACAGATTGTTAACAAGTCTGCTTATTGCTTCATAAAGGTACCAGGTGTTGACTGTACTTCAAAGTTTCCATAATTCTCATAAAATTTTACTCAACTTTTAATGCCACATTACATGTCTTCTTCAATTAGCAACAACTTGACAATGAAGCAAAATACCCAAACTGCAATTATCCAGGGAGTTACTGTTTTATTATTTCCTGGAATCAGGAAAAGCATAGGGAAAGTGTAGATGCACATAATTGCTTTTTAGGATTAGTGCAGTACATTTCTAAAAATAGCTGGAGAGGGATGAGATCAAATCCATCTGCTTTAAATCATAGCTAAACCTTTAACAATGTACTTTGTGGTGCTAAATTATTGAGCAAGGTGTGACTATCATTCATACAGAAAATTTACTTTTTTAATTTAACATATAGTAATACAGATATTTTAGGTACTAAATACATTGTTTTTCTTTTTGTTGTTGTTGTTGTTGTTAACTTTAGGCCATATTCACCAAGGCAGGGCTGGAGTGATAGCACGCCAGGTAGGGCGTTTGCCTTGCACGTGACCGACCCAGCTGACCTGGGTTCGATTCCTTCACCCCTCTTGGAGAGCCCTGCAGGCTACAGAGAGTATCTCACCTGCACGGCAAATCCTGGCAAGCTACCTGTGACGTATTCGATATGCCAAAAACAGTAACAACAAGTCTCACAATGGAGACATTACTGGGCCTGCTAGAGTAAATTGATGAACAACCAGAGGACAGTGACAGTGACTCACCGAGGCTTAGGGGTTACTTCTGGATATGCATGCAAGTATTACTCCTGGAAGTAGTCAGGATCCATTTGAGGTGCAAAGGATTAAAACTTGGTTTGCCTCATTTAAGGCAAAAGCCCTACCAGCTGAAATATCTCTCCTGACCATGTAAGTGCTAAATTTTTGGAGGGAAATAAAACTTCTCTACCAATTTTCAAATAATTTCCAGACTAAGTATTTCAGTAGCATTACTTTGTATTTTCTTTATAAGAAGTTCTTAAGTTTTTATGCAAAATAGACTAATAAAAAAGAGGGGACTTTAGAGATCAAGTATGCATATAATGTAAAGCACATCTCTTAATGCAGCTGATCTCAATTTGATGCATTTTTATCCCCAGCACTTCATATGGTGCCCAAGAGCACTGGCAGGGGCACAAAACAACAATTACAAAAGCAAATTAGTAAATTGTTTAGAAATACTAAAATTTCTCTCTTTGCACCCTACAATAAAGTAGCACTGCACTGCACTGTCCTCCCATTGTTCATAGATTTGCTCAAGCGGGCTCAGTAACATTGTGAGATTTATTGTTACTGTGTTTGGCATATCAAATATGTCATGAGTAGCTTGCCAGGCTTTGCCGTGTGGGCGAGATACTCTGGGTAGCATGCGGGGCTCTCCGACAGGAGCGGATTTGGGTCGGCCGACAGGCCAGGTGCAAGGCAACCGCCCTACCCGCTATGCTATCACTCCAGTCCACAATAAAGTAAAACATGCTAATTAAAGAGCATCCAATGTATTTGAATGTTTCTGCGAAAATGAAAAATCACAGCATTAATAGCTTACACAGAATATAGAACTCATTCACAATATTACACCATGGTAAAGGTAAAGGCCCTCCCGTTGATCGTCGATTTACTCGAGCGGGCCCAGTAACGTCTCCATTGGAGACTTTGTTGTTACTGTGTCTGGCATATCGAATACTCTCGGTAGCTTGCCGGGCTCTCTGAGAGGGGCGGAGGAATCGAACTCGGGTCGGCCATGTTGGCCGCTTGTAAGGCGAACGCCCTACCCGCTGTGCTATAGGACTGGAGTGATAGCACAGCGGTAGGGCGTTTGCCTTGCACGCAGCCAACCTGGCTGACCCAGGTTCGATTCCTCTGCCCCTCTCAGAGAGCCCGGCAGGCTACTGAGAGTATCTCGCCCGCACGGCAAAGCCTGGCAAGCTACCCGTGAAGTATATGCCAAAACAGTAACAAGATGTCTCACCATGGAGATGTTACTGGGCCCGTTCCAGCAAATTTTGGGCTGGAGCGATAGCACAGCGGATAGGGCGTCTGCCTTGCACGCAGCCAACATGGCCGACCCGAGTTCGATTCCTCCGCCCCTCTCTGAGAGCCCGGCAAGCTACCTAGAGTATTCGATGTGCCAGACACAGTAACAACAAAGTCTCCAATGGAGACGTTACTGTGCCTGCTCGAGCAAATCGATGATCAACGGGAGGGCCTTTACTTACTTTACACAATATTACAAAGATTTATGAACAAGAATTTTTTAACTGATTTCATATTATCTCAAGTAGTTCACACTGAGTTCTGATTATATAGCAACCAGTTGAAGAAAAGTCACATGCATATTTTTATTTACCTATGACTAAAGTTTAGTGTTTCCTTCAGTTATTAATCACTTAATCACTTAATCACTTAACTTCCCGTTAGTCGTCGATTTGCTCGAGCGGGCGCCAGTAACGTCTCCATTTGTCCCTGTCGCGTGCTAGTGTAGCCCAATGGCATCTGTTCGCTCCGGGAACATGAAGGGCCTCAGACCGATCGTTCATGATCTTGACAAAGAAATCTGACCATCTGGTAGGTGGGCGGCCACGTGATCTTTTGACATCCCGTGGAATCCAGTCAGTAACAGCTCTGGTCCAACGGTCATCTTTAAATCTCATTACGTGACCAGCCCATCTGATTTTCGACACCTTGGCAAATGAGACAGCGTCCCTGATCCTTGATCGTCGACGGATGTCAGAACTACGGATTCTTTCTCTCATTTGACTGAAACGTGACATTCCAAGCATAGCTCTTTCTATTCTTCTTTGGGAGACCTGAATAGCGTTCTCATCTTGTTTGCGTAGGGCCCAGGTCTCTGAGGCATATGCTAATGCAGGAAGAACAGTGGAATCAAAGAGATGTGCTCGGAGCCGGAGGTTCTTCGTCCTCTTAGCTATTTCTTCGACGTTCTTGAAGGCGTTCCAAGCTGCTCTCTTCCTCCTGCGCAGCTCGGGTGCCAGGTCATTTGTCATGTTGATCTCTCGACCTAGGTACACATAGCTGTTGCATTCGGAGATGGTCGTTCCATTGAGAGCGAATGGGGCGTCAGGAACAAGGCTGGTTCTCATAAACATTGTCTTCGTAAGATTCAGCTGTAGTCCTACCTTTCCACACTCACGGTCAAAGTCGGCCAGCATTTGTGCCGCTTGGCTGATGTTTGGTGTTATTAAAACAATGTCATCAGCAAAGCGGAGGTGGTGTAGCTGCCGACCATCTATCTTCACTCCCATTCCTTCCCATTCCAGTCGTCGCATGATGTTCTCGAGGGTGGCACTGAAGAGTTTCGGTGAAATGGTATCACCATGCCGCACCCCTCTCTTGACATCAACGATCACTTCTTTGTAGAATGGTGAGATCCTGGTAGTGAATCCACAATACAGCTCACGGAGGATCCTGATGTATTGGGCTTGAATGCCCTGATTGGCTAGGGCTTCAATGACCGCTTCCGTCTCAACAGAATCAAAGGCCTTCTTTAAATCAATGAACGTTAAACAGAGCGGCATCTTGAACTCCCGAGAAACCTCAATGAGCTTGGTTATTGTGTGGATATGGTCGATGGTGCTGAATCCTTTGCGGAACCCTGCTTGCTCGCATGGTTGTCCTTCATCTAGTGTTCTGCCAATCCTATTTAGGATGACTCGAGTGAACAACTTGTAGATGACAGACAATAGGCAGATCGGGCGATAGTTGCCAATGTCATGGATGTCTCCCTGTCAGTTATTAATACAATATAAGTCCAAGTCAGTTATTAATACAATGAAAAATCGTGGAACTAGAAGCTCATGTGATTTTCAAGTAGAAAGCACAGAGTATTTCACCTCCTATTTGGGTTGTGCTCAACATGCTCATCAGGACGTGAAATCACAGAAATTATCAGACTCGTCAATTGATCCTATTATCTACACATGTTTTCTATTGTTGCAAACAAATTACCACAAAGATAGTCATTTAAAACTATGTGGGCAAGATATCCAGGAACAGTTTACCTGTGTTCTGTACTCAGAATTTCAGAGTCATGTGACTAATTAGAATTTGAGATCTTATCTACAGCTCTTCCAAGCTTATGTTGTTATTGAAAGTGGTAATTTTTTTGCACTTACATAATGCAAGGTACTTACAAATAAAAATTCAGCAATGAGAGTCTCTGGTGCTTCTAGTTTGATCTTAGTTCTTTCAAATGTTTTAACCTGATTAAATCAAGAACACCTAAGGTATTCTTTCCTTAGATTGCTCAAACTGAACTGTTTATTGACCTAATTTTCACTGAACAAGACATTTTAATTTTGCAGTACAATAGACACAATCACAGGAACAGCCCTCATATTTAAGGAAAAGGGGATAAAAATATGAATATTATTTCAGAACTTTTCCTATCATGCTATATAGTACAATAACTAAGCACTGTCATGAGTTATTTGATAACTATAGTCAAGCAAATTTTGACTTATTATTCTATAAGTGATATATATTAAAACTTTATTCTAAAAAGAGCTTCTGGGTTTCCCTAGGCTGTGAAAATAAATTATTGGGGGAACTGATTCAAAACCTTAAACTTAAAACCACCCGATTTACTCAATTGCCCAGTCCAAAATTTAGAACTCATTTTGCTTTTACATTTTCTACTCAATTGTGCTTGAGGCACCAACTTCCCATATCAGTTCTTTCTTTAATGTGAATCTCAAATTAATTCCTTTCTGTTACTTTTATCATTCACTTCAATCATGGGTATATCATTACTCCTTTGATGATTTTCTACTTTTCTGATATTTTCTATACCATTTGTACTTACTGTAATTTTCTAATTCTCTCTCTCTGTCTCTCTTTCTCTCTCTTCCTCTCTCTTTCTCCCCCCCTCCTCTCTCAAACATTTTGTGGCCTCACCTGGTTGTGCTCAGTGTTTGCTCTTGACTTTGTCCTTTAGGATCACTCCTGGTTCTAGCTTATAATGGTCACACATGGTGCCTGGGGGGTGAGCTGTGTGCATATCAAGCACCCTGCTCTCTTTTAGACTTAGGCCCATCTTTTAAAAGAATGTAAACCAAATCCTATCCCAGTTCAGCATAGAAAACTATTAGCTTGCCATTACAAAGAGGGGGAAATAAAATATTATCTATCAGATCTTGTGGAGAAAGAATTCTGGCAAGAGTTTTCTTTGTCTTATCCCCAGCTCTGACACTGATTTCTCATTCTAACTTCAGAACCTGGCATAAAATGAACTCTACCGATTTAATTAAGTTTATATACATTAAAGTGAAAAGTTGATTCTTTATTTTCTAGGTGGGTTCAAACTGACCAAAGCTTCTTCTGTAGAAAGCAAGAGAGAAAGAAAAGAAAAAAGAAAGAAAGGAAAGAGAAAAAAAGGAAGGAAGGAAGGAAGGAAGGAAGGAAGGAAGGAAGGAAGAGAAGAGAAGAAAGAAGCTGCTTCTGGTGGTTCACAAGGGAAAACTGAGACTTTTAATGAATTTTGAACTTGGAAAAATAAGTCACAAATGTCAGAATAGGCTTAGACTTGAGACAGACAATCAACAGCTAGGAAATGGAAAAGAAGCCAGTGATGCCCTGGTATAAGTCTCCTGATCAACAGATATTATATTTCTGTTTCATATATTTGTAATGATTTTCTACTGAAACAATTAAAAAAAACAATATCTCAGTTTCATTCCAATACTCTCTCTCCTAATTGCCTTAGGCAATCAACATCCACTCACTTGCTCACTTAACATGGGATTATTCAGGTACAGATAATGACAATATCCTGCCAAACTCCTAAGACTGATGTGAGACCTCAAAGACATGAGGAACATGGTAGATGTGGAAATGACTTGTAGACAATAGAGCCAATAAAAACTCAAAGGAAAAATCAGTAAAAGCCTGAAACAATATCCTATGTGAGCCTAGAAAAACAGAAACCTGCCCAAAGCTCTAAATTTGCTTATAATTAGTAATGTAGAGCATTCTTTATGTGCACTTTTTTTTCCTTTTTTCTTTTTGGGTCACACCTGGTGATGCACAGGGGTTACTCCTGGCTCTGCACTCAGGAATTATCCCTGGTGGTGCTCAGGGGACCATATGGGATGCTGGAAATCGAACCCACATTGGCCGCGTGCAAGGCAAATGCCCTATCTGCTGTGCTATCGCTCCAGCCCCCTCATGTGCATTTTTGGCCATTTGTGTTTCTTCTTTGAGGAAGTTTCTATTCATTTCTTCTCCTCATTTTTTGTGGGGTTATCACTTTTTTAAAGTTCTGCCAATTACTTACATATCTTTGATATTAATTTCTTATCAGATGGATATTGGGCAAATATTTTTTCCTACTCCATGGGTTATCATTCTATCTTGGTCATTGTTTCTTTTGAGGTGTAGAACCATCAAAGTTTAATGTAGTCCCATTTGATTATCTCTGCTTACACTAGCTTGGTCAGAGATGTTTCATTTTTTTATTTTTTATTTTGTTTGTTTTGTTTTTGGGTGACACCCGGCAATACACAAGGGTCACTCCTGTCTCATGCACTCAGGAATTACTCCTGGTGGTGCTCAGGGGACCATATGGGATGCTTGGAATCGAACCCGGGTTGGTGGTGTTCAAAGCAAACACCCTACCTGCTGTGCTATTGCTGGAGCCCCAGAGATGTTTTGTTTTTGAAGATGTCTTTATCTTCAATGTTATGAAGGGTTCTGCATACATTTTCTTTTATGAACCTTATGGATTCAGGTATTTAATCCATTCTGATCTGATTCACATCAGAGAGACTGGCTTGCAACCAAAAGAACAGTAACAACCAGAGCTGGCACAGATGTAAGGAAAAAGGGACTCATTTACTGTTGAAAATGCTGACTCATCAAGCATTTTTTGAAACAATATGGTAATTCCTAAAAAATTTAGAAATTTAGCTTCCATATTACCAAGCATAGCAACTTCTGGGAATATACCATCAGGGACCGAAAAATTACAGCAAAAATGCCATTTTCACTTCTCTATTCACTGCAGCACTATTCATAATTGCAAGAATATGGAAACAACCCGAGTACCTGAAAACAGACTACTGTATGAAGAAATTATGGTACAAATACACAGTGTATTACTACACAGCCACAGGAAAAATTAAGACATAAAATCTACCTATAAATTTATGGACATGGAAAGTATCATGCT
Organism: Sorex fumeus; assembly: GCF_029834395.1. Classification (NCBI taxonomy): domain Eukaryota; kingdom Metazoa; phylum Chordata; class Mammalia; order Eulipotyphla; family Soricidae; genus Sorex; species Sorex fumeus. The sequence continues at coordinate 30,707,056 of NW_026606064.1, forward strand.
GAGTGAAATGAGTCAGAATGAGAGGAACAGACATAGGATAATCACATTAATTTCTGGGGTATAAAACAGTATCAGACTATTACCCAAGGATAGTAAAATAAGGGTCAAGAGGATTGGCTCACATTTGAAGCCTTCCACAAGTGGTGGGAAGAGGGCAGAAGGGGACAAGAAGAAGACACTAAGACAAGAAGACACTAGAAATGATCTCTCTGGACAAGAACTGTGTGCTAAATGAGAAAAAAGGGATACACAAGATATTTCAGTACTTGCATTGCAAACCATAATACCCAAAAGGAGGGAGGGAGCAAGAGAGAGAGAGAGAGAGAGAGAGAGAGTGAGAGAGAGGAAAGTGCCTTCAGTATAGACAAATTGATGGTGGGTGTTGAAGGAGGAAAACACAGGTCATTGATGATAGGAAATGAATGTACACTGATAAAGGAACCGTTGATGGAGCATTGTATGACCAAAGAGCACAGTCATGAACAATTTTGTTATTGTGTATCTCACAGTGATGCAATTAAAAAAAAAAGTTTTCTAATAAAAAGGTGAATTTACTTTGCTTAGATATAGAAAAGTTCTCCAATGCCTTCCCACTACAGTACGTTTTGCAAAAACGAAGAATGGCAATATTTTGAATCAAATAATGAATTGAAATGAAAAATGAATTTTCAATTGAAAAATAAAAAATTCCTCATTTTTAATTCACATACATTGTTCTAAACAATAGAAGTTTTTAAATACTTATGACAAGCGCTTTGATATTTACTTTTATTATTTCAGAAAATAAGCAAGAATTTTTGATGTCTAACAAATGTCCTATCTGTTCATGGTAGCCAAATAAGTTGAACTCCAAAGTGTTAATGTCTTATTTTTAAATGAAATTGATCAATAACAAGGGAATTAGGGTAAAGGTCACCACACAAGCACCTCACATGGCACAGAGTATGAAAGCTTGAAATAACACATCAGTTTTCTATATTTATGAAGAGTGTAGAAAGAAAATCCAGAGGATTTAAAAAGTCTTTTAAAATTGTGAACATATCACTAAGAGCAAACACCATCAGTCAAATGGATTTGTAACTAAACTTCAAACGCTCTGTTTGAGTATTTCAGGGAGCATATTTGCTTTCACTTGCTATTCTCTATATAACATAGAATCAACATGTTTCACGTGCTCTGCACCCATTTTTCTATGATTTTAAATGAAAACAGCATACATAACATTTTGCTAATTTTCCTGTTATTACCTTTTTATAACATTCTCTTAAGTCTATATAGGTTAGAGATTTATCCCCTCAATATTTAATGTACTTGGCAATTTTTTACTTCTGTTTCCTCAGATCTTAATCCAAAGTATCCACAGTTCCTCTATTATCAGAAAATATGTATTAAAATATTAATATCAATACCAGTTAGAAAGCACATAAATGGCTGTATCCCAAACCCCCTTTCAGATTTTTTATGGTGCTTTAGGTATTAAAATCATATATAATTATAATTAACTACATGAATATGTTTATTATAAGACTAATTTCCATCTTAACCTCTAACAAAAGTCCCTGTTGGCATAAATGAGCTCAAAGTCTTAATTATACCAGTGTGAAATTAAAACAAAAAGGTCAAAATGAAATTATTTTTTCTTTTCCATGATTAACTGCCTCTTCATTTCACAATGAAACAACTGCTATTAAATAACCATAAGCCTCAGTCTTGTATTTTCTGTCAAATACTAGTTTTCATTTCAACCGTTTCACTGTAGCACTGTCCTCCCATTGTTCATGAATTTGCTCGAGCGGGCACCAGTAACATTTCACAAAAGATTGTGAGATTTGTTGTTACTGTTTTTGGCATATCAAATACATCATGGGAAGCTTGTCAGGCTTTGCTGTGGGGGCAAAATACTTTCGGTATTTTGCCAGGCTCTCCAAGAGGGGCAGAGGAATTGAACCCAGGCTGGTTGCATTCAAGGCAAATGCCCTACCCGCTGTGCTATCACTCCAGCCCAACACAAAAAAAACCTTATAGGAGTTATTTTTTTTGTTAAGTCATATTTCATGTTTGTTGTTGATCATCTAATTATTCACCAAAAATAGAGACCATAGTTGAAAAGGAACATTTTACCACTCATGTAAAAGGCTAAATAAAAGCTAAGAGAAAAATCAATGTATTTATTTACAGAAATGAAGACATGGAGGGGAAAATCTAGTTCAACTGCCTGATGCATGCTTGATAGGTGGGAGTCCTGAGTTTCATGCCAAGTTTTTTCTGTCTCCCATATACCACCTGACGCAATCCCTGAACACACAGCTTACAGTCCCTGAGAGCAGGGAAAGACCCAAAAAATACAACAAAACAGCAAAAACATTACTATTTATTATCTGGAAATGATTAAGGATTAATAAGATTTCAATAAGGATGTTCAACACAATACTTTAAAACTTAAACATAGGAAATAAGGTATATGTTGTTGCATATTACCATATTTTCCCTATGTTTATAAATATTGGCTTCTGTCTCTCCATGTTGCCTTCTTTCTTATTGTTAGTTACAAAGCCTTTGGCCACATGATTCTAACTTATGCATCCTTCCAAATATGTATATGTATCCTTTCTTCACTTTTTGTTCAGTGACTCATTAGTAGAAATAAGATTATACCCAGATAAGTTATAGAGCTTTGATTTCTTACTAATGTAAATGTTACATTAACATATTTGACAATTCCTTACTTATAATTATTTTCTCAGATTATTTTCTCAGGTAATTACATTATCTGCCACAATGCCAAAAGTTTAATTAAAATTTATCTGAAGATATTTCATGTTTGATATATTACTATTTTCTTATAAAATTGGATATTATTTTCCCAATCATATGTCTGTAATCCCAAAATATTTTTTCATATTACCCTTAAGATGAGAGCTCCTATACTAATTTCACTCATTTTTGTTATATTTTGCATTAGAATATACTTGTTAAAATTAATAAGCACTCTAACATGTTTCTGCTCAAATTATCTATGTGTCCTCATGATACCAACATTCAGAATTCTATGGACAGATTATGATGCAAATCTCAAAGTATTTCAACTTTCAGTTTATAATAACACAAACTCTCATATTAACAGTAATACATAGTTTCTACATCTAAATTCCATATTGTTATGTAAAATTTCAGTGCACCCTCAAGTATTTAAGTTTCTAAGGAAAATTTGGTATTCATTAATCATTTGGGTTGCATTGCTTCTGACGTCATGCATCTGGCTTCTGCTGCTATAATTTTATAACAGGGCATCTTTTTTCAACTACTAAAATGATTAATCAAATTATTTTACAATGTGCTTAATGATACATCTACAGATTGGTTTAAAATGTATGAAAGTCCTCTGTAGAACTTCCACCTGCTTCCAATAAGAATTGAAACTCGCATATGACTTGTCTGGATGTGTGGAGAGAGGTCTCAGCATGGCTGTGGCTGGTTCTGGAGGTATTCGACTGCTGGGTCTCTGCTAGGGGCAGGAAGGGAAACTCAACCCACCCCCCCTCCAAGGGGCCCCAGTGAGGACAGCCAGGCGTGGGGGCAGTTTGCATATTATAATAATGATTCCATTATTATGCAAGATGCATATTATAATATGTAAGTCACATATTAAAATAATGATTCCATTATTATAATAAAGGCAAGGTTATCAAATTGAACAGCAATTACCTATAACAAAAATATGGTAGTGACTCCTGAATACTTCAGATACTCCACTCTCCACACTTCCAGACAAGCCTCATGCATGAAGGAACCGGCAGAGGAACCCAGACATGTGGGTTCCAGGACTGAGATCTCCAAGCCTGCTCAGATCGGGACTGGGCCTTCTCCACTCAGATCCCCCATCTTCCAGTAGGTAGACGTTACACCCACCAGCTGCCACCAACACCAGGTGGTCCCATAAACAGCCAAGACTCAGAGACTATAAAACCCAGCTCCCGGAAGCGCGTGGCCGCATTTGCGGCTGTGCAGCTTCTTATCTCATTTGGAGAACCCAGCAGGCTACTAAAAGTATCCTGCCTTCACGGCAGAGCCTGGCAAACTTCCTGTGTCAGTATGTCAAATACCAGTAATAATTAAAGGTCTCATTCTCCTAGCCCTGAAAGAGCATTGAATATGGCTCTTTTAAAATCTCAGGGCAAGAAGGAAGGAGACGTTACTGGTGCCTGCTCGAGGCAATTGACGAACAACAGGATGATTCGTAATCGTGATTGTGACTCTAACTTAAGTTAATTAGTACTTCTAAATAATATTTCAGGGATAAAAATTTTAAATGATAACTCAGGCTTATCTACTTTCTGCACACATCTCCCATCCTGACAGGTTCCTCAAACCATCATTTTCTTAGTGATCCCTTCTCTATTCCAGCTGTCTTCTCCCCTTTCCTCATGAGGCAGACTTCCAGCTATGGAGCAATCTTCCTGTCCCATGTATCTACTATCCTTAGGTGTCAGCCTCATATTGTATTGTTTTATACTCCACAAATGAGTTCAGTCCTTCTATGCCTGTCCCTCTCTTTCTGACTCATTTCACTTAGCAGGACACTCTCCATTATTTATAAGCAAAGATCATGACTTCATCTCTCCTATCAGCTGCATAGTATTCCATTGTGTAGATGCACCAAAGTTTCTTTAATCAGTCATCTGTTCTAGGGCACTTGAGTTGTTTCCAGACTTTGGCTATTAAGTATGGGGACTATTGTCTACCATGGAGGCAGGGTGGGAAAGGGGGGTGAAAGATGAGGGGATATACCAGGGATATTGGTAGTGGTGAATGTGCACTGGTTAAGGGATGGGTGTTTGATAACTGTGATTGTAACCCGAACATGAAAGCTTGTAACTATCTCACGGTGATTCAATAAAATAAAATAAAATAAAAGATAACCCAGGTTTCAGATTCATCTTCAAGTGCAAGCATTTTAAATTGGAAATCTAGTATGGAGTCCACTAAGTCAAAGACTCAGGAATTATTCCAAGTGAGGTAGAATTTAGCCACCACTTAAAGAAATTACCATTTTCAAAGTCAGTTCTTTAAAAGAAGATAAGAAAAATAGTGCAAATCAGAATAATATGTACAAATCTTTTTGTAACCCCTGGAACAAAATTCAGTATTTAGCCCAAAACTTCTGTGTTGTGGGTTAGAGTATACTAGGAAAATTCAATCTGGCATTTGTCTAAGTTGTTATTATTATCATTATTATTATTATTATTATTTGGGTAGAAAAAGCCCAAGAAACAGTAATTATTATTTTTTGCTTATAAAGACTCCATAATACGGATGAATGTAAAAATCACTAAAAATATATATTTTTACAATATTTGTCACTGTATTAATTTAAGCAGATGTTCACCTTTTTCTTTTCTTGGTTTTGAGGTACACCAGCAGTGCTCAGGGTGTACTCCAGCTCTGTGCTCAGGGGTCACTCCTGAAGGGTTGAGGGGACTACATGTAGTGCTGGATATAGAATTCTAGAAATTTATTTATTTAAATTGTCATGCAGCCATATTATTCCTGGTACTGCATACAATTTACTGAGCACTACTACAAATGATCCCTGAGCACAAAACCAGAAGTAAATATTGAACAAAGATGGTCCTTCTCCCACTCACCTTCAACAAATTAATAAAGGAATAAAAAAATTCTGACTAGGTTTGTGATAATGCTCTATCTGTAAAATAAAAATAAGAACAGTACAAAGCGCTTGGGATCAGAGTGATAGTGTGAAACGTGAAATATTTTTCTTATAAGTATGCCTCATATGTGGTCTTTGAAACCCAGTACTATATACAGTCACGAAAATATTGCCAGGGGTCACTCCTGGGAACAGATCCATTAATAACCCCTAAATAGCACTAGGTTGGCTCAAAAGCAAAATCAAAAAACCAAAAAAAAAATGAAAAAAAGCATGATATTAGAACTGAATCCTTAAATTATATTAAGGAACACATAGACAGAACTCTTTGTGATGTTGAATCTACAAGCATTGTCAGTGACTCAAACTACTGGCTAAACAGTCAGAAGCAAATATAATCAAATGGGATTACATTATGTTATAAGGTTTCTGCACTGCAAATGAAACAGTAACTAGTACAAGAAGATGTACTAGAGAGTGAGAGAAAGCAATTTCTCACTACTCACCTGCCAGAGAGTTAATATCCAAGATGCATAAAGCACTGGAAAACTGAACACAAAAGCAACTATATTTAAAAAGAAAAAAATGAATAGATACTTTCTGCAAAAAGACATACAGATAGATGGTCAGCAGGTATAGGCAAAAGTGCTCTTAACTACCTATCACTGGGAAAATAGAAATAAAAACAATAATGAGATATTGTTTCACAGCAGTAAGATTTGCACAAATCAAAAACAATAGTAAGAATATATGATGGCAGTGATATAGGGGTAAAGTGCTATATTTGTTTCATTGAAAGATTTTCCTAATGTGTTAAAAATTATTTACATCAGAAAACTTCAAAAAGCATATTTGTAGGATAACATTGATTTGTCCTTTCTGCCTTGCCATGTGGGAGCTTAGATTTATTGTGTTACTCCCATCACAGTGCTCTTGAGGCACTCCCATTTCTCTATGTTTATCTGTAATCTCTTTACTTGTGCTCTGCTTCCCCAACCGGTCAACCACTTCTATCTCCTAATTAGACTCTGTTAACTTGTAAATATTACTTTTCTCTTTTCCTTATGTCCTTTGTATAGTTAAATCAGATCAATGTCCGTTTTGTATACACACAGGGAGACAGTTAATGCTATGCTTTTGTAACTTGAGAGATAACTGACTCCAGATGATCTTCACTCCTGCACATTTGATTCCTCAACTTAATCCTCAGTTGTCCTTACTTTCTAGCACCCCAAAAGCAGGGTCCTGACGAGTGACTGGATGGACCCAGGGCAAGATAGGACTACCCTGGCATTGAAATGGGCCAGTCAAAACACCATAATACTCATCTATAAGTTAATAACATGCTTCATGGATAAATTCTGTCATGATCCAAAAATTAACAACTGGATTAGGACCCGGCTAGGGTTAAGAAAGATTAAACTGGCCTGAGCACTGTTGTCTGAGATCTATAGCAATATATCTCCAGGAGAGCCACACTACAAGCTTAATGCATCTCTTACTATATCCATAGAAAATAACTAATATCATTAATTAATATGAATATTTAAATGGTTATTGGAATAAGGAAAGGAGAAAAAACCCTAGGTGGCATTTACCCGTTGAGCTGATCTCCTGGCTGCAGGTGATAATGAAGGGCTTTCTTTTTCATTTTTTTTTTTTCGGATCACACCCAGTGATGCTCAGGGGTTACTCCTGGCTCCTACACTCAGAAATTACTCTTGACAGTGCTGGGGACCATATGGAATGCTGGGAATTGAACCTGGGTCAGACACTTTGGAAGGCAAATGCCCTACGCCTGCTGTGCTATTGCTCCAGCCCCCAGGAAGGGCTTTCATATGTTGCTTGTGCTACCAGACCTAGGTGTGGTTGCTACCTCCAAGGTGGGGAGGTGTGAGAGACTCCAAGGTGGGGAGGTATGAGAGAGGGACCAAGGTGGTGAGTCAGAGCATAGAGAGACAAGTGAGGGAGACAGGAGAGACAAAATGAGGGGCTTGTGGAGTTGGAACAGGCATGTAGGGAGAACGGAATAAACGGCAACTAATCACCAACCAGCCTGGCCCTCATTTCCTCCTTTGTCCGCCCATGGCATCAGCTATTCCAGGTGGAGAAGCAGCATGAGACCACCGAACACAAGCAGCAAGAGAGAGACATGGGCTTCCTATTTTTTTAAATATTATTGAATCACCATGAGATGGTTACAAGCTTTCACATTTGGGTTATAATCATACAATGATAAAACACCCATCCCTCAACCAGTGCACATTACCCACCACCAATATCCCCAGTATACGCCCCCCTTTCTCACCCTCCCCCTGCCTCCATGGCAGACAATTTTCCCCATACTCTCTCTCTACTTTTGGGCATTATGGTTTGCAATGAAGATACTAAGACTATACTTTTGTTTTGTGATTACACACATATTATTTTTTACAGTGATTCCAATTTGCTGACTCACTGAAGATGATAAAGTAAATATTGAAGTAACATCAGTGAAAGTAAACAAAGCCATGCAAACTGTGGGTAGGGAGGCTGGGGTAGCCAAGAGTAAATTCTCTGAGAATAAAAAAAAAACAGTACAGCAGGTGGAGAAAATATTTTCAAAAGATAAGACATCAGTGAGCAGTGATAAAATGAAGGAAAGCAGATGGTTTGCCAACATCATTAGTTTTCTCCAGTTACTTGTCCTCCCTGAAATAATTGCCGGTAGGGATAGGGCATTATATAGCTCTTGAATATCAGGTTGCTCAAGGGAAATGGGGTGATAAATAGAGAGCATTTAAAATTTTAGCTAAAAGACAAGCAAAATAGTTGAAGCAGTAAAGTAAATTACAAAACAACCGAGTATTTAAGAAATAATGAGAGATAAGCAAAATGAGAGCTATCATCCTTGAGATAAAATGAACCAAGCAAAAATTGAGACCAATTATTTGATTTAAGAACTTAGGTAGTAGCTGAAGTCATATATCCAAAGTGGTGATGAGCTTTGTTTCTCTTCGTGTGAGTAATTTGCAATTAGTTAAATGCTTAATATATAATTACATTTCACTTTATTTCATCAAGTAAAAAACAATCTACTTTTTCAAGAGAGAAAATAACTTCCAGAACTTCTCCATGATTGTTAGCTATTGGTTAGGCATCTTTTAAAATGATATTAGTTTTCCTTGAATTTTTATTTGATATAAACTTTCTTTTCTTTTTCATTTATTCAATGACAGTCTACATTCTTCTAAATTTATTTCTATTTAAAGTTTATAATTTTATACCTAAAGATATCCTAAAATTAAGGCAAGTTGCCTAAATTAAGTTGATTACACTCGGGGAAGATTGGTAAAATTCTCAGACTGAGGAAACAACTCTAATATAAAATGAGAATGAATGTGACATGTTTGATAAACAAAATGGACTTGCTAAGAAGCAATAAAATGAGAAGAAGGACAATATCTAAATTAGCACTTTTTCTGTCTTCTATTTCTTACCTGAGTGAAGGCAATGAATGAAGTCTCACAGAACCCGAGTAATGCGGGACTTTGTGACCTTGGACTCTGGGCTCAATGGGACCTGGGAGCAGAGGTACTCTGCCTACTTCCCCCAGTCTCCTGTGACCCAGAGGCCACACTCATAACCCACCTCCTGCTAGTGCCATATAATTTCTTCATCAGCCACCCTCCAGAACTCATGGCTGCTTCTCCCGGAAGGGAGCAAAGAAATGAGGTCCCCATAACCATGCCACTGGACTCCATGCCAGGTTGTTTTCACTCGGGGTGTCCCAGAAGGGGGCGGGTGAGAGACCTCCCTGCCCCAAGGGACCCAGCCACTGCAGCAGACTTCCACTACCCAACTGCTCCCACACACCAGGCCACTTTCCACACGCTCAGGCTGAGCCGCACATATGAGTGAACATATTCCTGGACACATCATAAGACACTTCCTACCCATTTTCTATAATTACCACATCATATTTGATGGGATTCAGACAATAGGCCACAAATTATACAGGAAAATAAATATATATGCCTCTCGGAGAGTCCGGCAAGCTACTGAGAGTATCCCGCCTGCAGAGCAGAGCCTGGCAAACTACCCGTGGCACATTTGATATACCAAAAACAGTACGGGTCACAATCCCCTGACCCTGAAATAGCCTTTAATACAGTAGCATTAGGAAATACAAGTAAGGAGGGGCTGCTAAAATCTCAAGGCTGGGACAAATGGAGATATTATTAGCACCCGCTCGAGTAAATCAATGAACAATGGGATGACAGTGACAGTGACAGTGATTTCTTGCCTGAAGCAGGCCTGCGTATGCACATACACACACCCTCTTCATAGAAATCTCAGCTGAAGAATTCATAAGCCATTTACAGGAGAGGAATAAATCTTCAAATGCCCTGAATTAAGGGTATCTCATTTCTACATTAATGTTAATGCAAAATGAGATATATTATTCATAAAATGAGTGTAGAAGTTTAAAAAAAATGTTATTGCTTCCCATGATAACTAATCAAACATTCATTGAAGTAGTTTATCTATACCCACTCCTTCATTTCCTTGCTGAAATTGCCATATCATCAAGTGGAGCATAGTCTAGTTAAATACTTGCTTATCCAGTTACCTGCAGCTCTAAGGGACTATCAGGAGCAGATTAGGCCATGAGACATCATCACAAATCTTTTCAGTGGGTTGGGGGTTGGGGCTTTTTCTTTCCTCATGAATGAGAAACTGAAGTAATCGGTGTCCTTCACATTTAACCAATGTTTCCTTGAACATTTGTATAATTTCAGAGAAGATTGTTAGTTGGCGCTGAATATAAGACTATGTCTATGAATTCTAGTATCATGAAAGAAGATAGAAAAGAATGATGTTGGGTTTTCCCCCCTGATCTGCGTGGGACGGGCACGGAGGCCCAGCTCTGGGCAACAAAGCTGAACGGCTCCAATTCCAAACAGGTACAGCCCACCCCCAAGGGCCTGGGACCCTCTCTGGGCATGCACAGCTAGATCCAGCTCCTAGAAAGCCGGATTTCTCCCCTGATCTGCGCGGGACGGGCACGGAGGCCCAGGTCTGGGCAACAAAGCTGAACAGCTCCAATTCCAAGCAGGAGACGTTCCCAACTCCTCGCCCAGTGCCAGGGATTCTTTCCGGAGCCGAGGCCGCTAATGCGGCCGCGAAATATTTTCCCACTACATATGCCACAGGAACCATAAGCTACCTTTTTAGATGGAAACTTCTCTAGTTTAGCTCAGCCACTAGAAACTCAGTAGCCAATGACTCATAAGCCTATCTTAACTCACACTGCATATCAAGCAGAATAGTAACAGTGAACGTGAAGGACTAAACCACACTTCTCACAATGGTAAAGCAACGCAAAAGCCCACCAAACTTTCATATTGAAGAGTCTAGTCCAGATGACACCAACAGTACTGTAGTGTTAGACAACCTCTCTGACAAGGAATTCAGAAGGGAGCTACTTAGGATGCTTAGGGAACTAAAAGAAACAATGGAAAGCAATGCCAATAGAAGACAAGAGGATCTGAAGGCAGAAATGAGGAAAATGCAATCAGAAATGTCAGACCTGAAAAATCTAGTAGGCGAATTGAAAAGCTCAGTGGAAGGCCTCAGCAGCAGAGTAAGAGCGGCTGAGAACAGAATCAGTGAGCTCCAAAATGAAGTTCAGAGACTCTCCAGAAAAGAGCAGAAAATGGAAAAGAGACTCACAATTCGGGAACAGATGGCAAGAGAAGATCATGATGAAGCCAAGAGGAGTAACATAAGAATTATTGGAGTCCCAGAGGGACAGGAAGAAAACCTTGATGAAGAAGAAACTGTCAAAGACATCATTGCTACGTTTCTAGAGCTGAAGAAAACTTGTGACCACATTCAGGAGGCCCAAAGGGTACCAGCTAGAAGAAATCCGAATAAAAATACCCCAAGACACATCCTGATCAAAATGACCAAAACCTTAGACAGAGACAAAATTCTGAAAGCAGCAAGATCGAAGAAAGAAATCTCTTACAAAGGAGCATCCTTAAAATTCACAGCTGATTTTTCTGATGAAACCCTCATGGCCCGAAAACAGTGGTGGGACATAGTGAAAAAACTCAATGAAATAAATACCTCCCCAAAAATACTTTTCCCAGCGAGACTCTCATTCATAATAGAAGGAACAACACACAGTTTCACAGACAAACAACAGCTCAGGAACTTCATAGACTCAAAACCATGGTTACAAGAGCAACTAAATGGGCTACTTTAAGGCAAGAAAGGCCCCTCAAATACACCAAATTTCAACAGAACAATGGGACAAAATCCCATAACAATAATCTCTCTCAATGTCAGTGGGCTAAATGCACTAATTAAAAGACATAGAGTGGCAGGATAGATTAGAAAATTGAACCCAACATTCTGCTACCTGCAAGAAACGCATCTCAATAGTCAAAGCAAACACAGACTCAGAGTCAAAGACTGAAAAACAATCCTACAGGCAAACAGCTCCCATAAAAAAGCTGTGGTAGCCATCCTTATATCAGACCACATCAATTTCAGAGTGAAGAAGGTCATAAGAGACAGTGAAAGCCATTTCTTATTGATCAAAGGATCTGTACAACAGGAAGAACTTACAATAATAAATGTATATGCACCTAATGAGAGACCAGCAAAGTACTTAAAACAACTACTCATAGATTTGGAAAAAGATATCAATAGCAACACAATATTAGTGGGAGACTTCAACACCGCTTTGTCACCTCTTGATAGATCAACCAGACTCAAGCTTAGCAAGGACATACTTCATTTGAGGGAACCAATGGAAGAAAGGGACTTAGTAGATATATACAGGACACTTCATACACAAAAAGCTGAATACACATTCTTCTCAAGCGTACATGGAACATTCTCCAAGATAGACCACATGCTGAGCCACAAAACATGCCTCCATAAAATTAAGAAGATAGAGATTATATCAACAATCTTCTCAGACCATAATGCGCTGAAATTAGAAGTAAATCACACACAAAAACAGAAAACTAAATCAAACACCTGGAAATTAAACAGTGCACTATTGAACAACAAGTGGATTAGACAGGAAATCAAAGAGGAAATCAAAAGATTCCTAGAAACGAATGAAAATGAGAACACGAGTTACCAAAACTTATGGGACACAGCGAACGCTGTCTTAAGAGGAAAGTTTATAGCTCTACAAGCATTCCTCAGGAAGGAGGAGCGAGCACACATAAGTAACCTAACCTCACAGCTTAAGAGCTTGGAGAAGGACCAAAAAAAGGAGCACAACCCTAACAGGAGAGAGGAAATAATAAAACTCAGAGCAGAGATTAATGAGATGGAAACCCAAAAAACAATCCGAAAGATCAATGAAACCAAGAGCTGGTTCTTCGAGAAAACTAACAAGATCGATAAGCCTCTAGCAAAACTCACAAAGAAAGGGAGAGAGAAAATCCTAATAAACCGAATCAGAAACGAAAAGGGGGTCATTACAACAGAAACTACAGAAATTCAAAGGATCCTCAGGGAGTACTTTGAGAAGCTTTATGCCACGGAACATCAAAACCTCGAGGAAATGGATAAATTCCTAGACTCCTACAGACTCCCAAGGCTGAACCCAGAAGACCTGGAATACCTGAACAGACCTATCACAATCAAGGAAATTGAAATGGTAATAAAAAGTCTCCCCAAGCACAAAAGTCCTGGCCCGGATGGACACACTAGTGAATTCTTGCAAATCTTTAAAGAGGACTTACTCCCAATCCTCTTTAAGCTTTTCCACGAAATTGAAATATCAAAAACACTTCCAAACAGTTTCTACGAAGCAAATATCACACTGATACCAAAAGCAGACAGAGATACCACAAAGAAAGAGAATTACAGACCAATATCCCTGATGAACACAGATGCAAAGATCCTCAACAAACTACTAGCAAATAAAATCCAACTACTCATCAAAAAGATCATACACCATGACCAAGTAGGATTCATCCCAGGGATGCAAGGATGGTTTAACATTCGAAAATCAATCAACATAATCCACCATATCAACAAAAGAAAAGATAAAAAGCATATGATCATATCAATAGATGCAGAGAAAGCATTTGATAAGATCCAGCACCCCTTTATGATGAAAACCCTAGCCAAAATGGGTATAGAGGGGACCTTCCTCAACATAATTAAAGCCATCTACCACAAGCCTACAGCAAGCATCATCCTCAATGGGGAAAAACTGAGAGCCTTCCCTCTAAGATCAGGGACGAGACAGGGATGCCCACTCTCTCCACTGCTGTTCAATATAGTACTGGAAGTACTTGCAATAGTGATTAGGCAAGAAAAAGATATTAAGGTGTTCAGGTAGGAAAGGAAGAAATCAAGCTCTCACTATTCGCAGATAATATGATACTCTACTTAGAGAACCCAATAACCTCCCCCAAAAAACTCCTAGAAACAATAGACTCATATAGTAAAGTTGCAGGCTATAAAATCAATACCCAAAAGTCCATGGCTTTCCTATACGCAAACAGTGAGAGAGAAGAAAGCAACATGAAAAAAACAATCCCGTTCACAATTGTGCCCCAGAAAATCAAGTACCTAGGAATCAGCTTAACTAAGGAAGTAAAGGACCTGTACAAAGAAAACTACAAAACGCTACTTCAGGAAATAAAAGAGGACATGAGGAAATGGAAAGATATCCCCTGCTCATGGGTCGGGAGACTTAACATTGTCAAAATGGCAATACTACCGAAAGCATTGTATAAATTCAATGCAATCCCTATAAGGATACCCATGACATTCTTCAAAGAAATGGAGCAAACACTCTTGAAATTTATATGGAACAATAAGCCCCCACGAATAGCTAAAGCAATTCTTGGGAAAAAGAAAATGGGAGGAATCAACCTCCCGAACTTCAAACTGTACTACAAAGCAGTAATAATTAAAACAGCATGGTACTGGAACAAAGGCAGAACTGCAGACCAATGGAACAGGGTTGAATACACTGACATCTCTCCTCAATCATATGCTCATCTAATCTTTGATAAAGGTGCAAGTAATGTGAAGTGGAGTAAGGAAAGCCTCTTTAATAAATTGTGTTGGCATCACTGGACGGCTACATGCAAAAAAATAGGCTCAGAACTCTGCCTAACACCATGTACAAAAGTAAGATCAAAATGGATTAAAGACCTCAACATCAGACCAGAAACCATAAGGTACATTGAAGATAAAGTTGGCAAAACCCTCCATGACATTGAAGCTAATGGTATCTTCAAAGATGCCACGCCACTGGCCGAGCAAGTGAAAACAGAGATAGATAAATGGGACTATCTTAAACTAAGAAGCTTCTGCACCTCCAAAGAAACAGTGACCAAAATACAAAGACAGTCTACAGAATGGGAAAGGATATTCACCGAATACACATCTGACAAGGGGTTGATATCCAGGATATACAAAATACTGGTTAAACTCCACAAGAAGAAAACATCCAACCCCATCCAAAAATGGGGCAATGAAATGAACAGAAACTTTCTCAAAGAAGAAATCCGAATGGCAAAAAAGCACATGAGAAAATGCTCTACATCATTAATCATCAGGGAGATGCAGATCAAAACCACAATGAGATACCATCTCACACCTCAGAGACTGGCCCACATCAAAAAGAACAAAAGCAACCGATGCTGGCGTGGATGTGGCGAGAAAGGGACACTCCTTCACTGTTGGTGGGAATGTCCACTGGTTCAGCCCTTCTGGAAAACAGTATGGACGATTCTCAAAAAATTAGAAATTGAGCTCCCATTTGACCCAGCAATACCACTCCTGGGAATATATCCCAGAGAGGCAAAAATATATAGTCGAAGTGACATCTGCACTTGTTTGTTCATTGCAGCACTCTTTACAATAGCCAGAAACTGGAAGAAACCTGAATGCCCAAGAACAGATGACTGGTTAAAGAAACTTTGGTACATCTACACAATGGAGTACTATGTAGCTCTTAGAAAAGATGAAGTCATGAAATTTACATACAAGTGGTACAATATGGAAAGTATCATGCTAAGCGAAATGAGTCAGAAAGAGAGGGATAGACATAGAAAGATTGCATTCATCTGGGGGATATAAAGTAACAAAGTATGAGATTAATACCCAAGAATAGCTGAGATCAGCACCAGGAGGATTACTCCATAACTTAGAGGCCAGCCGGGTATCCTAGAGGAAAGGGCTTTTCAGATAGAGAAGGGAGCACCAAATAAAGGATGTTTGGAGGATCCTCCCAGGAGGGGAGATGCATGTTGAAAGTAGACTATGGACTGAACATGTTTGCCACTCAATGCCTCTTTTGCAGACCACAACACCCAAAAGGAGAGAGAGAACACAGGGGATTGCCCTACCACAGAGACGGGGGGATGGGGGGATGGGGGTGGGAGGGATATTATCCATGGTGGTGGAAAATGGGCACTGGTGGAGGGATGGGTATCTGATCATTGTATAATTGAAACCAAAGCACAAAAAATTGTAAATCTACAACTTTAAAAAAAAAATAATAAAAAAAAATAAAATAAAATAAAGGGGAAAAAAAAAAGAAAAAAAGGAAAAAAAAAAACAAAAAAAAACAAAAAAAAAATAAATAAATTGTGCTGGCATCACTGGACGGCTACATGCAAAAAAATGGGCTCAGAACTCTGCCTAACACCATGTACAAAAGTAAAAGCAAAATGGATTAAAGACCTCAACATCAGACCAGAAACCATAAGGTACATTGAAGACAAAGTTGGCAAAACCCTCCATGACATTGAAGCTAATGGTATCTTCAAAGATGCCACGCCACTGGCCGAGCAAGTGAAAACAGAGAAAGATAAATGGGACTATCTTAAACTAAGAAGCTTCTGCACCTCCAAAGAAACAGTGACCAAAATACAAAGACAGTCTACAGAATGGGAAAGGATATTCACCGAATACACATCTGACAAGGGGTTGATATCCAGGATATACAAAATACTGGTTAAACTCCACAAGAAGAAAACATCCAACCCCATCCAAAAATGGGGCAATGAAATGAACAGAAACTTTCTCAAAGAAGAAATCCGAATGGCAAAAAAGCACATGAGAAAATGTTCTACATCATTAATCATCAGGGAGATGCAGATCAAAACCACAATGAGATACCATCTCACACCTCAGAGACTGGCCCACATTCAAAAGAACAAAAGCAACCGTTGCTGGCGCGGATGTGGCGAGAAAGGGACACTCCTTCACTGTTGGTGGGAATGCCGACTGGTTCAGCCCTTCTGGAAAACAGTGTGGACGTTCCTCAAAAAATTAGAAATTGAGCTCCCATTTGACCCAGCAATACCACTCCTGGGAATATATCCCAGAGAGGCAAAAATGTATAGTCAAAGTGACATCTGCACTTGTTTGTTCATTGCAGCACTCTTTATAACAGCCAGAAACTGGAAGAAACCTGAATGCCCAAGAACAGATGACTGGTTAAAGAAACTTTGGTACATCTACACAATGGAGTACTATGTAGCTGATAGAAAAGATGAAGTTATAAAATTTACATACAAGTGGTACAATATGGAAAGTATCATGCTAAGCGAAATGAGTCAGAAAGAGAGGGATAGACATAGAAAGATTGCATTCATCTGGGGGATATAAAGTAACAAAATATGAGATTAATACCCAAGAATAGCTGAAATCAGCACCAGGAGCGTTACTCCATAACTTAGAGGCCAGCTGGTTATCCTAGAGGAAAGGGCAGTTCAGATAGAGAAGGGAGCACCAAATAAAGGGTGTTTGGAGGATCCTCCCAGGAGGGGAGATGCATGTCGAAAGTAGACTATGGACTGAACATGTTTGCCACTCAATGCCTCTTTTGCAGACCACAACACCGAAAAGGAGAGAGAGAACACAGGGGATTGCCCTGCCACAGAGTCAGGGGGGGATGGGAGGATGGGGGTGGGGGGGATATTATCCATGGTGGTGGAAAATGGGCACTGGTGGAGGGATGTGTCTCTGATCATTGTATAAACGAAACCCAAGCACAAAATATTGTAAATCTACAACTGTACCTCATGGTGTTTCACTAATAAAAAAAAAAGAAAAGAAAATAATGATGTTATCACTGATCAGTATATCCAAATATTTACCTCTTGATTTCTCTTAGGGGTGGCTGTATGCAGGTCACATTTGGATGTGTTCAGTACTTACTCTTTGTTCTGTGCTTAGGAATCACTCCTGGAATTGTTTATACTGTGTTGCTCAAATTGTGCTCAAATGTGATACTGGGGATCAAACACAAATTGATTTTATGCAAAGTAGTGGCATTTGGACTATACTCTCTCTGGCGCCCACCTCTTAGTTTCTGATAGAGATAAAACACATAGATAAAACACAGTGCAGTGATATTGTATATTGAGCATGGTGTTTTATTTTAAAATATTTTATATTAAATATGACAATATGTTTTATAAGCACTAAACGTATTTTGAAAGAAAATGTCATTATTTTTTAACTTTTAAGTATGTGCCCACTTAAGTTGCTCTGAGTTCAATGACCATAAAAATTTAAGCAACATCCATTATGCACTAATAAATAATAAATAGATGAAGTTCTTAAAGTTGGATCAGGATAGTCTCATCAACAACAAATGAGGATGTATAAGTGCACCTTTTATCAATTAAGAATAGTAACTTGAGAAAGGTAACCAACTCAAGATCATAAACTTCGTGAGTGAGAGATTAGGTCTGAGCCCAAGTTGTCTTCCTCGAGGAAACCTGTTTTTAATCATTAAAGCCTGTATGTCTTAAAATAAATGAAGTACTTGATCATGTAAAGTTAAATGGATCAAGATGCGATGTAGGTTTGAGTTTTATAGAAAAGGAGTTTTATACAAGTGTGTACTCTTATATCTAAGAGTACACACTTGTATACACAATGTCAAAGTAATCAAGTTAAGTATTCTTATTCAATTTTTGTATTTAATTACTTACAATTATCTCAAGAAATAAACATAAGTTTGACAAAATGTCGAGTATCACTGAAATTGAAAACAACCAAATAATATATTGAAACTTTTATGAAAACCATTTAAAGTATACATATATACATATATAGACAGAGACAGAGACAGATGAGAGAGAAGAGAGGGACAGACAGATTGGTAATGGTCGAACTAATAGGTTTTATAGTAGCTGCATAAATTGGACACAGCACTCTTCTCCTTCCTTTGAACCTGAAATTTGTAGAAACATTTGAGCACAAGGACACTGTAGCACTGTCCTCCCGTTGTTCATCGATTTGCTCGAGCGGGCCCAGTAAAGTCTCCATTGTAAGACTGTTGTTACTGTGTTTGGCATATGGAATACGTCACGAGTAGCTTGCCAGGCTTTGCCGTGCAGGCGAGATACTAGCTTACCGGGCTCTCCAAGAGGGCAAGCACAAGGACAACAGCTGTTAAATGTTTTCAACTCTATATCCATTGTTTGTAGAGAATAATTTTAGTGCTCTGTGCAAAGAAGAGCCTCCTGATAATGTCTATTTTGGAGAAATGTAAATGCATAGAGATCTGCTTATTGAAAATCTTAGAATTATGTTGAGAATTAATTTGATAGGAAACAGGTCTTTAAACAAGTGAGATAACCAATTTGACTAAATTAGAGAAACGCATCTCAAGCAAAGTACCTTTTTATTATTTGCTTTTCCATAGATTTGATATTTCTTTATAAGAGTGTAAATGTATGTAAATTTTAGAAATACCACCCACACACCACCAATGTACCCATGCATTTTTTAACCGATAAAGAGGTAGATATTGTTAACTATCTGACTGTACTATTGTCCATAAAGTCTATGTGAAAGCATTTCTATACTTTGCAATGGACTGAAATAAAACATTGAATAATAATTTGAAAAGAGGAAGCATTACTTTACCCAACTCAAGAAGGGTACAGAGTAATTCATATTGTATGTAAAAAAGGATTGGAATAAAGAAAACATATTATAAATCGATTTGCTTGAGCGGGCACAGTAACATCTCCATTATGAGACTTTCTTGTTACTGTGTTTGGCATATCGAATACTCTCGGTAGCTTGCCAGGCTCTCCGAGAGGGGCAGAGGAATTGAACCTAAGTTAGAAAAATAAAAAGACATAGTCAAGAATATAAAGTAATATCTACATCTTGTACTATGAGTATTTCTATAAATGATTATTTATAATTGAATCTTCAATCTAATAAAAAAAAAGTCCATGCAGAAATTTTTAAATGACTTTGTTTGCATTGAAAAGCCAACAGCAATAGATCACCACCCTGTACACATACTTGATTCTCAAAAGATTTCACTGACATATTGAATAGATAAAACCAGGAAACTAAATAAAATTAATTAACAGAACTATCAAGAAAATGTGTCCTAGCATACTCATGAAGTCCACCTGCATTCCTTCATACTGCAGTTTCTTATAATCTAATCTCTTTTGGTTGAATAAAACATTCACCTCAATGCTAATATGACCTATAGATCTCTGCAAGAGTCTTTCACCTCATTGCTTTTTTATTTGCTTTTCAATCTATATCAAGGGTAGAAATGGGTATATAACAAACAATCAGTAGTTAATGCTTAACTTGATGTCATCCAGTTTAGCTATATCTATGTTCCTAGTTGAACATGAAAGGAGCCATTGGAAAGGTGAGTGTATATCCACCATAGTACTTGATGCATCATGAACAGAGTTTAGCTACATCCTGTCATTGTGTAGGTACAAATTTTCAGTAACACATTTTTCTGAATGAGATATACTGAAGATTCAAGGGAAAGAGGACTGAAGGAGTCCCTCTCCATTATCCTTACAGCCCTTGTCTAAAAGTTACCCTTAGTTCTGTGTATTGTCTAGCAATATTGTCCATTGCTGGAAGTAAGCCCGTCTATAATGTCCAGTAATGGACAATATAAGAACATTAGAAAGAACCCAAAATTCCTTTCATTGATTGAGTGTTGACTAGAAAATCTGGAAATCTTAAGATCTGTGCATTATACAGAGAAAAAAAATCAAACAATAAAATTATTTTGCCTGGATGTCTGTCCTGAAATGGGAAATACCCAAAACCTTGTGTTTGAACTTATTAATCATGGAAATAAGAAAGAAAATTTTTTTCATATTTAGAAATAGTGTCTTGTGGAAGAGAAAATAAAATTTGTTACTTATGGTAATGATATTTAGGTTGTTTTAACACTGGTTGTACAAATGGAGTCTGATAATAATGTACCCAGGGAGACATTCAATTAATTAAAATTATATAGGATGAATTGCATGATGAATTTTATTTTACTACAAATATTCAAGACAAATTTTTAAGAAAAATGTCATAAAGAATATTTGATTTTAGATTATGTCCTACAACAATTAGTGCTAAGTATTAGGTAAGAAAAATACAACTAAACTACTTGGACACATTTGTCCTTGTAAAGCAAATTCTCACTATTGTTGAGGATTAGTTGACTCATTGGGATTAACAGACCCTTGTCTGGATAGTAAAAATTAATGAAGAAAGCAAAGTGATATAACTCCTGAATACACAAAGGCTATTTAACCTCATTTTAATGTTGCATGTTAAAGAAATCTGAGTACTTTCCCATTTTTGTTTATTTGTTTTGGGACCACACTCTGGAGTATTTCAAAATTTGTTTAAGAAACCTGCTTAAATATTCTTGATATTTATTGTTTATTCAAAGTAAATGACTACATTTACTGGAAGAAAACTTAATGTAATTCTAATGACTTAGCTGATCATCAGTGAAGGTGGAGAGGAACTGTTTCAGAAAAATGTCTTTTTGTGGAGAACAAATTTTGGTACTCTGTACTTTTTTGAAGATTTTACTTGTGAACTGAATGAATCCTGAATTTTTTCCAGTATCTGGGCATAGTTTTATTAGTTTTATGAACTAGCCTTTCCAGAGATTTTTTTTAGTGACTCATATTGATTAACAATTCCAAAAATTTTCTTTTAAAGGTTATGCAAATAGGAAATGGAGAAATGTCATAGACTGCAGAGGTGTTGCCACAAGGATTATGCTGTTTTTCTGAAATGCTTGAGGACCTAAAAGAGAGAGAGAGAGAGAGAGAGAGAGAGAGAGAGAGGAGGGGGGAGAGAGAGAGGGAGAGGTAGAAAGAAGAAAAGAAAGTATAGGAAGGAGGGAGGGAGGGATGGAGGGAAGGAGGGATGGAGGGAAGGAAAGAGATGAAAGAAAGAAAGAGAGAAAGAAAGAAAGAAAGAAAGAAAGAAAGAAAGAAAGAAAGCAAGCAAGCGATAAATAATGAAAGAGAGAGAGAAGACAAACAGCAACCTGTCATCTAAAGAATCTTTGAGTCCAAAGCTCCCGGAGAATGCACCAGGTCCCAAAAAGAGCCAAGATCACCGGGAAGTTCCAGATGGGGTAGGTGCCCCATCCTGCCTCCTCCAGATGGAACCCCCGTGACCATGAGCCTCTACAAGCATAGCTCGAGCATGGGGGAACCAGGACTTTTACTCCAAACTGCTGGGACTTCCCCGGCTCCCAGGTAACCTCTGATTCCGGAAGGCGCGCACACAACCCACCCCCCAGTGCCATCTTTACAGCACACAGCCGCAGAGAAGAAAGGCTGCTGGGAGGCTCCACAGCTCCCTGAGAATGCACCAAAAAGAGCCAAGATCACCGGGAAGTCCCAGATGGGGTAGGTGCCAAATCCCGCCACCTCCAGATGGAACCCTGGTGACCAAGAGCCTCTACAAGCATAGCTCGAGCATGGGGGAACCAGGACTTTTACTCCAAACCGCGCAGGCACTTACGCGACTGCACGACATCTCCCTATATACAAAGTGATCAATGGAAAGTAAATTATCCAACGTTTCTCCCTGAAAATCAGGTTTAACTCTTTTATAAACCACAACACCCAATAGGAGAGAGAGAGAGAGAGAGAGAGAGAGAGAGAGAGAGAGAGAGAGAGAGAGAAAAAGGGAATGCCCTGCCACAGAGGCAGGGTAGGAGGGATACTGGGATCCGTGGTGGTGGAAAATGGCCACTGGTGGAGGGATGGGTATTCAAAATAAATAAATATGTAAATAAATAAATAAATAAATAAAAAGAATCTTTGAGATGTAGAATCTGTAGTTCTTGCAGTCTTGCTTAGATTTCCTGCTTGTATTTTAATTTTTATCCTCTTTTGTCAGGAATTTACATACAACATGGATTGAACTAGAGAGAGAGATCACTCTATGTAATAATTGTGGAACTTCTCAAAAAGTTCCAATGGCTGTACTCTAGAAAACTTCAGAGTATGAATTGTGCAGAAGGTTACATTTATGGGAGGGGGAAGGAAGACAGGGGAAGGGAGGCTAATGATAGAACATAGGTTCTCTTTGGAAAGTTGTTTTTTTGTATCAGATCAGTTTTACTCAAACCTCTTCTCCAAGGCCTCCACTGAGATCCCACTGAGAAGGAATATATCATCAGATCCACACAAGCGTTCCTTTCTCTAAACTGACTAGAAGAACTAAAAGTACTAGTACAATCTGCCCTTCTGCTAAAATTCTCAAGAAAATGGATCAAGTACTACTTCAGCAGGAGGCAGTTAGTTTTGACTACATACTGTCTCAGGGGGCTAAAACCAGATCAGATAAGCATTATACAAGGAAAACTGTTCATTCCAGAGGCCTAAAAATCAGAAGAATTTATCCTCAATTTACTTTTTTCCTAAAAAACCCAACCCTTTATTTGGGTTTGTAGATAAAATAGATTGTGCCTTAAGGGATCCACGCTGAAAGGGACTTAATTGTTCACACAATTATTTGGTTTGTTAATTCACCTTTTCTTTCCCTTTTCTTTCTCTATAAAATTACTTCTATGACCATAAAGCTTAACCTGAAGATCTGAATCCACCTTCTTTCAACCTGTTAATAAAACTCTTCCTGGACTTATGCAAAAAAAAGGTTTTTAAACAAATCTTAGGGGCAATAAGTAATAATTTTGTATTTGGTATGAGATTCAAAGGTTTAAGGGGATGTTCACAGTGCATTGGGAAGAAAATAAGCTTTTCTAACAGCAGCTAGATGGGCAAGAACCTCTGGGTTTTTATTAGTTTAATGTTTTTGTGCAGCAGAAATTACAGTTCCACCAATAATACTAAGTGCAGAGCTAGGAGTCAGTCCTAAGCACTGACAGGTGTGGCCTGAAAAAAATTTAAATAAACTAAAACAATACAAAAAACAACCTATCAAAAATAATTATACTTCTGGAATCTCTCCTTTCCTAATCGTCATACAGACATTATAGCCATCAAGCCATACTGCTTTAGTTTAAAAAGTATTTCTTGGGGCTGGAGAGATAGCACAGCATGGTAGGGCATTTGCCTTGCACACGGCTGACCCGGGTTCGATTCCCAGCATCCCATATGGTCCTCTGAGTACCGCCAGGAGTAACCCCTGAGTGCAGAGCCAGGAGTAACCCCTGTGCATCGCCAGGTGTGACCCCCCTCCCCCCAAAAAGTATTTCTGGATGATTTCAAGTCCTACACTTATTTTAAATCTTCATTTTCATTTCTAATAATCAAGTTCTCAGCACAAGCTTGCCTAGGCTTTAGCTACTCAAACTTCTGTTTTTCCTCCTTGTAACCCAAATGACATATTTAAATACAAATATGAGCACATTGCTTTTTCACACTAAATTATTTAATGGTTCCCACATTCAACACAAGTGGTTTCCACACATTTTAGTTATAGTCCCATTTAATCAAATAATATTGGATATAAGATGTTTCATATTATTGAAAACATTTGAAATAGTTGAGACCTAGGATTTTATTCCCTTAGGGCAGTGAAACTCTTCATAGATACATGGACACATCACAGGATGAAGTTTTCAAATTTCACTGTAGTTATACAGTTATATAGTTATATAGGAAGGAGAGAAGGGGGCGGTGGTGCTCAGGAGACCTTCTGTGGTGCCTAGAATTGAAGATAGGTAGGGGATATCACCCAAGTAGATTTGTGTAAGTGAAGCTGCATTTTTATACATTTCTTTATAATTATCTTGTGTTCAGCATGCAAAGGCATTGCAGCCCCTTATTTATCCCTTTTCGATATCAATATGACCAAGAAACTTGGATAGGAAGTACTCTATACTCCCTCTAGAGTATGTTGTACTCTGATCTTTGAATATATGTTTTTGCTCCAAGTAAACTATTTACCTTACTTTATTGTTCTGATTCATCTTGAATTCTTTGATGCAAAAAAGTCAAGAAAATGAGACGTTTGACAGCTTTCACCCTGTAATGTTTTTCTTGCATCATTTTTATCCTAATTAAATTTACTGAATGGATATTCTATTCTGTAACCATAGATGAATCTTTGTAATAGAATACAATAAAACGAAACTTAGAAAAATAATTGTAACGCAGTTTCTTATGTTTTTTGAAGGGCGCTTCTCAAAGAATCTCAGGAAGCCCAGGAGACCCTTTTCGGTGCTTCTGTGCCAACCAAGCTGGTGATTAAATGCGAGGGTGCCAGGAATAACTCAATTCAGGCAGTGCTCCAGAGCCTTGAAGACTGCTCCAGAGATGCTCAGAATACCACAAGGTGCTGAGGATTAAGTCTATGTCAACCACATGCAAGACATACATGTACCTCAATCCTTGATTTAGCTTTCTGACTTCTTTGTTTTTGCAATTTTTGTTTCAAATTTAATAATATGAATAAGACGATGAGATGAATATCTGATCTTTTTGAAAGCTATGTTTAGTTTCCTGAATAAAGAGCTTGTGCATCATCTGCTAAGATTAAAGCATCACTTAAGTCATCAACAATTAGTATATCTGTGTTTTGTTTGAAGTGACCTATATATTATAGTTTTATTTTTTAAGTATTTGAAGGCATTGTGTAAGCTCTATTTATTATTTTTGGCAAGGTTATATTTGTATGTCCTCTGCAATGCCTTTGAATGTTGAACAAAAGATAATTATAAAGAAATGTATAAAAATGACATATACATTTGGGAGCAAACACTCCTGAAATTTATATGGAAAAATAAGCCCCCACGAATAGCTAAAGCAATGCTTGGGAATGGAAGGAATCAACCTCCCGAACTTCAAACTGTACTACAAAGCAGTAATAATTAAAACAGCATGGTACTGGAACAAAGGCAGAACTGCAGACCAATGGAACAGGGTTGAATACACTAACATCTCCCCTCAATCATATGATCATCTAATCTTTGATAAAGGTGCAAGTATGTGAAATGGATTAAGGAAAGCCTCTTTAACAAATTGTGCTGGCCATCTGACAAGGGGTTGATATCAAGGATATACAAAATGCTGGTTGAACTCCACAAGAAGAAAACATCCAACCCCATCAAAAAATGGGGCAATGAAATGAACAGAAACTTTCTCAAAGAAGAAATGCGAATGGCAAAAAAGCACATGAGAAAATGCTCTACATCATTAATCATCAGGGAGATGCAGATCAAAACCACGATGAGATACCATCTCACACCTCAGAGACTGGCCCACATTCAAAAGAACAAAAGCAACCGTTGCTGGCGCGGATGTGGCGAGAAAGGGATACTCCTTCACTGTTGGTGGGAATGCCGACTGGTTCAGCCCTTCTGGAAAACAGTATGGACGTTCCTCAAAAAATTAGAAATTGAGCTCCCATTTGACCCAGCGATACCACTCCTGGGAATATATCCCAGAGAGGCAAAAATGTGTAGCCGAAGTGACATCTGCACTTGTTTGTTCATTGCAGCACTCTTTACAGTAGCCAAAAACTGGAAGAGACCTGAGTGCCCAAGAACAGATGACTGGTTAAAGAAACTTTGGTACATCTACACAATGGAGTACTATGTAGCTGTTAGAAAAGATGAAGTCATGAACTTTACATACAAGTGGTACAATATGGAAAGTATCATGCTAAGCGAAATGAGTCAGAAAGAGAGGGATAGACATCAAAAGACTGCATTCATCTGGGGGATATAAAATAACAAAATATGAGATTAATACCCAAGAATAGCTGAGATCAACACCAGGAGGATTACTCCATAGCTTAGAGGCCAGCCGGGTATTCTAGGGGAAAGGACAGTTCAGATGGAGAAGGGATCACCAAATGGAAGGTGTTTGGAGGATCCTCCCAAGAGGGAAGATGCAGGTTGAAAGTAGACTGGACTGAACATGTTTGCCACTCAATGCCTCTTTTGCTGATCACAACACCCAAAAGGAGAGAGAGAACAAAAGGGAATGCCCTGCCACAGTGGCAGGGGGGATAGGGGGTGGGGGGATGGGGGTAGGGATATTATCCTGGTGGTGGAAAATGGGCACTGGTGGAAGGATGGGTATTTGATCATGGTATGACCGAAATCCAAGCACAAAAATTTGTAAATCTACAACTGTACCTCATGGTGTTTCACTAATAATAAAAAAATAATAATAAAAAAAGAAGAGAAAGAGAACAAGGGGGAATGCCCTGCCACAGAGGCAGGGTGGGACGGGGAGGATGGGGGGTGGGAGGGATGCTGGGACCCGTGGTGGTGGAGGATGGGCACTGGTGGAGGGATGGGTATCTGATCATTGTATAATCGAAACTCAAGCCCCAAAAATTGTAAATCTACAACTGTACCTCATGGTGTTTCACTAATTTAAGAAAATGACATATACCTTTGAAGGTAATTTTACATACAAGTAGCCTGAAAGACAAGATATAGTCACTAGAGTCGAAGAAGGCAATTCACATGAAAACAAAATAATATTTCAATCCTCTTTGGTCAAATTTCCTTTCTAGACCCGTTATTTCTTTTAAGATTTCATTTTACATTCCCAAGAAAAAAATCAGCAATATTTCACTCCTTTATTATCAACTGGTTTTAACCTATAACATTTTTAATATGCTTTACTGAAGGATTTAAAATGTCCTCTCTAATAAGATTTAATAACTTCTAATATCCTTACAGTTCCTGAAGCAAAAATACCTGAGAATTTCTGACTAACTCATGAACTTGAATTATATTCTCTGTGGCATCTTGTGTTTCCTCATAAGTTGGAGAAGTTTGGTTTCCTTTTATGATTAACTTTATTGCACTGTGATTGTTTACCTTGAGATATTGAGGGGCCCTTAACTTTTGATGTACAGACTTTGCTTATTGGGAAATCCTAATATCACCTGCCACTGACAGGGATTTTAAAGTGCTGACTGGCAAAAACCAAACACCCATGCAGAAGATTCTGATTCTTATGTCAGATTTCTGCAGAGAGACATCAGAATACATACTTTCCCAATACTTATTTGCTGGTAATTTTCTCACTTCATATTAGTGAGTCAGATATAACACTAAATGGAATGCTAATTGAACATTAGTTATTTTTCTCCTCCATGAAAACAATATGACATTTTTTGTTCTAGAAAGAAGTTGCTTTAGCTTTTAAAATATTTGTGTGTATGTGTAAAAATAAGAACTGAAGAAATAGCAAGTTCTTTTATACCTAATAGCAAGTTTTTATGCATAATATTTCAGATGTTCATTACAGTAAATGGGCAAATATTCTATTTCTATCTTGCATGGCATATTCTTGATATCAATGTGAGTTCTTCTAAATCTGGGTAATACTATAATAGAGAAATATCTATCTCACAACTTTTGTTTTGAAAACACATATAAAAATTTGCTATAAAAGTTTGACTTTCCTAGGCTGGAGCGTTAGCACAAAGGTTAGGGCATTTGCCTTGCATGTGGCCAACCCGGATTCGATTCCCAGTTTGATCCCATATGGTCATCAGAGCACCGCCAGAAGTAATTCCTGAGTGCATGATCCAGGTGTAACCTCTGTGCAATGCCAGGTGTGACCCAAAAAGCAAAAAAAAAAAATCTTTGACTTTCCTAAAAACTAATAAAAGTTTACCAATATCATAGTGTCATTACAGATTATTTATAATATCAAAAATAGATAACAATATCAAACTATCTAGAAGTTTAAACAATAGTATATGTACATCCTCTTTCCTAGACTAGCTATTTATTTCCATAAACAAATTTTTCATTATTAAGTCAGCAATCTAATCATGGTCAAATCTTGCTTCCTTAGAAACCATTCAACATCCTTTGCCTTGTTTTCTCTGAGGTGTAAAATATTGGTTAGACATTTTATTTATAAATTTGGACACCATACTAATTTGTGCTTAAGGATTACCTCTGGCTCTGTGCTCCAGGACTACTTCTGGAGCTTGGGAGATGATATGATAAATCAGGAGTTAAACCTAGGTCTGCTGCATACGACACAATTTCCCCTACCCTCACTACCAACTTTCCAGACACTGATTAGAAATTACATTTCTTAGAGAGCTACATTACACATATTTCCTTGGAATATAGAAGATTTTCTCTTCAGTATGTATTTTATGCCTTATATGATAAAAGTTTTAAAAGGGTGATTAGTTTACATCTTTCCACCCAATAAAAATCTGATTAACTTATCATTTCTCTATATTCTTTTTATTTTATGCTTTTTGGTTTTGAGTCATACACACTGATGCTCAGGGGTTACTCCTGTTTCTGCACTCGGGAATTACTCTGTGTGGTACTTAGGGATATCAGGATTCAAACTGTCATTGGCTGCATGCAAGGCAAGCACCTTACCTCTGATTATTGCTCAAGACCCCATGCTTTTAAAATAGTAATAATAACAATAATTATTATAATAATAAAATTATCCTAAAGTATACTTACATCAAGCTAAATTAGTCAAGCATAGTCTAGAAAAATTTTTCCAAAAACAAATAAAAATCATGAAGAACTATATGTATTCTAAATATACTTACTTCAAGCTAGTTTGATATATGCATGTTCCTGGAAATTTTTGCCTAAAAATAATAAAAACTATGACAAACTATATGTAATCTTTTTTAGATTTTTTTATTTCCAAAACTAACTAGTGCTAAGTCAGAATGAATCTGTCACTATATGATGGATAAGATGAAAATTTTGAACTTACCATTTTTATTCCTATGCTTTATATTAGCATTCTCATTTATGTACATATTTACTTTTATTTTTAAGTCAATTTTATTTATTTTTATTTTTAATTACTTTAGATTTAATAGAATCACAATGAGAGGCACAGTTATTTACAAAGGTGTTTATGATAGGGTTTTATATAATGTTCCAATACTGATCTTTTCACCAGTGTACATTTCCCTCCTCCAGTGTTCCCAGTTTTTTCTGACGCTAACCCCCGCCTCTATGGCAGGCATTTTTCTTCTCTTTTTCTCTCTTTTCTCTCCTTTCTCTGTAATTTATTTTATCATCATTAAGTAAAGGTATTAGTACCTATGGTAATAATACCATAAGGTATTAATTAATTTAAAGTTGGCTAGAAGCTCAGGACAAAATGCTACCTTTTCACTGTTGATTTTAACAGTCATTTTTTAAATATTGACTACCCGTCATTTTGTTAGCCTTATGTAGTTGATTCATAGCAAGCTTTCCTCTACAAACAATTGGATAAAGTTCAGTAAAGGTTATATGGAGATTATCAAACAAGCTGTCATCTATAAACTCTGCGAGTCATTGATTGGGATCTCCCAACTCACCCCTATAACAAGCTGAAAGGTTACTTTCTCATTGATGAAAGTTTAATGGGACACAAGACAAAAGGAACTATTGATGGAATGTCCACATGCGGAAAATATGATTGATTCATTGAGTAATTATACTTGGGAATGCATTTGATGACTTTACAATTGAAAATTTGTTTATGTTCTACTTTCAAGTCTGTGTTTTAAGGTATGCAGTCCACTGTGAGACACTCTAGTAACAATTTCAATTTCTTTGAAAGTAATAAAAATTTGTAATCAAGTGAATGCTTTTTTGCATGAACTCCTTATCTTTGTTGAAATATTTTTTTTCTCTGGACAATTCCCAAATTCATTTCTTCTTAGTGGAGAAAAGTAATGGAGATATTTATTGCTTACAGAGTGCTCTTAAATGTCTAAACTCCTCAGTTTAGTCATTGCCTCATTTATAAACACAATAGTCAACTCCAATATAATGGGTTGGCACTTCATATTAGAAGGAGATGATACTCTAAAGATTCCTAGTAAATGAATTAATATTAAAATGTTAGAATGTGTCAACCATGAATTACAACCAGAACCATATTTCCAAAGGACAAAGGTACCTAAATAAATTTCTTTAGAGAAACGGTAACAGGTCTCTCATGCATTTACAGGAGCTCCTTTAAATGTGGATGTGAAAATATTTAAAATATTTTTTATCCTTGATATCTCACATTTAGAAAAAGAGTGATATCCCCTAATACACTAACAACTAATTAATAATAACCAATAGAAATCTGTTTATCCAATTAAATTTTAAAATACAAGAGAATTAATACTAATTCTAATACTAGAAATACCAAAAGTACATGGTCATTAAAAATATGCACTTTACAAAACACTTTATATATCATGGAAGATATTCAGAGGATACAAACAAACTACATATGGCTCCACATAATATTAGAATTCAAACAAGTTATCTTTAAATCACTGCTCTTTATCAACATGTATATATACCTTCCTAAAATGTAGCAGGGTGTTCTATGGTTTTAAAGATAAATTTATCTAAAGAAATGATATGAGTACCCATGTTTTAACTGAGCAACAGAATATTTGCCTTTTATGTACAAGGTCCTGAATCTAACCTCCCTCACAACCCAGGCTACACTGGATAGTATATAATGAGTGATGTAGGTATAATAAATGCCAAAGGCAGTTCATATAAACCAAACAAAATAAATAATATGATAAATAAAAAGAAATTATATGCCATACCAAATAAATTTGTTATACTTCATTTTTTCAAATTTAAGAAGTACACCAGAAAAGCAGAACAGTCTTGCAGAGATTTCTATTAAGTGAAAAAGAAAAAAGACAACTCAACGCATATTTGCAATCACAAAACATTTAAGAAAAATTACAGCATTAACACAGAAAAGAAAAGTAGAGAATGAAAACGAAATCAAAGTTTTTTTTTTTCTTTAGGATTCAAGCTTTTAAAGTAATGGCATAGAGAATTTCAAACTTTAGAAATTTGGAATTGATTGGTAAGTTTGGTATGGAACTAGGATTCACATAGTATCAGTGAAAGAACATCTGAGATTAATGGTGCATTCTCAGTTATCCACAAATGCCCCAGGCCTTCAAAACATAAGAAATCCATCTTCGTAAAATTAAGGTAATATTCCAAACTATAACGATGGGGCCTTTTTACTCCATAAACTTCAGTTAAATCTAGAAAAACGTGGCTGTATTAACAACTTTGAGCAGACTAGTATTTTTTTTTTCCTTTATCCCAATTATCTTGTCTTTCAAAAAAGCTGTTAACAAGCATAACAGTCAAAAGATTCACTGTGTATGTGCACACATAATGTTGTTGCCTGAATGTATTTTTTTTCAAAAGGACTTATTTGTAGCAATTCATACATTGGTCAAGTTCTTGAGAAATAAACAACATATGATCGAATTGGGTGCTAAAGGATATTGTCATTTGGCACTATATACAGGCATTATCATATGCAGTACCATGTAATCAATCTAAAGTATGTCACTCTTCATAGACAACAGTGCATTTTGAATTTATATATTCAGAGAACATCCACATTACTCAATCTACAAAGCAGCATGAGAAATTAGGCATTGTAGGAATTCCAAAACAGATGTTATTTTCAAAGAAATTTCTAGTTGTAGTTTTATCACTGAGTAAAAAATGAAGTTATTATATTTACATACATTTTAAATAGAAGAAAATTGGAAAGTAAGTAGATACAATATCTTATTGAAACTAAAATTAGAACCAATATTCTTATAATGTAATATTAGCATTAACTTATTTGAACAAAGAATTTCAAAATCAAAGCTTTTCACATATTGTACTAAAAAGAATTAAAAATAAAGTTATTATTTTTATTATAAAAGTATGAAAATTACTATTTCTTAATGATGATTTAGTGCACAAATGACATAATCTAAAGCTCATCTTAAGTTTTTTTTTTTGAGTTGACTGCTTTCTATGGAATTGCAGATAATTCGATTTTGGCTTTAGACTCATGGACTAAGATATATCTAATTAAGCCTAAAATTTTAACCTTTGTAGTTTTGTCATTATATATGAAGCCTTCAAATTAAGAAACAGAGAAGAATAAAAATAGAAAAAAATGTTTATTTGATCAAATACAAATCCAAAATATCCTAATACATCTTAAAGTATTATTAATAATTTTAAAATACCTTAGCATAAATTTTTTTAAGATTTTTTTTCCTTTTGTGTCATACCCAGTGATGTTCAGAGGTTATTCCTGGCTCTGCACTCAGGGATTACTCCTGGTGGTGCTTGAAGGACCGTATGGGATGCGGGGGATGGAACTCTGGTCAGCCACATGCAAGGCAAACACCCTATCCCCTGTGTTATCGCTCCACCCTTACCTCAGTATAAATTTATATCACTATTTGTTAAATTTGTGATACAAAAAAATACAATCATTTTAAACAATCCAAAGAAATGACAATGAACACTAATAACTAAGATTTTTATTCTCATTTTTTATCTTTCTTCATTTTCCATTAAAAAAATAAAATAGAAAAAAATGTTTATTTGATCAAATACAAATCCAAAATATCCTAATACATCTTAAAGTATTATTAATAATTTTAAAATACCTTAGCATAAATTTTTTAAAGATTTTTTTCCCTTTTGGGTCATACCCAGTGACCAATCTTTTTGGTCATACACAATCTCTGTGCAACCCATGATTCTCTGAGGATAAAGAAAACCTGATCTTTATGCTCAAAGAACCATTGGCATAGTACAAAAGACACACCACATATGTACACAAGGCAATTCTTTAGAAGCATTCTAAGAGTTTAAATTTTAAAAATTAATTTAAAAAAAAGAAAGAAATACAATAAGAAGAAATGTTCATGATTTTACAGACTCATTGCTCTGTCAAGATGGAAAATGCCGAATTTTTCATTTTTTACACAGAGATTTTTTTGAAATTCCCCTAAGATAATGCCTAAACAGTTGTTAATCAGTAAAAAGTAGCTTAAAGTTACTGGGCTGGGAGATGTTTGAGTGCTCCACCAAGAGAATTTTACCCCAAACAGATTACGTGTGATTTTTTTCTCCAATTAACTAAAATTAAAACCCTAGTTGTTATGTATGAATCAAACACAAGACTGAAAATTAGAGAGGGCCCCATAAGTGGTTACCAAAACTGAGCCTCACTGAAGCAAACGCTGCTACCAGCATGTCTGCATTTTCATTTTCTCTTATGTGTCTCAAATTTAAAACTGAAGAAGTGACTACTGGATACATTCCCAAGGCACACAATAGAAAGGTTCTAATGAAATCTGATACCATCTGTGAAAGGCTATGAAAGGGAACAGTCTAATAGCTCAGAGAACAGAGACAATAACCTCCCTATTCTTGTCAAAAGCAGCAGGGAAAAAATAAAGGCTCTGTCCCAACTTATTTCAGCAATACCTAATCCCACCTTTGTGAGACTACATAAAGTAATTGGACTTTGCAGCAGATGGTGTTGGCAGATGATTTTTACCCCAAGTGAGCAATGAGGACTCTCCCAAAGCACCATCCTTGGACATAAGGTGAGCCTGTACTTACAGACTCTTCTCAGTGGTAAAGAAACATTTCTCCCGTTCACAAGTGCCTTAATGAACATTTAGTTCTGCCCAGAAATACAAAAAAGCCCCACCACAATCTAAGAGACATCCATCACTCAAGGACACGCAGACTACAAAACCTCCCATATCTGTGTAATAATAGCAACATGTTTCCTCCCTAGATGTTAATGAAAGTCTCTGGGGGAACTAATATTTCTTCCACTATCTGACAATAACAAGGCATGCCCTAATGTCTCACCTGAGAAGTGTCAGGAGAAGCCAGCTAACAGATGATTTAAACAAAGCCAGTATCATAATATAATACTCCAACTTTTCAGGATTTGATTTAAAAGTAGCTTTTCATAACAAGAACAATAAAAAATCTCCACTTATTTAAAAAAAAATCAAACAACAACACTGATATTAAAGTATTGGCATTACCTACTTTAAACACTGATATTAAAGTATTGGCATTATATATTGGTATTATCTATAATTTTTAAAGTAGTCATTGAAACACTTTTGTCCAACAATTATGAAAACACTTGAAACAAATGAGAAGATGTAAAGACTGATAATGAAACATAAAATAAAATACTTAGGTATGAACTGGAATTTTTATAACTAAAATGTGCAATAAACAAAATAAAAATACAAAGAATGGGTTTAAATGAAAAATAGAGAAGTTCTAAAGTTATTGATGAGATTAAATAGAAACAGAAGAGATTTAAGAAAAAATTAGTGAACACAAAGAAAGTTAGAAATTATCCTACTTTATCAAAAGAGAAGAATAGGCTGAAAAAAAGCTATGAACTTTCAGAAAACCTTATACTATGACAAATCATCTGTCACCCTTATGTCCACAACTGATAAAATTGGACAGCAAATCTAAAATATATAGACTCTGCTATATCAATAGGCAGGATCTAAACATTTATGTAGCATTCTACAAAACCATGATAGAATATACATCCTCTCCACATATCCATAGAATATATGCTAAATATGCCATATAGTTTTCATAGAAATCTTCAACATTATTAGAAGAATAGAATCATCAATAGTGTATTCCTGGTCAGGTTAAGAATAAGAGAAAAATATCAGGCAAATTACTAAACATGTAGAAAATAAACTGAAAAGTAATGATTTTGACAAAACAAAAATTACTTATTGAATTGTGGGGCATAGCTAAATTAGTGCTTAGAAGAAAAATATTAGCACTAAATACTAACATGATCAAAGAAGAATATTGTCAAATTAAAATTCTAAAATGTTATCAAAATAATATAGAAAAAGAGCAAAATGCTAAAATCAAGGTTGAAGTAATAAAATAACTGAGATAAAAGTGGAAATCACTTAAACTAATAGCTGATTCAACTAATAGCTGAAACTTTAGCAACACTGCAAAGAAGATATGGTACAATTACCAATATAATAAACAAAAATATATTGTATAGATCATATAGGGACATAAAATAACATAATGTACATAATTCAATAATTTATATTCATTGTACCTACTCTTAGAGAAAATAATCAAACTAGCAGAAATCTTATAGCATGAAGTAGAAAATGTGAAGAGTTCTAAAGTTGTTGAAGTTAATTATTGTGGAATTTGTTCAAATTTAGTATTTTTATGCTCACAATTTTAAGTACTGCTGAAACAGATTTATA
This sequence comes from Sorex fumeus, assembly GCF_029834395.1. Classification (NCBI taxonomy): domain Eukaryota; kingdom Metazoa; phylum Chordata; class Mammalia; order Eulipotyphla; family Soricidae; genus Sorex; species Sorex fumeus. Next base: position 30,743,084 of record NW_026606064.1, read on the forward strand.
CATAAATAGAAAACCCGATATACTGTAGGGGTAAACTTCAAGGGGAAAACTAAAGAAAATAAATAATAAGGAATAAGTGTCTCTAAAAGGCTAGGCCATAGACAGTAGATGCTGGTCTGTTTACACTAAGTACATTAAATACAATTATATAAGGAAAATTGAATTGGACAGTGACATAAAAAATTAAATTAGAATGTTTATAACTTGAAAGAAAAGACCTGAAGCAAATATGCATTTATCCATCTATGTACTGCTAAGCATCAGTGTTCTTTGAGGATAAAATTAAGCTAGCCTCTTTGACAAAATTATAACAGTGTATGAACATTATCTTAGGGGGTTTGACCCCCCACCCTAAGGTGCCCTCAGACCCAAGAGTGATCTCTGAGAACAGAGCCAAATATGGGTAGTGCCTGGTATGGTCCAAAAACAAACAAAAAGAAAAGAAAAGAAAAGTAAGTTTTATTTCAGTTGTTTTTCCTATTTCAGTAATATCCTGTATTTCCATTGTAGTTCTTTACTTTGCAAACTCTGACTCAATCTCATACTTATGTATCTAATCATAATTTTTATAACTATACTTTCATTGTATACAGAATGGTACATATTATATAGCTGTCTTTGTATGTAACACGATCTCTGATATGTAACAGATATATGATATGTTACATGGCTGTCTCTCTGTGTAAAATGATACCTGATATCAACATATATGTAACATGCTACATATCTGTCTATTAATATGATTCTTGCGTATATGACATAATCAGGCCAAAAATAGTCCTTGAGTAGCTGTTTTTGTGACTATCAAATTGATTGGATATATAAATTTTGTATAATATAGGTAGAAATTACTATTATTATTTTTCTCAAATGTGGAATTCCTTGGACTGGAGCAATACCACAGCCGGTAGGGCGTTTGCCTTGCATACAGCCAACATGGCTGACCCGAGTTCAATTCCTCCACCCCTCTCAGAGAGTCTGGCAAGCTACCGAGAGTATCTCGCCCGCACGGCAGAGCCTGGCAAGCTCCCCGTGACGTATTCGATATGCCAAACACAGTAACAAGTCTCACAATGTTACTGGGCCTGCTCAAGCAAATCGATGAACAACAGGAGGACAGTGATACAGTGATACAGTGGAATTACTTAAAGGTGAAGATTGACATTTTTATAACTCCATATATAGTGAAATGTTAGCACACATTGAACTCTTTTAATGACTAATAGAAATCTGTAGCCTTCACAAGATTTATACATGTAAAACAAAGATAAATCACAATTTTTAGTTCATGTAGTTAAAAAAATAGTTTAGACAAATGAGGGATATTATGATTTTCCAGTGTCTAAAACAAGTCAAATATATCTAGTTGCAATATAAACATTAGGGAGAGAAAAAATATTGATAATTAAAAAATTTGTTCTTTGTATTATGCTATTTAGATACTCTAAAATCACCAATTTTTATTCAAAATTTAATTCTCTATGAATTTATGACTTTGAATATAGATTTTAAGTCATAAGTAAAGTTGTTTGGAAGCACACATGCTAGCAAATACTAATTTTTTAAATTTATTCAATGAGTGATTGTTCACTTAGCCAGTCATTTCATTATAACCTTCATATCACTGTAATTTGTAATTACATATTAATTTTAACTGCTCATTATCTTTCTTCCCAGGAGCTGAAAGTTCCTATGGAGAAGATTAGATACACCTATCAATTATAAATGTCTTATAAAAATACATTATATTAATTAGTATATTACCAGGTAATTAACATCTATTAAAGATATAAACTTCAAGAAACCACAACACTTGTGATGTTGTTTCTTAATTTGATAAAGTAAATAAAATAAAATAAAATTATGTGCAATCGCTATTCTCTTTTTCATCTGGTCATTTTTTCATAAATGTTAAAAAACTGTGATTATATAATATTGATGAACATAAAAATAAATTCTTAAAAAATGAAATGCTGAAAGTTATCAGAACTTAAATCACTATGATTTAAAAATGGTCAGGTACTGTATATCTGATTTAGCAGGCCATATTAGTTTCTTACATAAAATTATTTTGGTTTCATTTTTACTAGAAATTGAAATTACTTAAAAGTAGGTGACTTTTTCTTATTCATCCTATAGCAGTCACTCTAACTGATTTAACTAGAGAATTATAGGTCTACAAACCTAAGGACTATAACTTCCCAAATAGATTTGTAATAAAATGTCTCTGTTTTATATATTCCTTGACATCTAAGGCAATGTGTCATTTAAAGAGAAGAAGAATTTTCATGTATAGTTAAAATAGCATTCTGTCTAAAATGTAGTATCTATTCCCAAGCCCTGGTTTTATCAATGAGCAGCAAAGACTGATAATCTTTACTGAGATCAAAGAACAATTACTGTGACACTTACACAAGAGGCATGATTCTGACCTTATAATTGAATAATCCAAGAAAGAAATCTGATCTAGACAGTGTTTCACGAAAATGTTACTTTGTTACTATTCAGTTTAGGGAATATATCAACCTGGGTATAAACTGACCAGAATAAAGGATGTTGATAATGAGGAAAGAAAGAAAACTAGGGCTAAGCACATTTGCCTAATATCAGAATTCTGAAGCATCCAATTGTCTAGTTTATTTTAAATTCATATTTTTGGGAAACAATGACTTAGGAATTAACTATAGGTAATTTGAAATTGAGGGAAAAATAAAGTCTAAATTATCTCAAGTCTCACGAATTTATACACACAACAAATTAAGTCCCCAAAAGTTTTATAAAATGCCGGTAACATTTACTTCTGAAGAAAAATTAAAGAGTATAAGATCCTTCAAACATCTATCCTCTCTTAAACATAATCATTAGGGTTTGCTTTATGATTCTTTTTTTTAATTTTTTTTTATTAGTGAAGCACCATGAGGTACAGTTGTAGATTTACAAATCCTTGTGCCTGAGTTTCGGTCATACAATGATCAAATACCCATCCCTCCACCAGTGCCCATTTCCCACCACCCCCCCTCCCACCCTGCCTCTGTGGCAGGGCATTCCCCTTTGTTCTCTCTCTCCTTTTGGGTGTTGTGGTCTGCAAAAGAGGCATTGAGTGGCAATCATGTTCAGTCCATAGTCTACTTTTAACATGCATTTCCCCTCCTGGGAGGATCCTCCAAACACCTTTCATTTGGTGTTCCCTTCTCTATCTGAACTGCCCTTTCCCCTAGAATATCTGACTGGCCTCTAAGTTATGGAGTAATCCTCCTGGTGTTGATCTCAGCTATTCTTAGGTATTGATCTCATATTTTGTTGCTTTATATCCCCCAGATGAATGCAATTTTTCTATGTCTATCCCTCTCTTTCTGACTCATTTCGCTTAGCATGATACTTTCCATGTTGTACCACTTGTATGTAAATTTCATGACTTCATCTTTTCTAAGAACTACATAGTACTCCATTGTGTAGATGTACCAAAGTTTCTTTAACCAGTCATCTGTTCTTGGGCACTCAGGTTTCTTCCAGTTTCTGGCTATTGTAAAGAGTGCTGCAATGAACAAACAAGTGCAGATGTCACTTCGACTACACATTTTTGCCTCTCTGGGGTATATTCCCAGGAGTGGTATCGCTGGGTCAAATGGGAGCTCAATTTCTAATTTTTTGAGAAACATCCATACTGTTTTCCAAAAGGGCTGAACTAGTCGACATTCCCACCAACAGTGAAGGAGTGTCCGTTTCTCGCCACATCCGCGCCAGCATCGGTTGCTTTCGTTCTTTTGAATGTGGGCCAGTCTCTGAGGTGTGAGATGGTATCTCATTGTGGTTTTGATCTGCATCTCCCTGATGATTAATGATGTAGAGCATTTTCTCATGTGCTTTTTTGCCATTCGGATTTCTTCTTTGAGAAAGTTTCTGTTCATTTCATTGCCCCATTTTTGGATGGGGTTGGATGTTTTCTTCTTGTGGAGTTCCACCAGTATTTTGTATATTCTTGTTATCAACCCCTTGTCAGATGTGTATTCGATGAATATCCTTTTCCATTCTGTAGACTGTCTTTAGTGGAGCAGAGACAAAACTCAGGGAAAAAATCACAGCCGGGATATAGAAGAAATAATTGTATTACATAGAAAGTAACACAAAATGTATACTGTATGGTGGGGGTGGGGAACGGGAAGGAGGTCCTGGTAACATATGTTTAGGGAAAACTGTCTGAAATTTAAATCATCCTGAAGTTTTGAAAGCCTTTTATACAAAGGACTTTTCTCAGGATCCAGGAAAGCCAATGAGATGCATGATTCAGGCCCAAGCACAGACAGATCCCTGAGAGGAGAGGCAACTGAATCCCCTGGAGAGAAAACACTTTCATATGTAGATAATCAAATATCATTGAACACAGTTAAGAACAGAGTTTTCTCTCTGCCTTTATAATAATTTTTAGTTACTTACTGAAAATTATTGACCATTTTAACCAATGACAGTGCTTCATAGCAAAGTGAGTTTAGCGGGTCCTCATACTGTGCTCAGAAGTCTTATATACTTTGTGTGGAATAATCTACTCGATTACAGAAGACTTTTCTTTATAGCAGCAGATATGATAAGATATCTAAAATGAGATTGGGACAGAGAGACACTATAGAATTTAAGGCACTTGCATTACATGTAGTTGATCTTGGTTTGATCTTAAGTACCACGTATGGCCTCTAAAATACCACCAGGCGTAGCATCTGACTGTAGAGGCAGGAATAATCCCTGAGGACTGTTGGATATTACCCAGACAACATACACCACACCCCTCCCCACAGAAAAAAAGATTGTAAGATTGTTAAACTCCTGGCATATATCAGAAATAAGTCATTCTGAATAATATTTTAACAATTTCTTAAAATATTTCTTGTAGGATAACTGGAGCCATAGCTCAGTGGTAGGGCGTTTGCCTTACGAGCGGCCAACATGGCAGACCCGAGTTTGATTCCTCCGCCCCTCTTGGAGAGCCCAGCAAGCTACCGAGAGTATCTCACTATGCCAAACACAGTAACAAGAAGTCTCATGATGGAGATGTTACTGGGCCCACTCGAGCAAATCGATGAACAACGGGAAGCCTGAGACCGAGACTGAGGCCGAGATTATTTATAATTTCTTAATTAAAGGGTTATTTGTATTCAAACCAATAGTTTTATTATGTTTAGCATTACAGTATTTCAATTCACAAAAGTATACAACCCTAATTTATTTGTGTGTGTATGTATGTTAGATTTTAGTGTGAATATTAATTGAGCATTCACTTTAGGAACTTTTCTCCATATTGAATGAACAATACTGACTCTTGAAGCTGTTATTTATTTACTTATTTGCATTTTGTTTTGGGGTCACAGCTGGTGGTGATGAGTCTGTTTAATATCTTTTCAACAAAATAATTAAAACCACTCTACTTTATTGCTCAAAAGACAACATGAAAGAATATCAAGATATAAAAAATTATTGCTTTACTCAAACTCATTGATATTTATTTAAAAGAAACATAACATTAACCTTCTTTTAAAACTATATTCAGGTTTCTATAAAACCCCAACTAGACTCTATAATAGCAAAATGTCTTTAAAATTTGGTTCAAAAATAGTTTCAGAAATATTTATTTTTACCTATTTTCAGTGTCATGCTAAATTAAAGATGAATTTAGTACTTATGGAGTATCCTTCAATAATATAATTCAAGTTAATATATAATAATAACTTAAAAAACTCAGGAAAGCCCTGCCATTCTAATACCATTTAATGTAAAACATTATTTCAAAGACCCTATTACTAGTCAGTACTCAGTAATAATTCTTAGAAAAGAGGGGACCTGTATTTGTTTTATAAAATGTTTAATTTACAAAGAGGTCTATGGGTGATAACAAATGTATATAAAATTGTATATTATCTGACAGATAACTATTTTTTAAAGAAACAGTGAAATTGGTCTCTTAATTTATTAAGTACTTCCATATACTTTCCCTAAAGATGAGTTAATCAGACATGAGTTGCTCCTCTCTGGAATACTTTATAATTACACATGAGCGATAGCACAGCGGTAGGGCGTTTGCCTTGTACGCAACCAACATGGCCGACCAGAGTTCGATTCCTCCGCCCCTCTCGGAGAGCCCGGCAAGCTACCGAGAGTATCTCGCCCGCACGGCAGAGCCTGGCAAGCTCCCCGTGACGTATTCGATATGCCAAACACAATAACAACAAAGTCTCCAATGGAGACATTACTGGGCCCGCTCAAGCAAATCAATGAACAACGGGAGGGCCTTACTTACTAAGTTTTAAACATAGCATGAAAACTGGAGGCTTCTTTATTCAATTTATAGAAGGTATGTCTGGTACATAATATGTATCTAAAATTAATATGTATCTAAAATTTAGGGCATAGATTTTTTACAACTTCAAATATATATATATATATATCACATACATATGATATATATATATATCACACCTTGTGGTATTTAGTTAGTGCTTATACTGGCTCTGTGCTCAGGCTTCAGTGAGGGCTTTGGGTGCTATGGACATAAGTAGACATTTTTAAGACTATTAACGTTAATGATATGAGAAGTACTCAAAATTATTTTCTATATTAATTTCATTAGGGTGATAAGTAAAGAGGATAGCAAATAAGTGACCAAGATATGAAATGTCTGAGCTAGAATAAGAATTTATTTACTTTGCTGTCACTTTACAATATGCATATCACTCTAAGCCAACATTTTCTTTCCAATAACATTATTTTATTCTGCAGTCACACTGGCAGTTCTTAGGGCTACTTACTCCCTATTTTTTGCTCAATGACAATAATCTTAGTGATGCCTTGGGAACCAATATAATATCATCTTCATGCAAAATAAGTACCATACCTGCTGTACTGCTTCTTTGTTCCCAACTATTACCTTCTTATCAGAGTATCACATGATTTCTATTTCCATATTTAATAAAAAATGAAAGTATGACAGAAGGAAATGAGCAAGGTAAATTATTTTTATTTTTATTTTTATTTATATTTATTTATTTGCTTTTTGGGTCACAACTGCTGATGCACAGGGGTTACTCCTGGCTTTGCACTCAGAATTACTCCTAGTGGTGCTCGGAGGACCATAATTGAACCTGGGTCAGCTGCTTGCAAGCAAATGCCCTACCAACTGTACTATCATCCACCTCCCAGTTAAATTATTTTTATAATTATTTTTGTTTGGGGCTAAAACAATAGCAGGTGCTGGATTGATAGCACAGCGTGTAGGGCATTTGCCTTGCATGCAGCCGACCCGGCCAACTGGAGTTCAATTCCTCCACCCCTCTCGGAGAGTCCGTCAAGCTACCGAGAATATCTCGCCCTCACAGCAGAGCTTGGCAAGCTCCCCATGAGGTATTCAATATGCCAAATACAGTAACAAGTCTTGCAATGTTACTGGGCCTGCTCGAGCAAATCGATGAACTATGGGAGGATAGTGTTAGTGCTGGTGCATTATTTTTGTTTTTGATGAGAAACTTAAAATTTAGGAATAATTGGAATTGCTGTACTATTCAACACATTTTTTTGCACAGATTGTGGCCTTTCAAATGTTCTCTCCAATAATTAGTTTGAAGGAATTTATATATTTATCATATAGCGATATGAGGGCAATGTGGCATGTTGTGTAACATAGTATTAAACAACAATAGAGTAACTAGCTGTCTACACATAGCACACTTTAGTAGAAAAAGTACTAAATATGGTATTAAGACATGTAATAGTTGCTAGGTGCTCGTTTCCTATTATTTAACAGGGAAATGTTCCTAAATGTCCTCGCTGGGGCCCCTTGGAGGGGAGCGGGTTGAGCTTTCCTCCCCGCGCCGACCAGGGCTTCGACAGCTGAAGACCTCCAGGACCAGCCAACACCATGCTGAGACCACTCTCCGCACACATGAAGGTACTGGCAGAGGGACAAAACCACACGTGGTTCCGGGGCCGAGATCTCCAAGCCTACTCGGATCGGGGCTGAGCATCTTCCACCCAGATCCTCCAAATTCCAGTAGGCGGGGGTCACACCCACCAACTGGCCCCCTGGCACCGTGTAATCCCATCAATGGCCAAGACTCAGAGACTATAAAAACCAGCTCATGGAACCGGGACATCTTATTATGACATCTCATTATCTCATTTCTGCTTTGGACAAACTGGCAGGCTACCGAATGTAGCCTGCCCACATAGCAGAGTCTGGCAAACTCCCCGTGGCGTACCCAATATGCCAAATACCAGTAACAATGATGGGTCTCATTCTCCTAAAGAGCCTTGAATATAATCTCAGGGCTAGGATGAAAGAGACGTTACTGGGGCTTGCTCAAGGCAATAGAAGAATAACAGGAAAATGTTCCTAAAAAAATATTTTATAATCTACAGTAGCATGAAATCTATGTACTTTACCATGAATCTATGTACTTTTTTTTTAACAAACTCAACTACCAATACAAGTATCCAACAAATAACGAATACCACACAGAACTTGAAATATGACTAACATTATAAAAGTATGGATGATATGAAAAATGAATAATCATAGAAATGATATGTCAGGAAAGGAGCCAGTTGTTATTCTGATTATGCATGTGGGGGTAAATATCATTTCCAAAACTTCTACTGCTTCAAAAAATGTAAAATATTAATTTCACTTGACCTTTAAGCATTAAAATGAAAACCACTTTCAAATGTTTTTGCCTTATCAAAAACAGACACTCATATAGGTCTTCCACAAAAATGAAATATCCTACAATGAAATTTCAAAGAGAAGGGTGTAATAGTATTATAGAATATAGTAAATTGGAGAGACCAAAGGATGAAGTGAAACTCATTTTATTTAATATTGAATTGAAATGAAAGAGAATGTGTTTAATCCTTTGCAATTTACACAGAAAGACCTCAAAATTCATCCTCAAAATAAAACATTACATAGATAATGTGCGCTATTTATTGCCTATTTATTGCAATTGAAAAAATACTGACTGAAAGGTTAATGCTAGAGTACTATGGCAAATATTTAAAAGAAAAGCACAACAAAAAAACCAAAAAACTTAAGGGAAATGGCAAAAGAGAAATTGCGACTGGGTCCTTTGAATAGGTACTGATTCCTGTATTCCTGTATTGTATTCCTGTATTTTTCTCCTTTTACTGACTATAGGAAGATTTTCTAGAAAACATGTAAGTGGGATCGAAACATCAATTTATCACTTGGATAACTAAAAATTAATACTCTTATCTGTCTAAAGAGAGTAGTTTGTAAATCAAATCATATTGTTGTAAAAAATATATTTTAAACATATCTTTTAAAACAATATATAAAAACATAAAACAATATATTAGACTAATGTTGGGACAGAAAAAATCACATATTAAATACAGTATTATAAATGTACAAATGTGCAATCTATATGTAGTAATATATTTAATTTTTCCTTTTTGTTGTACATTAAAATGATATTTTTTTGTAACAGCAGCATGGTGATGAGAAGATCACATCTTCTATATCCAGATGTACCAGTCTCTCCTGAATTCACCGCATTAGAATTTCTGTGACATATTTCTGGCTCTCACTTGGATGCTATTCAAATATTTTAAAAGAACATTAACATCTGGAAGGCTTAGATAAAGATTCTTCTGACATGTAAACTAATTTCTTCTCCTAGAAATTTGTATCCTCTTCAAAAAATGAGAGCCATGCTGATACTTTTTAGGTCACTCAGAAATAGTTTGTGAATTCATACAATGGGTAGAGAATGTGAAGTCTAAATTTCATTGGGAAGCTAGCCTGAAAGCCTCCATCCGCTCCACTTTGTTCCAAGATTCCCTGTTCTGGTCTTGCACTTCGTAAAAGAGGCTATTTCTCAGAGCACTAGAACCAAATGCATGTTTTTCTAGATTGTTTGGGAAAGATTATCTATATAATATATAATATCATGATCAAAACCATCCTGTTGTTCATCGATTGCCTCGAGCAGGCCCTAGTAACGTCTCCTTCGTTCTAGCCCTGAGATTTTTTAAAAAGTGCCATATTCAAGGCTCTTTCAGGGTTAGGAGAATGAGACCCATCATTATTACTGGTATTTGGCATATTGGGTACACCATGGGGAGTTTGCCAGACTCTGCCGTGTGGGCAGATTACATTTGGTAGCCTGCCAGTTTGTCCAAAGTAAGGACGAGTTAATAAGATGTCGGGGCGCGGGAGCTGTGTTTTATAGTCTCTGAGTGTTGGCCGTTGATGGGATTACACGGTGCTAGGGGGCCAGTTGGTGGGTATGACCCCTGCCTACTGGAATTTGGAGGATCTGGGTGGAGAATGCTCAGCCCCGATCCAAGCAGGCTTGGAGATCTCAGCCCCGGAACCCGCATGCGTTTCTTCCTTGGCTGGTACAATATATTAATTGTATAATATATTATATATATATATATATATATAGAGAGAGAGAGAGAGAGAGATTCAAAATTGATAAAATTGATGTTAACCAATGTTTGGACAATGAGGAATATTTGGATAAGAAGAAATACCTTAGATATTTGATAATGACAGTAATGTGTCATCAGTACAACACACTGGAATTATGTCTACCTGGTAAATGAAAAAATACTATCCAACTGGCCTTCCTTTGATGTTATTTTCTAACTCTTGTAAAATAGTAAGAAACTTGCATTATTCCATTTAAATTGTAACTTTTCACCCAAAGAACAAAAAGGTGCTTATCTAAAACATTGTTATTATTAATGGTGGGCTAGTTTGGCATTGCTAAAGGAAAAATGAGAAAGTAGGTGCTGACAAATATCCAAAGCACCACACCAATCCAGGAGACTCAATAATAAAAATATGTTACTATTTGTATTTGCAAATGGATTCTAAGTTTGAAGGATTTTAGAGATGTGTGTATCACCCTTGAAAGTTTAAAACACACACACAACAGCAACAACAAAAATGTTTAAAACACAATATTTCTGAAATGTGGAATTTTAGAGACAAGATCTCTATTTTGAATTATAAATATGATTATTTTCTAGAATTCTGTCCTCAGCATTTTAGTACATTTGTGTTTATGAAATAGCATTTGTCAATAATTTTCCTGCATCTTTTTCTCATGTGAACAGACACATGTATTTATTTGAATTCCTCTGCAAATATTATGGAACAAAATGTATTACGGTCACTCTGGGAGAGAATTTTGAGCTGGTAAGTGTCAGGCATGAAACTTTATAAGTAATAGTAATATAAATAACGAAGCCTTAAAAATTGTGTCTGTCATAGAGATAGGAGGCAGAATAGAAGGGGGAAGAAAACTGGGGACACTGGAGGAAGAAAGTTGGCACTGATGATAGGATTGGTGTTGGAATATTATATATCAGAAAACAATCGAGAAAATTTCTGTAAGACATTTTGACTTAAACAAATAGCAATTGAAATTGCTAATAAAACCAAGCTCCCAGAAGCGCGCATGGCTGCATTCGCAGCCTCACTTCATCTTATTGTATAGTTCTCGCTCTCAGAAAACCTGGCAGGCTACAGAGAGTATCCTGCCTGCACGACAGAGTCTGGCAAGCTCCCTATGGCGTATTTGGTATGCCAAAACCCAGTAACAACGATGGGTCTCATTTTCCTCACCCTGAAAGAGCCTCCAATGTGGCACTCATAAAATAAAATCTCAGGACTAGGACAAAGGAGACATTACTCGTGCCTGCTCAAGGAAATCAATGAACAACAGGATGACAGTGATACAGTGAATAATAAAAATTTAGGTTTTAGCATGACCATGTTCTCTCTGTGAGTTGCTGGAAGTTGCCAACAATCGTTGGGGCTGAGTTTCAGTTGGTTGACAACAATCCCCACACTTTTGCTTTTAGCTTTCTAACATGAATCTGCCTTTATTTTCACATAACCACATTCTCTCTTTTCTTTTTTGTATAGACACAGGAAGATGGTTAATATTTTGCTTTTATTGCTTGAATTGACTCCGAATATTATTCACTCCTGGGCATCTGCTTTCTCAATTTAAGCCTCAGTTGCCCTTAGTTTCTAGCACCCCAAACACAGGGTTTCAATGAGGGACTGAATGGACCCAGGGCCAGCTGTGAGCTACCCTGACATTGAAATAGGCCAGGCCAAAGTGCCATGATACTCAGCTATAAATTGAGAGAATGGTCATGGACAAATGCTGTCATAATCCAAAAGTAAAGCCAAAATTAGGACCCTGCTAGGGATAGGAAAGACTAATCTGGCCTGAACACTGTAATATGAGATCTAGATGATCCCAGGAGAGTAATTCTATAAGGTTAATATATCTCTTACTGTGTCCATAGAAAATGATTAACATTATGAACGTTTATATATTTGTTGGACAAGGAGAGGAGAAACATACCCATGGGATTTTGCTCTTGGGTGGGTCATCCTGTTGAATGAGAATCTGCAGCTTTCCCTGAGGGAAGGATTTTATCCCTATTGATTTTGACCACACCTATATGTAAACTCCAAATCCTCATGCTTTGGGATTTAACAAGACTTAAGAGTGGGCTGGGGTGGGGGAGAGGGGAGAGAAGGAGTATGAAGAGGAGTGAGAAGAAGGTTGAAGTGGGATCTAGAAGGAGAAAGAAGTAGTATGGGGGAGGAAGAAGCAGGAGGAAAATCAGAGGAGAATGGAAATGGGAATGGAATAAACTGCAACTGACACCAACCAGCCTGGCCCTCCTTCCTTTCTTTGCCTGTCCATGGCCATCAGCCTCCCTGGGGTGGGGGAAGCAGCCCGAGATTACACCGGCAGTGGAGAGAGAGAGAGCCTCCATGGAGGCCCCTTATTATTTTATTTAATAAACACACAGTTGCTAATCACCAACAAAATAACCCATGCATATGTGTAAAAATGGAACTGTAAAGGATTTTAACTTGTGAAAACCTGTAACTTTACTCAACCAATACCAGTAGATTTAATTATTGTACATTTGTATACATCTCAAATCTACTAGTCACCAAATTACTAGAACTACTATTAATAAATATATTAAAATATCTCAGCTGCTATTACCATTAGATGAGATTTTTAGGAGTAACAGAAAAATCTTTGGTGTAATGGTACTTGAGAGGGAAGAAAGAGTGCAATAAAAATGACAACAGATAGGAATAAGTTTAAAGGATTAATAGTTGTTTATAGAAAAAATTATTAAACATATTTGCTACATTTTACTCAGAATATTAGATAGTTTCAAAATGATTATACAGAAAGTGAAAATTTTAAAGGTAATATGTTCAAGATATAGCAGGCAAAAAATGAAAGATTTTATAACCAAAGACGTGGTCCAGAAATAAAAGGACTCTAAATACTTGGAAAGTAAGCTAGAAGGAAAGATTAGATAAATTCTGAGCAGTAATGGAATACTGGAATTGAATCAAATTGCAGAGTAAGATGAATATACCCAACACCTGAGAATCATAGATTACAACCTATTTTTCTTAGATAAAAGCAGTGTTATTCCAGACATTATGTTAAGATATTTTTCCTAAGACCAAGTATGAAGAACTAACACATTATTCTTCATTGCTTTTCTAGCGGAGAGAAGAACCATCTACCTCAAATGGAAGCTCGATACTTGACAGCTAATATAATCCAATTAGCACAGCACTAAAGAAAAATCATCTGCTGTATACCTAGATTACTTACTTAGAAGATTCTAAAGTGTACTGAATGACATGGAGAATGAAATCCTACCATTTGGCCATTTGAACAGTCTTAGATATTTCACTGTAATTACTATACAAACCCTTCACTTACCCCTGACTTTCTAGTGTCAGCAGGCTTGCAGTGTTGGCAATCAGCCAATCTTTGGAATTGCTTCTCTGAAGGCAAAGACATCCCACTGTGCTGTCAACAGCTGCAGTCTTCCAATGTACCATAAGGACTGCATTAGATAGGCAAAAATCCCAGACTTATTTGACGGCTGCTAAGCTGCTCTATCTCTGAAAGTGGCATAATGATTTGCCATTGAGTTATTTCATAATAATATTGCTGTTCTCTAGAAATGATTAACCTATCTTAAGGCACAATTTAAAAGCAAAGATTTTTTTCCCGTTCAAACACAGTAAGTATAGATGCTTATATTTTGTATTCCCCTATACTTATTTCCTAATAGACTCACTTCTTTCAAGTCTAATAGTAAGTATCATTATAATTTTAAATCATATTGCTGCTTATATTAGAATTGTTATATTTAAGAGTTCACCTTTTTATCGCTGTTAGGAAACACTGCTATATTCTGGCTATTTCAGCATATGAATATTTCAGGCAAAATATGACCTCTCCTTTTTATTCATTTTGAGTGTGCAGATACTTGTGCAAAAATATTTCTATAGCTTACATTTTACTAATGGAATTCATTTGTTTACTTGTCTCCCATAAGATTTATTCTGGGTGTAAAAACTCCCATTTTCCTGTCTGCATTCCCAAGATTTATTCTAATAAATTTCTATCACCAAGACAAAAAGGAGGTATATGATAAATGATTATACTGTGACTAAAGAGTGAATATCATTTCTTATGGTCTAAGCTAATCTAAAATGTGATACTCCATAAAGAGTTCAGGGTAAAGGCAGGAATTTAAACAAAAATATATTGCAAAGAAAATGTGCTTACTATGCTCTATTTATTATTGAATGTCTGGCCATGAATAGAAGACACTCCAGAATTTATCTAGAAAATATATGTCATGAAAATTAATTATGCTTTTTTCAGAGGCTTATCGCACCCCATTTTCCTTTTTAATCTTACATTAGCACATTTAAATTTACTTGCTCTTAAAAATCTTTAAAACTATGGCACTCAACTTCCCATGAGAAACATTAATATGAGGGCCAAAAGTTCTGAGTCTTTTGAGTATTCTGAAAAAATGTCTTAACAGTAACTAAGTAAGAGAAATTTCTATGAAAGAGGTTCAATTATTATTTGTATAATAATCCAAGTTAAGTGAATATTAAACTGTTTCTAAAACAGATTTATATTTATATGTACATACACTTATACATACAAATCACAAATCACAAATCATCCTGTTATTCGTCGATTGCCTCGAGCAGGCCCCAGTAACATCTCCTTCATCCTAGCCCTGAGATTATATTCGAGGCTCTATAGGAGAATGAGACCCATCATTGTTACTGGTATTTGGCATATTGGGTACGCCATGGGGAGTTTGCCAGACTCTGCCGTGTGGGCAGGCTACATTCGGTAGCCTGCCAGTTTGTCCAAAGTAGGAATGAGATAATAAGATGTCATAATAAGATGTCACGCGGCCGCAAATGCTTTCTGGGAGCTGGTTTTTATAGTCTCTGAGTCTTGGCCATTGATGGAATTACACGACGCCAGGGGGCCAGTTGGTGGGTGTGACTCCCGCCTACTGGAATTTGGAGGATCTGGGTGGAGGATGCTCAGCCCCAATCCGAGTAGGCTTGGAGATCTCGGCCCTGGAACCCGCGTGGCTTTGTCCCTCTGCCAGTACCTTCTCGGCCTTTTGGCTAAGATCAAGTGTAGTATCTGTTCTTATGCATAGGTCTATATCATATGATATTTAAACTTCATATTATGTCTGCCTGTAATAACTCCTTGCAATGCATATACTTTGCTTTTGACTTGCTTCATTTCCACTTTCTAATAACACTCATAGTGGCAGTTTTTAATTCCATCGAAAAACTCTATAACATTTATGGCCATGATCCAGAAACTCAGAAATAAATCTTTTATAAGAGAGCAACACGAGCAACATGCCAGAGATGTTCATGGAATCCAAAGTCACGATCCAGTTAAAAAAAATAGCTAAATTAACCTCAGGTGTATCATCATATTTAAAATTTTAGAATTCCTGGAGTGCACGCCATGAATGCTCTTACTCTATACCACTGATGTACCAAGACAAGGACACAGGGGTTTAATGGCTCCAGGGTGAAATACAACAACCTTCACACAATTTCCTGTGAGGAAACTTTTTGGATAATTTTTTACAGATTGTTCATAATAAGTAATACAAAATAAATTATTTGTAGGTCCTGCTTTGGGGGCAGGCTTTGGGGGTCGGGGTGGAAACATCTAAAATACAGTGGTGGGAAGGTGTAATAGTGGTAGAATTGTGTTGGAATATAAAATATAATGAATTATTGGAAACAACTGTATTAAAATAAAACTTAAAAAACTATAAATGGTTCTGTTTTCTTTTAATCATGATATGGTATATTTATATAAATCAATTAGATACATCTTTATGCTGATATATATTCAAATTTGTATATGTATGTTTATTTTCAAATAGCGATTGCATTATTAAATTATTATAACTAAATTGTTATAACTGAAGATGCTAATAATAACAGATGGTCCCGGATGATATTGCTCCTAAATCTCATTCCTAATATTTTAATCACTAGAGATAACAATCATTGATTCATGGTTTAAAACATAGTCTCTTATAAAAATTACTGAGACCATTGAAACAATTCATTTTATTGTTGATTCACAGAAAGAAAATTTGAGTGTACATTTTTTTTTCAGCAGGGGAAGAGAAAGTTGTGTCGCATCCATTTCCAGGGTTTACTTTTGACTTTATTCGCAGTAACTACTCCTGGTGGTGCATAGAAGATCATATTCATCACTGCGATTTATCCAGAATTTGCTGTATGCAAGACATGTGTCTTAGTGTCTGTACTATCCCTCTAGCACTGAAGACTGTATTTTCCTGCTGTATATGAATTCCTAAGTTTCCTTGATGTCATTTTAGATACCACATGAAAAGGCCTCAGAATCTTTCAGTCAATCCAGAATAAATAAATAACCTTCTAGTTTCCAATAATAAGTGTCACATTTAACTAAATATTTGACTATATTTTTTGTCATTGGAAATGGTATTTCTGCTCTGTGCATTGAAAATGCACTCAATTGGATCCCATTTCTGGCCAAAAACTTTATCAGTATTTTTGTTGGTTAGAAAAATTACAACCTAATCCATGACTCTTAGTCTCCCATCAGGTTCAGATTTTCATTTTATTTTTTTAATATGGTTTAGGAAATAAGGCTATAAGTTTAAGTTTATAGTATTGAGGTAGAAAGTTACTGCACACCACTCCTATGAAGTGATCATGACCCTCCAAACTGTCCTATAATACATTTGGTCCTATCTTCCTCGCTCATGTTCCCCCACCATTTGTTGAAGGACAGTTTTAATTTTGAACCATAGTGTTGCCTCACTTTGACACCACAAACACGTTCTAGATTTTCCAACTATGCCTGGTCCACCTCATTATTCCTCCCTCCCTCCTACACAACCTATTATTCCCAGATCTGTAATCCAGTATCAATCTGGCAATGGTCCTTCCTCTGAGTTATTTTTCTCAATATGATACCCTTCAATACCATCCAAGCTGCTGTAAACCAAATGTCTCTTTTGTTTGTTTTTGCTGCATTGGTTGTATTTCATTGTGCTAGTATTTCATTTTCAGTATGTGTGTGTGTGTGTCTGTCTGTCTGTCTGTGTGTACACAACTTCTTTATACATTCATTTGTTTTTAGCCATTTGGGTAATTGGCTGTTGTATTAAGATCGTCAGTAAACAGATATGTGTATATTTTTGAATGGATGTTCTATTTTTTGTGTTTGGGTGTAGATTTCTAGAAATGGGATAATTTGGATCATTTGGTAGAACCATTCTTACCTTTTAAAATAAGTTATGTGTGTGATATTTCAACATATGTGTGGAGCCATTGTTAACCTGAAATAATAATTTTTACTGAAAATGGTCCAAAGTATTAACAAAACTAACTTATTCCCTGTTTCAGTATCTGAGAATATTCTTGAGCACTGACAGAAATTCTGACCTTATTCCAACCATAAACATCTGAAAACAAAGGTATTAAATATTTTAGCTTTCATTGTCAGGTTTACTTCATCTGTCATCACTGAAATAAAATGAAAATACCTTAAAATAAACCTTCTACAATGTTGGTGGAGGTTACTAGAATGTTTTGATATTGTATACACACATTTATAAACATGACATACTTGCCTTCCTTACTCCTGTAGTGAAGTCTGGACTTATTTATAAAATGCAATTATTTTAATATTGAGGTCACATACATCAAAGATGAATAACCTAAAATACCAACAAAGTTGGCAGTTTTGTATTAGTTTTGAGATATGATAGACCAGAAACTGGACTGTATTCAGGCCTGACTTCCAGAAAGTACTTTGCCATTGAATGTATTTGAGTTACTACTGACCCGAGCCTAATGTAAAGCAATGACCTAGAAAAATTTCATGTTCAGTAGCAATTAGTTCTCCACTGCCTGTGCTTCTTTGCTCTTCTTGGAGCACCTGACATTTTAAAGAAATTAGAAGGCATCTGAGCCTGTAAAATATACTCTATATTGTTACTCAATAGACCTGAACTTCTGTGTTTCAGCCCACATAATAAAAGTTATCAGAACTGACCACAAATTTCACTGCCCCCTTCTTGAGATTCAAATATAACTAACCCTATGCATTGACAAAGATTAAAAATGGCAGTTAGCTAGAATTTCAGAAGCCCTTTTCCCATATGTAAAACTTATTTTCTAAGACTCTATGACTGTTCAAAACTTCTACATCCAATGCCAAATTTCTGTGGCAACTTATCAAAGTCAAAACTTATAGGTACATATTTTTAAAAAAGAGGCTAACACATGGTAATATAAACAATCATGAACAAGGTGCGAATGTTGTTTACCAAATTCTATGAGAGTTCATTTAGTAAAAAACAAATAAAAATAATACAAAGAAAGAGAAACAAAAAAGTTCTTCTAGCATATTGTCTTACTGGGATATCAAAGTTTGGAATCCTGCATAATTTAAGATTATGTATTTCCTCAGGGTACTGAGAGTGAATATAAATTCTGAAGCACTGATAGGAATTTTTGTCAGTTTAATATTTTTCAACCCTAAATTTGTAGAATTATACAATAATGTATAATTTCCCCAATGGTGACTATCCAAGTTATTGTTACTGCCTATCCAAGTCCCATTTATAATTCTACCCAAACACTGCCCCAGGTTTGAAATCATTATTAGATTCTTCAGAGTGCACCACATTGATCTTGGCATAAAAAGCATGGGTCCCCCTCTAGAGTACTTTCTTTTTTGGCCTATCTTATTGATGGCAGAAATGTGTCCCTTTCAACTGAATAAATTTGGAAGAACACTAACAAATTGAGTATATTTTTAATCCTGAGTAAAGGATTAATAATAAATTAGCCCTTTTGTGTTTATATTTAATCACTTACCAAGTGCCTATTAAATGCAAGAAACTTTTAAGAAGATATTTGGAGGCAAATGTTACTAGGTACTGAATCCTGCCCTCTATATAAGATCATATATGGTTTGAGATATTTCAGTCTCAAAATTTCCTGTAATATGTTCCACCCCTACTTGTCTACTATAATATGATTTTGGTGCTCCCTCAACATGGGATTTATTTCTCCTCTTTCTTAAAGGGGAAGGGTTTTTGTTTTTGGAGCCACACTTAACTGTGCTCAGGACTTAACTCCTGAGTCTGGTGCTGGCTCTGTTCTGTCTCTGTGCTCACTCCAGGTGGTGCTTGGGAATCATATTCAGAGCCAGCAACCCAGTTGGAGGCAACTCTCTAACCCCCTCACTACCTCTCTGACACTATTTCTCCTCTATCTAATTTGGGGCTGGCCTTAGTGTCTCATCAGAAACTACGTCATAACAGAAATTATGTTATAAGAAGTTTTGGAACTTTTGCAAGGAAGTGTTTTCACAACAGTACATTGGAAATTGGCCCTAATCACTAATGTTCAAGTCATGAGAAATCTGGTTTGAGTAAATAAGTAACCAACTTGCTTTTTCCCAACACTGGGGAGTCAAAGAATTCAAGATATTTAGGGCTAAAACAGGAATGCCTTAGGCAGACTGGGACAAATAGGGTACCCTAAAAGAAACAAACAACAATTTTAGCAATGTTGACAATTGATTGACCTAAATTGATACCACAGCGGTAGGGCGTTTTTGCCTTGCGTGCAGCCAGCCCGGCTGAGGAGGGTTTGATTCTTCCACCCCTCTTGGAAAGCCTGGCAAGCTACTGAGAGTATTCAATATGCCAAACACAGTAACAAGAAGTCTCACAACGGAGACGTTTACTGGGCCCGCGCAAGCAAATCGATGAACAATGGGAGGACAGAGACAGAGACAGAGAAGTTTCCAGCTAGAATTCACCAAAGGCTATGTGAGTGAGTTTTTCTGGAAAGCCTTCAGTTAACATCTTAATATAATCTCGTGAAAGATTCTATGGAGGAACTCACAAGCCAACTGAATAATCATGACAATAAAATATCACTATCCAGACAGATTGTAACTTGTAAAAGACAATATAAATAATGGATAACAATATCAAAACATCTTATTATATATTATATATGTTCTACAAATTACTGAAAATTAAGATTTAGTACTATTATCTGAGAAATGTGATAATTGTCAGAAGAGTTCTAAATAAATTGTTCATATTCATATTAAAATAAAGATACATAAATAATCCAGGCTTTTAGACCTGAGCATGAAAAATTGCAGAAGGGAAACTAAGGTGAAAATACAGGTGATACAATTGAGAAAATAAATATCTTATATAGTCAGTATGAAAAAATTAGTAAATGAAACAAAATTAATTTGAGAATCACAAACTGGAGAACTTTGATTACACTAATTTGGAAAACAATGGAAAAGCATTGTCTTTCTAAAAGACAACTTTCAGAAAGATTGATCTAACAGGATGGGATTCCTGAAAGAAGTCAAGATTTTTCCTGGAAGATCAGGACCACCAGCACCTGAGATTATTATAGAGTGTGAGGCTTGAATCAAAACACTAAGCAGATCTTCCACATAGAATTTCATACTTATCAGACTACTTTTTAATTAAATTTTGAGTATAAGAGAGAAAGTTTCTAATGACAAAGTTTTATATTCAAACCTTGTTAAAATATTGCAATGAAATAGTAGGAGGTCATTTGAAGCAGCAGGAAACTAAAGAATGGGCATTTCTCGGGTGTTAATCATATGGTATTCATTTTCAATCCAGACTGTGATATTTAAAGAAAGTTCTCCTTCCAGTAAAAATCTACTGCCTCCATTACATCACACAGCCTATGCTATTCAGGTGTGTTCTTTCAGGGTTTAGTTTTGTGAAAAACTCTCGGGGTCACTGAGGCTGATGAAAGTCTTCCAGAATGACATTCAGTTATTTATTTTAAAAAAATCATAACAGACAATGAGAAATAAAAAAAAATCTAAGGAAATGTCAATGTCACGTGTTGTCAATCAGATATTGTAGGGCTATCTATTAATAATATCAAGTACATATACAATATATATAATGGTGACAACACGTATGCTAGATGTTGGGAAATCAAAATCTAGAAACAAATGTGAGGCTTTCAGCAAATTCTAAATAAGAAAATCCCTGTCACTGTCCTCCCATTGTTCATTGATTTGCTCGAGCGCGCCCAGTAGCGTCTCCATTGTGACAATTGTTACTGTGTTTGGCATATCAAATATGTCACGGGTAGCTTGCCAGGCTTTGCCATGCGGGCGAGATATTCTCGGTAGCTTGCCGAGCTCTTATTATTTTATTATTAAAAAACGAATAAACCCTGGAGCCAGAGATACTACAATGGAAATATGCTACCTTATATTTTATTTTTGACAGCACATAATGGTCCCCCTGAGTACTGCCAAGAATGATTCCCGAGAGTAGAACCAAAACAGGTGTGGCCCCATAGCCAAGCCAATAAAAGGAGTGGATCTGACTGAAACTTAAAACATTGTCTTTTTATTTGGGATATTAAAAATGCCCTTTTTAGAGAAAAAAATCTAAATATAATGGTACAGAGATAGCTAATGCAGGGCAGAGAGATAGTACAGAGGTTGAGATACATGGTTTGCATAGAGCTAAATGTTATTCAATTTCTTTTCTAAAATTTATTAATTTATTTTTGCTTTCTGGATCACACCCAGCACTGCTCAGGGGCTACTCCCAGCTCTGCACTCAAGAATTACTCGTGGCGGTGCTTGGAGGACCATATGGGATGCCAGGGATGGAATCCGGTTGGTCATGTGCATGGGAAATGCCCTACCCACTGTACTATAGCTCCAGTCCCTCTTATTCAATTTTGGCGCCAAATATGGTGCCTCCAGCAATGCCCAGAGTGATCGTTGTGGACAGAGTTCTACTACCCTTTTTCACATCCCCAAAAAACAAAAATAAACAAACTTCAATGTAAGATAGCTGATGCTTGATTAGGGTAAAAATGGAAATATTCTCTGTTAGAGATTTTAACAACTGAAAAACTACTATACATCAAATTCAACCCAATAGTCTTTTCTTTCCTATCAGCACCAGTACTTTACAATTAATTTTTTTCCAACAAATCCTTCTTGTTGGTTTACATACGAAATAATATTTCTTGCGTAATTTCTTTTACTCAATGGTGAATAAAACTGAATATTCACCATTGACTAAAAGAAATTATGCAAGAAATATTACTGAATATTCACTATTGACTAAAAAGTCTGGTAAGACAAACTAGTAGGAATTTTTTAATTAAAATTCCATTGCTAATAATTATTCAAATAAATTTATCTAATCTTTTAGAAACATTTTTTAATTAATGTTGATTTTTATATTGTTGAATGGTACATCTGTCAAAGAAAAGTCACTCTGTGGATATAAATGTATCAAACCTAAAAGGTAACATTCAGATATTATCAATTATTATCACAGTTTTTCAGATGGCAAAACAGACTGCTGAGAAGTTACATGACTTGCTCAAGGTCATGCAATTGATCTACAGGTGCAGCCATGCTAAGACTTTAGAGATATAATGTCTGATCCAGCGTCAATGTAAAAACAAAAAGTAATGTCAGAATTTGTGGTCTGCTCTGGTCTATATTTGTACTGCACTTTCCCATTATACAAGTTTATTTCTATTTCTATTTTCAATGGAATACATAAGAATAGCAATTTTGATTATATCTAGAATCCAGAAATTACAAGTTAAAAGGCATTTAAATCAACTCATATAACCCCCAAGTAAATATATTAAAATGAAAATGTTACAGAAGTGAAATTGGAAATCATTTGGTCTTTGTACTTGAGCTTTCCTGGATAGAAAACTGGAATATTCTAGGTATAATTAATGTAAAAAAAAGACAAAGTAGCATTTCAAATATGCATAAAGACAAATGCATATATTTAGAAAAAGATCTTTAAAACTATGAACAGGGCTAGAATATTTTCTATTTTCAATTATCTTCCTGTTTTAAATGCTACTTTATATTATCTCTCCAGCCCCTAAAGTGCTAGTTTAATTAAACATATGTGTAGCCATATGTTGTGCCATAGATAATTTTGAATGACAAAGTTCATGTACTTTAAAAGCATATTTTGTAGAGAAAGAGAACAACACCAAGAGAGAATTTAGTGAATTCAGTTAACATGTTAAATGTATATGTAAGACCCTGGTTTAATCCTTTGCACTGCAGAAAAAAAAATGAGGATCAGAGAGATAGTTTACTGAATAAAGACACTTGTTCTATGTACAACTACCCTGGTTCAAATCTTGGTACCACATGTGGTTCCCAGAAGACTACCAGACATAATCCTGAGTATAGCAAGCTCTGAGTACTGCAAGGTATGGGAAAAAAGGAAGCAATAAAATTTTATAAATCAAAAGCTTTAGTTATTTAAGAAATTTTACGTAATTAAAAGAACTTAATATAAATTAAAATATTTAGCAATCTAAATAAATAATTTTAGAAGTATGGAATTTAAAAATTATTAATGCCTTCAACAATAAATCAAATATAAAAATCAAAGAATGAGCAGATTTGAAGAGATGCTTCTTCAAAGAAGACAGGCACATAAAAAATTGTTCACCTTGATTTACTGTTAAAAAATTTTTAATCAAAACACAATGAAATGCTGCTTTTACTAGTATACTTATAATTTAGTTTTATGACAATACAATAAATATATCAGTCAAAAGCAACTGAATCTTAAAAGTTATCCTTGAAGTTTCCCAGGATTATGAATTCTTGACTATATATTAAATAGAATTAAAGTTTGGATAATCATTGGTAAATGGACAGAAATGGAATCCTACTTCATCCCCACAATTTTCCATGCTCCCATGAATACAGACATCAAAAATCCAGCAAACTCCACTCAACATAAGTAGAATTTTTAGTTCCTTGATTCTCTTCCTCAAAGTACCCTTAACTAGCTTTGTCAACTTATCATTATTATTTTTCTGCAAAGTGCTATTTTTCCCACTTTATTTAAACATCATGATTTACAAAGCTGTACATGATGATTTGTTACAGGCATTCAATATTCCAACCCCAATCCCACCACCACCTGCTATCCACCATTGTCTGCATTTTCCCCCATAGCAGGTCCACAATAATTTATTTTTACATTGCTTGTATTGTAACTTAACTCATTTATCTTAGCAATATTTTATCATATTGGTAGAGAAGGGCTGGAGCCATAGTGGGTAGGGCATTTGTCTTGCATGAGGTAGACGCGGGTTGGATTCCTCCATCCCTCTTAAGAGAGCCCAGCAAACAACCGAGAGTATCCCGCCTGCACGGCAGAACCTGGCAAGCTCCCTGTGACATATTCAACATGCCAAAAACAGTAACAAGTCTCACAATGGAGACATTACTGGTGCCCACTTGAGCAAATCAATGAACAAGGGGAGGACAGTGCTATACTGCTACTGGTATATTTAAAATCCTGAAAAATAACATGTGCTAGTCAGGATATGGAGTAAAAAAAAAAACTCTCATAAACATTTGGTGGTAATGTAAACTGGTTTTGTTTCTATGCAAATGGGGGAGTTCTTAAAAAACTATAAGTTGAAATGTTGTAGAATCAGTCCTAGGAATTTGTCCAAAAATTTGTCAAAAAAATGTATGGAAATATTTGTATCCCTATATTCAAAACAGTTTTATATACAATAGTCTAAACATGGAAACCTAAATGTTTTTTAATGTATGATGGAATAAAAAAGCAGCAACATATATGTTCAATAAAATACTTTTCTGTTACAAGAGGTAAGAACTTCTTTTTGCTATAATATAAATAAATCCTGAAGCGGTTAGGCTATGCTAACTATCAGAAACTGAAGGCCAATTATTGGTTAATTTCTCTTATATGTAAATAACTAAAAAAATTGGTAGTAAAAAAACCCTCAAAATTGCAAAAAATATGGGTAGAGTAGAGTAAGGACGAGGGATGAAAGATGTGAGGGCGTATGATGAGGGGAATGGTACTGGAAGTGTAGTGACATGTGTATTGAACATTTGAATTTTATCTAGAAAAGTAAAACTTCACTTCCAAAATTATATATAGTAAATAAATGGAAAAGGGCAACATTTAAAAAATATATATCACTACATTTTATAGTAAAATAATGGTAACAGGATCATTAATATAGGGATACTGACATTATTAATAAGATCAATTGTGCCTTTAATAATATGATATTGAGTAAAAAATTATCACCTGCTTAAAACATAAACACATACGAGTAACAGTATTATTATTAAAAATTATGAGACACTACGTGCAAAGTGTCTCATTCTATTACAGTTTGCTCATCTTTATTTTAAGTAGTGAGTAGATGATTCCACTGTAATAATATTCTACTAGGCATTCATATTTCCTGATGAAAAGTTTAATGCCACGTACACATACCAAGATAAGTAAATTTTGATTTCTGTGAATCAATGAGGTAAAAGAACTATTTTAAATTCACTAAATTAAACTAAAATATTCCATGTGTTGAAATCTTAACCACAAGACAAAACTGTAGGAGAAAGCATTGCATACCTTTCTCATTAAAAAGCAAATCAACTCAGTTGTGAACAGAGTTACTATAATTTCATGCCCAAGGTTCAGTATCTGCATTGGAAATGTTTAATTTGGGATCAGATAAGCTTAACGGGACTCTTGTTGAACATTCAATTATAGGAGAATTTGAAAATAAATGAGGCAATAGGTTAAGGTTAAAATGAAAAAAGAAGAGGATTCTCCTGTCACAATGATTTCAAATAGAGGTCTGACTTTGCAAAAGGCAACCCACAATTATGCATGTGCTTCACAGGAATTTAAGAGAATGGAAAACACTCTTTTTCAAAAGTCATAATCTAAGTGCTTGTTTGAAGGTAAAGAATTGTAGAGTCATTTGAATTTCTTTAGTGTACTCAATTATTTCTTTAGTTTATACAGTGTCTTCAAGAGCCTGCCTCAGCGATAAACTAATATTTGGATTCTGGTGTCAGAATACCTTGAAAAGCAAGCTAGTAAATCACAATAATGGAGCTACTGAGCCACAGGAACTAACACAATTCAGTTCATTTTAGTGAAGAGAAAGTCAGGGTTTGGGGTTTAGTTTTTCTAAGCATTTCCACATACGCCATTTCACCTATTTTCATAGCAGCTTTGTGATGTGGGTAAGTAGGATAACAACACACAGGGAGCATCTAGATAAGTCACTAGAGGACACAGAAGACTCAAGGACACCAAGATTCCAAAGAGGCACAGAAAACTCAGAGGTGTCTCTGATGATGGATGACAACAAATCAAGTAATATATACATAGAACATTCCCAGAAGACAATTGAATGGCAAGTCCCATGGCTACGACTATGAGATATGGTATTTGTGCTATCTAGCATTTATTTATTTTTATTTATTTTACTTTATCAAAGAATGTGTGAATAAAATGAGAGTAAGAAAATTATTAACAGTTTCTTGGAATTCAAATATGCAACAAACAAATAAATTATTGTTAATAATAGCATTAAGGTTGGTGGTAAGATTTTATTTTTTTCTTTTATTCATTTATTTCACTTTTGAAACACTGGTTGTGCTCAGCATTTACTCCTGACTCTGTGCTCAGATATCAGTCCTGGTGCACAGGGCACCATTTGTTGTAGCAGAGATTCACCCTTTTTCAGCTATACAGAAGGCAATTTCCTTACCTGTTGCACTGTTCCCACGTCCCAAGTGCTAAGACTTTCCTGAAAAAATAATTTGTTTTATGCAAAATTAACTTGGACTTGAGATGAATACCTTAGGATTTTTCTTTGATGACATAAATGTCTAACTCAAGGTCATTCGAAGAGACTAGAAAGTTAGCTTACTCTTTCAATGCTATATATTCTCCTATTGTTTTCCAGCTCTCTTCTTGCCACATTTTAAGCTAAATATAAAAAGCCTTATTTTCTCAGCATAACAGAAGAAAATTAAATGAAGTCATTCGGTAACATTCAGATCATTAGTTGTTATGAAGTACGATGAAGGAACACTCTGCCATTACTCTCTTGAGATTTCTAATCACTGACAAACTGGCATTTACTCCTTCATATGTGACCCACTGGTGTTTGCACTGTGCAAGATCCGTGAGTCAAAAATGCCTTAGCAAATTAAGACATAAATGCTACAGTACCTATAAGGGGAATTTTTTTACTTTATTGGAAATAAAGTACATGGTGAAAAAACCTGTATTGTTGAAAATTAGAAAGAACATTTTAATTTTTATGTATTATTTTTAAAAATAAAATTTAATATCAAAGGACAACTATATTTCACTATCTTATCACATAAATGTTTTCTGAATTTAAGCACTAGTCCTTGGAATCAATTAACCAGACATTTGCAATAGATAATCTCTTGCCATTTCCTGAAAGGAAGTTTCATACGAACATGTAATAGTCTAGAATCCATGGGATATCTTCTAAATAATTTTCCTGATCTGCAAACTATGCACAGTTAACTCTCCTCTGCTCCCTTGGTGTCTTGAAAGTAGAAAGTGTATTTTATTTCTATTTACTCTACAGCACCACATGTATTCAAGGAATAATAATCGAGAATTTATCATTCATACCATGCTTTTTGCTTCTTAAAATAATCAATACTTCCTTATAATCTTAGTATTTCTCTCCTTCCCCTTCTCTGTCATCCCGAATGATAGGTGATAATAATACTGAAAAGGAAAATCTAAAATGAGGTATTGGGATATTTACATATAACCATAATGTAATTTTTACTTGTATGCTCCCAACTTGATATTTTAATTCAATGATATTAGGACCTTGGTCCTTATTATTTTACTGTTATTTGCATTATTAAGAGATAAATTGATTTGAACAGAGAAACTAGATAAGTTACTTAAGTTACAAGGTAAAAATTAGAGTGCACAGGATGGAGAAAAAAGCCACTTACCTTGCTAAGTTACCTGGCTCTGATTAATTCCCGACAACTTATATGGTACTCTGAGAACTACCAGAAGTTCTCTATCTCTGAGCCCTTATACAGGTGCTAATCCTTACCACTAATCAGTTTGGCTAAACTCCCTCTCCCAAGATAGAAAAATATACAAATGTATATATCATCTGACAATTTAGCTAGCCCTCTGCATAAAAATAGTCATAATAAAATCTGATTTTGCAGATTATTAGGGAACTCTCTTGATATATATATTTTAATCAGAAGTCTCTAAAGGACAGTCATTAAAGTCATGTGATGTATTTGCTTGTAATTTATATGAACAAAGGGTGACTTTTGATAATGCAAATTTAAATATATAATGTTAATTTTACACTTTTCATTGTGCAAATTCAAAACTATAATTTTTTTAAATTTACACACAATAAATTTTAAATAATCAGAAGTAATATAATCTTGCATTAATATCATTCTAAAAATACTTCTCTAAGTATAGGTCCCCAAATAATCATCATAATTTAATCCTCCTTTATTGACAATGAAGTTTTGAGGTTACTAGAGAAGAAGAATTATCCATTATAACTCACATTTAACACTAATTATATCATGCTTGCTCTATTTATAGTTTTATAATTTAAAATAGAGTACTAAACCATAATTATAACATTCATTTATCATTTTCTAAGCATAAAACATTAAATTTTATTTCAGCATAATAATGACTTTTTAATTGCTACTGTTTCTTTGAAATCCAGGTCACCAAAGCTATGATAGCACGTGAGTGGGTTACTGAATCACCTTTTAAAGATTTATGCACATCTTTGAAATTCTATTATATTTGGAATTTATGCCAGACACAGTAACAACAAAGTCTCCAATGGAGACGTTACTGGGCCTGCTCGAGCAAATCGACGATCAACGGGAGGGCTTTTACCTTTACCTTTACCTTTAAAAATTGATAATCAAAAGCATCTTAAAAGAAAGAAATATTATTGTTCACGTCATTATCCAGACTACTGTAAAAGACAGCAGAATCATAGCTTTAAGAAGGATCATAACAGGTGGGAAAATAATGCTACATGAAATTATTATTTCAGGTTGAAAAATCAACGTCAGGGTCATTGAATCTACAGACTACGATTGACACATTAGATTTAATATTATAGAAAGTGTACAGGCTGAGAACACATGTCAGAAGCCTGGATTCAATCCCCCATAACACACAGTTCACAAATACCACTAGAGCAATGAGCACAGAGCTGGGAGTAGTCTTAGGCACCATTGTGTTTGGTCCCCTCAAAATAATAAACAAAATAAACTATAAAGTGCAGAGAACTACCACTGAAATAATTTCTTCCTTTATCTTATTAATTCTGTGCAGTTTAGTCATTCCATTTCATCTCAACAAAAGACAGTTATTAAGAGAGTAAAAAAATACAATAAGAGCTAATTTTATTGGACTTTCATTCATTGTAAACGTCTAAGAATGTTAAAATATATAGGTCAGTCAAAAGAGGGAGTTCAGAAAAAGTTCCTGTAGTCCATACCTGCCTCCTTCTGAATATGATATTTATAAACTTTTAAACCTTTTTAAAATGTGTTTTGTTTCCTTTTGTTCAGGTGATGCCCAGCAGTGCTCCTGGTTCTGTGCAGGCTCAGGAATCAGTACTGGCCGGGCTCAAAGTACCATATGTGGTTCTGGGCATCGAATGCATAGCTGCAAGCAAGGCAAGAGCCATAACTGCTATACTCCTGCCCTATAAACTTAATAATTTCGATCTCTATCAACCATCTACTATTTAGAGTTCAGAAACATCATCTTCAAAATGTAATACAATGACTCAGTCTCTCTGTGATTGGGTCCTCCAAAGCAGAGCTCAGGGCACTCCTGCTGATTCCCAGCCCAATGCTTTAGGTGCCACGTACTGTTGGGAAATTGATCTCAGGAACTCCATATTCCAGGAACATAATACCACCCTTAGAGCTATCTCTTGGCCCTTCAATCAGTCTCCAGAGTTGTTAATCAAACCCTTAAACAAGTCCAGTCTCACTGACAACAGCTGTTCAGGAAAGACCCAAAAACATAAAAGGGTCACATTCGTTCCCCCCTCACTCATGTGCTAAAATATGCACCACAGCTTAAAAAGGATCTTCCAAAATTCCAAATAAAGGATTCTTTCAGAAGAGGGCAGCTAACAATTTTAAAAAATGAGTATTTTCAATTTAGAAATAGAATATAAAACACTAAATTTCAAAGAAGTTTGATAAATTAAACTGCTTAGGAAGTACACAACAAAAAGAAAATCTAAGCTGGAAAATTTCTTCTGTTAGTTTAAGCAATGCAGCGAGACATAAAATGATGACTCAAGAAACTAACAGCAATAAAATTCAATTTGGACTTGACACTGGCTATTGATTCACAAAGAAGCTCTAGTCCTGAATTCTGGCTGATGGCAGCTACCCAAATTGTGTAGTCAAACACTGTTTCAATGAATGTATGGAGGACTTACAGAAGAGTGATTCTCAGATCTTTGTCCAATATTTCAAAGTACACAAGTAGAAGAAGCAACAAACACAATCAAGGAAATGGGAGTCTCTTTTTGCATGTTTTCTGTTTTTCACAAAATTCATTCATGTTTCTACTGTCCATATTACATTATTTTATTTAAATTTTATTGAATCACCACGAGATAGTTACAAGCTTTCATGTTTGGGTTAAAATCACACAATGATCAAACACCCGTCCCTCCATCAGTGCACATTTTCCACCACCAATATCCCTGGTATACACCACCCCTTCCCACCTTCCCTCTGCCTGCATGGCAGACAATATTTCACATACTCTTTCTCTACTTTCGGGCATCATGGTTTGCAATGCATATACCAAGAGGTTAACATGTTTGGTCTATTATCTACTTTCAGTACATGTACTTTTTCAGTAATCAGACCAGGGAGAGAATGTGTTAGTGTTCCATGTAGGTATTGATCAGAAAAAGCAGAAATCATTATAATCTTTATATCAAAACTCTGCCACTTATTGAGTGTGAATTTAAGAAATGAATAGCCTTTATTTCAGGAGAACAAAGTCAAATCCTGTCAATACATGCATACAAGATTTCAGGTTCATTTTATTTAATGAGGAATTTTTTTTAAATGAAGTTCTTATACACACTACTAACCCCAGGAAAGTATACAATTTAGTGGTATTTAATATCTTCACAATGTTGTAAACTTTCTTTATAGAACAGACTGTTTTTAAAGCTATACCACTAAATGTGGTGATAAAATTAAATGTTTTTTACTGCCTTTCAATTGCATTTCAAACTTTCTTTAGTTTATGTTTACTTATTTTTCAAGTTATTTTTATCTTTGTGCTTTCTTAGAATCTACATTATAAAATCTAGAAGGTCAGCAGTAATGACCAATAGTTCAATAAATAATATTAAGAAAGTAAATATCTAAAAACAAGATGATGAACATAGATACAATAAAGGTCTGCTGCATTTATAAAATTAAAAACAAAAAGTAATTTTGTTCAACTTAAGTGAAAAATTATTGTTTTAGTTCAAGGAGTAGGCATCATTTCCAATATAAAATGTCATCTTAGTAAAGATAATAATGGAAAAATAAATAAAATATGTTATGAAACTAAAATAATGATGAAATTATTATCAATTTTTTAAAAGCTGGTATTTATACAGATCCAGATATTACGATGATCATCAAAATGAGTGTGTTAAGCAATAAAAAAGGGAGAAAGAATAGGTTCTTATGGTTAAGTCACTATATGAAATATTTACCTAGTAAAGACAAGCAAGTTTGATTTTGTAATAGAATTAAGTATGTTCTCATTCACTCTGCATTTATGAGATAGGGAAATAAATATAAATAAATAAATATAAATAAAAATACTAATTGCTAAAAGTTCTAAGAACAAGGGGTCCTTTCCAAAAGGCGCCTTATAGAAATAGGTTTCTAAAGAATACGCTCTATAAATACCTGACCTAATTTCAATCATTTATCTATGTTTTCAATTCTGCTGATGACCAGAGAGATAAAAGTAAGTAAAGGCCCTCCCGTTGATCGTCGATTTGCTCGAGCGGGCCCAGTAATGTCTCCATTGGAGACTTTGTTGTTACTGTGTATAAAAGTAAACTGCAATAAAATTAGGCTAATATTAATTTTATCTGAGAAAACTGGCATGTTTCCAAAAGAAAGATATTTATAACATTCTTATTTTTAAGTAAGAAAAAATGTTATAAGCAAAATATTATTTAACTATAATTAAACAGAAAAAAATAAAGGATAGGTAATATGAATACGTTAGCACTTCAGCACCTATTGTTAAATAAAGGGGTATCCACACATATATACAGATATGTTAGAGAACATGCTGTTTAACAAAATAAAGATACTTTGAATTAGTGATTTAACTTAGGAGTTTTAAAAAACTGTGAAAATACCACAAATTCAAGAAAAACATTATTGAACACTATGTTTCTGCAATATTGAATCATTTATCTATACTTAACTAAAGAAATAATAGATAATATTTGTGCAATTATAGGATATAAAGTGTCCAGCTGTTTTATCTGGCAACAGAAATAAATTGTCAATTTCAACAAAAAACTTGTAGCTAAATGTATAGAGTGACAATGTATAGACTCACATCTCAATAAGTAAAAGATTATTGGATGTCACACCTGAAAACAAATGTAGATTAGTAGTAATGTTGAAAGTTAACTGCATGGGGTCATGACAAGGGGATTGGATAGATATTTTAAAAGACAAAAAAAAAATCATTGAACTGCTCTATTTTATCTCTCCAGATTATAGGAATTTATGTTGTCACTGATTTATGTTTGCCTCTTAGTATTTTGCACAGTCATTATTTTGCCTTTAATTTCGTGAAAGAGAAAAATAATAGAAATAAAGTTATTCAGAAAAAATATTTAGAAGTAGAAATAGGACATACTTTACATTCCCTTTAACTCCAGCTGAATTGCAATCTGCTTTATTTCTGACACAAGTTTGAACATAAGAGGAATGCCTGTTTTCCCTCTCTACAAACTCAAGAACTAAAGTATGTGTATGTTGAGGATATATGTGCTGCTTATACAATGGGAACATTAGAACTAAAGTTATTTATTTCATACCTACTAGTAATAGCTTATTTTCTGATTCCTTTAAGAACCCCATAGCATTTTATTGTTCTTCCTTTTAACTAATGTGTTGAACTGATTCTCTTGAAATAGATCTTACAATTAGAGTTCAGCTCATTTTGTGAATAGAGCTTGTTACCAGAGTAGGAAATAAAGAAGTGTAAGCTACTTCCTAGTATTTGACTATAATTTCACGATTGCTTTCCACACTGGTATGAAAAAAAACCATAATTCAATTGTATATGCTGTGCATATGTGAATAAGTATAATTATTAAATGAACTTTCATGGGCTGGAGCGATAACACAGCAGGTAGGGCATTTGCCTTGCACGCAACTGACCTGGGTTTGATTCCTCCACCCCTCTCGGAGAGCCCAGCAAGCTACTGAGAGTATTCCGACCGCACAGCAAAGCCTGGCAAGCTACCTGTGACATATTTGATATGCCAAAGACAGTAACAAGAAGTCTCACAATGGAGACGTTACTGGTGCCTGCTCAAGAAAATCGATGAACAACGGGAGTAAAGTGCTAAAGTGAACTTTGATATTATTATAAGATAAAGGGAAAGGTAAAGGCCCTCCCGTTGATCATCGATTTGCTCGAGTGGGCCCAGTAACGTCTCCATTGGAGACTTTGTTGTTACTGTGTTTGGCATATCGAATACGTCACGGGGAGCTTGCCAGGCTCTGCCATGTGGGCGAGATACTCTCGGTAGCTTTCCAGGCTCTCCGAGAGGGGCGGAGGAATCGAACTTGGGTCGGCCATGTTGGTTGCGTGCAAGGCAAATGCCCTACTGCTGTGCTATCGCTCCAGCCCATGAACGTTCATTATTATTATTATAAGATATTATATATAATATATTATAGACATTATTATAAGATATTTTAAGATATTATTATATAATATATATTATAGATATAATTATTATAAGATATTATTATAAGTATCATAATAGTTATGAATGATACATTAGAAAAATAAAACAGCAAAACTGTAGTTAAAAGGGCATCTAGGTGTTGGCCTTAAAAGAATCTCTGCATCACCATTTAATGTTTTTTTTTCATTTTACTCTTACTCATTGTCAACAAAGATACCTCCAGGAAATGGCTGGCTGTGACAGGGTTAGACTGGAAGTGAGAGAGACAGACACTTTCATCTCCTTGGTTGTAGAGGCTATCTGACTAGTCCTCATCTAGCCAATCTAACTGTCTTTGCTTAGGCAATCTGATTAATCATTTTTTAAGGATTAGGTTGATCTGAGTTTCAAAATAACATTTACCTAGAGCACAGGGAGCAGGTACATAAATTACATGATCGCTAGTCACAGATTGCTGGAAAGGAGGTGCTGGGGTTCAGTTCCGACCACGAAGGTGCTTGCAGTTGAACTTTTGAGAACTGTAAATAAAGTGATGTAACACTAAAAACATATTTGTTTAGGACACTGTTCTTACCATCCCCAAGTATTTGCAGAAGTAACCTAGAGTATCTCGCCCACACAGCAAAGCCTGATAAGCTCCCTGTGAAGTATCTGATATGCCAAACACAGTAACAAGTCTCACAATGTTACTGGGCCAGCTGGAGCAAATTGATGAACACCAGGAGGACAGTGATAGTGACAGTGACAGCCTTAGCCATTTACTATGTAACAATTAGTCTTATGAAGTGTCCTTTCTTCTAGATGACTTCTGTAATACAAACAGCAGCTGTCTTAAAATAGCAGTATAGAATTTTACACTTCCTTTAACATAACCATGAGTTAAAATATATTTTTTACTGTCCCATGACTCTTCATATAAGGATAACAAAACATATAAGGAAAACAAACAATCCCAATCTAAATGCCCAAATAAAAAAAAGCTGGTACTAATCTACTTTAGGGTGAGTGATAGTTGAAGCTTTAATGGAGAACCCCAGAACTACAGAGACTGACCCTGAGCACTTCTGTAGTTTCAATCAAGACTGATCAGGAGAAATGATTAAGTTCCTATTAAATGTAAGAAACGTGATACACTCTTAACAATATTCTTTTTTCATTTTACATAAAACATCAACTTCGTGGAAGTGGAAGAAGTGTTTGTCTTAGCATACCTCATTTAAAAATATTCTAAAAAAATTTCACAGTGAATGTGAAACACTTATCTCCTTACATCCTGTTGTTTTAATACATTTCTAATTCTATCCATCTCTAAAATTCCTTTGCAGAAAAAATATCTAGTAACCCAAAATCCTCCTCTAAAATGTAAAATGTGTTTCCCTAAGATAAACTTAGAAAATATCCTTGAAAATAAAATATATTTGTTCCACACTAGTAAAGATTTGTCATTAGATCACTAGAATTGTAGCATTTAGGTGAAATCTGAATTTCCTTAACTTTTCTATGAACTATTCATTATAATTATGTGATGTAAGAACACAATTTTATAGCCCACCCTTCCGTACCTCAAATGAAATAACTCAAAATATAATAATGTCTGTGGTTCAATAGCAAGTATGTCTGATATGGTTTAGACATAGCAAGAGTGTCAGGATAGATTTAGAGTTAACATCAGCAGCTTGAGAGGTTTGTTGAAATAATTTCCCTCTGATCTTGAAGAAGGATGATAACAAAATGAAACTCAATTTCCTCTTTGGGAAATAGAACAATATTATCTTTCCTCTTATGTGGTTTGCTGGGAGTCTTAAATGAGAAAGTGTGTAAACATTTCACATAGAGTGTGGTACAACAAATACTTATTGCAAGTTAAATATTTGTCGCTATTATGTTTAAATTAAAAATCTGTCACATTTTATTATTATTTATTTTTGCCACATCCGGCAGTGCTCATGGATTTTTCTGGTTCTTCGCTCAAGCATAATGCCAGGTAGTTCTTAGGGAATCATAGTAATATGTGATGCTGAGAATAGTACCAGGGTCAGTTGCATGCCAGGTAATGACCTTATCTGCTTTTCTCCTTTACTGTTTCTCTCTAGTCCCATATACTGCATTTTAAGTGAATGTAGTGAATAACAAAGAAATAAAATAGAATCTTCTAGAGTGGGGGTTATTGTTTTAACAATAGAATGTTCTTCACTGTTAAAAAATAGAATTAGTAATGGTGTCAGTGACATAACAAATATAAATCTTGGAAAATGATAGTTTTATGAAGAAATCCTATGATGAAAGGATTTGTATATATAGAATTCTAGCTTATAAAGCTTTTATTTGAAATATTTTACTCAAGATTGAAGTAAGTTAAAATGGTCTCAGGTGTTGTATAAATACACAATTGAATCTTACATGACTGTTCAATATATGGCATCTAGAATAAAAAAAATTATTGTAACAAAAATAAGTTGATTTCTACTTAGTTTTTTAAAAATATATCAGTAAAATGAATAATAATAGAGCAAAATTTTTCATATACTACTAGAAAAAAACCTGCCATATTAAAAAAGTTCCTATTAACAATATATATATAGTACACCGATAAATGCATTTTACTAATGAACACTTCTCAATTCATAAACAGAATAAAATTTATTATTTTGTATGGAAGTCAAATTAGAGAGACTCATTAAGTCTGCAGAACCAACACCAAGTGTTGAATAATTCATCAGCTATTTAACACATTTGCTTAAAAATGCAAATTACTTTTATTACTGAGATCATTCTAATTTTTTTTGTTTTGAGAAATGATTATATTTTTTTCAATGTGAGACTCAAAAAGTTTAATTGCAACCTGATTAACATGGAGCTTTAGCTAATTAAATCAGTAGAAGGAGATTTAAGCTGACACTATGCTAGGTGCTCAAATTAAGGGACAGTCCTATTGCATTAAACAGAGTGTGTTTATCACAGATAAACTCTCAGCCTCTTTATTTGAGATGACAGGCAATAGAGAAAGAAAATGAATCTTTCCAGTATCAGAGGCAGCTGATTTACTTCTAATTGCCTGATCTACAACTTTTGGAACAATTAGAAAGGTTTTACACAATGCTGTCTTTAGCAGCAACAGAGGATAAAATAAAAAGTAAGTTCCTTTTCAATAAGCTAAATGGTATACAGAACTAAATAAATAAAAAGAATTTTCAAATGTGCATATAAACATCTGTGGGCATTACTCAAGCATCATTAAATATCAAGGACCTTGAACAAAATCATGTCTTACTAAATAGAAAATACCAACTTGGTCATCCGATACACATCTTAATCATATGAAAACCTGGCTATTTGAGTTATCAAATTTCAATTGCCTATTTATCTACATATGTGCCATACCTATTTTTTGCTGGTTACTAAGGTAAATGTTGTGATGAATACATAAACTGAGCAGAGATAATAATTGCCTGCGAATCTAATGATGACAATCTTTACTAAGCAAAAACTATTAAAATACATGCTGAAATGCATGCTGAAAGATTATTTTATTGTACATCAATCAGTAAAATAAATGAACTTTTCTATTGTTTCTATAGATTATTCATTTGTCCTTAATATCAATTACATTTTGAAATATGCTTATGAAAATTTTCTAAACCATACTGACCCTGACAGTATACCCTGATTTAATGTATCTATCTTTTTATTTCATGGATTTTATCAATTCAGCCATGTGACCTTAATCAATTAGTACAACGTGTGAACTTCTTGACTTCTAAACAAAGACTGGGAACAAAAATTTCATATAATCACAGACGTTTCTTTCATTCCTACCATTATTTGGTAGTTAAATAAATGTGTTTGTAGATTTTGGGTCTACAAAAAAATATTCAAATATTCAAAAATATTTTGAGTGAAAAAAATATTCAAATCAGAAGCGGTTCAAACATTTGCAATAACTTTGTGCAGAAAGCTTCTGCTTGTCAAAAATAAAACAGAAAAAATTCTTTGCTAATATTTAATATATATATAATATTTTAAACATTATTTACTATCCTAGTCTGTATCAAATCTGCAGACTTTCTTCAAATTTCAAAATGGCCATCTGATACCTAATTGCAACTTATCTATCACATGGTAGGGCCTGGCAAGCTCCCTGTGACGTATTCAATATGCCAAACACAGTAACAACAAAATCTCCAATGGAGACGTTACTGGGCCCGCTCGAGCAAATCGATGATCAATGGGAGGGCCTTTACTTTTTACTTTACTATTACATGGTAAATAAATTAAAGGTTCTAACAAATTACAACACCATTATATGGCTTTGCAAATCCTTGAAGTATCTATAGATTGTGGGAATATGCATGCTTTTCAAATAATTACATTTTAATTTAGCATAATACTTAATGCTCATATTTAAACTATGTATACATACTTGTTAATTGATAGGTTATTCTATGAATTGAAGTCCTGAGTTTGGAATTAGACACTTGGTTTCAGATACTCTGATTCCAAATAACTAGAAGGAGAAATCTGGTGGCCCCAAAACATACTATCACCTTTTACTTTATGAGTATCCTGATACCGTTTTGACTATAAAATTTCAATTTGAGTTGTCAAATTTTGTTTTTTAGTAGGAAAATATGAATACTGAAAGTTATCTTGTAACTCATTTTATACCATTCCGAACAACTGAAATAAAATAAAGTAGTTGTCTAGGGTTTTGAGGGAATTCTTAAAAGGTAAGAGTAAAAGGACAGCAGTTGTGTTTTGGCTTTTCATCTTTTCTTTTAGTGTAGATGGAACATAATCTCCTATATTTCATAATAAAAGAAAACACACACACACATACACACAAACACACACATGAGCCTGAGCTATTAGAACTAGAGAAACATGGAACACTAAAGACATAAGTGAGTCATCATTCCAAGATTAGAACAACTGTCTCAGATTTTTATGATATAAGTCAAATAAAGCATATCTTTAGGGTGCTAGCAATAGCACAGCAGGGATGGTGCTTGGATTGCAACACATGATAAACCCAGGTAAGATCCCAGGCCCACACACCACCAAGTATATCCTTACCCCCAGAATTGAAAAAAAAGGACTTCTTTCATTAAAAATACGATTTTCTGAATATAGCTCTTGGAACTGACTAATTTCTAACTGACATAGAAACTGTCTAGCCAGAGCATAATCACAAATCCTAATATTCCTAAATTTATTTTTAACATTAATGAAAAGGTAACAAAATTTCAAACAGTTTAGCAATACAAAATTGAATAACTACCTTATTTATGTAAATCCAGTGACTATAAAACCAAGCTACCAGAAGCACACAACCACAACCTCTTATTATCTAGTTCTCTCTCTTGGAGATCCTGGCAGGCTACCGAGAGTATCCTTCCTGCACAGCAGAGTCTAGCAAATTATCCACGGCGTACTCAATATGCCAACAAACAGTAACAATAATGGATCTCATTCCCCTGACTCTGAAAGAGCCTCCAATTGGCACTTGCTAAAATCTCAGGGATAGGACGAATGGAGACATTACTGGTGCCTGCTCGAGAAAATCAATGAACAATGAGATGACTGTGACAGTGATTTATGTAAACTTATAGTTAAAAATTCTTATTTTTATAATTTGCTTTATAATTTACATACTGTTCAAAGTGAGCATTCACATATCTGATGACAATGATAAAATTAAGTTAATAATGCACATCTATACTGCCTTAATTAAAGTCTTACAATACTAAAAATCATGAAGTACAAAATTTACAAAACATGCTGTGACTCTATTTAAAAGTGCATATAATCTTATTTACTTTCTTTTAAAACTTTCTCTAATTCTACAATCTTGTAAAATGTCTAAGCTGAAAATGTCTTTTTATTCAAAGTATGTAAAATCTGTTTGTATTAAAGCCAGATACATTAAATGTTTTAATGAAAACATAATTGAGAAATAGATGCTTAACATAAAATCAATACTTACTAATGAACAGTGTTCAGAGAAAAATTATTTCTAAAGGATACTGAAAGTTAAAATTAGTGTCACTCTAAACAACTTGTACTTAAAATACGGATTTAAGATCTTTACTATAACAAAGTTGCAAATGATTTTGAGGTCATACTTGGTAAAAATATTCATATTAAATGAATAAATAATTATTCAGTGTGTTAAAGGGTATGCCAGTTGTTTATTACTTCATAGAAAGATTTTTCTTTAAACAACACCGTGAATATTTTCTGGTTTTGACAATTCTGCATTTTAACTGGGGTGGGAAAGCAGGAGAATAGATAAGGTAGTTACTTTGTATGTGGCAAATTTTCAACTACATTTTTGACTACTGAATACCTGGTCCACAAAATATAACAATAATTGAAAAAAATTAAACAATTTTTTTTAAAATGTAGTTAAGATGACATAATATGTAGGGTTAATCTTGCTCTCTACCTATATAAATTCAATCCCTGGGATCCAATATGGCCCTCTGAGCCCATTATTCAGGAGTGATACCTGAATGCACAGCCAGGAGTAAACCCTGAGCAACATCTGGTGTAACCCACCCCCCCGAAAAAAACGATTAAGACTTTTGCACCAGAGTACATAATTTAGGATAAAATGTTACTTATCTTCTTTCACAGTCAGAATGTTGCATCACTAAATTTAATTTTCAAATCCTCATTTATTATTTCTGTTGATTGTTGTAATTTGGGAGATTCTTCTCTTAATACTTGAAAAGGTTCAAAACCTTTACTAGATTAAGTTCATCTTAAGAAGATTGGAGCCAGATCAATAGTACAGTAGGTAGAGTGTTTGTTTGCCTTACATGCGGCTGACCTGGGTTCAATCCCCGGCATCCCATATGGTCCCTCAAGCACTTCCAGGAGTAATTCCTGAGTGCAGAGTCAGGAGTAAACCCCTGAGCATTGCTGGGTGTGATCCCCCAAAAATAAATATTATCAAATTGGTGATTGAAGTTACAATGGAAATCATCCAAACACTGACGATAATTGGTAAGCAAAACTTCAACATATTTTTCTATTATTGATAAAGTTTAACAGTAGCTCAATTTCATTCCTTCTACTTTTCTTCCTTTTCTTTGGTTTGGTGCTAAAGAAATTTTTCCACAAACGTGGAAATAGCAGTTTTGTTTGGATTAGATTCATCTCATTATTTTGAACCTGTAGAATAGTCATTAAATTTATTAAATAAGCCTGTACAGTAAGAGAAGTCATTTTTGAAATCAATCAAATTGGCAATATACTTTTTATCTTCCTAAGAACTCAAGAATTGGTCAAATAGTTTATAAACCTGATCCAAAGAGCCAGTAGTTTAATACTAACAGATGATAAAGCAAGCAACTGAATTTGTCATCATATTTAATATGAAGTTGGCCAAACAACCTGTTGTTCAATTAATTGCCTCTGATTTTGTCAAATGCTTTAATTACATACTGTAATGACCTATGTAGATGGAAAGTCATATTTTGGCAACTACGCATTGGTGGTTAATGACACAAATAACACATCTTACAGCAAATATATTTTTCCCTTCATTTTTATAAACCTAAATACAAATTTTGGTGACATTAAAAACAAACTTGACCTTGTTAGAGCTTTGTGTTAACATCCTCACATCTGATGACCAGATGTCACAAAAAATTGATTTTACTCTTTGAAGAAAACAGAACTCTCTGAACTTAAATATTTGCATATTAAAGCCTAGAAAATCCATTGAAAGAATCCATAAATAGAATGAAACTTCCCCATGCAACAAATTAGAATATTTATCTTTGAGAGGAAAAATTATGTACCCAAAATATATAAAATTCAGTGCATGTTTTACATATATGAATGTGTTTTACATATATCAGTACATGAATTTGATAATTTACTCCTAAGAAAAACATGTAAACAGAATAATTTATATTA
This sequence comes from Sorex fumeus, assembly GCF_029834395.1. Lineage (NCBI taxonomy): Eukaryota > Metazoa > Chordata > Mammalia > Eulipotyphla > Soricidae > Sorex > Sorex fumeus. Next base: position 30,785,388 of record NW_026606064.1, read on the forward strand.
TATAAATGTCAATGATATCTGAGAAATATAAATACTTAAAAATCATTTAAAATGTTATATTTTACATATAGTTCACTAGCATAATAAATTTATGCATAGCTTAAAATATTTTAAAATGTGAGATCACATTCTCTTTAAGTTCACTTTAATATCTCTAAGACACTAGCATATAGTAGATGCTCAAAGAATTCATTTAGTAAATTAAGATTTTTTTAATGAATGTTTTTCAACACCATGATACATCAGTTACTATATGAAAGTCAATAACTGTCCCTTAATAAAGATTGAATTATGGATTCTGTTTTGATGTTTAATTTCATTCTTGTTTCTCTAAAGTCACAAGGACTCTTTCCTAATTTTAAAAACAAAAAAAATTAATTATTGACACTCTGATAGTGTGAGGTGATGGTGATTCAGTTACCCTGCAAATATAAAATATAATGAGGATAATACTATAAACAGAGATAACATCAAATACATCTATTATTTTAGCCAAAAGCTTTATTTTTCTATAGGGGAAAACCTTTTAGTTTACATATGTAATATCATTGCATTTCACTATTCCAAAGAGAAATGCTTTATCAAAAAGACCTCTGGATAATGTAAGGAAGTATAACAGCATTCCAGTGAATGCTAGCAGTATAGTAAAGTAACATTTCATAGTTAAATATTAATATCATTACAAGTCAAGATACAGCAGTAGGGGAAAGGGGGAGGGGTGATTGAGATCTAATTAATACATTGAACTCATATTCAAAGCCATCCTTGCAATTACTCTGCATAAATGTAGAATTTGAATTATAATAAATGATTTTTCCTTTATTAGCCTCTGTAATAATATTGTTCAGTATTTTAATTTCATAACCCACATACCAATTATGATTTCTATTAATTTGGATTGATTCTTGTCCAAGTAAAGTTACTGTTATCTTTAAAAACAAACAAACAAAAAAACCTTTTCTTCTCCTGGTGTCATATTTTCTCTTTTTTTCTTCTTTAAAAAGTTTTATTTATTTTTTAATTTTTTAATGAATCACCATGAGGTACAATTACAGACTTAAAAACTTTTGTGATTAAATTTCAGTCATCCCTCCACCAGTTCCCATTCTCAAACATCAATGTTCCCAGTATCCCTCCCGTCACCCCATCTCATCCGTCCCATCCCCCCCCCACACACACACACACACACCTCTGTGGCAGGCAAATTCCCTTTTACTCCTTCTCTCCTTTTGGGTATTATGGTTTGCAATACAGGTACTAAGTGGCAATCGTGTTCGGTTCACAGTATACTTTCAGCATGCATCTCCCATCCCGAGAAAACCCTGTAACCATCATTGACTTAGTTGTCCCTTCTCTATCCCAGCTGCCTTTTCCCCCCAGCATGTGAGGCCAGCTTTCAAGCTGTGGAGCAATCCTCCTGGCCCTTATCTCCACTATACTTGGGTGCCTCCCATTATATTACTTTATATTCCACACATGAGTGCAGTTATTCTATGTCTGTCCCTTTCTTATACAACTCTCATAATTTTATCATTGGATAAAATTTATTAATCTAAGCACTTTCGTATTTGAAAACCAATGTCCAAAAGTCAATGATGCTCACAAAAAATAAGTTCTAGATCTTGCTATAATAAAAGTAGAGTAAAACAATTGATGTTGCTGTGGCAGAAATTACAGACACAGAAGAGTAAGGTCAGAATTTAGGGGGCACTTAAATCTCCAGCAGTTAAATCAGATCTATTAGAAAAGAGGAAAGACTCACTTGGAACAAAAAATTGATTCTATGATTGAGGCTCTGAATACTAGATAATGAAGCAGACATAGTATGGAAGGTTGAGTCCCTTCTTGATCATTGGAAATCTGGGCAAAACAGTTTCCACAATAGACCACCAACTGCACGAGATACCAACATTTGGGTCATCAAAAGGAAGGATGTGTGTCCACAATCATGAATTTAAATAGAAAGGGGGTCTGATCACAAGAGAGGGCCCAATAATGACTCTTTCACATAAAGTTCTGAAAAATAACGTTTTTTTCTTTTTCAAATCAAAATATACAGCATCTCTTATTAGAAAAATAAAGTGGGTGCCAAAAGATTAAATTTGGCTAAAGAATGAATGGGAAAGATAACTCCATAGGTAAAAATCACAATTGACACAGGAACAGAGAGTCTAACATAATGAATTAAACATAACGACTATTTGAGCTGGAGCTATAGCACAGCGGATAGGGCGACTGCCTTGCATGCAGTCGACCAGGCCAACCCAAGTTCGATTCCTCTGCCCCTCTTGGAGAGTCCGGCAAGCTACCAAGAATATCTCTCCTGCACAGAAGAGCCTGGCAAGCTACCCGTGATGTATTCAATATGTCAAACACAGTAACAACAAAGTCTCACAATGGAGACATTACTGGGTCCACTCGAGGAAATCGATGAACAATGGGAGGACAGTGCTACAGTGCTACTATTTGGGCTAGATTGATAGTAAAATGGGTAGTTCACCTGCCTTACCCATTGCCCACCCAGGTACAATCTCTGGCATCTCATATGGTTCCCAAACACCGCCAGGAAATAATCCCTGAGAGCAGAGCTTAGGAGTAAATCCTGAGCACTGCTGGGTGTGATTAAAAAAAGAACTATTATTAAGAAACCCCCACGGCAGAGCCTGGCAAGCTACCCGTGATGTATTCAATATGCCAAATAGAGTAACAACAAAGTTTCCAATGGAGACGTTAGTGGGCCCGCTCAAGCAAATCGATGAACAACGGGAGGACAGTGACAGTGATTAAGAAACCAATTATATCTATCAAAAGGAAACAAAATATTTTTTAATTTATTTTTTATTAGTGAAACACCATGAGGTACAGTTGTAGATTTACAAATTTTTGTGCTTGGATTTCGGTCATACCATGATCAAATACCCATCCCTCCACCAGTGCCCATTTTCCACCACCATGGATAATATCCCTCCCCCCCATTCCCCCATCCCCCCCTGCCACTGTGGCAGGGCATTCCCTTTTGTTCTCTCTCTCCTTTTGGGTGTTGTGATCAGCAAAAGAGGCATTGAGTGGCAAACATGTTCAGTCCAGTCTACTTTCAACCTGCATCTCCCCTCCTGGGAAGATCCTCCAAACACCCTCCATTTGGTGCTCCCTTCTCTATCTGAACTGTCCTTTCCCCTAGAATACCCGACTGGCCTCTAAGCTATGGAGTAATCCTCCTGGTGTTGATCTCAGCTATTCTTGGGTATTAATCTCATATTTGGAAACAAAATATTTTTAAAAAATTGCAAATGCTGGGACGGAAGGAGTTCTTCACCATAAAGTTTAAAATAATGAAAAGTCTTAACAGATGCTGGATATAAGAAAATGAATGTATTAAAACCTCCATGAAAGCGAGATAAACAGGCTTAATCTCACAGAGGAAAGAATAAGTGAAATTGAAGATAGACTTCCATTTCTATCTTCATCCAAAGAGGAGAAACGAATAATAGAAAATGAAAAAACAGATTGAGAACTTTCAGACCCAGAACAAAAAAAAACTAAAGAATAATGACTATACAGAAGGTAAAGAGAGAAAAAGTCAACAAAATGCCTAGAAAATAATTAAGGATTGAGAACTTCTAAACCTAAGGAAAGTACTAACCAAAGAAAATTCCAGGAAATTGGACTGAAGTACTACAGAAGATAGGACGCTTGCCTAGCACCTGGCTGACCTGAGTTTGATTATCCTTAGCACCCTATGTGGTTTCCTGATCCCCCTCAGGAGTGATCCCAGAGCAAAACACCAGAAATAAGCCCTGAGTACTGCCAGATATGACCCCAAAACAAAAGCAAAATGAAAAATGTTAAGAAACAAAAATCTAGGAAACTGAAAGAATTCACAAATTTATAAATGCAAAAATACTTATATTAAGATATATTGTCTAATTACCAACATTAATCAAACAAGAAAATTATTCATGAACCGCCTCTGGCACCAAGTAAGCTCATTCACTATGATTCAGAGACTCATAAATAAATCTTAAAAGAGATCAACAAGTTGCAAGATCAACAATATTCTTCCAGACCCTGAGCAAGGCTGAATGAGTCATCAAGAGTACCCTGGAGGGGGGCAGGTGAGCTCAACCACCCCCCCTTAAACAGAGCTCCAGTAACCAAAACCTCCACACTACATAATCAACACCTTGCTCCTGGTTTGACTCCACTGCTGGGGACAAGCTTGATTCAGAAAATAATCTGATAAAAAACTCAGGTATGTGGGTTTTGTGACTGAAATCTCCAGACTTTCACAGGGTTGGAAGGGGCTACCTCCCCCTATCTCCCTGTACTTCTGAGCATCCCAGCAGTCATGCACAGGCCCCGAAACCATCACTGGTGTCATATTTTCACTTGCCAAAAGTCATTTCTGAAACCAAAATCCAAAGTGTTATGAATTACAATCCAGACCCATTACCTAGAGATATACTTGTTCTCAATGATCAATTTTTACCAACTCTCATGTTGTACTATGAAGATTCTCTACATTGCTTTCAAGGAGAATATTGAGGAGAACATTGCATACCCTTTTAACTTTCTCTGTTTTAATCCCACATACTCCTTGATGTTCCCTTTACATGAAACACACCTTACTAAGTAGCTCCTTGGACTCCTATACAAATTGTTTGCTTTATGAATCTCTATATTTCCCTAGTAAAAGGTAAAGGCCCTCCCGTTGATCGTCGATTTGCTCGAGCGGGCCCAGTAACGTCTCCATTGGAGACTTTGTTGTTACTGTGTCTGGCATATCGAATACTCTCGGTAGCTTGCCAGGCTCTCCGAGAGGGGCGGAGGAATCGAACTCGGGTCGGCCATGTTGGCCGCTTGGAAGGCGAACGCCCTACCCGCTGTGCTATCGCTCCACTCCCTAGTATGTTATAACAAAAATCTTTTGCACATATGTATAAGTTTAGTTTATTCCAAGAGATCCCTGAGTGAAGGAACAAAGTCAGTATTTTTTGTATTCCATTTCACAATATAAAGTTTCATATATTTTTGTTATGCTATAAATGAGAATTCTAGCAGTCACAATGGGAAACTAAGAAAGAGTTTTTCAGAAACTTTTCAAACCTTGATAATATATACACAGTGAACAACTATTGTATCAATAATGATTGTCTGAGCATTTCATAAACAATGTGTAGGGATGTGATGCAGAAACACACTTATCATATTATTAACTTTTAATTTTTCTTGTTTGGGTAGCCCCAGTTATCTGGGGCTAACTCACAACTCTGGGGACAGTGATTTCTTTAAGTGGTGCATAGGGAAACATACCATCCTGGTTATTGAAACCAGTACATGTATTGCTGAGCTCTCTCTATCCCGTGATTTTAAATTATTACTAGGAGTTTGTTTGGAGGTTCTAGCAGGGGAGCGCAACTACTTGTATACCCTCGACCGAAGACTGGTCCATCTCTATTTGGGGAAGGCCGTCCTCTTAGACCGAGTGTGCAGCTCTGGGAGGGACGCACATGGAGCGGTAAGGGAGGAAGGGGACACCCGCCTAGCCAGCCAGATCAGCCGAATCAACCCTGGCGATCAATGGGGTGACAGATGTTGCAGCCAGATTGCCCTCACATCACGTTTGCGGCGTGAGCGATAGCACAGCGGTAGGACGTTTGCCTTGCACACAGCCAACATGGCCGACCCGAGTTCGATTCCTCCGCCCCTCTCGGAGAGTCCGGCAAGCTACCGAGAGTATCTCGCCCGCACGGCAGAGCCTGGCAAGCTCCCCGTGACGTATTCGACATGCCAAACACAGTAACAACAAAGTCTCCAATGGAGACGTTACTGGGCCTGCTCGAGCAAATCGATGATCAACGGGAGGGCCTTTACTTGACTTGACTTTACTTTACTTTACTTTACTAGGAGTTTAGCTGATACTACTAAAACTAGAATTTTTTTCCCCTGTGAAAAGTCAACATCAGCCATTCACTAAGAACAAAATATTTTAGGAACAACTGCGACAAATATAAATGTAAAATGTAAGTAATGAAAATCAACAATTTTTGATATACTATATTTCTCAGGATCATGCTTTTAGCAAGTTATTAGAATATCATTGAATTAAGAACACAGTATTTAAAAAGAATGGTGGCTTTAATTTTAATATTAAATGACAAATACTAAAATACTTCATAATACTTCATAATACTTCATATTTCATTATTTTTTCCCAAATTTCCATTATCCTGAGGAAAATTGAAGCAGACCTTTTTTTCATGTACCTCTTAGACATCTCTATGTGTTTTGTGAGGAAATTTCTAATCATCTCTTCTCCCTATTTTTTGCTGGGGTTTATCGTTTTCATTTTGGGTGGATTTATTTATTTATTTTTGCTTACTTTTAAAGGGAGTTTTATTTTTCAGAGATAATCTTTATTTAGATTTTTTAAAAATATATTTATATTATTTATATATTTATTTTGATCTGAGGGGCATACTCAGCAATTCTCAGGGCTTACTCCTGGCTCTGCCCTCAGGAACCATTTCTGGTGGTGCTTAAGGAACCATATAGGATAAAAGGGATCTAACTTGAATTGGCCACCTTCAAGGAAAGCACACTACTCACTTTTTAGTGAGTATGTCCCTGCTTTTTAAGTTTGATATATCTTGGATATATATATATATCCACTGTCAGAGAAGTACTGAGAAAAATATTGTATTCCAGTCTGAGGGGTGTCTTTTTACTTTGATCATCATTCTTTTGAGATGTAGAAACTTAAGTTGATGTACTATTCCTATTCTTTTTTTTTTTTTTTTTTTTTGCTTTTTGGGTTACACCCGGTGATGTACAGGGGTTACTCCTGGCTCTGCACTCAGGAATTACACCTGGCAGTGCTCAGGGTACCATATGGGATGCTGGGAATTGAACCCGGGTCTGCTGCATGCAAGACAAATGCCCTACCTGCTGTGATATCTCTCCAGCCCCCCATTCATTTTTCTTTACATCCCTTTGTTTGGCCACTAGCAATTAATCACTGCAGATGCCTCTAGATTCAATGTCATGAAGGGTTCTGTCTAAGTTATTTTTCATTACAAATTTCTAATTTAGTAGCCCATAAATTAAAATCTTTGGAAAAATTAGTAATGAGGTTAGTTTATTCTGCAATAAAAAATCACAATTTTTCTATCTGGACTTCATATTAAATAAATAGTAATTTGTTAAATGAATAACCATTAGAAAAATAAGAAAAAAATAGTTCTTTTGTAAGTATGTTTCAATAAGGTGCTTTGAAAACAAAAGAAAATGAAAATATGTTAATTTTATTTAAACTATATCATTATAATTAAAATAAAACTTCAAATTACATGTAAATCTTACAAATTACACTCCAGAAAAACACTTTATATATTATCATATATGAATGTAGTTGAGGATAACTAACACTATACTGTATTTATGTTCATTTGATCACTTGATCACTTGACATTCCTTTACTCATCCATTTACTTGAGCGGGCGCCAGTGTCTCCATCCGTCCCTGTCATGTGATAGCGTAGCCCAATGGTGGCTGCTCATTCTAGGAACACAAACAACCTAAACCAATCATTCAGGGTCTTGACAAAGACGCCTGACCATCTCATAGGTGGGTGGCCACACAATCTTTTGATGCCCCATGGAATCTAGTCGGTAACGGCTCTAGTCCAGAGGTCATCTCCAAATCTCATTACGTGTCCAGCCCATCTGATTTTTGACGTCTTGGCAAACAAGACGGAGTCCCTGATTCTCGACCGTCGATGGAGGTCGGAACTCCGGATTCTTTCTCTCATTTGAGTGAAGCGTGATACTCCAAGCATAGCTCTTTCAATTCCTCTTTGGGAGACCTGAATAGTGTTCTCATCCCGTTATATTTTTTTATATTTATGTATTTATGTTATAAAAAGATAAACTTACCTATTTTATTCTGCACACAATTATTTTCTTCAGTTGAAACCCTTTCTGCTGGATACATATAAAATCATGGTCACGGTCATGGTCACAGTCCTCCTGTTGTTCATCGATGTGCTCGAGCGGGCCCAGTAACATTGTGAGACTTGTTACTGTGTTTGGCATATTGAATACGTCACGGGGAGCTTGCCAGGCTTTGCCGTGCAGGCAAGATACTCTCGGTAAACTTGCAGAGCTCTCCGAAAGGGGAGGAGGAATCGAACTCGGGTCGGCCATGTTGGCTGTGGGTAAGGCAAATGCCCTACCCGCTGTGCTATCGCTCCAGCCCATATATAAAATCATATGACAAAAATATTCTTAGAACCATAAAGAAAAAGAGTAGCTCATTAGAAAGTAAAACTGTCTATTACATGATTTCATTTTCTACATTTTAAGTTCTAAAATTTTTGCTTTCACCTTTCTGGCACCTTATTCTGAATATGGGAGCTAAAACTCTATTTTCAGCACTTTCACATCACATTTAAAAAGAAAAGTAGACATCAAATCCCAGTCTTATTGGCACTACAGAGAAAATGCTCCCTGAGAATTAACAGTTCCCTAGGTGCCTTTACTCAAAGACTCCCATTTCTCAGAAACGCAGAAGTAATGCTTCAAGGTCTTATTAGTTTCAGGAGAGCTAAATGACACTCAAAACAAACAAACAAACAAACAAAAATAAAACACTTTTAACATTTTGTTTTGTTTTTCTCACAGAGAAGCCACTAAGAAGAATGATCTAAGAAAAGCAATCATGAAAAGTATTTTTCAGAAGTAATTATTTTCAAAGAATATTTTAAGTTTTTTTATTTCTAAAGTACAATTTAGAACTTAGGAGATATTCCTCCTAGCACCATATATGTTTAGATTCATGCATTATCTACATTATTTTAATGATACTTTGTTACATTACCATATGTTAATATAAAAAATCAGCCAAATTTCAATGCTTGCATTGAAGTTCATTTTTGGTGTTGGCATTTTCCATGGGTTTGGAAATGTACAGTGATTTGTATCCATCATCATGCTATAATGTATCATACAAAGTCTATTCACTGCTTAAAAGTTCCTGTTATTGACCTATTCAAACTTGTCTTTTCCAATCATCCTCTGCCCAACCCCTGCAACCATTGGTCTTTTACTCTCTCTAGTTTTTTGTTTATTCCAGAATGGTCATATCATTAGATCATTCATTATGTAGGTAGCCCTTCCAGCATGGCTTCTTTCACTAAGTGATTATGTAATCTAGTTTACTTTATGTTATTTCACAAGATGAGAGCTCATTTATTTTAGGACTGGATTCTAAAGGACATCTTGGTCCCTTCCAAGTTTGGGCAATTATGAATAAATCTACTATAAGCATAAGCTTGCAGTTTTTTATGTGAAAAATTTTCAACTTCCTTTGCTATATGCCAAATATGGGAATGGCTAAGTTATATTGTAAGAGTAATTTTAGTTTTTGTAAGAAATTTCCAACTATCACCAATAGAGCTTTATCAATTTTTAATTTTCACCAACAATGAATGAAAAGACAGATTCTACATCTTCCCTAGAATTTGGCATGCTCAGCAAAAACCAAGTAGATGTTTCATAATGGTTAAATTTTAATATTATTTATGAAATAGAATACAGTATCCTTTAATATGTCCATTTTCCATCAATTTATCATTTTTTGAAGTATCTATTAGTGTTTGGCCAAGTAAATTGGATTATTTTTCCTAATAATGAGTTTTGGCACTTCTTTATGTATTGGGATGACAATTATCTGTTTTGTCTTTCATAGTATTCAGTGCCAGTGGCTCGGCTGCACAGAGTATAAATTATTTTTTTATTGAAGTTCATTTTATCATTTATCACTGATTCATTTTATCATTGATCACACCTGCAGTTAAATTTTTAAAAGGATATAAAGTTGTGCCTAGCATTTTTCTCTGTTGTGCTGCATATTTTTTCTGTTGCAAAAACTAGATTATTTAATTAATTGTGTGAGTTATTCTTGGGATGTCTATTTTGTCCCATGAAATAAACTATTATTTATCACTGCCTAAAATATTGTGATAAATGAGAATGAAGAGCAGGTATAAATATTGATAGTGTCAGTTTACCTACTCTGTTCTTTAATGTTTTGCTGAATGCATCATTTGTCTTTTCATAAAAATCTAGAATCAACTTGTACACAACCACAGAGCAACTGGAATTTTGATTGGGATTAACATTAAAATAATAGAGAGCTATACAATACGGAATTTTTTTTGTACTGAAGCCTTTTTTTGTCTATTAATATGGATAATAATAAGGTTCTTCCACTTTGTTTTCATTCATTTTGTCAGTTTTGTAATTTTCCTTATTTAGAAGTTTTCAAAACAAGTCTGTTATAAAGCAGCATTTAGGGAGCTATTGCATTTATAATTTAAAACTTCAATTGCCATCACTATTAACAGTGAAAGACTGACTGGATATATTTGCAACTTAATGTTTATTTTTGGGGGGAGATGCACACTGGTTGTGCTCAGGGTTTACTTCTGGCTCTTTGCTCAGAGATCACTACTGACCACTCATGGGCCCATACGTGGTTCAGAGTATTGAAACCAGATCAACTGAATGCAAGGTATGCATCATAACTGCTGCTATCACTTTGGCCACACTGTTTAATTATAAGTGTGAATTAGTTCCAAGAGAATTTTTCAGAAGTTTTGTGTGGACTTCCCATGAAAAAATTCATGATTTAATCCCATTTATTGAATTTTGTTTTTAATCAATCGTAGTGTTTTCATGTTCTCAATATTTTTATATGACTGTGCAATTTAAATTTTTAGTGTGTATTACTGAGTATTATTTCTATGTTCATAAGAGGACCTTGGTCTATAGTGTTCCATAATAGCTTTGACTGTTATGGTATTAATGCCTCATGGAACTGGATACAAAGTATTCCTTACTTCTATCCTTTAAAGGAATTATGAGGAATTGTTAGATTTTGTTTTGTTTTTGTTTTGATTTAATACACCCACCAGTGACTTCTCAAGTGCTGGAGCACTCTTTTTATTTTTGTTTGTAAACAAACCAAATTTTTTGCTTGTAAAATTGTTTAAAATGAAACACAATTCCTTAACAGATACAGGGATATTCAGATTGTGTATTTTTGTCTTGTGTCTAAGTTTTGGCAATTGCTTCCTTCAGAAATTGTGAGATTTTATCTAGGATATTAAATTTGTCAGAGTAGCATTTTCCATATTTCTCCATTATTATATTTTTATATTCATAAATTTTGTAATGATGTTCCTTTCATCTCTCATAATATTAATTTAGGTATTCTTCCTTTTGTTTTAAGCAGGCCAGCAATATTGTAATTTTATTCATGTTTCTGAAGAAACAGTTCTTTGATATTTTGTCTGTTATTAATTTTAGCTCTAATAATTTTATTTATTTTATTTTTCCATGCTTATTTTGGGTTTACTTTTCTTGTTTCACTTTTCAAAGCTAGACAAAAATAGCCATATAAACTATACAAATGTAGCTACGTAAATTTAACTTAGATGAAAAAATAACAAAAAATACCATTTTGGCATAGATATATAGCCTAGTTCAGGACTATGAAATTTTCAACCATGTCTTCGATCATGTCAAGTGAAAAAATAATCAAAAATAAATAAAAAATATTAGCATGCTATTATTTGAGAAATGCTCTGAGATACTCAAGACTTACACTTGAAATTTTGCTAAGTGATCACTCATTACAATACCTGGAAGGCCTTTTTTGTGTCAGGGTTAGAACAATGCATTCAAGATAAGTGGCATATGCAAGACAAGTGCCTTTCCCCTGTACTATTTCTCTGCAACACAAAATGTAATTCTATGGCATCTTTTGCTAATCCTAACTGAAAACTAAATTAACTTTAAAATTGCAATTAATTAGTAAAGTAGAATGAAACTTACGGTTTTCAATCTCAATAAGAGATGGTGCAAACTACCCTTGATTTACCATTTTTTGTTTATTATTTTTAAATGCATAATATAGTTTAGTTTCTAGTTGGGTCAAAGCACTAAAAATTATTTGTTCTGCTAATGTAGAAATGAACACAGTAACAGAAGATATTAATAGGAAAGGCATATTTTTAATTCATTAAAGACGCCCGTTTAGATGTTTTCAATTAGTGGAACAATCCCTTGCCTATTAAAGTGGTACAGTTGCATGGTTATAGAATACATGTTGAGGTGACAGACTTTAGGTAGAAAATTGAACTAAAAATATACAAATACTCTTTAAAATTTAGGATGTAACATTCCATTAAGTATCCTGATAACCAAATCAATCCATCTTTTATAATTGAATTAATAAAACTTGAAATAATTTGAGCAATCGTTTCTAACAAAAACTATGCACAACTTAGAATCAAGAGAAACTAAAACTTCAAAATCATTTTAAAGTATGCATTAAATCTTTATTTTCTATAGTTGTAGGCAGGTTCTATTTTTAAATATTTCAAAGCTATTTCTAGCAATAACAGAAGTGGTACCACATCTGTGCGACTATAATGAGATTGACATCGTTTTATTCAATGGTGAAACATTTATAAATGTACTATCCCAAGATATTTTAAAATGCATATAGTTGTGTGAATGCAATGTTAATTATCACACTAAAATATTCTTATTTTAATTGGAAGTTTCATGAGATTACGGGTACCCTTTTTATTCACTAGTAGGATGTTTTTAGCCAGTGTGTGATGCTATGCTTATTTGTTCATTATAAGTAAGTAAGTAAGTAAAGGCCCTCCCGTTGATCATCGATTTGCTCGAGCGGGCCCAGTAACGTCTCCATTGGAGACTTTGTTGTTACTGTGTCTGGCATATCGAATACGTCACGGGGAGTTTGCCAGGCTCTGCCGTGCGTGCGAGATACTCTCGCTAGCTTGCCGGGCTCTCCGAGAGGGGCGGAGGAATCGAGCTCGGGTCGGCCATGTTGGCTGCGTGCAAGGCAAACGACCTACCGCTGTGCTATCGCTCATTTTGCACACACCCAACCTGCTGTCTACTCATTACCCTATATAGCCCCTGAATCCCACCACAAGTGGTTACTAATCACAGAGCCAAGAGCAATTCCTGAGCATATGTGGGTGCCCTCCAAAACAAACATAATTCCTATTTTCTATTATAGATATAAAAGTTCATATTTGTACATGCATGTTTGTATAGATTAATATGTGTTTATAATTATGACATATATGGTTATATATCTTAATATGCATATGAATTTCACCTCAAAAATTTTAAGGAGGAAACAGATTATGCAGAAAATATTTATTCTAAATATAAGTTTGATCAAACACTTAAAAACCTTGGAAATTTAAGTTCAGCAAATACAGCAACTGACAGATGTAATTTCCTTTCCACCCTTACAGAATTGTCTGCATTTACAGAGTTGTTGCATTGTATTTAAATAGGTCACTTCTAACAAGAGTCAATGTGTGGTTGGGTTTCTTTTCAAATTTTTTAAAATTTTATTTTTATTTTATTAAAACACTGAGTTACTAAGTTATTGACAATTGGCTTTAGACATACAATGGCCCAGCATCAATCCCACCATCAGTGTCAATATCTCTCCACCAGTCTCGCCAGGTTCTCTCCTACTCCCCTACTCTGCTAGATCTTGACAGGCACAATTTTTTAGTTTGTTAGGGTTTGGATCTCATGATTTTAATGTCGTGGACCCTGTGATTTGGATGCATAGCCTAATACCATTCACAGCTATTGTCTCCTTGTTCCCTGTCCACTGTTGCTTCCAATTGCTCCCTAGGTTTTTGAAATCCTTTGGGAGATTGGTGTGGAGGAACATAAATATCTATATATTGCATCAATTTATTTCTTTTAAATAATTCATATATGAATTTAGTGATAAAATGAGACTCAGAAAATTATACAGTAGTATGGTAAAATTTTTACATGTGAAAACCAGGAAAAAGACATGTGGCTTAAATAGTTATGAACAAATAATCTGTAACTGTTCCAAAATTCACATAAAAACATTATTATCGTCATAAAATACATGAAAAGAATCTCCTGCTAAGGTGCCTGTGGGAATCAGAGAGGGACCAGATCCTTTCTGTAACAGAGTCAACAAAAGCAAATGTGATCATGTTTTATAACAAGAGTCCAAATTAATTTAAATTCCAGGCATATCTGTTTGAAAGTACATTAGAGAAAAAGAGAAGACAGTTTGTGAGACAAATAAAATGACTGAAGATCTTGTAGCTTTTAAGAAAAACTCAAGATAAAACAACTAAGAAAGTACTGTTTAAACAAAAATATAAAAACATTAAAATATCAATTTCAAATCAATATAAAGGGAACTTATTTGAATTATTATGAGACATGATTTTCTTTCTGTTGTTTTTGGGCCATGGCTGGTAGTAGTTAGGACTTACTCTGAGCTCTGTGCTCAAGGATCATTCTCGGTAATGCTTACTGGTTGATATATGAAGTATGAAATCAAATAACGGTTGACCTCATACAAAGCAAGCACCTCACCCCCTGTGTTATCTCTCTGGCCCCTGAGATGAATTTTTATTTAAAAAAAATTAAGCACTTTAGAGATAGCAGATGAATTATGGAGACATTTAATAGCGTTTGCCACATGAATAACTAAATAGATCTTCTTAGAATACAATTATCAATACAAGAAAAATCTAAGAAAAGATTTTTTTAAGAAACAACCATGGGAACTATGCATGTATAGAATATAACTAAGTAAAAATTTCTGTATGTATCCACATATACAATGAACATGAGACTTTTAAGCTGAAAACTCTTCTCTATATTACGATAGTTATAAGGTCTTTCTGGTTAAATATATAGGAGAAATTGCTGAAATATTGCTTTAGGGAATCCACTTTTATTAGACAAGTAAAATATTAACAAAAGCTTTATCATTATTTATGACTCCAAATTACATCCTATGGTGTTTCCTCTAACAGTTTTATTCACGATCACAATCACGATCATCCTGTTGTTCGTCGATTGCTTCGAGCAGGTATCAGTAACGTCTCCTTCTTCCTAGCCCTGAGATTTTAAAAGAGCCATATTCAATGCTCTTTCAGGGCTAGGAGAATGAGACCTATCATTGTCACTGGTATTTGGCATATTGAGTACGACATGGGAAATTTGCCAGACTCTGCCGTGCGGGAAGGATACTTTCAGTAGCCTGCCGGGTTCTCCAAAGTAAAAACGAGATAATAAGATGTCACTTCCAGGAGCTGGGTTTTATAGTTTCTGGGTCTTGGCCGTTGATGGGAGCCACCTGGCGCTGGCAGCAGCTGGTGGGTGAACCGCTTACCTACTGGAAGATGGGGGATCTGGGTGGAGAAGCCCACTTCCTATCCGAGCAGGCTTGGAGATCTCAGCCAGTTTTATTATAGAAATTAATCTGAGAATATAATATGATGAGCAAAAATGCAAAGACATTGTTAGTTGATTCCAGATATTTATATAATTAAGATGCTTTAATATTTTAAGTTCAGAATAAAATCATGCTTAGTTTTCCATTTATTCACCGTAGGACATCAGTCACTGTAGTTGAATTACTTGATATGTAAATATCTGTTCCCTATTGTATTTCAAGCAACTCTTAGTATGCTATGGGAAATCACTCATTGAGCATACAAGTAACAATGCATATAAATACAACAATAGGATAAACATTTCTTATGATTTTTTTGGACATTGGTAAGGAATGGAAGTGGACAGAAGAATTAGGTTTAATGGGCTATATAGATGGTTCTTAGAAACAAAAGTGTGAATGGCTCCAGAAAAAATAGAGACAAGCACTAATAAAAACAAATGCTCTAATGCATAAATGTATCATAAAAAGCAAAGAAAATACAGAAAATTTGACAGGGTGCCCATACTTATTAATTTTACACCTAATTTTTTATTGCAGGTTAATTTTATAAAATAATCACACTTGTTTACCCTGTCAAATGGGGTAAATGGAAAGTATGTATTCATGTGTCTTGTGCATATTTTGATTGGGTTGTTTTTTGCTGTTGTGTGTCACTTATTTATTAAAAAAATAATCTTGTTAGATATGCTGTGTAGGTATATTTTGCCAATTAGTAAACATTTTCTATTATTGTTCTATTCTGCAAAGGATTTTATGAAGTAGTTCATTTGTTGTTCTTGTTCCCCTTGCAATTAGAACTGGCTTTCCAAATAATATTTGAGGTCTAAGTTCAGGAGATTAACTCCTATGTATTTTATGGATTCAGGTCTTATCCAAGCCCTTCTTTGATTTTACATTTTGAGTTAACAATTTTTGTTTATTCTGCTGAACAGTTATCTAGGTTTTTTTTCCCCCTGCTGTTCTATTTCTCCTTCTCCTACTCTTTTCCCATCTATTTGCACATGGCTGTGAAACCTCTGCAGCACAATTTGTTTTAATTTCTCTATTTGTGGCCCTAGTTTTTAAATCAATAATTAATCATCCAAACACGTGATATATAGTTTGCTTAATTAATCAACTGGTTTTTGTTTATTCCACATACTATATTGTTTTGATTACTTTTACTTTGAGGTACTATTTTAAACAGAGGCAAGTTATAGCCTCTAATTGTTTTTCTTTTCTCGTAGGATAGTTTTGGAATTTCATTTTATTTCCAACATTTTAAAATTGTTTATTCTATTTTATAACTGCTCTGAATTTTTGAAGAATGTAACTGGATGCCTTTTGTTTTTGCTTTTCCATTTCATCATATCCAGTGGCGCTTTGTGCTGCTTCAAATATAGTTCTTAAAGGTGTCCCCTAGTTTTCCTGGTGGTGCTTGAGTAACTATAAAATCAATACCACACATTCTTCACTTTTGTTACTTGCAACAATAAATCTTGAGAATGTGGACAAAATGAAACGAAAGTTGGCAGGCTTTTGGTAAAAAAGTGAATTGATGTAATCGCTCTACAAACAGATTTAAAAAAATTGTTTAAAATAGTAAAAGTGTAACTATAATATGACCAACCAATTCTACCCCTATTCACATATTGAAAAGATATGAGAAGATGAAATCTAAAAGGTAATGTGTGCCCTTACATTCATAGCTGCATTATCTTCAGTAGCTAAAACGAATCTACTGGGAAGTCCACCAATAGGTGACCTTGTCAAAAAAAAAATGTTGTATACTATACTTAATGAATGCATTTCACTATTAAATTAAAAGCCATGTCCTTTGTGACAATATAGATGGAACATGATGTGGATATGCTAAGAGAAATAATTTCGTAGCACTGTAGCACTGTTGTCCCATTGTTCATCAATTGCCCGAGTGGGAATATAGATCTCTGTTGTGAGACTTGTTATTGTTTTTAGCATATCAAATACGTCTTGGGGAGCTTGCCAGGTTTTGCTGTGTGGTTAAGATACTCTCGGTAGCTTGCTGGGCTCTCGGAGAGGAGTGAAGGAATAGAACCCGGGTTGGCAGCATGCAAGGCAAATGCCCTACCAGCTGTGCTATCGCTCCAGCCAAGAGAAATGACTCAGGAAGAGAAAAACAATGACCGAGTGGTTTCACTCATAAGTAGAATATAAGAATAAAAGTAAAGAATCTGGCAAAATACAATAAAAATAACTCAGACTATGAAAAAGTATGGTTACTAGAAGAAGAGAGGGGAAAAATGTGTGTGAAGAATGGGTAGAGTCATATTAGTAGTGTAATGGCGCTAGAAATTCGGTGATGCATGGTTCAGTGAAAGTCATACACATATAGTAATATAAAGCTGTGCTTCCCAAATTATATAGTATTGTAAAACAGTGGTAAAATATGAAATTTGGTTTGGATTATAGATGATGTAAATATCACCAATCATGGAGACATATATTAGCAACAAGGGTCCTTGAGCAATCACATGGTTGAATGTCTTCTATCTATTGATTTCTGACTCTTAATATATTTATTTTTCAAGAGGCCAATGTATTGATAGACATAATGCTCCTTCTTAATAGTTAATATTAATTATTTTTTATATTCTAAAGTACTTCTCAAGAACCAGTATTTGGAGATTTTTTAAGTGTAACAATGAAAAGAAAACGATTTTCAAGAGGACTATGATTGGTACATAGCCTGTGCCCTCCTGAAAATCTAATTCAATTCAGAAAGGTAATTTTTCTGTTTGCTTGGTTTTTTGCATAAAACTGAATTAAAAGAATCTGAGTTCATGGCATGTATGACTCTATAAAGATAATGCATGCATTTATTCATTTATTTCTTAAGTTCTATTAATCCACAGATATGCTGTATCTGTTTGTGGTTGGTCTCCATCAAATTTATTGTCTTATTGAGTGGGAAAAAGAATACTATTTGCTTTTTTTCAACAAAATAAAAGGTAAAGGCCCTCCCGTTGATCGTCGATTTGCTCGAGCAGGCCCAGTAACGTCTCCATTGGAGACTTTGTTGTTACTGTGTCTGGCATATCGAATACGTCACGGGGAGCTTGCCAGGCCCTGCTGTGCGGGCGAGATACTCTCGGTAGCTTGCCGGGCTCTCCGAGAGGGGCGGAGGAATCGAACTCGGGTCGGTCATGTTGGCTGCGTGCAAGGCAAACGCCCTACCGCTGTGCTATCGCTCCAGCCAAAAATATTACATATAAATTCAAATAATTTCTATGATGTAAAAAATGTATATTTTATGTCATAAGACAACTATAGATTAATACAATGAGAACAGATGGTCCTTAGGAAGTAGTAATATAGAAGTTAAGTCATGGTAAACCTAAGACAGTTATAATTCCTCTAAGTTTAATTCAGATCTAACCTAATGTAATGTATAATTATAATATAATTTAATATTTACTCTTATATAACTTTAAACAAAGCATAAGGAATACAATGTAGTATCAACACTTCTCTCAGAAAATTTTTAAATATCAATTAACAACTGAAAGACTTTTAGAAGCCAGACAAATTTGATTAAAAAGAATATATATAAAATAATTTATTTGTCAGCTTGAAAGGATCTATGTAGTTTTAAGACATCTTTTTTTTTTTTAGGGGGGATCACACCTGACGATACAAAGAATTTACTCCTGGCTCATGTACTCAGGAATTACTCCTAGCAGAGCTTGGGGGACCATATGAGATGCTGGGAATCAAACCCAGGTTTGGCTGCATGCAAGGCAAACGCCCTACCCTCTGTGCTATCATTCCAGTCCCAAGACATCTTAGTTTTATCTTTGTAGTAAGTAGAATCATCAATCAGCATTATGACTTAAAAAAATAAACACAAATAAAAGATCAGTTGTTAGGTAAAAAATAAAAGAAAAATATTTTATTCATTGCTAATGACTTGTGGAGCTTTTCCTCCGGTTTCTCTCTTTGTTCAGAGAAGAAATTTTTCTCTAGATTATAACAGTCCTTTTAAGTTGTTAGTGTCATTAGTATTTATGACATCCTTTCTTTGGTGGCTAAATTAATTTGATAACCTCTGCATATTTTTCTCTTCTTAGTGATTCTTATGTACTAGTATATCAAAGATTATGAAAACTCCAGTGGTGAAAAAAAAAAACTTGTTTAACTTTCTGAATTTTAGTGCTTTCTGAAAAGGATTATTTGGTTCATTTAACTCCTATTAATATCTACTGTATCTAGAATCCCATGAAACATCCTGAGAAATATGACTTTAAGTCGATAGGTAATCATTTATATCCTTTTGCATTTTCAATTAATCATATGATTTTCATAAACGGAGACTTATAATTCTGCAGGAAGCAAATGCCCACGACTATGCTGAATAGTGGATTGAGAGGATATTTTCATTAACTGTCACTTTGAGGGGCCTCTGTAAAGACATCTAACAAATAAGGGGAGGAAGTCTAAGCTTGTGAATTTGCAATTTCCTGCTTCTCAGGATGCTGAGCTCTATGGTCACAAACGCAAATCCTAGAGCACTACCAATTATAAATTGCACTCTATTCAGCTCTATTTGTATTCTGAACTTTGTGGTTTGAATGATTTTAAAGTCTCTTCCCTGAGAAAATTTAAAGCTCTAAAGAAAAGTAAAGCATTTGCAAAGAAAATTTGACAATGACCCAGAAGCTGACTGTTGAGTGACCCAATTTGCAAGAAAAGAACATGCTCAGTTTAAGGTTTGATTTCTCAAAATTGGATTAAGTAAGGTTTGGGGTATGCATGTCTGGGAAGAAAGAATGGGAACTGAAGAATTTAAAAAGACTTATGCATAGAAATGTTGAAAAATTAGAGAAAAAGGAAGAGGGAGCAAAGGAAAGATAGAAGGTAGAGGAAGAGAGATATCAAGAGAAGATTCTTATTAGACTAAAGTAAAAAGGGATTTCTTTACTCTAACCAGTATTGTTATGGCCTGAAATGTACAAAAATGAATCTACATGTACAGTGCATTCAGAGAGGAAGAAAGTAAGTGATTATACATCTTTATCTTTGATTCTCAGGAAAATTACAATATGAAAATTAAAATGTTTTTGCATTTTACATGAATGATAGTTAAACACGTTTTTAGTTTTCATTTAGAAATACTTGCAACCTATGTTCTTGTGGAGGAACTGAGATAAGTTCAGATATTGTCTGAACTTATACAGACTTGTCTACTGCTTTTCTAGAAATTTTCCATTATGGAGGACAAAGTAATACCAAATACGTTGCTTATAATCTCTTTAGCTATTATAGTAATTTATTTTCTTTTTTATTTTTTTTTAATTTGGAGGCAACATTCAACTATGCAGAGGGCTTACTTCTGGCTCTGTGCCCAGGAATCACTCCAGATGGGTTTAAAGCATCAAAGTGGTAATGGGCTCAAACCTGGTTTCGGCTGTGTTCAAGACAAGCACCTTGCCCTCTGTACTATCACTCTAGAAAAAGATTGGGACCTAGAATGTAATTAGAATTATGAGTGAGAAATTTCTACCACTGACTTGTTGCTTTCATTCCAATATAGAGATAAACAACAGAATTGGCCTACAGATATAGTATAGGGGGTAGGGTGTTTGTCTTGTATGTAGTCAACTGTGTTCAATCGTCTTCATGATATATGGTCTCCTGAGCCCTACCAGGACTGATTTTTAGCACAGAGCCAGAAATCCTGATCAAAGTCATGTATGGCACAAAAATAAAACAAAACACAAGAAGCACCAGAATCTCAGTTGACAGAGAATCTAGCTATAATTCAAAAATATCATTCAAGTGAAATCAACCAACACATGTTGAGGATCACTTAGAGCTATGCAGGACCCCATATTTAAAATACATAGTCGGCTCTCTTGAAGTGAAGTCAGAATGTTTTTGTGTTCTAACGTGAAGCAAAGATTCAAGGAAGCAATTTAATATAGAGGTATCTTTATATATTCCTTAGTGTGACTTAAAACAAGATAAATTCTGACAAAGTAAAAGAGAAAAATATTCAATTTTGATAGGAACTTAGAATAAAATTCAGGTTAACTGCTAGTTTCTAATATATCACAGTAACTGACAAGCACTTACAAGTGTTAAATCTCTATGAATGTTTCTTAAGCTTAAGCATGAAATATATTAAGAACATCAAATGTAAGAAAAGTACAATTTTGTGATCATTAATCAATGGAAGAAAATAAGCAATGAAGGATAATTTCTTAAAGTGCCTTTGCCATTGTATTTTATCAAAGAATAGGTGGGAAAGGGTATTATAGTTGAAACTGCAAATCAAAACAAAGACATTCAGTCACTAATTGTGCAGAATTTATAATTTTTGAGCCAATGAATTACACCTGAATGATATCTGAATGAATCAGCTTTCTCTAGCAAATGCTTTGTAAATACCATTATCAGTATTTTGTACTTATGAACTTTCCCCTCTGGGTGTCATGAGTTATATAACTGATTAACTCTGCTAATTGATTTATTAACTTTGTAGCTCTTCAGGAAAGGAAGTTCTTCACAGATAATGGCTGCTTTAGGAAGAAAGTCGCAAAACAAAATATACACAGATCAATTCATTTGTATATATTTGCTGCCAAGTATATTTACTTATATTTTATGTGCATGTAACAAAAATAATCTACAGAGCATAAATATTTGAGTGTGAAAATAATATACAAAAATCATATAGTAGTCAAACATAACTCTTATGATATTCTCCAGGTTTCATTAACATTGAGCAAAAACAATTCAGTTTTTTAGAATTCTGCTGAAGAATCCTCTATCTTGGGCCAGGAGATAGATATTAAGGCTGCCCAACCAGGTCCTGATAATATTCTGATCACAATGGTTCCTGAAGGACCCCTGAGCACTGCTGGTGTGGTCTGGGTAATTTCCATAATTTTATGACCTTAGCAACATCATAAACTTAGGTATTTTCATTGAACCTCAGACCAGTTTTACCAACAATTGCTGGTAGAGCCCCAGGCCTCCTGAGCACAGCTATGGAGCCTCTGACATACAATCTAATTCTTCCTGAGATAATCTGGTCTAATTCTACAGTCATGTGAAAATAATTTTACTCCAAAATACTAATGAAATTTTGCAAAAGGTGTTTCCTCTATCAGCTCTGTGTTGGGATCATGTATGCACAGATAATATAAAAACTTATGAAATTAGAAATATCAGATATTCCTACTCTAGGATTATGCAAATGGGGAAAATCATATTTAGGGAAAACAAGGCAGAATTATTTATAGAAATCAAGCTCCTCCATGAAACATTTGACACATAAATATTATTTAATGTGGTACTGGGGGAGCACAACCAGCAGTGTTCAGGGATCACACCTGTCTCTATGCTCAGGGACTATATACTGCTACTACCCAGGGAAACAAACACAGTTCCTCAATTCAAAGCAGGGAACAAGAATCATAGTTACAGGATGTTAAAATGACAATGTGTTGTCTCTCTATTTCTCTCTCTCCCACCCTCTCTCTTTCTCTCTCTTCTCTCTCTTCTCTCTCTCCAGCTCCAATACGTTAATGAAACAAAGAATATGAAAATACATATATGAAAGATGAGTACTTGGAATAGAGCAAAAATAATACGAAAAGAAAAGCAGAGGCAAAGTGAAATGCTATACTGCAAATAGCTATCACTTAATAGGAAGAACTTGTAAACCAAGAAAATGACCTGCACACTTGGTGATATTCACTTGTGTGACAAAATTATTTCTACCTACTTTCTTTAATTTTTTAAACCTGCATTCCATCCCCTCCACTCCTCTGCATCCTAATTTAAATAATCTACATAAGATATGGGATGACTAAATCTGACCATTCAGTGTTGTTTCACTCAGAGTACATTGCTCTTAATCATGAGTCAGGATTTAGGAAGGAACTGACTTGGAATCAGTTTTCTCCATCTGTAGAGTTGTAGTATCTATGTCTAAATTTTGTGAGAGTTAAACATAATGAAAAGTACTTAGATCAATATTGATTAGCACATAACAAAAATGATGTTCACAAAAGAAGGTGGGAACATTGATGTCATACGTTAATATCCAGAATTACACAGTAATTGCCTATGCTGAAGAATCAGCATAACCTCTTAATCACTGGTCATATGTGTGACATCAAAGGGACCAGAGCAATAGCACTACAAGAAGGGCGTTTGCCTTGCATGCAGTCCATCAGGGTTCAATCTCTGGCATCCTACATGGTGACTCTAGCACCGCCATGAGAGATTTCCCAAGCACAGAGGTAGGAGTGAACATTGGGGTCTATCGGGTATAGGCCAAAACAAAACAAAAATACTGCATCATATTGAAGTATATTCCTCTATGTAACGATGACTGACAGATTAATTTTTAATCCTAGATTTCAATAATATGAGGAAATATGGCTGTGCCTGTATTTTCCAAGGGTGCAAAGAATGAAAGATGTTTTAAGTCATCTTTATGTAGAGTAATATACTTCAGTATGATGCAGTATTCTTTTTGTTTTGTTTTGGATGTGAGGGTGATCTGACTGCGACATCTGTTACCCCATTGATCGCCAGGGTTGATTTGGCTGATCTGGGTGTCCCCTTCCTCCCTCACCACTCCATGTGCGGCCCTCCCAAAGCTGCGCACTCGGTCATTCGAAGAGGACGGCCTTCCCCGAATAGAGACGGACAGGTCTTGGGTCAAGGGTATACGAGTAGCTGCGCTCCCCTGCTAGAACCTCCAAACAAGCTCTCAAAAATTAATACTCAAAGAAAAATAAAAACTTAATAAGAAAATTTGAGATACTCTATCAAATAGTACCTCTATCAAATAGTACCTCTATCAAATAGTACCTTAAAAATAAAATTTGAGATACTCTATCAAATAGTACCTCTATGGAGATAATATCTTCTAGAGTCTGAAAATTTCTTGTACTTGTCAAAGTGATTTTATTAATAAAGTGAGATTGTCATTGTTTAAAAAAAAGTCTTTAAAACAGGCTTTATTTTAAAAGTCAAATAATGACATAAAATATGAAATTAAAAATCTGTAACATTCTGGTTTTGTTGTGATCTATTGTAAATTTAAAGAACACTTTTGGTCAGAGCCTCTAACCATCATTCCTTGTGAATTTTTTTTTCTTTTAGCACAATAATGTGCTGAGTAAGTTGAAGTAATTAGGATAGAAAAGCTAGAATGTAGAACGATTTTTATGCTTATAAAAGTACTTAAAAAGATGATTTCCATGAATTATCTTTTAAGTAGAGAATTATCTCAATTCAACGCATGAGATATTCCAGCAAGCGAGTGTTAACTTTTCATAATGTTTTAATAATCATTTGAGCTCTCAAATGTTTGCACTTATGATTAAAAGTAAACAAAAAATGGCACAGAACACAGTAGATGGTTCCAGTTAATAATAACACTTAATGACAATCACCATTAATAAAAGAATGGATTCCAAAGAAGGTTTAAAATCTTAACATTTTACGTTTTCTGGAATATTAATTATTTTCTATCTTTTGCCCATTTTTACTAGTTATAGCTAGACTCTTTAGTACTCTGAGTTCTAAAAATATCTGTTCTAAATAATAAACTTCAATTAGTTATGGTTTGCAATTATCTTGCAATCTTACTAGCTTCTTTTCAAAGAAAAAAATGCTTTAAGAAAATTGATTGAATTCAATTTTTTTTTGCGGGGAGGGAGTTTATGGATTGTTATTTTGGTGACATGCTTATCTGTGTGTGTGCCTTGCTGTAGTGGTGTTGAATCCTAACTCAAACGTATTCCATTAACTTTGAGTGTAATTTTAAAACATCAGTCACAAACTGTGTTTCTATTTTTTTAAAGATGCAGAAAAAATTATTTACTATGCTGTATACTAAAATGTCTGATAATTTATTAGAATAGAGTACCTTTGGTTAACTGAGTGAGAATCTAAATTATAACTTACTGAAACCAAATAACATTTTCCAATTACATGGTGTGAATTATATGATTTTAGCATATTTCTAAATCAAATCTTTACCACTAATTTTGCAGTAAATTCACAGAAATTTTTTTACTTTATTCTCGCATGTTTCTATATTTTGGTATATTTTATATATTCCTTTCTTGTTGCTCTCACCAATTATAAGATTTTTTTGAATGGCCCTTTGGGGGTGATAGATTTGATTCAGCTGTGCTCGGGCTTACTCCTGGTTTTCTAACTCAGGGACCATGCCTGACAATGCTTGTGGACCATATGCATTTTCAGGATAGAATAAGGATGTGATGCATCCAAACAAGAGCTTTACCCTGTGCTATCCCACCAGCCCCAGTAAATTTCTTCTTAACCAATAGTTGGACATACATATTTATTTCTCACATACTATATATCTGTATATGCTTGAACAACTTTCAATTAAAAATAAATGTTATTCTACAATAAAAGTAATTATTGAGTTACTGACAACAGAAAGAATTACTGATTGCGGATGAAGGTATCTCATTTACCATGATGCTTCCTTCAACTACTATTTAACTAATTATGAAAATGACATTGTTTCAGCATCAAATCACTAGGAACATGAATTGAGAAATACTGGGTCTATATCAGAGTGAAGGTTGGGACAGGAGTGAAAATATAGCAGGGAGGCTGCTTTGCAAGCAGCTAACCTAGGTTCAATCCCTGGCACCACAAATGGTCCCCAGAGCCCTGCCAGAAGTGATCCTGTGTGCAGAGCCAGTAGTAAGTGGTAGGCACTGCTGAGTGTGGCTCTCAAACAAGAACAAACAACGAATATGTGAAGAAACCTGAAGACTAACAAGGAAAGTTAAATGAAGATAGACTTCAAGGGTACTCAAGGGTCCTTTTACCTGTACCTCTGTGGAAATCCTAATTTTACCCATAAGCTTCATAAACTGCAGACTATTCAGAGTTAAATATTTATGATTCAGTGATTTTGTGATTATGGCCTGGTAACATCAGAAAAGGATACAATCTCTGTTTGACCCTCTACATAAAAAAAGATCATTGATTTAAACCACTTGATATTGAAGTGCAATGTTCTCATACTTCTCTTCACTGACCTTGCACATGGCCCCATTCACTTTAATTGATAAAAATTGTTATCCAGTATTTTACAATTAAATGAATCAATTTTACTTTGTTGTAACTGTATGATCAGTTTCTTTCTTCACAAAAGCTTTGCCAAGAAATCTGTGCTTATTGATTAAAATATAAACATTGCTCTTGCTCAGTGAAAGTAGCATTTCCATTGTTTATGGTGGATTTGAGAAATAGGGTTTACTGTCATTACCTAAACTTTATTCAGGAGACTGTCACTCTGAATTAGAAAAAAAGAAGGCAACTTTTTCAGCAAGATGTCTTGATATAACAAAATCTTTCTGATGGACTTTTGTATACTATGGAAAACTTTTGCTGCCAGAATGTTACATCAGTTTAAATTTTAATAAAGATACGTCATCCTTATAATCAGGCCATGCATTGTAACATCACTCATGTTATCTCACTTTGCATTTTCAGTAAAAGAGATGAGAAGTTGTGACTTGAATTACAATGCAATGCACAAGATATTTCATTTTATTATAAAATTTTTATATTAATATTTGTTAATTTTATTTTATATTTTTAATTAAGAGTAACATTTAACATCATTATCACTAGGAAGCAAGCGATGAAATTAGCTATCTCAAATTTTGAAGCATTTCCAAGATCCATGAAAATTAATTTGAGATCTAGACTTTTATCTTGAAGCAGTAACTGTCCAACATCTTTGTTTAGGTTAAATTAAATTCCAACTCATTGATGAGATAAATGAATGAAAAAATTAATTTAGCCAATTACTGCTCTTATGTTTCAACTGATTCTGGTACTTAAGGATGAAACAAAGACACTTTATTAAAAAATCTATATAAGTGTAAAATATGTAGATATAATATTCATGTTCATCTAAAGCTTTATGTAACACTATAACTAGATCAAACATTAAAGGTATTTCTCTAGATTCAGAGTTAATTTGTTAAAAATTAATGATGACCATTTGCAATAGTCAAAGTCAAGTCTATTGAATATTTACCTGCATAGAGACATTAGGTAGGATCTCGATTAATGTTATAAATCCTATGACTCAAATGTTATAATCTCTTATGGATCACTTACCTGTGAATACTAGTTGTTAGGATTCTTATTTAAAGTTAAGTAGATAATTGAAATGATAACTGGAAAAATGAGCATTACCAATATTAACAGTGTAATATCACTGTTTATGAATTAAAATACTTATTTTAGGTGTATTCAGTATATTATCTTGATGTTTCAAATTAGCATTCATTACATTATAAATTCAATTATTAATCTCACTTGGAAGAACCATAATATTTTAAGTACATAAAATAACAAATGTATTACTGAGTTAATGTTTTTTCATTTACTTAATTTTTGCTCAGGTAATTCAGGTACGTCTCTCTGCAATAATCAGCAAACAGGGGTAGCAGCAAGTGCCGAGCCTTCAGGTGTGCTGCTGGAGACCACCAGGGCCAACCAAGCAGTATTCAGGGACCTCCAGGTTCACCTATACAGAAATGCTCAAGAACCTACAGGACTACATCTGGGCATGATGGGATGGTCAGTGATGCCTAAGATCTAACCATCATCAGGAAATAGCAAGACATGCACTCTAAGTCCAGTACTATTTTTTTTTTAATTTTTATTAGTGAAACACCATGAGGTACAGTTGTAGACTTAAAAATTTTTGTCCTTGGGTTTATATCAATTATACAATTATCAAATACCCATCCCTCCACCAGTGCCCAATTTCTACCACCACGGGTCCCAGTATCCCTCCCACCCCCCATCCTCTCCCCATCCCACCCTGCCTCTGTGGCAGAGCATTCCCTTTCGTTGCATCACTCTTTACAATAGCCAAAATATGGAAAAAAACTGAGTGCCCAAGAACAGATGACTGGTTAAAGAAACTTTGGTACATCTACAAAATGGAGTACTATGTAACTGTTAGAAAAGATGAAGTCATGAAATTTACATACAAGTGGTACTACATGGAAAGTATTATGTTAAGTGAAATGAGTCAGAAAGAGAGGGATAGACATAGAAAGATTGCATTCATCTGGGGAACATAAAGTAACAAAATAGGAGACTAACACCCAAAAGTGGCCGAGATTAGTACCAGGAGGTTCACTCCATGGCTTGGAGGCCAGCCACACATGCTAGGGGAAAAGGGATCTCTGATAGAGAAGAGAGCATCAAATAAAGGGTGTTGGGAGGATCCTCCCAGGATGGGAGAAGCATGCTGAAAGTAGACTATAGATCAAACATGATTGCCACTCAATGCTTTTTTTGCAAACCAGTACTATTTCTTTGTCCCCTATTTGTGTTTTTCTATATTTTCTAAACAGCCTACAATGATATTAAAGTAAAAGAAAATTTGACTTGAATATCAATTGCTTTCCTCCACCCCTCTTGGAGAGCTCGGCAAGCTACTGAGAGTATCTCGCCCGCACGGCAGAGCCTGGCAAGCTACCTGTGACGTATTCAATATGCCAAACACAGAAACAATAAAGTCTCACAATGGAGACGTTACTGGGCCCGCTCGAGAAAATTGATGAACAACGGGAGGATAGTGATAGTGATCAATTGCTACTTTACAAAAATAGATACTTCTCAAAGCCCCAAGTGTTGAGGAAAGAGTATGACATTAAAGAAATCTGTAGAGAGATAAGTCATGGAGAACACGGGTTTCTAAATAAAAATCAATCAAAAGTAACACAGATAAGTCTAGGCCAACTCCATGTAGTTGATGATTATAGAAAGTATCAAACTTTTGTAGAAGGTTTACCATAGGACCACTTTTCAGAGACTCTGTTTTACAGGCAGTGAGATAAGATGATTGTAGAAACATTGGATATGAATTGTGGAGAGAAAGTTGAAAGACTTTCAATTTAAAATCATAATGTGGCAAAGAATACAACCTTGGATAAAAGTGGTATGTTTGTGAGTGGGTGTTCATGTGTGAGCATGTGCTAGCATGTGTTTGTGTGTAAAGAAGTATTTGAATACAGACTGGCAACAGAAAAAAAAGTATATTAATTTTATTCAATCCTACAAATCCTAAGTATTGAATATATTTATAATAGAAACCTCGCTCTAAACTATCACTTTTGATAGGTCATGTTACTAGTATGAAAGGCCAAAAGTCCCACTAAGGACTGAGAACTTTCTTGTCAAAGGAATAATGTGCAACCCTATTTACTTTCATACCATTTTCATACTCAACTTTATAAAAGTCAGTGTGAAGTACTTTAGGATTTAAATACAATTTAAATGTCACCTTGAAAGAAGGCAACCTGACAATTTATCAAATTACATATTTATTCAGCGCAAGGGCTGAGCTTTTGACATTGAATTTATGCAAGATACAAATAAGCAGAAGAATGAGACATTGCCCTCAAATAACTTTCAGACTAATTGAGTAAGCTCTCCCTTTCTCACACAAGAGGTCTTGCTGCTTACAGATGCACTTAGCAAGCTGCACAAATCCATTCCTATCTTTGCATATTATAGTGGTAAAAAAGAATTTTCCTTATTTTAAGAAAATGAAAACCAATAGAGAATGTGAGTTAGGGTAATTAAAACCATATAAATAATTATACCATTACTCTGTTTTCTAATACAAAGTGTCAGAATTTCTATGATAAGAGTTTAAGATACATAAATATTAAAAGTATGTTCCAGTTCTGTAAGTATGAAAAACAAGAGAATTTGTTACCTTCCTTCCATAGCACATTCT
The DNA here is from genome assembly GCF_029834395.1 of Sorex fumeus. NCBI lineage: Eukaryota > Metazoa > Chordata > Mammalia > Eulipotyphla > Soricidae > Sorex > Sorex fumeus. The sequence goes on from NW_026606064.1 coordinate 30,815,551, forward strand.
CTCTGGAGATATTATACCCTCTTAATGAATTTAATTATTTGTTCCCATCAGAAAACTTTGAGGTCTTTAAGCTATTAGATAATTCAAAACAGGTTTCTTTACAGTATTTAGTTTGATCCATTTTTGCAGACAATATAATTTTGGGTATTTATTAATTGGTGGTTACATATCAGTGATGAAAAAAATCCATACAAATCACATGACCTTTTATAATTATTCCTCCAGAAGCATGTCTCATGATATGGATATTTTAAAACCATAGTTTACTGGTATTCAATGATGTTTCATTTCCAGAGGGAGATGCAAACAGAGAAAAGAAAGGCACCATCTGTTTTGGTTGCAAAGCAGCTGTTCCCTTATTGTAATCTGCTTCACTAGAATTAAAGCTATTAAACTTATAATTCCAAATATATGTATACCTAATTAAACTAAATGTGGGGATCTCAGAGAGTTGTTTCATTTCCTTGTGAAAAGGTGGTCAAAAACAAATGAATTTGTGAGATACATTTAATATAAATTTATAAGTGTTTTAACCATGTTTCCTTGACATGTCATGTCCCCCCTTTCTTTATCCTGAGAAAGATCGCCAAGAGAACATTAAATTAGCTCACTTTCTTTCAGTCCACTGTTATCTTCAGGTATAATTATGTTGTCGTAAATAGTCAATTTTCTTAAAACTTGCAGCACATTGAAGAGATCGTTCAGAGATTATTTATGTACATAATATAAATCTAAGGAACTGAAAACATATTTTCATCACTGTCCTTCTTTCCTCCAATGCTGACTCAGGTGGGTGTCAGTGATCTCTATCATCTTCACCTAACTGTAGTTCTGGGAAATTATTTGTGCTGTTCTGCCATGACAGTAATAATAAGTCAAAGAACCAAAAGCCCCAAAAAACTTGGAGAGAATTTATCCAAAGATATAATAAGATTTTATTTATTTAGTTTTGGGGGACCATACCTGGTTGGCTCATGGGTTATTACTGACTATGAACTGAGGAATTACTTCTGGCAGGTCACTGGTGATTTCACAGGATGCCAGGGATTCTATGGTCAGCCCCAAACCACCAGCTGTACAATCAGCAATCTGACACTATTAATACAAGTATAGAAATAAAATTCAGAAGTATACCTCAGTATATTAGTTCTTGTTAAAAATTTCATTGATCTTTGTTTATCTTTGGTTTAAAGTATCATACAGTTTTAAGGATTTAACCTCAATATATTTGTCACTTAGAAATCTTTTCACCAAAGTTCAAGTTCAGGGCCCGCTCGAGCAAATCGATGAACAACGGGAGGGCCTTTACCTTTACCTTACCAATCTTATTTCTCTCATTATACTTATTTCACTCTTAAACCACCATAATCTTCTCTAAAATAGTCATCTCCTTCAGTTGTTTGTATTTGTACTAAATATATATACATGTATATTTGTAATTTATTCTATAATTGTCTTTCACTTTTTTATTTTACGTAGCATCATTACCTAAAAATCCAAAAAGTTTCTATATTGGATTTCATGCTTTCGAAAACAAGCACTCTAGTCAATTCAGTGCTGAACCTATAGAACTGAAAATCCTCATTTTTTTGAATGAAAAGCAATTTTGTTTGTTCCTTTGTTTGAGGGTACACCCAGCTGTACTCCGGGCTTACTCCTTGCTCTACACTCAGCAGTCATTCTTGTCAGACTCAGGAAACCATATATGATGGTTGACAGAAAATCCAGGTGGTGTATGCAAGGCCAATGCCCTATCTGCTGTACACTATCACTCTGGCCGCTGAAAACTGCTTTTGAGTACTCTGAATGAAATACTAGCATATAACTGTGAAATACTTTTCTAAGTAGAAAACTCATGTTCCTAGCAGTTGTTAAGAAAAATTTTCTGGGGGTAAAGTGACAATTTTGAAAATAATACATACTGAATCACTGTGTCTGCAATGAAGGTAATGATGGTACCCATGATGGTGATAGAGTAATTTGTTTCATATTTTTAATTCAAAGTTTTCCAAATTTGCTTCAAAAGAGATTTTATTCCTTATGTTTTTGGCACATTTATCTTGCTTTCTGTCAGTGTTTATCTTAGTAACTGTTTATTATGCACATCTGTCACTAACACACAAAGATTACTGCAGTGGTCTTCAGGAGTTAGTTGCGTCCTGGAGTTGGGTCTGTACAGGAATTCTGTTGATAATTTGGGCTTTAAACACTTCCACTATGACAAATTCTTACCCCTTCAAAGAACTTTACAAAGTAATTTGAACTTTGTAAAGGTTAGCATATTAAGCCATTATTCCTCATTGCTCTTATTACTCAAGCCCAAATAAACACACACACACACACACACACACACACACATACACACACAGATACACACACGCACGCACTCAGAGTTTGGTTAGAATATAATATATTAACTTTTGAAATAAGAGGTTAGTGCCTTAATCTGTAGACCAAACTTTAAAACAAGAATTGATAAGTTTAGGAATATGATTTTGTTGTAGGTCCAAGCTGGAAAAAATATATAAGAAGATATATATTATCTGTTGTAGATGTAAGATTCTGAAAGAACTTCACACAACTAAAAATTTATTAACTTTTCCACACTAGAATTGGTTAAAATGCAGCTGCTTAATCATATCAATATAATAAATATGATATGATATGATCTCAAAATTTGTACTATCATTCAAGTTTTGATTATAATAGATAATAGAATTTATGTGATTTTGATGGTGGCCTTCTAAATGTACTCACCATATGCTCCATGAGGAAGATGTATAATTACCTCAGAGATTACCTGATGAACTCCACTCATAAAGAAGAAATATAGCTCTCAGTCCCTGAGCCTCCCAATCTCCCTGAGCACCATACCGCCCACCCCCATGCCATCCTCCAGCTCTGCTTCTGGTTTTCTCCCTCTCTGAGGTCAGTTAATCAGACCCAAGCCACCATTTCCCCCTGCTGCTGCACCCCAGATGTTCTCTCAGACCCTGAGATGTCGAACTTCCCATGCCATCCCGCCCACCCCCACGCCATACCCAGTTTTCTCCCTCTAAGAGAGGGCAATGCTGATAGTGAACTGGAAGGTTCCACCACTATACTACTACAAATACAAGAAGAAACAATGAAAATCCCCACCACGAGTAGAAGATAATGAAAAGGGTCCAGATGCCTCAACAAACATTACCCACAAATACGATCTTTCTGATAACGAAGCCAGAGATGAAATGTTGAAGATGTTCAATGAACTCAAAGAAACAGTTCAACAGACATCCAGTAAATTAAAGGAGGACATGAAAGAAACAATGGAATGGACAGCCAAGAAAATACAGGAAGAAATGAAAGCCAAAATAAAAAAGCTACAAAAATAATTGTCACGAATAAAGGATTTGGTGGATGAAATTAAAAACTCAGTGGGTGCCCTCGATAGTAGAATGGCCACAGCCGAAGACAGAATCAGCGAGCTTGAACATAAGCTGCAGGAAGCTTACAGGCAACAACAAGCAATAGAAAAAGACCTCAAAATAGCAAACTAGCTCTTAGGCAAAGCAGAAACCCAGGGGATGATTTCAAGAGGAACAACATTAGAATCATCGGAGTACCAGAAGGACAGGGAGACAACCCCAATGAAAAAAGCCACAGTTAAAAATATCTTTGCTGAAAAGTTCCCAGAGCTGGAGCATGCAGGCACCCAGATTTAAGGAGCCCTAAATGTGCCAGCTAAAAGAGACCCTAGTAAAAACATTCCAAGACATATCATAGTGAGAATAATGGACACAATGAATAGAGACACAATACTGCAAGCAGCAAGGTCAAAGAAGGAAATCACATACAAAGAAGCACCCCTTAGATTTCTAGCAGACCTATCAGAGGAAACCCTCCAAGCCCAAAGGCAGTGGTGAGATATAGTGAAAACACTCAATGAAATGAATGCCTCACCAAAGAAAACTTTATTACGCTAAACTCTCACTCAAACTCAAAGGAACGATACCCTATTTCATGGATAAACAACAGCTCAGGAACTTCATAGATTCAAAACCAAACTTAAAAGTACTAAAGGGGCTACTGTAAGACAAGAAAAAAACCTATAAGCACAACAAATCCCTTCAGAAAGATGGCATAAAACCCCATGACAATACTCCCCCTCAATGTCAATGGTCTAAATGTACCAATTAAGAGACACAGAGTGGCAAAATGGATTCGGAAACTAAACCCAACATTCTGCTGCCTACAAGAAACACATCTGAACAGTCAGAGCAAACACAGACTCAAAGTCAAAAGATGGAAAAAAATGCTGAAAACAAACAACTCCCTCAAAAAAGCCGGGTGGCCATACTAGTATCCAACAACATAGTTTCAGGTTGAAAACGATTAGAAGGGACAGCAAAGGCCAATATTTATAATCAAGGGATATGTACAGCAGGGATAAATCACAGTCAAGGGATATGTACAGCAGAGATAAATCACAGTCCTAACTGTGTACTCACCTAATGAGGGACCAACTAAGTACTTAAAACAATTACTAACAGATTTTAACAAGAACATTGCTAGCAACACAATAGTAGTTGGAGATTTCAACTGCCCTATCACACCTAGATATAGACCAACAAGATTAAAACTCAGCAAGGAAACACTGGCATTGAAGAAAGAGATAGAAGAGTGAGGGCAAATCAATCTATACAGGGCTTTGCATCCCAAAAATAAATACACAATTTTTTCCAGTGCACATGGAACATTTTCCAAAAGGGAATATATCCCAGAGATGCAAAAAAGTACAGTAGAAATGACATCTACACTCATATGTTCATTGCAGCACTGTTTACAGTTGTTGGAATTTGGAAAAAAAAAAAACGAATGCCCAAGTAGAGATGACTGGTCAAAGAAACTTTGGTACATCTACACAATGGAATACTATGCAGCAGATAGAAAAGATGAAGTCATGAAACTTGCATAGATATTTGAAGGAAATCTTTGCTGAAAAGTTCCCAGAGCTGGAGCATGCAGGCACCCAGATTCAAGGAGCCTTAATGGTGTCAGCTAAAAGAGACCCTAGTAAAAACATTTCAAGACATATCATAGTGAGAATAATGGACGCATTATTATCCAGGTGGATCAACATGGAGAGTATCATGATAAGTGAAATGAGAAAGAGAGGGACAGACATAGGACTGCACTCATTTGTGGAATATAAAGTAACAAACAGAATGGGAGACTGACACCCAAGAACAGTAGAGATAAGGACTATGAGGATTACTCTACAGCTTAGAAGCCAGCCTCGCATGTTGGGGAAAAAGGCAGAGAAGGGACCATCAAGTAGAGGGTTCTAGGAAGGCCCACTCAGGATGGGAGATGCGGGCTGAAAGTAGACTACAGACCGAACATGATGGCAACTTAATACCTCTACTGCAAACCACAACACACAAAAGGAGAAAGAGAACAAAAGGGAAAGCCCTGCCACGGAGGCGGGATGGGGTGGGGGATGGGACGGGGGTAGTGAGAGGGATGCTGGGACCACTGGTGGTGGAAAATGGACACTGGTGGAGGGAGGGGTATTCGACCATTGTATGACTGAAATGCAAGCACGAAAGTTTGTAAGTCCGTAACTGTACCCCACAGTGATTCACTAATAAAAAGTTAAGAAAAAAAAGAAGAGATATAACTATTTTAGTGTCAGTCACTGTCACTGCCCTCCCATTGTTCATCAATTCGCTCGACCGGACCCATTGCAGACTTTGTTGTTACTGGTGTTTGGCATATCGAATACATCATGGTTAGCTTGCCAGGCTCTGCCGTGCGGGCAAGATACTCTCGGTAGTTTGCCAGGCTCTCCAAGAGGGGCGGAGGAATCGAACGGGGGTCGGCCATGTTGGCTGTGTGCAAGGCAAACGCCCTACCGCTGTGCTATCGCTCCTGAATAACATTTGAAGATGAAGTACAAAAAACTCATTTTCAGTGTCATCTGCTGGTAGTGTGTAACATAGTAACATAAAAAGGCATGAAGTTGTACCCCTAAGCAATTCAGTTGTTCAACATTAATTCAATAATTATTTTTGAACAGCAGGAAGATCAGATATACCTATTACTATAACTGAGAAAACATGATTCAGTTTGAGGTATATGAAAAGCAAACAAAAGAAGTCATTTTTATGAACACCCAAGAAGAGTTGAGATAAGTACCAGGGGGTCTGCTCCATGGCTTGGAAGCCAGCAGCACATGCTGGAGGAAAAGGCAGCTCAGACAGAGAAGGGAAATCAAGTAAAGGGTGTTTGGAGGATTCGCTCGGGATGCGAGATGCATGCTGAAAGTAGACTATAGATTGAACACGATGGCCACTCAATACCTCTATTGCAAACTACAACACCCTAAAGGAAAGGAAGAGTGCTAAAGGGAATGCCCAGCCATAGAAGTGGGGTGGGGTGAGGGGAAATGGGAGATTTGGAGACTTCTGGGTTCATTGGTGGTGGAGAATGGGCACTGGTGGAGGGACGGGTACTTGGTCATTGTATAACTAAAACCCAAGCACGAAAGTTTGCAACTGTGCCTCATGGTGTTTCACTAATGAAAAAAAAAAAATCTGGGGCTGGAGCAATAGTACAGCAGGTAGGGATTTTGCCTTGCACATGGCTGATGAGGTTTCAATCTCTGGCACCCCATGTGGTCCCCTAGACAACTGGGAGTGATTCCTGAATGCGGTCAGAAATAAGCCCTGAACACTGCTGGATGTGACCACAAAACAAAACAAAGAAAACTAACATCTATATTGTTATAGATTATCATAATTTGTATAATATCCTTTGATTTAAAAATGATTAAAATCACATTTTTTGTATTGTTAAAAAAAAAGGAGTCATTTTTAAACTGACCAAAAGAAGAAATGCAATGTGACTAATCTATTACTATTCAGATGCTCTTTATGTAAGAGGAATATGTGTGATTAATTCATGGCATTATTCTGATGACTCAATCATATATATAGGAATCTATAATAACTACTAAAAAAAGTTTTATTTCCAATTAAAACTTACAGGGATGAAGTTAAAATTCAGGATTTCAACCTTTCTGCTAAAAGACAAAAATGTTATTTGAAAACTGATCTCTTGGGAATTATATGAAGATCTGTAATTATCCTAAGCTTTAGTTTCTTCATTAAAAATATGTGATTAAAAAGAAATCACAAAAATATAAAAGTAATTATTGAGAAAATGCAGAGTTCTAACACTCTATCTTCTTTTCAATAAATTATAGCAACAACACAAATGACATTTTCAGATATGATCATCATGTAAATACCTGCAAATATTTATCTGCAAATGAATAACAATCATTAAACATTAATATCTAACACCATTATATTTATACTTCTCATTAAACAGACGATATATATTTGGAGACTGATAAAATTTTCTTGTTCTAAATAATTTAATTACTACAACTCAAAACATTCAGGTTCTTTAATCTTGTCTGATCCAGATTCCATGGCTATATAAATAGAATTTATTTCAACATACACATTCTTTACACCCCACTGTGTGGCAAAATATAGTTGAATAGAGGGGAACGTGAAATATAAGGTTATATATTCAAGCCCCTTTCAATTTGGTAAAAATTCCAATAATTATTGAGAGACTTATTAAAATTTTAAGCTTATACATAAAGAATTTTATAATAATCTTTATAAAATTCAACAATCATGCAAATATTTATCACGTTTTCTTTTCATAGAAGTACAAAAAAATCTCTCTTTCTCTCTCTCTTTATATCTCTGAACGTCTGTCTGTCTCTATCTATCTATCTCTCCCTCCCCCCACCCCCACCCATGCCTCCCACTGAGTGTGATCATTCTGGATTGCAATACAGGTACTGAGAAGTTTTCATGTTTGTTGTTTCCTTACATCTTTCAGCACATAGTTCTTACCCAGATTCATCATTTCCAACTATTACTGTCATAGTGGTCCCTTCTTTATTCCAACTAAATTCTACCCCAGAACTCGAGGCAGGCTTCCAACTGTGGACCAATCCTCTTGGCACTTATTTCTATTGTCTTTGGGTAGTAGACTCATACTATTTTTTTAATATAGACCACAAATCAATGCACTCATTCTATGTTTGTCTTTCTCCTTCTGACTCATTTCACTCAGTATGATATTCACCATCCATGTCCATATATTTATAAATTAATTTTATAACTTCATTATTCCATGGAATGCATTTTGATCTGATTGAATCTCCTAGAAATGTCACTTACTTTAGGGGCATCTTCTACATAGCTCTATAATCCTATAGCTGAAGAAATTTAACTCTTCTGTTTGGACATTTTATCTCCCTCATATTCATTAAGCATTAATTTCTTATGCACCTAGGATTCCAAACACTTAACTTGGTTTTCTGGCATATATAAAGCTCTTAATAAATATCAGTTGATTTAATTTACATATCACTAATTTCCATTAAAACCCAACCCATTGCCAAGTATTAAACTTCCTAGTTGCCAAATTTGTCATTTATAGCTGGGAGTCTTTGGGTTCAGTGAAATAAACCTATCCCATAGAAAGAGAATAAGTTAAAAAAAAATAGGTGACCTCTCTGACATAAGGATCACTAATTTTCTCTTCTCTCACACACTTTGAATTCTGGGCACAGTGCTGATTCCATAATTAGCTCCAGAAAATATAATAAAATTTTGGAGGATTGTATAGCCCTTACAACAGAGGCTCTGGGTTAATTGGGTTAATTTTCAGAATTTATAACAAATTTCCTGGCTCTACATTTTGTCCAGATATTTGAAGAAAGAACAAACAATTGACCTCCCAGTTCACTTGAAATATTCAATGCTCAAGACAGCAGAAAAGTCTTAATAACAGTGATTGTCCACAGCAATTTAGGTACAGCTAATAATAGATCACTATTCTCCTTAGGTCTTCTGACTTCACGGTCATTTGTTGTTTTATTCCCAAACCTTAAAAAAACTTGAATTTGTCTCTTACATTTCTTAATTTTGTAAGTTGAACTTTCCATGAACTAGGTGACTTAAGTAGTAATGTTCTCATCTAAGGGGCTAATTGCAATAGCACTGTATCTTCAATATAAGTGCAGAGAAATATTTTTAAATCAAATGGTAATTGGTTTTATGTAACAGTTCTATATCATCTTACCTCATCTTCTGTTCAAAGATATTCACACCAGACCCCCACCCCGAAAGGGACTCAAAATCTAACCACAGATTTATGATAAACTTTCTTTACATAAACAGCATGCATACAATTGTTTTCATATAATGATGACACAAAATCTGCCCTTTACAATACAAATTGAGGACATTCAGTTGAGAGTCAGACTCAAAGAATGCAAATCATGATCTTACTGTGTGTTTTCCTTAAATACTACAGTATGACTTCCTTCCTCATGCCATTTTATAGATCCTTAGAGTTACTTTCCTTCTCTGCTCATCTGTGATATGAAGAAGAAAAAAATTGGAATGATACAGAGATGAACAAGATATAGAAACTTATTTTCATTCAGTGTCACTCACGTGTAAGTCAAGCTTAAATACTCTGAATGCTTTCTCCTTTCTACACTCAATTTGAATGAGAATAAGGGAATCAGCATTTTGAAGTATCTCCCCTTCCTGCCAATGTGTCTTTCATGTACTTTTCAATGCCAGAAAAACTTTCTAACAGGAAGCAGTCACTCTTTACATTCAGAGAGGACTTTCCTATCAACAATCTAGACTCTGCCACAAACTCAAGTTGAATGAATCCCAGTGCTATACCACTGGTGTTTATGGCTACAATGCTCACCACATTGCTTTTAAAATAGTCTTTTCCAAAGGTTTATTTCTATCCCCAGATGTGCTCCATATTCTAAAAAGAACTCAAGCAATCCTGACTTTACTTGGAGAATATACTAAGGTTGGACACATCACTTCCTCTCTCACTTGGTTTTCCATATAGCATTCTGTGCTGGACACCTAATTTCCCAAACCTATCATCATTTCATCCCTTCTCTAGAATAAACAACCTCTGCACTCAGCATCTGAAAGCTGAGTGATTTCCTGAAAGTGAAATTTATTTACTTATACCAAAATTTAGTGTTTACTTGTTACTGGTGATATCATAAAATTGATTTTATGCGGGACAAGCCATACTTAAGAGTTTTTGGTCCAGGGTCCAAATCTTGCCCTGCAACTTACTGTAACTGTAAAGAATGATGAAAGGAAAGGAACAATGGGACAAATGATCATGTCCTATAGTTTGTAGGTCCAGAGCAGATTTCAAAGGAAAAAAAAAAGTAAAAGAAAAGAAAAGTGACAGAAGGATGGAAAGAAAGAGGAAGGAAAAGAGAGAAGGCATTGTTTATATTTGAAACAATGGAAAGAAAGATAAGGCATAAAAATGTTCAGAATTACTTTTGAGGGGCTGAAGCAATAATACAGTGAGTAGGGTATTTGCCTTGCACATGGCAGACCCAGGTTCCATCTTTGATACTTCATATTGTCTCCTGAGCACTGCTAAGGCTAAGAAGTGATCCCTGAGTGTACAGCTAAGAGCAAGCTGTTACCACTAACAGATGTGCCCCAAAACCAACCTAAAAAAGTGGCTTTTGAGACATTTATGCTTTTCTCTTTTTTAATTGTATATGTCATTTGACTTTATTTATTTTTCAATTTTAACTTATTTATCGAATCACTGTGAGACAGACCCTTACAAAGCTGTTCATGATTGGATTTCAGTCGTATCGTACTCCAACACTCATTCCTCCACCAGTTTACATTCCCAGCACCAGTGTCCCCAGATTCCCTCCCATCATCCCCCACCCCTGCATGTCTCAGTGACAGGAGCCTGTCTCTCTCTCTCTCTCTCTCTCTCTCTCTCTCTCTCTCTCTCTCTCTCTCTCTCTCTCCCCCCCCCCCTTTTTACTTGAGCATTTTGGTTTGCAATATTGATACTGAAAGGTTATCAAGAATATCCCTTTACGTACTTTTAACACTCAGTTCTTGTACTGTGTGATCATTCCCAGCTATTATTATCATACCAGTCCTTTCTCTACTTTACCTACCCTCAGCCCCACATGCACCTGTGGTTAAATCCAACCACTGACCAATCCTCCTAATCCCTGTTTTATCTGGCCATGGATATTAGTCTTCTACTATATATATGTATTTATATGCTACAAGAGAATGCAGTCATTCTATATCTGTCCCTCTCCTTCTGACTCATTTCACTCAGCATGATACTCTCCATGTCCATCCATTTATAGGAAAATTTCATGATGAGAAATTTATGCTCTTCTAATATCTCAAAGTGCTTTAAAACATAGTTGTTGATGTATGTAAATCTTACCAATTTATTTCAATTCGTTGCTACATTAAGAAAGAAAAGTTAAACTTTATTAACTATAACTACAGCAGGTAGGGCATTTGCCTTGAACACGGCCAACCCGCTGACCCAGGTTCGATTCCTCCGCCCCTCTCAGAGAGCATGGCAAGTTACAGAGAATATCTCGCCCTCACGGTAAAGCCTGGCAAGCTACCTGTGACATATCCGATATGCCAAACACAGTAACAAGAAGGCTCACAATGGAGACCTTACTGGGCCCGCTCAAGCAAATAGATGAACAAGGGGAGAACAGTGCAACTACATATATGATCATGACTAAGACCATCTTGTAATTATAGAATCTGCATGTGATTCATGATTAAATCTTTTGTAAAATGAAAAAAAATCAACAGATACAACTCATTCTTTTGCCATTAAATTTGGGATATCAATTTGCCTCCATCAACTGAAAAAGTTATGTTATTAGCAAATATCTATTTTTTTAAAGTATAAAATAATGAAGAAGAAACTGTGAGTAAAAGCATGCATATAGAAAAAAATTAAAGAAAAACTAGAAACCCATTTTTACAAGTTAAGCCATATTTATTATATAAAATCTAATGTTGAAAATTATGAGAAAGTATTATAAAGGACCAAGAAAGAAATGGTCAGTGTGAATTATTTTATATACAGGTGGTATTTTATATAAAGATGAACAGAGGTTTTCCTTTTTTTCCCTTTGACACTTGGCCTGGCTATATGGGAATGATGATTCAGTAGTTGGTCTACTGCCAAATTAAGGTTAGCAGTCCTGAGGACCAACCTGGATATTCTCAGGTTCCAAAAGGGTCATCTGGCAGTGATCTGGATCAGACAGTGATGGGATGAAACTCTCATTTAATGGAATTAGACTCCTGGTCTAATATTAGATACTCCATGTGTATATAATCCATACACATTAGATGCGTGCTCTACCAATTTGGGTTATCTTCTTGGCCCTTCATTGTAGATTTTTCACATTTTTATTTGTGTCAAAGAATAGTAGTGAAGATACTTGAAATGACCACCTCTTTACTGGCATCCTGGAAGATAGTTCAAAATGCAGGAACTATCTATACAATTTTACTATGCTTTACCTGCAATAGCCAGGTTAGATTCTGCAAACCCTTCCCTATAGGTACTACTCATAGCAACTTCCAAGCACAGTGGGTGCTATCCCAAAACAAGCGCAAGAATATCTCTCTAATTATTCTTTTAATTTATTCTGCAATTTCCTAGAAAGTAGCTAACCTCATGATCACAATGAACTTATCTTTATGAAAAGGCTGATGATACAGTAGCAGAAAAGCTTGTAATGAACTACTGTTTTTCCTGGCCACCCCTTCTCTTGATTTTAGAATTATTTCTGATACATTACTTGGCATTTTAGAAATTTGATTTATACATTTATATTTATTATGTAATTATTAGGTCCCAAATAGAAATTAAAGACCAACTAAAACCTGAAATGTTGAATTCTAGAAGGTTATCAGTATTTATACTATCACTATTTGGTCTCTCAGTCGGTGTCACCCATCGCATCTCTTTCTTTGATTCTGGTGTTATCTTGACTTCATCTCTTTCCCTGCTCACATTCATATCCAGGATCCAACATATTAATCAATTTGTTATAAAAACGAGGCCAATATTTTTAGTTCAAACCTACACAGAGAATTTTCTTCAACTTATTTTTTCCCCTGGAGAAAACTGCCTCAACACATGAACATTTTCAAAAAATGAAAGCCCCTCCCAGCAATAAAAGATTCAAGCATAAATAAATGCTGGTGCTATAAAATATCATCAGAGTGTAATTTGTAGGCTAAACTAAAGCAAGAAACTAATTTTGTACCATACCCATCACAGAGAACTACACTTTTAAAGTTTTCTAGGGAAAACTCAGAATACTGGGGTTGGGATCTCTAGCTGCCATTAATAACAGTCTTCTCATCTATAAAAAGGGATTATTTATATATCAATCTGGGGTGTTGTAAAAGTATAAAGTCATATAAATATGGCAATTAAAATTTAAATCCTATAAAAATGTCAGCTAACATTACAGATTCTTCTTTGATGCTTATCCTCATTTTAAGGTCCTAAAGAAATATTTTAGTTAATAGCACATTTGTAAAAATGTATGTAGAGAAAAGGTACATTATTACATTTCCAGATTTGATTTCATTAAGAAAGGAAAACAAACAGTAAACACTGTAGTGATGAATGAATTCACACTAACAGTGATATGTTAGTAAAGATTATTTTTGAGAATAAGTTCTCAAAAACTGCATAATATCTATGTGACATACACATGTGCGTAGCACTGTCTCACTGTCCTCCCGTTGTTCATCGATTTGTTCAAATGGGCCGGGTAATGTCTCCATTGTGAGACTTGTACAGGGAGCTTGCCAGGCTTTGCCATGCAGGCGAGATACTCTCAGTAGCTTGCTGGGCTCTCTGAGACAGGCAGAGAAATTGAACCTGGGTTGGCTGGGTCGGCCATGTGCAAGGCAAACCCTATACCCGCTGTGATATGGTTCCAGCACACACATGTGTGTAATTTACAAATAACATATACAATATCACCTATATTTTGCATATATGTACAAGTCTATACATGTATGTGTTTATAGATATTATTTTGTTATGAAATATTGCCAATTTTTTTAGATATCAATTTTAAAAATGATTAGATCAGTCTGTAAATGGGTTAAATCTGTAAAAGTATGACTGCACTGTTCTTCATACATAAGATCGCCATCTTCTGTTTACTAATGGAAGTGTAGTTCCAGGAATACCTCAGCTTTTATGTTTTCTAAGGACATTTTTGTTGCTCAGTACTTGGTTTTAGATTTTGTCTTAGTTTTATTTTGTGATAATTTTTAAGAAATTTAATGACTCTGTTGTTTTTCACATCTATAAAATAAAATTTGGCAAATTTATGTCATGAGGTATTTCATTTTAGCATTTATATCTGATACTTGACCAAATTAACAATATATTTGGAAACTCACTGATCTAAATAAAAGTTTGATTAGCTAATACTGACTCCCTATTTTTTTCTGAAGGATACAGTAGGTGTTTAGATATCTTTTCCTAATTGGTATTTTGTTAAGTGATGCAAACTTGTCTTTCAGGAGCTGGAGCAATAGCACAGCGGGTAGGGTGTTTGCCTTGCACGCAGCCGACGCAGGTTCGATTTCCAGCATCCCATATGGTCCCCTGAGCACCACCAGGAATAATTCCTGAGTGCAGAGCCAGGAGTAACCCTTGTGCATTGCTGGGTATGACGCAAAAAGCAAAAACAAAACAAAAAACAAAAAAAACCTTGTCTTTCATATCACGGTCACGGTCCTCCCGTTGTTCATCGATTTGCTTGAGCGGGCCCAGTAACGTCTCCATCATGAGACTTGTTGTTACTGTGTTTGGCATATTGAATACGTCACGGTTAGCTTGCCAGTCTTTACCGTGCGGGCGAGATACTCTTGGTAGCTTGCCGGGCTCTCCGAGAGGGGGTGGAGGAATCAAACTCGGGTCGGCCATGTTGGCTGCTTGTAGGGCAAACGCCCTGCCGCTGTGCTATCGCTCCCTTAAATTATTTGCATGAGCTTGAAGAATAAATGCATTACTTATTTTTTTTTAAATCTATACTAAAAGAGAAAAGGGCTGAGCTCCAAAAGCTCTTCACTAGCACTTGTCTCAAATGAACTAATATGACACAATATCCTTTACTTAAGACTGCTCTTTTGAGATAATTGTATATTCTGGTAGGGTAGAATCTCTCTAATCCTTTCATTAACAAAATATTAAAATAATAATAAATTGATAAGATAGTCATTGAGAAATTCAGAGTATACTTTAAACCATTCTGAAGTATAGAAAATTAGAAACTTTTATAATCATCCTGATCATAGAACTAAAGGATTCACAGAAATTCGTCTGTTTTATAACATGTGATGTAGACTGGCCGGAATCTGCATTACTCTTTTGCCAACATCTTACACCAGTCACAAGGGCTTCACAGGAAGTCCACAAGCTAATGAGTGCTTTCTCTTCTACTATTTTTTTCAAACCTTAGAATCATTCACTAGACTCAGTTCCTTCCCCAGTTCTGCCCATTTGATTAATTGTACTAGTAAAAGACTTAAAATTCATTCACAAATTGCATTATTTTGATTTTTAAATAAAATAATAAAATTAAATCCTATTTGGATGATGTGCCAATATAAAACTATACCAATTACATATGTATGTATACTAATAGGTAGCATGTCTTCATTTTACCTGAGATAATGCAAAGGTATGTTGCAAGATAAAACTATAGGTTTCATTTTCTTCAATCCTAGTAATCCAAAATATTCAACATTATTTTCTAACTTAGAGATGAGAAATCTTTTAAACAATAGGTAAGAAGCCTAAACAAAACATAGCACTTGTGACATATGCATGCAAGATAAAAGTCATGAGCACCCCACCCTCAAGTGTTAAATAGCAGTAACTACTTGGAAACTATGATCAAAGTGTAAATATATGTAAAACGAATAACATGCTTAATATATACTATGTTACTGGATGTGTGATAGCTCAATATTTTGTGAGCTAGCTCCCACATAACCACAGAAAGTATTTTTTAGAGGTAGAATATACACAAGCACATATTTACCCAGGGACTGCATTTATAGGATAGAATTTCATTGAAAACATTCCAAAAGCACCAAAAATGTCACCTTACAGAAAAGATTAGCAGGAACTATTAGAGATGTATCTTTCAAGAGGCAAACTGTAGACAAACTGCTTTCGGTTTGAAAAATGATGCGGTCTCTTTTTTTGGTAGGTCATCTCACAACAAAAAATGCAGGCATAGTAATGGTGCTCTACTCTGTCACTCCCTTTAACTTTATAGCGTATCAAAATTCTATGGAGGCAGAGAATTCATTCTAAACTTACTTTATCCTCCACTACAACTAGAAAAGATATGAATATTTTTTTAGGCATCAACTATGCAAATGTGGCCTTATTAAAGAAGACCTAGGTCCTGCAATGTAGTCTTATGATGGAGCAGAAAAGCACTGTGGAAACTTGTGGGTTCTGGTCTTGATTTCTTTTGTGTATTTTAGAAAAGTCTCTGTCATTCTTTACCTTGATTCTCACCTCTAAGATAAAGGTCTTTGGACTAAAGCACAATTTTGTATTCACAGCATGTTTTCTAGTAACAGACTCCTTATAGTATACTCAAAGAGATTAAAATACTCAAAAGCACCACCAAACAAGTCAGGCATAATTGCAGTGCAATCACTACCTATGGTATAATGAGGTCTCCCAGTGTTTATGAAAGCATTCTCAGAGCACTCTGTTTACGGGGTTGACCTTCAGTTTGTGTGTGAATGAAATGGTTTGCTCTTGATATTTCTCAGCCTCCTATATTCACACAAAAAGTTTTAAATATCCCACTAAACATATGCCTTTTCTCTGAGCTATGTTCACCCTTTACTCTGGAGATACAAGACATAACATTTTCTTATATCTCTAATTCCTCTTAGGAGAAAGTCATACTATGATCAACTTGATTGGGATTATGTCAGCACACATTCACATAAGCCACAATAGGTAAAACATAGCTATTTTAATTTATGATCAGAATATCATGGCATGCTGATGACAAGTTTATGAAACAGCACTATCTCAAGTTATTTTCAAAAATTGCTTACTGTAACATCCATTTTAGGTGACAATTCTTAAAACAAGTAATCTGTGCATTTCTGTATCTGTGGTTCTCAATTGTTTTTCTTATGAAAAAAAAACCCTTAGAGCTCAGTGCTAACTTTCTTAAGTTTTATAAATAATTATAAATTGAACAGATTGTTAGGCATAAAATCTATTCACAGATAGAAAATAAAATACAATAGTAGAAAATTTTGTGCCAATTAGGCCTATGGGGTTTGAAAGCATAGTTTTTTATTCATTGAAACCTGTACTCATGACTTTGATTTGGCACTATGAGTAATGCTCTGTAATGCAATTAAATTTAAATTGACATAAAGTTAAGTAGCAAAATATATACTTCTGTACTAAATCAAATTCTATATGATTAAATTAAATATTCCATCTTTTCTTAGTTTCCATCTTAGGACACCCTGCTTTTTTAGGCATTTTGCCATCAAAACACTTTGAAAATAAACAGTATCATCGCCAGGTACCCCTTATTATTTCTACCATTTCTTTATTCCTGTGTCATATTTTATTTCTTTTATTAATTTTTCTTGCAATTTTTCTAACAATGGTTCTTATTAATTTGTATCCTCTTTATTAATATGGTTCTTATTATTTGTATTAAATGATTTATTTATTCTAACAAATTAATGATTGAACAAGAAAATTATTCTTGACCATTTACTCAACTGCACAGACTTTGGTAGGTTCTATTCCTGGATGAACTCATTTTGTCCTAACCATCACCATATCGGGTGATTTCCATGAAGAGCTCCTTTTCATACAAGAGAAACTGAGATAGAGGAAATCCAACTTATCTGAGTTCACATAGAAAGTAAATTTGATTGTAAATGTAATAAAGAATAAAATTCCTCTCATTCTTCTTGGAAAGCAGATCTTATTTATGATACTCCTTTGCTGTTACTGTTCACTCATCGATATTTACACTGTAATTTTAAAAATTATTTGGCCACTCCTGTCTTATACGTATTAATTATATGACTAAAGTATGGAAATATGCATTTATAAAATAAATTACTTTATTGACTCAATAACTGACCCACTGCAGGAACACTATAGATGGTTAGTAATGAAAATAATGAATATATCTTGAAAGATAATAAATGAAGGTCTCCATAGATTTTTTTTGCTTTTTATTTTGGGAGGTCTCCTAAGTGGATTCAAAGGTTCTGGGGACCATTCGTGGCAGTTCAATGCCAGCTAAACAGGTCAACTCAGTGCTATGGAATAGGGATGTGGTCCTGATGTACTTGGAGCCATAAGGACCACACCACATTCTAGGGAGAACATTTGATGCTGGGAATCAAACCAGGATCAGGCTCATAAAAATTATAGCACTTTAACCCCTGATTTCTTTAACAATCTTCTTTAACTATTTCCTGGACCCTGAGTGGAATTTTTTTCTTTCGAAGAAGGAAAGAATATTAAATATATTCTGTTTAATCAGGATGATTTATTTAACACTACTATTAATGGGCTTTTCCCCTAGAAGTCATGAGTCAAAAATGGGTGCACCCATCATTATGGCATTCTTATAAGAAAACATTTCTTTAGAGCCACACACCTCTCTGGAATTTCAGTGACTTCTACTTCTAGTTGCTATATCAATTTCATTCTTTCAACTTATGAAATATGGTCTGGGATCATTGTACAGTGAGAATTTGTTTTAAAGTCCTCTTTTCTTTAATCATTGGGAAAAGTTAAACTCTAAAGATACCCTTCATGTAAGACTTAAGGGCCAAGGAGATATCACAGGGGTTAATGGCCTAACATTGCACACAGCTGATTCTAGTTTGATCTCAAATGGTCCTAAGAGCCAGAAGTATAAACAAAGTTAGGATAAAGCCTTGATTTCTTGAGCACCCCCAGGTATGCTTTCCACCCCAAATAAGTCTTGTAAGAAAGTACTATTAGTGAAAGGTCACTGAGGCCCGGAATTAAAATTTGAAAATTAAAAAAAAAGTCAATATCTTCTTAGTCTACAAAAGAGATTTCTCTGAATGGTGATCTTAAATGTTTTTAAGAGTGATCATAAATGTTCTTAAATGCTCTTCAGACTCATTCTACTCTTAATTACACCGAATGCTGCAATTCTTATCATAAAAGTATATGTAGGATTCAATGTTGCAAGACTCAAATTACATAGAACATGGAGAAGCACATTATCTCAAAACCCATCTGGGGAACATAAAGACCTTTCCAACACTAAATTTATATGCTTCAATTTAACATTATTTGGTGTTTAGTTATGGTTGTGATTCTTATATTCTCTTATCCTATACATCAAGTCAACTCTGAAGTTAGGTAACCAACTTAACAAAAAGAGCCTGGAGCATCTTCAAATGCCTAGTGTCATCAAAAAGAAAGATTCAAAGTAAACATATGGCACACCCGCCGATCAGAGAGGGCTCAGGAGACACTTCTAAGGTGATGCCTGTTGGGAGGACTACGACGGAACATCTGCTTAAAGTTCTTGCTTGCTGAAAAACCACCAGAAGTCAGTAGACCTTCACTTCTCCCCTGCCATGCTTCTCTCCCCATTTAGTCATTTAAAGCTCAATAAACCAGTGGAATCAAGAGTGGAATTGCAGTATAAAGAAACAGAGGTTCAGCAGACTAAAGCAGAAGCCTTCTCCAGCACTCCGTGGGTCCCTTTTTCACCAAGAACTTCTGAAAGATTTTTTCCACCCTACTATTCTTTTCAGTATCTACACTACTTCTTTCAGAAGTGAATGGCTGGCAACTTCAGAAAGCAATAAAAAAGCTGTGCAGAATAAAAGTATTTAAAAAGTACAGTCATTTTACTCTTAAGCTATTAAGCTTATACATAGACTTGATTTTTTTTACCACAGTTATTTGTATATAGGTTAAATTAAATGCTGTATTACAGACTTTATAATACTAAGTTGATTTTCAAATGTATATGAACTTTCTAAAGAGAGGAAAATAAAGTTAAGAATTATACAGCTATTAAAAAAACCCTCTGGGATTTTCCAATGTAACTGAGAACAATTTCTGGCTATAGTTAAAGTGAATATTTACCTTTCTTTGGGGATAATGTAAGTCTGGAGGTGAAATAATGTTCTCTATGGTGAAAATCATGGAATTTTTTGCTATAGACTCTAAAATTGCTACAAAATTATGAGGAAAGGAACAGGATAATATAGAGAGCCAATATCTATAAAATAATCTTTCTTTGATCGCTTTAGAATTCATTTGATTATATGGTTATTATCTTCCTCTAGGTGTGGTTTTTAGTGGATATATCCCTTTACTTTAAAGTCCAGCTGAACATTAGACCCAAAACAGCAAGGTGTTAAAGAGCAAAGGCCATAGAAAGTGAGAGATGCTGACATTTATAAACTTTTGCATCAGGAGTTTCAGAGCTACAGTTCTCAAACATTTGCAATGACTTTGACAATAAAAAATAAGTCATATAAGTCAAAGTCTACGCAGTTACTGCTTCCCTCTACAAAAGTTGTCTAAACATATGAATTGTTATTTGCTTTATAGTTGGGCCATTCTGACTAAGGTAGCAGAAGTCTTTGGTTTAAAACTCATTGTCACAGGTGCTGATGGCTGAGCCACAAATATTTTTTTCTCAGCAAAACAAAAAGCTCACCTGTTCTAATAAAACTTCCTTCACCATGTGTTCAATTTAGGCTATAACCTGCATATTAATCACATGGCTATAAACTTTTGAAATAATTATATTATTTATAATATATTATTATATAGTTTTAACATATCGCAAAGAAAATGTTCTTTTGCTGGTGTCCACTAAACCAATCTCATCTTGAAAAAGAACATATCATGCTAACATATCCATTTTCAAACTTGCTGCCACGGGTAATCTTGGTATATAGTAAATCAAATAACTACAGAGTAATCACACTAATCAGATATATCATATTATAAAACTTTCCCCTTTTTAACTCCACTGCACTCCTTCTGTTTAGTTTGTAAGCAAGAAAATTTAAAGAAGTTATGTCACACTTCAAATAGAAGTTTAAAACCTAAAGCAAATGAGGAATGACATTCCACTTTTATGTTTTGATTTGTTGAATATCTTATCCCTATTAAATATTAACATTGTCATAAAAGTGAATATGATGGCTGTCTTCATTGCATAATCACAATAAATTTTGCAACCTAGAGACTATAGAGTTTTCTGGTAACTTTTAAATTATAACATCCAGAAAGTGAAAAATGTGCTTTTAAAATACTAGAAATGTTTTTTTTTTAAAGAGTTGTTCTGGCCAGGGTGTCACTGCCTAAAAATTATTATTTTATTATTTTATACATTACGTTGTCAGGCATCCATTTAAGTGTCCTACCTAAAAGATTTCCCTTTCCTAGAAGAATAAAAAAATAAGTTTAGAAAAGATAGAAAGGCACATCAAACAATAAATGTGATTAATAAGTTGCAGTGAATTGTTTCAGACTTCAGCACAAATATTAACATGGATTTTCTAATTGGAGTAAGTTAGTTTAATGCTGGGAATGAAATGATTCTTTAAAACCAGGTAAGTTAAGTGAACTGAAATGACAAGAAAACCTTAGAGAATAAAAATAAATGAGTAAATAAACTCACATTCCATTTTTATCTTGCGGAAGTCACCTGGGTTTTGTGAGGCATGACAAAACTAAGTTGACCAACTACTGGTGTTAAATTGGTCTTTCCTAAGAGGAAAGCTGAATTACAAGAATCTGAAAGCATGTGAATAGGTAAGAAATGTAATCAAGAATTCTGTTCTCTTGATTTTTAATAATGTGTGTGTTTTCTTCATTCTTCTGAACTTCAGAATTCAGAATCCAACCCCCATTTTCCCTTCTCATTTCCATCAGATGCACAATCAGATAATGATTTTATTCACATAGATTTGAAAAGATCCTCATCCTGTGTGGGTTATTTATTTTAAAGTGGCCAAGAGGAAAGAAGTTGCTGCCAATATTATGTTTAAGGACATACAGAATAAAGGGACAGTCCTGGGCAAGGAAACAATCTACCTTTGTGCTGCTCTTGCAGAAGAATGCAAGGCCATCACCAACTTTGGGACTTGATCAACAGAGGGGAGTCACAAAACTCCTTTCAGTCACAGCATTTGAAAACTCAACCAAAAATAGCTCCTCTGTACTGAGATTTAAAGTCCCATCTATGGTCAGTGACGGAGTACAGTGCTTAATTGTTTCTGACTAGAATCTCTACATCAGCACTGAGAGTGCCTTCTAACTTTTAATCGCCTGGTGTGCTGTTGAATTAGACCTGTTTGAAGACAGTCAAATGAAAACCCTTATCACTAAGCCTACTCAAGACCTCAGAATGCAAAAGAGGCCATTTAACAAGTCCAGGACTTTTGTGTTAGGTTTATCATCTTCTAGGATTACTCATTTCTCTTTGGTTCCTAGTCCCTGCAAATCAGACACACTTTTCTTCGGGGATGAGATGGGGAGAGATAACGTCCAGGTGTTATGAAGACCACAGGAATGAAGCACTTATCCTGAGCATGAGCCCAGCCTTTGTCAGTTTCCTTTCTCCTTTTAGTCAGTTACCCCCGTGGTCTCTGTTTGCTCCTACTAGGACTCTAGAGAAACGTGCTCACGTCTTTGAAAGGGACAGTTCTAGGTGGAGACTTTCTGCAAAAGCTGGGACAACTAGCAGAGATTTCCACTCTCCCGCAAAGATTTTTAAGCACCACCAAAGACCCCCTCTAACTTAGACGCGGAGGTAGGTGCAACCAGATAAAGTGATTTTCCTTAGCCCCCCACCGGCGACGGGGAGGAGGTTCAAACCCTACCCCCCCCCCCCACACACACACACACCCGCACCCCCTTAGCTCGACTCGCTCTCGCTCCTGGACTCACCTGGTGCTGAGGACCAGCGCGGGCAGGAGAGGCAGCAAATAGTGTGCTGGGCTGAATTTCATGCTGTCGCCTGCCGGGGTCCTCCTTCCCTCGCTGCCTTCACTCTCCCTCCTCCTCCAGGTCCGGCGTTTCCTCGGTGCCCGGCTCTGTCCCTGCTCGGCGACGAAGCCCTCCTTTCCTGCAGTGGACGGAAGGGAACGGACAAACGGACTGACGCCTCGCGAAGGCAGGCGCCGAGAGCGGAGAGTAGCTTCTGGAGTGATGTCACTGGCGAGGCGAGCCCTGCCCCGGATCGTTCGGCCCCGCGGCTCCCGAACCCGGAGGGCGCCTGGTCGGTCACTCGGGCTGGGAGGGGTGTTCCCGGAGATGGCCCCGCGCGCTCCGGTCACTGGGCTGCGCCGGGGACCGATTCCCGCTGCTCCGGGCGGAGCGGTTCGGGGGGATGTGGGGGGGATGAGCGGGGCGGGGCGGCCGCTCGGCGCGAACCCGAATCCGCCTGTGATTGAACCGGTGCCCTCGGCGGGAGGTGGTGGCACCGACTTCGCTGGGAACGGCTTGCAGAAGCTTGGAGTCGCAGGCAGGTGTCCCCTGCGATGAACCAAGGGTTGGAGGACCCCCCCGCTCGCGAGCGTTTCCAGCGCGATTCTAATTAGCGATGCACAGAGATGTGCTAGATGAGGAACAGAAGCTCCGCGGGCAGGAGCAGCGTCCAGAAATGGATTGTAAACCCTCCATGCCACCGCAAGCTTCTTAGTCTGCAAACAGGGAATCCAAAGCGCTTGCGGGACCCTTCAGACGTCTGCTGCTTCTGGGCTCTGAAGATTTCTGATCTTCCTCTTTTTTTTTTCTTTTTTTTTTAGTCTGCCTGTTCCAGCATCTGGCAGTGTGCTTCAAGCCGTCTGCCCCCAAGTTCACTCTTCCTAACAGGGTCCTTTTCCTCAGGTGAGGAAACTTAGCTGGAAAATGTATCAAGATGTTATCAGTAATCAGCTCCGAGTGGGGTTATTTGAAAGGCAAATACTTTCATGTTAATTTCCTTTTCTGCATTTTGCAGATTTCGGATAAAGTATAGCTGTTATCAAGACACCTTTGATTAAAAGAAAAAAAAATCTGGGATGACATTACCGTAATAAAAGTGTTTTGTTTTGTTTTGTTTTGTTTTGTTTGCAAAAACCTATTCTGAAGAACAGAGCTTACTACATTTACTGAGATGTTTAATTCTATTGGTCTTTAAAACATGGTAGTTTTTAAATTGCGTTCTAACAAAGTATCCTTTAATTTTTTGATAGAGCACTTCTTCATGATACTTTCTTTTTACAATTTTTAGAAAAACTATCATGTAAATAAAGACAGTTCTCTAGAGAAGAAACTAAAGATCAAATAATAACTGGTTTTATATTTTTTTAACAGAGTCCCTTGCTTTTCTTTCTCTTCTAAATTTTAAATACACTACTGTTGCCTGGAACATCATAATCTGTCCAACTAGTTCAGTGATTAATACAGAGTTTATTTTCAATAGTTTAAAATGCACTAAAGACCTTATAAAGGTCAAATGTCATTTAGGAACCACTATCTAGAGCATATATTTCATATTTCATTTACTGAAGGGCCAGGGCAAAACTTCACAGCAAATTTTTGATGAAAACCTTTAAGGTTTGAAATCGTCTGATTTATGAATATGGCTTTTAATTTTCACTTTAATGCAACTAAAGTGTAAGGCAAATGCATACTGCTTTTACACCCCAGAGGGTGGTTTGTCACTTGACCTCTTTCAAGATGAGCCAGGAGAACCAGAAAGGAAGCAAATTTTCCCAAGTGGTAGGTGACAATTTTAATAGGGAGGTAATTTACGTAGGAGTCTTGAGTACCTGCAGGATAAGATCTTTGAACTCATCGACCAGAATCTTAGAGATGTATGTAGAAACATTGACTGACCAGATTGGCTCTATTACTTGCTCAAGTTATGTCCTTGAAATGACTGCTAGCATGGGAACATAGGCAGAATTTGAATTTTGGGGTAAGAGGAAGAATTGTCAGAATCTAACATGCAGAACAAGTGGCAGTCATGTTCTCTCTTCCAACACTAGAGTTTAACTAAGATAAATTAAGTAACAACTTGAACAAAATGAACACCACTTCCTGAGGGCAAACAGAAGATCTTAACAATATGTAACTAGGAATATACAAATTAACTCACTTGTGAATTGCTTGCCATTTACAAAGGAAAATGCACTGCACTTTACTAAAATAGAACTCTGTCAGTTTATTCTGGCCTAAATATTCTAACAATAGGTTTTCTATTTAGCAAAAAAAGTTGTTGTTATTTGAGTTACTTGTACAACATAGGGATGTTTGGTAATAAAATTGTGTATGGTAGGAAATAATGTTCATTATTGTGGAACAGATTTTTGTTAATATTCAATCATTGAATTGCAATGTTATAAAGTTATTCATTATTAAGCTTCCTATGGGCAATTATCGAACACTGATCTCTTCAACAGTGTCCACTCCCCTTCACTCCCCAGCCTGCCTCTATGGCAGGCACATTTTCTCCTGTACCATTTATCTTAGCATTCCCTTCCCTGACTATTCCTCCCATCCCCACCCCAATGGCTAGTTCCTTACTGAAGATCATTCCTCATGCTCTTCCTTTATATTGCCTTTGGTCATTTATAATCCCTCTTCTATGTTTGTTTATTTTAGAAAGAATATTCTGTGACTTTCCCTCTCACTCTAACTTCAGACACCATGATAATCTCCAGGTCCATCAATTTAGCAGCATAGTGCATGGCATCATCTTTTCTTACGGCCCAGATGTACTTCATTGCATATATGTAGTACAGTCTCTATCCAGTTGCCTGTTCTTAGGCACATGGGCTATTTGCAAACTTTGGCTATTGTAAACAGTACTACCTCAAGGGCCCCAAAAAGCACTCTTTAATTTTTTTGAGAAATGAATTTTGCTTAACCGTCAAAACAGACTTCTGTTGTAGAATCACACTAATCACACTAGTAGTTCATAATGACTGCAATTTCTCTATATCCTTACAAATTTTTGTGTGTTCAATTTAATTTTTTATGAGTTATCAGAATAAAGTGGCATCTCATTGTGTGTTTAGTATTGATTTGATGCTTATTTGCCATTCCTGTATAATTTTGAGACATGTTTATTCAAAATCTTTGCCTACTTTAAGTGCGCATATATGTGTATATATATACTTACATATGTATGTGTATATATATATATCTTTGTGAAATTTATTTTTAATTTTTTTATTTTTATTAATTTTTAGAGCATTACAAAGCCATTCATGATTGGATTTCAGCCATATAGTATTCCAACACCTATCCCTCTACCAGTATACATCTCCAAGGCCAGTGTCCCCAGGTTCCCTCCCATCACCCCCCAGCCCCCACCCCCTGCTTTTCTCTCTCTCTCTCTCTCTCTCTCTCTCTCTCTCTCTCTCTCTCTCTCTCTCTGTCTCTCTCTCTCTATTACATACATGCCAATGTTTTCACACAACCTATATTTTCACTTTTGGTGGGAGGAGGCACCACACAAGGGGTTCCTCAGGGCTCATTACTCACTCTGCACTGAGGGATCAGTTCTGACAGGGCTTGGGGGACCATATGGAGTGCCAGGGATAGAACTGGGGTCAAGCCTATGAAAGTCAAACTCCCTACTAACTGTACTATCACTCTTATGTTTACTTTCTTGATGATGTAATTTGTAGCAAAAGTTTTCAACTTTCTTGAAGTACATGTTTTCTTAATTATTTGTTCTTAATTTTTGAACTTCTGATATCTAAGACTTTGCCTCTCAATAATATGAATATGTAGGATGTTTGCCTTGCACGCGGCTGACCTGGATTCTGTTCGTCTGTCCCTCTCAGAGAGCCCACCCTGTAAGCTACTGAGAGTTTCCCACCCGCACGGCAGAGCCTGGCAAGCTCCCCGTGATGTATTTGATATGCCAAAACTAACAAGTCTCACAATGGAGACGTTATTGGTGCCATTCAAGCCAATCAATGAACAATGGGAGGACAGTACTGCAGTGCTACATATTTTCTTCTAAAAGTTTTATTCTTTATATTTGTTATACTTTTATTACTTGTTTAATAGATATTCAATTTGGAGTCAATTTTGATATATGATCTATGTGAGTATATAGTTTCAGCATCATTTGCTGAAAAGCATTTTCCCCCATGTAATTAATTGTCCAGCTGTTTTTTTTTCTCTCAGAGTAAAATGTTTTAACCATTATTTTATCGTCTTATCTACTGTTTTAATTCTAATGACTCCCTGGAGTTTCAACCCTGATAATTTTTAAAATTCTCTATTTTGGGGACTGTGTGCTTGCCTTGAACATGAACAACCTGGCATTTGATTCCTGTCACCATATATTTATGGTCCTCTGAACCTCACCATAAGTGAAACCTGAACAAGAACCAAGATTAAGCCCTGAGAATGGTCTGTGCTATACAAAAATTAAATAATTATAATAATTATAATAATAATAATAAATCCCTAAATAAACAAAACAGATTCTGCATTTTTCTTCCATAGGCCAAATATGCTATTAATATAATCTATTGCGAGTAAAATTCTGAAAAAATATATGATTATGAATCCAATAATATATTGATGGCCTAAATTTCTTCATAATTTTTTATTCCTCTGTATGTGTTAACATCAAGCTCAGTAATGCTGTTTTATTTCTCTCTGACACTATGATTATTTATTCATATCTCTATCAACAAGATGCCAAATTACACACCTGAAAGTGGCCCATTACTTTTGCTTTTCACATCTCTCACATGTAGTCAGTCACTAAGATTTCACAGTGTGTCCTTGTGCTTGTCACCCCACCTCTATATTAAAACTAGAATGCTATTCATTCAGAATTTATCATCTTTTGATCCTTACATATGTTCTTTACATACAAGTGAATTTTCCTCAAATTCATCCCCCTATTATTTTTGCCTAAACTACAAACATCTGCATTGTCTTCAATTTCTGATGAAGTAACTCTCAAAAATATGTTCAATTATTGTTTTTTCTCTGTTCTTATTTTTAACTTGCAAGATGCATTCCAAAATTAAGATTTTCTTAATGTGACTTTATATATCTTGTTATTACTTTTTTTTGAAGTATTCACTCTGTCACCTTACCTTTGTTTTACTTTGAACACTTAGGACTCATCAAAGTTATAATGTTCTAGAATCATTCACTTAGTACAACAATTACCCTACACTTGTTTATGTCTCTACTTTTCTTAGTCTTATGGCATACTATAGAATAGTTAGATACCAAAATTATTATTTTAAAATTATAAATATCTATTGTTTACAAAATTATTCTAAGAACCAGAAAGTAATACTCCTTTTCTTTATTTTGCTGTATTTTTAAATATTTTTCTAAAGAATTTGTTTTATGTAAATATCTATAAGCTAGGCAGGTAAACCATTATTTTAAAAGATGTTTTAAAGATGTTTTATATGCATTGTCAAAACTTCCCATCTTCAGAAATTTTCCTGTAACTGATATAAATTTTATATGTGGAAATTTTCTCTAATAAATATACTTGGTTGTTTTAGATAAAAATACACTAGAAGAACAGATAAAAAATAATATTAATATAATTATCTTTACCTCATGGCTAAAATACAACACAGTGATTCAACAAACAGAAAGAGAACATGATAAAAAAAAATGTTAAATCCTGTATTTTCTAATTCTTATGAGACTAATCAAAATATTTGAATGGTTAGACCAACTGAATTTTCAACTTTTTTAATATCATCTTATTTAGGTTACATGAAGGTGAGAAGACTGTGTAAATACATTTCAAAGGGTTTTGTTAAAGAAAATGGCAATTGTGGATAAATTTTACCACATGCTCTGAATATAATACTCTTCTTTTCTTTGTTAGTATCACAATGAGACAATGATTCTTATCTTGGGACTAATTTTATTGACACCAAGGAAATTTATAAAATTTTAATTATGGACAAGTTTTAAAATCATTATATCCATGTAAAGGAGTTATAATATATACATGAATTCACCTTTTGTAAATAATGATATTGATAACTCAAGTTATTGGAAACTAAATACTATTGTAATGTGAAAATAACTTTCATAATGAATATCATAATGTTTAGCATGTAAATTCTTTAACACTTTTTATAAAAAATATTTTTTTATTTTAGTAATATGTACAAATGAATTTTGTTTTCCCAACTGATTAACTGTATCAGTTAAATCCCAACCAATTTTTTTTTTCACTGGGAAGGGGAATATATCAAGTATTGTGAGAAAGAAGTGGAATCATATGATACCAGAAGTGAAATCTTAGCCTTCAAACATGCAAGGTAAATATACTACTACTGAACCACATCTCTGCCCTAGTACAGAGATAGCATCTCATCTTTTAAATTCAATGGCATCTCTTGCTTTCTGAAATTAAGTGTGCATTTCTTTGCAGTCACTCACATCTATCTGTCTTTGTAAATTTCTTTACACAGATGAATTGAAGACCGAATTTAGTCCCTGTTTTTTAAATCTATCCCTATACGACCACTTTTAAACCAACATTTCAGAAATCTGTTCTCCTTGCTCACTTTATCTAACTGGCCATAAGGTTTTCAAGGACAGCCTCTCATCCAACATTAGAAATAACTAAAATATAATTATTGATGAGCCTTTTTTCAAGGCATAAAGCAATGATTGGTATTAGACTGGCCCTCCAATTACAAACAATTATAATAGATACATATATAGAGAGAGATGATAGATTAGTAGATAGATAGATAGATGGATAGATAGATAGATAGATAGATAGATAGATAGATAGATAGATAGACAGATATGCGTACATATATCACAAATAACTATTTCCATGCTTTGGGAAATAAAAAAGCAGATTATACAAAGAAATCCAAGGCACTAGCTAGGTTTCTCAAGTAGTAACTTGACTACATTGGTACATGACAGTAGAGTAAAGAAGACACAATAGAACTGCTTATCTCGAAAGACTGAATGCAGATCTGATAATCTGTGTAGGATGTGTATATATAATTAGTGCCTTTGTTCATATAAAATATATTCATGAATATAGATATAAAACTTAATAAAATTTTCAGTAAGTCAATGCTTAATGCCAATGAGTCATTGCATTGAAATCACAGAAAGTTCAATACTTCCAACCATGAAATAGAAAATGTGTCATTATCTTAAGCACATTTCTTTGTCCTTTAATTGTTATTCATAAAATGATAAAAAAATTACAAAGTCATACAATATTTCAGTATGTATCTATCTAAAATTTCTCTTTGTCATTTGGCAATGTGACTTAAGTATTTATTTTCTGTGTTTTATTTACATGGTGTCTATTTAAACTGGGTTTCCAACTAATGGACTGAAAGAGTTTATCTGCTACTTCAGTTATTCACTGCAAAATTAATCTGATTTGAGTAGAAAATATGCCTGATTGAAGAAACATATTATACAAGTTTTGGGTCACAGTTGCATCAAACTATAATTGGAAAATAAAATGTGGTCCTTACAGCACTCTGAAACTGTTGAAGTAGATAGGAAATAAAAATAAATCGTACCTATTATAGTGGATAGAAAAATAAAACAGAGAAGTAGCATTTAAGGTCATGATAAAGTTTGATAAGGTCTGTAATTATTATATTGAACAAAAATATCAGTTTATTATTCTAATTACTATAATTATTCTGCAATTATTTTATTGAATGCCAACTGTTATAAGCATTTATTAGGTAAATGTAGCTTCTCCTGTTCCTCAAAGAACAAAGAATTTCTCTATCCTTTTCTTCTTTTTCTATTTTCATTTGTACTAAATATATAAAAACTTAAGCCCGGCAAGCTACCGAGAGTATTCGATATGCCAGACACAGTAACAACAAAGTCTCCAATGGAGACGTTACTGGGCCTGCTCGAGCAAATCGATGATCAACGGGAGGGCCTTTACTTACTTTACTTACTTAATATTTCTACAGCACACTCCCCATTTTTACTTCTATGTGAAAGGACACTGTACGATTTCTATCCATCCATTCAGAATTTTCTGAATATGACATTCTGTTGTTTCCTCAAGGTGACAATGAAAGATATTGATGTAAAATAGGGAGTAAATGAAAACCTAGTAAAAGTTCACTGCACAGATAGAAAGAGCACATCTTACTATTTTAGTTTATCTGAAGGTGAAGATGGGGAGCATAGAGGCAATGATTTCTAATCCTAGGTCCTCTTTCTCAATTTTATCTTAGGCATGAGGTAGTTTGATAGATTTAGGCCACAATTATGTAATCTAAGTACCTTATTAATATTATTTTTAAATTTTAGTTCATTTGGGTGCCTTACTTCATTCTGGGGGAAAATATTGTGTTCTAAGTGGGACAGTTAAAATCAACATTCCCTACCCTTGTTTCACTTTGACTTAAACTTATCAATGTTTGATTCTAAAATGAAAGTATATATTAAAATATAAGGATATTAAGATATGTAAAATTTTACTTTTCCTGAGAATCAGCATTCTTAATTTTTCTATATAATGTGTTCATTATGGTGTTTCAAAATATTAACTTCATCAGCTTAAACTAAATATTAATCACTGTATCAGCATATCACTGTCAACCCGTTGTTCATCGATTTCCTTGAGCAGGTACCAGTAATGTCTCCATTCGTCCTAGCCCTGAGAGATTTTAGCGAGTGCCATGTTGGAGGCCCTTTCAGGGTCAGTGGAATGAGACCCATCATTGTTACTGGATTTTGCCATATCGAATATGCCACGGGGAGCTTGCCAGTCTCTGCCGAGCAGGCAGGATACTCCTGGCAGCTTGCTGGGTTCTCCAAGAGAGAGAACTAGACAATAAGAGGTTGTGGCCGCGCGCTTCCCGGAGCTTGATTTTATAGTCTCTGGGTCTTGGCAGTTGATGGGATTACACGCCGCTGGGTGCAGTTGGTGGGTGTGTAACGCCTAGCTACTGGAAGATAAGGGGTCTGGGTGGAGGAGGCCCAGCCCGGATCTGAGCAAGCTTGGAGATCTCAGCCCTGGGTTCCTCTGCTGGTTCCCTCATGTGTGAGGCTCATCTGAGCATGTGGAGAGTGTTCTTGAGCATGGCTTTGGCTGGTTCCAGAGGTCTTCAGCTGCCGGAGCTCTGCCCCGCTGTTGTGTAATCCCATCAAAGGTCAAGATCCAGAGAATATAAAACCAAGCTCCCGGAATAGAACTATGTGGAGTCTCCTGCCCCTGTGCCTGGCTGTCCTCACTGGGGCCCCTTGGAGGAGGGCGGGTTGAGTTTCCCTCCCCGCCCTGAGCAGAGCCTGGCAGCTGAATATTAATGATAATTTTTAAACGTAAATATTGAAATGCAAAATGCCTATTAAGTTCTCAATAGGTTGACATAAGAGTATTTGCTCAATGGATGTAACTAGTAAAATACTGAAGTACTTTGCTCATAAAACCTCACCAAGGCTCATATATCAAGCCTCTTTATTGAAAATATGCAGATTTTCAGCTCTTTCCTCCAGAGATAATTGACCTCTATTTATCTTCTACAGAGAAGTGCAGAGCCCAAAGTTTTAATATTTTTTTATTATTTTTTTTTCAAATCAGGGTTTATCTTTCATCCAAAGATAGCTTCATGTGAAGATATAAAGTCCTCTATGGCTCAATCTAGAAAATCTCTGCAGGATTAAACTCATCAACA
Organism: Sorex fumeus; assembly: GCF_029834395.1. Classification (NCBI taxonomy): domain Eukaryota; kingdom Metazoa; phylum Chordata; class Mammalia; order Eulipotyphla; family Soricidae; genus Sorex; species Sorex fumeus. The sequence continues at coordinate 30,848,238 of NW_026606064.1, forward strand.
AAGCTCTTCAAAGGCTCTTTCAAGGTCTCTATTTCATTGCATGTCATCTTCTCTTGTCCAGTCTTCCTCCTTTGTTTCAGGGATACTGCCTGAGATTAATTCCCAGTAAAGAAGTTGATAATAGCATGCCCTGATTTATTTACCAGGTAGCCATATGTAAAATACTAATAAAGATGGTAAAAGTGCCAGTGTTTATGTGCCTTGTGATAATGATATCTGCCTTCAATCTAATACATAATAAGGGCTTTCTGGACCTCAGATTCTAAGGGGATTAAATAGGAAAATATGTCTGCTTAAATATAGTCAAATGAGCTGTTTTAGTCGCATTTCTGGTGTGTTTACTTCACTTAAAATTTGGGTATACTTTCATGCATCTAATAGTGATTATTTTAAAAATAAAAAGAGATATAACCTATAACATGTGCATATAGGAAACACTGAGAGTTAGTAAAAATTCTAAATTTTGCTGCTTTCACTTTTTATTTTGTTTGGGGCTTTTGTTGTTGTTGTTTGTTTGCTTTGTTTAGAGGATACACCCAGTCGCAGTACTTTGGGCTAACTCCTGACTCTGTGCTCAGAGGTCACTCCTGGAGGGCTGAAAGGACCATATGGGATGCCAGGGATCAATCCCAGGTAGACCTCATGCCCTATCCACTATCACTCCGGCCTCTGTTGTCATTTTGTATATTAAGAAAAATTTACTTACTCTATCATTCAGAATATATGAGAAATCAAATGTTATAGTTAAAGTAACCAAATCATTATCAATTACCTAAATAACATAAGCTATTCTTCCTATTAGTAATATATGAGGAGGATCTAACTTCATATTTTACAACCCATGAAAATAAGTGTACATATTTATTTCAAGACAATTATAGAGAAAGATCTGACTGGTACAATGAAATCACGGTCACAGTCCTCCCGTTGTTCATGGATTTGCTCGAGCGGGCCCAGTAACGTCTCCATCATGAGACTCGTTGTTACTGTGTTTGGCATATCGAATACGTCACGGGGAGCTTGCCAGGCTCTGCCGTGCGGGCGAGATACTTTCGGTAGCTTGCCGGGCTCTACGAGAGGGGCGGAGGAATCGAACTCGGGTCGGCCATGTTGGCTGCGTGCAAGGCAAACACCCTACCGCTGTGCTATCGCTCCAGCCCAGTACAATGAAATATGGAAAGAAAAATTTTAAAAAAACTCATACATAATGGATTGAATTTATGAAATTGGAAAAGTCACAATTAATATCTGAGATTCAGTATTTGCCACACGTTTCAAAGACAAATTGTATGACAAAGATATCAGGGACTGTTAATGAGAAACCATTGTATAGGGTTTTTTGAGATTTTTAGATAGCTGATACCACATGAACAAAATGCATTATCTCAATGTATTTATTAGGGGTAAAAATCACATAAAGTATCTTCTCCTTCAAAATCCCAGGAAGCAATGCAAATATCAAGGTGTAGTATTAATTCCCCTGATTTTTCTCAGTAATCAAGGTCATTTCTGACTTTTACTAAAAGTTTAAAAGGACCACCTTGACTAATAATTTGTATAAGCTACAAGTATATAAAATCAAACTGATGACAGTGAGGTCATAATTATGAAGTATTTTATCCTTTAAGTATAATATTGAAATTAAAAGTCCCGATATCTGCTTTGAGCTTACTGTGAAATCTTAACTTAAATAGGTATTATCTATATGAACTTGAGTAAATTATATTTTTCTTTACCTCTGTTTATAAAGTGAGGGTAATACCACTTATGTTATAGAGTTGTGAGAATTAAATAATTAGAAAAATATCTCATATTTAAGAATCACTTTACTGTATATTGCATTTTTGTTTTCTGCAGATTACTGAGATCGCAAATCTAAAAAAATAGTACTTCAGATAAGTCAATAATTATTTATTTTTTTGTTTGGGGGTCACACTCAATGATTCTTAGAACAAACTCCTGACTCTGTGCTCAGGGATTACTCATGGCAGGTATGGGGGACCATATGGGATGAGGAGGACTAAACTCAGATCAGCTTTGTGCAAGAAAATCTCCCAGTTAGTGCTATCTTTATGATCCGGCTAAATCAATACTTTCAAGAATAAGTTTGTGAAAATACTGCATATGATTCCAGTTCAGTTCAGAGCCTTGTAAAATCCAGTCTCAGTTTCTCTCATGACTAGCCTAAAGTAAGTTCTGAAACCATAATCAAAGGAGGTTGTTTAGACTTCAATTTAAGTAATGTAATCAGGAAGTTAAAATAAGAACATGGTTTAGGAATGAGAGATTTTCCTGTCATCTGGATCTGTCACCTTTCCTGTTACTTAAAGCAGTATTTAATAGTTCTTATATTTAATTTGCCGGAACAGGCACACCCTGTGGTGGTGGTGCTCAGGGATTACTTCTGACTCTATGCTCAGGGTTCACTACTGGCAGAACTTGGGGAACTATATGGGGTTCTGTGGATAGAACCCTGCTTGGCCGCATGCATAACAAGCACTCTCCCTCTACTCTATATTTTCCATCCTCCTTTTCTCTTTATTTCAGGGGTTGGAGGGGGTCAGGGATGGCACACCTGCTAGTACTCAAGGATAACCTCTGACAGGGCTTGGGGGACCATTGTAGTGCCACATACTGAAACTAGGTCAGCCATGAGCATGGCAAGCACCTTACTGAATGTACTATCTCTCCGACCCCTAATAGTTTTTAAAGTATTTATGAGAACTTTTGCTTGAACATTGTGGAGGATATATTTTAGTGTCTCACAAAAGTATATCTTATTTCAGGCAAGAACAGAATTCTTTCTAAATATATGCTAGCTATCTTGTTTAAAGGAAACACATAAATTTCATACAGGAAATTGTATTAGAGAATTGTGATGATGCCAGAAGCAAATGGAAACTATTCCCTAAATCCTTCAGCAAATTAAGTTTTGTTTCTAGAGAAAGCAATACCAGTGAGCTATTATTTTAATCTTTAATGTTGCTCTAATTTATCTTAAATCAGTCACATATTAAAATGATATTAACATTAGAATACACTAACAAAAAGACATTCAGAAGATAGCTTTTTTACTTATAAAATATTTCCTCTAAGAGCTAACTATAATGCCAATATTTTCTCAGATATGCAAAGACAACAGACTATTTTATATACACTGAAAGACATATCATATGTAAGACACATAATATAATATATAAAATATTACATATCTTACTATATAATAATATATAACATGTACTATTACTTATCTTACATTATATAGTTATTTGAATGCTTTTGATAACAAAGATATATAAAAACACATAAGTCATCAGTTTGAGAGGCTATTCAGGTAAACTTGATCTCATTATAGGACTTTAATAACAAATTTTTAAAAAAATACTTGTATGTAATCAATCTTAAGTAGACCCTTTAGTGATGATTCATTATTATCTGCTTCACTGATACTTCAGTAAAATACTCAATTTTAGTCATTCAATACCCATAAGAGGGAGAACTAGAATGATGCTGTCTAATATGCTGTAGTAAAAGAATTAGTAAAATAGTAATGCTTACTCTGTTTCTATTCTAACCCTAACCCTAACTCCAACAATTACTGACAAGAGTCAAATAATAAAGCTTTGCTTGACTATCCCAAAGGATAAGACAGATGGATTGTTTTCCTCTAGCTTCTATTTTGTGGTGTCCTTCAAGTGTTGACTAGCCCTCTAATACAGGCTACATATATTTGAAATTTGTCATATATTATTCTTTCTGGAATTTTATGACCACTTTCTAATATGTATAAGTTACTACTACAGGATAAAAGAAACAACGTAGATCATAATAATATTACAAGTAACACTGTAGTACTGTCCTCCCATTTTTCATAGATTTGCTTGAGCCAGTACCAGTAACATCTCTGTTGTGAGACTTGTTGTTACTGTTTTTGGCATATTGAATTCACCACTGGGAGCTTGCCAGGCTCTGCCTTGCAGGCAGGATACTCACCGTAGCTTGCCAGGCTCTCCTAGAGGAGCAGAAAAATCGAACCCCGGTCAGCCGCTTGCAAGGCAAACGCCCTACCCACTGTGCTATTGCTCCAGCCCATAATAATACCAAGAAGAAATAAAAATAGCAGCAGATACAATTCAGTAGACTGTAATGTCAAACTTCATATATAAAATACTGGAAGACATCTGAATTAACCAACCTGAGTTGTAGACTATACATAAAAATACATGCATATGTATTTTTATTTATATATAAAAATATATATAGGAGTTGGCATGAAGATTGGCATAAAAAGGGACATATTAACAAAGTGGAAAGTTTATTTCCAGGATAAGTGGGGGTTTGGAGGACACAATGAATACATGCATTTCTATGTATGCTTGCATATGTGTGTTCATGTGTGAATGTCACAGAAAAACAGCACAAAATTGTATAAAAATATATGTTCTCCAAAAAATCATCAAATGTTAATCAGCCAAGATATTCTGGAGTCTCATTTGCTCCTGTGACTTTTTTGCATGCTGTATTCTCTGTAATTCACTTGTTCTTTCTGGGATTTTATAACCACTTTCTAGCATTTATCTGCAGATCTGAATCTTTAAAGCAGAGCAATAATTTTAGAACTAAATCATCTAAATATGGGGTTGCCTCTATTCCTATATGGTGTAAGATGTTTCTTTTTATCGCATAAGTTGATTATACAGCGATATGATTGCATCAGCATTTAAAATTTTGTTGCTGGAATGTTGATTGAGGTTTGTTATAAAAGTTGAGTAAGGTGATAATCTGTAATAGAAATATTTCACTCTGAAATTAAATTTAGTGGAAGAAAAAATAAACATTTCACAAAAGTTGTTTGAGAAAATAAGATCTCAATTATTTGATTCTGAGAAGCAGGCACTGAAGTGGATTGTGTCAGAGATTTATTTAGGAAAATATTGATAAATAACACATTTCTGAAGAGAATGGAAAGTAGAGTCTATAAGAAGGAGAACTGAAATGATGTGATCTAATGTCACTTGGTAGAGAAGTTAATAAGATAATATGTCACCCTTATAACACAACTTTATAATCTTACTTCAATCAGTCTGTGAATGGAAAAAAAAAAGTAAGGCAGTTGTTAAATCTTGGACAAGCTTAAGCTCATCAGACTTAGACAATTTTTAATAAATTGAAATCTGAGGGCTATAAGTTAGTAGCACCCCCATTGTCTGGGATAATACTTTTTAATTCAAAAGTATTATTCAAAATTCTTTTAATTCAAAATAATTTTAGCAATGTATTCCACCTTCCGCCATCTATTTTTTTAGATATTCTTTCTAAAATTTTATATTTGAATCCAAATGCTATTTCATCTTTGGATTAACTCTGTATCACTTGTTTTCACTTTTCAAAGTCTAGACTATAATATATCTTCATTTTCCATTCTACCCTCCATATTGCTTATCACATATGCATAAAACCTGATTTTAAAAATAAATCTAATGTAATTAAGCCAGAAACACTAAATGCTTCAAATTATTCATATGAATAGATTCTACATCTTCATAATCTATGACTTCCTAGAATGTTCTGACCCTTACCTGCATAGAACTACATGTGATCAATACAGACTAAGTCTCACCTTCCTGCTTTAACACTGTTTTTCTGATGTAACACCCCTCCACATTTTTATTTAATTAAAGCTTATGTATATCTTCAGATTTTGCAGGCATTGCACAATATGTTTTGCCATAATAGGTTATCTACCTGCACATTTGCCTCTCAGTTACTAAGTATGTAAACTGATTAATTTTTATATAATTCTATGCAGTAATTGTTGATTTTCTTATTTAGCCACTTCTTCAGACTGTAGCCTTCAAAGAGATTTAGAGGAATACAATAAATACATGTTGAATAAATGTTTGTATACACACATGCATAAAACTAAAGCAAACTATACAAAGCAAACAAATAAGACCGACTTTTTCTGATTAGCTATTTTTCCCCCAAACTGTATGAAATTTCTCAATTACTATGAAAACAGTTAATCATATTGAAAAGTGTTGGTTTCAACATTCCATGGTACCACAGTTCTTAAATTCAACAGTTCAGTACTTCTGTATATCGTAAGAACACTAGAGAAAAAAAAGTGAAAATTAAACATATTTTCCCTTTCACTATACATTTTTATTTTGTTCTATTCTGTAGAGGATAGCTTATAAGTGAAATCCCAGTGTATTTAATACTGCAACAGTGCCATTTGTTCCTTGCCAATTTTCTTTAAACATGGGTTAGGCATAGGTTAGGATCACTATAACTTTCAGATACTTTCTATAATCTTCTTGTCATCCATAGCCATTTTTATTATATATAAATCTATATATTTTTATAATGGAAGTTTTTTATATACATGTAAATATATATATACACACATATATACGTACCCAATGCATAGAAGATTGATTATGATAAGGAATTGGAAAGAAATGATAAAGCATTAAAATACTACTAGTTCATCTAAAAGATATCAAGTTATCTGCTAGATCTTTAATTTTAACATCACAAAATAACAATATTTATTTTGCAATATTTTTCTAGCAATATCTTTATTACTCATAAATTGTTTAAATAATTTTATTTATTAGTGGAAGTTGCAAAAATGAGCAACAAATAAACTTAGGAAAATCTCAGAGATCCTTGAAAAAATGCTTTAACAGTATGATTCAGCTCCAACATGAATGTTCAGCCAATTTTACTATCACTGCAAGGTCAGTTCAGAACCTCCAATAACATCAATCAATTGATACCAACATTGTACGTGTAAAAGGAGAAAGATGCAAACATTTTCAAGAGCAATAAAGTCAGACTAATAAAAATGTCATTTGCAACAAAGTTTAAAACTGTTTTATATAACTATACTACTTCAGTAAAGTGGTAAGAAAAGTAAGAGAAAATATATAAAAATTAGTTTAAAAATAGCAGTAGGTTTTAATTTATAGTTTTCAATATTAAGTTTATTTTAGGAAAACTAGAAAAGTATTTTGGCTCCCTTCTAGGGAACACATATTTTTGACTAGCTTTTTTTTTATAATACACAGATAAGTATACATTTATATAGAGAGACAGACTGATAAACAGGGAAAATATAACAAAGCTTAAATATTATAGTAGTTTACAAATGCTAACAACAAAACATAAAACACATTTAAACCAGCCTGCAAATGTTTTGCATTTATATAACACTCAATATATTTAGAAATTATGTTTGTACTCTCACAAAAGGAAGCCACCCCTGAAAAATTCTTATTTTCCAAATAAATATTTCACAAAGAATCTAGCATTATTGAATGTTACATGAAAAGTCTTATGGGTGGTATCCAGTTTAATATTCTCATTCTGTGGATAAGAAATTGGATTTCTGAGTGAAAGTTGATTTGATCAAGATTTCAGCACTATAGATTTAGCCTAAAAACAATGTCTTTTGATTGCTAATCTAGTACATTCTTTTCTTTTACATTTATTTACTTATATCACCATGATAAAAGTTACAAAGCTTTCAGGTTTAAGTCTTGGTCATACAATGATCAAACACCCATCCCTTCACCAGTGCATATTTTCCACCACCAAGAACCCCAATTTACCCCCGTCCCACCTCTCCTGATGCCTGTGAGATAGATGATTTCCACTTAACTCTCTTTCTCTACTTTGACTACATTCATTATTTCGACAAAAGATGCACCATTATTGTTTGGAATTTTACCCCAAAAATTAACCTGCTGAAAAGGCATTGTGAAATAATTTGTTTTCTGACATTTTACTAATTAAGTCTGGAGGGATTTCTGGCAAAAGCTATATAGTTACAAGATTGGTTTTTGTGCTTCTGGGTCCATGGTTGTGCCAGAGTCTCTCGTCAGGGGCAACTCTCAGCCTCAGCATGGCGGGAAGGATGACCTGGCTCTGCACCCCATCCCACAGGGCTGCACCTCCGGCTCATACCTAGCTGTCCAATAAGCTCTGAGGCGGTGGACACCATGCTGCCGGGGAAGGCAGAAGAGACAGAAACCCTTTCCCTCCCAGGGGGTCATTACGCCATAGTTCAATGCATAGTCCATAAGGCAGAAGAGACAGAAACCCTTTCCCTCCCAGGGGGTCACTACGCCATAGTTCAATGCATAGTCCATTCACATTTCTGCCGAAAGCTGCTGAGCTCTGAATTAGGTCTGTGTGCCTATGGGGCCATGGCCATGCCAAAGAGTGGCTTGTGGAGGGCAACTCTCAGCCTCAGCAGGGTGGAAAGCTAATCTAGTACATTCTTATAGATTGCTATTATCCTTCTACCAGAGAGCCTAACCAGATATAGTGTACTTTAAAAGATGTTGAAAACAAACAAAAAGTATCACATTTTCATCATTACATTTTTCACATGACATCATTCTTAATATTATAGTGGGAAATTCAAATCAATATGACAATGAGCTATCACCTCATACTAGTGAGAATAATCAATACCGAAAAATATGGAAACGTGTGGGAGGTGATGTAGAAATAAAGAATCCCTTATTCATAGTTGTTGGGAGCATACAATGGTTCCATTTTTGAGAGAAACTTACACAGACTTCTCAGAAAAAAAAAGAGAACTACATAATCAGAAAATTCCGTTCCAAATTACCTAGCCAAAGAACACAAAAACACTAATTTCAGAATCTATTTGTATATCTATCATCATTCCAAGTTGATTATTTAGGTAACCAAGATCTGAAAACAACTCAAGTGTCTAAAAACACATGAGCGGATGAAAAACTACTCTGCTACATAAAAGATGAAATTTTACAATTTCTAGCTAGTTAGATAGAATGAATCAATAACACATGGTGTGAAGTGAGTAAAGGGAGAAGGATAAATTATAGATGATCTCTCTCATAGATGGTGATAAAAGAGAGCATAAAATGGGAATACACGTTGTTAGTTTAAAATAATTTTATAAACTCTGTCCACAGAATTAAGTTAACTGAATTGGGGAATGTGCCCAAATGGTCCTGAGGATTGTGTTTGAAAGAAATTGATATTCTGGTGACATTTGTGTCAGTGCGTTAAAGTAATATTGTATCCCAACAAGTAGTAATATTTTAACCTATTTTTATTCATTTATTTTAGACTATGTTCTGGAGTGCTCAGAGCTTACTCCTGGAACTGCACTCAAGGATTACTCCTGGTGGTCTGTGGAAACTATACAGAGTATTGTGAATCAAACTAAATGAGTGCCTTACTCACTGTAGTGTTACTCCAACTCCATGTGTAAATATCCATGCTCTTTTCTTGTGGTGGTGGTCAGAACCAGCATTTCTCATGGATGTTTTACTGAGTCTGTGGTCGAGGATCACTCCTGATCATGTTCAGGAGAACATGTACTGTATCCAAGATTAAATAAGTGTAACCTGCATGTATTGCAGACACCTTAAATATTGTATGGTGTAGGATAACAATGAGTTTGTCCTCTCAGCCTTGTTGCAGGGAACTTAGTTTACTTTAAAGCAATGTCCTTTCTGTATAGACACAGGAAGACAGTTAATATTATGCTTTGTAACTTGGAAGTTGATTGACTGCAATAATATTTACTCCTGGGCATCTGCTCTCTCGACTCAGTTGCCCTTAGTTCCTAGCATCCCAAAAGCAGGGTCCTGATGAGTGACTGAATGGACCCAGAGCAAGCTGTGAGCTACCCTGGCATCGAAATGGGCCAGGCCAAAGCGCCACAATACTCAACTATAAGTTGAGAGTTTGGTCATAGACAAATACTGTCATGATCCAAATGTAACAACGAGACTAGGACCCTGCTGAGGTTAGGAAGACTAACCTGGCCTGAGGACTGTGATATATATATGTGTATATATATACATATGCATATATACATACATATATACATACATATATACATATATACACATACATATACACATACATATATACATACATATATACATACACACATATATACATATATACATATACATATATACATATACATATATACATATATACACGTACATATATATGTATATATGTATATATGTGTATATATGTATATGTATGTATACATATTTATATTCTGATATATATATATCAGAATATAAAGTGAGATGTCCTCAGGAAGAACCAAACTTTAAGTTTATATCTCTTACTGTGCTCATACTAAATAACTTTGCTAGAAATATTAGAAGTAGATTTACTACAACTATTTAAGTGAATTACTAGCTGAGAAAAGAACACACCCTCATTGGGATCCCACCCCTGAGTGATCTCCTAGTAATCTAGAGTAATCTCTTTAGATGAGATTTTATCCTTGAGTTAATCTCCTCGAAGAGTGATCTTACCTCTCTTTGTTGATTTGTTAATGTTCAACCCACCTTTGTGTCACCACCCTATGTGACTGCTATATAACCTAAGACAGTAAGATCAGAAGGCATGAGCTCCAGGGGGCAGAGTCAGAAGTGAGTGGGGCTCAGACTCCGACTTAAGAGAGAGAAGCAAAAAGGGAGTGGAGATTGGAATAAACTACAATTGATATCGACCAGCCTGGCCCTCATTCCTTCCTTGGCCTACCTACCACCATCGGCCTCCCACAGTGGGGGAAGCAGACCGACACCATCAAACACAGGCAACGAGAGAGATATACCTCAATAAAATCTGCTGAACAGTTGTAAAGTGTTTTTTTCCTGCCCTTAGTTGTCACATACCCTTCTTAAATTAACCCATACCTTCATTAGGAGAAGGTATATGCTCTCCACTTCTAAACCTGATCCTTCATAATTAAATGGTATGGGCTTTAGATTCCCCAAACAATTTTTCTAGCTTTATCCCACAGATATATTTTTCTGTGATAGCAATCACAGAGTAATAATAAATTAAAAGTCAATGTGGAACAGCTTCATTTTTCCCTTGGCATGTTGAATAAAGAAAGTTATGGTGTGGAAGCTTAAAAATGAGGTCAACTTAAAGGCCTCTTCATAAATGCGGTTGGAAAAATTGAGAAGCTACTTGCATACAAGAAGAATCTAACTGGGTTTTTATTTTAAACCAAAATGTATAAAAAATGTTAGCTCAAAATGGATTAAATTACTCAGGATTATACCAAAATTAGATCAGAATCCATAATAATCACTGAGGAAACACAGGCAAGCTCTTGAGGTAATGGATCTCAGATGTATCATCAAAGATTCAACTCCATTAGCAAAGTGCGAACAACAAGAAAATAAACAAATGTTACTCCATAAAAAAAAAATTCATAACAAAAGGAAAAGAAAATGTAAATAAAAGAAAAAGAAAGGATAGATTTTTAAAAAAAAGTGCTCCTTGTTGCTGATTATGAGCTGATTATGAGTGATCATCTCATGTCAGGGAAAAATTTTATAACAAAAAGACTGAAAACATTCAGTGATGGTAGGGACGTGGGCAATAAAGGAACCCTCTCTCACTGGTAGTGGACATGTTATCAGACTCAGTCTCTAAGGAAAAACAGTACAGATATTTCTCAAAGAAAGCAAGAATGGAACTTCCATATGACTCAGACAACATGCCACTTCTTGGCATCTACCTACCCAAGACATCGATTCAAAAATATATCTATACCTATATACATTATAGCACTCAATACAATAAAATAACTGGTTTATGAAAAGAAGACAAATGTTAAATAGAGGAATGGATGAATACATTATAACAAATATATGTGTATAGTCATGGTCACGGTCCTCCCATTATCATTGATTTCCTCCAGCGGGTCCAGTAACATCTCCATTGCGAGACTTGTTGTTACTGTGTTTGGCATATTGAATACGTCACGGGTAGTTTGCCAGGCTTTGCCGTGCGGGCGAGATACTCTTGGTAGCTTGCCGGGCTCTCCGAGAGGAGGAATTGAACTCGGGTCCCATATTGGCTGCTTGCAAGGCAAACGCCCTACCGGCTGTGCTATCTCTCCAGCCCAATGTATATCTGTATAATTATATATATGTATGAGTGTATTTGTAATTTTAACATATATAAACACACATACACATATACTACAGATCTATACAATGAAATTCAATGTAATTATAAAAAAGACTATATTTTGAAGTTCAGTGCAACTTGGATAAAGCTGAAGGGCATTATGTTAAGTGATTGAGAGGAAGAAGTGCAAAAAATGGATGACCTCAGTCATCAAAGGTATATAGTGAAATAAACAAATAAGTAGACTACAAAGTAGAGCAACAAACCCTTGGTCCTGGATTACAAAACTGAGATTACTAAATTATGTGGGGAAAAAAAATGGAGAAATGATCAGGCAGACTAGAAGTGATCTAAGGACATTAGTGGAGAGATTAACTGGTGTTGAGTTTCAGTAACTGAACATCTAAAAAAATGTTAATATTTAATCAAAAAATGATATCTAACTTTGTTATTTTAAGTATTATTAAGGACTTTAAATGAAACATAATATTTACTTCTGGAAGTATTGGAGAAACTCACTTGGACTACTGGATCTTTCCTGTAGTTCTAATTTTCATGCCACAGAACAACTCATGAATCCTCTAATCCACTGGGGACACAGCCTATTTTATGAATGCTAGCAAAATACAACCAGGTACAACAGATAAGAGATAGATTAAAGAACAATTACTAATTATGTCTTTGCTTTTATCGGTGTTGCTTTTGTTAGATAATTGTTCTGGTTTCCCTGTGAGACAAAAGTTTATGTGCTATTTTGTTGCTGTTGTGTTAGGCAGTGTAATTTAAAAGGAATGCTACAGTGAAAAAGTAATTGAGGCAGTGACCTTGTTCCCTCAGTTCAACACTCTGAGCAGCCATGAGAAGGACAAATCTACCTCATCTAAAAGTATTTCACCATAATGCTCTTGAAAACTGATACCAGTTTTCCAAGAATACCCCATTTTAAATATATACAATAAAATATTCATCCCCAAGTACCACATATAGATTTCCTTTAAGAACAGATATTTTGACAAAGATACATCTCTCTCCTGTGGTAGCATTGTTAGTAATAGATCATTAGACAGAACAAATATGAATTTTAACATGTTTGAGTGAACCAATCTTAATTTTTATTGTACACGTGCAAAAGTTAAAATAAAGACATAGTATCAATTAGAAATAAATATAAATGCTTTAAATAACATACCTTGTCATTATACCTCATACTCTTTCTTTCTTTCTTTCTTTCTTTCTTTCTTTCTTTCTTTCTTTCTTCCTTTCTTTCTTTTTTTCTTTTTTTTTCTATTTGGGTCACTCCCAGCAATGCTCAGGTATTACTACTGGCTCTGTACTCAGGAGTTACTTCTAGCGGTGCTCAAGAGAACATATGGGCTGCTGGGAATTGAACCCGGGTCGACTTTGTGCAAGGCAAAGGCCCTACCTGCTGTACTATTGCTCCAGTCACACTATTTCTAATGTATAAGTGACTGCAACAGAATGAATATAAGAAACAATGTAAATCATAATAACATGGCAGCTAGAGATAATAATGTAGAAATAAAAATGGCAGCAGATAAAATTCAACAGAAGACAAGGTCTAACTTTATATACAAAAGGCTGGAAGACATCTGAATTAACTAACCTGAGTTGTAGACTGTACATAAAATTATGTTATTCCTAACATATGCCTATGTTATACCTAAACATAGACACAAAGGAATTGCCTTGAAGATTGGAATAAAAAGGAACACACCAATAGTGTGGGCCGGTTATTTCCAGGAAGAGTGGAGGGTTGCAGAACACAATGAATGTATGCTTGTGTGTGTGTGTGTGTGTGTATTCATGTGTGAATGTAACAGAAAAAAAGAGTACAGAAGTGTATAAAAATATAGGTTCCCCAAAACCATCAAATGTTAATCTGTAGTCTCATTTGCTCCTGTGACTATTTTGCATTCTACCTTCTATGTAATTCACTTGCTCAGAATGATGTTTCCAGATTTTATCACGGGGGAGGTGCTAGTAATCTCCAGTCAGGCCTCCCTTGATCATTTTGGGCTCTCTGTCAGGAGACCCTTGATAAGAAGAAAAACAAATTACTTCTGAATTTTCCTGTAAGAAACTCACTGCCCTTTTTAGCTCATTTGAGGGCACAGATAAATACTGCTCTAACCCCAGTCTCATTATTTGTGACGGAGAAGTATGTATTGGAGAGCAAAGACTGAAACCTCCATCTAAAACACCATTTGCCTTTTGCAAGTAAATGTAGAGCTACCTCTCATTAAGCATGATTTCAGAGGTGAAAGTGCAGGAAAAGCCTATGGCTAGAATGAAAGTGAGAGCAATACTGTGCCTACATAGATTCTAAGAGGCCATCTGTCGCCTTTGGGGGTGGGGAAACTATGATTGCAATGACTGCTAGTTATTATTGTCATATTTATTATAGCCACGTTTTTAATAATTGTATTTGGCCTAGAGAAGCAGAATTATGTGCCGTGGTACCCACCATCAGTAAAAACTTAATGAGGCTAAAATTGAATCATCACTTCCTTGTCACTATTAAGTTTACTGTAGCTTCAATCTATTCTTTCTCAACTTCTTTCGCCATGGGCAGACTACCATAATTCTCTTTTGTTTGTTTTTCTCTGGAAACACCCTGCCGGATCACTTCTTTTCATGAGAGAGCAACATAGGCAGATATTGAGAGGGTTTAGTTTTAATATAAATCACAATAACTCAAACTCGAGGTGGGCATCAACCCCTTGATGACACTTCTATTATAACATGGGCTTGAGACTATAATTTGTCTCCCAAATCTCTGCATTATATAACTTCTTAATGAATAACTTGCAGATTTAACTGAATGCATGAATGCATGACTGAAAGATTATATTTGTGTTTTAGCTTAACACTTTGATGAATTTCTGGTCAAGAAGAACAAAGAATGTACAGAAGTTTTTACAGAAATGAAAGTTTTCCTTTCCTCCTATATACTAATCCTTGAGTATAAGCAGAGTGAAATTTCTGTCATCATGTTATCGGGGGAGGTGGTGGAGGAAACTGCCACATTCATTAATATGTATTCTGCCTCCTTGACACATCTTTCATGTTGTTTTACTTCTAAACATGTTTAACATGAAGGGAATAAACTTTTGATTTTCAATTCTTTTTAGAAATTTTATTATTCTCTGTTACAAATGGGTGGGGTAGGTGGTTGGTGACAGGGATCTCAAGGAACTTTTGGAAGGACACCACAGTAGTTTTGCAGCATTATACGTCTGAAACTTTGTTACTATTTGTGTTGTAAAACATGGTACCTAAATAAAACTTGAAAATCTACTTCAACAGATATTATTAGCAAGCAGCCTTTAAGGCTGATGTGACAGCAAGCACAAGGGGTACATAATTATCTCTCCCTTTGAAACTAAAGATGTGAATTTGAACAGGGTATTTTAAAGGAAGTATAAAAAGTTTTTTAAAAATTAAAAAAATAATTAAAAATATGTAATAAGACATGCAGCAATGCGGTGCTTATATAATGATAATCCAGTGTCCAAAGCTACTGTCAAAAAAGTCCTGAGGCAGCAGAGAACACAAGACATTCAGATCACTAGAGAACATAGGCCCATAAATCATTCAGTCCTGTGGCATTACAACATTATGGCAATTTCTGGATTCCTGTTAGTTTCCCAACTATTTTACTACTATGAATATTATTTCAATTAATTCCAAAGTGAAGAAGTAAGTATAAAACAAGACTACACAGTATCACAACCTCTTTTTGTGCTATTTTCTGGAAGTTCTGGTAAATGCACGACTGCCTTTCCTCCCATGTAGTTATTTGTCCAGATCTAAGGTTCCAGCTATGTAGCTATGAAAAAGATCTTTCTCTTTCTGTGTAAATGTTTTCGTAAATACTTATTTTGGTCATCTATATAATTATCATTGGCTCATTTAATGTTCTATACAATTGAAATTAATATGTTCACTAAGAAATGCTTCATCACTCCAACTTCAATTCTCTATACATGTGATTATTTACTTCTGTGATGCTGAACTGCCCAATCTTCAAACACTGTCAACAAGCTGTCCTCCTGTTGTTCATCGATCTGCTTGAGCGGGCCCAGTAATGTCTCCATTTTTAGACTTGCTGTTACTGTGTTTGGCATATTGAATACGTCACGGGTATCTTGCCAGGCTTTGCCATATGGGCGATATACTCTTGGTAGCTTGCCTGGCTTTCCAAGAGGGGCAGAAGAATCGAACCCAGCTTGACTGGACTTGCTGCACACAAGGCAAATGCCGTAATAGTGTGCTATTGCTCCAGCCAATCTTCAAAGAAAAAGAAAATACAGCAAAAATAATTCTCAAAACCTTTTCAAAATTTTCCTCGAAAGTATATGCATAATTGTGCATCTGAAATTCAATGCAGTTTGACTTTATGATCCTAGTCACCTGTATTTGACACCACATCCTGAGGCCCCTGCTATATCTGTATCTTCCTTTATGTTTTAACTCCACTTTATATTTTTCTCTTAGGAATGAATTTGCTATTTATTCCTAACTATCAATCATCCTTCAAGTCCCAACTCAAGAATTTTATCTTAAACATTCTATCAGATATGACCTTACTCACATTAACGATATCTCCTAAACATTTTGCAAAGTAACTTCTAATCTTTCCATCAAATCACTCACGTTAAATATCAATAGTTTCTTATTTGTGAAACTTGCAATACAGTTTTGTATTCTAACAAACTATAAGTACTTTTTTATTTATACAGAATGTGGATATTGTGCTTTTCTTAGCTATACCTTTAATATTTACCAATTTAACACTGAAGAGAGATTACGGGGTTGAGAACATGCTTTACATGCAGGAGTTCAGGGTTCTAACTCAAGCAACTGCATATGACCACAAACGTACTCTGGGAACAACTCCTGAGCACAAAGTTGGAAGCAGCACTGGAGCACCACAAAAATTAAAAAGGTTAATATTTATGGTCCCAAAGCTGATAAAAAAATCTTCAATATATATTAAATCAAATAGTCTTTTTTATTGATTTTATTACAAAGAATTTCCTATAGAACAAGGGGGAACAATTATGTTGTTAGGATTCAAATCAAGGACTAGTTTTATCACCATATATTGTAGCACTGTAACACTGTCCTCCCGTTGTTCATTGATTTGCTCCAGCGGGCCCAGTAACATCTCCATTGTGAAACGTGCTGTTACTGCGTTTGGCATATAGAATACATCACAGGTAGCTTGCCAGACTTTGCTGTGAGGGAGAGATACTCTCCGTAGCTTGTCAGGCTCCCCACAAGGGCAGAGGAATTGAACCCAGCTCGGTCGGACCAGCCGCTTGCAAGACAAATGCCCTACCGTTGTGCTATCGCTCCAGTTCTTAGTCAGTGGAGCGGTTTGTCTGGTTAATTCTGAAAACCATATATTGTATAGTCATGAAATATATTAGGGTTATAAAAGTGCATCTTTTATTTTATTTTTTTAACTTTTAATTTTTTTCTGGAAAAAGTAATTTTATTTATTTTTTATTATTTATGTATTTATTTTATTAGTGAAACACCATGAGGTACAGTTGTAGACTTTACAAATATTTGTGCTTGAGATTCAATTATACAATGATTGAGTACCCAGACCTCCACCCATGCCCATTTTCCACCACTACTGATCCCAGTATCCCTCCCACCCCCTATCCCCCTCATCCCACCCTGCCCTTGTGGCAGGGCATTCTCCTTTGTTCTCTCTCTCCTTTTGGGTGCTGTGGTTTGCAAAAGAGGTATTGAGAGATGATCATGTTCAGTCTATAGTCTACTTTCAGCATGCATCTCTCATCCTGGGAGGATCTTACCAACGTCATTTATTTGGTGCTCCCAACTCCATCTAAGCTGCCCTTTTCCCCGAGCATGTGTGGCTGGCCTCCAAGCCATGGAGTGAACCTCCTGGTATTTATCTCGGCTATTCTTGGGTGTTAGTCTCCTATTTTGTTACTTTACGTTCCCCAGATGAATGCAATTATTCTATGTCTGTTCCTCTCTTTCTGACTTATTTTGCTTAGCATGATACTTTCCATGTAGTACCACTTGTATGTAAATTTCATGACTTCACCTTTTCTAACAGCTACATAGTACTCCATTGTGTAGATGTACCAAAGTTTCTTTAACCAGTCATCTGTTCTCGGGCACTCGAATTTTTCCAGATTTTGACTGTTGTGAACAGTGCAGCAATGACCATAGAAGTGTACATGTCATTTTGGCTATGCTTTTTTGCCTCTCCAGGATATATTCCCAGGAGTGGTATTGCTGGATCAAATGGGAGCTCAATTTCTAATTTTTTGAGAATAGTCCATACTGTTTTCCAAAGAGGCTGTACTAGTCGGCATTCCCAGCAGCGACGAAGGAGGTTCCCTTACTCGCCACATCCACGCTATTGTAGGTTGCTTTCGTTCTTTTGGATGTGAGCCAGTCTCTGTGGTGTGTGATGATATCTCATTGTTGTTTTGATCTGCATCTCCCTGATGATTAGTGATGTAGAGCATTTTCTCATGTGCCTTTTTGCCATTCAGATTTCTTCTTAGAGAAAGTTTCCATTCATTTCATTGCCCCATTTTTTGATGGGGTTGGATGTTTTCTTCTTGTGGAGTTTTACAAGTTCTTTGTATATCCTTGATATCAACCCCTTGTCGGATGGGTATTGGGCAAATATCCTTTCCCATTCTGTAGACTGTCTTTGTATTTTGGTCATTTTCTTTTGAGGTGAAGAAGCTTCTTATTTAAGATAGTCCCAATTGTCTGGCTCTGTTTTCACTTGTTTGGCCAGTGGTGTGACATGTTTGAAGATATTAGCTTCAATGTCATGGAGGGTATTGTCAATTTGTCTTATGTTCCTTATGGATTCTGATCTGATGTTGAGGACTTTAATCCATTTTGATCTTACTTTTGTACATGGTGTTAGCAGAGATCTGAGCCCATTTTTTTTGCCGTAGTAAAAAAATCTGAGCCCATTTTTTTGCCATGTAGCCGTCCAGTTTTGCCAGCACAATTTGGTAAAGAGAATTTCCTTGCTCCACTTCACATTTCTTGATTCCTTATCAAAGATTAGATGATCATAAGTTTGGGGGGAGATATCAATATATTAAACCCTCTTCCATTGGTCTGCAGCTCTACCTTTGTTCCAGTACCATGCCATTTTAATTATTACTACTTTGTAGTAGAGTTTGAAGTTAGGGAGGTTGATTCCTCCCATTTTCTTTTTCCCAAGAATTGCTTTAGCTATTTATGGGTGCTTATTGTTCCATATGAATTTCAGGATTGTTTGCTCCATTTCTTTGAAGATGTCACGGGTATCATTATAGATCACATTGAATTTGTACAATGCTTTGGGAAGTATTGCCATTTTGACGACGTTAATTCTCCCAATCCATGAGCAGGGGATATTGTTCCATTTTCTCGTGTCCTCTTTTCGTTCCTGAAGTAGCATTTTGTAGTTCCTTTTGTACAAATCCTTTACTTCCTTACTTAAACTGGTTCCTAAGTACCTGATTTTCTATAAAGCCCATCTCTCTTTTGGGGCACAATTGTGAATAGGATTTTTTTTATGTCACTTTCTCCTTTCTCACTATTTGCATTAAATAGGAAAGCCATGGTCTGTTGGGTATTGTTTTTATAGCCTGCAACTTTACTACACAAGTCTATTGTTTCAAAGAATTTCTTGGTAGAGATTTTAGGGTTCTCTAAGTATAGTATCATATCATCTGCGAACAGTGAGAGCTTGATTTCTTCCTCTCCTACCTGAATGCTCTTAATATATTTTTCTTACCTAACCGCTATTGCAAGTACATCCAGTACTATATTAAACAACAGTGGAGAGAGTGAGCATTCTTATCTAGTCCCTGATCTTAGAGGGAAGGCTCTCAATTTTTCCCCATTGAGGATAATGCTTGCTGTAGGCTTGTGGTAGATGGCTTTAACTTTATTGAGAAAAGTCCCTTCTATCCCCATTTTGGCAAGGGTTTTCACCATAAATGGGTGCTGGATCTTGTCAAATGCTTTCTCTTCATCTATTAATGTGATCATATGTTTTTTATCTTTCCTTTTGTTGATATGATAGATTATGTTGATTGATTTCTGAATCTTAAACCATCCTTGTATCCGCGGATGAATCCTACTTGGTCATGGTGTGTGATCTTTTTTGATGAGTTGTTAAATTCTATTTACTAGTATTTTGTTTGGAATATTTGCATTTGTGTTTATCAGTTATATCAACTTGTAGTTTTTTTTCCTTGTGGTGTCTTTTTTCCCTTTTGGTATTAGAGAGATATGGGCTTCATAGAAACTGTTTGGGAGAGTTTCTTTTTCTTCAATTTCCTGGAGAAGCTTAAGAAGAACTGGCAATATGTCCACTTTAAATATTTGAAAAAATTCACTAGTGAATCCATCTGGACCTGGGGTTTTGTTTTGGGGAAGACTTTTGATTACACTTTCAATTTCCTTGATGTTAATAGGTCTATTCAGGTACTCTATATCTTCTAGATTCAGCCTTGTGAGATTATACAAATCCAGGAATCTATCCGTTTCTTTCAGGTTCTCTTGTTTTGTGGCATACAGACTTTTAAAGTAGTCTCTGATGATCCTTTGAATTTCTTTGGTTTCTCTTGTGATATCCCCCTTCTCATTTCTGATTCAGTTTATTAGGGTTTTCTCTCTCTCTTTCTTTGAGAATCTTGCTAGTGGTTTATTTATTTTCTCAAAGAACCAGCTCTTGGTTTCATTGATCTTTCGGATTGTTTCTTTGGTTTCCATGTCATTGATTTCTGCTCTAAGTTTTATGACCTCTTTTCTTCTGCCTGATTTGGGCTCCTTTTGTTGATCCTTTTCTAAGCTCTTGAGCTGTGAAGTCAAGTTTTTTTATGTGGGCCCTTTCTTCCTTCCTCAGAAATGTTTGCAAAGCTATAAATTTTCCCCTTAACACGCATTAGTTGCATCCCATAGGTTCTTGTAGCTCGTATTTTCATTCTTATTTGTTTCCAGGTATCTTTTGATTTCGTCGTTGACTTTCTTCCTGACCCACTCATTGTTCAACATTGAGTTGTTTAATTTCCAGGTGTTTGATTTGGTTTTCTGTGTCTGTGTGTGATTCACTTCTATCCTCAGTGCATTGTGGTCTGAAAAGATGGTTGATACTATTTCTATCTTCCTGATTCTGTTGAGGTATGTTTTGTGGCCTAGCACATGGTCTATTTTGGAAAATGTTCCATGTGCACTGGAGAAGAATGTGTATTTTTTCTTTTGGGGGTATAAAGTCCTTTATAGGTCTATAATCCCTCTCTCTTCTATTTCTTCCTTCAAAGCCAATATTTCCCTGCTGAGTTTTGTTCTTGTTGATCTATCCAGAGGTGATAAGGGAATGTTGAAGTCTCTGGCTACTATTGTGTTGCTAGAAATGTCCTCTTTAAAATCTGTTAGCAGTTGTTTTAAATATTTAGCTGTTCCCTCATTAGATGTGTATACATTTAAGAGTGTGATTTCTTCCTTTTGTATGTAGCCCTTGATGAAGAGAAAACGGCCTTTGCTTCCCTTCTAATTTTTTCAACCTGAAATTTATGTTGTCAGATACTAATGTGGCCACTCCAGCTTTTTTGAGGGAGCTGTTTGCTTGCAGGATTGTTTTCCATCATTTAACTTTGAGTCTGTGTTTGCTCTTACGGTTGAGATAAGTTTCTTGTAGGCAGCAGAATGTTGGGTTCTGTTTCTGAATCCATTTTCCCACTCTGTGTCTCTTAATTGGTGAATTTAGACCGGTGATGTTGAGAGAGATTATTGTTATGGTTTTGTGTCATCTTTCTGTAAGGGTCTGTTGTGTTTGTAGGGTTTGTCTTGTCTTATAGTAGCACCTTTAAGCTTTGTTTTAAGTTTGATTTTGAGTCTATGAAGTCCCTGAGCTGGTGTTTATCTAGAAAATAGTGTACCATTCCTTCGAGTTTGAGTGAGAGTTTAGCCGGATGGATTATTCTTTGTGAAGCATTCATTTCAGTGAGTTTTTTTTTGTTATATCCCACCATTGCCTTCGGGCTTGGAGGATTTCCTCTGATAGGTCTGCTGTGAATCTAAGGGGTGCTCCTTTGTATGTGATTCCCTTCTTTGACCTCGCTGCTTGCAGTATTGCTTCTCTATCCACGGCATCCATGATTCTAACTATGATATGTCTTGAAGTGTTTTTATTCGGGTCTCTTTTAGCTGGTACCCTTTGGGCTCCTTGAATCTGAATGGCTTCATTGTCCAGCTCTGGGAATTTTTCAGCAATGATTTGTTTGATCGTGGTTTTTTCATTGGGATTGTTCCCTGAGCTTCTGGTACTTCAATGATTCTAATGTTGTTCCTCTTGGAATCATCTCCTAGGTCTCTGATTCTATCTAGAGCTATTTTGTGGTCTCTTGCCATTGTTTGTTGTTGCCTGTTGGCTTGATGCAGCTGATCTTCCAGCTCAATGATTCTGTCTTCAGTGTGATCATTCTACTGTTGAGGGCACAGACTGAGTTTTTTATTTCAACTATGGAATCTTTTATTCATGACATTTCTGCTTTCATTTCTTCCCGTAATTTCTCAATTGTTCCTATCATGTTGCTGGATATCTGTCTCACTGTTTCATTGAGTTCATTGAACATCTTCAAGACTTCATATCTGAATTGTTTCTCAGAGAGGTCCTTTAGGTGAGTAGCACCTACTGAGGCTTCTGAACTCTTTTCATCTTCATTCCCATGTGGTGGGGTTTTGCTTTGTTTCTTCTTGTTAGTGTGTAGGTATGGGGACTGAGATGTTACACTAGATTTCTTAGTATTATTAAATTACCTGCAGTTGCCTAAAATTAAGCTATGCCCACTTCTAGGTACCAGCTGTGAGGGGAAGAATACCCCCGCATCATTGGGGACGAACAGGAAGAGGATCTGGGCTGGTGGGCAACCCAGAGTCCTAGAAGACGCCTGGGCACTTCGAGAAGAAAGCTGAATTCCAGGTTTGAGTAGTGGCAGTTTAACTGACCTGGGATGGGAAGAAGACTGGCGCAGCATTGGGCATGAACTGGAAGAGGCTCAGGGCTCAAAAGTGCATCTTTTTATTTATAATTTATTTATTTATTGAATCACTGTGGGAAAAGTTACAAAGCTTTCAGGTCTAAGTCTCAGTCATGCAAATATCAAACACCTTTCCCTTTACCAACACTTATTTTTTACCACGAAGAACCCCAATAAAACCCCACCCCCACCCCTCCCAATGCCTGCGAGGCAGACGAATTCTAGTTGACACTCTATCTGCTTTGATTAGATTCATTGTTGCAATAAAAGATGCACCACTATTATTTAGAGATTACCCCCTCCCCCCAAATCAGACATGCTGAGAAAGCATTGTGAAGTGATTCGCTTTCTACAGCTGGGTTCAAGAATTAAATGTTGGTTTTGGATTTCCGCTATTTTGCTAATTAACCCTGGAAGTATTTCTACTGAGAGTCAGATAATTAAGAGATTGGTTTCTGTGCTCTGGAGTCGTGGCCATCCTGGAGAGCCGCTTGTGGGGGTCAACTGGTGGCCACGGTAGGGCATGAAGGACGGATCGGAACGCCCCCCTTCCCATGAGGTTTTAGTCACCCCCACACCCCCGGCTCACACCTGCTCTCCACAAGGCACCCATGTGGCCGCCATCTTCTTTCCAGAGAGGAGAGGGTGAATGGGGCAACACCCTTTTCCCTCCGGGCAGACATGATGGCCTGGATTAACGCATAGTCCGTTCACTTTTCTGCTCCAAGCTGCTGGGTTCTGCATTAAGTCCTTGTGCTTCTGGGGCTGTGGCTGTGCTCCAAACTTAACTCTGATTTTCAGGGAGAAACGTTGGGTGATTTACTTCTCATTGATCACTTTGTATATACAGAGATGTTGCGCGGCCGCATAAGCGGCCGCGCAGTTTGGAGGAAAAGTCCTAGTTCCTGCATACTTGAGCTATGCTTGAAGAGGCTTCTGGTCACCGGGATTCCATCTGGGGGAGGCAGGATGCGGCACCTACCCCATCTGGGACTTCCCGGTGATCTCAACTCTTTTTGGAACCTGGTTCCTTCTCCGGGAGCTGTGGAGCCAGACCTCCATGTGGCCCTTCTCTGTGGCTGTATGCTCAGGGCATCTTTTAAAACAGACACTCTTCCATTCCCAGGATGTGTCCGAGACTGAGAGCACCTGCCTCTTAGCTCCGAGGCTGAGTCCTCTTCTCAGCGTTGTCCCAC
Organism: Sorex fumeus; assembly: GCF_029834395.1. Taxonomy (NCBI): domain Eukaryota; kingdom Metazoa; phylum Chordata; class Mammalia; order Eulipotyphla; family Soricidae; genus Sorex; species Sorex fumeus. Next base: position 30,872,467 of record NW_026606064.1, read on the forward strand.
GTGGGGAGCTGGGCCTTGGGGACGCTGCCATTCATGAGACTTAGTCCGGCCACCAGCACACTGCATCAGGGCCAGCTGTGTTTGCCCTGTGGGCAAGTGCACACGAGTGTGTACTAAGGTCCCATCACATGACCTCTTTGCCATCTTCCTGGAGAGCACAGCGAGCTGTTCTGGGTGCTGGCTGAGCTCTGGACATCTCCTGGGTCGAGGAAAATCCGCCTCCCAACAGCTGGCAAAAGTGCATCTTTTAAATCAGAGTAAATGTAAATGAAAATTAAAGATCTGGTAGAATAATAGATAGATATAGTTATTTAAACTGTATTATGACACAGTATTTATCTTTGGCCAATGCTAAGGTAAAAGATTTGCTTTTAACATTTGTACTCTCTCCATATTTTATATTTCTAAATAAAAGTGATACAATTACTGTTAATTAAAGAAAGCAATCAGAAAACTTGGATCAACAAATCCTAAGAATTCTCTTCATTAGAAATGAAAATAGGCTTTCTTGTAAAAAGGAAAATAATTTTATGAAAATCACCAAGCGGCATTGTATTTCTTAGGTTAACATTACAGATTTTATAGTTAAAATTATATCCATATCATGCTATAGTTGCTTATTTTTGCATATTTGATTGTAGACTGGTGGCTTAACCTCTTTAAAAATACTTATCCTCCTTGGAAACATAAAATAGCCAGCACTTATTTTTCTATTGTTATTTGTAGAAATCAGGAAAGATTTTACAAATAAGTGATTTTTATCATGCTAAAAAAATAATTTTTGTGTGATCAATTATTGTCATATATTCAGGTATGCTTTCATACCATTTGTCTTATAAACTTAGACAAAAGCAAAGGAGATTCATATCATATCAAGATTAGAATAAAAATTGCATTTTAACCTCATAATCATTTCTAAATAAGATTTTATATAAACATCTTCCAATTCTAATATACCGTGAAACACAAGTGATTTCCATCTATTGAAGTATGATACTGTAGGATTGATTCCCAGCATTGTAGTATGCGCGCACCACACATACACACACACACACACACACGCACACAAACACAAACACACACACACTCAATTTTCACAAAGGAAACTAAATAACACTAACTGATGAAGTTCTGATATTTTGTTACTGATATTTGATTCCTACAAAGAATAAAAAAACATGGGGAAGGCTGGAGAAATATTATGGTGGGTAGGGCACTTACCTTTTAAGTTGGCAGTCAGGCTTCATTTCCAGGATTGCATATGGTTCTGGAATGATCTGTGAGTCCAGAGCCAGAGGTAAGCCCTTAGTACCAATTGTTTTCTCCCCCAATGGCAGAGAAGGAGGGAGAAAGAGAGAGAGAGAGAGAGAGAGAGAGAGACAGAGACAGAGACAGAGACAGAGACAGAGACAGAGAAACAGAACTCTTAGAGGCTTTGGAAGTACCTCTATTTGATACATTTTCATATATAAAGGTACATCATATGTTTACATGCATAAAGATGTAAATCTTTCTGGTATTTCCTGCTAGAAGTAACTTCTTAAAACTCATGTCAGCAGAAGAGCAATTTCCCACCGTGTTATTAGCCATCATGATTACAGAAATAGGCACTTACAACATTTAATATATACCTTCAATATAGTACATTCAAATGAAGTAAATAATGTAATACTGCACATGTCAGTGTGTCACTCAAAATTTCCCAGTGCAGTTACTTAAAAATTATTAGTGGGATACATTTCTACATAAGTATTTAATAGTTCTAAATTTTTTGTATTAATGCATTCATAAGTAGTAAGATTCATGTTTTATCAAACAATGAAATTCAAATCTTTTATTAATTCCTATTAATGGACACATTTTAAAGTACAATTATCTGATTGTCAATCACACATGTGGACACTATTTGAAATGTTCTCTATTTGAGTCTTGAGGGTGGAAGGAACTGGAAAACGAAACTAAATTGTCCACAGCTAGTCCTCTACTTGTAATGATGCTGCTCTCCTACTGTGAACACAGAGTAAGAGAGATCCAAGAAAAAAGAAAACAAAAGTGAAAGCTACTAGGGAAGATATTTCCGCATAGACACAAAAGTATTCATCTAATTTATATAATTATAGTTTCATTTATCACCATGCCATTACAAGTAAATTAAATTAATTTAGACAAGAAGAAGGATGAAGTAAGACACAAAAAATAAATAAGTAGAGGTCTTTTCTGTAGGAAGTTAAAATGCAAATCTAAATACAACAAGAAACCAATGCAGTTAGCTCTTCTGTATCTTTCACCTGACTTGCTTGTGTATTGAGTTTATTCTTTTTCATTCTAGAGATTCCTTATATCACATAAATGAAACAATTTGACTCTCCTCAATTCTAAAGTTATATGACTACACAAAGAGATGAGAACAATCTATTACCTTTCTCAACTCTTCTATTCCAAACTCATCATTAATTTTTTTCACATATTCCTCATTCTCTTTAAATGGATTAGTAATTTGAACTTGAAGAAACCCAGGTTAATTCATATGTGTAGCCATGGCATGAAGAACACTGAATACTGTCTGGTAGCAATAATATTTCTGCAAGGACCAAGGTTGATAAAAATTATCAAACAGCATGACAAGATAATTAAACCAAAGTGAACATCACCACTAAAAATTCTGTTGCTATAATATGACTACTAAGTCACAAAATAATATATCATTTCTAAGGGACCTGGAAAATAAACACACAAACACAAATAGTTTCAAAATATCCTTTGGTAATAAGATTAGAAAAAACATTGTTTTGATCATAAAGAAAATACTGTCCATATCGTTTTAAATGTCGTCTGATTCTAAATGTAAAAGAAAGCCCTATAGTAAAAAGTTGTAATTGATTATATATTTCATAAAATATAATTAAGTTTTGAGCAACTAGATTTTATAATTCACAATCAATTTTTACTTATATACTCTAAAGAGAAATTATTAGCCTGGCAAGCTACCCAGAGTATTTCGCTTGCACAGCAAAGCCTGGCAAGCTCCCTGTGATATGTTTGATATGCCAACCGTAGTAACAATAAGTCTCACAATGAAAATGTTACTGGGCCTGCTGGAGCAAATCAATGAACAACAGGAGGACAGTGCTAACAGTGCTATTATTGTTTTAAAACACACCCAGAGGGGGTATGGTGCCGCCAGCAAGTCAATCTGTACCTGTGAGATGAGTGCATCAGCAGCCTGATGGCGCCTTCAAACTTCTAGATACCCCCCAAATAGCTGCTGTGACTTTGGCCAGATCCCAAATACTTGGGGCAAAGTTTACCAAGAAAGTATACAGCCAAAAGTTAGGTATATGGGAGACACACCAATAAAGCACCTCCGGTTCAGCTATATAATTGGAGGCATGGCTTTTCTGGTTCCTGATCGAATTGCTTAACGGACATGATCCCAGAGACTCAGAAACAAATCTCGAAACCCAACAGCTTTTGGCAGAAATGCATCCAGTCCCTGCAGTAAGTTACAGGCTCCGGGCCACCCCAGGTGGGAATAGGTTTCATGCCTTGGCCTGTTCCCCCTGATGGCCCGGGCTGCCATTTTCCAGAGGCCAATGGACAGTCAGGTTTGGGCCCACAGTGATGAGACACATGGGGCCTCACGGATGGGGGGAGCAGAAATACATACGGACCGCGCAATAGGTTACCGTCACCAGGCCACCCAAGGGGGGAAAGGATGCTGTCCCTCAGCCTGCTCCCCCTAGGTGGCTCGGTGGCTGTCATCTTCCAGAGGTCATTGGAGAGTCAGGTTTGGGTCCTCAGTGATGAGACACATGGGGCCTCATGGGATGGGGGTGGAGCTGGCCCTGAGTCACCACCCACTAATAGCCTTTCTGGCTCCTATCAGGCTGCTTAATAGCCATGATCCAAAAGACTCAGGAACAAATCTCAAAACCCAGCAGGTTTTGGCAGAAACCTGCTGGGTTTAACTGTTTTAACAGATTTAACTGTTAAGGTTTCCGAATTTCAAAATCGCAGGGCCATTACTGTAGCCATGTGACATCATATGTTATTCATAACAAGCAATGGAAAACAAATTATCTACTGTTGCCTTTTCAAGTAGATCTGAGTGTTGGGGTAAAATCTCAAATTAACAATGGTGGGTCTGGTTTCAAAATATTGAGTGTAATCAAAATAGAGAGAGTAATGTGGAAATCATCTGCCCCACAGGTAGGGGGAGGGTGTGGCATGGGGGTATACTGGGGTTTTGGTGGTGGAGAATGGGCACTAGTGAAGGTACGGATGTTTCATTGTATGACCGAGACTTAAACCCGAAAGTTTTGTAACTGCTCTCATGGTGATTCAATAAATAAAGTTATAAAAAATTTTTAAAAAGTATGTGTGCCCAATTCAATCAGCTAATCAGTGGCTGAATAAATAGCAGTACTTTTACATTTAAAAAAAATCATGTTTGTCATAGGTGAAAAAGAAAGCACTTAGTGGAAAAAATAAATAAATAAATAAAACACGTCCAGAACTACTCATAGCTTACTCCTGACTCTGTGCTATAGGATTCTTTCTGATAGATCTTGGAAGAAAATCTGGGGTGCTGGAGATCTAGTTGGCTGAAGCAAGGCAAGTTTCCTATCCCTTGTACTATGTCTTCAGTTTCCAAAAAAAAAAATCTTATTAACCAACTGAAGGTCAGGTACGTACCCTTTCCTAATGAGATCAGGAGATTCATTTCACAAAACATAAGTACGACAGCAATGCACTCCCTTAAGTTGTGTTAATAAAATTCTCTACAGATACTTAATAAAACTATTTTTTGTGATAGACTATCAATAATAGCTGATAGTATTATTTCTTTTTGAAACTACTTCCACAAAGAAGTATGTTTTTATAAAAGTAACTTATTCATGATGCATAATAGTAACCATAGGAACCAATAATATTAAACTAATCATATCTGGGAAAAATTTATATGAATTTAAAGAAAGCATTTATCAGGAATTGACTGTTTGTTTAAAATTATTCAATGCCAACTTTTGTTCTTTCACATATTGTCAACTTATATTCACAGCTTTATCTAGTAGGCATAATTACTATCCTCTCCTTCCACCAGATGTTTTTAATAACACATAAAAACACTTAATAAAGTTAAACATTAAGTTTATTTCCCTGAAATAATGTAGATGTCAACCACAGTAATCAACATGTAGCAATAAATAGATATGAAGCATTTTTTCTCATGAAAACCAGCTTATAAAAATGCAATTTACCCTAGGGAAAAAATCCCCTACAGGCATGTAAGTTGACAAAGACTCTGAACAATTTAGCATTATGAGATAATGATAACTTTGTCTTATTAGATAATATGTTAAATATACATTAGACTGTTCAAAGGCCCAAACAAGTCCTGAACTCAGTATCATTTCTCATTGCACCTCTGTCCCTTATTTTCTAGCCTTCAAAATAATTGTTACTGGCATGTTCTATGAGAACTCAGTTCTCCATGAAATTGCTCACATTTATCTCAAGGAACTCTTTCTCTCAGCTAAATATTTTCCTTTCAATCATCTGTATCACCCCTCCTCCACACTACTTGCATCTTCAACTAAACTGCTTTTTTTTGGTTGTTTTCAATTTTTTTAATCATTTTATTTTTTTAATCATTTAATCATTTACTGACTAGCTCAAGGTTATATCTAAAAAATATTTTCTATTCAATTTTAGTTGGTTCCCTAATTTATATAAAAAGTTCTCTTTCAGTATTATTTTCTGAAGGTTAATGAACTTCTTATCACTTAATCACTTAATCCCCGTTATTCATCGATTTATTCGAGCGGGTGCCAGTAACGTCTCCATTCATCCCGGTTGCGTGCTAGCATAGCCCAATGGTATCTGTTCGTTCTAGGAACATGCAGAGCCTCAAACCGATCATTTAGGGTCTTGATGAAGAAGTCTGACCATCTTATAGGTGGGCGTCCACATGATCTTTTGATGTCCCGTGGAATCCAATCAGTAATGGCTCTAGTCCAGCGGTTGTCTGTAAACCTCATTACGTGTCCAGCCCATCTGATTTTTGATGTCTTGGCAAATGAGACAGCGTCCCTGATTCTTGAGCGTTGACGAAGATCAGAACTCCGGATTCTATCTCTCATTTGAGTGAATCGTGATATTCCAAGCATAGTTCTTTCGATCCCTCTTTGAGAGACCCGAATAGCGTTCTCATCCTGTTTTCGTAGGGTCCAGGTCTCTGAGTCATATGTTAATGCAGGAAGAATAGTGGAATCAAAGAGATGTGCTCGTAGCTGAAGGTTCTTTGTCCTTTTAGTTATTTCTTCAATGCTCTTGAAGGCATTCCAAGCCGCTCTCTTCCTCCTGCGCAACTCAGGTGCCAGGTCATTCATCATGTTGATTTCTCGACCTAGGTATATATAACTGTTGCATTCAGAGATGGTGGTTCCGTTGAGAGTGAATGGAGCGTCAGGAACAAGGCTGTTTCTCATAAACATTGTCTTCGTAAGATTCAGCTGTAGTCCGACCTTTCCACGTTCACGGTCAAAGTCGTTCAGCATTTGTGCCGCTTGGCTGATGTTTGGTGTTATTAGAACGATGTCATCAGCAAAGCGGAGGTGGTGTAGTTGCCGACCATCTATCTTCACTCCCATGTTTTCCCATTCCAGTCGTCGCATGATGTTCTCGAGGGTCGCACTGAAGAGTTTTGGTGAAATGGTATCACCCTGCCGAACCCCTCTCTTGATATGGATGATTACTTCTTTGTAGAATGGTGAGATTTTGATAGTGAATCCGCAATAGAGCTCACGAAGGATCCTGATGTATTGAGTTTGTACGCCCTGATTGGCTAGGGCTTCCATGACCGCTTCCATCTCAACAGAATCAAAGGCCTTCTTTAAATCAATGAACGTTAGACAGAGCGGCATCTTGAACTCCCGAGATACCTCAATGAGCTTGCTTATTGTGTGGATATGGTCTATGGTACTGAATCCTTTTCGGAATCCAGCTTGTTCACATGGTTGTCCTTCATCTAGTGTTCTGCTAATCCTATTCAGGATGACTCGAGTGAATAGTTTGTAGATGACAGACAATAGGCAGATTGGGCGATAGTTGCCAATGTTGTGGATGTCTCCTTTCTTGTATAGTAGTACAGTCCTGCTGGTTTTCCATTGGGATGGAACCTTGCATTCAGACAGGTAGCGTGTGAAGAGTCGAGCCAATGTATTGATGAGTACTGATGGTAAGTTCTTCAGGTGTTCAGGTCTGATCTTGTCTGGGCCAGGTGCTCTTTGTTTCTTTACCGACGAGATGGCATGTTGGATTTCAGAAGGGAGAACATTGGGAACGACATATCCATCATGTGGTATGTGGTATGTGGGCAAGTGGATGTGGCTATTAAAGAGATCTGAGTAGAAGTCATGAATAATCTTCTCCATTGCCCTTCTGGAAGATGTGGTAGATCCATCATGATGTCGGAGGGCAGTCATCTTGGTTTTGTAGTTGGTGAAGGACAGGCGGGCATTACGAATGTTTTTCCCAGCTTCTGCTACATCTACCAGAACTGCTGCTCTCCTGTTTTTGAGGTCATCCTTGATGGCTTCTCTGCACTGTTTTTGCCAGTTCGGATGTTCGCTTGTGGTTGCCTGAGGCATGTGCCAAGCCACGTTGGCGAATAAGTTCAAGAGTGTTCGAAGAAAGATGGTTTTTTGTGGTTATCTCTCTCTTGCCATTCCTTGCACAATCATGGAGGTGCTGAATCATTCAATCGTATTCCTCATCAATGTTGTCAATGACGGCATCTTCCCATGTTGCCGCAATAGAGCCAAAGAGCTCCCAGTTGGTGGTTGTTCTGGAAGTCCTCTTCTTAAACCTTGCATTATTTTCTCCTCGTTCTGTGAGGTAGAATTTTGCACGAAGAAGACAGTGGTCTGATCCTGTTTGGAATTTTGGGACAACAGCAACATCGGTTAGGCAAAACCGCCGATTGAATATGATGTGGTCTATTTCATTGTGGAACCGTCCATCGGGAGACTCCCATGTCCAACGTTTAGATTCAGCCTTTTGGAATTGTGAGTTACCATGGAAGGTTTTGTTTGACATGATGAGCTCAGACAGTCTGTCACCCTGTTCGTTCCATTCCAGGCCATGGGTTCCGATGTGGAGTTCATCGACTGATCTTCTTGTTCCTATCTTGGCATTAAAATCACCGACAATGATCTTGTAGAAGGTGTGATCTTCTTTATAGAACTTCTCCAGCTCCATGTAGAATTTCTCAGTTTCTCTTTCACCATAACTGGATGTTGGTGCATAGACAACAAAGATAGAAACTGCCGGTAGTGAGCCACATTTATTCAAGTGTAATCGTCCGATTCGGGTTGTTAGGCATTCGAATGAATCAATGCTCGTGATTAAGTTTGTGTTGACAAGGATACCGACACCACCGATGCCTCTTTTATCACATGTTCCAAGGAACAGTTCTTCTCCAGTGTCGAAAACAGCATGATGGGATTGATGTCTTCTCGTTTCGGTCAGACCAATGATGTCGTACTTGATCTTTCGCGCTTGTACCATAATGAACACATTTACCAATTAACAACAGTTTTACTTTAATGTTCCTCTTTGAAGGAAGAAATAGATCTGTATCTGTTCTGTAATATTTACATCCAGAAAAGATATTAAAATTGTTGTGGAAAAGGAGAAAAAATGTTCAAATTTTCATATCAGGAAGATAACAACTGATAGATAACCAAAACGTGTAAACAAACATAACTATATAAATATAAATATTAGATATATATATAAATTTAATCAGTATTTATGTTATGAAAGAATAAAGTTTTATTAAAAATACTTAATGTTTTCTTGATAAAAGATATGATAAAACAGGCAAATTGTCAGGTATCAGAACGTAAGATATGAGCAAAAAATTTAATCTTTGGTTAAATGTGTCACCAGAATGATAATAATATTTAAAAGATAAAGTTAATTCTGTAAATGTGGACAGATGAATTCTATGGAAAAATTGTTGTCATAGTGTAACAAAGGCAACTTATTATGGTTATTTGCACCAGTACTCCATTTAAGGCTTAGAACATGCCTGCACTATTAATATGTTTTTAAAGATTTTCATTTCTAGGTATTATATAGATAATATAGATGATGATTTTATAGCACACCCCACAGAAATAGAATAATATATAGAAAGTGTATTTCAAATTTCATGACTTTGTTTTCAAAGCGTGCTTAGAAAATGTTCAGGCTGCATTCAAAGTGATCACAGTGTAGGACTAGGATATATTGGGTGGCCTAATTCCAGGTGACATTCTTCCTCTGACCATATAAATGGTTTCAGTACAAAGGGCTACGTGAAGATAATGACTTATGGGCATGACTAAAATAATGGAGAATTTGGAATTCACATGACCTAATAAAAGCCTCATTGCTAAAATTCCAAGTAAAAGTGGTCAATATCCATAATAGGATATAATGATAGATCAATTGAATCTTCAAAAAATATTAAGAATAAGATATTTCTATTCATAAATTTCAAATAACACTTTATTATTCATTGCTAAATTGGCATTTTGTGGAGATTCAATAAAATACTGTTTTTTTTAATAAGTACACAAAATAGTGGCGAGATCTTCCTTTAGAATATGGAGCCAATTCAACTCACTGGTATGTAAATGAGTTGAATATAATAATCCATATGTAACAAATTGTCACTGTCCTCCCGTTATTCATCGATTTTCTCAAGCGGGACCAGTAACGTCTCCATCGTGAGACTTTGTTTTTACTGTGTTTGGCATATCGAATATGTCAGGTGTAGCTTGCCAGGCTCTGCCGTGCGGGAGAGATACTCTTGGTAGCTTGCCGGGCTCTCTGAGAGGGGCGGAGGAATCGAACTCGGGTCGGCCATGTTGGCTGTGTGCAAGGCAAATGCCCTACCCGCTGTGCTATCGCTCCAGCCCTACGCAACAAATTAAAGATAGTGCAATGCATGATTTTTCAGTAGAAGTCATAAAACATGTTGCTACACTTTTGTTGCTGTTATTCTCTTTCAGGTCAGTTACTTGGAGGTATAAAGTGGAATCTCTTTACCAATTTGTAAATACATTTCAGAAAATCTGTATTTCTTTCCCTTACCAGGGATCAATCAGTGGTACTTTAAGGATGACCTCAGTGCTTGAAGCAGCACCACAAATTAGAAATAGTTCTTGACCTTACACCACAGATAATTTTTAAACCACTGAGTCATCTTCTGATACCTAACATACGACAGTTTTAAAGGGAGACCATATGGATATAAATGGAAACATTCTGTTAATAATGAATAAGGATTTGAGGCCTTCTGTCAATAGTCATATGATAAGACCATTTTGAAAGTGAATCCTTTAGTTTCACTCAGATTCAAGCAACTGAATTTTCTCCATCTTCTTGATCACAATTTCAAGAATATTTTCTTCAATTGCCCTACAACTTGGAAACCAGCCTCACATGCGGGGGGAAAAAGCGGCTGAGATAGGGAAGGGACCACCAAGTAAAGGATACTTGGAGGACTCACTCCGGATGGGAGATGAGTGCTGACAGTAGACTATAGACTGAACATTATGGCTACTTACTACCTGTAATGCAAAGCATAACACCCAAAAGGAGAGAGAGAGAGAAAAAGAAATGTGCCCGTCACATTAATGGGTACTTGATCATTGTATGAATGAAATGTAATCACAAAAGTTTGTAAGTCTGTAACTTTACCTCATAGTGATTCATCAAAAAATAGCAAAAAAAAAATTTAAGAAAAGAATATCTTCTTCAGAACCACATAAGGAATCTTCTCCTTGAGTTCTTGACTCAAAGAAGAAACCAATATTTCAAAATTTTAATGCTATAAAATAATTTTATAAATATTTTCTGTTTCAAAATTGCAAAGATTTAAGTCCATTTCTCACATATCAAAAGGAAAATGAGGTGCTGGAGAGGTACATAGGAAGTAAGGGGCTTATGGTGTACATGGCTGACATGGGTTTAATCCTTGGCACCTAATATAGTCCCCAAGCTCCACCAGGAGTACTCCCTGAGTGTAGAGACAGGAGTAAGATCTGATCACCATAAGGTGTGGCTCCAATAAACAAAACCCCCAACAAATGGAGAAAATGAATCTCATACAAAGCATTTAACAGAAAGTCTGAATCCCGATTGGTAACACCTATTGCCAAAAGTTCTCTGTGGAAAACCAATGTTAAGGTATGAATACATGCTTAAATTCCCCACAGTGAAACATTTGATTAACTGAAGCTCCCAAGCCAAGTTTTAGAAGCAAATTCCCAAGGGAGAAAAAAAACACTTGCAGGATTACAGACCATAGAATATAGAAGCTTTAAATAATTGTAAACAAACTGGATATATATTTTATATTATATATATATTTATATACCCTATTCTCTATGAAAACTATGATGGTCAGAAAAATAGGAGCGATGTAGAAAGATGAAGGAATGAGTAGGTGAGTCTTTTTAATATTGCAAAATTGGAAATTTAGAGGGTGTATAATGAGTGCTACATATGTATAGACCTATGTATAAACCTAACCAGCAATATAAAATTGTAAACAAATGGTGAATCAGTAACCAAAAAAAATTCTATTCTATGTATATATAGATTCATATTCCAAAGCTAGATAACTTAATCTTCTCAAGTGTATACATCATCAAAAGAAAAATTCAAAAAAGTATATCCATTAACACATATTTAATCTGATTATATTAAATTTTAATATTAATATGATATTCAAATCTTTTCATTACTGTTGTTTTGAGATGGATATCCAGAAATGCTCAGGGCTCAGTTCTGACTCTACACTCAGGGATCATTTCTGTGAGGTTTGGGGTTGTATATGAAGTTCCAGGGATTGAATCTGGGTTAGTCCCAAGCCAAACATGCTGCCTCTTCACACCTCATATTCAAAATTTGATATTACAAACAACCCTAAATATCTTTAGCTAGAGTGAATTTAAAATGGCTTTTTAAGGGTCATATGAATTGCTGAGAGGACTAGCACTAACCCTGCAAGTGGCTGCCCCAACTTGAGTTCTAGACACAGAATACAGTCCCATGAGCTTTGTCAGGAGTGATCCTTGAGCATAAAGCTAGATCTAACACAGGAGCACAACTGAGTGTGCCCTAACAGAATTCAAAATATTGGATATTAAAATATACCAATGACCGAGAAGAATAGGGAAGGAAAATAATAGTGTGGGAAAGAAGAGAGGGATGGGAGATAACAGGGTCAGGGGGCAGGAACTGCAGAAACATTAGTGATATGGAAGTGTGGTATGTTTATATGTCAATTATAAATGTAAATTTAAATATAAATGTAAATGAAAATGTAAATAAAAAACAAATGAAAGAGATTCATTTACTGCAAGATAAATTTTAAATACATATTATTTTATTTTAATTTTTTAATTTAATCACTGTGAGATACAGTTACAAAACTTTCATGTTTGAGTTTCAGTCATACAATAATCAAATACCCATTCCTCCACCATTGCACATTTCCAACACTAATGTCCCAAGTAACCCCCCTCATCCCAATCCTCCCTCTGCCTCTATTGAAGACAATTTCCTCTATATTTGCTCTCTACTTTGGAGCATTGTGGTTTGCAATACAGATACTGAGAGGGTATCACAATTGGTCCTTTATCTACTTTCAGCACACGTCTCCCATACCAAATGATTCCTCCAACCATCACTGATTTAGTGATCCCTTCTCTATTCCAGCTACTTTCTTCACCAGCTCATGAGGCAGGCCTCAAACTATGGGGCGATATTCCTCTGTCCAGCCCTTGTCTCTACTGTCCTTTTGTGTCAGTCTCATATTATGTTATTTTATATTTCACAAATGAGTGCAGTCATTCTGTGTCTGTCCCTCTCTTTCTGATTCATTTCACTTAGCATGATACTCTCCATAACCATCCACTTATAAGCAAATTTCATGACTTCTTCTTTCCTAACAGCTGCATGGTATTCCATTATGTAGATGTTAAATACATTTTATTGGTACTTTGGGGCTCCTTCTTTCTTGTTTCGTGGGCATCTTCATGGTAATGCCCAGGAGACCATGTGGCTCTAAGGATCAAACCCCAAATTTCAGCATGTAAAGTATATATTCCAGATTTTTGAGTTATCTCCCTGAACAGTAAACTATATTTATATGCATGCACTATGTTCAATCACTTAATCATATTTAATTCAAGAAGTTACTATTTACATTTTTTAAAGTTAAATTACAAACTAAACTCTTAGGTAAAAGAATAAATATTGAACAGAGATTATTAAAGATTCATTTTGTTAACAAATTATGTCAATAACATGAGTTTACCAGGGTTATTAAAGCATTTAGAGTTACAAACAAATTTTTAAGAAAATCAAATGATGTACTCTTTATAATACATTTATTTAAACAATTTGATAAACTTCAACATGTGTTATCCACTTTTGTGTAGGATGGAAATCAGCACTGATATTGGAAAAGTAAGACTATTGTGTTTAAAGGTATCATGATGCTTTTGACATGCAAAAGTTGAAATATGAAGAGGTAAGTTTCCAAATAAGATTATATACACAGAGACCAGATGACTTTCTACGGCAGTTTTTCCCTAAAATGTATTTGTTAATTTTGAACTTGGGCAAGCTACTGAGAATCCATTTTTTCCTAAGTAGAGAAAGCTGATTGTTTAGCAAATATTTCAGTGCAAATGTTAAAGAATCAACTGTCGTGTTATATGACCAGTTATGGCATTTGCTTAATTCCATGCTTTCTGGAGAAAAAGACCTCTAAAATAAACTTTAAAAAGCAGAGCAGATATTTAACTGTCCCTTAAAATATTAGTTGAATTGACAGTAAATGTAGCAGAGCACTGAATAAAAGGTCAAGACTGAAAAATCAATTACACATTTTTCTATAAGTAACTCAATAGAAAATAAAATTTGAAAAGCAAAAATCTTTTTCTTTCTGTAAAGTGTCTTTTTGTTTTGATGCATATGCTCTTTCACTGTGATAAGCAATCTTTCTGGTCTGGTCTGGCTCAATGTGTTTATATTTGCTTTGTTGTTTAAGTCAAGTCCCCCCAATACACATCTAAAGTCAATGACAAGGAGGGCGTAACTTATATTTACAATTTGAAATCGCATGCTAAAACAAAATAGCTATGAATAAATATGCAGAATCTAACCAGATTATACTGAAAATATCTTATTGAAAAAATGTATAGGAGCTCTAAACATGCAAACACTTACTAGAAAATGATATATTTTCCTATTTTATGCAATTCAAATAAACATCATGGCTCATTTAGAAACTGGCTATGTTTCTAAAAATAGTTTATTTCTGATTATTCAAAATACCTTGGCTAATCAATTAATTCTGAAATAAAATACTCTAGCTGCATAGCTTCATATATCACTAGTCATGAAATAAAGTATTAAAATAATGCAATATTAATATGAAAATAGATTTTGAAAAAATCAGATAAAGACCTGATACCTCAATTTTGTTCTTCTGTAAAATGATCTCACTCATATGTAGTATGTAAGAAAACAAAGTGAGGAAATATACAATATCTAATGAAAATATACAATATCTAATGAAATATACAATTCTAATGAAGTGAGGAAATATACAATATCTGATGAAAACCCTTATATTCTGACAATAGAACTGACGTTACCAATCTGTACTGAAGGGGTATAGGTGATATGATATGGAAAGTGTGCTTTGGACAGTCATGGAGTGATACTGGTGTTTGGTGGAGTACATGGTAACATTATATCCCTAAAACATAGACATAGACATAGATATATAGATAGATAGATAGATAATAGATAGATGATAGATTAGATGATAGTAGATAGAAGATAGATAGATAGATAGATAAATAGATAGATAGATAGATAGATATTTAAGTTTTGGGGTCACATCATGTGGAAAAGCTCAGGGCTTACTAACTCTGTGCTCAGGGATCACTCCGGGCAGGCACTGGGGACTATATGCACTGCCCATGATTGAATTCTGGTGGGCCTTGTACAAGGCAAACACCTTACCTGCCGTACTATCACTCTAGTCCCCAAGCAGTTATATTTTCTGTAAGATATTGCTACCTTAAAAAAAATGAGAAGAAAGCAAAACAAAAACCCAATACTGTATAACAGAGAGGAAAATTGGGATTTATAAGTAAAGTAAATCACTGATCCTGGGCTAATTCAATGCTAATATGAAGAAATCATGAAATATAGACTCAATATCATATCTATGGAAGACATAAATGAACCCCAACTTGTCTTTTTTAGTCAATAGAAATGGAATGTATCACCTGATTTGACAAAGGGAATTAAAATCACAGACAAAACTAAGATTGTGAATTAGCCACGTTAAAATAGATAAATGTCATTTTAGTAACTGAGTTTTTAAGTGTAAGAGGGAGGAGAGGACATAACTATATAATTATAGAATAGTACATGGAGATATTTCGACGTGACTTGTTGGCTTTAAAGATGAGATGTCATGTGGGCTCTAAAGAAGTTTAATAGGGGAATCACAAATGACCTAATTCAACAGAATCTGAGAACTGTGCTTCAGTAAGAAGCTTACCATTTTGAATAGGGTTAAGGAGAAGGAAAAAGAAGAGGGTGACACTGGAACAATGGGAGGAGAAAGTTGATATTCTAATGAAGGGTATAATGGTAGGATGTTTTATTTATAAAACTGTACACTTATAAACCAGCCCAGCAAGCTACCGAGAGTATCTTGCCCGCACGGCAAGCTACCCATGACGTACTCTATATGCCAAACACTGACAAGTCTCATGATGGAGATGTTACTGAGCCCGCTCAAGCAAATCGATGAACAATGGGAGGACCGTGATAAACCACGTGGCTAAAATAAAATTTTAAAAATTATACAAAGCAAAAGAGAGAAAAGAGAAGAGCAGAGAGAAGAGCAGAAGTACTGGTAGATGCGGCAGAAGCCAGGAAAAGTATTCGTAACGCTCGCCTGTCCTTCGCCAACTATAAGACCAAGACGACTGCCCTCCGATGTCCTGATGGATCCATCACATCCTCCAGAATGGCAATGGAGAAGATTATCCATGACTTCTACTCAAATCTCTTCGATAGCCATGTCCACTTGCTGACATACCAAATTCCACAGGATGGGTATGTCGTTCCCAATGTTCTCCCTTCCGAAATCCGACAGGCCATTTCGTCGGTAAAGAAACAAACAGCACCCGGCCCAGACAAGGTCAGACCTGAACACCTGAAGAACCTTCCGTCAGTACTCATCAATACACTGGCTCGGCTCTTCACTCGCTACCTGTCTGAATGCAAGGTTTCGTCCCAGTGGAAAACCAGCAGGACCGTACTACTGTTCAAGAAGGGAGACATCCATGACATTGGCAACTATCACCCGATCTGCCTATTGTCTGTCATCTACAAGTTGTTCACTCGAGTCATCCTGAATAAGATTGGCAGAACACTAGATGAAGGACAACCATGCGAGCAAGCAGGGTTCCGCAAAGGATTCAGCACCATCGACCATATCCACACGATAACCAAGCTCATAGAGGTTTCTCGGGAGTTCAAGATGCCGCTCTGCTTAACGTTCATTGATTTAAAGAAGGCCTTTGATTCTGTTGAGACGGAAGCAGTCATTGAAGCCCTAGCCAATCAGGACATTCAAGCCCAATACATCAGGATCCTCCGTGAGCTGTATTGCGGATTCACTACCAGGATCTCACCATTCTACAAAGAAGTGATCGTTGATGTCAAGAGAGGGGTGTGGCAGGGTGATACCATTTCACCGAAACTCTTCAGTGCCACCCTCGAGAACATCATGCGACGACTGGAATGGGAAGGAATGGGAGTGAAGATAGATGGTCGGCAACTACACCACCTCCGCTTTGCTGATGGCATTGTTTTAATAACACCAAACATCAGCCAAGCGGCACAAATGCTGGCCGACTTTGACCGTGAGTGTGGAAAGGTAGGACTACAGCTGAATCTTACGAAGACAATGTTTATGAGAAACAGCCTTGTTCCTGATGCCCCATTCGCTCTCAATGGAACGACCATCTCCGAATGCAACAGCTATGTGTACCTAGGTCGAGAAGTCAACATGACAAATGACCTGGCACCCGAGCTGCGCAGGAGGAAGAGAGTGGCTTGGAACACCTTCAAGAACGTCGAAGAAATAGCTAAGAGGACAAGAACCTCCGGCTCCGGGCACATCTCTTTGATTCCACTGTTCTTCCTGCATTAACATATGCCTCAGAGACCTGGGCCCTATGCAAACAAGATGAGAACGCTATTCAGGTCTCCCAAAGAAGAATAGAAAGAGCTATGCTTGGAATATCACGTTTCACTCAAATGAGAGAACGAATCTGGAGTTCTGACATCCATCGATGATCAAGGATCAGGGATGCTGTCTCATTTGCCAAGGTGTCGAAAATCAGATGGGCTGGTCACGTAATGAGATTTAAAGACGACCGTTGTACTAGAGCTGTTACTGATTGGATTCCACGGGATGTCAAGAGACCGCGTGGCCGCCCACCTACCAGATGGTCAGACTTCTTCGTCAAGATCATGATCGATCGGTTTGAGGCCCTTCATGTTCCCGGAGCGAACAGATGCCATTGGGCAACACTAGCACGAGACAGGGACAGATGGAGACGTTACTGGTGCCCGCTCGAGCAAATCGACGACTAACGGGAAGTTAAGTGATTAAGTGATTAAGTGATACAAAGCAAAACAGAAAAAATAATGAGAAGATTTCATGGGCCAACCAATAAGGATAAATTTTTTAATCTGGAGAAGTCAAGGACACTCTTCACTGCTTCCTCCAGAAAAGAAACCAACCCAATTTTAACCTTATTTCTTGCTTACTGAGAGTGAATACCACATCCTTTGATGCTGGGACAATAATCTTGACTATGCTCACCAGTGACCCCTGGCCGTGCTCAGGGGAACTTCATTTGGTACCAAAGATTTGAACCAGTATCAGCCGGTTTGTAAGTATTAATAATTACTCTGAAGCTAAGTAAGTTAAAAGTGTAATCCTTTCACCAAATCAGAAAAAAAACAACACAATATTCTTTCAATCGATAAATATCCAGAAATATTCACATATTAGGCATAATATATAGACTTAGACTATATCACAGGCATATTATGTAAACCACTAAAAATTAAAACATTAATAATAACTGATTCTGAGAAATAAGCTATTCATGCTTCAAAATATAATATGAAATTCAGGTAACATCAATAAATGATTCACTGTAGCACTGTAGCACTGTCCTCCTATTGTTCATGGATATGCTCAAGCGGGCACCAGTAATCTCTCACAACAAATTGTGAGACTTGTTACTGTTTTTGGCATATCGAATACGTCATGGGTAGCTTGCTAGGCTTTGCCATGCAGGCGAGATAATCTCGGTAGCTTGCCAGCCTCTCTGAGAGGGGTGGAGGAATCAAACCCAGGTTAGCCGTGTGCAAGGCAAATGCCCTACCCGCTGTGCTATCGCTCCAGCCCATGTGTGCTTATATATACATATATATATACATATATACATATATATACATATATATATACATATATATATATATATATATAAAACCCAGTGGTTTTTGGCAGAAATGCGTCTAGATCCTGCAGTAGGTTACTGTCGCCAGGCTACCCCAGGGGGAAAGGGTGCTGTCCCTCCACCTGCTCCCCCTTGGTGGCTCGGTGGTCACCATTTGCCAGAGGCCATTGGACAGTCGGTTTTGGGCCTCCAGTGACGAGACACGCGGGGCCTCACGGGATGGAGGTGGACCTGGCCCTTTCCTCCCCACCCCAACAAGACCCCAAGTCGCTGAGCAGGAATGGCATCTCTGGCTCCTGATCAAGCTGCTTAAAAGCAATGATCCCAAACACTTAGAAACAAATCTCGATACCCAGTGGCTTATGTCAGAAATGCGTCCGGTCCCTGCAGTAGGTTACCAACTCTGGGCCAACCCAGGCAGGAATAGTTTTCATGCCTTGGCCTGTTTCTCCTGGTGGCCCGGTGGCCATCATCCTCCAAAGGTCACTTGACAATCAGGTTTGTGCCCTCAGTGATGAGACAAGTTGGGCCTCACGGGATGGTGGTGGAGCCGGCCCGTTCCTCACCACCCCAATGAGACACCAAGTTGTCGCCCATGAACGGAATCTCTGGCTCCTGATCAAGCTGCTTAACAGCCATGATCCAAGAGACTCAGAAACAAATCTCAGAACCCAGTGGCTTTTGGCAGAAATGCATCCCGACCCCATAGTAGGTTACTGTCGTCAGGCCACCCCAAGAAGGAAAGGGTATTGTCCCTCTGTCTGCTCCCCTAGGTGGCTCGGTGGCCGCCATCCTCCAGAGTCCACTGGACAGTCAGGTTTGGGCCTTCAGTGATGAGACACGCGGGGCCTCTTGGGATGGGGGGTGGAGATGGTTCCTCCCCATCTCAACGAGACCCTGAGTCACCGCCCAGGAATGGCCTTTCTGGCTTCTGATCCAGCTGCTTAACAGCCATGATCCAAGAGACTCAGAAACAAATCTTGGAACCCAGCAGGTTTGGGCAGAAATCCCTCCATATTTAAGTGTTAAAATTTCAGAATTTCAAAATCGCATGGCCACTACTGCAGCCATGCAACATTATATATTATTTTTAACCAGCAATAGAAAACAAATCATCTACTGCTGCCTTTTCAGCGGATCTGAGTGTTGGGGTAAAATCCCAAATAATAATGGTGGGTCTGCTGTCAAAATATTGAATGTTATCAAAGTAGAGAGAGAGAGAGTAATGTGGAAATCATCTGCTCCACAAGTAGGGGAAGGGTGTGGCATGGGGGTATGCTGAGGTTTTTGGTGGTGGTGAATGGGCACTGGTGAAGGTACGGGTGTTTCATTGTATGAACGAGACTTAAACCCAAAAGCTTTGTAACTGCTCTAATGGTGATTCAATAAACAAAACTGTAGAAAATGAAAAAAAAAGTAAGGTGGAATTTATGCCCAATCCAATCAGCTAATCAGTGGCTGAATAAATAACAGTACTCCTACATAAAAATAAAAAAAATAATTTGCTATTGAAAAATCTTTCTCCTTCTCATCACTGCATTTATTCTCCTAGTCACCTGTCACTTTCAAAGCATCCAAGTGTTTTTTTCAAGGACCTTAAAATGATCCTCTGAACTATAATCACTAAGAAGAAGAGCATCACTTTCTAGCCTCTGTGGAGTGTAAAAACCAAAGAGCTAGGAAATATATACAGATGGTCTAATCGCATTCCACCAACAACTATCCACTTCAATGATATCACAGTTTTCCTTGAGTTTTTCCCAATACTTAAAAGCTACACTACTTTTTATTTCAAAATTGGAACTCTCTTAAATAACAGTAATCATAAATAAAGTTTTCCTTGCCTTTTGAACTTGGCGGGCAGTTTTTTTTTTTTATGCGATAGTCCAGGATGAAATATATACTTCTTTTAGAGTCAGGTGTTAGAGAATTTTTTAGAATAGGCTTTAAATAAAATACCCCATATATTTACTTACTGCTTAAAATATCAAGAGATTTACTACGTAGAAAAGGTAGGTCACCCAACAGATTAAGATTGACTTTACCAAAATCCTTAGAACAGATGCATTACACCATGTTTTACCTGGGCATATGGATTATTTTACACTAAGGTAAATAAAATTGATGCAGCCTTCAAAATAAACCATTTATATTACTTTAACTTAATCATCTAGAATGATAAAAATAATGATATTTCCCATATTTTGGATTATTTTTAGAATTATGTTCCTTTAAGAGAAAACTTTCTATATGACAGAGTAGTGTAGAATTGCAACATATCTATATTTTGTACCTTACCACCTAGATTTCCAGCCTTAACCTACTTTCTTTTTAGAATATACATCTATGTTTTGTCCCATTTATACCAATTTATAATTTACGTATATTTTCTATACATGATATTATATTTGAATTTTTTATCTTTGCATCTACCTGATTTAAATTTGATTGCTTGATTTGCCTGTGAGCTCTCAAAGGGGTAGAGTGGAAACAAAGGGGGTACAAACATGTTAGAGAAAATCAAGTATTAATAGAATAAAGTCAAATGCATAAGGATCTTGCAGTATAAAGACGGTAGGAGACTTAAGGCAGAAGTATAAAAAATAATACTAAAAGTAGTGACGACATTAACAGAGGGTATTAATAGGCCATATGCTCAGGGAACAGAATAAAGCAGTTTTTGGAGGACTGTAGAGCCCAAGTTTGGGTAAATTCATTTCTATCTCCAAGCATCAGTTCCTGTTTGGATTAGGCAATGAAGTTCATCCTGCTTATTATGAAGTTGTTTTACATTTGCAAAAATTTAAATATTTTACCATATATTAGAGGCTGGAGCAATAGCACGGCAAGTAGGGTTTTTGTCTTGCACGCAGCCAACCTGGGTTTGATTCGTCCACCCTTCTCAGAGAGCACTGGAAGCTACCAAGAGTATTCTGCCCATACAGCAGAGCCTGGCAAGCTGTCCGTGATGTATTCTATATGCCAAAATCATTAACAACAAGTCTCACAATTTGTTGTGAGCTGTTACTGGTGCCTGCTAAAACAAATCGATAAACAATGGGAGGACAGTGCTACAGTGCTACCATATATTAGATAAATATTATTCATAACACTAATAATTGTTTTAACATATTTAAACATATGGTTTATAAACATATAGTCACCGAACATGGAAAAGAAAACAATTTTGAAGGAAACTACCAAAAGATAGACATTTTTTAATTTCATAGCAAAATGGCATCACAGTTAGTGTCATAGATCATTGCTTCTGAATAGCTGAAAATTTTTTTCCTTCATGGTAGGCAGCCAATCCCTCTTTGTCAAGAATCATTGAAATGTTATCTGTATCCTTTAGCACTGGAGTTGGATACAAGTGTTTCCTTTTAGTTGTGAATTTTGTGAAGGAAAAATGTTTCACTGTTAGAAATGGTAAAGAAAAAATGATTACTCTAATTTTCTCTTACTAAAAGAACAATAATGTCATTTCCAGTGTAGGAGGTTATAGAGAAAATCCTGAGGTCCCATTCTCAGTTTTCTTGTTTGTGTGATAACATAATTATACTTGCTGAGTATTAATGGCTGTAATTAAACAATTTGGGCACTAAGTTGTGGTCCCCTTAATGGAGTCTACAAACAACCCTTGAAATTTGGCATCACAAAATGATTGTAGGCAAAAAAATATCGTTATACAGGCAGTACTTTTGAACTTGCCAAATTTTTTGAACTTCGCCTTTCAAAATCAACCCAAGTTAGAGAATGTGCTGGTCACTGGTGTACTTGTTTTGTGTAGAAACATATATGCACTCATTAATGTTTTTTGTCACTGTTATATAACGAATTCATAGTTCAACCACAGTTTAGTTCCATTGTAGGAAACCCAGTGTTTGCATTTTATGTTTTGCTGAATTCATACAGCTTAAGGAAAATAATTTATAGTATCAAAATATACTATGACATATCAGATTAAGTACAAAAATTTATCTATTAGCTTTCAACAAATATAGAGTCATGCTCTGAAATAAATCTTGCAAAGTGAAGGTATTTAAATATAGAGAGTGCTTAATCATATCTGATACATCCTCACTATTCTCTTGTTTTTTTTTACTTGTACAGAAGTAATATTCATGACAGAACTGTCATAAAGGGAAAAATATCTCAGCCAATATTTGATTATAAATGCAGTTAAGCATAACAATGGGACATTGATGAATTCAAAATTCCTGGTTAAATGCTCGAAAGATTCAGTTATCCATAAAATATCACCCCTGGAGACCCTAAAAGTCTCATTTCATCAGTGAATGTGAAAAAGTATAAAGTATTTGCAGACGCCAGAAGATAGTACAGAAGACAAGAATTTTTTTTCACTGTACTCAGTTTCAATTCAATCCCTAAAACTGCAAAGTTTGGCCAAGTTTAACGCCAGAGCACAAAATCAGGAAGAGTCAATGAGCACCACAGGGTGTGGTTCAAATATAAAAATTTTTTTTCCCCTTTATTTTATTTTATTTTTTTTAAAGTTGTAGATTTACAATTTTTTGTGCTTTGGTTTCAATTATACAATGATCAGATACCCATCCCTCCACCAGTGCCCATTTTCCACCACCATGGATAATATCCCTCCCACCCCCATCCCCCCATCCCTCCTGTCTCTGTGGCAGGGCAATCCCCTGTGTTCTCTCTCTCCTTTTGGGTGTTGTGGTCTGCAAAAGAGGCATTGAGTGGCAAACATGTTCAGTCCATAGTCTACTTTCGACATGCATCTCCCCTCCTGGGAGGATCCTCCAAACATCCTTTATTTGGTGCTCCCTTCTCTATCTGAACTGCCCTTTCCTCTAGGATACCCGGCTGGCCTCTAAGTTATGGAGTAATCCTCCTGGTGCTGATCTCAGCTATTCTTGGGTATTAATCTCATACTTTGTTACTTTATATCCCCCAGATGAATGCAATCTTTCTATGTCTATCCCTCTCTTTCTGACTCCTTTCGCTTAGCATGATACTTTCCATATTGTACCACTTGTATGTAAAGTTCATGACTTCATCTTTTCTAAGAGCTACATAGTACTCCATTGTGTAGATGTACCAAAGTTTCTTTAACCAGTCATCTGTTCTTGGGCATTCAGGTTTCTTCCAGTTTCTGGCTATTGTAAAGAGTGCTGCAATGAACAAACAAGTGCAGATGTCACTTCGACTATACATTTTTGCCTCTCTGGGATATATTCCCTGGAGTGGTATTGCTGGGTCAAATGGGAGCTCAATTTCTAATTTTTTGAGAATCGTCCATACTGTTTTCCAGAACGGCTGAACCAGTGGACATTCCCACCAACAGTGAAGGAGTGTCCCTTTCTCGCCACATCCACGCCAGCATCGGTTGCTTTTGTTCTTTTGAATGTGGGCCAGTCTCTGAGGTGTGAGATGGTATCTCATTGTGGTTTTGATCTGCATCTCCCTGATGATTAATGATGTAGAGCATTTTCTCATGTGCTTTTTTGCCATTCGGATTTCTTCTTTGAGAAAGTTTCTGTTCATTTCATTGCCCCATTTTTGGATGGGGTTGGATGTTTTCTTCTTGTGGAGTTTAACCAGTATTTTGTATATCCTGGATATCAACCCCTTGTCAGATGTGTATTCGGTGAATATCCTTTCCCATTCTGTAGACTATCCTTGTATTTTGGTCACTGTTTCTTTGGAGGTGCAGAAGCTTCTTAGTTTAAGATAGTCCCATTTATCTATCTCTGTTTTCACTTGCTCGGCCAGTGGCGTGGCATCTTTGAAGATACCATTAGCTTCAATGTCATGGAGGGTTTTGCCAACTTTATCTTCAATGTACCTTATGGTTTCTGGTCTGATGTTGAGGTCTTTAATCCATTTTGATCTTACTTTTGTACATGGTGTTAGGCAGAGTTCTGAGCCTATTTTTTTGCATGTAGCCGTCCAGTGATGCCAACACAATTTATTAAAGAGGCTTTCCTTACTCCACTTCACATTACTTGCACCTTTATCAAAGATTAGATGAGCATATGATTGAGGAGAGATGTCAGTGTATTCAACCCTGTTCCATTGGTCTGCAGTTCTGCCTTTGTTCCAGTACCATGCTGTTTTAATTATTACTGCTTTGTAGTACAGTTTGAAGTTCGGGAGGTTGATTCCTCCCATTTTCTTTTTCCCAAGAATTGCTTTAGCTATTTGTGGGGGCTTATTGTTCCATATAAATTTCAAGAGTGTTTGCTCCATTTCTTTGAAGAATGTCATGGGTATCCTTATAGGGATTGCATTGAGTTTATACAATGCTTTTGGTAGTATTGCCATTTTGACAATGTTAAGTCTCCCGACCCATGAGCAGGGGATATCTTTCCATTTCCTCATGTCCTCTTTTATTTCCTGAAGTAGCGTTTTGTAGTTTTCTTTGTACAGGTCCTTTACTTCCTTAGTTAAGCTGATTCCTAGGTACTTGATTTTCTGGGGCACAATTGTGAATGGGATTGTTTTTTTCATGTTGCTTTCTTCTCTCTCACTGTTTGCGTATAGGAAAGCCATGGACTTTTGGGTATTGATTTTATTTATTTTTTTTTTTTTTTTTTTAAGAGTCAAAATTTTATTTTCTGCTCTGCATGAACTGTGTACATTTGCTATCTTGACCTCATGCTCTTTTTTTTTTTTTTTTTTTTTTTTTTTTTTTTTTTTTATTAGTGAAACAACATGAGGTACAGTTATAGATTTACAAATTTTGTGCTTGGATCTCGGTCATACCACGATCAAATACCCATCCCTCCACCAGTGCCCATTTTCCACCACCAGGATAATATCCCTCCCCCCCATCCTCCCATCCCCCCATCCCCCCCTGCCACTGTGGCAGGGCATTCCCCCCTGTTCTCTCTCTCCTCCTGGGCGCTGTGATCAGCCAAAGAGGCATTGAGTGGCGAACATGTTCAGTCCAGTCTACTTTCAACCTGCATCTCCCCTCCTGGGAGGATCCTCCAAACACCCTCCACTTGGCGTTCCCCTCTCCATCTGAATTGTCCTTTCCCCTAGAATACCCAGCTGGCCTCTAGTTATGGAGTAATTCTCCTGGTGTTGTGGGTATTAATCTCATATTTTATTATTTTATATCCCCCAGATGAATGCTATCTTTCTATGTCTATCCCTCTCTTTCTGACTCATTTCGCTTAGCATGATACTTTCCATATTGTACCACTTGTATGTAAAGTTCGTGATTTCATCTCTTTTAAGAGCCACATAGTACTCCATTGTGTAGATGTACCAAAGTTTCTTTAACCAGTCATCTGTTCTTGGGCACTCAGGTCTCTTCCAGTTTCTGGCTACTGTAAAGAGTGCTGCAATGAACAAACAAGTGCAGATGTCCCTTCGGCTACACGTTTTTGCCTCTCTGGGATATATTCCCAGGAGTGGTATCGCTGGGTCAAATGGGAGCTCAATTTCTAATTTTTTGAGGAACGTCCATACTGTTTTCCAGAAGGGCTGAACCAGTGGACATTCCCACCAACAGTGAAGGAGTGTCCCTTTCTCGCCACATCCGCGCCAGCAACGGTTGATTTTGTTCTTTTGAATGTGGGCCAGTCTCTGAGGTGTGAGATGATATCTCATTGTGGTTTTGATCTGCATCTCCCTGATGATTAATGATGTAGAGCATTTTCTCATGTGCTTTTTTGCCATTCGGATTTCTTCTTTGAGAAAGTTTCTGTTCATTTCATTGCCCCATTTTTGGATGGGGTTGGATGTTTTCTTCTTGTGGAGTTCTACCAGTATTTTGTATATCCTTGATATCAACCCCTTGTCAGATGTGTATTCGGCGAATATTCTTTCCCATTCTGTAGGCTGTCTTTGTATTTTGGTCACTGTTTCTTTGGAGGTACAGAAGCTTCTTAGTTTAAGATAGTCCCATTTATCTATCTCTGTTTTCACTTGCTCAGCCAGTGGCGTGTCATCTTTGAACATACCATTAGCCTCAATGTCATGGAGGGTTTTGCCAACTTTGTCTTCAATGTATCTTATGGTTTCTGGTCTGATATTGAGGTCTTTAATCCATTTTGATCTTACCTTTGTACATGGTGTTAGGCAGAATTCTGAGCCCATTTTTTTGCATGTAGCCGTCCAGTGATGCCAGCACAATTTGTTAAAGAGGCTTTCCTTACTCCACTTCACATTTCTTGCACCTTTATCAAAGATTAGATGATCATATGATTGGGGGGTGATGTCAGTGTATTCAACTCTGTTCCATTGGTCTGCAGTTCTGCCTTTGGGTATTGATTTTATAACCTGCAACTTTACTATACGAGTCTATTGTTTCTAGGAGTTTTTTGGTGGAAGTTATTGGGTTCTCTAAGTAGAGTATCATATCATCTGCGAATAGTGAGAGCTTGATTTCTTCCTTTCCTACCTGAATGCCCTTAATATCTTTTTCCTGCCGAATCGCTATTGCAAGTACTTCCAGTACTATATTGAACAGCAGTGGAGAGAGTGGGCATCCTTGTCTCGTCCCTGATCTTAGAGGGAAGGCTCTCAGTTTTTCCCCATTGAGGATGATGCTTGCTGTAGGCTTGTGGTAGATGGCTTTAATTATGTTGAGGAAGGTGCCCTCTATACCCATTTTGGCTAGGGTTTTCATCATAAAGGGGTGCTGGATCTTATCAAATGCTTTCACTGCATCTATTGATATGATCATATGCTTTTTATCTTTTCTTTTGTTGATATGGTGGATTATGTTGATTGATTTCCGAATGTTAAACCATCCTTGCATCCCTGGGATGAATCCTACTTGTTCATGGTGTATGATCTTTTTGATGAGTAGTTGGATTCTATTTGCTAGTAGTTTGTTGAGGATCTTTGCATCTGTGTTCATAAGGGATATCGGCCTGTAATTCTCTTTCTTTATGGTATCTCTGTCTGCTTTTGATATCAGTGAGATATTTGCTTCATAGAAACTGTTCGGTAGTGTTTTTGATATTTCAATTTCGTGGAAAAGCTTAAAGAGCATCGGGAGTAAGTCCTCTTTAAAGATTTGGAAGAATTCACTGGTGAATCCATCCGGGCCAGGGCTTTTGTGCTTGGGGAGACTTTTTATTACCATTTCAATTTCCTTGATGGTGATAGGTCTGTTCAGGTATTCCAGGTCTTCTTGGTTCAGCCTTGGGAGTCTGTAGGAGTCTAGGAATTTATCCATTTCCTCGAGGTTTTGATGTTCCGTGGCATAAAGCTTCTCAAAGTACTCCCTGAGGATCCTCTGAATTTCTGTGGTTTCTGTTGTAATGACCCCCTTTTCATTTCTGATTCGGTTTATTAGGGTTTTCTCTCTCCCTTTCTTTGTGAGTTTTGCTAGAGGCTTATCGATCTTGTTAATTTTCTCGAAGAACCAGCTTTTGGTTTCATTGATCTTTCGGATTGTTTTTTGGGTTTCCATCTCGTTAATCTCTGCTCTGAGTTTTATTATTTCCTTTCTCCTGTTCGGGTTGTGCTCCTTTTTTTGGTCCTTCTCCAAGCTCTTAAGCTGTGAGGTTAGGATACTTATGTGTGCTCGCTCCTCCTTCCTGAGGAATGCTTGTAGAGCTATAAACTTTCCTCTTAACACAGCCTTTGCTGTATCCCATAAGTTTTGGTAACTCGTGTTCTCATTTTCATTCGTTTCTAGGAATCTTTTGATTTCCTCATTGATTTCCTGTCTAATCCACTCATTGTTCAGTAGTGCACTGTTTAATTTCCAGGTGTTTGATTTAGTTTTCTGTTTTGGTGTGTGATTTACTTCTAATTTCAGCGCATTATGGTCTGAAAAGATTGTTGATACAATCTCTACCTTCTTAATTTTATGGAGGCATGTTTTGTGGCTCAGCATGTGGTCTATCTTGGAGAATGTTCCATGTACGTTTGAGAAGAATGTGTATTCAGCTTTTTGTGGATGAAGTGTCCTGTATATATCTACTAAGTCCCTTTCTTCCATTGTTTCCCTCAAATGAAGTATGTCCTTGCTAAGTTTGAGTCTGGTTGATCTATCAAGAGGTGACAAAGCAGTGTTGAAGTCTCCCACTAGTATTGTGTTGCTATTGATGTCTTTTTCCAAATCTATGAGTAGTTGTTTTAAGTACTTTGCTGGTCTCTCATTAGGTGCATATACATTTATTATTGTAAGTTCTTCCTGTTGTACAGATCCTCTGATCAATAAGAAATGGCCTTCACTGTCTCTTATGACCTTCCTCACTCTGAAATCGATGTGGTCTGATATAAGGATGGCTACCCCAGCTTTTTTATGGGAGCTGTTTGCCTGTAGGATTGTTTTCCAGCCTTTGACTCTGAGTCTGTGTTTGCTTTGACTATTGAGATGTGTTTCTTGCAGGCAGCAGAATGTTGGGTTCAATTTTCTAATCCATCCTGCCACTCTCTGTCTTTTAATTGGTGCGTTTAGCCCATTGACATTGAGAGAGATTATTGTTATGGGATTTTGTCCCATTGTTCTGTTAAAATTTGGTGTATTTGAGGGGCCTTTCTTGCCTTAAAGTAGCCCATTTAGTTGTTCTTGTAACCATGGTTTTGAGTCTATGAAGTTCCTGAGCTGTTGTTTGTCTGTGAAACTGTGTGTTGTTCCTTCTATTATGAATGAGAGTCTTGCTGGGAAAAGTATTTTGGGGGAGGCATTTATTTCATTGAGTTTTTTTACTATGTCCCACCACTGTTTTCGGGCCATGAGGGTTTCATCAGAAAAATCAGCTGTGAATTTTAAGGATGCTCCTTTGTAAGAGATTTCTTTCTTCGATCTTGCTGCTTGCAGAATTTTGTCTCTGTCTAAGGTTTTGGTCATTTTGATCAGAATGTGTCTTGGGGTATTTTTATTCGGATTTCTTCTAGCTGGTACCCTTCGGGCCTCCTGAATGTGGTCACAAGTTTTCTTCAGCTCTGGAAATGTTGTAGCAATGATGTCTTTGACAGTTTCTTCTTCATCGAGGTTTTCTTCCTGTCCCTCTGGGACTCCAATAATTCTTATGTTACCCCTCTTGGCTTCATCACGATCTTCTCTTGCCATCTGTTCCCGAATTGTGAGTCTCTTTTCCATTTTCTGCTCTTTTCGGGAGAGTCTCTGAACTTCATCTTCGAGCTCACTGATTCTGTTCTCAGCCACTCTTACTCTGCTGCTGAGGCCTTCCACTGAGCTTTTCAATTCGCCTACGAGATTTTTCAGGTCTGACATTTCTGATTGCATTTTCCTCATTTCTGCCTTCAGATCCTCTTGTCTTCTATTGGCATTGGTTTCCATTGTTTCTTTTAATTCCCTAAGCATCCTAAGTAGCTCCCTTCTGAATTCCTTGTCAGAGAGGTTGTCTAACACTACAGTACTGTTGGTGTCATCTGAGCTAGACTCTTCAATATGAAAGTTTGGTGGGCTTTTGCGTTGCTTTACCATTGTGAGAGGTGTGGTTTAGTCCTTCACGTTCACTGTTACTATTCTGCTTGATATGCAGTGTGAGTTAAGATAGGCTTATGAGTTATTGGCTACTGTGTTTCTAGTGGCTGAGCTAAAATAGAGAAGTTTCCATCTAAGAAGGTAACTTATGGTTCCTATGGCATACGTAGTGGGAAAATATTTCGCGGCCACTAACGCGGCCGCGGCTCCGGAAAGAGTCCCTGGCACTGGGCGAGGAGTTGGGAACGCGTCCTGTTTGGAATTGGAGCCGTTCAGCTTTGTTGCCCAGAGCTGGGCCTCTGTGCCCGTCCCACGCAGCTCAGGGGTTGAAAACCGGCTGTCTAGGGGCTGTTTCTAGCTGCGCGTGCCCAGAGAGGGACCCAGGCCCTTGGGGGCGGGCTGTACCTGTTGAAATTCAAATATAAAAATTTAACAAATTATTTATATTATATATGGCACCATTCTATTTAGAATAGCTATTAGGGATACAGCTGTTGGATTTTTTTTGGTTAATTTTTATAATTTGTGAAACTTGGTGACCAGTAAAGCATTCTTATTTTATATTGTATAATGTATTTGATAGTCCCTGGAACATTTGTCAGGGTAAGCTTATGGTTTTCTAGTATAACTACCCTGAAGAGAAAAGCAATTTATTTAGAGTAATATAGGTAGTTCCTGCTGTCCCCTATCTCTGTATAAATAAACAAAATCATGAACTTGGCCTTAGAAAGAAAAGAAGGAAGATAAGCAACATATTACGTGAAATAGGGTTCAATTTACCTTGGGCTTCTGTTAATTTTAAATCATTTTTTTTACCAGAGGTAATCAAAGAAGGAACATTAACATTAACATGAATCTTATGATGTTCAGAGATTACGCTTAATGTGGCATGTTAAATTTTTTCAGTATCATGTGAAATATTTTTAACACAGTTAAAGTAACCTTAGAAGTATATAGTTTCTCTGAGACCAATAAGTTAGAAAAATTAAAATAAATGTAAAGACTTCAAGGAAAATATTTCTAAGCATACAATTTTCCAGCTTTATTTGGTTACTACTCAGTTTTTTGAGGGAAAAAAATAAAAAAGACAATTCTGCAAAATTTTTTATATTGTTGTACTGATTTCTCTTTTAATTGCATTAAAGGCTCTTGCCTATCTTTGCCACTCTTTCTTTGTCCTCCTGGCCAACATTAATGTTTCACTATGTTGTCATGTGTAGCATGACATGGTCTCTCCTTTTAAGAACTAATTATATTTTAATGTCCATATTTTTCAGATCTGTTGATCTTATGACTGGAATAGAAAGAAAGTTTATATTTAAAGGTAATGAGAGGGAAATTTATTTTTTATCCTCTCTGTTATAATTATATTTATATTTTATCAGTTACAAGTACTGCTGGCCTAGTTGTCCACAAATCACCAATGGGGGCTCTGGACCTGCTGAGCATCGCTTGGGAGGACCCACTTCTGAAAAGGAGTAATGTTAACAGACTAATCGGCAGTGTCGGTAATCATATGTCAGAATATACATTCTTTGCAGTTATCTGACTCTGATAAAAAGATTTTATTCTAATTAAAATTTTAATTTACTATTTGGGCCACACCTGGCAGTTCTCAGGGCTTACTCCTGGTTCTGTGCTCAGGGATTACTCCTGGTGGGCTCTGGGGACCACATAGAGTGTCAGGGATCAAACTCAGGTCATCCGTGTGCAAGGCAAGAGCCCTACTCATTGTACTATCACTCTAGTCCCACAGTTGACTTATTGTTGAAGGCCATTAGACAAATGCTTAGACTCAGTTTGTCTTTTATCTTTATTAGTTGCACAGCAAGTAAGGCGTTTGCCTTACACGTGGACAACCCGGGTTTGATTCCTCTGCCCCCCTTGGAGAGCCCGGTAAGCTACTGAGAGTATCTCGCCCCCACGGCAGAGCCTGGCAAGCTCCCTGTGGTGTATTCAATATGTCAAAAACAGTAACAACAAGTCTCACAATTTGTTTTGAGACATTACTGATGCCCGCTTGAGCAAATTGATGAACAATGGGAGGACAGTGCTACAGTGCTACTAAAGCAAATATCGTATTTTACTAAAGTAAACAATATAAAAATTCTAGCAAAATTCAGAATCACTGGACTATGTACTATGATTGATTATCTCAGAAAGAAATTTGTATTCATCAACAAAACTTTTAAAGAGCTTTACAAAATACGAAACATAAGATATCTAAACAAACAGTAAATTACATACTCTTCAAATGTGGTGAAGAAACAAATTTACCCAAATTTTAGAATAGTAAAATACCAATTAAAATTCTTGCTCAGTTGCTTTTGGCATTCATAGAAGGTCAAACATTTCCAAATTAACTTTAAAGAAGATAAAAAGGACTCATCCATTAACATTGGTATCTATTAAAAGGCTAGAATAGATAAAATTGTGTTTCATAAGCAAAAATACAGACAAATTAAGCCATTAGACTCAATACTAAAGTTCTATCTATATAAAAATACTTATATAAGAGCCAGTAGTATTAAAATCAGAGGAAAATAATACATTTTATATTTAGTACAGTGGTAGAGCGTTTGCCTTGCACACGGCCGACCAGGGTCAAGTCCTCTGCCCCTCTCGGAGAGCCTGGCAAGCTACCGAGAGTATCTTACCCTCAAGGCAAAGCCTGGCAAACTCCCCATGATGTACTTGATATGCCAAACACAGTAACAACAAGTCTCACAATGGAGACGTTACTGGGCCTGCTCGAGCAAAAGGATGAACAACAGGAGGACAGTGCAGTGCTACAGTTCTAAGAAAATTTTCTTATTTAATTAAAACAAAATGAAATATTCAGCATGTACCTCACCGTTACAATTTATTTTTTGTTTTGTTTTGGTTTGGTTTTGATTTGGGGGCAACAACTGGCAGTGTTCAAGGCTTACTCCCGGCTGTGTGCTCAGGGATTAAACTGGCTGACTCAGGGGACTATATGGGATGTTGGGGAATCGCGAGGATCAGCCATATGCAAGGCAAGCAGCCTACTTACTGTATTATTGATCCATCCATTTTTAGATTTTATAGCATATATAGATACACACACACACACACACACATATATATATATATATTCTACGAATACATGGAAAACAAATTTTTAAATGCAATAAATTGTTAGTTAGGGGTTGGTGAAATAATATAGGTGATGGTAAGGTGCTTATCATGCATATAGCAAGCATTTGTTTGAATTCCCCACATCATATGTTGTCTCCTAAACAATGCCAACAGTCAAGAGACACTTCTCAGAAACGTACAATGGTTTGGCTGTCCCCTACTTCCTCCCCAAAGAAATTAAATTGTTATCAAAAGTTTTGATGTCATTGTAATTGCACAAACTATATAAAAAATAATGCTTCCTGGGACCACTCTGAATATATATCACCAGAAGATATTTTCTTCAAAACTCTTAGGTCTTAAAAGAACCCAACTAGATTAGAAATATTAATTTAATTAAAAGACAAATGTCATGATTAAAGCAACTTCCTCCATTTTTCTGGTGAATAACTGAAGAACAAAAAGAAGATAATTTCCTATGATCATACTTGGTTAAAAGTAAGTGATGAAAAGAATTCAATAGTTGTGTGTTCAAGAAAATTAGTTCATGTTAAAATGTTTTAAAAAGAAAGCCTCATATGTCTGAAACAAAATAATAGAAGTTATCTTGTGTAATACCATCTCCATTATTCAATTTTATGTGCTATGTGGTTTTAAAAAATCATTCATTAACAGAGAACAAAAGGGAATGCCCTGCCACAGAGGCGGGGGGGGGGGGGCGGAAGGGGGGATAGTGGGAGGGATATTGGGATCATTGGTGGTGGAGTAGGGGCACTGGGAGAGGGATGGGTACTCAATCATTGTATGACTGAAATGCAAGCACGAAAGTTTGTAAGTCTGTAACTGTATCCCATGGTGATTCACTAATAAAAAATTAAAAAATAAAAAAAATTATAACCAAGATAAAAAAATCATTCATTAAAAATATTCTGTTTTTACATAAATATATTTTGTTTTTAAATAATAAATAAAAATATTTTGTTCTTAAAAATCAACATTGTGCAGAATTGGAATAAAAGAGGAGCATTAAAACTTCATTCAACATCAAATAACCAAATTTGTGCCAGCACCAGCATAAAGTGCCTCATCACGAC
Organism: Sorex fumeus; assembly: GCF_029834395.1. Lineage (NCBI taxonomy): Eukaryota > Metazoa > Chordata > Mammalia > Eulipotyphla > Soricidae > Sorex > Sorex fumeus. Next base: position 30,906,702 of record NW_026606064.1, read on the forward strand.
ATTTTGAAAAGCCTTTTTTCCACCTGGGAAATCTTCAAAGCACAATTATCTCTAGTAATTTATTATAAACTACTGGAGATTTGGATTCTGACAAGACTCACTGGGGTTACAAACTGCTTTCTATATGTTAGCATGTTTCCCTCTTTTAAAAGAAAATACAGTCAAAGGTATTACAGACAGCCCTCATTAAAGAATAAGATGACAAATCTTTTAAATTATTTAGAACAAATTGCTTCTCCTATATTAAAATTTTCTCCTGTAAATAAAAGTTAGGAGTGATATAATTTCATATAGCATCCTAATATCTGGTTGTGTGTAGTGAAGACGATTTTTATTTAAATAGTCTGCTCAAGATAAATTCAATATTCTTCTTACTGTTGCCATTAATTATAATATTATATGTTGAAAAAATTATAACTAGTTATGTTGTGAGCTCATTAGTTAAAGAGTTTTTTTACTTCAAAAACCTTATAACGTATAGGCCCCAAAAGTAAAATATAAGTCAAAAAATATATCATTGATTTTGTATACACTATAAAAAGATGCTCCAAGATCATTTTATTTTGTTTTTGAATTAAAATTACAAACTATTAGTAACATTATATTATTACATAATTGAATATTACAGTATTTTAGCCAGTTTTGTAAGCACAGCTGATAGTCTCAGGGACAGTTTTTTTACATGTACATATATATAATTTTTATGACAATTCATAATGTCATTTTACTATTTTTTACTCTTAAGTGAGAAACATATACTACTAAAGTAGGTCAAGTAGCCAATTACCCTAAATTATATAGTTTAGAGTGAGATTCAAAAACTTTCATTTTTTATTTAATAAATAACTGAATAGATGTACTTAATGAAAAAAATCAGTAATGCTGTTTTATTCTAATTATAAATTTAAAAATGTTAAACAATGGCTTCAAATTTATGAACTGCTATACAATGTTCAAAATGCATTTTAAACATTGTATTTTTGGAAAATTTTAACTATTTTTCTTGTATTCGATATCATTATTATCCAAGGAGAAAAAAACTTTCAAAAATACTAGATAATCATGGTCTACCAGGGTTCTTGCACTGCTTATTCTTGTTTCCTTTTAGTTATTGAAAAATAGCGTTGGTTTGAAATGAAAGTCAAAATTCTAACAATAAGTAGAGATAAGTGTGCTTTCAACTATTTCATATTAAATGCATTCTTGTTTGTTATCACTTGATCACTTGACATCCCCTCATGCATCAATTTGCTCAAGTGAAACATCTCCATTCATCCCTGTCGCCTGCTAGTGTAGCCCAGTGGTGTCTGCTAGCTCCAGAAAAATGAAGAGCCTCAGGATCTTGATGAAGAAGTCTAACCGTCTCATAGGTGAGCAGCCACATGATCTTTTGACAGTCCACGGAATCCAGTCGGTAACAGCTCTAGTCCAGCAGTCATCTCCGAATCTCATTACGTGTCCAGCCCACCTGATTTTCCATGCCTTGGCAAATGAGACAGCATCCCTGATTCTCGATGGTCGACGGAGATCGGAACTCTGGATTCTTTTCTCTCACTCGAGTGAAGTGTGATACCCCAAGCATAGCTCTTCTGATTCCTCTTTGGGAGACCTGAAAAACATTCTCATTCTGTTTTTGTAGGGACCAGGTCTCTTAGGCATATGTTAATTCAGGAAGAACAGTGGAATCGAAGGGATATGCCCAGAGCCGGAGGTTCTTAGTCCTCATAGCTATTTCAATGCTCTTGAAAGTTATTCCATGCTGCTCTCTTCCTCCTGCACCACTCAGGTGCCAGGTCGTTTGTCATGTTGAGTTCTTGACCTAGGTACACATAACTTCTGCATTTGGAGATGCTCATTCCATTGAAAGTGAATGGAATGTCAGGAATGAGTCCATTTCTCATGAATATTGTCTTCATGAGATTCAGTTGCAGTCCAACTTTTCCACACTCATGGTTAAAGTCGTCCAGCATTTGTGTCGCTTGGATAATGTTTGGTGTCATTAGAACAATGTCATCAGCGAAGCAGAGGTGGTGTAGTTGCCGACCATCTATCTTCCACTCCTATTCCTTCACGTTCCAGTCATCACATGACATTCTCGAGGGTGGCACTGAAGAGATTCAGTGAAATGCTATCACCCTGCCGAACCCCTCTCTTGACATGGATGATCACTTCCTTGTAGAATGATGAGAGCATGGTAGTGAATCTGTAATGCAGGTCATGGAGGATCTTGACGTAATGAATTTTAATGCAGTTTGGCTAGGACTTCAATGACCACTTCATTTTCAACAGAATCAAAGGCCTTCTTTAAATCAATGAAATTAGTCAGAGCGGCATCTTGAACTCTCGAGAAACCTCAATGAGCATGGTTACTATGTAGATATGGTTGATTGTGCTGATTGACTTGTTTGTTATGCTTTAAGAAAAATATTAGCTGAATGACCAAGCTATTTTCTAGTGCTTTTAAAAATATGATTCATATTCTATGCAATTCTTTTCTTTTTTTTTCATTTTGGGTCACACCCAGTGATGCCCAGGGGTTACTCTTGACTCTGCATTCAGGAATTACTCCTGTCTGTGCTTGGGGGTCCATATGGGATGCCTGGGATTAAACATGGGTCAGCCGCTTGCAAGGTAAACACTCTACCCGCTATACTATTGCTAAGGCCCCAATGCAGTTTTTCTCTTAATTGTGAAACATTCCAAAAATGACATAACTTCATAATCTTAGAGGGTAACATCAAAGCACAACTTTATTACTAAATATTTAGTTGATAGATCAGGGATTTACAGATCAAAGTCAGGAGGCACATGACTGAAAAATTGAGAGGACTCATGTTTATCTCCATCATCTCATAGCTTCATGAGCACCATGTACTGTTCTTATTTCTCCCAGCACCACCAGACTCCCGAGCACCACAACTCCAGGTCAAAGTTTCAAACTACCCTTGGGCTAGTTCCTGGATCCCCCCACATACTATGGAAGAACCTATTTTAATAATAGACTTATTTTAAGAAAATTATTCCTGGGGCTGGAGCAATAGTACTGCGGGTAGGGCATTTGCCTTGCATGCTGCCGACATGGGTTCAATTCCCTGCATACCATTTGGTCGCCCCTGAGCACTGCCAAGTGTAATTTCTGTGTGCAAAGCCAGGAGTAACCCCTGTACATCACCAGGTGTGATCCAAAAAGCAAGAAAAAAAAATTGTTCCTTTCTGAGAATTGCCATTATAATATGCGGTATTAAATGATTTTAATTTTTATTGATAAAAATTAAAATAATGAATCATCATAAATGGCATTTCATTGATTTATAATTTTATAAATCAATTCGCCATTCTTTTAAATTTTTCTTGGGTAAGTAGTATGAAGTAAATTTGCTATGTGTCTGCTAAGGGGCAGGTTACTATTTGGAAGGGATAATAGGGGCATTTGTGGAGAGCAGGGCACACTAGTGGTGGGTTTGGTGTTCCAACATTGTATGCTAAAACAACTGTATTCACTTAATCACTTAATCCCCGTTATTCATCGATTTATTCGAGCGGGTGCCAGTAACGTCTCCATTCATCCCGGTTGCGTGCTAGTGTAGCCCGATGGTATCTGTTTGTTTTAGGAACATGTAGAGCCTCAAACCGATCATTTAGGGTCTTGACGAAGAAGTCTGACCATCTTATAGGTGGGCGTCCACGTGATCTTATGATGTCTCATGGAATCCAATCAGTAATGGCTCTAGTCCAGCGGTTGTCTGTAAACCTCATTACGTGTCCAGCCCATCTGATTTTTGATGTCTTGGCAAATGAGACAGCGTCCCTGATTCTTGAGCGTTGATGAAGATCAGAACTCCGGATTCTATCTCTCATTTGAGTGAATCGTGATATTCCAAGCATAGTTCTTTCGATTCCTCTTTGAGAGACCCGAATAGTGTTCTCATCCTGTATTCGTAGGGTCCAGGTCTCTGAGGCATATGTTAATGCAGGAAGAATAGTGGAATCAAAGAGATGTGCTCGTAGCTGGAGGTTCTTTGTCCTTTAGTTATTTCTTCAATGCTCTTGAAGGCATTCCAAGCCGCTCTCTTCCTCCTGCGCAACTCAGGTGCCAGGTCATTCATCATGTTGATTTCTCGACCTAGGTATATATAACTGTTGCATTCGGAGATGGTGGTTCCGTTGAGAGCGAATGGAGCATCAGGAACAAGGCTGTTTCTCATAAACATTGTCTTCGCAAGATTCAGCTGTAGTCTGACATTTCCACATTCACGGTCAAAGTCGTTCAGCATTTGTGCCGCTTGGTTGATGTTTGGTGTTATTAGAACAATGTCATCAGCAAAGCGGAGGTGGTGTAGTTGCCAACCGTCTATCTTCACTCCCATGTTTTCCCATTCCAGCCGTCGCATGATGTTCTCGAGGGTGGCACTGAAGAGTTTTGGTGAAATGGTATCGCCCTGCCGAACCCCTCTCTTAATATGGATGATTACTTCTTTGTAGAATGGTGAGATCTTGGTAGTGAATCCGCAATAGAGCTCACGAAGGATCCTGATGTATTGAGTTTGTATGCCCTGATTGGCTAGGGCTTCTATGACCGCTTCCGTCTCAACAGAATCAAAGGCCTTCTTTAAATCAATGAACGTTAGACAGAGTGGCATCTTGAACTCCCGAGATACCTCAATGAGCTTGGTTACTGTGTGGATATGGTCGATGGTACTGAATCCTTTTCGGAATCCAGCTTGTTCACATGGTTGTCCTTCATCTAGTGTTCTGCTAATCCTATTCAGGATGACTCGAGTGAATAGTTTGTAGATGACAGACAATAGGCAGATTGGGCGATAGTTGCCAATGTCGTGGATGTCTCCCTTCTTGTATAGTAGTACAGTCCTGCTGGTTTTCCATTGGGATGGAACCTTGCATTCAGACAGGTAGCGTGTGAAGAGTCGAGCCAATGTATTGATGAGTACTGATGGTAAGTTCTTCAGGTGTTCAGGTCTGATCTTGTCTGGGCCAGGTGCTCTTTGTTTCTTTACTGACGAGATGGCATGTTGGATTTCGGAAGGGAGAACATTGGGAACGACATATCCATCATGTGGTATGTGGTATGTGGGCAAGTGGATGTGGCTATTAAAGAGATCTGAGTAGAAGTCATGAATAATCTTTTCCATTGCCCTTCTGGAAGATGTGATAGATCCATCATGATGTCGGAGGGCAGTCATCTTGGTTTTGTAGTTGGTGAAGGACAGGCGGGCATTACGAATGTTTTTCCCCGCTTCTGCTGCATCTACCAGTACTGCTGCTCTCCTGTTTTTGAGGTCATCCTTGATGGCTTCTCTGCACTGTTTTGCCAGTTCGGACGTTTGCTTGTGGTTGCTTGAGGCACGTGCCAAGCCACGTTGGCGAATAAGTTCAAGAGTGTTCGAAGATCTCCAAGCCTGCACGGTTTGGGACTGGACCTGTCAGTAGCTAGACAGTTACACCCTCCAACTGCCGTGTAACCCCAACAAAGGCCAGGATCCAGAGATTATCACAACAAGCTCCCGGGAGAGCACAAGGCAGAGTCTCCTACCCTGTGTCTGACTATCCTCGCCAAGGCCCAACAGCTGAAGACCTGCAGGCCCCAAACAAGGCCTTACTGGGGCCACTCTCCACACACTTGGATAAGCCTCAGACATAACAGAACTGGCAGGGGAACTCAGGTGTGTGGGACCCGGGGCTGAGATCTCCAAGCCTGCACGGTTTGGGACTGGACCTGTCAGTAGCTAGACAGTTACACCCTCCAACTGCCGTGTAACCCCAACAAAGGCCAGGATCCAGAGATTATCACAACAAGCTCCTGGGAGCGCGCGGCCACAGGCCGCGCAACTATTTATTTACTTTTCTCTAAATTTTCAAGGTACCTTAAATATCCTTAAATATCCAACCCGCACGGCAGAGCCTGGCAAGCTATGCGTGGTCTATGCCAAATAGACCAAATTGATATGCCAAATCCAGTAATAAATGGATCTCATTTCCCTAACCCTGAATATGCAGAGTCCAGAAGGATATGGAAGGAGAGGCTGATAAAACACCAAAGCAGACATAGGCTACCAAAACGCAGAAAAACAAAAATGATTGTCTGTACTTTTAATGCTCGTACCCTGGCATCTGCTGCATCCATTGAAGACCTTATGGTACAAGCACGAAAGATCAAGTACGACATCATTGGTCTGACCGAAACGAGAAGACATCAATTCCATCATGCTGTTTTCGACACGGAGAAGAACTGTTCCTTGGAACATGTGATAAAAGAGGCGTCGGTGGTGTCGGTATCCTTGTCAACACAAACTTAGTCACGAGCATTGATTCATTTGAATGCCTAACAACCCGAATCGGACGATTACACTTGAATAAATGTGGCTCACTACCGGCAGTTTCTATCTTTGTTGTCTATGCACCAACATCCAGTTATGGTGAAAGAGAAACTGAGAAATTCTACATGAAGCTGGAGAAATTCTATAAAGAAGATCACACCTTCTACAAGATCATTGTCGGTGATTTTAATGCCAAGATAGGACCAAGAAGATCAGTCGATGAACTCCACATCGGAACCCATGGCCTGGAATGGAACGAACAGGGTGACAGACTGTCTGAGTTCATCATGTCAACCAAAACCTTCCATGGTAACTCACAATTCCAAAAGGCTGAATCTAAACGTTGGACATGGGAGTCTCCCGATGGACGGTTCCACAATGAAATAGACCACATCATATTCAATCGGCGGTTTTGCCTAACCGATGTTGCTGTTGTCCCAAAATTCCAAACAGGATCAGACCACCGTCTTCTTCGTGCAAAATTCTACCTCACAGAACGAGGAGAAAAGAATGCAAGGTTTAAGAAGAGGATTCCCAGAACAACCACCAACTGGGAACTCTTTGGCTCTGTTGCGGCAACATGGGAAGATGCTGTCATTGACAACATTGATGAGGAATACGATCGAATGATTCAGCACCTCCATGATTGTGCAAGGAATGCCAAGAGAGAGATAACCACAAAAAACCGTCTTTCTTCGAAAACAACTGTATTATGATCAAATATTTAAATCATGGTATTTTAATAAAAATAAATAAAATAATTTTAGTCACTGTGATTTACAATGGGCTGGAGCGATAGCACAGTGGTAGGGCATTTGCCTTGTGCGCGGCCTGCCCGGCCGAGTTGGCTTTGATTCTTCTACCCCTCTCAGAGAGCCCAACAAGCTACTGAAGGTATCTTCCTGCCAGGCAAAACCTGGCAAGCTACCCGTGATGTATTCAATATGTCAAACACAGTAACAATAAGTCTCACGAGAGAGATGTTACTGGGCCCACTCGAGCAAATCGATAAATAACAGGAGGACCGTGACTATGATTTACAATACCATCAATGATAGGGTTTTATGCATACAACTTTCTAACACTACACACTTCAACAGAGTGTTTGTTTTCTTCTGCCATTTTCTTAGGGACTACCCTTAGCCACCTCCCCCTGTTTAGTCTCCCCATCATTGTAAGTTCAGTTCTGTAGACCAGTTCACACTGTTTTGGGTTATTGTTATTTCCTTATTGTTCTTCTTTATATCCCGCATATGATAGGGAAAATTCTGTCACTGTCCCTCTCCTTGTGGTTGACTTTACCCAGCATGACACACTCCAGTTCATTTGTGCTGTGGAAAATTGCATGGTTTCATCTTTTCTGACATCTGAGTAACATTCTATTCTGTTCATATGCCGTAGTTTCTTTATTTATGCATCTATATTTTGAGACTTGACTAGTTCTAACATGTTGGTTATTGTGAGTAGCAGTGCAACGAACATAGGAGAGTAAAGCATTTTACTGAATGCTTCTAGGTCATAATGGTAGATGTCAAGAAGTGGTATTTATAGGTCATATGGAGTTGAAGTCTTATTAGTATTTTAAATGTGCCTATATTGTTTTCCAAAAAGTTTGAGCAAGCAACATTATCACCGATGAAGAAGAGGGTTTTTCCCCCCATATTCACCCCACCCCAAGATATTTCTATTCTTTCTGATGAGTGCCAGTCTCACTGGCGTGAGGTATCTCATTGTTATTTTGATTTGCATTTCCATGATGATCAATGATGCAGTGCATTTTTTATATACCTATTGGCCATTTTCACGTCTTACTTGAGGCAGATTCTCCTCATCTCTTCTCCCCATTTTTAGATTTCTTGTCCCTATTTTTGATGGTGTAGATTGACTAACTCACTACATAGATGCATATACACACTCAACGTAAAACTTAAATATATAACTCTTTTATTTTAGTTCAAGTATCTATGTAGAATAGATATTATAGCTGAGCTGACCCAGGTGGGCCCAGTCTCTGGGCCCAGAGTAGTTGAGCCTTCTCTGCCAGGAGGCAAGTTGAGTCCTTGCCCTATGTGATAGCCCAGTTCTCCACCCACTCACAACTTCCACCTTCATATAAACAACCCAGGTTAGATGTTATGCTGCTGAACCATCCCAGTTCCACAGCTCCCAGAGCTCATGACTAAATACAGGGCTGCACAACACCTCAAAAGTTCATAGTTCTGACAGCCCAGTAGGAGCACAATAAATTTCATGGGAAAACTGTATGCTAAGAGACAGACTGAGAATATAGGAAGTTAAAAGGAGACTTGGTGGAGAGAAGGCCACACATTTGGTGGGAATGATGTTGAAATATTAAATAGTGAAATAACTGCATTTATGAACAACATTATAAATCACAGTGTTTATGTTTTAAACGTTAAAACAAATAAATTTATAAAAAAATAATAAGTAACCCAATCCTGAAAGCAATATATATGTAGCTACATATATATGTATATATATATGTGTGTATACAGATATTAATTAAACCATCTGGTGTGTATAAGAGAGAGCCAGGGAAATAGAGAGCTGTATATACATGTATGTGTATATATATATATATATATATATATATATGAATGCTTCATTTATAGAAAAATGGGAAACATTGCAAATTATGTCACAAATGCTGTTTGGATACATTAAAATTTTATTAAAAATAGTTGGTTTCAAAAAGGAGAGAGAGAACAAAAGGTAATGCCCTGCCACAGAGGCAGGGTGGGTAGAGGGGACAGGGTGGGGGTGGTGGGAGTGATGCTGGGACCATTGGTGGTGGACAATGGGCACTGGTGGAGGATGGGTACTCAATAATTGTATGACTGAAACGCAAGCACAAAAGTTTGTAAGTCTGTTACTGTACCCCACAGTGATTCACTAATAAATTTAAAAAAGAAATAGCTGTCTAAAGGATTCTTTTAAATGTTTCCTCTCTCTATTCTCATAAGTAAAAATCAAATTACTGTACATATTTTAATGATGAGTTCACAGAAGCCCGAAAAGGAATAGTTATTCCTGTAATACTTGTTGATAGAAGTCACTGACAGAATATAGTCACTGCTTGAGTCACAAGCTGCCTGGATACTTGAACTCTCCTTCCCCATTGCTTTCCTTAAAATGTATATTATGCCCACTCTGTCCATTAAGAGCTACTATAATAATATAACTTGAAGGAGAGAATGTGTTAATTAAACCATCTGGTGTGTGCGTGTGTGTTTATGTGTGTGTGTGTGTGTGAGAGAGAGAGAGAGAGAGAGAAGGAAGAGAGAAAGAGAGAGAAAACTTTATTAAATTTTCATTTCTAACTGCTAAATCTTAAGATTTTGGGGTGAAGATAAGTGTTTTAGGTCTAGTGACCATGCAAACTTTATATGTAAATTCCCTTCTTTATTAAAACGATCACAGACCAACTTGGAATTGTGCGCCTCTTTCTTTAGTTTTTCCCTACTGTCATAGAAAGAGGCAAATTTTCAAATTTCACCCAGGAAACTCCCAAGATTTTCAAGTAAAAATTTGAGACCAAATTCTCATGTTGAAAAAGTGGGTCATGAAAAAAGGTACACGAAGAATCTTGGGATGAGAAAGAATTTCTACTCAGTCACAGAGCATGTATCATTTGGGAGGAGGACCCATGCATTAGACATTTGTGGACTACTGTGAGATGGCAAGCATATACTGGGAATGCTAATTTGTTATGTGTTTAAGGAAGAACATACAGTTTAAAGTGGTAACAGTTAGAAATTGATGACACAGTGAATGAACTTTGGCTGTGGGTAGCTCAGCAGATTACCAATGTCCAGCTAGAAGCCGAAGCTTGAATTAAACTGTTGGAAGAAAACTTGAGGTTAAAAGATAATGTGTATTTTTTACTATTCTGTTGGATTTAGGGGTTGAAAATTAAGGAGGAGAAGATAAATTGTAAATATTAGTTTGGTGTTTTGCGAAGCTAGGAGATTACAAGCTGCCATGAATCAGATTTCAGGGTTTATAAAAATACTTTGATTAAGCAAATTTTATGACTTCATTTTTACTGGTGACTGTCGTAGCGATAGCACAGCAGTAGAGCGTTTGCCTTGCACGCAGCCAACATGGCCAACCCGAGTTCGATTCCTCCACCCCTCTCAGAGAGCATGGCAAGCTACCAAAAGTATCTCGCCTGCACGGCAGCGCCTGGCCAGCTACCCGTGATGTATTCGATATGCCAAACACAGTAACAACAAAGTCTCCAATGGAGATGTTACTGGGCCCGCTCAAGCAAATCGATGAACAACGGGAGGACAGTGATACAGTAGTATTACATGGTGCAGCCACCAGGAAAAATGAAGTCATGAAATTTGCTTATAAGTGGATGTACATAGAGAGTATCATGCTGAATGAAATGAGTCATAAGGAGAGGGACAGACATAGAATGACTGCACTCATTTATGGGATATTAAAAAATAGTAAGTGATTTTTAATATTGAAGGAAAGGAGAAAGAAGAGTGAGGTGGACGGGCCCATTATTTCAAGTTTTCTACAGTGGTAGGGAGGGGGAGGACACTTAAGATAGAGAGGTTCACTACGGCAGTCATAGCTGGAAATTCTGAGGGTGGGCAAGAGTAGTTAATGGCTAAGATTCAAATCCCCAACACCTGAGCTCCTCCAGGAGTGTCCCCTTAACACAGAGCAAGGAGTAAGCCTTTAACACTATATGGTGTGTCCCCTCCCCCAAAAAAACAAACTTAAGAAGTAAAATACAACATATAAAAAGTAAGATTAAAAGATAAGGAAGTATATAGAAGATTTAGAAAAAATATGCTAATTCAAGTTTCTGTGAGTGTTATTTTCACTCTTCATTTGTTCTCAACTTCAACAGTATTAGGGCAGAGAGATATTACAATAGTTAAGCCTTGCCTGTGACTGACCTTGCTGAATCCCAAAGTCCCAAAGGTTCCCCTGAACCTCACCAGGATTAATTCCTGGGCAAAAACCCAGGAGTAAACCATGAGCTCTATACAGTGTGGCTCAAACACCTGCCTTCCCCAACCCCTGAATGTAGTATGTATACTGATAAAACATAGTCTTTGACTTGTTTTGGTGTCTCTGACTTATAATATAATATTATTTCTTCCTCTATCATATTTTTTCTCCATAATATTTTCACATTGAATCACCTTTTCACTTTCCCAAAGCACCTAAAGATTAAGAAATGTGTTATTTCTAACAGTAAAATGTACATGATATGTGCTCTTTTTAAATTATTCAAATAATGATAAAATAAAGATTACGTTTATAGAGAATTTTTTAAATTAGTACAACAAGAAAGGCTTAGTTGTGGAAGGGACAGAATATGAGACTTGATTTGCTGTATAGAAAAGCAAGTACAGTTTATTCTAATGAATGAAAGTGATTTGTATCATGTGATCACAATAAGTAGATAAGTATGGACAATAAAATGTGAGGTAGAAAGTGTCAAAATAAAATTTAGACTGTCAGGGACTATTTTTAAGTAGGAATCTTATGAATGTTTTTGTTTATGTCTTGCTTTGAAAGCACTGAACAATTGTAACTATAGACTCAAACTTTATTTGGGGAAAAAAAACAGATTTTCAGGTGATTTGAGGGTGGGCAAGAGTAGTTAATGCCTCTAGTTTTAATCTCCAAACCTCAATGGCCCAGAGAATGTAAGTTGTATTGGCAAATTGATTATGTCTCATTGATGAGACACATGGATGTAAACACATTCATAATCTACTTAAAACACAAATTGTTTGAGGTTTCTTGAGTAATATGTCTAGAATACTTTCTGATTTTATAATGTTATATTATTCGTAGCATTTGTAATGGTAAATATAAGCCTTCAAATTACCATGGCATGTAGTGTGACTGCCTCTGTGGCAGGCACTTTTCCTATCCCCAATTGTTTTAGTATTCCCGTCCCTATTAATCACCCGACCCTTTGTCCCAGTGATAAACTTTCTACTGAATACCAGTTCTTTTGGTCTTCATTTCTATTGCTATTGGACATTTGATATTATACTACGATGTTTCTTTATATTCCACATATGAGAAAGATAATTCTGAATATGTTCCTCTTCCTGTAACAGATTTCACTCAAAATGATAATCTCAAAATCCTTCCATATCACAGCAAATTGCATGACTTTTTATTTTCTTAAGACCTAATAGTATTCCATTGTGTACATGCATCATATTTTTTAATCCATTCATCTGTTTGTTAGCCAAGCAGCACAAATGCTGGCCAACTTCGACCATGAGTGTGGAAAAGTCGGATTGCAGGTCTCACGAAGACAATGTTTATGAGAAATGAACTTGTTCCTGACGTTCCATTCACTCTCAATGGAATGAACATCTCCAAATGCAACTGTTATGTGTACCTAGGTCGAGAACTCAACCTGATGAATGACCTGGCACCTGAGTTGCACAGGAGGAAGAGCGCTGCATGGAATGCCTTCGAGAATGTCAAAAAAATAGCTAAGAGGATGAAGAACCTCCGGCTCTGGGCACATCTCTTCGATTCCACTGTTCTTCCTGCATTAATGTACGTCTCAGAGACGTGGGCCTTATAAAAACAGGATGAGAACACTATTCCGGTCTCCCAAAGAGGAATCAAAAGAGCTATGCTTGGGTTATCACGCTTCACTCAAGTGAGAGAAAGAATCCGGACTTCTGACCTCTGTCAACCATTGACAATCAGGGACACTGTCTCATTTGCCAAGGTGTCGAAAATCAGATGGGCTGGGCATATAATGCAATTTGGAGATGACTGCTGGACTAGAGCCGTTACCAACTGGTTTACACAGGGCGTCAAAAGATCGAGTGGCTGCCCACTTATGAGATGATCAGACTTCTTCATCAAGATCCTGAACGATTGGTTTGAGGCTTTTCGTGTTCCTAGAGTAAGCAGACGCCATTGGGCTACACTAGCATGCGACAGGGAGGGATGGAGATGTTATTGAGGCCTGCTCGAGCAAATCGATGAGTAATAGGATTTCAAGTGATCAAATGATCATCTGTTTGTAGACAGTTGGGTTATGTCCATATTTTGGATACTGTATATAGTGATGAAATGAATATAGGAGTGCAAATGTCTTTGCTTATTTATGTTTATTACAAAGATTTTAAAATAACATCTTTCACCTAAGGACTTAGTTCTTATCTTTAAAGAAGCCATGGGGTAATCATATTTTTATTATTATTTAAATCAAATATTTCTCTATTGAGGTATTTCCCAAAATAAATATTTGTTTCACTCTAGCACACCAATAAAAAGGTAAAAAATGATGCTATGTATTTAAAATTAAAACACATGATTATTCTTTGTGATTGCTATTAAATTAAAATTAATGTCATGCTTAAATACCTATAAAGAAAGTTTATCTAAGGAAGTCATGGTATCTTGGGTTTTGTTTATCTGTTTGCTATTTTTTAAAAATAGTTATTGTGAAATGATCACCAGAGTAGTCTTAAAAATGTTTATCACTGTATGTAATTGAATTTTTCATGCAATGAACACTTTGACTATCTACTCCCTTAGCAGCTTTTACATAAAATAAGAAACATGGCATTTCAGTGCTGTATTCTAACTCATTTATGTGAAATCTATTGTGTTAGATATATGTACATGTTTCTTCCCTAAGCATTGTGGATTCACATTTTTAAAAGAGCATTGTCTGTATTGCAAAATAGGTAGAAAGAAAGAATATTATTAGAATAAATGTGGTAAATTTTGTAATACATGAATGCACAGATTTCTACAAAACCACTTAGTACAGAAAAAGTCCTATCAGAGGTGGAGTCTGTGCCAGAGTAACTGGATTAATGCATAAATAGGAAGTCATCAGACAGCGTCCAAGCAAAGAAAAGCGGTGAGATGTGCAATTGTGCCAAATGTAGACAAACACAAATTATGTAAGGGATGAGGGTGGGGAAGAAGTCATAGGAAAGTCCTGAAAATTGGAATAGAAAAATTATCCTAGAGGCAAGTTATACTAGGTTTTGTATTGATGGTATTAGGACATTCTTAGAAAGACTGATTGAGCATTCATGACGTTGGTTAAGGTTAACTTGAGATGAATGTTGACAGATTTTTTAAATATGTAGATTATTGGAAGTGAATAGAAAACTAATTTTATATTGTAGTCAATCCCAGATGGCTAGATTGACAGTAGTATCATAATTCAAAACCAGAGGGAAAGGCATTTACAAGATCATATAAGATGGGATAAGAAAACAGATCAGAGATTACCAAGACTACAGTAAGTGCTACCTAGATATTCTCTTATTCGATAAATAAAATACATCATTAAATTTGTTTAAATAGAGATAAATTAAGTGAATAGTCTCAATATGGAAAATTGGCAATTAGATTTAAATTCTTCTTTGTATATAAATTTATGAGCCAGACAATAAGTGGTGGAGAAATTTGCTAATATTTGTGAATATTGTTTGTTATTAATGACCGAGTTAAACTCAAATGATAACTTCTTTTATGTTTCACCTGATTACACAAAGAAACTATGATACTACTTTAAACTCATGATTATCATGTCACTGTCACTGTCCTCCCGTTGTTCATCGATTTGCTCGAGTGGGCCCAGTAACGTCATAGTAGTAAATAAACAAAGAATTTATAGTCTGGGAATTTTCATTAAAATTTTATCACACTTGAAAGTATACATATTTCTTAGTTCTATAAAACTGTATAGTATATGTTCAACAAATAACAAGAGATGAATACTTGGTTAAACCTATTACTCAAAATAACTTCTTTAGTCTGTAATAAATTCAGAAAATATCTGGAGTCTTATGTATGATAGGATATTTTAATCCAAACTATAATGTGTTAGTTGTTTAAATATTTATGTCATCAGTTTAAATGATACTAATATTAAATTCCAACAAATGCCTTTAAATTTCTATTTACTTTGAAATTTCCCAGTAACTGAACTACTCTTCAAACAAAATTTTAAGAATTATTGTGCTATGCCTTCTCCAGATGGAACCCGGGTGACCATGACCCTAAACAAGAATGGCTCTGGTATGTGGCTACCAGGTCGATTCCTCCGAACCGCATGGGGGCACTGGAACTGGGCTGTTCCACCCCAGCTTCCTTCCCACCCCTGATCCCGAAAGTCACGCCCTCATTTGTTTAAAAATCAACTTAACAGGATTCCTTTCCTTTTTCCCTCTGATATCTCCATTCATTATCTTTCTGATTTAAGACACACATTGATATTCCTAATAGTCATCCCACAAGTTTAAACTCTTATTTTACTGAACTTAATACAACATGATCTCCCAAGTTTGGACACTAGCTACCAATCATCTTATTTAACATGCTAAAACTACTCTGCAGTTCCATTTCAAAAGCATTACATCAGTTTCTATAGGTATTTAAAAGGCTTTAGAGATGCTCACAAAAGTTCTTACGACATATATTTCTCAAGAGGGGAGATTGGGCACATATGTTGCCCGAGCCCATGTGCTGCTTGCGCCCACATGGCCAAGCACATGTGGTGCCCGAACACATGTGTCGCCCGCATCTCCCCTCTTGAGATGTGTACTTTTATGCTTTCATGTCTAATGCTAGGATGTGTGTAGGGGCTCTCTCCACCCACAGAGAACCCCACATTCTCTCTGGATGCATTATTCTCTCTCTCTTACTCTCCATTCCCCTGCTTACCTGCTTATCCCTTTCTCTCCCTCTCCAAAAATTCTCCAAATAGAATCTATTTATTTCACTGCTTGTCTACTCCTGAAATTCCTTTCTGCGAGGCGAAACAAGAACCCAGTAACCCTGGGTCCCGGGTGGCAGAGGCGGGTGGGGAGAAAGTGACTGTCTTTCTCCTCCCCACTTCACATAAGTCACCTGTGGGGCCCACCGACATCACCACCTGGCAATGTTCAGGGGTTATTCCTGGCTGTCCCCTCAGGAATTACTCCTGGTGGTTCTTGGGGGACCATATGGGATGCTGGGGATTAAACCAGGTTGACTTTGTGCAAGGCAAACATCCTGCCCTCTATACTATTACTCCAGGCCCTACATATGGAACTTAAAGATACACAACAAGGTGGCAAAAATGGTCCAAAGGCAAAATAATGGGAGAAATGATACACACAATTGAATTGGCAGAGTTTGGAGGGAAGGGTGTTAGGGTACTTGTGAGGGACACTATACTGGTGATGGGTGTTGTGCTGGAATTTTGTACATGAAAAACCATAATTAATGGCATTGTAAACCACAGAATCTGAATTAAAAATTATTTGGGGGGTGGCTGGAGCAATAGCACAGTGGGTAGGGCGTTTGCTTTGCATGCGGCTGACCCGGATTCGATTCCCACCATCCCATATGGTCCACCGAGCACTGCCAGGAGTAATTTCTAAGTCCATGAGCCAGGAGTAACCCCTGTGCATCGCTGGGTGTGACCCAAAAAACAAAAAAAAATTATTTTGGGTTTTGGGCCACACCCAGTGTTTAGCATGCTCTCCTGGCAAAGAAAGAAAGAAAGAAAGAAAGAAAGAAAGAAAGAAAGAAAGAAAGAAAGAAAGAAAGAATTATTGCACTATATGGGCTATTAGGGAAGATGGTATCTCTTGTGAGTCTAGCACTGTCAACACTTGGTTGCAATGGAGTAAATTGAAAAAGGCATGCATTAATTTCCAAACATAAGTACATCCAGAAAATATGGCATACAGACATGAAAGCTGATGGTAATTGTCATATACCTAAAGTGCTGAGTTTGTTCTAATCAGATAAAGCTCTAATTAGGGAATACACTGTTCATTATAATATTTCAAGACAATGAAATGTGACTGTTGTAAAAAGAAAATATAAATTTGATGAAGATCTATATGTTCTCGTATCCAAACTCTGCCATTCACTTGAATATCATTCAGGATGCTTGTATCATTTACTCAACAAATAGTTCTTGAATTCTTTATATGCATCAAATGTGCATAAATATAGTAATAGTAATAGTGTCTATATGTACAACAATACATCAAATCTGTTGAATCTGTTCAAGCCTGTTCATTCTTGTAGTAAAGATAAAATTCTAACAAATTAACTTCATGTCACAAAAACAAATTATCATTAATAAAATATATGATAAATACATATGCATGTGTCAAAGGGAAACAACATGTGTAAGTTGGCCAATCAGCATGAGGCAAAAGTTTGTATTTCCATATTATATGTCTCCCAGAGCCAAAGAATTTGAGATAAAAACAGAATAATGTGAGGTCAATTAAATACAGCAAAAAATTAAATTGTATTTCTTTTCATATGTTATGATTGTAATATCAATTTTGTGAACTAATTCTGCAACTTAGATATAAAAAGTATGGAAAATAAGTACTGTGATTGTTGATGCATCAGGTTGTCAGAATGTGATTATCTCACAATGATGTTTGGAATTGGAGAAATTCCACAGTAACAACAAAGTCTTCCATTGGAGACTTTGTTGTTACCGTGTCTGGCATATCGAATACTCTCAGTAGCTTGCGGGGCTCTCCGAGAGGGGCGGAGGAATCGAACTCAGGTCAGCCATGTTGGCTGCTTGTAAGGCGAACGCCCTACCCACTGTGCTATCGCTCCAGCCCTTTGGAATGATATCTGAGAAAATTAATAATTCAAAATAGATTCAAAATGATATTGTTTGCAGAAATAATTCAGAACAAAAGTTAAATTGCAATGTTCTATTTTCAACCAGAATTTTTTGTCCTCTTTTTTCACCTTGTTTTACTCCCTATCTGGAATCTTATAAATATTCACTGGTCTAAGAATGGAACCTGCTTCTTTATCATGCTTTCAGAATGCCCTTAGCTCACCTCTCATATCAAGTATAGCTATGGGTTAGTTCTAGCTCTATGAATTCAGTTTATGCCATATAATTACTTTATTGTTACATACTGTATCATTACTAACCCCAACCATTTTCTGTGTTTTCTTACTAAAACACTTTCAAAAAGGGATTAAATTTTATTTGTTTTTTTTTTCTAGTTCATATTTTTTGTGCAGTGTCATGTAGCATTAAAGAATACTTTTTTGATACATTTTTAAATAATTTTTTATTAGTGAAACACCATGAGGTACAGTTGTAGACTTACAAAGTTTTGTGCTTGGGTTTCAGTTATACAATGATCGAATACCCAGTACCCATTCTCCACCACCACTGATCTCAATATCCCTCCCCCCCCCCACACTTTCCCCCTCCCACCCTATCTCTGTGGCAGGGCATTCCCTTTTGTTCTCTCTCTCCTTTTGAGTGTTGTGTTTTACAAAAGAGGCATTGAGTGGCAATCATGTTCGGTCTATATTTACTCTCATTTTGATACATTTTTGAGTGTTCTATGATAATGAAGAGCTAAGAAAATTATGAAAACTCTGGATTATAATCTGCAATATAAAGCACAGTACAGTATTTTGAAACCGTGTATGTTTATGGGCTGTAGAGATAGCGCAGAGGGTAGGACGGTTACCTTGCATGAAGCCTACCCAGGTTCGATTTCTCTGCCCTTCTTGGAGAGCCCGGCAAGCTATCGAGAGTATCTCACCTACACGGCAAAGCCTGGCAAGCTACCCATGACTTATTCAATAAGCCAAACACAGTAATAACAAGTCTCACAATGGAGACGCTATAGGTGCCCGCTTGAGCAAATTGATGAACAATGGGAGGACAGTGAGAGTGACAGTGTATGTTTACACCACATTGTCTTTCTTCCAGTAATGAAATTGCATTTCAGCAATTCATGAAGAATGTTAGTATAGGTGGAAAAAAATAGGAAGATAAACCTGCTTAATTGTAACTTTTAAAAAGTAAATTACAGGCTTTCAGTTTGGGAATCTGAACTTCATTACTTAGGACATACATGAAGTGGCATAAGTCAACTACAAACAGGCTTTTTATATAGAATGTCCACCACTGTTCCAACAGACTATACTCTTTTACTACTAACAATACACATATTCTAAAATTTGATTTTAAGGAACATTTATTTGATTATTTGATATGAAAAAATTTGAGGACTGAAAACTCTAGTGTTCTCTAATTAAAGTAGACCACAGGTAAATATTGTTTAATCTCGGCAAAACCCCTATGAGGTGATATCTGCTTAGTTTTTCACCAAGGCAGTCAATGACTCACTTTGTTTTCTTTACTCTTGATTATTCTCTGCTCAAAGAATAATGAGTGATACCCAAAAGATAATTTGAATATTGAACGTATTCTCAGGGAGTATACATTCCATGATAAAACATAAATAGAAATGCAAGTCTATTAAGGATTTGAGAAATTAGTCATGTGAAAGTGTGAAACTATGTGCTTTTCTTATTTTATTTTTTATATTGATGGGCCAGTGTGTGTGTGTGTGTGTGTGTGTGTGTGTGTGTGTGTGTGTGTGTTAGGAAGAGAGGCATTTCCAACAGTGTTCTGTAGAATGACGGGGGGGGGGGGCAGTTTTCTCTTCTGGCAATTCTCAGCCAACTGATTCTACAGTTCAACAGAAGGATACCAGGATGTAGAGCTGTACCAGGGATTGATTGCTTGTGCCATCCTGGTGGTGCTCAGGGGAACCTTCTCTAGAATTTACATGTTACTGTGATCAAGGTACCCTGTGGTGTTTGGAATAGAACCAGGGTTAGCAGTATGAAGGTATGCATGCTAATCTACATACAATCTCTATGGTTCCCTAATGCCTGCTTTTATAAAGGTCTTTGGAATGAATTTATTTAGAATTTATACCAATTTTTCTTTCTTGACTTTTATGTATGCACAATATGCATAAAATATATATTATAAAATTTTGAAGACATAAAGTACTATCTAAATACCATGAAACTAAATGTGGTATCAAATTCAAATAATATATTTTTGAGGTAAAATGGTTTAATATTTATCTAAGAAAGAAGAGATTTCTTCTTTGAAATAGATATTAAAACATGATATAGGCTATAAAACATGTAGAGAACAATGAAAATTAATGTTTTAAGATGTTAATTTTGCCTAGGTAGAATATTTTTTAAAAATAAATCTAATAGGCATAAGGTAAGAGTGGTTGTGAACAAATTATATTTTAGAGTCCAATCGCAGATTTATGATTTAGAAATGATGAATAAACAAAGAAAGACCAATAAACAGGTACCTATAGAATTATTTCTATTGAGATCTAAATATGTGCAAAAATAAGCAATGTTATGTTTTACTTTTTGTGTCATAAATCTATTTTCAGGCACTCAAATGCAGTTTAGAGGTTAATGACTATGAATATGGAGGCAAGAGAATGATACAGAATAAGGAGTATAGTAGAAGAATAATATTTTAATTTTTTGTTGTTATGTTTTGGGAATTAATAGCTGGCAGGTTTATTCCTATCCTTGTGCTCATGGATAAAACTCTTAGTAGTACTTTGGGTCTGAGATGCATGGGATGGAGACAGGATTAACCCTGTACAAGGCAAATGCTTAAGTCCCTATACTATCACTCTGGCTCAGAATATTAATTTTTAAATTAGATTATTTCAGATGCAAGAGAGTACTATGAGATTCATAACACACCTCTTCCAAAGCAAATATTGAAGCTACAGATGCATTATATAACAACTTCCTATGATGATAATGGCAAAACAATCTCAAAGTAATCATAAATACCTAGTGAAGAAAGAAAACCCACATGGAAATGGGAATGATAATTTGGAAAACAATTTTACTACGCACCCCATTTCTGTATTGTGACAAACCCACAGATGTAAAATTTGGAAGAGGGGACAACTCCAAGACAGGAGATTTGCTCTAAGGAGTAACAGGTTTAAACCTTACACTAGGAATTCTAATATTTAAGAACTACCTCTGAGAAACACGTTTCCCAAACAATATGTGTTGAAAATGATTGAGAACCACAAAACTACAGCACTAATACACTACTCACTCAACTGGAGTCCAAGAACAAGGGATCAAAGAAGACATTAACTGCTTTTGTATGAGAAAGGCTCATTTGTCTTTTCTGATAGAATCTGCCTGAAGGGCAGGTAAATGCTCTGACACACACTTACAGGAAAGGCTGGCATGTTTTCTGTGTACACACACTGGCAAGTGCCATCTTCAGTTCCTGGAACCCTCTGCTGTGCTCCAAAGCACCAGTATCTTGGCAGAGGACTATTTTACATGTATCAGTGCTGCTATCTTTATGATTGATGTCAAGAGATATCTTTATCTCTCCTCAAAGTGGTGACTATAGGGCCTTATAGATACGGTTTCAGGGTCAATATATATTTTATACTTTGAATGCTTTTGCCCAAGAGTGAAGCTATCAATCAGCTTGAGTCTAGGTGCAGAGAGAGAAAGAAAGAAAGATTTGAGAAACATGCTTCAAATCCAGGAATAAAACAAGGTGTTTATGTTACAGACTTCACACTCATTTATATTATAATATTATTGCATATTATTATGCATACTTATTGCTTTTCACCTTCAAGTGCCTTACAAATCAAACTGACACATGTGATTGATTTATATTCAAATTAAATATGAATTGTTTTATATGTAAAGTATATAAAATATATTAATTATATTATATTAGATAAATTTATGTATGTTTTTATAGTCAAGGTGTCATTGTTGTTAAGAAAATCCATTATTTACTGTAGTAATCTGCACACTTATTAAAACAGGATTTAGTAAGTATTGGTAAACTTATGTACATAGTGGTAAAATAATAATATATATCTTTGCTTGGGCTGGAGCGATAGGACAGTGGGTAGGGCGTTTGCCTTGCAAGCGACCAATATGGCTGGCCCGAGTTCGATTCCTCTGTCCCTCTCGGAGAGCCTGGCAAGTTACTGAGAGTATCTCGCCCACACGGCAAAGCCTGGCAAGCTAACCGTGATGTATTCGATATCCAAACACAGTAACAAGTCTCACAATGGAGATGTTACTGGGCCCACTTGAGCAAATCGATGAACGATGGGAGAACAGTAACAGTGACAGTGACCTTTGCTTACTAATTCTTCAATTTTGAGATTAAAATGTGTAAAAAATCTGGGCCAAAGAGATAATTTATCAGATAAGGTAAGGTGCTCGCCTTGAATGTGGCCAACTGGGTTTGATCCCCAGCACCAATAATAATGGGCTCCCAAGAACTGCTGCGAGTGATCCCTGAGCACAGAGCATGAATATGCTCTTAACACAGCAGGGTGAGACCCCAAAACTGTGAATAAATATTTAACTATATCTTAGATATTGTTTCATCAGCATTATAAGAATTTCTTTATCACACAACTAAAAATTAGCTGAAATTTAATATATAGGGATTTTTTTTGTCTATGAAATGGCAAAACTCATATAGGAAACAGAAACAGCACCATTCACCTCAATTATGAAAACACAGCTTCAATTTTACATTCATCAAAATTTTTAATTATCTCCCAAATGAATTACTTTAACAATTTTAAAAATGCTGAAGTGCTTTTATGGTTAATAACTAGTAAAAATAAAGCAAGTCTTTCTTTGGTAATAGTTTGAAGCTCCAATTCTCTGAATTGTCACAAAACATTTGAGAGAAAAATTCTTTGCCTAATAAAGCTCATCCATCTCTAAAATTTTGTGACTAAGCTGAATTGCTCCATGTTTGATATTTAGTCTTACTCTCTTCATTTTTATGTGGTATTCTAAGAAACATTTATCAAAATTTGAGTCTTACTTTGCAGAATGAACCAAAAGGTATGAAAAGCACATCCATCATTGTATAGCTTCAGAGGACAGAGGGATCTCCAATCACATCTCACAGTGACACAAATGTCTTCCTAAGTCCATTAGCTGGAAAAATGGAATATTCAGGAAATGACTAGAACAAAGGACAGACTCACAATTTATACCACTGTTTGTTCTCTTTACCTCATTAGTCAAAAATTTTCAAGTCTTCTCTCATAAGAATATTAGTTATGCCTATACAAAGAAGTACATTGCTGGTAAACTTGGACTTTTGAACAGTATAAGGAACATTTAAGTGATAATAAAGACAACAAACACTGTCCTCTCATTGTTCATTGATGTGCTCAAGTGAGCCCAGTAATGTCTCCATTTTTTGAGACTTGTTACTGTGTTTGGCATATTGTATACATTATGGGTAGCTTGCCAGGCTTTGCCGAGCGGGTGAGATACTCTCGGTAGCTTCCCGGGCTCTCAGAGAGGGGCGGAGGATTCGAACCCGGCTCAGCTGGCCTGGCTGCATGCAAGGCAAATGTCCTACTGCTGTGCTATCACTCCAGCCCAATAATAAAAAAATTCTTGTTATGAACTTCAAAAATGATTAACATGTAATGTAGAACATGATGCCAAATTTAACCAGGTGTGTGTTTGTCTGAGAGAGAAAGGGGGGGGGGGAGAGAGAGAGAGAGAGAGAGAGAGAGAGAGAGAGAGAGAGAAGAGAGGGTGGAGAGAAAGTAAGAAGGAGGGAAGAAGGGAAAAGAGGGAATGAGAAAGAGATTTATCTACCTGTGTATGTTAGCAACAATGATGTGGGTAGGGAAGAAGTAAGATTTTATATCACATTAGCAATAATAATCATCTTAGCAGCACAAAGAATTAAAAGATATAAATCATTTAAAATATGAAAGTAATGTCATAAAATTGTAATGCAATGAACTATCTTCCTGTGATCTCCTGTTTCTAATTCAATACAAATAAGTAATAGTTTTTACTAAAATCTACTAAAAAGGGCTGCTGTTTGACACTTTTCACATGTGGATTCGCATTTGTATGTGTGATCACAACTTTGAAAAGTAATTGGTATTTTCAGCAGGCAAAAATAGATTAGGACTATTAAACTTAAGTGACTTTCCTAGAGGTGACAACTGGTAGTGGCAAAACAGATTCTTGAACTTAGATTTAAGTCTGAAACAAGTGATTTCAGTAAGCCCTTAGTCATTGTCCTCAGAGCAATTATTTTTAGATTTGCTGTGCTAATTTTGACAATGATGCAAACAAAAACAGGACTAAAAACACTAATATTTCAGATAGTGAAGGAAACTACCTTTAAAAGATAATATACAGAATTTTTAAAAAATTGTCAATCACATATCAGTCAGTGGGTAACATTAAAAATTCATAAACAGGGGCTGGAGAGATAGCACAGCGGGTAGGGCGTTTGCCTTGCACGGGGCCTACCCGGGTTCGATTCCCAGCATCCCATATGGTCCCCTGAGCACCGCCAGGAGTAACTCCTGAGTGCAGAGCCAGGAGTAATCCCTGTGCACCGCCAGGTGTGACCCAGAAAGAAAAAAAAAAAACAAAAAAAAATTCATAAACAATCTATAAAAGTCAATAACAGAAAAAGTCAAAAACAGCCAAATTTTTAATGAACAGAGGGAGGGTCAAGAAACTTTTGATTTAAGAATAAGTGCAGATTGATATTATAACAAAATGTTTATCAACACTAAACATTAGAGAAATATAAATCAAAACACAATGAGATATCCCATCATACCAGCTAGACCATTTTAAAAAGATTTAAAAAAACACAAGAGGGGCTGGAGCAATATCACAGCACGTACGGCGTTTGCCTTGCACACGGCCAACCCGGGTTCAATTCCCAGTATCCCATATGGTCCCCTGAGCACTGCCAGGGGTATTGCTGAGCGCAGAGCTAGGAGTAACCCCTGTGCATTGCCGGGTGTGACCCAAAAAGAAAACAAAACATGAATACATGAATGATACATGAATACCTACTACTATTGGTGGGAAAGTAAATTAGTAGCCACAGCCCTATGAATAATATTATGTAGGTTTCTCAAAAATTCAAATAGAAATACCACGTAAACCAGCAATTTCATTCTGAATTTTTAGCTAAAGTATGCAAGCATTGCTCTCTTCACTGTAACATTATTGAAGAGAGTCTGGGTATGAAAACAACCTACATGTCCATTCTGGGACAAACACATAAAGATTTGGTATAGATATACAGTGGAATTGTAGTTATCAAAAATTATATGATACTTATTATTATTTGTGACATTTTTGACCTTGATGATATTCACTAAGTGAAACTAAAAGGCAAACATAATTTCATTTATGCATGGTAAAATGAGGAAACAAGGCAAACGAATTAAAGGGAAAAAGCAAGTCGTCTTAGATTCTGATAGCAGAATGGTGATAAACACAGAGGAAGAATCATAAGAGGCAGATAAAATGAATAAAGGGAACAATTATTTGGTGTTGGATGGA
The DNA here is from genome assembly GCF_029834395.1 of Sorex fumeus. NCBI lineage: Eukaryota > Metazoa > Chordata > Mammalia > Eulipotyphla > Soricidae > Sorex > Sorex fumeus. The sequence continues at coordinate 30,932,291 of NW_026606064.1, forward strand.
AAAAGAGTATCACTTCTAGTGATAATCACAGTGCGGTGCATAAAAATGTTAAAAAATGAAGCTGTATACCTAAAACAAATTATTTAGTAAATTGATATATATATAATTTATGCATTGACTGTGAGAATAAATAACTTTTATTCTCTGAGTTCTATGTTTTTAGTACTTTTATGTGGCATTTTAATATTTAAACCTTTGATATAAATCCCTAATTTTTATAAGAATTTCCATTTACAATATTTACTTAAACCAGTGATTTTTTATTTTGTACATAAGTACATGTATTATATTTCCAACAAGTTATTACTGAAATGCTTTGCTAATATTTCTATTTGTGCAGAAGTATTATCTGACAAGAATAGAATTGTTGTTTATACTAGCATTCTGATTCCCTATTCCCCTTCTTAATTGACAAGTCTTTTGAGGATAGAGTCCAAGTGGGTTTTATTTTTTTCATTTTGATCTCAGCACCTGGAATATTATATGATTTATCTTATATTATAGACACTTAACAAATATTTAGCAACTTAACAAATAATCCTGGTGATATTTCTGTGCAGAAACTAGAGGGAAAATAATATTCCTCTATATAAATATTGTACTGTAAAGTTTGTCCAAATTAAATTAAATATATATTTGGTGGTTAGTTAATTGCTCTTGCTTTGTGTTTTAAATATTCTGTGAAGAATTTGTACATGCTTTGTGCTTTGATGACAAGTTTTTGTGGTCACTGGGATTTTTCCATGATGTTCAGGTTATGCAATATTTGATAAAACAGTAAACCTAGACATTTATGTATGAGTTTTTTTTTGTATATGATTGACATTTGTATGGGCTGGGGCGATAGCACAGCAGTAGGGCATTTGCCTTGCATGCAGCCAACCTGACCGACCTGGGTTCAATTCCTCCGCCTCTCTTGGAGAGCCTGACAAGCTACTGAGAGTATTTCGCCCGCATGGCAAGCTACCTGTGATGTATTCGATATGCCAAACACAGTAACAACAAGTCTCATAATGGAGATGTTACTGGGCCTGCTCGAGCAAATTGATGAACAACGGGAGAACAGGAAATGGCAGGACATTTATATAAGAAGACCAAGTAGATTATTATCCACAATGTGGGTAGACTTCCTCCAATCAGTTAAAAGTGTAAATTTCAAAAGGAATGTGGGTAGACTTCCTCCAATCAGTTAAAGGTGTAAATTTCAAAAGGCAGTGACTACTGATGATGAAATTCTGCTACTCGAATTAACGTAGATTATAGTCGCAACACCAACTCTTCCTTGGGATCCCAACCTATTGACCTGACATGCAAACCTTACTTTCGCCAAACTCTACAACCAACGGGGATGGTAGCGAGATACATATATACATACATACACACATGGGTAACCAGAAAACTTGATAGAGATCATTGTATCTAGCCTATTGATAATTTATTTTTCTCTTGAGAATCCCTTACTAAAAACTACTATAGAGGCAACAGTTTATCATTTTTCCTTTTCTACTTTCTTTGCCCTTCATTTGTGACAGGAATAGTAAATTGTTCTTTGTAGACTTTATTCATTCTTATGTTCAATTTGCTGAGAAGAAAATAGAACTGTTACTGTTTGAAATTATAATAGGTATCAGAGAGTGTTAGGGTTTTCTCACCTAACCTATTGGAAATAAGCAAACTCAGGATTTAAATATCAGCATTGTCTGTCACGAGCTACACAGCTCATAGTAAATTAAACCTGTTGCACACTGGTTTTATAGCTGTTAAAAATGCATCAAGATAATTTCTCTAGTGCAAAGTTAAAAAGAAGTGATCAATTTATTATTAGTTTTTTTCATTGAGTCAGGAGAAGCAAATGTCAATAAACCTTTTCCTTATATTTTATTACTGTTGCTACCATTATACTCTCTAAAATCAATTGCTGCTGACATTGATGGGTCATTTCACATTGACATTTTTTAAAATGAACTTATTAAAGACAAAATAAGCTTGAGGACTCAAGTTCAGGATTGCTTTCCAGAGCAGATTCTGTTAAAGAAAAATAAAAAGTCACAAAGAAGATCCTAGTATGTGGAGATTGTTTTCATATAACCTATTCTATTAGCATAGGCAGTTAATTAATACCTATATTATATTGCCACAAATATTGAGTGAAGGCATTCTGCACAGTGATAAATTCTGGTTTCAATGTCTATTCTAATGTTTTCTCTTTTAGAAGATATACTGACAAATCTGTAGCATTTTCTGAAGTAACCAGAATAGTTTTCAGTTGAATTCTTCTATAACATTTATCACCAATGGCCATGTAGCTGCAGGTTCTTTGGGGAAGTCAGGCTCCTAGAAACTTTTGTCTCATCTGTCTCAACATGAAGTTTTCACTTCTTCACTTGTCATAAAATAAAATTGTATAGAAAAATGCACTGGTGTGATTCATTTCTTTCAACTCCATTGCTATTGCAAACATCTGCCTTCTATCATGGCTCAAGTACGATGAAAGGAAACAGAAATAGAAGCATTTATCATTGATAACCAACAGGCTCCACCTTCAAAACTATATGTTAAAACTTATGACATTGGTTTCAATGTATATAACCTGCTCCCTGAAATCTGAATTCTGTTCTTAAACTTTTGATTTTAAAGTTTAGACATTCATTGAAAGAAATTTCTTTTCTTTACCTTGTTGGATGTTATGAAACAGCATCCACTACTGGATACTGCATTAATGTTGTTTCGACAGGTAAGTGGTGTGTACTAGGGTATTTAATTTTACACAGTGGATAAGATGTACTATGAGATAAAGGCGGATTTATTTAGTCAAACATTGCTTTATGGGAAAAAAAAGAAAAGTTATTTAAAGAAATACCATTTTACTCTACTCCTTTGTATTTCTTATTTTTTTCACATGATATTATAATGCCTGTGTATGGGCCTGCCTTCACAACAGCCCACTGTTTCTTATTTTTTATGTGTCATACCGCATGTTGAGTTGAGTGTTGAGATAAGAAAACTCAACAAGTACCTGCATTGTAAACCTCAGTTTATGAGTTTGGTCCCTACTACCCTTCATATCTTCTTAGTCAACTGGCACTGCCAGTGCTTCATCACAAAGTGATTATCAGTGCACAGCCAGATGTGTGCAAGTGCCACAACTAAAATATGTGACTGAATATGAAATCACTGGGACCAGATATGTAACTAGGAATAGCTCGGTGCCTTAGAAAATGTGCTTGCAAGCCTACAATAAAACATTCAATTATCAGTGCTACCACATGTGCTGGGCTGGAGCAATAGCACAGCAGGTAGGGCATTTGCCTTGTACACGGCCAACCTGGGTTCTATTTCTCTGTCCCTCTTAGAGAACCCGGCAAGCTTTCGAGAGTATCCTATCCACACAACAGAGCCTGGAAAGCTACCTGTGGCATATTTGATATGCCAAAAACAGTAACAACAAGCCTCACTACATGTTCCTGGAGTGAGTAGATGCCTTGGGCTACACTAGCATGCGACAAGGATAGAGACGTTACTAGTGATGACTCGAGCAAAACGATGAACAACAGGACAACAGTGATACAGAGAGTGCAATATAATGCCTAGAGGAATGGAGTAAAAATTGAAAATATGATGAGCAATATTGATTATATTCTTTACACTTTGAAGAAAGACATGATATCTCTTAGTTAATAATGCTATTTCTAGGTGATTGTACCAAAACTGAAAATTTCTACTACAGATTTCCTTCGGGATGAGGTTACTACTCTTTTTGATCTGTTTAAGTTGGAAAAGTAGAAATATTGCAGCAGCAAGAAACATAAACTTGAGGAGCTGGTTCTCTCTTTTATGTTGGAGATGTTTAAAAAAATGACTAGTGAATTTATGGCAGGAAATAGGGCATGGAACCAGAACAGAAATAAGGAAAGGTAGAATCTGATATCTAATGAAAAAGAATGCATAGGAGAAGTATCATTTTAACTTTCAAAATCCCATAATTCAAGGCAAAGGAAAAACCATGTTTTACATGAAATATAAGGAGTGTATTTGCATCTTGGAAAAAGACAAAGATCTCAAAAAACTTCAAAAAACAGTATGTGAGAAGAGAATCAATAAATAAATCTAATCAAAACAATCTAAAGCCAAAAACTATCATTCTTAGGATTCTTTTCTGTCTTTACAGGAGTTAGTGAATCTTCCTTGAAATTGCTTATTAAGAGAAGTTTCAATTCTTGGTTAAAATTCCAGGATCTTTCTAACCCCTCTCTCCCTAAATCTTTTCACTAAATGTTCTTGTGTGAGAAAACTCAGTCACTAGAGAGCTCCAAATAGATGATTTCCTGATCTTGGAGCACTATGAGAAATATCACACTTCTTTCTCAAAAAAAAAGATGCCAAAACTATACATAGGACATTTCTTCATGCTGTGTTTAGAGTGATGTTTAAAAGCCCGGGTCTTATATGAACTTGACCAAAATATATTAACATTCTAAATGCCAAGGACACACTTCTACTTGCTAGTTTATGTATTTAAAAGTCATATTGGGACCATAGGGATAACATAACCTAATTTTTTTTTTTTTTGCCCATACCCAGCAAAGCTCAGGGACTATTTCTGGCACTGCACTCAGGAATCACTTCTGACAGTGTTTCGGGGACTTTTGAGATGCCAGAGAATGAACTCATATTGCTACATGAAAGACAAGGTCCTTACTTCCTGTATATACCCTCAGGCCCCAGTATACCCTGAATTTGATCCCATTAAACACCTGGTTCTAGTGGCCCCTGGTATACCTGAGTGAGTAGCGCTGGAAAAAATATTGCAGAGAGTGTTTCCGGTTGCCCCCTTACACACTAAGGAAAGGAGATAGCCCAAAAATAAAAGTGACATTGCCCATTCAGATTAGTTTTTATTGAACAATATATGAAAGCAAAACAAATTTGTTTTTCTTCTTCAGTGTAACCATCGATAAAATTTTTCTTGACCCTCTAGGGTATGGAAATCATTTAGAAATGAACTGTTTATCATAATATCACTGACCAGGTCTACTTGATCCTGTGTATCAACTGATGCACTAATCTGAGATATAACTAGTTCAAACAACAGAGAAGAAATTTAGCTAATATGAACAATAAAGTTATTCAAATATTAGGAAGCAACTCTCAGAATATGTAGGAAAAGAATAGAATTAAGCCAGTGACATATACATCATAAGAAAATGTTTCAATTATGATGAGGCCTAGCTATATACTGTTATGTTACAAGCAATAATAAGCACCAGGTCTTATTCCACAGAATTGATAATGACACTGATTTTGGGTTAGTTATCACTGGTCTTTCTGTAATTTGGAAAAGCAAATGTGGCTCAAGCACAAGGATTCTGGATGGTTCTCAAATTTTGCATCAAGAACACATTATTTAAACTTCAAAGTCATATGATTGGAATTCCTAATGAAGCTGATTTGAATTAACATGTTTACATTTTAATAGAGATGTTTTTACATTAAGATGCTTCCTAAATGTCATAAAATTCAGATTATTGACTTCAAACTTAATAGAAAACATATGTATATCAATCAATAATATATTATCTTCACTATTTATCTTTTTGTGCTATAACTTTGCTAAAAAAATAACAAATCTGATACACCTGACTCACTATAAATGAGGAGATATACTCAGGATAATCAGATAATTCATTAATGGTAGAATCTTGATTATATTTCATAGAAGACCCTGGAACTTTCTCTTAATGATTAAGCATATACTTTTAAACTTTCTGGTATGATTATGCATAAAGTCTAATTATAGCATGGAAAGTCATATGAATTTATAACTATCTTCTGATTTTGTTGACCTCACTGTGACACTGAAGAGATTAGATACCATAGCTATATTTCTATGCCCTAGATGAATTCACAGTCTCTTTCTAGAAGAACTCATGCCAAACATCACATGAAACTCACAGTAATGCACACTCTAATATAATTAGGATAACCTTGTATCTTCAGACCTGGGATTAAAGCAGCCACGCCATTCTTAAATATCTGTTGTGTATCCTGCATAACACAGAAATCTAAATCTAAGATAAAAAGTGTCAATGAGAGATAGATAGAAGAATAATGGGTGATAGTTCATGTGTGGGTGGTAGTTCATGTGTAAAAGCAGAGATTCTCTACAGCAGCCAGGTAGTAAGAGGCTTCATAAGTGAAACACATATATGGTGTATGATCTAGTATGCCTTCACTCTTTGCTGATACAAGAAAAATATCCACTCTGAACTAGAGAGATAGTACAGTGTGTTGGGTACTTGCCTTTCACAGGGCCACTCAAGGCCCCATCTCTGGCACCCATGTAATTTTCTGAACCTACCAGAAGGGATTCCCAAATGAAGAGCCTTGAATAAGCTCTGAGAACCATCAGATGTGGCTAAAAAAAAGCAAAAGAATAAAAATTAAGTCTCTCTTCCTCTTCCATTTACGTATTGTGTTATATGTGATACTAACTCTGAATGTAAGTCTTGAGCCCCAAGAAAAAGTGAAAATGTAAGTTCACAAGCAGGTTATAAAACGGTAGTAAAATATAAACAAATTCCTTTATAGTGCATGCTCTATTTTTTATGTTTTATTTTTCTCTCCTCTTCTAGTTTGTTATGGTGGTATTTATTACTACTTAGTTGTATTGTAAAAGAAACAAAACTACTGAGTAATTAGCATGAATTTTACCATTAAACTATATTGTACAATGATAATTTAAAAATATCATCTATTAAATGAATTTTAAATACTAGTTTTAAATAAGAACTTTTAAGTTGTAGATGATGTATAATTACTAAAATTGCAAAATTTATACTTTGGAGCTCTTGCATACACAATTAGTTCTTAACAGAGAAGCAGAAATACATTCATTTTCTACTTATTAATTCATGAGCATCCAAACCAATACTTTCTACTTTCAGTTTCCTGATGAATAAAGAACTAAAAGGAAAATAAACTGTGTTTCTGATGCTTTTTTCTTTATCTTGCGTATCATAATTTCCAGATTATTGATTGACGAATGCAGGAAAAACATATGATAAAGGAAATGAAAAAATTACTTGGTCATTCTTGTTCCATAAAATGTTGCTGCTCTTTATTTTGATATGTAAACAAGTTTACTTTATCCTTACTTTTTTGGTTATCACAAAATTCATGGGTCTCTCATAGAATTCTTCCCTACTGGTATAACATCATGAATGATATATACGAATATGGAAGCAAGGAAGTACATACAACAAAGTTTGTATGTGCCAAATCTCTCCTGTTTCACTGAATTCAGTTCGAAAATTACAATTTAAAAGATGCATTGTTAAGAATTTGAAGATGGTTCATGAAACTGTCAATGATTTCTCTCTATATAAGATATTGCCAATGATGTATTTGTATATGTTTATATTGTTCTTACAATATTCTTTTTCTATCCTTCCTTATTCTCTCCCTGGCCTTTCCTGATGATGTCTTTATTTTCCTGGAACTGCACTGTTCTACTCTAAGTACTTAAATGGAGAAATGAAGAAGGACCAGAAATCATTTAAATCATAATCAATACTCTTGAGTGCTCAAAAACCACAACCTCACTTCACATCAGTTCAAGTTTGCACCAAACTTATATAATAGGTAACTAAAATCCAATCTTATGTTTTAAGTATCGCTTTAGTGTCCTTTTTAAGAAATCTTCAGACTTTGAGGACAAAATTCTATACATTATATAAAGTCAGTTCCAGAAAGATGGAGTTTTCTATTCACACTGGATCTGCCATCTCCAACCTGACCTCTCCAGGCTCACAGACACAGGCAGTTTTGTGTGTGTATGGCACGTGGATAATTTACATAAATGCATGTTCTCTGTCTCAAGCTTGTAGACTCAGATTTTTCTTGTTTCTCACAGGACACTCACTTTCTAACTTCCATTGCTATTAATATAAAGCTCTCCTGAAATATAGCACTATTCTACAAGATAGCTTTTAATTTAAAGATTTATAAGAAATATTGCCTTGGAAATTTGAAAAACACATAGAAGTATATCAGATGATACAATCCTGCAAGGGTCCTTATAAGTCAAAATAGTAAAAAAAAAAAAAAGTTCTAAGTGAAGGTTAGAAAAGTCATACTTCAATAATCTTGTAATGAAGAATTGTAAAGACAGGATAATATATTTACTTTGGTAATTTAAAATTAAAATGTTTTGTAAACATTTGTATATAAATCAAGTAATTTTAGGAAACATCAAAAATCAATAAAAATAAATTTATATAAAAATCATACATTTGTATGTGCATTTTATGTTCTAAATTTAATAAACCACTAAAGTTTACCAAACACAAATCGTTTTCAAATGACACATTTGGCATAGATTATATATTAAATATTTTCACTAATCCATATTATTGATATTGTTTCCTCCATTTTAATTCTCAGTAAACAATGGCTTATATGCCTAACTTATTTGCCTAAAGTTATACATTATTTTTAATGCAAACCAAAGCTGCCCTGTGTACTACTTCAATTATTTTATTTCATTAAATAGTTCTAATATGTTTCGCATCTTCTTGTGTATATTGAATAAGCTATCCTGACAGAGCAGTGAGCATTGTTCAAAAGCATTTTAAACTCATGCAGCATAATTGCAACATAGGTAAATGAGGCAGAAATAAAAGGTGCATAATAAAAGAAATGACAAATTATTTTTTCACTGACAAACTATTATTTTTTCCTGTTTGATATCACACATTAAAAATATACAGAAAATCTCTGGGTGTATATTGGAGAAAATTAAACATTTTTAAAACTACTCATGTATTTAGAAGTGAATATTTAAAACCACATGAAGATGACTCATTAACCATAGAACCGTGTGATTAAAGCAATACCAGATTATAAACTTTGCTCAAGAATGATAGTACTTCTTTAGCAATATAATTCATTTATTTTTGCTTTTAATTCTTTGTCAAAGAAATCTGTTTTTTCCTATTTTTCAAACTAAGCAGACATGCAATTGCTTTCATTCACCTACAATCACACATTAAAATTTCAAGGTTCAGTTTTGAAAACTTATAAATAACGATTGTTTGTATTAGAAAAACTTAATTTCAAACACTTTCACATTATTGTTGTGTTGGTGATCATACTGCTAGAGATAATATTGGGTGTTTATGTGTGCATATATGTGTGTGGTATGTATTAATGAGCTGTATACTTATTTGGATATGTCTACATTTTTCCATTGACAATATTTATATTATTCAGATTAACTCTTGCTAGATGTATTACTGAGAAAGTTCTAGCGATGCCTTTTCATAAGCCTTCGTAATGAGCTATAGCTTCTAATATGCCTGAACAATTCTGAAATGCCACAGATTATAAATAAGTATTTGTTTACTAACATGTTTTACCTTTGGAGAAAAATGTGTATCATTACATTGAAAATGTCATCTAGATTGTTAAAAATTTAAATATTAGAAAAGTAATTATCTTTATGATGATCATAGAAATCCAATAGTGTTTATCTCCACAGTTACATAGTAAGTTCCTTTAGGATAGAAATTGATCATTTTAATTTCTTTTCATTATTTTCGCATAGACTAATCATTACAAGAAATATATGCCCTTTTAAAAATTGTTTTGCTTTGGTTTGTACGTGCCTCTGTGTGTGTGTCTGTGTGTGTGTGTGTGTGTGTGTGTGTGTCTGTGTGTCCTTTACTGGCTTTTAATTCAGTTTTTGAAAGATGCAAATTTTTGCTTTTTGTGAGTATACAATTCTGAATATCATTAAGTGACTTATCTAAAGAGATGTGCTCATTTTCCCTGTGACAACAACCAGCATAACATTTTTGCTTGTTTTTAGTTCGTTTTGGGGCCACATATGGAAATGCTCAGGGTTATTCTTGGGTTTGCACTCAGGAATCAGTCCTGGTAGTGCTCAGGGGACCATATGGGATTTTGGGGATCGAACCAGAAAATCAGGCACCTTACCCACTCAGCCCCCTCACCCCCCACCAAGTCAACTTTTATGTGTGCAGAGAACTCTAGGCCCAAGACAATTTGGAAAAGGTGTATAGAACTACTTGCCAAAACACATTATTGTCATTTCCCCTCTGGAGAAGCCCATATTTTCTCTGAGTCCATGTTCTCTCTTAAGCATGTCTCTCTAAGTCTCCTTTTCTCCCCCTCACAATTTTTTAAATCAGGAAACTGGAGTGATAGTAGCACTGTAGCACTGTCCTCGCGTTGTTCATCAATTTGCTTGAGCGGGCCCAGTAACATCTCCATTGTGAGACTTTTTACTGTGTTTGCATATTGAATACATCACAGATAGCTTGCCAGGTTTTTCCTTGTGGGTGAGATACTCTAGGTAGTTTGCCGGGCTCTCTGAGAGGGAAGGAGGAATCAAACCCAGCTTGGCCAGGCTGGCTGCACACAGGGCAAATGCCCTGCCGCTGTGCTATCTCTCCACAGTAGGTAGGGCTTGCACTTCTCTAAATAAATGTCTTTAAATGAAAGAAAGAAAGAGAGAGAGAGAGAGAGAGAGAGAGAAAGAAAGAAAGAAAGAAAGAAAGAAAGAAAGAAAGAAAGAAAGAAAGAAAGAAAGAAAGAGAGAGACATTCCTGGGGACTCAGGCTCATGTTGCTAGTGGAAATCTTTTTAAATATAGCACCAAGGAGTTTTCATAATCTTGTTTTTCAAGTGACCACCAGAACCCACAGAGGATACTGACTGCCTTGGCACTGGCAGTCTCCAGGTGCCCATCTAAGTTCTAATCATGCTTCAGATATGCCTACCACATTAAGAGAATTCCCAGTGCCTTGATTACCAACACTTTTCTGACACCAGTCGGAGTCTGTTAGCAAAATGATTCATTCTGGGGAAATCAATTGTGTGTACCAGGAGCAAATCTAACAATCTGTGGGAAAAAAAGGCATTTTATAGTTATGAATCATGTTGGCATAAATAGATACCCTTACTCTGATATTTGTGGGAGGAGGAAACGATACATTAGGTAAAATTAGGCTCAAGAGTTGTATTTCAGTATATTAGGAAATGTTTACTATTACCCTAAATTATAAATTGGAGTGTTTTAGTTAACCTGTATTAATGTGCTTAATTTGAACAATTTTGTTATAAAGAACTATTGCATGTCAATTTATAAATGACAAGAGGTTGAATCGGAGAAGTGACTTGTCAATATAATTTACTACAGTGATAACTTTAAACCTTGATTCATCAAATTCTAGTTCTTTCTTCTGAATACTGTAATTTTCTACTTACAACAATCATTGCTCTCCTTCCTATGGTGTATGTTAGAGGCTTCTTTCTTAATTTAAGAGTTAATTCTACTTCCATTATTTGGTCAATAACAATAAAAATTTCTGGCAAACTTTTATCTTGGATTACATCAAGAGGGTATATGTAGGACTTTGAGGATTTAAATTAACAAAGTGTGGATATTCTTAATTTTAACTAGAATGGTGGTTTTCAAAGTATATCCCCAAATTGATAACAGTGGCATAATATTAGAACTTGTCTAAAATACAAATTCTTAGGTTGCTAATGATATCTCAAATGTCATAGGTAAACCGCATATTCTGGATACCAGCAATCCTTTCAGCCTATTCTGATGTACAGCATAGTGACAATAATTTTCTCATTATTTTGGGCCACTACCACTTTCAAACTAACAATTGTCACTAGTGATTCACAAAAATTAACTCTATAATCCTACAGAAAGAATATTGAAGAAATAACAGTACATAATTTTGACACTTAATATTTAATTTTTAAAAGTTCATTTTCCTCTGTCTCATATATGTTACAATAGTTAATGATATGATTATTTCCAACTATCATTTTCATAGTGGTCCGTTCTCTATCCTAATTGCCTTTTCTCCCAGCAATTGAGGCAGGCTTCCAAGCAAGGATCTATTCTCCTGGCCCTTGTTTCAATTGCCCTTGAATATTAGTCTCATACTAAGTTTTTTATATACTACAAATTAGTGTGATTATTCTATGTCTGTCCCTCTCCTTCTGACTCATTTCAACTCATTTCACTTAGCATGAACCTATCCAAGTACATCCATTTACAAGCTAATTTTATTACTACATATTTCCTAACAGCTTCGTAGTATTCAATTGTGTAGATGTGCCATAATGTCTTTATCCAATTGTCTGACCTTGGACACTCAGGTTGTTTCCAGATTCTGACTATTGTGAATAGTGCTGCACTGAACATAGAAGTGCAGATGGCATGCTGTTTGTTATGTGCCTGCAGGGTATATTCCCAGAACTGGTATTGCTGGGTTATATGGAAGCTCAGTTTTTAGTTTTGTGAGAGGAGCCCATATTATTTTCCCAATAGGCTGGACCAGTCAGCATTCTCACCAACAATGAAAGGGGAGCTCCTTTTTCCCCACATCTGCACCAGCACTGGTTGTTTTTGTTCTTTTTGATGTGCACCTGTCTTCTTGGCGTGAGAAGTAGCAAAGGCAAATTGCAAAAATACACAAAACCCTTTCTTTTTCTGTCTGTCCCTCTCTTTCTGACTCATTTCACTAGCATGATGCTTTCCATGCAGTACCAGTTGTATGTAAATTTCATGAATTCATATTTTCTAATAGCTATGTAGTATTCCACTGTGTAGATGTACCAAAGTTTCTTTAACCAGTCATCTGTTCTTGGGCACTCGGGTTTTTTTCCAAATTTTGGCTATTGTGAACAGTGCAGCAATGAATATAGAAGTGCAAATGTCATTTTGACTGTACTTTTTTACCTCTCTGGGATATGTTCAAAGGAGTGGTATTGATGGATCAAATGGGGGTTCAATTTCTAATTTTTTGATAATTGTCCATATTGTTTTCCTTTTGGAAACAGGAAACCAGTCAGCATTTCCACCAGCAGTGAAGTAGGGTCCCTTTCTCACCACATCTGCTCCAACACTGGTTGCTTTTGTTCTTTTGTGTGTGGGCCAGTCTCTGTGATGTGAGAGGTATCTCCTTGTTGTTTTGACCTGCATCTGGTTCATGGAATTTCACTAATAAAAATCAAAAAAAAAGAAAGAAAGAAGAACAAATATTAGGAGAAAAAATTAAATGCTATCAAATGTTAACTGGGGAAAAATAAAGATAGGAAAATTTTAGTACTTAAAAAAGTCCTCAGAGAAAAATAAAAATCACTTGATCACTTGACTACCTGTTAATCACCACTTTGCTCAACCAGGTGCCAGTAACGTCTCCATTTGTCCCTGTTGCGTGCTAGTGTAGCACAATGGCATCTGTTTGTTCTAGGAACACGAAGTTGAGAAGTTCTACATGGAGCTGGAGAAGTTCTATAAAGAAGACCACACCTTCTACAAGATCATCCTCTGTGACTTTAATGCCAAGATAGGACCAAGAAGATCATCTGAAGAACTCCACATCGGTACCCATAGCCTAGAATGGAACAAACAGGGTGAGAGACTGTCTGAGTTCATCATGTCGACCAAGACCATCATGGTAACTCACAGTTCCAGAAGGCTGAATCTAAACGTTGGACATGGGAGTCTCCCAGTAGACCGTTCCACAATGAAATAGACTACATCATATTCAATCGATGGTTTTGCCTGACCGATGTCTCTGTTGTCCCAAAATTCCAAATGGTATAGGACCGCCATCTCCTTTGCATAAAATTCTACTTCACAAAGTGGGGAGAAAGGGCTACAAAGTTTAAGAAGAGAACTCCCAGAACGACCACCAACTGGGAGCTCTTTGGCACTATTGCTGCAACATGGGAAGATGCCGTTGTTGACAACATTGACGAGGAATGTGATCGACTGGTTCAGCACCTGAATGATTGTGCGAGGAACGCCAAAAGAGAGAGAGCCAACAAAAAACACCGGTCTTCTAAAACTCTTGAGCTTATTCACCAACGTGGTTTGGCGCATGCCTCAGGCAACTGCAAGTGAACATCTGAGCTCGCAAAGCAGTGCAGAGATGCAATCAAGGAAGACCTCAAAGAGAGAAGAGCAGAAGTGCTGGTAGATGCGGCAAAAGCCAGGAAAAGTACTCATAATGCCCGCCTGTCCTTCGCCAACTACAAGACCAAGATGACTGCCCTCCGACGTCCTGATGGATCTATCACATCTTCCAGAAGGGCAATGGAGAAGATTATCTATGACTTCTACTAAGATCTCTTCGATAGCCATGTCCAACTGCCCACATACCAAATTCCTCAGGATGGATATGTCATTCCCAATGTTCTCCCTTCCGAAATCTGACATGCCATTTTGTCAGTAAAGAAACAAACAGCACCCGGCACAGACAAGGTCAGACCTGAACACCTGAAGAACCTGCCATCAGTACTCATCAATAAGCTGGCTCGGCTCTTCATACGCTATCTGTCTGAATGCAAGGTTCCGTCCCAATGGAAAACCAGCAGGACTGTACTACTGTACAATAAGGGAGACATTCACAACATTGGCAACTATAGCCCAATCTGCCTATTGTCTGTCATCTACAAGTTGTTCACTCGAGTCATCCTGAATAGGATTGGCAGAACACTAGATGAAGGACAACCATGCGAGCAAGCCAGGTTCCGCAAAGGATTCAGCACCATTGACCATATCCACACGATAACTAAACTCATTGAGGTTTCTCGAAAGTTTAAGATGCTGCTCTGTCTAACGTTCATTGATTTAAAGAAGCCTTTGATTCTTTTGTTGAGATGGAAGCAGTCATTGAAGCCCTAAACAATTAGGGCATTCGAACTCAATACATCAGTATCCTCCGTGAGCTGTATTACGGATTCACTACCAGGATTTCACCATTCTACAAAGAAGTAATCATCGATGTCAAGAGAGGGGTCCTGCAGGGTGATACAACTTCACTGAAACTCTTCAGTGCCACTCTCGAGAACATCATGCAAAGACTGGAATGGGAAGGAATGGGAGTGAAGATAGATGGTTGGCAACTACACCACCTCCGCTTTGCTGATGACATTTTGTTAATAACACCAAACGTTAGCCAAGCAGCACAAATGCTGGCTGACTTCAACCGTGAGTGTGGAAAGGTCGGACTACAGCTGAATCTTACGAAGACAATGTTTATGAGAAACAGCCTCGTCCCTGACGTTCCATTCACTCTCAACGGAACGACCATCTCCGAATGCAACAGTTATGTATACCTATGTAGAGAAGTCAACATGATGAATGACCTGGCACCTGAGTTGCGCAGGAGGAAGAGAGCGGCTTCGAACACCTTCAAGAGCATCAAAGAAATAGCTAAGAGGACGAAGAACCTCCAGCTCCAGGCACATCTCTTTGATTCCACTGTTCTTTCTGCATTAACATATGCCTCAGAGACCTGGGCGCTACGCAAACAGGATGAGAATGCTATTCGGTTCTTCCAAAGAGGAATTGAAAGAGCTATGCTTGGAGTATCACGCTTCACTCAAATGAGAGAAAGAATCTGGAGTTTCGACCTCGGTCGAAGATCAAGAATCAGGGACGCTGTCTCATTTGCCAAGGTGTCAAAAATCAGATGGGCTGGTCACGTAATGAGATTTAGAGACGACCTCTGGACTAGAGAGGTTATTGACTGGATCCCACAGGATGTCGTGGCCGCCCACCTACCAGATGGTCATACTTCTTCAACAAGATCATGAATGATTGATTTGAGGCTCTTTGTGTTCCTAGAACGAACAGATGCCATTGGGCTACACTAGCATGCGACAGGGACAAATGGAGACGTTACTGGTGCCCGCTTGAACAAATCAACGATTAACGGGAAGTCACGTGATCAAGTTGTCAAGTTATTAGTACAAATATTAGAAAAGATGAAATAGAAAATAGCAACTTAGCATCACAAACACAAAATATGTTATAGTGAGATTTTTATTTTTAAAATTGAAATATATATTTTTATTTTTATTTTTCTCTGAGGATTTTTTTAAGTGCTAAAATTTTCCTATCTTTATTTTTTCCCCAGTTAACATTTGATAGCATATAATTTTTTTCTCCAAATGTTTGTTCTTATTTCTTTTTTTTAATTTTTATTAGTGAAACACCATGAGCCAGATGCAGATCAAAACAAAAAAGAGATACATCTCATACCACAGAGACTGGCCCAGAAGACTGGTGCTGAACCAGTCGATCATATTCCTTGTCAATGTTGTCAACAATGGCATCTTCCCATGTTGCGGCAATAGTGCCAAAGAGCTGGTGGTCGATCTTGTACTAGGTGTGGTCTTCTTTATAGAACTTCTCCAACTCCATGAAGAATTTCTCAATTTCTCCTTCATCGTAATTGGATGTTGGTGCATAGACAATGAAGATAGTAACTGCCTCAGTGAGCCACATCTATTCAAATGTAAACATCCAATTTGGGTTGTTAGGCATTCGAATGAATCAATGCTCATGGCCAAGTTCGTGTTGACAAGGACACCGATGCCTCCGACACCTGTTTTATCGCATGTTCCGAGGAACAATTCTTCTCCAGTGTCGAAAACGGCGTGATGAGATCAGTGCCTTCTTGTCTCAGTCAGACCAATGATGTCGTACTTGATCTTTCGCGCTTTCTTTCTCCACTTTCTCCACTACCTCCACTACCCAGCCGCCACCATGCTCCAGAACGGTGTTTGGCCTTGCAACACATTATAAGACACTAAATACCCATCTTCCAGAATTGCTATACCATACTTGATAAGGTTCAAATATGGTTTGAACCATGGGAACACAAAAAAGTGCGATTAGAGGCCACCCCAAAAGCCTCTGTCCCTCGTGGAGAGCCTGGCAAGCTACCAAGAGTATTCTGCCCACACAGCAGAGCCCCGCAAAGTATCCATTATATATTTGATATGCCAAAACCATTAATCACAATGGGTCTCATTCCCCTGACCTTGAAGGCATCACCAATATGGCAGCATTGAGAAAGATAAGAAATGAGAGGCTGATAAAATTTCAAGGCCGAACTAGGCTACCACAACCAAGGAAGACGAAAATGATCGTCTATACTTTGTACTGATAATGCAAAAAAAAAAAAAGTATATACCTTTGATGTTATAGCCTGGATACAGACAATGGCAAGTGCCTTAATCTCTATAGTTTCTCTGTGCCCCAAACCCTATTTATTCTTATGCTATACCAGTTAAAAGTTTCAATAGGGCTAGAGAGATAACACAATGTGTTGATAGCATGTAAAGCATGCACACGGGTGGCACAAACCAATCCTCATATTGCACAGTTCCTTCAGCAGTACCAGGAAACACTCCTGAGAACAGAGTAGCCTCCAAGCATCATAGGCTGTGGCCCCAAAATAAAAAATAAAAAGTGCTGTCATCTGTTCTCCGCCCCTTTCAAAGAGCCCAGCATGCTACTGAGAGTATCTCACCCACACTGCAAAGCCTGGCAAGCTTCACATGATGTATTAGATATGCCAAACACAGTAACAAGTCTCACAATGGAAACATTACTGGTGCCTCCTTGAGCAAATCGATGAACAACGGGAGGACAGTGCTACCATGCTACAGTGCTGTCGTCTGTTATGTAGCCATTTTTTTATATTATAAATAACAAATAAAAGTTGTTCTGAAAATACCTCTACTAAAATTAGAAATTTAGTAGATTGTTTCAAAAAATTCGATGCTTTGAATTGCAAGCTGATCTAGTTATTTTTATTGCTTTGTAAAACATATTTTTGCGTGGAAAATCCATTTATATTTAGTAAAGGCCCTCCCGTTGATCGTCGATTTGCTCGAGCGGGCCCAGTAACGTCTCCATTGGAGACTTTGTTGTTACTGTGTCTGGCATATCGAATACTCTCGGTAGCTTGCCGGGCTCTCCGAGAGGGGCGGAGGAATCGAACTCGGGTCGGCCATGTTGGCTGCATGCAAGGCAGACGCCCTACCCGCTGTGCTATTTACAGTGTAAATCTGTCTAAAGTACATAAATCATCTATCTATCTATCTATCTATCTATCTATCTATCTATCTATATCATGATGTTACATAGTAATAAGTTCATAGAGGGCCAGAGTGATAATACGAGATTTAAGACAATTGCAGTGCAGGGAGCTGATCCCAGTTCAATCCCAGGTACCACGTGTAATTTCCCTCTCAGTTTAGTTCCTTCAACAGTACTTATTTTTCACCACCAAGAACGCTAATATACCCCCCCTCCCACCCCTCCCAATGCCTGTGAGGCAGATGAATTCTAATTACCACTCTATCTACTTTGATTAGATTCATTATTTCGACAAAAGATGCACCATTATTGGCTAGAGTTTAAACCCCAAAATCAGACCTGCTAAACAGGCATTGTGAAATAATTTGTTTTCTACAGCTAGTTACAAGAACCAAATGATGATTTTGGATTTCTGATATTTTACTTATTAAGCCTGGAAGTATTTCTGCCGAGAGCCAGATAATTATGAGATTGGTTTCTGTGGCTCTGGAGGCATGGTGCCGTGGATTAACACATAGTCCATTCTTTTCTGCCACATGCTGCTGGGATCTGCATTAAGTCCTTGTGCTTCTGGAGCCGTGGCCATGTTGGAGAGTCGCTCATGGGGGACAATGCATGACCTCAGTAGGGCATGAAAGATGAGCTGGGAACCCCCCCTTCCCATGAGGTTTCAGTTGCCCCATCACTACCGGCTCATACCTGGCTTTCCACAAAGCTCCGAGGCCTAATTCCTCATTTTAGTCATACCCTGGTGTGCACTCTTCTCTAGACCTGAATGATCTCATCTTTCTGACAGAGGTAGTCTGGCCATCTTTCTGTATTTGCCAGATAACTCACAGGGAAATAGCAGAGTCTCACATTTCCCAGATTTGAGTCATTCATTTTTCATTCCCACATTATGATTTATTACTTTTGAAACACTACATATACTTATTATTTTAATTTAATCGGTGTTTTGATATTATTTAGTATTAAGATTTAGTATTTGTAGTGCTTTAATGCACAGTTTTTCCCTAGAAATACCAAAATATTTTATTACTAATATCCTATGTACTTTCTAAAGCCATCTTTTACTCCAAGATAAATTCAAACACACTATAAGAAATACTGATTCTATCTGCCTCATGTACTATCTGACTTGGCACAAGCTTTCAGAAAAGTGATTTTCATAGAAAGGAGGACATTACTACTGTTGCTGTTTTAATAACTAATCAAAAGTTTGTTGTCAATAATTAGCTAGCTTGAAAAAGACGTGGGGAGACATCACCGTCCCCAACCTCAAACTCTACTACAAAGCGGTAATAATTAAAACAGCATGGTACTGGAACAAAGGCAGAGCTGCAGACCAATGAAACAGGGTGGAATATCCATACACAACCCCAAATGTACGAACACCTAATCTTTGATAAGGGAACAAGAAATGTGAAGTAGAGCAAGAAAAGCCTCTTGAACAAAGAGTGTTCGCATAACTGGACAATTAAATGGAAAAAAAATGGGCTTAGACCTCGACTTAACACCATGCACAAAAGTCAGATCAAAATGGATTAAAGATCTCAACATCAGGCCAAATTCATAAGGTATATTGAAGACAATGTCGGCAAAACCCTCAATGATATTGAGGCTAACAGTATCTTCAAAGACGACATTCCACTGACCAACCAAGTGAAAACAGAGATAAACAAATGGAACTATCTTAAATTAAGAAGCTTCAGCACCTCAAAAAATACAGTGACCAGAATACAAAGACAATCTATAGAATGGGAAAGGATATTTACCCAATACCTGTTAGAGTACACAGATCTTAGGTTTATCAGGTTGCACCTGTCACAGTGCTCCCGAGTCACTCCCATTACTTTGTTTGTCTGTAACTACTTCTATGCTCTCTTGCCCAACCAATTCGTCAGGTCTCATCTTTCTTAGACACTGAAGCTGTACTGTAAGTTAATATTGCCTTTCTCCTCTCCTCATGTCTTTTGAATAGTTTACTTTAATGCAATGTCCTTTTTGTATAGATACAGGAAGACAATTAATTAATATGCTTTGTAACTTAGGAATTGATTGGCTTTGAATATTATTCACTCCTGGGCATCTGCCTTCTCAACTTAAGCCTCAGTTGCCCTCACTTCCTAGCACCCCAAGGGCAGGGTCCCGACGTGGGACTGGATGGAACTAGGGCAAGCCGGTAAGTTATGTGCTACCCTGGCATCGTGATGGGCCAGGCCAAGGTGCCACGATTCTTAACTATAGGTTAAGAGTTTGATCATAGGCAAATGCTATCATGATCCAAAAGTAACGAGACTAGGACCCTGCTGCTAGGAATAGGAAAGATATCTGGCCTGAGCGCTGCAGTCTGAGATCGAGATGGCCCTGGGAGAGCAATTCTATATGCTCAAAGTATTTCTTACTGTTTCCATACAAAATGATTTATATCATGTATGCTTATATGTTGGTCGGGCAAGGAGAGGAGAAACACATCCAGGGAAATCTGTTCTAGTGTGAGTTGATCTGCTAAATGAGAATCTGCCCTAGAAGCAGTTTTCCTTTGTGTCCTGACTAGCTTGGATGAGACTGAACTTTCTCCCCTTCAAACTGCCTTCAGTAAATGATTTCAGTATATTGAGGCAGTTTCTCTTATCTCACAGGAACCTAGCTGGACTTAGGTATGCAGATCCCAGGTGTTAAGCCAGGCCTGATCTTTGGGATGTAGATGCCTGGCTCCAAGCTGGCTGATTTTGGAGATGTAGATTCCAAGCTCTAGCAGTCTGTTCTTTGTTGTACTAATCCAAGTGTTTGTAGCTTGTAAAAGGATTACTGGCCTGCGAGGATGTAAAGAAACAATGTATGTTTTGCCTCAATGTTCTTTCTGTAATTCCTTTTGATGACATCACTATATTGTGCCCTTTAAAGGTACTATGATCTATATAAGGGAGATTTCAGGGCTCTCTGGGGGAACACATGCATCAGAGAACCTGGGAAGATGGGGCTGAGGACAGAAGCTGAGAGAACAAAGGTGCACGTGCTTGAGGATTCCTGAGGCCTCCATGACATGCATCTCTTCCATGTAATAAACTGCTGCTAAGACCAACCAGCTTGGCCTTGTTTCCTTCCTTCGCCTGACCATTGCCATCAACCTCCCTGGAGTGGGGAAATGGCCTGATCGCAGGGCTTTTTATATTTTGTGTGTTTACACAAGTACCCATCTGATAGGGGGTTGATCTCAAGGATACATAAAGCACTGGTTGAACTCTACAAGAAGGAAACATTTAACCCCATCAAAAAATAGGGTGATGAAATGAACAGAAACTTTCTCAAAGAAGAAATCCAAATGGCTAAAAGGCACATGAGAAAATGCTCTACATCACTAATCATCAGGGAGATGCAGATCAAAACAACAACAAGATAGCATCTCACACCACTGAGACTGGCCCACATCCAAAAGAACAGCAGCAATCAGTGTTGGCGTGGATGTGGCGAGAAAGGGACTCCCCTTCACTGCCGGTGGGAATGTCTCCTGGTTCAGCCCTTTGGGAAAACAGTATGGACAATTCTCAAAAAATTAAAAAATGAGCTCCCATTTGACCCAGCTATACCACTTCTGGGAATATATCCTGGAGAGGCAAAAAAGTACCGTCGAAATGAGATCTGCACTTCTATGTTCATTGCTGCGCTATTCACAATAGCCAAAATCTGGAAAAAACCCAAGTGCCCGAGAACAGATGACTGGTTAAAGAAACTTTGATACATCTACACAATGGAATACAATACAGCTGTTAGAAAAGATGAAGTCATGAAATTTACATATAAGTGCTACTACATGGAAAATATCATGCTAAGCGAAATGAGTCAGAAAGAGAGGGACAGACATAGAAAGATTGCATTCATCTGGGGAATATAAAGTAACAAAATAGGAGACTGACAGCCAAGAATATCCAAGATAAGTACCAGGAGGTTCACTCCATGACTTGGAGGCCAGCCGCACATGCTAGGGGAAAAGGCAGTTCAGCTAGAGAAAGGAGCACCTAATAAAAGGGGTTGGGAGGATCCTCCCAGGTTGAGAGATGCACACTGAAAGTAGACTATAGAACGAACATGATGGCCACTCAAAACCTCTTTTGCAAGCTACAGCACCCAAAAGGAGAGATAAAACAAAAGGGAATGCCATGCTACAAGCGTGGGGTGGGATGGAGGGATGGGGGTTGGGAGGGATATTGGGAGCACTGGAGGTGGAGAATGGGCACTGGTGGAGGAATGGGTACTCAATCATTGTGTAACTGAAACCCAAGCACAAAAAATTATAATTCTACAACTGTGCTTCATGGTGTTTCACTAATAAAAATTTTAATGAAAATAGAATAAGCTAGTTTTCTATTATATGAGTAATTAGTGTTTACTACTTATATACCAGTATTTTCTATATAATTACTGTTTTACTATTTATTAGTGTTTACTACTTGTACATTAATAGGAGTAGTATATATCTAGAAATTATTTTGAAATAAGTTGCTTTCTTGGCTTCTGCTCTGATCATTTGCTTGGAAGTGGGGGAAAAAGAAGAGGAATACTTTGTACATAGAAATAAATATTTCTAATCAGCAAATTGCAAATAAGGTGGCATTTTTGTAGCATAAACTTTGCTTCATTTCTTAATCAGGGAATAGTTTAGTCATTGTTGATTTTTTGTTTATTTGATTGTTTTGCTTTGGGTCACACCCAGTTGTGCTCAGGGCTTATTCTTGGTTCTGCACTCATGGACCACTCCTGGGAGTGCTCAGACAATTTGAGGTGCTGGGGAGTGAACCCACGTTGGCCACATGCATGAAAATGCCCTACGCTCTATTCTCTCACTTCAGCCCCATTTTATTCACTTTGAATGCTGTGTCTGAGTTTATGTGGGAAAGCCTATGTGCCGATGTGTATCTGAGTTGATATATAGATCAGAGAGACAAGCTCTGCTTTGATATTCCTTGTCATCCACAGTTCTTTTTTCTAGTCTCTAGAGGAACTGGAAAGAAAAATATTCAAACTTCCACCTTCCTAGATATGATAATGTATATTGGTCTGGATAAAATTAAAATTGCTGAGTGGGGCATATAAGCTATTTTTAAAGGATAATACTCAGCAGGATTGCTTTTTTTATTTCTGCTCTCTCTTTTCTCCTGGCTGGATAACCTGTGACTCTGGGGGTGAACACTGATTTTGTGATGATAGTGTACAAATCTTGAGAAAAAAATCAGCAGGAGAAAGGGGAAAAAATCACTTTGTTTCCATTATGTCCCATGTGATATACACTGTTTCACTACCAGGAATGATTACCTTTGACATTTAAGTCATACAAAATTACTGTAAGACATTATTTGTTGATCATTGTAATTTACGGGTGAAAAAAATTAGTTTATGCTTTCCAAAATGAACTCAGCTAAATATTAAGGTCAGTACTCAACTCTAAGAATGAGTTTATGAAAACTTATTAAAATTATTCAGGTTACATATTTGCTCAGGAAATATAACATATAAGATGACAAATAGAAATTTAAGCTATAGAAAAAATGTACAACTTATTATCATTGTCCATTTTTATTAATTTCATTTTCCTTTTATATAATATGTACTTCAAATGTATTAATTTTACTGAAAAATTGTATAGGAAGAAAAATATAACAAAAACGGTTGATAGTGTTTTTGTTAATATTTTGGACCAAACTTACTGGTACTCAGTGCTTACTCTTGGCTCTGTGCTCAAGTCTGACTCTTGTCAGTGCTTGTAGTATCATATAAGGTATTGGGGAACAAAGTAGGGTCAACTTCATGCAATGCAAGTAACATTTGTACTATCTTTCTGGCTCCCAAAAATACCTAACATTTTTCTACTTGCCAGAAATTCAAGGGAGACTTTACCATAACTACATCATTTATTCTTCACAAGAAATTTTATTATATATGAAAATTACCTCTTTTGAGAAGGAAACTGATATTCCTGGAGGTTAAGTAGGGTACCCATTGTTCAAAATTAGCAAGTGTTAAAGTACTCAAACCCTTCTACTCAGTTATTCCATCCTAATATTTCACTGAATATGGTAAATCCAAAGCAAATAAACTACACAAAGCTAAAGTCATCTTCATGTCTCAGTCCTCTTGCTGATGTCTCCTCAACACTTTTTTTTACTTTTTTTTGACTTCTGTCTGTAATGAAGCTTTATGTCACATACAGCTATTCTATTTCTCCTGCCGTATGATTTGCTGTTTAGTATCCTTTACTAGTTTTTTTAATTTCAGAGGTTGAAATAATCCAGAATTCTGTTTGTGAATCTCTTTCCCGACTTTACTCACTTCATTTAAACATCCTGTCATAGCTTCAAATGGTAAATAAGAGTAGATACTGTGAAGTCTGTACATATGTTGGTGTTTTGTATTAGACACCAGAAACATATAGCATTACCATACATGCTACTTCAAAAGCAAACAAAAACAGCTGGTTACTTGCAAGCTTTGTTTTACTCTACCCCTAAAGTTAGAATTTAATAGTCAGTGAATAATTTGACAAAATCATCTGGGTGTCCATTTTCTTCTATTTCCCCAAGCAGTTCTCTAATATTTCTCCACTGCTTAACATAATTTCCTTTGTGGACCTCAAATTCAGGTGAAGCATCATTTCTGATCTCAATTTCTTCTCTAAACATCTACCACTCAGTATATTCATTAAACACTACAATTATTGAAAATGCACAGAAGTATCTATAATTCAATCATTTTTCCCCATTTCTATTATCCTCTCATTTTAAATCATCAGTTTCTTAAATTGATTATAATGACGCCTCCCCAGTCCCTTTCCCTTTTTGTTATAGTTTTCTTTGGTTTCTTACCCCTTGCCACTCTTAGAATGGTTTAAGCCAAACAATATTCTTTGATCATACATTTCTAAAGGTCAGAAATAAAAATGTTTCCCACTAAGCTAAAATGGTGGAGATGGCAGGGATACCAACTACTAACAGTCTAGGTAAGAATCTTTTCTTTTGTCTTTTACGTTTACAAAATTTCTTCACCTGCATTTCATAGCTCTGTCCTATGTCTTCAAAGAGAAGATAGCAAGGCAGCAGCTTAGTTGTGCTTTTCCTGTCTTTCACCTTTCCCTTAAAAGGGCTCTGGTAATAACACTGGACCCAATTGAATAATTCTGGCTAATCTCCTTCTCTTGAAATTCTGAATATAATTGCATTTTCAAAACCTATTTTGGTCAAATTAGGTGACATGTAGGGAGAAGCAGGGCAAGATTCTGCCAACTGAAGTTCTTTCCAGTTATTCTTCACAATTTAGTCAGAGTGATGCTTGGCATTCTCAGCACTTCCTTATATTTATTCTTCATACTAAGTATTGAGTTTGACATTTGCTACTTTCTTTCCTTGGAATTAATTCTGCTCAGAGAGAACATTTTTCAGGATTCACTGCCCCAACTCACCTTTTTCCATCCTTTATCATATTATTTTAGTGATACATATCCTTTACCATATTATTTTAGTCTTCTTAACCTCCACTCAATCTCTGTTAGTATTTGTGTGGTACATGTGTGTATTTGTGAGTGTGCATGTGTCTGTGTGCATATGCACCCCCCCCATTATTTGGTTTTATCTTATTTACTCTAAAGAACTAACCAAGTTGGTATTCATATATTTTAACTACGCATTGCTAATGTTACAATTATACATGTTTTATATCATGCATGTATCAGTGTTTTTTTGTTGTAGTTATAACAGTATTGTAATTTTAACCATTTAAAATAACACTGAATGGTCCCTAAAAAAATATCCATGGGGTATGGTGCTGCCAGCAGGTCAATCTGTACCTGTGAGGCAAGTGCAACAACAGTCTGAAGGCACCTTCAGACTTCCAGATACCCCAAAATTGCTGCTGTGCCTTTGGCCAGACCACAACAACTTGGGGCAAAGTTTACCAAGAAAGTAAATGGCCAAAAGATAGTATGTGGGAGACACACCCACAAACCACCTCTGGCTCAACTATATAATTGGAGGCATGGCCTCTCTGGTTCCTGATCAAGGATAGAGCCGGCCCTTTCCTCCCCGTCCTAACAAGACCCCAAGTCGTTGCCCAAGAACGGCCTCTCTGGCTCCTGCTCAAGCTGTTTAACGGCCATGATCCCAGAGACTAAGAAACAAATCTTGAAACCCAGCGGCTTTTGGCAGAAATGCATCTGGACCCCGCAGTAGGTTACTGCAGCCGGGCCACCACAGGGGGAAAAGGGTGCTGTCGCTCCACCTGCTCCCCCTTGGTGGCTAGGTGGCCACAATCTGCCAGAGGCCATTGGGCAGTCAGATTTGGGCCAGCAGAGACGAGACATGTGGGGCCTCACGGGATGGGGGTGGAGCCGGCCCTTTCCTCCTCATCCCAAATAGTCCTCGAGTCACTGCCTGTAAAAAACTATGCACGCAGAAGGTTGTGTGTTTGTGGGCTCTCTGGACGGCTCTATCTCACCACCCGTGTTCAGTGCCCTAGAGCCACTGTGTGTGGCCTGGATCGGGATGGCTGTTGGCCAAGGGCAGACCAAGGAAGAGACGAGGGTCAGGCCGGTTGATCTTTGTAGCAGTTTATTACAAGGAAGTTTATCCCATAGAAGAAATTTATGTTATGGAGGACCTAGGTTCTCTCAAGCATATGTTCTCCTTGCTAGTCTCTCCGTGGTCCATCTTGCAGCTCTGCTCTCTCTTTCTCCAGCTCCCTTCTCTCCCTAACTCCCCTGCAGTAGCCAAATCAACATAAGAAAACCCTTCCTGGGGGCCCATCTAAAAGGTATTCTACAGTCCTTCCTGACTGCCCCAGGCAAAATATCTCCTTAAGGTGTTTTTCTCTTTTTCTCAGTCCAATAAACTATCAATAAACTATCAACTATCAACTATTCCGAGGCAAAGCAGGAAGGACAGAATAGTGTTATCCTACAACCACCCACTAACTACCTGATCAAGCTGCTTAACGACCATGACCCAAGAGACTCAGGAACAAATCTCAGAAACCAGTAGGTTTGGGCAGAAATCCCTCCAGATTTAATTGTTAAAATTTTGGAATTTCAAAATTGTGCAGCCACTACTGCAGCCACACAACATCATGTGTTGTTCACAGCCAGGAATAGAAAACAAATTGTCTACTGTTGCCTTTTTAGCAGATCTGAGTGTTGGGGCAAAATCTCATATGATAACGGTGGGCCTAGTGTCAAAATATTGAACGTAATCAAAGCAGAGAGAGAGTAATGTGCAAATCATCTGCCCCACAGGTAGGGGGAGGGTGTTGGATGGGGGTATACTGGGTTTTTTGGTGGTGGAGAATAGGCACTGGTGAAGGTACAGGTGTTTCATTGTATGACCGAGATTTAAACCCAAAAGCTTTGTAACTGCTCTCATGGTGATTCAATAAATAAAATTATAAAAAAATTTAAAAAAAATTAAGGTGGAGTTCATGCCCAATTCAATCAGCTAATCAGTGGCTGAATAAATAGCAGTACTCCTACATTAAAAAAAAAGAATATCCATAACATTTTTCAAAGAAATTGACAAAACACTCCTGAAATTCATCACTTAATCACTTAATCACTTAACTTCCCGTTAGTCGTCGATTTGCTCGAGCGGGCGCCAGTAACGTCTCCATTTGTCCCTGTCGCGTGCTAGTGTAGCCCAATGGCATCTCTTCGCTCCGGGAACATGGAGGGCCTCAAACCGATCGTTCATGACCTTGACAAAGAAGTCTGACCATCTGGTAGGTGGGCGGCCACGCGGTCTCTTGACATCCCGTGGAATCCAATCAGTAACAGCTCTAGTCCAACGGTCGTCTTTAAATCTCATTACGTGACCAGCCCATCTGATTTTCGACACCTTGGCAAATGAGACAGCGTCCCTGATCCTTGATCGTCGACGGATGTCAGAACTCCGGATTCGTTCTCTCATTTGAGTGAAACGTGATATTCCAAGCATAGCTCTTTCTATTCTTCTTTGGGAGACCTGAATGGCGTTCTCATCTTGTTTGCGTAGGGCCCAGGTCTCTGAGGCATATGTTAATGCAGGAAGAACAGTGGAATCAAAGAGATGTGCCCGGAGCCAGAGGTTCTTCGTCCTCTTAGCTATTTCTTCGACGTTCTTGAAGGCGTTCCAAGCCGCTCTCTTCCTCCTGCGCAGCTCGGGTGCCAGGTCATTTGTCATGTTGACCTCTCGACCTAGGTACACATAGCTGTTGCATTCGGAGATGGTCGTTCCATTGAGAGCGAATGGGGCGTCAGGAACAAGGCTATTTCTCATAAACATTGTCTTCGTAAGATTCAGCTGTAGTCCTACCTTTCCACACTCACGGTCAAAGTCGGCCAGCATTTGTGCCGCTTGGCTGATGTTCATATGAAATGCTAAACCCCCAATAATAGCTAAAGAAATCCTTGGGAAAAATAAATTGGAGGCATCACCTTCCCCAACTTCAAACTGTACTAAAAAGCAGTAGTAATTAAAGCAGCCCGATATTGTAACAGAGACAGACATGAAAACTAATGAAATAGAATTGACTATCCGGACACAGACCCTCGAATATATGTACACTTAATCTTTGACAAAGGAGCAAGAAATGTGAAATGGATCAAGGAAAGCCTTTGAACAAGTGGTGCTGGGAAAGCATGAACTCAGATCTCTATTTAATGATAGGCAAAAATGTTAGATTAAAGTGAACAAAAAATCTCAGTATCAGACCTGAATCCACAAGGTACATGGAAGAAAACATAGGCAGAACTCTCCACCAGATTGAAACTAAAGGCATCTTTAAAGATGAAATACAACTGACCAAGGAAATAAAGATAAACAAAGAGACTCCATTAAGCTAAGAGGCTTCTGCATCTCAAAATATATGGTAATCAAGATACAGAGATAGCAGACAGAATGGTAAAAATTATTTACCTACTACCTATCAGATAAGAGGTTAATATCCAAAATATATAAGATATAAGATAACGGTAAAACTTTATAAGAAAAAACCTCCAACCCCATCAAAAATGAGAAGAAATGAACAGAAACTTCCTCAAAGAAGAAATACAAATGGTCAAAGACTCATAAAAAAATGCTTTACATAGCTAATATTCAGTTAGATGCAAATCAAAACAACAATGAGCTATCATTTTACACCACAGAGATTCACACACATCAAAAAAAATGAGAATAAACAGTGCTGACACGGATGTGGGGAGAAGGGACTCTCCTTCATTGTTGGTGGGAAGCTAACTTGTCCAGGCATTTTGGAAAATAATATGGGCAATCGTCAAAAAAATAGAAACTGAGCTATATGACACAGCGATATCACATCTGAGAACATAACCCCCAGGGTGCAAAACCACATAGCAGAAATGACATCTGGACTCATATGTTCATGTTCACAATATTGCAGCACTGTTCACAGTAGCCAGAATCTGGAAACAGTTTAAGTGACCTAAAACAGATGACTGGTTAAAGAAACTATGGTGCATCTTCACAATGTAATACAATACAATTGTTAGAAAAAATGAGGTCAATAAATACACTTGTAATTGGATGGACATGGGAAGTATCTGGCTGAGCAAAATAAGACAAAAGGAGAGGGACAGACATGGGATGACTGCACTCATTTGTGGGCTATGTGAGATTTGTTGTTACTGTTTTTGGCATATTGAATATGCCACGGGGAGCTTGCCAGGCTCTGTCATACAGGCAGGATACTCTGGGTAGCTTGCCGGGCTCTCCAAGAGGGCCAGAGGAATCGAACCCAGGTCGGCCATGTACAAGGCAAACGTCCTACCCACTGTCCTATCACTCCAGCCCACAAAGAATGCTACAGTGCTACAAACAAATTAGAACTATTAAATGTTTATGTAGAAAAAAAAAACAACATAGTATAAAACTAATACCACAGATGATAGAAACAAGGGCCAAGACTAGTGGTCCATGGTTAGAAGCCTGCCTCAAGGGCTGGGGAAGAAGGCAATTGGAATAGAGAAGGCACAATTATGACAATGATGGTTGGAGATAGTGGGTAAAGGATGAACATGGTATGTATATGTATTGCAAGACATATTGCTCAAAAGGAGAGAAAGAGAGATAGAGATAGAGAGAGAGAGAGAGAGAGAGAGAGAGAGAGAGAGAGAGAGAGAGAGAACAAAAGTGTCTGCATAGAAGCAGGCTTAGGCGGGTAGCAGAAGGGATACAGGGAATACTGGTAGTGGGAAATATACACTGGTGGAGGGATGGGTGTTGGAACATTATATGAATAAAATCTGATCAGAAAAGCCTTGTAACTATATCTCACCATGATTCAATACAAAATAAAACATTAAAAATAAATAAAATATGGGGCTGGAGCAATAACACGGTGGGTAGGGTGTTGGTCTTGCACAAGGCCGGCCCGGGTTCAGTTCCGAGCATTCCCTATCGTCTCCTGAGTACCGCCAGAGTGCAGAGTCAAGAGTAACCCCTGTGCATTGCCAGGTGTGACCCAAAAAGCAAATAAATAAATAAATAAAAGGTAATAAAATAATATTGATTCATATATGACAGTACTGAATATCAGAATATCCACGTGTCTCATCAGTATGAAAATGAGACGTGATACAGTGCAAACTCCATGTGTTATTTGGGCTATTAACTGAAATTAATTATATGAAAAAATCAGTATCTTTTGGATTCAGAAAACCTGGGTATAAAGGGCTGTGGATATATGGAAAAATAAGGGATACGAATAATGCTTACTTTCCACTTCTGTAGCCTTGATGTCCTTATCATGTAATCCAAAGCATCTGTTGAGCCTTTGGGTACAAAGTTATACAAAACTTGTTAAAAATATTAACTGGATTATTCAAAATTCTGAAAACCAAGGCCAGGGACTATCACTGTCCTCCCGTTGTTCATCGATTTGCTTGAGCAGCCCAGTAACATTGTGAGACTTGTTACTGTGTTTGACGTATCAAATACATCACTGGTAGCTTGCTAGCCTTTGCTGTGCGAACGAGATACTCTCCGTAGCTTGCCAGGCTCTCTGAGAGGGGTGGAGGAATTGAACTTGGGTCGGCCATGTTGGCTTCATGCAAGGCAAACGCCTTACCCGCTGTGCTATCACTCCAGCCTAAGGAGAGGGACTAATTTTCATTTCTACAACTTGAACTTTTATTATATAGCATAGCCATTATTATTCAATGTTAATAATTCAATGTATCCAATTTCTGTGTAAAATATTATCAGTGCAAAAATGAAAATAATAAACTTTTCAAATGGAAGAAATAATGTTTTTTATATGTATTGTTTTAGCCACAGTCTCCAGCATTATAGATTTGCTTCTTTATTTGCACTTTATATAAAATCTGTACTAAAGTGTACAGTCTTAGGACATTTACTTGTCACTGATTTAATTCTGGAGGTATATAGAAGAGTGTAATGTTCATCAATACAGTATCATAAGCACAAATTAGCCAAATATGTACAGAAAATAGTAAAGATTAAACAAATTAAACAGTTTAAAAGATTAAACAATTAAATTAAACAGTTTTAAGGATTAAACAATTCAAAGGTATTTTCTTGTTTATCTATTTCAATTTTTATCATGTTCTTAACAAATAACTTTTCAAATCATTTAACTTTTATTTTTCTCTTTAGAATTAACATATTTCAACATGCACCCAACATTTTGTTGGAAAATAAATATATCAAATTATTTTTGAGAAAAATGAGGGGAAAGCATCATAGTACTATTATCTGATCTTCACCCCAAATGTAAACTTTGCCATCAGTATGTTTATGCTATCACATAACATAAGTTCCAGCACTGCAAAAATATAAAAATTTACCACAGAACTCAAGTTCTCCTAAAAGGGTCTTCTGATAAACTAGACACAGACAAGTTTCCACTTTCCGATGCTTGGGGTTGATGAAGAAAAAGTTAGTAGAATCACTTTCTCAAGCAAATTAAATATTTGCAGAAATATTTTGCTTTTCAAACATTTCTGGCATTGTGTATTGACAGCTTACACCATAATACAATACAAATAAGAATTGCATTTTGAAATCTATGCAGAAATTCTCCAACCATCTGTTTTGCTAAATGTTTCTCTGAGTAACAGAACATAGTTTTCTAACAGACTGCACATGTGATTCTATTTTGTCTTTCACCAGTATTTTACGTACTATAATACTGAAAAGTACATATAATCTTTCATTTATCTGAGCATAATATGGGTAATCTATGAAATAGCAGACCACATATTTCCTTTTCCTGAAAATTTTTGTTGTGGGTGCAGTTTTATTCTCTCTCACACTCGCTCGCTCACTCACTTGCTCACTCACTTGCTCGCTCGCTCCCCCCTCGTGTCATGTGTCTGTTTCTCTTTCAGTTCCAAGTGATGTTTGTTATTTTCTTCTAATAAAAAAGATATTTGAAACAATAAACCACAAACTAAATGTATTTCCTGACCTACCACAAAATGAAGAGCTGTAAAATATAAGTGTTATTGAAACAGCTGCCCTTCATGTAATAGTGGTAAGCTGAGACAGCAGAATTTAAGGGCCAAAAAGTCTAAATCTGATTAAGCATTCCTCTCTGGCCTCTTGCTACAGAACTGATGATATTTTTACAGAGGCAGATAGATGTAAGGAGTATATTTATTTCAAATTGATACAATAATGGTCTACTAAAAACATCCAAACAAACACAGAGAACTCTTTTTGAATGGTATATTGTTTTGTTTTGGATTTTGTTTGGGGCTATTCCCAGCAGTGGCAAGGGGCAACTTTTAGCTCTGAGAAAGTTAGGGATACTGCGTCTGGCATCAGGGATTCACACTGGGGTGTCCCAGATACAACAGAATGGCCTAAAGACCTAGTCTATCCTTTTGACCTGGGAATACTTTTTTTTTTTTTACTTTTTCTATCAATTATTACCTGGAACGTATTGTCCACACACTTGTCAGTTAAAGATTCAGATTTTTAGAGCTCCATTGAAATGCCTATTTATTTTTAATTAAAAAGCTGTTTTTAATTATAAAGTTTCTTATCTAGTGAGAAAATATGGTGTTGTACCATTGTGTATTTCCCTACTCTTTCTGTTTTCTCAGTACATTGATTATCAATTACTCATTTTTTCCTATGAATCAATAGCACAGTGGCAGGGTGTTTGCGTTGCATTTGACCTACTTGACCGACCCAGGTTCGATTCCTCTGCCCCTCTAGGAGAGACCAGCAAACTCCCGAGAGTATCTCGCCTGCACAGCAAAACCTGGCAAGCTACCAGTGACATATTTGATATGCCAAACACAGTAACAACAAGTCTCACAATGGAGATGTTTCTGGGTCTGCTCAAGCGAATCAGTGAACAACGGGAGGACAGTGCTACAGGACAGTGCTACGGTGCTACAGAATCTAAAATTAAATAAAACATTATTTTTATAGTAATGTTTATTTAGTATTTGGAGGAATATTGGGTCAAATTATATTCTATTTCTTCTCTGTGGCACTTCCTGAGAAGAATAGCTTACTTAATTGAATAAGTTGGGAAAAGTTTGCTTTCATTTATAAAAGTGCTCAGGTGACCATATGCAGTGCCCAAGATGGAATCAATGTCTGGAGTATGCAAGGCAAGTTCCCTACTGGATTTCTTAATTTTTTGGCCCAAGTTTTTTTTTTATCTTTACTTAAAAGTTATGGTGATCAAAAACATATAGTACAGAAATAGAGATTTTCAGATAAATGGAATACAATTGAGAGTACAGAAAAATTCTCAGATATATTCAATATTGGAGCAGAAAAACTTCTTCACAAAGAAGCACTGGAAAAACAGAGTAAACACATACCCCAAACTAATATTACTTTCAGTCATAAAAATAACAAAAGCGTATCACTTCACTTGTTGCTTGTATCACTTATCCCATTGTTCTTCGATTTGCTCGAGGGGGCACCAGTAACGTCTCCATTTGTCCCTATCACATACTAGCACAGCCCAGTGGCATACTGGGGGCTCTTTCAGGGTCAGGGGAATGAAGCCCGTTATTGTTACTGTTTTGGGCATATCGAATACAGCACGGGGAGCTTGTCAGGCTCTGCTGTGCAGGCGGGATACTCTTGGTAGCTTTGTAGCTTGTCCCTCCCTGAGAGGGATAGAGGTTTTTGGGGTGGCCTCTAACAGCTTTTACAAAGGTATATATGGAGGCTGGAGCTGGAGCAATAGTACAGCGGGTAAGGTGTTTGCCTTGCACATGGCCAACATGGCCGACCTGGGTTCGATTCCTCCACCCCTCTCAGAGATCCCAGCAAGCTAACGGAGAGTATCTCGCCCACACAGCAAAGCCTGGCAAACTACCTGTGACATATTCGGTATGCCAAACACACTAACAAGTCTCACGATGTTACTGGGTCCACTCAAGGAAATTTATGAACAACGGGAGGACAGTGACAGTGACAGTGATATATGGAGGCAATTTGGTAGCAAAAAAAAAATTGTAATAATATTCTAAGTACCTACAAAGAAACTTAAAGTTAATGAGTTTCCTTGAATTTGATGAGAGTTTTGAGAAAATGGTACAAGCTCACAAAACTAGAATCATAGAAGGAAGAAGACAGAATGCCCTGAAATTTATAATAATATGTTTTATTTATCTACTATAGTTTGTTGGCTCTTAGATGTCTAAAAAACTCAAATTCCTAATTTAAACCTCGTTACTCTATGGGCATCTCTTATCCATAAATTGTTATATACTTAATGAAGTAAAAAATGGCACCACTTTGAGGCTGTCAAAAGAGTGCAATTAATATTTCTTAGGTAATAAATAGTCCCTAATATTTTAAGCATCACAGAAATTGTTTTTTTTAAATTAATTCTGTAACTGCATACATTCTGTCCTCATTAAATAATTGCAAAGATTTTTGCATGGGATTTTTAGATGAGCTGTAATTTTATAATAAGTGCATCAAATTGTACCTAATAATGTGATACAAAATAATGAAAATGTTCTCAAAATATGAACTGTAAGATTAAAAACCTGTTTTTAGCATTCAAATTGTTCCATATCATAAATATGCAATGGACTTTTACTTTAATTATTATTGATAGGGACCTTTTTCTTTATTTTACTCCAAAATTTTTTAATATGGTGTTTTTCTTATGATTTTCTTATGAGCCATTTTTATTGTATTTCACTTATGTTAGTATATGCAAAAGCAAAGTTCACTTGTTCTTTGTTAAATCAACACATTTACTTAGAACATGAGTACTTGGAATCTGCCAAAACTGATGTAAAAGTATGAGGGATTGTGTGAGTATCAATCAAGCACAGGAGTCTAATTGATTTCTTTGAAGCAATACTCTACAAAGGGTAGCAAATACTTAAAAAGCCAATTTTATCTTCACAAATATGTGTAAATTATATTGAAAATGATGCATTATAGCAGAAGTCTATGATATTCTTCCAAAGTTACTGGTAGATTTAAACTTGAGAACCAATAACTTTCTTATTTTTAATATTCAGTTCTTGTATTTAAAATGAAGAGAAATGATCCCTAACTTACTACAACAGAAGATGGCAATTTGTCACCTTACATTTCTAATATTTCCTATTTACTTTAAAATGAATGTTCACAAGGTAATTTATAAAGATGCATGTGGTTTATGAAATATAACACTCATATTATTGAAAATGCTAGATTAGAGTATCTTTCATAATTTATTTGATAGAGACAGTAATGTTATATATCCATTTAAAAGTGGTGTGTTTTTCTTTCTAGCAAAACATAACCACAGAAATGAATTACTTATATGTGCAATGGTTGCTGATTATAGCTAAATGATTGTACACTATAAATTATTAGCAAGTTTATCTTAAATCATTTATTAGACATTAATATGGATTTGAAAAACTTTTACACTTAAAATGTTTCCTAACTATTGAGTCTAATAACTTTATTCTCAAATGCATTCTTAAGACCATTATTTTCTTTTTTTTAATTGAGAAACTCTTATAGATATCTTTAAAAGCTATTAAAGAAAAGACAGACAATACTTTGAGATATAAAATTCTCTTAAGTGACAAGATAAGCTGAAATTAACTTTTCATTTCTGAGAACTAAGGGATAAATTTAATCTCAATCTAATATTTTTTACAAAAAGTTATCCTTAAAAGTTTATTAAAATATTTAAACACGCTTTAAGTTTAAACTTAACTATTTTGAGACTAAAGAGCTTTCCAGATTTTATAGAATCCTTAAATATAATTTAATTAATAAAATATGACATCACCGTAGTAAGGAAAAGCTCTCCACATTTCATGATTATAAAATGTGAAGGGTCCTTGCTTGGAATGGGGCCTAACTGGGTTTAATCCCTGACACCACACATGGTCCCCCTGTCCTCACTAGAAAAGCCAGGACTAAGTGCTGAGCACCACTAGGTACAGGGAACTTCCCACAAAAATTAAAAGAAAATTTTCATACATTTACACACAAAACAAAGTCATAATTATGAAA
This sequence comes from Sorex fumeus, assembly GCF_029834395.1. NCBI lineage: Eukaryota > Metazoa > Chordata > Mammalia > Eulipotyphla > Soricidae > Sorex > Sorex fumeus. The sequence goes on from NW_026606064.1 coordinate 30,968,744, forward strand.
TATAAACATAGCACAGCAGGTAGGGTGCTTGCCTTGCACGTGGCCGACTTGGGTTCGACTCCTCCATCCCTCTCAGAGAGCCCAGCAAGCTTCGGAGAGTATCCCACCCACACGGCAGAGCCTGACAAACTTCCTGTGGTGTATTAGATATGACAAAAACAGTAACAACAAGTCTCACAATGGAGATATAACTTGTGCCTGCTCGAGCAAATTGATGAACAATGGGAGGACAGTGCAGTACAGTGACACCTGGTGCTCTTTTTTTTCTTCATATTTGTGTTAGGACAGGACAGCTTCCAGGACAGCTTCGGACTGGGTCAAGGACAATGAAGAGAGTAAAGTTTCCACTCAGGCCTCTACTATCTGCTTGTTCCAGGAGGAATGTATGGGCCCCTGAGTTATGAAACAGATGACTGTCAGGGGTTAGGGCTCAGCCCTCTGACCGGATATCACATGAAGGACTTATGTAAATTGTTACCTTCAAATCTATAGGCTGGATGAGCAGATGAGTCTAGTGGGTTTGGAGGAAGAAGCATGCGGAATTATGAACTTATTGACTGAGGAATGCGTGGGCTTCTGCTGTAACTGTTGACCTGGGCCTATATAAGTAACCCCTGTACCTTGGGTTGCGGTCTGGCCTCTCACACAGGACCTGCCACTGTGTGCATGTGCACGACCCTGGCTAGCCAGGCCAATAAACTGCCTGCTTGCTGATTGCATTCCTGTGTGGTCCTTGTCTGTGGTCGGAGATCCAGAGCCATGCCCTAACATTTGTTTTCGCCTCTTCTTAAGGAAACATTTGATTAAATATCATATATAATATAAGAGATCTAGAAAATTTACCTGATAGGATACTAATAAAGCATTCATATATATAGTTATATTTTAAAAAGAAATACCATCAAAATTAACTGTGATAAATAGATCACTTGAAATCTGTTGTTCCTTCAGAAGTTTCTGTTATTTTTTGTGGGAAAACACTTGGTTATTTCCTAGTTTAAAGATATGTTTCTGAATTAGTTTTTTAAATAAGCCATTAAAATAAGCCACAGATATAAAATGGTCAAATACAAATATTATCTCCTTTTTGTTCGTAGAGGGGAAAGGTGGTTATTCAGTTAGTTGGTATTTCTATACATTAGTAACATCACCACTTTAAGTAGTCAATCTTATTCTAGTATGAGTAAAATAAGTGAGTGATATAAAACGTAACAATTTGGGAAATTTTGGCTAACCAGAATTAGTGATGGCTCAATTTTTAAATTGTGTAAACTCAAACTTACATCCATGTGAATAACCAATAACCACAAATTCTAGAAAATAAAATTTAACTTTGTGCTCAAAAATAAAAACTATGTTGACTTTTTTGTAGTGAAAAGGAAAATAAATATTAGTAAATTTTAAAGTAGAAAATTATTGTTATACCTGTTTACTTACTAAGCAATTTAAGTATGGATTAAAAATTGTCATGAATTTAAGTAGATATAGTCTAGAGATATATGTAAAAACAAAATTTTATCAACTATGTTGAAATAGTCATTTAAAAACTAATTAATTAAATGTTGATAAATGTAAAAAAAAGTTTTGTGTGAGTAATAACCACACACAAAAGGAAAATTCTAATTAGAAGATGATAATATAAGTTTACTGTTCTCAGGAGGAAAAGTTGTATTTGTTGGAAAAATAAATGAGCAGTTGGGTTGATTAAGCCAAACTTTTATGCAAATTAACTTGAGAAATATGGTTAAGAAAGAGCAGATGATGGCTGGGAGTTACAGGAGTTAAGTAGTATGAGTTTGATTCCCAGTACGATGTATGGTAACTTGAATCCTGCTAGAAGTGACCCCTGAGAACTGAGTCTTGCTTAGAAAGCTCTGAACACCACAGGAAGTGGCCCCAAAACCCCACACCATCCACAGGGGGGAAAAGGTACAGAAAAAAAAAGGAAATGCTATATCCACATGGTGAAGACCCATTGTAAGTGGGACAGAAATATTAAGTAACATTTTGTTCAGGGGCATTATGAACAAATAAAGTAGGAAAGGTATGGTCTATTTGCCTCAAAGGTCTTTTACCTTTATCTCTTCAATCTTGGAAGAATGGGTGTGTTGGAAACTTTTCTGATTTACTTGCCTAGAGATTGTGTCTTTCTAATTTGCTGAAAGGGTGAAGTAGATAGAATATTGAAGACCTAGGAGAGAGGGATAAACCAGAGAATGGTAAGAACTCTACTCTCAGGAGATGTATTCCAGGGGAAATTGAGGAAACCAAGAAATTTGGATTTTTTTGTTCATTATACTTGGCTTTTTTTCTCATATTAAAAATAGAGCAGGAAAAGATAAGGTTTTGTCTTTTACCTCTAAGTATCTTTGATTTTTAAAGCATATAAAATATTATAATTTATTTACTCTGCTCCCATTTTATTATGATAGCAAGGTTGCACACAATGGATCCTTTTAGTCATGCTACTCCACATATGAGGCTTCAGTGCACAGGAGACTGGAGATCCTTCATAATGAATATGTAGGCACAGACACTGGGATTGAGCATGGCATATGCTGGGTATTACTGGGGTTAAGGAAAGCACTTAACATTTTTTTTGGGGGGGGGGATTTGTGGGTCACACCCGACGATGATCAGTGATGCAACAGAATTAATTTATACATTAAGGCACTTTATCTTAATGTATAAATGAGTTCTGTCACCTCAGACTAATTCCATATTTTAATTACCTAGCTGTTGATCAAGTCTCGTTAGCTATGCTTCCAGTTCTACCTATCTTAAGGTGATAAGTCAAAAAATCTAATGAATCTAATGAAAATCTAATAAAAATCTAATTTTTTCATCTAATGAAAAAATCTAATGAAAATGTAATGAACACTAGGACTAGTGTCACATATTTTATACACACGCACTATTTAATAGTACACATGAACTTTGTTTTTTTTTCTTAGATTCTTGTATTTTATTTTATTTATTATTTTTTAATTTTTTTTCTTGTGGAGTTCAACCACTGCTTTGTGTATTGGGTGAGTATCCTTTTCCATTCTGTAGATTGTCTTTGTATTCTGGTCACTATATCTTTTGAGGTTCAGAGGCTACTTCATTTAAGTTAGTCCCATTTGCTTATCTCTGTTTCCACTTGGTTGGTCAGTGGAGTGTCGTCTTTGAAGATACTGTGAGCCTCAATATTGTGGAGAGTTTTGCTGACCTTTTCTTTGATGTATCTTATAGATTTTGGCCTGATGTTGAGATCTTTAATTCATTTTTATCTGAATTTTGTGCATGGTGTTAGGTCGAGGTCTAAGTCCATTTTTTTGCATGTGGCTGTCCAGTTATGCCAGCACCATTTGTTGAAGAGTCTTTCCTTGCTCCACTTCACATTTCCTGCTCCTTTATCAAAGATTAGATGTTCATAAATTTGAGGGTGTGTGTACAGATATTCCACCCTATTCCATTGGTCTACGGATCTGCCTTTTTTCCAGTACCATGTAGTTTTGATTATTACCGCTTAGTAGTAAAGTTTGAGGTTGGGGAGGGTAATGCCTCCCCACGTCTTTTTACCAAGAATTGCTCTAGCTATTCGTGCATGTTTGTTGCTCCATATGAATTTCAGGAGTACTTGATCTATTTCTTTGTGTATAATAGATCAGGAGTGCTTGATCTATTTCTTTGGGTATCCTTATAGGGATCACATTGAATTTGTATAAAGCTTTGGCGAGTAATGCCATTTTGACACTGTTAATTCTCCCTATCCATGAACAGGGGATATGTTTCCATTTCCTCGTGTCCTCTTTTATTTCATGGAGTAGTGTTTGTAGTTTTCATTGTAGTGGTCCTTTACCTCTTTAGTTAGGCTGATTCCGAGGTATTTGATTTTCTGGGGCACAATTGTGAGTGGGATTGTTTTCTTCATGCCAATTTCTTCTGTCTCATTATTTGCATATAGAAAGGCCATGGATTTTGGGGCATTAATTTTATAGCCTGCCACTTTACTGTACAAGTCTATTGTTTCTAGCAGTTTCTTGGTAGAGGATTTAGGGTTCTAGAGATATAGTATCATATCATCTGCGAATAGTAAGAGCTTGATTTCTTCCTTTCCTATCTGGATGCCTTTAATGTCTTTTTCTTGCCTAATCACTATTGCAAGTACTTTCAGTACTATATTGAACAGAAGTGGTAATAGTGGGCATCCTTGTCTTGTCCCTGGTCTTAGAGGGAAGGCCCTTAGTTTTTCCCCATTGGGTTTGTTGTAGATGGCTTTGACTATCTTGAGGAAAGTTCCTTCAAAACCCATTTTGATGAGAGTTTTCATCATAAACGGGTGCTGTATCTTGCATTTTAATTTAGGGGATTTCCAGGGCATGGATGATATACTTGGGTGGAAAGTTTTGAAAAGGTTATTCTGTATTCTAAAAGCTAAATCTTCAATTAAAGATGTTATCTCTTTGCAAGTTCCTTTTCTGTTAGCCACAATATTTTCATCTATAAGCAGGTGGACATTGGTATAGATAACTGTGTGTACAACTACCAATTATTAGTGAACCAATAGATGAACTAACTTCAACTTGTACAAATTGCTAAAGGGTTTTGTCATGTTCACCTGTATTTACTTTTAGTTTTCATTTTAAAGGCCCTCCCGTTGATCGTCGATTTGCTCGAGCGGGCCCAGTAACGTCTCCATTGGAGACTTTGTTGTTACTGTGTCTGGCATATCAAATATCGAATACTCTCGGTAGCTTGCCAGGCTCTCCGAGAGGGGCAGAGGAATCGAACTCGGGTCGGCCATGTTGGCCGCTTGTAAGGCGAACGCCCTACCGCTGTGCTATCACTCCAGCCCCAGTTTTCATTTTATTAGTCTAAAATAAGTACTTAGCGTTCTTTGGAATATTCCAGTAATTGGCCTGCAACTTGCTAAGCAGGAAAAGGTGGAGGCTAAAATATTTTAGATATTATTAAGATCTGTGTTCACAGATATCACTTTTCTCTTTATAATATCAAAAGTAAATTATATTCATAAACATTTTTTATCCATCTATCTGCCCAAATATGGTAGAGAAGAGAAAGAGAAAGTATATAGCAAAACCTGCGGTAATTGGAAAATATTTTTTTAATTTTTTTAATTTTTTATTAATGAAACACCATGATGTACAGTTATAGACTTATAAATTTTTGTGCTTGGGTTTCAGTTATACAATGATCAAGTACCCATCCCTCTACCAGTGCCCATCCTCCACCACCACAGGTCCCAGCATCCCTCCCACCCCCCATCTCCCCCGTCCCACCCTGCGTCTGTGGCAGGGCATCCCCCCTGTTCTCTCTCTCTTCTTTCGGGTACTGTGTTTTGCAAGAGAGGCATTGAGTGGCAATCATGTTTGGTCTATAGACTACTTTTAGCATGCTTCTCCCACCCTGGGAGGGTCCTCACAACACCCTTTATTTGGTGCTCTCTTCTCTATCTGAGCTTCCTTTTCCCCTAGCACGTGTGGCTGGCCTCCAAGTCATGGAGCAAAATTCCTGGTACTAATCTCAGCCACTCCTGGGTGTTAGTCTCCCATTTTGTTGCTCTATGTTCCCCGGATGAATGCAATCTTTCTGTGTCTATCCTGCTCTTTCCGACTCATTTCGCTTAACATGATACTTTCCATGTAGTACCCATTCATGATGAAAACCCTTACCAAAATGCGGATAGAGGGGAACTTTCCTCAATATAGTTAAAGCCATCTACCACAAACCTACAGCAAACATCATCCTCAATGGGGAAAAACTAAGAGCCTTCCCCCAGTGTCCAGGGATGAGACAAGGATGACCACTCTCTCCACTACTGTTCAATATAGTACTGGAAGTACTTGCAATAGCGATTAGGCAAGAAAAAGATATTAAGGGCATCCAGGTAGGGAACGAAGAAATTAAGCTCTCACTATTCGCAGTTGATATGATACTTAGAGAACCCTAAAACCTCTACCAAGAAACTCCTAGAAACAATAGGCTTGTATAGTAAAGTTGCAGGTGTAAATTCTTATCATGCCGAAGGTTGTGTGTTCATGGGCTCACTGAATGGCACTGTCTCACCGCCTGCGTTCGGTGCTCCTGAGCTGCTGTTTGTGGCCTGGATCAGAATAGCTGTTGGCCAAGGGCAGACGGAAGAAGAAACGAGGGCCAGGCCAGTCTATATCAATAGTAATTTATTCCAATCCTCTTCACTCCTGTCTTTCTCTGCCTCCTTCTTTTCTGGGCCCCAATCTTGGAATCTCTCTCCTTCTGGCTCTGACTCTGGATCTCTGGAGCCCGAGCTCTCTCGCTTCTGACTCCCCTCTCCGAGCCTACGTCTTAGTTTATATAGTAGTCACATAAGGCGGTGACATAAAGGTAGGTTGAATACTGACGAATCAACAAAGAGAGGTAAGACCACTCCTCCAGGAGATTAACTCAAGGATAAAATCTCATCTACAGAGATTACTTCAGATTACAAGGAGATCTGTTCAAGGATGGGATCCCAACAAGGGTGTGTTCTTCCCTCAGTTAGTAATCTACTTAAATAGTTGTAATAAACCTATTTCTAATATTTCTAGCAATGTCATTCTGTATGAGCACAGTAAGAGATATAAATTTAGTTTGGTTCTTCCTGAGAACATCTCACTATACATTCCACAGTCCTCAGGCCAGGTTAATCTTTCTAGCTCCAGCAGAGTCCTATTCTCGTCATTACTTACTTTTGGATCATGACAGCATTTGTCCATGATCATGCGCTCAACTTATAGTTGAGTATTGTGGCTCTTTGGCCTGGCCCATTTCGATGCCAGGGTAGCTCACTGCTTGCCCTGGGTCCATTCAGTTCCTCGTCGGGACCCTGCTTTTGGGGTGCTAGGAACTAAGGGCAACTGATTCAAGAAATCAGATGCCCAGGAGTAAATATTATTCGGAGTCAATCAACTCCCAAGTTACAAAGCATAATATTAACTGTCTTCCTGTGTTCACACAGAAAGGACATTGCTTACAATACAAGTTCAGTGTCCTTAGATGGGTGTGACCTAACAAACCTAAGCTACTTGAGGAAGGACAAAAGAGTGTTATCCTACAGGCAGGCTATAAAATCAATACCCAAAAATCCATGGCTTTCCTATATGCAAATAGTGAAAGAGAAGAAAGTGACATGAAGAAAACAATCCCATTCACAATTGTGCCCCAGAAAACCAAGTACCTGGGAATCAGCTTAACTAAGGAAGTAAAGGACCTGTACAAAGAAACTACAAAACGCTACTTCTGGAAATAAAGGAGGACACGAGGAAATGGAAAAATATCCCCTGTTCATGAATGGGGAGAATCAACATTGTCAAAATGGAAAATATTTCTTTAAGTGTTTATTGTATTCTGAGTGTAAAAAACCTATTTTATTCAGACAAGGTATTCAATCAAACTATTCTACTCTACTCTATTCAGAATATAAACAAACATAAATCTCTTAACCATCTATTTTTTATATACCATCATTTATATTTAATTTTAATAATTACACATACTGTGGTTGTGTAATACTAGGTAGAAGGATATTTGAAGGAGGGTTTCTAAAGTTTCAGTTTTAGAAAGAAATTATCAGGCAACAAAGTTATAAATAGCCATCTTATTTAATAAAAAGTCTAATTTCTTTAAAGATGATTATTAAAAAAATAAGCATTTGTCAAAATAATATGAAAAGCTATCCATAATTGTGAATTTGCACAGAATTCATAGTAGGCAATATTTAGAGTCAGTTTCAACATTTATGTAGTACTTGTGACCTCCTTTATAAGACTAGATTTGTTCAAAATACTCTTTCATGCTAGAATACTTTAGACTTCTCAAGAAGGTAAATGAGTCATTTATCCCATGTTTTGCCTTTAAACAGTTGATTTTGCAAGAGTAATAATCATTAATTATTCACCTGCAAAAGAAAAGGTGTAGTTCTCAACTAGTGTTAAGCTCTCTGGTTAACAAAACAATATCATTTATAATTTGCAACAGGAAAGTCTGAGCAAAGTTTGAAAATTATTTTGAGCATTATATTTGCATAAAACAGTCATGACTGACTGCCTAAAATAGAGCCAGTGGGGAAAAATCTGGCTTGAATTTATAGATGTTAACTTAAAAAAGTATATTTAGACATGACACTATAGTTTCCAAAACCTTCCAATTCACAAAATTCAATATATGGTCTATATGGAGCGATAGCACAGCGGTAGGGTGTTCGCCTTACAAGCGGCCAACATGGCCGACCCGAGTTCGATTCCTCCGCCCCTCTCGGAGAGCCCGGCAAGCTACCGAGAGTATTCGATATGCCAGACACAGTAACAACAAAGTCTCCAATGGAGACGTTACTGGGCCCGCTCGAGCAAATCGACGATCAACGGGAGGGCCTATATATATATACACATATGTGTATATATATTCACACATATGCATACAGTTATTGATATATATAGTTAAGTTTATCTAATCCACTGTAGCACTGTAGCACTACCCTCACGTTGTTCATCAATTTGCTCGAGCGGGCACTAGTAATGTCTCCATTATGAAACTTGTTGTTATTGGTTTTTGACATATTGAATACACTACGGGGAGCTTGCCAGGCTCTACTTTGCAGGCAGGATACTCTTGGTAGCATGTCGGGCTCTCCAAGAGGGGTGGAGGAATCATCTAATGCATAAAATTAAAATAAAATTATACTGCAGGAAATTATTTTCATGTCTTATTTACGGTTATTTATAATAACAAGGAGTAAAAAATAGAGGGATTTTTTTTTTTTGGCTCTTTGGGTCATACCCGGAGATATACAGAGGTTAGTCCTGGCTCATGCACTCAGGAATTACTCCTGGTATGGGATGCTGGGAATCGAACCTGGGTTAGCCACGTGTAAAGCAAACACCATACCCGCTGTATTATCACACCAGCCCCAGGAAATCTTTTCTCGTACTTGTGACACTTCATTTATTGTACATGAAACATTTATTTAAATCACTACTTAGCTTTTATGTTAATCGGTAAAAATAATTATATTTGTGGTTGTATCTGTCTCATTTTTATATCCTAAGCACAAAGGTTGAGGACTTAATAAATTCTGGTGGACAAAAAGTGTAGAATAGAAAAAATCAACACCAAATCTAAATTCCGATCTAAAAAGACTAATTTTCGTCATTCTTCAGATTTTTTTCAGTATAAAGGTAAAAGTAAAGGCCCTCCCATTGATCGTCGATTTGCTCGAGTGGGCCCAGTAACGTCTCCATTGGAGACTTTGTTGTTACTGTGTCTGGCATATCGAATACTCTCGGTAGCTTGCCGGGCTCTCCGAGAGGGGCGGAGAAATTGAACTCGGGTCGGCCATGTTGGCCGCTTGTAAGGCGAACGCCCTACCGCTGTGCTAACACTTTGAATTCTAAGTGGCTTACATGGAATTAAAATTGAGCAATAAAAGGAATAGCATGATAACCACAAAACATTTTTTTCCATCACAAAATATCTTTAAACTCACAGAATTCTGTTCCGTTTAACCAGTGCTATGATGCAGGTTTTTAAAATAGAAATGTCTATGAAATATGGGTGAGTCTGTGAAAAACAATTCATTTGGCATAGATATTTCTGATTCATTAATTTACAAGGTAACATCATAATATCTAATTGATAGTACCTTTTTTTTTACCCCTCCCGTTGATCGTCGATTTGCTCGAGCTGGCCCAGTAACGTCTCCATTGGAGACTTTGTTGTTACTGTGTCTGGCATATCAAATACTCTCGGTAGCTTGCCGGGCTCTCGAGAGGGGCAGAGGAATAGAACTCGGGTCGGCCATGTTGGCCGCTTGTAAGGCGAACGCCCTACCCGCTGTGCTATAGTACCTTAGTTTTGATAAAATACAGAATTTTCAGAAAGTATATCTTCTGGTGAAGGGTAAATATAACAGCCATGCATATACACATGCACTCTCACATTCATCACATTCATCGTATTAAAAATCTGAGAACATCTAAATCAATACACAACAGAGAAAACCTGTGCAATAATAATCTGGTCATTTGTACCAAGAAATATTTGTCTAGGAAACTTAAGACTAAATCAATAAATAACATCACAATTTTCTTCAGGAAAAGTTATGGAAATCAATTTATGGGATGAGGAAGCCTATTACCCAGTCAAAGCGTTTACTTGTCAAAAAGTGTACTCAATGTGACCCATTTTAAATAGTAAATTCTTTGTCATCTCCTAAACTCTTATATCACATACTTATTATAATTGCAATACTCCAACCTTGAAAGACGAGCCATAAACCACTTGAAATCTGACAGTATGACGTATAAACATACTCTGTCTAGGTCCTACTTCCCTGACTGGAGTGAATTTAAAATACTGTTTTTTTAAAAAGACTATCTTGTAATATTTTGCGCAATTAGAGAATGTAATTTCACAACAACTGATTTCCTCTGAGGAAGTTATAGGATGAAATGGACTGTGGGAATGTACACAAATATTTTCTTTGTTTTGAAATTAAGAAGAAAACTTTTCATCATTGCTTTAATTATATTGCTGGTTTGATTATTTCATCTGCTTTGATGATTGAAAGAGTCCTACCCACTGTACTATCTCTCAAGGCACACTGCCCCCTCCCCTGTTCTGCCTTTTTTGTGGTCATGCCTGACCCTGCTCAGGCCCTGAGCACCACCGGGTGTGGCCACAAAACTAAATAAAAGTCACTGCAAAATAGCTAACACTGAGATGGTTACCAGAAGGCAGGGGAGGGGTGAGGAGGAATAGTTGAGGGGTTCTGTTTGGATTTTGGATGCCAGGTGCCATGAGTCTGAACATCCATCAAGATTGATGCTGTGGGGCTAGAGTGATAGTACAGCCAGGAGGGCATTTGCCTTGCACATGGCCGACCCGGGTTCTATTCCCTGCATCCAATATCATACCCCAAGCACTGCCAGGAATAATTCCTGAGTGCAAAGTCAGAAGCAACTGCTGTGCATGGCCAAGTGTGACCCAAAAAAAGACAAAAAAAAAATTGAGGTTGTTTTTCTGAAATCTGCCAGTACTGCAAACCCTTGGCAAATCAATTTTTTTTAATTTTTTAAAAAAATTTTATTGAGTCACCGTGAGATAGTTACAAGCTTTCATGTTTGGGTTACAATCATACAATGATCAAACACCCATCCCTCCACCAGTGCACATTCCCCACCACCAATATCCCTGGATACCCCCCCTTTCCCACCCTCGCTCTGCCTCCATGGCAGACATGATTCCCCATAATCTCTCTCCACTTTTGGGCATTAGGGTTTGCAATATAGACCCTGAGAGGTTATCATGTTTTGTCCTTTATCTACTTTCTGTACACATCTCCCATTCAGAACAATTCCTCTAGCCATCTTTTTCTTAGTGATCCCTTCTCTATTCCAGCTGCCTTCTCCCCTTTGCTCATGAGGCAGGCTTCCAGCTATGGAGCAATGGCAAATCAATTTTCAAAAACAAAGGGCTAGTGCTGTGACTCAACTACAGTACACATTCTGTACATGTGTAAGGCCCTGGATTTCACTCCCTGCACCAGCCAAAATGAAAGAATAAAATAAAATGCTTCACAACAGCTGGTGGGGGGAAGGGAGAGACAGGTGGGTAGATCAATATGGCAGCATCTTTCAGATATCCATTAAACAAATGTAGGGTCTACAGTGAGTTTGTGTCTTGGCTAATCTTGCTGGAATGATCAGACAGGGAAAGTAACTCTAGGAATTAACAGGCCCACTGGGAAATGTAGCTGCTCCCTCAGAGTTAATCTTCACTGTCTGTAGTGCAGTTTAACATCCTCTGTGGAGGTTTAGTCTGGGCTTGGTTCCATCTCATTTGGACATCAGGCCTTCCTCTGGCATTTCAAGACAAGAGAGATATTTGATGTCCCTGCGGGCAGACCAAGCTGTTCTCTTGCTCCTGGCTAGGACCAGCTGGGAGGTGCAATCTCGTCTCCAGACCGGACAGTAGCTGAGCCTGAGCTGCAGTCGGGAAGATGGCACAACGCTGAGGTTAGGGGTGAGGTAATGCTCGACCAGAGTTTGATTCCTCCGTTCCTCTTGGAGAGCCCGGAAAGCTACCGAGAGTCTCTCCCCGGCACAGCAGAGCCTGGCAAGCTCCCGGTGGGGTATTCGATATGCCAAAAACAGTAACAATAAGTTTCACAACCGAGACGTTACTGGTGTTCACTCTAGCAAATCGATGTACGACTGAAGGATAGTGCTACAGTGATGATTGAAATATATCACTTTTATGTCAAGTAAAATTTGAAAACAAGACCAGTGAAAAATGATAAAGCAAATGCTCATTCAGAAGATTAAAACCAAAATTGGAATTAGGCTTTAAATCTAATTGATAGTCCATGCTTGAAATAAAGCACATGATATACTAAAATTACAGAGAAAGAGGGAAGTGGGTTTAAAGAGGGAGATATCATTTATCCAAATCTAAATTCCACTGGTACTGCCTCCATTGTGGCAGAAGGGTAAATGGCTAAGTGTTATTATTCATGTTTTACCCAGCCAAAATTTAAGTTATACTGGACCATTATCGATTTAAATCCTGGGCACACTTTTTAAAAAGCTTCCTCAACAAAGATTAATTATGGGTATTTTATGTCTTTTGGAATATTGACTCCTAATTATATAGTAAAATAGCAAAATATATTTTAAATTTGGTTTCATATATTGTTGAGAATTAAACAAGTGGGATTCTAAAATATACTTTGACTAAGATACTTTCATCTATATTAGACATGTGAAACATCAAGTGAAATGTGAAGATTGTAATCATGATTCGATAGCTCTTTATAATTGTGCCCTGCTTTACTTCTGATATTTTATTAAGTTATTGCACATTTTATTAACAATATCCAATACCTAATATAATTATTCTTATTTATTTGTATTGTTTTGGAGCTACACCTTCTGAGCTCAGGATTAACTTCTGACTCTGGGCTCAGACATCACACCTGGCAGGCTCTGGGAGTGCTGGGAATCAAATCTGGTTTACCATGCGCAAGGCAAACACCCTATCCACCGTGCTATTTCTCCAGTCTCTAATGTAATTATTTGCTTCATTATTTGGCTCCTTGTACTCCTTTATTCTAGTTTTAGATGAGCCAAGGCTGTTTTGTATCCAAATTTTCTTATACATAATATATATTCAATAGACAGAATGATTAGAAAGAATATCTTTGAATTGTTTCCAAATGTATATTTACTAACTTATAAGTATATAAAAGGAAGATCAAAAAGGACTGAAATTTTGTCAGTTCAATTGAAAAAGTTTCAGTTAACAAGAATATATGAGATGAGGATCTATTATAGCATTTAGCCTGCTTGCATGCAACTAATTGACGTTTCCCAGGTGGCATCTTGAGCATCAGGAGGGTAACAAGTGTACTAAGCACTGCCATGCTTGGTTCTAAGATCCCTTGAGCAACACTGAAGTGTCTTGGGTAACCTCCAATACTGCAGGTGCTGGAACAAATAGTCTCTAAACTAGAAGATTGTAGCCCTGGGTTATGCCAAATAGAGAGGAAAAGCAAATCTATACTTAGATTCTGTGTCTATCTCTGTCAGAGTAGGAAGAAGAAAGAGGAAATGAAATCAATATGATATTTATAATTCTTATCTGGACAGATCCAGATAATACTTTTGTTTCTTTTGTGGACAACATTGACAAAACTAACCTTTATAGGCAGGTGTATATTAGTTCGGGCCTATGCTTAACATGCAGAACATTCTGTTTTACTATAACAGAAGTAGAAAATAAATAATCCATTATGTACCATTTAGATCAGTTCTAGGTGATTGAATAAATAATAGTTGATTTCTAATGCAAGTAATATTGTCTACCTGGATCTTCAGAATCTATTATCTTAAATAATTAATTAATCAATACCCACTCATTTGCCTTTTGCTACATCCTAATGCTTAAGGATTACTCCTGGCTCTGTATTCAGTAATGACTCATGGCAGTTCTTTGAGACAATATAGAATGAAGCTGGGAATTGAACCCAGATAGGCACCAGCACACAAGGCAAGCAACCTATCTGCTGTTCAGTGACACTAGCCCCCACACTTTCTTCTTAGTTCGATGAATCAAATTGGATATTACACAGCACCGTAGCACTGTAGCACTCTCCTCCCAGTGTTCATCGATTTGCTCAAGCGGGCACCAGTAAAGTCTCCATTGTGAGACTTGTTACTGTTTTTGGCATATCGAATATGCCACGAGGAGCTTGCCAGGATCTGCCGTGAAGGCGGGACACTCTCAGTAGCTTACCAGGCTCTCCAAGAGGGACAGAGGAATCGAACCCATGTCGATTCCTCAAATGCCCTACCCGCTGTGCTATCACTCCAGCCATTATACACAACAATTTAATATTATCATTTACAGCTAGTTTGTTGTAAAAAGACAGTAATGAAAAAATATCACAGAATCTGATCATTTTAATCATAGTGCAGTATTAAAAGTCATGTAGCACAATTATTAGAATATCTTCTACTCATGTTGGATTTCTATTTTGTTGATAAAATGTTTTCACAAGCATGTTAATTTATCATTTCAGGTATGTGAAATTTTATAACAAAGAAAATATAATGAATTTGATATTGATTTGCCATTTACTATGTAGAGTTTGAGATGTATTGTTTTTGCAGCCTTAAATTAATGAAGTTTCATGCCTTATAGACAGTATCTTATGTCACAAGGCTGATAATTTATAGTTACAATACTTGCCTTTACCCATTTTTTAAAAGCATGAACATTAGAAAGATAAATATGTAGCTGCAGGTTAAGAGAGAAAAATATCTTATGAAGTATAAAAATCAATTTTTAAAGATTTTTAATGCTATGCATCATTTTCATTTTTAAAAGTAAATTCAGATTTTGTAATGAAGCCTTATCAATGTTCTTTTGTTTTTAATAGAAACTTTAAAAAATATGAATGTGTTTAGGTTAAACTTTTTTTTGCAATATTTAAGTGAAGAAATAGTCACATAGGGTAAAACAATTTGTGTGAACTACAGTTGAAATTATTTTCTGTTGTAAACTTGCTCCAAGTTATATCAAAATTTTACATAAAACAAAATTCTGAATGTAGAACATTTTAAGCTTTAGATATCAAATACATGTAGAACCTGGTATATAAAAAACATATGTAAAAATAATACATTTTTCAATGAATACCAATAATTCTAGGGAATTATATGTGACTCTAGGGAAGAGAATAATTAAATTCATCATTCCAATTCTTTAAAAAGTATAGCAATTAAGCAGAGAAAAGCAGTTTTTCCTTTACTTCTTTCCCCTCTATCTTTCTCTTCATTTCTTTCATCTCACTTTGACATTTATTAATTATTGGAGGATAGAAGTGACTAAATATTGAAAAAAAGCATAGTTCAAACAGATATAGAAATACCTAGCCAGTATTTAAGTTCTTCAACCAAGTGCTGGTAATAAGCCCAAATGTCTGAGAACTTGGTTTTATGCATGAGACCTATTTTCAACCTCTGGCTACATATAAATGGTTCCCCAAGCACTATCTGGAGTGAACTCAAGCAGAAAAACAGGAGAAATCCCTAAGTTACTACTGTAGTTCAGCTACTTTGAGTAAACCAGAGATGGCTCCAAAACAAAATAAAAATCCTTGGACTAAAGACTGTGCTCCCTCCTGTATTTGCCTGAGTTCTCAGGTATTTCTAGAGTTCCCACATCTTCAAATTGACAGCCTTTTTATCATGGAAAAGTTGCCATGAAAAGACAGAGTCTTTTTAGAACAACAACAAAAAAGTCCAAAAGATGAGAATACGGTGATAAGAAAATCCATTTGCTTGAAATAGAAGTTTTGATTTTTCAAGAAAATTATTAGCAGAATTAATTTTAACACACACATTAATTCTAAAATTTATTTGGGGGTATAAAGTAAATGTTCAAGATTCAGTAACTGTTGTCATTTAAATGTATGCATTTAGTTATATCCAATATTTTGATACCAGCGGGGAGCTTTGTGTCATATCTGGCAGTGCTTGATGGACTATGGGGTGTTAGATATTGAAATAGCATTGGCCACATGCTAAAAGTGTATCTTTGTTCCTGTATTATCTTCAATTCAATATCTAATCTTTTTAAGTGCTTTAAATTATAGGCAAGTTCCAGAGAGGTAATATAGGGAGCTAAGCACTCACCTTACATATGAACATCCCAGTTTAATCCCAAGCACAAATATGGATCCCAAGCACCAGCAGAAGTAATCCTTGAGCACAGAGCCAGGATTAAGCATTGAGCACAGCTGTATGTGGTCCAATCACGGTCCTCTCGTTGTTCATCGATTTGCTTGAGCAGGTCCAGTAACGTCTCCATCATGAGACTTGTTGTTACTGTGTTTGGCATATTGAATACATCACAGGGAGCTTGCCAGGCTCTGCTGTGCGGGCGAGATACTCTCGGTAGCTTGCCGGGCTCTCCGAGAAGGGTGGAGGAATCGAACTCCAGTCGGCCATGTTGGCCTCTTGTAAGGCAAATGCCCTACCCGCTGTGCTATCGCTCCAGCACAAACACAAATTAAAAATGAAGAGCAAATAAATACAATACAACCGTATAACATCATTATGAAAGAATTTACTATTCCTAGTCTCTTTTTTAAAAAAAGTTTTAAGTTAATACTTTCTGGTAGAAAGCTCTTTCATTTTTAGTCTAAATTTTTCTGGATAACACTTAGTCTCATGATGCAGAATTGGATATCAGAGTGAAAAATGTCTCACTGAAAAATTAAAAAAAAATTTTTTTCAGAGCATATTAAACAGAGCACATTAAACAAATTCACCATACAAAACACAGGGAGGGAAGAAAAAGCAAAAACAGTTATAAAGGCATTTCGAGGACAAAATATTTGATGGGTACCAAGAATAGAAATGAAATTTGGGATTTATAGTCAGAAATATAGAATTGGGCAGATGAAAACTTTGAGTTTCACAGTGCTGGTCAGCCAGAGAAGTAAGAATAGGCTTTAGAAATTGCTGAGAATCATTCACAGCTTACTTTTATAAACTAGTGTAGAAGCTTACCAAGCTTAATGATCTGAAAATAGAAATGACACTTGATTGAATTTTATAGCTTTTTCAAGTTTCTTAAGTTAAAATGTTCCTGGATGCAACCATCTTTTGAATTTTAGCCTATATTTACAATAATGTTAATAACTTGAAATCAAAAGATATAGACACAACATAATTTTATTTGGATGTGGATTATTTAGGTGGATGCAAACTGATTAAAAAATGAAAACGTGCCCTATGAGATTGCCCAAAGGGCTAGAGCAAATGATTTGAATGTGTATGTCTCCTACTTCAGTCCATGACATACATGTTTACCTGAGCACATCTGACTACAGCCCTGGTGACTTGCATTGGGGCTGAGCAGCACCATATTACCAACTATAATCAAACCATTAGCTCCCACGCTGCCTGCCAATAACTGGGAGTGACCTTTGATCCTTGAGAACCACAGGAATGGTGTATATACCCTCCGAAATAGTTAATATCTAAGTTTGAAGCAAATTCATCTCCCATTAATTTTATATTACCTAACAAATTTAAACATTTTCTCTAAAACTTTAGTATAAGAAATGATGTGCATTACTTCATTTTGAATTTAATTTATTATTCTGAAAAGATCAATATTTTGAGATGATATTTTCCCTCATACTCCAACTTATGAGAACTATTACTTGTAGGGAACTCTTGCTCCAGGCAGAAGTATTCATGCTGAAATTATCTATGGTGAAATTATTAAATTACGTAAGTCCAGAGAAGACATTATATGGAATTTTACTAGAAGTAAAAACAATGGATTAAAATGAATCACTTGTATCTCTTCAATGTAATAAGAGCAAAAGTAAAATAATCATTGCTTCTTAATGAAGTTAAAGAAAATGAATTGAGGATGGGATAAATGTTTCAATTGCATACTATAAAAATCTTACAAACTGGTGTAAAACAGGGAGTTATTTTTAATACAGACAAAATAATTGCAATTTTTGTTTTATTTAAAACAATATCATTAAAAATCTTTTTGGGATTTTCTTAAGTCCACATTTTTGTATAATAAACATCTTGAGTATATTAATTTTCCCTATTTATGGTATACAGAATATCTCTTATCTCACTGTTTTGTAATATATCTCATAGCAGTGTGTTACAGTATTATCATATAGGTATTTAATATCTTTTGTTAAATTTGTTTCTTTGATATAATACATTTTATTTCTTTGTACATATTTGGAAATAGTATCACTTATCATCTCTTTTTTATTCATTATTTGGAAATACAAATACAATAGAATTTTGTTTATTGAATTTTTAACAAGATCATCGCCATTCTTCTAATGTCTTAAGAATCTTTAGTTTTCTCTATGTATTATCATTTTATCTGCAAATGACAGTTTCATTTATTTTATTATATTTCCTTACTTTGGCTCTTTCGAAAGCTCCTAATACCAAATTGAATAGAATTAAATAAAAGTGTTGACAATTAACAATCTTTTCTTATTTGAGTCTTAAAGAAAAAGCTTTTTTTTTTATCACTAAGTGTGTCATTGTAATGTAAAATGAGCAAAATGGACACAGAACTGGAAAAGAAACTTTGGCAGCTTAGGTGTCAAACAGCATGACCCAATGAGCCTCATTCATTCATTAGGCATGCAGGTTGAAACTCCAGCATATTTTTTTCTTTTTTACAGAAAATTGTTCCCCAATACTATGATTTATATTCTAAAGAAATGTGAGAATTATTATGGATAATCATTGTATTAATGTATCACTGACATCCCGTTGTTCATCAATTTACTCACCTCCATTCTTCCCAGCCATTAGATTTTAGCAGCCACTCCTCAGGCTCTTAAGTGGTCAGGGGAATGAGACCTGTTATTGTTACTGTTTTTGGCATATCAAATGTGCCATGGGAGCTTGCTAGGTTCTGATTATAAATAATAAAATAATTTATATGTTAAAAAGGAAAATTTAAAGTACATTAACCCTAGGAGCCTGGGTGGAGGAAAAATAACTGACTCTCATTTAATGAAGTAAGATAAGAGGAAATAAATCTCATTTTCTACATCACTAACTATTCATTTGGAATTTTTTGATGCTAAAAGATATTTATCACCATTGTGGGGAACTACTCTGTTGAAGCCTTTCAATATATCATCCTTGCTCACCTAAACATTGGATTAGTGGTCTTTTCAATCTGAAAAGAGTCAGTGACTATACCCATATTCTCATTTATATAACATATGCACAACACAACTTAGTTTTAATCTTCTATTTCAGTATAGACCATGTGTTTTATGAAGATATTTGACGTTTATGTGGACAAAGGACTCTTATTTTCAATCTGGAGCAGTAAGTGACCAAAAGTAAACTTTCTTGATCCACTGGTAATACCATGAGATTTTTTTTTACTGCTCCTTTGAAAATACAATGAATGTCCTTAACTAAAATTTAGCAAAGCAACAATTATCCACTCAAAATGTATATGTAGTTTATGGTATATAGTTTAAGAGTCTTGGAGACCTCTTGGAATATTCCAAAAGGGTCTTTTAACTTTTCTTAAGTCTTTTTCCTGAAATAATCATAGGATCAAGCTTTTCTAACATTGCATAGTCTAAATATTTTTGGCATTTTGTGTGTCAGCATTGGCAATCTCTCTGGCTTATGAAAATTAGCTTTTATCATTGATGTGTTTTTGTTTTGTTCTAGTCTGCCTTCCTATAAGACTACATTTACTTATTAATGTAGACACGTATGCAGTACATATATATATATAATTTTCTCAAATATGGAATCAATATACCCCTTTTTAGGTTAAAACACTATGCTTTTACATGTCTAGTCAAATTTCCCTTTAAATTTTCTAAATTTTCTTCACCCTTCCTAAATGTAGAGTTTGCCTATTCTTTGCAAACTTGAAAATATACTAAGAAAGAATTTTAAAAAATATTTTGTTAATGACAGGGAAGACATGATGATTACCACAATGAGATGCAAGTATAAAATAAAATTTTGCAGGTAGGACATTTGCCTTGCATGCCGCCAACCTTGGTTCAATTCCCAGCATCCCATATGGTCCCCTGAGCACTGCCAGGATTAATTCCTGAGTGCAGAGCCAGGAGTAACCCCTGTACATCGCCAGGTGTGACCCAAAAAGCCAAAAAAAAAAAATTATGCAATATATTTTAGATTCCAACATTGAAAACATATTTGTTTAAATTAAAATAAGCATTTGAATATATTGTATTAAATTACTTTAATTAATTTATTTAATAGATTAAAATTGATAGCAATCAATGATAACAAATGTACTTTTAATGATTTATTTTCTGATCACTCATTTGCATTCCTTTAAGTTTTGTTGCAACAGGCAGTGTGAAATAAATATGTAAAATCCTTCAAAGGGGCAATGTGGGATGGGAAAGAGATTGAGGACATTAGCCGAGGGAAGGTCACACCAATGATGGAATTGGTGTTGGAATACTGTATGTCTGAAGCAACTATGCTATAAAAAAAAACTTTGTAAATCACTGTATTTTAATTTACAAAGACTAAGTAGAATAAAAGAAAAGGAGAAAAGAATTGAACTGTAGTTTATTTCAGTTAATTTGAGTTGAGCCAAATTCTGTATTTAAAATGTCAGCATTTTTAAATAAGATATTGGGCTCTTTGCAAGAGATTCGAAACACTGATCAGAACCATCTAAGATATATCACATTCACCACTTAAGCCTTTGTAAACTTAAAATGAGAGGAGAAATAATCACTAGAGAAGGTGCAAGTGTTATGACAGTATTTGAATAGTTATAGACAAAGCTGTGTTGACTCTTACTCTTCTATTTCTTGTCCAAATAAAAGCTGTTTTTAATTTTTTGTTTTGGTTTCTATTGGAAAATTATGTTTTGAGAAAACACAGACTACATGTTCAAATAGCTATTTTCCAATTTCAGTACAATTGCACCGAATGTGAAAATCTACATCATTCAGCACACTATTTGTGAACAGCTTGAAAATGCAGATAAGAGAGCTAATTCAGCTTCAGGTTTTTATTTTGTAATCTGGAGAGGCATCCAGGAGGCAAAACATATTAGGGTTTCTTTTTCTTTCTATTTCATTATCCATTGCAACATCCTCAAGGGATAAACTGAATTACCTCCATTCCGTAGGATAACCTCAGGGATTGGAAATACAAATTCCAAGCACTCAAAAAAAGTGATAACTTTCACAGCCAACATAGTCCGCATGGATTTATTACAGTGAAACTTGAATTTGTACTTACTTCTTCTACTTCTATAAATTACAATGTCTAGGGAATAGGTCATTCGGGATGAAATCATTCCCTTTGTATTTCTACTTAGCCTGAAGATAAGAGTTTAAAACGCTATTTCATGTAAAACTATAGTTTAAAAGACTACTTCCTCAGCTACATTTAATAGTCACTTTTTTATAACTCCTATGAGCAATGTTAGCCAGTACCCCTTGATGCCACCTTCTCATCCTTAGTCACATGTTTTTACACTTAAACTACTTTCTATCCTCTACATTTGTATAAATTTTATTTGTGATATGAGATTAGTAAAGCTCTTCCTTTATTATGGTTTTCTTGACCACTCTTAGGAACAATGTCTTACTTTTCTACATAGCAGTTGTTTTCTGTGACATTCATTTAAACTATATGTCTTCCTAACTATAAATTTACATCTGTCTATTTCATATGCATCTTTGTCTGTTGGATTCTCCCAAAGAGCTTGTCAGTTCTTTCAAATCAGATTCATGTTTTACAGACGAGAGTTATTCATCCCTATTCTCAGCTCCAACACCCACTACAGGATTTTTTATTCCCCTTTGTGAGACCTCTGCCAAATCTAAAAATTCTCATTACAAGATAAAACAAGTATTGAGTAAAATGACCCATGATTCAAATACCAATAGGTATTTTTATAATTAAAATAAATTCTATTCAAGAGCATAGTTCCATTCTATTATGAATGTATAAATTATTTATGATTAAACTCTCTTTCATGTCACTGAGTAGTTAAAAAAAAAGACCAAATGACTCTTAAATCCAAGTTTATTTCCTATCTAGTCCTTTATAGAAAGGAATTATCCTAACCCTGTACAGAACATAGAATGCCCCCCTCCTCAGCCTTATTGGAGTCACCCATTCCCTCCTTGCTGCTCTACCAATTTGGTACAGTTATTAGGCTGCCAGAATTGTCTATATTATAAATCTACAGCAGGACTTCTGCTTCACGTAAATCTGCACTGCTGGATCTCATCAATTTTTCTGCATCTTATAGTTGAACCCAAATAAAAGACTCATTCTAGACATTCTGATTCTTTCTATTTGGAAATATTTAAGACCAGTTTTCTTGGCCACTGTTCTCAATCTTTAGTCTTTTTCCTTTTTCTCCTGACTTTTGGTGCTCTAGATGATCATGAAAGCATGTATATAAGAAGTTTAAAGGAAGAAGGGATCTTGCTACTAATTAGGGAGCATATTAAGCGAAATAGAGAACTTGATTCATCTTACAATTTTTTTCTGATGCAAAAACAATCTGAGTATGGAATCTCAGAGAAAAATCCAAAATGTATGTTTCAATAAAGAGCTATGAAATATATTTTTTCAATCATATTCAAAGTTATGTCATTATCTCTTAAAAACACACCAGGCCCAAAATTAATTTTTTTCTGCTATGTTCCACATCAACAAATGGACATATAACTTTATTTCTTTTTTTGCTCTTCAAGAAAGGGAATAATTAAACCTATCAACACTAGTTATTAATCTATTCAATTGATTATTTGCCTGACCATTACAATCCCCTAAAATAGCCAGGGGAAACTTTTTTCTGACATAGGTCATTTGCACATTTATAACATCATTCCTGAGTCATACAAAATTATCAACTTAAACATTGGCCTGTATATTTGATGAAATAGTTGCTATGCTTTGGTGAGTTGGCAGGAATAGACCGATGATTCTGGGGACCTTATATGGTCCACTGGATAGATGTTCCCACTTCTGCCCTAAGGGTTTATGCACTTGCAAAAACCAAATCTTTTTTTCTGACTGTATTGCTTCCTGTCCCTACTGCCTATAAAAAGGTCTTCATGTTGTTCCATACGTCAAAGCTCCAAACTGGTAGTATGTGTGCTTCCTAGTCATGAACCTTTCATTATGCCAAAAAGGACCTTACAATCAATTCAATTCAATTTTTCTTCTGAATAAATCAATTGTCATATATAGGATGATGTTCCAGTTCCCTTGAGAAAAAACAGCATTATAAAGATTCAATAAATGGATACCAGAGCAATAGTACAAGGGGTACTTTTTGGTAGGCATTTGTCTGGCATGCAGCTTATCTAGACTCAATCTCCTACAACCCATATGTTTCTCTGAGTCTTCCAAGAGTAATACTAGAGTGCAGAGCCAGGAACAAGCCCAGAGCAGGTGTGTCTCTACCCCCACAACCCTGTAAAAAAAAAAATCCATGAATAAAGTGAATTAATAATATAACACTTAAAATGTAAACAAAATAATATAAAAGAAGTGAGATTTAATTAATGATTCAATTAAATTATTTAAATGGTCTTATAATTTATATTTGTTAAAATTGTCAATGAATAATATATTATTCTGTAATTATTTTCTGTATAATTTGATATCTAATTTTGCAATTACACTTATAACTAAAAATTTATTTTTCCTGTTATGTGATTTTCAGATTATAGATACACTTGGTTCAGAAAACCATTATTTGACATTCAAAGACTTCAGAGAAAGCCACATTCACTATAAACGCATCAGCTTCCCACAATCTCAGTCCCTTCTTTCATCCTGTGTTGGCATTTTCTGAATGACATGGTCATGGTCACACATCCATTAATACTAAATAGTAAATTAGACTGGGCCAAAGGTATGGTCACTGTCACCGGCATCTCATTAATCATCGATTACTCAAGTGGGCACCAGTAGTGTCTCCATTTATCCCAGCCCTGAGATTTTAGCATCGTAAACTTTATGCTCTCTCTCTGAGGATGCAGCACTCCAGCTGGCTGCCCTTGGGAATAATGGTGACACGCTTGGTGGGGAATGTGCAGAGGTTGGTGTCCTCAAAGGGATGCACTAGGTAGACCTCGGACTCCTTCTATAGAGTCTTGACAGCTGAGCTCTGTGAGAGCAGGTCAGTCTTGAAGTCCTACTTAATCTCCTGCACCACCCGCTGGAATGGCAGTTTGTGGATGAGCAGCTAGGTGGATTTCTGGTAGTGGTGGATCTCTCTGTAGTGCCAGGGTGTCAGGCTGGTAGCAGTGTGCAGTGTGGTTTCTTCATGCTGCTCATGGCTGGCACGCTCTTGCGGGCCACCTTGGTGGCAGCTGCTTGTGGGATGCCTTCCTGCCCCTTGACTTGCATGCCGCGTGCTTAGAATAAGCCCTCTCGTTCTTAGTATAAGCCCTCTCATTCTTCCCAACTCAGCTGGAGACTCCTTCAGGGTTAGGGAAATGAGACCCATTTTAGCTACTGTTGTTGGCATATTTGGTATGTCACAGGTGACTTGCTAGGCTCTGCCGTGGGGGCTGGATACTCTCGGTAGCTTTTCAGCTCTGTGGGGGGCGGTGGGAGATGGAGGCTTTTGGGGTGATCTCTAATTGTCCCTGCGGTTGTATGGAAGGTAAATTGGTTGCTTCATTTGTGGTTGACTATAACTTAATTTCTCAGTGTTATTTGTCGATTGCCTCGAGCAGGCCCCAGTAACGTCTCCTTCATCCTAGCCCTGATATTATTTTCAAGGCTCTTTAGGAGAATGAGACCTATCATTGTTACTGGTATTTGGCATATTGGGTACGCCAAGGGGAGTTTGCCAGACTCTGCCCTGTGGGCAGGCTACATTCAGTAACCTGCCAGTTTGTCCAAAGTAGGAGTGTACATATCTATATATATAGTCCCATAAACACTTCTAGAAGTGACCTCTAAACACAGAACCAGGAATAGTCACTGGTCTCCACTGCTTATTTTTCCCAAACAAACAACAAAATAATAATAAATACTATAAAGTATATAAAAACTATATAAAAACTATATCCTCATAGCAAAGGTAATATTGTTATTGTTACCAACACATTTTCAACAATGATGCCATAACATTAAGTGCAAAAGAAATATGCCCAAGATCACTCAAAAATAAGTGACCAATCAAACTTTAAAACCATCTCAATCAGTGCACACTGTTGTCCAAATGAAACTCTGAACATTTTTTCAAATAATTCCATACCTAAAACTCATATGATGCCTCTTTGGGACAAAGTAAGACCGCCTTGTAATTAATTAGATGGCAGAATTATCCATAGAAAACTGGGCTAAAATCATTGATTTTTGGAAGCACATCATTTATATGAAAGACACATTTATTATCCATATAAATTTCTCACCTTATGAAAGCTTCAAAAATGTAAATGAGATCAAATGAGCACAGATTGAATGTAAGTATTTTTCTATTACATTACTAAATCCTTATTTAAAAATAATATCTTAAAATTAGTGCACTGTGGCATTATATACATTTCAGGTCCACATCATCATAAGTTTATGTCCATGAACTAACTTTATATCATCTTAATATTTTGCCTTAATAATCTGAAGTTTTACTAAACCTTTCCCAAACACATACCATGGCATTTAATTCTCTGTCAAAATTACCATGCATCTGCACTTTAAGAAATCCTGTCTGCCATTTTTTACAAAAATCAAGTTGAGGAACAAAGGAGAGAAGAAAATTTGTTCAATGGATGGAAGATGAGGAGCTAAGATTAAACAACCAATTTAAGTCTTAAAATTTTTCTTAAGATAAATAAATGGCTACCAGGCTACAAAAAAACACACAAAAGAAATGACATCTGTACCTATATGTTGATTGCAGCACTGTTCACAATAGCAAAAATCTGGAAAAAAACCAAGTGCCCTACAATGGATGACTGGTTAAAGAAACTTTGATACATCTACACAGTGGAATACTATGCACCTGTTCGGAAAGATGAAGTCATGAAATTTGCTTACAAGTGGATAGACATGGAGAGTATCATGCTATGGGAAATGAGTCAGAAAGAAAGGGACAGATATAGAAGGACAGCACTTATTTGTGTAGTTTAAAATAACATAACACTAGACCTATACCCAAGGACAGTAGTTAGAAGGATCAGGAAGATTGCTCCATAGTTGGAAGCTTGCTTCACAAGCAGGTGGAGAGAGGACAGCTGGCATAGAGAAGGGATCATTAAGTAAATGATGGTTGGAGGAATTGGTCAGGATGGGAGATGTGTGCAGAAAGTAGATAAAGGACCAAACATGATAACTTCTCAATATCTGTATTGCAAACCATAATGCTCAAAAGTAGAGAGAGAATATGGGGAATATTGTCTGCCAGGGAGGCAGTGGGAGGGTGGGAAAATTGGGGGTATACTGGGGATATTGGTGTTGGGGAATGTGCACTGATGGAGGGATGTGTGTTTGATCATTGTGTGATTGTAACCTATACATGAAAGCTTGTAACTATCTCACGGTGATTCAATAAAATTTTTTAAAAAAGAAGAAATGTCTATCAAAGAATTTTAGCAAAATAACAATGGGAGAATTTGGGAATTACCACTCTCACTGAGTATGTGTTAACATGAGGCAGAATTTTTTTTCCAGTAGTATAACATTTATTTCATCATTTCAGTCAAATTACTTTTTTTTCAGACTTACAAATTTTTGTGCTTGGGTTTCAGTTATACAGTGATCAAGTAACCATCCCCCCATCAGCGCCCATCCTCCACCACCACGGGTCCCAGCATCCCTCCCACCCCCAATCCCGCCCCAATCCCACCCTGCCTCTGTGGCAGGGCATTCCCTTTTGTTCTCTCTCTTTCCTTTTGGGTCCTGTGGTTTGCAAGAGAGGCATTGAGTGGCAATCATGTTTGGTCTATAGTCTACTTTCAGCATGTTTCTCCCATCCTGGGAGGATCCTCCCAACACCCTTTATTTGGTGCTCCCTTCTCTATCTGAGCTTCCTTTTCCCCTAGCACATGTGGCTGGCTTCCAAGTCATGGAGCAAAATTCCTGGTACTAATCTCAGCCACTCTTGGGTGTTAGTCTTCCATTTTGTTACTTTATGCAGAATTTTTTTTTAAAAATTGTTTTAGCAATTTACTATAAATATTGAGAACACAAAGGGGACATGGATAAATCTAACTAACAGTAATAGATCTAGAGATTAGTGGAAAGCTTGCAAAAGTGTCTGTTGGAGGATGTTGATTTGATGACTAAATGAAGCTCTTTGGTAGGTAACAGAATGGGGGCCAAAGATGACTGACAACATCTTGGACTTCCTAAAAATAGGCTGCTCTCCATGGTCATAGCAGGAGTTATCCTCAGACCTATCACAATCTCCACCAAAACCCATGATCAAATCTTCCCAGTACTGCTCAGGAAAGACTTGAATATCCACACACTACTTCTCTATCTCCTCCAGGTATCCAGTTCCACTTTTCCTGCCTACCATATAGTGTTAAGGAGTGATTTTCCCTCAAGTCCCAGGTCTCCTGTGTAGACCTCTTGGCTCCTGAATCCACCTTACCCCCTCTGGTCAGAGTCCCTCTCATCCTTCTTTCCTATCTAGGTCTAGACTCTACTGAAAGTCTGAATACTATTTTTAAAAGTTAATTTGCCACAAAATTTTACGTGACTCTCCCATGCACTAGGACTATCTCCAGACCTCTTAAAATGGCCCAATGCTCTTTTCATCCAGCAACATCCTGGTTTCCAAATCAACAACTACCACCGCCCCAGAGTTGTAACCTCACTCACTCCGATGTCTCATTTAGACTCCTCCCCTCCCCATGAACCCTTGCTTCTATTCTGACTTTATCCAGGAAATGGAATCATCAAGTCTAATATACATATATACACACCTTCCTCACCCTTGTTTACTCTTATCTTAATCTGAGTCTTAATTTGGCACCTCCTCTAGCAAAAAAAAAAAAAAAATTCAGATTTAAACGTTACAAAAGAGA
Source organism: Sorex fumeus (assembly GCF_029834395.1). NCBI lineage: Eukaryota > Metazoa > Chordata > Mammalia > Eulipotyphla > Soricidae > Sorex > Sorex fumeus. The sequence continues at coordinate 30,996,870 of NW_026606064.1, forward strand.
AGGGGACAGAGTTATAGGACAGAGTTCAATGCATTTGCTTTTCACTTGGTCCACCCATATTTGATTCTGGGTACCCCATATCCTTATGGTCCCCTGAGCACTGCTGGGGCAATAACTTGTCTTACCATTGCTGGATGTCATCCAAACACACACACACACAAAAAACAAACAAAAAGTTACCAAAGAGACCATAAAATCCATGACTGCTAGTTCAAGTATATGCTCTGTAACTTTGTTGGGATGTATAAAAAAATGGTATTATTCACAAGAATTAACAGTGCCGTTTACAAATTAACTTGAATTATCAAACTGCAACCAAAATTGATTGCCAAATCTGATATTGCTTCAGGTGAAGAGAGTGTCAATATCAAAATGAAGTGCAATATTCATTGCAGTTTGGTGTTAGAACTGTAAAATTAAAGTACCATGAAAGATTTCAGTCCTTGTTGAGGATCCAAAGGATTCTTCTGCTTTGAGTGATTGGAAGATGGATATATTCCTTGGTTTTGACTCCTTTTTTAAGTTACTCCAACAGTTTGCTTCATCAATACTTATAGAATTAAACGTGTCCTCCCTACCAGCCAACAGGTGTTATTTTTTCCATCACCCCCAAATAAATTTCAATTTTATTAGGCTAATAGTACATTTTATTAGGCTAATAGAACATTTTATTAGGCTAATAGTATGCCTTAGCCAATCAGGGCGTTCAAACTCAGTGTATCAGGATCTTTCATAAGCTGTATTACAGATTCACTACCAGGATCTCACCATTCTACAAAGAAGTAATCATTGATGTCAAGAGAGGGGTTCGGGAGGGTGATTCCATTTCACCGAAACTCTTCAGTGCCACCCTCGAGAACATCATGCAACAACTGGAATGGGAAGGAATGGGAGTGAAGATAGATGGTCGGCAACTACACCACCTCTGCTTTGCTGATGACATTGTTTTAATAACACCAAACATTAGCGAAGAGGCACAAATGCTGGCCGACTTCAACCGTGAGTGTGGAAAGGTTGGACTACAGCTGAATCTTATGAAGACAATGTTTATGAGAAATAGCCTCATTCCTGACCCTCAATTCGCTCTCAACAGAACAACCATCTTCGAATGCAACAGTTATGTGTACCTAGGTCAAGAAGTCAACATGACAAATGACCTGCACCCAAGCTGCGCAGGAGGAAGAGAGTGGCTTGGAACGCCTTCAAGAGCATCGAAGAAAAAGCTAAGAGGACGAAGAACCTCCGACTCTGGGCACATCTCTTTGATTCCACTGTTCTTCCTGCATTAACATATGCCTCAGAGATCTAGGCCCTAAGCAAACAGGATGAGAACGCTATTCAGGTCTTCCAAAGAGGAATTGAAAGAGCTATGCTTGGAGTATCACGTTTCACTCAAATGAGAGAAAGAATCCAGAGTTCTGACATCCGTCGATGATCAAGAATCAGGGACCTGTCTCGTTTGCCAAGGCGTCAAAAATCAGATGGGCTGGTCACTTAATGAGATTTAGAGATGACCACTGGACTAGAGCCGTTTCCAACTGGATTCCACGGGATGTCAAAAGACCGCGTGGCCGCCCACCTACCAGATGGTCAGACTTCTTCATCAAGATCATGAACAATCGGTTTGAGGCTCTTCATGTTCCTGAAACAAACAGACGCCTGGGTTACACTAGCACGCTACAGAGACAAATGGAGACGTTACTGGTGCCCACTTGAGAAAATCGACCATTAACTGGAAGTCAAGTGATCAAGTGATCAATAGTACATGACATAAATTTATTTTTATATTTCCAATTTTTTCCTAAGAAGATAATTAGAAAATATCTGGTTAATAAGAAAACATGTCAAAAAATGGAAAATAAGAATAAGAACTTTCAGACATCAAAAGCCTTTTGCTATATAAAATAACCAATATTTTATGAAATAGTACCAAAACCTAGAAACCATTATGAAAAATTGTTATTTATATGTTTCCAGAAATTTTCACATTCTGTTGTATTTTTTTATTTAGAATATTAGATCCAACTGTACACTGTGGTGATTGATAAGAGTCAATTAACAAACCTACGTAGAGGATTAATCTACTTGTCAGAGAACAAAATATGCCCTGGTTTAGTTCCTTATTTTCATGTATTATTATCCATTCATGTCCTAAAGAACAATCATTCAACAATTATTTTTATTTACTGTGAAAAAGGCACCATATAAACAGTGAAGGGAAAAAAACACAATTACTGACCAACAAAAGCTTATAATAGCAGATGCATAAGGTCATTAAAAACATAATTATAATACAGATGTTTGGCATGAATATATACCAAGTGTCACTATTTGTATTCATTAGAAAAAGGCAAACATACACAATCTCTCTGGGCTCAATTATTTTATTGATTTTGAATGTGGCTTCACAATCTTTCTCAAAGTGTTATTCCATGAGGATGTCACCAATTATTTTACAATGGCATGTGAGTTGAGTCCTCTTTGCCATCAGTGTAGAATTCTTATTGGAGGTAAGAAAAGAATGCTGGTGAAGGAGCCTCTTGCAAAGAAAATTTCTTTAATAGAAATGATTCAACCAATTTAAGACTAATTTTAATATTTGGTCTTTCTATTTTGTAAGTTGTTAATTGAGAAAACAACTAGCATATATCTATAGCCATTGCAACACCAATGCAAACTCTACGAGACCAGGCATTAATTAAAGTACATCCTATTTTTGCCTGAGTGACAGTACAGCAGGTAAGGTGTTTACCTTGCCTGCGGCTGACCGGGGTTCAATCCCTGGCATCCATATGGCCCCCCAAACACCACCAGAAGTAATTCTGGAGTGCAGAACCAAGAGTAACCACTGAGCATTGCTGGGTATGACCCCAAAACAAATACAGGAGAAACAAATTCTATTTTTGAAATTAAATTATTATAGAAAGTGTTCTGGGTGAGAGAGTTCTGAGAGAAAAAATATTTATCATATTTATAGAGAAGCGATAGTGGAGCTATAGCACAGTGGTAGGGCGTTTGCCTTGCAAGCTGCTGGCCTAGCCGAGCCGGGTTTGATCCCTCCTCCCCTCTCAGAAAGCCTGGCAAGCTACCAAGAGTATCTCGCCCGCATGGCTAAGCCTGGCAAGCTACCCGTGACATATTCAATATGCAAAACACAGTTACAAGTCTCACAATGGAGTTGTTACTGGGCCCGCTCGAGCGAGTCGATGAACAATGGGAGGACAGTGCTACAGTGCTATTTATAGAGAAGAATCTTTATGTGTATCCTGGAACATCCTAAGACTTTTTTTTTTCTTTTCTTCATGGGCCAAACAAGCCATTGATAAGGCTTTGCACTTTACTTTTGTGCATTTGGTATGCTTCTTTAATTATTTTTCTCTTACAGAAAATAACTTGAAAATGATTTTTACAAAATCAGATTTACTGTAGTAATGTAAATTCAGTACTGAATCAAGATTGAGAGCAAGTATTGTATTTTTGTTGTGTTCAGTTATATAGTAATTAGGTACCAGGCCATATGCCCTTAGAGAGAAGGGCAAGCACCTGCTGTGGTAGATTCCCCTTCTTCCACATATATCATCAGAAGTAGAATCGTGAGGTCAGAGAGGTTATGTAAAGTAATCAACCTTTTCATAGGCTTAGTGCCAAAGAAAAAGATGCATATGGGACATTCTAAAAATGAGCATCAACTTCAAAATTAATGATTCCAAGATGTCAAGGACTTTAGGAGAATAAAGATAATACTCAATAAATTAGTGAGTAGGAATGAAAATATAATTACAAGAAGAAAAATATAGAGCTTATTATCCCTGGGGTCTGTAATTCAAATCCTTCTTCCAACTAATAGTTGATCAGGTTGGAATGAAGAAAATAAATTTTGTGTTAATCTTAACTATTCAAGAACTCAAACCAAGTTATAAGAGTATCTCAAATATAACTTGTTTTCTATATTTGTATTTATTTAAACTGAGTAAAATATTTTGATGTATATGTGTCATTACAAAGTAGAATCTTGAGTTCCTAAAAGATTATTTGTTAGAACAGATTGATCAGAATCACTTAGAGATCTTACTCTTAAAATTTATATCTGAAATGTGTTCCCTAAACACTAATTAAACATGAGTTGAGGAAAATGTTTTCCTTTTAATGATCACTGATAATGCTGATGAACTCTTACGACTTCTTTATTTTATTGATTCAAATTCATTGCCATGGTACGAAGAATACCTGCTATCATTTGTTGGAATTCTTGTGATACAAACTCACTTTTTTCCAAACACAAATAAATTTACAAAATACTGTCTCACAAAATATAATTAGCTATGAAAAATTGTTTTGAATGCAATTACTTGAGATAATTTTTCCCTCTGAAAGTTATCACATTAATTAGGTTAAAAGTATCCCATTAAAATACTAAGGACTTTAGGTATAAATAACCACATTTAAAAAAATTACTATATTCTGAGAATGTTCTCAAGTATATTTTTTGACTGTTTTTTCTTATTAGAAATAGAAAATGAAAAGATGCATTTCTTTTTTTTAATCTATTCATATGTTTTATTTGTTTCATTTTTTAAAATTTTTTAATAGTTAGACATTATGAGGTACAGTTGCAGACTTACACATTTTTGTGCTTGGGTTTCAATTATACAATGATCAAATACCCATCCCTCCACTGGTGCCCATTTCCCACCCCCACAGATCCCAGTATCCCTCCCACCCCCATCCCCCACATCCCACCCTGCCTCTGTGTCAGGGCATTCCCTTTTGTTCTCTCTCTCTTATTGGGTGTTGTGGTTTGCAAAAGAGGCAATGGGTGACAATCATGTTTGGTCTATAGTCTACTTTCCGCATGCCTCTCCCATCCTGGGAGGATCCGCCCAACACCTTCATTTGGTGTTCCCTTCTTTATCTGAGCTCCCTTTTCCCCTGGTATGTGTGGTTGGCCTCCAAGCCATGGAGTAAAATTCCTGGTACTAATCTCGGCCATTCTTGGGTGTTAGTCTCCTATTTTGTTACTTTATGTTCTCCGGATGAATGCAATCTTTCTATGTCTATCCCTTTCTTTCTGAGGCATTTCACTTACCATGATACTTTCCATGTAATACCACTTGTATGTAAATTTCGTGACTTCATCTTTTCTAACAGCTACATCATACTCCATTGTGTAAATGTACCAAAGTTTCTTTAACCAGTCATCTGTTCTCGGGCACTCAGGTTTTTTCCAGATTCTGGCTATTGCAATAAACAGACAATTGCAGATGTCATTTCGACTATACTTTTTTGCCTCTCTGGGATATATTCCCAGGAGTGGTATTGCTGGATCAAATGGGAGCTCAATTTCTAATTTTTTGAGAATCGTCCATACTGTTTTCCAAAAGGGCCGAACCAGTCGTCGGCGTTCCCAACAACAGTGAAGGAGTGTCCCTTTCTCACCACATCCGCGCCAGCACCGGTTGCTTTTGTTCTTGTGGATATGGTCCAGTCTCTGTGGTGTGAAGTGATATCTCACTGTGGTTTTGAGCTGCATCTCCCTGATGATTAATGATGTGAAGCAATTTCTCATGTGCCTTTTTCTCAATTTTCATTGTAGCTTTCAAAATTATCTCACAATGCATTTGTGCTACTTATCAACATCTCTTATATCATATTTGATAATTGGAAAACTCAGTCTCTATTGAATGGAGAAAAAAGGTAAAAGAAATGCTTTGGGTTCAATACATAGCCTTTTGATAGACTGCCATTATAAGAAATGTGTCATTAGTGAAATATTCTGTAATTTAACACTACTTGTCAGTTTTATAACCCTATCATCATAAATATTTCAATAATGTGGCAGAATTGATAAAGAGCCTTAAATCAAGTGTATTTTCTAATTTTCATATACCTGGATTATTTTTAATGTATATGACTAAATGAGCCCTAGATATATGAGTACTTGGGTATGTAAATCAGGTTCTAGTACTTTGTATTATTACTTAACCCCTAAATAGCAAGTACATGGAGATGAGCATGCTTGGGGGTGGGGGAGGATGAAAATCTTCATTACAGTGCTCAGGTGCATTCAGGAGTCTTCACTCATTAATTGATGCTATACCAACCACATCAGACATTCAATGCAAGAACCTTGGAATGTAGAGCATAGGTTTCTGGGAATCAACAGGGCCAACAGGTGGTGCTCTGGGGCAACTAGGACCACATGGAAGAGTGCTTGTGGGCCTCTATGGCTGCACCCAGAGGACTATGTGACCATATGGAGGTTAAAAATGTGTTCATGGGCAATCCTTGTGCTATCTCCCTAGCCTCATGAACATGATTTTTTAAACTCAGGAAGTATACTACTACCATTTTATTTGCTATTCTATAACTTGAAGAGAGAGCGATTTTAGATATTCACCTCCATGACACCAATAGCTCTAACTTTCTATATCCATGAATTAATTCATTTCCATCATCATTTCACTTGTAAATTAGTTTCATTAAGTGTCAGAACTTATTTGGTTCCAGAGAACAGCTTTCATCAGCTCCTTTACTAGCAAAGTGACTCATTCCTTTGAAGTATATATGTTATTTGAAAACTACATTTTCTCCTAGTTTCAGACCTAGTTTTTTTACATCTTAGAATGTGAGGGGCACACAGTACAAAGCTTCTGTAGTGAATCTAAATTGAATACATTATCTTAAAGAGAGAGTGAATAATCTGCTTAATTGTATATTCATAAAAACAATTTCATAAAATTACTTGAAAGCTTAAAAATAAGCTACCTATTGTTATCCTAGTGATAACAGTGAGATGACATCAGTCACCTAAGTTATTGAATGAAATAAAAATAATGATAATTATACTACTAATAAAATTAGTAAATAAAAGCTTTACATCCTGAAACCTAAGAATATATATTAAGAAAATGAAATGTTTAATATCTCTAGAAATGGACAGAAAAAATAAATTATTCACTTCAATCAACTTAATATAACACATCCAACTATTTGAAAATTACCTGTTCGAAGATATGGAAAAAAGTTGAGTAACCTCTACTTTACATGTCTTACTAAAAACTATTTGCACTTTGAAAAATCATTTGATCATAATTTTATAATTTCATTCTACTATTTCAAACCTGACTTATTGTTTGACCAAGTAAAGTGCTAATAATTAAAAACAACAGAGAATCTCTTGAATTTTGAAAGCAAAAAAAAAGTAAAAAGATACAGTATTAAAACATGATTTTTCCTTTATTGTTGAAGCACATTCCCCATTTTTGTTTTTTGTTTGTTTGGGGACCACACCCAACAGTACTCATTTTTTTCTTGGTCCTTGACTGTCAGGATTCTTACACAAAATTTTAAATCAGTACATTAATAAGTAATTTTTTCAAAAACTGTATGCTTTTGTGCTGCTAGTATAATATCTGGGCTGGAATGATAGTACAGCGGGTAGAGCATTAGCTTTGCACACGGCCAACACGGACAACCTGATTACAATTTCTCCACCTCTCTGAGCCTGGCAAGCTACCCATGACATATTCAATATGCCAAACACAGTAACAAGTCTCACAATGTTACTGGGCCCACTAGAGCAAATCGATGAACAATGAATGGGAGGACAGTGACAGTGACAATGAGAGTATAATATCTTTGTGGCTGCATTAAGTGTATATAATCTTATTGATTAGAAAGATTGAGCTTAACTAAAAGTCAGGAGGAAAATAGCTATAAATGAATAGCGATTAGTAAATAAGAACAAATATTCTAATTCTTGACCAGAATTTTCTCCTTACATTATGCTTTGAGTTGAAACTGACCACTGCACGGAAACCAACAAAGATCAGTTTTTTTGTTGTTGTTGTTTATGTGTTTGTTTTTGTTTTGTATTTTTCTGCTTATTTTGAGCAGTGAGAATTCAGGAAGGAAAATAAAAACTTTTAGAAAGTTTGAGCAATGAAAAAAAAATCATGCAGGAAATTAGAAATAACATAATTACCACAAGTTTTAAAACTGGAAACTTGGTCAAGGGAGATCACTAACTTGAGAACGGAATCTGAAGTTGTCTATACAATATGTCAGCAATTATCTTGTGAATTTAATAGGGAGTCAAAATACTGAAGAAGACGTGATACAATGGTAAGATGTAAAAACTAGTGTAAATCTCATCAGATAAAGAACATGATTGGCTGTCTTGCTAAAGTATAGCAATACTGTTTTTCAAGTTTTCTTTATTTTTCTTTTGATTTTTAAGTTGCACCTGCTGGTACTCAGGGCTTACTCCTGCTAACACTAGAAAGACTATGTACAGTGCAGGGATAGAACCCAAGAAGGCAGCATGCAATGCAAGCACCTTAACTGCTATAGTAACTCTCTGCCTAAGTTTTCTTTACAACTTGACTTTAATGGTTCATTTTTAAGTAAAGCACTATTGAAAGGAGACTTTGGAAAATGTAGTTCTAAGATTTTTAGACTGTATCATGAAGCAGAGGAAAAAAATGAGGTAGCACTGCACGGTAGCCTGTTGTTCATCAATTTGCTCGAGCAGGCACCAGTAACATTTCCATTTGTCCTTGTCACGTGCTAGTGTAGCCCAATGGCGCCTGCTTTTTCCAGAAACATGAAGTGACACTTGTTGTTACTGTTTTTTGGCATATCGAATATACGAGTAGTTTTCAGGCTCTGCCATGCAGGGGAGTGGGTACTTTGGGTAGCTTGCCAGGCTCTCCAGGAGGGACGGAGAAATCAAACCCAGGTCGGCCACGTGCAAGTCAAATACCCTACCCACTGTGCTATCACTCCAGCCCTTAATTATTGGTGCAGGAAATCCAATGCAAGAATTGATTCTGGGTGCATATGAATTTCCAATAATATGACATGAAGAAAATTTTATTATTTCCATATTGGAATACCAAATAACTACAAATGACTCATTGGTCTCAATTCATTGGTGGCACTCAGGATCTTTGTCACTGTCCTTCTGTTATTGATTTTCTCGAGCAGGCACCAGTAACATCTCCATTATGAGACTTATTGTTACTGTTTTTGGCACATCAAATACGTCATGGGTAACTTGCCAGGTTTTGCCGTGTGGACAGAATACTCTCAGTAGTTTGCCAGGCTCTCTGAGAGGAGCAGAGGAATCGAAGCTGGGTCAGCCACATGCAAGGCAAATGCCCTACCCACTATGCCATCGCTCCAACCTATTCAGGATCTTTAAAAGCATAAATTTGAGTTAAAGTTCTACCAATTACTAACTTATATATAATGTATCTTATATTTTTAAAAGATGGTTTTCTTCTATAAGCAGAGATGGAAATTAAACACTTACTCTAAATATTATAATAAATATTAAATAAAAATAAAAATAAAGACATATATTCACAACACCAGACTCAATGTAAATACCAACAATTAACAGCACATTTTCAAAATTTTTAATAAAAAATTAGTGATGGATTCAAACATTAATATGAATTTAACTGAGAGAGATGTTGGAATACAAAGAAACTCGACTGAGCAGCCTACTTTAGCTCAAAATATTTCAAGTTAAAGTTAAGAAATAGCTAGCTATTCCTTCAACAAAGATGTGTACATCTATGAAACTGCTAGAGATAAGTTGATTATATTACCCCTTTATGTACAAAAAAGGGCTCTTGAGGCAAGAATTAATTTTGTGAATGACAAAAATTTTGAATGGCAAATTTTAGTGTTATTATAACGTTATAATAAACTATAATTTATTGTTATTAATTTTAGTGTTATTATAGTGTTATAATTTTAATGTTATTGTGAAAATTAGAAAAAATATAGAGGCTGAGATGTCTGCTTCAAATTGAATATTCTGTTAAACATACATAGTAAATGCAATCAGAACATAAAAATTATAAAATTTCAATATAAAATATATGACATTTTAAACGTTGGAAGCTTTTTAAAAAAGGACTTTCATAAGTTATTTAACCCAAATTGTATTTGAAAAGGTTTGAAAATTCTATTTAACAACAAACAGAAACACTTTGGGTGTTTTTTAGGTACTATCAGATTGCCAAGAACTTTACTCAGAAATGTGTATTATTAACTATTGTGTGTAATTTGCTCAGAAAAATCAATGAATTATCTTATGCTTACGTTATAGGTAAGAAAATTGTTGTTCAAAATGACTAAATGGTATGTTTAATTGTATAATTTATGAATTAAGAATATGATTTATGAATTCTACTTTATCTTTTCCTTGTTCTGAAATCCTATCATTTTTATATTTTATTCCTTCACTCACATGGTTCAAAATAGTGGAGTATTAAAAAAAATATTAGGAAGAATTAAGTATATCCATATGTACCCATTTGTGAATCCTGGAATTTTATCCTTGGCACTGAAGTCAAAAAGCAACCACACTGTTTTTATAGACTCAGTAATCTTTTCTTTCTGTTTATAATACCAGGAGAGATACCGTGTAAAGAATAGAGAAGATGATTTTAATAAGAGAAAGTAAGTATATTCCCAAATCCTTGTAGTAAAAGTTATTCTGTATACTATTAGAGATTAAGAGATAAATTGAGATTAGGGGATAAACATTAACAAATAGCTACAGAAAAGCGGTAATTCCTAGTTTACTTTTATACCCCAGAGGACAGAATGAGGAGCAGAATATTTTAACCAGTTTTCACTTGTGACCCCATTTTATCTGGGTATCTTTTATGCTCATATGTTGGTATATAAAATCACACAAATAAAAGTTTACTGACAATAAAGTGCAAGGACATGCATTTTAAACATTTTTAAATTACAGAATTCTATATGAGATAGACACACAGTTTTGCCAAGATATAGTTTTGGTCTTCAGATTTCTTTAACATTTGATTTTTCTTTTGTTTTGGGACCACACCCAGCAGTACTCAGGTGTAAATCCTGATCTGGACTCAGATTATTACTGAAGGATATATGGAATGCTGTGTCAGGTGTATTGTCTCTCCAGCTTTATGGTATTCAGAGTTCTTAAAACAGTTATAAGGATATAAGGATAACAGGTTTGTTTGTCCTTTCTGCCTTGCCACAGGGAGCTTAGATTTATTTGGTTACTCCCATAATAGTGCTCCCATTTCTCTGTGTTTATTTGTAACCACTTTTTTTTTGTGCTCTGCTTCCCCAGTCAGTGAATTATCTTTATCTCCTAAACAGACTCTGTTGACTTGTAAATATTACTTTTCTCTTCTCCTTAATTCTTTTCCATCGTTAATTCAGAGCAATATCCTTTTTGTATAGATATGGGAAGACAGTTAATGCTACGCTTTTGTAATTTGGAAGTTAACTGACTCTGAATAATATTCACTCCTGGGCATCTGTTCTCTCAACTTAAGCCTCAGTTGCCCTTACTTCTTAGGACCCCAACAGCAGGGTCCCAAAGAGGGACTGGGGCAAGCTGTGAGCTACCCTGGGATCAATATGGGCCAGGCCAAAGCGACATAATACTGAACTATAAAAGCATGATCATGGACAAATTCTGTCATTATCCAAAAAGCAATAGCTAATTTTTTTCCTGCTAGGATTAGGAACGATTATCCTGGCCTGAGCACTGAAGTCTGAGATCTATAGCAAGAAGTCCCTAGGAGAGCAAGCCTACAAGCTTAATGTATCTCTTACTGTGTCCATAAAACATAACTAATATGAAGAAGTAAAATTAAAATGTTAAGATGTGAATTAAGTTATTGGAGTAAGAAGAGGAGAAACAATCTCAGTGGCATTTTGCCCTTGAGCAGAAGAAGGACTTTCATATGTTGATTGTGCTTCCTGACAGGGTGTGCTGGATACCCTCAATACTCGAAGTTGGGAGAGACTAGAGACAGACCAATACAAGCAAGGGGGAGCGCAGAGAGATGAGGAGGAGAGACAGGAGAAGACAGGAATGAGAGGCAGTTTGATGATTGGCTAGAATGGGGAGCTAAGTAAGATTAGAACAGGTGTGTGTGGGGAGAATGGAATAAATGTCAACTGGTCACCAATCAATCTGGCCCTCGTTTCCTCCTTCAGTCACCCATGGCATCGGCTATCCCGGGTGGGGAAGCAGCCCAAGACCACCAAACACATGCATTGTGAGAGAGAGTCATGGAGTTCCCTAGCCGCCTGGAGATTACACAGAAATACGTTAAGTACAAGAAAAATGAAAAACAGGAAAGTCTCTATAGTCTATAAATTTTTAAGGGCGACAACTAATGTAAATTATTGCTATTTCTTAATTTAAAAAGATTTTTTCAGATTCCTCTATAAAAACATTGAATTAATTTGTGTAACTGTGAATATTATTGAGTGAAATACTGAATTTAACTCTATACTATTTTTTATACTAAGAATTCTACCAAATACTATAAAATGTAAGATATGTTATATAGATCACTATTATTTATGGTTATGGGTTGAGAGATTTATTTAAGTTATCCAAGAATAATCTCTGAGATTGAATTTTCAGTAATATTTTGTCTTCAGAAGACAAATAATTACAGGCCCAAAGTCAAGACAAACAGTATATGTTGGATTACAGTTCCACATATTTTATTCTTAACATTGGGTTTTCTTTCTCCTACTGCAGGGAGTGTAGGTTAATTGAGTTACACTCACCACCATGCTCTCAAGCACACAAGGGCACTCCCAGCATTCCATGTTTATTTTTAATCTCTCCTTTGTGCCTTTCTTCCTTTTCTGTTAATCAAAAATATCTCCAAATCACACATGGTAACTTATAAAGTCAAAATTTCTGATTGTTCTGGATTTGGTATATGTAACTGAAATACTGATTTTTCTCTCTCCTTTATTTCCTTTGCATAGTTTTATTTTAGAGTGATCTGCTCTATAGGAATGCTTTGCTTTTGTAATTGACTCTAAGCAATATTAACCCCTGGACATCTGTAATATTTACTTGACTTAAGCCTCAGGTGCCCTTAGATTGATCCTAGTTCTTTACACTCTAAAAGGTGGGTGCCACCTACAGACTTCAATAGACCCAGGGCAAGCCTAAAGCTACCCTGACTTCAACATGAGAAAGTTTAAGTGTAATAAGTAAAGAGCACAGTCATAGAACAAACTCTGACATGACCTCAAAAGAAGTAACTGAATAAAGACCCTTTTGGGCTTAGGAAAAAATAGCCTGACCTGAAGACTATAGTCTGGGAAATATAGAAAGATGTCCCCAGGAAAAACCACCCTTTACCATGAGTCCAGAGGATATTAAGTAAAAGTCTATATCTCTTAATGTGTTTACACAAAATCATTAGATATATTATTTTTAAATTAATTTTATTAAATCACTGTGAGATAGTTACAAGCTTCCATGCTTAGGTTAAAATCACACAATGATCAAACACCCATCCCTTTACCTGTGTACATCCTCCACCTTCCCACCCTCCCTCTGCCATGGAAAATATAATTCCCCATAATCTCTCTCTATTTTTAGGCATTATGGCTTGTTATACAGACACTGAGTCTGGCAAACTTCCCGCGGCATACCCAATATGCCAAATACCAGTAACAATGATAGATCTCATTATCCTAACCATGAAAGAGCCTTGAATATGGCACTTTTTAAAATTTCAGGACTAGGACGAAGGAGATGTTACTGGGGCCTGCTCGAGGCAATCAGCGAACAACAGGATGATCGTGATCATACAGACACTGAGAGGTTATAATGTTTGGTCCTTTATCTACTTTCTACACACATCTCCAATCCCTACCAATTCCTCCAGCCATCTTTTTCTTAGTGATCCCTTCTCTATTCCAGCTGCCTTCTCCCCATTGCTCATGAGACAGGATTCCAGCTATGGAGCAATCTATCTATCCCGTGTATCAACTGTCCTTAGGTGTCAGCCTCATGTTATGTTGTTTTATACTCCACAAATAAGTACAGTCCTTCTATGTCTGTCCCTCTCTTTCTGACTCATTTCACTTAGCATGATACTCTCCATGTCTATTCATTTATTAGCAAAGTTCATGACTTCTGGCTGGAGCGATAGCACAGCGGTAGGGCGTTCGTCTTACAAGCGGCCAACATGGCTGACCCGAGTTCGATTCCTCCGCCCCTCTCGGAGAGCCTGGCAAGCTACCGAGAGTATTTGATATGCCAAACACAGTAACAACAAAGTCTCCAATGGAGATGTTACTGGGCCCGCTCGAGCAAATCGACAATCAACGGGAGGGCCTTTACCTTTACCATGACTTCATCTCTCCTGACAGCTGCAATGTATTCCATTGTGTAGATGTACCAAAGTTTCTTTAAGTCGTCATCTGTTCTAGGGCATTTGGGTTGTTTTCAGATTTTGGCTATTGTGAACAGTGCTGCAATGAACATATAGATACAGATGTCATTTCTACAGTGCTTTTTTGCATCCTCAGGATATATTCCCAGAAGTGGTATTGCAGGGTCATATGGAAGATCAATTTGTAGTTTTTGAAGGACTGTCCATATTGTTTTCCAGAAAGGCTGGACTAATGGCATTCCCACCAACAGTGAAAGAGTGTTTCTTTTCCCCCACATTCACACCAGCAGTGGTTGCTTTAGTTCTTTTGAATGTATGCCAGTCTCTGTGGTGTGAGAGATATCTCATTGTTGCTTTGATTTTCATCTCCCTGATGGCTAGTGATGTGGAGCATTTTTTCATGTGTGTTTTGGCCATTTTTATTTCTTTTTTGAGGAAACTTCTGTTCATTTCTTCTCTCCATTTTTTGATGGGGTATTTTTTCTTGTACAATTCTACTAGTGTCTTGTATATCCTGGATATTAATCCCTTATCAAATGGGTATTGGGTAAATATTCTTTCCCATTCTGTATTTTGGTCACTGTGTCTTTTGAAGTGCAGAAGCTTCTTAGTTTGATGTAGCCCCATTTGTTTATGCTTGCTTCCACTTGCATGGTCAGTGCTGTTTCATCCTTAAAGATGTTTTTAGCTTCAATTTTATGGAGAGTTCTTCCTACATTTTCCTCTACGTACCTTATGGATTCATGTCTGATATTGAGGTCTTTAATTCACTTTGATCTGATTTTTGTGCCTGGCATTAGACAGAGGTCAGAGTTCACTTTTTTGCAGGTAGCTATCCAGTTTTCCCAGCACCACTTGTTGAAGAGGCTTTCCTTGTTCCACTTCACATTTCTTGCTCCTTTGTCAAAGATTAAGTGGTCAAATATTTGGGAGTCTGTGACACAATATTCGACTCTGTTCCATTGGTCTGCAGGTCTGTTTCTAGCCCAGTACCATTTGTCTTAATTACTACAGCTTTGTAATACAGTTTGTGGTTGGTGAGGGTGATGCCACCCATCTTCTTTTTCCCAAGGATTGTTTTAGCTATTTGTGGGGGTTTATTGTTTCATATGAATTTCAGGAGTGTTTTGTCTATTTCTTTGAAAAATGTCATGGGTATCCTGATAGGGACCACATTGTATTTGTATATTGCTTTGGGCAGTATCGCCATTTTGATAATGTTAATCCTCCCTATCCATGAGCAGGGGATGTGTCTCTATTTTCTAGTGTTCTCTTTTATTTCTTGAAGTAGTGTTTTGTAATTTTCCTTGTATAGGTCCTTCACCTCTTTGATTAAGCTGATTCTGAAGTAATTGATTTTCTGAGGTACTACTGTGGACGTGATTTTTTTAATGTCTTTTTCTTGTCTTTCATTATTTGTATATAAGAAATCCATGGACTTTTGGGTGTTGATTTTGTAGTCTGCCACTTTATTAAACTGACCTATTGTTTCTAGGAGCTTTTCTGTAGAAACTTTAGGGTTTTCTAAGTAGTGTATCATATTGTCTGCAAATAGTGATAGTTTTACCTCTTCCGTTCCTATCTGTATTTCCTTGATACCTTTCTCTTGTCTAACTGCAATGGCCAGGACTTCCAGTACTATATTGAATAGGAGTGGTGAAAGTGGGCAACGTTGTCTTGTGCCCTATCTTAGAGGGAAGGCTTTTAGTTTTTCCCCATTGAGAATGATACTTGCCATGGGCTTGTGGTAGATGGCTTTGACTATATGGAGGAAAGTTCCTTCAATACCACTTTTGCTGAGAGTTTTCATCATAAAAAGGTGCTGGATCTTGTCAAATGCTTTCTCTGCATCTATTGATATGATCATATGGTTTTTATCTTTTCTTTTGTTGATATGATGGATTATGTTCATCAATTTCCAAATGTTAAACCATCCTTGCATCCCGGGATGAATACTACTTGGTCATGGTGTATGATCTTTTTCATGAGTCATCGGATTCTATTTGCTAATAGTTTGTTGAGTATCTTTGCGTCTGTGTTCATCAGGGATATTGGCCTGTAATTCTCTTTCTTTGTGGTATTTTTGTCTGCTTTTGGTATCAGGGTGATATTCGCTTTATAGAAACTGTTAGGAAGTGTTTTTGATATTTCAATTTCATGGAAAAGCTTAAAGAGGATTGGGAGTAGGTCCTCTTTAAAGATTTGGAAGAATTCACTAGTAAATCCGTCTGGGCCAGGACTTTTGTGCTTGGGAAGACTTTTTATTACCATTTCAATTTCCTTGATGGTGATAGGTCTGTTCGGGTATTCCAGGTCTTCTTGGTTCAGCCTTGGGAGTCTATAGGAATCTAGGAATTTATCCATTTCCTCGAGGTGTCCGTGTTCTGTGGCATCAAGCTTCTCAAAGTACTTCCTGAGGATCCTTTGAATTTCTGTAGTTTCTGTTGTAGTGACCCCCCTTTTCATTTCTGATTTGGTTTATTAGGATTTTCTCTCTCCCTTTCTTTGTGAGTTTTGCTAGAGGCTTATAGATCTTGTTTATTTTTTCAAAGAAACAGCTCTTGGAATCATTGATCTTTCAGAGTTTTTTGGGGGGAGGTTTCCATCTCGTTAATCTCTACTCTGAGTTTTATTATTTCCTTCCTCCTGTTTGGATTGGGCTCCTTTTGTTGGTCATTCTCAAAGCTCTTAAACTGTGAATTTAGGTTACTTATGTGGGCTCACTCCTCCTTTCTGAAGATTTCTTGTAGAGCTATAAACTTTCCTCTTAACACAGCTTTTGCTGTGTCCCACAAGTTTTGGTAACTCGTGTCCTCATTTTCATTTGTTACCGGAATCTTTTGACTTGTTCTTTGATTTCCTTTCTAAGCCACTTGTTGTCCAATAGTGAGCTGTTTAATTTCCAGGAGTTTGATTTAGTTTTCTGTTTGTGTGTGATTTACTTCTAATTTTAGTGCATTGTTGATACAATCTCTATCTTCTTAATTAGATATATTATTAAGAAGTAAATTTAATATGATTATTTAAATGGATTACCAGTTAAGGAAAGGAGAAAACAATATACACTTAGATGGTATTCTGCCCTTGGGTGGGTCTAGTAGAAGAAATATAGAATGCTGGAACCCCTAGATGAAATTTCATCCTTGGGTGGATCTCCTCAAAGAATTTACTCTATAGGAGGGACTTAACATCTGTTCTTTGTTTATGCTAATGTTTATGCATAATTGCTGCCCTCCAACTTGTTCACAATTTCTCTATAATAACCATGATGAATTTCAATAAAGAGCCATTGATTACCAGCCTGTGGCCCTGTTCCTTTGTCCATTGGCCAGGAGAATGGTCATCAACTCTGAACACACCACATGACCCCAATCATTGCAGAAATGTGACAACAACAGCGACCCCCAGACAGGGACACCTCAGAATTCATACAAGTATGGTAAGACGTAAGAATTCTCTGTCACACTTCATGCTCTAGAGACAGCTAACTTTAGTTTCAATTCTGAGTGCCACGATGACAGGATGAAGCCATGGCAATACCCTTCCATTTTTAATTGTTGGTTTTGTTGCAAACCAAGAGAAAGGGAGACCTGGCCTTTCAGCCGGAACTGCCAGCACCCAGTAAATCACAAAAACGACCAACAGAAAAGAAAAGAAGAGGGGCACCCACTATATGTTCTCCGGACCTTTCAGAAAACATGGAGTTGTTCCTTTGGCCACATACATGCGTATATACAAGAACGGTGATAGTGTAGACATAAAGGGAATAGGCACTGTCCATAAAGGAATGTCCCACAATAGGCACTGTCCATAAAGGAATGTCCCACAAATGTTATCATGGCAAAACTGGAAGAGTCTACAATGTTACCCAGCATGCTGTTGGCATTGTTGTTAACAAACAAATCAAGGGCAAGATTCTTGCCAAGAGAATTAATGTCCGCACTGAGCATATTAAGCACTCTAAAAGTTGAGACAGCTTCCTGAAATGGGTGAAGGAAAATGATCAAAAAAAGAAGGAAGCCAAAGAGAAAGGAACTTGGGTTCAGGTGAAGCACCAGCCTGCTCCACCCAGAGAAGTACACTTTGTAAGAACCAACAAAAAGGAACCTGAGCTTCTGAAGTTCATACCCTATGAATTCATGGCAGGAGAAGTGTTTGTTTAAAAATAAAGAGACTCCTGGACTATAAAAAAGAAAGAAAGAAAGAAAGGTAATGTATATTGGAGAAATATTGTATGAAACCTAAATAAGCCCAAAGGCATGAAGGCCTTTGAGACATAGGGCACATCTGAGGAGCCCAGCCTGGACAACCATTGAGATATAGAATTTCAAGTCCAGATACTCCACCTTGGAAAAAGGGTCATGCTAAGAATATCAAAAGAAAATCCTCAACAGCTCCCAGCTCCGCACTCCCTCACCACTGGCCCTCCTCCCTTACCCTTAAGCAAACACCCTCACAATGGGTTTTGGAAGCAGTTTGGGAGAAATGTAATATATATAAACCAAATTCACAGGGGAAAGTTTTTCACATCTATTCCTGAGATGTGTACTTTCTTATGTTAGGATGAATTTCTCTATTCTGGGAAAAGGGCCCCTATCTCTGTCTCTGTTGTGTGCTTTCTTACCTTAGGGGGCATTTTTCTCCAATTGCCTGAGAATTCATACCTGTTTTTCACTGTGGCATGAATTCTTCATCTTGATAACCCACTGCAAGTCTACGTTTGTATGATCTACAAACAAAAACACTTGTACTTGTTAATCTACTCTGGGGAAATCTTTGGTCTCTCTTGAACACTTATCTTTGTCCCTTTCTCACCTGTTATTTTTCAAGTAAACTTGTTTTGCCTCACTATTCCTCTTCTCCTGAAATCATTTTCTGTGAGGAAGATGATAGACCTAGAAAAGCTTGTGTAGGACTTAGAAAACTCACTTTCCTTTTCTGAAAACAGCAATTCACACTCCACTCTCATTCCCTGGTTTTCTGGAAAATCAAGTGGCCTGGATAAATCCCCACTCCTGGAAGAACAAGTGTAACTCAGATACAGTTTGACAACTGCCTATGGAACTGGAGAGATGGAAGGTCTTTGTCATAAAGAACTCATAGCAGAGTTTCATCCGACCTAAATTTCCACAAACCCATCCTCTGGTGACTATGTAGGGTAAAGAAGGAAGTTAGAGAGGAAAGCAATTGATGCCCTTCTCTAGGTTGCTATCACTCTCCTTACCACTTCTCATAAACCACTAGGGAAACATTATCTCTTCAGGTAGGAGGTAACTCTCCCACTCATAACAATTAATGTGTGCCATAATTACCTCATGGTATGAACTAATGTTTCCTTAATCATGTCGCGTAAAACAAGGATTATTTCCAAGGGTTGGTGGATACTGCTCCCCACTGTGCACTACCTTCAAATTAAGGGGAAAGAGGAGTAATAGAACAAAACCTTTACCTCAATAAAACCCTGAAAAAAAAAACTTTTTGTCATTTCACTTTTATACCTAACAAATTATTTTACTTACTAAGAACAATCATCTTATTCATTGTGTGAATATAATACTAATATAGATATCAAACAACCCAATGTTATCCAACAATTGGTCCCTTCTGTTTTTGAATATTTTATTTTTAAACTTCTATGTGCAGTATAGTACAACTTCTTTTGAAGAGTGCATATGTGGATGAAACTGTAATGCCTAGTCAAACATTAATGAAAATACTAATATTATCAATACAAAAGATTTATATGTTCATAGTTTGTCACCACTGAATCACTGTATCACTGTCATCCCATTGTTCATTGATTTACTCGAGCAGGTGCTGGTAAAGTCTCCATTCATCCCAGCCCTGAGATTTTACCAGCCTCTCCTTACTCGTCTTTCCCAACGCTACCATATTGGAGGCTCTTTCAGGGTCAGGGGAATGAGACCCACTATTGTTACTATTTTTGGCATATCGAATATGCCATAGATAGCTTGCCAGGCTCTGCCATGTGGAAAGCAGCCTGGAGTGTGGCGGTGGTTGGGTAGCGAAGGTTGGCTGCCATAGCTGGGCCTCTTGGGGTAAGGAGGGCTCTCACCCACCCCTCTCTGGGGAGCCCCAAGTGAAAACAGCCTGGAGTGATGTCTGGTGGCATGGTTATGGGGCCTCATTTTATGCTCCCATAAGGTAATAATTATGAGTACACAGGCCTAATTTTTAGTGATTACAAAGCATTAAATCAATTATCTATACCACACTACTATTTCTGGTTAGTCCTTAGAATGAGCAGATCACATTTCTCTAGATCGCACCAATATTTGTGTTTTGTTTTGTTTTACCTTGAGACATGGAGTAATTTTTAGATGCCTGTGTCCAGGTGAAAAAAATGTGACTTTTTATTAAATTTTAAAGATACAGTACAAATTTGAATAATGCAACTTTTTGAAAAATCTTAATACTTTTTGTGATTTTGTGGAAATTTTGTGATTTTGTGACTTTTTTCAGCTCATTTCTTTGTCTCCTAATTCCTTGATTTGTTCATTTTAAAATGCACATTTTTTAAAGTATATGGTTAGTTCATTTGAAGAAATATCTCCTCCATAGATTGCTTCTAGCAGGTTTGCTTATTTTTATGTGTATTAACTGTTTCAGAATGTATATCCAATTAAATGTCAGTGTTTATATTTATCACTATAATAAAAATAAACAGAATATATAAATGCTGCTTCATTTAATCACTACTTACACATAAACTTTATGCATAAATTTTATGTTTTGATTCTATACTATATTTCAGAGGGCTGGAGTGATAACACAGCTGTAGGGCATTTGCCTTGCGTGTAGCCAGCCTGGCCGAGCCGGGTTCAGTTCTCCGCCCCTCTCGGAGAGCCTGGCAAGCTACCGAGAGTATCTTGCCCGCACAGCAAAGCCTAGCAACCTACCCATGATATATTTGATATGCCAAACACAGTAACAACAAGTCTCAAAATGGAGATGTTACTGGGCCTGCTCGAGAAAATCAATGAACAACGGGAGGACAGTGCTACAGTGCTACTATATTTCAGAGTCCAATTTATTTCTAAAAAAATCTGTGTGTGTGATTCAAGGGCATTAGTGCAGAGAGGTTCGGGAATTATTAGAAGACTGGGTATATAAAAACTGTATAATAGGATAAAATGTATCTTGCAAATTAATTAGTATTTAGAACTAAACAAATAAAATTGTGTTTATATAGAAGCAGCAATATGGGTAGATTAGGGTTTCATTTGAAATGTGTAAATTATGCAAAGGCAACATAATAAAGCAAAGAAATGATGTGTGGTTTATTTTTTAAATATTTAAGAACTGACCACCAAAATGAGCAAATTAAAGAGTGTTTTCAATGTTATGTCACTTGAGCTTTAAATTTCTACTGTTGATAATGTAAAATGTAGCTTCATGATTTCATTTAAAAATATTCAACTGAAAAGATGTTAGGTATTCATGTATTAAAATGTAATCAATGTATTAAAATATGTATAGCAAAGCAATGATAGAAGATAACATATTTGAAGTGCCACAGAGTTAGTGGAAGGTTAGGTGTTGGCCTTGCAAGTAGCTGAGTGACTGATCCCTGTGATTCTTCCCTGGTTCCCTGAGCATAGCCTGTAGCACCCACATCTGGATGTGAGAAAAAAATGTTTGCACATTGACAACTTGGAACCTAGAAGGCCTGATTTCACTACTGTTCTAGAATCAACAAAAAAATAAGCACAAATGTATGGAAAAAGGCCATCATGGCAACAGCAGGTGGTCTTTGAGTGACTCATATCCTCAGAACAACCATATTGTGTGCATGGTCACAAAAAAAAAAGATTTGGGGGGAGGGGATGATGACTGAATTGCAGACTAATGGTCAACAAAATAATTATTGAAATAAGCTTTGGGCTGGTCCCCTGTGGTATACTCTGTCTTATCAAAAACAAACAAACAAATTAAACAAATTAAAGATATAACTTTTAGGGAAGATCAGATAAAGAGATAAAGTCTCTTTGTCTTTAGACTTTCTGAAAGGGGCAAAGGCTAAACTGAGAACAAGGTGCTTTTGTCTTTAACTTTGGGGCAAGGATTGTTACCTTTGTTTTTATCTTTGTTCTGCTTCCAAAGGAATCTGATAAGCACAGCTCCAGGGCAATGAAATTGCTTTCCTTTGAAAACACCCCTATCTGTTCTTCAGCTGGGTCAGTTTGCCAAACCATATAGTAAATGGTCCAGTTATTGCATTATATATTTGCCCAGAGACAATCCTCTGTCTTTAAAAATAAACATCTTCTTTTGAAACATTTCAAAGCTGCCACTTGAAGTCAACAAGAATTTCTGCCATGTTTCTGAAGATCAGGTACAAAATCTCCCACTTTTGAGAATCCCAAGTTAATAGAACTATCTGTCAGTCCTAGAATGTGTAGGGGACAGAGAGATATCTTAGGGGGCTAAGTACTCTGTGTGTGTGTGTGTGTGTGTGTGTGTGTGTGTGTGTGTGTGTGTGTGTAGGGCGTGGTGCTAGATTTGATCCCTAACACCATCTTGAGCAACGCCCTGACAGTACAGAGCTGGGGGCAAACTCCCTTCCCAACCAGCATCACCAGGTGTGGCCACAAACAAAAATAAACACACACAAAATCAGAGACTGTCTCATTTTTTCTTTGTTTACTCTCTACTGCCATTTATTCCTTGATAAAACACACTGTTGGTAACAAGGACCTGAGATGAAGCTGGTGAGGGAGCAGTTTTGAAAAACTATGTACAGAAACTAACATAGCAGAGGAAGAAGCATGCACATGACACCCGCATCTTTCCTCTGGAGATGTGTATGTTCGTATTTTTTAGGGAGCACATTCTGTCATATCTCCCTTCCGGAGGTGTTTGTGTTTATTCTTGTAGTGTGTATTTTCCCTTTTCTGAGGGAATAGCTTTCACATCCATGCTTGGAATGTGTACTTTGCTTTTTCTGTTCTGGAGAACCCCGTCTTCTCTCTTGAATATATTATCTTTACCTCTGTCTTTCCTTCACTTTATTTCCTGAATAAATTTGTTTTATCTTATTATTCCTGTTCTAAAATATTTTTCTGTGAGGATAAGGACTGTAGCACTGTAGCACTGTCCTCCCGTTGTTAGTTTGCTCGAGCGGGCACCAGTAACGTCTCCATTGTGAGACATGTTGTTACTGTTTTTGGCATATCGGGTATGCCACAGGGAGCTTGCTAGGCTCTGCATATAGGCAGGATACTCTCAGTAGCTTGCCGGGATCGGGAAGAGAGATGGAGGAATCAAAACCTGGTTGGCTGTATGCAAGGCAAACCCTACCTGCTGTGCTATCTCTCCAGCCCAAGGATAAGGACATAGAACTGAAATGCCTGAGTAAGATTACGAGCTGATTAGAAACATAACACAGTGGGTAAAGCATTTACCTTGAACATGCCACATCTGGGCTCAGTCTTTGGAATCCCAAAAGACTACCAGGAGAGAAACCTGAGCATAGGGTCAGAAATAAGCCCTGAGTACCACTGGGTGTGTCCCCACCAAAAAAAAAAAAATTAGAACTGACTTTCCTTTCCATTCCAAAGCAATTCTTTGCTCTAGCCTGAGTCTATAACTCCCACAGGAATCTGGCTGGGTGGCAGGGATAATCTCCCACACTAAGCCAGGGAAGGGGCAAGTGAACAGCTGCTTCCTGGGATAGTGAGATGTGTGGTCTGTACTGTGCAGACTCATCAGAGACTCTCATAAGCACTGAATTTCCCAAGTTCTTTTGCAGGTGAGCAGGGTAGAAAGAGCAGGAAGCAACAGACTTCCCCATTGTGGTTCCTTTCTGTCTCACTTCACATTAAGTCACCAAGTCACCCTATATCTTCACTGTTTGCGGTCAAGTGAACCACAGTAACAGTGAAATACCAAACTTGTGTTCAAGGAGAAGGTACATTGTGGCTTTATTTCTGAGTAGCATGTAGAATGTGGAGGTAATTTTGGACTCAATATTTTATAATCAGGTAGGAGAGACAGACACAGAATAAATAATTACAATAAATCTATGTGCTTTGCATTCTGTAATTCAAGAGAACACTTCGTAGAGGACTAGATAGTAGATTGGATTACAAATCATCGTGGTAAAATGCCTTAAATAATGCCTTATTTTGAATCCCTGATAAAAGAGGTATTTATCTTTTGTATACTTTTATTGTGCCTTCAATTATTTTGAAATGTCTTTATAGCTGTGTGTTCAACTTGCATATTTAATTATCTGAGTTGTCTTCTTCTTGAGCATTTCTGAAGATTTACTGTACTGTTCTCACTTCATAATTGACTTTCAAATTTTCTCATATGGGTTTCTGTGAGACATCTCTCCTTTACCTATGTTAGGAAAATCAAAAGATCCTGTGAATAAAAAAGATGTTTGATGTCAATTAGGAGAAAGAGAATAGAAATTATATGTGAGTAAACATAAACAGATTTCTAATAGATTTCAAGGTATCGTAAAAGTGATTATGAAGTTAGATTTGAATTTCACTTACTTAGTAAACAAAAAAGAGCCTTTTATCTTCATATGTGAGAAAATACACCTTTTGACACTCTGCCATCTGTCTCAATGAAGACCCCTAAGCTAACTTCAGAGCTAAGACCAGACTTAGAGATTGTTGGCTCTGAACCTGAGAGCTATTTCTACATTGAAATCTGACGATGGTTTTAAAATTTAGCCAGCTTAGTATCTATTCCAAAGATTAGAGAGAATGGATGATACTCACTATGCCTCCAAGGAGGAAGATAAAATTATCTTCCTGCTTCAAAAAAAAATAGAGAATAAATACCATTTTAATTTATTCTTAAACCTGTGATTTATTTATAGGTCACTCTCAATAGTCAACACAATTTCAGCACTTTTTAATAGAATGTGGTTATGAAAGTATGACTAGAAACTAGTATCACTGGCAGAAATGACAGCATCATGTTGTCTCAGTCCTTGTTTCCCCAAGAGAAAATTCACTTAGGAGACCAAGACAGCGTAGTGACAGATTTTATTACAAAAAAGAAGTGAGAGAAGCTCTCCTCCTGAGATGTCAAAGATACTTTTGACACTTACTTTGCTTAGATGAAGCCATGAAGCTCTGAAATGACCAATTTGTATTATTTTCTAATCAGTGGCCAATAGATTTCTTTTTCTTTCATCACATAATTTTTAACTTGACACAGTTAAATATTACAGATTTCTCTTATCAGCAATTATACTGAACACCAGTAAATTATAAAGATACTACTTATTGATGGTATGTGCTAGAGTTTCAAAAATCATCATAAACTTTAGTAAGCAACCTGTTAAAAAGCTTAAAATTTGAGAACTATAAACAGTAATTCTTTGGTAGACTAATGATTATGATAATAAGTAGAAATCATTGTATCACTGTTGTCCCGTCGTTCATCGATTTGCTAGAGCAGGCACCAGTAACATCTCTATTCATCCCTGTCACGTGCTAGTGTAGCGCAGTGAAGTACTGAGGGCTCTTTCAGGGTCAGGAGAGTGAGGACCATCATTGTTACTGATTTGGGCATATCAAGTATGTCACAGGTAGCTTGCCAGGCTCTGCTGTGCAGGCAGGAGACTCTGGGTAGCTGACCAGGCTCTCTGAGAGGGATGGAGGCTTTTGGAGTTTTTGGATGAACGCCTTTATAGGTGTTCCCAGTAGGGTATATATATATTTCCCTCTATGATTTGTTGTCTACTTTCTGAACTCCATCAAATATGATGTGGTAATTATGGAAAATAGATAGGGAGTGTCTTATGATGTGTCGTGAGGTCCAGGAATATGTTCACTCATATGTGAGGCTCAATCCAAGCATGTGAAACGCGGCTTGGAATGTGGAGGCAGTTGAGTTGTAGAGTTTGGCTGCTGAGGTGGGGTCCCTTGGGCTTCCCCCTCTTGGTTGCCCTGAGTGAAAACATCCTGGTGTGGAGTCTGGTTATGGGGATCTCATTTTATTCTCCCTTCCAAGAGAAGCAGCTGTGAGTTCTGGAGGGTGGCCGATGAGGAGATTACCTGTTGCTGGCAGGAGGTGGCGTATAGGTTTGACCCTTGGTTGCTGGAGACTGGAGGAAGCAGGCAGAGGATCTGTGCTCCTGGGTCCCATTGAGCCCCGAGCCTAAGGTCACAAAGTTCCGCATAATCTGGATTCTGTGGGACTTCGCTCATGCGTGAGTATTTTAGATACTTAAAATAAGAAAATATTTTACATTTTCTATGGAAAGTAGAAATTCACATTCTATATTTCAAATGACTCCAATAAATGTAGCACTTTAGCACTGTCCTCCTGTTGTTCATCGATTTTCTCAAGCAGGTCCAGTAACATCTCCATCATGAGACTTGTTGTTACTGTGAATATGTCATGGGTAGCTTGTCAGGCTTTGTCGTGCAGGCGAGATGCTCTCAGTAGCTTGCCGGGCTCTCCAAGAGGGGCGGAGGAATCAAACCCAGCTCGACTGGACTGGCTGCACGCAAGGCAAACTCCCTACTGCTATGCTATCACTCCACCCCCAATAAATGTAATATATCAAAAACATAAAAAACAATATTTCTTAAGAATATTATAGGAAGGCTGGAGAGATGAAAACAGTACAGGAGTCAAACCAGGTTTGATCCCTGGCCCCACATATGGATGACCTGAGCAGCATTAGTAGAGGTGCCTGGACACAGAGCCAGAAGTGAGTACTGCATGTAATCCCAAAACAAAGCAAAAACAAATAGAAAACAAAAACTTGGAGTAAAATTTTCAACTTGGGAATTAGAGCAGGATATATACAAACATTGGAATACAAAAACTAAAGAAAGTCTTTTCAATTCAGAATTACAGAAACAACTGCAAAAATAATTTAACAATTGAAATGAAGACTAATATGTTTATTGAAGATAATCTACACAAAATATGTAACTTTTAGCAAAGGTAATATCATAGGATATTTGACTCAAACCTTTTTTTCTCGTCTGTATTCCTTTGCTTGTACTCTTCAGAGAAATTATTCTCATTATTTAGGCGTAATATCTAGGTAAAGGCCCTCCCGTTGATCGTCGATTTGCTCGAGCGGGCCCAGTAACGTCTCCATTGGAGACTTTGTTGTTACTGTGTCTGGCATATCGAATACTCTCGGTAGCTTGCCGGGCTCTCCGAGAGGGGCGGAGGAATCGAAACCGGGTCAGCCATGTTGGCCGCGTGTAAGGCGAACACCCTACCCGCTGTGCTATCACTCCAGCCATAGCGTAATATCAAATTTTAGGCGTAATATCAAATTTTACTATTTCAAATGCTTTTTCTAGCCAACTACTACTAATACAGGAGTTAGTCCCATCATCTAAATCTGTTTACTTCATTTCTGGTGTTCATGATGTTGTGACATTTTGTTTTATGTATGGTCCTATTTGGTTTTTGTCTTCTTTCAACAAACACATTATTTGAATGAAGACAAGGACTTGGAATTCAGTTTGATTTTAGATGTACATCAATTAGAGTCTTGATAACAATGTGACTGGTGATATATTTGATACTTTTTTGGAAACACAGAAAAATATGAAGAAATCATAATAAAATTGAAAAGTGCTTATTTGTCTTAAATAAAATAAATTATCATACTTGCTACTGAAAGGTGTTAAAAGGGTTATCTGAGTTGATATTTATATTGTTGCCTGATTCATTGATTTGCTCAAGTAACGTCTCTATTGTGGGACTTCTGTTGCTGTGTTTGGCATGTCGAATATGTCACAGGTATCTTGCCAGGCTTTGCCTTGTGGGCGAGATACTCTCCGTAGCTTGCTGGTCTCTCCAAGAGGGGCAGAGGAATCGAACCCAGCTCGGCTGGGCTGGCTGCGAGCAAGGCAAAAGCCCTACTGCTGTGCTATCACTCCAGCCACCTGATTCATAATATGTGTTAAATAGTATTTGTTAAGAAATAAAAAGGAGGGCTGGAGCAATAGTACAGCAGGTAGGGATTTATCTTGCATGCGGTCATCCTGGGTTCAATTTCAGGCATTCCATACTGTCTCCTGAGCACCGCCAGGAATAATTCCTTAGTGCATGAGCCAGGAGTAACTCCTGTGCATCTCCAGGTGTGACCCCACCCCCCAAAAAATGAAAGAAATAACCAAGGTAGATATGTGTCAAATTCTTAAATCTATCTTTTCTCGTTTCTGACTTTCTTTATACACTGAACATATATTAATTCAATCACTAACAAATATAAAATTGAGGCTAATTTTGTAATTAGTTTTATTTTTTTATGCTTTTGGTAATATGTACCCTGCTGTCATTATTCAGGTGTAGCTGAACTGGGATTGTTTCATTGTTAGTTCTTTTACACTAAAATTTTTATTAACTAGTAACAATATCTCATACTTGGGCTTATAAGTATAGTATAAGTTACTATAAAGTAACTTATTTCATTTTTATGTTGTGCTTTTTGTTTTTTCTTGTTTTTTATTTTCTTACCCACATTCAGAGGTACTCAAGGCTTATTCCAGGTTCTGCAATTTGTTCTGTATTCCTTTGCTGAGGTGATAAAAGGTGAAGGGAATTGAACACTGATTTTGCATTAACAAGAGAAGCTACCTACCTACTGTACTATGGATCTGACTCTATATGATGCAATTTTTAATATTTAATATTTAATTTTAAAATTTTAGAAACATAGTTAAATATTTTCTCAAAAATGACACTTCTTTAATATATTATTGTGACAATTTGTTTGGTAATACCAAGAACATGCTTGTTCAAAACATTTGTCATTATATTCACAATCAGAAAACATATGTCCAAAAACAAATCAACATTTGACAAGATTTGAACATCTCTAAGAGTCAAAATAATTCTGTGATTTTTCCTTGGTTAAAGTGTCTCTGTTGATTTTGAAGAGTAAACTAAGGGGATGCTGGGCAAAAAATGTCAAGTTTTGAGTCTAAGTCTGTCACTTAATTTCCTTCACATTTTTGACCTTTACTATAGCACAGCGGGTAGAGCGTTCGCCTTGCACGCGGCCAACATGGCCGACCCGAGTTCGATTCCTCTGCCCCTCTCAGAGAGCCCAGCAAGCTACCGAGAGTATTCGATATGCCAGACACAGTAACAACAAAGTCTCCAATAGAGACGTTACTGGGCCCGCTCGAGCAAATCGACGATCAACGGGAGGGCCTTTACCTTACCTTTTACTTTATATTTTATATTGAATTCATTCATCAGTGAATTAAGAAATACTGTGAGTAAAAGGTAAAGGTAAAGGTAAAGGCCCTCCCGTTGATCGTCGATTTGCTCGAGCGGGCCCAGTAACGTCTCCATTGGAGACTTTGTTCTTACTGTGTTTGGCATATCAAATACTCTCAGTAGCTTGCCGGGCTCTCCGAGAGGGGCGGAGGAATCGAACTCGGGTCGGCCATGTTGGCCGCTTGTAAGGCAAACGCCCTACCCGCTGTTCTATCGCTCCAGCCCTTTTACTGTGAGTAAATGTTTTCATTTATTTTTTAAGATTTTTTATTAACAAACCATTGCTTTTAGTCTAGATATTTTTATGCCCTCCATGTTTCAGCAAAATGTTATTTGTCTCTTGCCAAAGTTCTAGCTATAATGTCTGATTAGCAATTACTCCCTATAATTTATGACCAACTATTTTACCAAAGAAGTAATTGAGGATTTTGCATATTCCTGGTGTAAAATAATTTTGAGTCAGTCTTTATTCCAATTTTCTGGGTACAATGTATTGGGATTTGTTTCTCTATCTTTAGTCGATTTGGTTAATTTAATAAATCCTCATTTTTCAACTATAATCTCACCTCATGACCTTGATCTCTGTATGTGTTATGAATTTTCAATGTATTGTTTTAATATGCAGACTATTAACAATTAAAATGAAACTCAGAAAACTTAGGTTCTCTCTGTTGAGGTAGTAAGACTAAGCAATAAAATAGTCCCACGGGGTTTCTTTTTTACAAAAAAAAATGCTTTAAAAGCAGTTGCATTTTTGTAATCTAGCACTCACTGAACTATTCAAGACTTAAATATGACTAAAGCGTCACAGAAACTTTTTCTTCAAAATATTATTTTTAGTATATACATATGAGAGAGAGAGAGAGAGAGAGAGAGAGAGAGAGAGAGAGAGAGAGAGAGAGAGAGAGACCAGAATTAGAAGTATAAGAGAAGAATTGATTACAAAAGAGTCCTAAACTGAAGTGACATAAACTTCGGGAAAGTTGATGTCATGTGTAGAAAAGTAGTATATGAAGGAAACCCTGCTTTATGCTTTATGTAGGAGTATTTCTTCTCTAGAGTTCCTTTATGCATACTTGTGAGGAACCTGTGTGTAAAAGTGGGAGCACATCCAAAAGGAATTGCAGTTGAATTTAGAACCATTAATTAATCTTGTTTACTCAAGCAGGATATCTGTATTTTATCTTTCTGTGACAGCACAATTTGTCAAAATACAAATTTCAGTGTTTTACCCTGAAATATTTCCAATTTAGTTAGCTTGTCAGGTGCCTGAGTGATATTTCTTACACATCATATATATGGAAACATCCACGACATTGGCAACTATCGTCCAATCTGCCAATTGTCTGTCATCTACAAGCTGTTCACTAGAGTCATCCTGAATAGGATTGGCAAAACACTAGATGAAGGACAACCACGTGAGCAGGCCGTTTTCCAAAAAGGATTCAGCACCATCGACCATATCCACATGATAACCAAGCTCATTGATGTTTCTTGGGAGTTCAAGATGCCGCTCTGTCTAATGTTCATTGATTTAAAGAAAGCCTTTGATTCTGTTGAGATGGAAGTGGTCATTGAAGCCCTAGCAAATCAGGGCATTCAAACTCAATACATCAGGTTCCTCCATGAGCTGTATTACTGATTCACTACCAGGATCTCACCATTCTACAAAGAAGTGACCATCCATGTCAAGAGAGGGGTTCGGCAGGGTGATACCATTTCATCGAAACTCTTCAGTGCCACCCTCGAGAACGTCATGCAATGACTGGAATGGGAAGGAATGGGAGTGAAGATGAATGGTCGGCAAGTACACCACCTCTGCTTTACTGATGACATCGTTCTAATAACACCCAACCTCAGTCAAGCCGGACAAATGCTGACCGACTTCGACCATGAGTGTGGAAATGTCGACTACAGCTGAATCTCACAAAGACAATGTTCATGAGAAACAGTCTTGTTCCTGACGTTCCATTCACTCTCAATGAATCGATTATCTCTGAATGCAATAATTATGTTATGTATACCTAGGTCAAGAAGTCAATATGACGAATGACCTGGCACCTGAGTTGAGCAGGAGGAAGAGAGCAGCTTGAAATGCCTTCAAGAGTGTCAAAGAAATAACTAAGAAGACAAAGAACTGCCAGCTCCAAGCACATCTCTTCGATTCCACTGTTCTTCCTGCATTAACATACACCTCAGAGACCTGGGTCCAACAAAAATAGGATGAGAATGCTATTTGGGTGTTTCAAAGACGAATCGAAAGAGCTATGCTTGGAGTATCACACTTCACTCAAATGACAGAAAGAATCCAGAGTTCCGACATCCGTCAATTCTCAAGAATCAGGGACGAATCAGGGACGCTGTCTCGTTTGCCAAGGCATCGAAAATCAGATGGGCTGGACACGTAATGAGATTTAGAGACGACTGCTTGACTAGAGCCATTTCCGACTGGATTCCACAGGATGTCAAAAGATCGCATGGACGCCCACCTGCAAAATGGTCAGACTTCTTCGTGAAGACCCTGAACGATCGGTTTGAGGCTCTTCATGTTCCTAGAACAAGCAGATGCCATTGGGCTATGCTAGCATGCAACAGGGATGAATGGAGGCATTACTGGTGCCCGCTCGAGCAAATCGATGAGTAATGGGATATCAAGTGATATATATTATCTCCCCAGTCCAAGATATCCATAGAGGAAAGTGAACCAACTAATATAAATTGATTAGTATTACTTGAATGTGGTTTCTAGATCAGTAACATATACATTGCGTAAGAAATATCACTCTGGCGCCTGACAAGCTAACTAAATTGGAAATACTTCAGGGTACAATCCTGAAATTTGTGTTTTGACAAATTGTGTTGTCATAGAAATATAAAATACAGATATCCTGCTTGAGCAAACAAGAATAATTAATGGTTCTAACTCCAATTGCAATTCCTTTTGGATGTGCTCCAACTTTTACACACAGGTTCCTCACAACTCTGATAAAGGAACTCTAGAGAAGGAAAACTGCTATATAAATCATAAAGGAGGGGTTCCCTTCATACACTACTTCTCTACCCATGACATTAATTTTCCCAAAGTTTATTTCACTTCAGTTTAGGACTTTTTGTAATAAATTCTTCTCTTATACCTCTAATTCCGGGCTGGTGTGATAGCACAGTGGTAAGGCCTTGCACGTAGCTGGACCAGCCAAGCCAGGTTCAATTCCTCCACCATTCTCAGAGAGCCCGGCAAGCTACCGAGAGTATCTTACCCACACAGCAAAGCCTGGCAAGCTACCCATGATGTATTTAATATGTCAAACACAATAAAACAAGTCTCATGATGGAAACGGTACTGGGCCCGCTTGAGTAAATCGATGAACAATGGGAAGACAGTGCTACAGTGCTACCTCTAATTCCACTTAAGTATTGGTTTATCAGAAGACCTATTTCAAGGAGTGCCAAAAGATGATGGAGACAACAGGGATTTTAGATGGAGTTTGGGAAGGTTTTTAAATCAATATTCAGTGTCAATACGGGGAGTTCTGATGCACAATGAAGTTTAATAACCCATGATATAGAAATTGTTACACTAAGTGGATCACAGAACTCATCATGAGAGGATTATGAAGTGCTCTGTACTTGATGATATTGAGGTTTAGAGGATGACACTATTCAGGGGATAGTCATGAGAGGGAATATTTAACTACTTCTATTAAGGCTTGGGTCAAATTGAAGAGGAAAGATCTGAAACCAATACAGCACATTGGTTGTACTGTGCCTCAGAATCCTGTACATAAAAGACAAAAGGTCATGATTATCAAGGAAATTTTCTCTGTGATATTTATTCACAGTAACTTTATTTCCCTCAAATAATATGTTATGCAGATGGTTTACTCTAAAGAAACATCAGAACATCATTCAAATCAGGTAGAATTCATTTGTATTTGAGATGACTATGATTTATGCATATATGCACTTAAAAATATCTCTCTTATTATTTCTTATTAACCACAATAATTCTTCAGTGATATCATTGAAATGACAAGGTTGTCAAAGTATATATTAATATAGTTTTCATCTTCTGTGTAATGAGATAAAAATAATCTCAAAAATTCTAATAGCATTTACAAT
The DNA here is from genome assembly GCF_029834395.1 of Sorex fumeus. Taxonomy (NCBI): domain Eukaryota; kingdom Metazoa; phylum Chordata; class Mammalia; order Eulipotyphla; family Soricidae; genus Sorex; species Sorex fumeus. Next base: position 31,030,469 of record NW_026606064.1, read on the forward strand.
CACCAAAGGATATTTTTCTAATAAATATATTTTTATATTATAGCTAACCACAGCGGGTAGAGCGTTTGCCTTGCATGCAGTCATCATGGTTGACCCGAGTTTGATTCCTCCGCCCCTCTTGGGTAGCCCAGCAAGCTACTGAGAGTATCTCGCCCGCATGGCAAAGCCTAGCAAGCTCCCTGTGATGTATTCTATATATTTTGGAAGTATCTCTGACTTTTTGAGTCTGTTTACAACATTCTAGAGATTTTTTTGAATGTGAAAACAACTTATTTTACTATGACTTATTTTAAAATTATGTATTTCATAAAATTAATTTTATATGTACAGTTTGATATGACTATTACTTTGTATATACCTCTGTAAACCTTCATCAATTCATGATGTAGAGCATATCTTTTGCTCACTAGGTTTCCTTAAGTTTTCCTTTCATTTTTTAATATTGGCCCTACCAAATGCTGTTATTCTGATTTGTATTACCATAAAGAGGGAAGGGGTGACAGTTTTGAACTTTATAAAAATTCAATTTTATAGTAAATAATCTTCTATAATAGCTTATCTTTCAACAATAAATGTCAGAAATATATTTTTCTTTTCAGGGCACAGAGTTTGAGCCATATTCTTCAGTGCTTAGGGGTTTCTCTTGGATCTATGCTCAGGAGTTATGCCTGGTAGTACTTGGTAGACCATGTGGTAGCAGGGATCTAATTGGGTTCAGTCACGTGTAAGTTTCTATTCATTTTCTTAAACAATATAATTTTTATACTTAACCCAACAATAATGTCAAAATTAGATCTCTGATAAAAAGCAAATGAAGCATGTCTAGTAAGTATTATTGGCTTAAATTATTTAAATTTTAACAACTAGAATTTTCTGAATTGATATTATGAGGACAATTTCAAATTACTCCTGAAAAGAAGAGAATTTTGGGGGGCAGAAAGGGATATAGAAGATGCATTTTGCACATGGGACTGCTGTGAGTTTTAGGAAGTATAGAAGGTGATCTCTAATGGATTTATAGAGACTTTCAAAGGCTTTGTCTACCCAAAAAACCTCAAAATGTAACCATTTGTGGAAATTACATGAGGGAACAGTTTAAAATTAAGTCTTACTAAATCAATGCAGGTGCTAAAATCAATGTAATTAGTAATTTTAGTAAGAAAAAAAACACCCTTAATATTTCCTAGTAGTGTTACTAAAAAGCAGAACAAGAAATGAATATTCTTTGCTCATTAGAAAGTTCTTGATCTGGAACTTCTTGTTTTGAAAAACTTTTTTGGCCGCTGAAATTCTCTCAGTTAACTTTGCTTTCATATTTCCGGTTTTTACTGTGAATACAGTTAATAAAAATCTACTTTGCTGTAATTTTGAATGAAAGGGAAAAGAAAAAAGAAAAAGAAAAAAGACACCCTTATATAAGCAGGGTAGCAGGCTATGTATAGACCTGAGCAGGGATAGTTTGCCAAACTATGCTAAAGTACCCTGTTCTAACTAGAAAGAGGGAAGGTAGAAGAGGGAAGGATTCCCTCCTAGAATCTTTATGGGAAATAGACCCTCATGGATATTTTGTTTTCAGATGTCATCAAACACTGAGAACATAATGACTGCTTTCAGTTGAGGTATATATAATATATATGTATATTATGTAATATACAATTGTCACAATGGAAACGTTACTGGGCCCACTTGAGCAAATCGATGAACAATAGGAGGGCAGTGACAGTTACAGTGATATTATCTATATACTATATAATATATAGTAGAAGAATAATATCCATGGCCAGGGGAAACAAGGGTTACGAGGACTGGTCAATGGTTGGAACTAACCACAAGTGTGATCACACTGGACAAGATCTGATGGTTAAAAGTAGGTAACATATTCTTGATAATCTTTCAGTATCAATACTGTAAACCACAATGCCCAAAAAGGCAGGGAAAGGGGAGGGAGAGAGAGAGAGAGAGAGAGAGAGAGAGAGAGAGAGAGAGAGAGAGAGAGAGAGAGAGAGAAAGAGAGAACAAAAGCACCTACCACAGAGGCAGGCAAGGGGTCAGGGGTGGGGCGTGATGGGAAATGCACTCTAGTGGAGGGATGTGTACTGGAATACTGTATGACTGAAATCCAATTATGAATAGCTTTGTAGTGCTCTAAAATAAATAAATACAATTTTAAAAGTTGAAAAAATGGTCCTAGTTAATATAGTTGTGTAACTTTAGTATGGCGACCCTAGAAACCAAATCAGAAAAATTACCAATTTTATTTTTGCTGGTAAGTTTTGAAGGTTGACTACTCATTATGATTTCTGTTTCAGTGCATTTAAAACTCTCCACACAGTGAGAGGCTTCCTGAAACATCAATTTTCACACCAAAAAAAAAAAATGTTTTTAGATTCAGAAAAATCCAGCTCTCCCGGGTCTGTCATACTCATTACACAGATTCACCAAGCGCATTATGAACACCTTGGGGGATTGCTTCCGGTCTCTCACCAGACACATGCCCTGGCTTTCCTCCTGCCTCTTTCTCCTCTCTCTCCTGGCACATGCTGTTTCATCTGCTGAATATCGGTCTCACTTTCTTATCCCAGAGCCCAGCCTCAAAGCTTCTGCAACTTGAAAGTCTTCTCTAACAGACAATGGGATATAATCTCATTGATCTTTTTGTTGTGGACTATAAATGTTATTTCAACAAATAGCATATTTTTTAATATAAATAAAACGGTCGTTTTTCTCCTCACACTCACCCTGCTAGACTGAGGTTAATTCCTTCTGAGGTTAAGACAATCTAACATACTTTAAAACATGTTTGCTCTCTTTTAAATCATAAGGTTTAAATACTAGCTCTGCTACTAAGTAGAACGTTCTGGATGCAATGATAAAGCTTCCCTTATGCAAATTTGCTGTCTATGAAGCCTCTCGGTTTCCGTTTTCCAGTTCTGCACCTGGAAAGTCACCCTACTGTCCCCTCTCCTACCTAGTTCAGTACAGATTATGATTGTCAGCATTATCTCATATTTCTTTGTCACATATACATCATTCAGATCTCTAAATGATTCATCAACTAGTGTGAACCTCATTGAAATATATTCGCATAAATTATTCTAATCTCATCCTGAAGTACATTTTTTCCCCCAAAGTATTCCGGCATGACCTTATAATATTCTCCACCACAACGCTACTTCCCTCGCACCCTCCCCCCCACCCAATCTGTATGCATCACTGTCACTGTCCTCCCATTGTTCATTGTTCACTGCCCAGTAACATTGTGAAACTTGTTACTGTGTTTGACATATCAAATACATCTCAGGTAGCTTGCCAGGCTTTGCCGAGCGTGTGAGATTCTCTCAGTAGCTTGCCGGACTCTCTGAGAGGGCCAGAAGAATCAAACACGGGTCGGCCATGTTGGCTGCGTGCAAGGCAAACGCCCTCCCTGCTGTGCTATCGCTCCAGCCCATCTGTATGGGTAAATAATGATATTGGAAGCAGAATTCATAAACTTGATGAATTATTCTTCCTCTTCTTCAGGGGATTTTTAACTTCACTTTCCTTCTACCCCAGTTTGTGATTCCCTTTTCACCAGACTTCTATTTTCCTTCTATTAAGAGCCTTTTCTGATACTTCTAGTTTACTAAATTCCAGACAACTGGCAAAGTGTTTTTTTTTTCTTTTTGGGTCAAACTCGGAGATGCACAGGGGTTACTCCTGGCTTTGCACTCAGGAATTACTCCTGGCAGTGCTCAGAAGACCATATGGAATGCTGAGAATTGAACCTGGGTTGGCTGCATGCAAGGCAAATGCCCTATCCACTGTGCTAGCAAAGTGCTTTAAATGTAATATCTCTAATATACAGTGAAACCCTATGAAGGAATTTTAAATACTATCTATATTTGCAGCTGTAAAAACAAACCTTGGTGATCCTCCGTATAGCCAGACCTCAGTTCCCCAAACATAAGGATTTGTGGCTTCATAAATTCTATTATTTATTTTCCATTTGTGGAGCACTTGACCCATCAGGGGCATCTTTGGGTCTCTGAGTTGAAGCTGGCAACGGAGGTGACGCTACTCTGAAGGGTCAGAGGCTGCTGCTCGTCCACCCTCACAGGCTGTTTGGGTTCATCCGAGTCCAGGAGCCACTCCCAGCAATGGCAATTCCGCTTCTCTAATTGTGTCCTACAAAGTCCATTCTCATTTGGAAGCCCGACTCCCTCAAACCGGCACAGATTTCAGAACTTTCCTCTGTAGGAATAGAACAAAGCTGACATTGTGCCAGGGCCTAGGAATGTACATAAATATCTAAGATCTCACTGATTTCTTGGGGCCCCAAATACAAGGTCCTACTAGATTGCCTAAACCAAGCACTCATGAACTCCTTCCCTCTCTGGGCTTCTAAAACATGCAGTTGAGCATTGAGTCCTTTCCTGTCAAATACTTACCTCTGCTTAGTGTGGGGATAAAAAAAAACTAAAACTTCTAGCAGTAGCTCCAGAACTATTTCCCCAAGGCTGCTGGACTACAATGATTGGGCTTAATTTCCAAATCATTGGAAGTAAAGTAAAGTAAAGTAAAGGCCCTCCCGTTGGTCATCAATTTGCTCGAGCGGGCCCAGTAATGTCTCCATTGGAGACTTGTTGTTACTGTGTCTGGCATATCGAATACTCTCGGTAGCTCGCCGGGCTCTCCGAGAGGGGCGGAGGAATCGAACTCGGGTCAGCCATGTTGGCTGCGTGCAAGGCAGACGCCCTACCCTCTGTGCTATCGCTCAATATACTACAATTGCATCACGAAATGCATCAACAAAATGTCTCTTAAAATGTTTGTGTTTATTAGGTTTATTAACACATTTATTTTCAGTTATATTGCAAAGGCAAATAAGCAATCTATTTCAAAAGGTGCCACGTGTATATGAAAGTCTTGGCGTGAATTCAATTACACTAGTGAATCTAGCCCCTGAAATTCTTCCAGGAGAGCTATTGCAGGATACTTAAAAAATATGAATAAATGAGCAGTGCAGACTATAGTAGTTTTTCTAGCAAACAAAAGACATTTTTATAGTCTTGATAAAAGAATTTTAATTTCTATTTTTATGTGAAAGAAAATTATTGCTTAAAAATCTTGAAAATCTCTTTTATATAACAATAAGTTATTTTATTATTGAGTAAAATGTATTTAAGAGTAATTTTTCGTTGATATTAAAATTGAACCATTGTACTTAAATGAAAGAATGCTAAACATTTTCACTGAGAAATGTGTACTTTCATTTGAAGTGTAGGATAACACTGTTATGTCCTTCCTGCATAGCCTCAGGTAGTTTAGATTTATTGGGTTGCTCCCATCACAGTGTTTCCAGTCCTTTGTGTTTATTTGAAGCTTCTTTCTTTGTGCTCTGTTGACTTGTAAATATTGTTTTTCTCTTCTCCCTAAGTCTGCCCCTCAGAGTTTCTTCATACTGAGAGACAGTTACAAAATGTATAACTACATGATTTTCTTAATAATGATGGATCTATCATAGTTTAATAAGTGACATATACTAGATAAGTTTGTTCAAAGGATATGAAGCTACAGTAGAAAAGACAATTTTTTATTTTTTTCCATCTTTACCTTATCACTCTATGGAATGGAAAATTATAGAGGAACATCCTTATGTAGTGTTGGCAGAATGCAAGGTAAGTGTCTTGGGTCCTGAATTTTGTTGCTCTTTTGGGGAAGGGGTGTTAAGAACATAATAGCCTGTTGAGCTGGTGCCTTCTGATATAAAGAACTTCAACTTTATTTCTTTCCTAGCCTGTTAGCAGAAAGGTATCTCATCTCCATTATTTCAGGCTCAGATTTAACCCATTAACAAATCAGACTATATACAAATTCTGGAATCACCACCTTCCCAATCGAGATTGTCCCCCATAACCCCAAGCCTATTGTTCTGTGATTGTAAACCAGTTTAACCTTTAGCTAGCTTATTTTGCTTTGGCAATTTTCTTTGCAGCCCATTACCCATTGCATCCATTGTCTGATCAGCGTGTGATTTCTGCATTTATAAATTCATTCCTGATTGTACTCAGGGACTCTAAGTTCTTTGGGACATTTGTCCTCTGCATGTTGCTTGGAAAACCTCCCAATTTGACCTCTCTGAGTAGAGTTCCAGATTCCTTCTCTCACTTGAGATAAGCATGATATTCTGAGCATAGCTCTTTTATTTATTTATTTTTTTAATTTATTTATTTATTTATTGAATCACCGTGGGAAAGGTTACAAAGCTTTCACGTTTAGGTCTCAGTTATGCAAATATCAAACACATTTCCCTTTACCAATACTTATTTTTTACCATGAAGAACCCCAATAAAACCCCACCCCCACCCCTCCCAGTCCCTGTGGGGCAGATGAATTCTAGTTAACACTCTATCTGCTTTGATTAGATTCATTGTTTCAATAAAAGATTCACCACTATTATTTAGAGTTTAGCCCCCCCCCCCCCCAATCAGACATGCTGAAAAAGCATTGTGAAGTGATTTGCTTTCTACAGCTGGGTTCAAGAATTAAATGTTGGTTTTGGATTTCTGCTATTTTACTTATTGAGCCTGGAAGTATTTCTACTGAAAGTCAGATAGTTAAGAAATTGGTTTCTGTGCTCTGTAGTCGTGGCCGTGCTGGAGAGCCGCTCGTGGGGGGCAACTGGTGGCCTCGGTAGGGCATGAAGGGCAGACCGAAACGCCCCCCTTCCCATGAGGTTTTAGTCGCCCCCACTCCCCTGGCTCATACCTGCTGTTCACAAGGCTCCCATGCGGCCGCCATCTTTCTTTCCAGAGAGGAGAAGGCGACTGGGGCAACACCCTTTCCCCTCCGGACAGACATGATGGCCTGAATTAACGCATAGTCCGTTCACTTTTCTGCTCCAAGCTGCCGGGTTCTGCATTAAGTCCTTGTGCTTCTGGGGCTGTGGCCATGCTGGAGAGCTGCTCATGGGGGGCAACTGGTGACCTCGGTAGGGCGTGAAGGATGGACTGGAACGCCCCCCTTCCCATGAGGTTTTAGTCGCCCCCACACCCCTGGCTCATACCTGCTGTCCACAAGGCTCCCATGTGGCCGCCATCTTTCTTTCCAGAGGGAGGAGGGCGGAAGGGACCAACAACCTTTCCCCTCCGGGCAGATGTGATGGCCTGGATTAACGCATAGTCCTTTCACTTTTCTGCTCCAAGCTGCTGGGTTCTGCATTAAGTCCTTGTGCTTCTGGGGCTGTGGCCGTGCTGGAGAGCGGCTTGTGGGGGGCAACTGGTGACCTTGGTAGGACGCGAAGGACGGACCGGAACGCCCCCCTTCCCATGAGGTTTTAGTCGCCCCCACTCCCCCAGCTCATGCCTGCTGTCCACAAGGCTCCCATGTGGCCGCCATCTTTCTTTCCAGAGAGGAGAGGGCGAATGGGGCAACACCCTTTCCCCTCCAGACAGACATGATGACCTGGATTAACGCATAGCCCGTTCACTTTTCTGCTCCAAGCTTCCGGGTTCTGCATTAAGTCCTTGTGTTTCTGGGGCTGTGGCCGTGCTCCAAACTTAACTCTGATTTTCAGGGAGAAACGTTGGGTGGTTTACTTCCCATTGATCACTTTGTACATAGAGAGAGGTCGCGCGGCCGCATAAGCGGCCGCGCAGTTTTGAGGAAAAGTCCTAGTTCCCGCATACTCGAGCTGTGCTTGTAGAGGCTTCTGGTCACCGGGGTTCCATCTGGGGGAGGCAGCATAGCTCTTTTAATTCCTCTTTGGAATACCCGAATAGCGTTCTCACTCTGTTTTTGTAGGGCCCAGGTCTCTGAGGTGTATGTTAATGCTAGAAGAACAGTGGAATTGAAGAGATGTGCCCGAATTTGGAGGTTCTTTGTCCTCTTAACAATGTCTCCAACACTCTTGAAGGCGTTTCACGCCACTCTCTTCCTCCTGTGCAGGTGACAGGTCATTTGTCATGTTGAGTTCTCGACATAGGTACACATAACTCCTGCATTCAGAGATGTTCTTTTCATTGAGAGCAAATAGAACGTCAGGAATGAGTCCGATTCTCATGAACATTGTCTTTGTGAGATTCAGCTGCAGTCTGACCTTTTACACTCATGGTCGAAGTTGGCCAGCATTCCTGCAGCTTGGCTAGTGTTTGCTGTCATTAGAATGATGTCATCAGCGAAGCAGACGTGGTGTAGTTGCTTCACTCCCATTCCTTCCCATTCCAGTCATCGCATGATGTTCTCGAGGGTGGCACTGAAGAATTTCAGTGAAATGGTATCACCCTGCCAAACTCCCTCTCTTTATGTTTTTGAATATATATATATTATTGGGGGGGGAATATATATATATATATATATATATATGTATATAACGATAACAGATCTCATTCCCCTGACCCTGAAAGAGCCTCCAATCCTTGGGAAAGACGAGTTAGGGGAAGCTGCTAAAATCTCAGGGTTGGGAGCTATAGAGAAGTTACTGGCACCTGCTCGAGGAAATCGAGGAACAACAGGATGACAATGATGACAGTAATAAAATTTTTAACTACGAGAATACTCAGAATATTTTAACTGTAACAGCACTGTCACTGTTACTGTCCTCCCAGTGTTCATCGATTTGCTCGAGCGGACCCAGTAACATCTCCATTGTGACAATTGTTACTGTGCTTGGCATATCGAGTACCTCATGGGGAGCTTGTCAAGCTTTGCTGTGCAGATGAGTTACTCTCGGTAGCTTGCTAGGCTCTCCAAGAGGGGAGGCGGAATCGAACTCAGGTTGGTCATGTTGGTCACTTGCAAGGCAAGCGTCCTACCCGCTGTGCTATACTCAGAATAATATATAAAGTATAATTTGGGTAATTGGATAGTTTAGTATAGCCAATAATAGAGGATGTAAAATTCTGATGTATTTATAAATTTAAAAGCACCCACATGTATTGTAATCATTAATTATTTTATGAGCTGGAGTGATAGCACAGTGGTAGGGCATTTGCCTTACAAGCGGCCAACATGGCTGACCCAAATTCAATTCCTTCCCTCTCGGAGAGCCCAGCAAGCTACTGAGAGTATCTCACCTACATGGCAAAGCCTGTCAAGCTACCCGTGACATATTTGATATGCCAAACACAGTAACAAGTATTACAATGGAGACGTTACTGAGCCTACTTGAGCAAATCAATGAACAATGGGAGGAGAGTGACAGTGAATTATTTTATAGAAGTTAAAATACAGAGCACTATAATAGTATAATCAATTTAATATGAAGAAGAAAATCTTTTTTTTTTATTGAATCACTGTGGGAAAGGTTACAAAGCTTTCAGGTTTATGTCTCAGTCATGCAAATATCAAACACATTTCCCTTTACCAATACTTATTTTTTACCATGAAGAACCCCAATAAAACCCCACCCCCCACCCCTCCCCGTCCCTGTGAGGCAGATGAATTCTAGTTAACACTCTATCTGCTTTGATTGGATTCATTGTTTCAATAAAAGATTCACCACTATTATTTAGAGTTTACCCCCCCCCCCCAATCAGACATGCGGAAAAAGCATTGTGAAGTGATTTGCTTTCTACAGCTGGGTTCAAGAATTAAATGTTGGTTTTGGATTTCTGCTATTTTACCTATTGACCCTGGAAGTATTTCTACTGAAAGTCAGATAGTTAAGAAATTGGTTTCTGTGTTCTGGAGTCGTGGCCGTGCAGGAGAGCCGCTCACGGGGGGCAACCGGTGGCCTCGGTAGGGCGTGAAGGGCGGAGCGAAACGCCCCCCTTCCCATGAGGTTTTAGTCGCCCCCACACTCCCGGCTCATACCTGCTGTCCACAAGGCTCCCATGTGGCCGCCATCTTTCTTTCCAGAGAGGAGAGGGCGAATGGGGCAACACCCTTTCCCCTCCGGCAGACTTGATGGGCTGGATCAACGCATAGTCCGTTCACTTTTCTGCTCCAAGCTGCTGGGTTCTGCATTAAGTCCTTGTACTTCTGGGGCCATGGCCGTGCTGGAGAGCCGCTCGCGGGGGGCGACTGGTGACCTCGGTAGGGCATGAAGGACGGAACGGAACGCCCCCCGACCCATGAGGTTTTAGTCGCCCCCACACCCCCGGCTCATACCTGCTGTCCACAAGGCTCCCATGTGGCCGCCATCTTTCTTTCCAGAGGGAGGAGGGCGGAAGGGAGCAACACCCTTTCCCCTCTGGGCAGAAATGATTGCCTGGATTAACGCATAGTCCTTTCACTTTTCTGCTCCAAGCTGCTGGGTTCTGCATTAAGCCCTTGTGCTTCTGAGGCTGTGGCCGTGCTGGAGAGCCGCTCGTGGGGGGCAACTGGTGACCTCGGTAGGGCGTGAAGGACGGACCGGAACGCCCCCCTTCCCATGAGGTTTTAGTCGCCCCCACACTCCCGGCTCATACCTGCTGTCCACAAGGCTCCCATGCGGCCGCCATCTTTCTTTCCAGAGAAGAGAGGGCGAATGGGGCAACACCCTTTCCCCTCCGGAAAGACATGATGGCCTGGATTAATGCATAGTCCATTCACTTTTCTGCTCCAAGCTGCCGGGTTCTGCATTAAGTCCTTGTGCTTTGGAGTCGTGGCCGTGCTGGAGAGCCGCTCGCGGGGGGCAACTGGTGACCTCGGTAGGACGTGAAGGACGGACCGGAATGCCCCCCTTCCCATGAGGTTTTAGTCGCCCCCACACCCCCGGCTCATACCTGCTGTCCACAAGGCTCCCATGCGGCCGCCATCCTTCTTTCCAGAGAAGAGAGGGCGAATGGGGCAACACCCTTTCCCCTCTGGGCAGAAATGATGGCCTGGGTTAACTCATCGTCCGTTCACTTTTCTGCTCTAAGCTGCTGGGTTCTGCATTAAGTCCTTGTGTTTCTGGGGCTGTGGCCGTGCTCCAAACTTAACTCTGACTTTCAGGGAGAAAGATTGGGTGGTTTACTTCTCATTGATCACTTTGTATATAGAGAGATGTCGCGCGGCCGCGTAAGCGGCCGCGCGGTTTTGAGAAAAAGTCCTCGTTCCCGCATACTTGAGCTGTGTTTGTAGAGGCTTCTGGTCACCGGGGTTCCATCTGGGGGAGGCAGGATGCGGCACCTACTCCATCTGGAACTTGCGGGTGATCTCGGCTCTTTTTGGAACCTGTTTTTTCTTTTTTTTTTCCCTCCGGGATCCCGCACCCTCCATGTGTTCCTTCTCTCAAGAAGAAAATCTTTTTTTCTCTTTCATTTAAACCATATATTGTAGAATAACACTCTTTTGTCCTTCCTGCATAGCCTCAGGTAGTTTAGGTTTATTGGGTTGCTCCCATCCCAGTGCTCCTGAGTCACTCCCATTCTTTTGTTTATTTGTAACTACTTCTGATGTCGGTGGGCCCCACGGGTGACTTATATGAAGTGGGGAGGAGAAAGACGGTCACTTTCTCCCCACCCGCCTCTGCCACCTGGGACCCTGGGTAGGCTAGGACCGGTAAAGTCTGCAGTGAGCACCTGCTCGGCACGGGCCTAAGCCCCACCAGCCCCACAAGGTGGCTGTCAAGCCACACCTGAAGTCCACTTGATCTTCTCGGCACGGGAGTTAATCCCCGCCACCCGATTGCTTGGGGAGCCACGGACTCAAGCTGGGGCGAGAATTTGCTCTTTGCAGGAAAGGAGAGACCAGTCCCAAGCCTTACCCGAAGTTTCTGGGGTTCTTGTCTCGCTCGCAGAAAAGAATTTCAGGAGTAGACGAGCAGTGAAGTAACAGGTTTTATTTGGAGGCTTTTGGAGAGGGAGAGAAAAGGATAAGCAGATAGTAAGAGAGAGAGAGAAAGAGAGAGAGTAACGTGTCCAGAGGGAACGCGGGCTTCTCCGAGGGTGGAGAGAGCGCCAAGTGGGCTCTCGAGCTGGTTCTTATAGATCCTTCTTACTTGGAATGTTCTGGAATCTCCTTGGGGCTTGGTCGCTGAAGTTAACTGGATTGAAAGGGGGTTTGAGAATCATCTGACTTGGAATGTCCTGGAATCTCCTTGGGGCTGGGTCGCTGGAGTCAACCGGATTGAAAGGGGGTTCGAGAATCATCTGACTTGGAATGTTCTGGAATCTCCTTTGGGCTGGGTTGCTGGAGTCAACCGGATTGAAAGGGGGGTTTTCGGAAAGGAGGAATTTCATGGGGAGGAGGCCCATATTTTCAGGGTCTGGGGATGGTCTTATCAAGTCTTTATTCTCTGTGTCCACAGGGTGGGTCGGTCCTAGAATTCTTCTTCTATGAGACTGTTTCATTGCAGAGAGCCTTTCCCTATCTACCCGCCTACATCACTTCTCTATGCTCTCTTTCCCAAACAGTTAATCAGTTTATTCCCTTAATCAGTTTCTGTTAATATGTAAGGTCAGATCTTTCCAGGACACTGAACTTATATTGTAAGTAAATACTGCCTTTCTCCTCTCCTTACATCTTTTGAATAGTTTACTTGAATGCAATGTCCTTTTTGTATAGATACAGGAAGACAATATTATGCTTTGTAATTTAGGATTTAATTGGGGCTTTGAATATTATTCATTCTCGGGCATCTGCTTTCTCAGCTGAAGCCTCAGTTGCCCTCACTTCCTAGCGCCCCCAAAAGCAGGGTCCCGACAAGGGACTGGAAGGAACCAGGGCATGCAGGTAAGCTATGTGCTACCCTGGCATCAAGATGGGCCAGGCCAAAGTGCCACAATTCTTAACTATAAGTAAGGAGTTTGATCATAAACAAATGCTGTCATGATCCAAAAGTAACAACTAGACAAGGACACTGCTAGGGTTAGGAAGACTATCTGACCCAAGCATTGTAGTCTGAGATCAAGATGGTCCTAGGATAGCAATTCTATAAGCTTAAGGTACTTCTTACTGTGTCCATACAAAATTATTTATATTATGTATGCTTATATGTTTGCTGGACAAGGAGAGGAGAAACACACTCAAGGGATTCTGTTCTAGAGTGGGTTGATATGCTAAATGAGAATCTGCCCTAGAAGCGGCTTTCTTATGTGTCCTGAGAAGTTTTGATGAGACTGAACATTTCTCCCCTCCAAACTGCCTTCAGTAAATAATTTCAGTATATTGTAAGAGGCTGTTTTCCTTCTCTCACAGAAACCTAGCTGATCTTAGATATGCAGATTTCAGGTGCTAGCCAGGCCTGATCTTTGGGATTTAGATTCCCAAAGATTGCTCTAGCCAGACTAGTCTTTGGGATGCAAAGCTCAGATTCTTGTCTTTGGGATGTAGATTCCAAGCTCTAGCAGACTGGTCTTTGGGATGCAAATGCAAGTGCTTGTAGCTTGTGAAGGTGCTTGTGAAAGGTTTCAGTCTTGGCTTTGTATCTTTTTTCTGAGGCCAAAATTACTGGCAGGAAGATGTAAAGAAACAATGTATGCTTTGCCTCCTCAATGTTCTTTCTGTCACTCCTTTTGATAACATCACTGTATTGTGTCCTTTAGAGGTACCATGATCTATATAAGCAGATTTTCAGGGCTCTCTGGGAAATACATGCTTGAGAGAACCTGGGCCCTCCATAACATAAATTTCTTCTATGGGATAAACTTCCTTGTAATAAACTGCTACTAAGACCAACCAGCCTGGCCGTCGTCTCTTCCTTCATCTGCCCCTGGCCAACAGTCGTCCTGAGTGAGGCCACACACAACGGCTTGAGAGCACCCAACACGGGCGGTAAGACAGAGCTGTCCAGAGAGCCTGCGAACACACAACCTTCAGTGTGCATAGTTTTTTTTTTACAATATATAAGCTTTGATATATTGAGTAAGTTTATATAATTTATATGTCTTAGTTGCTCCAAAATGAAAGTAGCTATAAAATCTAGTATATGAATTTGAAAAACAAATTGAATGAGTTAATAAAATTAAATTATATAAAATAATGTAAGTATATCATTTTGATGTTGGTGGGCCCTACGGGTGACTCATGTGAAGCGGGGAGGAGAAAGACAGTCACATTCTCCCCACCTGCGACTGCCACCCAGGACCCAGGGTTACTGGGTTCTTGTCTTGTCTCACAGAAAGGAATTTCAGGAGTAGACAAGCAGTGAAACAAATAGATTTTATTTGTTGGATTTTTAGGTGCGGAGGGGGAGGAGAGAGAGAGAGAGAGAGAGAGAGAGAGAGAGAGAGAGAGAGAGAGAAACGTACTCAAGAGAGAACACAGGCTTCTCCAAGGGTGGAGAGAGAGAGAGAGAGAGAGAGAGAGAGCCCCTATAAACATCCTAGCATTAGACACGAAAGCATGAAAGTACACATCTCAAGAGGGGAGATGCGGGCGACACATGTGCTCGGGCATCATATGTGCTCAGCCACGTGGGCGTAAGCACACATGGGCTCAGGCAGCATAGGCGTGCCCTTCCTTTGTTCAAGGTGGCCTTTATAGGGTTTTTCCAACCTGCCCCCACGTGGGGCTTCTTCCCAGGTAAAAGTCCATTGCTAAAGAGGTTACCAGGGAGGTTGGGAGTGGTGATGGTCTTCTTTGGGCTGGATCGCTGGAGTTAACTGGATTGAAAGGGAGGTTCGGAGATTTTCAAAAAAGAGGAATTTCATGGGGAGGAGGCCCATATCTTCAGGGTCTGGGGATGGTCTTATCAGGACTTTGTTTTCTGTATCTGCAAGGTGAGTCATTCCGAGAATTCTTCTTCCATGAAATTTTGTTTCATTGCAAAGGGCCTTTCCCTATCTACCTGCCTACATCAATTTTATATACATATTAATTCATATAGTATATATACATATATAAATATTTGCCATGGTTTTCCACTGTATGAATTGTAGTTAAAGGGTAATGATTACTTTTTATTTTAATTGTAAACTTTTTAGCTCTTTTTCAATAAAGGGTTTCATAATCTTTGAGGCTCATATCTACATGGCCATAAAAAGTCTTTACACTTATTCTCTTTATTGAAATGGATGTACAAAGTCTGCAATCTTGGAGATTTTCAGGTATAATGTACATTTTCCTGAAACATAACTATTTGAAACAGAAACATACTCTGTATTATTGGGTTAACATCATAATGCAAAAAAAAAAATGTCTATTCCTTAAACAGAAACCATTTTTTACTATAGTAAAGAAAGATATATTTATTTGGCATAAAATCAATCTGACCTTTATTCCCTAAGAGTTTTGTTTTCGTTACATAAAAGATGTACAAAATTTAGGCTGAATTGTCAACTTCTTTGTGATACAAATCATTAATCCAGCTCCCATCCCCCCCCGTACGACACCCCCGACACACACACACACACACACACACACACACACACACACTTTGTTACCAACAATCTTTCTATTTTCTTTAATTTACCACCTTGGTTTACAATACTGTTAATCATAGGGTTCCTTGCAGACAATGTTTCAACACCACATCTTTCACCAGAGTGACGGCTCATCTCCATATTCTTGGGAAATCAGTCTGAACCCCTCCCTTACTGTCCCTGCCAAAATAAGTCCAGTTGTCTGGACCAGTTCTCAGGTTAAGTTGCCGTTAGCTATTTGTTCTTTCTTTGTTATGCGTTTTTGTATCCCATAATATGAGGAAAATCATTCTATATCTGTACCTTTCTTTCTTGTTGATTTTGCTCAGCATGGTACCCACCAGTTCCATCCATGGAGCAGCAAATTATTTTATTGGGTCTTTTCTTATTATAATCCAAATCTTAAGTCACAATACCTGTAATTATGTTAAAAATTTCAAAAAGAAATCATTCTGGTTTTAGAGTGGGCCTAAATCTTATGGCTGACACCTTAAAGAGAAAAGGAAGGGACATTAGAAACATCCCTATACCAAGCTGAAACTTATGTGAAGATAAAGGTGGAAACTTAAGCACATATCCACAAATCAAGCAATGTTAAAGTTCACAATACTACTACTACCAGCAGTTAGCAGAAAAATGTACACATATTATCTTTCAGAGCCTTCTGGAAGAATCAAAACAATTGATAACTCAATTTCAGACCATTGCCCTAATGAACTGTCAAGGAATAAATTTATCTTTCTAAGCCCCAGTTCATAACATTTTGTTTTGGTATCACAACAATACAGACATGGCTTTCTAGTACAATTTTATAATTGTGAGTCTTCGTAATTATAATCTAAATCATACTGCTATTTTTTTTCCTCTAAAATGGAAACCAAACTTTAATTTGAAAACCACGGAAATAAGCAGCCAACAGTACTGGAGTGAGAGAGCTAAAACAGTGTCTGCGAGGTCAGGTGGCCCCATGGTGGCTTATGTGAGACTGAGAGGAGAGAGACAGTCACATTATCCCAATCTGCCTCTGCCATCCCAGGACCAGTTGGAAATCTAGACCTGATCAAGTCTGGAAAATCAGTCATAAGCCTAACCCAGGGTTTCTAGGTGCTTTGTCCTGTGTTAATGAAAAGTATTTCAGGAGTAGACAAACAGTGAAGTAAATCCAAATTTTATTTAGAGGATTTTAGGAAGCAGAAGGAGGAAGATCCAAAGGAGAAAAGTAATGTGTTCAAGGGAGAATGTGGCTTCTCCAGATGGAGCCCCTACACATATCCCACCGTTAGACATGGAAGCATAGAAGTGCACATCTCAAGAGGGGAGATGCAGGTGACACATCTGCTTGGTCACATGTGCAAAAGCAGCACATAGGCTGGGACAGCCTATGTGCTCCTGTCCTTTGTTCGTTTGCTTTTATAGGGTTTTTCCCAAGGTGCCACACATTAGGGTTTCTAGTTAGGTAAGAGTCCATTGCCAGGGCATTTGCCAAGCGAGTAGAGTTGATGGTCCTCTTGGAAATTCCTTTCCTGACCTTTGTTCCTGCTGGAGCTTTCTCAGAAAGGGGTTCAACCATCTCTGTGTCTCTTGGCACCAGATAAAGGTCTTATCAATTCTCAGTTCCTGTCCTCACAGGTGAGCTTTTTGCAGCGTCAGGAATATTGGTTTTAGGATGTCCTAGGAATTCCATTGCCATGAACTGTGGTGGGGAGCCTTATCTGTCTACTTGCCTACATCTTGCCTACCGTTGGAAATAGAAGATGAATATTCAAGGAAGCTAGAAGACATAGAAGACATGTCTTCTGAACTATTCCTTTTTCAGTTTAAGCATGCATTCAAATTTTGACTGTAATTAGGTTTCACCATACTTGCATTCACTTAGTCTGCCTGTGCTAAGACTTCCAGGTCATAGTCTAATGAGAAAGTTAAAATCTTTTAAAGTGAAGCAATCAAGTGAATGCATAATCCTCAAACTAAATACTAACTCCCTAGTGACATTAATAGAGATTAAAACTGTGTCTCGAGGATTAAAAACTATAATTTCCTCAAAGTCTTCTTGTAGTAAGGAAAAGCTTTTGTTTTTAAAGAAGGAAATTGTGGGGGTGTTTTCTGCTGATTTCTGCAAAAAAATCACTAAGATGCAATATAAATTATATCAGATTTCTTATTCATCCTCATTATTTTTATGAATTTTGTAAAGATAAAGGTTTCATTTTCAAGCTCTCTGTACACATGTGTTTCTGCAAGAAAAAGATAAAGGAAAACTATTTTACAAGAGATTTGTCTTTCAACATCTGAATATTCTTTTAGTCCCCTAGGGTGCTTTGCAAATGTTTTCGTTTTTATGTTCGTTTTCTCTTTTAGTAATTGATCCGCTGTCTTCTTGCTCTTGAAACTGATGTACTTAGGCAACTGTAGCCTGGTGAATGGAGGTTGCTAGGCAACATCACATGTAAGGTTTCTAGGTCTTTTTCCTTTGAGCACTTGTTTGGGAAGACTCTGGGGCAAACATAACCTCTAACTCATGTCTTTAGGCCTTAAAAAAGAGATAATTTGTAGCAAATGCTTAAGGCACTTTAAGAAGAACTTTCATGAAGTTGAAAAATATAAATGTTTGGCTCTTAGACTTTTTGTGATTTTTTAAAATGCCTCAAATATCTTTTAAATATCAGATCAATATTTTAATGTTCACATAAAAGCTGAGATCATTTATTTATTCTACTGTGGAAAATTTTTCTAAGTATAACTTCACATTACTTCCGTAAGTATTTATTGTAGGATTCTTGTTATTTGTCCTTTTGGACACACATGCTTGGACCACATGGGCATTGCTCAGATCATACTTCTGACGGCTCATGGATCACTGCTGGCAGGGTTCAGGGAACTTACAGAATGCCAGGAAAGTTTCAGGAAGTTGTAGGGAGCTAATGTATCTGTTTTTGCTATTCACATTGCTTTGTGATGATAACAAATTAAATCAATAATGAATATTTTAACAATTAATTTATTTTGACAAACACTTGGTCTTAATATATAGATGAGTGTGGAACAACAGTACAGCCACTAGGGTTTGATTTTTGTCATCCCTTATAGTCCCTCAAGTACCCCCAGGAGTAATTCCTGAGTGTAGAGCCAGGAGTAACCCCTTACCATTGCTTGGTATGAACTCAAAACAAAACAAAACAAATAAATAAATACAACTAAATATAGACCCGAGTTCGATTCTTCCTCCTTCGATTCCTCTGCCCCTCTTGGAGAGCCAGGCAAACTATGGAAAGTATCTGGCCACCACGTCAAAGCCTGGCAAGCTACCCGCGACGTGTTTGATATGCCAAAAGCAATAACAACAAGTCTCACAATGTTACTGGGCCTGCTCAAGCAAATCGATGAACAATGAGAGGACAGTGATAGCAACAGTGATTGATTTAATTTAATCCACTACTTCAATCCCAATTTTAGTTATATAATATCTTAAAGTATCACTATCACTATCAACTGCCAGGATCCAGAGACTATAAAACCAAGCTCTCGGAAGAGAACAAGGCAGTCTCCTGCCCCCGCACCTGGCTGTCCTCACTGGGGCCCCTTGGAGGAGGGCGGGTTGAGTTTCCCTCTCTGCTGTGAGCAGAGCCCGGACAGCTGAAGATCTCTGGAACCTAGCCAAAGCCATTCTGAGACCACTTTCCACATGCTTGGATGAGCCTCATGCATGAAGTAACTGGCAGAGGAACCCAGGTGTGCTGGACCTGTATCTGAGATCTCCAACCTGCTCGGTTCAGGACTGGGCCACCTCCACTCAGTTCTCCCACCTTCCAATAGCTAGGCGGTTACACCCACAAACTGCAATATAACTTCACCAACTGCCAGGATCCAGAGACTATAAAATCAAGCTCCCAAAAGCTTGCGGCCACAAATGCGGCTGCGCAACCTCTTATTCTCTAATTCTCCCTCTCAGAGAACACAGCAGGCTACTAAGAGTATCATATCAGCATATATCTAAAATTATATATTCAAATATACACAGAATGATAAATATAGCAATAACTGAGGTGAAATAATTAGGGGTTTAAGATGTGATCTTCAAATTTTGCTGAGAGTCAAATATTCCATTTTTTATAAATATATATACTTTCTGCTTTGAACTGAATTTCAATAACTTAAACAGAAATCCAAGCACTTGAACAAAGCAAGTTTATATGCATGTATTTGTAATAGACATAATTATACATGAATATTTAAATGTGCTCCAAATAGACAAATGAAACATATTAACAGATAATTATATATGAAAACAAAACTGCTTAATTTCTTTAATTATCTATTTACATGTGCAAACGTAAAAAAGGCCCTCCCGTTGATCGTCTATTTGCTCGAGCGGGCCCAGTAACGTCTCCATTGGAGACTTTGTTGTTACTGTGTCTGGCATATCGAATACTCTCGGTAGCTTGCCGGGCTGGAGCGATAGCACAGCAGTAGGGCGTTCGCCTTACAAGCGGCCAACATGGCCGACCCGAGTGCAAACGTATCTATTTGAATTTTTATTTTAGAAAAAAACTTGCACGCAGACCCGAGTTCGATTTCTCCGCCCCCTTGGAGAGCCTGGCAAGCTACCGAGTGTATCTCGCCCACACAGCAGAGCCTGGCAAGCTACCCATGATGTATTTAATATGCCAAACACAGTAAAAACAAAAGTCTCCAATGGAGACATTACTGGGCCTGCTCGAGCAAATCGATGAACAATGGGAGGACAGAGTTGGACAGAGTTGAGTTGGAGAAAAAAACTGGGCAAGATCTTCGTATATAGTTTTTCTCTTCAATTTCATTCTTCATTTGTTAATTTCTTTTATTTGCTTTGGGGGGCCACACCCAGTGGTGCTCAGGTATTACCTGTAGTTCTGCATTCTGGGGTCACTCCTGGCTAGGCTCAAGAGATCACATGTCCTGTTGGGAATCAACCTGGATTGTATTATCATTTAGGCACCTATTCTTCATATTTTGATTAGCCTGCATGAGAAATGCATCATTCTTATCTTCCCATGAGGTTAATTAGGACACTGAAAGATGACAGATTTAGACAGTATGTGACTACAGTTCTTCTAGAAAGAAAAAAAGATAGTAATTTGTCATCTAGTTAATTGTAAGTTACCTAACTTTTCCATATGTCTAGTTAAGGGTTGAATACTTTTCTTATATTAAACTTTATTCTTAATTCATAAATATACAATAAAATATTTTCATGTGCCTAACAATTTTAGTCTTAAGTATTAATGAATTATTTCATTAATAATGATCTAAATTCGAAAACTTTAATTTTAAGAAGCAATTCATATTTCCAAATAGGTTACCTCTCTCAGAAAAAAATTTCCTAGGGAAAGTGAATCACAGTTCCTTAATTTTGTAATGAATTTTTAAAATGTAGAATACATTATTTTTATTTTTTTACCTTATGTGTAAATAGTATTTTTGATAGTATTTTTTAGAAAGTGTTTTTTAACTTTTAAAATTTTAAAAGACTAGGGGCTGGAATGATAACACAGCTGGTAGTCCATTTGCCTTGCATGCAGCTGACCCGTGTTCGATTCCCAGCTTCCCATATGGTCCCCTGAGCACCGCCAGGAGTAATTTCTGAGTGCAGAACCAGGAGTAACACCTGTGCATCGCCGGATGTGACTGAAAAAGCAGGAAAAAAAAAGAAAAATTTAGAAGACTAAATTCTAAAGTTTTAGTATTAAATAAATCAAGTCTTATAATAACTCTAGTGGGAAGGTGTGTAATCCTTGATATTATTCTTTTCTTTTGAAATATGATATACATATGCATTTCCATATATTTACATTAAAATATTTATGTAATAGTTAAATATTATTTATACATATTAATATAAAGTCAAAAGGAAAGCAATCACATGTAGTGAAGTGAATCATTAGATCCTAGATCTGTCTTTAATATCTTATACTGACTACATACACTTGACTGCTATTAATTTGAAATATAACTTCTTTAGGCCTAGAGAGCTAGCAAAGAGGGAAGGCATTTACTTGACTTGATGTGGCTGAACCAGGTTCCATCCCAGGAACCCTATATTGTACCAGATGTGATCCCTGAGCTCAGAGATAAGCTCTGAGCACTACTGGGTGTTGCCCCAAAACCAAAGTTAAAAAAAGGAAAACAATAAGCAAATTAAAGCATAAAGCTACTGAGATAAGAAATTTAACTATATCTTGGGAAAATAGGTCAAGAGAATCTGAAATCATTGAATTATCCTAACACTTATTATTCTTAGTTATACTAAATGAAATGCATTTGTGAATAATCTTGAAAATCATGGCTGTTCTTCAAAATTAGATAAAAATGCATCTAATTAAGAGAAATAATAGAAGAAACTATAGAGGCTGAAAAACTTATTTCATGTAATTTAGTGGTTGCCAACTGGAGACATATCTGATGATATCTAAGAAAGCATGATAAAGGATCAAATACAATGGCCTCTCAATATTGCAAACCATAATGCCTAAAAGGAGAGAGAGAGAGAGAGAGAGAGAGAGACAGAGACAGAGACAGAGACAGAGACAGAGTCAGAGAAGAAAAGTGCCCATCATTGAGGCAGAATGTGGGAGGGATCTTGGTGGGAGGTATACTCCGGTTATTAGTGATGGGACATGTACACTGATGGAGGAATGTGTGTTGGAACATTCTATGACTGGAAACCCAATAATGAAAGATTTGTAAATGTGTATCTCACAATGATTCAATTAAAAATAAATGAATAAATAAAATAAAAAAGAAAGTATGATATCAATATTTTATATTTTTTACAAAGTATAGTAAACCATGGGCTGGAGCGATAGCACAGCGGTAGGGCATTTGTCTTGCACGCAGTCAATATGGCCGACCCGAGTTCAATTCCTCCGCCCCTCTCAGAGAGCCCGGCAAGCTACCAAGAGTATCTCGCCCGCACAGCAGAGCCTGGCAAGCTCCCCATGATGTATTTGAATGCCAAACACAGTAACAACAAAGTCTCCAATGGAGAGGTTACTGGGCCAGTTCGAGCAAATCGATGAACAACGGGAGGACAGTGACAGTGACAGTGATAGTAAACCGTAATTCTCTATTAATTTTTATTTAGACTGAAACTGGGACTCTCAGTCACTCATGCTTTTCTTTAAGTGTCTTCGTTTTCCTAAGTCATATTCCCCAACCCAGTGTACTACGTTTGTCTTATTGTTCATCTAAACTAAGTAAAAGGATTTATTTAATGAACCTGTTGGTGAACTCAGGCGTTCCTTTACTACTATGAAATAGGAGTGCAATGGGTATGCTTCTGACTTTTGCCTCATCAGAGAAACATTAATGAAAATGTGTTTTTCCTTAATTTTTCCTCTTTCAGTCATCTGATAGTAGGTTTTAGATCCAATTTTGGTTCTCTGTCAACATCACAAGCCATGGAGAATTTAAGTAAAATGATTGATCTCAAAGTAGGGACCCCATCTGTTAGATTCTCACATGGGTTGTCAAAACTAAAAATTTGTAAAACGGATATATCACTCTTCTGAAATATAATCAAGCACTAAAAAAAATTAATTAAGAAATTTATCTAAAGCAACTGTGAATACAGTGATTTTTATGGCTTTTTATGTTTCGAATAAGTGTGAAATTTTAGCTATTGCCTTCTTAGAAATATATGTCAAATTGCCTAACTTGAAAATGTAACTTGGGGAAAATCTTTTAAAATTTTCCATCCTATGATATCAATGCATTAAATAGAATTCATTAAAATATCCTTTAGATTAATTAAAACTAAATAAAAACTACTACTAATAGTATTTCACTTTGAATCATGATGTTTTGAACTGTAAAATTCTACATTTGTGTATAGTCTTGTGGTCTAGGTCGAGGCCAGTGAGACCCTGTCAGCAAATCTGAGGCAAACAGCTACCATCTCCATGTGCTAGCTCAAGCAGGATGCTACAGTGCATTTCTGCTTGAACTCTTCTGTGACAGGGTATTACCTGGGCCAGCTTGATGATGATCAGTGGTAACATGACTGTATCTGGACGTGCTGGTGATCAAATTGGGGTGAACTACACACAAGATATCTGCCTTAACTCCTGTTGTGTTTCTTCATCTCATATTTTCCCTTCAATTGTTTAAACTTTTCATTCTCTTATCAGAACTCTTTCAATTGTTTTCATAAATTGAGGGCATTTTTAAATCTGATGTTTATAATAGTAGCAGGTATCAGAAGAAAGAAGAAGAAAGAAATAGAAGAAGCAGAAGAACTCTCTCACTTGTTCTTCATTCTCTCACTTATGCCCTAATGTTCAGCAGAATCAAACAGGGATTTTATGCCAGAAAGATGAAGTTCAGAGCACAGGGAGTTCACCACACACGTAATTGTGGCCAAAGACTAATGAAAGTCAGGTGACAGGGAACCTTCGGGATATAGTTCTAGAGAGGCCCAGCAACAGGATACAGAGGAGCAGCAAGCCTCAGCAAGGAGACAGTGGTGACAAGAGTTCCTCTCAGTTAGAAAGATTCCAAATTCAGAATGCGCACACTGAAGGCAAGACTCCAGATCATGCATACTGCAAATGACCAGATCCCACTAATTTGAATCAGACAAGATGAAGTTACAAATAAGTTCCAAAGACACATCTATTTGAATTGTGTAATAAACTTTGGCTTTTATTTTGTTGCTTTTTAAAAACATACCCAGAGGTGCTTAGGGCTTACTCTTGACTTTGTGCTCAAGAATTGCTTCTGCATAGTAAGATCTCAGGGAAATGTACAGACTGCCTGGGATCAAACTCAGGTTGGCCACAAGCAAGGTAAGTGCCCTGTCCTCTGTACTATCTCTCAGGTCTTGAAAATTCACTATTCACAAATAACAATAATAGTTTTGAAAAATAAAATAAAGCCCCTTGACATAGCACAGACTCTGAGGACTCTGCTAGATTTTATATAGAGCACACATTTCTTTCTTCTGTTAATTGAAGCACAATAAAAAGTTATTCAAAATTGAGTTTCTGTCATGTGCCAACAATGTCCCAACACAAATCCCTTCTCAGTGTCCACATTCCTCTCATCAGTGTCCTCAGTTTCCTTCCCACCCCCAAGCCTGCCTTTGTGTCAGACATTTTTTTAACTTTAGGCACTGTATTTTATACTACTGTTCCTATTAGTGTCCAATGTACACGACTTTACCACTTCCAGCACTTCCTTTTCCCTTAGTGTGACCACTTCCTTTTGTCCTAGTGAGCCCTTCCTTGTCCTGCCCATCCCCCAGTCTCAGTGACAAGCTTTCTACTGAAGACCAGTTCTCACATTTCTCATATTTATTTACCGTATACATATTGTGAATTGTTTCCTGAAAAGAATATGTATTTTTGCTGTAAGGTAAAAAAATGCTGATCTCAAATGGAAATTAATGGGCATGGAGGTAGCTTTCCTTTTGATTTTGTGGAGAAGAATTTAACCATTGTTATGGAACTCACTTGATGTGTATTAAACAAGATCACAGAATGAGAAGGAATTTGACTTCAGAATTGATACATCTATTCTAAGCAGTAATTTTTGTGATAATTATTTTGACATTCAAATTTAAAACCACTGTTGTTTTCTTTATTCATGGCACATCAATCCTATGTCAGATCATCCTTATTAAACAATTTCAAGAAACTTTCTTATTTCTGTCTCCCTCGGGGTTGTTTTGATTGATAGCCTATTCCTTTAACATGCTCCAACGGCTTCAGCATTTCCCTATATACATACTCATTAGTGTGGTTAATCCCTCTCAATGTCCTTGGATACTTCCCCCAGGTCCCAGAGTGTATGGCATTTAATCCATGTTCTATGTCAGACCATCTTAAATATACTCAGTTAGTGAAAAAAAAATGAAAAGAAACACTTGTTTGCCCATCGTTTAATCTGATTATATACAAAACAATTTATATGCAGGCAGAAACCATGAATGTATTTTTTCAATTGAGTGATCACAGAAAGTTTTTAGTAATAAATAGAAAACAAATCATGTGGAATATAAATTTTAAACTTTATGGGCTCAGAAATAATAAACAGCAATTTTACTTGACATGGGTTTGAATTTCTTAAAAATTTTATTTAATTATTTTTGTATTGAATCACTGTGAACTATAGTTACAAAACTGTCATGTTTGAGTTTCAGTTATACGATGATTTAACACCCAATCCTCTACTAGTGTACATTTTCCACCACCAATGTCCCCAGTATCCCTCCCTCCCCCTGCCTCCATGGAAGACAATTGCCCTCTTACTCTCTCTCTCTCTCTCTCTACTTATGGGCGTTATGGTTTTCACTACAGATTACAGATAATGAGAGGCCATCATGTTTGATCCTTAAGGACCAAGGGCTTGAATTTTAAATCAAGATATATAAGGATAACCAATTGCAATATATGATATTATGATACAGTCTGGCTTCAGGTAAAATGTTATAACTTTAAAATAAAACAATTATAAGCCCTAATAAATAAATTAATCATCTACTTAGAATATTTTTTTTAGTGGGAACACATTTAGATCATGTGAGCATACAATTTATTACCTACCTCCATATGAATGTGTCATTAAGAAAGAATCTGTGAATCTTTTTAGATGAGTTTCTTTTCATCTGGAAATAATAACCCTACATGAGACACCAAAAAAAACTGTACAATTTTACTATTTTACTTCACATCTTAAATTTTTGTTTTATTATGCATCATAGTTTATCATAGTTCTGTTTTATAGCTGTAATGCTACAGCATTAATATTGCCATCAATATTTTGGAACTATTCTACCATTGTCCCCTGGTCCCATTCTTCCTCCTGCACCTTTAGCCCATTTTGTTCCTAGTATAATTCATCAAGTTTAAGGGTTCATTTGAATTGGGATTTGTCTTATCACTTTGTTTCTTTACATTCCACATTAGAACAAGTTATTTATTTTTTACTTTCTGACTTGCTTCACTAAGCCGGACACTTTCCAATTCCATTCAAGTTGCAAGATCTTAACCACAGAGGAGGTTTCAATGGTATTTTTGGAGATGGGAAAATTACTGAGTTCTAGTAATTACTCCAACCTTATCCTGAAAACAGGTGCTGCAAGTTCCTTTGTTCTAGGAATAGGCACAGTGAATTTCCATTGCTCTTTGTGTGTCAATGTTGTACTTGAGTTTTTGTGTTGAATTTTTTACTATAACAGTGTTACAGATCCCCTGGCTCCTGGTTATCTCCCCAACAGTTGGAAGTGACTTGGGTGAAATGTGGAACATGGAAACAAAACAAATACCGTCCTCCTGTTGTTCATCGATTTGCTCTAGCAGGCCCAGTAACATCTCCATTTTCAGATTTGTTGTTACTGTGTTTGGCATATTGAATATGTCACGGGTAGCTTGCCAGGCTTTGCCATTCGGGTGAGATACTCTTGGTAGCTTGCCGGGCTCTCCAAGAGGGCGGAGGAATCAAACCCATTGGCCTGGCTGGCTGCATGCAAGGCAAATGCCCTACTGCTCTGCTATTGCTCCAGCCCAAACTTGGAAAGCAGCCCTCAAAAAATATTTTAAAAAGTGCTTACATTCAACCCACCTATGTCACCAGAGGAAATGCCTATTGTGGCTGAGTGTTACAGTGCTGGTAGTGCTGGTCCTGAGGCTCTTGTCCTCAATCAGTCAAAGTTAAAAGCAAGAGATCAAACACATAATATATTAATTTAGAAGAACAATTATTTAAGAAAAGGGAAAGGGGGGGCGGAGTGATAGTACAGTGCATGGGGCATTTGCCTTGTACTTTGTCGAACCTGTGTTCAATCCCGGACATCCCATGTGGGAGGGAGAGAGAGAGGAGGGGGAGAGAGGGAAACAGATAGACACACACACACACACACACACACACACACTGATACTTAAGAGGGATGGCAGCTTTCTTTTTGAAGAGTGCCAGTTTATTAGATACAAAAGTATGAAATATCAAGATCACGATCATCCTGTTGTTGATTGATTGATTTCCTCGAGCAGGCACCAGTAATGTCTCATTTGTCCCAGTCCTGAGATTTTAAAAAGTGCCATATTCAAGGCTCTTTCAGGGTTAGGAGAACGAGACCCATCATTGTTACTGATATTTGGCATACTGGGTACACCACAGGGAGTTTGCCAGACTCTGCCATGAGGGCAGGTTACATTCGGTAGCCTGCCAGGTTGTCCAAAGTAAAAATGAGATAATAAGCTGTCCCGCAGCCACAAATGCAGCCGCATGCTTCCGGGAGCTGGGTTTTATAGTCTCTGAGTCTTGGTCATTGATGGGATTACAAAGCGCTGAGGGCAGTTGGTGGGTGTGACCCCTGACTGGAAGATGGAGGATCTGGGTGGAGGATGCTCAGCCCCAATCCGAGCAGGCTTGGAGATCTCAGCCTCGGGACCTGCATGCCTTTGTTCCTCTGCTGGTACCTTCATGTGTGTTGAGAGTGGTCTCAGTATAGTTGTGGCTGGTTCTGGAGGTCTTCGGCTGCCGGGGCTCTGCTCGGGGCAGGGAGGGAAACTCAACCTGCCCCCTCCAGGGGACCCCAGCGAGGACAACCAGGCACGGGGGTAGGAGACTCTAGCTGAAACGTACAGCTCAAGAATCTCAAGAGAAGAGATGCAGGAGACATGTGATCTTCAGCACATGAACTGCACAGAAACACATGGGTCACTGAGCCCTTCCTTTTTTGAAGTTGTCCTTTATCAGGTTTCATCAAGCTGCCCCAGGTGGGGCTTTCTGCTTAAGAGGACAGTCCATTGCTACACATGTTGCTCAGGGGCTCTTGTTGGGAGTACTCGAGGCTCTTTTTGATATTCCAGTCCTGACCTTTGTTCATTCTGGAATTTTTCTCAGAAGGGCGGGCAGCCTTCTCCAGGTCTATGTTGGAAACCTGGAAAGATCTTATCGGGCCTTAGTTCCTGAGTCCATAAGGTAGTTTTTTTTAGCAGCCTATTGGTTTTTATTGTTTTTTTTTAGCAGCTAATTGGTTTTATTACTTGCCAAGAACTTTTTGCCCTAGGGGGCCCTTCCCTACCTACCTGCCTGGAAGCTTCACTCTTCCCTAGAGCCAAATTTCTAATCTTTCCCTTTTCTTCCTTTGGTCTCTATCTTGTTCCTTCCCCTTTTACAGCCATCTTGATAACTGGTAAAGTTGGCTATAAGCACCTACAGAGAATGGACATCCAACCAGCCACTGAGGACAGCTGTCAAACTGAACCTAAGCCTAAAGTCCCATTTATCTTGCAAAGCACATGGTCCTTACTGCCTGTGTTCTTGGGAAGTCAAAGACTCAGGCTAGCACAAGGAATTACTTTCTGCAAGGGAAAGGTAAGTTAGTGATAATGTCAGGATAGGAGTTCCAATAACATTTCCTTCTTTTGCAGGAATTATAGAAAGAGACAAAATAGTGTTGCACACTAGTTTTATTAAAATAGCTGTACTTATAAAAATGTAAGAAGGAAAAAAGAAATATATATTCAAGAGAGAACACAAACTTCTCCAAAGGGGAAAATGCCTACAATGGCTTTTAGAAGGTTATATATAATTACTCCAAACTATCTATTCCTGGAGTTCTCTGTATGCATAAAAATTAATCTGGGCATTGTCCAAGGGCAAAAGACTTAAATTCTTGCTGATTCTTTGATAATCTTATCAGGACCTTTAGATTCTCCTGAAGGTTTTTTTTTTTATTTTTTATATTTGATGGATCCATCCTTCTATGGGTAGAACCTTCATTTCTGTCTCTAGATGGTGACTTAGTTTTTCCATTTCCAGAGTTCAGTATTTGCATCTCAAAGGCATGTGGCCTTCATGCCTTTAAGCTACTTCAGGGCTAGAAAATTTCTTCTTAGTTTCATTTCTCCTAAAGAACTAATTACTGGCCTTCCCCTTCCACCCAATCTATCTGCTTGCAACAATAAGAGCTCCACTGGCAAAGAAAAGAATGACAGAAATAAACAAATGGGACTACATCAATCTAAAAGTATCTGTAGTGCCAAAGAAATGAGGTCTAAAATAAGGACTCGGACTGGGTATTGATTGCAAGAAAATATTGTACACCATACATCAGAGAAAGGGATAATTTCCAAGATATATAAAGCACTGTCAAAGTTTGACATCATCAACAACAAAAGCAAACAACTCCATTCAAAATTAGAAGAGGAGTTAATGAGAAAGGCTGGGAACAGTTCCCATGGCAACGGAATTCATGAGAAGTAGTAATCAACTAGCCCTAAAACTGTCAGGACCAATACTTTGGACACAGGAAATAACGCTTGATAAGACATTTTGCTGGCTCCAAGACAGACCAGATAATTCTGGACCCTCTCCAAATGAAGCTACAGCAGGAACAAAGATCAAAAAAACAATTTTAAAGAAGACCATCTACCAATCCCAATTCTACCCCCTTGGCAACCATCCTAGAAATGGACTCTTACCTTGGTAAAAAGCCCCACATGGGGCAGCTTGGAGATAATTCTATAAAACCCATCTTGAACAAAGGAGGGCACACATTTGCTGCCCAAGCCCATGTGCTGCATGTGACCATATGTCATGGCCAAGAGCACTTCCCCCAAGTCATTGTCACCGCATTTCTCCTCTTGAGATATGTACTTTCCCACTTTCATATCTGTGGGATGTGTGTTGAGGCACTCTCCGACTCTGGAAAACCCTCCCTTTTCTCTTTAGCATGTTACTATTTATCTCCTTCCTTCTCCTTCTTCAAAAATCTCTGAATAAAATCTGTTTTACTTCACTGCTTGTCTTTTCCTGAAATTCTTTCTGTGAGAAGACAAAAACCCAAAGGCCTGGGTAAGACCTAGGATTGACTTTCCTGCCTGCAAAGACCAATTCCTCACTCAACCTGAGTCTATGAAATTTCCCCACCAGAGAAATGGGGTAGAGGGGATTAACTCCCAAGCGAGGCAGAACAAATAAAATTCAGGTATGGCTTGACAGCCACCTGGTGGATCTGGCAGGATTTGAGGTCGATGCCATACAGGGGCTCATTGAAGACTTTATCAGTCCAAACCTACCCAGCCAGTTCCAGAATGGTAGAAATGGATAAGGAGAAAGAGCCCATCTCTCTCTTCTTCATCTCACATAAGTCACCCAGGGTGGGTGTGGCCCAGCATCAGTAAGAGACACTTGTTCGAAGAAGATACAAAAATGGCAAATAGGCTTATTTCCTTCTCAAATTCTATTTATTCAAGTCTATTTTCAGATTAACTACCTGATGTGTTTTGAATTTCAATAGTGTTTTCGATATCTATGGATTTAGGTTCCACCAAGTCTACTAGACCTATTTCAAACATAGATATTCACTTTGTCATATTTTCCCCCTTGCTCGTATAATTTCTTTTTCAAAAATACATATTCTTATTTCACATTTCGTTTTTGGGCTTCACCCAGTAGTGATCAGGGCTTACTTTTTACTCTGCCCTATGAAACACCTTTGTTGAGGCTCTGGAAACCATATACAATGCAGGGGATCAAATGCAAGTAGGCAGCATGCAAGACAAGTGCCCTACCGGCTATACTACCACTTTGGCCCCCAAAAGTAATTAATTGAAAAATGAGACACATGTAGGTCCAGTAGGTATGTGTACCCAGATTCACTAAGGACTACTGAAAGGTGAAAATGGATTTGATTCTATCTAAACACTTCAAAGCAATCGTTACAGAAAATACAATTCAAACATAGGCTAAGCACCTTGGGACAAAGAGAACAGGAGCACCTGATGGGTAGGACATTTTAGAAATCTGTTTCTTCTAGTATGTGAATTTGCATACAAGAAAGCCATTGCCATAGAAGCCAGCTGGAGTCATATTTTTCAGAGTTTACTATGATTCAGATGAACTTTTTTCATTTATACAAACTAATCTAGCTTTTCGTGATGGTTGTTTTACATATGTGTATTTTATATATAAAATAAAGAAATAAACAAATTCCATTTGTTTGAACACACACACAAAACTGAGAGTCCTTGATATGCAATGCTTTTTGTCTGGATTGTGCTTTGGCCACCCTTTTTATCCTTTATTCATAAAAGCTTATGATGTTAGTTCTTGGCTAAATTTTTATCCTCTCTTTTTACAAAACTTTCA
Source organism: Sorex fumeus (assembly GCF_029834395.1). Lineage (NCBI taxonomy): Eukaryota > Metazoa > Chordata > Mammalia > Eulipotyphla > Soricidae > Sorex > Sorex fumeus. Next base: position 31,061,851 of record NW_026606064.1, read on the forward strand.
ATGTTTCTCTCTTTCTTCAAAACCCTTCTGAAGAGAACAACTTCATAGAGTATCAGTTTTTGTAGAATTTCATAAATATCTGTAGGATATTTACCAAAAATATAGTTCAATAAAGCAATTAAAATTCATTGGTTGCTTATGCATCTAATTGTTTTAACAATGTACTTTTAGCTTCATGCTTCAAGAGGTTTTATGTTCCAAATCAGCAGCCAGCACAATAATTTGGACAGAGTACATTCATTAAATTTATATTAAATTACTGAGTAACCATGAGGCTTCTCAGCCAAAGTAATAGGGTTTTGAAAAAGTTTGGTTGATCTAAACCATCTAATCTCTGGCATGAAATTCAATGTTCACTATAGAAAACCTTTAGTTTAAGAACTGAGAAGAACTATGAAAAGTTGAGATTCAAAAGTCAAATATTTGGGGCTGGAGCAATAGTGCAGCAGGTAGGGTGTTTGCCTTGCATGAAGCAGACCCGGGTTTGATTCCCAGAATCCCCTACGGTCCCCTGAGCACTGCCAGGAGTAATTCTTGAGTGTAATGCTAGGAGTAACCCCTATACATGGCCGGGTGTGACCCAAAAGCCAATTTTTTAAAAAAGGCAAATAATTAACTATTTGAAAAACTTATGAAAAGGAAAGTAATTGGTGCTATTATTTTTGCAAATTACTTGGTAATTCCACAGATTGCCAAGGTAATTTGTTAACACTCATTTTGCACATTGAGCAAGGACTTTTGTAGCTGTCTTTGCTAGATTCAATTCAAATTCTGAATGTAATCAATCCTTGAAGGCATTCAACTCCACCCCACGTTTCAACTTTTTCATTCTTAGTGTCTATACAAATCTGTTTTCTAGCCAGATGTCAAGTGTACTTAAGTCTCTTCTACCCTGTTTTTTCTAAGAATTCTTCATACCTTCCTTTCACATCTATCTGCAAAATTGTTTGTTCCCAATAATCTTATCTATACACATCATCCTCTTTCATTTTATTTATGTATTTTGTTATAGGAGCAATAGCACAGCGGGTACGGAGTTTGTCTTGCACACAGCCATCATGCCCAAACCGAGTTGGATTCTTCTGCCCCTCCAGAGAGCCTGGCAAGCTACAGAGAGTATCTCGCCAGCACAGCAAAGCCTGGCAAGTGACCCGGGACATATTCGGTATGCTGAACACAGTAACAACAAAGTCTCACAATGGAGACATTACTGGGCCCGCTGGAGAAAATCAATGAACAACGGGAGGACAGTGACAGTGACAGTGATATAGCCATGTTAAAAGTTTAGCCATATTACATGCAAACACTACTCTACTCCAAAAGTATAGCGAGGGTAGATTTACTTATATGTGTTTGGTAGTCAATGAAGTATTTCATGTAATAATCCAAAAGATAATAATGAACTGAAGCATAAAGGACAGTAAAACAAATTTGAATAAGAAATCTATATGAAATCAGAAGGATAGTACACTGTAAAGAATCTGGAGTTCCGACCTCCATCGATGATCAAGAATCAGGGACGCTGTCTCATTTGCCAAGGTGTCAAAAATTAGATGGGCTGATCACGTAATGAGATTTAGAGACGACTGCTGGACTAGAGCCGTTACCGACTGGATTCCACGGGATGTCAAAAGATCATGTGGATGCTCACCTACCAGATGGTCAGACTTCTTCATCAAGATCATGAATGATAGATTTGAGGCTTTTCATGTTCCTCGAACAAACAGACGACATTGTGCTACACTAGCACGCGATAGGGACAAATGGAGACGTTACTGTCACCTGCTCGAGCAAATCAACGATTAATGGGAAGTCAAGTGATCAAGTGATCAAGTACACTGTAGTAAGCCCTTTTAAGTGGCTGAACCTTTTTTTTTTTTTGCTTTTTTGGGTCACACTTGGAGATGTCAGGGGTTACTTCTGGCTTTTAACTCAGGGATCACTCCTGGTGGTGCTCAGGGGACCATATGGGATGCTGGGAATTGAACCCAGGTCGTCTGCATGCAAGGCAAATGTCCTACCCACTGTGCTATCACTCCAGTCCCTAAACCTGGTTTTGATCCCCAGTGTTGTGTATATTTTCCTGAGTGTCATCTGGAATGATCTTTGCTTGAAGTATTTTATTTATGACATTTTTTCCCCCATAGTTTTGCCTCACAAGCTATCAATAAAAAGAATTAGTGGAAGAACAGAGGACTGCATGAGTTAGATTCTGTATTGTTTCTATAACCAGAACTGAAAGTTTAACAAATGTTAATTCTAAGTATTAATAAAAGTTCAGTTCTTTTTTTTCTATATGAAATCAAAACTGGTAGAAAAAAGTTCATGATGGTAAAAAATAATATTTAAAAGATAATTGTTAGGAATTATCTGACATGATCATTAAGGTCACATGGAAAAGTGGTCAGTAATTTTTAGGTTTTCATCTAGGCTTCTTTGCTTTTTTGTACACTTTTTTTAATCAGTGGCAAAAAGGGAAAGATAAAATCATAAAAAATGTTTTTTTAAAAATTTTATTAGCTCACCAATTCACTCATCTAGCAAGTATTTTCTGAGAAGTAATTCCACTTATAGATAACATTCATTTTATCAATGTAATTGACAAAATATCTGAACCATAAAAACTAGAGTTTAATGAAAAGTGAAGTTGATAAGGAGAATTTAATGTTCAATAAGGTAAGAAATTAGACATATCATTGAAATTAGGGACAACAAATTGGACTAATAAGGAGAAAAGACTTTCAGGTTATAAAGAAAAGGGTCTGGTAGTTTTGCTTCCTCAATAATATAGTAATATATTACAATATTTTCAGTATATATGATAAAACACAAGAGGAAATTCTGGTGAGAAAAAGTGCACATTATTTTCTTCTGAAGTACTCAGAAATTTGAATTACTGACTTGTTAAAAAGCAGATGATGCTATATTCTTCCTGAGTGACATTTTCAGAGCTTATAATTTGATAAGCAAGAATAGAATCTATTTTTTTTATTAATAAGACACATGTCCTTGAAACAAAACTTTAGAAATAAAAGGGAAGATAAATATATATATACATATATACACCATATATATATGTATATATATATATATATATATATATATATATATATATATATATATAATGTGCAACTCCAGGCACTGCTTAGGATTCTACTCCTGGCTCAGGGATCATTCCCAAGGATGCTTGTATGCTTGTAGGTACAAACACAGTGATAGAACTTGGGGTTGTCTGTCTGCAAGCCTTATTAACTCTTCATTCCAAATTTTGGACTTATTATTTATTTTACTAATCTTAGTAATTTTACATGAAAATTATGCACTGTCTATTTTATCTATATCTTCACTTCTTTCTGAGAATTACACTTAAAGTGAATACTATAAGTTAAGCATGTGAGGACAAATAAGCCTACTCTATTTTATTTAATACTGCTAAGTTGTGTAACTGTGGTCCGTTAATGTGTTGAATACATTAAATTGGTAGAGAATAAAATTTTAAACACTTAACTCAAATGAAAAAGCTGTGAGGAAACACTGTTAAAATTATTAGCATCAGTACCTATGCTAGAGGAGAATTTAAATAATCTTTTAAGCTTAATCAGTTGTTCAAGAAGCAGAAATTTTATAGATTCCATCCCTCTTTGTAAAATATTGTCTCCCGAGATGTTATCTGAATCCTTTCTTTTCAATTACCTTTGTTTCTCCTAAAGTTTTGAATCTTTCTTTTTTGTTTTTACTTTTAGTTCACATCTCACACTGCTCAGGGTTTATTACTGGCTCTGTGCACAAGGATTACTCGTATGAGTGGGATCACATCCAATCTGGCCACAGGTGTCTTCTTTCCCTTTCCACTGTACTATCTCTCTGTCCCCAACTTCCAATATTTCTTAAGCTCAAGAGTTTTGTATACATTATATATTTATATATGTACATACATATATATAAACCTTATATAAACCTTGCAAGGCATTTAAAAATAGCAACTGTATTGGGGAATTAGATAAGAAGATTTAAGTACATGACTGTTAATATGGCAATCTAGAGTTAGAATCTGGGCATTACATAGTCCTGAGAACTCCAAGAACTGTTGAGTTGTAGAACAGCATTGGACTGAACAGGATCAAGAAACTTAAATGCTAGTTTTAAAGTATTTTTATTAGAATTCTAATGAACTAAATAGCTCAAATGAATGCTTACGATAAAAGTCATCCAGGATATTAGGACATTGGGGATGGAAGGGCTGTGAGGGTTGGAATAGAAAGTCTAGAAAGAGACAGTGTGAGAAGCAGAAGATTCCTCAGTATGATCATAGAAAGGGGGAATGTGAGGAGCAGAAGAGTCCTCAGTGGGGTCATAGGAAAAGGGGAATGTGAGAAGCAGCTGGCTCACCTCTTCTCACTTTGGTCATAAAAGTTGTAGGCGGCAGCTCCGGCCAAGAGGGATAAATGATTTAACTGAGTTAACTAGTTACAGCAAGAGACCCAGAGAAGCTGCTGCAGGAACATAAGGCCAAGGAAGGAATTTCAAAGAAGACCATCACCATTTTCAACCCCCCTGGTAACCGCCTTAGTAACAGACTTTTATCTAGGTAGAAGCCCACATGGGGGCAGGTTGCAGGAACCCTATGAAGGCCACCTTGAACAAAGGAAGAGTACACATATGCTGTCCGAGCCCATGTGCTGCTTGTGCCCATGTGGCTGAGCACATGTGCCCGAGCACATGTGTTGCCCGCATCTCCCCTCTTGAGATGTGTACTTTCATGCTTTCCTGTCTAGCTGATAAGACACTTTCTTGATATATGGGAACTGGGAAGGGCTGGAGCAATAGCACAGTGGTAGGGCATTTGCCTTGCACACAGCCAACATGGCTGACCTGACTTCGATTCCTTTGCCCCTCTTGGAGAGCCTGGCAAGCTACCGAAAGTATCTCGCTCACACAACAAAGCCTGGCAAGCTCCCCGTGAGGTATTCGATATGCCAAACACAGTAACAACAAGTCTCACCATGGAGACGTTACTGGGCCCACTCGAGCAAATCAATGAACAATGGGAGGACTGTGATCGTGATAGAATGGGGACTGGGAATGTCTTCTTAATTGAGAATGTTTTGTTTTCTTGATAATTTGCTTTTGTATGCCTTTGTTCGCTTTGGAGTCTTTGTAAGTTACTTTTGCCTTTGGAATTGTTTTTTATCGAGCTCTGACCTGACTCTGGATGTCTCGGCCCCAGCTAGCTGGTAGAATAAAATCCTGATGTGCAGTTTGCATTCCCATTGGATTCTTTGTCTCTCTGAATACTGAGGGGTGGTCCCGGTCCTAACAGAAAGAAAGAGAGAATATGAAACAAAGTTGGCATGCACTGGGAATTTTGTTTTCATTTAATTCTATTATATACACTTTTTTCAATAAAAATGCATTTTTAATTTTTTTATTGAATCACTGTTTGAATACAGTTTTGAATACAGTAACTATATAAGTTACAAAGCTTTCATGCTGAGTTTTAGTCATACAATGATCGAACACCCATTGCTCCACCGGTGCACATTTTCCCCCAGCAATGTCCCCAGTATCCCTTCCGCCACCACCAGCCCTTCCCACCCCCTGCCTCTGTGGCCATCACTTTCCTTCTTACTCTCGCTACTTAAAAATGCACTCTTGTTAGAATTATTTTCAAAGATAGGTTTTTTAAATAAGTAATTTTAATTTTCAACTATGTTTGTACACATTTAGTATTAATTTCTAGTTTTCTCAGTTGCTAAATATCTCCTTTTTATTCTCTTAAAAATTTCACATCCAAAACTCAGACAGAACAAATACAAGCACAAGTTCTTATTTCTATTTTTTGATGCTTTCACATTATTATGTATTTAGAATTTCATAATTATTTCTAAATTGCCTTTATTAAATATTAATTTTTCTCAGAGTATTCAATTTTTTAAATTACATATCTATTAAATGGTTTTTGTGATTAAAAATCCCCTCTCAGAGAACCCTGCAAGCTACCGAGAGTATCCTAACAGCACGGCAAAGCCTGGCAAGCTCTCAGGGATGTATTCAATATGCCAAACACAGGAACAACAAGTCTCACTATGGAGACGTTACTGGGCATCACAATCACAAATCACAAATCATCCTATTATTCGTCGATTGCCTCGAGCAGGCCCCAGTAACGTCTCCTTCATCCTAGCCCTGAGATTATATTCAAGGCTCTTTAGGAGAATGAGACCCATCATTGTTACTGGTATCTGGCATATTGGGTACGCCATGGGGAGTTTGCCAGACTCTGCCGTGTTGGCAGGCTACATTCGGTAGCCTGCCAGTTTGTCCAAAGTAGGAATGAGATAATAAGATGTCATAATAAGATGTTGGAGCTGGTTTTTATAGTCTCTGAGTCTTGGCCATTAATGGGATTACACGGCACCAGGGGGCCAGTTGGTGGGTGTGACCCCCGCCTACTGGAATTTGGAGGATCTGGGTGGAGGATGCTTGGCCCAAATATGAGTAGGCTTGGAGCTCTCGGCCTCGGAACCCGCGTGACTTTGTCCCTCTGCCAGTAGCTTCATGTGTGCAGAGAGTGGTCTCAGCATGGTGGTGGCTGGTCCTGGAGGTCTTTGGCTGCCGGAGCCCTGGTCGGGGCTGGGAGGAAAGCTCAACCCGCTCCCCTCCAGGGTGCCCCAGCGAGGACAGCCAGGCGCGGGGGCAGGAGACTGTTACTGGGCATGCTAGAACAAATTGATGCACAACAGGAGGACAGTTAACGTCACTGTCACTGTCCTCCCGTTGTGCATCAATTTGCTCTAGCAGGCACAGTGATGTCTCCATTGTGAGACTTGCTGTTCCTGTTGTTCCTGTGTTTGGCATATTGAATACATCACAGTGAGCTTGCCAGACTTTGCCGTGTAGGCGAGATTCTCTCGGTAGTTTACCAAGCTCTTCAAGAGGGGTGGAGGAATGGAACCCGAGTTGGCCCAGTCGTCTGTGTGCAAGGAAACGCCCTACCTGCTGTACTATCACTCCAACCCCACAGTGCTACAGTGATTAAAAAAATTGTAAGAAGTAATATCTTTATATTTGTAATGCGTTAATTTTCATTTGTAAATGCTTCAGCAACTGCGATGAAGAAGAAATTGAGAAGTTCTACATGGAGCTGGAGAAGTTCTATAAAGAAGACCACACCTTCTACAAGATCATTGTCAGTGATTTTAATGCCAAGATAGGACCGAGAAGATCAGCCAAAGAACTGCATATCAGGACCCATGGCCAAGAATGAAACAAACAGGGTGAGAGACTGTCTGAGTTCATCATGTCAACCAAGACCATCCATGGTAACTCACAGTTCCAGAAGACTGAATCTAAACATGGGACTTGGGAGTCTCCTGATGGACAGTTCCAAAACGAAATTGACCACATCATATTCAACCAATGGTTTTGTCTGACCAATGTCCCTGATGTCAAAATTCCAAACAGGACCAGAACAACATGCAATTCTCCTTAAAGCAAAATTTTACTTCGCAGAGTGGGAGAAAGGGCTGCAAAGTTTAAGAAGAGAATTCCCAGAACAAGCAACAAATGGGATCTCTTTGGCACTATTGCAGCAACATGGAAAGATGCTGTCATATACAACATTGACGAGGAATATGATTGACAGGTTCAGCACTTCCATTATTGTGTGAAGAATGCCGAGAGAGAGATAGCCACAAAAAGATGCCTTTCTTCCAAAATTCTTGAGCTAATTCTCCAACGTGGCTTGTTGCAAGCCTTAAACAACTGCAAGCAAGCCTCTAACCTTAGAAAGCAGTGCAGAGATGCTATAAAGGAAGACCTTAAAGAGAGAAGAGCAGCAGTGGCAGAAACTGGTAAAAGCATTCGCAATGCATGCCTGTCCTTCGCCAACTACAAGACCAAGATGACTGCCCTCCAATGTCCTGATGGATCTATCACATCTTCCAGAAGGGCAACAGAGAAGATCATCCATGACTTCTACTTGGATCTCGATAGCCACGTCCACCTGCCCACATACCAAATTGCTCAGGATGGATATGTCGTTCCCATCATTCTCCCTTCTGAAATCTGACTCACCATTTCATCGGTAAAGAAGCAAACAGCACCGGGTCTAGACAAGGTCAGACCCCAACACCTGAAGAACCTGCCGTCAGTACTCATCAATACGCTGTCTTGGCTCTTCACACGCTACCTGTCTGAATGCAAGTTTTTGTCCTAATGGAAAACCAGCAGGACTCTACTACTGTACAAGAAGGGAGACATCTACGACATAAGCAATTATCTCCTAATCTGCCTGTTGTCTGTTGTCTACAAACTATTCACTTGAGTCATCCTGAATAGGATTGGCAGAACACTAGATGAAGGACAACCATGAGATCAAGCTGTGTTCTGAAAAGGATTCAGCACGATCGACCATATCCACATGATAACCAAGCTCATTGAAATCTTTCGGGAGTTCAAGATGCCGTTCTGACTAATGTTCATTGATTTAAATGCCTTTGATTTTGTTGATACTGAAGCAGTCATCAAAGCCCTAGCCAAACAGGGCTTTCAAACTCAATACATCAGGATCCTATGTGAGTTGCATTCTGGATTCACTATCAGGATCTCACCATTCTACAAGGAAGTGATCATCCATGTCAAGAGAGGGGTTCAGCAGGTTGATACCATTTCACCAAAACTCTTCAGTGCCACCCTCAAGAACGTCATGTGATGACTGGAATGTGACGGACTGGGAGTGGAGATAGATGGTTGGCAACTACACCACCTCTGCTACACTGATGACATCATTCTAATAATACCAAACATTAGCCAAGCGGCACAAATGCTGGCTGACTTTTACCGTGAGTGTGGAAAGGTCAGACTACAGCTGAATCTCATGAAGACAATGTTTATAAGAAACAGTCTCGATCCTGACATTCCATTTGCTCTAAAGAGTACAAACATCTCCGAATGAAACAGTTATGTGCCCCTAGGTTGAGAAGTCAACATGACAAATGACCTGGCACTTGTGTTCCACAGGAGGAAGAGAGCGGCTTGGAATGTCTTCAAGAGCATTGAAGAAATAGCTAAGAGGACGAAGAACCTCAGGCTCAGGGAACATCTCTTTTATTCCACTATTCTTCCTGCATTAACATATGCCTCAGAAACCTGGGCCCTATGAAAACAGGATGAGAACGCTATTCAGTTCTCCCCAAGAAGAATCAAAAGAGTTATGCTTGGAGTACCATGCCTCACTCAAGTGAGAGAAAGAATCCCGAATTCCAACCTCCATTGACTAATCAAGAATCAGGAATGCTGTCTTGTTTGCCAAGGCATAAATAATCAGATAAGCTGGACACGTAATGAGATTTGGAGACAACCGCTGGACTAGAGTCATTACCTACTGGTTTCCACAGGAAACGCGTAACATCTTATTATGACATCTTATTATCTCATTCCTACTTTGGACAAACTGGCAGGCTACCGAATGTAGCCTGCCCACATGGTAGAGTCTGGCAAAATCCCCGTGGCGTACCCAATATGCCAAATACCAGTAACAATGAAGGGTCTCATTCTCCTAAAGAGCCTTGAATATAATCTCAGGGCTAGGATGAAGGAGACGTTACTGGGGCCTGCTCGAGGCAATCAACGAATAACAGGATGATTTGTGATTTGTGATTTCCACAGGATCAGTTTGAGGCTCTTCATGCTCCTAAAATGAGCAGACACCATTGGGCTACACTAGCACAAAGCAGGGACAAATGGAGACATTACTGGCACCCGCTCAAGCAAATTGATGAGTAATGGGATGCCAAGTGATTCAATTAGTTTTTAAATTAAAAAAATTATTCTCTTGGGGTCAGAGGACAACAAATAGAGTGCTTACCTTGCATGTAGCTGACTTTGATCTCTGACATCCCTTGTCAGTCCATTAGCTCTGCCAGAATTGACCTCAGAATGGTTTGTTTTTGTGCAAAATAAAAGATAAATTTGTTTTGTTGTTTGTGGAAAAGATTAAGTAATTTTTTAAAGATATATGTTTACCTTTCAAATCTCATGTCTTTTACAATATCTCTTGGAATAATGAAAAAAAAACTTACTCTGCCTCAAACAATCCAAACCATTTTTCACAAGGGTTATTTTTCTTTCTGAATTACTCTAGATGAAATTATGCATGTGGTATCTTCATTACTACTTTTGAGTCTTTATATAATTGGAAACTTAGTGGCACCTTCATACCAATTTATTTAAAATTTTAGCACCATCTGGTATATTTACATCCCATCTGGCACATTCTCTTTTCTTTTATATATTTTTCTTCATAACACTATTTACAATAATGTACTATATAGTCCAATATTCTTTGTTACAACTGACTACCCTCACTTACTGGAAAATAGTTTTTATTAATGCAGATATTTTCATTTTATATAATCATAGGTCTTAATCAGTGCTTATGCTAGTGCTTGTGCTAAACACTAAATAAAACTCATTTCAATGAATAGATAAAATGTTTGCTCTGAAATATGGCAATGGAAGTAAATGTTATTTAGTGTGTCAGCCACCTGAAATAAAAAGCTGAAGACATATGCCTTTCAAACATCACCTATTATTCCCATGATTTCAAGAAAATTACCTTTCTTTTTTCAATTTCTTTAGAGGTAAAATTGTTACTTTCTACCAAGCAGTGTGAATACATGTAACTGAATGCATATGAAAAACACTTAGTAGCCCAGATGCTGGTTTTAAAGGAATCAAGGAAATTAAAATGTAAGTCTAGAAATCTTATATGATTATTTAAGAGAGCATTCAAAAAACTGTCAGGCATAAACATTGAGACATAGAATTTTTAACTTGCCAAATGGGATAGTTTTACTATCAAAATTAATAAAGTAATAAAAACGTGAAGAAAGAAACAGAAAGAAAGAGAGAGGAAGGATAAGAAGGAAAGAAAGAAAGAAAGAAAGAAAGAAAGAAAGGAAGGAAGGAAGGAAGGAAGGAAGGAAGAAAGAAAAGAAAGAAAGAAAGGAAGGGAAGAGAGGGAGAGAAAAAGAAATGGAAGAGAGGGAGAGAGGTTGGGAGGAAGGAAAGAAGGAAGGAAGGAAGGAAGGAAGGAAGGAAGGAAGGAAGGAAGGAGGGAGGGAGGGAGGGAGGGAAGGAGGGAGGGAAGGAAGGAAGGAGGGAGGGAGGGAGGGAGGAAGGGAGGGAGAGAGGGATGGAAGGAAGGAAGGAAGGAAGGAAGGAAGGAAGGAAGGAAGGAAGGAAGGAAGGAAATTTGGTTGCTATATAATATCAATGAATAAGCCTGGAAATTCTATTAGAAACCATCATATTAATACTTCAAACAAAACCATAAATAAAAATGTAAATTTTTAAAATTTGAAGTACAAGTAATTTACCCAAACTAAATTTCTCTTTAGAATTCAATCTTTTATTATGATTATTATTGACATTATTATTAGTACTATTTTCAGTTTTATTTTGGGAACTGTGATTTATAAAACTGGTAATGGTTAAGAGAAAACATTCAACCTCCATGACCTCCAGTAGAATATTGACTTTCTTCCATCATTGTTCCAGTGTCCATTGTTCCCATTCTATTTCTCCCACAAACACAACCATGCCAAGCTTCCTGCTGAACAGTTCTCCATTTCTATTTCCTTTGGGTATTTGTTATCCCCCTACTATATTTCTTTATATCCCACATATGAGGGAGATCATTTTGTGTTTTTCCCTTCCCTTCTAATTAACTTTATTCAGCATGATACTCTTAAGAACCATCCACTTAGCTGCAAATTGCATAATTTCATCTTTTCTTAAAGTCTTGTACTATTTTATTATGTTTATATGTATGCAAATTTTGTATATATAATTATATATACATATACATGAATATACATATATATACATATATACACACACGAAATCTATCTAATTATCTATTCTTGGAAATTGAGTTGTTTCCAGATTTTGACTATTGTTAGCACTGACACAATAGATGTAGGAGTGCAAATATCTATTTTGAATAGTTTTTGGCCTCTTGGAGTAGATGCCATGAAGTGGAATTGTTGTGTAATATGGAAGTCCAATGATAAAAAGCCTTTTCCCTTTTATATTTTAAAAAAAAACTAACAATTTTAAGATTAAAATCTCCTTAATATCACCTAACCAAAAAAATTAAAGTTGGCATTATCAACAGTGAGACCAAAATCATATTTTTCCTAAAGATACATTACTAACGATTCACAGGACAAGAGAGCAGAATTCATAAAGTACTTACTTTGCACACACCTGGCCTTATTTTGTTCCACAGCACCACATATGATCTGCCCTGTACAACCAAGAGTTCTTCCAGAGCTCAGAATCAGGAGTAAGCATTAATCACAAGAAGATGTAGCCCATCTATCCTCTTTCCACAAAAATAAATGATTCAATACTCGGTATTACTTTTCTGTTACTCTTTCTAAACATGGAGCAAATTTATTATTTATATTATTTTATTATTATTTACTATTCTTTTCCCTTTTATATTTGAAAGACTATGTTATGAAAACACATCATCCAGACATTTTAGGTGAATATATTTTTCTGATAACTAGAGGTGCTAGCTTTCTAGATTCAGCATCATATTCACTTAGGTTTGTTTTGTATAAATGGCTCCTAAATGCTGAACCATAAATAGATGCTAAGAGAGATCAATGTTTGATAAATAATGGACTAGTTTCAGAGGATAATATTCTTAAACTTGAAAACAACATTTCACCCTTGCAGAAACTTTCTTAGAACTACACCGAGACTGGAATTCTTCCTAATCAAAAAACTTTCATCACCTCGCTTCATTCCTCATTGTCTGCATTGCTGTACGGTATATGAGCTTATTTTATATACTTAACAGCTTTTATTTTTCACGGGTCTTACAACCAACATGTTTTTTTTGCATATATAATCCTAGCTTCAGAAGAACCCAGGTAAAATAAATGGAACCAGGAGTACACAAAACTGGTGATAAAAATGATCTTGGTAATGGAATCATTTACCATTTACTATGCAAAGAAGTCACCACATTGAGTTAGATAATAAGGCACAGATAACCTTCAGCATAAAATAGCAGCCCAATTGCAGTCACTTCTTGTGACCTGGAGGAAATACCCATCATATGTTTAATGATTCAGGCAGTTGAAATATATGAAGGGCGAAATGCATTACAAAGCCAGCAAAGCTGACTGGTTACCTCTAAGTACTATTGATTTGAGACTGAGGCCATTAAAAAGCCGTTAAAGTCTAATTGTGAGAACCAAAGAGATGCTTGATATCTTATAAACAATCTTTATCTCCTTAAGTGGAAAATCCAAAACAACTGAGCTGCAGAATTCTAGAGATGTAGGCATGAGTATCTTTTGTTTTAAGTATTCAACCCTTGATAGGGAAAGCTCAGCATCTTGAAACATGAAATGTAATATCTGGGATACCTCCAGAATCCTGGAAGAGATTAGTTCAGCTTATTTTTGTCCATTCTCAGTGCTTAGAGAAACTAAGCAACCGTGTCTAATACAGGCTAGTACCACTTCTCTATTGCTGGAGCTTCTCGACTGCAAAGTAACAGGTGCTCTCTGTTGAAACTGTCCAAATCTCCTTTGCAATCAGGTTGCAATGTTGGAATAAATCTTTGACTGTGCTGGTCATGGATACTCTAAACCTAAATAAAAGGAGAAAATTCATTATGCTATAAATGTGCTGAAGGAATTAATTTGCACAGTGGGACAGAACCTGAAGAATGGTCCAGGATTAGATTTTGGCAGTGATTGGCCAAGTGTAGCCAAAGTCAGAAACCACTGACTGCATTTTTTGGTTCACACATTTCAAATATGGTGGTGGGGTTGGTGTTTGAATATTAAATGTAATCAAATATTGAGTGATAGCACAGTGGGTAGGGCGTTCGCCTTACAAGCAGCCAACATGGCCGACCCGAGTTCGATTCCTCCGCCCCTCTCGGAGAGCCCGGCAAGCTACCGAGAGTATTCGATATGCCAGACACAGTAACAACAAAGTCTCCAATGGAGACGTTACTGGGCCCGCCCGAGCAAATCAGCAGGAGGGCCTTTACCTTTACCTTACCTTATAAAATAAAAAACTTTAAAAAAAAAAGAAAGAAAACAGTCAACCCACCAAACACAGACACAGACACAGACACAGACACAGACACATGCGTGCACACACACACAGAGACAGAGACAGATACAGAGAGAGAATCTTGCAATATTATTCCTTTGGTGTCTCTTAGGAGACCTAGAGAATTGGAGAACAGAGTAAATTCAAATGGCAGAACTCTAAAGAAAGAAAGAGGATCAAATCTCAATGCTGGAATGATACCAGAGACCTGCCAGGTTCTTCTGTAACGTGGAAGAACCCAGGGCGATATGCAGTCTATCATTGTCACATCAGTACTCTGTTAGAAGGGAATCAGCACCCAACACTCTATTCAATGAACCAGTTCTGACAGCAAGAGCACTGGGACAGAGCTAAACCCATGTCAGAGGAGTGTGGAACACAAGGCCATAGAAGGGAGCTGACAATGCTTGACAGAAGTATGATGCCTCAGTTATCTGCAATATTAGATGTTAGAGTAGAAGCTTGGGGGGTGGGGGATTGATCTTCAGGGAGTAGTAGAAAAAATTGATTCAGTATATCTCATAGATGAGTAGCTGAAAAAAGCCTAGCTCCCCAGCACTGGTAAAATGATTTTGCTTTTTATACTGATGGGGGTGCATCCATTACCATTTGAATTTAGTAAAGCATATTATACTTTCCAATGTGGGCAGAAATCATCCAATAGGTTGAGCATACAATTAGAGCAAAAAATGGAAAAGGGGGGAGTATTAAATACTTTATTTTTGCTTTAACTATGTCCTCTTGACAGCAAGAGGAGAGGGACAGAGTAAAACCCAGGTCATAGGATTGTGAAACCCATGGTCGTAGAAGGGAATTTGAGAGCAACCTTCCCTTGCTCTCAAACATTGTTGCTCCTTATTGTAGAGCTTTGGCATTCAGATCAGGACTTATTTCACCAGTCCCTCCGTACTCAGGTCTCTGATTTGGATTGAATTTTATTATGTACCTCCTGCCATTCATGTTCTTTTACCTAGTGGACAATAGCTCATCAGATATTTATCTGCCTTCATCACCATACAAGTGAATTCTTATAATAAATTCCATTGGTTTATTCTTTCTTGAATTTTGAATAAAAATCAGTAGCCAGAAGAAAAGGAGAAAAATTATAAAACAAGAAGCTTTGAAGGAGGTACCTGAATACAAAGTTATAATTCTTTGCCAGTTTTTTCGATCTATAATTCACTGACTAGAGGTTGAGTAGCAATTTTAGTCCAAAACCAATTGCATTGATAAAAGGTGCATTTTTATACTCCATCCTTTCTATTTTTTCCTTCAGAAAAATGGTCTAATAGGAGCCACATAAGAGATATTTCTGATCTGCATGGAGATTAAAGCTATATGGAGATTATGTAGGACATATTGTGAAATGTAGTGGTCATTAAAACAAGCTGTATACTTATATTATGAGGTACAATTAAATTTTTGTTGATAACTAACCGATTTTCATGTAAATTCAGTGTGTCATTTGTAACCAGCTTTCTCATGACTGAACATGTTAAGACACTTCTGGACCATCTCTGAGAGATGTGACATTTTTTCTGTAATTGAATTCTGACTCATGATCTCTCCATTTGTCTGATACAAATATATTAGAACTGTGTAGCAGCCGGAGACTCTTTCTATCTAATCTTCCATCTCCCTCATCTTCAAAAACCTAAGGAATATGCACTGACCTGAAAGCACTCCTTGAGGTTTCATACATTCTCTCCTTTACTCCTAAAAAAATAGATTCCACAGTAAATATCTATAGTACATAATTTTATGTTTATTTTTCCTTATTACAACACCTAAACTAACATACTATCACTGTCAGTGTCACTGTCCTCCCATTATTCATGGATTTGCTCGAGCGGGCCCAGTAACGGCTCCATTGTGAGAATTGTTACTGTGGCATATTGGATACATCACGGCTAGTTTGTCAGGCTTTGCCGTGTAGGCGAGATACTCTCGGTAGCTTGCCAGGCTCTCTGAGAGGGGCAGAGGAATCGAACTTGTGTCGGCCACGTTGGCCGCTTGCAAGGCAAATGCCCTACCCACTGTGCTATTGCTCCAGCCCAACATGCCACAATCATAATAAAAATTAGTAAGGTATTAAGTCTCTTGAGAATGAAATCCAAGGAATGTATAAAGCATTTTAAACTGCATAGAGGGGCAAGAAAGGTGGTATAGAGGGTTGGATGCTTGCTTTGCACACAGCCAATTAGGGTTCCATCCTAGCAGCAGATATGACCGCACCCAGGTAATTCCAGGAATGATAACTGAGTACAGAGTCAGGAGTAAGCATGGATAACAACCAGTAAGTACAAAAATAAATATTGTGTGTAAATTTTGTAAGGCATGAATATGTAAGAGGCTAAAATTTTGAAATGTTGTTTCTTTGTTATTATTATTCATGATCATGTGACATAATAAAGTAGCAGCTATATTGTAGGTAAATTTTGAAGAAATTAAATATCTACTGAGTTTTGTAACTTAGTCTTGAAAAAAATGAGAGAATAAAGAGTATTTGCTTTACACATTCAGAATGTCTTAGGAATCAATCACTATCACTTGAGAAAAAATGTTAACAATTGATTTTCTTATATGAATGCATTATTTTTCTATTAGTTTTTAATTGAGATAGTAGATTTTGTGTACACAGTTTTTTAGATGGACAACAAAAGGATGTTAGTACCACAACTAAACACTTGAAAAGATCTGTACCTTTGGTGCTCGAATTTATTATTCTATATTTCTTCTATTTGAAAGATTTTGATAATGAAGGGAAGAAAATCAAGTTTAGAGAAATTACATGTTCAGAAGATCTTTATGGGAGAATATTCAATGCTGAATAAATTGTGTTCACCCAGCTAGAGGTCATCTTCAGGTGAAATGTGAAAAATTGCCATCGGCAATTAACAAGTGTTTATTAAGTTGCATGCATAACAAGAATGCTATGAATATCAACAAAACATGCAAGTTTAATTGTGTTACTTTGCTGTAACACTGCATATTTAAATAATATACTTTTCTATTGTGAGGTTATTCAAAGAGGTGCCTGAAATTATTTTGTTTGTACATTTTATCTCCATTTTTCTGATGCAGTATTAATTTGACCAGGGTATCTATCCTTTAACTAGAAACATAGGTTTTAATTCCATCTTATCTTTTAAAGTTAATTCATAAGATTTATTATTTGAAGGCTATTTTTTTTTGTAGTAGGAGCATTTACTAGGAGAGCTAGCATCTTTACAAATATTTCTGTTCCTACAATGGTATTGCAAACTAGAGATGCACTGTTATACAATCAATCTTTAGAACACATTAATCTTGCATAATCAAAACTCTATACCAGATAAGCAAACAAAGAAAAGAAAACATTCCTCCCCTCTCAGATCCAGGAAATGACCATACTTTCTGGTTCTATGTATTTTGCAATTTTAAATACTTCGCATAAATAAAATCGTGCATAGATTTCATTTAGTGTCTTCATTCTCTTAGCATAAACCTCCACAGTCATTCACTCATGCAGTCAAAAATGTCAAATTTTTCTGTTTGAAGACTAATGATATTTTGTTGTGTGTCTAATTCATTTCATTCATCTTCTCATTCATGACTTGACATTTAGGTTGTTTCTTTATCTTAATATTTGCGAATTACACTAAAACAGAAACAGGAGAACATGTTGTTTCCTCAAAATTCAAGATTTGAATTTATTTGGATATATAAACAGAAGTGTGATTATTGTACCATACAGAATTTAATTATATATTTTATGGAATTTTATTACTGCTTTCCAAAACAATTATACCATTTAATATGCCCATTAATGAAGTGGGAATTAAGTGGGTTCCATAGAGTGGACCAGACACTGTTTGTATCTAATAAGGCTGTAAAAGCAGTATCTGACAGGCTGCCAAAAATCATTAGAAAATTAACTTTTAAGACTTGTAACAGGATGTACTAAACACAAATCGGGTTAACCACTGCACGTTCTGTTCCAACACTGCATATAAACTCTGTGAATGAGACTGAGTATCCCACCTTTCTTACATTATTCTGGTTGAGTCCGCGTATGAAGTTAACTAGCTGTTCCCTTTTATACCCCTTTTGCCAGTCTGCTTCTTGGTCAGTATTTCACAACATTAAAAGCATATGAATATCAGCTTTTCCACATCCTCAAAAATACTTGCTCCCTCTGTTTTTTTTTTGTTTGTTTAATAATAACCATGGGCTGGAGTGATAGCACAGTGGGTAGGGCGTTTGCCTTGCAAGTTTCCAACATGGCCATCCTGAGTTCGATTCCTCCGCCCCTCTTGGAGAGCCCGGCAAGCTACTGAAAGCATCTCGCCCACACGCAAAACCTGGCAAGGTACCTGTGACATATTTGATATGCCAAACACAGTAACAATTGTCACAATGGAGACTTTACTGGGCCCGCTCGAGCAAATTGATGAACAACGGGAGGATAGTGACAGTGACAGTGACAATAATAACCATTATAATTATTTGATAAGAGATAGACTAATACCTCTAATATTAGGTTTTTAGTCTATTATTTTAAAACATTGTACTTTCTTATTTTAAAATACATTATAATACTGTGTAATTGAAATTGTATCTTTGGCATAAAAACTGACATGAGTCAACTGAATAGTAAAAAGAGCACATAAATAATCCAGACATACATGGTCAATTGATCTTTGAAAAAGAATTCAATAAAAAATTAAGAAATCAAAGCACACCCCAGATCTGATTTTTGTAGTTTTCATAAATATCTGCCAAGAGCACATTCTCTTGCCTCCTGCCCTTTCTTTCACAATCACCTGATTTTTCTGCAAGCATAGTGGCTTTTTGCTGAAGGACTTTATATTGTCACTACTTCCTGTTTTGTGTATAGAGGTGGCAAATTAAGGCCTGAAGAATTATTCCTTGAGGGAAGCTGTTTTAAACAATGATTAACAACAGTGTGCAGATAAACATTTTAGCTACTTCTGTGTTACAGTAGAATGCCTGTAGGACATGCATTCTCTAGTGCCAGGGAGTTCTGTGGGATAAGCCTCAGTTAGTTGTAGCAGAAATATGCTTAATAATTCTCCTTTGACTGTTTTTCTTCAGTCTGCTCTATCATGATCTAGAATGATACAGAAAGTTATTTACTATATATTTTTTATATTAAGCATGGAATTTTTTTTTTATCTTCTAGCCAGGGAAACAGTATACAGGTTTGAATGCATGCCATTCATAAGTCCTGATCAAATTTGATTCCACATAAAGCCACTCAAAAACATCGCCAGAGGGAGTTCTCATCCTCTACAGACACACACACACACACACACACACACACACACACACACACGCACGCACAAAACCACAGAACATATCAAGTTCTAGTCTTGGATGTCTCTCCATATTATTGGACATTGGAGTGACCATGATGGTCTCCAACACTACAGGGAACTAACATCTCTGCACCCAAAGGCTCTAGCATCAGCCTAATTGCCTGTTTGGATACGAACAGGAAGGGATCCTTGGGCTATTTGAGCAATGGTTGGAACTCTCTCACCAAAAACCACCTTTCCCCACTCTATATGTGTGAATTTAATAAACGGGTAAATAGGAGCATAAATTTGAGCTAGATTTATAAAACTACCTGTTCATCTATCTAAATAGCTATATTCATATCTATATTTATAGACTTAGTATCTAATACGTTGAGGATATGATTCAGAAGGTGCTTTGAGCTATACAGATAACTATATAAGTAAATGCCATATGATTATGAAAAGTATACTCAATGATCTACAATTTGTAAAGTACCTCTGGACCAGTATATCTATATCTATATAAAACAGATATGTATACATGTATATTTACACTATATAATGGATATTATAAAAAGTGGTATAAGTGAGTTGTATGTAAAGCCTTATGTGATATGTAAGTTTATTTATATCTGTTAAAGATGATGAGAAAGGCACAAAGCAATATTTAAAAAGAGAATTATTGAGTGCTGTGCCTGGTCTTTTTCCACCCACAGGTCAGTGACTCCAACCAGAGACTTGGCTTTCCTGGCGAACATGCCCCAGGCGTCCTCTAGGACAATGGGACGCTCACCATCCCTGAGCCTCTTCCTGTTAGACCCCAAGCTGTGCCTGGCCTTCTTCCACCGCCCCCCCCACCCAGGGTTGTACCACTCACAGACACCAGGTAACTGTAGGGAGAGTGGCTCTGCAGAAGTGGGCGTGGCCTCGTCAAAGTGGGCATGGCCTATTTGGGCTAGCAAACGCTCACGTGACCACAGGTAGTTTACCCATACCCAACAATATTATGTAACATCTCAGTCTCCATACCTCCACACAAACATGAAGAAACAATGCAAATCCCCACCACAAGGGGAAGACGATGAATACAGTCCAGAAGCCTCAGTAGGTGCTACTCACCTAAGGGACCCTCTGAGAAAGAATATGAGGTAATGAAGATGATCAATGAACTCAATTAAAAAGTAGACAGATATCCAGTAAATTAAAGGAGGACATGGAAGAAACAATTGAGAAATTACAGGAAGAAATGAGAGCAGAAATTGGAAAGCTACGCACAAAAATGTCATGAATAAAAGAGTCGGTAGATGAAATAAAAAACTAAGTCTGTGCCCTCAACAGTAGAATGGTCATAGCTGAAGACAGTGTAAGTGAGCTGGAAGATCAGCTGCACCAAGCCTAGAGGCAACAACAAACAATGGCAAAGGACCTCAAAATAGCTCTAGAACAAATCAGAGTACTAGGAAATGATTCCAAGAGGGACAACATTAAAATCACTGGAGTACCAGAAGCTCAGGGAAACAATCTCAATGAAAAAGCCACAGTGCTGAAAAGTTCCCAGAGCTGGACAATGCAGTCATTCAGATTCAAGGAGCCCAAAGGGTGCCAACTGAAAGAGATCCTAACAAAAACACTCCAAGACATATTGTAGTTAGACTCATGGATGCTGCGGATAGAGACACAATACTGCAAGCAGTGAGGTCAAAGAAGGAAATCACATAAAAAGGAGCACCCCTTAGATTCACAGCAGACTTATAAGAGGAAACCCTCCAAGCCCGAAAGCAATGTTGGGATCACAATCACGATCACGACCATCCTGTTGTTCGTTGATTGCCTCAATCAGGCCCCAGTAACGTCTCCTTCATTCTAGCCCTGAGATTTTTTTTAAAAAGCGCCATATTCAAGGCTCTGTCAGGGTTAGGAGAATGAGACCCATCATTGTTACTGGTATTTGGCATATTGGGTACGCCACAGGGAGTTTGCCAGACTCTGCCATGTGAGCAGGTTACATTTGGTACCCTGCCATTTTGTCAAAAGTAAGAATGAGATAATAAGATATCACTTCCGGGAGTTGGGTTTTATAGTCTCTGGGTCTTAGCCGTTGATGGGACTACATGACGCCAGGGGGCCAGTTGGTGGGTATGACCCCTGACTACTGGAATATGGAGGATCCAGGTGCAGGATGCTCAGCCCCAATCCAAGCAGGCTTGGAGAGCTCAGCCCCGGGAACCCGCATGCCTTTGTTCCTCTGCCGGTACCTTCATGCGTGTGGAGAGTGGTCTCAGCATGGTGGTGGCTGGTTCTGGAGGTCTTCGGCTGCCAGAGCCCTGGTCTGGGCGGGGAGGGAAACTCAACCTGCTCCCCTCCAAGGGGCCCCAGCAAGGACAGCCAAGTGCCGGGGCACAAGACTCTGCTGGATTACAGTGAAAAAAACTCACTGAATTGAACGCTTCACCAAGAATACTCTATCTGGATAAACTCTCACTCAAACTCGAATGAACAGTACACCATTTTGTGAATAAACAACAGCTCAGGAACTTCATAGACTCAAAATAAAACCTAAAAGAAGGGCTAAAGGGGCTACTATAAGACAAGATAAACCCTACAAGCACAACAGACCCTTATGGAAAGATGACAAAAAAAAACCATAACAAAACTCTCTCAATGTCAATGGTCTAAATTCACCAATTAAGAGACACATAGAGTCAAATGGATTCAGAGAAAGAACCCACCATTCTGCTGCCTACAAGAAACAAATCTCAACAGTCAAAGCAAACACAGACTCAAAGTTAAAGGGTTGAAAACAATCCTGCAAGCAAACAGCTCCCTCAAAATAGCTGGGGTGGCCATACTAGTATCCAACAACATAAATTTCAGGTTGAAAAAGATTAGAAGGGACAGTGAAGGCCATTTTCTATTTATCTAGGGATACAAACAACAGGAAGAAATCACACTCTTAAATGTATATGCACCTAATGAAGGAACAGTTAAATTTTTTAAATAACTGCTAACAGATTTTTTCGGTTATATTTATTTATTGAATCACTGTGGGAAAAGTTGCAAAGCTTTCAGGTTTAGGTCTCGGTCATACAATGATCAAACACCTTTCCCTTCACGAGTACTTATTTTTCACCACCAAGAACCCCAATATACCCGCTTCCCTCCCCTCCCAATGCCTGCGAGGCAGATAATTTCTTCTTAACTCTCTCTCTACTTTGATTACATACATTATTTCGACAAAAATTGCACTATTATTGTTTAGAATTCCCCCCTCCCCCAACAATCAGAACTGCTGGAAAGGCATTGTGAAATAATTTGTTTTCAATAGCTGGTTATGAGAACCATATGATGTTGCACGGCCTCAATAGCAGCTGCATGATTTTGGATTTCTGATATTTTACTAATTAAGTCTGGAAAGATTTTGCCCAAGAGCCAGATAATTAAGAGATTGGTTTCTGTGCATCTGGTGGTATAGCCATGCCGGAGAGCCACTTGTGGGGGGCAACTTGTGATCTCAGTAGGGTATGAAGGACGTGCAGGTACCGCCCTCCATCCCATGAGGCTGCAGTTGCCCTGTCACTGCAAGCTCATACCTGGCTTTCCAATAAACTCTGAGGTGGCAGCCACCTTGCAGCCGAGGCTGGGGGTAGGGCGGAAGGGAGAGACACCCTTTCCCTCCCAGGGAGGCATAGCACCATAGTTTAATGCATAGTCCATTCACTTTTCTGCCTCAAGCTGTCGGGCTCTGGATTAAATCCTTGTGCCTCTGGAGCCAGAGCCAATCCAGAGAGCTGCTCGTGCGGGACAACTCGTGACCTCAGTAGCGAGTAAAGGATGAGCCAGTACTGGCCCCCGCCCCATGAGGCTTAACTGCTAACATATTTCAAGGAGGACATTGCTAGCAACACAATGGTAGCCAGAGACTTCAACATCACTTTCTGACCTCTGGATAGATCAACAAGAACAAAACTCAACAAGGATACATTGGCTTTGAAGGAAGAAATAGAAGAGAGAGGGCTTATAGACCTAGTCAGGGCTTTACACCCCCAAAAAGAAAGAATACACATTTTTCTCCAGTGCACATGGAACACTATCCAAAATAGACCATGTGTTAGGCCACAAAACATACCTCAATAGAATCAAGAAGATAGAAATAGTATCAGCAATCTTTTCAGACCATGATGCACTGGAGATATAAGTGAAACACATACAGACACAGAGAAACAAAATCAAATACCTGGAAATTGAAGAGCTCAATGTTGAACAATGAGTGGGTCAGGAAGGAAGTCAAAGATGAGATCAAAAGATACCTGGAAACAAATGCGAATGAAGACACAAGCTACCAGAACCTATGGGATGCAGCTACAGCTGTGTTAAGGGGAAAATTTATAGCTCTGCAAGCATTTCTCAGAAAGGAAGAAAGGGACCACATAAACAACTTGACTTACAACTCAAGATCTTAGAAAAGGGCTAACAAAAGGAGCCCAAACCAGGCAGAAGGAAAGAGATCATAAAACTTAGAGCAGAAGTCAACAACATGGAAACCAAAAAAACAATCCTAAGATCAAATGAAACCTAGAACTTGTTCTTCAAGAAAATAAACAAGATAGATAAATCACTAGCAAGACACACAAAGAGAGAGAGAGAAAGAGAGAGAGAGAACCCTAATAAACCATATCAGAAATGAGAAGGGGGATATCACAACAGACATCAAAAAAATTCAAAAGTTTATCAGAGACTACTTTGATAGTCTGTATGCCATGAAACAAGAGAACCTAGAAGAAATGGATAAATTCCTAGATTCCTATATCTCTCAAGTCTGAATCAAAAAGATCTATAGTACCTGAATAGACCTATTAACAACAAGGAAATTGAAACTGTAATCTAAAGTCTTCCCCAAAACAAAAGCCCAGGTCCAGATCGATTCAGTAGTGAAATTTTCCAAACATTTAAAGAGAACCTATTGCCAGTTATTCTCAAGCTTTTCCAGGAAATTGAAAAAACAGAAACTCACCCAAACAGTTTCTATTAATCCCGTATCTCTCTAATACCAAAAGGAAACAGAGACACCACCAAAAAAAAAAAAACTACAAGAATAGCTGAGATAAGTACGAGGAAGTTCACTGCATGGCTTGGAGGCCAGCCGCACATGCTGGGGGAGAAGACAGCTCAGATAGAGAGGGGAGCACCAAGTAAATGGTGTTGGAAGGATCCTCCCAGGATGAGAGATGCATGCTGAATGTAGATTATAGACTGAACATGATTGTTACTCAATGAATCTTTTGTAAACCACAGCACTCAAAAGAAGAGAGATAACAAAAGGAAATGCCCTGCCACAGGGGTGAGGTGGGATGGCAAAATGGGAGGGTGGGAGGGATGCTGGGAGCATTGGAAGTGTTTAATAGGCAGTGGTGAGGGATAGTACTCAATCATTGTATAGTTAACACCCAAGCACAAAAATTTGTAAGTCTACAACTGTACCTCATGGTGTTTCACTAATAAAAAATTTAAAAAAAATCTGCAGGCCGATATCTCTGATGAACACGGATGTGAAGATTCTCAACAAAATACTAGCAAATAGAATTCAACAACTCTCAAAAAGATCTTAGACCATGAGAAGTGGAATTCATCCCAGGGATGCAGGGATGGTTTAACATTTGGAAATCAATCAACATAATCCATCATATCAACAAAAGAAAAGATAAAAACCATACATTTGTATCAATAGATGCAGAGAAAGCATTTGACAAGATCCAAGCCCCTTTACAATGAAAACCCTCGCCAAAATGGGAATAGAAGGGACTTTCCTCGATATAGTTAAAGCCTATAGCAAGCATCATCCTATATAAGGAAAAACTGAGAGCCTTTCCTCTAAGATCAGGAATGAGACAAGGATGCCCACCCTCTCCACTGCTGTTCAATATACTACTGGAAGTACTTGCAATACTGGTTAGGCAAGGAAAAGATACTAAGGGCATTCAGGTAGGAAAGGAAGAAATTAAGCTCTCACTCTTCGCAGATGATAGGGTACCATAAGGTACACTGAAGTTACAATGTTGTCAAAACTTAGAGAACCTTAAAAATCTACCAAGACATTCCTAGAAACAATAGACTTGTATAGTAAAGTTGCTGGCTATAAAATCAATACACAAAAGTACATGACTTTCCTATACGCAAATGAGAGAGAAGAAAGTAACATGAAAAAAAAATCCCGTTCACAATTGTGCCCCAGAAAATCAAGTACTTAAGAATCAACGTAACTAAGAACATAAAAGACCTTTACAAAGAAAACTACAAAACTCTACTCCAGGAAATAAAACAGGACACAAGGAAATGGAAAGATAACCCCTGTTCATGGATCGGGATAATTAACATTGTCAAAATGGCAATACTCCCCAAAGCATTGTACAAATTCAATGCAATCCCTATAAAGATACCCATGACATTCTTCAAAGAAATGGAGCAAATACTCCTAAAATTCATATGGAACAATAAACCCCCATGAATAGCTAAAGCAATTCTTGGAAAAAAGAAAATGGGAGGAATCAAACTCCCTAACTTCAAACTCTACTACAAAGCAGCAATAATTAAAACAGCATGGTACTGGAACAAAGGCAGAGCTGCAGACCAATGGAACAGGGCTGAATATACTGACATCTCCCCCCAAATATATGATCATCTAATCTTTGATAAAGGGAGCAAGAAATCTGATGTGATCAAGGAAAGCTTTTTTAACAAATAGTGCGGGCAAAACTGGACAGCTACATGCAAAAAAAAAAATGGGCTCAGATCTCTACCTAACACCATGTACAACAGTAAGATCAAAATGGATTAAAGACCTCAACATCAGACTGGAATCCATAAGGTACACTGAAGTTACAATGTTGTCGAAACCCTCCACGACAATTGAAGCTAATGGTATCTTCAAAGATGACACGTCACTGGCCAAGCAAGTGAAAACAGAGATAGACAAATGGGACTATCTGAAACTAAAAAGCTTCTGCACCTCAAAAAAACACAGTGACCAAAATACAAAGACAGTCTACACAATGGGAACGGATATTCCTCTAATACACATCCCACAAGGTGTTTATATCAAGGATATTCAAAGTACTGGTTGAACTCCACAAGAAGAAAACATCCAACTCCATCAAAAAATGGGACGAGGAAATGAACAGAAACTTTCGCAAAGAAGAAATCCGAATGGCAAAAAGGCACATGAGAAAATGCTCTACATCATTAATCATCAGAGATATGCAGATCAAAACAACAATGAGATATCATCTCATATCATAGAGACTGGCCCACATCCAAAAGAACAAAAGCAACCAGTGTTGGCGGGATATGCTGAGAAAGGGACTCCTTCACTGCTGGTGAGAATGCCGACTGGTTCAGCCCTTTTGGAAAACAGTATGGATGATTCTCAAAAAATTAAAAACTGAGTTCCCATTTGACCCAGCTATACAACTCCTGGGAATATATCCTGGAGAGCCAAAAAAGTATAGTCGAAATGACATCTACACTTCCATGTTCATTGCTACACTGTTCACAATAGCTAAAATCTGGAAAAAATCCGAGTGCCCGAGAATGGATAACTTAAAGAAACTTTGATACATTTATGCAATGGAGTACATCTGTTAGAAAAGACGAAGTCATGGAATTTACATACAAGTGATACTACATGGAAAGTATCATGCTAAGTGAAATGAGTCAGAGAGGGACAGACATAGAAATATTTCATTCATCTGGGGAATATAAAGTAACAAAATAGGTGACTAACATCCAAGAATAGTTGAGAGATGTACCAGGGGGCTCACTCCATGACTTGAAGGCCAGCCACACCTGTGTAGGGGCAAAGGCAGGTCAGATAGAGAAGGAAACACCAAGTAAAGCGTGTTGGGAGGATCCTCCCAGGTTGGGAGATACATGATGGAAGTAGACTATAGACCAAACATGATTGACACTCAATGCCTCTTTCGCAAACCTCAGTACCCACAAGAAGAGAGAGAATAAAAGGGAATGCCCTGCCATATGGCAGGGTTGGAAAGGGGAATGGGGACTAGAGGGCTACTGGGATCATTGCTGGTGGAGAAAGGGCACTGGTGGAGGGATGGGTACTTGATCACTGTATAACTGAAACCCAAGCACAAAAACTTGTAAGTCCACAACTTTATGTCATGGTGTTTCACTAATAAAAATTTAAAAAATATAAAAAATTTTAAACAGATTTATGACAGTTTCAAAGTGTAGGAACTAATATTTCTGAAGGAATTAAATACTACTTCAAAAGGAAGTCTCACAGATTATATGCTTTGTTCCTACAGACCCAATTTTGTTACAAGGCATACAGTTTTACATTTTGTATAAAGTGTTATTCAATACTCTAAAAAATAAAAAACAAAATAAAAGAGAATTATTATACATCTCTGTATCAAGAAACAGTAGATTGAATTACTTCATATGATAGAACACCTAAACATTTGTTACATTTTACATTGTATAGAATTTTTGATAAACACTTTTATAAAAATAGGTTTGAAAGGAAAGCTGTTTTCTCAAAAAGAAGAATGTTGAAACTCTAGCAAAATATTTCAAAATATGCATAGAAATAAATATGACAACTAAATCTAAATGTTTTGCCTTTGGGAGCTAGTTAATGCTTGGCTTTGAGACTGCTGTTGGCAGATTTGAAAGAGAACACAGAGATATCTGTAATTTTTGGCAAAATTTCCCTTTCTCCCTACTCATATTAATGTAAATGGTCATCACACTTTGTCTCAGAGATAATCCAAGAAGGAGGTTATAATGAAATAGAATCTATGACCTTTTTCTGTGAGAACTTTCAGGGTGAATTCATCCTTCCTTCTATCAGTGCTAACCTTAGTCACCACAGGAAATTCAATGCTCACACTTCACTCATTTCTGCTAGTTCTATTTCCAATTCCATCTTCTGTTGAACCAAGCTTTTCCTGTGTGACCTCTGGTGGGGAAGCAGTCTAGCTTCAGCAAAGCTCTTTCTATTCTAACCTCTTTTCTGAATATACCCTTTAATTTCTCACTCTAATAGAAACTCTGGGTGTTTCTGAGAACCCAGTACTTGGTAAGTGTAGAACTTTTTAATCTTTTAATTCAAGAATTTTCAGTGAAAGTCTCTACTAATTCTTGCTTATTACTGTTACTCTCCTCCTGAACAGATTTGAATTTTGAGGTTTTTTTTTTTATCAGACCATTATCTCCTGACACCCTATCCTCTTTCAGGATAACACCTGACATTCACCTTTATTACCTCTTAATTAATTAACTCTCTTCTCTCTTCCCATTTCTCTTTCACGCCTTCCCTCCTATCCTCTGTCCCCTCCCCCGCTCTGTTTCTCTAATTATCAGTCTTCCCAACACCTGTGACATATACTCCCCCTTTCCCAACAGTTTTCTGGTCTTTTCCCCAGTAATTAGCATCCTCTAGTTCTGAAAGCACCTGCTTTTCAACAACTGCATATTACTATTTTCATTTTCACACTCTGAAAGTTCAACTAAAAAAACGAAACAAAACAAACAAACAAACGAACAAATTTCCCCCACTGGCAATCCTTTCTGTTGATGTTTCTACTGTCTTTATCTATTTCATATTTTTTTCACTCCTTTTATGATTAGAATCAATGACTTATTTGCTATTCTCTTAAACTCCATTGCCTTTAACTTTGAAGGGCAAACTCATCATACACTGCCAGTTATATTCAATACCACTGCACCATTGCAAGTTCTCTACGCTTTCCCCACACTGTATTGGCGCCATCTTATTTTCCCATGGGTACAATAGCACTGTAGTACTGTCCTCCTGTTGTTCATCAACTTGCTCGAGTGGGGACCAGTAACATCTCCATTGTGAGACTTGTTACCATTTTGGGCATATCGAATATGTCACGGGGAGCTTGCCAGTCTCTGCCGTATGGGTAAAATAGCCCAAAAATTTAACTTGTCTCAATTTAATTTATGAGTATCTTAATCTGTAGTGGATTTTTATCAATTGCATCATTTTTTGTTGCTTGTTTTGGGGTATTCTCCTACTGGTGACTCAGGGATCAGAACTGGGTGTTGAGGGGTGAGTAAATGATGCCAGGTATTGGACCAGGTAACTTCTAGCAAAGCAAACTTTTTACCTGCTATTCAATCTCACCAGACCAATTATAAAATATTTAATTGAGTGAATTCATTCTCTCAACCTCATTGACATTTATTTCATTCACATCTTGCATTCTCCAACTTAAAACATACCCTCACATTTATCATACTCTTCAAGAAACAATAAATTTCTATATAATCTCAAAATCAAATATCAATGTCTCTTTATTGTTGCTTTTATATTATGCTAGTTTTTAAACAGTTCAATAAAGGTTCTTACATAGTTAGAGAATGCAAGGGCATCCTCCCACTGTACATTTGCTTTCTTTTCTTACTGGTCCATAGTGGGAGTGCTATTCTCTTCCTTTTATCATCAGCTTTTTAATCCACCTACTTATTTATTACTGATACACAGTGTAACTTTCTTTTAACTTTCCCTATAGATGCATTCCTTCTTGCCTACATATTATCTTTTCTCAGCAATGCTTACTAACAAAACCCTTGAACATTGGTTCTTAGGTAAGACCTCTCTTGCTTCTGCTATTTACTATACATCTTTGAATCTGCTCAACTTTATGAAAACTGTTAGATCTTGGTATCAGAGAGATAGTATATAGGTTAAGGTGCTTGTGCAGGGCAATCTCTGGTACTATGTATGAGCCTCAGCATGCATCCCTGAGCTCAAAGCCTGGAGTTAGTCCTGAGCACTGCCTGTGTGGCACAAAAATAATAACAACAACACAGAGAAAACAACAGACAACAGTCTTCTAGATTATATGCTGTATTTCTACCAAACTATAACAAAAGTAATTATAATGAAAAGGATGATAATTAAGAAATGACAATAGTAGTAATGAGCGAAAGGAAAAGTTTGTAAATAATGTGTTTATGGCGAAGAGTGTAGTGATGTGTCACAGATGAATGTATAATTACCTCAAAACCATTAAACAAGCAGCATTTGAATACACATGGTATCATAAAGTTCTTTCAAATTAAAAAAAAATGCTTGTATAAAGACGCATAGTATTTAAGACTAAAAGACTAGAGCTGATTTCTCTCACTTTTCCCTTTTATTTTCTGTCTTTTGCTATCAGATGATGTGGGAGTTGTTCTGCCTCTTCCATATCTACCCCAATTCAAACTACATCTTCGGCTTTATAGGTAGGTAAGTGAACTTCTTTAGATTCTCTGCACTTTTTATTTTTTCACTCTCCTAAATTTATTACCTAGCACACCAATTACTGTGAGTTGAGTTGAAATACTGTCAAATTGTGTTATTCCTTTAAAAATCTTCCAATACCTTTTCCTCTCATCCAGAAACTAGTGTTTAATCCCAACATTGTTAGTGCTACAACTCATACATCACTTGGTTCCTCTGCTTGCTTTCTCATTTAATTTATTTCTACTTGACTTCTCCATTCCCACATCTTGTCCGTTTTGCTCCTCTTTGATCAGGTTAAGAAAACTCCAGCTGCATGATCTTTGCACTTACCACTTAGAGTTTACCTGGAAAGTTTTTCCTTAGTTATCAAAGGACTCAATTGGAGTAAAAGTTAAAAGGGTAAAAACTAAATTGTTTCATTTTCACAAAAAAGCTAGTGGGATTCACTGACAAAGTCAATAACAGTAAGAAAGAGCACAGAAGGGGAGAAACTCTGGGGAACATTGATCACAAAAAAATAGGTAGGTCTCACTTCTTTAAAAGAAGAAATTATTTAATCTTCTTTTGAAATTGCTTGTTTTCTTAAGATTTTCAAAACTTAGGGCTTTAGTCAGGACAAAGATTTGTGTTTGCAATATATAAACTATGACCATGCTAAAAAGTGAAAATCTTGTCAAAAAAATTTACTAGAACTCTGAACAGTATTTTTTTTAATTCAAATAACTTAAATTCAAAGTGATTGATTTGCACCACAGTAGTAGGATATTTATATGTATATATATATGTGTGTGTGTGTATATATATATATTTAAGATGTTTATTTTAAAATAGCAAAGTCAAATGCATTATTTATTTAATAAATTTTTATTACAGTATCTATTTTGAATGCCTAACATTGTTTTTAATTTGTACTGGATTTAAATAATCAACCCTTAAAAATCATCAGCCTGAAAGATCTAACAACAAAAATATTTCTTCTCTCAC
Organism: Sorex fumeus; assembly: GCF_029834395.1. NCBI lineage: Eukaryota > Metazoa > Chordata > Mammalia > Eulipotyphla > Soricidae > Sorex > Sorex fumeus. The sequence goes on from NW_026606064.1 coordinate 31,093,567, forward strand.
ATAAATCATTTCTGATAGATAAAATTAATTAATAATCACATTGTTCATCAAATCAGAGCATTAGAATTTATTATCTCTTTTTAAGAAAGAGCAAAGTTACATAATGAAGTACATGTAATAAAGTCAATGACTTTTTTCTAACTGCCTTGAACAATAAAACAGCAAAAGTTAACATGCTCAAAGAAAAAACTAAGAAGTTTTCTCCAGCCTACACATGTTCTATTGTCTACTAAGGTAAATTACACCCAATAAGTCCTTGAGTGGTCTGACTTCCTCCTTAAATGTAGTTCACACTGTGTTTTTATTGTATCTCGCTGCATTTTTGATACACTTAATTAATTTTCCAATTTTCAGTTTTATTGTCAAAAGTCCCATTCTTGTTTCTTTCATTATTCATATAATGAATATTTTATATTTTAAAGACACTAAACATATTTTATCCATCATTTTGAAAAATAATCTAGATATCCTGCTGGCTAATTAAATTCTTTTTTTATGGTAATACATTAATCTCTTTTTATTACTTACATAAATATTATATGCTAATCACTCAATCAGTTTTCTGGATGTTTGTTATTAATAATGTCATTATAAATGATACATTATGAAATAATAATGGCAAATGTCTTACAAACAGCAATAAATTAATTAAAGACCCAAGGAAATAACAGTTAGAAGCTTGTCTCTACTGTGTCTTCACACAAACACCTGAAACAGGATGTATAAAAAAAAAACCTTGTGTGTGTTTTACAACATAATAAACAATGATCAGCTAAAATAGGAAAGAGGTAATAGACATAGAAAAGGAGGGCTTTCTTCCATGATGTGTTAAGATAAATTGACATATTCTTATAAATTTCAAACTATGAAAGTTGGTGAAAAAATTTAAAATAATTTCAAGATTTTCATTCAAATTTAATATGTCATTCAGTATCTAGCAATATCATTAACTTAAATTTAAAATCATAAGATAATGTTGGATAAGATGAGAACTCAGTTCTGAATTGTTATTTTTATTTCTTTTAGTAATTGTGGAACATATAGCTAAATATTTCTTTTATCATAAAAAGTGTAACTGATGATTTTCTTGATTTATCACCAAGAATTTGTTCTCTCAAGAAGTTCCTAAAACTTACTAAGACTGAAAGTTATCCTAGTTATAAAATGTGTCAAATTTCAGAAGAGGCACAGTTTATAACTGTTTTCTTAAAAGTCTTTTGAGAGGAAGATTATAGAATGGGCCAAATGAGATCAAATCAGAGCTACCAATGTAACTACATACATAAAATCAAATTTTCTCCTAGCATCATTAATATGTGAAGGAAATATTTCAGGATTCATATTTTAAGTATATTTAAGAGTGTAGCTTATTCAAACTATAGTTATTTAATATATAATTTAATATGTATTATATAATTTAATGCTTTGGGCTGGAGCAGGGTTGGAGCGATAGCACAGCGGTAGGGCATTTGCCTTGCATGCAGCCAACATGGCCGACCCGAGTTCGATTCCTCTGCCCCTCTTGGAGAGCCCGGCAAGCTACCGAAGAGTATCTCGCCCACATGGCAGAGTCTGGCAAACTACCCATGGGGCATTTGATATGCCAAACACAGTAATAACTGTCACAATGGAGACGTTACTGGGCCTGCTCGAGCAAATCGATGAAAAACGGGAGGACCGTAACCATGACTGGACTGGAGCGATAGCACAGTGGGTAGGGCTTGCACACAGCTGACCCGGGTTCAATTCCTCCACCCCCTCGGAGAGCCTGTCAAGCTATTATATAAGAGTATATCGCCCACACAGCAAAGCCTGGCAAGCTACCCGTGACGTATTCCATATGCCAAAAACAGTAACAACAAGTTCCACAATTTGTTGTGAGACGTTACTGGTGCCAGCTTGAGCAAATCGATGAACAATGGGAGGACAGTGCTAAAGTGCTATAATTTAATATATATCACTGCACTGTAGCACTGTCCTCTCGTTGTTTATTGATTTGCTCGAGTGGGCCCAGTAACGTCTCCATTGTGAGACTTGTTGTTCCTGTGTTTTGCATTTCGAATATGTTGTGGATAGCTTGCCAGACTTTGCTGTGCAGGCGAGATAATCTTGGTAGCTTGCCAGGCTCTCTAGGAATTGAACCTGGGTCTAGGGGCCCGGCCGCATGCAAGTCCAACACCCTACCTGCTGTGCTATTCATATAATTATTAGTGAGATATTTTGCATGTTTACAGAAACTATGAATGGAATATTGCTATTTCTTCTTAGCTAAAAAGACGTGATTTATGTTTATATCTTAGTGTAACAGATAAACCATTTTTCAAATGATTAATAATAACACAAGTGGCTAGTTCTACTGTATTATCATCAAACTTCCATAGGAATCTATGAATAACTAAATTATTTCAATGAATAATTGACCTAGTTTAGCAATTACAGTTAAATGCTTAAGAGAACAAAGTGTGTGATTATGTATATATATATTTTTTAAAATCTTAACTTTCATAACTATCAATAATAAAATATGTTTAACATAAATAAAACATATAATAAAATAATAAAAATCTTGCAAAATTTGATCATTATATTATTTTGGTTAATGCATTTGAAAAACAGTTTATGAAAATAAGAACAAAATAAAAGCAGTGTGCTGACTGATGGTGGCTTACAGCAAATCCACTAGTTCATGGTGATAGCATAATAGTCTTTATTAATCATTAATTACTTTATTATTGCACAAGTGTTATAAAATACTTACATCATTTCATAATTATTACATAGTCACCTTTTTAAAAGCTATTTTACAATGAATATGTAGTTTAACTATGTGCTAAAATGATTAAGCATTTTGTATATTTATAGTACACATTTAGTATAGGTAAAGGTAAAGGTAAAGGCCCTCCCCTTGATCGTCGATTTGCTCGAGCGCGCCCAGTAACGTCTCCATTGGAGACTTTGTTGTTACTGTGTCTGGCATATCGAATACTCTGGGTAGCTTGCTGGGCTCTCCGAGAGGGGCGGAGGAATCGAACTCGGGTCGGCCATGTTGGCCGCTTGTAAGGCGAATGCCCTACCGCTGTGCTATCACATTTAGTATAAAAGATAGATTATATTAGAATGTTTGGGGTTTATTTGTTTTGCGGCCACGCCCAGCTGTGCCCAGGGCTTATTCCTGGCTCTGCCCTTAGGATCATTCCTCATGATGCTAGCAGGGCAATATAGGGTGGCAGGGATATATCTAGACTGGTTGCATGCAAGACAAGTGCCCTTCCTGCTGGACTATTGCTCTGACCCCCAGATTATATTCAAATTTATTTCAAACTGTTAAATCTGTCTCTCTAACTTACAAACTTTAGATAAATTTAGTATTATTTAGAACTTCTAAACATTCATTTAATAGTGCATATACTGAGTAGCATCACCCACCATCATCTTAGATAATTTCTGGTTATCATTACTATAATGATTTGTAGTATAAATCAACAGTCAGAATGATACATTGGTCAATGAAAGTATAAAGATAGAGCTAAATATATATATAAAAATGGTTAATTTTTCTATATATGTCTGACTTAAGTTCTATATAAAGTTTCAGAAATCCATAAAGCTTAATTATGTTTCTTAATTTAACTGTATTTTTGCAACTGTATTCCATATTCCAGTGCTCTTTTTAATTTGAAATGAAGAAAAACATCTCAGGATGTCATTCTTTTGAAACAAGACTAAAGCAGAAGAATTTGATCAAATTTATAGTACCTTAAAAACTACATTCTTTTTAAATTTAAATAAATCTAATTCAACAAAACCGATTAAGTACTTCCTACTTGATATTCTCTTTGCTCTGTTCTTGAGATGCAAAGACAAATAAGATTCTGGTCTTGGTTTGAAATGTCATAGACAAGTATTGGAGAAATAGTCGCAACACACACATATTCACACATCTATACACACATACCACAATCTATAACTGAGGTGGCATTTGCTTAAGTAGAAGTATTATGAAGCACAATAGACAGGACGTATTATGAAATCAACAGAGAGAAAGATATTTAAGTTGTAATGGAATGCTTAGTGTTTTACATGAGGTATATAAAAAAGGTAGTTATGATGAGAACTTTCCAAGGCATAATCTGGACAAAGAAAACACTTATGCTAGAATGTTTTATTTGCTCCTGAGTGCTGTTAGAATGGCTAAATATATAAATTCTATCTCCTGTAGTAGATGAAATGAAGTTGCGATTTCAATTTTGGTTCAATTAGTAAACTATATTAATCTAGAAACCACCACATTTTCATTTCAAAAATACATTTTGTCATTTGACAGCTAATTTGTATTATTTTACCCATTTAAAAAGTATTAAACTTGAGAAATTTGTAGGAGTATACTTGTTTGAAGTATATTTAATTATAATTTTTGATAAAATTATATTATTAGATAATCACTGTATCACTGTATCACTTTCATCCCATTGATCATCAGTCAATTTGCTCCAGCAGGTGCCAGTAACGTTTCTATTCCTCCCAGCCCTGAGATTTTAGCAGCCTTTCCTTACTCGTCTTTCCCAATGATTGGAGACTCTTTCAGGGTCAGGGGAATGAGATGTGTTATAGTTTTATAGTTAATGGTTTTGGCATATCGAATATTCCACAGAGAGCTTGCCGGGCTCTACCTGTGTGGGCAAGATACTCTCTCTCTCTCTCTCTCTCTCTCTCTCTCTCTCTCTATATATATATATATATATATATATATATATATATTTCTCTCTACAATTTGTTGCCTACTTTCTGAACTCCATCAAACATACATGGTGTGGTAATTATGGAAAATGAGTAGGAAGTATCTTTTTTTTTAAATTTTATTGAATTAACATGAGACAGTTACAAACTTTCATGTTTGGGTTAAATTACACAATGATCAATCACCCCTCCCTCCACCAGTGCACATTCCCCACCACCGATATCCCTGGTATACCCCCCTTCCTCACCCTACCCCTGCCTCCATGGCAGACTATATTCCCCATATGCGTTCTCTACTTTTGGGCATTTTTGGTTTGCAATGCAGGTACTGAGAGGCTATCATGTTTGAGCCATTGTCTACTTTCAGCACACATTTCTCATCTTGACCGGTTCCTCCAGCCATCATTTTCTTAGTGATCCCTTCTGTATTCCAGCTGCCTTATGATGCGCGACGCAGCCTTGAGGTCCAGAAAGCGGCCTGGAGTGTGGTGGTGGTCGGGTAGTGGAGGTCGTCTGCTGGGGTTGGGTCCCTTGGGGACAGGGAGGACTCTTACCGCCCTCCTCTGGGGTGCCCAGAGTAAAAACAGCCTGGCATGGAGTCTGGTGGCATGGTTCTGGGGGCCTCATTTGATACTCCTGTTTGGGAGGAGCAGCCATGAGATCTGAAGGATGGCCGATGAGTAGATTATCCAGTGCTGGCAGGGTGTGGTTTATGGGTGTGACCCCTGGATCACCGGAGATAGGGGGAAGCAGGCAGAGGATCTCTGTTTCCGGGTCCCGCTGAGTCCAGAGTCCAAGGCCACAAAGTTCTGCTTTACCTGAGTTCCATTGGACTTCACTCCTGCATGAGGCTTGGCCAGAGCATTTGGAAAGCCGCCTGGAGTGTGGCGTTGGTTGGGTAGTGGAGGTAGGCTGTTGGGGCTGAGTCGTTTGGGGTAGGGAGGACTCTCACCCGCTCCCTCTGGGGTGCCCCGAGTGAAATAGCCTGGCGCAGAGATAACAAACAATACAATTTATAATTTACCCATATAAAATAATATTCTACGTACTTTTATATAAATTAAGTATTCAATCTTTACAATTCTATATATATCATGTTTTCTATATACACACTCATATTCTTTGTTTTATTTTGTTTTCAGGCCACAACTTCTGTTCTCAGCACTTACACTTAGCTCTGAGATTAAGGATTACTTTTACATGCCTCAGAGGAAAATTTGAGGTATTGGGTAATTACTGACTCTATTTTAATTTATCTAATACAGATAATGACATAAAAATTATCCTTATTTCAAGGTGAATTTACTAAGTAAGGGGGATTGGACTGGAATTGGACAAGAAGGGTTCTATTTCTGTGTCGGTTGAGAGTATTAGCATATCAACTGTGAATATGGTGTGCAAGTATTGGACCCTAAAAACAGCAGATTTCTCTATTGTAAACCAATGCTACTTCAATTAAACAAAGAATAAATGAATAACCTGCCTGGAAATGGCTCTTTGAAGATCAAGTCCCAGCACCCAAAATTTATTCACCTGTGAAGACTGAGAATGGTGTGTGAACATCAAGACAATATAGAAAACTTTTTTCCCCACACATAATTGGACAATTTGGAAAGAAAATGGGCATCTAAGTTGGTTCTGAATGACTTTAATTGAGCTGTAAGGGATAACTATAATTTATATTGTAAATTTTCAGTGTGGTTAGGATGAGATGATTCTTCGAGACAATATTATAGTGTACTCAGATTCTTGTCAGCAGGAAGGGAACTACAGGGTGAAAGCAGAGGAATGGAGATGAACTAGTTAAATTCTGTAGAAACATGTTTTGAGAAAAATACAGTATTAAATATACATATTCATATCTGTGTGTATGTGTATGATTAAGGTTCATTTCATGAATATAAAACAACGTACAATTTATAACTGTGGCGATGGAAAATTCTAGATACATATATAGAAAAATAGGGATGGAGTAAATTCCAAGAAGACTTGAGTGGCAAAGAAGTGAAAAAAATATGGTTTCATTTTGATTTTTGCTGTTTTTAGGATATTTTTAATATGATAAATACAGATGCTTATAATATACTTTACCATTTTTCTACTCTCTAAAACATGATTAACATGAGATTGTACTAGGCCTCAAAAGAAAGATTTTTTTTTAGCTCTTTTGGATCACACCCAGCTATGCACAGGGGTTAGGCTCTGCACTCAGAAATTACTCCTGGCAGTGCTCAGGGGACCATATGGGATGCTGGGAATTGAACCTGGGTCAGCTGTGTGCAAAGCAACCCTCTACTCGCTATACTAACACTCCAGCCCCAGGACTCGAAAGAATCAAAACTAACGGTTGACTCAGAAAAAAATCAGCAAATAATTTTTAAAAAACTGTTCTTTAAAAAAGGCATAATGAGGAATGAACAGTAATAAAGATTAATACTAAACAACTTTAACTATAGAAGGAGCACTATCATATTTCATGACTTCCACTGTTTTTAGATTTCTTTGCAATGTCGTTTGAACCTACCTACACCTAAGTCACTAAAGCCTAAATATAGACAAATATGCACAGAATGTTTGAAAGCAAGTTATTGTGGCATAAAATATAGTTTTTTTATTGATATCATAAATACATTTCCTGCCCCCTAATATAATCTAACCATGTAGTGTTAACAGATTTACTTCAAATATAATTTAACACATTTTGATCTTTTAACCACACATAATTAACAGGCTAACAAGTTGTTCATTTCTGGATTTTAAACAGGATGTACTCTACCACAGACTCCTGCTTGAGGCAAAATTTAGTGTTCTTTTGTAATTTGTAGCATTGGGATTTGGCAATATAACACTTCCCACTCACTGTCACTCTGTATTTGTGTATAGATTAATTACAATGTAGTCCATTAAATGTCATACAGAGTTGGGTAGTTATCTAGGGCAGTAATGATGACAAGATTTAAATTTGTGACTTCCGGAAAGAGGAACTATTATTTTATGCCTGCCATGAATTTATATTTATTATGCAATATCCCTGTAGCAAAGTGTCCATAGGAAAAAATTTGTATATTGCTCATTTAAAAACTTTTAGCTTAAGCAGTAGATTACTATGTAGTTGACAGGCAGCCTGGATTTATAGAGATTCTTTTTCCTCATGAGAGATTGTGTTTTCATGCATAAAAGCAATCAAGCTCATTTGAAAAAATCATTTGATAATGGGGCTACAGACAGCACAAGGGTTAAAATACTTATGTCACATGCAGATGACCCCAATCAGATTCTCAGTACCACGTGGGCCCTTGAGAAATGTCAGAGTGATGCCTACACACAGAGCCAGAGCCAGTGCTCCTGAGCACTGCTGAGTATGCTTCCCAAAATATTAAAATAAATAAAGCATTATTTTATATATTGATACATTCCATTTAATTCATTGGTTACTTATTGATGGATGAGTAGGTATCTTTCAATTGTGTGTACTATTTCAAAAATAATTTCTATTATCTTTTTTTTCTTTTTGGGTCACAGCCGGTGATGCACAGGAGTTACTCCTGGCAGTGCTCGGGGGACCATATGGGATGCTGGGAATCGAACCTAGGTCAGATGCGTGTAAGGCAAATGCCCTACCCGCTGTGCTATTGCTCCAGCCCCAATTTCTATTATCTTAAGAACTTTTATGATTACATTTCAAAAAGGGGAATGGAGACATGCCTCTTTTTATTTTTAATTTTTTTCATTAAATTTTTAATAGTGAAACACCATGAGGTACAGTTGTAGGCTTACAAATTTTTGTGCTTGGGTTTCAGTTATACAATGATCAAATACCCATCCCTCCACCAGTGCCCATTCTCCACCACCACCAATCCCAGTATCCCTCTCACCCCTCATCCCCCCACCCCACCCTGCCTCTGTGGCAGGGCATTCCCTTTTGTTCTCTCTCTCTTATTGGGTGTTGTGGTTTGCAAAAGAGGCAATGGGTGACAATCATGTTTGGTCTATAGTCTACTTTCAGCATGCTTTTCCCATCCTGGGAAGATCCTCCCAACACCCTTTATTTGGTGCTCCCTTCTCTATCTGAGCTCCCTTTTCCCCTAGCAGGTGTGGCTGGCCTCCAAGCCATGGAGTAAAATTTCTGGTACCAATCTCAGCCATTCTTCGGTGTTAGTCTCCTATTTTGTTACTTTATTTCAACAGGATATTTCTTACATTTATTAACATGCAGTGCTAAAACTTATTTTTTGTCAGTTGAAAATGTTGTCTTCCAAAAAAGCACATGAGAAAATGCTCTACATCATTAATCATCAGGAAGATGCAGATCAAAACCACAATGAGATACCATCTCACACCTCAGAGACTGGCCCACATTCAAAAGAACAAAAGCAACCGAAGCTGGCGCGGATGTGGCGAGAAAGGGACACTGCTTCACTGTTGGTGGGAATGTCGACTGGTTCAGCCCTTCTGGAAAACAGTATGGACGATTCTCAAAAAATTAGAAATTGAGCTCCCATTTGACCCAGCAATACCACTCCTGGGAATATATCCCAGAGAGGCAAAAATGTATAGTCGAAGTGACATCTGCACTTGTTTGTTCATTGCAGCACTCTTTACAATAGCCAGAAACTGGAAGAAACCTGAATGCCCAAGAACAGATGACTGTTTAAAGAAACTTTGGTACATCTACACAATGGAGTACTATGTAGCTGTTAGAAAAGATGAAGTCATGAAATTTACATACAAGTGGTACAACATGGAAAGTATCATGCTAAGCGAAATGAGTCAGAAAGAGAGGGATAGACACAGAAAGATTGCATTCATCTGGGGGATATAAAGTAACAAAGTATGAGATTAATACCCAAGAATAGCTGAGATCAGCACCAGGAGGATTACTCCATAGCTTAGTGGCCAGTCGGGCATTCTAGAGGAAAGGGCAGCTCAGATAGAGAAGGGAACACCAAATAAAGGGTGTTTGGAGGATCCTCCCAGGAGGGGAGATGCATGTCGAAAGTGGACTATGGACTGAACATGTTTGCCACTCAATGCCTCTTTTGCAGACCACAACACCCAAAAGGAGAGAGAGAACACAGGGGATTGCCCTGCCACAGAGGCAGGGGTGGATGGGGGGATGGGGGTGGGGGGATATTATCCATGGTGGTGGAAAATGGGCACTGGTGGAGGGATGGGTATCTGATCATTGTATAATCAAACCCAAGCACAAAAAATTGTAAATCTATAACTGTACCTCATGGTGTTTCACTAATAAAAAAAATTTTAAAAAAAATGTTGTCTTCACATATATATTTTATTAATTAGTTATGGTATTTATTTGAAGGTTTGAGACCCCTGGCTATGTAAATTTTTTCTCTACTGCAAACTCTAAAGTTTAATACTGTTAGCAGAAAGTAGCAACTTATGGTGCAAAAAGAACTTTACTGTTGGTGTGTAGATTTCATGAAAGCTTCCCATTATATCCTTAATGAAAATTCTATAAGAAAATGAACTGCTCAGTACTTGTAATTTCTTAAAAATATTCAATAGAAAGGAGATAATGCAGGAAAGCAAGTTGCAAAATTGTTTCATTCAGAAGGCTAATTCAAATTCTTAAAGATGGTGAGATTCCTTTAAAGTCATTGTGTCAAGTAAGGACATTTTATTTTAATGAGGACACTTAATTTTAATTAACTGAGGAGACAATTTTATTTTTGACTCATTGAAGATTAATATATTAAGCAGTAAAAGGCTATATTCCTATTCAGTCTACCATCAACCCTAAAATAAAAAAAGTTGTAACCTATTATTCCACACCTGAAAAAAATATTCATTTTGTACCCGTGATCAAGAATACCTTGTAATACCTAACCAAGTATTCCTAGTGTCTAGTACTGCACTAACTTCAGAATCAAACACTAATTTAATATTATGATGCAAAATTATTATGTAACTGATTTATACCTATGCAATTTAATTTAAAAATGTTAACAGTTTTTTTCTTTTTCTTTAATGACTTACTTCAAAGTTTAGTGGGCATGCAAACATCTGCAAAAACTATATTCCGGGACACAGTTGCAGGTTTTTACTTTTAAAAGTAAAATCTCTTATGAAGACACAGAAATAAAATATGGGCAAAGTGACCCATAAAGAGGCAGGCCAGCAGATGGAAGAGATGTGTAGGTACGTACAGACTCACATTCACATTTACAAAGGTACTTCTTTACTCCTATGGAACACTTCAGTGCATAGCTGAAAAAGCATTCTTCTGAGTAAGCAGAACTAGATAATTTGAAAACCATTCAAAAGATTAATCAATTATTCACTCCATACTAAAAAATTAATTCCACACTCTAAGAACCAATTGAAGATCTAAATATAAATGGAAAGCAGTATAAGTTTTTAAAAGCTAATACAAAACACTTTATTAGTTCACTTAGTAAGAATTTTTTTGGAACAAAATAACATAAATGAACTAACTACATCAGAATAGTTAGATGAACTAACTATATCAGAATAAGTAACTAATTTAAATTGTCATTTTCATTTAATTTAAAATTTTTAGTGAGATATCGTAGTTTCCAAATTTTTCAAAACCAGAATGACTTTTTAATCAATTATTATCAATAGACTACAGAAAGGATGAAATACATGAAAGACTACCAGAATGCTTTATAAAGGTGAAAGAAATACCTAAATAAATATCAAAAATTAATCTAAACATATAAAAATAATAGAAATATTTAGAGAAATACTAAAAAGTATTACCTGAATGAATGGATAGTCAACATAAAAAATAATCTCATTCTGTTAATCACAGAAAAGGCAAATTAATCTATAAAAGTTCATGGTATCATTCGATAATTTTGCATTAATTTTATCATGAAAAGAGCCAACTTTCTAGAAATTGGTAAGAAAATAGGGTGGGTAGAATTCCAAAACATACGAACAACAATAGAGATAACATTCACTATAGAAAACTAGTTAAACTATATTAACTCCTTAGCCTCACTATACACATTTCTGTTAAACAACTTGAAGTCGATTTTGAACCTCAAAATACATTGCTTTTAGAAACATCTTTATTTAAAGTTTTTACAATTTTAGTTGTTTAAAGATACTTATATATTAAATTATCATGCTTTTCTTATTTTCTGTTTTATCTCCTACTATTCATTACAGAACACTTCCAGAACAACAGATTTCCATGAAAGATAATAACTAGACTTGCTTTTCAAGTCCCTTTTCTCCCTTCCATGTATCCCACTTGCTAATTTCTGTGTTTCTTTTCCTGCTTAATTCCATTCTGGAGAACCTGTGTTCTCTCTCTAACATGTACTTCTCCATTTCTCTCCCCTCACAACTTTCTAAATAAGTGTCAATAAAAATATCTTACTTCACAAAAATAAACAAATAAATTAAAAAAAAGAAATGGCAATTTTTGAATTTTGTTCAGAGGCAATTCTGATTTATTACATACTCATTTAAATGTTCACATATGAGTAAGTACCCATATATTTTGTTAAATTATATTAATTTTAATTTATGTTATTTTTAGTCACATAGATGCATGCATGTTCATATTATTATTATAATTTATATTGATAATAGTACAGATTTAGATTTATTTTTCAATCAAGAGCTAAATATTTTTATTTATTGTTTTATTAAAAAATAAGACAAATTATTCTGTTTAGTAACCTGGTTATAGTAGTGTTAACATACATTTTTTGTGTGATTCTTTTCATAGGTTTATTTTTCTAATACAATGTGTTTTAAATTTATAATTTTGCTTTTACTTTAAAATTTTTTGAATTTTTTTTAATTTAATCACCACGATATGCATAGTTACAATTTTCTTCATGATTGGGTCATACAGTGTTCAAACACCCATTCATTCAACAGTGCACATTTCCCACCACTAAAGTCCCCAATTACCTTCCCACATCTCCCCCTTAACCCCGGCCTGCCTTTATAGCAGGCCTTTTTCTTCTCTCTCTCTCTCTCTCTCTCTCTCTCTCTCTCTCTCTCTCTCTCTGTTTTATGCATTATGGTTTGCATCACAAATGCTGAAAGGTCATCATGTGTATCCCTTTATCTAATTTTAGGACTCAGTCCTTGTCCAGTCTGATCATTTTCAACTATTATTGTCATAGTGATGTCTTCTCTATACTAACTGCCCTCCACCCTCCTCATACTTGTGGTAGACACCCAAGCATGGGCCAATCCTCTTGGCCCCTGTTCTTGTTGCAATACTGTTGGGATTTTTTCCCGGCTTCTGTTCAGCATGCTCCCTCGTCCAGCAAGGAGCAGCCTCTCAGAGTCCTGATAACAGAGCCGAGCTTTCCTCCAGCTAAGGGGAAGGGATTCAAGAAAAAGAGCAAACCTTGCCACCACCTCCTCCAAGAAATAAAAAATAAACACATGAGCATGGTGGAGGGTCCTGTAAAGCAGCTCTACTTTATTGAGAAACATCAAGCCTTTATATAGATTGAGGAGGGTGGTGGAGAGTGCAACTGGTTACGTACACAGGGTGATCAGAACAAACATGTTTTCTGTAGATAGGGTCACACCTTCACCGCACATTTGCAGAAACATCCTGTTCCCAGGTAACATTGAACTGTGATATACGTTGCAACAGGCTTCGCTTCAAAGCAGACCAAAGGGTGTTTCTTTCCCAACACATCTGCCTGGTGACCCCAGGGATTAGTGTTATACTTCAAGGCAGAACAGAAGGGGCTTTTCTCTCCAAACAGTACCATTTTTGTTTTAGAGATGTTGGTGCATAGACAACAAAGATAGAAACTGCAGGCAGTGAGCCACATCTATTCAAATGTAAACGTCCGATTCAGGTTGTTAGGCATTCCAATGAATCAATGCTCTTGGCCAAGTTTGTGTTGACAAGGACAACGACGCCTCCAACACCTCTATTATCGCATGTTCCGAGGAACAATTCTTCTCCAGTGTCGAAAACGGCATGGTGAGATTCGTGCCTTCTTGTCTCGGTCAGACCAATGATGTCGTACTTGATCATTCGCGCTTGTACCATCAGGTCCTCGACGGATGCATCTGATGCTAGCGTACGTGCATTGAAAGTACAGACGATCATTTTTGTCTTCCTTCGTTGTGGCAGCCTAGGTCGGCCTTGAGATTTTGTCGACCTCTCCTTTCTCATCCTTCTCAGTGCTGCCATGTCGGTGAAGCCTTCAGGGTCAGGTGAATGAGACCAGTTGTAGTTACTGGTTTTGGCATATCGAATACACAGCGGATAGCTTGCCAGGCTCTTCCGTGCAGGCGGAATACTCTCGGTAGCTTGCCAGTCTTACCGAGAGGGATAGAGGCTTTTGGGGTGACCTCTAATCACCCTTGTAGGTGTTACCATATTTGAACCCTATCAAATATGGTACGACAATTCCAGAAGATGGGTATTTAGTGTCTTATGATGTGTCGCGCGGCTGCTTGCGGCCGCGCGGGTCCGGAAAGCATCCTGGAGTGTGGCGACGGCTGGGTAGTGGAAGTAGTGTCTCATTATGATGAAAGAGAAATCGAGAAGTTCTACATGGAGCTAGAGAAGTTCTATAAAGAAGACCACACCTTCTACAAGATCATTGTGGGTGATTTTAATGCCAAGATAGGACCGAGAAGATCAGCTGAAGAACTTCACATCAGGACCCATGGCCTAGAATGGAACGAACAGGGTGAGAAACTGTCTGAGTTCATCACGTCGACCAAGACCATTCATGGTAACTCACAGTTCCAGAAGGCAGAATCTAAACGATGGACATGGGAGTCTCCCGGTGGATGATTCCACAACGAAATAGACCACATCATATTCAATCGACAGTTTTGCCTGACTGATGTCGCTGTTGTCCCAAAATTTCAAACGGGATCGGACCACCGTCTCCTTCCTGCAAAATTCTACTTCACAGAGCGGGGAGAAAGGGCTGCAAAGTTCAAAAAGAGAACTCCCAGAATGACGACCAACTGGGAACTCTTTGGTACTATTGCGGCAACATGGGAAGATGCCATTGTTGACAACATTGACGAGGAATACGATTGACTGGTCCTATCTTCGAAAACTCTTGAGCTAATTCGCCAGTGTGGTTTGGCACATGCTTCAGGCAACCGCAAGCTAACGTCCGAGCTCGCAAAGCAGTGCAGAGATGCGATCAAGGAAGACCTCAAAGAGAGAAGAGCAGAAGTACTGGTAGATGTGGCAGAAGCCGGGAAAAGTATTCGTAACGCCCGCCTGTCCTTCGCCAACTATAAGACCAAGATGACTGCCCTCCGACGTCCTGATGGATCCATCACATCCTCCAGAACGGCAATGGAGAAGATTATCCATGACTTCTACTCAAATCTCTTCGATAGCCATGTCCACTTGCCGACATACAAATTCCACAGGATGGATATGTTGTTTCCAACGTTCTCCCTTCCGAAATCCGACACGCCATTTTTTCAGTAAAGAAACTAACAGCACCCGGCCCAGACAAGGTCAGACCTGAACACCTGAAGAACCTGCCGTCAGTACTCATCAATACACTGGCTCGGCTCTTCACTCGCTACCTGCCTGAATGCAAGGTTCCGTCCCAATGGAAAACCAGCAGGACCGTACTACTGTTCAAGAAGGGAGACATCCATGACATTGGCAATTATCGCCCGATCTGCCTATTGTCTGTCATCTACAAGTTGTTCACTCGAGTCATCCTAAATAGGATTGGCAGAACACTAGATGAAGGACAACCATGCGAGCAAGCCTGGTTCCGCAAAGGATTCAGCAGGATTGACCATATCCACACGATAACCAAGCTCATTGAGGTTTCTCGGGAGTTCAAGATGTCGCTCTGTTTAACGTTCATTGATTTAAAGAAGGCCTTTGATTCTGTTGAGACGGAAGCGGTCATTGAAACCCTAGTCAATCAGGGCATTCAAGCCCAATACATCAGGATCCTCCGTGAGCTGTATTGCGGATTCACTACCAGGATCTCACCATTCTACAAAGAAGCGATCGTTGATGTCAAGAGAGGGGTGCGGCAGGGTGATACCATTTTACCAAAACTCTTCAGTGCCACCCTTGAGAACATCATGCGACGACTGGAATGGGAAGGAATGGGAGTGAAGATAGATGGTCGGCAACTACACCACCTCCGCTTTGCTGATGACATTGTTTTAATAACACCAAACATCAGCCAAGCCACACAAATGCTGGCCGACTTTGACCGTTAGTGTGGAAAGGTAGGACTACAGCTGAATCTTACGAAGACAATGTTTATGAGAAACAGCCTTGTTCCTGACGCCCCATTCACTCTCAATGGAACGACCATCTCCGAATGCAACAGCTATGTGTACCTAGGTCGAGAGGTCAACATGACAAATGACCTGGCACCCGAGCTGCGCAGGAGGAAGAGAGCAGCTTGGAACGCCTTCAAGAACGTCGAAGAAATAGCTAAGAGGACAAAGAACCTCCAGCTCCGGGCACATCTCTTTGATTCCACTGTTCTTCCTGCATTAACATATGCCTCAGAGACCTGGGCCCTACGCAAACAAGATGAGAACGCTATTCAGGTCTCCCAAAGAAGAATAGAAAGAGCTATTCTTGGAATATCACGTTTCACTCAAATGAGTGAACGAATCCGGAGTTCTGACATCCGTCGACGATCAAGGATCAGGGACGCTGTCTCATTTGCCAAGGTGTCGAAAGTCAGATGGGCTGGTCACGTAATGAGATTTAAAGATGACCGCTGGACTAGAGCTGTTACTGATTGGATTCCATGGGATGTCAAAAGACCGCGTGGCCGCCCACCTACCAGATGGTCAGACTTCTTTGTCAAGATCATGAACGATCGGTTTGAGGCCCTTCATGTTTCAGGAGCAAACAGATGCCATTGGGTTACACTAGCACGCGACAGGAACAAATGGAGACGTTACTGGAGCCTGCTCGAGCAAATCGACGACTAACGGGAAGTTAAGTGATTAAGTGATTAAGTAAATAAGAGGTTAATATACTTTGCAAAACATTTTACTTAAATGTGTTAAATTGTCTTTAAAACCAAAAACCAATAACTTAAAATTATGACTCATTTTATGTGGTCAAAGTAATTTGAAACAAATTTTAAAGATGAAATTGGAATGTTACATGTATGTATGAGTTTTTATTCTACAAATATTGAAGAAAATCTAAGTTCCATATGAATTATAACATTCCATCTTTTCATATTGAGTCTTTGAGTATGTGGAAATTTGTCTAGAACTGGTGCAAATATCTCTCAGAGTCGGAAGATAACTATACAAAGACAGAAAGTATAAGCATGAGCATCTGTACAAAGAAATAACTATTAGTGGATTGTGGATAACATAAAATAGAATTCAAGCATGTGTTGGAGTCACTGAATAAAATAAACATTTAGAACATCTAACCACATGATTCTGTATCAGAGAAACATATTTTGCATGTTTTGTTTTTTCTTACGTCATATGTGTGATGAAAGAAATGATGAAAATATTCTTTGGAGACTGACCGATGCTTAACCACTTATTAACTGTGTGATCTTGGTATAAGTAATTTAATCCCTCCACATCTCAATATCTTTCTTTGTAAAATGAGATAATGATAGCATCTATCTTGTATAACTTCTGAATATGTTAAGTATAATGAGTGCAGTATTATTAGATTAACTGTCACAGCATCTGATACTTAGTGTTCAGAGAGTTTTAATCACGGTCACGGTCCTCCCGTTGTTCATCGATTTGCTCGAGCGGGCCCAGTAACATCTCCATCGTGAGACTTGTTGTTACTGTGTTTGGCATATCGAATATATCACGGGGAGCTTGCCAGGCTCTGCCGTGCGGGCGAGATACTCTCGGTAGCTTGCCGGGCTCTCCAAGAGGGGCGGAGGAATTGAACTCGGGTCAGCCATGTTGGCCGCTGGTAAGGCAAACGCCCTACCGCTGTGCTATTGCTCCAGCCCGAAAATTTATATTGAATGACAGGTCCACAATGCCAAAACATCTTACAAAATGACCTTATGTTACCATAATGATTAAATAGCCTCTGGAGCATTAATTATAATTAATTGCATAATCCTATTTCAAATCTATATTATCATATTTGGTCTTTTCAGTATTTTGCTTTTATTTTATCTATTTATTTTTTTACAATCTGGGAGTTTCTTTATTTTTCCCCCACTATATTTAAAACCGTGACTAACAAAGTTCTTCGTAATGATTTGTTATAGGCCTTCTATACCAGTCCCATCACCGTCACCTTCCCTCTAAAATTGTCCCAATTTTTCCCAAGCACTCCTCAAGCCTTCCACAGTAGCAAGCCCACAATAATTTATTTTATACCGCTATTGCCAGTAAATGGCTAATGGAATTATAAAAAATACTTTAGTTAAAAAATTGTGAAAACTGTTGTATCTAAACCATATATCTAAGACATTAAACCCTTGTCTGAGAATTTACTATATTGTTGTTGCAGACAAGTATTCAGGGTTAATGGACATGTTAGTTGAGATTAGTTGGATGCTAGCACTGTAGAGATTGCAGATGTTGTTCCAGAAAATCTATATTTAATTGGGCAGTCCAGCCTGAGTATGGCAGCTGCTGTTGAGGTGTGAATGCTGCTGCTAATAAGGGTAGGAACTTGGCCCTCTCAACTTTTGAGATCACCAAAAGGTCTCAGCTAGGATTGGGTATCTGAGAAATTTTTGTGGCTAGTTGATTTATTTTGAAATTTACTTATGAGTCTCTGGAACAGTGAGAGTAGATGAATTTAGATGATGCTGACTTTGGGACGTAAGTCAATATTTTGCTTTTAGTATATCTGGTTAAATACACTAGAAAGTTGGTTAAGTGTATTAGAAAATAAAGTTTTTCATTTTTTAGAAAAGACTCGAAGAATTCTCTAAATATAAAGCTGTAAAAATAATCTGAAACTAAATCTCATGTTTTGTAAGAGTTTTATAAATTTTCTCTAATTTGAATAGATTTTTAAAAAATTTTTTATTAGTGAGACACCATGAGGTACAGTTGTAAACTTACAAATTTTTGTGCTTGGGTTTCAATTATACAATGATTAAATACCCATCCCTTCACGAGTGCCCATTTCCCACCACCACAGATCCCAGTATCCCTCCCACCCCCCATCCCTCCCATCCCACCCTGCCTCTGTGGCAGGGCATTCCCTTTTGTTCTCTCTCTCTTATTGGGTGTTGTGGTTTGCAAAAGAGGAAATGGGTGACAATCATGTTTGGTCTATAGTCTACTTTCAGCATGCTTCTCCCATCCTGGGAGGATCCTCCCAACACCCTTTATGTGGTGCTCCCTTTTCTATCTGAGCTCCCTTTTCCCCTAGCAGGTGTGGCTGGCCTCCAAGCCATGGAGTAAAATTACTAGTATTAATTCGGCCATTCTTGATGAATGCAATATTTCTATGTCTATCCCTTTCTCTCTGAGTCATTTCACTTAACATGATACTTTCCATGTAGTACCACTTGTATGTAACTTTCATGACTTTGTCTTTTCTAACAGCTACATAGTACTCCATTGTGTAAATGTACTAAAGTTTCTTTAACCAGTCATCTGTTCTCAGGCACTCAGGTTTTTTTTCCAGATTCTGGCTATTGTAAAGAGTGCTGCAATGAACAAACAATTGCAGATGCCACTTCGACTATACTTTCTTGCCTCTCTGGGATATATTCCCAGGAGTGGTATTGCTGGGTCAAATGGGAGATCAATTTCTAATTTTTTGAGAATCGTCCATACTGTTTTCCAAAAGGGCTGAACCAGTCGGCATTCCCACCAGCAGTGAAGGAGGGTCCCTTTCTCGCCACATCCACTCCAGCACCAGTTGCTTTTGTTCTTGTGGATGTGGGCCAGTCTCTGTGGTGTGAAATGATATTTCATTATTGTTTTGATCTGCATCTCCCTGATGATTAATGATGTGGAGCATTTTCTCATGTGCCTTTTAGTCAGTCGGATTTCTTCTTTGAAAAAGTTTCTATTTATTATTGCCCCATTTTTTGATCGGGTTCGATGTTTTCTTCTTGTGGAGTTCAATCAGTACTTTGTATATCCTTGATATCAACCCCTTGTCAGATGTGTATTTGGCGAATATCCTTTCCCATTCTGTAGACTGTCTTTGTATTTTGGTCACTGTTTCTTTTGAGGTGCAGAAGTTTAATTTGAATAGATTTTTAGTGTTTCTGATAAATATCTTTTTAATGTATTTACTTTTAATAAAATCATTTACTTTCAAAGTAAACAAATATTACACATTGTAGATTCATTTGCAATCAGAGAAAGAATTTGATATGAATAGTCTCTTCTAGTGTGGATTTTATTTCTTTTTAAATGCTGGAGCGATAGCACAGAGGCAGGGCGTTTGCCTTGCACGCAGCCAACATGGCCGACCCGAGTTCGATTCCTCCGCCCCTCTCGGAGAGCCCGGCAAGCTACCGAGAGTATCTCGCCTGCACG
Organism: Sorex fumeus; assembly: GCF_029834395.1. Taxonomy (NCBI): domain Eukaryota; kingdom Metazoa; phylum Chordata; class Mammalia; order Eulipotyphla; family Soricidae; genus Sorex; species Sorex fumeus. The sequence continues at coordinate 31,113,763 of NW_026606064.1, forward strand.
GCAGAGCCTGGCAAGCTCCCCATGACGTATTCGATATGCCAGACACAGTAACAACAAAGTCTTTAATGGAGACGTTACTGGGCCCGCTCGAGCAAATCGATGATCAACGGGAGGGCCTTTACTTTACTTAAATTGAATCACCATGTCATGTGGATTTTTTTATAATAAGCAATAATAGTTTTAATACATAAGTTTCTTGCTTTTTCTTCAGGACCTGACACACTTTACCTTATAGGATCAAGGCACCAAATAGACAGACCCGTGCCACACACCAGACCTGAACAAGAGCAGAAAGTTATAAAATCCTGCTCTAGGACTCCCATTATGGAAACATACAGTCACTGCTTCACACAGGTTTAGGTGCCCTGAATTAACTGTTTCCTCTAAGTTTGGAAAAATAAAGGAAGCACTCATGCCTTAGGGCATGATCCTTCTCATATCAGACATTAAGAGCCACTAGTCCTTCCCAGTGGCCAGTATTTCCACTGACTCTAGTATTTCCAATGACAAGATGATTGGATTTTGTTAAATCTATAACGAAAGATTCGAGGACCTTTTTCCTTTTATTATTTTTTCTTTTTTGGGTCACACCATCGATGCACAGGGATGATCCTGGCTCTGCACTCAAGAATTATTCCTGGCGGTACTTGGGGGACTATATAGGATGCTGGGAATCAAACCCAGGTCGGCCACATGCAAAGCAAACGCCCTACACACTGTGCTATCGTTCCAGCCCCAGATTCAAGGATCTTGAAGGATAACCTTTTTCAATGAGTAATTCAGTCCAGAAAAGTTCCAAGCAAAAGAGCACATTAAAATTTGCCCAAAGTATAAAATTTGCATAAACTCCAGGTGTTTTTAGTTAAGGAAAATTAAATTTAATATCATATTAAAATTTCAGTTCTAGATAGACATGCTATTAAATATGCAAATACATTTTCATCAGCAATAGATACTTCTAAATGATGGCCTTTACATAGTAGTCAAATTAAAGCTATTTAAGTTTTACAGTTATAGCTTAAAAGCCAAAACATTCTAAGATATTTGAATTCTATAAAAGGAAAAAATGGTTTTGTTAAATGATGTTGAAAATTAGTCTATTTTAGTGATAATAAAACAAATGGACTATAAAATTTAATATATACAAGTAAAAGTCAATACAATTATTTTGTTTATTTAAATGTCTTTATTGATTTGAGCAAATACAAATGTAACACAATATTTAAAACATAAAATGCACTATTATCGGCAACTTAATCTATTCATTTTATTATTTCATTGTTTTGTTTATTTTTTAGGTTAAGCCTGGTGGTGCTCAGGGATTGCTCCTTTCTTTGTGCTCAGGAATAACTTCTGCTGGTGCTCACAGGATCACATGTGGTAACAAGGTAGAATTCAGGCAAGCACTTTACTTACCATACAATCTCCCTGGTCCTTAGCAGTATTTTAAATACTAAGAATTGCATTTCAATTCCTCCAATAAATAATTTTTAATCATAGTTCATGATTAAAGGTAAACAAAATATTGGGAATAGTGAGCTACCACAGTAACTATATACTTCTGAATGCAGAAAGAAAGAAAGAAAGAAAGAAAGAAAGAAAGAAAGAAAGAAAGAAAGGAGGGAGGGAGGGAGGGAGGGAGGGAGGGAGGGAGGGAAGGAAGGAAGGAAGGAAGGAAGGAAGGAAGGAAGGAAGGAAGGAAGGAAGAAAAGGAAGGGAGGGAGAGAGGGAGGGAAGGAAGGAAGGAAGGACGGAAGGAAGGAAGGAAGGAAGGAAGGAAGGAAGGAAGGAAGGAAGGAAGGAAGGAAGGAAGGGAGGGAGGGAGGGAGGGAGGGAAGGAAAGAAGGAAGGAAGGAAGGAAGGGAGGGAGGGAGGGAGGGAAAGAAAGAGGAAAAGAAAGAAGGAAAGAGGAAAGAAAGAAGGAAAGAGGGAAAGAAATCTAATTGGTTCAATCACTCCTTTAAGGGTTTGAGAACTGCCACTGCCACTGTCCTGTCTCTGTCCTCCCATTCATCCATTTGCTCTCGTGGGCACCAGTAATGTCTCCATTGTGAGACTTCTTGTTACTGTTTTTGGCATATCAAATACATCACGGGTAGCTTGCCAGGCTTTCCCGTGCCGGTGGAATACGCTTGGTAGCTTGCTGGACTCTCCAAGAGGGGTGGAGAAATCGAACCTGAGTCAGCAGTGTGCAAGACAAACACCCTACCCACTAACGCTATCACTCCAGCCCAAGGGTTTGAGAACACTGAAGAAAAATTATTTCAAACGTTTTACTTCTAAAGTTTAGAAATTCCTCTTATAGATTTTTATTTTACTTATTTTTCTGATATTTCTGCTTTTAACATGTTACTTAGACAACTCTTCAATTTTATTAAATTGCTATGTTCTATATGAAAAATAAATATAACATGAGTAAAAGGAAGGAAGAAGTATCACAGTAAATAACAGAAGTGATGCTGGGAGCAAGAACATTGAGTGATGTGAGGATGGAGTTTTGAGTCCAAGAATGATGTCTTAGAAGCCTAAAAAGAAGGAAACAAATGCTTCTCAGCCCTCAGAAAGGACACAATACTGATTTTTGAAATTCACCCAGGGGAGTCTTCAAATAGCCAACTAGAACATGAAAATTTAAAACACAAAATTAAATTTAATGAAATAAATCCATGGAAATTCCTATTGATACAATAGAAACAGCGTAAAAACATGACACTCGCCATAACCATGCCGCCTGACCCGGTGCCAGACTGTTTCACTGGGGCGACCCAGAGGGGAGTGGGTGAGACCCTTCCCTGCCCCAAACGACCCAGCCCTGGCAGCCAACAACCTCCAGAACCCATCGCTGCCATGCTCACAGCTGCTTTCCACTTGCTTGGGCAGAGTATCACCTATGAGTGAATCTATTCCTGGACTTCAACCAACCACACACCCTACCCGTACTCCAAGATTAAGGCAACAAATTTGATAGTGTTCAAAGTAGGTGGCAACCTGTCTTAGAGGAAAAATATACTTTATTTTTTAACATATACATATATAAAAAGCACACAAGACTCAATATTTAACAACAAATTAGTGATGTCTTATAGAAGGGCTTAATGGTCCCTGGGTAAAATGCAATAATCTTCCTTCCTCTAAGAATAGTTTTTATAGCATTTTCAGTGGTTTTTCATAACAAAAAATACAAAATATGTTATTTCAGTTCTGCTTTGGGGCACAGATTAGGGTTTGGGATGGAAAACCTGAAATATGGTGGTGGCAAGGTGTAATGATGGTGGGATTTGTGTTTGAAAATTAAATGAAACTGAATATGGTGAATTACTGGGCTGGAGCGATAGCATAGCAGGTAGGGCACTTGCCTTGCATGTAGCCAACCTGGCCTACCCAAGTTCAATTCCTCTGCCCCTCTCAGAGAGGCCGGCAAGCTACCGAGAGTACCTTGCCCGCATGGCAGAAACTGGCAAGCTCCTCGTGGCGTATTTGATATGCCAAACACAGTAACAACAAGTCTCACAATGTTACTGGCTTGAGCAAATCGATGAACAATGGGAGGACAGTGACAATGACTTTATAAAATAAAAAAATTAAGAGAAAAAAATCCACCAACTTTAAAGAGTGAAGATGTTAGTCTGAAATGAAACTGCCAGCCTACTTTCTGAAAAAAAAATTTTTTTAAACACATCTACAATATTTAATGCTCCATTAAAATGAAACCAACCATTAATGTAATAAAAGAAAAAACAGCCCTTAATTACAATGACAGGACTGTTTATTACTACTTCATTAAAAATACTTGAACACATAAAAAGTTCCTACTGATAAGAAATATCTAATAAAGAAAATAACAAAACAAAATGGTACCTTGGAAATGATATAAAATTCATTAAGTTCTGGGAATACAGCCCAGCTATTGTTTGTACTACTTCGACTCAACATTATACTGAAGAGCCTGGGGAGTATAAGAAGATCAAAATGAAATCAGAAATAGAGAAAAATAGCAGCAATAACAAAACCTACTGCACATCAATAGCACCACCACCTTTCTCAAAATAAATAAAGGAATAAACATATTAAGTGATTGGTAAAAAAGAAAATCTTCATTCCCCAGTGCAACGCCCAACTCACTGTATTGTCATTCTGAGCCCCTTATCTTAAATTTTTTTTTTTCGTTTTAGTTTTTTTTTTTAAATTTATTTATTTATTGAATCACTGTGGGAAAGGTTACAAAGCTTTCAGGTTTAGGTCTCAGTCATGCAAATATCAAACACATTTCCCTTTACCAATACTTATTTTTTACCATGAAGAATCCCAATAAGACCCCACCCCCCATCCCTCCCAGTCCCTGTGAGGCAGATGAATTTTAGTTAACACTCTATCTGCTTTGATTAGATTCATTGTTTCATTAAAAGATTCACCACTATTATTTAGAGTTTACCCCCCCCCCCCAAATCAGACATGCTGAAAAAGCATTGTGAAGTGATTTGCTTTCTACAGCTGGGTTCAAAAATTAAATGTTGGTTTGGATTTCTGCTATTTTACTTATTGACCCTGGAAGTGTTTCTACTGAAAGTCAGATAGTTAAGAAATTGGTTTCTGTGCTCTGGGGCCGTGGCCGTGCTGGAGAGCCGCTCGTGGGGGGCAACTGGTGGCCTTGGTAGGGCATGAAGGGCGGACCGAAACGCCCCCCTCCCATGAGGTTTTAGTCGCCCCCACACCCCTGGCTCATACCTGCTGTCCACAAGGCTCCCATGCGGCCGCCATCTTTCTTTCCAGGGAAGAAAGGGCAAATGGGGCAACATCCTTTCCCTCCGGACAGGCATGATGGCCTGGATTAACGCATAGTCCGTTCACTTTTCTGCTCCAAGCTGCACGGCGACAGCCTCAGAAGCACAAGGACTTAATGCAGAACTCAGCAGCTTGGAGCAGAAAAGTGAACGGACTATGCCTTAATCCAGGCCATTATGTCTGCCCGGAGGGGAAAGGGTTTTGCCCCATTCGCTCTCTCTTCTCTGGAAAGAAGGATGGCGGCTGCATGGGAGCCTTGTGGACAGAAGGTATGAGCCGGGGGTGTGGGGGCGACTAAAACCTCATGGGAAGGGGGGGCGTTCCGGTCCGTCCTTCACGCCCTACCGAGGTCACCAGTTGCCCCCCGCGAGCGGCTCTCCAGCACAGCCACGGCCCCAGAAGCACAAGGACTTAATGCAGAACCCGGCAGCTTATCTTAAATTTTAATGTGGCCTTTTCCTAAAGTTGATAATCTTCCAGTGAGTTTTCCTGATAAAGTCATTCTGTTATCACTTAAAAAGTATAGAAAGGCATACACTCCCGATGTATGAAAAGTAAAGAAATTTGAAAACCAGCTGAGTTTGGGGGAAATTACTTCTAGTGAGAAAAGAAATAAAAGATAAATGAACAATTTATTCTGTTATTAAGTAAATCAATGCTTGGGCATAGGTAGGGTGATACTCAAGAAGAAATGCATGAATATAGTCCAACAAATAAAATTTTAATTAATTAATTTATATTTATTTTGGAGCTACAGTCAGCAGTTATCAGGGTCTACTCCTGATTCTGTGATGAAGGATAACTTCTGGAAATTTTCAGGGAAATATTCAATGACAGGAATTGAACCAGGGTCAGCTGCTTATAAGGCAAGTATTTTAACTCTTATTTTACCTCTTTAGAAGCCCGTCTCAGAACAATTCTATATGGTATATTTTTCTAAGGGTCTAAATCCTAATATAATAAGCATTATTTTTATTGGCTATCATTAATACCTAGATGAAATTAACATTACCAAATACTTTCAGATATATTAAATAGTACAGAAGGTAGGGAGCTTGCCTTGCATAAAGTCAACAGAGATTCAATACCTGGCATCCCAGTTGATCCTCCAAGTCCCATCAGGAGTGATTCCTAAGCACAGAATGAGAAGTAAGCCTTTAGCACATCAGGGTGTGGCCCCAAAACAAACAAAACAATATTTTAAAGATGCTTACTGTGAACAGAGAGGTACTATAGCAGTTAAAGTTCTTGCCTTCCACATGACTTACTAGGTTTTACCCCTAAACTCAATATGGTGTGTGGGATATACCCCAGAGTTGACTAGAAGTGATCCCTAATAACAGAGCCAGGAGTGAACCCTGAGCTTAGTCAAGAGTAGCCCCAAATTAAAAATAAATGTATCTCGCTCTCACGGCAAAGCCTGGCAAGCTACTCATGACATATTCAATATGCCAAACACAGTAACAAGTGTCACAATGGAGATGTTACTAGGCCCGCTCGAGTAAATCAATGAACAATGGGAGGACAGTGACAGTGACAGTGAAATAAATAAATAATCATACTTACTCATCATTGATCATTGTCAAATTTTCTACAGTTAAAAGCTTAAAACAAGCTAACAAAAATACTTTATGGTAAAAGGTTCTTGGATATTGTATTTTAATATTTCTAATAAAAAAGAATAAAAATTAAAATGCAATATAGATGAAGGCATTAGTTATTAGTTATATATATTTTATTTTCCTATTGTCTCAATTTTGTAAAATATATTTACCTGCATATGCTATAACAACTTGTAAGTAAAAATACAACAAAACTTTTATCATATTTTCTAATCTTCTATTCTACATTATATATATATATCACTGTCACTGTCCTCCCATTGTTCAGCTATTTGCTCGAGCAGGCCCAGTAACGTCTCCATTGTGACAATTGTTACAGTGTTTGGTATATAGAATATGTCATGGGTAGCTTGCCAGGCTTTGCCGTGCGGGCAAGACACTCTCGGTAGCTTGCTGGGCTGTCCAAGAGGGGCAGAGGAATCGAACTCAGGTCGGCCATGTTGGTTGCTTGCAACGCCAATGCCCTACCTCTGTGCTATCACTCCAGCATAATATATATATATATATATATATATATATATATATATATAGATATATAGATATATATAGTGGGGCTGGAGAGATAACATCAATACCAAAAAAAATAGAAAAATAGAAAAAATACAGGTTAAAGCTGTAGTACAGCAGATACGGCTCTGTTCTTCACATGGTGAACCCAGGTTCAATTCCATGTCATTTCTCACACCCAAATGGTTTTCCTAACCCCACCAGGAGCAATCCCTGAGCGGACCGCAAAAATCCAGCTCTAAGCTTCTCAGGATGTGCTACCCAAACAAACAATCAAAAAAAAAGAGAAAAAAAAGAAAAGAAGAATAAAAAGTTTTGTTATAGATAATAGCTAAACTCAAATTCACATAACATTGGCTTTGATCTTTGCTTCATAAGATCTGATTATTTCAGCTACAATTTCCACACTTTATTATATTAAACACTACATATATTACATATATTATACCACTGTGCCAAGCATTTTGTAATTTAGATCAGTCTCTTGCTTTTTATCAATTACCTTTAAAAGATCTAAGCTACACATGTTTTCAATTCCAAAGATTTCAAAAAAAAAAAAAAAGGAACAAGCTAGGCAAAATCCATTCCCTTAGTTGCAACAGAAACATAAATGGAATAATTGTGAGTTAGTATGATGAATATGTTAATAGAAATGTTAAGTATCATGTCTTATATATAGTTATATAACTAAGCGATTTATTATTTGAAAATATATGCTTTGTTAAGATTAAATTTATAAGTAATATTAAAGGGTAAAAATAAATAGTTACTTAATTTTACAGATGTGAATTGCTAGCCATCTAGCACATCATTACATAATAATTAATATTATATTACATTTTGATGAGAAATACAATTATAATTGAACTTTTATTTAAAAATAAAATTTATAATTCTTATCTTTTTTGGGCTGGAACGATAGCACAGTGGTAGGGCGTTTGCCGTACAAGCGGCCAACATGGCCGGCCCGAGTTGGATTCCTTCGCCCCTCCTGGAGAGCCCGGCAAGCTACCGAGAGTATCTCACCCGCACGGCAGAGCCTGGCAAGCTATCCGTGATGTGCTTCATATGCCAAACACAGTAACAACAAGTCTCATGATGGAGACATTACTGGGTCCGGTCAAGCAAATCAATGAACAACGGGAGGACCGTGACCATGACCGAATTCTTATTTTTACTTTAGCAAAATTAAATGTGATTTAAAATTATTTTAGCCTTAGCTTAGTTCTTAATTAAATATAAAAGTCATTCATACAAAATATTACATGCCTAGGTAAATTATCCTGTTCCATTTCCTGTGATTTATTTGCTCCAGTTTGAGCAATATGTTTTAGTGACCAGTTCTGACTATCTTTAAGAAATTAGAGCAGAAAATAAACAGTGTTCAATGAAAACTAATGCTTATAGTCTGGCACTAGAACAGAGGCTACCTACAAAGTAGGATAAATAGGCTGAAAGGATTCTATTGCCTATAATGAAAATACATTAGCACTTTGGTGATGGGTATGGTTTGGTAACATTACAATCCTAAAGCATAATTATGTATGTTATTATAAAATAATATTACCTTTAATATATGATATTAAAAATCAAAACTTTTCATCATATAATGCTTGTTTCTTGTTCATCTTTGCAGTGCTTACACACACCCTCCTTAGATAGCAGTTAATATGTTGAGCTCTTCACTTATTAGCACTTAGTGTCCAGTGTTCTGCTTATTTTCTAGGTTCAAAATCTATAGTTCCCATCTTTAGTCAGTAACAATATTATAAGAGATGAAAAAAAATAAAAGTTAAGCAAGTATATAATCATGCACTACTCTATAAAAGATACATATATAAGTATCTGTGGAATTATTTGCATCAAGGGATGACATTAGACATGATATTCAGAAAAGAGGGCAAAGAAGTGACACTTAGAACTAAAACAAAAGAGAAAAATTATGTCAGAACAGGAAAATAATCTTGATAAAAATTTTCCTTTTTAAGGAACTGAAAACTACACTGAAATTGAAACAAAGCAAGAGGGGATATAAGGATTTGAAGAAACAGATATAAATGATGAAGACTCTTTAGGTAAAGTTGCCACCTGAACCAGTTTGCTAAGAAGATCATTCACTTACATATGTTTACATAGAACTTAACATTCTTGTTTAGTCTCAATGGTTGTATCTGGAAAAATTTAACATTTTTGTTGTTAGGAGTCAATGACTGTCTATTTTGAAAATCATTTCACATTCAAAAAAAGTATATTTGAAACGTACTCAATATGAAAATCACTGAAGGATTCAATATAACTTTTAAAGAGATTCCTCTATGAATTATTCAAAGAGAATAATGAGGTGAATACTGGCAATGGATAGATTTTTTTAGTAGACAACTAGACAAGAGATGGTGGTGGCCTATACCAGGAATATATTTGCATTAATAGAAGCTAACTCACTCCATCTGAAATACTATTTGGAGGGGAATAGTTTATATCGTTGAATTGAACACAGAATAGTAAGCTAAAGACTTTTTTCTTAAAAAACACAACTAACTCCTAGACTCAAGGAAAATTATAGTACTCACTGGAAGGCAAGAGGAATCATTTGTGGAGCAGGTGAAACTGAAAATTAAGCTGAATCTCTTCCATCTGGAGAGGTAAAGGGTTATACCCCTGAAATTCTACAAAGTTGTTAATTAGCAACAAATCACTGTCCTCCCGTTGTTCATTGATTTGCTAGAGCGGGCCCAGTAAAGGTAAAGGTAAAGGCCCTCCCATTGATCGTCGATTTGCTCGAGCGGGCCCAGTAACGTCTCCATTGGAGACTTTGTTGTTACTGTGTCTGGCATATCGAATACTCTCGGTAGCTTGCCGGGCTCTCCGAGAGGGGCGGAGGAATCGAACTCGTAACGTCTCCTTTTTGAGACTTGTTGTTACTGTGTTTGGCATATCAAATACGTCACGGGTAGCTTGCCAGGCTCTGCCATGCAGGCGAGATACTCTCGGTAGCTTGCCGGGCTCTCCGAGAGGGGCAAAGGAATTGAACCTGGCTCAGCCGGGCTGGCTGCGTGCAAGGCAAACGCCCTACCACTGTGCAACAAATCAATAGATTTAAAAATTTTATTATATTATACTTAGTTTTGGGGAGTTCAAGATGCTGCTCTGTCTAATGTTCATTGATTTAAAGAAGGCCTTTGATTCGTTGAGACTGAAGAAGTCAATGAAGCCCTAGCCAAATGGGGCATCCAGACTCAATAGATTAGGATCCTCAATGAGCTATATTACAGATTCACTACCAGGATCTCACCAATTTACAAGGAAGTGATTATTAACATCAAGAGAGGGGTTGGCAGAGTGATAACATTTCACCGAAACTTTTCAGTGCCTCCCTCGAGAACGTCATGCGACGAATGGAATGGAAAGGAATAGGAGTGAAGATAGACTGTCGGCAACTACACCACCTCCACTTTGCTGATGACATCGTTCTAATAACACCAAACATTAACCAAGCAGCACAAATGCTGGCCGACTTTGACCATGAATGTGGAAAGGTTGGACTGCATTTGAATCTCACGAAGACATTGTTTATGAGAAATGGATTCATTCCTGATGTTCCATTTTCTCTCAACAAAAAGATCATCTCCGAATGCAGCAGTTATGTGTACTTGGGTCAAGAAGTCAACATGACGAATGACATGCCACCTGAGTTGTGCAGGAGGAAGAGAGCAGCTTGGACCGCCTTCAAGAGTGTCCAAGAAATAGCTAAGAACCTCTGGCTCCGGGCATATCTCTTTGACTCCACCGTTCTTCCTACATTAACATATGCCTCAGAGACTTAAGCGCCCTATGAAAACAAGATGAGAATGCTATAAGGGTCTCCCAAAGAGGAATTTAAAGAGCTATGCTTGGAATATCATGCTTCACTAAAGTGAGAGAAAGATTCCAGAGTTCTGACCTCTGTCAACGATCAAGAATCAGGTTCACTGTCTCGTCTGCCAGGGCATCGAAAATCAGATGGACTGGACACGTAATGTGATTTGGAGACAACCACTGGTCTAGAGTCGTTATCGACTGGATTCCATGGGACGTCAAAAGATCATGTTGCTGCCCACCTATGAGATGGTCAGACTTCTTTGTCAAGACCCAGAATGAATGGTTTGAGGCTCTTCATGTTCCTGGAGTGAGCAGACACCATTGGTCTACACTAACATGAAACAGGGATGAATGGAAACGTTACTGGAGCTTGCTCAAGCAAATCGATGATTAATGGGAAATCAAGTGATGAAGTGATCAAGTGATGCATGTTATATAGCAGAGGGATTGCACAGCAGGTAGGGTGTTTGCCTTTTACATGGCCGACCCAGGTTTGAGTTCTCTGTCCCTCTCAGAGAGCCCAGCGAGCTACTGAGATTATCTTGCCCTCACAGCAAAGCCTAGGCAGCTACCCATGGCATTTTCAATATGCCAAAAACAGTAACAACAAGTCTCACAATGGAGATGGCTCCTGCTTGAGCAAATTGATGAGTAACGGGATGTCAAATGATCAAGTGATACTTAGTTTTAGTGCATTCTTTGTGGAAGCGCATTCCAATAGAAGATAATATGGATAAGTATCAGAAAATAACTATGTAGTCTTAAAAATCAAATGTGCAGAATATGAAAGTGCAGTCCAGTTCAGTTTCTCAAAGTGGTATGAGAGTCTTTCTCAAAAAATATTATTTATGACTCTGTTTCTGAGAAAAGAGCCTGGACCATATAACTGATTCAGAATAATTAAAATAAGAAGCAATGTGATTACAAACAAGATAATCATTCATTTCATAACATATATAAAACATTTTAAGCTAATTTTTCTTTGTAATTTTCTCTTTATCCCCAAAATAGAAAATATCTTTCACTAATGGTTCATCTGCTAACTTCATTTACTTTTTCCGCGCACATCATAAACAGCTGTTTATACCTTAGTACTTCCAATTTATTCAGTTGACTGGTTTCTCAAAAATGCATTTGCTTCTGCAATGCATAATGACTTCTTTTATTCTCTAGATTTTGGTAAACTGTGGTTGGTAGCTACCAGATATTTGCTAATGTGCTGTATTCCTATCCTGATTTATGAGTTTTTAAATTTAAAATTCAAATGCAATAAAAAAAAGTTTTGCTGAACTGAATACTGAAGTCCTGATTCGCAGATTTGAGAAAAATGACTTTTAACTAAAGGTATATGGCAGGATAAAAATTTATATGATACATATTTTATAACCAATGATAGGTTTGTCTATCATTTTCTGACACTTAAATAATTTTAAGAGTGTAGTAATAGGAAAAATATAAACATCATTCTTCACAAGTCTTTAGGCAATCTATACTTTCATACAAAAATATAGAAAATAGCTTTAAAACTGCACTTGACTGTTGTCTCAGTGTTTAGAATGTTATTATGTTCTGTAAGAATAAGATTTTGCACATTTCAATGTAGCACTGAAGCACTGTCTTCTCATTGTTCATCAGTTTGCTCGAGCAGGCACTAGTAATGTCTCCACTGTGAGTCTTGTTACTGTTTTTGGCATATCGAATAAGTTACAGGTAGCTTGCCAGACTTTGCAGTGCGGGCAAGATACTCTTGGTAGCTTGCTGGGCTCTCTGAGAGGGATGGAGGAATCAAACCTGGGTCGGTCACATGCAAGGCAAATGCCCTATCTGCTGTGTTATCATTCATTTAAATGTATAAGCTATTAAATTTATTTCCCATTTAATTACAGTTGTTCAGAATTATAATATCATCACTGTGAAACAGACAAAACAAAATTTAAAAGAAATAAATAATGAAAAACAGTAAATATTTTCAACAGAACTAGCAGACCTGAAGTAAAAGGAATTATGGAGATTCATCAGAAATGATGGGGATTTAAAATGAAAAAAAAATTTTCAATAATTTAAGCCACTTATATTTTTCAGCATAATTTAATTTTTTGGCAGGTAAAGGTAAAAGGTAAAGTCCCTCCCGTTGATCGTCGATTTACTCGAGCGGGCCCAGTAACGTCTCCATTGGAGACTTTGTTGTTACTGTGTTTGGCATATCGAATACTCTCGGTAGCTTGCCGGGCTCTCCAAGAGGGGCGGAGGAATCGAACTCGGGTCGGCCATGTTGGCCGCTTGTAAGGCGAACACCCTACCACTGTGCTATCGCTCCAGCCCTTTTTTGGCAGAACTGAACTAAATGAACAACATCAAATTCTGTCCCAACAAAAAAGAATTAAATAAGGAAAATCAATTTATAATGAAATCAAGAATAAACTCATATAGGGGAATATTTACGTCTTGGATTTGCTTCTATTTGTTATAATTGGGTTATTCAAAAGGATACATATAGAATGAAAGATATATTTCTGTCATACTTTCTCTGGAATTTTATCATTTCATTCATATTTTGTATAGGCAATTTTCACTGTTGTGGAAAACACAATATTATTAATCACCTGCTTACAGAGTCCTTGAATATTCAAGGAGGAGTCTGTTTACAGCTTAATGAGTATTTAATGGATCTACGAATAAACTTTCTCAGGTATTTTTTAAAAGAAAATAAGTGAATAATAATATATGGTCAACTAAATTTTGACAACAGAGCTGAGATCATGAAATGGAATAAAAATAGCTTTATCAACGAGTGTTGTTGGGAGAATTGGATAGCCACTTGCAAGAAATTAAAGCTGGATCTATATCACACACCTTACACAAGAGTCAAATCAAAGTGGATCAAAGACCTTGAAATCAGACCTGAATCTATAAAGTACTTAGAGGAAAATATAGGCTGAACAAACCAAGACCTAGACCTCAAAGAAGTCTTTAAAGATTCAATGCCATTGGCAAAGGCTATAGAACAAAAACTAAGCAAATGGGTCTATGTCAGACTAAAAACTTTCTCTATGGCAAAAGAAACATGGGCTAAAACTAAAGGACAGCTAAGTGGGAGAAAATATTTTCACTCAACACATCAGATAACGGGTTAATATACAAGGTATATAAAGGGCTCACAAAGATCAGAAACAGGAACAAAAACTAAAAGCACCATTAAAAATGGAAGAGAAAATGAACAGGCACTTCTGTGAGGAAGACTAATGGATGGTCAACATGCACAAAAAAAAAGATCATCATCACATATTATTAGGGAAATCCAAATCAGGATTACAATGAGTTGTCATCTTACACCAGTGTAAATGCACCACTCCGCTTTGCTGATGACATTGTTCTAATAACACCAAACATTAGTCAAGCAGCACAAATGCTGGCCAACTTTGACCATTGAGTGTGGAAAGGTCGAACTCCAGCTGAATCTCACGAAGACATTGTTTATGAGAAACAGTCTCGTTCCTGACTTTCAATTCACTCTCAAAAGAATGACCATCTCCGAATGCAACAGTTGTGTGTACCTAGGTCAAGAAGTCAACATGACAAATGACCTGGCATCTGAGTTGTGCAGAAGAAAGAGGGCAGTTTGGAATGCCCTCAAGAGCATTGAAGAAATAGCTAAGAGGACAAAGAACCTCCAGCTCCGGGCACATCTCTTCAATTCCACTGTTCTTCCTGCATTAACATATGTCTCAGAGACCTGGGCCCTACAAAAACAGGATGAGAAAGCTATTCGGGACTCCCAAAGAGGAATCAAAAGAGCTATGCTTGGAGTATCATGTTTCACTCAAATGAGAGAAAGAATCCGGAGTTCGACCTCCATCTATGGTCAAGAATCAGGGTTGCTGTCTCATTTGCCAAGGCATCGAAAATCAAATGGGCTGGACACATAATGAGATTTGGATGGAGATGACCACTGGACTAGAGCCATTGTTCTTGAGGGTGGCACTGAAGAGTTTTGGTGAAATGGTATCACCCTGCCAAACCCCTCTCTTCACATCGATGATCACTTCTTTGTAGGATGATGAGATCCTGGTAGTGAATCCGTAATACAGCTCAAGGAAGATCCTGATTTATTGAGTATGAATGCCCTGATTGGCAAGGGCTTCGATGACCACTTACATCTCAACAGAATCAAAGGCCTTCTTTAAATCAATCAACGTTAGACAGAGCGGCATCTTGAATTCCCAATAAACCTCAATGAGCTTGCTTATAGTGTGGATATCGTCAATGGTGCTGAATCCTTTTCAGAACCCGGCTTCCTTGCATGGTTGTCCTTCATCTAGTGTTCTGCCAATCCTATTCAGGATGACTTGAGTGAACAGTTTGTAGACAACAGACAACAGGTAGAGAAGGCGATAATTGCCAATGTCGTGGATGTCTTCCTTCTTGTACAGTAGTACAGTCCTGCTGGTTTTCAACTGGCACGGAAACCTGCATTCAGACAGGTAGCATGTGAAGAGTCGAGCGAGTGTATTGAGTACTGATGGGAGGTTTTTCAGATGTTTGGGTCTGACCTTTTCTGTTCACTTCTTTACTGACAAAATGGCGTGTCGGATTTCTGAAGGGAGAACATTGGGAACGACATATCTATTCTGTGGAATTTGGTATGTGGGCAGGTGGACATGGCTACCAAAGAGATCTGAGTAGAAGTCATGGATAATCTTCTTCATTGTCCTTCTGGAAGATGTGATAGTTCCATCAGGATGTCAGAGGGCAGGCATCTTGATCTTGTAGTTGTCAAAGGACAGGCGGGCGTTGCGAATGCTTTTCCCACCTTTTTTAGCATCTGCCAGCACTGCTGTTCTTCTCTTTTTGAGGTCTTCCTTTATCACATCTCTGCACTGCTTTGAGAGCTCGAATGTTCGCTTATGTATGCCTGAGGCATGTGCCAAACCACATTGGCGAATAAGCTTAAGAATTTTCGAAGACAGGCATTTTATTGTGGCTATCTCTCTCTTGGCATTCCTCGCACAATCATGGACGTGCTGAACCAGTTGATCGTATTCCTCGTCAATGTTGTCAATGACAGCATCTTCCCATGTTGCAGCAATAGTGCCAAAGAGCTCCCAGTTGGTGGTCATTCTGGGAGTTCTCTTTTTAAACTTTGCAGCCCTTTCTCCCCGCTCTGTGAAGTAGAATTTTGCACAAAGGAGACGGTGGTACGATCCCATTTGGAATTTTGGGACTACAGTGACATCAGTCAGGCAAAATCATTGATTGAATATGATGTGGCCCATTTTGTTGTGGAATTGTCCACCGGGAGACTCCCATGTCCAACCTTTAGATTCAGCCTTCTGGAACTGTGAGTTACCATGGATGGTCTTGGTCGACATGATGAACTCAGACAGTCTCTCACCCTGTCCGTTCCATTCTAGGCCATGGGTCCCGATGTGAAGTTCTTCAGCTTATCCTCTCGGTCCTATCTTGGGATTAAAATCACCCATAATGATCTTGTAGAAGGTGTGGTCTTCTTTATAGAATTTCTCCAGCTCCATGTAGAACTTCTCAATTTTTCTTTCAGCATAATGAGATGATGCATGTAGGAGATGATGGTTGGATCCCATTTGGAATTAAAGAATGATAGAACCAAATATCCAAACCACAGGGTCAACAACACTGAAATCAAGAGACCCAAACTTTAACAACAAAACTTAGAAAGATGCCGCTCAGGCATAAGGGCTTGTTGGGAGGGCAGTGTGGGAGGGAACCTGAGAACATCGATGGGCGAAAATGGACACTGGTGATGTGATCAATGCAATATTGAAAGTCTAGAATTCCATTATGAATAACTTTGTATTAATGGTGCTTTATAACATTTAAAAGTTTGCAAGAAAGAGAGTTCAAAAGTTGTAGGTGAAATTCTAATCTCCAGTTCTCTAAGAATAGTTAAATGCACAGAGTAAGGGGGACTGTGTGCTTTGATCATCTCAATACAAGAGTTTCTCATGTTTTATTTTCTTTATTTACTAATATACACAATTAATACTTTAAAATTCAATAGATAAATGTACTGTATTGTTGTAGATTAATAAATTTAATTAAACTTCAAAATAATTTAAATAAAATAATTATTAAAGGTATGTACAGAGGCCACAAGTTTAATGGCAAACATTTTTATTTTTCTAATACCTTTTCAGATATAATTACAAACTCGGGAAATTCATATCGGCTATGAAGTCAAGTCAAATCAATAATTACCTGACTTATTTTGTATATATATGATTAAATATGCTAAATTTTTATTGCTCAAGTTATATTTTACAGCTATATTTTATTATGTTTCTGTGGTGATTGTTTTTCTACTTTATTACCAAATGTTCAACCTGAGACATTTACTAGCCTACAAAGAAAATACAAAACATTTCTAAGTGTATTGTAATAAGTGTCTCATTATAAACCTCACAGTAGAAGGTAAACACATTTTATTTGAGATAACTTATATTTTGGATTCTCTGAACTACGTTTGCATATGTTTTATTCTGGAATTATTTATTAAGTACTTGTGATGGTTAATTGTATATACAGTATGATTGGTCCAACTTGTACTCAGATATCTTCTTAAATATGAATGTGTTTCCAGGAAAGTTATCTTCAAAATTCTTTGATAGAGTAAAGTCAGTGAAACTTCCCAATTGTTACTGATCGCAATCTAATCCTTTGAGGGCCTGTTAAAACAAAAAGGCTGATGAAAGCTGAATTTGTACTTTATCTGTTAGAACTGGGACATCAAACTCACATTCTCACTGTACTTATTTTTTTTTAGACCTTCATATTTGAACCAAGTTCTATATATTCAATTTTCTTAGTCTTTTAAACTATACCACCAACTTTCAAGGAACTTTAGTTTGCATTTGACACAGCATTCATGTTATGTAAACTATGCTATATTTGGAGGCTATAGCCTAGCTAAAGGTTCTCTGAGTTCTATGCTCAGACATCACTTCTAGTTGGACTCAAAGGACCATGTGAGATTCATGAGTTGATCCAAAATAAGGTAAGTGCAAGAAGAACACCTTACCCACTCTACTCTCTCTCTCTCCAGGTGATTGAAAAACTCTAAACTCATTGGATAAACTGTAAGTACAAGAGGATGTTCCTGGATATACTGAGGGTATAGTGAGGTTCATGAATGATTAGATCCCTATATAGCTGTTGAGAAATTTTAATTTTGTAGCAAATATAACAATGTCCTATTTAAATAATGAAATACTAGTGATGATTTTTAGATTACTAAACCATGGTGTCATTGCTGTATTTGAACAGAATATAAGGGAATCTGTTAGAGTCAATTGGTAGGGAGACAATATTCCATATAATATTTGAAAGATACATGAACTAGATTGAGCAATGATGTGGAAATGAATTCTGTATGTGGATACAGATGTATTTCAGCAAGTCATCTAGTGGTATGTAGAGAGGGGTTGGGGAAAGTACTGTTTTTTATGTGTGTGGTCAGAAGGTATTATTTACTAAGAAAAATGTTATGGTGATATGTACATACACTAATCAAAGTTGACTTTAATATATCTCTCTTTGATTAGCAAAGAAAACCAAACATTTGAGAGGTTCTTCACTTCAAACACTGAGCCTAGATTAACAGAGATACACACAATTAACTTGACTTTGCCTGGGAAGTGATTGCTTTAGAGTCCACACATTAAACCCCAATGAATCACCCTGAATAAAAGCAATGTGAACATCATTCTCTGCACATAAAGTTAATTTATGTATTACACTTACACATAAACTACATGGTTGATGCTACAATGTCAAAGTTCTTTAAAAATATAGAACTAAACAATGGAATTGGATTGAAATTCTGGAAATGTCCCAAATTTAAATGCATGTTTATTACAAAATAAGTGTGGCTATAGAATCATTAGGGGAAAAAAGGATGAGAAGTTTATAATAGGTAAGGAATGATTAGAGTCTTATAGAAGGTCAAAAAATGAATCAATTCATTAGGCTATACATGAGGATAAAGTAAAATGAAATGCACAATTATCTATAGCAATAAAAAGTCTATATTTCTAATAATACCTGAATCTATATTATATTACATTTTGTCATTTCAAATAGTAGGTAAAGGTAAAAAAGGTAAAGGCCCTCCCGTTGATCGTCGATTTGCTCGAGCGGGCCCAGTAACGTCTCCATTGGAGACTTTGTTGTTACTGTGTCTGGCATATGGAATACTCTCGGTAGCTTGCCGGGCTCTCCGAGAGGGACGGAGGAATCGAACTCGGGTCGGCCATGTTGGCCGCGTGCAAGGCAAACGCCATACCCGCTGTGCTATCGCTCCAGCCCTCTTAAAGACATTTTGGATTCATACATAGTGTCCAAGTTTTCTTAATTTTTATTGGAGGCAGAAAGTTGTCACTTTAGTAAGTACTTAAGAGATTCTGAAGAGTGAAGAAGTCTAAGCAAAATCTTAGACTAAATATGGTGTGTCTGCTGGTATTGCATTTCTAGGTAATATTTTTTGAGAAATTATTGGTGGTAATGCATATTTAAGGGACAGATAAAATAAATATTGAAATTGTACAATAGAATGAAAATGATCTCTAGTTTACTGATAAAACTGAATTGCTCAAATAAAATCTGTGTTTGAGGTGGATTACATCAGACATTGTCCCCAGACATTTTCCTGAATATAGAAGGGTCTAGCTCTTCTTTTCTGAGCTATTAGGAATAGGAATACTTTAAGGGGCTGCAGTGTGAGTGTGTGTGTGGGCGGGGGGGCTTTGAAATCATGGCCTTCAGTTCTTATTTACTTTCCTTCATCTTTTTTTCTCATTTCCAATTCAAAGCAGACCCTTCTAAGTTTTCTATCACTGGCCTGTGGGAAAAGGGATCTGTACCCTCAACAGATGAATTATTGAAATGCCTGAAACTATCACTGAAAGGGTTGTTAAGAGAAGAAGTGAGCAGAATGTAAGCAATGAAGGAAATATTCCTCTAGGAAAAAGGAGAGAGAAAGGAAAGACGAAGGAGGGAGGAGAGGGAGAGAGAGGAGGGAAGAAAAATAAAATTCCTCTGAAAGATTAAATTGGTTGAATTTATAGCGGGTTTAACACTTGGCAGGAAGACAATAATCTTTTGTTGACTAATTAGGTTTATATATTGACTATTCACTTAAGAATTTTAGTAGCCTATATTTTCCTCTGTCTTCTCTAAGTGGGTTTTTTAAAAGTTCTGTGAGCCACAAATGAATATTTAGATCTTTTCTCCTACAGAGATGTAAGAACATCTGGGCCATAGGGATTTCTTCAAATTACTGAAGTAGCATATCATGGATCGTTTGGTTCATGATGATTTGAGTTAGAATACAGCAAAGAAAATAGTACTATGAAGATAAATCAATTAGTAAACAACTTGCTAAGCAAGTATGCTACAAATTATATAGATAGAAAAGTGCAGTTCTGTGTATCTGTGAGAGAGAACTTATGTATAGTAGGAATGGATTCACTTGAATATATTGCATTCAACTATGTACATTCTCACCAATACAATCTCAATCCAATTTTCTCTTTCATTGAAAATGTCTAAGGAACATGGACTCCCCTTAATTTTGCCGATTATAGGGGAATTAGTTCACTGCAGAGCTTTAGACAGTACAGCTGGAGCTTGCTAAATAATAATGAATGTGAAGAAATATGGATTGAGATCATATCATGTTTAAAGAGTGGCAGATATGCTGGTATTTACAATGTTATTGGAAAATATATGCTATTTATTTTATTTTATATGACTTTGGGTATGGGAATGTTTGCTAAGTTTATTGAACTGTATTTGCATTTATGGAACAGGGGGTATAAAGGTTTCACAAAGACAAAATTCCATTCAGTATAATTTGAAATAGAAAGAGATTCTCCACAACTCTTTAATGTAATATTCCTTTTTTTTGCCTCCATAGGTTGGCATTTATTACCATTTTGCAAAAATCAATAACTCCTTGTCATTTTTATATATATAGAACACTGAGGCAGAACATAATATTCTGAACTTTCTGAAAGAGTATATAGAGATTTGTGTTCTAAATAGTCATTCTGAGGTTAAGATTTTGCCTCTTGTGCATTGAGATGGATTAGGTGACTTTCATTTTTATTACACAAACTAAAATTCCTTTTTTGCTTTTTTGTGAATTCATAAAGTGTAGGCTCTCGATATGTGCATTCAGTGGCCATGAGCTGCCTCCCCACCCCTTCCAGCTGCAACCAGCGACAAATGTATGAAGGAGGAAACAGGACCTCAGAACTCGTTGGTGATCAGTCGCCATTTATTTCAATCTTCACCCTGCCATTTATTTCAGTCTCCCTGCTCACCTATTTTTGTCTCACCACATTCCTTATTCCAGTCTCACGTTGTCCCTCATTCCAGTCTCACACTGCCCCCATCCCCATCTTTTAGCATTAGTTAAGAGAAAAACATCAAATGCTAGGGGTAGCAATTACATATATCAACATATGTAAAGCCTTTCCCAAGGGATAGCTTCTTCTGAGACAAAATCTCATCCTGCAAGGACATTGGCTCAAGGATGGAATTCTGTCTAAAGGTGTATTTGTCCTTTCCTTAGTCCAAATCCATTTAAACAGTCATCTTAAATTTACTTCTTAATAATTTTTCTAGTTATTTTGTATGGACACAGTAAGAGATATATTAAGCTTAAAGGGTGGCTCTCCTTGGGACATCTTACTATATATCCCAAACTATAGTCTTCAGGCCAGGTTAGTCTCTGCTAACCCCAGCAGGGTCCTTACTCAGCGACTTCTTTTTGGATCATGACAGAGTTTGTCCATGACCATGCTCTTAACTTATAAAATTTTATGGCTCTTGGCCTGGCTGTTTTCGATGCCAAGGTAGCTTGCAGCTTACTTTTTGATGTCTGACAGCTTACGGCTTGCCCTGTGTCCATCCTAGACCCTTGTTGGAGGCCTCCTTTTGGGGTACTAGGAACTAAGGACAAGTGAGGCTTAAGTCAAGTAAGCATGACACATGCCCAGGAGTAAATATTATTTGGAGTCAATTAACTCCCAAGTTACAAAAGTATAGTGTTAACTGTCTTCCTATGTCTGTAAGAAAATGGACATTGCACTAAAGTTATATTCTTTTTTTATTTTTATTTTTATTTATTTATTGAATCACCGTGGAAAAGGTTACAAAGCTTTCAGGTTTAGGTCTCAGTCATACAAATATCAAACACATTTCCCTTTACCAATACTTATTTTTTACCATGAAGAACCCCAATAAAACCCCACCCCCCACCCCTCCCAGTCCCTGTGAGGCAGATGAATTCTAGTTAACACTCTATCTGCTTTGATTAGATTCAGTGTTTCAATAAAAGATTCACCACTATTATTTAGAGTTTACCCCCCCCAAATCAGACATGCTGAAAAAGCATTGTGAAGTGATTTGCTTTCTACAGCTGGATTCAAGAATTAAATGTTGGTTTTGGATTTCTGCTATTTTACCTATTGACCCTGGAAGTATTTCTACTGAAAGTCAGATAGTTAAGAAATTGGTTTCTGTGCTCTGGAGTCATGGCCGTGCTGGAGAGCTGCTCGTGGGGGGCAACAGGTGGCCTCGGTAGGGCGTGAAGGGCAGACCGAAACGCCCCCCTTCCCATCAGGTTTTAGTCGCCCCCACAACCCCGGCTCATACCTGCTGTCCACAAGGCTCCCATGTGGCAGCCATCTTTCTTTCCAGAGAGGAGAGGGCGAATGGGGCAACACCCTTTCCCCTCCGGCAGACTTGATGGCCTGGATTAACGCATAGTCCGTTCACTTTTCTGCTCCAAGCTGCCGGGTTCTGCATTAAGTTCTTGTGCTTCTGGGGCCGTGGCTGTGCTGGAGAGCCGCTCGCGGGGGGCAACTGGTGACCACGGTAGGGCGTAAAGGACGGACCGGAACGCCCCCCTTCCCATGAGGTTTTAGTCACCCCCACACCCCCGGCTTATACCTGCTGTCCACAAGACTCCCATGCGGCCGCCATCCTTCTTTCCAGAGAAGAGAGGGCGAATGGGGCAACACCCTTTCCCCTCTGGCAGACTTGATGGCCTGGATTAACGCATAGTCCTTTCACTTTTCTGCTCCAAGCTGCTGGGTTCTGCATTAAGTCCTTGTGTTTCTGGGGCTGTGGCCGTGCTCCAAACTTAACTCTGATTTTCAGGGAGAAAGGTTGGGTGGTTTACTTCCCATTGATCACTTTGTATATATAGAGAGGTCGTGCGGCCACGTAAGCGGCTGCGCGGTTTTGAGAGAAAGTCCTAGTTCCCGCATACTCGAGCTGTGCTTGTAGAGGCTTCTGGTCACCAGGGTTCCATCTGGGGGAGGCGGGATGCGGTACCTACCCCATCTGGGACTTGCCGGTGATCTCGGCTCTTTTTGGAACCTGTTTTTTTTTCTCCGGGATCTGTGGTTCCCGCCCTCCATGTGTTCCTTCTCCTTGGCTGTATGTTGTAAAGATGGCGCTGGGGGGTGGGCTGTGGGCGTGACTTCCGGAATCAGAGGTTACCTGGGAGCTGTAGTCCTGGCAGATTTGAGAAAAAGTCCTAGTTCCCGCATACTCGAGCTGTGCTTGTAGAGGCTTCTGGTCACCAGGGTTCCATCTGGGGGAGGCGGGATGCGGTACCTACCCCATCTGGGACTTGCCGGTGTTCTTGGCTCTTTTTGGAACCTGTTTTTTTTCTCCGGGATCTGTGGTTCCCGCCCTCCCTGTGGTCCTTCTCCTCGGCTGTATGATGTAAAGATGGCCTAAAGTTATATTCTTAATGCAAAGGACATTAAGGAAAGAGAAAAGCAATATTACACTTAAGAATACAAAATCCAGACATCTCTGAAAGACAATGTCAATAAAATGATAATGAGAAGAAAAAAATATTTGTGGATGGCATATCTTGTCCAAGGCTATTACTCAAAATATATAAAGTCTTAAAACTCAACAATAAGAAATTAAAGTCTTAGTAACATCACAAAAATATATACATGTTTTAAGATACATAAGAAACAATAAGCTAGAAAATTAGGTGGTATGCTACCAATTAACCTGCAAGAATATGTTGAAATTCTACATGCAATCAAGAAAATAGAAAATAACTTTTTAATATCATTTACAATTGCATAAAATTAGTTTCTAGCAATAAAATCAACCAAGTAGGTAAACACATGCTTCAGAATCTATAATTATTAAAGCACTATTAAAACAAATTGAAGAGGATACAAGGGCATTAAAAATATTCCATATTCATGGATTGAAAGATTAAGATTGTTAAAA
The DNA here is from genome assembly GCF_029834395.1 of Sorex fumeus. Classification (NCBI taxonomy): domain Eukaryota; kingdom Metazoa; phylum Chordata; class Mammalia; order Eulipotyphla; family Soricidae; genus Sorex; species Sorex fumeus. The sequence goes on from NW_026606064.1 coordinate 31,137,837, forward strand.
TGACAGCATACAAAGCATGATACAGATATTATGAAATAATTAGTGAAATTTCAATGACAGTTTTCAAGGACATACCACAAAATTATTAAAATTTTATGGATCGACAACCCCTCATAGCAAAAATATTTTCTTCTTTCTTCCTTTCTTCCTTTCTTCCTTCCTTCCTTTCTTCCTTCCTTACTTTCTCTTTCTTTCTTTCTTTCTTTCTTTCTTTCTTTCTTTCTTTCTTTCTTTCTCTCTCTCTTTTTCTTTCTTTCTTTCTTCCTTTCTTCTTTCTTTCTTTCTTTCTTTCTTTCTTTCTTTCTTTCTTTCTTTCTTTCTTTCCTTTCCTAACTAAAAACAGTTTTTAGTTGAAGGATTTTTGTGGACAGGGAAGGAGGGAGAGAGAGGGAGGGAGAGAGAGAAAAAGAGAAAGAGAAAGTAGCATGCTCAAGAAAGAATGTTGAAAAAGCATTTCTGAGAGAGAAATGTTCTGTTCTATGAGTTAGAATGTTCTATTCTATGAGTTAGAATGTTCTAACTCATTGGATGAAAAAAGAAGATTGCATTCTCTGATTTTAACCTATAACAAAATTAAAATAATCAAAATATTTCAGTATTGGAATAAAAGCAGGCACTCAGACTAATGGAATAGAATTGAGTGTCCAGAAACAAACCTTCATGTATAAAAAGTTATAACTTATGACAAAGAAGTCAAGAATTTTTAAAAAGAGAGAAAAATTTTTTTTTGAAAACTGGAGTTGGAAAATTGGTTTGGCATGTTCAAAGGAAAGAAATCGTACAATTATATCACACCATGTACAAAAGTCAGCCTAAAATGCCTTAAATGCTTAGATATTGCACCTGAATCCATAAAAAATACTAAAAAAATAAAAAATACTTTATTATATTGTCTTCAGAGGTATCTTTTTTTATCCGACTATCTCTCTCTGTTTATTTATATATACACATATATGTATACATAAAGTTATCTACTACCCATCTAAAAGAAAATATAAATATATAATTCTATTATAATAAGTATGAAATTTGAAGGCGTCATACTAGTGAAAATAAGTCAGAAAGAGAAAGTTAAATGTCAAATGTTCTAACTTATGGATGAAAATAAAGACATAATGCTGGAGAATAGACAATATCCAATAAAAATAAAACTTTATATGCAGACAACAGAGCTAAGATCACTTATGGAAGTAAATGGATGGAAAGGGTCCTATGAAGAGTGGTTGAGGAATATTGGCACCTTAGTAGTGGGTGTAGCATAGTAGTAGTATGCCCCAAGGACTCTTTGAAATCATAGTTGCCTCATTAAACTTTTCTTTAAAAAATGAACAATCAGATTAGAAACATAGACCAAATAGCAAGACTCCTCAGGAATAAAGAAACAAAGATGACATTTTAGCATATGAAATGATTTACCACATTATGTATAGATAAAAAATGCAAATTAAGCAGTGTGTTATCACAGACTTCTATGTAAGTGGGTATATTTCAGAGTACTAATAATATCAAAAGCCAGCAAAAAAGTGGGGGGGAAAGGAATGGTCTTTATTTAGGAGAATCCAAAATACAGACACTTTGTAAAGTAGTTTGATGTTATTTTAAAGCTATAACCAGCTTACTATAAGATTTAGAAACTATCTTCATTAATATATATATAATGATGTTGAAAATATTTTTTCACACAAAAACCTGGTATTAACTAAATTTATTCATCAAAATTAAGGGTTTGTAATTTTAAAAAGTACATAAATTTAGAAGCAATTAAAATATACTTTTGTTGGGGCTGGAGCAATAGCACAGCGGGTAGGGCATTTTCCTTGCACAACACTGACCTAGGTTCGATTCCCAGCATCCCATATGGTCCCCTGAGCACCGCCAGGGGTAACTTCTGAGTGCAGAGCCAGGAGTAACCCCTGTGCATTGCTGGTGTGACCTAAAGAGCAATATATATAAATATATATATATTATACTTAAAAATAGCATGGCATAAATACATGGTACAAACAGTGGACTATTTTCTGTGTTGAAAAGAGTTATAAAGCATTAAAAAAGACATGGGTACAATGTAAATATATATCATTAAGTAAAGAATGAACTTCCAAAACACAGTCTGAAAAAACATTTTTTTCACACAAAAACCTGATTTTGACTAACTTTATTCATCAAAATTATGGGTTTTTAATTTTAAAAAGTACCTAAATTTAGAAGCAATTAAAAAATACTTTTGTATGCTTAAAAAATGGCATGGCATAAAAACATGGCATAAACAGTAGACTGTTTTCTGTGTTGAAAAGAGCTATAAGGCATAAAAAAAAAACATGGGTACAATGAAAATGCATATTATTAAGTAAAGAATGAACTTCCAAAACACAGTCTGAAAAAATTACATGCTGTATAATTCTTAGATTATACTTTGGAAAAAGTATGAAACTTTTGAGGTACTAACATTGGTTGCCAGGGATTGGGGGATGAGGGGAATGAGTAGGAAATTTTCAGGACTGTGAAATAGACCTTGTATGGTATTGCAGTAAGTGACAGATTTACATTCATTATAATATAGTTATTTTACTGTCAAAACCCATATCATGCAAAAGGACAACAATAAAAGCAAATGTTAATATAAACTATGGGCTTTGGTGATTAATATGTGTTATTATATACTCATTTGTGAATATAAGTATCACTTTGGTCATGGATGTAAATAATATCACTTGTATCACTTTGTCATCCTGTTGATCGATTTGTTCAAGTGGGCACCATTAACATCTCCATTCGTCCCTGTCATATATTAGTGTAGCCCAATGGCATCTGCTCGCTCCAGGAACACGAAGAGCCAAAAACTGTTCAGGATCTTGAGAAAGAAGTCTGACCATCTCGTATGTGGGTGGCCACACGTCCTTTTGAATTCCTGTGGAATCCAGTCAGTAACAGCTCTAGTCCAGCAGTCATCTCTAAATCGCATTAGGTGTCCAGCCCATCTGATTTTCGATACCTTGGCAAAGGAGGCAGCAACCCTGATTTTTTTTTTTTTTGGTGAAACACCATGAAGTACAGTACCTGATTCTTGATTGTCGACGGAGGTCAGAACTCCAGATTTCTTCTCTCATTTGAGTGAAATGTGATATTCCAAGCATAACTCTTTTAATTTCTCTTTGGGATACCCTAATAGCGTTCTTGTCCTGTTTTCATAGGGCCCATGTCTCTGAGGCATATGTTAGTACAGAAAGAATGGTGGAGTCAAAAAGATGTGCCTGGAGCCAGAGGTTCTTTGTCCTCTTAACAACTTCTTCCACGGTCTTGAAAGCATTCCACACCTCTCTCTTCCTTCTGCTCAATTCTGGAGCCAAGTCGTTCCTCATTTTGAATTCTCGACCCAGGTACACATAGCTGCTTCATTTGGAGATGTTTGTTCCATTGAGGGAAAATGGAACATCAGGGACTAGTTAGTTTTTCATGAATTATTGTCTTCGTGAGATTCATTTGCTGTCCAACCTTTCCACAGTCAGGGTTGAAGTCGGCCAGCATTTGTGCCTCTTGGCTAATGTTTGGTGTTATTAGAATGATGTCATCAGAGAAGCGGAGGTGGTGTAGTTGCAGACTGTCTACCTTCATGCCCATTTCTTCCCATTTCAGTAGTCGCATGACGTTCCTGAGGGTGGCACTGAAGAGTTTCGGTGAAATGGTATCGCCCTGCTGAACCCCTCTCTTTATGATGATCACTTTCTTGTAGAATGGTGAGATCCTGGTGGTGAATCCGTAATACAGCTTGCAGAGGACTCTGATGTACTGGGTTTGAGTGCCCTGTTTGGCTAGGGCTTTGATGACAGCTTCAGTCTCAACAGAATCAAAGAATTCAGCATGATTGACCATATCTACATGGTGACCAAGCTCATTGAGGTTTCACGAGAGTTCAAGATGCTGCTTTGTCTAATGTTCATTGATTTAAAGAAGGCTTTGATTCTATGTGAATAATAAGGAAAGTTTTTTGTTTCACGGAAGTAAAAATCTATGGGAAAGTTTGTCTTCCTCTCAATTTAATTAACACTAACACTTTATTTTCTTAAGTTTTATCGTACCATCTTTAATAACATGATTATTAATGCCCTATAAATGATAAGTATATCATTTAAAAGAGGTTTTTAATTTAGAATTCTACTCCCCCTTAAATGATTAACTTTTAACCTTTACATTTGTCTATAATTCTTCACTTATATTTTGAAGACTGGAATCATGTCTGTAGAATTTTACCCTTGTAACAAAATACTTTCATATATTTGCCGATTTGTTACTCTTCTTCATTTTTCTTTATAGAATTGAATGTCAGGGTTGGGATATGGCTTAAGTAGTAGAGCACAAGCCTAATGTGTGTGAAAGTCTTAGTTCAGTGACCAGAACTGTATGTCCCAAGTCCTTTTCACACATGTACACAGGATGAGGCACTGTGGATGCCAAATTTTGTGGAGGGAAGACAACACCTGGCTTTGCTCGGGGCTTACTCCTGGCTTTGCACTCAGGGATTACTGGATTACTCCTGGTGGGGTTCATGGGACCTGAGTTGCTGGGGATTGAACTCGATTAAACTTCCTTATTTTCATACTGGGGATTGAACCTGAACCCAGGCTTGCTGTGTGCAAGGTAAATGCTCTACTCTCGGCACTATTCTTGGGTCCCCTGGTTAAAAGTATTAAATAAATTGTTGTCTGTCAAGAGATGTTTAATGCTTCACTTTTATCTATTTTTATATCAGCTACATTTTTAAAAATATTTTAGATACTGTGGTTATTATACTACTAATAACAGGGTTTTCATGCATAACAATCCCTCAACAAATCCTCCCCAGGGTATTAACTTCCCTCTACCATAACCCCAGTCTTCCCTTTACCCTAATTCCCTAGTCCCTCCCTGGTGGTAAGCTTTCTACTAAAGACTATTTCTCAGTTTCTGTTGCCTTTCTGTACCAACTGTATCTTGAGAATCAGCCTTAAAATATTTCCTCTAAAGTGGAAACAAATAAAATATTTTCCGTTGAGTTAATATTTATGTTGAAACCTCATTTTTTATGGGTAGAGATTTTTTGGGGAAGCAAATAAAACAGGTAAGTAGAAAGAAATTTACCACTTGTATTTCTAAGTGAATTATATGTAGTCGTTTTTATGTGGAAGATAAAACAAAGTAGGACTTCTACAAGAAGGAGAAATACCTAACATAGCCATGGAATCATATTTTATTTACACTTTCATTACTTATCATGATATTTTTCTAGCTTCTGTATATTCATATTCTACAAATATGAATGTCAGTACAAAGTTTTCAATAAATTCTGGAGCAAGCTCTAAAATGGGTAAGTTTCATATTGACTTATAAATAGTGCTAGAGTTATGTATATGCATACATATATATTCAACTACGAATATTAAAGCACATTTTCATTTAGTACTTCACTCTATGCGTAAGAAAACATGCTATTCTCCAGGACAGCCACAGACATGGAAAGACCTTTTAACTCAGTACCCAACATACCAACATAGTCTTTATGTTCTAGTCTTTGCTGGTATGTCTAAGTGATTTACTCACTTACTCAAAAACCAACTGCTACTTTTGTTCTTCTCTAATATCAATCATACCTACAATAGCACTGAGTATTTCACGGTCAGTCAGTCACAGTCCTCCCATTGCTCATCGATTTGCTCGAGCAGGCCCAGTAACATCTCCATCATGAGACTTGTTGTTACTGTGTTTGGCATATCAAATACATCACAGGTAGCTTGCCAGGCTCTGCCGTGCGGGCGAGATACTCTCGGTAGCTTGCCGGACTCTCCGAGAGGGGCGGAGGAATCGAAGTCGAGTCGGCCATGTTGGCTGCATGCAAGGCAAATGCCCTACCGCTGTGCTATCGCTCTAGCCCACTGAGTATTTAAAAAATATTAGGACATAATCAGAAACTCAAAAAATTTTGGAGGCCAGAGAGATTGCATAGAGATTAAGTTTCAAGTCTAACATTCAGCTTATCTGGTTCAGATCCCAGCACCACAAATGGATGCAGAATACCGCTACTAGTGACTTCTCAGCACAGGAATCAGCAGTAATCCCCTAGTACCACTGGTTAGGAAAAAAATTCACCCCTCTCCACACACAAAAACCAAACCAACAAACCAACAAGAAAACAAACAAAAACAGAAACAATTTTTAACATTCTATGATTTTTAAATATGTCTGCAAGCTATTCATCATCTTTATAATATTGAGACTTAAGAGATTTTAGTATACAATTTTGAAACTTGAGGTAATGTTCTTCATAGACTGAGGATTATTAATCAAAATTGCTATGTTAATGTTCTATAATTTTTAGCCAGTGTTAAAATATTTTTCTTGGATTTCTACTATCTTAAGTATCAGAGTTCACTTAATTTGAAGATAGAAATGAATTGTATTCCTTTACTTGTCTTTTAAAGAACAGCATGGAAGGCAGAGAGACAGTATGTGGTTTTAAAAAAAACAACAACCACATGCCTTGCATGCAGCCAACTTCACCCATGTGTCTCACCACGCTACATGATCCTCTGTGTATCCTTAGGAAGAGTTCTAGAGATCTTGAGAATCATTCAGTGATTCTCAGTGAGCACCAAATAATCCTTGATATCACACTGCTGAGCCCAAGTAGCACCACATTCTCTGACCCTTGTAGTGACTACTGGCTTAATTGACTGACAAACACTGGGAGAGTCTCTCAGCCCCCTAAACCTCCATTTGGAAAGTACAGACCAAGAAAAAAGAATAACATTTGGGGGCCAGATCTCTAAAAATTTTATCTTTTACTTTTTTAGGTCTTGAATATGACAATATTTTCATGACATAAGAAATAAGAATTATAGATCTAGCAATGAAATGGCAGAAACAAAACCTATCAAATGAAGCAATATCAACTATTTTCTAATAATCCTATAGGTAATAGAAATTCTTTCATCTCTGTGTTTAAAATTAAATATAGCCACTACTCAGATGAATATAAGTGAAGATTACTATAGCATAATCTTTGCACTACTCTATTAGTTTTTCAATTATTTAATTTGGCTTACATCAATAATAAATTTCACCAATTCAGCTTTAGATTGACTTGTTGCTGTTCTTGCTCTTTGAAATATCTTTCATTCTGTAATGGTAAACACTTTTACTATGAAACCTTTCCCAAATACCAATTGACACTTATGCTCTGTTCTTTATTACTTCCATAAACTGTGCCATACTTTCATCATCTTCTTACTTTGTACTTCTTTGTGCTACACTTGGTTGTGCACCAGACATTTTCTTTAAGAAGTATCTTATCTTAAGGAAGGATCTGATCTTGTTTTCCTTTCTATATTCTGCTTGTCCTTCCTTCCTCCTTTTTTATATTAAACATTATTACTGAGAGAATTTTACAGATTTTACTTTCCATTGAATCAACCATACACAAGTTAAAGATAAAAATAATAGTAGGAAGTTTTAAATATTCATATAATAATAATCATTATTTAAAATAATCTTTATTCTATAGTAAAATTAGTAAAAAAAGTTCTGGTTTTCAGAATCATCATTTATCATGACTAAAGAGGGTATAATTATAATTAAAAAATTGAGATTAAAGACTACAGTATCAAAATTAAACTAGAAACAAAACATTAGAGTCAACATTATGTCTATATGAATACATATCTTTAGACTCTTTCCTTTGAAACAGTCTGTAAGCAACATCATCCTAGTAGAAATGAGCATTTTTCAACTCATATTTACCCAAAAAGCCTTATACAGAAAGAATCCGAAATTCCTCACAGAACTTTCTAATTTTATGGGACTCTCGAATTAGTACAGTTTCTGAGGGCATTCCCTGGTTTCACGTTGTCAGCTCTAAATCTAAGTGAATTTTTGTTGTTGCTGTTTTGTTGTTCTATTTTGGTATTTCTTTAACTTCAGAAATGATTCACACATTAAACTATCTTGAATTCTCTCACACACAAAACAGCAGATGGTTCATGGCATGAATTTTCTACTTTTATGATTTTGGAATGAACAATCAGTTAATAACAAGGTGAGCAAACTATTTTTCTTCTACTCAGCTACACAGAAAGAGAACTTCTGTGATTTGAGTTTTCTGGTGTGAGAGCACCTGTCTCTCCCAGGTGTTAACATTGGTGTATAAATTCTTCATAGTACCAATCCCTTATCCATACACTCCAGGAGGAGGATAAGGCAGAAGAATTGAAAGATTCCTCTCCTGAGCACACTCTGGATACTGACACATTTTATTTCTCAGAATGAATTCATAGGAGTTTGTTGTTTTGGTCTTCATCAGGGAAACAGAATGCTCCTATTCACCTGAGACAAGGAAAGACCTCCTCTCCTTAGCTGTTGACATTCTATAAACATGAGGAATAATACAATTTTATAGTTTTTTTTTTGGGGGGGTTGCAATATTAATCCACCTATAATGAATCCCAAACTTTCTACAAATGTTTAATTTAGTCCACTAATGTTCTTATCACCATTCCCAATGCCCATTCCTCTGTAGGATTATGACAAAAGTAAAACAGAGTGAGATGAAGTCATAAATTTAATTAAAAATTTTTGTCAATTGTTTCACTGTATAGTGGTGTGTATGTGTGTGTGTTGTGTTTGTGTGTGTGTGTGTTTGTGCTGTGAGGGAGGAAATCCAGATCCTCTCACAAGAGACGCATGCACTCTTCTGTCAATCTACATACAAACATATATTATGCTTCTGTAACTTTATTTCATGAATGCTGGCTTTTAAATATCATTGCTTAAAACTATAATATCACAAGCACATATACCTTTCCTTAAATTCCAGTCACACAATCAACCCATGAAAAAATAGAGGTCTAATATCCAGAGCTTAAATTAACACTCTTTCCTTGATTTTAGCAATCTGGCAGGCAACTTCCTGAAGCACCAGAGTAGTGAAATGGAAATAAATCAGTCACGACTAAAGAAGTAATCTTGGTTAAAACTAATGAGGAAACTAATTGGAGTCATTTATCTTCATGTCAAATCCACTATTATACTATGGTTCTTTTTTGTGTTAAAAATGGTCAAAGTGTCCATGTAAATAAACAATTTATCAGTTTCTAATATTGTTGAAGTAAGGAGAGGCACAGGCATTATAAAGAAGAACCCTGTTATTTCTTTTTTGAACTGAAACTTTATATATTTACATGCTAGTTTTCAATTATTTAATTGAGATATTTGAGTTAAATGAATCTGTAAAACAATTTTGTTATTGCAAAATTGTATTAAAATTCTAATTCATTCTTTTTCTCATGCTAAAAATGCCCTATGTTTAGTATTAGAATGGGTACCATGAGATAAAATATAATTTTTTTTACTTTTTTTCATACATCAAAATAATAATTAAAAGATTTTATCATTTTTTCAAAGAAGTCATTCACTCAAAGATCATATCACAACAGTTTCATAAATGACTCATCCTCCCTTAACTATGGTCTTAGGTTTTAGGGAAACAAAAATTGAGAGTGACAGTATAGATCACATAGTACAGAATTTTTCAATCTTACCTGCACACAAATATCAGTCAACTTAAAACCTCTATTTTGGGAGCTAGAGAGATAGCACAGAGTTTAACGTGTTTGCTTTGCACATAGCCACCTCCTGTTCGATCCCCAGTATCACATATACTTTCCTGACCATTATCAGAAGGAAACTCTGAGCACAGACAGAACTGAAAATAAGCACTGAGCAACACCTGGCATGACTCCCAAAACAAATAAAAACTAAACCAGGAGCTGAAGAGATAGTATATAGGTAGGATGCTTGCCTTGCAAATAGCCAACCCAGGTTTTATCCCTGATTACCATATAACTTCTCTATAACCACCAGGAGTAATTCCTGAGTTCAGAGGCAGGAATAACCTCTAAGTATCCCTATGTGTTGCCAAAACAACCAAACAAAATGAAAATATACTTATTTGAAACTTATTTGTGCATATACATTAGTAGATACAGTAATCTTTCCCCCATGTTTATGTAGTTAATATTTTCTTATAATGGCCATCACAAAATTCACCATTAAACTGCTTACTTATTCCTATAGAGTAAATTGCCTTCCTCCTCCACAGAAAAAATATTTTTCAAGTCTGTGCATCAAGTATATATATATATCTATATATATGCATACATACATATATATTAAATCAAAAAAGCAAATTACTTTTGAACATTATAAATATAGTACTATTTTTGTTCTTTAAAACTAACACTCATTAATGTTATTGCATTTAGCAATTGATTTTTACTTGGCATAAAACAATCCATTCATTAATTATACTAACCAAAATATACCATGTTAATTTTTTTGTCTTTGGAAAATATCTTTCCTCTTATTTCAGTTGCTACTTTTTCCTTTAATTTTCTCTATAAATTTTCCCTTTTTATATTTTTGCTGTTAAGTAGTGATACATTCTTCAATATCTCTCATGTTTACAACTTTAATTTGAGACTATATAAAGGAGTTGGATGTTTTCTAACAAAAAAACTTATTTGATAGGAATTAAAAAGCACTATGTGTGACATCAAGAATATTTGGTGGGGCTGGAGCAATAGCACAGTGGGTAGGGCATTTGCCTTACAAGCAGCCAACCTAGGTTCGATTCCCAGCATCCCATATGGTCCCCTGAGCACCATCAGGAATAATTCCTGAGTGCATGAACCAGGAGTAACTCCTGTGCATCACCGGGTGTGACCCAAAAAGAAAAAAAAAAGAACATTTGGTAAGGAGGAGCATCATGTAGATTTCAATTTCACAATAACTAGTAGTTGGGAATTGCTGATCTTTAAAAATTACCTATTGTTGGAGCTGGAGTGATAGGGCATTGCCTGCATATGACTGACTCACCTTTAGTTATTGGCATCCATATGGTCCTCTGAGCCCACTAAGAGTAATTCCTGAGTGTAGATGCAGGAGTAAGCCCTGAGCACCATTGGGTATCCCCCCTTCCCTGAAAAAAATGTAAAAAAAAATTACCTAAATAAAGCTTCCTTCCAAAACTCTGAGCAGCCATAATCATGAATAAGCACTGGCAAAGCCCAATAAAATGAATGAAATATGAAACTGGACAGCATAAATGGAAAAGGTCAATAATAGCAGCCCACAGCAGTTACTATCTTAACAGTTGCCCTTCAGACTCTGCACAATTTTTTATACATTCAGAGATACAGAACACCTGAGTTTGCATTCATCTGGAGAAATTTTTATTCAATATATGATTAATGTGAAAGAAATAGTGACCCTAATTGGGATTAAATCTAAGATATTTACACTGCCCATGCCTAAGAGATTCCCAAAGATGAGTGTAAGCTAGATTTTTCTGGATATAGCATCTTTGCATTTAATATTTTATCCTTTGACTTTGAAATATAATTCATAAATTATCATAATTAATAGATAAACAATATAAATGATATATTAGCTAAAATAATTCAGTAGTAGACAGTTACCAATATAGAAAAGTGACAAATACAATGAAACAAAATGAAATTGAGAGTTGAAAACAGGGTTAGAGACAAACTGAGTTTTTCATGAGTACATATTCTCAATAACTTATTACTATCATCATATATTTTTTTATTACATGGGTGAATATCCATCATTACTAAGGACATAATCCTCACTTCTTACACAAGAGTCACTCCTGGTAGGTTTCATAGGAACCATATGCTATACTGGGGTTTGAACTCAGCAGCAAGAGCCATTTGTAAGTCTAGGGCGGGACCCTCTGGACTATCTGTCTGCCCCCAAATGCCCTGTTCTGCCATGTGATTTCATCACTGAATTATAATGAATGATTCTGTCTAACCTTGATTTTAGTCTTGGTACACTGACAATCATTTTTATTTCACTACTCATGCCTTTATGAAAGAGAAATTCCTTTCCCATCAACTGTGAAAAATAATCTCATTACCAAGACATCCCTTGAGTTTCATGTTGAGTTCCTCTGCTGGAGTATAATCTTGAAGTCACAGTTTGAACCATATCCATGACTGCTGTGCCTGGACAGAACTGAAGCAGTCCCCCAGGAATCGTTGACATGCCTGAAGTCTGTCTCTCCTAAGTCTGTCAAAAAAAATTTACATCTTATATTGCTAAAGAACAATCCTCATACAACTTGTCTATAGACTTTTCTGTATATTATTTTATTAATTGGGATTAAGTTGAGTGATCATTAATATATTTGTCATTCCTCAGCTTAAATAAATTAATACATTTAAGATGAGTCTATGGCCAGACTTTTTTGGGGACAAATAAACCCAAAGAACAATAAAAGGAATAACGAAGAAGAAGGAATGATGAATGACTCTGTGAGTTATTTATCTTTGAAGAATCACTAAACTAGACTTGGTGAAGAAGAATTTCTTTGGACTGGTTAACTTTTGACTGTGTTCTATCACCTTTGTAATGCCCCTTTATTCTCTCTGAGATTCAGGTCACCTTTGTAATGCCTTTATTCTCTCTGAGGTTCAGGTATTTTTTTTTATCATGAGAATATCATCTATTTTCTCTCTTGAGTAACTAGTTTTGATGACTGTGGAAGAAGAAAAATAAATGCCATATGTCTTTGAAAATGTAATAATGTAGCACAAGAATGATAATGATAACCAAATCATCTGAGTTAAATAGTTCTGCTAAAAGAGTAGACAGAATCAAGAATAAGATCCCATTCACATTGTGATATAATGACAAACATTAGCAATGTTACAGATTTTAGGCATTCTGATAGATTACGATATTTAAATCAGATACTATTTTGCTCTTTTTGTTTGTATTCTTTCCTTATGTCTCTCTCTTTTCTCTATGCAAACTAGCAGGAGGTGATTTACATATTAAATTTAAACACAAAAAATAGTACAACTAATTTCCATATCCAATTAAATAATTGACAATTAGTACATATGTTAAATAATAAGTATAAGAAATATAATTTTCTAAAAATTAAAGTGATGACTTAAAATAATGATATAGGCTTTGTGTCTATTTGAATCATAACATAAATCTTTTAGTTTCATAAAGGCTTTGTAATATAGTCATGATATAATAATCCAAGTGTAATATTTAAAATAATATACAACTATTGCAATGATTATTTTATTATTATAACCATTATCTTTATAGTTAAAAATATGCAGCTAATCCTTGAATAATCTTAGGGTTAATACCCTAATCAGCCAGCAGTTAATATTCATATTTTAAATTATTTTTTTGTTGTTGTTCAGGGATCATACTCAAGTCTTGAACCTTCTGCTATCATTCTAGCTCCCAAATATAGTGTATTCAAGTTGATTGATATTTTTCTGCAGGTAACACTGAAAAATTCTGCACGATATGAATGCCGTGGGAGGCATGCAAAGCAAATGCTATATCTACTGCACTATCACTTACTGATAACATAAGTAATGCATTAATTATATCACAAGAGTAAATGAAAGAAGAAATTATTATTAAGAAAATTCTACATGAGAAGTGTCTTTTAAATTTCTGTTCCCCCTTAAACCCTTATCTTGCTAGCTTGTCTCTATGTCTGTTTGTTTACTTAATGTGTTTCACTCTGGAGAAGCCTGTGTTCACTCTTAAATATGTACTTCCTCTCTTTCCCATCACATCCTTCAAAAAAAGTTTCATTTAATAGAAAATATCTTGTTTTATACTGAACAACATCAAAAAACTTAAGTGAGTCACTATATGATTTCCATTCTATCGTCATACAGAGTTTCATAAAGAGGGGGCAACTGTTTAAGTAGATTTGTGCAGTTAAAATTCATTTTGTTCAAGGGTCAATTCTGCTTTTCAGATTACCTTAAAATAACTATCACTGATGAACTAGAGCTACAGCACAGCGGTAGGGCGTTTACCTTGCACGCAGCCAGCCCGGCCGAGCCAGGTTTGATTCCTCTGCCCCTCTCGGAGAGGCTGGCAAGTTACTGAGAGTATCTCGCCTGCGCAGCAAAGCCTGGCAAGCTCCCCATGACGTATTCAATATGCCAAACACAGGAACAACAAATCTCAAAAGGGACACATTACTGGGCCTGCAGTGACAGTGATAATATATCATATTTTAATCATCTGTACGTTCTATTCTCTTTATATGTATTTGCTGTCTCTCAAAAGATGTCCCACCAAATTTCTCCTAGAAACAAGTTTCCTGATTACCAGCAGTTTTGTTTACAGCATCTTCTGAATTTAATGCCCTTCCTCACTCACATATTTGCAGAAAATATTCTTTCCAGAGATATAACTTTTCTTTAAGAATATCCACAAAAAAATCAAGGCTTAAATTACACATGTGCTATAGTGGCCATTTCTTTTTATCATTCTACTTGCCATTATATTTATATTTATTTATTTAGTATTTATTTATTATTATTATTATTATTTTTAATTTTTAATAGTGAAACATCATGAGGTACAGTTGTAAACTTAGAAATTTTTGTGTTTGGGTTTCAGTTATACAATGACCAAGTACCCATCTCTCCACCAGTGCCCATTTTCCACCACCGCTGATCCCAGTATCCCTCCCACCCCCCATCCCCCCAACTCACCCTGCCTCTGTGGCAGGACATTCCCTTATGTTCTCCCTCTCCTTTTGGATGCTGTGGTTTGCAAAAGAAGCATTGAGTGGCAATCATGTTCGGTCTGTAGTCTACTTTCAGCATGCAACTCCCATCTGCAGAGGATCCTCCCAACACGCTTTATTTGGTGCTCCCTTCTCTATCTGAGCTGCCTTTACCCCTACAGTGTGTGGCTGGCCTCCAAGCCATAGAGTAAACCTCCTGGTACTTATCTCTGCTATTCTTGGGTGTAGTCTTCTATTTTGTTACTCTATGTTCCCCAGATGAATGCAATCTTTCTATGTCTGTCCCTCTCTTTCTGACTCATTTCGCTTAGCACGACACTTTCCATGTAGTACTACTTGTATGTAAAGTTCATGACTTCACCTTTTCTAACAGCTACATAGTACTCCATTGTATAGATGCACCAACATTTCTTTAACCAGTCATCTTTTCTCAGGCACTTAGGTTTTTTCCAATTTCTAGCTATTGTAAACAGTACTGCAATGAACAAACAAGTGCAGATGTCAATTTGACTATACTTTTTTGCCTCTCTGGGACATCTTCCAAGGAGTGGTATTGTTGGATCAAATGGGAGCTCTATTTCTAATATTTTAGAATCGTTCACACTGTTTTCCAAAAGGGCTGAACTAGTCAGCATTCCCACCAGCAGTGAAGGAAGGTACCTTTCTCGCCACATCTGTGCCAATACCAGTTGCTTTTGTTCTTTTGGATGTGGACCAGTCTCTGTGTTGTGAGCAGATATCTCATTGCGGTTTTGATCTGCATCTCCCTGATGATTAATGATGTAGAGCATTTTCTCATGTGACTTTTTGCTATTCAGATTTCTTCTTTGGGAAAGATTCTGTTCATTTTGTCGCCCCATTTTTTGATGGGGTGGGATGTTTTCTTCTTGTGGAGTTCAACCATTAATTTGTATATCCTTATATCAACCCCTTGTCAGATGTGTATTGGGTGAATATCATTTCCCATTCTGTAGACTGTCTTTGTATGTTGGTCACTGTTTCTTTTGAGGTGCAGAAGCTTCTTAGTTTAAGATAGTCCCATTTGTCTTATCTCTATTTTCACTTGCGTGGCCAGTGGCATGTCATCTTTGAAGATACTGTTAGCTTCAATGTCGTGGAGGGATTTTCCAACCTTGTCCTCAATATACCTTAGGGATTCCAGTCGGATGTTGAGGTCTTTAATCCATTTTGATTTTACTTTTGTACATAGTGTTAGGTAGAGATCTGAACCCATTTTTTTTTTGCATGTAGCTGTCCATTTTGCCAGCACAATTTTTTAAAGAGGTTTTCCTTGCTCCACTTCATATTTCTTGATCCCTTATCAAAGATTAGATGATCATATGTTTGGGGGGGGGATGTCAGTATATTCGACCCTTTTCCATTGGTCTGCAGCTCTGCCTTTGTTCTAGTACCATGCTGTTTTAATTATTACTGCTTTGTAGTAGAGTTTGAAGTTAGAGAGGTTGATTCCTCCCATTTTCTTTTTCCCAAGAATTTCTTTAGCTATTCGTGGGTGCTTATTTTTCCATATGAATTTCAGGAGTGTTTGCTCCATTTCTTTGAAGAATATCATGGGTATCATTATAGGGATACATTGAATCTGTATGTTGCTTTGGGGAGTATTGCCATTTTGACAATGTTAATTCTCCCGATCCATGAGCAGGGAATATCTTTCCACTTTCCCATGTCCTCTTTTATTTCCTGAAGTAGCATTTTGTAGTTTTCTTTGTACAGGTCCTTTGCTTTCTTAGTTAAGCTAATTCCTAGGTACTTGATTTTCTGGGGCACAATTGTGAACAGATTGTTTTCTTCATGTCACTTTCTTCTCTCTCACTATTTGCATATAGGAAATCCATGGACTTTTGGATATTGATTTTATAGCCTGCAACTTTACTATACAAATTTATTGTTTCTAGGAGTTTCTTGGTAGATATTTTAGGGTTCTCTAAGTATAGTATTATATCATCTGCGAATAGTGAGAGTTTGATTTCTTCCTTTCCTACCTGAATGCCCTTAATATCTTTTTCTTGCCTAATCACTATTGCAAGTACTTCCTGTACTCAATAGAACAGCAGTGGAGAGAGTGGGCATCCTTGTCTCGTACCTGCAAGCATTTCTTAGGAAGGAAGAAAGGGCCCACATAAACAACTTGACTTCACAGCTCAAGATTTTAGAAAAGGATCAACAGAAGGAGCCCAAATCAGGCAGAAGGAAAGAGATCATAAAACTTAGAGCAGAAATTAACGACATGTAATCCAGAGAAACAATCTGAAAGATCAATGAAACCAAGAGCTGGTTTTTTTTAGAAAATAAGATAAATAAACCACTAGCAACACTCACAAAGAAAGAGAGAGAGAATCCTAATAAACCGAATTGGAAATGAGAAGGGGGATATCACAAGAGAAACCAAAGAAATTCAAAAGATCACCAGAGACTACTTTGAAAGTCTGTATGCTACGAAACAAGAGAACCTAGAAGAAATGGATAAATTCCTGGATTCCTATAATATCCCAAGGCTGAATCAAGAAGATCTCTAGTACCTGAATAGACCTGTTAACAACAAGGAAATTGAAACTGTAATCAAAAGTCTTCCCCAAAACAAAAGCCCAGGTGCAGATGGATTCTCTAGAGAATTTTTACAAACATTTAAAGATGACCTATTGCCAGTTCTCCTCAAGCTTTTCCAGGAAATTGAAAAAAAAACAGAAACTTTCCCAGTTTCTATGAAGCCCATATCTCTCTAATACCAAGAGGAAACAGAGACACCACAAGAAAAGAAAACTACAGGCCGATATCCCTGATGAACACACATGCAAAGATTCTCAACAAAATTCTAGCAAATAGAATTCAATAACTCATCAAAAAGATCATACACCATGACCAAGTGGGCTTCATCCCGTGGATATAAGGATGGTTTAACATTCAGAAATCAATTAACATAATCCATCATATCAACAAAAGAAAAGATAAAAAGCCATATGATCATATCAATAGATACAGAGAAAGCATTTGACAAGATCCAGCACTCGTTTATGATGAAAACCCTCGCCAAAATGGGGATAGAGGGGACATTCCTCAATATAGTTAAAGCCATCTACCACAAGCCTACAACAATCATCTGTACTCTCCATCATCCTCAATGGGGAACAACTGAGAGCCTTCCCATTAATTTAGTATTTAGTTTTGCTTTGTTCATTTGTTTTCAGGGAACACTTAATGATACTTAGAGGGTAATCCTACCTCTTCCTTCAGGGATCACTTCTGGCAGGCTCTGGGGACCACAGAGGATACCCAAAATCAAACCCGGTCTGCCACCCGGTCTCCCTTTCTCACTCTACTATATTTACCATTTTAATAAATTCCATAATTTTAAATGAAATTGAATGAATGATCCTTCCCTCAATTTCACTGTATACTAATTTTACTATATTTGATGCTTTTTTTTTGTTAAAGTGGAGACATTGTTTTAGTATGTGCAAGGAACATGCAACATGCTTGGGTAATGCTTTGTGAAATAAATCACCTTTAAGGATTTTAGACTGAATATTATTGAAAATTTATTTAAATTTGGATGCTATAAGGAAACAAAGAGATTCCATGTAGGGAAAACAGGATGTAAGAGAGTGCGGGACTTACTCAAAGAATATTGAGTGTTAAGGCTTTGCTGGGAGATGTGGCTGAGGCCGCTTCTGTGTTATTTGGTTAGTTGGCTGTGTTTAAAGCCCAGCATCATCCCTCATAGCTGCCTGAAGAGCTTTTGCCCAACACATTTAGAGTGTCCAGAGCCCTCTTCATTGCCAGAGGGACAGACGCAAGAGTACCCCACCTGCTGAATGAGCTCCTCAATCACAAATTCAATTGGAGATTTTCCAGTTGGAGCTTTTCCCTTTGCCTGTCAAGTGTTGTTCCTGTGGTGTCTGCATCTGCCTCTGCTCCCGTTTTGTTTGAGATGATTTAATTGTTCCACACACTGGGAATGTTTATTTATTCACCTACCACCAGACACCTGCACCTCTTTGACGCAGTCCATTTGATTTGTGTATAAATAGAAAAATCAAATATATTACATCTAGGGTAAAATTCGCTCTATGTCCAGTGAAAATATTTTGTAATCACAGTAGAGAATACATTGTCTTGATTTCACAGTTCATTGGAACCATTAGGCCATTTACGAACAAATTAAGGGAAAGGAAAAAGGTGATCTGGGATCCAAATACTACTTACTTTAGTGCCCCGCTCCCCTACCCCGTGTAACTACTACATCCCCTAACCCCCGCAAACAGAGACCATGGATTTTTAACAGTTAAGCACAAATCAGGGCTCTGCGTGACCTCTATCTAAGTTTGACCCTATCCATTTGTGTGGCTTGCTCTTTGTCTTCTGAGTCATAGAAAATTAGATAGTTTCTCTGACTGGAGATATGGATGTATTATTTGTCAGATTTAATTTGTGTCTTAAGAATTGGGGTGAACAGTAAAGGAAAAAATGAAAACTGTTCTGTTTACTCAATGTGAAACATCAAGTGTGATATACTTTTTGACTTCAGATTTTGTCTGAAATATTTCCCTTAAAGATTTATTATTTCTTCTCTCCTCACTCTTATTAAGTTGAATATTTGTAGAACTTATATATTTCTAAATATTTTAAAATGTATTAGCATAGACTTACTCTTACTCATACTATTAATTTTGAAAAGCTTATACCTACAAAAATAATAGTTTTTGAAAAGAGAGCCCGGCAAACTACCGAGAGTATTCGATATGCCAGACACAGTAACAACAAAGTCTCCAATGGAGACATTACTGGGCCCGCTCGAGCAAATCGACGATCAACGGGAGGGCCTTTACCTTTTTTACCTTAATGGTTAACTTTAAAAAGTAGATTCCTAATGCATTTTAGTGTCACAATTACAAGGAACAAATCATTTATAACAAGAAGACGCTGGAAATAAGATTTAGAAAAAACTTGCTATACAAAGAGCAATATTTAAATTAGACTCTCTACTTAGCTTTTCATACATTATATCAGATCTATGAAAACATGTCACAACATTTTTTATGTAACCATTAATCCATAAAGAGAAGACAAAATTAATAAAAATAATAACTGACATTGTTCTTGTCACTGTCCTCCTGTTGTTCATCAATTTTCTCGAGCGGGCCCAGTAACATCCCCATCATGAGACTTTGTTGTTACTGTGTTTGGCATATCGAATATGCCACGGGTAGCTTGCCAGGCTTTGCCGTGCGGGCGAGATACTCTCAGTGGCTTGCCGGACTCTCTGAGAAGGGCAGAGAAATCGAACTCGGGTTGGCCATGTTGGCTGCGTGCAAGGCAAAAGCCCTACCCATGTGCTACCGCTCCAGCCCAACTGACATTGATTGTTTTCAATTTCCTAGCAGTACTCCCTAGGTCTTGTATGTAGTACATGAATTAGCACAGGTGCAGCAAATACAAATTCAACACCACCTATTTGAAATGAGTAATAAGAAACTCAGGGTGGTAGACTAACTTTCCCTAGACATCACTGCAAAATTAATAGCAGAACTTAAATTTTATCTTTGGGCACTGGAGATTGAACCCAGGACTCAGGGCTGCAAAATTGTTCTACCACTGACAATACCTTCCACACTCTGCATTTTTCATAGACTCTGAAGGAATTTAGAACTCTTAAAGAAGACAGATCTAATACACGCAGGTATGTATACACCCATATTATACATGTATATATACATACATACAGACAGATATATATATATATACACATGTATTATATGTATATATGTATACATATAGACACAGATCAGAGAAATGCATATATATTGGAAGCCAGTCAGAAAACATATGTTCATGACTTGAACATGGGTGTTACTACATTAAGAATTATTATTAAAAGGCAATTAATTTCTATAAGGGGTAAAGAGAACTCTGACGAATACAGCTACTATATTTTGAGATAACGACAGAATCTAGCAAAACAGAAAACACATTAGAAAAGGGATTTATCCTTTCACCAAGTTAATATACTTACTATACTGAAGAAATTATAGATTTTATAATTATAGATTTTATAATCCCACAACAGCAAAATTGCCCTCAAAGTCCTACTTAGCTTTCCACTAAAATATTAAATACACAAAGATAAAATAAAGCTTTCAGTATGAATCTCAAAAGTACTAAGAAACACAACTTATAAAAATTCTGGAAAAATATTCATAAATGCACTGAAGTGTTTTCAGGTGACCTATAATCTTTTACATTATGCTAATAATAATTGTTGCAAAGGAAAAAATCACTTCTTATTAAAAAAATTACCAAGAAGTTCCATATTGGTTGAATTAATCTTTATTTCATAACACACTTTGGTATTTTTCAAGGTACATAAATTTATTTTTTCAGAAAGAATGAGAATTCTCTGTGCTGAATAATCGGTATTTGTAATCAACTTGTTCCATTGAAATTAATTAAATCTTCGGTTTGTCTCATGAATATTTTATATTGTCATCTAAGCATATTTTATAAAATCATATCACACAATACATTTTTATCAAGAATGATCTGTTTATTAGAGAATGATGGTACTTTCTATTTAACTCTATTACATGAAAAATATTTAATTTGAAATTCATCTAGTATTAAAAGAGCACAGCTTCTGTGTTTGATAGTCTTAGTTTGGCAAAAGATTCTGTGGTCTCAGTTCAACAGATTCTAATTTGACTATTTGTTTCACATGATCATGACCTTGTTATTCAAAAATTTTACTGAATTAACACAGTCAAAAATGAATTGTTAAAATAAAAATTTGGAGAGATCTTGGTACTAGAGAGATAGCTTCATGGCTGAGTGTATACTTTACAAGCAGCGGGCAGGATTTGTCTCCTGCCAACGCACTGTTCCCTTAGAACTTCTGCAAGTGACCCCAGGAATATTGGGGGGAGAGGCCCCTATTTATTGCCAAGAGTGACCCAGTCTTCTGCCCAAATTGGGCAATATCTCTGAAAAGAAAGAGAATTAAAATAACTGTTGGAAGAAACTGTTTGTTTCAAAGAATGGAAAATCTCTTGATCTTAGATTATTCTTTACAATGTAAAGGGAGTTATGTTTCTCTGGAATAGTAACCTATTAATAATTATTAATGGCACAGAACACCATCTGGAATTATTCTGTCTTAGCAATAATTCACTTTCCATTCAACAGAAACTTTTGTGTATTTCACAGTTTAGTGATATTTTTCAATCAGACATCTTCTGGCCTTGTTTTAAGCTTGATGTGTACTGTTTAGTTTTGTCTTAGACCCTGACTAACACTTAGAAAATTAGTTTAATTTTAATGAAATAGTTAACAATAAGGGTCAATTCCAATTTTACATCAGGGTTTGAAAAATGTAAAATAAATATCATTAATTTTATATAATACAAAATTTACACACCTGCTTTATAATTCTGGCTTAGTTGCTGAAGCATTTGTATCACTTCACTTGTATAGCTTGTCATCCCATTATTCATCAATTTGCTTGAGCAGGGGCCAGTAACATCTCCATTTGTCCCTGTCATGTGCTTGTGTAGCCCAATGGCATCTGCTCGCTACACGAACATGAAGAGCCTCAAACCATTTGTTCAGGGTTTTGACAAAGAAGTCTGACCATCTCGTAGGTGGGTGATCATGCATCCTTTTGACATCCTGTGGAATCCAGTTGGTAACAGCTCTAGTCCAGTGGTCGTCTCTAAATCACATCATGTGTCTGGCCCATGTGATTTTTGACACTTTGGCAAACAATACAGTGTCCCTGATTCTTGATCGTCGACAGAGGTCAGATGATCTCTCACTTGAGTGGAGTGTCATACTCCAAGCATATCTCTTTCGATTCCTCTTTGGGATACCCAAATAGCATTCTTGTCCTGTTTTCGTAGGGCCCAGGTCTCTGAGGCATATATTAGTGCAGAAAGAATGGTAGAATTAAAAAGATGTGCCAGGCGCAGGAGGTTCTTCATCCTCTTAAAAACTTCTTCGATGCTTTTGAAGGCGCTCCATGCCACTCTCTTCCTCCTGCTCAATTCTGGAGCCAAGTCCTTCCTCATGTTGAGTTCTCGACCCAGATACACATAGCTGCTGCATTCGGAGATGTTTATTCCTCTGAGACCAAATGTAACATCAGGGATTAGTTCATTTTTTTTAACGAACATTGTCTTAGTGAGATTCAGCTGCAGTCCATCCTTTCCACACTCACGGTTGAAGTCGGCCAGCATTTGTGTCTCTTGGCTAATGTTTTGGTGTTATTAGAACGATATCATCAGCAAAGCAGAGGTGGTGTAGTTGCTGATCGTCTATCTTCATGCTCATTTCATCCATTCCAGTCATTGCATGATGTTCTCGAGGGTGGAACTTAAGAGTTTTGGTGAAAAGATATCAATCACCCTGCTGAACCCCTCTCTTTACGTTGGTGATCAATGATCCCTTCCTTGTAGAATGGAAGATATTGGTGGTGAATCTGTAATACAGCTCGCAGAGGTTCCTGATGTACTGAGTTTGAACGCCCTGTCTTGCTAGGGCTTAGGTTACTGCTTCAGTCTCAACAGAATCAAATGCCTTCTTTAAATCAATGAATGTTAGACAGAGCGGCACCTTGAACTCTCACGAAAACTCAATGAGCTTGGTCATTCTGTGGATATGGTTGATTGTGCTGAATCCTTTTCGGAATGTGGCTTGCTCGCATAGTTGCCTTTCATCTAGTGTTCTGCCAATTCTATTTAGGATGACTGGAGTGAACAATTTGTTGATGATGGAAAACAGGCAGATTGGGTGATAGTTGCCGATGTCGTGGATGTCTCCCTTTTTTTTTACAATAGAATGGTCCTGCTGATTTTTCATTGGGATAAGAACCTTGCATTCAGATAGGTAGGATGTGAAGAGCCGAACCTGTTACCGACAAAATGGCTTGTCGGTTTCAGAAGGGAGAACTGTTGGGAAGGACATACCCATCCGGCAGAATTTGGTATGTGGGCAGGTGGATGTGGCTATCAAAGAGATTCGAGTAGAAGTAATGGATAATCTTCTCCATTGCCCTTCTGGAAGGTGTCATAGATCCATCTGGACATCGGAGGGCAGTCATCTTGGTCTTGTAGATAGCGAAGGACTGGCAAGAGTTGCGAATACTATTCCCGCCTTCTGCCACTTCGGCCAGCACTGCTGTTCTTCTCTCTGAGGTCTTCCTTTATCACTTCTCTGCATATTTTTGCGAGCTCAGACATTAGCTTGTGGTTGTCTGAGGCTTGCGCCTTACCATGTTGGTGAATGAGCTCAAGAGTTTCCAAAGACAGGCATCTTTTTGTGGCTTTCCCACTCTTGGTTTTCCTCGTGCAGTCATAAAGGTGCTGAACCAGTCGATCTCGATCATATTCCTTGTCGATGTTGTCAACAACAGCATTCCAACATTGCCGCAATAGTGTCAAAGAGCTTCCAGTTGGTGGTCGTTCTGGGAGTTCTCTTCTTAAACTTTGCAGCTCTTTTTCCCCACTCCGTGAAGTAGAATTTTGCACGAAGAAGACAGTGGTCCTATCCCATTTGGAATTTTGGGACTGCAGCGACATCGGTCAGGCAAAACCTACGAGTGAACATGATGTGGTCATTTTCACTGTGGAACTTTCCACCGGGAGATTCCCATGTTCAACATTTAGATTCAGACTTCTGGAACTGTTAGTTACCCTAGATGGTCTTGATTGACATGATTAACTCAGACAATCTCTCACCCTGTTCATTCCATTCTAGGCCAAAGGTCCTGATGTGTAATTCTTTGGCAGATCTTATCTGTCCTATCTTGGCATTAAAATCACCAACAAAGATCTTGTAGAAGGTGTGGTCTTCTTTATAGAACTTCTCCAGCTCCATGTAGAACTTATCAATTTCTTCTTCGTCGTAGTTGCTGAAGCATTTACAAATGAAAATTAACGCATTGCAAATATAAAAATATTACTTCTTACGAATATTTTTATTCACTCTAGCACTGTGGGGCTGGAGTGATAGTACAGTGGGTAGGGAGTTTGTCTTGCTTGTGGCTGACCAGGCCGACCCAGTTTTGATTCCTCCGCCCCTATTGCAGAGCCTGGCAAGCTACCAAGAGTATCATGCCCGCACGGCAAAACCTGGCAAGCTACTCGTGATGTATTTGATATGTCAAACACAGTAACAAGTCTCACAATGGAGACATTACTTGGCCCACTTGAGCAAATCGATGAACAACAGGAGGAAAGTGACAGTGACAATGACAGTGACATTAACACTGTAGCACTGTCCTCTAGTTCATCTATTTGCTGGAGCAGGCCCAGTAATGTCTCCATTGTATGAATACATCAAGGATAGCTTGTCAGGCTTTGCCTTGTGAGCAGAATACTCTTGGTAGCTTTCCAGGCTCTCCAAGACGAGATTTTTAATCACAAAAACCATTAAATAAATATACAATTTTTCATCAAATAAAATTCTTCTAGTAAGTTAAGTTTTTATAAAATGTGAGAAATATATATCATATTTACTATAAATAAACTATATTATTATAAGCTATGACATAAAAGTAAAGGATAAAAACAATATTTGAAGCATAAAATTAGTTTCAGTTTATTTTTTGTAAACAAATTTATTTAAAATCTGTAGATTTCATAATATTAAAAAAATACTCATTATGTTACTTGATAAATTGTCTTAAATGAATAAACTTCAGGAAACACAGATAAAATAGCGATGTGCAACTTTTTTTTCTTATTTTTTAATTTTTTTATTAAACAAATTTTATTGGATCATCATGAGATACAGTTTCAGACTTGCATGATTGTGTTTCATTTGAACAATGCTCCAGCACCCATCCCTCCACCAGTGAGTATTTTCCACTGTCATTGTTCCTAGTGTCCCATCTGCCAACGCGACCCTACCCCACTCCCTGCCTCTGTGGCAGACACAGTCCCTCTTACTCTCTAATTCTGGGCATTGTGATTTGCGATACAGATACTAAGAGGTCATCCTGTTTGGTCCTTGGTTTACTTTCAGCACACATCCCCCAACCAGGGTGATCCCTCCAATCACCACTTACTTAGTGGTCCCCTCTGCGTCCCAACTGCCTTGTCAGTCAGCATGTGAGACCAGCTTCCAAACGATGGTGTGACCCTCCTGCCCCTTATCTCTACTGTCCTTAGGTGTTAGTCTCATATTATGCTACTTTATATTCAAGACGTGGAAGTTTACCACCATCAGAAGACCCCATCTGATACTTCTGATAATTACTCTTTCTGTTCTTCCTAAAGTTAACTATGATTCTGATTTCTAATTGCATAGGCTAATATTGTCAAACAAAATTTGTGATGAAATCTTACAATTCTTATAGCTTGCATTTTTTTCAGTCAATATTACATAAGTGAGACTGATACATATGTTACTAGTTACTTTCATTATTTTAACTACTATATAGAGACATATCATTTCATCATCACTGCTGTGTAAAATTAATTAATTAATTTGCTGTGCGAATTAATTAGCATAAAACAGTTTTATTACTACCACAGATTCTTTATGGGACAAGAATGTGGATTGATCATACTAAAGATAATTTGTTTTTGTTTCATGACTAGGACTGGAGACATTTGGAGGCTTCTTCTTAAGTGTCTAGCAATTGATACTGTTATCAACTTGAAGTCCCACAAGAAAGTTCTTCCCGAACATTGTGTTTTATTGTTCAGTATAGGGTAGATGGACTTTCACACAGCAAAATGGCTGGATTCACCAAGAATGAGTATCATGAGAAATCTAGGTGGATCATACCTTTGTGGTTTAGCCTCAGAAGCTTCAGAAAGCTTTACTTTCACCATATTCTGTTAAAGATGTAGCCAATGAAAAGGCACCTTACACATGCAGAAAGTACCACTGATGAGAGGAGTATAAATATCCCACTTTAAGAGGATTATGTGATATAGCTGTTATTGGAAATGTGGCTATATATATATATATATATACATACAGGCATATATATATATATATACATATATATATGTTATTGAAATATCCAAATGGCCACACACTTAATCACTTAATCACTTAACTTCCCGTTAGTCGTCGATTTGCTCGAGCGGGCGCCAGTAACGTCTCCATTTGTCCCTGTCGCGTGCTAGTGTAGCCCAATGGCATCTCTTCGCTCCGGGAACATGGAGGGCCTCAAACCGATCGTTCATGACCTTGACAAAGAAGTCTGACCATCTGGTAGGTGGGCGGCCACGCGGTCTCTTGACATCCCGTGGAATCCAATCAGTAACAGCTCTAGTCCAACGGTCGTCTTTAAATCTCATTACGTGACCAGCCCATCTGATTTTCGACACCTTGGCAAATGAGACAGCGTCCCTGATCCTTGATCGTCGACGGATGTCAGAACTCCGGATTCGTTCTCTCATTTGAGTGAAACGTGATATTCCAAGCATAGCTCTTTCTATTCATCTTTGGGAGACCTGAATGGCGTTCTCATCTTGTTTGCGTAGGGCCCAGGTCTCTGAGGCATATGTTAATGCAGGAAGAACAGTGGAATCAAAGAGATGTGCCCGGAGCCGGAGGTTCTTCGTCCTCTTAGCTATTGCTTCGACGTTCTTGAAGGCGTTCCAAGCCGCTCTCTTCCTCCTGCGCAGCTCGGGTGCCAGGTCATTTGTCATGTTGACCTCTCGACCTAGGTACACATAGCTGTTGCATTCGGAGATGGTCGTTCCATTGAGAGCGAATGGGGCGTCAGGAACAAGGCTATTTCTCATAAACATTGTCTTCGTAAGATTCAGCTGTAGTCCTACCTTTCCACACTCACGGTCAAAGTCGGCCAGCATTTGTGCCGCTTGGCTGATGTTTGGTGTTATTAAAACAATGTCATCAGCAAAGCGGAGGTGGTGTAGTTGCCGACCATCTATCTTCACTCCCATTCCTTCCCATTCCAGTCGTCGCATGATGTTCTCGAGGGTGGCACTGAAGAGTTTTGGTGAAATGGTATCACCCTGCCGCACCCCTCTCTTGACATCAACGATCACTTCTTTGTAGAATGGTGAGATCCTGGTAGTGAATCCGCAATACAGCTCACGGAGGATCCTGATGTATTGGGCTTGTATGCCCTGATTGGCTAGGGCTTCAATGACCGCTTCCGTCTCAACAGAATCAAAGGCCTTCTTTAAATCAATGAACGTTAAGCAGAGCGGCATCTTGAACTCCCGAGAAACCTCAATGAGTTTGGTTATCGTGTGGATATGGTCAATGGTGCTGAATCCTTTGCGGAACCCTGCTTGCTCACATGGTTGTCCTTCATCTAGTGTTCTGCCAATCCTATTCAGGATGACTCGAGTGAACAACTTGTAGATGACAGACAATAGGCAGATCGGGCGATAGTTGCCAATGTCATGGATGTCTCCCTTCTTGAACAGTAGTACGGTCCTGCTGGTTTTCCATTGAGATGGAACCTTGCATTCAGACAGGTAGCGAGTGAAGAGCCGAGCCAGTGTATTGATGAGTACTGACGGCAGGTTGTTCAGGTGTTCAGGTCTGACCTTGTCTGGGCCGGGTGCTGTTTGTTTCTTTACCAACGAAATGGCGTGTCGGATTTCGGAGGGGAGAACGTTGGGAACGACATACCCATCCTGTGGAATTTGGTATGTCGGCAAGTGGACATGGCTATCGAAGAGATTTGAGTAGAAGTCATGGATAATCTTCTCCATTGCCGTTCTGGAGGATGTGATGGATCCATCAGGACGTCGGAGGGCAGTCATCTTGGTCTTATAGTTGGCGAAGGACAGGCGGGCGTTACGAATACTTTTCCCGGCTTCTGCCGCATCTACCAGTACTTCTGCTCTTCTCTCTTTGAGGTCTTCCTTGATCGCATCTCTGCACTGCTTTGCAAGCTCGGACGTTAGCTTGCGGTTGCCTGAGGCATGCGCCAAACCACGCTGGCGAATTAGCTCAAGAGTTTTCGAAGATAGGCGACTTTTTGTGGCTATCTCTCTCCTGGCGTTCCTCGCACATTCATGGAGGTGCTGAACCAGTCGATCGTATTCCTCGTCAATGTTGTCAACAATGGCATCTTCCCATGTTGCCGCAATAGTACCAAAGAGTTCCCAGTTGGTGGTCGTTCTGGGAGTTCTCTTTTTGAACTTTGCAGCCCTTTCTCCCCGCTCTGTGAAGTAGAATTTTGCACGAAGGAGACGGTGGTCCGATCCCGTTCGAAATTTTGGGACAACAGCGACATCAGTCAGGCAAAACCGTCGATTGAATATGATGTGGTCTATTTCGTTGTGGAATCGTCCACCGGGAGACTCCCATGTCCATCGTTTAGATTCTGCCTTCTGGAACTGTGAGTTACCATGAATGGTCTTGGTCGACATGATGAACTCAGACAGTCTCTCACCCTGTTCGTTCCATTCTAGGCCATGGGTTCCGATGTGAAGTTCTTCAGCTGATCTTCTCGGTCCTATCTTGGCATTAAAATCACCCACAATGATCTTGTAGAAGGTGTGGTCTTCTTTATAGAATTTCTCTAGCTCCATGTAGAACTTCTCGATTTCTCTTTCATCATAATGAGATGTTGGTGCGTAGACAACGAAGATAGAAACTGCAGGCAGTGAGCCACATCTATTCAAATGTATACGTCCGATTCGGGTTGTTAGGCATTCGAATGAATCAATGCTCTTGGCCAAGTTTGTGTTGATAAGGACACCGACGCCTCCAACACCTCTTTTATCGCATGTTCCGAGGAACAATTCTTCTCCAGTGTCGAAAACGGCATGGTGAGATTCGTGTCTTCTTGTCTCGGTCAGACCAATGATGTCGTACTTGACAAGCGGCCGCGCGACACATCATAAGACACTAAATACCCGTCTTCTGGAATTGTCGTACCATATTTGATAGGGTTCAAATATGGTAACACCTACAAGGGTGATTAGAGGTCACCCCAAAAGCCTCTATACCTCTCGGAAAGACTGGCAAGCTACCGAGAGTATTCCGCCCGCACGGAAGAGCCTGGCAAGCTATCCGCTGTGTATTCGATATGCCAAAACCAGTAACTACAACTGGTCTCATTCACCTGACCCTGAAGGCTTCACCGACATGGCAGCACTGAGAAGGATGAGAAAGGAGAGGCCGACAAAATCTCAAGGCCGACCTAGGCTGCCACAACGAAGGAAGACAAAAATGATCGTCTGTACTTTCAATGCACGTACGCTAGCATCAGATGCATCCATCGAGGACCTGATGGTACAAGCGTGAATGATCAAGTACGACATCATTGGTCTGACCGAGGCCACACACTATTTTCTCATAAAGACAATAAAATGAAAAGAGACAGTTTATATTCTGTGCTTTTCAGGAAAATCTAGAAGAGAGTAGAAGATTAGGGAGTGAGCAAACCCATCTAGAGTGACATTTCAGATAGGTGCTTCTTGGCTTCATCCACGAGACAATTAAACATAAATTGCACTGCAGAGTAATCTTCCCTAAAAATCACAGTTAACATTTTTATAAGTTGTGACCTGTTCCTTGTTCACTGCACTTAGTGTATCAAGGGAATATCTACATGTAGACATTTAGTTTCGGGGGTGTTTTTATTTGGGGGTATTCATTTGTTTGTTTGTTGTTGTTTTAGCTGAAGGCAATTCTTACATGGGGGAATTGTGAAACATTGAATAGACACTCCCTCCTTCCCTCCCTCCCTCCCTCCCTCCCTCCCTCCCTCCCTCCCTCTCTCCTCCCTTCCTCCCTCCCTCCCTCTCTTCCCCTTCCTTCCTGACTAATGCTTTTCCTTTAAAATGTAATGATCTTGAATTACAGTTACAAAGTTAGTCATGGCTGGCTTTCAGGTGTACAACAGCAATCCCATCACAAGTGTCCACTTTTCTGCAACAATGGCTCAAGTTACACTACAGTCCCCCAAGTCTAAGGCAGACACTGTTTTCTTTTCCTTTTTTAAAAAAAACAATAGGCACTGTGGTTTACAGTACTGTTACTGACAGGGTATCATGCATATAACTTTACCTTTTTTCAGCACCCAGTCATATCCAGAGTGACCACTTCTCTCTATTGCTGTCCCAATAGGCCCTTCCCTGATATATTTATTCCCCCTCCTTACTTAGTGGTAAGATTCCTATACGGAGCAGTTCTCCTCACTTTTGTTTCTATCACCTTTGGGTATTAGTTATCCCCTACTGTATTTTTTATATCCCACATTTAAGATCTTTCAGTATCTATCGCTCTCCCTCATTTCATTCATCAGATCTGCCCATGTAGCAGAAAATTTCATGACCTCATTTTTTCTTATGACTACTTACTATTCTATTATGTATAAGTTACATAGGTTCTAAGAAATAAATGAATGATTCCACCTGCCCTAGTCTCTTATCTTTACCTGTTTTCTTCTTGTTCATTCACATTAATTTTTACCTTAAAGCAGAAGCACACATTCAATCTCTCTTCAGCATATTTTACAAACCAATGCTATAACTACTATCCGTAGCTAATAATAAGCAATGAGAAAATTTATTCAGACTGAAAAAAAGCAAATTTTATATAGGTATTTCTAGCACCTTGAATGAGATGCCTGCCCCAATTTTTGTTTTACCTTTACTGTTTGATGTTAAAACAATTCTTCATCCTCATCCAATTTTGATAAAATAAGACAGGATATTTGTGAACTATTCAGGCATATGGAGAGATCAGTGTCCTTTCTACTCACCGATAATGTGATGAGTTTACTATTAGGTGACATTTCTTGATCTAAAGTGCTTGTCATTATTGTGATTTACTTGTCTAACTAAATCAGCCAGATCCTTAGCTCTAATGGACCTTGAGTCCCTGAGATTGGTGCTATTTCACACACTTACACATCAGCCTTATCTTTCCCACTTGGGACTGCTTGCCACATAGATTTCCTTGCTCTAGGAAAGATTTTCATTGTACTTTCTTTTTTTTTTAATTTTAACTGAATGGAGAAAAAGAAGGCCTCAAAAGACAGGTTTTTCAAAGCATGTTATTAAATTTTCATTCTGAGAGCCTATTCTATTATTGGTCCTTTACTTTATTCATCTTTGTGCTGAATTTTGAAAGCACATTTATTAAATTTCTAGATGGCAATATCCATCTGATAGTGCATAGAACAAAAATAATTTGATTAATAACTAAATGAAAGAATAATTAAAAAAGACAAAATTAAAAGTGATATGTATGAAGCTTAGAATCCAAGGGACTAACCATTTGAACAATATAAAACTTTATAAAAATTAAATTATTTATAAAAATAGTTCAACATTTTGATTTGTTTTGTGTATATCAGATAATATGCAGATTATGGATATTCAGACATGACATAAGTGGGTTGTTGCAAGCTAAAAGTTTTTCTAGAAGACAATGAAGTTCTCAGAAGTCACGGTGTATAAATACTAGCTTAGAGTAATGCTAACATTGGACAAGCCAACAAATATAATTTTGTGTGAACATTTTGCTGTCCTCAAACATTTAGAAGACATTTCAACAGGCAATTAAAAAGTGAACAAATTTGAAGCATTAACAAGAATTCAGGTACATTATAAAAACTAAAATCAGTGTTTAAAATGAATCACTCACATAAGCATGAATGCGATGTAATCCTATTTTTAGCCCATAACTAAAATTTTTGATGTGTACAGCTGCAAACTTGAGTGTCAGGAGATAAAAAGAAAGTGAAATATAGAGTAGATACTAAGTGTGTATGCATTTTCAATTGCACAAAGTTAAGCTGTTCTGTAGATTTGTTATATAATATTGTGCCTATAAATAACAGTAATACATTATATACTTACACCTTGGTAAGAATCTAGCTTTCATGTTTAAATGGTTCTATGACAACATATTGTAAAAATAAACTAGATGATGATGCTTAAAAATGATTTGTAAGGGGTGAGAGGGGAGACAGAGAGAGAGAGAGAGTGAGTGTGCAGGAGTTAAGGTATTTTTACTGCACACAGCCAAGTCCAATTCAATCTCTACTACCACGTATGGCCTCCGAAATATTACCAGAAGTGATGTCTGAGCACTGAACTAAGATTCTAAACTGAGAACTGTTTTGTATGTACCCCTAAAATTTAAAAAAAGTGGAATCTTCACAATGTACTAGAAAAAGAAAAAGAAAATGTGCATATAAAACCTACTTTGGTGCTTAGTTGCCAAGTGCTGGGTCAAGATAAATAATAAATCTTGTATTTTTTCCAGAGTCCCAATACATAACAGAGCACTTTTTGATGGCACTATAAAGACAAAGAAAATCAGAAAAAAAGAGAAACAAAACATTGGATGAAAAAGAAATAGAAAGCTACAGAAAGTAATTTAAATTATTAAAATTCATTTATAGTAGTCAGAATTATAGGACAGCCAGTAGGACATTTGTCTTGATTACGCTAATGGGTTCAATGTACAAGATTGTATATGATCTTCTGAGCCCTTTCAGAGTGATCCCTAAGACTAGACCCAGGAGTAAACTCTGAGTGCTTCTGGGTATGGCCTCCCCCCAAAACCCAAAACATCCACTCAAGGCAGAACAGCCTCTAGATTATAAATTTTCAAGAAAAAAAAATTAGGCATAGAAATTATTTTAAAATAATCTTCATGGTAATTACTATTAAATCATTTGATTTTATAGCTTCAGATAACTCACAACACGATGAGAAAAACAATGAATGAGCTATGAAATAAAAATAACAAAGGACAAGGATGAGAAAATATACTAGAATGACTTGAGACTTTCTTCTACACTGTAAGAAGTGAAACAGTACTTTCATAATTTCAGAGAAAATTATTTTAAACTTAAACTTTGATATCCAGTAAACCATCATTCTAATGTAGAATAATAGTATTTTCATATCTGAATAATAGTATTTTCACATCTAAACATTCTCAATATGTTCCAATCCAAGCCCGTTCTCTAAAAATACCACTGGAGACTATTATCTAAAAGATTATGAACAAGTCACTAGATACAGAAAATATTATCTAATTGAAGAAAGAATAAAAATAAACTTAATAATGTTGGCAAACAGAAATCCTAGGATAACGGGTGTTAATCATGTGAAAATAGCGACCTACATTAATGCAAGTAAAAGTGCTCAATGCTGGAGCCGGAGTGATAGTAGAGCAGGTAGGGTGTTTCCCTTGCAAGTGGCCGACCTAGGTTCAATCCCCAGCATCCTATATGGTCCCCCAGCACTGCCAGGAGTAATTCTTGAGTGCAGAGCCAGAAGCGACTCCTGAGCATTGCTGGGTGTGATCGAAAAAGCAGAAAAAAAAAGTTCTCTATGTGCGAATTCTTCAGGAGGAAAAAAATCAATATGTGCTGAAAGGATATTTAACCATATTGAAACCTTGTAGTTTAAAGGTGAATTCGTTGCTGTTAATTACAGAGGACATATAAAACTTGAAAGTCAATTTAAAAATTCTTAATTAACAAAAAGTCTTGTGAAGATAGTAACTTCTTATACTTTATAACTTACCTATTTGTGATTCAAACATAAAGCACACATACAAAGATGTTAAAGTACTTAGCCTTATTTTTGTCAAAACAGTAAATTCTAAATATCATAAATAAAATTCTTCAACTGCTACTTCTTAAAAACTGCATAGAACACTATAAAATATATTGTAGAATGGAAATTATGTTTTTCTATATCCTCCCATTCCATGTCTGAATATGAGTGTGTTTACCAGAGAAGTAGAAAAATAAATAAGTACAAAACAATGTGTGTACTTCAGAGACATGAATATAAATAACAGTCATAATTTAATTGACATGAAAGAATTTTTTCTATTATATAAAATAATGTAAGGAGTAGAGGAAGATTAAGGTCTTTCATCAAAAATACAGAAATTGTGGGAGAAAATGTTTTAAGGGAAGCTGTAAGAGGCCAGTTTGGTCCCAAGGATCACATGACTCTGTGCACTTTTGGGAACTGATTTCCAGAGTCATCAAACACCCTTGTTAATCCTTGCCAGTGCAGAACCCAAGGAGTATCAACTTCCTGGGCCCAGACATTCATGCACCCTTCCCGGTAGACCAAATATTTATCTCTGAAGGTTGCCTATGCCTCTTGAGCACTGCTTCAAAGGCCTAATGTTTTATGTAAAATTTTGATAATTAAAAAGTAATAGACAGAATTTTAGAAACAATTTTGTTTTTGCTCAGCACAGTTTATTGCATATGCTTCATCATATCAAAAGTCACTTCTGCTTACATATAGAAATAAGCATTCTGGTAGCAGGAAATATCCCTTCTATAAGTTTTTCCTCTTAAACAAATAAAATTTTCCATTCATCCACAAACAAAAACACTCTAGGAGTTCTGGGATTCATTGTCATATATGAAAGGGAACTGTGACCTGTGGAAGATAAATGTAACTTGGGTACTTGTGCAAAAAGAAAGAAGATATTTCTTGTAAAGGGCAAATATCATTTTTTATGAGTAGCAGATACTTAATCAAAATTTACCTTCTGGTTAGAATTACTTTAATCTCAATATGTGATTTATCTTTATGAACAAGAGAATAGACAGCATGTCTATTTGACCTAAATAGTGGGAATTATTTCAGTGATTTGAATTATTCATCACCTGGGGTGTTTATCATTATTTCTGCTCTGATTTTAATGCTGCCCCATAGTAGAGTTACATGTGTGTATCTCTTTAAAGTTATATGTGACTGTGTGCCTTGTGCTGAAAAATGAAATTGTGAGCAGAATTGTGGGACTTGAGGAAAGTAGGGGATATTCAGCAGAGACAAAATATCTGATGCCATGGTCACATCTTTTTTTTATAAGAAGATTATTAATGTTTCAGAGCTGAACATTCTTTAGCCTCAATCTCTAGATGTGAGGATGTACTCTAGAGTCATAATTGATCCAAAATAGCAAATAGCTTAAATAATATAGAAAATTGTATTTGCTATATATGGCACTAGGCTGGAGCGATAGCACAGCGGTAGTGCGTTTGCCTTGCACACAGCCAACATGGCCAACCTGAGTTATATTCCTCCGTCCCTCTCGGAGAGCCTGGCAAGCTACCAAGAGTATCTCACCCGCACGGCAGGGCCTGGCAAGCTACCCATGATGTATTCGATATGCCAAACACAGTAACAACAAAGTCTCCAATGGAGACGTTACTGGGCCCACTCAAGCAAATCAATGAACAACGGGAGGACAGTGACAGTGACAGTGATATATAGCACTAAGATTTTAGGGTGAATTTGTGGTACAGAATAATATGAGCCATTCTGAATGCTGTGCCTCGTTTTCTTGATTTTTCAAATCATTTTAGTCCCCAGCAGACCATCTCTGCTAATTTTCTTAGTAGTTTCATCATAGA
Organism: Sorex fumeus; assembly: GCF_029834395.1. Taxonomy (NCBI): domain Eukaryota; kingdom Metazoa; phylum Chordata; class Mammalia; order Eulipotyphla; family Soricidae; genus Sorex; species Sorex fumeus. Next base: position 31,173,842 of record NW_026606064.1, read on the forward strand.
ATGTCAGTTTAACATCATTGATAGGGCATGAGAAATACCACTGATCCGTATATTTGCATCCCCTACACAGGAAAATAGTCAAGCATTGTGATTCAATTTCTAAATGTTCATGTTCACTGTATTTGCCATTGTTAATTTTCTTTTATGTTTGAATCCAGAATTTACTGCCTGAGTAAATAGGTTCTTTCTAGATTTATTTTATTTAATTACTTAGCATACCTAAACAATAGCAAACCAGCACCATTGCTGAATGAAGTAGAACAGCAGAATGTCAGAGAATAAGAAATTAGTCATGTACTTTACATATCTGAAAGTGGGAATGTGAGTAGCAATACTGGTCTCTGGGATACTATGATAGAATCCTTCTTTTTTTGAGAGTTAAAAGTATAGAAAAATAGTAAATTAAAAATGAGAACTGTCTATGAGTCAAATCTGGTTTTCTTCCTATTTTTATAAACTTTATTGAAATATATTCAACCTGACTGTTCATATTAGTGTTTGTAAATTTAGTTTTTCTATTGAAAATTCTAATTTGTATGTGTGTATGTGTGTGTATACATATACATATATATGTCATTCCGAATGTTGTGTATAGTTTTCTGGAATTTCTAAATCATTTTACCCCTCAATAGACCATCCCCATTAATGGCATACACACACATATATATGTATATATAAATATGTACATATACAAATATATTAGACACAATTAGAATTTTAAATATACATGCACAATTGGAATTAACCTGTAGAATATATACAAATATATATATACACACACACATACATATATTAGCTATTATCTCTATCTCCAAAATAAATGCAAACTCCAAAAGGTAAAGATCACTGTATTGTTTAGTCATTTACTCTCAAGTCTTAGGATTGTATCTGATACATACAATAATCACTTCATGTGGAAGATTTCATTGCTGTGAACAATTTACTGCTTCTTTTTCTCTTGCCCAGGTTAGGTTTCATTTCACGAATTCAAATGCATCCAAGAGGACTGGTAGTTTTATTGTAAGAAGGCATATGGTGAGGACTGGACCAGCACTAAGACCTGGAGGTCTTTGAGATGCAGAAACCCTTCTGAGAAGAGACTTTCTCCTTCTATTGAAATGCAGAAACTAAAGCTGAAAACATCTGCTGGATCCCCTAAAAGAGAGGCTCCAGAGGATCTAAAGCAGTGATAACAATATAAAAGAATGTCAGAGGTTCCAAGGTCTCTAATCTGACAGCATCCTAACAACAGGCTCTATATACTTAGAAAAAATGGTACCAAGTGAGGTAGTTTTGGGGGGAAAATCTATAAATTAAATTGGCATAGACAATGAGGCATATTCTTTTTTCTAGGAATTCTGCTGCAACTCAACAATAAAAATGCATCTCAATGCATTTTCTATGTATTCCTATTGGGAGTCACCCACATCTTAACCTGTCAGAACTACTTGACCCAATTACCTTCATTGACTGATAATGAGACAGAGATGGTCCATACTCCTTAATCTTACCATTCTCAGAACAGCTCAAATATATACACAATATGTAAGTTTATTATATTAGCTTCTTTAGGAAGTGACTTAAAGGAGGAGTGACAGAGGAAGTGACTTAAAGGAGGAGTGACAGAGGAGTGACTTTCCTTAAAATGGTTTTGAAGGAGAAATAGTTCTCCAAGCCCCAGAATAGAGATGTAGGAGGTGTGATTTGGAGATAATTGAGACAGTGAAGAGAAGCTGGTAAACATGGTTAACAATGACTCACCTAGAATACAAAAATGTACACATTAAATAAATATCATTAATTTGTCTCTCTTCCTATGAGCCACCCTACTTACCAGCAGTTGAGCCAGGATAACTGATCTTAAATTTCCAAACAATGCATTAAATATTACACTGAAAACGTTTTATCAGGCATTAGTAGTAGTAGTAGTAGTAGTAGTAGTAGTAGTAGTAGTAGTAGTATCTCTCACTTCAAAGGAATATGGTGTCCCAGGTGGTTTACGTGTAGTGAAGAGGAGAAAGATATCAGCCGGCAAAAAGTTATCTACTACTGTGTCTTTACCCTTATTCTATTCAGTCACTTGACATTTTTATAGGGAAAGAGAGAAGAAATTGCTGGGCTACAAAACAAAAAGCTCCCCTGGTTCATTTTGGCACACCCTGTAAGATCTACAGAAGTAAACAAAATAAGGCATGCAATTTAGAGATGGCACAGATTAAAGATAAACTGTTCTTATCTTTAGCCTTTGGAAAGAGTTGTCCTTGACAAATACTGATCTTTCGTTTGGTTTCAAATTTTGCAGATTCCCTGTATTTTAAAAGTTTGAGTATCATTTTGTTTTTACTTTTCAGTTCAATAAAAGATAAAACAGATCAATTTCATATGCTTGTTTCTTTAAAATGTTTCTTAAGTTTACATGTTTCCTTTTTTGTAGATTATATTTTTTGTAGATTATATTTCCTTTTTTGTAGATTATATTTTACTGTTATTTCACTTAAATTCTATTCTTTGTTTCCACAATTGCATATTTACTACATGTCTTACTTTGTCTTCATTGTTTTTCTAATTTATTTTCATTGTGTCTCTATTTCGCTCTGACATTTGAAAAGAGGAATACATAAACTTATCGATGAGTTACAAATATATGCCATATATGTATGCAAATATGCAATCTCCAACTTGCTCCTACTGTGTGTGTGTGTGTGTGTGTGTGTGTGTGTGTGTGTGTAAGGTTTTACTGTATAAACAAAAAACTTCTGCAGAGTACAGTTGTATTTTGTACTTGAGTGTGCTGGGACATCACTCCCAGCAGTGCATAGAGGTTATATTTGGCTCTGTACTCAGTGATCACTCTTGGTGGAACTTGGGGGACCATATGTGGGAAGCACTTTGCCCAATATAATATCCCCCAACCCCTGCCCCATAAATTATTTTAATTTTTATTTAGGACTTGACAAAGTGCACATGCTGGCCAACCGCAGAGAAATATCATGTGAATGAAAGAGATGTACCGATCTATCATTTTTTGAGAGTGATCACTTAATCACTTAAGTGATCACTTAACTTCCCGTTAGTCGTCGATTTGCTCGAGCAGGTGCCAGTAACGTCTCCATTTGTCCCTGTCGCGTGCTAGTGTAGCCCAATGGCATCTCTTCGCTCCGGGAACATGGAGGGCCTCAAACCGATCGTTCATGATCTTGACAAAGAAGTCTGAGAGTGATATCGCAAATAAAGTATACACCTAGAGGATCACAGTCACGGTCCTCCCGTTGTTCATCAATTTGCTCGAGCTGGCCCAGTAACATTGTGAGACTCGTTACTGTGTTTGGCATATCGAATACGTCACGGGGAGCTTGCCAGGCTTTGCCGTGCAGGCGAGATACTCTCGGTAGCTTGCTGGGCTCTCCAAGAGGGGCAGAGGAATCGAACTTGGGTCGGACATGTTGGCTGCATGTAAGGCAAACACCCTACCCGCTGTGCTATTGCTCCAACCCACCTAGAGAATAATTTTTTAAAATTAAAAAGCATTTAGAATTTCAAGGCCTTATCTTAAGATAATGATGGGTCTTGGAAGAGCCCATCAAAAGAATGTTTAAATTAAAATGGAATTTCATCTGGCTCAACTGTGAGGAAGGCACCAGCTAGGTAGGAGGATCTCAAGGACAATTGTATCAGAATTACTGGCTTGGCAATAGGAAGCCTTCCTAAGTTACCTTCACTTATTGTGAGTGACCCTGTCCCTGCACAGCTATTCTATAGCACAAAATTGTGTGGAAAAAAAACTTCAGTTGATTGTTATTTTTCACCTACTATTTCATTTCCTCATATTTTGACCATCTGACCTTAAGCTTTACCTTCCCATTCTCTGTCTTGTCTCACTGTTTTGACATTAGACTCAGACTTTCTCTCCACCAAAGTATATTATCTCTGAACTAAAAACAAAAGTTTACTTCAGCTCAGGAGAGTGGGTACTTGATTAAAAGCTCTGTTCGTAGTTCTCTTAATGTGCTGACTTGAACTGAGAATTATTCATGAGATTTTTAAAAAGATAAGGCAAGGACATTATTGAACTTCTAATTTCTAGTGTCATGTAGATGCTTCTGATATTGTCTGTTAATTTAATTTAACTGCTTTCTACAACATCGCTTGAAAAGTTTCTGCAAATATAGAAGGCTGAAAAATCAAGAAGGAATATTTTATCACTACATGCTTGGAACTATGGAACTTAAATGAAAATAATAACACCTTTTGTGTGCAGTGTACTAGGATCTTAGGATTCTGTGCCAATTACAAAATCAGAAAAACTATGTTTTTAGCTTTTTAAGCTATGGCCATGTGGAAACATTTCACAAAAAGGTCAAACATTTATGTTTCCAGACCAAATATTCTGTGCCTCGCTATCTAAAATCTGACCTTTACATGGTGTTTGTTCAGCTCTAGTAGACTAGACTTCTAAGGCATTAGGCCATTATGTCATTCTACTTGGTTTCTGAGTGAGTCTACTGCTGGCTGCTGTGTGCATATGTCATTTGTAGAGAGAAGCTAGTAGGAGATTTGTTTTTTCTGTAGTGAGTGAAAATTCACATTTATAATTTATCAAAGCAGACGTTTGCAAAAATGAAATAACATACCAACCATGCACTGAATCTCAGGGTTTCGGGTTTCCTTATTAAAATAACAGTTCCTTTAAACAGGTGTGGATGTGATTCTGGTACCTGAATTTATTACTATAAAAGTATACATCAGAGTTTCTTATTTGAACTTTCTACTTCTTTTAAATAATACACATAAGAGAAAATCTTTGAATTGGATATTTTCCTTGGCTAAAATTGTCACTGTCACTGTACTCCCGTTGTTCATCAATTTGCTTGAGCAGGCCCAGTAACGTCTCCATTGTGAGACTTGTTGTTATTGTGTTAGGTATATTGAATTCGTCACGGGTAGATTGCCAGGCTTTGCCGTGCGGGCAAGATACTTTCGGTAGCTTGCTGGTCCTCTGAAAGGGGTGGAGGAATCAAACTTGGGTTGCCCGGGTAGGCTTCATGCAAGGCAAACGCCCTACCCACTGTGCTAGCAGTTTTATTTTCATATGTCAAAGAACATAACTACTGGACAAAAAGAAATATGCAAAGTGTACATATTAACATAGAAAATTTGTATATTATCTTTTAAAAGCCTATAGAAAGACTCAATAATTCCGAGTCCTTGACTGGCAGAAGAGGCATTGAGTTAATTCCTGGCAATGTACTATCCTCCCCCAGGTACCACAAGGGATGAAATGCTCATCGTTTAGTACTCTACTTCAGAAGTTCTACATTGCTAGGCCTAAACATTAGATTGAGCAAACTGAGCACTGTTTTCCTTGGAATTCACAGGTTCCTGAAGGAGAAAGGAATGACTTTCAACAGAACGCCTTTTCATTTCTCTCTAGGATATCCATTTGTAGTGGAGCTTCCCTTTGTCTCTTTCCCTATGCCCAGGCATGGAGATCAAACCCCGATGGTTAAAGCCTCTGATAACTTTAAAAAGTGTTTTTTCTCAAACATAAGGTAGGTTGCATATCCACAACTACCAATGAAGCTGATCAGAGAATGGCTGCATTGCTCTGCTGAAGTACTCCTGCCAGAAGTTGTGATGCTCCTGTTCCAGTGCTCCCCAACTGATCCAGTGCTTCCTAAAATTTATAGGACTCCTAATAGTTGCTTCCCTGGGACTCATTGCTGCAACTACTACTGATGCTGTTAAAGGAACAACTCTTCAGTTTTGATCAAGACACTTCATTTCTTCAGAACTTCATTTCTTCAGAATGGTGCTAATGACTCTCATCATTGGTGACTCTTATCATCCCTGGACAGTGCAGGACAATTGGATGCTTTACTACAAGTGCTGCTCTGGGTTCAGGATTAGACTGAAATCTTACTACAACTAATGAGACTGTTTTGTGTTTGGAATTGTTCCTCTGTTTCAAATTTTGTGTTTTTGTAAAAAGAAAAAGGGGGAGACTTAGGATAACACTGTTTTGTCCTTCCTGCATAGCCTTAGATAGTTTAGGTTTATTGGGTTTCTCCAATCCCAGTGTTCCCATTCCTCTGTGTTTATTTGTAATTTCTTTCTTTGTGCTCTGTTGTCTAATAAATATTCTTTCTCTTCTCCCTAAGTCCTTTGCACAGTTTACTCCCAATGTCCTTTTTGTATGGACACAAGAAGACATGCTTTTGTAATATGACTCTCAGTGATATTTCCCTCCTGAGCATCTGTTCTCTCACCTAAGCCTCAGCTGCCCTTTTCTCCTACCACTTCTAAAAGCAGGGTACCTACGAGGGGCTGGATGGAACCAGGGCAAGCGATAAGCTATATGCTACCCTGGCATCCAGATGGGCCTGGCCAAAACTCCATTATGCTTAACTATAAGTTAAGAGCTTGGTCATGAACAAATGCTGTTATGATCCAAAAAGTAATAACTATATTTGGACCCTGCTAGGTTTAGGAAAGATTAATCTGGCCTGAGTACTGTAGTCTGAGTCTGAGGCAAGATGTTCTATTTTCATGGTGTCAGATGGTACTCTGTAACCATAAGTTATGTTTTAGAATCATCAGTTATGTTGGTCAATGTCATCCTTAACTAATTTTGTTCTGTATTATAAAAATGTTAAGTATCATCAAGGAGACAATTCCCTATACATATTTTGTGTCTGAATGATCAAGAATATTTTTTTCTTAAATTAAATTGTACTGTACTTTCATATGGTCTCTGTGGAGAGGATTAGTACAACAGCTCTTTATTTTAATTTAATTTTACCATCACTTGAGGCATGCGTAATTGATCTTTTTCCTTTGTACACTAGTTAATATGTTTTATGTGAATTTTAATGAACCAAGTAATTAGACACTTTTTGTTTTGTATCCACATAGTAAGAAAACCTTCATCTCATTTTTTTCTCTTAGTAAGCTTGTCACATTTCTAACTTTATTTTTAAATAGTTAAAATTTGATTTAGAAAAACTTGAGCTTATTTAGGTTTATACATGTGAAAATGCATTCTTATTTCAGTATAAATTAGAAAATAAATTTTAATTGCCTCAGCCTTCTGAAAGTCATAACAATATAATTATTTCAATGTGTTGTTTAATATATTTTTGAGTCAAGTTCCTTCTGTATAATTGAAAAGTATAAAATTAATACTAAGGAATTAATAAATTCGAGGGTATGATTTCTGATATTGTGATTTTAATTTACTGTATTATTTTCTTCCAATAAGAAGGTAGATCGCAAATACTTATTTTATAGGCAGTGGTTTTCTTCCCAGGACTCATTGTTGTCCTCTTTGCTTAGCATTAAGTAAAAAAAAAATATATTGATTGGGATATGTGCACTGACAAAGAGACTTTGATGAAAAGGGAGTCTGGAGTAAAGATCAGCTAGGTTACAGAAGACCCATGAAAATAAGACATCTGTTCTTTACATATTCTGTAGTCTTTTGGTTTTTAAGAGAGAAACAGCCTCTGGGTTGAAGTTTCAGTCAGTCTGATTTATGCCAATATCCAATCTCTTTCATGTATGTCCCAACATTCAATGAGTATGTCTGGCATACTCAATGAATGTTGGCTCCTTCTTTTCTGATTTTATTATGGGCCATGCCAATGATTTCCATGGTTCTAGCAGTCAATCGGTCCCAATGCTGTGGTTTGCTTGTGAGTATCTTCCCAGTGGGCTAAATGTTCATTCTGGGTTTAGTACATAAGATAGAGGCGAATAAACCTCACCACATTGGCATTATGTCCCACTTATCCTGGAACATCTCTTGGATATGCGACTTTGGCCCGTGCATTGAACCGTGGTTGTCACAGAACTGCTGCTATTTCTCTTTCTCTTTCAGAAAGTCTGCAGCGTTCCAGAACAGAACTTTTCCAGAAATGTATTAGTGTCGATGCAACAGAGTCTGATATAGCAGTAACAATGAGGAGATGAACCCCAAGTATTTACAATGAATTAATTTAGCTCTCAATCAACCTGTATTTTATTTTTTTATGTTTCTTTTTTAATGTAACCACTTTATTTTTTTTTTCTTTTTGGGTCATAGCCGGCGATGCACAGGGGTTACTCCTGGCTCTGCACTCAGGAAATAACACTGACGGTGCTCAGGGAACCATATGGGATGCTGGAAATCAAACCTGGTCGACCATGTGTGAGGCAAACGCCCTACCCCCTGTGCTATTGCTCCAGCCCCTCAACCTGTACTTTAATAGTTTAAAGCTTAGTGCCAATGTATATGAAAGACAATAGAATTAGATGTCCAATAGTGAAGTTATGAGAAAAGACAGTAGTTAGCAAGTTGCACTGATCATGATATTGCTCATTGGCATACACTGTAGCACTGTCCTCCCATTGTTCATCAATTTTCTTGGGCAGGTACCAGTAACATCTCCATTGTGAGACTTGTTACTGTTTTGGCATATCGAATAGTCATGGGAGCTTGCCAGGCTCTGTCTTGTGTTCAGGACACTCTCGGTAGCTTGTGGGGCTCTCAGAGAGGGATGGAGAAATCGAACCCAGGTCAGCCATGAGCAAAGCAAACACCTTATCCCCTGTGATATCGCTCCAGACCTGGCATACACTATTTCAATAAAATATCAACAGGTTTTCTAATTGTATATTTGGAAAAATTAATGACAACATTAATTTACCTAAGAAAGTAAACACAATCTCATCATATTAGTTGACTCCTGGTTTAAATCAATGGTTGGCCAGAAACTGTAGACAATTCTCTTCTTCTCTTCTTATTTTTTCTTCCTCCTCTACTCTTTTCCTCCTCTTGCATTCCCCTCCACTCCTCTCCCTTCACTTACCCCCCTCTACTTTGATCTGCTCTCTTTTTTTTGGGGGGTAGAGAGGGGGCTCACAAAGAGAGTGCTAAGTGCTCACTCCTGGTTTTGAGATCAGCGATCACTCCTGGTAGGGCTCTGGTAATCATATAGGATGCTGGAGATTGTGACTTACCCGCTATATTATCTCTCTCGCTCTATAGACAACAATTTGATTTAAAACCAACTAGTTAACTGTAACTTTTTTTCCTTAAATAATATAGGAGTACTGCTATTTGTTCAGTCATTGATTAAGCTGATTGAATTGGGCATGAACTCCACATCACATTGCTTTTTTATTTTATCGTATCACTGTGAGATAGAGTTACAAAGTTTTCATTTTTGAGATTCAGCCATACAATGATGAAACACCTATCCTTCCACCAGTGCACATTTTCCACCACTATTGTCCCAAGTATCAACCCCCCCCCACACACACACACACATACATACACATCGCAGTCCTCACCTTGCCTCTATGGCAGACAATTTCCCCAACACTCTCTCTCTAATTTGGGGCATTAATTTTGCTCAAATTTTCCCACCACCATCCAAGCCTACCTGCCAGGGGCAGACACTAGATAATGTATTTTCCATACCTCATTTCGAATATCATGAGAGGTCATGGTGGTGCCATTGTAAATGTAAATTACTAGATTGTAAATGGTTGTGTTCCAGAGACATCTCTGTATGACTGTCCACTGTCCACTGTCCTCCCGTTGTTCATAGATTTGCTCGAGCGGACCCAGTAATATCTCCATTGTGAGACTTCTTGTTACTGTGTTTGGCATATTGAATATTCTCAGTAGCTTGCCAGGCTCTCCAAGAGGGGAGGAGGAATCGAACCTGGCTTGGCCAGGCTGGCTGCGTGCAAGGCAAATGCCCTACCACTGTGCTACCTCCGGGCTGGGACTGTTGGTGCGCTAAGATGGCATCAGGAGGCAAATTGTGGGTGTGATAGGCAGTCTTCTGGGCAGGTGATGATCCAGGGAGAGAGAGCCCGGGTCCTCTTCCACCACGCAGCCTGGGAATTTAGTCCTGAACCTGCATACCTGGGTCTTGCTTTGAAAGCTCGTGGTCACTGGGATTCCACCTGGAGTAGGTGGGGAGACTGCATCTGCTCCATCTGGTGTGCCCAGGTGATATTGCCTCAATATGGGGCCTGGAGAGATCTCTGGCGCTGTGGTCTCTTCTGGAACTTGCTGCAGTGTCTCTGGGCCAGGGCTGTTTGTAGTTAATTGTAACTTTCAACATTATTAAAGCCCTATACTGGAAAGCAACAGTCTGCAGAAGAAAGCTATAGCCATTTCCACTTCCTTTCTTGTTATTTTTGTGAGCAACAGAAACAGAAAAAAAAAAATGCCTGCTTGGGGATGTCATTGATCAATCTGGTCATTTGAAAAGATCTGTAAACCCAGGACATTGAATGAGAGAATAAAACCTACTATGTGTCTCATAGTAAATAGAACAGATGATATAAAAGGTCGGAATACAGCTGAATCTTACGAAGACAATGTTTATGAGAAATAACCTCATTCCTGACGCTCCATTCACTTTCAATGGAATGACCATCTCTGAATGCAACAGTTATATGTACCTAGGTCGAGAAGTCAACATGATGAATGACCTGGCACCTGAGTTGCACAGGTGAAGAGAGCGACTTGGAACTCCTTCAAGAGCATCGAAGAAATAGCTAAGAAGACAAAGAACCTCTGTGTTCGGGCACATCTCTTTGATTCCACTGTTCTTCCTGCATTAACATATGCCTCAGAGACCTGGGCCCTATTCAAACAGGATGAGAATGATATTCTGGTCTCCCAAACAGGAATTGAAAGAGCTATGCTTGGAGTATCACGTTTCACTCAAATGAGAAATAGAATCCGGAGTTGCGACCTCCATCGAAGATCAAGAATCAGGGACGCTGTCTCGTTTGCCAAGGCATCAAAAATCAGATGGGCTGGACACTTAATGAGACTTGGAGATGACCGCTGAACTTGAGCCATTACCAACTGGATTCCACGGGACATCAAGATTGTGTGGACGCCCACCTACCAGATGGTCAGACTTCTTCATCAAGACCCTGAACGATCGGTTTGAGGCTCTTCATGTTCCTAAAATGAACAGATGCCATTGGGCTACACTAGCACGCGACAGGGACAAATGGAGACGTTACTGGCGCCCACTCAAGCAAATCAACGGTTAACAGAAGTCAAGTGATCAAGTGATATAAAATTAATTTACATAAAAATGAGACTGCTTAAATAAGTGGAACACTAATTTGATTTATTAAATGGAATCAGCATTAAGTGAGCTGCATAGCTTCATATTTGTCCATATTAAACTCTACTAAATGCAGTTTGTAGTTTTGTCTACACCTTTCCAATGCCGTTCCTTATGACCCAAGGTTCTTCACACCCATAGCTCTATGGAGTAAACAAATACTAGTGTCACTTGTTAGGGACGCATTTCATACTTCGAAAAGCAGATGACTTATTAAAAGACTACATTTGCAAATTGATTTTAAAGGCTTGGGGCTGGAGCGATAGTATAGCGGGTAGGGAGGTTGCCTTGCACGCAGTCGACCTGGGTTCAATTGCTTGGCCCCACTTGGAGAGCCCGGCAAGCTACTGAGAGTATCCTGCCCACAGAGCAGAGCCTGGCAAGCTCCCTAGGGAGCTTGCCATATTCAATATGCCAAAAACAGTAACAACAAGTCTCACAATTTGTTGGGAGATGTTACTGGTGCCTGCTCGAGCAAATCGATGAACAACAGGTGTTATTATTATTATCAACTGTGCTACAGTGCTACATTTAAAGGCTTAACACGATTCTAAAACAGATTATTTCAGAGATACACTGAAATAAACATTAATACATAAAAAATAATTTAAAATAATAATTTACCTGATACAAAAGTCATCATGGACTCAGACTATGGGCAAAAAGAATAATGTTATTTTTGCAGTGAAGAATTTTAAATTTCAATATTATATATCTTTGTTGAACATATCAAATAGCACATAATAAAAATGTTTCAGTTTGTAACTAAAAAACAGTATATTTTTAGAGGAGTTATATTGAATATTTCATTCCCCAGAACTTTCTAAAGAATAGCACAAGAAAAGTAAGCTCACTTATAAATAAAAACCTTCTTTCTAAAAATGTGAAGTTTCAGAAATATGGCTCAGCAGTAAAACATTTGCCTTGCATGCGTGTGGTCCTACGATTGATTCCTGACACTGGATAAACAAAAAATAAAGTTAAAAGTTTTAGGTAGTCATAAAATATCTAATATTGAACTTGCATTTATATTGTAATGATTATTAGAATAATTAAGTAAATTGATGTCTGTGACCCATCATATATAGGATTTTGGACAAAAATTATAATTGAATGAATAATTTCACATTGAAAGTTTCATAGTATAGTATATTAGAAACCCTGTGAAATGAATCAAAGATAAAGTCTCTTAATAATTATTTTATCAAAATAAATAATAAGAATTTAGATTTGGAGAAGAAATAGTGACAATTTAGATTTGGAGCAAGATGTGATTAATTCTCTTTTATTTAATGAAAATTTTTTGAAGATTATATAAAGTTAAAAGAGAAGCGTTAAAGGAATATATAGGAATATATGTGGGCAGAAAAAACGTCTTGGACATTAAAGTGCTTTCTCTGCTTACTGAGTACCAAAGTGTTCAGGAAAAAATAAAAAAACTCTCACTGTGTTACCAACCAGGATTAAGAGGAAGCTGGTGTTTCATTTAAAAATTGAAAATTTAAAATATCATAAACAATATAATTATAGTTAAAATCAGAAGTTTTATATAACTTCACAAATTTGGGATTGAATAATGTGATAACAGATATGACAAAAATAGCTTTTTTTGCCAGCAAGAAGAAGACATTTTTTGGACAATGGAGGTGCCAAAAAAAATCGTAAATATTTAAATCCATGTATAATTAGCATAGTAATACTTTCAAAAATTCTTCTTTATTATAATGCGAGAATAATGACACAGATCTGTTTATTATACATTGTTATCATTCTATTTAGCAAACATGTATTAGCTATCTATGCTGTGTCTTGTACTGAGTTAAAATTAAAATGAATTTTGCAGCTATGATGAAAATATATAATATTCAATATTGTAAATATATATTATTGTGGAATTGTTTGAACCTTATACTTTAAATTCTGGTCTGTGGATCAGCAGAAATTGATATCACATGGCACCAATTAGAAATGCAGGATCTTTTATCATACCAAATCAGAACTCTTCAGATGATCCATGTACTCATTAAAATTTAAAAGATGAGTTTAGAGATAAACTCACTGTTAATGATCACATACATGGTAAAAAAAATACAGATCATTTTAGTCACAATAACTTTTCTCAAATATATGAATTTTATATATGTATCCACATATATAGTTAGTGTTTTATAATTCAGAAAATAAATTTCTTTTACATTTAAATAAATTATATTTAGAGGATATATGCTCGCAAGGCACTTACAACATTACTAACAGGCACTTAACTTCAAAGGAAGAATATTAAAATAAAAAATCATCAATACATGATTTAAATACCTATTTGTTTTTCCAGTTATATAATTACCCTTGACCATGAATGGGAGCCTAGTTATTATACTTTCCATATAGTAACTAAGAATAATTTGGAAATCCAGTTCTTAACTGTACAACTATAGACTTCTGGAAATATTAAACTACATCCTCCTTTATTTTATCCAAAATCTACTGCAATAGTTGGTCAGGAACAGAAAGTACAAGAGAAATATATCACATAAACCCATAAATGCTTACAAGCATAGGTATTAAAGTAGTTTTGAGATTGAAGACTTTTTTCATAACTTCTCCCTAAGTACTGTTTCTTTCATTTCTGTATCTCTAAATCTCTTATTGTTATGGCTCTGTTCAAGATGAACAAATAGTTGCTGCATTTTGTTCTCTGGCAGACATTTACATTTCATACATTTGTCAAACAAATAAATATGTTTACCTGAAAAAATTGCATTCAACCATTTTTACTAGGTTTTAAAAATTAGTGTTCTTGGAAAATCTACTTGAAAAATCTCTAATGACTTTATAAAAATTCATTCAGAACACTTAAAGCAAAATCACATTAGATAAAGTTTCATTCATTCATTCATTCATCATCCTGTTATTCATCGATTGCCTCGAGCAGGCCCCAGTAACGTCTCTTTCATCCTAGCCCTGAGATTATATTCAAGGCTCTTTAGGAGAATGAGACCCATCATTGTTACTGGTATTTGGCATATTTGGTAAGCCACGGGGAGTTTGCCAGACTCTGCCCTGTGGCAGGCTACATTCGATAGCCTGCAAGTTTGTCCAAAGTAGGAATGAGATAATAAGATGTCATAAAAAGATGTCTTGATAAGATGTCACACGGCCACGTATGTGGCCGCGCGGTTCCGGGAGCTGGATTTTATAGTCTCTGAGTCTTGGCCGCTGATGGGATTACACGGCGCCAGGGGGCCAGGTGGTGGGTGTGACCCCCGCCTACTGGAATTTGGAGGATCTGGGTGGAGGATGCTCGACTTCAATCCAAGTAGGCTTAGAGATCTCGGCCCCAGAACCCGCGTGGCTTTGTCCCTCTGCCAGTACCTTCATGTGTGTGGAGAGTGGTCTCAGCATGGTGGTGGCTGGTCCTGGAGGTTTTCGGCTGCCAGAGCCCTGGCCAGGGCGGGGAGGAAAGCTCAAGTTTAAGGATTTCCTGTAGGAACATAAAAAACAGAGAATAAATCAAATGAACTTTATCTTCTTAACAAAAAGTTATCAGGCTTTTTCTGTGTAAAGTTTTGAATTTACTATTTATGTTTGGGGAGCTATAGGTTCTCATCACAAAGACCATGGTAGAAAAAAATGACATACTGCACATGACAAAAAAAGAGGATATAGCCATATTTATCCAAGATTAACATGTTTTAGTCTGCAAATTATAGTTGACTGTCCTTGGTCTTGAGGATTAGTTTTTGATGCAAACTATAAAGGTAGTATATTGCATATTATAACAATAGATAATAATAAATTACTAAATAAATAAATTTAAAGGATTAAATAAATAATGAACCTGTACTTATTTTTTGAGTGGAACATAAGAATACCATCAATGCTCCAAACATTGCATTCTAACATAAAATGATTTCAAACTAAAAAAATGTATGAAGTATAAAAACAAATGCAGTGTTCAACTACAATACTATTTGTTAAGAACTGATAAATCTCTAAGACAACAATGAATGAAACTTTTCAGATATAAGTGACCTCTAAGTATCTTAACTATAAAACTTCTAAGGTTTGTAAGTGAAACATCCCACAACCATCGTATGAGGAGCTTAAAGTGAAGGATTCACCTCAGACCTATGATTATAGTTTTTGTCTAATATAAGAAAGTATACTTTGTTATTTAAAATGGTCATAATGAAATCATTCCAGTTTGAATCATATGAGACAAAGAAAATATCAAAAATATATATTTTTTCTTTTTTTCTTTTCTTTCATTGACTCAAAGTGTTTTTAATGGCTGCAATAGAGAATATTACTCCTTTGTAAATTCAAGTCACTAAAATGAACAGACATGAAACAATTTAAAGAAAGTTGCAAGGAACTCTAGTCAATAACTGAAAATAAGTTACTGCATGAAGGAGCTCAGATTCGTTATGTAACCCTGACTGGTCCCCTGAGAACTGCCAGGAACATGTACTAAGCTGGCACCAAGTTGCCAATGACCACCAGGTATATCCCCAAAACTAATAAATAAATGAACAAATAGTTAATTCTTGAATATATATGCAGATTTACAGCTTTGGAAGAATATTCATCAGTGGTTGTTAGATAATGACACTGTGTATATAAGTGAAAACTTCTGGTGATTCTGGACTTTGTATTTATATTTACTTGCTTTCCTATTTCCCCTATAGCCTTTTTATACTTTACTATAGATCGATGTTCTTTTCTTGGTCTTAATATTTGAGTGTTGATTTACTATGAAGTACATACTCCTGCACATCAATCATACTTATTTTATTCAGGTTTTGGTTCCCATAATTCCTAACACCCCAAAAAGGGAGGGCTCCACTGTAGTACCCAAATGAACCCAGGGCTAACAGCAAAGCTACCCTGGCGTCGAAATGGGACAGTCTAGAAAGCATAAAAGCATGGTTTTGATACAATTTTTTATGACTTAAGAGACAGGACCCACATGGAGAAGGACAAGCTGGACTGGCCTGAGGACTTAGTCTGGGTTTTACCTTGAAAGACTTGCTTGCACTCAGAGTGCAGAGAACTAAGTTTTGGAAGCTCTTACTGTGTTTATCCAAATAACTGCAAGTATGAATAAGAAGTAAACTTAATTGTTAAATATGCACATCTAGAAGGAAAGACAACAGCAGTACAGATGTCCCTGGGAGACAGAGTGTCTGTCACTCACCACCACAATTTTTTGTTAAGTTCTCTGTCGTTCTATACTTTTTTTAAATTATTATTATTAGTGAGACATCATGAAGTACAGTTGTAGACTTAGAAATTTGGGATTCAATTATACAATGATTAAATACCCATCACTCCACCAGTGCCCATTTCCCACCACCACGGATCCCAGTATCCCTCCCACCCCCCATACCCCCATCCCACCCTGCCTCTGTGGCAGGGCATTCCCTTTTGTTCTCTCTCTCTTATTGGGTATTACCACCACACTTTGAACTCACAAGTAGCTGCTATTTTTATTCTATGAATAGAATATTTAAAATTTTCTTATGTCTGTTGGCTGGGATTTTGGGTGAGAGATAAACTGTCTTCTTTGTTCAGATGTAGACAAGTAGAAAATAATGAAATTATATTTAAATAGATGCATTTAAATGTTGATACTCTGGAGTCCAAACTAGAACCTTATATTGAAAGTAAATGATATTATGAATTGCTTAAATGAGTAGAATACAGTAGAATTAGTATATATGACCTCACCAGTTTTCATTTTTGTAGAATGTAAAGGACATAGTAAAAGCTTCTATAAGACTGCAGGTCTTAGTTGCCCTTAGGTTGAAACATTCCACATGCCATTGTAGCATGTCAAGGGAAGGCCTAATTTGAGCACTTTGATAGAAAGCATCATGTTGATCACTAATTTTAATGTATTGGTTTGTAGAAATGTAAATGTTCCCTTAATAGAAACTATGAAGTGAAAGTTGCATAGTATGAGTATTTGAAAAATGAGCACATATGGCTTAACTGATGCCTACCAATGATTGATAGCAACTACTCTTGAGACACTCTGTGAGTTCTAATAAATACTTGAGAGGATCTATGCAAATGGAGCTGGAGGGTCTCTTGGTAGAAGAGCAAAGCTTTCAGTAATTGATTTTTTAAAAGACTACTGCAGAATAAATATCCCAAAGAGGACTGATAGATTAATGTAGAAAATATATTTTAAAATCTATTATATCTTCTTTGCTTACATAGAGGAGGACAAATATTTTTTTCTTCCAGTTTACTGAGTTATCAGATAAAACCTTTACAATAAAAAGACAAAGGAATAAAAAGAAAATAAAAGTAATTTATTAGTAAGTATTGGTCATGCATACTTGGGAGACAAGCAGAAAAAATAAATAAACTCCTCAGAAATGAAGAAATTCATCCTATGAAACAACATCTTCAGCTAAAAAACCAAAAAAAAAAAAAAAGGGAAAGAAAAAAGGAAGATTATTTTGTGGGAAGCCAAAAATAAGGGTTTTATTATGGAGATTAAAGTACTTACTGTCCCCAGAGATAAAGTTCTTTGGTAATTTGGTTATATCTTCAGGTACACAGAAGGGAAATTTTCTTCATAAATATATTTCATATTATTCATGATGACTTTAAAACTGGAGAGATGAAATTGGGAATTACACTGCTGTGGCTAATCCCCATTCACTTTGTGACACAGCATGATCCCCTGAACACTATCAGAAGTGACACCTGATCACAGAGCCATAAGTTACCCTTGAACGCTACAAGGTATGGTCCAAACACCTCTTCTTCCAAGAAGCATAATTTTGACTGCATTCCAGAGTCTCTACTGATTATTTCTCAAAATAATAAGCTCAAAAATGCTTATGCAAAACACTTGTGCATTTTGGGTGAACCAATTCTGTTACCTTTTGATAAAAAGTAAGTACTATTTGATATATATCTGTTCATGTCTATTGTTTATATAATTTGTTCATAAAGTGCTCTATGGAGGTCAAATTTTTAAAAAAATAATTTCTTAATGAGATGAAATAACTGAAATCCAGTTAAAAACTTTTTTTTTAATTAGAAATGAAAAATACTGAAATCCAGGGAGATTATGTACCTATGTAAGATTCCCAGGGCCAAGATGAATTGTGATATGAAGTCAATTCACTTTCCATTTTGAAGTGGCCACTCAAAATGCTTATAAAAAGCACGTTTCATATCTTCTTGTTGAAAACAATGGTAAAGTATGGCTTATTGCATCCTAGGTTTTGTGTATTCAATAATAATAGTCAAAATATTTGACAATTTGCAGAGCACAAACACTGGCAATTAAACTAATTATGAGACCAGTTTAAAGTAGAGACCATCTGGCCTGGAATGCTAGCCTAGAGAGCAGGGAGATTGCCTTGCAGACGGATGCACAGTGTCCGCCAACTTTACTTCAGGTACCAATGGCCCACCAGGAGTTAAGTGTAAAGCCAGAAGTAAGCTCTGAGCATCTCCAGGTGTGGCCCTCAAGCAAAACAAACTAGCAAAAATCTATAAATCTATGCAGAGCTTGTATCTGCTGGCTTTGTTTAATCTGCCTTAAAAATAATAATGTGTGTGGGGGGGAGGGGCTGGAGGTGAGAACAATAGGACAGAGGGTAGGGTGCTTGCCTTACATTGTCTTGATGCTGCTGACAGGTTCAATCCTCTATATCCCATATAGTCTCCTGAGCCCTGTCAGGATTGATACAGAGAGCCAGGAATAACCACTGAACCCCACCGGGTGAGGCATCTTACCTGCAAACCTAAACATGTTTTAAAGTATGGGTTCAATCTTTCTTTTTGTTAGACTTTTGGGTGAAGAAAATAAAAAGATGACTTCCAACTCAGAAAAGTTGGCTGATTTTTCATTTTGAATTCAGATCTTAATTTATTTTGGGCCAGTTTCAGAACAGATTTAAAAGAGAATTTAGAGAGTTTACTCTGGCAGAAATTTTATAAAATATTTAGAAAAATTTGTTAATGCAATAAAATGAATCAGAGTGGAAAACCCTCACTTGTGACCTGATGAACAAATGTGAAGTCACTAGCAAATAGATTACACACTGATGTGGAATCCCAAAGCTTTGTTTGCTAAGAGGATGTATAAGAAATAAAACCTACTAGCACTAAAGCATAGCTTTATATAGACTACAAATATACTTATGCTAAATGTATATTCCCAGGTATAACTGCCTTTGGAAAGTGCCCAAACTACATCACTGAAATATTCTGGGAACTGGTCTGCCCAAGACCCCTCACGATGGCATGCAGATTATTTTGAGTTGAGAACACTGAAAAGCAGAGACTGAGGGAAAGGCATTCTTTTCTTTTTTTTTTTTTTTTTTTTTTTGCTTTTTGGGTCACACCCAGTGATGCTCAGGGGCTACTCCTGACTCTGCACTCAGGAATCACTCCTGGCTGTGGGACCATATGGGATGCTCAAAATCAAACCTGGTCAGCCACGTACAAGGCAAAATCCTTACCCTCTGTGCTATGGCTCCAGTCCCACCTTTTTCTTTTCTTTGTCCTTCTGTAATCAGAGAAGAGACAGCCATTTCCCCAGGCTTTTTCCCTTTTCCTATTGTTAGACACATTCCAGGTTCCCATATTGACAGAAGAATGAAGCTTTGAAGGTACAGAGCAAGTTCAACTTTATCTGTCAATGTGTACTTTGGGAGACTCTCATCTTGACTTCCCAAATAGAGAACAGATTCGAGAGTATTCGAAATTTGAAAGCTTCCATTTCTCCTCCTCTTCTTGTATTCTAGGTTCAGGGAAAACACAGAGGGCAAAGAAATACTTTATTGGTTCTTTGCACATCCAAAATCAAAGTTTAGTCATCTGCAAAAGAAAAAAAAACATACACACAATTACAATTTGCATGATGTTGTTCCATATTGTATATCATTCGATATAAATAATAGCATGCATATGAATCAGAGAAGCAGTAGCAGAAATGAAGTAAAAACATCTATGAAAGATCTAAGCAGTGCAATATAACAATGTATGCATTCATATATATATATAACTATATATAAATATACTCTCTTGAATATATAATGCAAACTCAAGTCAAAAATAATAACAGGGAAATACTGTGTTTGATGCTGAGGATTGAGCCAGAGTCCTCAGAAACAAGGAAAGTCCTGTGTCCTTTAGATTTCTTTTCTGAATTGCACTATTGACATTTTATAGTCATAAAATTATACTTATGTTATTGAAACTCAATTTTGTGAACATAAAAGCAAAGCATCAATTATGCAAGTTGGCAAAATTTATTGATCTCTAGCATCAGAGAGTGAAACAAACATTGCTATGAATTTAGATTTTTATTTTCTATAACATGTTAAGTAGGGAGCAATCTTCAAGATATTAACTTTCATAAAACATTCAAAAATACAAAATATACATCCAACTATAATGTAAAACTATGTTCTATTTCAGTGGCATAATTTATTGCTTTCAGAAGTTGTACTGTAGAATAAGGTGGACCATTTTCTTGTTCAAGTCTGATTAGAATAACTAAATCTATTGTAAAAATTGAGATTATCAGTATTTTAGTGTTGTACTAACAGATAACCATATATCCGAGCTGATTTCACTATGAGAACATGGGCCTGAACAACAGAAATAATGTTGTCTGCAGAACATTTAGATAAGATGAATAAGAGAGGCAAGGGCTAAGTAATTAATGAGTATACTAGTAATGTTTTGTCTTCTCTGGGAAAGAAAATTTAGAGTTGAAAAGTTCATGTCTTTAAAAATGTATCCGTAGTTATAACAAAATACATATTAGTATAATTTAATAACACAACTCAGGCTTCAAAATAAGATGCTATGTTTGAAACTCTGACTCCAATGCTCTAGTCAATCTAACTTTCCTAAATAGCATGCATCTAGCCTTGCATTTTTTCTTTTTCATTAAATAAATGCCAATTTATTCTACTGTCCTTTATCAAAGATGCATAAGAGTTCAATTCAAATATAACTTCCTCAGTGAATCTTCTATAATCTCAATACTTACTGGGTGTTACCTTCTATTTATTCAATTATTTTACATACCTTCTTTATATTTTGATATCTATTTATATACATATATCCCCTTTTTTGTCAATCAAGAGTACTTTGAAATTAGGCTGTGCAAATCTTTATTTTTATCACCTAAAACGCAGAGTTATTTTAGCATGTTAATGCTGAAAAAGTAAAATTGTCAGAGTTGATGTAATTAGTTTAGTAATTACTTGTAAGAGTATTGAAGGCAGGCATACTGTTTTCTTTCTCTGCTATATTCTTAACCTTTGCAAGTTGCTAGCTAAAACCTGTCTTTAACATGACTTCCTGCTGCTCAGCTAAGCCTTTAGTAAAATACCAAGTAGCCAACCCATAGAGAATTATCATATGCTTCTCTGTATAAAATCCTTGGTTGACTTTCAGAAAGAGAAAAATGGTAAGTACTGGGAGATATTTTAAAAGTTAAAATAAAATAAATGGTAATGTCATTCTTCACCAACTAAGGCTGAAATTGGACAATGTCATACAAAAGTTTATATGTCAGTGTATAGTCAGGGAAAGTCTCATTTTAAATTCCCAAATAGAGAAATCCAAATAAGGTTTGATTGTTCCAAAATGTTCAACAATTTTCTAACCTCTAGGTAAAAATAAAAGTCAGGTAAAAATAAAAGTCATGTCTA
This sequence comes from Sorex fumeus, assembly GCF_029834395.1. Classification (NCBI taxonomy): domain Eukaryota; kingdom Metazoa; phylum Chordata; class Mammalia; order Eulipotyphla; family Soricidae; genus Sorex; species Sorex fumeus. The sequence continues at coordinate 31,195,683 of NW_026606064.1, forward strand.
AACTTTGTATTCTATCTGAAATTATGCTATACCTACCATGTGAGAAATTTTCCTACTATACTATGAATGATAAGGAGCATCTAGCTGTAAAATCAGCAATTTTATGGATCTTCATATTTGTTATGTAAGACTTCATTTCTACTACTCTGTGCTCATCGAATTGTTTGTAGACCACTGTCACTGTCACTGTCCTGCTGTTCATCAATTTGCTGGAGCAGGCACCAGTAACAACTCCATTATGAGACTTGTTGTTACTGTTTTTTTGACATATCATATACATCTCGGGTAGCTTGTCAGGCTTTGCCATGTGGGCAAGATACTCTTGGTAGTTTGCTGGTCTCTCTGAGAGGGGCAGAGGAATCGAACCTGGGTCAGCCACGTGCAAGATAAAACACCCTACCCACTATGCTATTGCTCTAGCCCTGTTTGCATATACCCTGAGAAAATAATTACCACTTGATAAGTAGAGAATCTCTCCTCTAATGTTTTATAGAATTGACAATAGAATAGATGAATTAATAAAATAATATTCTACTGAATTCCTTTGGAATTTTTCCTAGTATACTTGTCTGCATGTATGTAAATTTCACTTTCTCTATTCTAAGTCTGATATAATTATTGACTTCGTCACTTGAGTTTATCTGCATTCTGTACCTTTTAGAATCACTGTCACTGTCCTCCCATTGTTCATTGATTTGCTCGAGCGGGCCCAGTAACGTCTCCATTGGAGACTTTGTTGTTACTGTGTTTGGCATATCGAATACGTCACGGGGAGCTTGCCAGGCTCTGCCGTGCGGGCAAGATACTCTCGGTAGCTTGCCGGGCTCTCCGAGAGGGGCGGAGGAATCAAACTTGGGTCGGCCATGTTGGCTGCGTGCAAGGCAAATGCCCTACCGCTGTGCTATTGCTCCAAACCAACCATTCGATATAGTCAATAAATGATATCTAATTAACATATTTATCACAAATTTAGTTAAAATATTTATCACAAATATACCAAATACTTATAATCAGAAAAATAAAAATGAGCATAACATTTTTTCCTCCACTGCAAAGGATGTTTTTTGACCTATATGGTTTACATTTTTTAAGTTTTATAATAAAAACAAACCAACTTATCAAATTTTTATTTATTCATAATTAACTTTCAATAAGGACCCATGAGTAAACACCAGTGCTTTAGCAATTATCTTATGCGAAATGAAAAGTTGAAAACAAATTTCTCAATAATGAATCACTACACTCCTTCATCCAAGATACTATAAAATTTAAATTTATTGGGGTACAGGGTGGTGCAGGTAATTTCTGACCTTTCAAGTGCACAAGGGCCCTTGCATTGGACTATCAGACCAGTTGACTGAGAATTTCTAGGAGGGTCCCCTGGGTCTTCTGAGCATTGATTGGGAGGTTCCCGCTCACCCCCCTAAAAAAGAAACTTTTATTTATGAAAAGCATTATAATTTTTTTTCTAAGGTTTAATTTTTTTAAATCTTGATTTACTTTATATTAAATTAGGTATCCACTTCTTTCCCGCACAGCAGAGCCTGGTAAGCAACCCGTGGCATATTTGATATGCCAAAAAGAATAACAATAACAAGTCTCACTCCTCTGGCCCTGAAAGAGTCTCCAATATGGCAGTGTTAGAAAAGACGAGTAAGGAGAGGCTGCTAAAATCTCATGGCTGGTACGAATGGAGACATTACTGGCGCCTGCTTGAGTAAATTGGTGAACAATGGGATGACAGTGATACAGTGATTTGAGAACAAAGGCATCTTTATACAAAAAGTACAAAAATAATGTGAAGATAAGAAAATGTGAGTATTCTTCACATTATCATTTATTTGGGCTTCATATTTATATTATTAAAATCTACATCAGCTATATAAGGTAAGGTAAGGTAAAGGCCCTCCCGTTGTTCATCGATTTACTCCAGCGGGCCCAGTAACGTCTCCATTGGAGACTTTGTTGTTACTGTGTCTGGCATATCGAATACGTCATGGGGAGCTTGCCAGGCTCTGCCGTGCGGGCAAGATACTCTCGGTAGCTTGCCGGGCTCTCCGAGAGGGGTGGAGGAATCAAACTCGGGTCGGCCATGTTGGCTGTGTGCAAGGCAAATGCCCTACCACTGTGCTATCGCTCCCTACCACTAACCACCCAAAATTTTCAAGAAGTACTCCTGTAATCAATGCCCAATCCCATTAGTGAAAAGTCAGGACTACTAGATTTCCCATTAAAGATTATCTAAAGAAATTGTAAGAATTATATATATTCCAAATCACTATACATATTGTATCCTATGTTTACATAATTTTATTTCTTGATGCTTTTTCTCAAGAATTTGTAGTTGCTTTTATTTTTGTTTAATTGGAGAATCTAATATATATGAGACATGTATACTTCCACTGAGCCATCTATTCAGACCAAGTATATCTATGACCTATTACCAGATATTTATTTGCTTTAATTTCAGTCATAGAAATATAATCACTCTTAAAATAATAACAATGTGTTAATAGATTTCCCACTGAAATCTCCATGATCTAAGAAAGTGTTTTTTCCATTTTTAGAAAATTTAGATTATTTAAAAATTGTCCTTATTTAGTTAATGTCATTTGTCTTCTTATTATATCTGAAATTTCAAATAGAAAACTAAGTCATTTTTCAATATCTGCATATAATTTTGACCTTTAATTTCATTTATATGTAATGCATATTAATATTTTATTTTCCTATTATCTAAATTGAATTTGATTTATTTTATATTAATAAATCCTTTTATAAAATTTTTGCTTCTTTAAGATTTAAGTTTGCTATTGTATTTCAAGAGTTTCCTAATAGTATTGAACTAAAATTTATTACAGAAGAGTGATTATCAAATAGGGAGAATGGAGAGTTTTTCCTTGAAGTATATTAAAATAACAAAATGTGTAAAATCCATCTTTGTACCTCTCTCTTCCTTAAGGCTTTTAAACAATTGAAAATATATGGCGCACAATTAATATTTTTAGAAGAGTTTGTTCATACTTAAGGAGAGATTGTTATAATCATTGACTTTCATAATATGTGGTCACCAAGCACTTCCCCCCTTAACAAAACAAAATTAAATTTTATTTAAATCTCTTTTGAAATAAATCTTATGGATTTACAACTGATTATACAGCCTGAGAATAGGATTTGGTGTTAATTAAAAATTGAGTCCTTTAAAAAAGGTGGAAGTACAGGAGATGAACTATATCACTGCCAACTCAGAAAGTTGCAGAAATGACCAGAACAACAAATTCTTTGGAAAGTGGGTACAACTGGAGCCGCTTCCAGCTGTGGTCAGGGCATACTCCTGTTTCTGCACCCAGGGATCATTTGTTGTGCTTCAACAAATGATTTCATTTCAGACACCCATAGTGGGTGTCTGAAATTGAACCTGGTTCAGACTTAGGTAAAGCATGCTCTTTACCTGCAGTACTAGCTCACCACCTAAAACACATTTTGAATAAGAACACTGCCTTAGCTTCTTAAATGTGCCATAACAAATTTTCATAAATGTGCTGACTTAAAACCACAAGCATTTATTTTCTCATAAGTAAGGGTGCCATATGTCCCAAATCAAAGTGTCAATGAACTAATGTCTACATTAAAGGAATGCTGGTTTCAAATATTTCTTACATCAGACAATGATACTTGTCATTTTTTTTTGTTGTTGCTTTTATTTTTGGGTCACACCCAGTGATGCACAGAGGTTACTCCTGGCTCTGCACTCAGTAATTAGTCCTGGTGGTGCTCAGGGGACCATATGGGATGCAGGAAATTGAACCCGGGTAGGCTGCATACAAGACAAATGCCCTACCTGCTGTGCTATCACTACAGCCCAAGTTCTTCTATCTCTTATAAGAATATTGAGCCCATTAAAATTGGGATCTCAAAAGACTCCTTTCTATCTCATTTATAATTATTACATTTTAAATTAAGATTACATTCATTGACTCCAGCTACAAAGTGGTTTTGAGATGAGCTAACTAATCCACTCTAAGTATAAAACCAACCATACCCTATACATTTTAAAATATGTGTAGTAGATGCAGTCCAGTGGGGAATACCAGAAGTTGACTTGCAATTTCCCCTTATTTAACTATTGGATTTATACTATGGAAATAATTGGTAGACCCTACTATCTATTTTTGAAAAACAAAGGGAAGAATTGTTGATATTTCACTTGATTGGTGTAGGCAGCTATATGTAAAAAACAGTCTGATTCGAGTAAGTACTATTAAAATCATGAAAATTTTTGAATAATACATTTATTGTCATTCAATATGATTTAAAATCACTTTCACAGTAATAAGTAATTGTAATATAGACAAATTCTTTCTAGTGCTGAAACATAAATATTGGAGGCAGAGAAACTGGTAATTTCTGAGAGCTCAGCTATTGATTTTATCACAAAACAACATGAAACGATTAAAAAAATAACAGCACTTAGTTAAATAAAAATGAAATCTTTGTGTATAAGCAACTATCAATGCTTATACTGATTGCTTTCAACAGATCTCATTTAGTATGTATTGCTGAGCACTTAGAATGAGTAAGTGTAGTTTTTTATTTAGCACAGCAGTTTATTCTCTTTTGTCCCTTCTTTGGTTTTAGGGCTACATGTGGCTGTGCTTAGGGCCTACTCCTGCCTCTGTGCTTCAAGAATTTCTTCTGGCAGTCTCTGAGGACCACATGGAATGCCAAGGATCAAACCAGAATGCATTTAAGACAAAGACATTATCTACTGCACTGTCTCAATTGAACTCAACAGAGATGTAGATCTCAAGTTGCTGTTATAATTAAGCAAAGAAAATGAAGAAATCTCAAACAAAACCTTCGAGGTCATTTTCTTAAGTGTCATTGGTAAAAATTCCTAATAATCTTTTGTATGTTTCAATATATAGATATTAGCAAATAAAATACTCATTTATCAATTATAATCAACTTTACATTCTAGATGTGGACAATGACACATATATGTAGGAATTGATAAAATAGTCAAGATACTTTTTAGACCACACAAGTATTCATGGTTATATACTTCATCTGGCTATCGAAGTCAGTTAAGTGCTCTGAGTCCAGTGATGCCTGAGAGCCACCAGGACCCATTAAAATTGGGATCTCAAAAAACTCCTTTCTATCTCATTTACAAGTATCACATTTTAAATTAAGATTACATTCATTGACTTCAGCTACAAAGTGGTAAAACCTGCAGTGTCAGGACCTCTATAGTTACTCTAGCACTGTCCTCCCGTTGTTCATTGATTTGCTTGAGCATATACCAGTAACATCTCCATTGTGAGACTTGTTGTTACTGTTTTTGGCATATCAAATTAGCCACAGGGAGCTTGCCAGGTTCTGCAGAGAGCATGGGATACTCTTGGTAGCTTGCTGGGTTACCAAGAGGGGTGGAGGAATCCAACCCAGGTTGGCTGTATACAAGGCAAACATCCTACCCATTGTGCTATCACTCCAGCCCACCTCGAGTACCTCTATAGTCAAGGAGATAAAACTGGGGCATTGTGTTTGCACTCCAGCACTCTGAACTATCTTCCCTGTGACATAATATGATGTGTCACACCAATAGAAGACTTGTGTAGATATGCCACCTATGACAATTGTGAGAACATGAAGAGATGATTGCAAAAACATTAGTAAATTATTAAAAATTTAAATGATAAAATTTGTGAAAATTATATATGTATATATCTTTCTAATAGAACCTAAGTTGTCTTAATTTTTTGAAATTTTGTTAATTTTAATAGTAGCATTGTGAAAAAAGTAAAAATTTATGATCTAGAGGAAAGAAAATTGAAAGAAATACTGAAATATGATAGTGGAAAATGTACCACTGTAGAATTTTAAATGGCATCAACAAACCAAAAGGACTAACATCAAAACTAGAAAAAACTTAAAATAATGATGCCAAGTCAATATAGATTTTAAAAGTCATCTAAAACTAATAATGATGGAATTAGAATATTCTGAAAGATTTAGTTAAGAATTTTTGAATTAGAAATTAACCCATAGTTATATAAGAGACAGAATAAACATTAATAAATATACTATGAAAATGCATTAATGAATGCTTAAGGCAACTGATTATTATGTGATAAAGTTAAGCATTATAAAATTAAAAGATTACATATTTTTCAAATGTGCATGCATTAATAAAAAGTAGCAATTTAACACATCATTTCTCCAAAGAAGACTATGCAAAAATAAATATTTATGTGTATTAAAATGTAGAAGGTAAATGATGACACCAACATTCTAAATATAACTCTCGAGATGTCATCTGCATTCTACATTTCAGAGTAATATGTATTTTTTTATATGAGAACATATAAAAGCTTTAACTTGAGTTATTTTTAAGTTTGAAGTTCAATGGTGTTAAGGGCATTCATTTTGTACAAACAATATAAAATCACTTTATTTATTTACTTATTTATTTATTTATTCTGGTTCGAAGGTCATAGCTTACAGTATTTAGACTCCCATTGCACTGCTATTGCTAGAAATGCTCAGGCTACAATGAAGAGTTATGAACCAAACCTGAGTTTACTGTAGGCAAAACATGTGACCTAGATCATCAAGCTTTCTTAAACACTTTTGTTTGTTTTAAGTTTGGGGCCACACTTGGCTGTGCACAGAGTTTACTCTTGGCAATGCTCAAGGGGCGACACATGCTGCTAGTGATTAAACCTGGATTGGTCATGAGCACACCAAGCATCCTACCTTCTGTAAAATCTCTTCAGTCACTGAAATAATTTTTAAATTCTCAAAGTCTCAAAACTCGTATCACTCAACCAGCTATTCTAAAACAAGTTTCCAATAAAATAAATCACATGAATCGGGGATTACTTATTGGAACAATTGTCATAGAAAAGTAGTTAAATAAATTTAGTCAGGTGATATAAATAAAACATATAAAGAAAAAATAATTTTAATACACTGATATTAAAATTTCCATGTCAATTTAAATTTTAATAGCAGAATAAATGTGGGGAAATGCAGTGTAATAAGAAAATTTATTATTTTGATATTTTTATTAAAACTAAAAGCATAGGGGCTAGAATGTTAGCACAGTGAGTAGGGCACCTGCTTCGTATGCAACCAACCCAGATTTTATTCCAGGCATGGCATACGGTCCCTAGGGCACTGTTAGGAGTAGTTCCTGAGGGCATGCTAGGACTAACCCTTGAACAATGCCAGATTTAGCCCCCAAACCAAAAGGAAGGAAGGAAGGAAGGAAGGAAGGAAGAAAGGAAGGAAGGAAGGAAGGAAAGAAAGGCAGAAAAGCCTAAAACTAGTGAAATAGACACTGTAGCACTGTAGCACTCTCCTCCCGTTGTTCATCAATTTGCTCGAGTGGGCACCAGTAACTTCTCACAAAAAATTGTGAGACTTGTTGTTACTGTTTTTAGCATATTGAATACATCACGGGTAGCTTGCCAGACTTTGCCGTGTGGGAGAAATACTTTTGGTGGCTTGCAGGCTCTCCGAAAGGGTGGAGAAAATAAAAGCCAGGCCAGCCGCATGCAAAATGAAATAAAATATGTATCTGTATAGTAGGATATAAGATGCTCAGGAAATGAAGAAATAGAAAATTTTTTTAAATTTTATTATTTGGGGGGGTACCCAGTAGTGCTCAGGGTCTACTCCTGACTCTATGATCAGGGATTACTCTTGAGGAGAGGGGCTTGAGGAAACACAAGGGGTGCAGGTAATCAAACGTAGGTTGGGAGCATGCAAAACAAGCACCATATCCTCTTTACTACCTGTCCAGTCCCAATTGCATAGCTTTTTAAGTGTGTATTTCCAGTGCTACAGAAAAAAGTTAGATTTCTCTGTTCATAGTTTCTATCTAGAATGGATGCCATTGAAGAGATGCATAACAGTGAGTCCCAGTGTAAATTATGTATGCTCTAAATTCAAACTTCTCCTGATTAGTAAGTGACTCATTAATGGTAAGTGACTCGTTAAAGTAATTGCCCTCAAAAAAACTACTGAGAAAATTATCTTCATTAGTACTAGATGTCTCACTTTGTCCAACTTTCCCTTTAGTGACTGTATCTGGTGTTCATCACTTTGTCAAGTTCAAACTGTATCTACAAAACCAGATGGAAAGCCACTGAGTATTCAATCCTCATTCCATCTTACTCCTTTGACACTATCACTGTACACTTGATTGTTGATTATTTTTAAACATGATTGTACTCAGTTTTTTCCCCTTTATCATTTTGATTATTCTGAAATGGAATTTTCCACTTTGAAATACAAAGAAGAATTCTATAATTCTTCTTGTTACAGGTCTACATGATAGACCTGGATGGATCTTTGAGAGCTTTACACTGAGCAAACTGAGTCAGAAAGGGAAAGAGAGATGCTGTACGATCACAAATATATTTATATGTGAAATCTAAAAAGACAAATAGACAAAACCAAAAAATTTCTAACAAATAGCAATAAAATAATTGGCAGTGGAAATTTGTAGATAGACGAATAAGGTGAAAGATGTCAAAAAATTCAAACTTCGGGGCTGGAGCAATAGCACAGCGGGTAGGGCATTTGCCTTGCACGCAGCCAACATGGCCAACCCAGGTTTGATTCCCAGCATCCCGTGTGGTCCCCCGAGCACCTCCAGGAGTAATTCCTGAGTGCATGAGCCAGGAGTAATCCCTGAGCATTGCCAGGTGTGACCCAAAAAGAAAAAAAAAATTTCAAACTTCCTGTAAAAAATTTCAAATGTGTTGGGAATGTAGTGTTGGCATGGTGATTGCAATTAAAAATGCAGTATTGTTGTTGGGGCCATGGAACGGCAGGCAAAGCTTTTATCTTAATTGCAGTCATCTCAAACTCCGGATAGCACAGCGGTAGGGCGGTCGCCTTACAAGCGGCCAACATGGCCGACCCGAGTTCGATTCCTCCGCCCCTCTCGGAGAGCCCGGCAAGCTACTGAGAGTATTTGATATGCCAGACACAGTAACAACAAAGTCTCCAATGGAAACGTTACTGGGCCCGCTCGAGCAAATCGACGATCAACGGGAGGGCCTTTACCTTTTTACCTTTTTTACCTCAAACTCCACCCCTGTCATCTGAGCTTTCTAGGAGTGATCCCTAAGTTCAGAATTAAGCCCTGATAACTGTGTGTGGGTGCAAAACAATAAATAAATAAATAAATAAATAAATAAATAAACAAACAATTAAATAAATAAATGGCCCTTCCTACACTACAAGGGCCTAAGCAATAATACAGCAAGTAGGCACTTGCCACATATGTGGTCTACCAAGATTTGCTCTCCAGCATCTTATATAGTGTTCCCCTAGAGCCACCAGGAGTGATCCTGAGTGCAGAATCAGAAGTATTCCCTGAGTTGAGCTAGGTGTGACCCTCCAGAAAAATTAAAATATTAAAGTATAACATTATATATTTGAAAGTTTTTGAGAGTAGATCTTACAATTTTTCACCACAGGGAAATATATAATTATGCATGATTACATAGTAATTAAACTTACTAGATGAACATTTTACATTACATTCAGAGTTCATGCAATTATGCTGTATAGCAAAAGCTAATACAATACTATACTATTATATGTTAATTATATCTCAATTAAGAAATATTTGTTTGAAAATATCTTATTTAGAAAATTAAAAGACAAAATTAAATGCATTTTCCTCTATATATTCAACAAACAATAACAAAAATTATTTATGGAAATAAGAAATATCTGCTTATTTACATGTAAATGCAACTCAAGACTTTTAGAAAATGTTGCCTTCTGTTGTTTCCATTCTTACTTAATTTGCTTTTAATCAGCTAAGAAAATTTAGAATGGAATCCTTTCATGATTCTATGCTAACTTCAAAACTTCAATTTTATTTCCTCTAACATTGGTCATCGAACATTAGCCATACTTGTTTCCCGGTACGCTTAAAAGAGGATCATCTCTTTAAAGGGGTCTATCATGCTTATCTAATACTTTCTGTCTCCTTGTCTGTTTGCTTCGGATGTGTATCAAAGGTTTTGCAGGTCCTTCCTCAAATGTCACTTGCCAAACATATATACAATTTCTTTTCTTTAAATATTAAAAAGATACAACCTTTTATCATCACCACAGTTCATTACCATTAATGTTCGAACAATAGTAATTAAATTATACATACAGATATACATGTATACCTATCTATCAATATGCAAACAAAAACAGTAAAATGTTCATATATGTAAACTACTAGTTTATGCAGGCAAAAATAAGCTGTCTTATATTGTATTAGATTTTCTAGTATAATGCATGGGCTGGAGCAATAGCACAGCAGTAGGACGTTTGCCTTGCATGCAGTCAACGTGGCCAACCCGAGTTTGATTCCTCCACCCCTGTTGGAGAGCCTGGCAAACTATTGAGAGTATCTCACCCGCAGGGCAAAGCCTGACAAGCTCCCCATGATGTACTGAATACGCCAAACACAGTAACAACAAAGTCTCACACTGGAGACATTACTGGGTCCGCTCCAGAAAATCAATGAACAACGGGAGGACAGTGACAGTATAATGCATACATACATATTGCATTAAATGTATATATTATTTATATATATATGTTTTACTCTCTCTATAGCTATGTGTTCAATGAATAGACAAATAAAACTCAACCAAATTTAGTTATATAAAAGTTGCTCAATGAACTTCAACTTAACATATTTGGGGAACTGGAGAGATTATACAGTGGGCTAGGTGCTTATCTTTTATGCTCCTGACCTAGTTCAATTCCCAGAACCCCATATATTTCCAGAGCACCTCCAGAAATAAGCCCTAAAAACCGCTTCGTGGGTGTAATCCCAAATAAAATAGTAGAAAAAAAAAACAATCTGACATATGTAATACATTTTTTTTTTCTTTTTGGGTCACACCTGGCAATGCACAGGGGTTACTCCTGTCTTCCTGGCTGTGCACTCAGGAGTTACTCCCGCCGGTGCTCAGGGGGCCATATTGTATGCTGGGAATCGAACCCGGGTGAGCCGCATGCAAGGCAAATGCCCTATCTGCTGTGCTATCTCTCCAACCCCGTAATACAATTTTTGAGTGAAATAAATAAAAATGTGGCATTTGAAATCACAGGCTTTGGGGAGAGTGTTTTGAAAAACACTCCTTACTGTTCACGGGATAATCCATACTCAATGCTGAAGGGGAGGTTATCACTCCTCCTGGTGTTTGGGGATTAGTACTAAGGATTGAACCTGGATCATGCATGCACTAGCCCTTTGAATTATCTCTCCATCCTCTATATCATCATTTTTAATTTCCTTGTATAGATGTCTATCTTTTTTTACATACTATGTAAAATTAGGGTATAGTCTTTTTCCCTTGCCCCCGATTTTATTTTATTTTAATAAAGTAGTTCACAGTAATTTACCACATTCAGTATTCCAACACCTAACCCACATCATAACATCTTTCTACCACCTTTGGTTACCCTTCCCACCACCAAAGCCTGTCATGTAGAGTATAAAAACTCACACAGCCATTTTTATGGCCACGGGCCCCAGGAATTCTGAGATTTTGGGTAGGATGATACAATTTGTGTGTTCCTTGCAAGATTTATTTGTGATGCTCTGATCATGGCTGTTAAAGAGATTAAATGGCACCAGAGGTGGTTCATTGGCATGGCCACTGGGCTCCAGGAAAACAGGGATATGGGGGGAGGTCTCCTATTCCTAACTCTGCAGAGGCCTGGGTGGGGGATGGGGGGGTCACAAAAGCCACATACCTGGGACTTTCAGCAAATTCATTCTCAAGCGTGGTGGGGGGGGGGGGCGGTGAGACTCGAGCTTGTGGAGATCCGTCATGAGCATGGTGGCAATTGGGGTCTGGAGGTTTTCGGTTGCTGGGATTCTTTCTGCTGAGATCGGCCAAAAGACTTGCCTGCCCTACAGGTTGTCCCAGATGAAGTTCAGACTGGTGTGGCATCTGGAGTCATTTCTGCAGTTTATGGCTCTCTTGATATATTTATTTGTTAGTTTCTAGATGTCTGTAAGACCTTGCAGGTATGGTGCTCTATACTTGATTTTGTGTGTATGAAATGTGTTGGTAAGACACAAGAAAGTAGGAGAATATAGAAGTTTCTTGCCATGACACTATCACCTCTAGAGAAAAAAATATCATTATAAAAAAAGTATTATGTAGATTCAGATAAGGTTACAAGTGACTTCTGTTCTGGTTATAGACTTAATTTTCTTTTAAAATGAAAATTATGCATGCATTCTAGTCACTGTAACTGTCCTTTCATTGTTCATTGATTTGCTCGAGCAGGCCCAGTAACATTGTGAGACTTGTTGTGCTGTGTTTAGCATAGGGAGTATGTCACGGGTATCTTGCCAGGCTTTGCTGTGCGGGCGGGATACTCTCGGTAGCTTGCCAGGCTCTACGAGAGGGGTGTAGGAATCGAACTTGGGTCAGCCGGGTCGGCCACGTGCAAGGCAAATGCCCTACCCGCTGTGCTATCGCTCCAGCCCATGCATTCTAGTAAACATTTGAAATCTTAGGATACCTAAAACTAGTCAAGATTTTATAAAACTGTATGTTTTAGACTTTATATCTAGTGGTTGCTACAGCTAAAACTTAAACTGATATTTTTAAATTTCAAGCCCAAGTTTTTAATCACTTTTTTGCCATCAGCATCATTGCATTGTCAAAAGAGTGTGCTGTTTTCTTGTGTTCTATGATGTGCATTTCCTTTAGAAAAATAAGCAGCTTGGTTATTTTAAGAATATCAAATTTTATAAATAAATGTAATTTTCTATTAATCATTTGTGGTGTTGTACATAAATTTCCTGCAGCTTAGTGATGAAAATGGGTTTCAAGCTACCAATGCTGCATATAATTTATAAATTCTATGCTTTCAGCAAATCTACTTTAGAAATTGCATATTATTATCATAGACAAAAGAACTTAATGCATTTTTTCTTCTTGTGATTAAAGTGGAATTTTCGGCATAATTTTAGTCAGCTTCTACAGCATTGTTTATTTTTCCAAGAATATTAGACTTTTTTATTCAAAGGAACAATAGTTTGTAATAATAATAATGTAAGTTGGTTGCAAGGCTGATTTCACACACGTAGATGCAAAATGCAAAAATGTTATTAAATGCCATCTTTAAATCTATACTTTTCCATTAATTGTCTAACTTTGTTTATATTGTATAAACGGTGTCATTTGTTTAGTGTCCATATAATCCTTCATTCAATACTTCTGTGTTGAACATAGAATGCATCTCTAATTCTTGATTTTTAAAGTGATGGAAAGGAAAATGTAAGGTAACATTAAAATTTCAAAACCTTGTAAGTGTAATAAGTGTAGAAACCAAAATATTTCCATTCATATTAGAAAAAAGTCAAGGAGAGATTTCCTTTTATTATTTCTTTTCAAAATTATACCAGAACTCTCAGCTATTGAAACAAAAGAAGAAAAATCAACAAAAGAAATATAGATTGGAAAAAGAAGGAATAGAGTCCTCTTTGCTTAGGGAATACTAAGATTTGTGATAGTGGCTAAGAGCTACCACATTTATTAAAATAACTACAAACTTTTTTTTTGCCTTTAGAGCTTTGACTCTTTTTCAAAGGCATTTTTGCATCTAAATTTTTATAAATATGTTTCGCCTCATCTGTCCATAGAAAAGAATTCTTCCTGGAATTATGTTCATCTAGATAACATTCCTTCATTGATATTCCTGGCAGTAGGACATCAAAGTATTGATTTATTTAAAGTCTTGTGAAATTTACTCTTGAGTATATTGACTTTCCTTGTGAAAGTTCTTAAAGTATACTGTATTCTACTTATACTCTTTCTATAAATGATTCTTTATAAGTAAAAGCAGGTTTATTTATTCACCCTATTCCAGGGGTTCATTTTTAAAACTTAGTCTCCTACACTGTTTTTAGTAAACAAAATGTTTTCCAGTTATGCCATACTATGTCTTTTATACTTACCCATGGCATTTAATTCCTGTCCCTTATGCCCATATCACTCCTTTACCAGGTTACACCAAGTGACAAAGGTTCTACTCTTTTTTTCACTTTTTACTCTTTTTTTGTTTTTCTCTCTCTCAAAATTAAACTAGCTTTAACTGGACTGGTGTTATTTTATTTTATTTTTCTACCATAACTTCAAAACTCTCCTTCAATCACTGTGTTCTTTTAGGTCTGGAATTTGGATTAGAGATTATATCCCCCACAGTGCAGAACCATCCTACAATAGTTACATATCATTTTTTAGGTATAAATCAAAACACAAAATATTCCTGGAGTGTTAAGAGAGAAGATTTTCTTTTTAAAATCAACTTTGTGATATATGCCCTTTTATTTATGTTTGGTCATTTCATCCTCTGCTTACAAATCTAATATTGTTATAACTATTCATCATCTACTATCTGATAAATCTGATAGTAAAATTTCATTGTTATGGAAGATTTTGCCGAAGTTTTCTTTTATGTACCTTATGGATTCAGGTGTGATGTTGAGATCTTTAATCCATTTTGATTTGATTATTGTGCATGGCATTAGAAAGAGGTCCGAGTTTATTTTTTACATGTAGCTGCCCAGTTTTTCCAGAATCATTTGTTGAAGAGGCTTTCCTTGCTCCATTTCATATTTCTTGCTCCTTTACCAAAGACAAAGTGTTCATATAGTTGAGCGTCTGTGACATATGAAATACCACTAACCCAGCAAGAGGAAACACAGATAAATAAATGGGACTACATGGAACTAAGAAACTTCTGTGCTTAAAAAGAAATGGTGACCAAGATATAAAGACACCACACTAAATAGAAAAAGTTAATTACCCAAAGCCCATCTGATTGAAGGTTAATATCAAAATTATATAGGACACTAGTACAAATTTACAAGAAAAAAATACTACCCAATCAAAAAATGGGGATAGGAAATAAACAGAAACTTCCCCCAAAGAGGAAATTCAAATGGCCAAAAGGCACATGAAAGAAAATGCTCTACACCACTAATCATCAGGAAGATGTAAAGCAAAACAATGAGATAATTCTCGTCACAGAGACTGGCACACATACAAATGAACAAGAACAATCAGTGCTGGCACAATTGTTGCTGGATGTGGGGAGAAAGGGACCATCATTCACTGCTGTTGGGAATGCTGTTTGGTTCAACCTTTTTGGATAATAATATGGAAACAATAGGCTAGAAATTGAGGTCTCATTTGACCAACAATATCACTTCTGGAAATATACCCTAGGGGCCCAAAACACAGAGCAGAAAAGTCATCAGCACTTCTATGTTCACTGCAGAACTATTTACAATAACCCGAATCTGGAAACAACCCAAAGATGACTGGATAAAGGAAACTATGGTACAGCTACACAATGGAGTACTAGACAGCTGTTAGGAAAGATTAAGTCATGTAATTTTCTTATAAGTGAATGAACCTGAAGAGTATCATGCTGAGTTAAATGAGACATAAGGAGAGGGACAGATATAGAATGACTGCTTTTATTCGTGAATAACTGCATTCATTAATCTCATTCATATAGTATAAGAATAGTATCAAAAGTTAGGGAAAACATGCCAGGAGGACTGATTAATAGTTGGAAGTATGCTGCAAAAGTGTCTGTGGGGCGAAGGATTTCTAGGATAAAAAAGAAAGCGACCGGTACAAAATTAATGGATGCAAATGAACATTAAAGTACATAAAGAGATATACCTGATAAAATTCAGTATTTGTATTGCAAACAATAAACCCCAGAGGAAAGAGAAAAAGACAGAAAGAGAGAGGAGGCGGGGGGGGGGGCTGGTAAAGTGCCTCTCATGGAGGCAGGTGGGGGTGGTGGCAGAAGGAAACTGGGGACATTGTTGGTGGGAAATGTACATTGGCGAAGGGAGAGTTGGGATATTATACGACTAAAACCCAATCACAGTTATCAACTTGGTAACTGTATATCTCACATTGATTCTACTAAAAAAAAGTAAAGGAAAGTTAAAAAATTAAAAATAAATGTTAAAAAATAAAGGCAGTCGATCTGAAAAAAACTGAAAAAAAATTGCATTTGTTGAAATTAAATTCAGTACAAGCCTGCAGAATTAACATCCCTCTAAGTAATAAAGTTTAAGTACTCATATGAATGTACATTCAATCAGAAGCCAATTAGAAGTACATTTTATTTTCATGTGCTTTGTGTTTATTCACACTTTATTATAATTTCAGTAACAGTGAAACTTAAAAATTTGTTTAACTTAGATGTCATCAAGTTAAACAAAGAATATTTGGGTATAATCTACTTGTGTCAATTTCACCTTTAACAATCACCAAAGTTTTCAGCAAATTACTGTTTAAAAAGAACTTCTAACAAGTTAATTTTTATATAGTATAAAAATAATATACATTTAATTTTAGATTTTTTTACAAGGTGTTAAGCATATACCAAAATTTCATTTCTTTTTTTTTTTGTCTTCCTATGACTGTTTTTTTTTTCTCTTTTTATTTTTTAATCACTGTGAGCTACACAGTTACAAACTTGTTTATGATTGGGTATCAGTCATACAATGTTCTAAAATCTGTGCCTTGACCAGTGTACATTTCCCACCACCTTTGTCCCCAGTTACCGTCCCACCATGACCCCCAAACACCATGTACTATGCACTTCTCTCTCTCTCTCTCTTGCTCGCTTGCTCTCTCTCTCTCCATTCTCTCTCTCCCTCCCTCTTTTTTTCTCTTTCCCTCTCTCTCTTGTTCCTTTTGGACATTATGGTTTGCACTACCAGTACTGAAAGATTACCATGTGCATTACTTTATTTCCTTTCAGCACTCAGTTCTTGTCCAGAGTGATCATTTCTAACTGTCACTGTCATAGTGGTCCCTTCTCTACCCTAACTGTCCTCCTCTCTTCACTTCTGGCAAGCATCCAAATGTGGACCCGTCCACCAGTCCCTTGTTTCTACTAATCTTGGGTGTTATTCTCATACTATGCCTTTTATTTTTTATATCCTGCAATTGAGTACAGACATTCTATGTCTGTCCCTCTCCATCTGACTCATGTCATTCAACATGATACACTCCATATCCACCCATTTGTAAGCCTATTCCATGACTTCGTTTTTCCAAGTAAGTTTATTTATATGTATTTAATAATTCTATTGAATAGAGCTAAAGACTAAGTTTTAAATATATTAAGGAGAATTTTAAAGGACTATTACATCATATAATATTTCAATTTGATTATTAGCACATAGCAAAAGTATCAGAAATGTAAAATACTTAAGGGCAAAGATTGGGGACGAGGAAAAATAATATTAACAATAAATTAAATTTTCTCCTTTTGGAAAAATTATAAAGTAATTTCTCTATCATGAATAATAGAGGCAGGCTTCTAAGAAAAATACATGTATACATATGCATATATATGTGTATATATATTATCCATATATCCACATATGTAAGGTCACAGTTTGTTTTTAGAATGTATGTGTTTATATATATGAACACAATAATTTTAAATAAATATCTTTCAAGCTTTATGTCTTTTGATGATTATTTTAACTCTTTACTTGGCAAAGAAACCACGTAGTCATTTTTAACAGACCTCTGAAGGTTTAATTAAAATAAATTCTGAAAATTAGTTTTATTACCCTATCATTTGTTGTTGTTGTTTTGGGGTCTTATCTAGTAGTGCTCAGGAGTTTCTCCTGGCTCTGCTCTCAGGAATCACTCCTGGCAGCCTTGGGGGCCATATGGAATTCTGGGGATCAAACCTTGGTCTTCTTGTAAAAGACATGCTCCCTGACTGCTGTACTATCTCTCTGACCCCTAACGTGATAATTTTATAGATTAATAAGTATAAACTTTAGATACTATCTGTGAATTAAAAGTATGGTTTTTGTTTTCTATTGGTCAAATAAAATATGGCTATTTTTTATGGTAAAATTATAACTTAAAAAAAAGGTTAGTCCAGCTTGCTTTTTCCATAATATGGACGTCTTGAAAAATTAGGAATTGTGATTATGATCCATCAAGACCACTTCTTGGCATCTACCTCAGGATCCAAAAATCTCTACTCAGAAAATACATCTGTACTCACAGGTTCATTGTAGCACTATTCACACTGGCCAAAATCTGGAAACAAACCAAGTTTCCAAGAATAGGTATGTGGACCAAACAAACCAACAAAATCTATGTTATATACACACAATGGAATGATATTTGGCTTTAAGAGAAGATAAAATCATGCAATTTTCTGCTACATGAATGACCTGGAGAGTATATGCTGAGTGAAATTAGTCAAAAGAGGAACAAACAATGACCTCTCTGATATGTGGGATATAGACAAACATAATAGGGGAACAACAAATATTCAAAGGGAACAGAAAATGAGAATTGACCTTAAATTGGAAATCTGACATAGAAAGGATGATAGGGGAAATAGGATGGGTGGAGGCAAGCAGATACTCTGCTGGAGGATGTAGAGATGATATGTTTTATGTCTAAAACCCTACTATTAACACTATTGTAAGCCACAGTTCATAAAATTAAATATATATGTGTATATATGTATATATATACATATATATATAGATTTCTTTCTTTGGGTTAAAATTTTAGCAACAATAATTTTTCCATAGCTTTTTATTTCACTTTAAAATTTTTATTTTAATTTAAATTATGCATTTATCCTCTTACATGCATAATTCAGAATGATAATTAGATAGTATCTTAATAATAATTAAGATAGTTGAGAATATTAAAGAAAATCTGAGGTTTTGTTGAAAAAAATGGGAACACATATCAAAGAAGGAATGAGAAAAAATAGAGAAACCTTCAACTTGGAGAATAAGGTAAAAATGCATGTTAACTGCAATTTAATGTTCATAGTGTTTTAAAGTAAAGATAAGATTTAAATGCAAGGTAGTAAATAAGGAAGCACAACAAATTTTTCCTTGCATCATAGAGAACAAGTAACTCAGCTGGGAAAAAAATAAGACAAATTATGTTTGAGAATATAATAGAACAGCAGAGACTTATTGGGTCATAATTCCTACAAGGAAAGAAACACAGCAAAATGAGTCAGATATTTGGGGGAACTTTTCCTGTTGGAATGTTTTTCCAATGGAGGAAGAAAAAAATATAGAGAGAAATAGTTTCCGAGAGACTGAGAAACCTAGCAGAAATTTGAGAGTTAATATTTTGAGTGTCCAGATAATTTCACTGTACACATAAGATTGGTAGAATAAAAACTAGGGTTGAGGTCCTGCTGTCTTACATAGACTTTGGTAAATACCCAAGATTTCCTACTAGATTCCAAATACTACATTGGAGAATTTAAACTACCTAGAAGTATACCTGCTATCAGTCAAAATTAATTTGAAGTACCTAATTTCTGAAGCATCAACTCCAACTTTGAACATCCATTAACTCTCAAATGATTGATCTCTAATCTGTATTACCTGCCATTGCCCACAGCCCTGCAATCAACATTCTGTTCCAAAATCCAATAGTATTGCTTTGTTTTGTTTATTATTTTAAAAGAAAATTTTATGCACTGCAGTTTAGAAGTTTTTGAAAACAGTTTCAGGCATACAATGCTCCAACTCCAATTCCCTGTTTGTTAATTTAAAAAAAATTACTTGAGCAAAATTATGCAATATTTGTATTTGTCTATAAAATTCATCTTAGTTTGCCTAATATTCTCTAGGTCTATCCGCAAATATGATATTTTTTATTTTTAAATAAGGAGGTACTGTTCCGTTATATTTACATACTACATTTCCTTGATCCGCTCATCTATATAAACTCATGTTGTCTTTCTTCAATATTTTCTAAGGAATTCTTAAGTGCAATCTTCTAGACCTCTGGCAGAGATCATTCTAACACAGTTATAGAAATTTAAATTTTTATTGACACTGGAAGTGTCAGAATACACATTTCTGTGAACTACAAGCTTCAAATTTTATTAACTTCGACAGAATCTTGCGCTGCTTAGACATTCAAGAGAGACTAAAAGCAGCTCCCAGCTGCTGGTGATGTCACCACTCTTGGACATGTTTTGAATGTTCTAAATTCTCTTATCTTCTTGTCCAAGGGGAGTATCCTAGGACGAAGGCATTTGATTCATTGAATAAGTTGACATAGGTTGATTCAACTAAAGTACATTGCTGGAATATACTTTGAGGCACAGTACAAACAGATGTCTGATCTCAAAACTATGCTTTCAAACTCGAAGAGGAAGCCACTAGACCCCTTAGTGGCTATTCTAGCAACTGCTGCTGGGAGATCCAGCCCTCTTACCCCTCTAAAGATATATGTTGGTATGTTTTAGTTCCCATGGTTCTCTTGCTGTGATAAGAATGCATTGTCCCTACTGTTTATTTCACTACTAAAAAGACAACATTGCCACATGTTCTGACACAAATTGACAAGATATGTAGCTCTTCGCAGAACTAACTCAGCAGGAGATTTGGTAAATTTAGGAAATATGTGGTACTGAATTTTAAAAACACCATTAGATAACAACATTCTATGTATAAAAAAATGCCATTGGGAACTGTACTAGAGTATTCCGAGAGCTTTGAAAGCACTGCAGTTTAGCAGCAATATTCAATGAGCACCTTGGGGCGCGTGTAGTCATTACACTGACTGCAAATTATGTACAAGTGAACGGACATGATGTATCACTTCAGATAACATGCACTCTGATGGTTCAAAAGATGATAGTCACAGTTATATCAAGTCATAGTGTGAGAGCACAAAGCAAAGGGACAATAAGACTTAATGTATGAGATGACATTCTGCATACCCCTCTCAAAAAAAATACTATGTGGAAGTACAACAACAAAGAAAATAATCAGTGTTAAATGAAAGCTAGGGTATTGATTTAGCTAGATTTGTTGAGAAACATAGGAAATACCAATTAATTTATAGCAGTAAGTAAAATGTTCAATGATAAAAGCAGAAGTGTAGAAAATATTCTTCTAAGTTTATTTTATCCCACTCTTTCCAATGATTCTACAAGAATTTAGTTCTTTTTCCCTCATCAACAGCCATAGACTCACAAAGAGAAACTAAATCACTTTTGAAGAAAAATACCAAACTAGTAAAATGTAATATCAAAATATTAGATTTGATAGTACCATTGAAAATTAGATTTGAATAACAAAATATTTCAAAGCCAAATTTTCCATTTGTTTTTCTTTTTAGTTTGTATTGAACGAAACTTTAAAAGGATGTGACAGGGGAGAATGAAAGGAATGCATGTCCAAGAGAGAACTGAAGCACAGAAGAGCAAGCAAGCAGCCAGCAAAGAGACAGAGACAAACGAGGGAGATACCTGTTCAGGAGAGAAGAGAGAACAAGAGTAAGACCAAAGCCAAATTTTTCTACAAATAATTTTTTAAGCAGAACACTTATGCAATGCTTAACCGTGAATTACTTAGAGCTTTTATTTTAAAATTTAAAAACTTCATTTATCAAAAGATATATTTATATATATATACATATATATATTTGAATGTCACTTGGTCTAATCATAACATATAAGAGATATAAATGATTTTATTTTATTTATGTATTAAATTTTTATTACTGAAACACCATGAGGTACAGTTGTAGGCTAACAATTTTTCGTGCTTGGGTTTCAGTTATACAATGATTGAGTACCCATCCCTCCACCATTGCCTATTCTCTACCACCAATGATCCCAGTAACCCTCCCTCCACACCTTCACCCCATCCCTCCACCCAGCCTTGCCTTTGTGGCAGGGCATTCCCTTTTGCTCTCTCTTTCCTTTAGAGTATTGTGGTTTGCAATAGAGGTATTGAGTGGCCATTGTACACATTGAGATGCTTGCTGAAAGTAGACTATAGACTGAATACTTAGAGCTTTTAAATGTCCATAAATATTTCAGTATTTTTTTCTCTAAAAAGGTGGATCGACTGAAAGTAGATAAAGGACCAAAGATGTTAGCCTTTCAGTATCTATATTGCAAACCATAATGCCCAAAAGTAGACAGAAAGTATGGGGAAATTGTCAGCCACTAAGGCAGGGGGAGGGGTGGGATTGGGGTGCATATTGTGAATATTGATGGTGGAATATTTGCACAGGTGGAGGGATGGGTGGTAGATCTTTGTATGACTGAAACTAAAACATGAAAGCTTTGTAGCTGTATCTCACGGTGATTCAATTAAAAAAAGTCAAAAGTCCTTGTCAATTTTTCAACTAGTTGTATATGTAAGAACTATACAAATTATATATGAAGGAGTGTTAGTCAAAAGGCATAGTGTTGCTTATGTGTGCAGTTTCCAGATATGAATGCATATTTAAGGATATATCACTGGACAGAATGAATATCAATTTGGGGACCAGAGTGATATTACAGGGGGTAGAATCTTTGCCTTGCACGTAGATGGCCAGAGTTTGACACTCCAGCACACCATATTCCCTCCCACCTCTCAGCCCACCAGGAATGATCCCAGGCCATAAAGTCAGAAGTTAAACCCTAAGAATATGTGGATGTTGTCTAAAACAGTTTTTCTCTGATATCAACTGATGCTCTACCAGCAGCAGAATACACTCAAATGGCAGCAGTAATAGACATAAAAAAAGTTCATGCTTGGTGATTTTTAACATTGAAATTTAAAAATTTAATTATTAGGCATTGTCTATCTTCTTTCTCCAAAGGATAGACTTTTTGCTTCATGAGGTTAATAAAGCCCGACACTGATATATCTATTGATTTTGCTTTTGTTTGGTTTATTCTTTGCTCTTTAAAGCTAAGTCTACATAATTATCTTTTATTGTGTTGAAATTTAAGATCGATTCATATCACTTATTAGTAACTTTTCTTTTATGAAAAATGTCTTCTTTTGCTTTTATTCAGATAAAAGATAATCTGGACTAATATCCAAATGCAATTGTAGAAAGGGAATTATATAAATGTCAAGATCTCATCATGTTTAGTGCTGCTGTTCATTTTGAATCTTCAAATTGCAAATTATCTAACAATAAATATTTGAATAACTGGGCTGGAGCGATAGCACAGCGGGTAGGGCGTTCGCCTTACAAGCGGCCAACATGGCCGACCCAAGTTCAATTCCTCTGCCCCTCTCAGAGAGCCCGGCAAGCTACCAAGAGTATTCGATATGCCAGACACAGTAACAACAAAGTCTCCAATGGAGACGTTACTGGGCCTGCTCGAGCAAATCGACGATCAACGGGAGGGCCTTTACTTTACTTTACCCCCTATTTTAGAGCAAATATAAATTTGTCAGAAAAGCAAGTTCATCACTTTTTTCCATAAATCCATTTCATAATATGAGCTCCACATGTCTTTCTTCTAATAATATTTAATAATTTTACTTTTAGCAAAAAGAATATTTGTATTCAGAATGTGTAATATTAATATAAGTACAATGTGACAGAACTAATATTAATTATACTGAGAGGTTATAATGAACAAGTTTCAAGTGTAACAAATTCTCTTTCTGGCTCTCCTAGCTTTCTCCTGGTAGTATTTAGCACCATCTCTATCAATTTTAATAGCCCTTTGACAAATTTTTCACTGTGTCTTTATGTCTCCCTTTTTTTCTTATGTTACTCCAACTTTGTTAATCACACGGATGATAAAAACATTTATCTAAATGGAAAATTGGACCAATTGTTTTTAAAGTTCCTCTGTTTATTAAATAATAATGTTCATTGAGAGTACACAGTAGTGCTAATATACTATAATAGCAATTTTAAAGTGTGGTTTTTAGTGAGGTCATATCAATTGCCACTTCATACTTTCTATCTAAATGTAACTATTTTCCAATCTCAAAATACATCTTAGTTTACCTACTCTTTATCTATATGTTAGTATATTTTTTATTTTACACCATAGCTCAAAAAAATCCCTTTTCTACACATCTCACCCTAATTATTAAATAAAACTGGGGGGAGATTCCATTCACAGGTTAAGATAGCACAGCGGGTAGGGCGTCTGCCTTGCACGCAGCCAACATGGCCGACCCGAGTTCGATTCCTCCACCCCTCTCGGAGAGCCCAGCAAGCTACCGAGAGTATTTGATATGCCAGACACAGTAACAACAAAGTCTCCAATGGAGACGTTACTGGGCCCGCTCGAGCACATTGATGACCAACGGGAGGGCCTTTACTTTACTTTTACTTTACCAAATTTTATATATATATGTATATATATATGTATATATATATATATTGTTTCTTACAATTCTTCTTATACAAAGGAAATAAGATGTTCACTTGGAGACCAGAGATAAAGCAGATCATGGAAACATGGTTCGAAAACTGTGCTTTTCAAAGCCAATGATACTTCTTCCCAGAAGCAGTGTGTGTGTATGTGTGTTGTGTGTGATGGTTGAGGGTTGGGCAAGGCAGGAGACTGGAGAGGGGAGTGTAGTACATGAAAATTGAAAAATTGATACTTGGGGATAATAATCCTGAATGCCACTGAAGGGTGCCTAGAGTTTATTCACTTTAAAAAGACGAATTTCCAACAGGGCACTGAGTAATTTTGTTTTCTGAGAAAGGGGTGGTAGGCTAAATAGGTTTGGAAACCTCAAAAATGAACATCAAAGTATCACTTTTCAGTGAGGTGGTACCAATTGCCACTTTATACCTTTTAGCTAAATGTAACTATTTTCCAATAAAAAGTACACAAGGTTGAATGATGTAAATATATTAAATTTATCAATAGAGGATCACTTTCAAAATGTCATTCTTGGAATATAACTGTGAACATTGACCCTTGACTTCCCAAACCAAAAGAAATATTCTAATTTACAGTTCTGTTAATGATACGTTCTCATGCATGCAATATTTCAATACCACATCCTCCACCAGTCCCCTCCTTGACTCACTCACACTCCACTCTTGGAGTAAGGGCAAAAGTAGCATCCAGTATTTTCAGCAAACTGTTGTAAATACAGTTCTTTGTCTCAGCAGTGAGAGTGGCATTGCAATGCTCCTTCCTAGATACAAATTTACATATAATGGGTAAGTGTTATGTCCTTTAACTGCAAATTAGTGTTATTGTATGGTATTTTATGTTTTCAATGTTATTTACTTTGTTTTAGCACAAATGAGACATAAAACTTAATGACAACGTCTTTGCTTTATGCCATTTAGATTTATGAAATTTAGATTTGTTTGTTTGTTTGTTTTCTTTTGTTTTGGGGCCATATCTGCTGGTATTCAGGGCTCACTTCTATATTAACAAACATAAGTTTATTTCAATTTCTATACAGTATAATTTGATGTTGAAAATATTTCTTTCAGGGCCTGAGAAACAGAACAAAGAGCAGGATGCTTGCCTTGGCATGTGACCAACCTGGGTTCAATTACCAGCACCCCATCCGATTGCCTAAGTCCACCAGAAGTGATACCTGAGCACAGCACCAGGAGGAAACCTGAGTACATGTAGATCTGCTCCTCCATCCCCACCACCAAGAAAATTAAGAAAGAAAGGAAAATAAACTATTTATTTTATTTCAGTTTTCTCTCATCTCTAAATAACTATTCCTGACACCTGCAACCTAAGAAAATTCATTTTTGTGTATTCACCGTGAAACTAGGGAGATCCCCAGCTGCATCTCTTGCCGTCTGTGTTTGGTGGTCTTGGGCCACTTGCCCACCCCGGACAGCGATGCCATGGATGGAAGAAGGAGGAAATGAGGCTGCCACGCTGGTTAGTGATCAGTTGCTGTTTATTCCATTCTCCCTATGTGCCTGTTCCAGTCTCACTAAGCCCCTCATTCTAGTCTCACACTGCCCTTTGTTCTGTCTCTTCCTGTCTCTCCTGCTCTTCTCCCACTCACCATCTTGGTATCTCTCTAGTCTTTCTCTACCTCCCCACCTTTAGGGGTAGCCACCACAATCAACATATGAAAGCCCTTCTTCTGCTCAAGGGCAAAATACCTCTTAGGGCTGTTTCTCCTCTCCTTAGTCCAATAATGTAATTAACATCTCAATTAATATCTTAATTCTACTTCTGCACATTAGTTATTTTGTATGGACACGGTAAGAGATACATTAAGCTTGCAGGGTGGCTCTCCTGGGGTGTCTTGCTATAGATAGCAAACTATAGTACTCAGGCAAGATTAATCTTTTCTAGCATAGTAGGGTCATAATCCAGCTGTTACTTTTTGTTTTTATTTTATTTTTTGCTTTTTGTGTCACACCCGGCAATGTACAGGGATTACACATGGCTTTGCAACCAGAAATTACTCCTGGCAGTGCTTGGGGGACCATATGGGATGCTGGGAATAGAACCTGGGTTGGTCACTGTGTGCAAGGCAAACACCTTGAGTCTGTTAAAAGAGTCTGTTGTGCTATCACTCCAGCCCCAGCTGTTACCTTTTGGATCATGACAGAATTTGTCCATGACCATGCTCTTAATTTATAGTTAAGTATTATGGCAATTTGTCCTGACCCATTTCGATGCCAGGGTAGCTCACAGCTTGCCCTGGGTTTATCTAATCCCTCATCAGGACCCTACTTTGGGGGTGCTAGGAAGTAAGGGCAACTGAGGGCTAAGAGAACAGATGCCCAGGAGTGACTATCATTCAGAGTCAATTAACTTCCAAGTTACAAAAGCATTAACTGTCTTTCTTTTTCTATACAAAAAGGACATTGCTCTGAATTAACTATGCAAAGGACTTAAGGAGAAGAGAAAAGCAATATTTACAAGGTAAAAGAGTCTGATTAGGAGATAAAGGTGATTGACCTGTTGGGGAAGTAGAGCACAAAAAAAAAGAGGTTATAAATAAACACAGAGGAAGGGAGCACTGTGATGGGAGTTACCCAATAAACCTAAACTCCCCATGGCAAAGCAGAAAGGACAAACCAATGTAATCCTACAGTCATAGAGAAGACTTTGGAAAAAATCATTTTCTCTTTTATTTTCAGAGGTTATAGATGTACCTTGCCCATTGATGTTTGTAGCTTACTCATGGCTTTATATGCTCAGGGTATATTGCTCTGGCAGTGCCCAGGGTATCATATGCAGCACCAGAGATTTAACAAGTGTGGAGCCAGAGATGAATCCAGTATTTATCACATGCAAGGCAAATGCCTTAACCCCTGAACTAGCCCTTCATTTCCTCTTGTTTTGCTTTAAATGCCTCTATTCTATGCGATTTAGCATTGTAAAAATAGGACATAATCTAATATCAAGCAAATACTATGGCATTTTATATTGTCATATTATTTTGACTATCAGGATCTGATTTGAATACCAATTTCAGGAAAATTCACGAGTGAAGACAATTTATAAATTATTAGTAAATACAATTCTTAGAAATGTGTGAATTTTGTTAAAGGATAATTTTTATATATCCTTTGTTGTGCACTACTTACCATGCTCTTTTAGAATTTTTATGTTGAAATTTTTTATAATGAACCCAATAATAAGCTGTCCTGATATCATGTTTTACTTCACATTAGATATAAATTACATTTATTTCTGAATTAAAGAAATCATTTTATTTATTTTTTATACTTTATTTATTTATTGAATCACTATGGGAAAAGTTACAGAATTTTCAGGTTTAGGTATCAGTCATGTAAATATCAAACACATTTCCCTTTACCAATACTTATTTTTAACCGCGAACCCCAATAGAACCCCACCTCCCACCCCTCCCAATTCCTGTGAGGCAGATGAGTTCTAGTTAACACTCTATCTACTTTGACTAGATTCACTGTTTCGATAAAAGATGCACCATTATTATTTAGAGTTTATGACACCCCCCCAAATCAGACATGCTGAAAAAGCGTTGTGAAATGATTTGCTTTCTACAGCTGGGTTTTAAGAATTAAATGATGTCGCAGGGCCGCAATAGAGGCCGCGCGGTTTTGGATTTCTGCTATTTTACTTATTAACCCTGGAAGTATTTCTATTAAAAGTTAGATAGTTAAGAGATTGGTTTCTGTGCTCTGGAGTTATGGCCGTGTGGGGAGCCGCTCGTGGGGGGCAGCTAATGACCTCGGTAGGGCATGAAGGACGGACCGAAATGCCCCCCTTCCCATGAGGCCCCTGCCGCCCCCACCCCCGGCTCAAAACTGCTGTCCACGAGGCTCCCTAGCGGCCACCATCTTTCTTTCCAGAGAGGAGAGGGCGACTGGGGCAACACCCTTTCCCCTCCGGGCTGGCATGATAGCGCGGTTTAACACATAGTCCAATCGCTTTTCTGCTCCAAACGGCTGGTTTTCTGCGTTAAGTCCTTGTGCTTCTTGGGCCGTGGCCGTGCTGGAGAGCTGCTCGTTGGGGGCAGCTGGGTGACCTCGGTAGGGCGCGAAGGACCAAAATCATTTTATTTTGATAAGATTTTTTTCTGGGAAATATCCTCCGATTGAAATAGTTCACTTTTTAAAAAAGTTTTAAATGTTTCCACATATCACTTACTATCATGATTTTCATACTAGAAACTATTTCATCCATAGTAATTTAGCATGCCTTCTGAGAAATTATTTCAGTGAAGCGTTTGATATTATTTTCTAGGCCCCAGTCCCACAATGATGTGTATGCAATCTTTTGCTTCCCATAATTTTGTTGTCAGCCTCTTGAAGACCTAAATATAGTTGTCAACAATTACTGTAAGGTCCCTTGGGACCCCGAGGGAGATTCCAGAGTTAAAACTCTACTAATTAGTAACTCTCCTTTTCCTGCCGCCTCCCTAGTAGAGCTTTAGAGTGAAACCATTCCTTATTGGGATGTAAATTCTGAAACCATTTGTTGAGTCTTCCCTGTTGGGATGGCCTTTCCTTATCTATTACCTCCATTAGGAACTTTTCCCTTATCTACCTCCACCAGAATGCAGAGCTGAGAATCAAAGGAAGCAAGGTGATAACCAAATGTCCGAGTTACCAGATGCCCACTAGCCACACTGCCTATGTACATAAATGCTGATCTTTGAATCTATAGGCTAAGGAGTGATGTACTTTCAAATGGATTGGTTAAGAAAGTATATGTTGTTACAAATCTATTGGCTATGAAATGCTCGGGTTTTGCTGTAACGGCCAGTGAAGGCCTATATAAGATCCCCTTTGAAGAAGTTCGGGGACTTGCCTCACCTAATCTGACTTGCCTGTTTGTGTAGGTCGCTTGACCCTGGCTAGCCAGTCTTGCAATAAACCTTGCTTGCTGTTTGCAGTCTCTGGAGTCTCTTTGTCATTAAAGGGAGATCACGATCCGCATCCTAACATTACTAGTTAATATTCATTTGGATGAGTAACATCACAAAAACATAGGGTATTTTTCCTAATTTCTAGTTTATAAAGCAGTCTTTCTTGCATCATTTGCGCCTTGCCCATATAATCCATATTGCACACTTGTGAAGTGTGAATTCCTGATTTTCTTAAGCAATACAGACATACATATGAATACGTATACGCACATGTAAATATATATGTATAACAATGTAAACCCATTATTTTAATGACTTGGAATATGCTAGCAAGAAAATTCAATCCCATCCTTCATCTCTCTGTTCCTTGAGCTTCTTGAATAGAATCTTGCAAGTTATCATACATAACTAAGTGAATTAAATAGAATGCATTTAACTTTAAGTGGGATCAACTAAACCGTTCTAGCAACCATAACCATAAGGAGCAACATTCGTTGGTTTTCTAGCACTACCAGGGGAATTCTCAAACATTGCTTTGGGTATAAAGTTACTTGACACATAGCCTCTATTTCTAAGGAGTAAGTGTGTTGGTTTTATTGCAGATTTTTTTCAATTTAGATTAAGGCAGCTTAATCTAGTTGTACCAAAAATGAAAGTTTACTCATCTTCTAGATATTAGCAAGTATTGATTTTTTCTAAAGTATGTTTTTATTATTTATGATTGTCTAGCTAATGGTATCTTGATGTCAGGCAGTTTTGTAGATTAAACCTATCATATGAAAAGAGTAACATATATATTGATAAAGAATTAATAGCCTAAAATCTTAGAATGCATAAAGTTATATTTTATAACCTTGTCTAGTTAGTAACTTAGAATATCTATGTTGTTATGCTATTGAAGATGTACAAAAAACTTTGAAATTATTTCTGCTGATCTAAAAATTTCTATATTACAATAAGGATTATTTCATTAATACTCAATCTGTTTATTTTATGCTGTATAGCTCATTTTCTAAAACATAAAGCAATACATATTTATAATCTTCCAGTTTCTAAGAGTCAAAAGTTTATTTGAGTATTCTCAGTTTCCATGACGCTCAACAGACTGAATTCATTTTTAAAAGTTAGAATTCTCTTCTACACTCACATGGTGTTGTTAGAATTCAAGTTCTTGTGGTTATAGCACTGAGATTTCCTGTATTGCTGTGTTTTCTGTTACTGTGTGTCATTTAGATATCATTCTCTGCTCTACAATTTCCTGAAGTTCTTTGTGAGCAGTTCCTACAACATAGTAGCTTATTTTCTCAAAGTCAGCAGATAAATTTCTGCTTTTGTTGATTCTCTTTAGGAACTAGTTCAATTTTTTCTTACAGGTCCATTTAAGACCACCAACTGTAATATCTTTAATAAATTTTAAAAAGCACAAATTTAAGGTCTTAATTATAATGTCTTTATAACTTCTGCATCACATCACATAAAATAATGAGAGAAATACATAAAAAGACTACAACCCATTATATCCATGGGTTCAGATCACAATTGAAAGGTATTTTAGAGAATATGTACATGAAGGCATCAAGAAATTTGGAAGCTATCTTGAAATTGTACGTATTGAGCTTCTGGAAAGAAAGATGGCAGCCATTTCAGAGTTTCATGGAAAGCCAGGTATGAGCCGGTCGTGAGGGGGTGACTAAAACCTCATGGGAAGGGGGGGCGTTCCCGGCTCATCCTTCACGCCCTACCAAGGTCAGGAGTTGCCCCCAACAAGCGGCTCTCCGGCAAGGCCATGGCTCCAGAGCACAGAAACCAATCTCATAATTATCTGACTCTCAGCAGAAATACTACCAGGCTTAATAAGTAAAATACCAGAAATCCAAAATCATTTGATTCTTGTGACCAGCTGTAGAAAACAAATTATTTCACAATGCCTTTTCAGCATGTCTGATTTGGGGGTGTAAACTCTAAATAATAATGGTCCATCTTTTGTCGAAGCAATGAATCTAATCAAAGTAGATAGAGTGTTAACTAGAATTCATCTGCCTCACAGGCATTGGGAGGTTTGGGAGGGAGGGTTTATTGGGGTTCTTCGTGGTGAAAAATAAGTATTGTTAAAGGGAAATGTGTTTGATATTTGCATGACTGAGACTTAAACCTGAAAACTTTGTAACTTTTCCCACACTGATTCAATAAATAAATAAATAAATAAATAACAGAAGAAGAAGAAGAAGGCCCTCCCATTGTTCATCGATTTGCTCGAGCGGGCCCAGTAACATCTCCATTGGAGACTTTGTTGTTACTGTGTCTGGCATATCAAATACGTCACGGGGAGCTTTCCAGGCTCTGCCGTGCGGGCGAGATACTCTCAGTAGCTTGCTGGGCTCTCCGAGAGGGGCGGAGGAATCGAACTTGGGTCAGCCATGTTGGCCGCTTGTAAGGCAAATGCCCTACCGCTGTGCTATCGCTCCAGCCCAAATGTGAGGGCGATCTGGCTGCGACATCTGTCACCCCATTGATCGCCAGGGTTGATTCGGCTGATCTGGCTGGGTAGGCGGGTGTCCCCTTCCTCCCTCACCGCTCCATGTGCATCCCTCCTGAAGCTGCGTGCTCGGTCGAAGAGGACAGCCTTCCCTGATAGAGACGGACCGGTTTTCGGTCAAGGGTATATGAGTAGCTGCGCTCCCCTGCTAGAACCTCCAAACAAGCTCTCAAATAAAAAACAAAAAGAAAAAAAAGAAATTGTATGTATTGAATATCCTATGATGGTAATAGCACTGCAAGTAGGGTACTTGCTTGCACATAATCCAGTGAGTCTAGATTTGATTCCAGGAACCCCATATAGTTCCCCAAACACCACCAGAAATCCTGAGTGCAGGAACAGAGCAAGCCCTGAGAATAGCCAGGTATGGTCCATAAACCAAAATAAAATGTAAATAAATAAATTTGTTCCCTAGAGCTGTGGTGCCCATCTTCATTGTTAGTCAGTAATGTACTGCCTCACATGGTAAACTATGTAAAAATGTGTATCTTATTTATTCATTCATCCTACATATTTTTAGGCCATGTATTTTTATTTTTTCTTTTGCTTTAATTTTATTCTTTTTTTGATGAAAGCAATGGTGTAGTCAATAGAATAGACACGATTATTCTACTGGTTACTAATCTAATAACAGATAATATTATATACTTCTAAACATCAGTCATCTGGAGAAAAGGATTGCTACAGTAAGATATAACAAAGCTTCTTGTAACTCTTTTTTATGTGCTCTCTCTAAAGACTCAATGACTAACTGAAAGGATAAAAGGAATTTAGAGATGTTTGTGTATTGATTCAACTCATTATTAAATAAATTAACCACCATAGATCATCGGACCCATTAGTTAAATTCCTGTGATTTTTAAGTGAATAACGAATATTAAGTATTTGTATTATCTCAAGTAGATTATAAGTACATACTAAATTAGATATGTCTATTACTATTAAAATTACCTTGAGCACATAATTTAGTTATCCTAAAATAAGATTTGCTCATCTCAATTAATAGTATCTTAAGAGACTATAGTGATGGTACAATGGATAGAGCTCTTGCCTTGTACATGGCAGTTTCAGATTTGATAACTGCTTCCCATATGGTTCCTCAAAATGCCTAGAATGATCCATGAGTATGGAGTTAGAAGTAAGCCCTGAGACTGCTGGGTATGAAAAGATATATATTTTTAGAAAATTATTTCTTTGAAAATATGTATTCACTATTTCTTACCGGTTATTACTGGTGTTAAAAATGGTTTGCAATGTAAATATTAATGTAGTTTGAAAAGACATACACAAATATAACTCATTGTTGTGTGTACAATTAAGGAGATAAAAATTACCATCACAACGTATATCAACTTATTTTATTCAATCACAATCAATCACAACCATCCTGTTATTCATCGATTGACTCGAGCAGGCCCCAGTAATGTCTCTTCATCCTAGCCCTGAGTTTTTTTTTAAAAAGTGCCATATCCAAGACTCTTCCAGAGTTAGGAGAATGAGACCCTTCATTGTTACTGGTATTTGGCATATTGGGTACGCCACTGGGAGTTTGCCAGACTCTGCCGTGTGGGCAGGTTACATTCAGTAGCCTGCCAGTTTGTCTAAGGTAGGATTGAGATGATAAGATGTCACGCAGCTGCGATTGCTCCAGCAGCCGAAGACCTATTTTAGTCATGTCAAATATTTTATAATTTTGTGTATCATCATACTACAATAAAACTAAAAATAGCTCTAAAACCTTGTTTCTTAAACTTTGAAAATCCGATTTAAAATAAATTTCTTTGTGACTTATTATCCATAAATGTTTGATTTGCTTACATATTTTATATACCTGGGTCACCCCAAAATTTCCCTGCTAAAAAAGTATTGCAGGTAATAAAGTTCTTAAGGAATCCCTGTTCCATACTGTGTTTCTCAATCTTTTTCTGATCATAATCATTTTCCTATCTTGTTTAATTCCATTTACCCTTCTACCAGTGGGTTTTAGTCTTCTCCTCTCGTCTCCCACTTAAAGGACTGTTACCTGTGGTTCTCTGTGATATCTGTATGACTCCAATTTAGAAATGTTGCTATAATCCATTGGTTCACAACCAAGGATAAAATATATACTGATTTAATCAACTAGCTTGGTTTGGGCTAATATAAACAATACTGTTGTTAACTTTGCATTTCAGATATAAAATAGCCATATTTGACTTTAGTAGATATTGACGACTGGCATTGTAAGCTAGAAATTCTTGCCAACCCTTAGTGCTAAGCTTTTGTCATTTTACTGGTTCAACTAATTCAAGCCATTCTTGAGGAAATACGTATTTCAGAAGAATTTGAAATTCACATTCATTCTTGAGGAAATACATATTTCAAAGGAATTCTCGATAGTATTTTTCAGGTGATTAAGTATTTTGATTTTTTTCTGGAAAAATAAAAAAAATCTCATAAAATAAATTTTATGAGAAAATTTCAAACTTAGACTGACATTGACATATTTTTCTCCTAAAGATAAAAGTATTTTTCTAGATATAACCACATTTTTCTACATTTGATATATCATATGTTCTATCTGTTTATCCTCTATTAGCTTAGTTTTTAAAATTTACTAATCCCTTATGTTATTTGTGATTTATTTGCTCGAGCGGGCCCAGTAATGTCTCCATTGGAGACTTTGTTGTTACTGTGTTTGGCATATCGAATACGTCATGGGGAGCTTGCCAGGCTCTGCTGTGCGGGCGAGATACTCTCGGCAGCTTGCCGGGCTCTCCAAGAGGGGCGGAGGAATCGAACTCGGGTCAGCCATGTTGGCTGTGTGCAAGGCAAACGCCCTACCGCTGTGCTATCGCTCCAGCTATTTCTTTTATTTTTGATGATGACATCTGTTTTCCACCATTTCTCTATTGAGTAACTTGCCAGCCTTATATTTCTCTTGAAGGTAATATACTATTATCTAACTTCTTTGAAAAATTTTCCTTTGAGTTATTATTATTAGCATGTTTATTATAATAGACCAATGTAATGATTATGTTAACTTATGCAACTTGAGTTTGTTTCAACTTTAAGAATAATACATAATTCTAAGCCGGATTGATTTAGAACATTACTATTCCAGATGGCTGGAACAATAGCACAGCAGGTAAGGCATTTACCTTCCACACGGCCAACCCAAGTTTGATTCCTCCATTCCTCTCAGAGAGACAGGCAAGCTAACAAGAGTATCCCACCCACACGGCAGAGCCTGGCAAGCTCCCCAACGTGTATTCAATATGCCAAGAACAGTAACAACAAGTCTCATAATGGAGACGTTACTGGTGCCTGCTTGAACAAATGGATCAACAACGGGAGGACAGTGCTACAGTGCTACAATTCCAGATATTTTTAATGACTGTTTCTACCTCTTGTTACCCTTGCCCTGTTACTTTCCCATTACTCAAATTGCATTCGATCTTTGGTCAACAAAAAAATTTGTTTTTTTATAACTATTTTCTTCTTTTTGTATTTTTTTCTTCTATTTCTCAATTCACTGTTCTTATCCTTTAGTAAAATTAGTTTTATTTTCTTAACACATATGTTTTAAGTCTTTAAAGCTTAGCTCATTTCAATATATTAAATTAAGTTTAAAATTATTATTTAATACATAATTTTTAAATAATTTTTATTATTAGGAGAAATTTAGATGGGATAATTTAAAGGAAAAATAACTGTAGTAGAAGGTCAGTAACTACCTCCTGCTTATGCTCTCCAACTGAAACTTATTTTTTCATTAGTAATTCTCATGTTTTGTTGATCCTAAACCTCATTTTTTAATTCCTTGCAGTATTAAAGCACATTTCTATAATCTAGTCTATTTGTTAGTAGATTTTTGTTTACTGTTTTGGACTCTTGCCTGGTGAGCTTACAAATTCAATAAATGCTTCAAACAGAAGGAACAATAAAGAGTTTGGTTACTTGTTTGCGCTAGTCCTGAAATTCTTGGCTCTCTTGGCAGCCCACAGCTCTCATTTTATTTATTTATTTTTCAATTCTGCAAGATAGCCTAAAACTGTGCTTCTCAGCTTCTTTGCTGAAATCATCTCACTTAAAATCCTGATCCTCTCTTAAGAAAGGTCAAATTCTAAACTTTCAGAAAGTCATTTTCTATAAACTACAGACCTTCCTCAGATTCTTATTGTTTTGAACGTTTTCAGTTGCTTTAAACATACTATATATGTTTTTGTTTTGTCTTTTCTCCTGCTGTCTTAAAAATACCCGAGACACATATTCAAGAAAACTGAAAACATGTGATCTAAGCAGCAACCTCTGAAACCTTGTAATTTGCCTGTCAAGTTAAAAAGCTGGGGTGGAGTGGGATTGGGGGGGTGGGGATCTTGTAACACTGGTGGAGGGAAGTTGACACTGTGGAGGGACTGGTGTTTGAATCATTGTATGCCTAAAACTCAATCATCAGTAATTTTTTTAAAATAATACCTCTTTAATTAGAAAAAAAATAAAAGTGAGGCCCAAGTATTTAAATATATATTTTTTATGTGTCTGGGAATTCTTTTCTTTAAACAAAATTTTTATTAGTGAAACACCATGAGGTACAGTTGTAGACTTACAAATTTTTGTACTTGGGTTTCAGTTATACAGTCATGGAGTACCCATCCCTCCACCAGTGCCCATTCTCCACCACCATGGATCCCAGTATCCCTACTACACCCCACACCCCGCATTCCACCCTGCCTCTGAGGCAGGGCATTCCCTTTTGTTCTCTCTCTCCTTTTGGGTGCTGTGGTTTGCAAAATAGGCATTAAGTGGCAATTGTGTTAGGTCTATAGTCTACTTTCAGCATGCATCTCCCATCCTGGGAGGATCCTCCCAACACCCTTTACTTGGTGCTCCCTTCTCTATCTGAGCTGCCTTTTTCCCTAGCATGTGTGGCTGGCCTCCAAGCTATGGAGTAAACCTCCTGGTATTTATCTTGGCTATTTTTGGGTGTTATTCTCCCATTTTGTTACTTTATGTTCCCTAGATGAATGCAATCTTTCTATGTCTGTCCCTCTCTTTCTGACTCATTTCACTTAGCATGATACTTTCCATATAGTACCACTTGCTTGTAAATTTCATGTCTTCATCTTTTCTAGTACTCCATTGTGTAGATGTACTAAAGTTTCTTTAACCAGCTCAGAGATGCTGTTGTCCCAGAGTCCTAGAGGATGCCTGGGGCACTTGCACGAAGTAAGCCAAGTCCCACGTTCGAATACAGGTTAACTGACCTGGGAGGGGAAGATGATCGGCACAGCTTTGGAGAGGAAGAGGAAGAGCAAGTATTTCATTGATTTTTAACGGTGAATGTTTTTACATTTCTGAGGAATAGTTTTTACCTGAGTTAGAATAGACTGAACAGCATATTTTCTGTGGTAGAAGCTTTCTGATGCTTTCTATTTTTGCTCCTCTGGAACTTCTAACCTAAAGGTGTCCAGATAGATGGAAATAAGGAGTTGTTTAAGGAATTTTTATTTGTTTTTGAAAACATATCACTGTTGAAGTATTAGGAAAGAATGGAAGGTAATGGAAAGGAGTTACAATACCTTAAAGAGAAAAGAAAAAGCTATTAGTATCCTGTTTTTTTTTTTAGTTCTTAATGAAAGATAAGTTCACTTTTTCTATTCAATTGTTTTCTTTTGCTTTTAAATTAAGCTGAGTATCAGAATAATTAATAGTGGCTTTAGGATTGTCTTGCAGGATACCAATAGCTATGACAGTAGCATAACTTAGAAATCAAATGACATTTTTGATAGAGGGTTCACTCAGTTACATACGAATAATTATATTGTTTATATAAGCCATGGAGCATTGGATATGACATTATACTTAAATATATTTCATAGTTTTCAAAATTTAATTATATACCCTTACATTCTGGTTATTTCAAAATTTTATTTAGAGCAAAACTTAGCACAAAATTTTTTAAAAGAGCATAATTTCTCCCCTGGTTACTGCATTAGATTGAAATCACTAACTTAATACCAAATTTATGTGGTTTATTTTTTGTTTAATGAAGTAGACTATTAACTTTAGAGCTATGAACCTTGCAAACAGCAGACGGTTACATAGATACTTTGATTTCCCTTTTAACACTTCTGTGACATTGATCATCCCCAGAGCCAAAGATAACATCATAAAAACTACAATTACTTAGTAAAATATGAAAATATCATTAGAATGAAAGCAAACATTTAAATATAAAAACTATGTTTATAATTACATTCTTCTATTTTCTGCTAGAAATATTTTAATGTATCAAATGTCAAAATTTTTTCAGACATAGCATCATCTACCAGTGATCAATTAATATTGATTAACAATTGATTAATGTTACCAAGAATATAGAAACTATTCTCTTTAAGAAAAAAGCTGATTTTTAAAAACATCTGTGAAATTAATTTTTCAGAGTTACATGCTGTCATTGTATAGAGCAAAAAGCTTGTGCCAAGATTAAAGACATTTGCAGTAATAAACATAACAGTTATTTCACTAAGTACAAAATAATATTCCTAGAATGACCTAATTTTTGTCTCTATTGATTGTTTCGTTAAAGACTCATATTTAATACAATAGCTCAGGTATTAAAATGATCTATTTCAGGAGAAAATTATGGAAAGTAAGTTTATATCTTTCACCAAGACTAATCCCAGAAGTTTTGCCCTTTCTAAAAAATAGCTTACAAATTAAATGTTAGCAAAGTGGTCCTTATTATTCCCTTCAATTTGACTGAATTTTTTTTTTTGCTTTTTTGGGTCACACCCTGTGATGCAAAGGGGTTACTCCTGGCTTATACATTCAAGAATTACTTCGGGCAGTGCTCGGGGGACCATATGGGACGCTGGGAATTGAACCCAGGTCAGCCGTGAGCAAGGCTAATGCCCTACCCACTGTGCTATTGCTCCAGCCCCATTGACTGAACTTTTTACTAAGCTCATGCTGACTCTAGACCATAACTTTCCTTCTTTTGGTGTATTTGCCTTTGATTTTTTTTCAGGATAAATCAATTGCTCTGTTACTTGAAAAAAAATTATTTAGTTTTCCAATTTTAAAACCACTTGCCCTGTTACAATCAGTATCTATTCTTTAGGACTTTGGAGCCATTCTTCTATTATATCACCATCAAGGCAGACACTACTCCTGTATCTCATTCTCAATGACAAAGTGGGAACTGTAATCTAGATTTCCTTTTATTTTTTATGGTTTGCTTTTTGGGTCACACCTGGCAATACTCCGGGGTTACTCCTGGCTCTGGACTTAAGAATTACTCCTCCTGGAGGTCTTTGGAGCACCATACAGGATGCTGGGGATTGAAACTGGGATAATTTTGTGCAAGGAAAGCACCCTACCTGTTGTACTATTGCTGTGGCCCCTAAAAAGATGTCTTGTTCTAAGTTATAATAATATTGTCAGTAGAGCAGATATATGAAAATTGAGCTTTTCCTTGTTTAAGTTTAATTAGCAAACACATTTAGTCTATAATCGTCCCTAGCCCAAGTCAGAAATTCTATTTCCATCTCTGCCATTGGAGACAAATTTGAAGTCTTTTCTGAAACTGGTAACTATAATTCCTTTTAATTATCTCTAGTTGAAACCTTGCTCATGTGATAAACTTTATTTAGCATTATTTTTATTTGGATGTAATAAATCCTAAAGATTCTGAGCCATTAATCCTTTGTCTCTTTTCCACAATAGTTACATTAGCTTTATCTTGTTTCTGGAAAAGAATATACAGATATAAATGTGTTTGTATATTACTGTTTTTAAGGTAAACATAGAAATATTTCAAACTGACACATGGAATTAAGTCTTCTTCCTGCAAAGATACTACATATAAAATTTTGAATTTATGTTTTGTGTGTTTTCAGTAACTCCTAAATTCAGTGAAAATACTGTTGATAAGTATTAGTCATATTTTTGTTCTCATTTAACAAGTTATTATCCTACTTTAGTGTTTCTGTGCATATACAGATACTTCTACTGTCACTGTCCTCCCGTTGTTCATCGATTTGCTCGAGTGGGCCCAGTAACATCTCCATTGTGACACTTGTTCCTGTGTTTGGCATATCGAATATGTCACGGGTAGCTTGCCAGGCTTTGCTGTGTGGGCGAGATACTCTTTGTAGCTTGCTGGGCTCTTTGAGAGGGGCGGAGGAATCGAACTCGGGTCGACCATGTTGGCTGAATGCAAGGCAAAAGCCGTACCCACTGTGCTATTGCTCCAGCCCATATAGAGATACAAAGTATATATTACACATTGCACACCACAAAATCAAAATTTTAAGTACTTTATTAATTTTTTACAACAAACCTATCATTCACCCATCACTTGTATCACTTGTCATCCTGTTGTTTATCAATTTGCTCTAACAGGAGCCACTAACATCTCCATTCGTCTCTGTCGCATGCTAGCGTAGCCCAATGGCATATTGGGGGCTCTTTTAGAGTCAAGGGAATGAGACGTTATTGTTACTATTTTGGGCATATCAAATATGTCCCAGGTAGCTTGCCAGGCTCTGCCAAATTCGCTGCATACACACATATAGAAGTAATACCTTGCAATTGCAGTTCTAATACTCTTCAAAGGTATGGAAAGTGAATCATAGAAAAGTTAGTAAATTCCCCTGTTGTCAACAATATTTTAAAAAAAAACATAGCTGTCATTTAAAATATCCCTGTTTGTCTTTAGAATTTCAGCACTTAATCAGTCACTCACAGGTTTTTTATATATGCTACACCTTCACCAAGTAGCATACAAGACCATAAACCTCACTATCTTAAATCTGTATCCTTATGCAACTCTAATTTTCTATGCTTATTTTTGATTCCCAAATAGCTCAAAATAAATTACTGACTTCTCAGAAAACATGAAATCATTAAAACTGAATTTTACCTGTAAAAATAATTAAGCCTTCAGTCAGAAGGCAAAACTATGGTGATAGTTCTGATAAAATTTAAGAATTTATGCAATACTTTTACCATGGATACATTTCCATCAGGGAACAGAGTCTAGGAATATAATTGCTATTGGAATAACTTGTTCGATGGAGATACTCCAAGAATGGGTATTGCAATATTTTTGTCCAGAGGTCATAAAGAATATAGCTCAAATGACTTAGCCGCCCATAGAATTATTTCAGCCCATGCCTAATTTAACACAACAGAGCTGACAATATAGATCATTTTCAGGAGAACTTCAAATACCATTTTCTCATTAAATCATGGTTATGTAAATTGAATGGGGAATGACAAGATCCCTTATTCATTATATGCGCTGCATAGCTATTGGACACAAGAGATGGAATTCACATCTTTCTCATTAAGTAATGACAACATTTAGATTTTTCAGCCAGAAGTAAATGCAATATTTGTCAATGGTTTGAAGTGCCTACTTGTCCACTATCAAAATTAATGTCATCATAGGTTATGAGGGAGTTAGATAAAAATCAGTAGCACTGTTCTCTATATTATCAAAGTGCCCTTAGAGTAACAGTCCTGAGGGGGAAAAAACCCATTTATAAAAACAAATTTATTGACGTTCTGCACATCATTCCAACACCAGACCAATCACCAGAGAGCCCATTTCCCCCCACCAATATCCCAAGCACCCTTCTTCACCCCCACCGCCATGTAATGTTACTTCCTATGAAAAAATCATTAATTCTGATAACTTTGTTGTTCTCTTACTATGTGTCCTTATGTTCTGATACAGGAGACATCTCCTTTTGTTTTTTACTTTTTGAAATAGAGGTGTTGACACCTACAAAGATATAGATGAATACAGATGATCTGAAGTTTTAAAAATAAATATTTGTTTCCAAAAACAATTTTTTAAATTAATTTTTATTAGTGAAACACCATGAGGTACAGTTGTACACTTACAAATTTTTGTGCTTGGGTTTTGATTATACAATGATCAAATACCCATCCCTCCACCAGTGCCCATTTTCCACCATCATGGATCCCAGTATCCCTCCCACACCCATCTCCCCCATCCTACCCTGCCTCTGTGGCAGGGCATTCCCTTATGTTCTCTCTCTCCTTTTGAATGTTGTGGTCTGCAAAAGAGGCATTGAGTGGCTATCATGTTCGGTTCATAGTCTACTTTCAACATACATCTCCCATCCTGGGAGGATCCTCCAAACACCCTTTATTTGGTGCTCCCTTCTCTATCTGAGCTGCCCTTCCCCCTAGAATGCCCGGCTGGCCTCTAAACCAGGGAGTAATTCTCCTGGTACTGATCTCAGATATTCTTGTGTATTAATCTCCTATTTTGTTACTTTATGTCCCCTAGATGAATGAAATCTTTCTATGTCTATCCCTCTATTTCTGACTCATTTCGTTTAGCATGATACTTTCCATGTAGTAGCACTTGTATGTAAATTTCATGACTTCATCTTTTCTAACAGCTACATAGTACTCCATTGTGTAGATGTACCAAAGTTTCTTTAACCAGTCATCTGTTCTTGGGCACTCAGGTTTTTTCCAGGTTCTGGCTATTGCAAACAAAGCTGCAATGAACAAACAAATGCAGATGTCACTTCGACTATACATTTTTGCCTCTCTGGGATATATTTCCAGGAGTGGTATTGCTGTGTCAAATGAGAGGTCAATTTCTAATATTTTGCAAATCGTCCATACTGTTTTCCTAAAAGGGCTGAACCAGTCGGCATTCCCACCAGCAGTGAAGGAGTGTTCCTTTCTCACTACATCTGTGCCAACATCGGTTGCTTTTGTCCAAAAACAATTTTTAAAAAAATTTTATTAGTGAAACACCATGAGGTACAGTTGTTGACTTACAAATATTTGTGCTTCGGTTTCAGTTATGCAATCATTGATTACCCATCCCTCCACCAGTGCCCATTCTCTACCACCACTAATCCCAGTATCTCTCCCACTCCCCATCCTCACATGGTAGATGCATGTTGAAAGTAGGCTGTAGACCGAACATGATTGCCAAAAACAATTTTTTAAAGAAGTGTTAAGGAATATCACGGAAAATTCCATATTAATACATTTTAGAGTTTACATGAAATAAATACTAAAAACGTAAAATTTTGTAAGAGGAAAATCAATTAAGAAATTTAAAGGGAAATATCTGATTTTCTGAGCTTGCCTATAAAAGTACTAGGTGTTTACCTGTCTCTGTCTCTGTCACTGTCACCCCATTGTTCATCGTTTTGCTCGAGCAGGCCCAGTAACATTGTGAGACTTGTTACCATGTTTCACATATCGAATAGATCACAGGTATCTTGCCAGGCTTTGCTGTGTGGGCAAGATACTTTTAGTAGCTTGCCAGGTTCTCCGAGAGGGGCAGATGAATTGAACTCAGGTTGGCCATATTGGCTGTGTGCAAGGCAAACGTTCTACCCACTGTGCTTACCTAAGAAAGAAAATTTTGCCATTATATTATAAAATATTCTATTATAGATTTCATTTAAATGTCTTTATTAATAAAAATAATGTAATAAAATACCTTTGAATATTAAAAAACAAAAACCTACTCATATGTGGAACATTCAATATATATGAGCTATAATTAACTATTTAAAAATGTATAAAATTCCTTAAGAAGCTAATAGAAACATGTATTTCTTAATCTATTTATTAGAGGGCAACCATAAGCACCTTGGGTAAATGCCATCCTCAGAGTCATATGTTGGGAATGTTGTTTTGTCTTTTAAGGAACCTCCTTTAATGATTCTTACAAAGACTATAAATTCTCTAAGCTGTTTTTTGCCCATGAACTTCTGTACTGTCTCTTTTAAATAGTAATGATAATATAGCTGGACAGATTGTTTTGGGCAAGGTTTTTATTTCATTGATTTTTTTTTGAAAAAAATTCACAGTAGATCTATCAAATGAAAGGGAATAATACAACCCTTCATTTGATAGATCTACTGTGAATTTTATGGGAATTCCTTTGTGTGCAATTTCCTATTTTGATACTGCTGCTTTCAGTATTATATTTTTGTCTTTGGTTGTCATTCTGAATATGATGTGTTTCCTAATTGAGTTTTCCTAATTGAGTCTATTTTTGCTGGGACCTTCCAGGCCTCTTGTATTTGGTCATCTGTATTCCTCAACTCTGGGAAGTTCATAACTTTAACTATAATTTCTTTATCAAATTCACTTTCCTGGTCCATATTCACTCCCACAATTCTTAAATTGTTCTTCTTGAGAGCTCAAGAAGAACAATTTAAGAATCCACAGTTCTCTGCTGGGTTGTACCTTTGCTTTCAGACTTTTTAAAATCTTCAAATGTTTTCTAGAGGTTTATTTTATCTCATCTTGAATTTCTCATTACCTCAGCTTTTGTTATTATGCTGCTCAGAACTTCTAATGAGAATTTTTTTTCCCCACCTAGTCATTACTACTTCTAGTCATCTCATTTTGGTTCTCATATTTCCTGTGTTTTTGCTTTCTCTCTGTGCCATGGTTTCTTTGAGCTCATTAAACATCCTCACCTATGTGTCATTCAAATTGTTTTCTGAGGTTTTACCCAGCTGGTTAGTGCTGGTTGTGCCTTAAATGTTATTGTTATTGTTTTTTGAACTCATTGGGCTTCTTGTTTCCCACCGATTTTCTCATTTTTCTGCAGTGATGAAGGTGAGTCTGTAATTAGATATCCTGGGGGACTCTAAAGGATCTTCTGGATGTTGCCCTTTTCCTCTTCTGACTTTCTTTATTCAGTGACAGGAAGTAATACAGTAAGCATTGTAAATTTTTCTGAGTAAATCCATGATACAGATGCACTTTAGTAGATGTGGAGTGGGTCCATTTTAATATGGCACAGGTTAGGTGTGCAGGCTGCTTGGAACCCATCTGG
The DNA here is from genome assembly GCF_029834395.1 of Sorex fumeus. NCBI lineage: Eukaryota > Metazoa > Chordata > Mammalia > Eulipotyphla > Soricidae > Sorex > Sorex fumeus. Next base: position 31,240,245 of record NW_026606064.1, read on the forward strand.
AAGGTGGGTGTGTGTGCGTTTGGGGGCAGCTGGGGAAGGGGGCTGTGTGTTCACATCTCTTTCCAAGCTGGATGAGTGATCACAGACTAAGATTAATCTCACCTGGATAGGTGGGGAAACAAGCAAAAATTCAGGAACTATAGTGTGGGTTCTTTAATATGATGGAGGTTGTGTTTGCAAGAAAACTACAGTTTAAGAAATATATAGATAAGAAAAAAATTATCCAAAGGAAATCAGCTAGACTGGAAATAAGTGTCAAGATAGTTTAAGAAACAATTAAAAAAATTCACAAAACTCAGTCTAGCAATTTATATTTGCAGAAAAGAAAATATCTAAAATTTTCTATGACCTAAATCATGACGTAATAATAATTTTGGGAAATTCTAAGAGTAATATAAAATGTTATAAGGAGATTTTCTTATAGCATTGGCTATCTCAAAAGTCAACTCAGCAATTTGCTGTTCTAGATAACTTTGCCTCAATATTTAACCACATATAATATCTTCAAGTTGTAGTTAACTTTAATGATCAGAGATTTTGAATCTTTATTATAAGGTTATTAGGTGAAATTTTGTTGAAACATTGAAACGTGACAATTTGCAACATGTATATTGTTTGTTTGTGTTTTTGCATGACACTTGGTTGTGCTCAGGGCTTACTCTTGGTTCTGTGCTCAGGGATCACTCTTTGCAGGGCTTGAGTGGGTGAGGAAGCCTATCTGCAGTACTGGGGATCAAACCAGGGTCAGCCACATGCAAGGCAGATATCTTACCCACTGTACTCTCTCTCCAGTTCACGTGTAACTATTAAGTTCTCAGTTGATGCAGGACATACTGCTGATCATGTTGCTATCTTTGGAGATGGGGTTAATAAATTAATTTCAACGCATTTTCTTTTTTGCTTTTTGGGTCACACCTGGTGATGCACAGGGGTTACTCCTGGCTCTGCACTCAGGAGTTACGCCTGGCGGTGCTCAGGGGACCATATGCAATGCTGGGAATAGAACCCGGGTTGGCCGCGTGCAAGGCAAACGCCCTACCCTCTGTGCTATCTCTCCAGCCCCTCAACACATTTTTAATATCAATTTATTCTTAATATATCGGATTCTAGATAGAGATGATGACTGTAACAACTTATGGTTAAATGGACCTAATTCTTTTGTTTTGAAAGAACATGAAAATATAAAGTGAGTATTCACAAACTTTATAAATTTCATAAAATTTAAGATGAAAAATCAAGTGAAAAACTAACACTGTTAAACTAGATATAAAGGTGATGATTTCTTTTTCTTTTCTTTTTCCACAAACAAAGGATAGACTTGAGATATCTTTTAGCTGGACTTTGATGGTTTTGTCAGTACTCAGATGATCTTTATTTTTGTCAGGGCTTGAGATAGCTTCAATCCTGTCCACCTGTCCATCACAGATACTGACATTTACTTTATGGGGAAATGAAAACAGAAGACACGTTTGGGATAAGTAAAGAATTACAAAACTACAGAAACAGGAAATGATTTAAACTTAATTTTTTATGGTGTTCACTGTATACAATTGATATTCTTTATTACAATTTAATAATCCCGAGTGGTCCCAGTGGATTTACAAAAATGTGTGTCTTACCCCACTGTCTGCACATTTGATTAGTTTAAATCTCAGGGCTCAACTCTATTTTTGTTATCTCCAAGATATTGTGTACTCACTATTCCTTAAATACTGTTTATAAAGAAGAACATGAAATATGGAGTTCAATACCAGAATCCCACCAAAAAAAAATGAAGCAAGATGATTGTTTCCATCACTTTTTCCTAAAGGAAATATCTCAGTCTCTCCAAATAAATATTTACTCTATAGTGAATGAAGGTAATAAAACTTTTTTATCACTCTCAGTTGTATAATATATATTTTAATCAAGCAACAGTAAAGACCTAAAGTGGATCATAGACTTTCAGGAAGTTCTACTAAGTTAACCAAGGCAACTGAATTGCAGCTTTTATTTTTTTAATGGAAAAAAAACCCTCCATGTTTGACCAGAGCTGCTTCAGTAGTTAAAGACTTGTCCTTATCTTTCTGCATTTCTGCTTTGTAAGGAATGAACTGATTTCTTTTCCACAGGGCTTCATCAAGCATATATATATATATATAAATATATAATTTTTTTTCCAAAATTTATACTGTCTTAGAGGATGTTGTTTTTTTTGGATTAAACATAATAAGACAGTGCAAATTTATAAATCAATTTGCATTTTAATATTATCCTCTCCATTTTAAATCCATTGGTAATGTTGAAAACTTAGGGATACACTGATGAACATTGGCATACCAACAGAAATGCTGAAACACAAATACTTTTGTGTTCATACATTTATTTTCAGCAGCATTATATATACACAAAGAGAGAGAAAAGTACACCATCAAGATGATTAATAGCCTTTTATCAAGGAAGGCTTTGTTAGGAAGGAAAACTCTTTTTCTAATCTTGTAGACATTTCAACAGGAAAATAATTAAATTGACACAGGCAAATTAACTAAAGAAAAAGATTAATTTTGTGTATTTCTTACACTCTAGGACTCATGGAATGACAGTTGCATGTGGTGTATATACTTGTTAGAAAAACAAAAAAATGTGAAGAAATATAAGGAAAATTTACTCTTAATGTTATTTCAACAAGTTATTTATAAAGTCTAAACAGGCTATTAATTAAGCAAGCTATTTAATGTCTAAACAGGTCCTGAGGAGAAAGGACCAAACAAGATTGCTGATGGGGAAGAATTGTGTTTGTCTCCCAGGATCATATCATATTTAATTTATGATTTAATTTAGTGAAAGTGACCTGATACCTGGAAAACATGGGTAAAAAAGAGATAGGGGTAAAATGGAGTACAATACCATTTAGGAGAGGAACAGATGAATATTTTTTCAAAGAAAGTCACTTCTTTGTGGGGTTACAAGCTATAATCATGAAATGATTTACAAGATGCAAGTGTTATAGTGTATAAGAAGGGAGGGGTTAGTCACACATCCTAAACCCTAATTGATGAGTCTATAAATTTATCACTGAACTGGGGCAAAAGACATTATATGTTGTAAATCGGGTTCATAGTTTACATCAACACAACCTGGATGACTTCTTGGAACATTGCTAATAACAGTACATTTAAATTATACATTGGAATCCACTTTACATACTAATAAATTTGAGCAAAAACCTCAGAAGGACACTACCAATCCCTAATAAATAGTTGAGCTACTTGGCTGTGGAAAGACAGTAATCAAATGCTTATATCTGAGCAAGCAGATCTAGTTTCTTTCAGACCTTTCCCAGCTTGGATTCTTCAAGAAAATGTGAGCTTGTATGGCATCTTTAGGACTGTCAAGCACATAAACTGAATACCTTCCCACTAAAATGTCTGTAATTAAAAATTAAAATTTTCTAGTAGCTGAGTAGTACTCATTTATTCATAGCTCTGTGAATCTACTCATGCCTTAAACAATTGGACTGTTCCCAGATCTTGGCTACTGTTACATAGTGTATAAAAAGATAGGTATGACTGCAGATCTTTTTAATTTATATTTCTATATTCTTTGAATAGAAACCAGAAGTAGAATTTGGGAGTCATATGGTTAATCCACATTTTAATATTTTGAGAAATCTTACTCTTCTTTATAGATGAAGACCGATTTTAATTTCCAACAGCAGCATTGAGGTTACCTCTTTTATCCACAGTCTATGCAGCATTTGTTTTACCTGGAATTTGTTGTGAATGTACCTGGCAAGGGTCAGATGTTACATCTGGCACTGCAGGCAGGAATCATTCCTGACAGGTTCTCAGGACCACATGATAGGCAAGGGATCAAATCCAGATTGCCCTTGCCCAAGTAAACTGTCTTACCCACTCTACAATCACTTCTGCTCTGATATAATTTTTTTATGCAGGTAATTCTCACTAGAATCAGGCAATATTTAATTTTTATTTCCCTGATAATCAGAGATGCTAAATATTTTAATGTGTCATTTTTTTTTCTGAAATTTACTTAGAACTTGCTTGATAATAGACTTCACATTTGGATATAAAACAAGTGTCAAAAAAGTTATGAAGATTGGAAAACAAAATTATGAAGATTAATACATGTGCACATCAAAGCAATACACTAGATGAGAAATAAATCAAGAAAATAATTTATTTTGAACATGTAAATAACATTTGCGCTTCTATGTGTACAATAGTCAAAATCTGAAATCAAGTCAAAGGTCCTAGAATGGATGACGAGTAAAGAAAATTATGGTATAACATATAATAAAATTTACATGTCTACCAGAAAGGATAAAATCATGCAATTTGCTGCTACATTGATGTACTTAGAAAAAAACCATTCTGGATCAAGTTAATCAGAAGGAGGACATATACAGAATTAACCCTCTCATATGTCAGAGATAAAGAAGTGTAGTAAGGGAACAACTAATGGCCAAAGAAACAGATAATGGTAACTGGTATATGAACTGAGCATAACATGATGGGGGGGGGGTTGGGTAGAAACACTGAAATAATGGTGAAGGAAAGCAAACACTATGGTGGAGAGTATAGTGTTAGAATGCTTTATGCACCGTATCATTTTTTTAATTTATTTTTTTCTTTTATTTACTTTTTTTATTAGTGAAACACCATGAGGTACAGTTGTAGATTTTCAAACTTTCGTGCTTGGGTTTCAGTTATGCAATGATTGAGTACCCATCCCTCCACCAGTGCCCATTCTCCACCACCAATGATCCTAGTAGCACTCCCGCCCTCACATACCCCCACCATACCCCATCTCTGTGGCAAGGCATTCACTTTTGTTCACTCTTTCCTTTAGGGTGTTGTAGTTTGCAATAGAGGTATTGAGTGGCTATCCTGTTCAGTCTATAATCTACTTTCAGCACTCATCTCGAATCCCGAGCCAGTCCTCCAAACATCTTTTACTTGGTGTTCCCTTCTCTATCTGACCTGCCCTTTCCCCCAGCATGCATGCACCATATCTTTAATTTCACCATGAATAATGTTACCTCTAATATAATTTAAATTAAAAAGGGAATTAACCTAATATATTTATTAAAATCTTATGTATACAAGACTAAATAAATAGGTTAAATAAATAGGTTAAATATAATAAATATATGTTCAATTTAATAAGAGGATATTTATCTAAGGCTATGTTCTAAGAAATATAGACATGGAAAGATTATGTACTTTTGGACTGCAATAATTAATATTTGGAATGACCTTCACATCTGAAGCATTTATAGCTGTAAAAATGCCCTATAAAGGGGAAAATGGGGGGATATATGAAAGAATCTTGAGAGATAAAAAAATGGAGGTATCATATCTCATCAAATTTTTCTACAAAGCAATCTGAATCAATTTAATGTGTTATTGAAATGAAATTAACACAGATCAATAAAATGTAATTGAGACCCCAGTCTTAAATCCTCACTTTTTAATAAAAGTATCTAAGAGAATAAAATGGAGAAAGTCCCCATAATAAGAGCTTTCATAAAAAATCAAACAGACATAAAAAGAAATTAAATCATTATGGACATGGTCCTTAATAGTCAACTCAAAAAAAAAAATTAAAGAGCTGAGTGCTAGACCCTGAAGCAAATGTAAGCTTGAAGAAAACATATGCAAAATACTTGGTGATGTTGGTTTCAGAGAGGTCATTTCCATCATTAAGGGAAACAAGAGCAAAAATAAACAAACTGTTACATTTTTCTTAAAATGTAATTTTTTCACAGTGTTGTTAAAACTAAATCTATCACTATTAAAACTAAAACTAAATCACAGCGGTAGGGCGTTTGCCTTGCATGCAGCCAACATGGCCGACCCGAGTTCGATTCCTCCGCCCCTCTCAGAGAGCCCAGCAAGCTACCGAGAGTATCTCGCCCGCACGGCAGAGCCTGGCAAGCTCCCCGTGAAGTATTCGATATGCCAGACACAGTAACAACAAAGTCTCCAATGGAGACGTTACTGGGCCCGCTCAAGCAAATCGATGATCAACGGGAGGGCCTTTTATTTTTATTTAAAACTAAATCTATTCAGAGACCATAATTTGATGAATTATTATATCCATGATCTATATGGAATTCACAAAACTGAGTAACAAAAATAAATACCCATATCAAAAAAATAGGGAGACATAGTGAACATGTGTCTGTTAAACACAGGTAGATAACCAATAGTCACAGAAGTAATACACACTTTGACTTATTTTAAACGAAAGGCGAGTTCAAACGGCAATGAGATCTCTTCCAACACCTGTGAAAATTTTCTATCCCACAAGGCCAGAAAGAATTGCTATTAGGCATGTGGAGAAAAAGAATGCCCTATTCAATACTGCAATTTGGTGCAGCAACAATGGAAAATAATATGAAGATTTTTGCTGAGGGATAGCACAGCGGGTGGGGCGTTTGCCTTGCATGTGGCAAATTGGGTTCAATTCCTCTGTCCCTCTCAGAGAGCCCCACAAGCTACCAAGAGTGTCTCACCCACATGGCAAAGCCTGGCAAGCTCCCCATGGCATATTTGATACGCCAGAAACAACAACAGCAAGTCTCACAATGGAGATATTACTGGTGCCCAATCAAGCAAATTAATGAACAACTGGAGGACAGTGCTACAGTGCTACAGTAACACAAAATTTCTAGTCCTACTTATTTGTCCAAACAACACAACAATTCAAATATCAATCACAACTATATTCATTCTAACAGAGTTAATAAGAACCAAGTGCTCAGGAAATACTCAAGTCCTCAGAGATAGACAAGTAAAGCTGTGGTATTAACACACATGGGATACTACTAATTAGTAAGTCTTATGCCACTTTGATGTACTTGGAAGAAATCATGGAAAGATTAAATAGAGGTATAAAGACAAGCTGTTGGTGGTCCCATTCATTAGTGAGATTTAAAGATAGAATTTGAGAGAACAGCCTAATTCAAATGAAAACAAACCCTTAAATTGACCACAGAGCTGAGATTGCCACACCAGGGAGATGCAGGGGTACCAAATGGTGAAGGGGATTCAGTAAGAGAGATGAAAGATATTTCTATTCTGTTGACTGCTATAGTCTGGTGACACGGTTTGAAGAGGTTTGAAATTGCAACCTTATAGCAGATACATTATATAGAACCAATGTTTCCTCAGTTAAAAAATAATAAATTCTCAAAAAAATAAAGTGTCTTAAGTTTCCATCTGTTCAAGATGTATTTTCACTTCCTGGTTCAAGTGAGATGCCTTTTGGGAAGATTAATTTCTTGTTTTCAGGAGACAGAATCTGTGCTATTCATGCATTGGCTGGCTTTCAAGGAAATTTAATTCAATATAGAAAATATATCATTTTGAAATATTTGAGGGCATCTTGTCAAAAGCCTCAATAGCGTATGGATAGCAGAAATATATTAAGCAAAAGCTTGAACTTAAGAAAGAAAAGAAAAAAGAAAAAAATCTTGCAAGAAGCCCTAGAAAACATAAATGTCGAGTGAAAATGAATAAAATATCTAGAAAATGATTTGAATCAACTGTTCTCTTAAATGTGACCGTTTCTATTATTTATTTGGTTATTTACTTTGAAGTTTGGTGGTTTCCAGGGTGTGGTCCTGATCAGCTCAGAAATGATCCCTGGCAAAACTCAGGCAAGTATTATGGTGTCTGGATTTAAATCAGTTTGACAGAATGTGAAGCATGTGACTTAAACCCTTCCTGACTCTCTAGCCTCTACATTTTCTATTTGCTAATTACATCAAGTTAAGTACCATAAATTTCTTACTTAGAATATAATATACATTCTTACCAGCTAAAAGAATGAAATATAGCAAGCAATGAAGCTAATCATAGAAAAGCAGTTTGGAAAGATTTCCACATTTCCACAAGGCCAGAATTGAATTTAATGGCCAAAATCAAACAACAAATCAAGAACTTATATCTCAGTATAATTTGTTTGCCAGTTATTACTCCTTTGACTGCAGTTTAATGGGATTAGAGGATACCTTCTCCAGAAACTAGTGTTTATTTTCTCAAATAATTTATCTAACATGATAACTAAATCATTATGACAGGCTGATTTTATTTGTCTATTTTAACAATCAACAACTGGCATTTTAAAGATTTCTTGTACTAAAATTATTCTCTTTATGTGTTCATGGCTCAGTTTTGCTAATCATGGGCATTGAGGTAAGTGACACCCTTATGAAGCATTAGTGTCCTTATCAAAAAAATGCTTTTGCTCCCACTTTGTCATACCTGATGGTGTTCAGGACTTTGTCCTGATTCTACACTTCCTCTTATTTCTACCTAGGGATAATTTCTGGTCATACTCGAAGGACCATATGGGGTGCCAGAGATTGTACCAAGGTCAGCTGTATGCAATGCAAGCTACCCAACAACAAACTAGCTCTCCTGCCCAGCACTGTAGCACTGTAGCACTCTAGCACTGTCCTCCCATTGTTCATCGATTTGCTCGGGCGAGTCCAGTAAGTCTTCATTGTGAGACTTGTTACTGTGTTTGGCATATGGAATACTTCACGGGTAGTTTGCCAGGCTTGCCGCGTGGGCGAGATACTCTCGATAGCTTGCTGTGCTCTCGGAGGGGCGGAGGAATTGAACCCGGCTCCGTGGGGCTGGCTGCGCACAAGGCAAGCACCCTACGATTGTGCTAACACTCCAACCCTAATATCAATTAAGTGGGATCAGACTATTTTATCTATTCTAGAACATTTTGAGTCTAATAAATACCGATGTGATTTACCTCTAAAAAATGTATTGTTAAATAAAATCTTATTTTATGCTGATTTTATTTAATATTTATATGGATTTTATCTTTATAAAACCTGATTACTATATTAAAATATTTGAAATTATTAAGATTTTCTTAAATATTTCACTTTCAGAATGTAATATCCCAACTTGATTTTCAAATTAAAAAGACTAACTTTTTTAAGTAGAATTCTATTTGTTGAGTCATAAATAGCATTTGGTAATACAACACCACAAATAATTTATAAAATACTTTAAAAATAAAGTATATTGAACTCTTAATTGCTTTAAAATTAAGAAAATCTGCTTGATTTATGTCTTAAAATCAAGAAAGTTTATAAACATGCATTTTTCTATATCTCTGTGTTCCTCAATGTTATAAAAAGCTTAATTATTTCCATTTGCATTTTCCACTTCGATTTTGAAGTATAATTGCAATATTGATATTGCTCTCTTGGTAATTGCTAATGCTTAAGCATAAATGACTTCATCATATGGGACCTCTGCCAAATTTTACTCTAAGATATAATTGTATGTAAGTCAAACATTAATATAAAATACCCAATGTGTGAAATATAAAATACATAAAGCATTTGAAATATGTTAGTACTATTTTCAATATGAGCACTAATTAAGACAGTTTAACAAGCATAAAGTTGAGAGTTAAGAAAACTGTTTAGTATAGATTAATTATTTGTTACTGGGTAGCCAGTAAACATTAGCATTTTCAATAAGAAATCAAGGTATCTCATTACCTCAACAATAGAGAATGATGATGTAATCATTTTATCATTTTACATTAAATCTCATACAACACCTAAAGCATCATTTTTAACAGTATTTTTTTTTTTGCTTTTTGGGTCACACCCGGTGATGCACAGGGGTTACTCCTGGCTCTGCACTCAGGAATTACTCCTGGCGGTCCTCGGGGGACCATATGGGATGCTGGGAATTGAACCCGGGTCAGCCGCGTACAAGGCATACACCTCACCCACTGTGCTGTCTCTCCAGCCCCAACAGTATTTTTATAAATAGGAAAAAGTACTTCCAATTACCTTTAATGTACTGTTCTGATTTTGTTTTCTAGAATATATTCTAGAGTTTTCCTTTAGAAATGTTTATTTTGCTAAAGCCTTCTCTTTGGAAGCACTTGGGCTAGAGCAATAGCACATCTGGTAGGGCGTTTGCCTCGCATGCGGCTGACATGGGATCAATTTCTCCATCCCTCTCGGGGAGCCTGACAAGCTATCGAGAGTATCCCGCCCTCACAGCAAAGCCTGGCAAGCTCCCTGTGGCACATTCGATATGCCAAAAATAGTAACAACCAAGTCTCACAACGGAGATGTTACTGGTACCTGCTCGAGCAAATTGATGAACAACGGGAGTACAGTACTTCAGTACTACAGTGCCTCCTCTTTGAAAAACTGTAAAACTAGACCATGCTTGTGATAGAGAAGTTGTATTTTAAGAGGATGAATCTCTTAACTGGAGGTGGCTAAATATTGAGAATTCCCAAACCTTTATTGAGATCGAAGCACCCTCTCTACCTCAAAGATCAACGATGACTCCAAGATAAAGAACACAGAAGAAATCCATAGTTCTTTGGGTAGAAGGATAGAGAGTAAGCCAATAGAGTCAAAAGTCTTGGATGAGGAACATAGAGAACAGAGGTATTGACCCTTCTAGGAATGCTGGAGGTCTATTGGAAAGGCATGTAAAATGCTCACTGAGAACCTAGAATGCACCATGCAAAACAGACCCCAGTAAGGAAGACAGCAGAGAACAGAATCTAGATCAGCATTTCTCACATTGGGCTCATATGTCTCCTGTCACGTTACAGGATATGCCAGAAAGGAGGTCACAGAGGAAAATTGTGTAAATAATGATTAAGGCATGAGACATGGGAGTCAACCATTAGGACTGGGGAGATGAGATTGGCCATATTTGGAAAGGAAGTTTGAGAAACCTTCTTTAGTTCTAGATAGCAGTCCTCCTCCTCTATGCTGAAGACTGGTACTGATATCATGGAACATACTGTTAGCAAAAAGATTGCTGAGTGACAGATCTGGGTCTCCATAAAGGAGATATGGTAAGAACTATTCAACTGCATAATTAATAGCAACATAAAAAAAGTGAAAGGGGGGCTGGCGCAATAGCACAGCGCGTAGGGTGTTTGCCTTGCATGTGGCTGACCCAAGTTCGATTCTCAGCATCCCATATGGTCCCCCCAGCACCACCAGAGTAGTTCCTGAGTGCAAAGCCAGGAGTAACCCCTGAGCATCGCTGGGTGTGATCCAAAAAGCAAATAAATAAATAAATAAATAAATAAATAAATAAATAAGTGAAGGGGGAGAGGGGAGGATTAACAATTAATTTATTGAATGGGAAAATTTCCTAAGACTAAAGAAGGAACTAAGTATAAATTCCATTAATCCAAACGAAACTCTGAAGGACTGGAGAGAAAAGAGTAGGTAGGGGACTTGCTTTTCAAATGGCTAATTCAGGTTCACTCCCCAGCTCTGTATACACCAGCCCTGCATGTGGTGCTTCAGTGCATCCTGTCCATCTATATACATGGTGCTTCAGTCCATAGTGGTTCAGAATGCAATCAGTGATATATCTTGAGATCAGCTGGGTATGTCTCTCCAAAAACAAAAAAAATCATTTTTCATTTGTGAGGGAGTGCATCGAAGGCATATTCAGTTAGCCTGGGGGGGCAAGATTTCATCTTTATCTATTAGTATTCTATTGGAGTGATAGCACAGTGGTAGGGCGTTTGCCTTGCACACAGCCAGCCCGGAAGAGCTGGGTTCTATTTCTCTGCCCCTCTCGGAGAGTCCAGCAAGCTACTGAGAGTATCTCGCCTGCACGGCCAAGCCTGGCAAGCTACCCGTGACATATTCAATATGCCAAACACAGTAACAACAAGTCTCAAAATGGAAAATGGAGACGTTACTGGAGCCGCTTGAGCAAATCAATGAACAACAGGAGGACAGTGACAGCATTCTATTATATATACATAGCACTTTTTATTCACTGAGTTGTCATTGGGCACTTGGGTTATTTTCAAATATTGATTATTGCCAATAAATGGATATGCATATATCTTTCCAATTAGGAATTTTTTGTTTGTTTTTATTGGGGGGGTGAGGTTGCACCTGGTGGTGCCCCAGGCTTCCTGCTGCTTCTTCTCAGGGATCACCTCTGACCAGGCTGAGGAGACATTATATGCATATCAGGGGTCAGACTCAGGTCAGCTGCTTGCAAGAAAAGAGCACTATACTCTCTGGCCCTCAACTTAGTGCTTTTTGTATTGAGGTATATACATAAAATTGGAGTCATATCATATGACTTTAATTTTTGCTTTGATAAATCACCAACTATAAAAGAATAAAATTTTAAGAAATTAATCTTAACATAAATGGACAATTTGATGGAAGGAAGTGGTTAAAATACACCAAGCAATTCTTAGGGGCCTTTACTATCTCTGAAGTATGTGGTGCTTAGAATCTACTACATTCAAAGCAAATATCTTAACCACTGCATTCTTTCTGGCTAAAATGAAAAATACATTTATGACAAGTGGCCAAGCACATAAAAGGAATAAAATTCTCGCCAACAAGTAATGCTGAGCTAACTGGATAGCTATATATAAAAATAATTATTTTTAAAGGAATTTTAATTACTATCTTACAGGATGCAACCGTTAACTCAAAATGCATTAAAAACTTAAATGTTATGCCCAAAACTTTGAAATAATTTAAGGAAAAGATATATAAATTACACTGAGATACTGGCTTCGTCTTGGCAATTCAAATTTGTCATTAAGAAAAACAAAAGCAAAAATAAAAAGTATATGACTAGATCAATAAATTAATTTGATTATATGTGACTAGGGAAAATGATTGTCGTTTAATGAAAATACTACTGAATACACACTACTGAAGGCAGGAAAATATTCGCACTATGCATAACTATGCATCGAAGAAAGGGCTATTAAACAGATGAAGAACTCACAAAACAAAAACACAAAATACAAAGAAAACTGAAGAGATACTTCTTCACCAGAAAAAAGCTCACATGTGCTTATAGGCACATGGAAAAAGAAGTGCATTATCTGGAAAACACAAATCAAAAACACAATGCCTTTGTGATTTATGACTCCTACATCTTATGACTGTAAAGATGGTCTTTATCAAAAATGCCAGAACAAGTGCAGTTGAGAGTCTGGAGAGGAAAAATGTCTCGTTTATTGTAGATGGAGATGCAAATTAATCCAATCTCTGTGGAAAATAGTGTGGAGATTTGACAGAAAAAAAAATCCAACCACAACTACCATACTATCCAGCAATCTGACTCAATTTTTAACCAAAGAATACAAAATAACAATTTGAAAAGATGTGTGCTACCAAAAAAAGATCTGTGCTCCCATTAGTTCTAAATTCTGCTTCTAAATTTTGTATGTATTAAGAATTTACTGTGAAAACTTCCTGTCACAAAGACATAAAAACAATCACTGTCATTTCAATTCATGAAAGATTACTTCAGTTTTATGCAATTACTTCCCATCTAGAATTATACCCCTCTGTAAATTGCAAAACAAAGCACTAACCTTTATGTAAACAGAAACTCTCACAAAATATAACCAATTTCACATTAGGCATCACCGAATTTGTTTTGCTTATGTCAAAGCACCCATAATAAGCATGATAATGAGCATTTTTATAACGCAGACTGCTTTATTATTGCCTGTGTACTCAATTCTTTTCTCGTTTGGCTTTTAATGATTGGGCTGGAGCAATAGCACAGCAGGTAGGGGGTTTTCTTTGCAAGAGGCCGACCCGGGTTCAATTCCTCCATCCCTCTAAGGGAGCCCAGCAAGCTACCAGATATCCGGCCCACACGGCAGAACCTGGCAAGCTCCCTGTGGCACATTCAATATGTCAAAAACAGTAACAATAAGTTTCACAATGAAGAGGTTACTGGTGCCCAGTTGAGCAAATCAATGAACAAGGAGGACAGCGCGACAGTGCTACATTGTGCTCTGAAGGGACTTTTTAATCATTAAAGTTAAAGATAATTGTTACCTTTAATTCTGCTGACTGCCATGTATCCAGCATTGACCATAGTAGCTTGTTTACTTATCTCCACACATTAACAATCCAAATAAATACCACTATTTAGTAAACATTTGCTCTAGAGTAATGAAAACGTAATTCAAACTGAAATATATTTTGAAAATTGTACTTAATATGTATAATCAAACAATTTTTGGTTAAGGATTTTGAAAAGTCTTACATTAAAGAATATATTTGAATTATAGTGAACTAATCTAGCAATAAAAATCAAGTGGAAAAGCAAATGTGTTGAAATTTTAACCATTTAGTATTAAAGTTTTCTACAGTTGGAAGTAAAATTTAGCTTTGTATTTTCTGAATGCTATAACTAAAGTAGCCATAAATAAGAATGCATAGACATATAGAATACTTTCCTAACCTCAAAGTATTAAGATTCAGAAGAAAAGATAATGCAAATTATTTTATTTATAAATCTTATTGTAAAGATTTTAATAAACCCTCTTTAGGATCAAGAAAGTATATCAAAGAAGTCTGAATTTTGAGTAAGAATAGAAAGTTTCTGAGGTAGCTGGAAGTGACAATGTTAGGGTAGAGGATGAGAACAGTTTTTGAAAAGTAATGCCTCAGTATTTTAAATACTCATGTAAAAGAGTACTGTTTGGTTTTATATTCCCAAAGAAATTCAAGCTAAAATTAAAAGATACCTACTGAATAGAAAATATTACACATAATACATCAGGTAAAAATCTAATATCCAAGCTGCATAAAGTTTTTATAAAGCTCAACAACAGTGTAACCAACAACTGCATCAAAATAAAAAGTGAGCAAACATATCCATTAACAGAAATATACAAATAGGCAAGTAGATGAAAATTGCACAATATCACTTGTCATCAGGGAAATCCAAATCGAAAGAGCAATTAGATATCATCTCACTCCAGAGAGAATGGCATATATCAGAGACAAGAAACAATTTGTGTCGGCAGGGATGTGGTGAAAAAGAACTTCCTTTCACTGCTGGTAGGAATGTGTTCTGTTTCTCCTTATAGAAAATGTTAAGTGATTTCTAAAAAGATTAGCATAGAGCTCCCATTTTACCCATCTATAGCTCATCTTGGTAATTACCCCTGAAAGCACACACATCGCAGTGCTTATCACAATATCCAGTGTACAGAAACAATCCAAATTCCTGCAACAAATGAATGGATAAAGAATTTTTAGTATACACACACAAAGAGTACTATGCAGCTATAAGGAAAGATGCAATCATGCAGTTCATTGCAACTCAAGGAGAAGTAGAGGGTTCCATAGTAAGTGAAGTGACAGAAGAACGTATACCAGGTGTACTCACTAATTTGTGGTATTTCCAAGTAGTATGACAAAAAAAAGAAGTTATAAATATGAACAAACCCTTGGCTTTGAATTCTCCAAAGGAGACTGTTTAAAAAAAGGGTGGGGGGGACGGGGCATTAGGGAGAGACAGACTGATAATAACATAGGGGACTATAACAATTTGGTAGTATAGAAGTAAAGTAATATCAAAATATAAGAACTGTCTGGAATTGTAGTATAACTGGAAGGGTGCTGGCCTTACCCTCAACCTACCCAAGTTGAATCCCCAGCACCCATTATGGTCCACTGAGTGTGCCAGGAGGGTTCCCTAAGTGCAGAATTAAGAGTAAGCCCTGAGCACAGCCAGTTTTTGAGCCCAAACAAAAGAAAACAAAAACAACAGCAAAATAAACTAGAAGAACCAATATTATAGTATGTGTGTGTCCCAAATTGTAATAATTAAAAAAAACCAGTTTGATAAAGAGGAAAGGTGGAGACTTGGGGTAGGGGAAGGGGAAACTGGGGACTAAACTTGGTTCATAGGTGAAAGCATACAAAAATGGAGATGAGTTTGAGGTTGGAACATTGTATGCCTGAAAATGTTTTATCAGCACTATAAAGCACAATGACTAAATCATTTCTAAAACAGAGGAGGTTTTACTATTAAACCAAAATACGTCTAAATCTCTATCACCCATGAGTCTGGTACAAGAAAATGTTGTATTAAGTGAAGACAAAAATTAAGTGTAAACAGTAACTGTATTCTGAATTTTTTTTCATAACTCTGTCAAGATTTAGGGTCAGGGAATCTATTTGGGCACTTAAGTGAGAGGAGCAACAATAATCACATGACATAGTATATGACAAAAGAAAAAGTGAACAATTTTTTTAAAACTATTGGAAAGTTTTTCTTGGCAATTCTTAGAAACTATCTCAAAGCAAAGGTTGATACAAAATTCTATTACATTCTATTTTTTACAGTTTGTAATTAAATTTTTATACTACTAATTATTACCCAACAACCCTTAGATTAATATCTTTACAATTTTAAGAATCCAGAAACTTTTATGGATACTGAAACTAACCAGAAAAAGTTTCTCTCTGGTCCCTTAGAGGTAATAAGTATGAAAACTTCTAGCTCACTATTTAACTCACTAGACTCTGAGCTTATTGAATTTCATGGGTTGACCTTTCTTCTCATTATAAAGATGTCTTATATAATGTCTGACATTAAAAATGTTTTTAATAATATTCTGTTTGAAACATAACTATACTTATCAAATAACATGCTATAGACTAGGAGTCACTCTGAGTCACTAGGAGTCAGCAAACTTCTTCCATAAAGAGTAAGATAATAAATATTTTAGGCTTTTCAGCACAAATATTTTACTGAAACTACTCAATGATGGTATAAAGTCAAAGAGGTCAGAGACCACATATTTAAAAAAATGAAAAACAGTTGGAAACTTGTCACAAGTGTGTGGGGGAATAGGGCAGTTAGGATAGAAAAGGGTGTGACAGAAATACAATAATAGTTGGTTATGATCACTCTAGATAAGAACTTGGTGTTAAAAGTGAGTATAAGATAAGAACTTAGAGTTGAAAGTGAGTAAAGGGATATATATATACATATATATATAATAACCTTTCAGTATCTGTATTAAAAATCATAAAGCCCAGGAGAGAGAGAGAGAGAGAGAGAGAGAGAGAGAGATGAGTGTCTGCCATAGTGGTAGGAGTGGGGAGTCAGGAGGGACACTTGGGACATTGGTGGTGGGAAATGTACACTGGTGGAAGGATGGGTGCTGAAATATTATATAACTGAAACAAAATCATAAACAATTTCATTTAAATGTGATTCAATTAAATGAATAAGTGAGCTGTGGCTATGTTTCAATACTTTATTTCTAAAAATGTATATTATCTTGACTTTGGGTCTCAACTTTGTAAATAGACCTCTGCTATAGAACAACATGATTTAATATGTCTTCTTATTATTACTGAGTGTGAATTCCAAATTTCAAATAATTATTATATATATTATATATAGAATCATGTGATCTTTGAGAAACACCAAAATATCATTGCAATAGTTCTTAATTATAAATGAAATATCTAAAAGTGGGAAGAAGGTATCTGAAAAATACCTATAAGAAGGAAAGCATGCTGACTTTAACATATGGTTATTAGCAGTGAAATGTGAAAGATTAATCTGAAAAGGCTGAGACCAGATATAGTATCCTAGTAACAGATGGAGATAAACCACAGATTATATGTTCTGAAATGTATATATATATATATATTTATATATGTGGGGGGTGGATGTATGTGTGTGCATTATAAAGCTTCAGAACTTGCAAACACAGAAGTTGAATAGTATTCCACCATTGTTTATTGATTGCACATCTTCAGGTTAATGAGAGAGTTGATTGCTATAGACTGTTTTAATCACAGCGTTGACAGATACAGACAGGGCTCAGAAGGAATAGCTGCCTTGCTCTCTACGTTTCTCATTCTCTTTCAGGGACAATAGTTTATTGTGGCAGAACTTCCTTAAAGTGACAGTAAAGGCAGACAAGAGTCAGCAATACCCTATTCTAATGAGAAAAAAAAATCTATACATTTTAAAGAACATGAAAATGTATCCCTGCCATCATTAAAAAAAAAAAAAAATAAGTGTCATGATGAGTCAGCATTTTGTTTATTCTGAGATAGGACTTTTCCCCCTTATAATAGTAGATGTGACTTCTATTTTTTTTTTACTTTTCTTAGGATGAAGATGCGTGTAACATAGATGGAGCTCTAATAAAATTCGAATTTGAAATACATTTTAAAAGGTGTAAAGATAAAGAAAGAACATATGGAACAATGAGCAGCAATGAATATAAGATGAATCTCTTTACCATTAGAGCATGAAAGTTATTGAAAGTGATACATTGAAATATGGTTAAGGAAGCTTTTAAGGATAGTGTTTGAAATAGTCTTTTGGAGTGAGGAAAAAAGCATAAGAAACTGGTTCTGCCTGAAGGACTTTCGGGTCCTTTGTCAATTTGAGTAAGTCATATGGATACTCTGGGCCTTTGCATTTTCATTTACATAAAATAAGTTTGAAAGAATGCACTGCAGGCTTTTTAGTGAGACTTAATCGCTTTGGTTCTAAGTTCTTAAAGCAAACTGCCTACAGTTTTAACATAGATTTGAGAAACTATAATAAAAATTTTCATTGATATACATTTTTCTTTTTTTCAGAATATTTTTCTATCTACTTTGAAAAGTAAAGAACCAGCTGCCACTGTTTGTTTTCTCTAAAATTCTATAAGCTACGTTGGGTTCTAGATTCCAGCAATAAAATATGGCAAAATAGAAATTTAATGCCTACCTACGGATGAGCAATAGCACATGATCCATTTCTTGATATTGCTAGGAATTTTCCTTTTAATAATGCAAGGTCAAATAAATACAAAGTAGCAAACTGTCAATTCTTTCAAATATTTTATACTTTGCTATCCGTGTTAATTTAAAAAAAACTTCATCTTACAAAAAACCAGATAACTTTCTAATAATCTTGATCATATATTATTTAATTTGTAAAATGTGTCATTAAGTGTATATATGCAATTCATGACTAATACACTCATAGTGTTAGCTTTGTATACTTTTATCCAATTTAGAATGGACCTAATACACAATAATTGCTTGTTACTGTTTTAAGGAAATAATATATGATAGGGATAATAAAAAAATAATTATATTCTGCAATATGGGTAGAAATTCTTTATCCAATGCCCAATACAACTTCTGTTGTATTTTTAAAATACCTCTAGTCTTCAATTCTGAATTTAAAACTCAAGTATTTGACACACTTGTAAGAATGCTTTGGTTTATTTATTAGCAATTTTGATACTGGCATCTCATGGTGGTTCTTATAGAGTTGATAGTAAAACTACACTCATTTTTGCACATTTTTGTTGAGTATTCTGTATTATTTTATTTAGTCCTATATAATATGCTTATTTTTAAATGAAAACTTATGTAGCCTTACCCATGAACTCTAAGGGTGGAACTTTGTAAAAATTTAATTTATTTTTTTATTTAGTTAAAGAACTGTGGTTTTCCAAAGTTATTGGTAGTTGGGCATACAATATTTTGACACCAAACCCACCATCAGCATCAATCAATATTTCTCTACCAATGTTCTCATGCTCCCTCCTGACTCCCACCCCTACTTGTCACCTTGACAGGCACATTTAGAAGTTCTGTGATTTTAATTTAGAGCTCATACGTTGTTGTTAAGTCTTGTTGCTAAGTGTTGTTAAGTCTGTGCTTTGGATATACCACTTTCTCATCTCAAAATATTACAAAGGCATCTGACTCCTGTTCTACCATTATTTCCTTCTACTTCTGCCTTTGCCCCTTGATTTCTTTCTTTCTCTGTCCTCATACTCTGGAGTCAAGACTGAGCAAGGCATCCCCCTTTACCACAATGTATTTCCTTGTCCAGTTATTCTAGATACCACTGATAAGAAAGATAATGCATTCAGTGTTTGCCCTTCTATGACTCACTTTACTTAACAAGATAAGCTCCAATTACATGCACATTGGTTTTTATGTAGTTTTGTTAAGTCTTCTTTATTATTTTATTTAATCCAATAAAATGTATTTTAGTAGACCTACCCATTGAATTCTAAGGGTGAAACTATTTTTAATGTTGAGAGCATATCTAAAAAGGAGCTAAAATCTTGGTGCCAGAGTTTTGAAGTTAATTTCCTTGGATTTGCAGTCTTCTATAATAATTTTATTCTTCTAACATGATTCCATGAGCTTTCCCAGGAAATCAGTGCAGCATATGAAAAAATATCAAACTCTCAGAAAATTATTGATTTCTCATTCTCTAAATCCCAAATCATTGTTCAAAAATAATGATCTCACTGTTTTAACATTTATATTTTATATTGCCAGTTCTTGAGTGAGTTCTACCATTAAAATAAAATATAATATATTCAAATATATTTTGAATTAAATGAACATTGTATATATGACTACTGAAATTACTTTTGTGAATAATGAGTTAAAATTCAGTATTTTAAGACCTACCAATGTGCATTTCTAAGGAAATTGTTGAAGCTCAACTAATGCAACTTCAAGCTAAACTAATTTAACTTTTTCCATAACAAATGTAATTAAAATAAAGGGTAATTCATTTGTTATGTATTTTAATTGTTATGGTTCATATCACATGTTTACTGTAGACAGAAAAAATAACCAAGAAACAATACCAGATTATTTAACTAAATTTTATTCTCCTTGACTTGTATAATGAGCATTTACAAAACACAATAGATTAGAAAATTATCTGAAGAAATTTCCTATTTATAATTCCAAGTATAATGAACATGATTTCAGAAATTAAAACAAAAGATAAATAATACATTATCAAGTAAGGACATTAAGTTATAAACATTTCAATATTCTAACTTATAACAGAGGGTTATGATATCTACCTTAAAGAATTGGTAACACTCTCCTTCCTTGGTCATCGATTTGCTTGAGTGTGCACCAGTAAAGTCTTTATTGTGAGACTTGTTGTTACTGTTTTTGGCATAATAGAATTGATATATTTAAATAAGTCTTCATAAAAAGTACATAAAAGGATGTTAGTTTCATAGAAAGGATATTCACAATTGTAATTTCTTTTCACCTTCCCAAACAGGAGATAGGAATGAAATTTAGCCAGTGTAGATATATTTACTTTGATTAAACATTGCTCATTTTAAAAACCATACACATATTAGGAACAATTCAAGAACCTGTTAGCATTTTTGTAGATAAAAAAATAAAAAGTGTACTTGATTCATTTTAAGGTGAGATAGAAAAATATAAAGAATATAATATAGCCTAAGTTCACTAGAAAGCTGCAACAAATTCTACAACTTCCTGTAAATTATGACTTATATGGGACATAGATGTTGAAAATAAATTTTCCCAACTTAATCATCCACTTTCTTCTCTTTTTGCTATTATAATTATACAATTATTAAAAGGACTATCAATTAAAAATATCACTTCGCTTGATCACTTGACATCTGGTTACTCATTGATTTGTTCGAGCGGGCGCCAGCAACATGTCCATTCGTCCCTGTCGCATGCTAGTGTAGCTCAATGACATCTGCTCACTCTAGGAACATGAAAAGCCTCAAACCGTTCATTCAGGGTTTGACAAAGAAGTCTTACACCTCATAGGTGGGCGGCCATGCGATAGTTTGACATTCCATGGAATCCGGTTGGTAACGGCTCAAGTTTAGCAGTCCTCTCCAAATTGCATTACGTGTCCAGCCATCTGATTTTCGACACCTTGGGAAACGAGACAGTGTCCCTAATTCTCGATCATTGATGGAGGTCGGAACTCCGAATTCTTTCTCTCACTTGAGTGAAGTGTGACACCCCAAGCATAGCTCTTCTTTTTTCATATTTTTATTAGTGAAACACCATGAGGTACGGTTGTAGACTTACAAATTTTTGTGCTTGCGTTTTGATTATAAAATGATCAAATACCCATTCCTCCACCAGTGCCTATTTTCCACCACTATGGATCCCAGTATCCCTCCCACACCCATTCCCCCCATCCCACCCTGCCTCTGTGGCAGGGCATTCCCTTTTGGGTGTTGTGGTCTGCAAAAGAGGCATTGAGTGGCAATCATGCTCAGTCCATATTCTACTTTCAACATGCATCTCCCCTCCCCAGAGGATCCTCCCAAAACCCTTTATTTGGTGCTCCCTTATCTATCTGAGTTGCCCTTTTCCCTAGAATGCCTGGCTGGCCTCTAATCCATGGAGTAATCCTCCTGGTACTGATCTCGGCTATTCTCGGGTATTAATCTCCTATTTTGTTACTTTATGTCACCCAGATGAATGAAATCTTTCTATGTCTGTCCCTCTCTTTCTGACTCATTTTGCTTAGCATGATACTTTCCATGTAGTACCACTTGTATGTAAATTTCATGACTTCATCTTTTCTAACAGCTACAAAGTACTCCATTGTGTGGATGTACCAAAGTTTCTTTAACCAGTCATCTGTTCTTGGGCACTCAGGTTTTTTCCAGATCCTGGCTATTGTAAAGAGTGCTGCAATGAACAAACAAGTGCAGATGTCACTTCGACTATACATTTTTGCCTCTCTGGGATATATTCCCAGGAGTGGTATTGCTGGGTCAAATGGGAGCTCAATTTCTAATTTTTTGAGAATAGTCCATACTGTTTTCCAAAAGGGACATTCCTTCACTGTTGGTAGGAATACCGACTGGTTCAGCATAGCTCTTTCAATTCCTCTATGGGACACCCAAATAGCGTTCTCATCCTGTTTTCATAGGGCCCAGGTCTCTGAGGCATATGTTAATGCAGGAAGAATGGTGGAATCAAAGAGATGTGCCTGGAGTCAGAGGTTCTTCACCCTCTTAGCTATTTCTTTGATGCTCTTGAAGGCATTCTAACCTGCTCTCTTCCTCCTGCACACTCAGGTGCAAGGTCATTGTCATGTTGACTTCTCAACCTAGGTACACATAACTGTTGCATTCGGAGATGTTCGTTCCATTGAGAGTGAATGGAACATCAGGAACAAGTCCATTTCTCATAAACTTTGTCTTCGTGAGATTCAGCTGTACTCCGACCTTTCCACACTCATGGTCGAAGTCGGCCACCATTTGTGCTGCTTGGGTAATGTTTGGTGTTATTAGAACAATGTCATCAACGAAGTAGAGGTGGTGTAGTTGCTGACTGTCTATCTTCACTCCCGTTCCTTCCCATTCCAGTAGTCACATGATGCTCTCAAGGGTGGCACTGAAGAGTTTTGGTGAAATGGTATCAACCTGCCAAATTGTTCTCTTGACATGGATGATCACTTCCTTCTAGAATGGTGAGATCCTGGTAGTGAATTCATAATACAGCTCACAGAGGATCCTGATGTATTGAGTTTGAATGCCCTGTTTGTCTAGGACTTTGATGACCACTGCCTTCTCAACAGAATCAAAGGCCTTCTTTAAATTGATAAACTTTAGACAGAGTGGCATCTTGTACTCCTGAGAAACCTCAATGAGCTTGGTTACTGTGTAGATATGGTCGATTGTGCTGAATCCTTTTCGGAACTGGGCTTGGTTGCATGGTTGTCCTTCATCTAGTATTCTGCCACTCCTATTCAGGATGACTCGAGTGAACAGCTTGTATACAATAGACAACAGGCAAATCAGATAATATTGCCAATGTCGTGGATGCCTCCCTTTTTGTACAGTAGTACAGTCCTGCTGATTTTCCATTGGAACGAAACCTTGCATTCAGACAAGTAGCATGGGAAGAGCCAAGCCAGTGTATTGATGAGTACTGATGGCAGGTTCTTCAGGTTTTGGGGTCTGACCTTGTTTGGGCTGGGTGCTCTTCGCTTCTTTACCTATGAAATGGTATGTCAGATTTTGGGAGGGGGAATGTTGGGAATGACATATCAATCCTGCGGAATTTGTGGGCAGATGGACATGGCTACCGAATAGTTCCAAGTAGAAGTTGTGAATAGTTTTCTTCATTGCCCTACTAAAGGTGTGATAGATCCATCGCATCGAGGGCAGTCATTTGTCTTGTAGTTGGCGAGGGGCAGGCGAGTGTTGTGAATGCTTTTCACGGCCTCTGCTGCATCAGCCAGCACTGCTGCTATTCTGTCTTTGAGGTCATCTGTGATTGCTTCTCTGAACTGCTTTGCAAGCTTGGACTTTCACTTGCAATTGCCTGAGGCCTACACCATGCCATGTTGGCGAAAGAGCTTGAGAGTTTTCGAAGACAGGCATCTTTTTGTGGCAATCTCTGTCTGCAATCTTCGCACAATCCACAATCATGGAGGTACTGAACCAGTCTATTGTATTCTTTGTCAATGTCAACTATGGCATCTTCCCATGTTGCCACAATAGTGCCAAAGGGCTCCCAGTTGGTGGTCGTTCTGGGAGTTCTCTTCTTACACTTTGCAGCCCTTTCTCCCCGCTCTGTAAAGTAGAATTTTGCACGAAGGAGATGGTGGTCCAATCCCATTTAGAATTTTGGGACAACAGCGACATAGGTAGGCAAAACTGAATATGATGTGGTCAATTTCATTGTGAAACAGTCTGCTGGGAGATTCCCATGTCCACCGTTTAGATTCGGCCTTATGAAACTGTGAGTTATCATACATAGTTTTGGTTGGCATGATGAACTCACATAGTCTCTCACCCTGTTCATTCCATTCTAAGCCATGGGTCCCGATATGGAGTTCTTCTTGGTCCTATCTCGGCATTAAAATCACCGACAATGATATTGTAGAAGGTGTGCTCTTCTTTATAGAACTTCTCCAGCTCCATGTAGTACTTCTCAATTTCTTCTTCCTTATAATTGGATGTTGGTAGATAAACAAACGAAGATAGAAACTTCTGGCAGTGAGTCACATCTCTTCAAGTGTAATCATCCAATTCAGGTTGTCAGACATTCGAATGAGTCAATGCTCATGGCCAAGTTCGTGTTGACAAGGACACCAACACCACTGATGCCTCTTGTTCCGAGGAATAGTTTTCCAGTGTCAAAAATGGCGTGATGTGGTTGATACCTTCTCATCTCGGTCAGGCCAATGTTGTCCTGCTTGATCTTTCGCACTTGTACCATCAGGTCCTCGCTGGATGCATCCAATGCCAGCATATGTGCATTTAAAGTACAGACAATCATTTTTGTCCTCCTTCATTTTGGCAGTCTATTTCGGCCTTGAGATTTTATCAGCCTTTTCTTCCTCATCCTTCTTAACACTGCCGTATTAGTGACTCTTTCAGTATCAGGGGAATGAGACCCATTGTATTTACTGGTTTTGGCATATTGAATGTGCCAATGATAGCTTGCCAGACTCTTCCGTGTGGGTGAGATACTCTCAATAGCTTGCCAGGCTCTCTGAGAGGGATAGAGGCTTTTAAGGCGGCCTCTAATTGCCCTTGCAAGTGTTCTCATGGTTCAAACCATATTTAAACCTCATCAAATATGGTGCAGTAATCTTGGAAAATGGGTATTAAGTGTCTTATGATGTGTCTTCACAGCCCCACAGTCCAGAAAGTGGTCTGGAGCATGGTGGCAGCTCAGTAGTGGAGGTAGTAGAGGTCAGCTGATGAGGTATTTATTTGTACCTGTAGGGTGGGGCTTCTGGGTGTGATCTCATGGTCACCGGAGATTGGTGGAAGCAGGCAGGACATGTCAGGGTTTGGCTTCTGGGTTTGATCCCTGGGTCAATGGAAATTGGTGGGAGCAGGCAGAGGATCTCTGTTTCTAGGTCCTGTTGAGCCTGGAGTCCAAGGTCACAAAGTTCCGTTTACCTGGTTCTGTGGGACTTCTCTCATGTGTGAGTCTCTGCCTGAGAGTCCAGAAAGTGGCCTGGAGCGTGGCAGTCGCTGAGTATTGGAGGTAGTGGAGGAGCTGGAGCATAGGGCCCATACCTGTCCATCGCTGGCAGTTGATGATGTGTGAGAAGGGGATGGGAGCGCCTCGAGTACGTGGCCCGCTCCAGAAAAACCCCACAGATGCTACGCCATAACAAACTGAGGGCAGCTGTGGTGAGCCTTGAAGCCTAGGGCATGGACCCAGGTGGAGTTGCTGCAGGTGCAGATCTTGGTGGTAACAGCAAATATTCAAATGAGAACTTTGGAGGCCTAAGTGGAGAAGGGTTCCATGTGCAAAAAACAAAAATATATTGAATGCAAATTTATAATCTTTCAGTATTATTGTTATTGTTTTTTAAGATATTAAGATAATCATTGCATGTATAACATTAGATTTCAGAATTTGATTTGTATATCTAATTATAAAAATTAATTGGATTAATTTTATTAACATGTATAACAAATTAAAGATCTATTACAATTGATATTCTCTTTCATGGATATCAATTTATAGGCTATGTATAATTATAGACCTGACTGTATAACAACTCTACAAAAACCCTTTTTTACAATGATATATTAATAACTTGCAGTGCAGAATCATTTGCTTAAAGAGAGAAGTTTTTAAGATGTTAATTTATATTAATTCTGCTTGGGTCTATATAAATAGACCTCCCTGATCAGTTAGTGTAAAATCTTCTTTCCAGATTTATGTAACTTTTATTTAAAACTTTAAAACTCCTTACATATACACAATTGTCAGTAATTGACACAATTGTCAGTAATTAACACAATTGTCAGTAATTGACAAATAGGCACAAGTAGAGGGTAGGAGGAACACTTTTAAGTGAAATTTCTATCAATAGGAGAGGTAAGAATCATCAAAAAGAATCTGTTGGAACTAGGGGTGGTGGGAGAGTATGGAACACAGTGTAAGAGAAAATTCCTTCACTTACTCTATGCATGTTGTTTATAGATATCAACTAAATCATACAGGGACATTAAAATTGTAACTATACCTAAACCTAATCTTGAAACCCAGTGTAGGGAGAAACTTGGTAATCCCAGTATCATAATAAAAGTTAGTGAGTAGACAGAAGAAAGGTCTCAGTTTAAATTTTAAAATATTAATTTGTGCTCTCCAAAATGTACTACTATATTATAGAATATTATATTTTATTAATATTCATGTTTTTCTAAACAATTATTTTAAAAGTAGCACTTCATTTTCCTCTGCATCAATAGATTCCCTGTTGCTCAAAGTCAAGAAATCAAAGGAAGTTTGTCATTCCTTTCAGAAATATCTCGGTCACTACTAAGTCTGGGGTTTTACAATAGCTGTGAGATTTCAAATGTGAGGATGATACGGAATGTCCTTTCTTCCAAGGTCCTAACATTGTAGGTCACCTTAGCTCTCATTGATGTCCAGGCTGAAGTAAAATGGATAGATATAACTTAAAGCTTGTTTAAAGATTGACCTGGTGGGACTGGAGTGATAGCACAGCAGGTAGATCCATGTTTGATTCCCAGCATCCCATATGGTCCCCTGAGCACCTCCAGGAGTAATTCTTGAGTGTATGAGTCAGGAGCAAGCCCTGTGCAACACTCGGGTTTGACCCAAAAAGCAAAAAAAAAAAAAGATTGATGATTTGATATGATGTTCTGGGGTGTCAGGGTAAAAGGAAACTTGCTAATACCAGTTAGAAAGGCAACATATCTAGTGATGCTGAGAAGAGTCACTGATGGATGCTTCCCACATCCCAGGTGTGTGTCTTGAAATCAAATGAGCACTGGTGCTGAATTGTTCCATTTCGCACATTGCTTGAAGGTTTACAGAGCAGAAAGGGGGAAAATTCATCATTTTCCTAGTAAATAAATAAATAGGACTGGAGAGATAGTTTGATGCCTGGCAGGCACTCCATGCAGCCTCATAAACACTGAACCAGTGCCAGGAGTGAGCCTTAAGTACCACCAAGTTGTGGTCAGAAATAAATAAATAAACAAATAGTTAAATAATGAAAAATAATGAAAGCTTTTAAATTTTTGATACCTTGTGATGCTCCATTGCTAATTTGTCTCTCATATTTTATATACATGCTGGTGTCAGTCGCAAGTTTTTTATTGGACTTCTTTTCCCCTGTGTGTGACAAAGTGAACTTTTCTATTATCAAAAATAAAATAGTTGTTTGCTGAAGATGACTGAAGCCATCAAGATAACAGAATGTGTCCATGAAACTCAAAGGGCTAAATCTATTTAAATAATAGCTTCTTTATGCCACCAGCTATCCAAATCTCAAATTGTAGTGGGAAAATCATTCTAGACTTAATGCCTTGACTAGGTCACTCTAGTTTATTGATAGTCTATCATGTTTATAGCCACAAGTATTTGGGTTATTGTACCTGCAGGTGGTTTTCACATTAGAATCTTAGGCTAGGCATGAATTTTTAATTTATTTTCAGTAATTAGCAATCAGTGCCTTTACTGTTCATTCAAAAATTACATTTCCTTCATTACCTTTCCTCTAACTGTATATAGTCAAATTATTCTATTATAAATTAAATATTGTATGTCTTAGAGTTTTTAAATTGTCATACGAATAATTTTATAATGCATAGAATTTTTATAATAATTTACCTCTCTCTGTTTTATAGACACTGTAGCACTGTAACATTGTTCTCCCGTTGTTCATCTATTTACTCGAGAAGGCACCAGTAACGTCTCTATGGTGAGACTTGTTCTTACTGTTTTTGGCATATTGAATACGCCATGGGGAGCTTGCCAGGCTCAGTCGTGCAGGCAGGATACTCTCGGTAGCCTGCCAGACTCTCCAAGAGGGATGGCGGAATCAAACCCAGGTCGACCATTTGCAAGGCAAACACTCTACCAGCTGTGCTATCGTTCCAGCCATTATAGAATCTATGTATAAAAATAAAGATTTTCTTTGCTTTTCTTACTCTCGTAGCATGACTAATTAACAGTCACCCAAATATTTTGTTATGTACAGGAATGAATCACTTGAAGAGGTAGCATAATAGCAGATTAGAGGATGCCAATTATTGTGAAATCATAAATGTGCCTAGAATAATATTTGCTTTTATTTTTAGGATAGCACATATACATTTTTCTTTAAATATTTTTGCCATGCTGTCTTCATTAACTAATCTTATTTTTTAAGAAAAATCACTAAACAATCAGAATGAGAGTCACTTATAAGTCAACTACAAAAGAAAGTCATACTGTATTATATCTCAAATCTATTATACCCCTAAAATTTTCCAAAATACTTATTAAATTTTTCAGACACCTTGTAATTTTCTTTTTTTTCTCCAAAGACACTGTATTTATCTCTTGTTGCAAAGCCCAGAATACAAATAAATAAAAATTCAAACCTACTGAACAACAATAGATGACATCTTTTTTTTATAAAATAATCATTTAAATTTTATTTTTCAAAGAATATTTTTGCTTACAACAAATTCACTAGGGATATGAGCAGACTGATTGTTTGCTAGAAATAATCTAGGGCATGGGAAAGCAAGAATTGTGATAATGGAAAACTTCCTGATTTGATTCTCTAGCCAATAGGAGATCACATTAATATTGGGTTCTCACTTCACTGTCAGGACCACACACAGAAGTTTAAAGTCATGGTTGGAAAAAATAAAGAGTCAATAATGTAAAAAGGAATAGATAAAGAAATCTACAAATTCACATTAAGACACTAAAATTAACCTCATCTTAGAGTCTGGGAAACAAAGTCAGAAGCCTTATTAAAAAGTGTGAACAATTACCTGTAGAAATAGGGACAAAGAATGGTTAATAAACATAGGTGTCACCTACTCTCTGCTCTAAATTTCTGAGATCCAGTGTCCATATTTGCTTATTTTGTATTTTAAATGAGGTTTTGTTTCTCTATTTTCAAATTTTGAGAAAGTTTGTAAATAAAAAAATGCATAAAGATGTGCTGGGCATATTTGACACTGGAGATGGAGTTTTTAGTGCTGTTTTTTTCAAGTTGGATAAATACTACAGATACACATATCAATAGCATACTGTGTCAAATCTAACTGGGAATAATTAGAAGAAAATGCTTGAAGCTATAAAATAATAATATAATTTGTTTTCTTTGACACATTTGTATTAACAGTATCTTAACACTTCAAGTTTATTACTTTAACTAAGATCCTGATAATTTAGCAATATAAATTCAAAAGTAAATCAAGAAATAATTTAAAAATAAAATAGGCATCCAAAATGCAACATTAGTAAAATATTGTGTTTTGGAACTATGAGGTGATTTCTTTATTCACAATTTTTCCAATTCCTTTATTCACACTTTTTCCTTTATTCACACTTTTCCCTTTATTCACACTTTATTGACATCTACTGTGTTCTGTAACTTAAAGCTACAGTTTGAACATTCAATGATAAAGGGAATTTTTTAATCACTGAAATAAAATAAGCTAGTAATAACAAAGTGAAATCATCATTAAAAACTGTTTAATTTTTTACCAAACTGTTTAGATATTTCATTAATTTAAGTAATTGATAAAGTAAATCTCCCCTTGAGTTAATTGACGATCATTTATTTTAAGAATTGCCATCTTTATCTAAAACTCTTGCTTCTAAGGTGAGAGACAGGTAAAATCAGACTTTGAGTAGTGTTGTCAAGCTTGGGATTTATTTAAGTAGTTGAAAATCATATCTGATTTACATGCTATTCTTCACTAAGACATAAAAATGCTGCCACTTCAATTTTTCTACCCACTGTGCTATCTCTGCAGGTTCTCCTCAATCTTATTTCCATATCTTCCATTATTTTGTAACAATCTAGACAGTTTTTCACAGGGAATATTTTGCTTTTCTGTTTTGTGTAGTGTTATCAGCAAGCAAAGTGAGACTTTAGTCATTTTTTTGCTTGCTTTAAGGTCAAAATATTTCTTTTTATTATGAACTTCTTAATAATTAGATTTATGAATTTCTTCCAGAGCAAGAAACTTCAAATAAATGGGATTCAAAAATTTTCTTACCTCCAACTCCTTTAATTTATATAGTACCATACAAGTACATATAAAGTTATTTCTACTTCTCCCAAGACTTTTTTCTATATAGGATATCTTTCTTCAGTTTTACTCTGAGACTTTACTTGATGCATGTGGTATGAGAAACGTTATTTTGCTTGCACAGTCAACAGAAAAAATTACCATCACTCTGAAGCTCATCTTGTAAAACATGGTAGATTTCCTATGATCTTCTCAAATTTGTCAATAACAAAAGAATAATGCAGTTTAAATTCTTTTATTATTCTTATTCAATCCTTAATAATAATTTAAGAAATAAATGTTCAGTGTCTTCTGTAGCATTGTAGCACTGTCCTCCCATTGTTCACTGATTTGCTTGAGTGGGCCCAGTAACATCTCCATTGTGAGACTTGTTGTTACTGTATTTGGCATACCAAATACATCACTGGTAGCTTGTCAGGCTTTGCCGTGTGCACAAGATACTCTCTACAGCTTGTCGGGCTCTCCGAGAGGGGCGGAAGAATTGAACTCGGCTCAGCCGGGCTGGCCGCATGCAAGGCAAATGCCCTACTGCTGTGCTATCGCTCCAGCCCAGTGTCTTCATAGTTTTGAATTTTCCTCAGAGAGAAAGCACACGAAAATTATGAACAAATATTCAGAGAGTGAGAAACACAGGCATACATTTTACTTAATTTATGTTCCCTACTCTGAATTTCCTTTATTCTTACTATGATGACTGGAGTTTTCACATAAGTCTAGATAAGAGACTCATTGAATTTAGTTATGGTGCTTGCTGAAATTTGCACAGCAGAATATGTTGCTTTCATGCTTCACTTTTGTATTATCTAAAGTTTTAAAATTTTAATAGAGCAGCACTTGCATGCTAGTTGGGATTCCTATGACGAGTAGAGACACATAATTTATGTTTGTGGTGATTAAGGGATTGGCACAAACCCATTTTTAGAAGGCTACACTTCTGAGCTTTGGTCATACATATACTCAGTCTGGATGCAGTATCACTGGAAAACCCTTTCTGTACCAAGGATAACCAATAACATAGCTATGACACTCAGACACCATAGCTGCTTTTATCCACTCTCAGTACATTTGGAACATCTAGAGTTTGAGCTTGTGACCAAAAGCTTACATGTAAATAAGGTAATGAACTTAAACCCCTGTTATTTCTCTAGGGTGACAGACACACAATTTAATTATTTTCTTTTAGATTTTGCACTGTAATTGAACTAGTTTTCTTTTCTTAAATAAAGATATGATTAAATTTGTAAAATAATTATAGTTGATTTATTTTATCTGTTCACTGATATAGTTATAATTTTGTGTAATTAAATTATGAAGTCCTATAATTGTGCTCAGGATTTTGGAATTCTATTCCTTATCCCTACATCAGTATTTTGGTTTAACTAAAACTAGAAAGTCATTTTCTTGAAAGTATTGAGAATATAACTTCTACTTTTACCTTTTATTTCTGTTATATAATTGTTGAATTCAGAGGCTTAGAGCATTGTAACTATACATATGTAGTATGTCTCATTTGGATTATTTATTTTTCTATATTTCTTATTTTTATCCTGAAATTGTTCTCCAATTGGCTGTAGATTAAGCTCTCTGTGCTTTTCTTTAGCAGATATCAGGATTACTTCCTGCTATTCTATGTATGTGTATGTATAATTTCAATGCATTGAAGAAATTGTCGAAAGTTCATTTTGTTCCCAAGCTATGCTATATTTTGAGATCAATTTCAGAGACAAATATTTTGCTTGATGTCTCTGTCCTTCCCATTTTTCATTTTGATATTTTTGAGAATGTCCACAAAACCTTATTTTAGAAATAATACAATCATTTTTATCAGCAAATGCCTAAATATCACTTTAGTGTTTGGGCCACACCTAAATCTGTTCAGAGTTTTCTCCGGTCTCTGTACAAAGGGACTGATTTACTCCTGGGAGGACTCACGCGTTCAAGTGGGGTTCTAGGATTAAACAAGAGTGGGCTGCATGCAAGGCAAGTTCCTAACGAGCACTACTATCTCTTTGGTTCCAAGATTACCTTATAAAATCTGTTGTGTTTTAGGGTTCTTATAAGAAGTACAAAAGATAGTAAAATTATTATAAGGAGAAGAGGACTGCAATTTGAATATATGAAATATACCACCATAGTTTATATGGGTGATAAATTGCATAATGGATGCAAGATCGACCATTTGCCAATATTAATTATGTTCTAGGAAAATAAGAAAACTCTTGACATTATTTAGATAATCAAGCTAAATGTATGATATACATTATTTAGCTTAGAATTCTGAACTTTAGTAGTTGGTTCTTCAGAAGATAGCTGTTTAGCTAGTAACACTTTTGTTATTACCATGTTCTCTTGCCTCTCGCTCTTCTATGACTCTGACTCTCTAGACAAAGGACACTCATGCAAATAATCTACTTGATGTGAGAAAGGAAACTTTTCAACATTGCTTTCAACAAGAAATTTAAAGTTTTCTAAGTGTAAGCTAATCACTGTGTTCATTGAGTGAGCAGCTGAGAGTCTTTTACAGTATTAAAAATACTTTAACGCTGCTCATTCTTTGTTATTTGTCTTGCCTGTTCTATATTAGTAACTCTCTTTTGGCATATTAGAGTGGCTTGAAAGTGCTTGATGAAACACCTACAATCCTGGAAAAAACACTGGCATGATTAGATTTCTGACTGTGTAATTTTGTTTTCATGGTACTCCATCTAACTAAATAATAAGAAAGGTCGCTAGATCAGCTCTTTGTGGGTCAGGCAATGTTACAAAGTTAACACAATGCTGGAAATGGATTTTTTCATGCATCACTGATATAAAAGACTCAGCAATGCTATTCTCTTTAGTCAAACAAGTAGCATAATTTTATTCCAAAGAAGCACATTTGGTAATTAATGGACTGGTGATAGCCAGAATGCACAGAGATGAGAATTAATTGTGATCAATTAATTGACCGATGCTACGTTTTTCTCCACTTTGCTTGGCAACTTTTGTTCTTCATGACTTCGACTTCAGAAATGTGTAGATAGTTGTCAAGGCAGCTGTGCAGAGCATCTGTTAAATAGCCGGTGCAGAAAAACATGTAAAAGTAGATCGAAAACCCAGTTCTGTTACACAGAATTGTTCCTGTGTGACTGAAGAAGCTGAAGCCGGCTGACTAAACTGTCTCTGTAGGGCTTTGGTGTGATGCTAGTGCTGAGTTTCACAAGGGAGGCAGGTAAGCAGAAAATGATGCTAACTTTTATGTGGGGAATATTCAGAGCAGGCCAGAATCCACTGAAAATCTGTCAGGACAGGCTGGAGCCCAATTGTTCCTTACTGTCTCTGTTCCTGGTGATGAGAGAAGGGGGACACATTTTGTCTTAGTATTAAACATAATCATCTCACTGAGTGACAGATGTTAAAACAGCTTCCATTGAAAGAGGGCGGTCACAGCCTCAGCAGTTCCTTCAGCTTTGTGATTCATAGTCAGTGGCTCACTAAGAGTTTAAATTCGAAACATTGGAGTTCTTTTTCCTCTGTCCTTGGAATGTCTTTTGTGTCCCACTGTTAAGAGTTATATAAAAGAAAAGCAATTCTGGGAATCACTGCTGAGTCTAGTAGGATTTACATCTTACAAAACCACTCCCATATTACTTATTACAGAAGTGGGTGTACCCTCTTGTCAAATTATTAGTTTGAGACATCAAGACATTTGGCCAACAGTTGAGCTAGGTTTTCTAATTGTGTTTCTTCTGTCATTGCTTTCAGCCCACCCTAAGATTCACTCTTAAAAGTAAGTAAAAGTAAAGGCCCTCCCGTTGATATCGATTTGCTCGAGCGGGCCCAGTAACATCTCCATTGGAGACTTTGTTGTTACTGTGTTTGGCATATCGAATACGTCACGGGGAGCTTGCCAGGCTCTGCCGTGGGTGCGAGATACTCTCGGTAGCTTGCCGAACTCTCCGAGAGGGGCGGAGGAACCGAACTCGGGTCGGCCATGTTGGCTGCGTGCAAGGCAAACACCCTACCGCTGTGCTATCGCTCCAGCGATAAATCTTATTTATAAGATTCACTCTTATAGAGATATTATCATGAGCTAAGGGTGTTCCAAACACAATTTGTTTAAAATCAAATATTGTCTTTGTTGATATGAAAATCCAGGTTTTCCCAAAATCAAGTAGACATGTTTGGCTATTTATGCCTGCGGTTTTATAACTGAATCTTTTGTTTGGTTATGTTATTACATGTCTTTTCTTTTAATCAAATGTACACTTAATTTCTACAACTTTATACTAAGACTTAAAATCAAGTAGTACAAACACTCCAACTCCAGTCTTTCTCAAGTGATCTAGACTATTCCTTTTTTTTTCTCTTTCCCTAACTAAAATGAGCTTAATGACACATATTAAAAACTGATAGAAATGTATTGTTAATTTATAGATCAATTTGATGAGATCTGATGTGTTATGTTAACATTTATGGTCCCATAAACTGGGTTTCATCTCTTTACTATTAAGCATTAATTCTTCCCCATGCATTTTATAATTTTTTACCAAAAATAATCCTAACATATTGTTAAAGTTATGCCCAATTATTTTTTGGTGTTATTCTTATGACTGCTTGTTTTACTTACATTTAATTTGAGATTGAAACAAAATGTGAATATTAGTCATGGAGTAGTGTTTAGAAAGTAGTGTAAACTGATCTTTTATCTGGTAATTTTAATTGCTAGTTTAAGAGCTTTTTTGTTAAGTCCTTTGTGAATGCCTTCCTTCATGATATTTGCAAAATGAAGTAGCCTTTCTTTTTCATTTCTATTCCTCTTCTTTTCTTCTTTTATTTCACTAGTTATTCGAATGCAGGATTCAATTTGAAAGGTGAGAGAAGAGCATGTTTCCAGACAAATTTTGCTTATTGCTGATGCTTTAGAAGAAGTAATTTTTCCCCTTAAGGAGAATTTAATTGGCACTGTTTCCATGTCACTTGTTCTCAAATTAGTCTTTCCCAAATTATTTGTCCTCGTGGCTATAAGAAGGTGTTATGAAACGTTCCAGAGATGAAAAGCTGTGCAACAATGCAGAAAAGACAAGAACACGTTATAAGAAACATGGTAAAGCATACAAGAAACAAACTGGTATCAGTCTTAGACAAGATTGAACTATTTATAATTTCTTCATATATATATACCTATAATACACACATACATACTTACATACTCTTTTATAAGACTGTTACTATTGGCATATTATTCTTGAGAGTAATTGATTTATGTTAAGGCTCATTGAACAAGTTCCCACTCCTGTGGGTGGTTAATGGACTTCTCTAAAAAAGTAGATCTTTCTAATGTAAGGAACAAAATATATGAATCAAGGCACCACAATAGAGAAAGTCAAGTTCTTTTAAGTATTGCCATTGATATTTCACTAATCATGAAAAATGAATTACCAAAATTCTTTTTTTTTTTTTACAGTTGTAGATTTACAATTTTTTTGTGCTTGGGTTTCAATTATACAATGATCAGATACCCATCCCTCCACCAGTGCACGTTTTTCACCACCATGGATAATATCCCCCCACCCCCATCCCCCCATCCCCCCCTGCCTCTGTGGCAGGACAATCCCCTGTGTTCTCTCTCTCCATTTGGGTGTTGTGGTCTGCAAAAGAGGCATTGAGTGGCAAACATGTTCAGTACATAGTCTACTTTCGACATGCATCTCCCCTCCTGGGAGGATCCTCCAAACATCCTTTATTTGGTGCTCCCTTCTCTATCTGAACTGCCCTTTTCTCTAGGATACCCGGCTGGCCTCTAAGTTATGGAGTAATCCTCCTGGTGCTGATCTCAGCTATTCTTGGGTATTAATCTCATACTTTGTTACTTTATATCCCCCAGATGAATGCAATCTTTCTATGTCTATCCCTCTCTTTCTGACTCATTTCGCTTAGCATGATACTTTCCACATTGTACCACTTGTATGTAAATTTCATGACTTCATCTTTTCTAACAGCTACATAGTACTCCATTGTGTAGATGTACCAAAGTTTCTTTAACCAGTCATCTGTTCTTGGGCATTCAGGTTTCTTCCAGTTTCTGGCTATTGTAAAGAGTGCTGCAATGAACAAACAAGTGCAGATGTCACTTCGACTATACATTTTTGCTTCTCTGGGATATATTCCCAGGAGTGGTATTGCTGGGTCAAATGGGAGCTCAATTTCTAATTTTTTGAGAATCGTCCATACTGTTTTCCAGAAGGGCTGAACCAGTGGACATTCCCACCAACAGTGAAGGAGTGTCCCTTTCTCGCCACATCCACGCCAGCATTGGTTGCTTTTGTTCTTTTGAATGTGGGCCAGTCTCTGAGGTGTGAGATGGTATCTCATTGTGGTTTTGATCTGCATCTCTCTGATGATTAATGATGTAGAGCATTTTCTCATGTGCTTTTTTGCCATTCGGATTTCTTCTTTGAGAAAGTTTCTGTTCATTTCATTGCCCCATTTTTGGATGGGATTGGATGTTTTCTTCTTGTGGAGTTTAACCAGTATTTTGTATATCCTGGATATCAACACCTTGTCAGATGTGTATTTGGCGAATATCCTTTCCCATTCTGTAGACTGTCTTTGTATTTTGGTCACTGTTTCTTTGGAGGTGCAGAAGCTTCTTAGTTTAAGATAGTCCCATTTATCTATCTCTGTTTTCACTTGCTTGGCCAGTGGCGTGGCATCTTTGAAGATACCATTAGCTTCAATATCATGGAGGGTTTTGCCAACTTTATTTTCAATGTACCTTATGGTTTCTGGTCTGATGTTGAGGTCTTTAATCCATTTTGATCTTACTTTTGTACATGGTGTTATGCAGAGTTCTGAGCCTATTTTTTTGCATGTAGCCGTCCAGTGATGCCAACACAATTTATTAAAGAGGCTTTCCTTACTCCACTTCACATTACTTGAACTTTTATCAAAGTTTAGATGATCATATGATTGAGGGGAGATGTCAGTGTATTCAACCCTGTTCCATTGGTCTGCAGTTCTGCCTTTGTTCCAGTACCATGCTGTTTTAATTATTACTGCTTTGTAGTACAGTTTGAAGTTCGGGAGGTTGATTCCCCCCATTTTCTTTTTCCCGAGAATTGCTTTAGCTATTCGTGGGGGCTTATTGTTCCATATAAATTTCAGGAGTGTTTGCTCCATTTCTTTGAAGAATGTCATGGGTATCCTTATAGGGATTGCATTGAATTTATACAATGCTTTCGGTAGTATTGCCATTTTGACAATGTTAAGTCTCCCGACCCATGAGCAGGGGATATCTTTCCATTTCCTCATGTCCTCTTTTATTTCCTGAAGTAGCGTTTTGTAGTTTTCTTTGTACAGGTCCTTTACTTCCTTAGTTAAGCTGATTCCTAGGTACTTGATTTTCTGGGGCACAATTGTGAACGGGATTGTTTTCTTCATGTTGCTTTCTTCTCTCTCACTGTTTGCGTATAGGAAAGCCATGGACTTTTGGGTATTGATTTTATAACCTGCAACTTTACTATACGAGTCTATTGTTTCTAGGAGTTTTTTGGTGGAGGTTATTGGATTCTCTAAGTAGAGTATCATATCATCTGCGAATAGTGAGAGCTTGATTTCTTCCTT
The DNA here is from genome assembly GCF_029834395.1 of Sorex fumeus. NCBI lineage: Eukaryota > Metazoa > Chordata > Mammalia > Eulipotyphla > Soricidae > Sorex > Sorex fumeus. Next base: position 31,278,531 of record NW_026606064.1, read on the forward strand.
TCCTACCTGAATGCCCTTAATATCTTTTTCTTGCCTAATCGCTATTGCAAGTACTTCCAGTACTATATTGAACAGAAGTGGAGAGAGTGGGCATCCCTGTCTCGTCCCTGATCTTAGAGGGAAGGCTCGCAGTTTTTCCCCATTGAGGATGATGCTTGCTGTAGGCTTGTGGTAGATGGCTTTAATTATGTTGAGGAAGGTCCCCTCTATACCCATTTTGGCTAGGGTTTTCATCATAAAGGGGTGCTGGATCTTGTCAAATGCTTTCTCTGCATCTATTGATATAATCATATGCTTTTTATCTTTTCTTTTGTTGATATGATGGATTATGTTGATTGATTTTCGAATGTTAAACCATCCTTGCATCCCTGGGATGAATCCTACTTGGTCATGGTGTATGATCTTTTTGATGAGTAGTTGGATTCTATTTGCTAGTAGTTTGTTGAGGATCTTTGCATCTGTGTTCATCAGGGATATTGGCCTGTAATTCTCTTTCTTTGTGGTATCTCTGTCTGCTTTTGGTATCAGTGTGATATTCGCTTCGTAGAAACTGTTCGGAAGTGTTTTTGATATTTCAATTTCGTGGAAAAGCTTAAAGAGCATTGGGAGTAAGTCCTCTTTAAAGATTTGGAAGAATTCACTAGTGAATCCATCCGGGCCAGGACTTTTGTGCTTGGGGAGACTTTTTATTACCAGTTCAATTTCCTTGATGGTGATAGGTCTGTTCAGGTATTCCAGGTCTTCTTGGTTCAGCCTTGGGAGTCTGTAGGAGTCTAGGAATTTATCCATCTCTTCGAGGTTTTGATGTTCCGTGGCAAAAAGCTTCTCAAAGTACTCCCTGAGGATCCTCTGAATTTCTGTGGTTTCTGGTTTCTGTTGTAATGACCCCCTTTTCATTTCTGATTCGGTTTATTAGGGTTTTCTCTCTCCCTTTCTTTGTGAGTTTTGCTAGCGGCTTATCGATCTTGTTAATTTTCTCAAAGAACCAGCTTTTGGTTTCATTGATCTTTCGGATTATTTTTTGGGTTTCCATCTCATTAATCTCTGCTCTGAGTTTTATTATTTCCTTTCTCCTGTTCGGGTTGTGCTCCTTTTTTTTGGTCCTTCTCCAAGCTCTTAAGCTGTGAGGTTAGGTTACTTATGTGTGTTCGCTGCTCCTTCCTGAGGAATGCTTGTAGAGCTATAAACTTTCCTCTTAACACAGCCTTTGCTGTGTCCCATAAGTTTTGGTAACTCGTGTTCTCATTTTCATTCGTTTCTAGGAATCTTTTGATTTCCTCTTTGATTTCCTGTCTAATCCACTCGTTGTTCAATAGTGCACTGTTTAATTTCCAGGTGTTTGATTTAGTTTTCTGTTTTTGTGTGTGATTTACTTCTAATTTCAGCGCATTATGGTCTGAGAAGATTGTTTGTACAATCTCTATCTTCTTAATTTTATGGAGGCATGTTTTGTGGCTCAGCATGTGGTCTATCTTGGAGAATGTTCCATGGACGCTTGAGAAGAATGTGTATTCAGCTTTTTGTGGATGAAGTGTCCTATATATATCTACTAAGTCCCTTTCTTCCATTGTTTCCCTCAAATGAAGTATGTCCTTGCTAAGCTTGAGTCTGGTTGATCTATCAAGAGGTGACAAAGCAGTGTTGAAGTCTCCCACTAGTATTGTGTTGCTATTGATGTCTTTTTCCAAATCTATGAGTAGTTGTTTTAAGTACTTTGCTGGTCTCTTATTAGGTGCATATACATTTATTATTGTAAGTTCTTCCTGTTGTACAGATCCTTTGATCAATAAGAAATGGCCTCACTGTCTCTTATGACCTTCCTCACTCTGAAATCGATGTGGTCTGATATAAGGATGGCTACCCCAGCTTTTTTATGGGAGCTGTTTGCCTGTAGGATTCTTTTCCAGCCTTTGACTCTGAGTCTGTGTTTGCTTTGACTATTGAGATGCGTTTCTTGCAGGCAGCAGAATGTTGGGTTCAATATTCTAATCCATCCTGCCACTCTATGTCTTTTAATTGGTGCGTTTAGCCCATTGACATTGAGAGAGATTATTGTTATGGGATTTTGTCCCATTGTTCTGTTAAAATTTGGTGTATTTGAGAGGCCTTTCTTGCCTTAAAGTACCCCATATAGTTGTTCTTGTAACCATGGTTTTGAGTCTATGAAGTTCCTGAGCTGTTGTTTGTCTGTGAAACTGTGTGTTGTTCCTTCTATTATGAATGAGAGTCTCGCTGGGTAAAGTATTTTTGGAGAGGTATTTATTTCATTGAGTTTTTTCACTATGTCCCACCACTGTTTTCGGGCCATGAGGGTTTCATCAGAAAAATCAGCTGTGAATTTTAAGGATGCTCCTTTGTAAGAGATTTCTTTCTTCGATCTTGCTGCTTTCAGAATTTTGTCTCTGTCTAAGGTTTTGGTCATTTTGATCAGAATGTGTCTTGGGGTATTTTTATTCGGATTTCTTCTAGCTGGTACCCTTCGGGCCTCCTGAATGTGGTCACAAGTTTTCTTCAGCTCTGGAAATGTTGTAGCAATGATTTCTTTGACAGTTTCTTCTTCATCGAGGTTTTCTTCCTGTACCTCTGGGACTCCAATAATTCTTATGTTACCCCTCTTGGCTTCATCACGATCTTCTCTTGCCATCTGTTCCCGAATTGTGAGTCTCTTTTCCATTTTCTGCTCTTTTCTGGAGAGTCTCTGAACTTCATCTTCGAGTTCACTGATTCTGTTCTCAGCAGCTGTTACTCTGCTGCTGAGGCCTTCCACTGAGCTTTTCAATTCGCCTACGAGATTTTTCAGGTCTGATATTTCTGATTGCATTTTCCTCATTTCTGTCTTCAGATCCTCTTGTCTTCTATTGGCATTGCTTTCTATTGTTTCTTTTAATTCCCTAAGCATCCTAAGTAGCTCCCTCCTGAATTCCTTTGTCAGAGAGGTTGTCTAACACTACAGTACTGTTGGTGTCATCTGGGCTAGACTCTTCAATATGAAAGTTTGGTGGACTTTTGCGTTGCTTTACCATTGTGAGAGGTGTGGTTTAGTCCTTCACGTTCACTGTTACTATTCCGCTTGATATGCAGTGTGAGTTAAGATAGGCTTATGAGTTATTGGCTACTGTGTTTCTAGTGGCTGAGCTAAAATAGAGAAGTTTCCATCTAGGAAGGTAGCTTATGGTTCCTAAGGCATACGTAGTGGGAAAATATTTCGCGGCCGCTAATGCGGCCGCGGCTCCGGAAAGAATCCCTGGCACTGGCGAGGAGTTGGGAACGTCTCCTGTTTGAAATTGGAGCCGTTCAGCTTTGTTGCCCAGAGCTGGGCCTCCGTGCCCATCCCACGCAGCTCAGGGGTTGAAAACCGGCTGTCTAGGGGCTGGATCTACGTGCGCATGCCCAGAAAGGGTCCCAGGCCCTTGGAGGCGGGCTGTACCTGTTTGAAATTGGAGCCGTTCAGCTTTGTTGCCCAGAGCTGGGCCTCCGTGCCCATCCCACGCAGCTCAGGGGTTGAAAACCGGCTGTCTAGGGGCTGGATCTATGTGCGCATGCCCAGAAAGGGTCCCAGGCCCTTGGAGGCGGGCTGTACCTGTTTGAAATTGGAGCCGTTCAGCTTTGTTGCCCAGAGCTGGGCCTCCGTGCCCGTCCCACGCAGCTCAGGGGTTGTAAACCGCCAAAATTCTTGAGTAAAACCACTCTTTCTTAACCAGATCACCTCAGCAGTAGCATATGAAATATGGACCTGTGTAAAACTAAAACGTGGCTCCTGTTGTGTGTTACACATTCCTTTTCTAATATCAAAATCTCTAATAGCTCATCTAAATTTTCCTTTTGTTGTTGTTAATATAGGTAACTAAAACAATTCTGTGATTATACTTGAGATGAAGCACTGAAGAAAAAAATTATAGCAGCTTGTGGGAAAGTATGTGGCTTGAAACTTTAAGAGACAGCTCCCATGGAAAATACCAAGGACAGAGAAAGCGAGAAGCAGCAGTAAGGAACGGAGGTTTATGACACATGGAAGATTTCTCCTGCTAGTTCAAAATATACTCAACCAATGACTGTGTAAACACACCCGTAACTAGTTGCACAAGAATCTTTATTGTAGAGCAGGAGGAAAGAATAAAGTGGTGACAGTTAAGCTTGTTAAAAGTATAATTTTAAACTAAGTTATGTATGCTATTGAAAAGTTAAAACACTCAAGAATGATTACTTGAAAATAGCAATTCATATGCATAAATTGAAAGAATAATAGCTAGAGCATGAAAAAATTTATATTTTATTTGTTTGTTTTTTTCTTTGGGTCCAAACCCATTGATGCTCAGTGCTTTCTTCTGACTCTTGCTCAGGATTCACTCTTGCTGGTACTTAGCACCAAATGTGGGGGTGAGGATCAAACCAGGATCAATAGCATGTAAGGCAAGTATCTAAGTAACTGTATTATCTCTCTAGTCCGACAAAATATTTTTAAAACATATTTATTTGATCACTGTCATCCCATTATTCATCAATTTGCTAAGAGCAGGCACCAGTAATGTCTTTGTTCGTCCCAGCCCTGAGGTTTTAGCAATCTCTCCTTACTCGTCCTTCCCAACAGTGCAGTATCAGAGGCTCTTTCAGTATGGGTCAGGGGAATGAGACCGATTATTGTTATTATTTTTGGCATATAAAATATGCCACGGGGAGCTTGCCAGGCTCTGTCATGTGGTAGGGATACTCTCAGTAGCTTGCAGGGCTCTTGGAGAAGATTTAATTTATTTCATGTACAGTAAAAATTAAAATAAATATATTAAATACTTATATTTTCATTAAAGGGAGAATATCAAATTCAGAGGAGGGCATATATAATTTAGCATCTGGGTGATTTTGTGCTTATTACGATACTATTTTATATATATGGATATATAATCTAAGTGAATCGTTCCCCAAATCATGCATTTCTTTCTAAATATAGAGTGACCTTCTGACTGCATGATGCTTGTTTAAAACTGCTTGGATTTCAAATACTGTATTGCTTATGGGATATTTTATGCTGAGTTTGTATTTGCAAGCCAAACTCATTCTGTATGAAAACAAGATCAAATTAAGATTTTCCTGCCGTGTTTTGCTAAACTAGTCGCATTCTTGGACTGATCTTATATCAACTGCAGTTTTGCTTAGATAAATGACTAAAACCCCCTCTGTTACCACCACCACCATCATACATTCATCAGGATACATGTTATGACAACTTCTCTATTTGCCCATTCATCAAATATTTATCGAGTTCTAATGATGCTATGCTGGTCACTGGGAATGCAAACAGACCTGTACTCATATGTTAAGGAGTCCAACCCAGTAATTATAGAAGGATCAAATAGACCATTACTATCAGGGAAAGTTTCCTGACTGATTGAATGGTATAATTCAGTCCCACGCAGATGTGATCACTGTTTATCTTTTCACAAAGGCTTTGCTGAATTTATAGTGAGATTAAGGACAGAAGACTTTAAGGACAATTTATTTTTGTTAAGTGTATTATTTTTTCTCATATTGAACAATATGTATTTAATATGTTGAAGTCGAGATAACACTGCACTGTAGCACTGTCATCCTGTTGTTCATCGACTTGCCCGAGCAGGTGCCAGTAACGTCTCCATTAATCCCAGTCCTGAGATTTTAGCAGCCTGTTCTCTTGTCCTTCCCAGCTCTGCCGTATTGGAGGCTTTTTCAAGGTCAGGGGAATGAGACCCATTATTGTTACTGTTTTTAGCATATCAAATACGCCACGGTAGCTTGCCAGGCTCTGCCACGCAGGCAGGATACTCTCGTTAGCTTGCTAGGCTCTCAGAGAATTAGAGATAAGTTTAATATTTTCTGCTTGAAAAACAGGCTGTAAACAAATTTTATGCAGCATCTATGGTAAATGAAAGGCTTTCAGGTTCCACTTCCCTGATGTACAAGGCAGGGATTTGTTATACAGCCTGTATGTGTATAACAAATATGATCTCTCCTTCTCAATAAACTACTCTCAAGCTATCACTACCCACCATCAGGATCCACATACTCGATAAGACTTTTTCTTTTTCTATTTAAATAACTGTGCATTCTGTTATTCTAACATGCTATTGAAGGAACTTCTGATTTTGTTTTAAAATTTCCCAGAAGCTATGGAAAATCCCAAGTGTAGTCCTTTGCAATGCATCTCACACAGACTGATATTTAATTGAAGTGCAGATTCAGCTTACTACAATATGGAATTACACCAACATTTCTGGAAGTTTTTGGTTTGTAAGCTTTTGGCAAAGGAAAAATGGCTTTGCCTGGAATTGTTGCAAAATAATGGAGTGGTAATGGATGGGTAATGCACGACCATTACCCTTCTCAATAGGAAATTGGAAATGAAATAGACTATTATTGACCCAAACAAGACTTTATTTTTCATACTAAGGATAAAAGAAGACAACTAAGAGAGAAGTTGCTTATTATCATCTTGCAAAGTTTGTACTTTTAAATTCTGTAAGCAGTAAGATCCCCAACTATCACCAATTCATCATAGCATGCAGAGACAGTATCTCTTTGATGTGTTATCGATATGAAATGATGACCTAACTTAGGGCATATGTTTCATTACAATGTTAAATCTCTATTCTGGATATGATTTTCAGAACTGCAATCAGTAAGAAAGTCATTAGGAGGTCAAAACTGCATTTTTTCTTGGTACATGATGGTTGAGCCCAGTTTCTTCCCTTTATTCCTTATACACACAGGTTCTTTGGGTTATCTAGCTGTGATTTTACTTTTTAAGGTGCTAAGAACAAGATAATGGGCAAAGGTAGGATTGAATACCTTCTCTCTGATTTCACCTTTAACTAGCAAATTTGGATTTGCTTCAAACCTTCACCCAACTAAAAATAGTATTTATTTTATTTTGCTAGTAACCTTATCTGATCCTTGACTCTATATAAAACCCCTTTGTACAAAACATTTCAGAGATCATTTCATAAGTTAAATAAGGTACTTCCCATTTTATTAATAATTTTATAAAGCCAGTTATGTCTCTAAATTTATTACAATAAATATTTGGTTTTGTTTTTATGTTTGGTTAGTTGGTTTCTGGACAACACTCAGCTGTGCTTAGGGCTCACCTACTCCTGGAAAGACTCCAGGACCATATAGGGTTCAGGGAATCAAACCTGGGTCAGCCACATGCGAGACATGCCTTATTCATTGTAATATCTCTCCTGACTTATGAATATTTCTTTGTGTCATTTCTTAACTAGTGTCCTAATTGTGTATCTTAGCTAACTAAAGTTAAATTTAAAATCCAGATAAAAATTTTTCCTTCCATCATTTCTCAGGTAAATAAAAGATTGTGATATATTTATACATATTGTCCCCAATGGGCTGGAGTGATAGCACAGTGGTAGGGTGTTTGTTTTACACACGGCCAACCCTCGCCGACCCGGGTTCGATTCCTCCGCCCCTCTCAGATAGCCTGGCAAGCTACAGAGAGTATCTCGCCCACACAGCAAAGCCTGGCAAGCTACCGTGACGTATTTGATATGCCAAACACAGTAACAACAATTCTCACAATGGTGATGTTACTGGGCCCACTGGAGCAAATTGATGAACAATGGGAGGACAGTGACAGTGACAGTGACAGTTCCCAATATTCAAAGTTTTTATGCTTGACACATAATGGATAATTTGATAAGAAGATACAACCAGAAAGAATCCAATCAAACCTAATATTTAGGAGGAAAAGTTCATAATATACAGAGAAATATTTAAATAACTTAGACATTAGATTTTTATATAGGAACTAGCTGTTCGGGGCATGGAAGTAAGGAAAGTGCTTGCTTTGCACATATCTGCCATGGAATCATCCCCAGATCCACATATAGTTCCCCAAGTCCAGCCAAGAGTAATCCCTGAGTTCAAAGCCTAAAGTAGGTAGCACTGAGTACTGCTGGATGTGGCCCAAGATCAAACTAAATCAAAAGAAAAGATAATTATACTAGTCATTTTATGTGCTAACATCTACAAGAGTCATCATAGTAGCTCTCTAGCAAGGTCAACAGCTTAGGAAGCTATGAAAAACTGACAATGAAGTAGTTTTCTTTTATGCTTTTTCAACTATCAGAAAATTTTCCCAATTTCTGTTCATTTCTCATTTTCAAGATACATATCACAGAAATCCACATATTTGGCAGATAACGTAAACATTCGAGAGAACACTTGAGTAAAAATTGTTGTTTTCTTTTGAATTATTTAAATCCCTGTAACTTTATTACAAATATTTAAAGTTTCTGTTTTAAATAATTAAATTTCTATTTAAACAATTTTCATTGTTTAAGAATAAATTTACTATGTTATATAAAATAAAGCAATAAAAGAAAACTTTCACATATACTTAGGACTCAGAATTTCACATGTCTATATTTTAATAAACATGTAAGAATGTTATAATTTTTTTCAATGACTTAAATATCATTGTTGCTAAAAACTTCTCATTAATTTTGGTGCTTGATATTAGGGTCATTGTGATATAGGGGTTGATATAAAATTTAATAGCTTGCTTTATCAGAACTCAGAAGGATTCAGTTAGTTAAAAATAGTGAAAGTTTTCAATATGCTATTTTAATAGAGCATCCTTGAATTAATGTAAATCAGCATATAAAAAAAAGGGTTCACCGTATTATAGTTACCTTCTAAGAAACACATAAACCTCTAAAGCGGCCTGAAATACAGTGCTAACACAATATAAGCTTAAAATGATTACAGTGACACCATATATCCCGTTTACACAGAGCTCTTTCAGTTCCATTTACTTTCTCATGTCTAGAGAGGCAAGCAAGTCACCAAGGAAGTCAAAGCTGCTTTCAGTATATTGGTTTTTATCGTTTCTTTTGAACACTTATAAAATGTAGTGGATAGTTTCCTAACTATTACCTGTGAACTACTTTTCAGACTTTGACACAGGTTCTGTTTACAGTGTGTGATGACTTCCAAACTGTCATAACAGAATACTTCTTGAGTGGACCTGAGTGTCTTTGTTCTTGTACATTGATTTCAACAGAACAACAAAATAAATCATGAAGTCAGTACATTCATCTGGGATATTTATTAGAAATTGACCTATATTCCCTTATGGAGTGGTGAATATAGGACAGTTCTCTATTTTAAGAGATGTTTGTGCCATGACTACTCAAGTAGAAACTACTTAAGAGAATGTGAATCTGGGCAAATAGAATAACTTCCATTCACCACCAAGGTAACAATAATAATAATAATAAAAACAATTATAACAATAATCATAACAATTACCTCAAAAAATTGTATGAAAATTGCATAAACATATATACATAATAGTATGGCACGTTGCATACTTCATTTTATGTAAGGATTTGTTAGTGCCATTTTATATATACTTCCTACATTACCATTGATATACATTGTTTTCCTCTTTTTAAATGAATATTCTTTATTTCTATTTTCTTATTATTTACTTGATATTCTGATAATTGTAAATAGATCTGCAAGTCTTGATGTCTGCTAGCTTTCAATAACTTGCAGTTACTGCAAGTCTCTGGACGATAGCACAGCGGGTAGGGCGTTCGCCTTACAAGTGGCCAACATGGCCGACCCGAGTTCGATTCCTCCGCCCCTCTCGGAGAGCCCGGCAAGCTACCGAGAGTATTCGATATGCCAGACACAGTAGCAACAAAGTCTCCAATGGAGATGTTACTGGGCCCGCTTGAGCAAATCGACGATCAACGGGAGGGCCTTTACCTTTACCTTACTGCATTTTCAAATGCTTTAACCTATTTTATGAAAACCCAAGCAAAATTGTCCCCATCAAATTCAAGTGTTCAAAATTTTGTGTAAATTTTTTTCCCTTGGGAAGCTATTCATTGAGGTCTTAAGATAGTCTGATATCCTGGGTATTTAGGTAAGGACTATGAATTTCCAGTTGACTATGAGAAAATTTAGAACAATAGAACAGAAAATGAAAGAAACACAAACCAAATTTAGAACAATAGAACAGAAAATGAAAGAAACACAAACCAAATTATGAATTATCTAAGTCAAGCAGAGATATTTCAGGGATAAGATAAACTGATTTCGTATCTAGTTATGTGATTTGGAGAAAAATACTTTCACCGCTCCAGAAAGTTATCTTGAACCCCTCAGTCAATCTCTGTTCAGCTGTACATCACTCTGGATAAAGTTTTATATGTTCTAAAACTTCATAAGAAATTGATCTCTTCTGTATATTGCTATCAATTAAAACACTATTCATATAATCTAGTAACATAGAGGTTGAATCACAAAACATTTACAACACTTCATAAAAAATAACGAGAGCCAGACATATAGTGCATAGAGCATTTGCCTTGTTCAAGTCCTACCTAAGTTCAATTCCTGACACCCCATATGAACCCCAAGTAGCATCAGTCCTGAGCAAAGAGCCATAATAGACTTGAGAAACACCATCTATGGCCCACAATCATATACATATACAAGTAATATATATATGTATATATATTGTATATAGGTTATTCATACAAAGTTTTTATTTACATACAGATTATATATATAACATGCATGTAGCGCTGTAGCACTGTCTTTCCCTTGTTCATCAATTTGCTCGAGCAGGCACCAGTAATATCTCTATTGTGAGACTTGTTGTTACTGTTTTTGGCATATTGGATATGCCACGGGTAGCTTGCCAGGCTCGGCCATGAGGGTGGGGTACTCTCAGTAGCTTGCTGGGCACTCAGAGAGGGACAGTGAAATCAAAGCTGGGTCGGCCCCGTGCAAGGCAAACATTCTACCTGCTGTGCTATCCCTCCACCATATAACATGCATATTTCTATATATAGATTATATATATGTACATATATAAAGGTTTTATATATACTGCATATGCATAGGGTTTATACATACAAGAATATGACTTACAAAAGATGCAACATTTAAGAGAAGACAAGAGTTATAGAACTCGGGCTAAAAGGTAGAAGAAAAAATTTTCAGAATTTTTTTTTTTGAGTCTCAACATGTAACAAACTTATTAGTAATCTCTTGTACAAGGGCTTACTGACTCCAGAGTGAGATACAACAATCTTCTCACATTTTCCTCTAAGGAAACTTTTTTGGATTATTTTTAATGAACTATTCATAATAAGCAATACAAAATAAATTATTTAAGCCCTAGCCCTACTTTGGGTCAAGCTTGAGTGTGGTGGCAAAATTCAAAATAACGGCGATAAGAACATGCAATGGTGCAATGGTGGTGGAACTGGTGTTGGAATATTACTGTAATAAGTTATTTTTTAATGTAGGAGTACTGCTATTTATTCAGCCACTGATTAGCTGATTGGCTTGTGCATAAATGCCACCTTACCTTTTTTTTCAATAGTTTTATTTATTTATTTATTTATTTTTCTTCTTATATTTATTTATTGAATCACTGTGGGAAAAGTTACTAAGCTTTTAATTTTAAGTCTCAGTAATACAATGATCAAACATCTCTCCGTTCACCAGTAATCATTTTTCATCACCAAGAACCCCAATATACCCCCCTCTCACCCCTCCCAATGACTGTGAGGCAGATGATTTCCACTTAACTCTCCTCTACATTGATTATATTCATTATTTCAACAAAAGATGCACCATTATTGTTTAGAATTTCCCCCCCACCCCCAACAATCAGAATTGCTGAAAAGGCATTGTGAAATACTTTGTTTTCTATAGCTGGTTATGAGAATCATATAATGATTTTAGATTTCTGCAAAGAACCAGATAATTACAAGATTGGTTTCTGTACGTCTGGTGTTATGGCTGTACCGGAGAGCTGCTCATGGAGGACAACTCATGACTTCAGTAGGGCGTGAAGGACAAGCTGGTACTGCCCCCCTTCTTCCCATGAGACTGTAGTTGCCCGTCACTGCTGGCTCATACCTGGATTTCCCATGAACTCTGAGGTGGCAGCCACCTTGCTGCCGGGGGGGGGGGGGGGGGGCGGGGCGGGGAGAAGGTGGAAGGGAGCAACACCCTTTCCCTGCCAGGGAGGCATGGCGCCGGAGTTTAACACATGGTCCATTCACTTTTCTGCCACAAGCTGCCAGGCTCTGGACTTTTGTCTCTGGAGCCATTGCTGTGCCAGAGAACCGCTTGTGGGGAGCAACTCGTGACCTTGGTAGGGTGTGAAGGACAAGCCGGTACCGTCCCCCTTCCCATTAGACTGCAGTTGCCCCGGCACCGCTGGCTCATACCTGGCTTTCCTATAAGTTCTGAGGTGGCGGCCACCTTGCTGCCGGGGGGTGGGGGGGGGAAGGGCAGAAAGGCGGAAGGGAGAAACACCCTTTCCCTCCCAGGGAGGCATGGCGCCAGAGTTTAACACATGGTCCACTCACTTTTCTTCCGCAGGCTACCAGGCTCTGCATTAGTCCTTTTGCCCAAGGAGCCATGGCCATGCTGGAGAGCCATTCGTGGAGGCAACTCATGACCTCGGTAGGGCGTGAAGGATGAGCCGATACCGCCCCCAATCCCATGAGACTGCAGTTGCTCTGTCACCACTGGCCTATAACTGGCTTTCCTATAAGCTCTGAAGTGGTGGCCACCTTCCTGCTGGGGGGGGGGGTGGGGTGGGAGGGGGAAGGTGGAAGGGTGCAACACCCTCTTCCTCCTGGGGAGGCATGGCACCGTAGTTTAACTCATGGTCCATTCACTTTTCTGCCGCAAGCTGCTGGTCTCTGGACTAAAACCTTTTGCCTCTGAAACCATGGCTGAGCCAGAGAGCCATTTGTGGGGGGCAACTCATGACCTCGGTAGGGTGTGAAAGATGAGCCAGTACCATCCACCTTCCCATAAGACTGCAGTTGCCCTGTCACTGCCAGCTCATACCTGGATTTCCAATAAGCTCTGAGGTGGCGGCCATCTTGTATGCAGTCCAGATGCATTTCTGCCAAAAGCCGCTGGGTTTTGAAATTTGTTTCTGAGTCTCTGGGTTCATGTCCATTAAGCAGATTGATCAGGAGCCAGAGAGGCTGTTTGTAGGGGGTGACTCAGGGTCTCGCTGGGATGGGGAGGAAAGGGCCGGTTCCACCCCCATCTGGTGAGGCCCCACATGTCTCGTCATTGCAGGCACAAACCTGACTGTCCAGTGGCCTATGGAGGATGGCGGTCACCAGGCCATCAAGGGCAACAGGCCAAGGCACGAAACGTATTCCCACCTGGAGTGGCCCACCCCCAGTAACCTACTGCAGGAACAGGATGCATTTCTGCCAAAAGCCTTTGGGTTCTGAGATTCGTTTCTGAGTCTCTGGGACCATGGCCGTTAAGCAGTTTGATTAGGAACCAGAGAGGCCATGCCTCCAATTATATGGCTGAGCCGGAGGTGGTTTGTGGTTGTGTCTCCCACATACCTAACTTTTGGCCATTTACTTTCTTGGTAAACTTTGCCCCAAGTTTTTGGGGTCTGGCCAAAAGAAGAGCAGCGATTTTGGGGTATTTGAAAGTCTGACTGTGCCATCAGGCTGTTGGTGCACTCGCCTAACAGGTTTAGATTGACGCGCTGGTGACACCATACCCCCAAGATTTCAGAAAATTTTTACAAGCAAAAACTTTTAGCAAAATAATTTTGGATTTCTCAAAATTATTCCCTATTTCCTATTGTAACTGGTATTAGACAGCTAAGCCAATTTAATTTAAATTATTTATTTAATGTAAGAATAATGCTATTTATTCAGCCACTGACTAAGCTGACTGAGGCAGGTATGAACTCCACATTACTTTTTCAAATTTTTTTTATTGAATATCCATGAGATAGACCATTACAAAGCTGCTGAGGATTGGTTTCCAGCCATACAATGATCCAACACTCATCCTTTCACCCAGTGAACATTTCCCAACACCAATATCTCCCGTTTCCCTCCACCACCATCCCCAACACCCATAACTATCTCTGGCCCCTCCCTCTATAGCAGGCATATTTTGTTCTCTCTCTCTCGTTCTCTCTCTCTCCCTCCCTCTCTCTCTCCCTCCCTCTCTCTCTCTCTGTCTCCATCTCTGTCTCTGTATCTCTCTCACCCCACCCCCATTTTTTTCCCTTTTATGCATTATGATTTGCAATTCAGCTACTAATAAATCATCGTGTTTGTTCGGGGCATTCAGTACTTTTATCAAGATGGTAAGGCTGGAGTAGCTTTTTTAACTGGGTGGCAGTTTTGGGGTGTGGACATAACTGTCGAGTCGTCAAGAAGTACGGAGAGGTGGGAGAGGCAGCCCACTCTGTCCCTGAGATAGATTGAAGGTTTCAGTCACAAAACCTTCATACCCGAATTTTCAGCAGATTATTTCAGTTAGGCCCTTCCTGAGATGGTGTAGTCTGACCGGGGGCGTGGTGGTGCTTTTGAATTGTGGAAGCAAGCTACTGCTGGAGGCTCTGCTTGAGCAGACACCAGACAGACCTGCCCCCTCCGATTTACCCTGACTGTTCAGTCTTATGTGGGTTGGAGATTAACTGCAGCTTTTTCTCTCTTTTGAGATCTATTTATGGTTCTTTGATGCCAGGCCAATAAATGAACTTGTATAGCTGAGCCAGAGGTGGTCTGTGAACGTGGCTCCCACATACCTAACTTTTGGCGGTTTAATTTCTTGGTAAACTTGGTCCCAAGTTGTTGGGGTCCTGCCAAAGGCACAGCAGTAATTTAGGGTTACAAGGAAGCCTGAAAGGCACCATCAAACTGCTGAAGCACTTGCCCTGCAGTTACAGGTTGACCTGCTCACAGCACCATACCCTATTATGCCAATTTTAATAAATACCAAAGGCATGGACAATTTGCACATTATGGAACTGATTATTATGTTATTAACTAGATGGTTAAGTATGGTTAAACTCAAAACAAATATGAGCCGATTTGCTTTTATCTTAGCCAAACTGGTGTTTTATTTTTATTGTGGTGGGAGTAGCACAACCAATGAATAAGCAGGGGTTATTCCTGCTTAAGCACTCTGGAATTATCTCTGGTGGTGCTTGTAGCAGTGTATGTATTACAAGAGATCAAACCCAGGTTATCTGCCTGCAAGGCAAGCATCATCCTGACTGTACTCTCTCCAGTCTCCTAAACTGAGATTTTAGAAGGAAAAAGTACTTATTTTAGTCACCATAATTTATATTTTTTCAATGATTATTTGATATATGCAATGTCCCACTACCAACCTTCCATCACAGTCCAGTTTCCCTTCCCTTTGCCATGCTCCTCCTTCATATTCCCACATGTTAAACTCATTTCTGTATGAAATGAGTTCACAAGTTCACAGATTCTGTTACTTTGGAACATTTGTTATCCCCTTATGATGCTTCATTATTTTGTATCTGTTCCTTTACTGGCTGACTTCTCTCAGTATGATTCCCTCAAGTACTACTCAAAGGGCAGGAAGCAAATTGCATGATTAAATCTTTTCCTATAGCTGAGTGATATTCCATTGTGTATACATACTGTTGTTTGTTTATCCAGTCATCTGTTCCCAGATATTTGTTTTAGTTTCAAATGTTAGCTGTTGTGAATAGTGAGCAGTACAGCAATGCAAATGTAGTATTTTTTTTTCTGAATAGAACTTTGGAGTCCTTGGGGAAGATGCCAAGAAATGAAATTACTGGGGCAAATGGTGTCTCAGTTTCTTAGATTTTTTAGAAGTATCCATACTATTTTCCAAAAGGATTGAATCAGGCAACATTCCCACCATCAGTGGATGAGTGTTCTTTTCTCCCCACACCCTTGCCAACACTATGTTAGTTGTTGTTGTTCTTTTTTTTCTTTTCTTTTCTTTTTTTTTTAATTGAATCATCATGAAAACAGTTACAAAGCTCTCAGGGTTTAAATCTCAGTCATACAATGATCAAACACCCATCCCTTCACCAGTGTGCATGTTCTACCACCAAGAACCCCAGTATACTCTCCATTCCACCCCTCCCCCTGCCTGTGTGGCAGATGATTTCCACTTTATTCTCCCGTTACTTTGATTACATTCAATTTTTCTACTGAAGACCCACCATTATTATTTGGAATTTTCCCCCAATACCATCATTAGATAATTTGTTTTCTATTGCTGATAATGAAGAGTATATGATGTCATGGCTATTTTGGATTTCTGGTATTTTAGTAATTAAGTCCAGAGGGATTTATGCCAGAAGCTGCTGGGTTCTGAGGTTGGTTTGTGTGCCTCTGGGATCATGCCCATTCGGGAGCAAAGAAGCCATTTGTGGGCAGCAACTTGGGGTCTCGTCTGGGTAGGGAGAAGGGTCAGTTCTGCCCCGCATTCCGAGAGGCCCTGCATGCCCCCTCACTGCAAGCTTGTACCTCTCTGTCTAATAGGCTCCGAAAGAAGTTGGTCTTGCTGTAGTGCTGTTGCTGAGGGGAAAAGGAAGGGGGGAAAACACTTTCCCCTCCCAAGGCAGCATGGGGCCATAGCTCAATTCACAGTCCAGAAGCTTTTCTGCACCAGAAGCTGCTGGGTTCCAAGATTGGTCTGTGTGCCTCTGGGAGTATTGTTCTTCTTTTTTAATGTGTGAGACTCACTAGTGTAAGATAACATCTCATTCTAGTTTGAATATTTGTGTTTCCCTGATGAGTCGTGATAAACATTATGTTTTTATCATTTACCTATTAGCCATGTTTGTGTTCTGATTTTCCCTTTAATTTTTTATTGCAGATCCTTTTGAGCTACCATTCCTTTCCTTGATATTCTCTGTCCTATTTATTACAAATTACCTAGAACATTGTCCCTTTGAATACAGCTTCTCTTAGTAACAATATAGAAAAATTTTAATGTATTATCATACAGTTACAAGGTTTTAGTGACATGCCTTCAACTAATATTTGAACACTAGGACAGACAGAGAATGTATATTATCATTTCTCACTTTGTTCTCATTACCTATAGTTTGTCTGTCCAATAACTGAACTTTTTCTTATGCTTCATTTGCTTTGGAATCATGAAGATAAACTCAGGACCATGGGAGAAAAAAAAAAAGAAGAAAAGTTGACCCTTATTTTAGAGTACTTGTAGCTTTCAATTCAATTTTTGCCTGAAACACTCTTAGGGAATTCCCATCAAAACAACTTTTGTAGGTAGTATAGGCAGTGCTGTGTTAGGTTTCTACTGCTCTGCAATAAAATTGCCACAAAATGGTTCTTTAAAATACCACTCATTTGCTCTTGTACTTCCCTCCAAATCCATCTCACAAGGGAACCTCTATTGAATCCCCAATTTTACTTCTTTCTGCTATTGGCCAGAGGGGTGTAAGTGATCTTTTCCAAAGTCTGGTGACTAAGTTACTCTCAACAAGATAATATCCCTAACTAATACTCATCATATTGTGCAACACAATTACCAGAATAACTCAAGAGGGCGAAGTTAATGGAATTAAGTTAGAATTCTAACTACTTTTAACTATTTTATAAAGTACCAGATCCATAATTTAGTACACATTGTGATTTAGCTTATATTACATGTAAACATACATATATACATATATGTGCATATGTGAATATACATATACATATACACACATACAGGAGCTATAGCACAGCAGGTAGGGCATTTTCCTTGCATGCAGTTGACCCAGGTTCGATTCCTCTGCCCCTCTCTGAGAGGCTGGCAAACTACCGAGAGTTTCTCGCCCACATGACAAAGCCTGGCAAGCTACCCGTGATGTATTCGATATGCCAAACACAGTAACAAGTCTGACAATGGAGATGTTACTGGGCCTGCTCGAGTAAATCGATGAACAAAGGGAGAACAGTGCTACAGTGCATATATATATATATATATATATATATATATATATCTGTGTGTGTTTGTGTGTTTCAAAGTATTACTGAAAAAAAGGTTCAGGGCTGAGCCCCTTCTCAGACTCAGTTCTTTGTTTTCTCAGAGAAATAAATTAGCCAAAACACTCAGCTATAGAATGTAGAAGATATCAATACTTAAACTCTGAAGGTGTAAGACACTCTGAAGGTGTAATTACATACTGGACAACTCAGAGAGAAATTAGGTGCCCTGAAAATGTTGTGCATAGAGGGCCCTAGTGTTTTCTCAGTTTGAGAGTATAGATTGTGTTCTTCTGAAAGTGTCAGCAAGCTTAGATTGTCCCTTCTCTTAAATCCCTCCTCTATATTTTGTTAGTAAGTGGTAACTACTATGCTATCTGGTTTAGAGGTCTAAAATATCTGTATCTGAAGGGTTTCATTTTTTCCTAGACCCCTGAGACAGTTCAAATCGTCTCTTAATATAATTTTTCCAACTCTCTCCTTTTCCTCTTTCCTCCCTCTTTTCTGACACTCATTTAACTACCTATAGCATAAACAAAAACAAAAGAAAAACTCTTATCCAACAAATTTTAAGAAATTTAAACCTCTATAAATCTGTTTTCCCCTTCTGTATCAGAAAAGGGGTTTAAATAACAAACATGAGAGATTCATTACTTTGAAAAGACATTATCAGTAGTCACAGGGTGGCAAACTTACATGCATGAGACCCTGTTTGTATCTCTAGCCCCAGAGTCATAAGAATAACAAGAATAACCACTACCACAGTCATCAGAATAACAACAATGCAATACAGTAGTTCCATATACACATCCCCACTCAGCCCATGATAACAACACACACACACACACACACACACACAAAGAAAAAAAGAAAAATAATAAATTATTTACTATTTAGTTTTTAGGGGGCTGGAGCCATAGCACAGCAGTAGGGCGTTTGCCTTACAAGCGGCCAACATGGACGACCCAAATTTGATTCCTCCGCCCTTCTTGGAGAGCCTGGCAAGCTACCAAGAGTATCTTGTCTGCACGGCAGAGCCTGGCAAGCTACCCGTGAGATATTCGATATGCCAAACACAGTAACAAGTCTCGTGAAGGAGACGTTACTGGGCCCACTCGAGCAAATTGATGAACAACGGGAGGACCGTGCATTACTATTTAGAAGAAAAAATGTTCATTAAAACAAGTTCATGCATACTAAGGGATCAGAAAGATAGCACAGGGATCATATGTATGTGTTTTGTGTGCACAGCCCTGCATGCCTTCCCTTAGCACTGTTAGCGGAGGCCTTAGTAGTTTCCAGTATCACAGGGCCCGAGCAACACTTCATACTTGAGACCTGGCTTTGAACTCTCTGACTCTGGTCAAACATAGTGAGAACTGGTTGTCAGGTCTTGTGAGCACTGCCTGGACCCCATAAAAATACACACCATGGTTGAATTCCACAACTCTCAAATTTAAAATATGAAAATAAGCACAAGAGGCACAGTACAGCGGCTAGAAGACTTGCAGTGAGCCTCAACAGGAGTTAGCCCTGAACACAGACCCAGGAGTTAGCCCTAAACAAAGCTATGCATGAACCAAAAGTCAAAAAATAATTCTGAAAAAAAGACAAAAATATTCATGTTATGTTCGTGTTAATATATTTTGTGTTTGAGAAAAGGCAGGCATTTATTGTAATAAATATTAACAAGTTCTGTTACTAGTTGTATTTCAAGTATTATTGGGAAGAATCATTAATTGTAACTTAATATTATTAATATAAAAATATAGCTGCAGTTATTTTCTAGAATTATGATAATTAGTTACTGTCACTGTCACTGTCATCCCGTCAATCATTGATTACTCGAGCAGGTGCCAGTAGCGTCTCCATTTGTCCCAGCCCTGAGATTTTAGCATTGTAAACTTTATGCTCACTCTTCGCGGATGCAGCACGCCAGCTGTATGGCATGCCAGCTGGATGTCCTTGGGCATGATGGTGACGTGCTTGGCAGGGAACGCACAGAGGTTGGTGTCCTCCAAGAGCCCCCGCAGGAAGGCCTAACTCACCTCCTGCAGCTCCATGACGGCCAAGTTTTGGGAGCGCAGATCGGTCTTGAAGTCCTGCGCCATCTCTCGCACCGGCTGCTGGAACTGCAGCTGGTGGATGAGCAGCTCCGTGGACTTCTGGTAGCAGTGGATCTCACACAGTGCCACGGTTTGGGGCCAGTAGCCGTGTGGCTTCTACGTGCCACCCATGGCTTGCGAGCTATTGCGGGCTGCCTTGGTGGTCAGCTGCTTGCGGGGCGACTTCATGCCCGTTGACTTCCGTCTGCTTAGTATGAGCCCTCTTGTTCTTCCCAATTCAGCTGGAGATTCCTTCAGGGTTAGAGAAATGAGACCCATTTTAGCTACTCACGGTCACGGTCCTCCCGTTATTCACTGATTTGCTCGAGCAGGCCCAATAACATCTCCATTGTGATACTTGTTGATACTGTGTTGGGCATATTAAATACACCACAGGTATCTTGGCAGGCTTTGCCATGAAGGCAAGACACTCTCAGTAGCTTGCCAGCCTCTCTGAGAGGGGCGGAGGAATCCAACCCAGCTCAGCCAGGCCAGCTGTGCGCAAGGCAAATGTCCTACTGTTGGCATATTTGATAAGTCACGGATAGCTTGCCAGGCTCTGCACTGCAGGCTGAATAACCCCAGTAACTTGCCTGGCTCGGGGTGGGGGGGAATGGAGGCTCTTGGGGTGATCTCTAATCATCCCTGCAGGTATTCCCATTCTACCAACTGTAAGCTCCTGGTGACCGGTCTGCTGTAACAATTTGTACACTGACAACACGCACCTGCCTGCATCTCAGGGCAGCACCTGGGGCATCTGCGGCCTCAAGTTGATCTCCTTGAGGTGGATGGAGTGCACACCTGGCTGTCCAGTAGCTGGCAGAGAAAGATCCCATTGCATGAAGTCTGTGCCAGGTCGAACACCTGCACCGAGTCCCAAGTCACTCAGCGCTTGGCGGACAGCATCCCACTGTGGACAAGTCATTTCAAGGGCTACTGTCACTGTTCCATATTCGATGGTGTTGTGACTCAGCCCAGCTGGGGGAGGTGGTGATGCTGCCTCCTCACCCCGCTGACATCACTCTGTCTCAATCTCGCAAAGCAGCCAGTGATGTCCAGCAGAAACTACGCGCTGAGCTCCAGCAGCGATTACAGGAGGAACTTCGTGCTCAGCATACTGAGTCACGCATCATCCAGAGTAAGATGGTGAGTCGGTTTGGGAGAGTGTGAGGGGTTCAACTGGTGTTGGTGCCATCTTGCCTCGTATTTTCAGCCCATAATCTAACTTTGACAATTTCACAAGGAGAACTGGTAAAAACGGACCCATTCAATCATCACTCAACTTTCTTCCAAAAGGAAGAAAACCAGAAAGTGAAATTAACATACAGGCTTACCTGAGCCACTCTTGGCTGGGACCGGGCTTGAGACTCTGTGTACCCTATCTGGAGAGTCTGAATAGAGGGTGGAGTAGAACACACAACAGTCTCAGGTGATGAGACCCTGGTCCAGCAACAGGTGAGAAACCATGGCCACAACAGAGTCTGCCCCTGAGTTTCCCCATAACCCCCCACCAGCTCAGAGCAGCATAAAAAGGGGTGCTCCCATGCTTGGGAGCCAAAAGCCCAGAACCCAGGGAGCAGCTGTTGAAGAACACAGCTAGCTGTGAGAGTTAATGTGATAATTAGTCCCTGTCACTGTTACTGTCCTCCCGTTGTTCATCAATTTACCCAGCCGGCTAAGTAACATTGTGAGACTTGTTACTGTGCTTGGTGTATTGAATACTTCATGGGTAGCTTGCCAGACCAGGCTTTGCCATGCGCACAAGATTCTCTCTCGGTAGCTTGCCCAGCTCTCTGAAAGGGGTGGAGGAATCGAACTCGGGTAGACCATGTTGGCTGTGTGCAAGGCAAACACCCTACCCGCTGGTGATAATTAGTAAATAATCAAACATTTTATAAAAAAAAACCCTAATATTCTATAATATACATAATCTAGAATACAGAGCAATGGAGTAATTTTAGTTGCTCACTCATGGAGACAGATTGAAGAAAACTTTCTATGAAAAAAGCTACCTACACATAAAACTACTTTTGAAAGAAATTTTCTTTCCAATTTTGAGAAACTGTCTTAGACCTTGATGATAAATATTGATTCTCTTTTGTTAATACTTGTTTCTCTTTTGTTAATACTTGTTCACCTTTACTACATTATAATAGAAAAATCCTTTTCTTTTTTAATTCTTCCATATCTGGATTTGCAATGTTCTTGTTAGTAAAGATTTTCATTAAGGTTATAATTATTGGTTTAATAGTGTTCTTACCAGTGACCCACCTAAAACTTTATTTCTATTTTCTATGTCAAAATATGCATTCTTGAAAATTGTAGTTGTAGATCATTCAACTAGTTCCTTAACATGATACATATACAATGTGGTTTGAAATCATTTGAATTTCTTCCATTTATGGCATTGTAATCTGTTGCTCTGTCTCTTCAATTATTTTCTGAGCAGTGATATCTGAACCTTATTTTTTGGAACATGTTACAACTAAATAAAGTTCTATAGCTATTCTTTTTATTTCAAGTTTGGTGTTTAAAAAAATAGCTTCTATCTTTAAGTGCCTATAATGTCAATTACAGTCTTTCACTTTTCAGAAATTGCATTCTGGGGACTAGAGAAATAGCACAGGAGTGATGGCACTTGCCTTGCATGAAGCAGCCCTAGGTCTGATCTCCAGCTCTGCACAGTATACTAAGCACTCATAGGGGTCACTCCTGAGCATAATTCGGAATTGTTTTTGACACCAAGTATACCCCACATCTTCCCTCCCCTTAAAAATATATAGAGATATATTTTTATTTTATTACATTTTATGAGTGCTGGAGCGATAGCACAGCGGTAGGGCGTTTGCCTTGCACGCAGCCAACATGGCCGACCCAAGTTTGATTCCTCCGCCCCTCTCGGAGAGCCCGGCAAGCTACCGAGATTATCTCGTCCGCACGGCAGAGCCTGGCAAGGTCCCCGTGATGTATTTGATACGCCAAACACAGTAACAATAAAGTCTCCAATGGAGACGTTACTGGGCCCGCTCGAGCAAATCGATGAACAACGGGAGGACCTTTACTTTACTTTTAACTTACATATTATGAAAATGCTGTTCGGGTCTCCCAAAGAGGAATTGAAAGAGCTATGCTTGGAGTATCACGTTTCACTCAAATGAGAGGAAGAATCTGGTGTTCCAACCTCCATTGATGATCAAGAATCAGGGACGCTGTCTCATTTGCCAATGCGTCAAAAATCAGATGGGCTGTTCACGTAATGAGATTTAGAGACGACTGCTGGACTAGAGCCATTACCAACTGGATTCCGTGGGATGTCAAAAGACTGCGTGGCCGCCCACCTACCAGATGGTCACACTTCTTCATCAAGATCATGAACGATTGGTTTGAGGCTCTTTGTGTTCCTAGAATGAACAGACGCCATCGGGCTACACTAGCACGCAACAGGGACAAATGGAGACGTTACTGGCGCCCGCTTGAGCAAATTGACGATTATTGGGAAGTCAGGTGATCAAGATTATGTATTATATATATAATCTTATAACCTTATATATAATCTTATATATTATATATATATTTCTGGATCCAATTTCATATTTACTTTAGTTTTCCTATCTCTATTAACTACCAACACACATATAATATATACACACATATATTTATATGATAACAACTACTCATATATTTATACAATCCCATATATTAAATATATAATACAATAATTACAAACAATAATTACATACTTTCAAAATTTAAAATTGTACTATACTTTTGTCTAAATAATGAATGTAATGAATGTAATTGATGTAGAGAAGAGATAAGTGGAAATCATCTGCTTCACAGGCATTGGAAGGGGTGGGAGGGGGTATATTGGAGCTCTTGTTGGTGAAAAATGAGTACTAGTGAGGGGAGAGGTGTTTGATCATTGTATGATCAAGACTTAAACCTGAAAGCTTAGTAACTTTTCCCACAGTGATTCAATAAATAAATATAAGAAAAAAATAAATAAAATTATGAAACAAATAGTATTATACTTTTATCAAGATGCATATAACTGTGTATGAATACATTATATATGCATTCTTTTTGAAGACATCCCTAAAGACCTCATAAATCCACATATATAGTAATGTTAAATCATGTAAACCTTGTATCTGTAAACAAGTAATGTACTAAATACCTTAATAGCTTTCTTGAGTTCTCAGAAAAGCCATAAGGGCTTTAATAAGTTGTTCCCACTTATGTGTAAGAAAGAATTACTGCACAAAATGTTAAGGGTTTCTCTCTGATTCTAAAAGACTACTTGAAAAGACAAAAGTTATGGAGTATTTAAGTTAAAGAATAGGAAAAAGGAAAAAAAAAACAGTTCAATCAAATGATCTAACTATTTCCTTGGTCTGAAAGCTCTAAGTCATGTGGTAGTTTAGCTTTTGAGTACAACAGTGGGAGTATGAACCAAGGTAGTAATTTTCATCTAAAATACCAAGAATAACAGAGTACTAATGTCAATTATCACAGCAGTAGTTCATTGAAACTTCTCACTTCAAAATTATAGCACCCCCCACCCCCATTTTATAGAGTGTGAGGATATAACTTCCTGGTTCCAGTTGCTCATACCCCTCACTCTTTAACCCATTGTTGTCTATTTTTAAACTATTTTCTGGTAAAAAAACCTATTTTTCTACAAAATATAATTATGCATCTTCAAATCAGTTATACATACATATCAGAAATCATTATATTTCCAAACAATATGTCTAAGAGTTCTAAAAATTTCCTTATTAAAAAAAGTTTAGATTAAAATTAACAATTTCAGGTGAAAATGATCGTATTATCATATACTATAGAGATGATATAGATAAGTAGATTAGGGGAGAGCCTCCCATGGCAATGGAATTCTGAGAACGATCTAGCCCTAGGACTATCAGGACCCACCTTGTGGTTACAGAAACTAACACCTGAAAAGACTTTTACTGTGAGTTCGTCCAGACCAGAGATGGCTGGACCAGAAGGAACAAAAGTCAAGAAAAGACCATCCCAACTCTACTTCAATTTGACAACCACCTAGAAACAGACTTACCTAGTTAAAAAGCCCCACCTGGGGCAGCTTGGGAAATAAACCTATAAAAGATAACTTGAACAAAGGAAGCATGTGCATATGCTGCCTTAGTCCATGTGCTGCTTGTGTCCACATGGCTAAGCACAGGTGATGTCTGAGCACATGGTCGCCCACATCTCTCCTCTTGAGATATGTACTAGGACTCTCTCTGTCCTTAGAGAAGCCCAAGCTTTCTCTAGAGCACAGAACACTCTCTCTCCTTTTCTGTCTTTCCTTTCCTTTCCTAAAAACCTCCAAATAATATCTGTTTTTTACTTCACTGCTCAACTACTCCTGTGAGATAGAACAAAGATCTGGAAGGCCTGGGTAAGCCCTAGAACTAACTGTCCTTTCATGCAAAGAGCTATATCCTAATCCTGAGTGCTTGGCTCCCTGAGAAATCTGGTGATGGGGATTAACTCCTGTCCTGAGATGACCAAGTGGAAGTCAGGTATGGCTTGACAGCCACCCTATGAGGCTGGACTTGAGATCCATAGCACACAGGGGTTCATTGCAGACTTTATCAGTACTAGCCTTCTCAGCAGGTCACAGGGTGGGATGGCTTTCAGAGACAGATATGCCAGGAATGGCTTCGGGTTAGCAGACCTGAAGCAGGGGCACCTTGAGGATAAGAAAAGAGATAGAGGGTCTGGAGCAATAGCACAGATGGTAGAGAATTTGCCTTGCATGTGTTCGACCCGGATTTGATTCCCAGCATCCCATATTGTTCCCTGAGCACTGCCAGGAGTAATTCCTGAGTGCAGAGCTAGGAGTAACCCCTGTGCTTTGCTTTGCCAGGTGTGACCCAAAAAGAAAAAGAAAAAAGAGAGAGAGACAGAAGTAAGAAAGAAAAAGCTTTGGGTCCTAATAGCATCATGGATGGAGAGCCCATACTGTCCTCCATACATTGTATTTATTGCTTAGCGTCAGTAATCACAACAAGGTGAATAACAGCATTCTTTGGTCAAATGCCTATCTCAGACAAAACTAAGGACTTTCAATTCTCATCATGTTTGTAAAGGGTTTTCACAACAGAATGTACTTGATGAAGGAGGCAGAGAACATATACAAGATACCTGCATTTCAAGGCAGGATTCCATCTCCACACTCGTGCATTCTGGATGGAAAGGATCCATAAATTCCCTTTCTTGTCTGTCTATCTAGTTTCCCAACAAAAATATAAGGAAATATTTAGACACGTTTTTAAAATAAATCAATCTGATGACTATACAAAATAAAAATTAAAAATACAACTAGACACAAAGTTATAATGAAAATAGCACTGCAATGTAACACTGTCCTTCCATTGTTCATCAGTTTGCTCCAACGGGCCCAGTAACGTCTCCATTGTGAGACTTGTTGTTACTGTGTTTGGCATATTGAATATGTCACGGGTAGCTTGCCAGACTTTGCCCTTTGGGCGAGAGATACTCTCGGTAGCTTGCTGGGCTCCCTTAGAGGGGCAGAGAATCGAATTCAGTTCGGTCAAGTGGGCCATGTGAAAGGCAAAAGCCCTACTGCTGTGCTATCGCTCCAGCCCATAATGAAAATACGGTCACGGTCACAGTCCTTCCATTGTTCATCGACTTGCTTGAGCGGGCCCAGTAACGTCTCCATTTGAGACTTTTTTGTTAGTGTGTTTGGCATATCGAATACATCACGGGTAGCTTGCCAGGCTCTGCTGTGCAGGTGAGATACTCTCCGTAGCTTGCCGGGCTCTCCGAAAGGGGCAGAGGAATCGAATTTAGATCGGCCATGTTGGCTGCGTGCAAGGCAAACACCCACTGCTGTGCTATCGCTCTAGCCCATAATGAAAATAAAAGTTAAAATACAACTAGTCATAAAGTTACAATGGAACAGTCTGCATATGTGTGTATGGGCTCCATTATTATGTTTCATTTGGGGATTAAATACTTTAGAATTGATTGTGTGGATCATAAGAAAGAAGAATATTTAACTTCTAAAAACTGCCAAAGTATTTTCTAAGATGTACAATTAATTTCTGTATAATCCCCTAGTATTCTTATTCTACATCATTGTCAAAACTAGATTTGTTTTCAAAGATTATATGAACTTATAAGTGAGTACAATTATAGGATTATGGTTTAAATTTTCATTGTTTTAGTATCTCGCCCGCACGGCAAAGCCTGGCAAGCTACCTGTGATGTGTTCAATATGCCAAACACAGTAACAACAAGTCTCAAAATGGAGACGTTACTGGACCCACTCAAGTAAATCAATAAACAATGGGAGGACAGTGTGGACAGTGTGTCTTAGTAAACATAAGTTGAATTTAAATTTTTTTTATTATTCATCTACCTTCTCAGATCAAGTTTCTATCCATATTACTAGCTCATTTTAGTTAGATTACTTAGATTGCTGCTATTTTACCACTATTATTAAGATATAAATTATATATATATAATTTTCAAATATTTTGCAGAAGTCAAGAACTAGCATTTTTATTATTTATCATTTGGAAATGGAATTTTTCTTCTTTGATAAAGTTCAACTTATTATTTAATGAACTGTACTTTTGATGTCACATACAAAACATCTTGGATTAATTCCCTGACATCCTATATGATCCTGTGAGCCCCACCAAGAGTGATTTCTGAGCTAGAACTGGAAGTAAGTCTTGAGCACTTTTGGATTTAGATACTGAACAAACAAAAACCAAAAATTTAAGTAAACATCTTTATTTTCACTGAGTTATTTTTGTTCATTCTGGAGTATATTCAACAAGATCATGTTATCTTGACCTTTCATACTATGATAGATTTAATTTAGTATTTTTTTATATTAGAACCCTTTAAGCTGTTATAAAACATGATAAAATAGCATATTGATCTGTGCTTTATTTTTATAATATTGTTGTCTATTCTTTGTACTAGAATAATTCTACTTCACAGATAAGTTGAGATACATTCACTCAACTTTTATTTTCTGCAAAATCATATAAAGTTACCATTGTTTTATCACTAGATAATTTTTTAAATAAAATCACCACACCTGAAATTTTATGTTTTGGAAAAATTTTAAACAAAAAATGACTACAGTAGAAAAGACTATTCAGATTAGTTTTGAAGAGACTTACAGATATTTAAATAATAGCTCCACTTTAATTTATGATTTCTATAGCTCAATCTATTGTCATAAAGATGATCAGAATATTTTTAAATGCATTAAATGTGCACGAACATATATAATATCTGTTCAATTGAAAGGTTAAAATGTTACACTAGCAAGAGACTCACACTTAGGCTTATCACATTTTTGCAAAACAAGAATGCTTGAGATTTTATTAAGAGTTTAGAAAATACAGTGAAACAAATGGGGGATAATTTTATGATGCAATTGGCTTTCAGTCTTTACTTTCATTTAAAATGAATTTTGCTATTTAGTTTATTTCCAAGGCACAACATATTATGCAAAAAAAAAAAATCACATGAGATAGTCCTCCACTTTTCACTGAAAGAAAAAAATTTGTGTAAGCCATAATTTTTCATTTTGGTCTAAGGATTTAATATCTTCAAATCAATACAAAATGTCTTTTTTTCATTTTTATCTTTCATTTTAGAAATCACCATGTACTTTGATATAAAACTTCAAAAACCATAAAAAGTCGTCAGCTAATTTTTTCAGTTTCATTTAATTAATGGCAGAATTTCCTACTTTGAGCGCTTTTGAGTGAAATGAGCACCCAACACAATTCTACTTCCTGTCTCTTTTGTGTCAGATTATGCGCCCCTGCCAATCTTTTCTGTCATTAAAAAGAGCTGCTTTTCTCAGCCAAGCAGTCTTTTCTCATCAAATTGCAAAGAGTATAGTTTTCATACCAAGTGGTGGCACAGTTCTAGAAACTCATTATTGCAGTCTTTGTCCCAAATTTTCACACAGACAAGAACTGTCATGAGTTGACACCTAATGAAATGTTTTATGTTTTGATGGCATTCTGGTTTTTAACAATTTTATGCTAGTCTTTCTCCAAAGTATGAAGTTAATAAAATTTCAGTATGTTGTTAATAATAAAATATGGTATGGTTAGAACACAGGGAATTTATTATTGCCACTTGTTTACTTATTTGATAGGGATGTCTAAACAAAAATACCTTGTTTTTAGTGTGATAAACTAAGGAATGACTTGTTTAATTACAGTCTGATCTTGAATTCTACACTTATCTGCCCCTCAATTTAAGAGCAGATCTGAATGCATACTGTTATATAAAATATGTGCCTATAAGAAAAAAAAAATAAATGAAACATCAGCATTGTTCATTTCTTATCAGTTTTCTATGCAACACCTCCCACACACACCCAATCCTATCACTAGATCACTGTCATCCTCTTGTTCGTAGATTTACTCAAGCAGACCGCGATAATGTCTCTATTCGTCCCAGCCTCTCCTTACTCATCTTTCCCAAGGATTGGAGGCTCTTTCAGAGTCAGGGGAATGAGACCTGTTATAGTTACTTGTTTTGGCATATCAAATACACCACAGGGAGCTTGCCAGTCTCTGCCTGTGTGGGAGGGATACTGCCAGTAGCTTGCCAGGCTCTTCGATTTTTCTCTATGATTTGTTGCCTACTGTCTGAACTCCATCAAATATGGTGTGGTAATTATGGAAAATGGGTAGGAAATGTCTTATGATGTGTCTGGAAAGTGTCCTGGAGCATGGCAGTGGTTGGGTAGTGGAGGTTGGCTGCAGGGGCTGGGTCCCTTGGGGCAGGGAGGGCTCTTGCCTGCCCCCTCTAGGGCGCCCTGAGTGAAAACAGCCTGGCACGGAGTCTGGTGACATTGCTATGGGGGCCTCATTTTATACTCCTCTCTGGGAGAAGCAGCTGTGAATTCTGGTGGGTGGTCGATAAGGAGATTATCTGGTGCCAGCATGGTGTGGCTTATGGGTGTGACCCCTGGGTCACTGGAGACTGGGGGAAGGAGACAGAGGATCTCTGCTCCCAGGTCCCCCAATCCTGTCTTCTAGGAAATATCTCACTTGTTTCCTAAGACTGCAAATTGTAAAAATAACTATGAACACAAAATAATCTTTAAATTACCTTTAAAACTCAGAATCTAACAAAATCAGGTGTGTGCTGTGGATATTAGAAGCAATAGGTGGTGAAGCCTGACTTAATTATTGAGTAACATGAACAGAAAGAAGATGAAGAGGAGGAATAAAAGAAGTACATGCATTTATCATGCTCACACCTTGTGATGGCGTTTTATTTTTGGTAGCATCTTTCTGGTCAGTTTCATTTGCAGTATCTGTTTCTCACATACTCCCACAGGAGATGAGTTTCTTAACTCTCAATTTGTCATAAATTCTGTGTTCCAACATGTAAAAGCTTCCTGTAGTGATGGCTATATTCTTCTGTTAATTGTCTCAGCAAGACCCCACACAGGATGTTAGGTTCCTTTGTGTTTTTAGGATATAATGATGGGTATCAAAGTATTTAGGAGATCATAATAGATCAAGAGGGCTTAATTTTTTTTGTCAACATAGATACACGGAAGGAAGAGGTAGAGAAGTTTTTTTAAGTGACTTCTAAATGTCTAAGAAGATACATTGATAGCAGCATGATAATACAGAAAGACTTTAAAAGTTCACTGCCATCATTTGATGGACAACTAGACAGAACATCAATAAGGGAATAGAATTCCAACTAAGACTTTGGTCTTAAGAAGTTTAATTGTAGATTACCAGCATGTTTGCAACAAGTTGATTAATTAACAGTGATGCAAGTCCTTCATTAAGTGCAATATTCACCTTTGGAGATATCTTAATTAGCTGTAGTTCAAGGACTCAGCATGCAGACTGATTTTGAATTTAAAATTAAATAGAGTGTTAAATA
The DNA here is from genome assembly GCF_029834395.1 of Sorex fumeus. NCBI lineage: Eukaryota > Metazoa > Chordata > Mammalia > Eulipotyphla > Soricidae > Sorex > Sorex fumeus. Next base: position 31,309,396 of record NW_026606064.1, read on the forward strand.
TAAGTGAATGTGGAGAAAGAGTGCTTAGGTGATAGAAATATCCCTATGAAATTTTTTCCAAAATAGCAGAAAACTGCCAGGATATACCTGAGTACTCTTGGGAGCAGGATCTCTCAAAAGAGATAAGGAAAGAAACAGGAGAAAGAGCAAGAGAAGAAGGATTACTGGGAGGAAAGGAGATGGGAAGAGGAGGAGGAGGAGGAGAAGGATGGGGAGGAATAGGAAGAAGGAAGGAGAAGAGAAAAAAGGAGGAGGAGGAGGAGGAGGAGGAGGAGGAGGAGGAGGAGGAAGAGGAGGAGGAGGAGGCAGAAATCTCCCAAGTATTAGAAAATCTGTTATCTTGAGTCCTGAGTGTAGACAGAAAGAATGATAATCAAAGAGTAAGAGTTGTGTGAGATAAGCCACAGTATGTTAGAGAAAGATTGTGATACGTAGTATGTATTCACCCTGACAGAAAAGTTATTATACAGAATTACACAGAACTGTTAGCATCTGGATACATCTCTGGATGTATAGAATTTGCTATCGTTTTTTATTTTCACTTTGCATGCATCGAAATTCCTTCCTATAATATTACTTGCTACGGTAATATGTAAATTTTATTGAAAATAAAATTAATGCTGTATATTATATAATAATGATTCCCTAAAGGTAAAGGTAAAGGCCCTCCTGTTGATCATCGATTTGCTCGAGCGGACCCAGTAACGTCTCCATTGGAGACTTTGTTGTTACTGTGTCTGGCATATCGAATACTCTTGGTAGCTTGCCGGGCTCTCCGAGAGGGGCGGAGGAATCGAACTCGGGTCGGCCATGTTGGCTGCATGCAAGGCAAATGCCCTACCCGCTATGCTATCGCTCCAGCCCAAATTTTACTAATTCATTATTAATTAGTAGCCTAGATAGGTCAGACAGATCTGAATAACAAGCCTAGATCTAGTAGCTATTAGGTCAGTAACTTTGTGTTTGCTATTTCTCTATATGGCATTTTGTTACAGATAAGATTAAATAATAAAGATAGATACTACCTCATACTTTTATATAAAGATAATGAATATAAAATACACAATATCACTACAAATAAACATGTATATCAGTGTTATAATTCTACTCAGAAATAAGTGATCTAACATTATGTAAGCTTAAAATGTAGGAATAAGGTATTGATTTGATATATTTATTCAGTAAAATGCGGTCACCACTCTGGTATTTTCTAAAATTACTTTTTATGTTTTCTGTCTTTGTTTTGGGAACACACCCAGTGGTGCTAAGAGCTTACTCCTGGCTCTGCACTCAGGGATCAGTCCTGGAAGATGCAGGGGACTATATGGTGTACAGGGATCAAACTCATACTAAACAAGCACCTTTCTTGCTGCATTACCTTTCTAGCCCTCCCCCCCAACTAATTTCTTTAATATTACATGATAACATTTCTGCATTGTGATTAGGATATTTAATATTCAATGATAACAACTTTTAGGACAATATTATTAATTATAATCTCTATATTGTGTATAATATCACCAGAATACATTTATCTTCTAATTACACTCATTCCAATTGGACAGTATTTTTTTTTCAATTACTTCACCAAACCACCACTCCTTTAAACTCATGGTAACCACTATTATTCCCTCTCACTATACAGCCTGACTTCTTGACAGGAAAAATTTTAAGTTTGGTTGTTGTAGTTCAGATCTCATGCTAGTGATACTGTTGACTCTGTAGTTAATACATGTATATTGATTGATTCATATACCACATACCACACCTCTACACTACTAATGTGCTTGAGACTCCTGAGCCTGACCCTTGTTACCTCTACTTTATCTTCTCTTACTCCCATTCCTTCAGTTTCCTTCCTTTGATATTCTTTTCATTTTTATGATCATGGGTCAAGGGTAATCTGACTATCATCTATTTGAAACCAAGCTTTCCCTTCTCTTGTTTTCTTCTACATACCATAGAGAAGTGACATTATCTAGTATTTATCCTTCTTCTTTTGATTCACTTTACTTAACAAGGTTCCTGATGCCCCATTCGCTCTCAACGGAACGACCATCTCCGAATGCAACAGCTATGTGTACCTGGGTCGAGAAGTCAACATGACATGACCTGGCACCCGAGCTGCGAAGGAGGAAGAGAGCGGCTTGGAACGCCTTCAAAAACGTCGAAGAAATAGCTAAGAGGACGAAGAACCTCCGGCTCTGGGCACATCTCTTTGATTCCACTGTTCTTCCTGCATTAACATATGCCTCAGAGACCTGGGCCCTACGCAAACAGGATGAGAACGCTATTCAGGTCTCCCAAAGAAGAATAGAAAGAGCTATGCTTGGAATATCACGTTTCACTCAAATTAGAGAAAGAATCCGGAGTTCTGACATCCGTCGACGATCAAGAATCAGGGACGCTGTCTCGTTTGCCAAGGTGTCGAAAATCAGATGGGCTGGTCACGTAATGAGATTTAAAGACGACCGCTGGACTAGAGCTGTTACTGACTGGATTCCACGGGATGTCAAAAGACCACGTGGCCGCCCACCTACCAGATGGTCAGACTTCTTCGTGAAGATCATGAACGATCGATTTGAGACTCTTCATGTTCCCAGAGCAAACAGATGCCATTGGTCTACACTGGCACGCGACAGGGATGACTGGAGACGTTATTGGCGCCCGCTCGAGCAAATCGATGACTAACGGGAAGTTAAGTGACTTAACAAGGTAAGTATTCCAGCTTCAAAAAATTTGGAGTAAAATGCATTATTTCACCCTTCTTTGCTGCTTCATAGTAGTCCATTGTGAATCTATACCATACTTTCATTATCCAATTGTCTGTTAGGCAGCTAGGTTGATTGTTATTTTAGTTATTGTGCTGAATGCTGTGATTAAAAATCTGACTTATTTTAACATATATTGCTTTGACAGACGCCTTAAAGTTGCAAAATGTAAGATTTTTCTTACTTTGCATTTTCCCTTTGGGGGTGACTACAATAGGGGCTACCCACAGGGCGTTGTGATCTCATTCTTATGTATCAATACCAATGGTATTTAGGGGATCAGAGAGTGTCAGGAATCAAGCCCTGGAATCCTACATCCAAAATATGCAGTCTGGTACTCTGATTAGTCTCCCAAGAATTTTATTTGCGATAGCAAGTTAATACACATGTGTGTAGTGTATGTGTGTATGGTGCTATGTGTAGGAGTCTGTCCATTAAATTAAACTTCATTTAATCTGTTTTTGTATTCTACTATAAATAGTGCTATATTAAACTTGGGAATGCCAATATAATTTCTATGATAGCACAGCGGGTAGGGCGTTCGCCTTACACGCGGCCAACATGGCCGACCCGAGTTCGATTCCTCTGCCCCTCTAGGAGAGCCCGGCAAGCTACCGAGAGTATTCGATATGCCAAACACAGTAACAAGAAGTCTCATAATGGAGACGTTACTGGGCCCGCTCAAGCAAATCGACGATCAACGGGAGGGCCTAATCCTAATCCTAATCCTAATGTACTGTCTTAATTGCTAATAGATAACTACTCAGAACTAGAAATGCTAGATTATATCACAAAGTTATCTTTGGTTATTTCAGAAAACTCCTCACTGCTTTTCACATTGGCTGAGACAAATTAGATTTTTATCATCAGTGCACAAGTTTCCTTCTGCTTGATGTTCTTGCCATCACTTGTCACCTTTTTCTTCATGATGACAGCCATTCTATCAGATGAATGGAGATGTTTAATTTTGGTTTTGCTTTTCACTTCCCTGATGATTGGTAATGTTGAACGTCTTGTTATTATTGTTGATGTGTCCTGATGAAATAAATTAACTTGAAGAATTTTCAAATGTTTCTTTTATTATCTATGATTAAAACCAAATTTAAAAAAAATTCCACAACTTTTAAGTATTGTAGTAGACATTCAAGCACCATATTTCTAGAGGTATTTAAAAACTCTTACAACACCTTACATCCATTTTTTTTCACTTAACATATAACCTTATTTACTATTGAAAACATGAGTATGAGTCACTGGCTTGAGTGATTATAGATTGTAATTTATAAAATGGTCCAAAAATTCTTAGGGCCAAGTTTATAGTATGCTGACTTTTCAGTATCTCTGACTCTTTGTAATATCTTAGTGTTTATATTTTTGACCAGTTAAAAACATTAAAAGGAATATCAATTATGGAATAAAGACCAAATGTAGATGCAATGAATACATTTCAGCAAATTTATTGAGCAGTTACACACAGGATATATATCTTGCCCACATGGCAAAACCTGGCAAGCTACCTGTGATGTATTCAATATGCCAAAAAAACAGTAACAACAAGTCTCACAATTTGTTGTGAGACGTTACTGGTGCCCGCTTGAGCAAAATCAATGAACAATGGGAGGACAGTGCTACAGTGCTATATACATAATTTATATGTGTACATGCCATGTGCTATCCTACCTATGACATTATAAATATTTTAAACATTTATAAACATTATAAATACTTTTATCATACTAGTACAAAACCATTGCCCAAATCCAACCATAGGCAGAAATACTATTACTAAACTGATATAGAGGCTGGCACCATACATTTAGATTTCTTTTAAAAATGGTGCCAGTAGTTTGTTTGTTGTTTGGAGTTTCTTTTTGTGGTAGATACTAGAATGCTTCTACTTCTGTAGAAGAAACATACTGCACTTATGTTTACAGTCCTCATAGTTGATTTCATTGATTCTTTATGGGCTGTGTCAGTGGATACATCACTCTGATGCAAAGCTATCAGGGACTACTAAGTCATATACACAAGTACCCAGTAATGACCATGTCCAAGCAACATAAAAATAAAAACCGGTTGTGGTAGAAATAAAAGGGGTTTGTTGGACATTTTGTTTAGATTATTAAACTATGCTAAATTCACAATCTCTGATGATATGATTTGAAATGTTAGTCTATTTTTGTCTGTTAATGTCTTTTTCTGTAATTAATATGAGGATATCTGACTCACAAGGCTGTAAAACTAAAATGTGTGTATATATGTGCAAATAGTATGTACACAAATACATATATACACAGGCACATAAGTATGTTTATATACACACATATGCAATAGTAGCTCTTTGGATGTTTACTTCACAGCTTTCTAAATAAAGCTCTCTTATATCTTAGAAATACCAAAGTTAAAATGAATAATAGATGGTGAGCCCAGCACATGCATATTTGATTGAACAATATGAATTTTTAATTTATAAATACAAAGTATTAAATATTGAAAATTCTACATACTTATATATAACATATTATATAGTTATAATTTTTATATTTTGAGAAATTTATGAGGTATGGCAAGATTATGCTCTTTCTCATAAAGAATGCTTTTTATATGTCTGACCTGAACAAGATCCCTGGCAGCATATATGGTCCCCCAAATCCTGCTAGGAATAATCTCTTAGCACAGAACCAGAAGAAATCCCTGAGCACTACAGAGTGTGCCCATTTCTCTCCCTGCCAAAAGTCCTTTTAAACTCTCACCACCGAAAGCCTTTTTAGTCAGTTAAAGCCAAATGCAGCATACTTCATTTTCTCAGTGTCAAGAAATCTACCCTTCTCAGTTAATATATTCAAATTTTAACGATAAACTGACTTGATACTCATCTGTACCTGCTTTAATTACTTGTATTCATTATGGCCAACTGGTGATCAAGTGTGTGGGTGTTTTTAGAAGAGTAAAAAGTCACTGTGATTTTCTTCTTCATGAATAATCTTCCTCCTGCTAGGACAGGTATTTTATATAGGGATTCTCATTATAGGCTGATGCTTCATTCCAATCAAGTTGCTCACTGCAATTTCCAGGAAATAAGGTGTGCTCAATCATCAATATAAGGTTATTTGTTTGAACCTCTATGATGCCAACAGAAACATGCCAATGACTTTTATTTGGTGCAAAACCTGAATTCTATGATGCATTAAGCACAATAGATGACAAGCTTAAATACCGTGTCTGACACTTGTAGCTAATGAGGAAATCTGTCAGAAGAAGCAATGTTCCCATGCTGTTAAAGCATTGTGCCAGAAGAGATATAACAAGGGTTTTGTTCTCAGAAAATCTAGTGTCAGAACTATTCTGCTGTAGACTAGTTCTTCACTTTGGACAATTACTAAACACTTCATGTCTTCATTTCCTCATCTACAAAATGAATGCAATACATGAGGGTAAAGTTAATGACTTTTTTTACTTGCAATGTGACAATATTACTAATAGTGGACAAGAGCAAAGACAGAAACGAAGCAGACTCCACTGACACTACAGAATGAATGCAGGGATCTAAGTATGTGATAGAGGAAGTTGATATAAGATGGGAAACTTTCCCTAACTTTTTTCTGTGGAAGAAATAAAAAGTCACATTTATCTAGAAGCAAGGATTTAAACTTTCTTTTTTAAGTAGGTAATGTGACTTACCTGTAGAAACATTAAAGTATAAAAGTATGTGATTAATTTTCAAAGTCACTAAATAAAAATTCAAGATACAACCTTGCCAAACTTGTATGTTTTGTCATTTATCTATATATAAATAAAAATATATTTATATTTCAAATTTGTATACAAAATTTCTTAGAGAAAAAATATTGAGAGAAGGATGACATGAGTTCTAGACTCCTGCATTGCACTGCACTGTCTTCCCATTGTTCATTGATTTGCTTGAGCGGGCACCAGTAATGTCTCCATTGTGAGACTTGTTGTTACTGTTTTTAGCATATCAAATACGTCATTGGGTAGCTTGTCAGACTTTGCCCTGCAGGCAGATGCTCTAGTTAGCATGCTGGGCTCTCTGAGAGGGGTGAAGGAATCAAACCCAGATCATCTGCGTGCAAAGCAAACACCCTACCCTCTGTGCTATCGCTTCAGCCCTTCTATACTCCTATATATATATATATATATATATATAGAGAGAGAGAGAGAGAGAGAGTTCATAATATTAGTGCCATAGAAAGCAGTAATCTGGAAATCATAACACGTAAGACATTTACAGATTATCTATGAGATATAGATATCACTAGTTTTAGGTAACAAATATAATTTGGAAGAAAATGAAGCCAATATTAAAGACTCAAAATTTTCAGTTTCAGAAAAACACAACATATATGGTCATTGTAAAGCATTATAAGCTTTACATAAGTTTTCTGTAATCCATTGGAAGCAAAACCAATGTCTATAACAATAATGTCTATAAGACCTTATACGTCCTTAGAGCTAAATTCATATAAAGAATAAGCCAATTTTTTAAAGACAGAGGGACAGAGAGAGATTGAAAGAGAGGAGTCTTGTCCAAGGCAATTATTGGTAATATTGTTTAGGCTGGAGTGATATAGCACAGCAGGTAGGTAGTTTGCCTTGCACATGGCCAACCCGGGTTCGATTCCTATGTTTCTCTTGGAGATCCTGGCAAGCTACCGACCACATTCTGCGCACATAGCAGAGCCTGGCAAGCTACACATGGCCTATTTGATATGCCAAAAACAGTAACAAGTCTCATAATGGAAATGTTACTGGTGCCCTGTAACACTGTCCTCTCATTGTTCATCAATTTGCGTTGAGTGGGCACCAGTAATGTCTCCATTGTGAGACTTGTTACTGTTTTTGGCATATTGAATACACATGGGTAGCTTGCCGGGCTCTCCAAGATGAACCAAGTAATTGAACCTGGGTTGTCTGCATGAAAGGCAAATGCCCTACCCGCCGTGCTATTATTTAGCTAAAATAATAACATCAGAAATGAATATACTGTGTGGAAATCCTAGTTATGCCACTTATTTGCTTTGTGAATCTGTACAATCTCAAACTTACACCTCAATTTCCACATTTTGATATTCTATCCATTTCATAAATTCGAAATAAAATTTAAATTAGACTTAACAAATTTCACCCAGTGAATAACTAAATTTTGTTGGTACCACTGTAGCATAAATAAACAAAATGCTTTGAAAGCACTAAAAAGATATGTAATCTAAAAAACAAAACAGAAAAAAAAAGAAGTAATTAGCACTTTAGTTAGAGTTTTAGGGTAGAAAATGCTTACTGGACATGACATCTGGACATCCTGTAAGAAACACACAGCACAGACACAAGTCTGTGGTATTGTTCTTGCTTTTCTTACTTCTTCCCCCCCCCCTTTTTTTAAATCACACTGTGTGTGACTATGTAATTGGACTATATTTCATTTCTTATCTGTGAGGACATAAAGTTTCCATAATGAAGTGAGAATGATATTAAACTTTTAAGAGGAGATAGGGTAGAAGTGAGACTTAAAATCAGCTGACTACTGAGCAAGAATTAAGTTTAAGAAAGGCATATAGAATATGCGCCAGGCAAGAAGTAAAAGACAAATTTAATTGTCTAATAAAATAACTTCATTACTGTATTATTGTTTTCATTTTATATTGTCAATGGAGATAGTTTTCAAGTACTGATAAGCAAAGGCAAACTAAATCTCAGGATAAATAGAATAGTTAAATATTTCAAGACAGTGCAAACTCAAGATCACTAAGATCTGATACCACTCCTTTGATTTATTGGAGAATTCTACACTCTTATGGCAATTAAATGATAGAATAAACATTAAAATATTTAAGTAATTATTTTCCGCTTTTTTCCTTTAGGGAATCTTCTAAGAAAAATTAAAATTATAAAATACCTCTCTATAAGCATTTGTGATTTCTTAAAAATAAAAGCTAAAAATGAAAATTGGGTCCACTACATCATGATTTTAATCAGGAATGTTTCAAACTAAGATTTAACTAAGGTTAAATGTTTTTAAGAAACTTGTACCAGCTTCTTCCAATAATTAAAAACGCAAGCATCATTTTTTACTAGAGACAGTATGTTTTATTAAATAGTAGATTGTGAAAAATAAATTAAAAAATAAAATATGTGAATGTCAGATTACAGAGAAGGAAAAGCCATGCAGAAAAGAGGAATTTATTGCAATCATTCCAACTGCTGTACTATTTACAAAACTACCTCTAACCAGGGACTACCTCTAGATATCTGTATTTCATCACCTATATCTTTCCATATTTTTACAACTCACATAAGTATATTTCATGTATTCTAATATTGCACCAGAAAGTTTAGTAAATAGTAATTAAACTTTGGGGGATACATGGTTTTATCTACAAGCAGCTGTGCTCAGGGATTAACTCCAGTTGTGTGCTCAGGGATCATTCCCAACAGTATTCTTAGAACAGATCATATGTGGTGCTCGGGATTAAACCATAGTTAGGTGTGTGCAAGGCTACTACCTAAATCTTAATATAGTTGGTATGATGAAACTCTTTTATACATGCAGAAAAGAAGCACGGCAATTTGAGAAACTTGTAACACTTATAATAGTTTATTCATTTCACTTCAATTGAGAGGATCAGAGAAGCAGAAGACTGCAAAGTGAATGTAATGTGCTCACTCTCCAATTAAAGACCCCAAATAGTCTTTTAAAATTTTGTTCATATCCCTGAAAATGGAATTAAGTTAGTAAAACATTTAAATACTTCTTGCCCAGATTTTTTTAGTTTTGATTATTTTATAATGTAAGATAGAAATGGAAGTGTTAGTTCTCCTTTTTACAAAGAAAATTTCCAAAAATAAGTTGAACTACACAGCAAATTGAGTGCTTTATTAAGCATTAACTAAAGAGTATGATTATTCAGAAATTTCATAGAGAAAATAAAGCACCAAAAAGACTGCAGGCTAAAACCTCACCATCTACTTTACTTTAGAAGAAATATGCTGTAGTAAATTGCTCAAAGTTGTACAGAAAGACTAAAGAATATAATGCAAGGTATCAAAGGATAATTAAAGATGTCTTTATTTTCATTTATTATTTATGATACTGTTGAAAACAAATTTCATTTTATTGAGACAAACATAATTTGTTACCAATCACTTTTTAATTTATTAACTAAGATCAAAGATTAAACTTTTTTTTTGTTTGGCGTTTTGGGCCACACCTGGTGATGCTCAGGGGTTACTCCTGGCTATACACTTAGGAATTACTCCTGGCAGTGCCCAGAAAACCATATGGAATGCCAGAAATCAAAACTAGGTCAGCTGCATGCAAGATAAACACCCTCCCCATGGTACTATCACTCTGGTCCAGGTCAAATTATTTTTAAAAACTCAAACTCAGTATATTCAAATGTGCCAGCTATACTCCTGATATTTTTACTATCATGAGAGAAGCTATTTCTTTTTTTTTTTCTATGTCATGCTCATTACAGAAAATGTTTTCAGAAGCATAAAAAGAGCATTAAATCTGGGACTAAAGACTTACTAATGTTTCATACTTTAAAATTAAATTGCAGTGGGTCAGTGTTTTAAAATAAAAGTATGGTCATAATTATGCATCTATTAATTCTACCACGGGCTGGAGCGATAGCACAGCAGTAGGGCGTTTGCCTTACAAGTGGCCCACATGGCCAGCCCGAGTTCGATTCCTCCACCCCTCTCAGAGAGCCTGGCAAGCTACCGAGAGTATCTCACCCGCACGGCAGAGCCTGGCAAGCTACCCGTGACGTATTCGATATGCCAAACACAGTAACAACAAGTCTGATGATGGAGACGTTACTGGGCCCGCTCGAGCAAATCAATGAACAACGGGAGGACCATGACCGTGATCTAATTCTACCATCTTTTGACGCGGGGAGACTGGGGCATGGGATTATACTGAAAGGTGTTCAGGGGCTATTCATGGATCTGTGCTTGCAAGTGACTCCTGATGGTGTTGGGATCAAACCAAGGTTGACTACATTGCAAAGTAACAGCCATATCTGCTGTAATATCTCTACAGCCACTAATGCCTCCATTTTAATATACAAATTTGTCCAGCAAACTTTAAATATAACAAATTTCTCTTTAAGTTATAGTTTATGTACAACTTTATATTTTATGTATTTTTATTTATTTATTGAGGCATCGTGATTTATAAAAATAGTATTAATGTTAATATTTTAGTTTACAATGCACCACCAAATGATCACTATCCCTTGATCACTGTTTTTAGGTCCCTTCTTGCTCTTTCATTTGGTCCTGCATCCAGACCCTGGTTAGCAACCTTAATTCTGAGGCAGTATCTCTGTGAAGGTATTTATTGGTCATTTTCTATTTCCTGATTTTTTTCTTTATACTCCACATATGAACATGATATTCTAGTGTTTTTCTTTCTCTACCTGAAACACTTCAGTATAGTATTATGTAGTTCAATTCAAATTGTAGCAAAAAACTAAATTTAGTCCTTTTTTTATAAGTATTCCATTGTCTATGGAATAATACCCACTCACAATGGAAATTTTGCTTCTTTCTTATTTGTTTGTTTTTGGAACACATGCAGCAGTGATCAGGGCTTAGTCCTAGTTTTGCACTCAGGAATTACTCTGGTGCACTTCTGGGATCATATGTATGCTGAAGATCATACCCAAGTCAGCAGCATGGAAGGCAAGAAATCTCATTATACTATCACTCTGGAACCAGGTGTATTGATTTCTTTATCTAATCATCTGTTTATGAGCACTTGAGCTGTTTCCAGATCTTGGCTATTATAAATGTGCTTCAAGGAACAATAGTTTTCAGATATGTTTACATTTTGTAAATTTGTAATTTTGGATAGACCTAAGGACTGAAATCATATGAGACTTCTATCCTTAATTTTTAAAGAGAAATTTATTCTGATTTTTTTTTCACAGAGCCTGAACTAATGGCATTTTCAGTCACAATGAATAAAAGTTCCTGTTTCATCCTATCTTCACCAGCACTGTTTCTAAACTTTTTGATAGAGTCTATTCTCACTGATGTGAAATAATTTTTCATTTTCATTTTGATTTGTGTTTTCCTGTTTAATCACTGATGGTGACGATTTTTTCATATACCTATTGGTCATCTGTAAGTCTTCCTGGGAAATTTATTATATTTATCTTGTTTTCTCATTTTTTATATACCTTTCACTTTTTTCTTTCATGTTAAGCTTTGTAAATGTTTTATAAATCTTCTATCATTGCCTGACATGTGATGTGGTAATATTTTCTCCCATTTAATGATGTCTCAATTTATGCATCATTTATTTAGAAATTCAGAACTATTTAATTTCTGATTTTGTGGATTAGTCTCATTTTTTAAAAATTTGTCTTATGTTTTCTATACCAATGAATCAAATTATTGAAGACATTTCTGGATGTTGAGATTGTGGAGAGTGCTGCTTATGTTTTATTTTCTGATATTCATTTCATAGTTTTGGGTCGAGATTTAATATTTAATTAATTTAATTATTTAATATTTAATTAATTAATATTCAATTAATTCATGTACCTGATATGAATAAAGGGGGTTAAGTTTCTTTATTTCTTTTGTGTGTGTGTGTGGAAGGCAAATGCCCTACCCGCGTGCTATCGCCCAAGCCTTGCGTGCAGTCAACCTGGCCAACCCAAATTCAATTCCTCTGCCCCTTCAGAGAGCCCGGCAATCTACCTATAGTATCTGGCCCACACAGCAAAGCCTGGCAAGCTACCCATGATTATATTTGATATGCCAAACACAGAAACAACAAGTCTCACAATGTTACTGGGACTGCTCAAGCAAATCAATGAACAACAGGAGGACAGTGCTATAGTGCTACAATGTGTGTGTGTTTTTTTGTCACACCCGGCATTGCACAGGGGTTACTCCTGGCTCATCCACTCAGGAATTACTCCTGGCAGTGCTTGGGAACCATATGGGATGCATATTGAGCCCCTGGTCGGCTGCATGCAAGGCAAACACCCTACCTGCTGTGCTATCTCTCCAGCCCCATGTTTCTTTCTTTCTTTTCATTTACTTGCATATGGCTAATTAGTTTTTCCAACTTCATTTGCTAAAGAGGCTTTCATTACCCTACTTTATGTATCTGGTTCTCTTGTTAAAAATAAACTATCCTATCACTGTATATGTGGGTTTACCTGTGGAATTTTACTTCTATTTCATTAGTCTGAAAGTTTGATTTATGTAAGGTTTGCTCAGGACCAAACGGTGGCCAGAAGATGAAATAGTGACATTCCCAGAATCAAATATTATCCTGCTCCCCAGTGGGGAAGACAGGATTTATGGCCCATCTGGTGCCAGGAAGCCACCAGGCTGCATCCCATGCTTCCTCACATCAACCCCTTCCCCGCCCTAACACACACAGATAACAAGACTAGAACAAGTACGCCATTTCTACTCACCTTTGTTCCCTCTCAAGACAACTTAAAAAATCCCTTTTAGTATCTCTCAACTCGAGACTCTAAGCCAGCCTCATCCAAGGTTCATAGAGTTCCATTTTGGAGTGGACCCAAATAAACTTCTCTTATTTCCTTCACTTTTACTTGTCTCTGTCTCTCTATCTGTGCCAGTTGAGGTCAGCAATCTGTCAATTTCATTTCATAATCTCACAATTTTATTATAGCTTTATAGTATTAAGTCAGGAAATATAATAACTCCAACCTATTTTTTTTTCTCAGAATTACTTTGGCTATCAGGGGAGCTTTATGACTCCATACAAATTTCAGCAGTGTTTATCCTAGGTCCTTGAGGAAAGTCATAGCAGTTTTGATAGGAATGGCATGGAATCTTTATAGTATTTTGGACAGGATGGTCATTTCAACAATATTACTTCTTTGAATCCAGGAACAAGGAATACATTTTTATATCTTTGTGTTCTGTCTTTTTAAAATATTGACTTAGATTTTACTAAATCTTTCACTTCCTTTCTTTAGTTGATTCTTAAGTACTTGAAAATTTTTCTTTCTGGGTCATTGTTGGCATACAAAAGTTAATAGATTTTTGTGCACTGGTTTTGTAACCTGCCATTTAACTGTGTAGTTTTATTTTTTGAGGAATATTATTGCACTCTCTATAGATTATGTATAATATCAGGACACCTTTGGACAGTGGTAAACTGCTTTCTCATTTTTTTCCAATTTGAATCACGTTAGTCTCTCTCCTTTCTGGCTCTCTTTGTCTCTCTCTGTCTCTCTCTCTTTTCTCTCTCTCTCTCTCTTTCTCTGTCACTATCCCTCTCTCCCTTTCTGCCCTCCCCATCCAGGACATATAATGCTACTTGCTATTTCAAATAATATTGGTGATAATGTGCACATTGTCTTGTGTTTGATCATAGAGGAAAGTGTTTGTGCATCAGTGTTCATTGTATTAGCTGTGAATTTGTAAATTGCAGTCTTTTCTATTCTATTCTCATTTTGTTGAGGGTTTTCTAAATCATAAAAGGGTGTGAATTTTGTTCAACATTCTTTGAACCTATTGATGTTCTTTTAACCTATTGACGTAAGTCTATGATTTCCACCTTTTCTCTTAATTCTTTTATGTATCATGCTAACTGAATGTTGAAACAACGTTAAATACCTGAAACTAATTTCAGTAATTGTGTTTACGATCAGCTAATATATTGTTGAATTTAGTTTGTAAATAGTTGTTTTTTGAGATTTTTGTTCTATGTTCACATCAGGGTTATTGCTTTGGTATCAGGTTAATATTCACGATCACGATCACGATCATCCTGTTGTTCGTCAATTGCCTCAAGCAAGCACCAGTAACGTCTCCTTCGTCCCAGCCCTGAGATTTTAAAAAGTGCCATATTCAAGGCTCTTTCATGGTTAGGAGAATGAGACCCCTCATTGTTACTGGTATTTGGCATATTGGGTACACCATGGGGAGTTTGCCAGACTCTGCCATGTGGGCACATTACATTCGATAGCCTGCCAGGTTTTTCAAAGTAAGAATGAGATAATAAGATGTGGCCACTTCCAGGAGCTGGGTTTTTTATAGTCTCTGGGTCTTGGCCGTTGATGGGATTACACGATGCCAGGGGGCAGTTGGTGGGTGTGACCCCTGCCTAGTGGAAGATGGAGGATCTGGGTGGAGGATGGTCAGCACCGATCCGAGCAGGCTTGGAGATCTCAGCCCCGGGACCCACATGCCTTGTTCTTCTGCCGGTACCTTCATGCATGTGGAGAGTGGTCTCAGCATGGCTGTGGCTGGTTCTGGAGGTCTTTTGCTGCTGAGCCTCTGCTCGGAACGAGGAGGGAAACTCAGCCCACACCCCTCCAAAAGGCCCGGGTGAGGACAGCTAGGCGCGGGGGCAGGAGACTCTGCACGTTAATATTGGTCACTTAAATATTGTTAGGACTGGTTGCTGTTCATTTGTCTTGCTGTGAAAGCTTAAAGATCAATACCAATTTTTGTGAAGCTTGGCAGATCTCACTAGTGAACTCATTTGAACCAAAATCATGATTTTTTTAATGACTGTTCCATATAGCATCCTTAATCATGATAATACTATTGCTTTGTAAATATAGTTTAGTATTAGGGTTTTTTTTTTACTTTTTTTAAATTTTATTGAATCACTGTGAGATAGTTACGAGCTTTCATATTTGGGTTACAATCACACAATGATCAAACACCCCTCCCTCCACCAGTGCACATTTCCCAACCACAAATATCCTAGGTATACCCCCCTTTCCCACCCTCCCTCTGCCTCCATTGCAGACATGATTCTCCATAATCTCTCTCTACTTTGGGGCATTATGGTTTGCAATACAAACCCTGAGAGGTTATCATGTTTGTTCTTTTATCTACTTTCTGCACACATCTTCCATCCCGACTGATTCCTCGAGGCATCTTTTTCTTAGTGATCCCCTCTCTCTTCCAGCTGCCTCTTACCCTTTGCTCAATAGGCAGGCTTCCAGCTATGGAGCAATCTATCTATCCCATGTATCTTCTATCCTTAGGTGTCAGGCTCATGTTATGTTGTCTTATACTCCACAAATGAGTGCAGTACTTCTAATTCTGTCCCTCTCTTTCTGACTCATTTCACTTAGCATGATACTCTCCATGTCTATCCATTTATAAGCAAGTTTTTAACTTCATCTCTCCTGACAGCTGCATAGTATTTCATTATGTAGATGTACCAGTTTCTTTAACCAGTCATCTGTTCTAGGGTACTTGGGTTGTTTCCAGATTTTGACTATTGTAAACAGTGCTGCAATGAACATATAGGTACAGATGTCATTTCTACCGTGCTTTTTTGCATCCTCGGGATATATTCCCAGAAATGGTATTGTGGGGTCATATGGAAGTTCAATTTCTAGTTTTTGAAGGACTATCCATATTGTTTTTGAGAAAGGCTGGTCTAATGGGCATTCCCACCAACAGTGAAAGAGAGTCTCTTTTTTCCCCACATCCACGCCAGCACTGGTTGCTTTTGTTCTTTTGAATGTGTGCTAGTCTCTTGGTGTGAGATATCTCATTGTTGTTTTGATTTCCATCTCCCTGATGACTAGCGATGTGGAGCATTTTTTCATGTGCCTTTTGGCCATTTGTATTTCTTTTTCTTTTAATGTAGGAGTACTGCTATTTATTCAGCCACTGATTAGCTGATTGAATTGGACATGAACTCCACCTTACTTTTTTTATTTTTTATAATTTTATTTATTGAATCGCCGTGAGAACAGTTACAAAACTTTCCGGTTTATGTCTCAGTCATACAATGAAACACCCATACCTTCACCAGTGCCCATTCTCGACAACCAAAAACCCCAGTATACCTCTATCCCACACCCTCCCCCTACCTGTGGGGCAGATAATTTCCACATTACTCTCTCTCTACTTTGATTACATTGAATATTTTGACATCAGACCATCATTATTATTTGGGATTTTACCCCATTACTCAGATCTGCTGAAAAGACAACAGGAGACAATTTGTTTTCTATTGCTGGTTATGAATAACATCTGATGTTGCGTGGCTGCAGTAGTGGCCACACGATTTTGAAATTCCAAAATTTTAGCAATTAAATCTGGAGGGATTTCTGCCAAAAGCCACTGGGTTCCGAGATGTGTTTCTGAGTCTCTGGGGTCCTGGCCGTTAAGCTGCTTAATCAGGAGCTAGAGAGGCCATTTGTGGATGGCGACTCGGGGTCTCATTGGGACTGGGAGGAAAGGGTCAGCTCCATCCCCATCCTTTGAGGCCCTGCGAGTCTTGCCACTGCAGGCCCAAACCTGACTGTCCAATGACCTCTGGCAGATGGCGGCCATCAAGCCTCCAAGGGGGAGCAGGCGGAGGGACAGCACCCTTTCCCCCCTGGGGTGGCTCAGCGACAGTAACCTACTGTGGGGTCCGGACGCATTTCTGCCAAAAGCCGCTGGGATTTAAGATTTGTTTCTGAGTCTTTGGGATCATGGCTGTTAAGCAGCTTAATCAGAAGCCAAAGAGGCTGTTCGTAGGTGATGACTCGGGGTCTTGTTGGGACAGGGAGGACAGGACCGGCTCCACCCCCATCCCATGATGCTCCACGTGTCTCGTCACTGCGGGCCCAAACCTGACTGACTGTCCAGTGGCCTCTGGAGGATGGCAGTCACCAGGCACCAGGGGGAACAGGCCAAGGCATGAAACCTATTCCCACCTGGGGTGGCCCAACACCCGTAACCTACTGCAGGGACTGGATGCATTTCTGCCAAAAGCCGTTGGGTTTTGAGATTTGTTTCTGAGTCTCTGGGATCATGGTCATTAAGCAGTTTGATCAGGAACCAGAGAGGCCATGCCTCCAATTATATAGCTGAGCCAGAGGTGGTTTGTGGGTGTGTCTCCAACATACCTAACTTTTGGCCGTTTACTTTCTTGGTAAACTTTGCCCCAAGTTTTTGGGGTCTAGCCAAAGGCACAGCAGCAATTTGGGGGTATCTGAAAGTCTGAAAGAACCATCAGGCTGCTGATGCACTCCCCTCATAGGTACAGATTGACCTGCTGGAGGCACCATAACCCCTAGCTTAGTTTTAGTTTTGAGTCAAATATTTTAGTTACCAAAAAAGTGAAATTCATACTTAAAAAATCCACTACACTGTAACTACCACACACAATTTTGAATTTTCTAGTGAAATATAAATCAATTTTGATTTGTGCAGTTGTGAAAAAAAATCAAATGAACAAAAAGGGATTTCTATAATGATGTTCTCAGGAACCATGCATTAACAAGAAGAACAGGAGAAAGTTATTTTACCTCTGTGTATTATTTTATGACAATGATTAGTAACATGACATTCATTACTTTAACACTCCTTGACTAAGCCCTATTACTTGCCAAATAAATAAATCACTTAATCACTTAACTTCCCGTTAGTCGTCGATTTGCTCGAGCAGGCGCCAGTAACGTCTCCATTTGTCCCTGTTGCATGCTAGTGTAGCCCAATGGCATCTGTTCGCTCCGGGAACATGAAGAGCCTCAAACCGATCGTTCATGATCTTGACGAAGAAGTCTGACCATCTGGTAGGTGGGCGGCCACGCGGTCTTTTGACATCCCGTGGAATCCAGTTGGTAACAGCTCTAGTCCAGCGGTCATCTTTAAATCTCATTACGTGACCAGCCCATCTGATTTTCGACACCTTGGCAAATGAGACAGCGTCCCTGATTCTTGATCGTCGATGGATGTCAGAACTCCGGATTCTTTCTCTTATTTGAGTGAAACGTGATATTCCAAGCATAGCTCTTTCTATTCTTCTTTGGGAGACCTGAATAGCGTTCTCATCTTGTTTGCGTAGGGTCCAGGTCTCTGAGGCATATGTTAATGCAGGAAGAACAGTGGAATCAAAGAGATGTGCCCAGAGCCGGAGGTTCTTCATCCTCTTAGCTATTTCTTCCACATTCTTAACGGCGTTCCAAGCCGCTCTCTTCCTCCTTCGCAGCTCGGGTGCCAGGTCATTTGTCATGTTGACAAATTTTTTTAAATTTTATTTATTTTTTTATTTTATTTATTTGGTCAACATGACAAATGACCAAATAAATAAAATCCTGCTTTATTTTCAATAAATTTGTTGTTTAGAAGTCTTCTCACTTTCACTTACAATCCTGTGAAAAAGGCAAATATGTAAATAAATAATTTCATATACCCATTAAGATTGTTATAATATCTATGTAAATTAGAAATTTAGGTGAAAATAGAGGGAAAGAAATTACACTAAATAGAGAAAAAAGCTTGTAGCAAATGTTTGCAAAAGCAAAATAAATAAGTTTTGACTTATAGTATAAAGACTTAGCAAAACTATAATAATAACTGATACTTTGGGTTTAATGTGAAAATAAAGTGCAAGTGTATGCTAAAGCATTTTCAGTAAATTATGTTATTTTAACCAATCATAAGTTATGATGTAAGTTATTATTGTAGGTATGTTATCAAGAAGGCTTTCTGCGATAAATATATAATTTTGTGCAGACTCAGAATGAGATAAGAAAGTATGGCATTTGTTCCATGCTCTAGACCTCATTTCAAGCACCATGTTGAAGTTAAGCAATCCTCATGCAAATATAGAACAGTGATTTGCAGGTAAGAAATAATCTATTCAGTCACTGAGAAAAATCTAGTTGGAAAGTTCTTCCTTTCAGCCTCTGGGTGAGAAAGCCCAGCAAGCTGCTTTTAAAACATGTGGCACTTTTATGGTTAGACATTCAAATTGTTTCATAGACATTATCTCACCAGTAGTTGTTTCATGAGGTAGGCCCAGGAACAATTTTCTACTATCTTTAAAGGATAAAAAGAGGTTAAATGACTCATCTGTGCAGCAGGAAGGAAAAATGAATCTGTGGGATCAGTTTTGTGTTTAAGAGTGAATGCCAAATGACTTCATAGGTCTGTGCAACATAAAGATTTAAAATGCTGGTGTTATTTATTTCTAAACAAAGGACTAAGAAATGAAATAGAATTGAAGATTGTTTCTTCAACTGAAGATTGTTTCTTCATGGTAGACAGGTTTTTGTAATTTTATATGTTTTCTTCATATCTAAAGTGTTATTTAAAATAGGAATCTTAAGGTGACTTTTATTATCAGTAGAATAGCCACATCACATGAACCAAAATGTTTACTGTTTGATATATTTTTATATAATATCATTATACCTCTTCAAGCCATAGAGTATATTCATATTTGTTATCTGTATCTCATCATTTCAATACAATGTAAAGTAACTTGCTCTATACTTTGTTCTACATTGAAAAAGTTGTCTAGAACATGGTCAAATTTATTAATTTTTTTAAATATAAAGAAAATCTCATTTTTATTAAAAGGTTGAAAACTTATTTATTTGTCTGAAGCAATAACACAGAGGGTAGGGCATTTGCCTTGCACATGGCAGACCCGGGTTTGATTCCCAGTATCCCATATGGTCCCTTGAGCAACCCCAGGGGTAATTCCTGAGGGTAGAGCCAGGAGTAACCCCTGTACATTGCCAGGTGTGACCCAAAAAGCAAAAAAAAAAAATTATTACTGCGTTTCAATGGTATATAAGTTATTTAGGGGATTGGGGCCAATGGTCAGCGGCTATCCTAGTTGTGTACTCAGAGGCCATTCCTGTCTCTGAGTTCAGGAGTGAGTACTGGTGGTACTTATGTGGTGTTGGGATTTGAACCTGGGATAATAATTTTCAAAGAAAAGCAGCTTAATCCCTATGCTGACTGTTCTCTCGATTTTTCACTTTTTTTAAAGAAAGGCCGTACCCAGCCATATTAGGCTAGTAGCAGTCTATGAAGCAAGAATACAATTCAGGGTCATGAACATTCTCTTACGTGCTCTGTCACTTGAGCTATATTCCCTGAACCTTTCTTAAGTTTTGAAAAGACAAACAAACACAATCATACTGCAATATGTGCATTCCCCGGACTTACCACATAAATTCTGTTGCCATTCATATTAGCACTTTTTCTTCAGGAAGTCAACAAATGCTTTCCTAAGTCTAGGAATTATTTTTATTGTACCTTGTTAGTTATTTTGTCTTGGTTATTTACATTTCACATAAGAATGAGATAATCCAGTGTTTGCTGTCATCTTTATGGCTTACTTCTAGTAATAATTCCAACTACATTCATGTTGTCACAGAAAATAAGACTTGAACTTTTAAATAGCTAATTACTATTCTACTTAGTTATATAACAAACTTTCTTTATCTGACATTCATAGATGAACATTAACATATCCCTATCTTGGCTAGATGAAGGACAACCATGTGAGCGAGCCAGGTTCCAAAAAGGATTCAGCACGATCAACCATATCTACACAATAATCAAGCTCATTGAGGTTTCTCGGAAGTTCAAGATGCCATTCTGTCTAACGTTCATTGATTTAAAGAAGGCTTTGATTCTGTTGAAATGGAAGCAATCATTGAAGCCCTAGCCAAACAGGTTGCTGAAACTCATTACATCAGGATCCTCTGTGAGCTATTTTATGGATTCACTACCAGGATCTCACAACTCTACAAGGAAGTGATCATCCATGTCAAGACAGGGGTTCGGCAGGGTAATACCATTTCACCGAAACTCTTCAGGGCCACCCTCAAGAATCTCATGCAACAACTGGAATGGCAAGGAATGGGAGGAACGACAGACGATCGGCATCTATATTACCTCTGCTTTGCTGATGACATCGTTCTAATAACACCAAACATTAACCAAGCAGTACAAATGCTGGCCTACTTCAACCATGAATGTGGAAAGGTTAGACTCGAGCTGAAACTCACAAAGACAATGTTTATGAGAAACAGTCTCTTTCCTGATGTTTCATACGCTCTCAATGGAATGAACATCTCCGAATGCAACAGTTATGTTTACCTAGTTTGAGAAGTCAACATGATGAATGACTTGGCACCTGAGTTGCACAGGAGGAAGAGAGAGTCTTGGAATGCCTTCAAGAGCGTCAAAGAAATAGCTAAGAGGATGAAGAACCTGGGGCTCCAGGCACATCTCTTTGATTCCACTGTTCTTCCTGCATTAGCATATGCCTCAGATACCTGGGCTCCACAAAAACAGGATGAGAACACTATTTGGGTCTCCCAAAGAGGAATCGAAAGAGCTATGCTTGGAGTATCATGCTTCACTCAAGTGAGAGAAATAATCTGGAGTTCCAACCTCCATCAACGATCGAGAATCAGGGACGCTCTCTCATTTGCCAAGGTGTAGAAAATCAGATGTGCTGGACACGTAACGAGATTTGGAAACGACTGCTGGACTAGAGCTATTACCAACTGGATTCCATAGGATGTCAAAAGATTGCGTGGCCACCCACCTATGAGATGGTCAGACTTCTTCATCAAGACCCTAAGAAACCAGTTTGAGGCTCTTCGTGTTCCTGGAGTGAGCAGACACCATGGGCTACACTAGCACACCACAGGTACAAATGGAGACGTTAACGGTGCCCACTGGAGCAAATCAATGAATAATGGGATTTCAAGTGATCAAGTGATCTTGGCTATTAAGAATAATATTGATATTAATGTAGGGTCTGTATATTCTTTTTTAATAATATTTTCCTACTCTTCAGATAAATTGCTAGCAGTGGTATTGCTGATTTATCAGTTATTATCATTTTTAGTTGTTTAAGGAATGGCTATATTATTTTCCATAAAGGTTAATCAAAGTAAGAGATTTGAAGGAAGAGTATATTATTCACTGGATAGACTTCATTCCTGTAAAACATTTCTTTTATAGACTGAGTCCCACAAGAGTGTTCTAGAAAACTCCCAGAGCAGTGCCCATTTTTGAGGCCTAAAGCTGAACTGCAAGTCAGCTTGATAGAGAATCTCTAGGAGGCTCTCCGCAGAAAAAAAATATATAAATTTGTTCATCCTAACTTAGCCATCTCTTATGAAAAGTGGCCCACCACTCATAAAGTCCCCAAAAGTCTTTTGTTGTTTTTATCTATTTTATTAAACCATATGAAATTACCATTTTTGTCTTATTTTAAACTACAGAAGCATTAGTTTTATTTTGTTTTGCTTTGTTTGCCTGGTTTTTGGGTCACAGGAGTGTTCAGGCCTTACTCCTGGTTCTATCCTCAACACTGTTGAGATGGCCTCAGTGGTCTCTTACACTGCAGGATCAGAGAAGCTTCATGGTTCTTAAGCACTAATAGTGGTCCCCAGAAATGATCCCCAAACCCTGTGTATATCTATGTGAGCCCTCTCAAAGGGAGGAACTAACATTAACCACTTAAGAAGCAATAATATCCCTAGCAGTTTTCTGCAACAGCAAAGCAAAATATGAATTTCCCATCCACTATTGTTCACTCGAATGACTAAAGGCATGCATATTTATGAAGATAATAAATATACACATATTGCTTATAATATACTTTGTTAGAAAATGAAATGGGCTAAGGTATTAACCAGGAATTAAAACTGGGAGTTATTTTAAAATATTATATTTTTTACTATCAACTATTTTCCTGTAAACATTTGTATGTAATATTTAATATATAACTATTAAAAGTGTTTTCCCCTCTATCCACAATTATATTAAAGTAACTTGATTATTAAAAATGTGGCCAAGATTTAAGGTTTTCATGATTTCTGATACAAGGTGTTGGAATATAGTTATAAACATTTTAAGTCTAACATTGGTATGTCCACTCTCCTCTGCCACAAAGAGTTTAGGTTGATCTGGTGATACCCATCACAGTGTTCCTGAAGCACCTCCATTCCTCTGTGTTTATTGGATTACATCTCTACACATTTTTAGGATAAAATTTGCATGTCCTGTGCCCCTTGCCTCAGGGAACTTAGGTTTATCACAGTGCTCCTGAGGCACCCCCATTCCACTGCATTTATTTATTTATCCTCTCTATGCTTCCTATCCCAACCAGTATATCACTTTTCTTCATAATCTGTTAACTTGTAAGGTCAGATTCTTCAGAAATCAATGATTTTATATGTATGATCAAAATACGCCTTTCTCCTCTCCTTATGTCTTTTGAATTGTTTACTTTAAAGCAAGGCCTTGTTTGTATAGGCACAGGAAGACAGTTATTATTACACCTTTGTAATTTGGGATTTAATCATCTTTGAATATTATTCACTCCTGGGCATCTGTTAAGCCTCAGTTGCCTTAGCTCCTAGCACCACAAAAGCAGGGACCTGAGGAGGGACAGAATGGACCCAGGGAAAGCTGTGAGCTACTATGGCATCAAAATAGGCCAGGCCAAAGCACCACGATTCTTAACTATAAGTTAAGAACTTGATCATGGACAAATGCTGTCATGATCCAAAAGTAATGATGAGCCTAGGACCCTGCTAGGACTAGGAAAGACTTGAGCACTGTGGTCTGAGATTGAGATGGCCCCAGAGAGCAATTCTATAAACTTAATGTATCTCTTACTGTGTCCATACAAAATGATTAATATTAAGGTAAAGGTAAAGGCCCTCCCGTTGATCGTCGATTTACTCGAGCAGGCCCAGTAATGTCTCCATTGGAGACTTTGTTGTTACTGTGTCTGGCATATCGAATACTCTCGGTAGCTTGCCGGGCTCTCCGAGAGGGGCGGAGGAATCGAACTCGGGTCGGCCATGTTGGCCGCTTGTAAGGAGAACGCCTTACCCGCTGTGCTATCGCTCCAAAATCACATAAAATTCCACTTAACTTAAGGGTTACTCCTGGATCTGCACTCAGGAATCACTCCTAGTGGTCTTCTGGGAACAAAAAGAGAAGTTGGTTCAAATTTGGATTGACCACGTGCAATGCAAACACCCTACTCATTCTACTGTCTCTCCAGATCCTGAACTACAATATCTTAATGGTCAATTTTTCAATGAGCCACATGTATTAAAAATCATTTCTGACAATTTTAGGACACAAGTTGACTTTAATGTCTGACTTCTATGAGTCACAAAATAAATGTTTCCTGAATAACTCAATTTTTACAAAGGGCAATATTATAGTTCTGGGCAAAGGAGAGAAGCATAAACTCAGAGGATACCACTTTTAACCTTCATATTTTTGAAGAGATTTAACGAGCATGCAGGCTATGTTCTGATTTGATTTTGTTATTCCTTTGATCTCCTGATATTACTGGCCTTTTATTTTTCTCTCCCAAGTCTGTTATCCCCAGAGACCTCCTCTTCAGTGTCCTTTTCTACTCTCCATACTTTCATTTTGTTGAATAACTAAAAAAAATTCTTATATTTTTGTTCCTGTAACTCCCCTTGAACTAATAGATCCAATAATAATGCCAGTTATTAAAAACCCACCAAATGCATTATAGTAGAACATAAAATTATTCCATTAAGTACTAATTAAATCTTGATTATTTTAATTTCACTAAAGCTTTTAAAGAAAGTCATTAGTAAGCATTGTTAATCCATTTTATAGGTAAATAACCCATTTTATAGGTGAATAACTCATTTTATGGAATTTTTAGTAATTCTTTCCCCAATCCTATAGATATTTAAGAATAGACTGTATCACTGTATCAGCAAGTGCCACATTGGAGGCTCCTTCAGGGTCAGGAGAATGAAACCCATCATTATTACTGGATTTTGGCACATCAAATATGCCACTGGGAGCTTGCCAGACTCTACCTTGCAGGCAGGATACACTTGGTAGCCTGTCAGGTTCTCCAAGAGTGAGAACTAGACAGTAAGAGGAGCTGCGTTTTATAGTCCCTGAGTCTTGACCATTGATGGGATAACACAGTTCTGGGGCAGTTGGTGGTGTAATGTCTAGCTATTGGAAGATTGGGGATCTGGGTGGAGGAGGCCCAGTCCCTATCCAAGCAGGCTTGAAGATCTACGCCCCGGGGCCCGCATTCCTGGGTTCCTCTGCCGGTTCCTTCATGAATTAGGCTGGCCCAAATGTGTGGAGAGTGGTCTTAAGCATGGCTGTGACTGGTTCCAGAGGTCTTCAGCCACTGGGACTCTGCTCAGGGTGGGGAGAGAAACACAACCCGCCCCCTTCAAGGGGACCCAATAAGGACAGCCAGTCGTGGGGGCAGGAGACTCTGCACTGTTCTCTTTCGAGAGCTGGGTTTTATAACCCCTGGGTCTTGGCCATTGATGGGATAACACAGCACCAGGGCCAGTTGGTGGGTGAACACCTAGATACTGGAAGATGGGGGATCTGTGTGGATGAGGCCTAGTCCCAGTCTGAGCAGGCTTGGAGATCTCAGCCCCAGATCCCGCACACCTGGGTTCCTCTGCAGGTTCCCTCGTTAGACAAGTTTGTAAATAAAAATAAATGATGAGAAACTTTATCTTTTAATTGTAATACTGTACTGAATCTTCTATTGGCTTAGCTCTTAATGTATTATAAACAATACTTAATATAAAAAATTAGTAAGAACAGAGGCATATTTGACTGTTATGGGCCTTTTATTTTCCTTTATTATTCTAAAATCCAGGTTTATTGAGGCATATAAGAAATGAAACTGTCCTTTTAAAACAAAGTATACAATTATTTTTATAACTGTTACAGAATTTGATTAGTATAAACCAAAAGTGGTTTCAATACAAGGTTTAGTACTTGCTGGGTTTCTGACTGTTGCAAAATATCTAATATAGTATAAATCTCTCTACTTTTGTCCACATTACAGCTATTATCATTATAAAATACAATATATATTTAACTTCTATTGTGAGGCATAATTTCTGACAGTAGGACTTAGGATACCAAAGCAATGCTTCTGTAAAACATTATTTGTGTATATTCCTAGAAAGTGCTAGTAAAATCAATTAATGTTCCCCATTAAAATGTATACCTAGTTTAGATGCTAGAACAACCTTTATGATCAATTGCTGCAGTCAAGGTGGCTTTTTGTTGAAGCGCTTTTTATTGAAATTAATTAATTTATTAATTAATTTAGCAAATAAGCTAGCCAATGCTAGATGTTAAGAAAAATGAAGAAGTACACGAATCTTGTGTTTTCAATATCTATAGTATTTTTTCGAAGAGCTCCAGGACTTCCTTCTTTTCTCTGTCTCACTTTACATAAATTCATTAACACTTCGATTTTCCTCATTATTGGAAAGAAGAATCTTTGTCTGGCTAAGTGCATTTTCCACAGCTGCTATGAAAGTATTATTTTCCTTGGAGTTGGAGAGATAGCATGGTAGGTAAGTCATTATCCTTGCATGTAGCTGACCCAGGTTTGATCTCAGCACTGCATTTAATCCTCTGATCAATGCCAGTAGTGACCCCTGAGCATGGGGTCAGGAATGTGAGAACTGCTGGATATACAATCTCCCAAATGAATAAATAATAAAATAGTTTTCCAATCTGAAATTATCTTTCACCCCATTTCAAATTGTCTGTATTTTTTAAACCTCTTTAACATGCTATTGGTTATGTATATATGTAAATTATATATATTTGCATATATATAATTTATCTGAAAATCAAATTGAATTAAGTGTCTTCTATTTTTATTTACTATATGTGACAGATCTGGCCATGCTCTATTAGAAAATAAAAGGTATCAACCACTTTAGATATTTATGATGATAGTATGAGGTAACTACAATTATTACACAAAGTTTCTAAAGAATAATGTGATGGTGTAATGCTAAGGAGAACCTTGATTGTCTAGCTATTTAAGAACAGATTTGTTACAGCAATACCAAATTACAGGGAAAGATTAGAAAAGAACTTAGGAAGGAGATGTTTATCATAATTATCACCTTTTATTTTTAAGGATACAAGAAGTATAGTATAATGAATAGAAGCTGGGTATACATAAGAGCATTTTGTATGTTATGCTAAATGAAGATTATGAATGTTAAAATGGATGTTAAATTTACTTTATAGTTTTCTTTCAGGAGCTGGGTTTTATAGTCTCTGGGTCTTGGCCATTGATGGGACCACCTGGTGCTGGCAGCAGCTGGTGGATGTAACACTTACCTACTGGAAGATGGGGGATCTGGGTGGAGGAGACCCAGTCCAGATCTGAGCAGGCTTGGAGATCTCAGCCCCGGGACTCGCATGCCTGGGTTCCTCTGCCGGTTCCTTCATGCATGAGGCTTGTCCAAACATGTGGAGAGTGTTCTCAACATGGCTGTGACTGGTTCTGGAGGTTTTTGGCTGCTGGGGCTCTGCTAGGATCAGGGAGGGAAACTCAACCCGCCCCCCTCCAAGGGGCCCCAGTAAAGACAGCCAGGTGCGGTGGCAGGAGACTCTGCGCTGTTCTCTTCCGGGAGCAGGGTTTTATATTAAATGACATCTTATTATCTCCTTTTTACTTTGGAGAACCCGGTAGGCTACCGAAAGTATCCTGCCCACACGGCGGAGTCTGGCAAACTTTCCGTGGCATACTCAATATGCCAAATACCAGTAACAATGATAGGTCTCATTCTCCTATCCCTGAAAGAGCATTGAATATGGCTCTTATAAAATTTCAGGGCTAGGAAGAAGGAGACATTACTGATGTCTGCTCAAGACAATCGACGAACAACAGGATGATCATGATCATGATAGTTTTCTAAAAATGCTGTTTAAGATGTATATGCTTGACTTATTTTCTCAAATATTTGGAAAGATATAGCAGGTAGGGCAGTTGCCTTGAATGAAGTAAATACGTTTTGGTGACTGTTTGCTATACGGTTTCCTAAGACCTGCCAGGAATGATCCCTGAGGGAGAAACCAAGAGTAAGTTTTGAGCACTGTGGGTACGGTCCAAAAAACAACAGAAAAGCAATAAATAAGTAAATATTTTTACATCAAAATTTATAAAACAACTATAAATAATTAATGTACTTCATCCATCTTTCCCAAATGTTGCAATTTTTTGTAAGTATAGTAAAATTCAAAACTAGCAAACTAGCATTGAAAGAAGTTATTTAATTTTTGCCAATATGAGACCTGCATGTGATATGTAATCTCAGTGGGATTTCCTGGTGCTTAGGTATGTTGTGCATAGGGCATTATTCTGTCAGTACTATTTCCACTAATAACACTAATAAGTACTGGAGGATGTCAAAAGCAAAAGTGAGCCTGTGTAGTGAATGATGGTGATTGCTTCTCCTCTTCCCTCCCTGGTGGCCTTTTTCATTCTTACACTCCTTGTGTACTCCATGTGCCCTGACTTCTTACAAGGATCAAGCACACTCAATCTCCCACCTATAACACACAAAAATGGCTCAAACTGTTTCTTTCTCTACCCCTCGGTATGATCTCTATTCAGAATATAAAATTCATCACATATGAATAAGAATAAGAGTTATATATTATTTAATGATTTATCTTTACACTTTGGTATGAATGATCAGGCCACTGTAATAAAAATAGGGGGGTCACAGACCAATAGATAGGACACGGAGCGGGTAGGGTATTTGCCTTGCATGAGGGTTCAATCACCAGTATCCCATATGGTCACCCGAGCACCTCCAAGAGTAATTTCTGAGTGCAGAGCCAGGAGTAACCCCTGAGCATCATTGGGTGTGGCCCAGAAAGATGGGGGGGGGGGGGGTCAGGGATTAATTAATTAAATAAAAATTTAAAAATAAAAAAGGGTAACTTTAGATTTTACCTGATAATGTCAGCTACTATATTGATGATTTACTAATACACAATCAAACTAGTTCAAATTTGGAGATGTTGAAGAAAAAATCCTCCAGAATGCTCTGCCTCCAACTTGTTGCCTGTTTTCATGCATGCTGCCTGAGCCCCTGTTGCTGCTTGTGCCCACATGGCCAGCACACATGATGCCCAGGCATCTGTGTAGTACCACGTTTTCCCTCTTGAGATATGTGCTGGGATTCTCTCCAACTTTGGAGAATCCAATTTTCTCCCTTGAGTGTGTCACTCTCTCTCATTTTCTCTCCCTCCTTGCCCTCCTGAAAACATCCAAATAACATCTGTTTTTATTTCATTGCTCATCTACCCTTGAAAGTCTTTTCTTTGAGAAGGACAAGAGCCTAAAAACCCTGGGTAAAGCCTAGAACTGACCCCTTTTCTGCAAAGAGCAAGTCGTTGCTCCAACATTACTCCTAGTCTTCCCAGACAGTCCTGGGGGGGCAGAGGCAGATTGGGGGGAAGTGGCCCTCTCCTCCCTGCCTCACTTAAGCCACTCATGGGGGCCCTCCGACTTCAAATAAAAGCAAATTTAATAGATCAAAATCTGATTAACCAATGCATTTACAGTCTGTACCAATATTTGCATTTCAAAGAATGCTAATATGACAATACTATGCCTTCTGATAGGAGGACCTGAGAAGAACTTTGCACTATTTTATTTATTTATTTTTTATTGTTTTATTTTTATTTTTTTTTCTTTGCACTATTTTAATACCTTTGTATCAAAACTGCATTACTCTATAATCCCCAGAGCTCTGATAGGAATGATCCTGCAACAGTCATGAGTAAGAACTGAGCAGGCTTGAACCCAAAACAAAACAAATAAACAAACAAAAAAGTGGACACTACTTCCACTACCCAGCCGTCGCCACACTCCAGGACGCTTTCCGGACCCGCGCGGCAGCTCCGGCCGAGACCCACGCACAACTGAAGACCCACAGAACAAGGTAAGCGGAACTCTCTGAGACCTTGGACTCCAGGCTCGGCGGACCCAGGGACAGAGCTTCTCTGCTTGCTCCCACCGCCACAGGTGACAAAGGGATTCTAATTAGGAGCCCCACCCTACCCTGCCCTGTCTGCTTCCATCAACCACCCAGGGATCGAATTGTGCACAGGAGACCCACCCTACCCAGATAAATATCCCACTGGCAGACTTCCACTCTCGACACTACTTCCACTACCCAGCCGTCGCCACACTCCAGGACGCTTTCCGGACCCGCGCGGCAGCTCCGGCCGAGACCCACGCACAACTGAAGACCCACAGAACAAGGTAAGCGGAACTCTCTGAGACCTTGGACTCCAGGCTCGGCGGACCCAGGGACAGAGCTTCTCTGCTTGCTCCCACCGCCACAGGTGACAAAGGGATTCTAATTAGGAGCCCCACCCTACCCTGCCCTGTCTGCTTCCATCAACCACCCAGGGATCGAATTGTGCACAGGAGACCCACCCTACCCAGATAAATATCCCACTGGCAGACTTCCACTCTCGACACTACTTCCACTACCCAGCCGTCGCCACACTCCAGGACGCTTTCCGGACCCGCGCGGCAGCTCCGGCCGAGACCCACGCACAACTGAAGACCCACAGAACAAGGTAAGCGGAACTCTCTGAGACCTTGGACTCCAGGCTCGGCGGACCCAGGGACAGAGCTTCTCTGCTTGCTCCCACCGCCACAGGTGACAAAGGGATTCTAATTAGGAGCCCCACCCTACCCTGCCCTGTCTGCTTCCATCAACCACCCAGGGATCGAATTGTGCACAGGAGACCCACCCTACCCAGATAAATATCCCACTGGCAGACTTCCACTCTCGACACTACTTCCACTACCCAGCCGTCGCCACACTCCAGGACGCTTTCCGGACCCGCGCGGCAGCTCCGGCCGAGACCCACGCACAACTGAAGACCCACAGAACAAGGTAAGCGGAACTCTCTGAGACCTTGGACTCCAGGCTCGGCGGACCCAGGGACAGAGCTTCTCTGCTTGCTCCCACCGCCACAGGTGACAAAGGGATTCTAATTAGGAGCCCCACCCTACCCTACCCTGCCCTGTCTGCTTCCATCAACCACCCAGGGATCGAATTGTGCACAGGAGACCCACCCTACCCAGATAAATATCCCACTGGCAGACTTCCACTCTCGACACTACTTCCACTACCCAGCCGTCGCCACACTCCAGGACGCTTTCCGGACCCGCGCGGCAGCTCCGGCCGAGACCCACGCACAACTGAAGACCCACAGAACAAGGTAAGCGGAACTCTCTGAGACCTTGGACTCCAGGCTCGGCGGACCCAGGGACAGAGCTTCTCTGCTTGCTCCCACCGCCACAGGTGACAAAGGGATTCTAATTAGGAGCCCCACCCTACCCTGCCCTGTCTGCTTCCATCAACCACCCAGGGATCGAATTGTGCACAGGAGACCCACCCTACCCAGATAAATATCCCACTGGCAGACTTCCACTCTCGACACTACTTCCACTACCCAGCCGTCGCCACACTCCAGGACGCTTTCCGGACCCGCGCGGCAGCTCCGGCCGAGACCCACGCACAACTGAAGACCCACAGAACAAGGTAAGCGGAACTCTCTGAGACCTTGGACTCCAGGCTCGACGGACCCAGGGACAGAGCTTCTCTGCTTGCTCCCACCGCCACAGGTGACAAAGGGATTCTAATTAGGAGCCCCACCCTACCCTACCCTGCCCTGTCTGCTTCCATCAACCACCCAGGGATCGAATTGTGCACAGGAGACCCACCCTACCCAGATAAATATCCCACTGGCAGACTTCCACTCTCGACACTACTTCCACTACCCAGCCGTCGCCACACTCCAGGACGCTTTCCGGACCCGCGCGGCAGCTCCGGCCGAGACCCACGCACAACTGAAGACCCACAGAACAAGGTAAGCGGAACTCTCTGAGACCTTGGACTCCAGGCTCGGCGGACCCAGGGACAGAGCTTCTCTGCTTGCTCCCACCGCCACAGGTGACAAAGGGATTCTAATTAGGAGCCCCACCCTACCCTACCCTGCCCTGTCTGCTTCCATCAACCACCCAGGGATCGAATTGTGCACAGGAGACCCACCCTACCCAGATAAATATCCCACTGGCAGACTTCCACTCTCGACACTACTTCCACTACCCAGCCGTCGCCACACTCCAGGACGCTTTCCGGACCCGCGCGGCAGCTCCGGCCGAGACCCACGCACAACTGAAGACCCACAGAACAAGGTAAGCGGAACTCTCTGAGACCTTGGACTCCAGGCTCGACGGACCCAAGGACAGAGCTTCTCTGCTTGCTCCCACCGCCACAGGTGACAAAGGGATTCTAATTAGGAGCCCCACCCTACCCTACCCTGCCCTGTCTGCTTCCATCAACCACCCAGGGATCGAATTGTGCACAGGAGACCCACCCTACCCAGATAAATATCCCACTGGCAGACTTCCACTCTCGACACTACTTCCACTACCCAGCCGTCGCCACACTCCAGGACGCTTTCCGGACCCGCGCGGCAGCTCCGGCCGAGACCCACGCACAACTGAAGACCCACAGAACAAGGTAAGCGGAACTCTCTGAGACCTTGGACTCCAGGCTCGGCGGACCCAGGGACAGAGCTTCTCTGCTTGCTCCCACCGCCACAGGTGACAAAGGGATTCTAATTAGGAGCCCCACCCTACCCTACCCTGCCCTGTCTGCTTCCATCAACCACCCAGGGATCGAATTGTGCACAGGAGACCCACCCTACCCAGATAAATATCCCACTGGCAGACTTCCACTCTCGACACTACTTCCACTACCCAGCCGTCGCCACACTCCAGGACGCTTTCCGGACCCGCGCGGCAGCTCCGGCCGAGACCCACGCACAACTGAAGACCCACAGAACAAGGTAAGCGGAACTCTCTGAGACCTTGGACTCCAGGCTCGGCGGACCCAGGGACAGAGCTTCTCTGCTTGCTCCCACCGCCACAGGTGACAAAGGGATTCTAATTAGGAGCCCCACCCTACCCTACCCTGCCCTGTCTGCTTCCATCAACCACCCAGGGATCGAATTGTGCACAGGAGACCCACCCTACCCAGATAAATATCCCACTGGCAGACTTCCACTCTCGACACTACTTCCACTACCCAGCCGTCGCCACACTCCAGGACGCTTTCCGGACCCGCGCGGCAGCTCCGGCCGAGACCCACGCACAACTGAAGACCCACAGAACAAGGTAAGCGGAACTCTCTGAGACCTTGGACTCCAGGCTCGGCGGACCCAGGGACAGAGCTTCTCTGCTTGCTCCCACCGCCACAGGTGACAAAGGGATTCTAATTAGGAGCCCCACCCTACCCTGCCCTGTCTGCTTCCATCAACCACCCAGGGATCGAATTGTGCACAGGAGACCCACCCTACCCAGATAAATATCCCACTGGCAGACTTCCACTCTCGACACTACTTCCACTACCCAGCCGTCGCCACACTCCAGGACGCTTTCCGGACCCGCGCGGCAGCTCCGGCCGAGACCCACGCACAACTGAAGACCCACAGAACAAGGTAAGCGGAACTCTCTGAGACCTTGGACTCCAGGCTCGGCGGACCCAGGGACAGAGCTTCTCTGCTTGCTCCCACCGCCACAGGTGACAAAGGGATTCTAATTAGGAGCCCCACCCTACCCTACCCTGCCCTGTCTGCTTCCATCAACCACCCAGGGATCGAATTGTGCACAGGAGACCCACCCTACCCAGATAAATATCCCACTGGCAGACTTCCACTCTCGACACTACTTCCACTACCCAGCCGTCGCCACACTCCAGGACGCTTTCCGGACCCGCGCGGCAGCTCCGGCCGAGACCCACGCACAACTGAAGACCCACAGAACAAGGTAAGCGGAACTCTCTGAGACCTTGGACTCCAGGCTCGGCGGACCCAGGGACAGAGCTTCTCTGCTTGCTCCCACCGCCACAGGTGACAAAGGGATTCTAATTAGGAGCCCCACCCTACCCTACCCTGCCCTGTCTGCTTCCATCAACCACCCAGGGATCGAATTGTGCACAGGAGACCCACCCTACCCAGATAAATATCCCACTGGCAGACTTCCACTCTCGACACTACTTCCACTACCCAGCCGTCGCCACACTCCAGGACGCTTTCCGGACCCGCGCGGCAGCTCCGGCCGAGACCCACGCACAACTGAAGACCCACAGAACAAGGTAAGCGGAACTCTCTGAGACCTTGGACTCCAGGCTCGACGGACCCAGGGACAGAGCTTCTCTGCTTGCTCCCACCGCCACAGGTGACAAAGGGATTCTAATTAGGAGCCCCACCCTACCCTACCCTGCCCTGTCTGCTTCCATCAACCACCCAGGGATCGAATTGTGCACAGGAGACCCACCCTACCCAGATAAATATCCCACTGGCAGACTTCCACTCTCGACACTACTTCCACTACCCAGCCGTCGCCACACTCCAGGACGCTTTCCGGACCCGCGCGGCAGCTCCGGCCGAGACCCACGCACAACTGAAGACCCACAGAACAAGGTAAGCGGAACTCTCTGAGACCTTGGACTCCAGGCTCGGCGGACCCAGGGACAGAGCTTCTCTGCTTGCTCCCACCGCCACAGGTGACAAAGGGATTCTAATTAGGAGCCCCACCCTACCCTGCCCTGTCTGCTTCCATCAACCACCCAGGGATCGAATTGTGCACAGGAGACCCACCCTACCCAGATAAATATCCCACTGGCAGACTTCCACTCTCGACACTACTTCCACTACCCAGCCGTCGCCACACTCCAGGACGCTTTCCGGACCCGCGCGGCAGCTCCGGCCGAGACCCACGCACAACTGAAGACCCACAGAACAAGGTAAGCGGAACTCTCTGAGACCTTGGACTCCAGGCTCGACGGACCCAGGGACAGAGCTTCTCTGCTTGCTCCCACCGCCACAGGTGACAAAGGGATTCTAATTAGGAGCCCCACCCTACCCTACCCTGCCCTGTCTGCTTCCATCAACCACCCAGGGATCGAATTGTGCACAGGAGACCCACCCTACCCAGATAAATATCCCACTGGCAGACTTCCACTCTCGACACTACTTCCACTACCCAGCCGTCGCCACACTCCAGGACGCTTTCCGGACCCGCGCGGCAGCTCCGGCCGAGACCCACGCACAACTGAAGACCCACAGAACAAGGTAAGCGGAACTCTCTGAGACCTTGGACTCCAGGCTCGGCGGACCCAGGGACAGAGCTTCTCTGCTTGCTCCCACCGCCACAGGTGACAAAGGGATTCTAATTAGGAGCCCCACCCTACCCTACCCTGCCCTGTCTGCTTCCATCAACCACCCAGGGATCGAATTGTGCACAGGAGACCCACCCTACCCAGATAAATATCCCACTGGCAGACTTCCACTCTCGACACTACTTCCACTACCCAGCCGTCGCCACACTCCAGGACGCTTTCCGGACCCGCGCGGCAGCTCCGGCCGAGACCCACGCACAACTGAAGACCCACAGAACAAGGTAAGCGGAACTCTCTGAGACCTTGGACTCCAGGCTCGACGGACCCAAGGACAGAGCTTCTCTGCTTGCTCCCACCGCCACAGGTGACAAAGGGATTCTAATTAGGAGCCCCACCCTACCCTACCCTGCCCTGTCTGCTTCCATCAACCACCCAGGGATCGAATTGTGCACAGGAGACCCACCCTACCCAGATAAATATCCCACTGGCAGACTTCCACTCTCGACACTACTTCCACTACCCAGCCGTCGCCACACTCCAGGACGCTTTCCGGACCCGCGCGGCAGCTCCGGCCGAGACCCACGCACAACTGAAGACCCACAGAACAAGGTAAGCGGAACTCTC
Organism: Sorex fumeus; assembly: GCF_029834395.1. Lineage (NCBI taxonomy): Eukaryota > Metazoa > Chordata > Mammalia > Eulipotyphla > Soricidae > Sorex > Sorex fumeus. The sequence continues at coordinate 31,345,616 of NW_026606064.1, forward strand.
TGAGACCTTGGACTCCAGGCTCGGCGGACCCAGGGACAGAGCTTCTCTGCTTGCTCCCACCGCCACAGGTGACAAAGGGATTCTAATTAGGAGCCCCACCCTACCCTACCCTGCCCTGTCTGCTTCCATCAACCACCCAGGGATCGAATTGTGCACAGGAGACCCACCCTACCCAGATAAATATCCCACTGGCAGACTTCCACTCTCGACACTACTTCCACTACCCAGCCGTCGCCACACTCCAGGACGCTTTCCGGACCCGCGCGGCAGCTCTGGCCGAGACCCACGCACAACTGAAGACCCACAGAACAAGGTAAGCGGAACTCTCTGAGACCTTGGACTCCAGGCTCGGCGGACCCAGGGACAGAGCTTCTCTGCTTGCTCCCACCGCCACAGGTGACAAAGGGATTCTAATTAGGAGCCCCACCCTACCCTACCCTGCCCTGTCTGCTTCCATCAACCACCCAGGGATCGAATTGTGCACAGGAGACCCACCCTACCCAGATAAATATCCCACTGGCAGACTTCCACTCTCGACACTACTTCCACTACCCAGCCGTCGCCACACTCCAGGACGCTTTCCGGACCCGCGCGGCAGCTCCGGCCGAGACCCACGCACAACTGAAGACCCACAGAACAAGGTAAGCGGAACTCTCTGAGACCTTGGACTCCAGGCTCGGCGGACCCAGGGACAGAGCTTCTCTGCTTGCTCCCACCGCCACAGGTGACAAAGGGATTCTAATTAGGAGCCCCACCCTACCCTGCCCTGTCTGCTTCCATCAACCACCCAGGGATCGAATTGTGCACAGGAGACCCACCCTACCCAGATAAATATCCCACTGGCAGACTTCCACTCTCGACACTACTTCCACTACCCAGCCGTCGCCACACTCCAGGACGCTTTCCGGACCCGCGCGGCAGCTCCGGCCGAGACCCACGCACAACTGAAGACCCACAGAACAAGGTAAGCGGAACTCTCTGAGACCTTGGACTCCAGGCTCGGCGGACCCAGGGACAGAGCTTCTCTGCTTGCTCCCACCGCCACAGGTGACAAAGGGATTCTAATTAGGAGCCCCACCCTACCCTACCCTGCCCTGTCTGCTTCCATCAACCACCCAGGGATCGAATTGTGCACAGGAGACCCACCCTACCCAGATAAATATCCCACTGGCAGACTTCCACTCTCGACACTACTTCCACTACCCAGCCGTCGCCACACTCCAGGACGCTTTCCGGACCCGCGCGGCAGCTCCGGCCGAGACCCACGCACAACTGAAGACCCACAGAACAAGGTAAGCGGAACTCTCTGAGACCTTGGACTCCAGGCTCGGCGGACCCAGGGACAGAGCTTCTCTGCTTGCTCCCACCGCCACAGGTGACAAAGGGATTCTAATTAGGAGCCCCACCCTACCCTGCCCTGTCTGCTTCCATCAACCACCCAGGGATCGAATTGTGCACAGGAGACCCACCCTACCCAGATAAATATCCCACTGGCAGACTTCCACTCTCGACACTACTTCCACTACCCAGCCGTCGCCACACTCCAGGACGCTTTCCGGACCCGCGCGGCCGCAAGCGGCCGCGCGACACATCATAAGACACTAAATACCCGTCTTCTGGAATTGTCATACCATATTTGATAGGGTTCAAATATGGTAACACCTACAAGGGTGATTAGAGGTCACCCCAAAAGCCTCTATACCTCTCGGAAAGACTGGCAAGCTACCGAGAGTATTCCGCCCGCACGGAAGAGCCTGGCAAGCTATCCGCTGTGTATTCTATATGCCAAAACCAGTAACTACAACTGGTCTCATTCACCTGACCCTGAAGGCTTCACCAACATGGCAGCACTGAGAAGGATGAGAAAGGAGAGGCTGACAAAATCTCAGGGCCGACCTAGGCTGCCACAACGAAGGAAGACAAAAATGATCGTCTGTACTTTCAATGCACGTACGCTAGCATCAGATGCATCCATCGAGGACCTGATGGTACAAGCGCGAATGATCAAGTACGACATCATTGGTCTGACCGAGACAAGAAGACACGAATCTCACCATGCCGTTTTCGACACTGGAGAAGAATTGTTCCTCGGAACATGCGATAAAAGAGGTGTTGGAGGCGTCGGTGTCCTTGTCAACACAAACTTGGCCAAGAGCATTGATTCATTCGAATGCCTAACAACCCGAATCGGACGTTTACATTTGAATAGATGTGGCTCACTGCCTGCAGTTTCTATCTTCGTTGTCTACGCACCAACATCTCATTATGATGAAAGAGAAATCGAGAAGTTCTACATGGAGCTAGAGAAGTTCTATAAAGAAGACCACACCTTCTACAAGATCATTGTGGGTGATTTTAATGCCAAGATAGGACCGAGAAGATCAGCTGAAGAACTTCACATCGGGACCCATGGCCTAGAATGGAACGAACAGGGTGAGAGACTGTCTGAGTTCATCATGTCGACCAAGACCATTCATGGTAACTCACAGTTCCAGAAGGCAGAATCTAAACGATGGACATGGGAGTCTCCCGGTGGACGATTCCACAACGAAATAGACCACATCATATTCAGTCGACGGTTTTGCCTGACTGATGTCGCTGTTGTCCCAAAATTTCGAATGGGATCGGACCACCGTCTCCTTCGTGCAAAATTCTACTTCACAGAGCGGGGAGAAAGGGCTGCAAAGTTCAAAAATAGAACTCCCAGAACGACCACCAACTGGGAACTCTTTGGTACTATTGCGGCAACATGGGAAGATGCCATTGTTGACAACATTGACGAGGAATACGATCGACTGGTTCAGCACCTCCATGAATGTGCGAGGAACGCCAAGAGAGAGATAGCCACAAAAAGTCGCCTATCTTCGAAAACTCTTGAGCTAATTCGCCAGCGTGGTTTGGCGCATGCCTCAGGCAACCGCAAGCTAACGTCCGAGCTTGCAAAGCAGTGCAGAGATGCGATCAAGGAAGACCTCAAAGAGAGAAGAGCAGAAGTACTGGTAGATGCGGCAGAAGCCGGGAAAAGTATTCGTAACGCCCGCCTGTCCTTCGCCAACTATAAGACCAAGATGACTGCCCTCCGACGTCCTGATGGATCCATCACATCCTCCAGAACGGCAATGGAGAAGATTATCCATGACTTCTACTCAAATCTCTTCGATAGCCATGTCCACTTGCCGACATACAAATTCCACAGGATGGATATGTTGTTCCCAACGTTCTCCCTTCCGAAATCCGACACGCCATTTCGTCAGTAAAGAAGCAAACAGCACCCGGCCCAGACAAGTTCAGACCTGAACACCTGAAGAACCTGCCGTCAGTACTCATCAATACACTGGCTCGGCTCTTCACTCGCTACCTATCTGAATGCAAGGTTCCATCTCAATGGAAAACCAGCAGGACCGTACTACTGTTCAAGAAGGGAGACATCCATGACATTGGCAACTATCGCCCGATCTGCCTATTGTCTGTCATCTACAAGTTGTTCACTCGAGTCATCCTGAATAGGATTGGCAGAACACTAGATGAAGGACAACCATGTGAGCAAGCAGGGTTCCGCAAAGGATTCAGCACCATCGACCATATCCACACGATAACCAAACTCATTGAGGTTTCTCGGGAGTTCAAGATGCCGCTCTGCTTAACGTTCATTGATTTAAAGAAGGCCTTTGATTCTGTTGAGACGGAAGCGGTCATTGAAGCCCTAGCCAAAAAGCATAAACTGAATTTAATAAGGAGACATCAGACCAAACTATTAAAGTAAGTAGTTCACTTCATAGTACTGAAGCATCTCAAAAATTGATATATGTTGCTTTAACTGCTAAACCTGTAAATTTTCTATGTCACAAGGAAGCTAACAACAAATAATAACTCCCCCACCCCACCCCAGTTAGAACTGATTTAAAATTAAAACCCAGCAATATCTCTGGTCAGGGTTGTATGTATTATGATATCCTCGCAAAAGCCTAAAATAAAGACAGCTGTAAGGCCAAAAGTCTGTATTGGACAAGGATAACTGTTTTTGTCCCAAAGTCTAAATAACTCCCTGAAGACAAGGACAGTTTATCTTCAATTTACTCTTAACCCCGAAGCCACACCTTAATTTTGTTTACATTTGCTGGGGGAAGGGAGAAAGAAAGGCAATTTATGCCTCAGAGTACCAGCCCAGGACGGGATTTATTGTTTTTTTCTGACTCTGGTAAACCTGTGGCCATTCTCCTTTTTATCCTTTTCTTTTCTTTTTCTTTCTTTTGAGTATTCTGACAAGAGGGGTGTTCTGGATGAGGTCACATCTCCCAATGTACTGCTTTTTATTTTTTTCTGATAAAGCTCTTCCTCAACTTAGAGGCTGTAGAATCGAAATTTTCAGGTTACACAACCATGTATTTGTGTCATTATTTGCATATTTAAATATATAATGTTGTATATCAATTAAATATGCCCTTATCAGTTTGAAATTTGGGACTGCCAAGATAGTACAGTTGAAAAGGTGCTAACTTTGCCAGCAGTTGATCTAGGTTAAACTCTCCAATCTCATATGACCCTCTGAACATGTTAAGAGTGATCTCTGGGGCTGGAGCAATAGCACAGCGGGTAGGGCATTTGCCTTACACGCGGCTAACCTGGGTTCGATTCCCAGCATCCCATATGTTCCCCTGAGCACCGCCAGGAGTGATTTCTGAGTGCAAAGCCAGGAGTAACCCCTGAGCAACGCCAGGTGTGACCTAAAAAGCAAAGAAAAAAAAAAGAAGAAGAGTGATCCTTGAGAGCAAAGCCCTGAGCAGTAAGCCCTGAGCACCTCTGAATATGCCACCAAATACCAACAAATAAATAATAAAACATACATGTATGATTTTAGAGTTTACTAACATTCATATTGGATTAATACATTTATTTTGGTGAATTAGTTCTAACGTTCCATTTGCCCTCAACGAAACAAACATCTCTGAATGCAGCAGTTATGTGTACTTAGGTTGAGAACTCAACGTGACAAACTACCTGGCACCTGAACTGTGCAGGAGGAAGAGAGCAGTGTGAACACCTTCAAGAGTCTCAAAAATAGCTAAGACGACGAAGAACCTCCGGCTCTGAGCGCCTCTTTTCAACTCCACAGTTCGTCCTGGACTAACATACGGCTCAGAGACCTGGGCCCTATGGAAACAGGATGAGAATGCTGTTTGGATGTCCCAAAGAGGAATCAAAAGAGCTATGCTTGGAATATCACATTTCACTCAAGTGAGAGAAGGAATCTGGAGTTCTGACCTCCTTCAACCATGAAGAATCAGTGACCCTGTCTCGTTTACCAAGGTATCAAAAATCAGATGGGCCAGACATGTAATGCGATTTAGAGATTTAATTTGGTTACATTTCCTGGGGGGAGGGAGGAAGGAAGGCAGTCTAGACTGCTGGACTAGAGTCATTATCAACTGGATTCCACAGGATGTCAAAAGATCCCGTGGGCACTCACCTATGAGATAGTCAGACTTTGTCAAAACCCTGAATAAAAGGTTTGAGGCTCTTTGAGGCTCTTCATGTTCCTGGAGCGAGCAGATGCCACTGGGCTACACTAGCACTCGACAGGGATGAATGGAGACGTTATTGGCACCCGCTCGAACAATCTGTAGATCAACAGGATGACTAGTGACAAATGATACAAGTGATTTTAGTGATTTAAAATCATTTTACTCATCCCTTCAGGCTGGAGTATGCAAGTTTTTTTTCCCAGAGAAACTGATTATGCTGACCCTACAAGTTGTCTTCGCCTGAGGCTCTCTGTGCAGATAAGATTTCTTTGCTAGGTCTTTGTCAAGGACTCTGAACTCTGATGGTCTTCTCATTCAGGGCTTTTGTTTCTGAATTGTCTCCAGAGGAGGACCAGCCTTCAGGCTTAGGCTGGCTGAGTCTTAAATTGGTGCCTCAGGCTTATCTTGTCTGAGCTGAGTTGCTTTTAAGTCTTGAGACTGAACTTGGGGTAGGTCAAAATAATTCCTTTCCATATTTTTTGGTTTTATGACTTCTAGGAACCCATCCGGACTGCTCATTTTTTTTTTAATGATGAAAATACATTGCATTGACAAAACAGTGCACATTTCATACTGGAGCTATGTTATTACTGCTTTCCATGAAAAAAAATTCTCAAACAATAAGAACATTGAAATATCTGAATACCATTTGCAATACTAGCTTTTTGAAGCTATTAATTTATCAATAAACACTCCTGCATCAACAACAGCAGAACTTAAAAGTGGAGTCTTTTTATACTGTGCATTTTATTTCTCACTTTGTAGTTGCATATGCACATTACATGTCTGTATGCATTAGAAAAACTTGCTTTTGCAGAATGATTAATTTTTCTATTAAAATTGTCTTTAGTGGCTCTAAATTATTTAATTATCTGGATTTTATAATTTAAATACTAAGTAAGAATGCTTCAATCCTATTTTTTAAAAAAGATATCAAAATCTTTTAAATTTTATTTCTTAGAACTAATAATTAGTATCATTTAATCATTCTGCCTCTGGAATAAAGTTTGGGCACAGAGGTAAAATCTACAGAAGTTCTTTTAATTATCCATAAAGAGAATCCATCCCCTTTCGTGGCTGTGAAGTCATTTTAGTAGTTCGACCATCTACCTTACAGCACCCTGTTGAGGCCCCATGAATCACAGAGATCACAAGAAGAGACCAGTCTAAACTCCCCTCTAAAAAATGCACCTTTTTTCTTTATCTGCATATTTTGGGCAAGTATCTCAAAGCCCAGCTGGGTGTGTGTGTGTGTGTGTGTGTGTGTGTGTGTGTGTGTGTGTGTGTTTTCTTCCCTTGTTCAACCAGGAGTTTAAGAGTTACAAAACGTCATTCAAAATATAACCTCTTTGTTTCCTTCTGATGTAATCCACTAGAGAGTCAATCAAACAAGAGCTTCAGTACCACAAAGAGCACCCAACAATAGACTCAGTGTCACCAGAGGACCAGTCAAACAACAGGCTCAGTCCCAGTTGACAAAGAGCTTAATTTATGAAAAATTGGGCCACAGAGATAGTACAGTGGGTTGCTTGCCTGCTTGGCATTTCTTAAGAGTCCCTGAGTTCTGCCCTGAGTGATCCTTAAGCATAGAGCATAGATGCTATAGCCCTAAAATAAAACAAATTAGAGGTAGGAAGATGGGAGAATCATATTCTCAAAGTAACCTAATTGCATAATCACAAGAAAAGGCTTTAGCGGCCTGAGAGATGGTACAGGGGCAGAACACTGGTCTTGCATAAGGTCAACCTGGGTTCTATCCTCAGCACCTCATATAGTCCCAGAGTACTCCTAGGAGTGATTCCCTGAGTGCAGAGCCAAGAGCAAGCCCTGAGCACCAATGGGTGTCACCCCCAAACCAAACAAATTAAAAAAAAAGTTATAGGTAGAGAAGGAAGGGGCAGGAGAGTAAGCAATAAAATTCCCTAGTAGGCTGTACCCGGAGGCAATCTCCATGTTATCTATAAGCCCGAATATACTAAGGGTCTTTCGGAAAGGGGAAAAAGTGTATGAGAGAGTTTTACCTTTAGGGTTTGGGGCAAGGACAACTATCCTTCTGGCAGTTTTACTTCTATTACTTATCATACAAATTGTTTTTTTACTGAGACCACCCACACAAAAATGGTTTATAAACCTAAGTTTGCATAGGAGTGATCGAGATGCAAGTTAAGTAGAACTCTGAGTGGGTTTCCAGGTAACCATTTCTTTTAACTTCTAAAATATAAAGTTCTCCTTTCATTAATTTTAGTTGCATGGCAGGGAAAACATGTAGGTTGATGTAAAAATGCCCACAATACTTAAAAAAATCATAAATGAACATGAAAAATAAAATGGTATTGTGGTGGAGGTGGGGACATAGAGGAGAGGATCATAGATCATCTAATAAATGCGACTGGTCATTGTAATTTTTGCCACAATAGACAAAACCAGTTAGGAAAGAAAGTAACTCAGCGGGAGAACTAAGAATGTTGTCGCAGGGCACAGAAGTTCAGGTTCTTGTCCTCATGCAGTCAAGATGGAAACCAAGGGACCAAAGAGCAAATGATCAAATTCAGTAAAATTCTTCGTTCAGGGAATGGCTAAGGAAGTGTAAGTAAGGCAAGGATGCTCCTGGATTATGGAAGCTTCATCTCCTAGAGCAGGGTTCTGAATAACGGTTGAAGCCCTTCCTACACTTTTATAATTATTTAACAAAACGATGAGTGGGTGAGCATTTATTTGTTATGCTCCTGTAGTTTGGGCCATTAAAATTGGGGTGAGGATGCTAGCATGGTTCTCTTCTTGTGTCAGGATGCAGCAAGGCCTTCCCCAACCAGATTATAGCAGGCACCACCTAGGTCCCCCTTATAACATCCCACACCAGTTGGTTTCTTTTTGTAAGGGCCATATCCCTAATCTCACCCAGATTGCTCCCCTTTAGTCTCTATCAAGAACACATAAAACGGAGGGGCTGGAGCAATAGTATAGCGGGTAGGGCATTTGCTATACATGCAGCAAACCCAGGTTGGATTCCCAGCATCCCATATGATCCACTGAGCATCGCCAGGAGTATTTCCTTGAGTGCAAAGCCAGGAGCAACTCCTGTGCATCGCCAAATGTAACCCCAAAAGGAAAAAAAAACATAAAAGGGAATGCAGTATAGATGTCTTCCTCTTTGACTCCAGATCATAAAATAAATCTTTGTCTGTAGTGAACTGTTTGTTAGAAAGTAAATAATTTAAAAAAATAAGCAGTTATATGCACACATTTACTTCTGTGGCAAAATCAATTTCTCATTTATATTGGTTTTTCATCCACTCTACCAAAGTCAGTGTTAAGAGTGACAATAATGTCTCTTGTTATTGTAATGAGGAGACAGATTCTTAAGACATAGATATGTTGTCAGAGGAGTCAACCTAGTGTGTAGAGGCGTATATTTTCTGTCCTACACCTTGATTTTATCGGAGTAGAAATAGTGTAGAGGTTAAGTTCAATTACCAATGGCCACCAAGTAAATCAACCGTGTTCCATAAAATCTCTCCCCAAAAGAAGAAAGACATAAAAATAGAGAACGAGGACTGGAATGTTACAGAATCCTGGTGCCTCGTTTAAAGACTCAGATTTGATTTCTGACACTACATAATCTCCTGAGCACTGTGGGGGCAAGGCTGAAGTGCTACATTGAGAGGAGGATTTGAGTATTTTTGTGTATGACCCCAAATCCAGATTTTTTTAAAAAGTGCTTCTGAATTATAGATTTTATAAAGCTGGAATATTACTTTTCTTTTCCTTATGCTGTTTTAAACAATGTCAGAAGACTTTTGCTGAAAAATAGACAGTCATTTAATTTTAGCTTTCTGGAACATGACAAACCAGCACTCACATTCAGAAATGGTAATGTAAAACAAACAAGCAAACAAAATCCTGCTGTTAAATACAGTTCTACAAAGACACACAGAAATCGATGTCGCCACTGATGCCCTATAGTTTCCTCTAGAAAAAAAGCTGAGTCTTAGCTTTTCTAAATTCAGTAAGTGAATATAATGATCAAAAGATAATCAGGTACCTTTATTTGAGAAAACATAAAGATAGCACCTTTGCTCTCTCTTTGAAATGTTCCTGTGCTTTCTGCAGGAATGATTACAGGAGGATCAGCTTAGTTTCTACAAATACAAAGGGAAATAAATGATGATCCTCCATAACACCAAATATTATACAAATCAAGATGAAAGGAAATAGAGACAAGGGGTCAACTGCCATTTTTTCTATTTCTTAAACCATTAATGCATTAGATCAACAGAAATCTTTATTCCACATTAAAAAAAAATCAGTGAAGATGATATTTAAAAAAAATGGTTAAATGATCTTTTTGTATCACTATATCACTGTTATTCAGTTGTTTGTTGACTTACTTGAGCAGGTGTCAATTAATGTCTATATTCCTCCCAGTCCTGAGATTTTAGCAACCTCCCTTACTCATCCTTCCCAATGATTGGAGGCTCTTTCAGGGTCAGGGGAATGAGACCTGTTATTGTTACTGTTTTTGGCATATCGAATATACCACAGGGAGCTTGCCAGGCTCCACCTGTGTGAGCGGGATATACTTCGTAGCTTGCCAGTCTCTGAGAGGCATATATACATATATATATGTATATATGTATATATATATTAGGCAACAATATATATATATAATAAAAAATTTTTTAAAAAAAGGCCCTCCCATTGATCATTGATTTGCTCGAGCAGGCCCAGTAACGTCTCCATTGGAGACTTTGTTGCTACTGTGTCTGGCATATCGAATATGTCACGGGGAGCTTGCCAGGCTCTGTCATGTGGGCGAGATACTCTAGGTAGCTTGCCGGGCTCTCTGAGAGGGGCAGAGGAATCGAACTCGGGTCGGCCATGTTGGCTGCGTGCAAGGCAAACGCCCTACCACTGTGCTATCGCTCCAGCCCGTATATATAATAAGAATCTTTTTATATATTAAGATCAAAAGATGTTGCTATGTATATAAAATGAAACACAAACTAAATAAAATAGTTTATATAACATAGCATCTTGATTAGTAAATGTAAATCTTGAATGGTCAGCATCAGCAAATTATGAAGGAAATATAGAATACCAGCAATACTTTTCTACTGTAGTGAACCTCTGAAATTATTACCAATGATGATCATCTCTTGGAATCCATGCCTTTGTATATAAAATCTCACTAACTTTGAATGTGTGCAGTACCTAGTGATATTTTAGCAATAGAATATAACAAAGGTAATGAGAAGTCACTACTAATATTCAGTATCCACAAAACTGACTTCTGTGCTTATCGCTATAGTTTTTCACAATTCTCACTAACTCTTATAGAAGGTTACATTCTCTAGTTTTTGTGAAGGTGATATATTGGATACTTTTGAATCTTTACCTTTTTTTCACCTTTATCTTTATAGATCATAAACTGTCACTTTTAATATCATAATTATTTAATATATTTATAGCATTTTTAACAATGCACACCTTAATTGGCAATGATGTTTTCTTATTATTTTCCTGAAGAGTTGTATTTCCCTTTTTTTTTTTTGGTATTTCCCTTTTTTTTTCACTATTTCCTACTGGGAAACAGTGAAATAAAAGCCAATGATTATGGGCCTTGGTGACCATTTCTGAAAAGACTTAGCAAGGCTATGGAGGTTCAGTGCTCAAACCTGGAAATGCTGTGCTACTTGGGACTGACAGTGTTGAGGTCCATGAAAGTCACTTCTGGAAATGCTCTGGGGGTATGTAAGCTGGAAAGTGAAACCATGCACCCCCATTCCTTGCTCCTCTCTCATTGTCTTTGAATGTTTATGGGCTTTGTTTTTCCTGAGATATACTAAATCTAGGAGATCTGAAGAGGAATGATCATATTAAAACAATTTTTTTTCCTTGCTTTTCACAAGGTAAGTAGCAACACAGTCATATTGGGCAATATAATAAAATAGTAAGGTGAGTCACAGGCAAGTAGAGAGCCAGGGATATTGTAGAAAAGGCATTTTGTGGTTTTAGTGGAGAGGAATTGGCAAGGCAGAATAAGTAGGTTGAGTAGGATTTTAGAGATGGTTAGTTAGTTTGGATAATTTTTGTGACCTTGGAGTAGAGAAGTTGGTTTAATTGTCTGATGTCTCAGGCTAGAGTGATTTTGAAAGAGGAAGCATGAGAGTCTCATTAAAGTAGACCAGTGGTAGTCTAATGGGAGAGTTCACTGTCTCTAAGAATCTGTCTACAGACAGACAGTCCTTCAATGCTCATCAAGATTCCAGATGTCAAAGCATCAGCTACAGAAACTAGATTGTATGGTTCATAAAGTCAAAAGACAATGCTGACTAATAACTGCATTGGATTTCCATCCACAATGGTTTTCTAATTTTTTCTTTCACCTTTATTGATGTAGGTTTCTGGAACTGACCACATCTGTCTCCTTTGAGAGAAAGTGAAATGGCTCATTGCTTAGAACGACAATATTTCTTCCTGACATTGTAATTTACCCTGACTAGCAGTAATCAGCCAGTAATCAGACCATTATTACAGCTTCCAGGCTTCCTTTCACTCTCAATGGCAAAGTCACATAATAAATAGCTAGGCACGGTTTCATTTTCTTCCAATTATATAACCCCAGTTCTTACCTCAGTTTGGTTCTCCTGAAAGTGTGCAACAATGAATACATCTCTACAATCACTTTAAATGATTATAATTTATTATAATGTTTAGTAACATTTACTAAGCAAAAACTATGTCTAAATGGTGCTCTTATTAAGTTAGCACACTAACTCTTTCCATCTTCAACTCTATTAGGTAAACATTCACATTAGCACTCTTATCAGTGAGAAATTTTAGCACCTAGGATAAAGTATTTAGCAAAATAGATTTTGAATGGGTGCAAACACTTTTTAAGCTTTATCTCTCATTTGATAACATTAAAAGTAAATATAGATCCAACAGATACTAAAAAAAATAAAAAGTAGAAACAGAAACAAATAGTATCTAGTAAGTTAAAATGGGTGTGACTTGAAGGGCAGATACACAGATAATTCCCCTGCAGAGGAACCAAGGATATTTATTTGAAGCCTTTTTTCTAGACTCATGAAGCTGTCATGAGGAAATATTTTAAAAAAAATTATTTACACACAAAACGTGTATTGGCATACAATACTTTTTGTACATGCTCGATATTCAAAAAGGCCTGAGCATACACTTTTCAATAACAGTAATAGGCTTTATTTTATAAAAACTAACTTTTACCAGATTCTTTAAGGGAATTTTAAGTGCTGCTTAGACAGGAATTATTTAATCCCCCTGAAAAGCATTGCTGAAAGTTCACTGTCATGAAAAAAAAAAAAAAACCAACTTGTGATCTTACAGCACACAGCAGCAAAAAAGAAAACCAGCTGGAGAGCTCCACAACTCCCGGAGAATTCTCCGGGCCCCACCCAGAGCCGATATCACCCGGAGGTCCCATATGGGGTAGGTGCTATCTCCCTGCCTTCTCCAGATGGAATCCCGGTGACCATGAGTTTCTATAAGCATGGCTCTGGCATGCGGGTACCAGGACTATTTTCTGAACCACGTGGCCGCTTACAGACATTTCCTGATATTCAAAGAGATCAATGGAAAGTAAAGTATCTAACATTTGTTCCTGAAAAACAGGCTTGAATGGTGATGGGGAAAACTGAGCAAAATATAATGCCCAACCGAAGTGCATCTGGACTGTGTATTTAACTATGGTGCTATGGTGCCCTGGGAGGGCAAGGGTATCTGTCCCTTCACCTGTCTCCCTTTGCGGTGGTGACATGGTGGCCTGCATCTTTTAGAGCCTAATGAACAGCCAGGCATGAGACTGCATTAATGAGGCACACGGGGTTTCATGGGATGGGGGGGTGGAGTCGCCCTGCTCCCCACCATGACAATGCTCCAGGTTGGCACCCTCAAACACCTCCTCTGGCTCCTGACTGACCATGAACCTAGAGGAACACATACCAATCTTGGAACCCAGGGGCTTCTAGTAGTAATCCCTCTAGGTTTATTATTAAAATATCAGAAATCCAAATTTGTGTGGCTGCTATTGTAGCCACACGACATAATATGCTCTTCATAATCAGCAATCACTTGATCACTTGACTTCCTGTTAATCGTCGTCGATTTGCTCGAGTGGGTTCCAGTAACGTCTCCATTTCTCTCTGTTGAGTGCTACTGTAGCCCAATGGCATCTGTTCATTCTAGGAACATGAAGAGCCTCAAACCGATCGTTTATGATCTTGATGAAGAAGTCTGACCATCTGGTAGGTGGGCGGCCACGCGGTCTTTGGACATCCTGTGGAATCTAGTCGGTAATGGCTCTAGTCCAGCGGTCGTCTCTAAATCTCATTATTTGACTAGCCCATCTGATTTTTGATGCCTTGGCAAATGAGAGAGTGCCCCTGATTCTTGATAGTCAACGGAGGTTGGAACTCCAGATTCTTTCTCTCATTTGAGTGAAACGTGATACTCCAAGCATAGCTCTTTCAATTCCTCTTTGGGAGACCCGAATAGCGTTCTCATCCTGTTTGCGTAGGGCCCAGGTCTCTGAGGCGTATGGTAATGCAGAAAGAGCAGTGGAATCAAAGAAATGTGCCCAGAGCCGGAGGTTCTTTGTCCTCTTAGCTATTTCTTCGACGCTCTTGAAGGCATTCCAAGCTGCTCTCTTCCTCCTGCACAGCTCCCGTGCCAGGTCATTTGTCATGTTGACTTCTTGACCTAGGTACACATAGCTGTTGCATTCAGAGATGGTTGTTCCATTGAGAGTGAATGGGGTGTCAGGAACGAGGCTGTTTCTCATAAACATTGTCTTTGTAAGATTCAGCTGTAGTCCGACCTTTCCACACTCACAGTCAAAGTCGGCCAGCATTTCTGCCACTTGGCTAAAGTTTGGTGTTATTAAAACAATGTCATCCAATGTCACCAGCAAAGCAGAGGTCGTGTAGTTGCCAACCATCTATTTTCACTCCCATTCCTTCCCATTCCAGTCGTCGCATGATGCTCTCAAGGGTGGCACTGAAGAGTTTTGGTGAAATGGTATCACCCTGCCGAACCCCTCTCTTGACATTAATGATTACTTCTTTGTAGAATGGTGAGATCCTGGTAGTGAATTTGTAACACAGCTCACGGAGGATCCTGATGTATTGAGTTTGAATGCCCTGATTGGCTAGGGCTTCAATGACTGCTTCCATCCCAACAGAATCAAAGTTCTTCTTTAAATCAATGAATGTTAGACAGAGCGGCATCTTGAACTCCCAAGAAACCTCACTGAGCTTGGTTATCATGTGGATATGGTTGATGGTGCTGAATCATTTGTGGAACCCAACTTACTCACATGGTTGTCCATGAATCATGCTACCTGTCTGAACGCAAGGTTCCATCCCAATGGAAAACCAGCAGGACTGTACTACTGTACAAGAAGGGAGACATCCATGACATTGGCAACTATTGCCCAATCTGCCTATTGTCTGTCATCTACAAGTTGTTCACTTGAGTCATGCTGAACAGGATTGGCAGAACACTAGATGAAGGACAATAAGCAATAGAAAACAAATTATCTAACGATGTCTTTGTGGCAGGTCTGAATAAAGGTAAAGGTAAAGGCCCTCCCGTTGTTCATCGATTTGCTCAAGCGGGCCCAGTAATGTCTCCACATTGTTGATTTTGTTGTTACTGTGTTTGGCATACCAAATACATCATGGGTAGCTTGCCAGGCTCTGCCGTGTGGGCGAGATACTCTCGGTAGCTTGCCGGGCTCTCCAAGAGGGGCAGAGGAATCGAACTCAGGTGGGCCATGTTGGCTTCGTGCAAGGAAAACGCCCTACTGCTGTGTGAGGGCGATATGGCTGCGACATCTGTCACCTCATTGATCACCAGGGTTGATTCGGCAGGTCTGAATATTGGGGAAAATTCCAAATAACAATGTTGGGTCCTTTGTCATAATATTGAATGTGATCAATGTAGAGAGAGAGAGAGTAAAGTGGAAATCTGCAACATAGGCAGGGGGTGGGTGGGAGGGGGGTATACTGGGGTTCTTGTTGGTGGAAAATGTGCACTAGTGAAGGGACAGGTGTTTGATCATTGTATGACTGACCGAGACTTGAACTAAAAGACTTTGTGACTGTTCTCACAGTAATTCAATAAAAAAAAAAAGATAGAAAAAAAAAACACCTTGTTAATCAATCCAAATAATAATCCTAGCAGGAACTCTTCCAAGATACTGGTCATGGCTACAAATCTTCTTGAAAGGGCATCAAAGATATAAATCACTTGAATAATTAAATAATTAATCCAGTTGAGTACTTTATCCATCTATATCATGCTGAATGATGGCATCTAAATGAGCACTGTTGAATCTGAGTGGAGAAAGGGCCTCTCAAGCAGTAGTGTTTAAGAGTCCTGGGGAACTCCCCCAGGGCTTAATTGTACTTGATTTCATGCAAGAGCTAAGGATGGGTGCTGGAGAGATAATGCAGTTGGCTATTATCCAGACCACCTTCACGGTACTTAGGGATCTCTATGGTTCTCCCAATGTTTCTCTCTGGTTTTGGGGATCAAACCATGGTAGGGTACACTGCTTCAAGTGGCCTAACATTATACTACTGCCTTGACAGTCACTAAACATTTAATTTTTTTAATTTTTAATTAATTTTTATTAAAAACACCATATTTTACAAAGTTGTTGATTATACAGTCTGAAGATTTCAGCCACAAAACGTGCATACCTGATTTTTTTTAAAGCAGATTGAATATCTGGAAGGGGCTCAGTCTCCAGACAATGGAGTCTTGTGGGGACATGGTATTGATTTTGGAATGTTAGAGCAGTCATCTGGTTTGGCTCTGTTTGGGCAGGCACAGGGCTGACCTCTAGTGCTCTGGGATGCCCTGCAAATTTCAGATATTCTCAGGTGTGTGGAGATATTTTTCCAGCTTGTTGATTTTTTTCAAGATTTATTTGAGTTTCTGGAGCAAGCCTGAATACCAGACATCTTTATTGTTATAAAATTTTAGTCCTTATTGTCTGATGTACTTGAGTCACATGATGGTATACATTTAATGAAATATTACAGTGTATCAAAACTATGATAGAATTTTATTAGATAGAAAAATTAACCTTTACCATTTAAACGGGCTGGAGCGAGTAGGGCATTTTCCTTGCACGAAGCCAACATGGCCGACCCGAGTTAAATTCCTCCGCCCCTCTCGGAGAGCCTGGCAAGCTACCAAGAGTATCTCGCCCTCACAGCAAAGCCTGGGAAGCTACCCATGATGTATTTGATATGCCAAACACAGTAACAACAAGTCTCACAATGTTACTGGGCCTGTTGAGCAAATCGATGAACAACCGGAAGACAGTGACAGTGACAATTTATCATGCTCCTTTCTTGAAATAAAATAATTAATGATAAATACTTTCTGAGTTATATATACTTCACAAATGTCTATGAAAATATAAAGATAAAATGCAACTGAGTTAAAATTTGAGTAATATTGGAAAGCCAGGTATGAGCAGGTGGTGATGAGGCAACTGCAGTATCATGGGAAGGCGGGTGATACTGGTTTGTCCTTCACACCCTACCGAGGTCACGAGTTGCCCCTCCCTCCCAGTGGCTCTCCTGCATGGCCATGGCTCTAGAGGCAAAAGAACTTAATCCAGAGCTTGACAGCTTGTGGTAGAAAAGTGAAAGAACTATGTGTTAAACTATGGCACCATGCCTCTCCGGGAGGGAAAGGGTGTTGCTCCCTTCTGCCCTCCCCCCTTCCCCAGCAGCAAGGTGGCCGCCACCTCAGAGCTTATTGGAAAGCCAGGTATGAGCAGGCTGTGATGCGGCAACTGCAGTCTCATGGGAAGGGGCCAGTACTGGCTCATCCTTTACGTCCTACCAAAGTCACGAGCTGACACCCCCTCCCCCACAAGTGGCTCTCTGGTACGGCCATAATACCAGATGCACCGAAACCAGTCTCGTAATTATCTGGTTCTTTGCAGAAATCCCTCCAGACTTACTTAGTAAAATATCAGAAATCCAAAATTGTATGGCTGCAATAGCAACATCATATGGCTTTCATAACCAGCAATAGAAAACAAACTATTTCACAATGCCCTTTCAGTAATTCTGATTGTTGGGGGGAAATTCTAAACAATCATGGTGCATTTTGTCGAAATAATGAATGTAATCAAAGTAGAGAGAGAGTTTAGTAGAAATAATCTGCTTCACAGGCATTGGAAGGGGTGGGAGGGTGGGTATATTGGGGTTCTTGGTGGTGAAAAATAAGTACTGGTGAAGGGAAAGGTGTTTGATCATTGTATGACGGAGACTTAATCTTGAAAGCTTTGTAACTTTTCCCACAGTAATTCAATAAACAAATATAAGGAAAGAAAAAAAATGAGTAAATTACTTCACACCCTGTGTCAAGTAATTTAATATGCTGGAGAACATACTTGTCATGCAGGAATTCAGGAGGCCTGGATTTCGATATCTGGCACTGCATGTTTTCCCAAGTAAAATCAGGAGTGACTCTTGAACATCAAGCTGGGAATAGCCCTGGAGCACTGCTGAGTGTGGGCAGATTAATCAAATAGAAATTCTATTAATTATCTTTAAATGAGAGAAAACAATGGCAGCATGGCAGTATGACAGTAGAAGAGAAATTCTTTTCTTTGAAATATCATGGAAAAATAAAATAATTGAGTGTAGGTGTGGGAAAATTCAAGGCTCACTCAGCTGTGATTGGTGATTCTGGCATTGTGCTCCTGAGAAACTGGCAGGTGCTCAGGCAAAAACACGTGACAGGATCAAACCCAGCTCAATGACATGCGAGACATAGTGCTTATCGGCTGTGCTATTTCTCCAAATCTAAATTTCCTTTTTCCATTGAGAAGGTCCTTCCTGATGCACATCAATAAAATATCTAGAGGCTGGAAATGGTGCAAGAGGGAAGGCACATGTCTTGCTTGAGTGTCACTGGGTGTGGCCCAAAGACCAAAATAAAAAAAGAAATGATTACACATGTTATTAAAAAAGTGATTACAGAATTTCATTTTCTAGGAAACAGATGTACCATCTGCTGTTACTCATTTTTTTCAATTTCCACATATTAAGATTGCTTATGTGTATAAACATATACTCTTTTTTTAGAATAGAATAATCTTTCATTTATTTATTTATTTAATTATTTTATTAGTGAAACATCATGAGGTACAGTTGTAGACTTACAAAGTTTTGTGCTTGGGTTTCAGTTATACAATGATCTAGTAGCCATCCCTCCACCAGTGCCCATTCTCCACCACTAAGGATACCAGTAGTCCTCCTACTCCCCAACCCATTTCCCCCACCCCACCCCGCCTCTGTGGCAGGGCATTCCCTTTTGCTCTCTCTTCCTTTAGGGTGTTGTCATTTGCAATAGAGGTATTGAGTGGCCATCGTGTTCGGTCTATAGTCTACTTTCAGCATGCATCTTGCATCCCGAAAGTCCTCCAAACATACTTTACTTGGTGTTCCCTTCTCTATCTTCATCTCTATCAAACATACTTGCAAGTCCTCCAAACATACTTTACTTGGTGTTCCCTTATCTATATGAGCTGCCTTTTCCCCAGGCATGTGCTGCCAGCTTCCAAGCCATGGAGCAGAACTCCTGGTACTTATCTCAGCTATTCTTGGGTGTTCTTCTCCCATTCTGTTACTTTATATGCCCCAGATGAGTGCAGTCTTTCTATGTCTGTCCCTCTCTTTCTGGCTTAATTTACGGAGCATAATACTTTCCATGTAGTACCACTTGTATCTAAATTTCATGACTTCATCTTTTCTAACAGCTATGTAGTATTCCATTGTGTAGATGCACCAAAGTTTCTTTAACTAGTCATCTGTTCTTGAGCACTCAGGTTTTTTCCAATTTTGGCTTTTGTGAATAGTGCAGTAATACATAGCATAGCACAGTGGTAGGGCATTTCCCTTGCGCACAGCCAGCCTGGCTGAGCCAGATTCGATTCCTCCCCCCACATCCCCAGAGAGCCTGGCAAGCTACCGAGAGTATCTCGCCCTCACAGTAAAGCCTGGCAAGCTACCCGTGGCATATTGAATATGCCAAACACAGTAACAACAAGTCTCATGATGGAGACGTTACTGGGCCCACTCAAGCAAATCGATGAACAACGGGAGGACAGTGCTACACATAGAAGTTCAGATGTCATTTAGAATTTACTTTTTTTTTACTCTCCGTGATATATTCCCAGGAGTGGTATTGCTGGGTCAAATGGGAGCTCAATTTCTAATTTTTGAGAATCATTCATACTGTTTTCCAAAAGGACTGAACCAGTTGGCATTGCTTTAGCTATTCGTGGGTGCTTATTTTTCCGTATGAATTTCAGGAGTGTTTCCTCCATTTTTTGAAGAATGTCATGGGAATCGTTATAGGGATCATATTGAATTTGTACAATGCTTTAGGGAGTATTACTATTTTGACAATGTTACTTCTCCTGATCCATGAGCAGGGGATAACTTTTCATTTCCTCATGTCCTCTTTTATTTCCTGAAGTGAGCATTTTGTAGTTTTCTTTGTACAGGTCTTTTACATCCTTAAGTAAGCTGATTCCTAGGTACTTAATTATCTGGGGCACAATTGTGAACATGATTGTTTTTGTCATGTCACTTTCTTCTCTCTCATTATTTGTGAATAGGAAAGCCATGGACTTTTGGGCATTTATTTTACAGCCTTCAACTTTACTATACAAGTCTATTGTTTCTAGGACTTTCTTGGTAGAGGTTTTAGGCTTCTCTAAGTGTAGTATCATATCTTTAGGGACTATTGAGAGCTTAATTTTTTTCCTTTCCTATCTGAATGCCCTTAATATATTTTTCTTGCTTAACAGCTATTGCAGGCTACCAAATGTAACATGCCCACACGGCAGAGTCTGGCAAACTCCCCGTGGTATACCCAATATGCCAAATACCAGTAACAATGATGGGTCTCATTCTCCTAACCCTGAAAAAGCCTTGAATATGGCACTTTAAAAAAAAAATCTCAGGGCTAGGACGAAGAAGACGTTACTGGCACCTGCTCGAGGCAATCGACGAACAACATGGTGTTTGTGATCGTGATCGTGAACAGCTATTGCAAGTACTTCCAGTACTATATTGAACAGCAATGGAGAGAGTGGGCATCCTTATCCCTGATCTTAGAGGGAAGGCTCTCAGTTTTTCCCCATTGAGGATGATGCTTGCCATAGGCTTATGGTAGATGTCTTTAACTATAATGAGGAAAGTCCCTTCTATACCCATTTTGGCAAGGGCTTTGATCATAAATTGGTGCTGGGTCTTGTCAAATGCTTTCTCTGCATCTATTGATATGATCATATGGTTTTTATCTTTTCTTTTGTTGATATGACAGATTATGTGGATTGATTCCCAAATGTTAAACCATCCTTGCATCCCCAGGATACATCTCACTTGGTCATGGTATATGATCTTTTTGATGAGTTTATGAATTCTATTTGCTAGTATTATGTTGAGAATCTTCGCATCTGTGTTCATCAGGGATGTCGGCCTGTAATTTTCTTTTCTTTTCTTTTTTTTTTTTTTAGATATTTTTTTTAATTTATTTTTTTACAGTTGTAGATTTACAATTTTTTTTGTGCTTGGGTTTCAATTATACAATGATCAGATACCCATCCCTCCACCAGTGCCCGTTTTTCACCACCATGGATAATATCCCTCCCACCCCCATCCCCCCATCCCCCCCTGCCTCTGTGGCAGGACAATCCCCTGTGTTCTCTCACTCCGTTTGGGTGTTGTGGTCTGCAAAAGAGGCATTGAGTGGCAAACATGTTCAGTTCATAGTCTACTTTCGACATGCATCTCCCCTCCTGGGAGGATCCTCCAAGCATCCTTTATTTGGTGCTCCCTTCTCTATCTGAACTGCCCTTTCCTCTAGGATACCCGGCTGGCCTCTAAGTTATGGAGTAATCCTCCTGGTGCTGATCTCAGCTATTCTTGGGTATTAATCTCATACTTTGTTACTTTATATCCCCCAGATGAATGCAATCTTTCTATGTCTATCCCTCTCTTTCTGACTCATTTCGCTTAGCATGATACTTTCCATATTGTACCACTTGTATGTAAATTTCATGACTTCATCTTTTCTAACAGCTACATAGTACTCCATTGTGTAGATGTACCAAAGTTTCTTTAACCAGTCATCTGTTCTTGGGCATTCAGGTTTCTTCCAGTTTCTGGCTATTGTAAAGAGTGCTGCAATGAACAAACAAGTGCAGATGTCACTTCGACTATACATTTTTGCTTCTCTGGGATATATTCCCAGGAGTGGTATTGCTGGGTCAAATGGGAGCTCAATTTCTAATTTTTTGAGAATCGTCCATACTGTTGTCCAGAAGGGCTGAACCAGTGGACATACCCACCAACAGTGAAGGAGTGTCCCTTTCTCGCCACATCCACGCCAGCATTGGTTGCTTTTGTTCTTTTGAATGTGGGCCAGTCTCTGAGGTGTGAGATGGTATCTCATTGTGGTTTTGATCTGCATCTCTCTGATGATTAATGATGTAGAGCATTTTCTCATGTGCTTTTTTGCCATTCGGATTTCTTCTTTGAGAAAGTTTCTGTTCATTTCATTGCCCCATTTTTGGATGGGATTGGATGTTTTCTTCTTGTGGAGTGTAACCAGTATTTTGTATATCCTGGATATCAACCCCTTGTCAGATGTGTATTCGGTGAATATCCTTTCCCATTCTGTAGACTGTCTTTGTATTTTGGTCACTGTTTCTTTGGAGGTGCAGAAGCTTCTTAGTTTAAGATAGTCCCATTTATCTATCTCTGTTTTCACTTGCTTGGCCAGTGGCGTGGCATCTTTGAAGATACCATTAGCTTCAATATCATGGAGTGTTTTGCCAACTTTATTTTCAATGTACCTTATGGTTTCTGGTCTGATGTTGAGGTCCTTAATCCATTTTGATCTTACTTTTGTACATGGTGTTAGGCAGAGTTCTGAGCCTATTTTTTTGCATGTAGCCGTCCAATGATGCCAACATAATTTATTAAAGAGGCTTTCCTTACTCCACTTCACATTACTTGCACCTTTATCAAAGATTAGATGATCATATGATTGAGGGGAGATGTCAGTGTATTCAACCCTGTTCCATTGGTCTGCAGTTCTGCCTTTGTTCCAGTACCATGCTGTTTTAATTATTACTGCTTTGTAGTACAGTTTGAAGTTAGGGAGGTTGATTCCCCCCATTTTCTTTTTCCCAAGAATTGCTTTAGCTATTCGTGGGGGCTTATTGTTCCATATAAATTTCAGGAGTGTTTGCTCCATTTCTTTGAAGAATGTCATGGGTATCCTTATAGGGATTGCATTGTATTTATACAATGCTTTCGGTAGTATTGCCATTTTGACAATGTTAAGTCTCCCGACCCATGAGCAGGGGATATCTTTCCATTTCCTCATGTCCTCTTTTATTTCCTGAAGTAGCGTTTTGTAGTTTTCTTTGTACAGGTCCTTTACTTCCTTAGTTAAGTTGATTCCTAGGTACTTGATTTTCTGGGGCACAATTGTGAACGGGATTGTTTTTTTCATGTTGCTTTCTTCTCTCTCACTGTTTGCGTATAGGAAAGTCATGGACTTTTGGGTATTGATTTTATAACCTGCAACTTTACTATACGAATCTATTGTTTCTAGGAGTTTTTTGGTGGAGGTTATTGGGTTCTCTAAGTAGAGTATCATATCATCTGCGAATAGTGAGAGCTTGATTTCTTCCTTTCCTACCTGAATGCCCTTAATATCTTTTTCTTGCCTAATCGCTATTGCAAGTACTTCCAGTACTATATTGAACAGAAGTGGAGAGAGTGGGCATCCCTGTCTCGTCCCTGATCTTAGAGGGAAGGCTCTCAGTTTTTCCCCATTGAGGATGATGCTTGCTGTAGGCTTGTGGTAGATGGCTTTAATTATGTTGAGGAAGGTCCCCTCTATACTCATTTTGGCTAGGGTTTTCATCATAAAGGGGTGCTGGATCTTGTCAAATGCTTTCTCTGCATCTATTGATATAATCATATGCTTTTTATCTTTTCTTTTGTTGATATGATGGATTATGTTGATTGATTTTCGAATGTTAAACCATCCTTGCATCCCTGGGATGAATCCTACTTGGTCATGGTGTATGATCTTTTTGATGAGTAGTTGGATTCTATTTGCTAGTAGTTTGTTGAGAATCTTTGCATCTGTGTTCATCAGGGATATTGGCCTGTAATTCTCTTTCTTTGTGGTATCTCTGTCTGCTTTTGGTATCAGTGTGATATTCGCTTCGTAGAAACTGTTCGGAAGTGTTTTTGATATTTCAATTTCGTGGAAAAGCTTAAAGAGCATCGGGAGTAAGTCCTCTTTAAAGATTTGGAAGAATTCACTAGTGAATCCATCCGGGCCAGGACTTTTGTGCTTGGGGAGACTTTTTATTACCATTTCAATTTCCTTGATGGTGATAGGTCTGTTCAGGTATTCCAGGTCTTCTTGGTTCAGCCTTGGGAGTCTGTAGGAGTCTAGGAATTTATCCATTTCCTCGAGGTTTTGATGTTCCGTGGCATAAAGCTTCTCAAAGTACTCCCTGAGGATCCTCTGAATTTCTGTGGTTTCTGTTGTAATGACCCCCTTTTCATTTCTGATTCGGTTTATTAGGGTTTTCTTTCTCCCTTTCTTTGTGAGTTTTGCTAGCGGCTTATCGATCTTGTTAATTTTCTCAAAGAACCAGCTTTTGGTTTCATTGATCTTTCGGATTGTTTTTTGGGTTTCCATCTCATTAATCTCTGCTCTGAGTTTTATTATTTCCTTTCTCCTGTTCGGGTTGTGCTCCTTTTTTTGGTCCTTCTCGAAGCTCTTAAGCTGTGAGGTTAGGTTACTTATGTGTGTTCGCTGCTCCTTCCTGAGGAATGCTTGTAGAGCTATAAACTTTCCTCTTAACACAGCCTTTGCTGTGTCCCATAAGTTTTGGTAACTCGTGTTCTCATTTTCATTCGTTTCTAGGAATCTTTTGATTTCCTCTTTGATTTCCTGTCTAATCCACTCGTTGTTCAATAGTGCACTGTTTAATTTCCAGGTGTTTGATTTAGTTTTCTGTTTTTGTGTGTGATTTACTCCTAATTTCAGCGCATTATGGTCTGAGAAGATTGTTGATACAATCTCTATCTTCTTAATTTTATGGAGGCATGTTTTGTGGCTCAGCATGTGGTCTATCTTGGAGAATGTTCCATGGACGCTTGAGAAGAATGTGTATTCAGCTTTTTGTGGATGAAGTGTCCTATATATATCTACTAAGTCCCTTTCTTCCATTGTTTCCCTCAAATGAAGTATGTCCTTGCTAAGCTTGAGTCTGGTTGATCTATCAAGAGGTGACAAAGCAGTGTTGAAGTCTCCCACTAGTATTGTGTTGCTATTGATGTCTTTTTCCAAATCTATGAGTAGTTGTTTTAAGTACTTTGCTGGTCCCTCATTAGGTGCATATACATTTATTATTGTAAGTTCTTCCTGTTGTACAGATCCTTTGATCAATAAGAAATGGCCTTCACTGTCTCTTATGACCTTCCTCACTCTGAAATCGATGTGGTCTGATATAAGGATGGCTACCCCAGCTTTTTTATGGGAGCTGTTTGCCTGTAGGATTGTTTTCCAGCCTTTGACTCTGAGTCGGTGTTTGCTTTGACTATTGAGATGCGTTTCTTGCAGGCAGCAGAATGTTGGGTTCAATTTTCTAATCCATCCTGCCACTCTATGTCTTTTAATTGGTGCGTTTAGCCCATTGACATTGAGAGAGATTATTGTTATGGGATTTTGTCCCATTGTTCTGTTAAAATTTGGTGTATTTGAGGGGCCTTTCTTGCCTTAAAGTAGCCCATTTAGTTGTTCTTGTAACCATGGTTTTGAGTCTATGAAGTTCCTGAGCTGTTGTTTGTCTGTGAAACTGTGTGTTGTTCCTTCTATTATGAATGAGAGTCTCGCTGGGTAAAGTATTTTTGGAGAGGCATTTATTTCATTGAGTTTTTTCACTATGTCCCACCACTGTTTTCGGGCCATGAGGGTTTCATCAGAAAAATCAGCTGTGAATTTTAAGGATGCTCCTTTGTAAGAGATTTCTTTCTTCGATCTTGCTGCTTTCAGAATTTTGTCTCTGTCTAAGGTTTTGGTCATTTTGATCAGAATGTGTCTTGGGGTATTTTTATTCGGATTTCTTCTAGCTGGTACCCTTCGGGCCTCCTGAATGTGGTCACAAGTTTTCTTCAGCTCTGGAAATGTTGTAGCAATGATGTCTTTGACAGTTTCTTCTTCATCGAGGTTTTCTTCCTGTCCCTCTGGGACTCCAATAATTCTTATGTTACCCCTCTTGGCTTCATCACGATCTTCTCTTGCCATCTGTTCCCGAATTGTGAGTCTCTTTTCCATTTTCTGCTCTTTTCTGGAGAGTCTCTGAACTTCATCTTCGAGTTCACTGATTCTGTTCTCAGCAGCTGTTACTCTGCTGCTGAGGCTTTCCACTGAGCTTTTCAATTCGCCTACGAGATTTTTCAGGTCTGATATTTCTGATTGCATTTTCCTCATTTCTGCCTTCAGATCCTCTTGTCTTCTATTGGCATTGCTTTCCATTGTTTCTTTTAATTCCCTAAGCATCCTAAGTAGCTCCCTCCTGAATTCCTTGTCAGAGAGGTTGTCTAGCACTACAGTACTGTTGGTGTCATCTGGGCTAGACTCTTCAATATGAAGGTTTGGTGGGCTTTTCCGTTGTTTACCATTGTTACCAGTGTGGTTTAGTCCTTCACGTTCACTGTTACTATTCTGCTTGATATGCAGTGTGAGTTAAGATAGGCTTATGAGTTATTGGCTACTGTGTTTCTAGTGGCTGAGCTAAAATAGAGAAGTTTCCATCTAAGAAGGTAGCTTATGGTTCCTAAGGCATATGTAGTGGGAAAATATTTCGCGGCCGCTAATGCGGCCGCGGCTCCGGAAAGAGTCCCTGGCACTGGCGAGGAGTTGGGAAAGTCTCCTGTTTGAAATTGGAGCCGTTCAGCTTTGTTGCCCAGAGCTGGGCCTCCGTGCCCGTCCCACGCAGCTCAGGGGTTGAAAACCGGCTGTCTAGGGGCTGGATCTACGTGCGCATGCCCAGAAAGGGTCCCAGGCCCTTGGAGGCGGGCTGTACCTGTTTGAAATTGGAGCCGTTCAGCTTTGTTGCCCAGAGCTGGGCCTCCGTGCCAGTCCCACACAGCTCAGGGGTTGAAAACCGGCTGTCTAGGGGCTGGATCTACGTGCGCATGCCCAGAAAGGGTCCCAGGCCCTTGGAGGCGGGCTGTACCTGTTTGAAATTGGAGCCGTTCAGCTTTGTTGCCCAGAGCTGGGCCTCCGTGCCCCGTAATTTTCTTTTCTTTTGCTGTCTTTGTTTCCTTTTGTTATTAGAGATATATAAGCTTCATAGAAATTGTTTCGGGGAGTTTCTGTTTCTTCAATTTCCTGGAAAAGCTTGATAAGAACTGGCAATAGGTCCTCTCTGAATGTTTGGAAAAATTCACTAGTGAGTCCTTCTGGACCTCTGCTTTTATTTTTGGAGAGATTTTGATTACAGTTTCAATTTTCTTGATATTAATAGGACCAATCAGGTACTCTAGGTCTTCTTAATTCAGCCTTGGGAGATTATAGAAATCTAGGAATTTATCCATTTCTTCTAGGTTCTCTTGTTTTGGGGCATACAGACTTTCAAAGTAGTCTCTGATGATCTTTTGAATTTCTTTTGTTTCTGTTGTGATATTGCCATTATCATTTCTGATTTGTTTTATTATGGTCAATTTTGGTTAATTAGGGTTTATTTGGTCTGTCTCTTTCTTTGTGATTCTTGCTAGTGGTTTATCTAACTTGTTTGTTTTCTCAAAGAACCAGCTCTTGGTTTTATTGATCTTTCAGATTGCTTTTTCAGGTTTTCATGTCGGTAATCTCTGCTATAATTTTTATGATTTCTTTCCTTCTGTCTGGTTTGGGCTCCGTTTATCGCCCTTTTCTAAGATCTTGAGCTGTGAAGTCAATTTGTTTATGTGGGCCCTTTCTTTCTTCTTAAGAATTGCTTGCAGAGCTATAAATTTTCGTCTTAGCATGGCTTTAGCTGACTCCCATGGTATATGGTAGCTCGTGTCTTCATTCTCATTTATTTTCAGGTATCTCTTGATTTCTTCCTTGATTTCTTTCTCGTCTAATTTGTTGTTCAACATTGAGTTGTTTAATTTCCAGGTGTTTGATTTGGTTTTCTGAGTCTGTACATGATTAACTTCTATCTTCAGTGCATGGTGGTCTGAGAAGATAGTTGATATAATGTCTATCTTCCTGATTCTATAGAGGTATGCTTTGTCGCCCAGCACATGGTCTACTCTGGAAAATGTTCCATATGCACTGGAAAAGAATGTGTATTCTTTTTTTTTTTTTGGGGGGGGTATAGAGTACTGTATACATCTATTATTTCTCTGTCTTCTATTTCTTTCTTCAGAGCCATTATTTACTTGCTGAGTTTTAATCTTCTTGATCTATCCAGGGGTGATAAGGCAGTGTTGAAGTCCCCAACTACTATTGTGTTGCTTGTAATGTCCTTCCTTAGGCCTGTTAGCAGTTGTTGTAGGTATTTGGCTGCTCCCTCATTAGGTACGTATACATTTAGGAGTGTGATGTCTTCCTGATGTACAGATCCCTTGATTAATAAAAAATGGCATTCACTGTTCCTTCTAATCCTTTTCCACCTGAAATCTATGTTTTACAATGCCAGTAAGGCCACTCTAGCTTTTTAGAGGGTTGTTTTCATTCCTTTGACTTTGAGTCTGTTTGTTCTGATTGTTCAGGCTTGCTTCTTGTAGGCAGTAAAATGTTGGGTTCTGTCTCTGAATCCATTTTGCCACTCTGTGTCTCTTAGTTGGTGAATTTAGACCGTTGACATTGAGAGAGATTATTATTGTGGAGTTTTTTGTCATCTTTCTGTAAGAGATTGTTGTGTTTTAGGGGTTTGTCTTGTCTTACAGTAGCCTCTTTAGCCCTTCTTTTAGGTTTTGTTTTTAGTCTATGAAATTCCTGAGCTGTTGTTTATCCAGAAAATAGTGTACCCTTCCTTTGAGTTTGAGTGAGAGTTTACCTGTATAGAGTATTCTTCATGAAGCATTCATTTCAGTAAGTTTTTTCACTGTATCCCACTATTGCCTTTGGGTTTGAAGGGTTTCCTCTGATAGATCTGCTGTGAATCTAAGGGGTGTTTCTTTGTATGTGAATTCTAACTATGATATGTCTTAGAGTGTTTTTGTTAGGGTCTCTTTTAGCTGGCACCCTTTGTGATCCTTGAATCTGGATGCCTGCATTGTCCAGCTCTGAGAATTTTTCAGCAATGATTTGTTTAACTGTGGCTTTTTCATTGGGACTATTTCCCTGACCTTCTGGTACTCCAATGTTTTTAATGTTGTTCCTCTTGGAGTGAATCTTGATTCACTCTAGGGCTATTTTGAGGTCTCTTGCCATTATTTGTTGTTGCATGTAGGTTTCGTGCAGCTCATCTTCCAGCTCACTGATTCTGTCTTCAGCTGTAACCATTCTACTGTTGAGGGCACAGACTGAATTTTTTTTTTCATCAACCGAATCTTTTATTCGTGACATTTCTCTGCATAGCTTTACAATTTTTGCTATCATTTCTTCCTGTATTATCTGGATTGTTTCTTTCATGTCCTTCGTTAATTTACTGGTTATCTGTCTCATCTCACTGTTTCATTGAGCTTGTTGAACATCTTCATTACTTCATATCTGCATTATTTATCATAGAACTCCCTTAGGTGAGTAACACCTAATGAGGCTTCTGGTTTCTTTTCATCGTCCTCTCCTCATGGTGGGGATTTGCATTGTTTCTTCATGTTGTTGTGATAGTACAGAGACTGAGATGTTACACAAGATTGCTGGGTATGAGTAATTACCTGCGGCCATGTGAGCATCCGTTGGCCCAAAATTATGCCATGCTCACTTCTGAAGAGGCCACACCCCCTATGGGACGTGTGGGGGTTACAACCTGGGGTAGGAGAAAACCGGGTGCCATGTTGAGAATGAACAGGGAGAGGCTCAGGGATGAATGGTGGCCCTGAGTCCTAGGGGACACCTGTGTCATCTGCACAGGGAAATCGGAGTCCCATTATTTTGCTACTAAAACTAAGTGTATTTTCCTATATAAGTTATTTTGGGGAATATTAATGAGATATTTTTAAGTAGGAGGAGAATATGAGAATGCTTTATTACATAAAATGAAAAAATTATATTCAATTTGTGTATGCTTAAAAGTAATGATATAAGTAAGAAGAAAATCATTAAAAAATTATGGTTAGGGGCTGGAGTGATAACACAATGGGTAGGGCGTTTGCCTTGCACGCGGCCGACCCAGGTTCAATTCTCAGCATCCCACATGGTCCCCTGAGCACCGCCAGGAGTAATTCCTGAGCGCAGAGCCAGGAGTAACCCCTGTGCATTGCCAGATGACCCAAAAAGCAAAAAAAAAAAAATTATGGTTAAACTAGTTAGAGGAATGTATAGTTTGAATGCCTAGCATAAGAAATATGTAACAGGTTACTATCAGAACCACCGCTAACTAAAATGTCATTAATACTTGATTTTCTTTCTTTATATTTCCAGTCAGAAAATATCTTTTAAAGCTTGTTTTGTAATTTAGAAATATAAGAAATAAAGGTGAAACTGTAGGCAATATTTCCTTGGAAGTTCATTAGATTTGAAATTAAGAAATTTTATATTAGAGTTGCAGTTATGACAAATTTTAAGCAAGTCATTTCAATTCTGCATCTCTTTTTAATATACTTGAAATGGCAAAGTAGACTGTAACTTTAAAGTTGTTAGTTTAATGTTACATAAATTTTATGAGACCAAAATACGAGAAGAGAAATACAGGTGAATTGGATCATAGGTTTATTTATGATGCTCACATTTATCAATATGAACTCCAGGGAAAGGAAGTCAAACACTGGCAGCAAGTGTGAATATAATTTAATAAATGCATGCCAGGGAGAATCTGAAGAGAGAGACAGTAATTTATAGTTTCTCCAAATCAGTCATGGAGATTGATGGTATGGAAGATAGTTGAGTGGGAAGTTCTTCAAATGAGGATTCTTGAAGAATAAATATTGGGTTGACTATGACTGTCAGAATAAATGAACTCTTCAAAAAATCTCGGAGCAATAAAATACTTTCACCATTCAGTCAAATGCATGATGGAAAAGGGAATTCTAAACGTTGGTGAATTTGACCCTTTTGCATAGATGTTCTCACCTTCCATAATCCTATCACTGCAGCAGCAGCCATGATACAAAGGCCTCTCTGGGTGGTACAGCTTGTGATGATAAGTCAGCACAGCCCAGCATGGCCCAAGAACAAACAAACAAATATAATCTCCCCTTTGCCTATATAACCCATACATATGAGCAGACAGAAAATGCTGGTGCTCAAATTAAAGCAACTTCTTCTGATTCCTTCCATGTAGTTACTACTCTTATTTTTTCATATTATCTTCTTTAGGTTTTTATAGAGACCTGAATAGTTTTTAATAAAATGATGCTGTATTACTGTCTCAATTACAGAAAAACTCCAAAAAATTCCATAAAAAATGAAACATGGTACATTAATTTAAAAATAAAGAGAGATAGACAGAGACAGAGACACAGAGAAAGAGAGAGAGAATGAAGAAGAAGAAAAGGGGCAATAGAGGCAGGAGAAATACTGGGACATTGGGGTGGGAAATGTATGCCTGTGGTTGGATGGGTGTTGGAACATCATATGATTTAAACCCAACCACGAACAGCTTTGTAATTGTGTATCTCGTGGTGATTTAATAAAAACTAAAGTAAAAAAGTAAGTAAAGGCCCTCCCGTTGATCATCGATTTGCTCGAGCGGGCCCAGTAACGTCTCCATTGGAGACTTTGTTGTTACTGTGTCTGGCATATCGAATACGTCACGGGGAGCTTGCCAGGCTCTGCCGTGCGGGCGAGATACTCTCGGTAGCTTGCCGGGCTCTCCGAGAGGGGCGGAGGAATCGAACTCGGGTCGGCCATGTTGGCTGCGTGCAAGGCAGACGCCCTACCCGCTGTGCTATCGCTCCAGCCCAATATTAAAATTGCATAGCATAACTGCCAAAAGAGATAAATCCAAGAGCTCAGCGGATTCCAAGGACTATCCTGAGATACTCTATCTAACAATGAGGTATTGGTCAGGCTCCGAGTGGTGCTGGGTACAACAGACACCCACGGTGGTTCAGGGGAGCCATCCAGTTGTATGGATCAAATTATGAGCCTGTGTTCTCTGTTTCTTGGAGCTGTTTCCAGTTTCTACTCTATTATTTGGAATAGGATTGCTAAATCTGGCCTACATCAAGGGGAGAAAAATTATATTCAACTACCAGTATGTATGTACATATACATTTTTGTTTTCTGATTCATCTGTAAGGAAGCTTCTTTCCCCTTATTCATTTGTATATTCATCTCCTTATCAGTATCAGAAAAGACATGTTTATTTTAGGATTTCATTATAATTCAATACTACAATTATTTCTTCCTATTAGTCTAACACTCTAATCACTCCAGTGCTGCCTATTGGGAGATTTTATTTTTTTTTCCTACATTCTTTTCATATAATTCCATTTAAAGAATATTTTTTATTTTACTGAGTGTGGGTTACATGTAACCCTCTAATATTTATTTTTTGTAGCTCTAAACATAATGGGAATGTGTTTGTACTTAGGGAAATAACTAAAATAGGGGAAGTTTGTAAGAGTGCGGCCCTAATCTAAGAGAACTAGTTTCTATTTAAGATGAGGAATAAATGGCTGCAAGCCCTCTCTTTCTTTGTGTTCCTGCAGCGATAAAACAGTGATGTGGAGACACAGCAAGAATATAGCTGACTACAAATGAGAGAGACTTCACACCAAGGCATCAACCCTGACAGCACCTTCATCTTGTTTCTAGCCTCATGGACTGTGAGAAAATAAATTTCTTTTGTTTATGCCACCCAGTATGTGGTGCCTTTTTTCCCCTCTTTATGGCAACCCTGTCAGGCAAATAGATGTTGACCTTAGAACTTAACTGATTAATACTGCTCTCTAATAGCAGTGGCTGTTAACTATAAGACATAAAAGCTTCTTTGAGGAATTTGATGAAGGCTATGTATAACCTGGGGAGAAAAATTCTTTATGCATATTTGAAATTCCATGAAAAGAGTTACAGATATCCATTCTTTCTGAAACCTTCCTGTGAATCCCCCCATAAATACTGTTGACACCTACAAGCAAACTACAGGCTCTTAGAATAACAAATGAAAGCAACAACAATAGCAGCAACAACTGAAGTCTGACCTACTTGGAGTCATTTGGATATCTGGAATTTTTCTAGTTGGGTGGCCAAGATAAATTTCAGTTTGATTTTGCTGATAGGCTTTACTAATCAAGTCACACTGAATTTACAATTATGTCCTTTGTATATTTAGGCGAATATATATCTGTTGATATTGAGTACAGTTTGAGAGGAGAAGGAAAAGGGAATCTGGGAAGAATTTAGGTCAGATTTCTGTCAGTAACAAATTGAGTTTCCTAATAGAGCTCTTGGATTAAATAGCTGCTGTGGTGTCTCACCTCGCTCAGCTGCTGGTTTAATCAGATTCTTAGAACATGATGAGACAGCATAGAAACCACATGCCAGAATCGGATCTCTAGTTAAATGCTCTCACCATGGAAAGTAATAACAAAAATTCCTCAGGTGAGAACATTTTCTCTTGCCTCCGAGTTAACTATGATTATCATTTACTAGGACCAGATCCACTTAACATTTTAATAGGCCACTGTCAGTGTCTTTAAGAGCAATGGAGAGGATCAGTGCAATGACATTTCTGAACTGCTTTGAGCTCCTAAAATGAAAGGTTTTATAGAAATCAAAGGTGATGATTTATTTCATTACTATAATAGTACTTTGGGAGCTTTCGACAAGTAGAGGGATAGTGCAGCCCATGTGGATTTTCTTTCTTGTTTTTAAACTGCAGAATCTTTTCAGAACTGAGTACAATGTACAGAGTAATAGATTTGAAAACCACATAGCGTACAAGAATTACCCAATCAATATAGCTCCATCAGTGAGATATATATTGCAGAGGGTTTAGTCAAAAAATTAAGTAGATAGAGATTTCAAAAGGCTATCTGATAAAAAAATAATCACTGATAATACTTTTACTAGTAAAATGTATTTTTATACGGATGTACAAATTAATGTACAAATGTACAGCTTAATCAGAAGGCAACATTTTGATCGAATTTTTTATGTTCATTTTTTTTTCTTCTCTGAAGTTAATGGTTTCACAGTCCATCCAAAGTAAGTATTTCTGAGAATTTCTGCCCTATTCTAAAATTAAAATTAAAATGTTGTCTTGGTTAAAATAAATTGCACAATATTCATACTTAACAAAATAGAGCACTATGTGTTACAAAATTTCTGAATGAAACAAGATATCTCCTTTTGTAACTTTTCCAAGAGTAGTTCATAAAGAGATAAGCATTTCTATAGATTTAAATTTATCTGTTAAGAATTACATTGAAAATTTTAAATGTGACTAACTTAAGGCTAGACTCTAATTATCTTTTAAAATGCTTGGCATACAAATTTGATAGGTCTGGTATATAAGAAGAGGAATGTAGAAGATCTCTTCTTTTTCACCACAGTAGGATACTGCAGGAATGGAAGAGAAATCTCATCAGCAGCCAAACTTAGAAATAACCTTGTTCTTGAAATTTCTAGCCTCTAGAACTGATGAAAATAAGTTTATTTAGTTTAAATAGCCCAATCTGTGGCATTCTGCTGTGGCAGTTAAAATACACTAAGGCAATGGTAGCTACAGTTGAAAAAAAGGATAGGAGAGAAGTAACAAATGTGATTTCTGTGTCCAAGATCTATGCCTAAATCTATTTTTATTCTGAAGTATTCAATTTATGCCTGATACAAAATGCAGGAGAGTTATAATGAGGCTCAAGAATCTTGAAATAGGGGCTGGAGCAATCGCACAGCCTACTTCCGGTAGGGCGTTTGCCTTGCATGCAGCAGACCCAGGTTTGATTCCCAGCATCCTGTATAGTCCCCCGAGCACCACCTGGAGTGATTCCTGAGTGCACGAACCAGGAGTAACTCCCGTGCATCGCCAGGTGTGACCCTCCAAAAAAAAAATAAAGTAAAAAAAATTTTTTAAAAAAATCTTGAAATAAAGAAGACTGCATATTCAACTTGAACATTAGGTATAGCTTACCTTTACAATCTTCAGTTAAAGAAAAAATCCGCACTGTAGCTCTTGTATGGTAAATTGACTTCCACCAACAAACCATTTCACTTTCTGGTGAATTATTGACCTGTCCATAAAACAATTTTGGAAGCAATCTTATAACTTCTAGTAATTTATGGTCACCTACATTCTAAAACTTTATAATAAATATTTCTTCCTACAAATATTATTTTTATTCAAAGATCTAATGCAAATATATGAGTATGTACACAGTGAAAAAAAAACATTATATCCAAAATGGCCTAATCAAAATGCTCTCAGAGTTTCTCTAGCAGTGATAGCTTAGCTATAAAATGTAATTTGTTCAATTGTGTCATCCAACAGAACAGACTTGTTGCTATTGTTTTTTTTTTTTATTCACACCTGGGAGTGCTCAGGTTAGGCTTGATTCTATCTTCAGAACTCACTCCCCATAGGGCACAGGTGCCAGCTGGCATACCAGAGAACAAACCTGGGTCAGCTGCGTGCAAGACAAGTGCACTGTTCACAGTACTAGCACTCTCTCTCTCTCTCTCTCTCTCTCTCTCTCTCTCTCTCTCTCTCTCTCTCTGTCTCTCTCTCTCCAGCTCCAAGTGTCTCAATCCTTCACCCATCTGGATAAATATTACGTAAAACTTCTTACACAGAAAACAAGGCAAAATTGTCTATTGTTTTCGGACACAGTCTCACCCTGAGAGGTATATGCTCTGGTTTCGCTATTATTCAGCATGTTCTGAAAGAGACAGCAGCCTCAGGCCCTTGAGAAATTTTCAAACATCAAGCGGAAGTTCATAACATTACCATTTGAATTGGTCATATTGATTTAGAATCATGCATCAGTGATGCAAATTACTGAATATATTTGCTCCTGTTAGAGTTATAGTTAATTTTTTTTAAATCCATTTTTAATGGTTCAGGTGACAAAAAAAACCCCTATTAATCAAGATAGGCAAGAGACATACTAATCTATATTCCAATCCATAGAGACATGGAGACAATCTAAAATAATTTAACTATTATTGTGTAATATCATTTCCCAACTTCCTGTTTTAAAAAATAAGCAATCTCTGCATTAATCTATTGTCACCAGGTTGATAGCTTCAAATGGCTTCCAAGAAATACACCTGCTCCTCATTATCTGTCACAGTGTATAAATATTAAAGAAATTACTTTCAGTAAATATTATAATCTCAACTTTTGCAACACTTTAGTCTTTTATTGCCAGAAAAACTATATATATATATATATGTATATATAGATATAGTTTTATTTTTGTAAAGGAGCACATAACTGTACAAATGAAGATTGTGTCTTTTTCTGAAAAATAATAAAATCATCCCTATAAAAATGGCTATGGGGAATTGTTAGAGAAAATGAACTTCGAGTAGAAATCCCTCATTCAAATTCTCTAAACCTTTTTCTCCTTCCTTATCAATGATTATATGAGATTGTGTGTCAGGATGTTCAACTTTATTCCATTGGTCTGTGGGTTTGTGTTATCCTAATATCATGCTGTTTCAATTCTACTGCTTGTATTACAGTTTGAAGTTGGGGAAGGTGATTCCTCCCATATTCTTTTCCCCAAGGATTACATTAGCTATTCTTAGGGATTTATTGTTCCATGTGAATTTCGGGATGGTTTGATCAATTTCTTTAAAAAATTGTCATGGGTATCCTTATAGGGACCACATTGCATCTGCATAATGCTTTGGGGAGTCTTGCCATTTGGACAATGTTAGTTCTACCAGTTCATGAGAAGGAGACGTGTCTCCAAATCTCTTATCCTTTTTTATTTTTTCAAGTAGCATTTTATAATTTTCTTTGCACGGAAAGCCATCATGCACGAAAGTTAATATAAAATGGATTGAATGCTTACACATGAATCCATAAAATACATCAAACAAAATATAGGCAAAATATCTCCCGATGTTGACTTCATTGATGAATTCAGTGATTTGACTCCATTTATAAGAAAAAGAAAATCAAAATCAAACAAGTATATTATTATAAAACTAACTAAAATCTGTACTAAGAGAAACTATCAGTAAGTGGTGATGGGAAAACTAGACATGTGAAAAAAATGAACTCAGACCTCTATCTAGTGCCATGCACAAAATTCAGACCAAAATGGAGTAAAGACCCCAACACCAGAACTGAATTCATAAAGTACAGAGAAGAAAACATAGGTAAAACCATTCATGGCAGTGAAGCTAAAGGCATCTTCAAAGATGAGCCCAACTGATCAAGCAAGTAGAAGCAAAGACAAACGAATTACTAATCAAAATAACCATCACAACTTAAAACTGAATTAGATATTTAGTTTTTAAATCTTTCCCATGGGTGATACTTTTTTATCATATATTTTAAACTATGTAGCTGTTAGAAAAGATGAAGTCATGAAATTTATATACAAGTGGTACTACAAGGAAAATATCATGCTAAGTGAAATGAGTCAGAAAGAGAAGGACAGCCATAGAAAGATTGCATTCATCTGGGGAACACAAAGTAACAAAATAGGAGACTAACACCCAAGAATAGTCAAGGAAAGTACCAGGAGGTTTACTCCATGTCTTGGAGGCCAGCTGCACACACTAGGGGAAAAGGCAACACAGATAGAGAAGGGAGCACCATATAATGGGTGTTGGAAGGATCCTCCCAGGATGGGAGATGCATGCCGAGACTAGACTATAGACCGAAAATTATTGCCACTCACTGCCTCTTGTGCAAACCACAGCACCCAAAAGGAGAGAGAGAACAAAAGGAAATGCCCTGCCACAGAGGCAGGGTGACTTGAGGGGCTGGGGGCTGGGAGGGGGACTGGAATCAGTGGTAGTGAAGAATGGGCACTGGTGGAGGGATGGTTGCATGATCATTGTATGATTGAAACCCAAGCACAAAAATTTGTAAGTCTACAACTGTATCTCATGGTGTTTCACTAATAAAAATTTTAAATAAATAAATAAACATATCTAAGACCATAAAAAAAACCACTGTGTCTATTTTGAATTTGCCTTTTCACATTTCCTATTCTCAGAGTACACACTCCTATAAAGACAAGGCTTAATTCTGGGGGTGTCCATGGACCATATGGGATTCCAGAGATTGGACCTGGGTTGGTCACTTGCAACCAGTGACTTACCCACTGCACTCTGCAGCTCTGAATTTACACCTTTAAGTAATCATACTAGGTGAGTTTACTATACCAGTACATTTTTATGGTCAATTTTATTCTGATCTGACCCTGTTCCTATCTCCATTTCACAGCTTAGGCAATCTAGTTGCTTCAGCCTTTTATATGTAAAATCAGTAGACTAGACAAAAGTTCTCTAATGTCAGTTACTTCTGATAACTACTTAATGTTTTGAAAATATTGGAAATAAAACCATAAGGAAACTAAGAAATAATACCAAGTAAAAGTATGCATAATGAGGCAGAAAGAAAAAAAGTGGTTATATAAGAAGGAAGAGAATTAGGAAAAGGGAATATACACTGAATAAATCTGAAACTGATATATGATATTATTTTTTCATGATCCAAAGTAAATTGTATAAAGATATAAAAATATATAAAATAGTTTCAATAAGAAGCTAATGTGATGGATAGAATAGAGCGAGTGAGAAGAATTAAAATTTCTTACTAGGTATAACAGACATGATAAACAGTAAGTCCTTGGATGAATAGTAAAAGTACTTTTCATATAAGAAAAAGAGGCCAAGGTCAATAAACATCATGATACCCAGAAGGTAGAATAGTAGAGAACAGATGAAAACCCAGTAGCACTACTGGCACTAAGAGTTTCCATTTGTTCTATGAGGTTTTGACGACCAATCAGAGCTGCTAACACAGAGAAAATATGGTCATGGTCAAAGTAGGCCAGCATTTGTGCTGCTTGGCTAATGCTTGGTGTGATTAGAACTATGCCATCAGCGAAGCAGAGGTGGTATAGTTGCCAACTGTCTAATTTCACTCCCATTCCTTCCCATTGCAGTCATTGCATGACATTCTTGAGGGTGGCACTAAAGAGTTTCGATGAAATGATATCACCCTGCTGAACCCCTCTCTTGACACGGATGATCACTTCCTTGTAGAGTGGTGAGATCCTGGTAGTGAATCTGTAATACAGCTCATGGAGGATCCTGATATATTGAGTTTGAATACCCCGTTTGGGTAGGGTTCAATGACCGCTTCAGTCTCAACAGAATCAAAGGCCTTCTTAAAATCAATCAACATTAGACAGAGCAGCATCTTGAACTCCCGAGAAACCCCAATCAGCTTGGTTATTGTGTGGATATGGTCAATAGTGCTAAATACTTTTTGCAATCCGTCTTGCTTGCATTGTTGTCCTTCATCTAATGATCTGCCAATTCTATTCAGGATGACTCAAGTGAAAAGTTTGTAGACAATAGACAACAGGAAGATTGGGCAACATTTGCCAATGTCTTGGATGTCTCTCTTCTTTTATAGTAGTACAGTCCTGCTAGTTTTCCACTGGGACAGAACCTTGCATTCAGACAGGTAGCATGGGAATTACCGAGCCAATGTATTGATGAGTACTGACGTTCTTCAGGTGTTCGGGTCTGACCTTGTTTGGGTCGGGTGCTGTTCACTTCTTTACCGAAGAAATGGTGTGTCAGATTTCGGAAGGGAGATTATTGGGAATGACAAATCCATCCTGTGGAATTTGGTTTGTGGGCAGGTGGATGTGGCTAGAGAAGAGATCCGAGTAGAAGTCATGAATAATCTTCTCCATTGCCCTTCTGGAAGATGTGATAGATCCATCAGGATGTCGGAGGGCAATCATCTTGGTCTTGTAGTTGGCGAAGGACAGGTAGGTGTTGTGAATGCTTTTCCTGGCTTCTGCACATCTGCCAGCACTGCTGCTCTTCTCTCTTTGAGGTCTTCCTTTATGGCTTCTCTGCACTGCTTTGCAAACTCAGACATTCGGTTGTGGTTACCTGAGGCTTGCACCAAGCCACGTTGGCAAATGAGCTCAAGAGTTTTCAAAGACAGGTGTCTTTTTATGGCTATCTCTCTCCTGGGTTTCTCTAACAATCATGGAGGTATTGAACCAGTCGATTGTATACTTTGTTAATGTTGTGAACGACAGCATCTACCCATGTTGCCACAATAGTGCCAAAAAACTCCCAGTTTGCTGTCATTCTTGGAGTTCTCTTCTTAAACTTTGTAGCCCTTTCTCCCCACTCCATGAAGTACAATTTTGCATGAAGGAGACGTTGGCCCGATCCCGCTTGGAATTTTGGGACAACAGCGACATCGGTCAGGCAAAACCATCAATTGAGTATGATGTGGTCAGCACTAAAAACAAAAAATATCTCAGCAGATAAATTTGGATTTTAATTAAGGTTTCAGTCCTTCAGAAACCTTTAAAAAAGAAACTGGGCCACAGTATAGGCATTATCCAGTGACAGTCTATAACTGGTCCTCATAGAATATCTTAGATATATAAACAGTTATGAAAAAATGAACTAGGAGCAAAAAATGGATTTTAAAAAGCTTCTTTACATGATAGAATTGGGAAAACTGGGTCACTACATATAAAAGAATACAATTGAATCACTATCTCACACCATGCTCATAAGTTAACACAAAATGGATCAAATGCTTAGATGTGATTCCATAAAGTACTTCAAAAAATGTAGGTAAAATATTTCATGATATTGGCTTCAGTGATGGCGTTGGTGATTTGACTCCATTGATAAGAAAAAGTAAAGCAAAAATTAAACATTTAGGGCTACAAAAAACCTAAAATTTGCAGTAAGAGAAACTATCAGTAAGACAAATATATATCCTTCTGAATGGGAGAAAATATTCTCACATAATGTATGTGAAAATGTTCTAAAATCAAGCTCTATAAGAAATTCATAAAATAATATTGAAAGTCTAAAACATCCCATCCAAAAATGGGGCTTAGAGCTAATGAAACACTTCTTTAAATATAATGACATATGCAAATGTACACAAACAAACATTCATAGGAATGTGAAAAAAAATAAACCCTCATTCACAGCTGGTAGAAATATAAACTGGTTTAAAATATAAGGACATTTTAATGTAAGAACAAAACTTTTTAGTCTAAAGCCTCCCTTAGGAATTTGCCTGTGACATCAGAAAAGTTACAAAAGTCCTTTGAACACTATCTTTCTCAACTTTATTTACTTATTTGATTTTGTGGCCACTCCCATTGATTCTCAGAACTTTCTTCTGACTGTGCACTCAAGGATCACTCTTGTCAAGATTCAATGGACCATATAAGGTACTGGGGAACAAACCTAGGTTGGCAGCATGCAAGGCAAGTGCCTACCTGCTGTACTATCCATCCAGTTTCCTCAGATTTAAAGTTAACTGAAAAAATTTACCTAGGAATCAATGAGGATTGGAATAGGTAATATATACTAAGGGCTGTGGAGTACCCCAAGTATCAGAAATATCAGTTTGTTTATTGATTTAATATTTCTTGGTCAGTCAGTGGTCACCTGGGCCATATCTAATGATTTTGTTGGTGAGGTTAGCAGTATGTATCAGGAATTAAGCTCAGGGTTTTGCATGTACCAAGTGTGTGTACTAATACTTGGACTATCTTCTCCCTTATTGATGCATATTTCTATTTTTTATCTTTGAATATAATAAACTTTTAAATATCTGCAAAACATTTTTCAGAAAGTAAAATATTCCCAATAATGACATTTTAGTAATTGCCTTTTATTGGCTGGAGCAATAGCACAGCAGGTAGGGCATTTGCCTTGCACACTGCCCTCCTGGGTTCAATTCGTCAGTCTCTTTTGGAGAGCCCGACAAGCTACCGAGAGTATCCCACCCGCATGGCAGAGCCTGGCAAGCTCTCCATGGTGTATTTGATATGCCAAAAACAGTAACAACAAGTTAC
This sequence comes from Sorex fumeus, assembly GCF_029834395.1. Classification (NCBI taxonomy): domain Eukaryota; kingdom Metazoa; phylum Chordata; class Mammalia; order Eulipotyphla; family Soricidae; genus Sorex; species Sorex fumeus. Next base: position 31,387,404 of record NW_026606064.1, read on the forward strand.
TCACAATGGAGATGTTACTGGTGCCTGCTTGAGTAAATCGATGAACAATGGGAGGACATTGGACAGTGCTGCCTTTTATTATTTCCTAGTTTAAAGAATATTCTAACACAAAGAACTTGGGAAAAGAAATTGTCTCAGAGTCAAATATCCAAATCCACTTATAGACACCAATTTAAGGGTCAACTGATGGCACTTGTTTTGATTTCCTTTTATCTCTATCTTCTGCAAACATATGCAACTCTAATTATAGTTTAATTCTAATCCAGTTTATGCTACACAGTTTAATAGATAAAGTGGACATAGACATAGGAAAAATGTATGTGAAAATTTTATATTTTATATCTTCATGTCAGATTCCTTAGCAATTCTGTGAAGGAGAGAAAAAGCAACAAGCATGGGAGCAGATATTCAGCATAAAAACTCCAAGATGTGGGCTGGAGGGATAATACAGTAAGTCAGGCATTTGCCTTGCAAGAGGCTTGCCTGGGTCAAGTTTCTCATACCCCATATGATTCCTGAGCAGAATTAGGAGTAAGTCCTGAGCACCACAGGATGTGGCCATAGAACAAAACACAAAGAGGCTGAGGTCCAGGAATATTAGAAAGAATTTAAAAGTGCCTGCCATATGATGGTAGAACTTTATAAGCTCACACCATATTCAAAAGCACTGGACCATATTACTGTCAAAAGTGCCATGATGCCAGCACTTAGAAATTCAAGCTCCTAAGACATGTTGGACTGCTTCCTACAGATACCAGATGAGAGGTTATTTGGATGAGCCACATGGAACAAATTCAAAAGGATGAAAATGCAAATGAGTTTTGGACAGATGTACTTAGATCTCTTAGAAGAAAATGATTTTGTAAAGCATGTTTACTGGGATGCTTAACTTTACAAAGGGGAACGGGACTACATAGAACATACTGAAGCTCCTCTTTCAGTATATACTATAACTAATTTGGGAATATTCCAAAGCTGCCTTGGAATTGTTTATGTTGACACATTATCTAGGGAGCAACTGTTCCAAGCACCAAATGATACCACGGTTAAGCAGAGAATCTAAATTAGTAAAAAGAAATTAAAAGCTCCACAATAAGCTTTCCAAATGACAAAGAAATAAACTCAGTGTATAGTCTTTACAAACCACATCATTTTCCCTCCCAAATGTTTCTGGAAACCTGACTAATGTTTTGTCAAGAGTGTTTTATATTTTTTATTTAATGGTGAAAATAAAGATATAACACAAGGTTTGTGTGCCTCAATAATAAGCACTATGATAATTTACTTTCTATTTCAATATTATGATATGAAATATTTCAGATATATTAGAAATGAACAGCATATATACAACAGAATCAATCAAACATGAGAACTATTTCTCACATAGTTCAAGTATAAACTGATATAGTGTAAGATAAGTATAATTAATAATTGATATTTTCATAATATTTTGGAACTGTTAAAATTCATTACAGAATCCCAACTTATAAAATATCAAAAATAAAATATAACAATTCATTTAAACTCATTTTTGATTATTCTCTTTTGGTAGCTACCATTATGATAGAAACTAGGAATTAACACAAATAAAGATACAGTTTCAACTTTTAGGAACAGTCTTAGACTATCTAATAAAATATAAAGCAGAATATGTGACGTATTATTATATGAGACAGAGTAAGTAAACTATTGTGTAACAGGTAGAAGGTAGATCAATATTATTGCACAGAGAAATAAAATAATAGTCTCTACAAAACACTGCAATCATTTTAGTGTTTGTCAGTCTTTGCAAACCATACCATGTGCAAGGAATCATGAGGGAAGTAGGGAGAGAACAAATGGGTGATAGGTATGTAGATGGCAGATGGTGAAGTTTTAGGGTACTTGACTTCTATTCTGGGGATTTATTTAAGAATGATTATTTGAAAGCTAAATATCTTGTGACATTTATATTTAGGGAAAAATGAGGAATTTTAATTTTGAGAGGGTTAGGCAAAGAGAATTGAGATATAAAATTAATTCGGACAAGTCTTAGCATGATAACAGGCCAACAGAAGCAAAAGTGTCTGAAAAGTGATTTCCAGAATTTAGAATAAAAGAGACTATGGTACAGATAAGTCTCCACCAGAGCCCAACAGCTGAAGACCACCGAGGCCCACCCAAGGCCATGCTGGGACCACTCTCCACACACTTGGACGAGCCTCACGCATAAAAGAACTGACAGAGGAACCCAGGTGTGTGGGACCCGGGGCTGAGATCTCCAAGCCTGCACAGTTTGGGACTGGACCTGCCAGTAACTAGACAGTTACACCCACCAACTGCCGTGTAACTCCAACAATGGCCAGGATCCAGAGATCATCACACTCAGCTCCTAGGAGAGAACAAGGCAGAGTCTCCTACCCTATGCCTGACTGTCTCCACCAGGGCCCAACAGCTGAAGACCACCGAGGCCCAGCCAAGGCCATGCTGGGACCACTCTCCACACACTTGGACGAGCCTCACGCATAAAAGAACTGACAGAGGAACCCAGGTGTGTGGGACCCGGGGCTGAGATCTCCAAGCCTGCACAGTTTGGGACTGGACCTGCCAGTAACTAGACAGTTACACCCACCAACTGCCGTGTAACTCCAACAACGGCCAGGATCCAGAGATCATCACACTCAGCTCCCGGAAGCGCGCGGCCACATTCGCGGCCGCGCGACCTCTTATCATCTCATTCCTAATTTGGTCAAACTGGCAGGCTACCAAATGTAACATGCCCACACGGCAGAGTCTGGCAAACTCCCCGTGGTATACCCAATATGCCAAATACCAGTAACAATGATGGGTCTCATTCTCCTAACCCTGAAAAAAGCCTTGAATATAGCACTTTAAAAAAAAAAAATCTCAGGGCTAGGACGAAGAAGACGTTACTGGCACCTGCTCGAGGCAATCTACGAACAACAGGGTGGTCGTGATCGTGATCGTGATGGTACAGATATATAGATATACTACACCCCTACACTGCCAAGATATTCAAGGCCCCTGCCCTATGCACTTGCTACCTTCATCTGCCACTTCTTACTGCCTTTTTTGATTCTTTTTAGTACCATAAATGAGAGATCACTGCAATCTAGATATCTCCCCTCTGATAACTTGTATACTGTAGTCCTGATATTCTATATATCACAGATAAGTGAAAGCAACTGTAGTCCTGATATTCTATATACCACAGATAAGTGAAAGGGTATTTTCACATTTTCTTTTGACTTCACTTAACATAATAGCTTCCCCATCCATCCAGGTTACAGCAAACTGCATTATTTCATTCCTCCTTGCAGTTACATAGTATTTCATTGCATATACATTACACCTTCATTATCTACTCAGTTGTTCTTGAACACCTGTATTTATTCCATGTCCTATCTATTGTGCTAAGTTCTAAAATGAATAAAAGTGTGCTTATGTACTTTGAAATTAATATATTTATGTTTTGGGGTAAATACCAAGAAATGGAATACTTGGATCATATGGCCCTTAACTTTTTGACAACTCTCCATACTGTTTTCAGCAGGGGTTACACTAAACAACTTTCCTATTAGCAGTAAATTAAAGTTCCTTTTTCATCACATCTCTACTAACTTTGGTTGTTCCCAGTATTTTTAGAACAAAAAAAGCATATTATTCAAATTACAACCCAAACTTAAAACTGTGACTGTCAGATCTGAACAATAATACAGAGGGTAGGGTGTTTGTCTTGCACATGGCCAACCTGCCTTTGATTCCCAGCACCGTTACGGTCCTCAAACTGTGCCAGGGGTGATCTCCTAAGAGCAGAGTCACGAGCAAACTCTGAACATTGTTGGCTGTGACCCAAAAACTAAACCCTCTGTCCCCCAAAAAGTTTGTCTGTCAAAGTGGTAGGCTGGAGAGTAGGGTGGAAACTGAAGACGTTGGTAGAAGTAAGTTAGTACCAGCGTTGTGAGTTTCAACTTACATTGAAACATTATAGGCCTAAAACTCAAATATGAATAACTTGATAAATCACGTCTTTAGAAAAGAAGAGTAAGAGAGCCAAATATAATTTTATAGATGCCCTATGTTTTTTTTTTTGAATCACCGTGAGATACGGTTGCAAAGCTTTCATGTTTGAGTTTCAGTAAACACCCATACCTCCAGCAATGTCACCTGTATACCACTCTCTCCAACCCTCCCCCTACTTCCACAGCATACAATTCTCCCCATACTCTCTCTCTATTTTTGGGCATTATGGTTAGCAATACAGAGACTGAGAGGTTATAACACTTGATCCTTTATCTACTTTCAGCACATATCTTCCATCGCGAGCAATTCCTCCAGCTATCATTGTCTTAGTGATCTCTTCTCTATTCAAGCTGCCTTCAACTCAGGAGAGAGGTTTCCAACTATGGAGCAATATTCCTGGCCCTTGTGTTTACTGTCCTTGGATGTCAGTCACATATTATGTTATTTTATATTCCACAAATGAGTGCAGCCATTCAATGTCTGTCTCTCTCTTTCTGATTCATTTCACTTAGCATTATCTCTCCTATACCCATCCACTTGTAAGGAAAATTCATGACTTCATCTCTCCTAACAGCTGCATAGTATTCCATTGTGTAGATGTACCAAAGTTTCTTTAACCAGTCATCTGTTTGCGGGCAATTGGGTTGTTTTCAGAACCTGAGTATTGTGAACAATGCTGCAGTGAACATACAGGTGCAGATGTCATTTCTACTGTGCTTTTTTTCACCTTCGGGATATATTCCCAGAAGTTATATTGTGGGGTCATAGGGAAGCTCAATAACACCAAACATCACCAAACACCAAACATTTTAATAACACCAAACATCAGCCAAGCGGCACAAATGCTGGCCGACTTTGACCGTGAGTGTGGAAAGGTAGGACTACAGCTGAATCTTACGAAGACAATGTTTATGAGAAACAGTCTCGTTCCTGATGCCCCATTCGCTCTCAACAGAATGGCCATCTCTGAATGCAACAGCTATGTGTACCTAGGTCGAGAAGTCAACATGACAAATGACCTGGCACCCGAGCTGCCCAGGAGGAAGAGAGTGGCTTGGAACACCTTCAAGAACGTTGAAGAAATAGCTAAGAGGACTGAAGAACCTCGGGCTCCGGGCACATCTCTTTGATTCCACTGTTCTTCCTGCATTAACATATGCCTCAGAGACCTGGGCCCTACGCAAACAAGATGAGAATGCTATTCAGGTCTCCCAAAGAAGAATTGAAAGAGCTATGCTTGGAATATCACGTTTCACTCAAATGAGAGAAAGAATCTGGAGTTCCGACATCCTTCGACGATCAAGGATCAGGGACGCTGTCTCATTTGCCAAGGTGTCAAAAATCAGATGGGCTGGTCACGTAATGAGATTTAAAGACGACCGCTGGACTAGAGCTGTTACTGACTGGATTCCACCAGGATGTCAAAAGACCGCGTGGCCGCCCACCTACCAGATGGTCAGAGTTCTTCGTCAAGATCATGAATGATCGGTTTGAGGCTCTTCATGTTCCCAGAGCGAACAGATGCCGTTGGGCTACACTAGCATGCGACAGGGACAAATGGAGGTGTTACTGGCGCCCGCTCGAGCAAATCGATGACTAACGGGAAGTTAAGTGATTAAGTGATAAGGGAAGCTCAATTTCTAGTTTTTGAAGGAATACCATATTTTTTTCAGAAAGGATCGACCAGTTAACATTCCAATCAACAGTGAAAAAGCATCCCTTTTTCACCACATCCACACCAACACTGGTTGCTTTTGTTTTTTTGAATGTGTGCCAGTCTCTGTGGTGTGAGATGAAATCTCATTGTTGTTTTGATTTGGATCTCTCTGATGATTAGCAATGTGGAGTATTTCTTCATGTGTCTTTTGGTCATTTGTATTTCTTTTTTGTGGAATTTTCTGTTAATTTCTTCTCCCCACTTTTGATGGGGTTAGAGATTCTTTACTTGTACAATTCTACTAGTGTCTTGTATATACAGGATTGTAATCCCTTATCAGATGAGTATTGGGTAAATATTCTTTGCCATGCTGTGAGCTCTCTCTGTATTTTTGTCACTGTTTCTTTTGAGGTGCAAAAGCTTCTTAGATTAATGCAGTTCCCTTTGTTTGTCTCCTCTTGCTTGGTCAGTGGTGTTTCATCCTTAAAGATGTCTTTAGCGTCAACGTCATGGAAGGTTTTGCCTACATTTTCCTCAATGTACCTTATGGATTCAGGTATGATATTAAGGTCTTTAATCCACTTTGATCTGACTTTTGTGCCTGGCATTAGAAAGAGGTCAGAGTTCATTTTTTTTTTTTTTTTGCAGGTAGCTGTCCAGTCTTCCCAGAACCACTTGTTGAAGAGGCTTTTCTTGTTGCAAGTCACATTTCTTGCTCTTTTGTCAAAGATTGAGTGACCATATATTTGAGAATTTGTGACAGAATGTTCAACTCGGTTCATTGGTCTGCGGGTCTGTTTGTTTCTGGACCAATACCATGCTGTTTTAATTACTACTGCATTGTAGTACATTTCAATGTTGGGGAAGGTGATGTTCCCCCCATCTTCTTTTCCCCAAGGATTGCTTTAACTATTCATGGGGTTTATTGCTCCATATGAATTTCAGAAATGCTTTGTCTATTTCATAGGTCATGGGTCACTTGATCACTTGATATCCCATTACTCAATGTTCCATTTGTCCCTGTCACATGCTAGTGTAGCTCAATGGTGTCTGCTCGCTGCAGGAACACAAAGAGACTCAAACCGTTTGATGAGGGTCTTGATGAAGAAGTCTGACCATCTCGTAGGTGGGTGACCACGTGTTCTTTAATAGCTCTAGTCCAACGGTCATCTTCAAATTGCATTACGTATCCAGCCCATCTGATTTTCGATGTCTTGGCAAATGAGACAATGTCCCTAATTCTCAATCGTCGATGGAGGTTGGAACTCCGGATTATTTCTCTCACTTGAATGAAGCGCGATACTCCAAGCATACCTCTTTCGATTCCTCTTTGAGTTACCTTAATAGCGTTCTCATTCTGTTTTCATAGGGCCCAGTCTCTGAGGCATATGTTAGTGTAGGGAGAATGGTGGAGTCAAAGAGATGTGCCTGGAGCTGTAGGTTCTTCATCCTCTTAGTTATTTTTTTGATGCTCTTGAAGGCATTCCATGCTACTCTCTCCCTCCTGTGCAGCTCAGGTGCCAGGTCGTTGGTCATGTTGAGTGCTTGAGTAGGTACACATAACTGCTGCATTCGGAGATTTTCATTCCATTGAGAACAAATCAAACATCAGAAACTAGTCCAATAATGTTTTTTTCATAAACATTATCTTTGTGAGATTCAGCTGCAGTCCAATCTTTCCACACTCACTGTTGAAGTTGGCCAGCATTTGTGCTGCTTGGTTAATGTTTGGTGTTATTAGAACTATGTCATCAGCGAAGTGGAGGTGGTGTAGTTGTCAACTGTCTACAAACTGTTCACTCGAGTCATCCTGAATAGGTCATGGGTATCATGACCAAATATCATGGGTATCCTGATAGGAACCGCATTAAATCTGTACAGTGCTTTGGGAGTTATTGCCATTTTGATAATGTTAATCCTCCCTATCCATGAGCAAGGAATGTGTCACCTTTCCTACTGTCCTTTTATGTTTCTTGAAGTAGTGCTTTATAATTTTCCTCGTATAGGTCCTTCACCTCTTAGTAAAGCTAATTCCGAGGTACTTGATTTTCTGAAGTACTATTGTGAATGGGATTGTTTTTTTAATGTCTCTTTCTTCTCTTTCATTATTTGTATATAGGAAAGCCATGGACTTTTGAGTGTTGATTTTGTAGCCTGCCACTTTACTGTACAAACCTATTGTTTCGCGAAGCTTTTCTGTAGAGTCTTTAGGATTTTTTAAAGTATAGTATCATTTCATCTTCAAATAGTGATAGCTTGACTTCTTCCTTTCCTATCTATATGCCATTGATATCTTTTTTTTTGCCTAGCTGCTATGGCCAGAACATTCAGTACTATATTGAATAGGAGTGATGCCCTAGATTTTTCATGCGGCTATAACAAAATGCCACATTACAGGTAGCTTATAAACAACAATATTAATTTCTTAGAGTGCAAATTGTTGAAGAGTCAAAGACAAAGGGATTGAATGTTAAGCTGCTCACAATATGAAAAGGACTCACCTTCTAGTTCACCTCCAAGAATTTTTGGCTCTGTCCTAACATGATGGAGGGGGTTTTAAACATGTTTAGTGTCTCTCTTATAGAAACCCCCTTTGCCACAAGGTGCTGCCTACTCAATACTTCCCAAAGGCTCCACTTCCTAAAATTATCACAACAGACATTAGGATTTCTACATATTGATACTGAAAACAAGCATCGAGGATATAGAACATGTTATGGTATAAGAGATACATCTACATGTTATATGCACAAGTTTAACTAGAATCTGATACTTTATGTAAAGTGAAATTTTGGGAAAAGTTCACTAAGGGGAGCATGAACCTGAGTTAGACTCACAATGGGTTCCTTTCTTACTGTCAAATGATAGTTGGGAGTTATAGCATAGCAGACACAGCACTTTCCTAGCATGTGATCCTAACAGGATTCAATACCTGGCACCACATACGTGTTGCCAGGAGTGATTCTCTCAGCGCAGAATCAGGGATCAGCCAAGAACACAGCCAAGTGTACCCCCCCCACCTCAAAAAATATTCCCCAAATGTTGGTTGAAATCCTAAGAATGAATACTTAAGGTATTTTGTACATGCAAACCCAAGTATCAAATAGGTTTAAATGGGCCATATTAAGCCCTGAAAATGGTGAGATGGTTCATTATGAAAAGAATGGGGAAAAATGGCACTGCAGATAATATAAGGGAATCCTGCATACTTTGTAATTAAGAAGAGACAAAGATGACTTCTTAAATAGACCCAACAGAAGTACAGAGCTAAGAAATGAGACCAACTCATAGAAAGATACATCCCTCCAAAGATGGCTGATGAAACACAGAAAGGGCCCATTCACATTCCATGTGTATGATTTGGCACCACTGAACCTTCCTAACCTAAAAATCAATTTATAACAGTTTGAAGTAGGGAAAGGGAAAAATAAAGAATAAGAGAAAGAGACAGAAAAGAAATATTATAGTGCCATATAATATTCCCCTCCAGACATACAGAAGGTAGGTGAAGATTTTCTGATGCCCTTATGGCAGAAAAAAGAGCAAGACTCATTATTTCCACATTTCTAAAGCTGCTCCCAGCTCACCTGTGCTGCTGGTGAAGCAGCACTAAAATTGCTTCGAAGGCAAACATGTCAAGATCATTTTAAAATCTTAAAATAATATATCACCCTAGAGCTTCCACTTCACACAGAAAGATTAACAATGCCCCAAATGCGCGATCTCTGTATGATTCAGCTCCAGTCCAAATCCCAATCTTATGTGTCAGTCCTCCTTTTATTCCTTCATTTCTTAAAGAGGAAATAGATAATCATAAAACAAAAGATTGAGTCTCAAGAGAGGGCAGACAGTGAACTGGTGGTAGAACCAATCTTTAGCCCCTTCTCAACTTTCTTCTGCAGGATTCCTGCATTTTAGAAGAATCTATTGTGATTTGTATACATTAATTGAAAAAGTTCAATGACAGGGGCAGTAAAGAGAGTAATAATGATTCCAGGACCAAAAAACAAATAAATAAAAGTACACATAATGCTTCCATATGTAATAGGTATATTGTTCTTAATTGTCTTAATTTTTTTATTTTTAAAAATTAAAAAAATGGGGCTGGAGCGATAGCACAGAGGGTAGGGTATTTGCCTTGCATGCGTCCAACCCGGGTTTGATTCCCAGCATTCCATATGGTCCCCTGAGCACCACCAGGAGTAATTCCTGAGTGCAGAACTAGAAGTGCTCCCTGTACAACTCCGGGTGTGACCCAAAAAGCAAAAAAAAATAAAATAAAATAAAAATAAAAAATAAGGTAGCTAAGGGCTGGAGCGATAACACAGAGGGTAAGGCGTTTGCCTTGCATGCAGCCAACATGGCCAACCTGAGTTAGATTCCTCCGTCCCTCTTGGAGAGCCTGGCAAGTTACCGAGAGTATCTTGCCTGCACGGCAAAGCCTGGCAAGCTACCCATGATGTATTTGATATGCCAAACACAGTAACAACAAAGTCTCATGATGCAGACATTACTGGGTCCGCTCGAGAAAATCGATGAACAGCAGGAGGACAGTGACAGTGAAGGTAGCTAAATAAACAAGCTGAATTCCTATACTCTTTCCAGTTACTCTCACTGCTTTTGGAATGGTGAAACACTTGTCATTTAAATGAGGGTATTGAATCAGATTAATTAGTGTTTGACTATTTTTCTGTCACCTCATTTTCAAGATTTTATGTTCTTATAAGATTTCTCAAGTGTCAGTTGTCATTGATGCAAGACTTTAGAGGTACAAGATCCTTTGAAAGAAGAGAGACTTAGATGTCCAGTGGATATCTTAGATTTCCAGTAGATATGTAATTTTGAAAGAGAGGTGATGATCATTATTTTCTTTAAGTTTGTTAGAGGTCAGAGAGTTTTCTTCTATGGCTTCTGTGCTATTCATTACTATGTCCTTACACTTAATTACTTACCTGCATCTAGAGATGGTGGTAGGGCTATAATATACACAGCAACCTCCACCCTCCATATGTGTACCTGTTCATGAGCACTCACAACTACACACACACACACACACACACACACACACACATACCCCCGCACAAAGTATTTTGATAAAATGCTGCAGTAATTTTTTTTCCAGTAATGAATTTCTTCTTCGGCTTATGCTCTTGTGTAGTGCCTAGCCCTATTTATTGTGGAATTGATCATATGATTTGATCTAGTCTGCAAGACATTTGCAAATAGGATATAAACAGGGACTTAGACAGCATTTGCCCTCTGGGGCTTTCTACTTGAAATGCTGCCAAGATGAGCTAAAGAGGCTAAGATTAACCTGCTAGAGACAAATAGTCCAGGCCACTGCTCTTAGAAACATATAAATAAACCAATTTTTAAGCACCTATTCTAGCCAAGTTGTTAGGTTACTACATTGCATGGAAGGCCAAATCATACTTCCAAGAAGAGTAAAGTTTCAGATACATAACATGACTCTTTACGCTAGTAAGCTTTAGTGTAATTTGTTAGGTATCAATAGTTTCTTTCTACTATTATAAAGTACTCCATGGCTATGCTATACATTTTTTAGAAAATAAACATATTCAGGGGGTACAGTGCTGCCCAGCATGTCAACCTATACCTGTGGAGCAAGTGCATCAGCAGTCTGATGGTGCCTTCAGACTTCCTGAAACCCCAAAATTGCTGCTGTATCTCTGGACAGACTCCACCAACTTGGGACCAAGCTTCCCAAGAAATTAAATGGCTAAAAGTTAGGTTTGTGGGAGCCATGCCCACAAATCACCTCTGGCTGAGTTATACAAGTTCATTTATCAGCCTTGCTTCAGAAACCCATAAATAAATCTCAAAGGAGATCAAAATCAAGCCATTTAAGCTCATTATCAGCCATAATTCAGAGATTCACAAATGAATCTCAGAAGAGAGCAGCACACCACAGATATGCCTCCTGATCCCAAATATTTAAAAAATTTTAGAACTCCAATATTGTACAGCTGCTTTGTGGCCACATAACATCTCACACTATTCACAACAAGCAATACAAAAGAAATTGTTTAACATCTGCCTATGGATGGTGGTGGCAAAATTAGAAATAATGGTGGTGGGATTGGTGCTGAAATGTTGAATGCAAATAATTATCATGAACAACTTTATGAAAATAAAATTTAAAAATGTAAAAAAAAGTAATGTGGACACATCCAAAAGAGCAAAAGCAACCGGTGATGGCGCAGATGTGGTGAGAAAGGGACCCTCCTTCACTGATGGTGGGAATGCCGACTGGTCCAACCCTTTTGGAAAACAGTATGGACTATTCTCAAAAAATTAGAATTTGATCTCCCATTTGACCCAGCAACACAACTCTTGGGAATATGTCCCAGACAGGCAAAAAATGTATAGTCGAAGTGACATCTGCACTTGTTTGTTCATTGCAGCACTCTTTACAATAGCCAGAATCTGGAAAAAACCTGAGTGCCTAAGAACAGATGACTGGTTAAAAAAACTTTGGTACATTTACAAAATGGAGTACTATGTAGCTGTTAGAAAAGATGAAGTAATGAAATTTACAGACAAGTGGTACTACATGGAAAGTATCATGTTAAGCGAAATGAATCAGAAATATCGGTATAGACACAGAAAGATTGCATTCATCTGGGGAACATAAAGTAACAAAATGGGAGACTAACACCCAGGAGTGGCCGAGATTCATACCAGGAATTTTGCTCCATGACTTGGAGGCCAGCCACACGTGCTAGGGGAAAAGGAAGCTCAGATAGAGAAGGGAGCACCAAATAAAGGGTGTTGGGAGGATCCTCCCAGGACGGGAGATGCATGCTGAAAGAAGACTATAGACCAAACATGATTGGGACTCAATGCCTCTCTTGGAAACCACAGGATCCAAAAGGAGAGATAGAGGACAAAAGGGAATGCCCTGCCACAGAGGCAGGGTGGGATGGGAGGACAGGGGGTGGGGGGGATGCTGGGACCTGCGGTGGTGGAAGATGGGCATTGGTGGAGGGATGGGTACTTGATCATTTTATAACTGAAACCCAAGCACAAAAATTTGTAAGTCTATAACTGTACCTCATGGTATTTCACTAATTAAAAAAAAATTTAGAATATAGGAGAAGCTTCTCAGGATAGTAACCGAACCAGAATTTCATACTTAGAATAAAAATGGTGTGTTCCATTAAAGGCAAACTCTCCATTTGTGAAGTCAGAATAGTCTGCCCTACAAAAGACTGCTTCAATGGTAATATTTAATTGTTATGCTGTGCAATATGAATGTCTCAGGCTTTATAAAAGTTCAGATTACCCATTGTGCTTTTATGAAAATCATGTGGGAATTTCAAAGGGGATTTTGATTTATTCTATAAGTGATGCAAAGTCATAAAGTAACACCAGTGTTTGTTCTGTAGCAAGTCTTTCCAGGTGCTGTGTGTCCCAAGATACATACCACAAGTGAGGAAGGGCACTGCCAAGCTTCTTCGCTGCCATTACTTTGTTCAAGTTGCGTAGTTTTTGTTTTTACTATATGTTAGAGTGATTTTAGATTTTATATGTTATTTGATATCATTGGTTATTTGGAGGGTCTTGTAATGACAAAAATATTTTTAATGTGGTGAAATTGCTTCTTTGTTCTGCACCATTTCAGATTACAAAGAGTTTCATAGAAAAAATTCTATTTTCAGATAGCAAGGTAAACCTATACAAGAATATTCTGGATATTGTATTATTTTCAATGGATATGTAATATGTAATCTTTGATTAACACAAAGAGCTTGGTTTCCAAGTTCTGGACTTTTCTAAATTGGTCCAACAAATATAAAACCTTGGTCATACATATTGCCGAAAAAGAGAGAGAAACAGACAGACAGACAGACAAAAGACAGAGACAGAGACAGAGACAGAGACAGAGACAGAGATATGAAAAGTTCCTGCCATTGAGGCAGTCTGGGCTAGGGAGAGTGGTAGGAAGGAAACTTGGGACATTGGTAGTGAAAATGTACACTGGTGAAGGGACAGGTGTCAGAATATTGTTTGACTAAAACTCAATAATGAACAACTTTGTAATTGTATATGTCATGGTGATTCAATAAAAAATTAAAAACAAAAAACAAAAACAAAAAAAAGTAATGTGGAGTTCATTCCAGTTTCAATCAGTTTAATCAGTGGCTGAATAAATATCAGTACTCCTACTTTTAAAAAAGAAAAAACACATTCATATTGAGATGTAAGGCATATTCCCTACCATAAATATGAGCTTCAGCTTCTTAGTTAACAATATTTGACTGTTAGCACATGTCCAATATTTCTTCAAGTATTAGTTTTTATTTTCTTTCTAATCAATAAATTCTAGTTTATTTCAATATATTTCTGCTGTAAACACAATTTGCATTTTTATGTATAACACAAAGTGTAGCCATTGTGATTTAATTTTATATTTTCCTGAAATAAATTGCATGTTTCAAGTGGAAACATCACTCTATGCTAATAAGCATTTTTAGATAAAATGAAAACTAACAAGTATAAGAAAGAAACATTTTCTCTTTTTTTTTTTAGGATATTGCTTATATGAATGACATTATTATTATTCTTATTTTGGTTTGGGGCCACAGTTGGTTGTACTCTGGGTTTACTCCTGGCTCTGCATTCAGAGGGACCACATCTCATGCTGGGGTGAAATCTGGATGTATCATGTGCAAAGCAAGCACCATGCCCCCTTTGCATGGCATTTTTAAGAAGATGGGGCATATGCAAATAATGTCACTGTCACTGTTACTGTCTTCTGGTTGTTTATCGATTTGCTTGAGTGGTTCCAGTAACGTCTCCATTGTGAAACTTGTTACTGTTTTTGGCATATAAAATACATCATGGGAAGCTTGCCAAGATTTGCAGTGTGGGTGGGATACTCTCAGCTTGCCAGACTCTCTGAGAGGAACAGAGGAATCAAACCCGGGTTGGCCGGGTGGGCTGCATGCAAGGCAAACACCCTACCCACTGTGCTATCACTCCAGCCCACAAATAATGTATAACTTACTAACTAGGATAAACAAATTAAAATCACAAAATTATTAATGATATGAAATTTTATGAAATAAATTTTCAAATTAATCAGTATATATTCTTTCTATAAATTGAAAAACTTCATGAATGCCATGAATGTTTTCTACTTGAAGACTTTCAAAAATTGGTATATTTTTGTTGTCCTTTCTTTTGTGGTTGTTGTTTTGGGGGCATGCCCAGCAGTGCTCAAGGCTTGCTCTTGGTTCTATGCTCAGGAATCAGTCTTGGCAGAACTCAAGGGACCGGGCGTCAAACTAATCAGTCACCTGTTAAGACAACACTCAACCCATTATATTATCTCTCTAGTCCCGAACCTAGTTTTAGTTAAAATATTTAAACATGAAGGCCAGATATAAAAGAGAAATAAAGCTCCTGTTACTTCATTTTTCCCTCTTCCCTGGTATTCAATATTTCTCAGAAAATCAAAAATAATATTTCTATAGTATTATTTGAAAGTGGAATTTGGTACATTATTTCTGTCATGCACCACCAGTTAGTAGTATGGGTTACCTTTCTGATTTTATGGAATTGATTAATTGTGATTATCAATTTCCAAGATCCCTAGATAATATTACAACCTATTCAATATACATTGTATCTACTGCACCTTATAGTCTGTAATTCCTTCTATTTCATTTAAATAAGGGGAGTGTAATGTCATCGGTGTAGACTTATAAATAGCACAGCAGGTAGGGTGCCTTGAACATGGCCGACCCGGTCTACCCAGGTTCGATTCCTCCACCCCTCTCAGAGAGCCCAGCAAGCTATCGAGAGTATCTCACCCACCTGGCAAAGCCTGGCAATCTATCCATGACGTATTCGATATACCAAACACAGTAACAACAAGTCTCACAATGGAGATGTTACTGGGCCTGCTCGAGCAAATAGATGAGCAATGGGAGGACAGTGCTACAGTGCTACAGTGAAATTTTTCTTGAATATATGTAGATATATGTGTATATATGTATGCATGTGTGTATATATATATATACATATATATGCATATACGCATGAAATGGTGAAAGGGTGTGAGGGTGTGAGTGCGTCTCTGGTAGGATTCATTTATACATTCAACATCCAGTGAATGGCTGTGATGTGGACACTTATATTATTGTCATTAATATGCTAAAGGCAACAACCAGAGCACATAAGAATTTTGTATTCAAAGATAATTAATCATTTTGTTACACTTTAATCACTCTAAAATAGAGAATTTTATGAAATCCTTTATGAAACTGAATAAGCACATTGTAGAGAGAGGTGTCTTAGAGCAATGATTTTCATAGATTATTTCCAAAAGTCATTCAACTTTAGTTGTGAGTAACAGAATTAAAATATTATTATTTTATATACTTTTATATAAAATCTCAGAATATAGTTGAATTGAATGATTGAAAGAAATTTGTAAACACTGTGAGGTTAGGAGTCCCAAATTTTAAATGTATCCAATTTTTAAAAGTAAGATGTGAGTTATAAACCACTTTGTGCACTTTCTCCACTCCCTTTCACATACCAGGTGTTAATGTGACCATTTATATAGAAGGGAGAGATAATTAATAAACACAACGTATAGAAAACATTCTATTGTCTTTGCTATTGTATTACATGGAACAAATCAACATATTATTTTTCCTTATAGCTTTTATTCATTAAAAACTTAATGTTTAAGTTTTTCATACATAAAAATAAGCATATACTTATATATGTGAAGAAAAATTTAAGTGCATGTAGTTTATGTCACATTTTAATAACTTTATAAGTTAAATAACTTACATTTTTATTTATTGAAGTAACAGGTTACACAATGGTAATGCATATATTTTAGGCGTTCAATTTCATAATTCTGCAGAAAAAGTGAGCTAAAGCACAGTTGCCTAGAGTGCTTACCTTGCACACAGCATGTTGGGGTTTCATTCCCAGGACCGCATCTGGTTCCTTAAATCCCAGCAAGAGTGATCCCTGAGTGCAGAACCAGGAATAAGCCCTGAGCACTGACAGCAGTGGCCCAACTCCCCCAACCCCTAAATAAATAATTATAGTCAAAATCAAAATAAATTCCGTGCTTTGAATCAATGTTAATTCTCCAGTTGTGCTACAGAATTGTCATAATAAACAATGCTATTATTGGAAGAAAGAGTGAATTATACAGAACACTATATAATGCAATTACGTGTGTATTCATTATCATTTTTAAATGAAAGATTGAAACCAAAAAAGAACAATGAGATAATGGGGAGACAATCTAATGTGTGACAAGTGAACATCCTAAATTAAATCCTTAACATTGTTTGACACAACTAGAGTGAACTCCAGCATCACTGGTCATAGAACTTTCTGGTTCCCACAGTCTGGACAAATATTGTTGGCAGTTGTCCCTGATCCCTTTAGCACTGCTTTTGTAAGTCATCTCAAAATAATAATAAATTATTTACTATTTCTACATAGCATATATATGCCCTCATATCTATGAGGGCATATGAGGACAATAATGTTACTAAAGTTAAAATAGTGGTGTAAGTGTACGATCACATACTAAGTAAGACGTGAGTTATAAAAATTTTTGATCTTGAGAACCATTGTCATTCTGCTTCTACACATTTCTTTTACAGTGAAAAACAACTTTGCCTATCTTCACCTATGAGTTATTTCAGGACTGCATGAGTCTATATTTTATAATCATTACCTACAAAATCATGAGAATTTATGAATAAAAATACTCCAAATATTTTCTTAAATTAGATGAAAGTGCACTTAATCCAAAAGCCAAGAATAGCTCTTTGGCATACAGGATAAACTCTGGAAGTGACACTGTATCTTACTTAAGGAAAGTAACCTTTCAAGAATGAATGTATCTTCATGAATGTGGAAGATCTCAAAATTAGTTCACTTCTCAGTTCCTTTTCTTAGAGTTAAGAATTTAATAAGGGTTATGTTTTCTGGAGGGAATGAAATTAAATGGATTTAAGCTAATTTTGTTCTTTTTATGCAGGGCTTGGATGGGGTGTCTCTCAGTCAGTTCTCGGGAACTGGGACAACTTTTATTCACATTCAGTCCTCAAGATTGGTGTTTCAGTGTCGAAGTCAGAGGAAATGGCGTTTCTCAACCAGCAGTGCTAGAAAAAATCATGTCCACTCCAGAGTGAAGGTCTTTGACCTCCAGGACTACATTTAGAGATTCTTAGGAGATCATGGGATTCCATGGATTGAATCTAGATTTCCAGCGTGTTCTTTAAAACTACATTTCAAATTAAGTCAGGTCAATAGAGTAAGTATCACTGAAGCATTCACAAAGAATATTCTTTGTATTTCAAAAACAGGAAGTTTCAAATTCCCTATAAATACTGTGCACTGAGTCATAGGAGAAATATCCTAAAGGGTATAAATTCTTAAAAATTATAATTTTCTTACATCAGCCTTAAATACTCAATAACCCATTGTGTATCTGAAAATTTTATATTTTTTAATGTAAATATGAATTCATGTTTTCAGAATGAAATGCCTATTACCCCACATTTCTGAATCACCCCTAACTTTTCTCTGTTACTGTCATAATGAACATCACCCCTCTCTCCCAAGCACCATGGGAACTTGCAGCCTGATAGAAGAGTTAAAGCAATCGTCAAGAGGATTAAGATGAGGAAGAGGGTCAGAGGCAAAGGAGAAAGAGAAATATCAAAGACACAGTATATTTCCCTCCAAAGGGAAAAAATGGGGAACTCTCTGAGGTGATGCGTTTGTTCACTACATTGTACACTTAAAGTGTTTGCAGTATTGTCAGTGTATTAATCTTCACTGAAAATGGAAAAATAAGTATACAAGCAACAATTCTAAGAGATACTGGATTTATAGCTGTTTCTTAGTGAGTCCCATCTAACTATAACTTTGCTTATTTGAAATATCTGATGACTATGCCTAGGCAAAATGTCAGAGTAGATATAAAATACATACTAATTTGTCATCCTTTAAAATAAGCCAGAGTATGCAAAATTTATTTGAACTTCTATCCATTTTCAGAAAAAAATATCCCATTCAAGGCCCCCACTGAAAATCTACCTTTTTAAGCAAGTAACTGAAAGAGGCTCCACATTGCATTTCTTGCAACTACTGTCCTTCAGGTTTATTCCAATACTCCCCACAGGGCAGTTTCACCGCTTTGAGAATCCATCAATAAGGAAAATGGTATCTTAACAAATGGTGCAGAGAAAACTAAATAGCTGCATGTAAAAAAAATGAAGCTGCAACCTTGTCTTGTATCATTGTAAGATAACAATGTAAGATAATACTGGTTTGTCCTTTCTTGCTACAGGGAGTTTAGGTTTATCAGGTTACACCCATCACATTGCTCCCAAGTTACTCCCATTGCTCTGTTTATCTGTAAACTCTTCTCTGTGCTCTCCTCCCCAGCCAGTTAATCACCTTTTCTCCCTAATCAGATTTTGTTAGCTTGTAAGATCGGATCCTTCTAAGGACACTGAACTTGTATTGTAAGTTATGTCCTTTGCATAGTTTACCTTAAAGCAATGTCCTTTCTGTATGAACACAGGAAGACAGTTAATATCATGCTTTGTAACTTGGGAGTTGATTGACTCTGAATAGTATTTACTCCTGGGCATCTGCTTTCTTGACTCAGTTGCCCTTAGTTCCTAGCACCCCCCAAACAGGGTTCCAACGAGGAACTAAATGGACCCCGGGGAGGTTGACGGTGATGGGAAGGGGAAGGAATGATTGAGGGCCAGGCTGGTCAGTATCAATTAATTGTAGTTTATTCCAATTTTCACTCTCACCTCTGACTCTGCCCTCTGGAGCCCGAGTTCCTGAGCCCAAGCCTGCACCTCAGCCTGAGACTCGGGCTCTGCTCTCTGAAAACCAAACACCTCTGAGCTTACACTCTAAGTTTATATAGCAATCATGTAGGGTGGTGACACAAAGGTGGGTTGAATATTAACAAATCAGCAAAGAGAGGTAAGACCATTCCTTGAGATTAACTCAAGGATAAAATCTCATCTAAAGAGATTACTCCAGATTACTAGATCTGCTCAAGGGTGGGATCCCAACGAGGGTGTGTTCTTTCCTCAGATAGTAATCCACTTAAATAGTTGTAGTAAATCTACTTCTAATATTTTTAGCAATGTCATTCTGTATGAGCACAGTAAGAGATATAAACTTACAGTTTTAATCTTCCTAGCCCCAGCAGCGTCCTAGTCTCATCGTTACTTATTTTTGGATCATGACAGCATTTGTCCATGAGCATAGCCTCAACTTATAGTTGAGTATTGTGGTGCTTTGGCCTGGCCCATTTTGATGCCAGTGTAGCTTGCCCTGGGTCCATTCAGTTCCTCATCAGTACCCTGCTTTCGGGGTGCTAGGAACTAGGGGTAACTGAGTCAAGAAAGCAGATGCCCAGGAGTAAATACTATTCAGAGTCAATCAACTCCCAAGTTACAAAGCATAATATTAACTATCTTCCTGCATTCATACAGAAAGGACATTGCTTTAAGGTAAACTATGCAAAGGACATAATTTACAATACAAGTTCAGTGTCCTGTATTTACAAGCTAACAAAATCTGATTAGGGAGAAAAGGTAAGTAACTGGCTGGGGAGGAGAGCACAGAGAAGAGTATACAGATAAACAGAGGAATGGGAGTGACTTGGAAGCACTGTGATGGGTGTAATTTAAGCTCCCTGTAGCAAGGGAGAAAGGACAAACCAGTGTTGTCTTTTTTTTTTTTTGCTTTTTTGGGTCACACCTGGCAATGCACAGGGGTTACTCCTGGCTCTGCACTCAGGAATTAATCCTGGTGGTGCTCAAGGAACCATATGGGATGCTGGGATTTGAACCCAGGTTGGCGGCGTGCAAGGCAAATGTCCTACCCGCTGTGCTATCTCTCCAGCCCCAAACCAGTGTTATCTTACACACAAAGGTTAATTTAAAGTAAATTAGGGACCTTGAGATTAGGTCATAATCCATTAAATACGGAAAAGAAAGCATAGACAATAAAATAATATATTCATTTTATTATATATAGTAATATACAATGCACATATAAATGTACACATTTGCACATTTAAAACAAAATACATCTACATTTCATATTCATATATATTTTAGATATGCATCTACCTGCACATCATTTATATTTATTATTTTGTACTAGTGTAAAAGGGCTGGAGTGATAGCACAGCGGTAGGGCATTTGCCTTGCGCACAGCTGGCCCCGACCAAGCCGGGTTTGATTCCTCCACCCCTCTTGGAGAGCCTAGCAATCTACCAAGAGTATCTAGCCCACACAGCAAAGTCTGGCAAGCTACCCGTGATGTATTCAATATGCCTAACACAGTAAAAACAAGTCTCACAATGGAGACGTTATTGGGCCCGCTCTAGCAAATCGATGAACAACGGGGGGACCGTGACCGTGACCATGAGATCAGTGTAAAAAGGTTTTCATAGTTATTTTTATTTTCAATTAATATGGGATTGCTATACTGTACATATTCTCATCATAGGAGCACTGCCACTGTCACTCTCTCCTCCCATTGTTCATCTATTTGCTTGAGCAGGCCAGTAACATAGTGAGATTTGTTACTGTGTTTGGCATATTGAATACATCACGGGTAGCTTGCTAGGCTTTGCCTTGCAGGCGAGAACTCTCGGTAGCTTGCTGGGCTCTCCAAGAGGGGCATAGGAATCGAACGTCTGTCAGCCATGTCGGTCACATGCAAGGCAAACACCCTACTTGCTGTGCTATTGCTCCAGCCCATAGGAGTACACAGAGAAACAATTAAAAAAGTTAATAAATATTTTTTCTGATTAAAAAAGAATATATTACTAATACTAATTTACAAATTTTAGCTACATAAAAAATAACATCACTTTTAGAAATAAGTTATTGACATGAATGAGAGAATTATTAAAATCAAATAGCTCCAGTAAAACTGCTTTTTAATGTAGAGAGGAGTAAAAGGTTCTTAGAAATGAATTGTGCTGAAAACAATCTAAAGAAACTAAATTTTTAGAAGTCAGTGTTTTCAAAGAGGCAGATGGCATATTGTTGAGAAAGAGAAAAAAAATATCCATCTGTCTTTTTCTTTTTGTCATTTTTTTTTTTTTACCATTGGATTTTGGGTAAAAGTAGACCCAAGCTTTCTAGTTTCCTTTTCTTTTTTTATTCTTATTTTTGTTTTTATTTGGGCAGGCTTTACCTTCTGTCAGAGCTCCTCTTTTATAAATATTAGAAAACTGAAGCCTGAGAGATTGTCCTAGGTGACAAGATAATGTCTGACATGAAAATGAAATCAATTCTGATTCGGTGTTCTAGTGTGCTTGCTTCCATAAAACAAGTTAAAGACTATTTAGTGAAGTTATACTTCACTGCACATATAGACTCAGCTTTATGAAAAAGAAAAATTAAGTTAATGCGAAAATATACATTGTACCAAATAACTAAACTATATAGCAACTTTATGAAATAATTCTTTAAAATTTTAATTTCTAAGTTAAACTTTTCAGAAAAATCTGATTTATATTTTATTTTACCTATACACAATAATATTTAACACTTATCTTTCTATTCTTGTCCCAATAACTTTATCTGTATCTTGTCTTATGAAAGGAGTTATGATGATTTAAAGTCATTTATATGGTGTTATTTTTCATTTCTTCCAGCATCAAAAGTATAGGAGTGAAATATTTGGTTTGCCCTGCCTCTATTTTTGAAAAACTGCAGTCTTTTCTCTACAGAGAGCTATCCAAATATCGCTATTAGAAAATAAACTTATTAACCTGGAGTGTTTCTGTACATTTGACTATAATGTGGCTATATATGGCATGAATACTTAAGCCCTAATCATTCCAATCAATAAATTAAAGATATGGAAGTGCTAGAGATGCTGGAGCTGCTGGAGATGCTGATGGAAAGTAAATAAATATTTTTCATTTTGGTTGCTAAATTGTGATGGTTCTATTTTGTGGGGGTTATTTTCGCCTCATTGAAATGGAATGCCTGTGAATAAAGATAACCTCAAAAAATACAAAATATGACAAAAGAGTGGATAATTGGGTTTATTCTTCACAACATTCTTGAATTGAGCTCATTTATACTTTAGAATAATGTGAACATTTTCTCTCATACTTGATTATTTTACTTGAAATTCTGTTATTTACAAATGAAATTTTAACCCCAAATTAGACTAATTAAATCTGGGAATAAAAATTATTTGATTATATTTTTCTTTGAATTAAAAATTTATGTAAGGCACCTTTATTTACCTTATTGTTAATGAAAGTTCATGCAACCAAGGTTTCAATCCTCCTCCTCCTCCTCCTCCTCCTCCTCCTCCTCCTCCTCCTCCTCCTC
Organism: Sorex fumeus; assembly: GCF_029834395.1. Lineage (NCBI taxonomy): Eukaryota > Metazoa > Chordata > Mammalia > Eulipotyphla > Soricidae > Sorex > Sorex fumeus. The sequence continues at coordinate 31,410,495 of NW_026606064.1, forward strand.
CTCCTCCTCCTCCTCCTCCTCCTCCTCCTCCTCCTCCTCCTTCTTCTTCTTCTTCTTCTTCTTCTTCTTCTTCTTCTTCTTCTTCTTCTTCTTCTTCTTCTTCTTCTGCCTTTGAATCATGGCAACACTATTAGGACAAAGTTCATGTTCTCAGAGCACATAGTTATAACAAGTTTCTTATGCTCATATTCTCATGATTTTTAGGATCTTGTTTCTTCCGATTTATTTTTTCCAATCTAACCTCTCTGTAGTACAGACGTTAAGTTTCAAAAATTCTTATGTCATTCTTTAGAATGAAAAGGTTTTTGGTATTGGTTTTAGTATTATTTCTGTGTGACATATTAGATATGCCAAACACAGTAAAAAGTCTCACAATGGAGACGTTACTGGGCCCACTCGAGCAAATCGATGAACAACGGGAGGACAGCGGACAGTGCAGTGCTTGTTCTACAACATTTGTTTTATTTCTTTCCCATTATTATTTTTTCATTAGTAACAGACGAGATCGGGCACGTTCAGGGCTTGAGCAACAGCACAGTGGTAGGGCTTTTGCTTTGCATGTGGCCAGTTCAGTCAAGCCAGGTTCGATTTCTCTGCCCCTCTCAGAGAGCCCGGCAAGCTACCGAGAGTATCCCGCCCTCACAGCAAAGCCTGGCAAGCTACCCATGGAGTATTCAATATACCAAAATCAGTAACAACAAGTCTCAAAGTCAATGGAGACATTACTGGGTCAGCTTGAGCAAATCAATGAACAACAGGAGGACAGTGCTACATTAGTAACAGTTTGCATATCACTGTTAAACCTGCAAATCCTTATTTTTAACCATAGTTATTTATTATCACAATATTCAAATACTGATGAAAACCATTTTATCTTTCAGTTGTTACGTTGTTGGATTGCTATATTCTGCCATTTCAAGTAGTAACATTTTCAAGATCATTTGCAACAAATAATTCACAAAATCTGGCCTGATTATATGGTATTTTTATGAAACCTATTTATTATCTAAGATGTTTATTGCTTTTCCCCAAGCAGGTCCTTGGTTGATGAGGTTAATTGTTCCTATGATCCTGTGCTACAGGGAAAAAGAAACTACTACCGACTGTACTTGAACTCTTTAAAGATATGAACTGTCCAGTGTGACTCAGCCTGTATGCAAAGCAGCTTGGGATTTTTTAAAAAATTAAGAATAGAATTCCTGTTTGTCTCTGCTATTCCACATTGCATTATCCCCCAATACAAACACAACATATCAGTCGATAAAGAAATTTTGATATATAGATTTAGCATACTCTCTCGCACATATGTACACATACATATATGCATATATTTATATATAATACATATATTTTAGACCACAATTCAAATTATGAAAACTTATCTTTTTCTATATATTGAGTAAAAACTAAAGTTTTCCATGCTATATAACATATTTTAGAGGGAGAAAAAGGAAGGATGCTCTCATATTGATGTATAAAAAATAAATGAAGAGAATGAAGACTACACAATAAAAGCAAACTTTTGAAATTTGATACATAACGGAACGGAGGTTATTAAGTGTGTGTGGGAAAGGTGAAAAGAGGGGGACAAGAGTGTTAAGGAGAGAGTGGAGGTTCTTTGGCACATTGATGATGGTAGAAATTCAGTCACTTTGTAGTAAAAGTATAAAACATAACACTATTATAACTTTGTTTCCTTATAGTAATAAAATATTTACATAAATAAAGACATATGTTCTGATTTTCTCAACCTCCACCAATCCCTATTACATATAAGCAGCACTTACATATTTTTGGGAGCACAGCTCTACTTTGTTTTGGAAAAACCTAAATAAATAATAAGCAATAGAAATATTAAGAGCCTCTTCATAGTAAGTAGCACTGTAGCACTGTCCTCCCGTTGTTCACGATTTGCTCAAGCGGGCACCAGTAACATCTCACAACAAATTATGAGACTTGTTACTGTTTTTGGCATGTTGAATATGTCACGGGAAGCTTGCCAGGCTTTGCAGTGAGGGCGAACTACTCTTGTTAGCTTTCTGGGCTCTCTGAGAGGGCTGGAGGAATCGAACCTGGGTCAGCCATGTCAGCTGCATGCAAGGTAAATGTCTTACTCGCTGTGCTATTGTTCCATGAGCATAGTAAGTATACATAATAAAATTCAATAAACATATAGTGTCAAAGTTTTTAAAGCAGACTTTCACCCACTACCTATTTTAATTCCTTGAGAAACTCACATGAACTCAGATGAGGTGATTTGAGAAAGGGTATGTGATATGTTTGGGTGGGTTAAGTGACTTTTGTGCCAGTTTGGGGAGATTGGAGCCACACATTTTGAAAAAATCAAAATACAATACTAGCAGGGACTATAAAAGACAACCTTAGGAGAGTTTGGGTAGGTATCTCAAAGGGGTAGGGCATATAATCTTCATGTGTGAGCTCCTCAGTACCTTATGATCCTCCAAGTACCATTCGGGTCACCTCCTGATAATCAGATCCACTAGTTACAAGCATCTCATAGAAGAGCCCAAGCATCAAGTCATCATATTGTTAGAATTAGAGTGGTTGGAAGTATCTCCCACAAATAAGAAATGACTAAAATTTAGTGTCAATAGTTATTTTAAACTACATTCTGTTTTCCCTGAACTTTTTAAAGCACCATAAAAAGAAAACCTTACATCTTGTTCTACTGGAAGACATTTGCCCAGCCATAGCAGGTTCACCTCAGAGGCAGAAGAACTTAGGTGGAAAGCAGAGAAGAGATAAAAGTCACAGCTCTCATTTATATAGGGAAATAGATGAGGGACTTCCCCCACATCTCATCTATATAGGAGTAAGAGTTTGAATAAGGGTGTTAATTTGTGTATGTAATTTAACTATATAAAATGGGAACAAACCTGTAAGGTTGAATTAGTCACTTCTAGAAATCTGTTAGCTAATTCCTGTGCCTGAGTTATTGGTTTGAATTACCTCTTAGACAAACTTCTCTTTGAGATTTTTAATTCATTTTAGAGCTATAATTTTTCAATGAACAAGATTATTTTGCACTTTTGGTAGGAGAAATATTGAACCACAGCAACTGTATTCAGGGTTTATTTTTGGCTTTATGTTCAGGAATTGCTATAGATGAGGATCAGGGAACCATATGGGATTTTGCGGATTGAAAACAGGTTTACTGTGTGCATGGCAAGACTTACTTTCTGATCTGGTTTATTTATAATTGTCGAGTATGTCATAAGGTTTTTTTTGGTTTTCAAACTTTGATGCCAAAAGACTCCTTGGAAGATAAATTCTGCTCTGTCTCCTTTACTTCCGATCATTCAAGAAGGAAGCTATTGCCAAAGGAAAACTCATCCAAGTTACTAGAACAGATATAAAAGCAAGATTTTCTCTTTATTTCCTGAGTTGTATATTATGTTGGAAATTAAATCATGTCAGTAAAATACCAACATTCACCTTTATGTTGCAATGTAAAATGTAGGAAGTGATTTCAGTGCATTTTCAACTACTGCTCTCATTTTGTCTTTGCCTAAGGGAGAAAGGACAAACACTAAAGTCATTTTTCATTTTGAAAATTACATGTCTTTGAAATAACTTTGCTTCTGGTAAGACTCATGTTGTTAAACTTTTTGGTCGTTTGTTAAAATATCAAAGTTAATTTGTTAGTGGGTTTGGGTTTAGTAGACACTGTTGTAGAAAAACCAGTTAGATTGTTCTGGTCCTTGGAACTTAAAACTGTAATTTTAGATCCTTCTATTTTGACTTGATAAATTCCTGCCTGAAGTAAATGCTTCACAAAGTACACTTTTAGAATTTCTACTGTGGACTTCTCATAGGACCATCATTTTTGACTCTCACCCTCCAATTCCCTGTAAGTTTGACAGCCCGGAACTTAGACCTGTGGATAAAATACAAATTAGTATCACAGTTCATCCAGAATTAATTTAATATATTATAGTTAATAAATTTGAATGTTGCTGCCAACTACTTTTTTCTATCGAGGATTTTCGGTCTATTTTGACAAGTTTGAAAAAATTTAAATGGTACTTTAAATGGAAAAGTTCCCTGTGATGCATTTTATAGTTATCAGTAATACTTTTAAAGTGCAGCTTGTCTTCAATGGAATTAAAAAATGAAAAAATAGTTTTATTTGGTTATTTTACTTCAATTATTCTCTAGAAAAACTATTACAAATCTGTTCTATTATGAGTTAGAGGGACAAAGGGATGGAAAGAGAGAATGAGGGAGAGAGAGAGAGAGAGAGAGAGAGAGAGAGAGAGAGAGAGAGAGAGAGAGAGAGATACTTTGGAAAATCAGTTCCAAACAACTACTGAAACAAGCTCAGTGAATGGAATTCTGACCTTATTTCCATTTTCTCCTCATTAACCCAAAATATGTTTACATATATGCCCCCAGCCATAAAGAATGCTAATAACACATGCAGTGTATGAGAAAATCTGTCTTCCTTAAATACATGTACCAATCATATAACTTATCCCCAATTTTTTATGCATATTCTTCAGATTAATAAGCTTACTCCTTAATGATCCACACCTCTGAACCCAGTCTATATGTTTCCCCCATGAGTGCCCTCAGCCATGTTGTGGGTGCAATCTCCTTAATAATTGTCTCTACTATTATCTATAGTAGCTTGTCCTTGGGCTGCTGTGATAGCACAGTGGGTAGAGCATATGCCTTGCATGTGGATGACCCATGTTTGATTCCTCCTTCCCTCTTGGAGAGCCCGGCAAGCAACTGAGAGTATCTCGCCTGCACGGCAAATCCTGGCAAGCTACTTGTGAGGCATTCAATATGCCAAAAACAGTAACAAGTCTCACAAGTTGTTCTGAGGCATTACTGGTGCAAATCGATGAACAATGGGAGGACAGTGCTACAGTGCTACAGTGTAGTTTTTCCTTGGATTGTTTCCCAAGCAAATACATACTGAAGTGAGATACGGCAGGAATTTGCCCCACATCTCATATAGAGCCACGTGCTATAGCAATCTCTTATTGAAACTTAAATCTCATCACTAAACTATTTCCTACAGAAAACAAAGAACCCAATTTCCTCAGGTAAAGGACATTTTCCAAAGCAGTAAATATTATATAAAAATTAGACTTATAAAACTCTTGCATCTTTTGTCTCAAATTAATATTTTGCTTTATTTGTGCAACTAGCATTTAATAAACTTCATTTTAAAGGAGCTCTAGTATTGAGTCTTAGCAGAATAAATACAAGAACAGAAGATGATGATGACGAGCCTTCACATGATGACCACCCAAAGTTCAAACCAAAATTAAAAAGATAAAAGAAACATAAATAAACTACTGATCTCAGTGGAATCATCTCTATAACCTCAAACATAATGTTCTGAAAAGTACAGCTGTGTTGACAGGAGACAAGAATAGCTCAGAAATATACGTGTGGACAAAACCACCCCAGCTGTGCCAGATAACATCTGATCCAAGTATGTGTCTGTAGCTCATTGAACAGAATTCACAGAAACTCAGGAAGGAAAGTACACAAATACTTTCAAAAAGGTAGCAAGTGCAGCTTCTAACTTACAACAATCAGTATAAAGCTTCTTTAACTTTATATGCCAGTATTTGCAAGACAATTAGGCAATCAATAATGAAGCAGAGAAGCTCCAGATAAAATTTCATGGTATCCAGTATTTAATTTTAATTTTAAATTGGAAAGCACTACTAAAAGATTAGGGAAATAGTGGATATCACATTTTTAGTTATCATAATAACATCAATTTCTTCCTGGTATGCCATTCAAACTGAAAAAAAGGCATTTTTTTTACTTTTTAAAACATAAAATATGACTTGGTGATTAAAATCCATGTTATTGTAGAGATTCATAATTTTTCTCTTGATGGGTTTTTAATTCAATGCCTTATTTAAATATGTGTGGAAAATAATATCTAAGAAAGACAAAGTGAATGAAAGGTATAAAATGTTAATCTGCCATAAGTGTACATAATTTATTTATAAACATAAAATAATATAGAGGTTACCAGAAGTATATTTAAATTTTATTATTTTCTTTTGGATATATAGATTTGTGATTCAGATTTTAATTTACACAGTGTAATCTAAGCTTTTATATGCTTGATTTTGTTTTTGGAAATATTCCGAGAAAAGCAGTAAAGTTTGACAACATTAACATGAATGTATTGTTAATAACTCATATTAAAACCCGTATTAAGAAATTGCTGCCATGCTTAAAGGATTTTTTTCTTAATATCTAAGGATTAAAGAGAAAACATTTTTCATCACAATTTCCTCAGTTAACATAAATGTTAGTCAAAATTTATACTTTTCTAGGAAACACAAGTGCAGATGGTTTTAGCATATGATCCTTAAATAAGAATTAGTAAGTCTATGAATTTGAACAAAGGGAATTTTAAAAATTTATTTTAATTTAATTATTATTTAGAATTTCTATCTATTGCATGAACACTGTTTTCAACCCGGATCATTAAGAATGAAACAACAGTTGTCTAAGAAGACTTAATCAGCAAGATGCTGAAAGAACATAGTTATGGTGGGTGAGAAAATTTCAGGTAAAACAAAGTACATAATAAGTAAAGATAAGGTTCTCTTTGTTATTCTGAATTTCTGATAAATGAATTGTCTGATAAATCCAAGTTGCAATCTATCTTCCAAATCCCAAGAACTCTCACCAAAGAGGTAAAATAATGCATTGCAAAGGCTTTGAGGATAATCTTTTCCCAGAAATCTGTACTGTCCTGGAAGAAATTATGCATGATCGTCCCTGAAAACCGTTACCAAGACAGCAGAAATGAAGTTTTCCTAGCCCAGATATATAAGTTACTTTTGAAATCCTAGAGTTTTCAAGGCGCTTTTCAAGGCATTCATGGTTTTGAGGGAAAATAATATCATGCTTCAATGAAGAAACTTTATGGATAAAATGAGTACAGCTGGAACATCAGGCTGAGGAACCAGCGCAAAGGTCATTCGTCATTCAAAATTGGAAGTTTAATCCTCACACAAACGCATTTAAGCTAAAGTGGTTCCTACAAGCTATCTGATTGTGAAAGACCTACCCAGATTTGCACTAGGAAATACTTCAAATGAACTGTGATTGGATCAGGTTTATACAAAAAACACGTCTCAAGTTGAAATTACATCTCTGATAGAATAAACAAAAACGTTGCAGGTGTGGGTCTACTTCATTTGTTCACATATGGAAGTTCAGGAGGATAGGGAAGAATACTTTGTTCTTTGTGTTTATGTGGTTATTTTCTAGAATCTGGGTCAATCAACTCTCATCATGCTCTTATGGGAGAAGGGAAGGCACCAAATTAAAAATATATATTTTCTCCCTAGAATTTAAAGATTTACTAAAGGTATTACATTTTTACTTTCTAATTTTTTTCTCTCAACTAAAAATGAAACAAAATTTTCTTAGAAAAATCTCTATTAACAAGGAAATTTTTTCCAAAACGTAAGAAAAAATCCTTCAGGATTGGGCTGGGAAAGACAGTACAGCAGGTAGGGTACTTGTCTTGCATGTGCCCGACCTGGGTTTGATTCCTGGTGTCCCATATGGCACCCCCAAGCATGACAGGATTTGTTCCTGAGTGCAGAATCAAGTGTAACCCCTGAGCACATCCAGGTGTGGCCCCAAAACAAAACAAAACAATCCTTCAGGATTAATTGTTAACTTGTTCAAAGGCGTTCTTAATCCCCAGAATTTCACAATAATAATTGAGATTTTGGGCGATAAAATATGTACTATCTGGGCAAGTCCTTTGACAAGGAATGCTAAAGACAGAGAATCTTCTCTGACTTCCATAGAGATATGATGTAAGAGGCAAGCATAATTACAAAAATCACACGTATAAAATGAAATTGTTTCAAGATGCAAGTTTGAAGATTGGAAGGTACTTTCAACCAAGTAAGGCAGCAAGATCATAGAAGTTGAGAAAAACTTCTGAATATCAAACAGGAATTAAGGACTTTTAGCCTAAATATCACAAAGAACTGCATTCAATAACAGCCTGAAATGAGTTGGAAAAGAAACGTTGTAAGAGTTTCAATGATCCACATATTGATTTTGACTTCGTGAAACTTTGTACAATATGTGTTTAATATAGTAGCAATATAAAAACTCATACATATAAATATCCATCTATTGACAAGAATACTATTGACTAATGTGCATAATTATTTGACACTGCTACTACTGGGTGGAAAGGAAGTGCTAGAAAATGGTATGAGATCAAATACAGAACCAGAATAGCCAGTAACCCTTATATTGTGTATTTTATATTTTGAAGAACAAAAAAACTGAAACAAGTAAATAATTTTATCTTTCCAATTTTCTAGAAAAGAGGCAGTAATAATAGTAGTGTAAATAAAATTGAATGGAGAATACAAAGTCAAGTATATATACAAATAATAGTTTCAAGATTTAATGGATGAATGATTATAAGCTCTCAGTTTTCATTCATGTACATATAATTGAAGCAAACATAGAATATGGGCAATTGTAGTCTGCAAAGGCAAGTAATAATCATCTGTGAGCATCTGTGAGGATCTGGATTTGACTGAAATTTCAGAGATATTTAAGGCAGAAATGAACGTAAGTTCAGAGCAGGTTTTATTTACTCATCATTTTCTTAGAAAAGATGAGTAAAATTAAATAACTTGTACTGAGAAGAGAGAATATTCAAGAATGTATCTTGCATTTGAGAAGAAGAAGAGAAAATGGGGATGGAATTTAAAGAAAAATATAAATAAACAAGAGGAAAAATTAATTAGGTAAAAAAAAACCCTTAAAGCACTTTTCTTTGTTATACTAATTGAAATTTAGGGATTCACATTTTAATCAAAGCATAGTTAAGAAATTAGTGATGTTAATTCATGCAAGTTTTGTGAGTTTTCCTGTGTTTGTTTGTTAGAATTTGCTAAGAACAAAGCTGCAATAGTAACTGAAATGGTAATAATTGCTGGAAGGAGGCTTGGGTACATAAACTGTTCAAGGATCACTTCTTGTTAGGGCTAGAAATCAAGAAAGACAAGTGCTCTGTGCATTGCTCTGGTCCTTGGCAATGATATTTTATTATAACTAGTATATTAAAATTTAAGAGTGACAGTAAAGATAGTAACTTAAAGTTATTGCAAAAAAAAAGATGTAAATGAAGAAGCAGATAAACATAAGGTACTTCCCTTGCATGTGGGCTACCTGGGTTCAATCCCTGGCACCACATGTGGTACTCTGGACACTCTCAGGAGTGATTAAGAGCTGGATCAAGAACTGAGAACAGCCAATTATGGCTTCTCCAAAACAGAACACAATAAAACTAAGAACATTAAATACAATAAGCTACATATTTAAAGCCCTATAGAGTTTCTAACTAATTCATTTTTATAAGGGATACACTGTACATTGTCCTCCCATTGTTCATCGATTTGCTCGAGCGGGCCCAGTAACGTCTCCATTGTGAGACTTCTTGTTACTGTGTTTGGCATATTGAATACTCTCGGTAGCTTGCCAGGCTATCAATAACATGTTGACATCATATTACACTGCAATTATACTGTTTGTAAAGCATCAAACTTCAAATAAATGGTAAATATTGGGAATAGAATTCCATCTACTGTATTCAGGAAGTGGCACCAATAAAGTTGATAGAACTGAGTTTCCCAAACATACTGCTTTCTTTTCAGGAAAAAAAATCAGTATCTTTCTAGAAATCAATCTTCTTTAATCAAACAAATGGTAAATAGTCCCACAGTTTTCTCTGATGCTTCTACCCAACCCTCAGAATTTCAGCCAGCCCCAAACCCGTGGGTGATAATGGCATCATCCACTTTGGGAAACACAGATATAGGGGATATTCAGTCTGATGCCTGTATTCTCCATGAACAGAGTTATGCATTAGATAAATAATAAAAAAGTTAGAATAATAAGTTCAATATGTCTTCTACCACTTGTTTTACAATAATTTTTGGGTGGGTTCAGTGTTATTTACCTACTCTTCTCTATATTTGCATATATGTAATTATATTTCACTGGGTTGTGAGATAGGCCCTGTGTACTTGCCATGAGATAGAAAAGGGGTTTTTAATGAAAGCAAAATTGGCCCTGTGGTCAGTGATAATATTCATACTACTCTTGAAACACCCACATGAATCATGAAGCCTTACTATGGAAAGGATAAAATGCTTGTCTAGTCCCTAGTTTTCCAATAGTTCATTCATTATATAACCAATCTTGACAATCAAGAAACCCATCATTATAGAGAACTATATATTTTTGTTTCTCAATTCCAATTAACCAAATATCTTGATTTCATTCCCAAAATAATTCTAAATCTATCTGAGTCATTTCCCCTTTCTCAATCTTTATTTATAATCTCATAATTTAGATGTTCATCACTTCTTTTCTGTAGCTATATACATTTTCTGATTGTTCACTCTGCTTCTCAACTTAGTCACCCTCTGAAGCTTTTCCCAGCCAGTTAAAGGCATTATCTAAATTCAAATATTGGATTTTGTAAAACCTTTGAATGGTTTAATATTTTCCACAAAAGTTATTTCCAGACTCTGTACCTGAAGAATAATGTACTCCATATAAATTAGCATGTTAATCCAGATAGTCACTTAAATATTGGCACATTTCTATGCAATTAAATGCCTATATACTATAAAATGTTAGTGCTTGCTATTGTAAGACCTGTATTTTTAATTTATTTTGTCATTTTGATTTTAATTATGTCTTAAAACTGGTCCTTCTAGCTAACAGTAACATTTTTTTAAAAAATTTTATTGAATCACAATGAGATAATTACAAAAGCAATCAGTGTTGGCACGTATGTGGGGAAAAAGGGACACTCTTTTACTGTTGGTGGGAATGCTCAGTAATCCACCCTCTCTGGAAAATTATTTAAATTTTTTGAGCATTAGACTATAATTGTTTTCTGAGAAAGTACAACTACCATTATATTGATAATTATGGAAGTATGCATAAACAATGAACTTGACTATATATAATATATATAATGTAGACATAAAAATGTTTTACACCTGGCCCCTGGAGTAAAGAAGGGGTCACTAATTCAATGATGATTGGGGGGATAGTTTGAGATGGAAGATATGTGCTGAAAGTAGAAAAAGGACCAAACGTGATAGCCTCTTAGTATCTGTATTGCAAACCATAATGCCCAAATTTGGGAGAGAGTATGGGGGAAATTTTCCGCCATAGAAGCTAGGGGAGGGGGAGGATGGGAGTGGGGGAGATACTGGGGACATTTATGATAGAAAATGTGCACTGGAGTAGGTATGGATGTTCAATCATTGTATGACTGAAACTCATGAAAAATATGAAAGTTTGTGACTATATCATGGTGATTCAATTAAAAAAAGGAAAGAAAATTTTAAAAAATGCTTTACTCCCTCCTCCTAGTAAATCCTGAGAAAATAGGGGCTTGTACATTTTGGTCTTTTTAATATTGTATAATAAAATAGGTAATTAATTCTTGGGAAAATATTGTATCTTGATTAAAAATAGGGGCAAGGCAACTTTGGACCAAAGCTACATTTCCTACCTTTTAATTTAATTAAATACTTAAAAAAATTGAGATTTGAACCTCAAATAAAGATTATATATAACCTTGACTGATAGATATAATCTTTACTGATAGGGCATGTAAACGTAATATATATATATACATATATTATATATATATATGTGTGTGTGTGTATTTATATATATTCTGCAACTGTGTTATCTAACATTCTAGATAAAAATGAAGCATGGATCTATGATTTTAGGTACAGAATAATAGGTCAGTGAATACTGATGAATTTCTGCTTTCTTTTTATTAAATGAAGAGTAACTAGATTAAAGACAACACAACTGGAGTAATAGGAGACAGACTAGTTAAAGGAATGATGAGAAATTACTTTATATATGAATCTTAATGTACTCCCAAAGAAGTGCTCAGGGAACCTCTGTGTGTGTTTGTGTGTGTGTGTACTACAAGCAGGAAACAATTTTGTAAATTTTTTTCAGAAAAGTAATTTTCCACATCACCATAAAGACTTTTCAATGTCTATCTTACCCAAACTCTTACTTTCAACTGCACAGGAAAGCATGGCATGTTTTTAGTTGTAGAAGTTTCTATTTGCACTTAAAACTTTTGTTACAGAAAAGATAGGTCAAAGTGTACATGGTGTTAGGTAGAGATCTGAGCCCATTTTTTTTTGCACGTAGCTATAGAGTTTTGCCAGCACCATTTGTTGAAGACATTTTCCTTGCTCCACTTCACTTTTATTGCTCCCTTATCACAGATTAGATGATCATATATTTGAGAATGTGTGTAAGGATATTCAAACTTGTTCCATTGGTATGCTGCTCTGCCTTTGTTCAAGTAACATGCTGTTTTTATTATTACCACTTTGTAGTAGAGTTTGAGGTTAGAGAAGGTGATGCCTCTCATCCTTTTTTTCCCCAGAATTGCTTTAGCTATTCATGGGGGTTTGTTGTTCCATATGAATTTCAGGAATATTTGGTCCACTTCCTTGAAGAATGTCATGGGTATCTTTATAGGAATCACATTGAATCTGTATAATGCTTTGGGGAGTATTGCCATTTTGACAATGTTCATTAACCCAACCATGAGCAGGGGGTGTGTTTCCATCTCCTCATATCCTCTTTTATTTCATGATGTAATGTTTTACCATGGCCACTCAATATCTCTATTGCAAACCACAATACCCAAAAGGAGAGAGAGAACAAAAGGGAATGCCCTGCCACAGAGGTGGGGAGTGGGGGAGTGAGTGGGGTGGGAGAGATACTAAGATCATTGGTGGCAGAGAATGGGCACTGGTGGAGGGATGGGTAACTGGCAATAACTGAATGGTATGACTCAAGTGCAAACATGAATGTTTGTAAATATGTAACAGTACCTCACAGTGATGCATTAATAAAAAATAAAAAAAATAGATCAAAGTGGACATTGGGTGTATTGTTTTAATGTCTGCTACAGCCATCAGCAATGAATATTTCAAAATCTTGGAGACTTGCAAAACTCATTTTTTAGGGGATAGTTAATTTTATTCTAGTAGTTAATAGTTATAAAACTAGAGGAGTATATAACTTGCTACCAAAATAGCAACTGAAAACTGTCAGAATCAATATTTTAAGAACTCTTGAAATTAACCAAAGCTTTGCAACAATGGAGAAAGTTCATTTTCTCTAAAAACAACAAATTTTGTATCATAAATTAATTTTGTCCAACCTTCAACTTTAGCTCAATAGCAGTCATGAAAATAACATTCCAAATACAGTAAATTTCTAGACTAAACTTCTTTTCAAAGATTTGTGATTATTTGTTTAGCTTTCTGGTTGTTCTTAGAAAGTGTCATTGCCAGAATTCCACCTCAGACCAGATCTAGACAAAATAATAAATAAATCAATAACATACATGTAAATTATATCCGAACCACACTTAATCACTTAATCACTTAACTTCCCTTTAGTCGTCGATTTGCTCGAGCAGGCGCCAGTAACGTCTCCATTTGTCCCTGTCGTGTGCTAGTGTAGCCCAATGGCATCTGTTCGCTCCGGGAACATGAAGGGCCTCAAACCGATCGTTCATGATCTTGATGAAGAAGTCTGACCATCTGGAAGGTGGGCGGCCACACGGTCTTTTGACATCCCGTGGAATCCAGTCGGTAACAGCTCTAGTCCAGCGGTAGTCTTTAAATCTCATTTCGTGACCAGCCCATCTGATTTTCGACACCTTGGCAAATGAGACAGCGTCCCTGATTCTTGATCGTCGACGGATGTCAGAACTCCGGATTCTCTCTCTCATTTGAGTGAAACGTGATATTCCAAGCATAGCTCTTTCTATTCTTCTTTGGGAGACCTGAATAGCGTTCTCATCTTGTTTGCGTAGGGCCCAGGTCTCTGAGGCATATGTTAATGCAGGAAGAATAGTGGGCTCAAAGAGATGTGCCCGGAGCCGGAGGTTCTTCGTCCTCTTAGCTATTTCTTCGACGTTCTTGAAGGCATTCCAAGCTGCTCTCTTCCTCCTGCACAGCTCGGGTGCCAGGTCATTTGTCATGTTGACCTCTCGACCTAGGTACACATAGCTGTTGCATTCGGAGATGGTCGTTCCATTGAGAGCGAATGGGGCATCAGGAACAAGGCTGTTTCTCATAAACATTGTCTTCGTAAGATTCAGCTGTAGTCCTACCTTTCCACACTCACGGTCAAAGTCGGCCAGCATTTGTGCCGCTTGGCTGATGTTTGGTGTTATTAAAACAATGTCATCAGCAAAGCGGAGGTGGTGTAGTTGCCGACCATCTATCTTCACTCCCATTCCTTCCCATTCCAGTCGTCGCATGATGTTCTCGAGGGTGGCACTGAAGAGTTTTGGTGAAATGGTATCACCCTGCCGCACTCCTCTCTTGACATCAACGGTCACTACTTTGTAGAATGGTGAGATCCAGGTAGTGAATCCGCAATACAGCTCACGGAGGATCCTGATGTATTGGGCTTGAATGCCCTGATTGGCTAGGGCTTCAATGACCGTTTCCGTATCAACAGGTCTTCTTTAAATCAATGAACGTTTATCCGAACCACAGGATAAGTAATGTTCTATTCATATATCATAATTTTTGCATGTGAAACATGAACTATATAATCATATTCTATTTATGGGTTTTTTTACTATGAAACAAATAAAATTATGAAACTTCAGTAGCAAGAATGAAAGCAGAAGGACCATAGCAAAAGAGGAGGAAAATGGTATTGTTAAGAAAAATGAGGCAGAAACCAAATATATAGAGAAACTATAAATAAAAACAGCTACACAAAATACATATAGGGCACTTGGTAACAGAATTTCATAGGAAAAGATTGAATATGAAGCAGATTAAATTATTTATTGTCATGTATAACAGATTATCAACAGCTGTTTCAAGTAACCTCCATTACTGAGGTGCTTCTACCTGCCTCAGATTCGGAAATAATTCTCACCTTCTACTCATATGTAATGCTTTTTCCCATCCTTTTTTCCAGTTTCAATAAGAGCAGGTTTCAATAAGCACAGAATGCTTCATATTGACTTGAACGTATGAGAGAAATAGCTCAGTGTTATATTATTTGTATGGAATTCAAATGTGTTTTAAATCACATAATTCAAATAGTATAAAATGTGCTTCTATTGGACTTGTTTCTGAGGTTCACATTAATTAGTTTATCAATAATGTTAACTTCTTTTTGTTTGCTAGATATGGGTTTAAGAAAATCGCCAAATCCAGTGACCTCTATTTTTTAAAATTAATTAATGTCTAAGAATTTACATATTTCTAAGACCTTTTAAAATTATATTTCACTTATTTGTTTAGAGAACGTAAATATGTTTTCTTTCTTCATCTCAAAATTTATTATTCAAATATTACTATTACCGTTGATGCATACTACTTGCCTTATCTATCAATAAATATTGAATTTTATTTTTTCAAACTATATTAAAGATGAAAATTTTATATATTGCTATTTTTCAAATTCATTTGTTCCTGTATCACATGGCATATCCTATTAAAGCGCTTTATAAATAGTCCTGGTATTGTTGAAATGTATTCTTAGGAATAGAGGGGATTGAAAGCAAAGAACAGAATTTGGACAACTTATATCATACGTTTTGGCTGGAGTATTGATTTTAATTGAAGAAATATTCCAGAGAGATGAGTGAAGGTGTGTAAACAACTAATATTAAATAGTTTTAAAATTTCTCTCAAATGACCAATTTAAATTTTTTATGTTACCTAAATTTACCTGACATATTACTTTCAAATAATGATCTCTTTAAAGGCTAGCACAGAACAATCAATCTTTGATATATCAGGTATAGTTTTCAGCTCATTCATAATTCAAAGGATCCCTAAAAACTATATAAACAACAAAAAGAGCTAATAATCTTTCACCAGATCGCATAAAAGACAAGGTAAAACTGGAAAACATATTTCTACAAGCATTTATAGCATTAAATTTTTCATTTCCTACTCAGGGAAAATAGAATTATTTAATACCAATAATTTAGAGGAACTTTCCAAAAAGCAGAGTGAAAGAGACAAAATAAAATGGACAGAGAAAGGGAGAAAATGTTGAATATGTGACAAATAAAAGTCATTTGAACCACATAGAAAACCAATGAAACTGAAATTTTAGACATCAAACTTTTATAAATAGAATAAAAGCCTAAATAAATAAAATACAGATTATATAAAGCCCTCCAAACAACAACAACAAAACCTCTACATGCATTTATTATACTATGAGAACATAAAATTTAAAGAAATTTCAATTTTAAAGCAGTATCTACAGAAATTCTATAGCTAGCATCACAGCAGTGAAAAACTAGATTTTTTTTCTGAACTTAGATTCATGGAAAAAGCAACACTTTTTCTGTTATGGATTTTATTCAATATTACTATAAGATTTCACAGGAAAATAAAATTGTCAACTGAAATAAAGATCATAACAATCAGCAACAAGGTGGTAATTCTTTATTTTAATATTTCAGGATCTTTTAAGTAAAATTTTCCAAGGAATCTTAAAAATTTCAGTACATAAAATAATTTTGTGGTAATTTTGCAGCAAAACATTAAATTGGCAGAAAACATTATATTGGTACATAACAGAACAATGAATTCAAAAAATGAAATTAAAGATATTAGAATTTGCAAGGACATCTTAACTGCTAGAAACCTTACAGATATAGAAAATATAGTGCAAGTCTCTTACAGAAACATTGTAAAGCATTCTTGAAAGAAATTGACCAAATGAAACTAAATGGATAAACCATGCTCATGGAATATAAAATTCCATTCATAGATTTGGATAAATAATCATTCCAAATTAATGAGCAAATTCAGTGGAATCCCTCTGGGAATTCCAAGGGATGACTTAGTAAAGCTGATGATCATCTTAAAATTAGCATATGATAACAGCAATGTCTACCAATTATAATAATCGAATATATAACCCAGTGGTCTAAATGAGTAATTTTTGCCTCTGTTTCCAGAGGACATTAAACAATATCTTTGGACACTTTTGATGATCACAACTAGGTGACTAGGTGAGAGCTAGAATGGCTCCTGCAAATCTTACACTGCAGGCTTCATGTCAACAGTGAAAATTATTGGAATTCAAGCACTAATGCTGCTGAAGTTGAGAAAACTTCATTTTATCCCTCCAAATTAGACTCATAAATTTAATTTTTAATTGGAGTCAATTTCCTACTAGTTCAAAATTCACTGGTAGTAAATAAAAAAGAAATAAAAGAATACTTTAACCACTGTCATATATTGTTACAAGTCTTAAAAATTTTCATTTTTTCATAAAAGATTTCTTCCAGTATTCAATCAGCTTATCATGGTTATGCTTCACCAGCATAATAGCTCTTCTCCTTGTCAATGTATTTTTAAATAACTTGATATAAGTTCTAAAATTCATATTATCTTATAATAGATTTAAATCATTTTTTATTTTTAAGAATTTACTGTTGTTTTGGTACAAAACATTTCATTAAAATGTTTCAAAATGGTTGGTAAATCTACTTAGACATTCTTATCTTTCAGAATGGTGATTTATCTTCTTTCTTTACGTATATTAAACAACACAAACAGCACAAAAGTCTTCAAACCTGTAACAGCTATTTAATTCTATGAATTTCTCTGCTCCAGTGCTTATCAGAAAACAGATTGCTTTGGGAAATTTTTGTAGCAGCATGTAATAGTAGTAAAATTGATCAACTGCTTCTAAACTTAAATGTGCAAATTTGATTTGCATCTTAGAGGTGAATATTTGACTTTGAGGTAAAATAAAAGTCACGTTTTTAGGATGTAGCACGTATAATGTGCCATTTTAATATGGATAAGAGAAGAAATGAGGTATCTCAAGTTTATATAATATAGCTATATCAACCCAATGTGACTTTTTTCTCATAAGTAAGCAATTTTTCAACATCTTCAGTTGGATGCCCTGCTGTTCAACTCAATGCTTATACAGTCTAGATAGAAATAGCAACAGAATCCACAGATTAAGTAATATAATCTATTAGACCTTCCTTACCCACTCCAGTCCTTTTTAATCAAATGATAATTGCAAATTCAAATTATCAGCTGAGTTTCTGATCAACCAGCTATGGCCTGCACTTTCCTGTGATTTTCTCCTCGGATTAGATGAATTTTCTGAGCAGTTCCTAAAACTCAGGAAAACATATTACTTATCAGATGAGCAATTTTTCTTCCCTCTATTTCTTTAAATAGATTTATTACTAAATTCTTATGCCACAGAATTTCATGAGTAAAGCTTAATATATCTATGGTGTATTGGAGTCACTGCAACCTCCAATGAAAGTTCTAGTGTCATCCCATCACCTTCTTCCCACTACGTCCACCTATCCACAACTTTCCCGGTGGTAACTATTAGAGTAGAGGATAAACTATCTATATGGATAAATTATACTTATAACTTTTTCTGGGGAAAGTTATGTGGGAAGGAGTATGTAATCTCTCTGAGCATTATTACTGGCTGATGTCTCCATGTCTTGTAACAAAGAACCCAGACATTCTTTTCTTTCAGGATCTTTTTTTAAAGGGGCAGGTTTGGATTATATGTAAAAGTTCTTGGGAACTACTACAGTTTTGTGCTGAGAGGACTATGTGGTTCCTGGGATTGAACTAAGGTTAACTTCAAACAAGGCAAGTGTCTTAATTCCTATTCTATCTCTCCAACTATCCTTTTAATTTCTTTTAAATTTTTTTTATTGAATATGTGTGATATAGACCATGACAAAGCTGTTCATGATTGGGTTTTAGTCATACAATGATCCAACACCTATCCCTTCATAAGTGTATATTTTCTACCACCAATGTCCCCCATTTTCCTCCCACCATCCCCCAACATCCCTCCTATCACACGCAATCTACCTCAAAATTTGTGCATTGTAGTTAGCAATACGGGTACTAAGAGGTCATGCTGTTTGTTCAGGGCATTCGGTGTTTTTATCAAGAGGGCAAGGCTGGAGTAGCTTTTTAACTGGGTGGAAATTTGGGGGTGTAGATGTGACAGCTGAGGCTTCCAGAATTATGGGGAGGTGGGGAAAGGTAGCCCATCCAGACCCTGAGAAAGCCTGGAAATTTCAGAGACAAACTCCGCACATCCAAATTTTTAGCAGATTATATCTCTGTGAGGTCTGTCCGGAGATGGTGGGGTCTGGCTGGGGGCATGGAGGTGCTTTTGGATTGTGGAAGTAAGCAGTTGTCAGTGGCTCGGCTTGGGCAGACACAGGCTGACACACCCCTTTCCTATTTACCCTGGTCTGTTCAGTCTTGTGTGTGTCTAAGATTAACTGCAGCTTTTGATCTCTTTCAAGATTTATTTATGGGTCTCTGAAGCAAGGCCGAAAAATGAGCTTGTCAGGATGTGAGATTTGTTCTGCAAGTAGATAAAGGATCAAACATTATGGCCTCTCAGTATCTGTATTGCAAACCATAATGCCCATAAGTGGCAAGAAAGAGTAAGAGGGAGATTGTCTGCTATAGTGGCAGGGGGAGGGATGGGATGGGGAGGGGGCAGCAAGAGGGATACTGGGGACCTAGGTGGTGGAAAATGTGCATTGGTGGAGAGTATGACTAGAAACTCAAACATGAAAGCTTTCTAACTGTGGCTCAAGGTGATTCTACATATACACATATTTAGTAATAAAGTCATCCTCAAAATTGCTTAACAAAAAAATAAAAGAAACTAATGAGCTTATATGGCTGAGTGGAGGTGGTTGCGTGACTCCCACATACCTAACTTTTGTCCAGTTAATTTCTCAGGAAATTTTTCCCAAGTTGTTGGGGTCCGGCAAAAGGCACAGCAGCAGTTTTTGGATATCAGAAAGCCTGAATGCACCATTCGGCTGCTGATGCACTTTCCCCACAGGTACAAGTTGACCTGTTGGCGGCCCCATACCCTTGCCTCTTTTTGTGTTTTTATAGTATCACTACAAAGTGTAATTGATAATTGAACCATATGCTAATGATTCAACTGCCAGCCCCTCTTCCCTCATATGGAGGCTGAGCTGAAACTAAGACTTCCAATTCTTTGATATCTTGCTTAATTCCTGTAGTAATCAATTTTTGTCATTAGGCACTTTCTGGAAATCAATTCATGGATAGAAGCTTATGTGTGTGTGAAAAAAAATGGAAATTAGGAAGTTAGGAAAATTTTGGAAATTTCAAGGAACTTTGTGCAGAAACAGAGACAATGACCCCGAACATACTTTTTATTATGCACACAACATCACGGATATGAAAACAAAATCATACCTTAGAAGAGCAACAGATCTTAAGGTCCTATAAAGTATGACATGACAACACTGGAATACCTGGAAAAACATTTCCCATGGTCTTCTGTACACACAAAATGGGATTTTAAATTAGGACTTAAATGTGTTAGCCATAACAAATTGAAGCACACATTCAATATTAACAACACTTAATTCAGTTGATGACTTTGTAATCTAATGAAAAACTACCTTCTCTCCATATCTATCATGGTATTTCCTTTTTATCTTAACAACAAATTCTTTTCCCCGTAAGTCTTTTCCTTACAAGGAATTGGTTAGAGTTCGGCAGATTGGAAATTGTGTAACTGACTGTCATTTACAAAACCTGAAAGTTCCATTGATTGTTCACTCTTGCTTTATTCTATAGCTGGCTAAAAGGTTACCTTCGCAATGATGAAAGTCTATCAGCAGGCATGGCAATAGAATCTATTGATATTATGTCTAAAGGGAGGAAATGAAATTGTGATTTACTTGAAATTCCACAGGGTGAATCTGTTTTAAGATTTCACAGATGAGAGGTAATTTCATTTGTTTTCTCTTGCTTATAAACCATGTGTTTGAAGCCATAAGTGATTGCTTTAGGATGCTGCAATGACAGTTCTCAAATCTCTTTCCCTCAGATACAATGAAGCAATGTAGTCTTTCTTCTGATTTCTTATTTTAAAGGAAAGCTTCTTTCTCCCCAGAATTGAATGCATTTCCATCTTTTCCCAGTGGACTTTAATAATGGAAAAAGTCGCCATTTCTTTAGGGAATGCAATTGTCCGGTCTGCTGGTGAGCGTTCCATAGATATTTTCTCTTTTATCAAACCAAATCTAATTTAGACATCATTCTTCCAATTTTGTAGAATCTGAGACTTAAATAGTTCCCTTCTATGGGCATAGTATGAAGGAGCATCGGAGTGACAATATCTCTTGGCTAATTTTCTCTTCCTATATACCAAGCATACTAAAAAGATACTTTTCAAGATGTTATTACAGCTTCCACATCACTATGCTCCTACCTCTGTGTATAATACTAGTGATATCCAAATAAAATGCTATCCTGTAAGTTTTTATTACTTTATTGCTATTTGTCCTTTGCAAACCTACTAATTTATTCTACTAATTGGATTCTGAGTATTTGTGCCTGAATTTGGATTTCAATACCCAATTTAACAATTGTTATTTCTTTTTATTAGTAACCACAGCCAGTGTTGCTTAATCTATGCCTAGGATTCTCTTGGTTATGCTTGGTACAGTAGTATGGTAGCAACCAGAAGAGCAATTAATCTGGAAGTGCTTGCGTGCCACCAAGAACAAAATCAGAAGGACTCAGGGAACGTAAAGTGCTAAAGATCAAACTCACAGCTTTGTACATGCCAGGCTTATGTTCTGAAACTGGCGCTATTTCTCCTCTTATTTTTCTTTGTATTTTATACTTATGATTTTTAATTGCTTTACCAAGGTATTGGACACCAACATCATCAAACTGTATCTGGAATTTACATGTATATGCTATTAAACCCAGTTTATTGCCATTTCAAACATTAAACATCAACATTTCACCATAAATAAAATCAGATTTTCCTTCCACATTTATGACCTTTTTTATTTTTCTTTGCCTTATTTTTGATGCCTTTTTAATTTTCACTTATAGCACCATTAAATTTTCAATTACTTAGTCTTAGTGAATTAGTAGCAACAGCTTCAAAACTAAATATTTTCAGGTGTTATATTCTAAAAATGATGTGCCAGACACTATATATCTTAACAACTGACAATGATAGACGTGAAGCAACGCCGACAGTTCACATGGCATCTAAATGGCAAACTTTAGATGAAGAAACATGTCTTCCTCTGAGATTCCAATGTCCTATTCTATTCACTATATCATGCTGCCAGAATGACAAAGATATAAACCTTTAATTATCATTCACCTTTTTATTTGTCAAATCCTTTTCTCACTTGTCCTGAGCACTCAACCTTGAATCATTTTTATAATAGGGAAAGCATTCTTGAGTGGGAGAGAAGATAAAAAAATTATATATTTTAATGATTTTCTGCCCTTCAAAGACCTGCAGTACTTAAAGAATATATAGTAACATTAACATTTGAAGTAAATGGACAAAAAGGCAATGTTTAAAAGGCTATACTTGAAGAATAGAGAGCTGAAGAAATAGTGCATCAAGTTATATTTGCAAAGTACAGTCGAGTTGTCAATTTTATATTATTCCCATCAACTCCCATTCATTTACTCACTGCAGACTTTATTATTCCTTAGACTCCTCACATTTCTCATCAAACAAGTACATGTAAAAACACACATGGCTGCACACACATAGCAAATAATCTTACCTCCTACCTTATGGAGAAAATTGAAGTTTTCAGGTGAGAGATTCCTCAATATCTGTCCCTCCTTACTTATCACCCTCTTACATGAACTTTTGTTTTCGTGCCCGGTATGTTTTTGTATCTGTAGAAAATGAGTCTCCACTAACATTCTAGTATTCCAACATCTAGCCATTTTGATTCATTACATATTTTCCTCTTAATTATGTATTTTGTTCTTTGCTGTTCAGTCTCTCCTGACTCAACGCACAAATAATAATCAAGTATGTTTTGTTTCAAGAACAGAAAACACAAATCAGTCATTAAAGAAATGAAGGTGAAATTTTTCTTCTTTATATTATAAAAGATCTGAAAACAAGCAATTTCTAGAATTAGTTTAGTAGCTAGGAAGGTTTTTGTTTGTTTGATTTCTACCTTTAGTTTACCATGACAATGATTATTGCTGCTAACTTCATCGGATCCTTTTATAAACCTCCCACAAAATTCCGTTTGGTCATTCACAAAATATAGTGGTCTGCTTTGCTCTGTTTGGACCACCAATCTTCTTTCATTTATTTATTTTAATTAAAATTGCTTTTTATTTTTGTTTTGTGTCATGCGTGGCTATACTCAGCGCTTACTTCTGATCAGTGCTCAGAGATCATTCCTGGTGTTGTTCAGGGACCCAATGTAGTTCTAAGGATTTAATTAAGTCTGCAAACTGCAATACAGGGGACATGGAGCCCTGTACTATTTATCTAGCCTCAGGCTGATTTTAGAGGATGAATGGTTGAATACTTTGTTTTTAAGGCATCAGTAATGAAAGCAGATAAAACATTGAGGAAGAATACATTTAGCCATTTTACAGATTTTATTTTATTTTAAATTTTATTTTATTTTTATAAAGTCGTTAACAATAATTCATGGCATGTAATAGTCAAATACCAATACCACCACCATTGCACATTGCCACCACCGTAAGAAAATGTGGAAGATTGTTGTATTTCGTCCTGGAGCCATTAACCTCTTTTATGAGATTACAAACCCAAATAAATGTGTGCTACTCTTGGTATATCAGTGGGGTAGAGTATGTGATGACCTACAGGAATTCTGAAATTTAGAATATTATTATAGAGCAGATTCACTCATGGGTAAGGCCTATTTATTCTCTTGTTTTGTTTTCCCTGCAGGTTCCCTCATGGGTGAGGCTCATCTGATCCTGTGGGAGTGGCAGTAAGCACTGCAGCATTCAGGTTCTGGAGGGCTTTGGCTGCCAGGATTCTGGGATTCTTCCGGGGTTGGGGAGGAAACTCAACCCGCTCCCCCTCTAAGATGTCCCCATGGAGACAGTCTGACCGGCAGTCAGGACATTTTATCTTACAGATTTTAAAACAGTACTTAAGTTTAGTACTGTTAAGTTTAGCAGAGTCTCCTGCCCCCGTGCCTGGCTGTCCCCACTGGGGCCCCTTGGAGGGGAGTGGGTTGAGTTTCCCTCCGTGCCCCGACCAGGGCTCCGGCAGCCGAAGACCTCCAGAACCAGCCACCACCATGCTGAGATCACTCTCCACAGGCATGAAGGTACCGGCAGAGGAACAATGGCATGCGGGTCCTGGGGCTGAGATCTCCAAGCCTGTTCGAATCAGGGCTGAGCATCCTCCACCTAGATCTTCCATATTCCAGTAGGCAGGGGTCACACCCACCAACTGGCCCCCTGGCGCTGTGTAATCCCATCAACAGCCAAGACCCAGAGACTATAAAACCCAGTTCCTGGAAGCGACATCTTATTCTCTCATTCTTACTTTGGACAAACTGGCAGGCTACTGAATGTTACCTGCCCACACGACAGAGTCTGGCAAACTCCCAGTGGCTAACCAATATGTCAAGTACCAGTAACAATGATGGGTCTCATTCTCCTAACCCTGAATGAGCTTTGATATGGCACTTAAAAAAAAAATCTCAGGGCTAGAATGAAGGAGACATTACTGGGGCCTGCTCGAGGCAATCGATGAATAACAGGCTGGTCGTCGTGACTTAAGTTTAGTATATTCTTCTTTCAAGAGAAGAGGATAATGCAAGAGGATGTGTCAGATACAAAATTTTTAATTTTCCTCATTTGCTTAATCTTTACCTTTCTCTTTCCTGAATAGCATTCAGTCCTTGAGTTTGAACCACTGGCTAGGAGATCTACTTGTCAATTTTCTGTATCTTTCTTTATGAGCAGTTATGTTTTTTTGTGTGTCTGAAAATTCCAAAGAGTCACTCTTTGTGGAGGAATAATATAATTTCCTTCACGTTTAAAATCATAAGAAATATCTTTGCTGTTTACTGTCACTTTCTTGATTCCTTTACTGCTTCATATCTCTCTCTTCTTAAAATTCTTTAATTTATGTGAGCAAAAAATACAGATAAATAATTCACTACATTACCCTTAGTGGAAAGTTTTATGAAGTACATTGTTATTATTATTTTGTATATATCATTCAGAAGCTTATAAATCATTGGAACATTTTAATTTCCAAAAACAAATATAGTAATTAAATAAATTTCACTTGTAATTTGTTTCTAAAAGGAGTGAGAAAGATAGAAGGGTATGAAGAAAGAAGAATGATGAAAAGGAGGGATGAGGAATGCTTGCAGATTATTATGCAAATATTTTTCATAAAATTCATAATTGTCTTCTTCATGTTTTTGAACCATGAACATTTTTTACATTATAGTTCAAAGTTTTTCTTTTTATTAATATTGAAATTATAATATATTCAAGTACTTTAATAGATATACAAAAATAAAATAAGTGGGCATGCTTCTGAATTATAGTTACAAAACACTATAACTTATTACTTGACAAAATTTATCTTTTAACAATATTTGTATTGTGGAATCAACATTATGCTAAAAATAAAACAGACTACAAAGATTGTCCCATATCCAAAAGAACACAAGAAATCTGTGCTGGCATGCATGTGGGGAGAAAGGGACTCTCCTTCATTGCTGGGGGGAATTCCCTTTTTAGAACACAGTATGGACATTTCTCAAAAAAAAAAATTAGAAGTTGAGCTCCCATTTGACCCAGTAATACCACTTCTGGGATTATACCCTGGAGATGCAAAAAAGTATAGTAGAAATGACATCTGCACTCATATGTTCATTGCAGCACTGTTTACAATAGCCAGAATCAGGAAAAAACCCAAGTGCCCAAGAATAGATGACTGACTAAAGAAACTTTGGTAGATCTACACAATGAAATACTACGTAGTTGTTAGAAAAGATGAAGTCATGAAATTTGCATATAAGTGGATCAACATGGAGAGTATCATGCTAAGTGAAGTGAGTCAGAAAGAGAGGGACAGACATAGAAGTACTGCATTCATTTGTGGAATATAAAGTAACAGAAAGAGAGACTCAATCATTGTATGACTCAAACGTAAGCACAAAAGTTTGTAAGTCTGTAACTGTATCTTATGGTGATTCATTAAAAAATAAAATATAAATAAATAAATAAATAAATTAAAATAAAACAATTCAATTTCTGAAAACTAGAAATATAAAGAATACTCTCAATGAATGTGTACACATCATTATTCACTGAATCACTCAGTAAAGTAAAGGCCCTCCCGTTGTTCGTCGATTTGCTTGAGCGGGCCCAGTAACGTCTCCATTGGAGACTTTGTTGTTACTGTGTTTGGCATATCGAATACGTCACAGGGAGCTTGCCAGACTCTGCCGTGCGGGTGAGATACTCTCAGTAGCTTGCCGGGCTCTCTGAGAGGGGCAGAGGAATCGAACTCTGGTTGGCCATGTTGGCTGCATGCAAGGCAATGTACCTACCACAAAGGTGGCGTAGGGGGAGGGTTGGGGTGAGGGTGATGGGAGGGAACATTGTTGGGTGGGAATGGATACTGATGGAGGAATGGGTACTCGATCATTGTATGACTGAAACATAATCATGAACGTTTGTAAGTCTGTAAGTGTATCTCATGGTGGTTCATTAAAAAAAACAATAAAAATTAAAATAAAAATGATTTTGAATTTAAATATAAAACTTCAAAGAAATACAAAAGATAAATATTATAAAATAATTTTAGGAGCTTTTCACAAGCATCAGGATTATCCACGCCAACAACATGTGGAAACTATTCTATACTGGGGAGAAGGCAAAATCAATAGCAAACTAAATACTATCTTGGATCTAAAATTGGATTTTACAATAAAAATTCACCTTTATATGGCCACTAGTAAATATGAGTAGGTTCATATATTACTTAATAATCTAATGTCAATGCAAGATTCTTTATTTTGGTGTTTGTGCTCTGGTTGTATAAATTTCAGCTTTTGTACAAATCGCTGGAGGAGTACAAGCAGTACTTCATTGTATTTACAACATTTTATGGAGTTCAACATGATTATAAAAATAATAAATAAAGCCCAACAAACTTGGAGAAGTATATGCAGATTTATCCTTTCATTCTTTTGTTTCTTCGCAAATTATTACCAAAGCTTGCTTTGTGCTAGGAAATTTTCTCTGTGCTGGTAACCGAAACCTAAGAAAACAAAATAGAACTGCTTATTCATGGTGCTTTTGTACGGTTGAAGGGAAAAACTGTAACTTTATATGGTTCTTTCAGATTTACAGAGATAAAGGAAAATAAAATTGATTGGGGTTGTGATTATCATTAACACAACAGGGACTGGAATAAGACAACTTTATGGTGAGTCATTAAGCATGACATCTCTGCAAATTAAGACAAAGCAATCCATAGAAGAATCTGACAAAAGAAGAAAGACACACCTCAATGAAGAAAATTGGGCCTTGTAATAGATTGAGCTTTTTAATCTTGAAAATATTCCATCTATATTGTAAGTGAAAATGGATTTGTTGGAGTCAGAGAGATAGAAGTTCAGCCTCTTACCCTACATACTGTCAACTCTGGTTTAATCCATGGCACCATCACCACATAGAGTTTAGCAAGTGGTACTAGAGGTCACATTTGAGTCAGAGCAGGGAATTTCCCTGAACTGTACCATATACGGTCCAACTACCCCTCTCCAACCCTTCATGACTTTGCTATAAAAAATGTTGTAATAGTCAACATGCCTCTATGATAAGCAATTTATATGCAGAATAATACTGCAATTAAGTTCTGCTGCAAACGGATTATTTGATAAAGAATTTATTTTATTATAAAAGTTGTCACACACACACACACACACACACACACACACACCTGATACTCATTAGACAATAGATGTTCCCTAGAATTCTTTTGAAAGGAGCAATCATTTTGAAATTATCTACTCACAAAAATTTCAAATTTTCAAACAGTTCTAATTGTTTTCTTGTACCATGTTAGAGATCAACAAGCAGAATAACTGAGATTCCTATTCTACTCTATTGCTTCTGTGAATTCATTTTAGGAAGAAGATGATTTTCTTCTTAGCAATAAGAGACCAGTTTGCACAAGTATCCACAAATAAGAATAAAACTTCTAAGCTACCTATAGCAGGAAACTGACACTTGGGGGATTTAAAAAGAGCTTTTTTGAGACAGCAGCAAGTGACTTGAGTGTACTAAACTCTGTGCTTTTGCAAGTGATGTTACCTGCAGGGCCACTGATTAGCTGTTGCTACTGGGAATGCTTAAACTCCAGTTTAAAATCTGTCCTGTTGTTCTAGTTTTAGCAAAAGATTATGAGGAATATGATAGACCAACAGTTACACTGTGGCACCTAACAGCGCATTTCCAGGAAATACATAGATGATACCTCATACACAGGATAATGTTGGAAACTATCCTGCTGAGTTTTTTTTTGCTAGGTTTTCTGGTAAAGACTCTGAACTTGACTATAATAACTAGAGTATCAAAAATGCAGAAATAACTGAGAAGTAATTAATGCCAGGCAGATAGCAACATATCTTTACTAGGAATATCACACTTTAAGTTCTCCGAAAACCACAGTATAAAATGGCAGATATTTTCTTATTTTTCATGCCTTCCCTTTATACCCAGAATTGAGACATATTTTTCTTAGTTTGTTAGCCATTAAAACAATAGAACTGTTACTGGTACTGTGCAATCAAAATTAATATTTAATGAAAAGTGGCTGCTAGAACTTCTTGTTTGGATAGATGTTTTTCTGGTGTAACCGATAGAGGTTATTTAAAACATCATTGTATTTAACAATTCTGCTATTGATTGTGCATTGGTTTTGTTTAGAATATTTAGTTTTGTTTAGAATATCATTATATTCTTACATTCTGATATTTAGGACATCTGTATAATTCTTTTAATTTTAAAGAACCAAACCAAAAGACTAACTTGTAATAATTGTGTTAAATGTGGACGACTGAACACTTTTTTAGGAAAAATATTTTTCAGGTTTCGTTGACATACCATATTCCCACAGAATCAGAATCTTGTTTGAGGTCTCCATAAATGCAATAAAAAATCCTTTTATGTCATTCTCTGAATCTCACTATATTGTAATTCTCATTCATATATTTTTGGCTTCCTTTTCTAGATTTATTGAATTTGTTTTACAACAAAAATATGTGTATCTTTAATAGGCCTAACAGGATGTTATCTATGTACACAGAATGAAATGACTACCACAATCAGACTAATTAAAGTGTTCACAATTGAACAGCCCTGTTTTTGGTGAGAACATTTTAGTATCTACTCTCACAGAACCCATAGCACTGCACTATCCTCCCGTTGTTCATCAATTTGCTTGAGCGGGCCCAGTAACACCTCCATTATGAGACTTGTTACTGTGTTTGGCATATAGAATACATCTCGGGGAGCTTGCCAGGCTTTGCTGTGTGAGCGAGATACTCTCGGTAGCTTGCGGGGCTCTACGAGGGGGCGGAGGAATTGAACTCAGGTTGGCCATGTTGGCCATGTGCAAGGCAAAGGCCCTACCCGCTGTGCTATTGCTCCAACCCATACAGAAACCATAACCTATATATAATGTATTTTTAGGCACTTACTACCTCTGAGATCTCCAAAATATCTGCATCTTATAATTAAAAGTATATATACCCTTTGGTAAACATACAACCCCTGGCCCCAACTCTTCCTGGTAAGACTTTACTTTTGGAAGAGGGCAGGGAGGGACTGGGTCACATCAGGTATACTTTCTGGTTCTGTGTTTAGGGTGGTGTTTGGGGTGAATAATCAGAATTCCTAGGTCTGAACTGAGGTCAAGCACCCTACCCACTGCAGTATTGCTCCAGCCCCCTAGTTTTTATTTCTCTGTTGTTATAAATTTAACTTGTTTAGCTTTCACACATAAGTGAGATAACATTTGTTTAATAAGTGACACATGCATGCTGAGTACTGGAAATGATAAAAATGGATGATAAAAATGTGATGATAAACATCTACTCTCAGCAATTCAAAGTTCAGAAAATGACAAATGACAAGTAACACAAGCATTGTTGAACAAATGAACCAGGAACTATTCAAGGAAACATACATAAATTCTAATTTAACAATAATAAAATCCTATAACAAATAACATAGGTAGTGATGTTATTATCATTTTATGGATATGGAAACATTGGTATGATAAATACTGTTATAAATCTATATCAAATATTGAATTGTGTGTACTGCAATATAAGTATATACAAAATAATAGCATACGATTTAAGAGTATTTGTGAATTCTGAAAAGATATATTTTATTGTTTGAAACTTAACTTAAATCGTAAAATCTGACTCAGTTTGCCTAGATGAACAGTAGAGTAGGAGATATTGTGTTTCGTAGGATAATAGTGGTTTGTGTTTTGTAGGATAATAGTGGTTTGTCCTTTCTGCCTTGCCACTGGGGAACTTAGGTTTATTGGGTTACTTCCCCCACAGTACTCCCATTCCTCTGTGTTTATTTGTAACATCTTTCTTTGTGCTCTGCTTCCCCAACCTGGTCAATTGCCTTTATCTCCTAATCATACTCCATTAACTTATAAATATTGTTTTTCTCTTCTCCTTAAGCCCTTTACGTAGTTAATTCAGAGCAAAATCCTTTTTGTATAGATACAGGAAGACAGTTAATGCTCTGTTTTATAATTTGGGAGTTAATTGACTTCGAATGATATTCACTCCTGGGCATGTGTTCTCTCGACTTAAGCCTCGGTTCCCCTTATTTCCTAGATCCCCCAAAGCAGGTTCCTGATGAGGGACTGGATGGACCCAGGGCAAGCTGTGAGCTACCCTGGCATCGAAGAGGTGTGGCCAAAGTGGCATAATACATAACTATAAGTTAAGAGCATGGTCATGGACAAAATCTGTCATGATCCAAAAAGTAACATCTGGATTACGACCTTGCTAGGGTTAGAAAAGATTAATCTGGCCTGAGCACTGTAGTCTGAGATCTATAGGGAGATGTCCCCAGGAGAGCTACCCCACAAGCTTAATGTATCTCTTACTGCATCCATACAAAATAACTAATATGAAGAAGTAGAATTAAGATGTTCATTAACTAATTGGACTAAGGAGAGGAGAAACACCCCTAAGTGGTGTTTCTTTTGCTCTTGAGCAGAAGGACAGCTAGAGCAGCTTTCATATGTTAATTGTGCTACCAGGGATGGGGTATAGTGGCTACCCGCAATGTGGGTAGTTTGGAGAGAACCAAGATAGAGACCAAAGCTGCGAGTTGAGTGCCGAGAGATAATCGGGACAGACAGGAGGAGACAGGAATGGGGGAGCAGTGTGAGACTAGAATGGGTTGCTTAGTGAGACTAAAACAGGAGAGTGGGGAGAATGGGATAAATGGCAACTGATCCCAACCAGCCTGGCCCTCGTTTCCTCCTTTGTCTGCCCTTGGCATCAGCCATCCCTGGAGGGGAAGCAGTCCGAGATCACTGAAGGCAGGCTGTGAGAGAGAGCCATGGGCCTTTCCTAGCAGCCTGGTGATTAAATTGAAAAATAAAAAAATTTTAAATATATGAAAGTCTGCTGTATCGATATCTGTTTCATTATACCATCAATATCATCATTATTATAGTGGTGATGGCTATGTCATAGCCAATATTCATTTAAAAACAACTGTTTCATGTCAGTTTCTAAATTATTATAGAGGACTACCCCTTTTATTCTTTATAACAGTTCAATATGTAGATGTCATATATATAAATATTTTTCAAGATAGAATTGAAGACCGAAAGAAAATTTCAAGTAATTCAGCTAGAGTGACAAAAATAATTGAAATTGGATTACCTATACTTAATAAGTATGCATTTTTGACCATTAGTGTACCTACTCTCACAATGCATGCAATTTATTTTGAGAAATGACAAAGAGATGTTTGAAGTACTGAATCATAGGAGATAAAGAATAAGCATCTTAGCGTATATTGCCAATGTTTTTAGATTTTTGAAAATATGCATTCATTGCTGAGTGAATAAAGTATAAATTAGTTTTAGAAGATAACACTTAGGAAATTTGTCTCAGGGAGTAAAGACATTTGTAAAAGAAACGTGAACATAAACTAAAGTATAAATAAGGTATGGAAAATATTCAATTTAAAAGTTTAAACATGGAGGGGCTGGAGTGATAGCACAGCGGGTAGGGCTTTTGCCTTGCACGCAGCCAACATGACCGACACAGGTTCAATTTCCAGCATCCCATATGGTCCCCTGAGCACCGCCAGGAGCAATTCCTGAGTGCATGAGCCAGGAGTAACCCCTGAGCATCGCCAGGTGTGACCCAAAAAGCAAAAAAAAAAAAGTTTAGACATGGAGACAGAAAAAAATTAAATTTTTGCATAATAAATTTAGTGGAGAGAATAATTGAGGTTAGAAATTGTTATAAACCATTAACAAAGAACATCTTAGGAAACAGCACCATTATCCTGAGTGCCATATTTAATGTTTATGATTATAAATGTGTTGTTAATTATGAAATTTTTGACATACTTTTTTATTAATAAAATTTTAGTTTCTAAAGTAGTCAGGATAACATTGAATTAAATATATTGACTTTGGTTTTCTCATTCCAAAATTAAACTTAGTATGGAGAACATATCTAGAAGGACAGAATTCCCGAATATACAGTTAATGTTAAGAAGAATTATTTACAGATAAAACCCCCAAAACCTGAATTTAGAAATGGAAACTCCCCCTTCTCCCACACTGAGTTAATAGATTTACCTTCTTGAACTAGGGACTGGAGCGATAGCACAGAGGGTAGGGCGTTCGCCTTGCACACAACCAACATGGCCTACACGAGTTCGATTCCTCTGCCCCTCTCGAAGAGTCCGTCAAGCTCCCGAGAGTCTCTCGCCCGCACAGCAAAGCCTGGCAAGCTACCCGTGATGTATTCGATATGCCAAACACAGTAACAACAAAGTCTCACAATGGAGACGTTACTGGGCCCGCTCAAGCAAATTGATGAACAACGGGAGGACAGTGACAATGACCTTCTTCAACTCAACATATTTATTCTGACTTGGAAGCCTACTGTTAAAATGTTACAGCATACATTATTTGCCAGTTGGAGAAAAAAGATCCCTTTGGAGATTTAAAACAACACTAAAAAACATGTAGAAGATAAAGCTGTGTGTGTGTGTTTTAGCAGTTCTCACAGGCAATTTGAGGGCCATGATGAAAGTTCTCTGTAGGTATCTTAACTACTATGATATACTATACATTTATATTAGTTCATTCAAATCATATGATCACTTGGCATCCTGTTACTCATTGATTTGCTCAAGCAGGTGCCAGTAACATCTCCAATCATCCCTGCCATGGGCTAGTGTAGCCCAGTGGCATCTGCTCACTCCAGAAACACAAAGAGCCTCAAACCGATTGTTCAGGGTTTTGATGAAGAAGTCTGATCATCTCGTAGGTGGGTGGCCATGCAATCTTTTGATGTCCAATAATATCCAGTCTGTAATGGGTCTAGTCCAGCGTTCGTCTCCAAATTGCATTACGTGTCCAGCCCATCTGATTTTCAACACCTTGGGAAATGAGACAGCATCTCCCACTCTTGATCTTTGATGGAGGTCAGAACTCTGATTCTATCTCTCACTTGAGTGAAGTACGAAACTCCAAGCATAGCTCTTTTGATTCCTCTTTAGGAGACCCGAATAGCATTCTCATCTGTTTTCATAGGGCCCAGGTCTTGAAGGCGTATGTTAATGCAGAAAGAACAGTGGAATTGAAGAGATGTACCCAGAGCCGCAGGTTCATCATCCTCTTAGCTATTTTTTTAATGTTGTTGAAGGTGTTCTAAGCTACTCTCTTTCTCCTGTGGAACTCAGATGCCAGGTTATTTGTCATGTTGAGTTCTCAACCTAGGTACACATAACTGTTGCATTCAAAGATATTTGTCGCATTGAAAGACAATGGAACATCAGAAACAAGACCGTTTCTCATAAACATTGTCTTCATGAGATTTAGCTGTAGTCTGACCTTTCCACACTCACAGTTGAAGTCGGCCAGCATTTGTGCCACTTGACTAATATTTGGTGTTATTAGAACAATGTAATCAGCAAAGCAGAGGTGGTGTAGTTGCTAACTATCTTCACTCCCATCCCTTCTCATTCCAGTCATTGTATGACATTCTTGAGGGTAGCACTGAAGAGTTTCGGTAAAATGGTATCAACTTGCTGAAGCCCTCAATTGACATCAATGATCACTTCCTTGTAGAATGGTGAGATCCTGATAGTGAATCCATAATACAGCTCACGGAGGATCCTGATGTATTGAATCTGAATGCCCTGTTTGGCTAGGGCTTCAATAACTGCTTCAGTCTCAACAAAATCAAAGGCCTTCTTTAAAACAATGAACATTAGATAGAGCGGCATCTTGAACACCTAAGAAACCTTAATAAGCTTGGTTATCGTGTGGATATGGTCAATTTGTGCTGAATCCTTTGGAGAACCTGGCTTGCTCACATGGTTGTCCTTCATCTAGTGTTCTGTCAATCCTAATCAGGATGACTCAAGTGATCAGCTTGTAGACAACAGACAACAGGCAGATTGGGTGATAGTTGCCAATGTCATGGTTGTGTCCCTTCTTGTACAGTAGTACAGTCCTGTTGGTGTTCCATTAGGATAGAACCTTGCATTCAGACAGGTAGTGTGTGAAGAGCCGAGACAGTGTATTGATGAGTAATGATGGCAGGTTCTTCAGGTGTTTGGGTATAACCTTGTCTGTGCCAGGTGCTGCTTACTTCTTTAGCAATGAAATGGCATGTCAGATTTTGAAAGGGAGAATGTTGGGAACAACAAATCCATCCTGCGGAATTTGGTATGTGGGCAGGTTGGTGTGGCTATCGAAGAGATCTGAATAGAAGTCATGGATAATTTTCTCCATTGTCCTTCTGGAAGATGTGATAGTTCCAAGAGGATGTCGGAGGGCAGTCATCTTGGTCTTGTAGTTGGCGAGGTGTAGGGGAGCATTGTGAATGCTTTTCCCGGCTTCTATTTCTCTGCCAGCAATGCTGCTCTTTTCTCTTTGAGGTCTTCATTTAGTGCTTCTCTGCACTGCTTTGCCAGCTCAGACGTTTGCTTGCAATTGCCTGAGGCTTGTTGCAAGCCATGTTGGCAAATGAGCTCAAGAGTTTTCTAAGACAGGCATCTTTTTTGTGGCTGTCACTCTATTGACGTTCTTTGTACAATTATGGAGATGCTGAACCAGTCAATCATATTCCTCATCAATGTTGTCAATGATGGCATCTTCCCATGTTGCTTCAATAGTGCCAAAGAGCTCCCAGTTGGTGGTCATTCTGGGAGTTCTCTTCTTAAACTTTGCAGCCCTTTCTCCTTGCTCTGTGAAGAATATTGCATGAGGGAGACAGTGGTCTGATCTCGTTTGGAATTTTGGAATAACAGCAACATCGTTCAGGCAAAACCATAGATTGTATATGATGTGGTCATTTTTGTTATGGAACCATCCACTGGGAGACTACCATGTCCAACGTTTAGATTTGGCCTTCTGGAACTGTAAGTTACCATGGGTTGTCTTGGTTGACATGATGAACTCAGTCTCTCACCCTGTTTGTTCTATTCTAGGCCATGGGTCCCGATGTGGAGTTCTTTGGCTGATCTCCACAGTCCTATCTTGGCATTAAAATCATTGACTAGGATTTTGTAGAAGTTGTGGTCTTCTTGACCACTTATATTCAACTTCCAGCATCCCATAAAGCCCCCAACTACCATTAGGAGTGAACCATAAGAGCAGACTGCTTCCCCCTCCAATAAGACCCTGAGTTGCCACCCACGAACAGCATCTCCACTCCTGAACGGCCATGATCACAGAGGCACACAAACCAATCTCAGAATCCAGTGGCTTCTGTTAGAAATCCCTCTTGCCTTAATTACTAAAATATCAGAAATCCAAAATCACGTGGGCATTATTGCGGTCACAGACATCAAATGTTCTTCATTATTAGTAACAGAAAACAAATTATCTAATGATGCCTTTTCAGCAGGTTTGATTGTTGGGGGCAGGGGAATTCCAAATAATAATAGTGGGTCTTCTGTCGAAAAATTTAATGTAATCAAAATAAAGAGAAAGTGAAGTGAAAATCATCTAACACAGACAAGGGAGAGGTGGGATGGGTGGTATACTTGGGTTCTTGGTGGTGGAACATGTGCACTGGTGAAGAAATGGGTGTTTGATCATTGTATGACAGACACTTAAACCTGAAACCTTTGTGACTGTTCTCAAACTGATTCAATAAAATAAATAAGTAAATAAATAAATAAATAAAAAGGTGTGGTCTTTATAGAACTTCTCCAGCTCCATGTAGAACTTCTCAATTTCTTTTTCATCATAATTGGTTGTTGGTGCATAGACAATGAAGATAGAAATTGCCAGCAGTGAGCCACATCTATTCAAGTGTATTCATCTGATTCAGGTTGTTAGGCACTTGAATAAATCAAAGCTAATGGCCAAGTTTGTGTTGACACCACCAAAACCTCTTTTGTCGCATGTTCCAATGAACAATTCATCTCCATTGTCGAAAACAGCATGATGTGATTGATGCCTTCTCATTTCTGTCAGACCAACGATGCCGTACTTCATCCTTCGCACTTGCACCATCAGGTCCTCGATGGATGCATCCAATGCTGGCATATGTGCATTGAAAGTACAGTCACTTTTGTCCTCCTTCATTTTGGTCACCTAGTTTGTCCTTGAGATTTTATCAGCCTCTCCTTCCTCATCCTTCTTACCGTTGCTGTATTAGTGACTCTTCCTGGGTCATTCAAATCAAGGATATTTTCCCAGCTTGAATCCCTGTATGTTTTGTGTACACATTTCTCTCCTAAATTTCATTCTTGGATGTAGAGAAGGAAAGAAGAATTAGAATCAAAAATTGGCAGACCCAAGCATATTAACTGTTTTTTAATTCTTTTATTATTTTTTAAATTTTTCATGTATAATACTATTAATAATGGTTTGTCTTGGACATAATTCCAACACTACACCCAATACCAGTGTACCCATCTTCCTCCATAAGGAACCCAATCCCTTCCCCTCTCACTCACCACGCAGCTCAACCAGTTATGTTGTCTTTGGATCTTTCTTGTTACTGCATCAAAAATTATGGATAATTACCTAACAGCTAAGTAATAAGTAATAACAACAAAGTGTTTTGATGCAGGATCTATAGTAAGACTGCAGGATGCTTGTCTTGGGTCATGCCAGCCGGATTAAATCACAAATTAAGGGATCAGATTAAGGTCACACAATGTTTTAAATTGTAATGATACAACGTTTAAATAGAACTATATTTATTTCTGACAAAAATGAGATAGAACAACAAAAACTTAAAAAATAGAAACTGCTCCCAATTAGCCAGTCCTTCTATTTTTTATTATGGTGATTATACTGACATGGAAATACAAATCATATAAATAAACCTGATAAGCAGGTATCTATACCCTGATAGTAAAATAGGTTTAGACATGGCATGATACTACCCAGATATTCAATCATTTATGCAACCATGTATTACAAATTCACTTTATGGTTTTTAGTTTGGGTTTGAGGGTGACAATCACAATAATTAAATCCTATACATAGTCTAAATTTAAAATCAGTAAAAATATGGAGGAATTAAATGTATACTTTACCTCACCATTCATTTTAAAATATTTCTTTCACCCTGTCTTACAAATTCTCTTTGATCCAGGAGTTATTTTGCCTCCAAAGAGTTCTTCTGTAATATCAAATATGTATTTCCCTAAATGTCAAATATACTATTATTTTATTCATTTATAATACAATTATAGGTGCATTTTTAATAAAATTTTAATAAAATTTTTATAAAATCATAGGAGCAATAGAGTAAAAATAATGACTCATAATTAAGAACAAATAGGAAGAAGAAGAAGGAGAAGGAAGAGGAGGAGGCGGAGGAGTAGTAGTAGGAGGAGGAGGAAATAGAAGAGGGAAAAACAAAATACTTATTATGAAAATAATCTACACAGGCTTACAAGCTATTGCCATATATTTTGTTTCTGGTAATGTTATATGGTGATGAACAAATGGGTAACTATAAACATACTTTGTCACTCTACAACACATACACACAGAATCAAGGCATGCAATTTAATTTCATAAACTTATATGTTAATAAGCACATTTTATTATATATGCAGGACCTATAGTAAAGGTTGCCGGGCGCTTGCTTTGGGTGCTGCCAGCCAGATTAAATCCCAAATTAAGGGATCTTGCTTCCTCTTCCTTATTTTATCTGATGTGTCATTAGTTATTATAAGACAAGTCTTTACTTTCCTTTGATCCCAATACCAGAGAATTCATTTCATATCTTGGTCCATGACAGGAATAAATACCAAATAGCACATAGGAAAATTTCTTGCAGAAGAAGAATTTCACCTGTCATTCTCTGTATGACTCTATTACCTGATACGACAGACTGTTACCTTGCATTGTAGAGATATTTCCCATGTCTCACTATAAAATGTAGGTAACACTTTCACAGAACATTTCATGGGTTTATAAATAACCTCAAAGATAGCAAAAAAGCCAGAAATTTTCTGATGTAAGTTGACACAACTAGATCAATAAAGTTGAAATCATTTCAATGAATGGACCAAAATTTCTTCATTTGCCAAAAAGAGTAGAACTAAATTTCTGTATTCCTTTATAATGTATGATCTAAGACAAAGTATATACCTACATTTGCCTATTTTAAAGATTTGTTTTTATATACTTTAATTGCCTAATAATAAAAAATAAACTTAGAATTCTGAAAAATTGTATTTAATTTATGATGAATATCAATGTATGCCATAACTGCACATTATAGGTATATGTATATATTAGCATCAATGCAATGTAGCACTGCACTGTAGCACTGTTCTCCCATTGTTTATCAATTTGTTCAAGTGGGCACCAGTAATATCTCATGACAAATTGTGAGACTTGTTGTTACTATTTTTGGCTTATCGAATACGTCACAGGTAGCTTGTCAGGCTTTGCTGTGAGGGCAAGATACTCTCGGTAACTTGCTGGGTTCTTCGAGAGGGGCAGAGGAATTGAACCCAGGTCAGCCATGTTGACCATGTTCAAGGCAAACGCCTTACCCGCTATGCTATTGCTCAAGCCCTCGATATAATGTAAGTCTTCAAAAACGCATTATTCATTATTTCAGCTTTTGATATTGTAACTTATAGTGCAGAGAATATGAAATACAAAGTACAGATTAAAATTCTATACTCACAACCTCCTCAAGATGTTTTTCCTTTTCCAGGAGTCAACCCTGTGCATTGCTTTGTGCAACCCGCCCCCTCCCCCCCAAAAAAACAAAAAAGACACTTGGACTCCTATGTTCATTGCAACACTATTCACAATAGCCAAAATCTGGAAAGCACTGTGTCTTGCCCAAGATCAGATGGTTGGAAAAATGAACAATGGTACATATACACGATGAATACTACCCGGCTATAAGGGAAAAAATGAAGCACTGTAGTACTGTTCTCCCATTGTTCATCAATGTGCTCGAACGGGCACCAGTAACGTCTCCATTGTGAGACTTGTTGTAACTGTTTATGGTATATCTATCATGCCATGGGGAGCTTGCCAGGCTCTGCCGTGTGGGCGGGATACTCGCAGTAGCTTGCTGGGCTCTCTGACAGCAATGGAGGAATTAAACCTGGATAGACAAATGCCCTGCCTGCTGTGCTATCGCTCCAGTCCACATGGATGGTGGGCTGCCACATGGATGGAACTGTAGATTTGCCACATGGATGGAACTGAAGAATGTTATACAGAGTGAAGTTAACCAGAAAGAGAGGAACAAACACAGAATGATCTCTATTATGTGGCATGTGATGAAACAGAATAGAGAAATAACTAATGCCCGAGTACAACAGAAACTTAAAACTTGTCTTCAGAAAAAAGCTTACTACAGGGAGGATCTTGAGTTAGGGACACAAGGGGAAGCAGAAAATAGGGTGGAAGGTCTGGTGCTAGAATAGTTTATGCATGAATACCTACTAATAACAGTTTGTAAACCATGTTTCCCCAAATAAAATTTTAAAATATAAAAGGTAATTTTGACAGTAGTTTAATTCATTTTCAAGGAATCCATAAGAATACCTAGTTTTCCATCAATATATCAGGTAGATATACTTCTACCTATTAGACTCGACCATCCTAACCTTTTCGTATTCATAGTTTTTTACTTAAATACTTTTTATGACTTACTTCTAAATCTGGTTAAAATGCTTTTTAAGAATTATCTCCAGAATCACTCCATGTTACTATGAGTTTCTCCTTTATTTCTTGGGCTGTTTCTTGTCGGATGTCATAAATCACTGAAGGAAAATTGCTCCTTGCTGTGCTCACAGAAATTGTCGACTTGCTTGTCTTGTAACACTGCTGATGGGAGACAAGAATTCAGTATATTCTCCTTTAATTCTTGTGACCAATATTTCTATTCTTATACAATCAAAAGTACTTGGTGAGAAACTGCTATCAATAGCATTTCTTATACTCTCAAATGCTCTTTGAAATAAAGTTGAGGGAATGATTATACAAATAAATTATGCTAGAAAAATATAGATTAGAAAATGTGACATAGAATGTATTTTGACGAATGTCAGTATGTCCCAGAGTTTACATAGCATCTAAAGACATATAATTTGTTTTTGCTTATTATTTTATTTTATTTTATATTTTTGCTTTTTAAATCACACCCGGCAATGCACAGGGATTACTCTTGGCTCATGCACTCAGGAATTACTCCTGGCAGTGCTCAGGAGACCATATGGAAGCTGGGAATTGAACCGGGTCAGCTGCATGCAAGGCAAATGCCCTACCTAACGTGATATCACTCCAGCACCTGTTTTTGCTTATTTTGAAGTCACCCCCAGCAGTACTCAAGGATTATACTGAACCAAGCATCTGGGGGTCACTCCTGGTGGTGCTCAGAGAATTGCATAAAGTACTTTTGATTAAACCCTTATCTTCTATATACAAATTATTATTTAATGCTACTGAGTTGTTTCTACAGATCCTACATATATACTCTTTGGTCACAGAAGAAATTATTTTCTTTAATTATGCCCCATTCTCTTTTTCCATGGGTTACTACTTAACATTTTTAAATCTTCCTTCTCTTAAAAATAGTCAAAACCATAGCATCCTGCACATTTTATCTAGTCAGTAAATTGAATAACTATGAACATAAGCCAACATAAAAATCTTATTATATAAAATTAAAGTGTTCTATGTTGTATCAGAAGATACTTGAATAAATATGATCTGTGGCAATCATGTGGAAAACTAGACAAGATATTCCCTTTGTGCAGTAAACACAGCCCTAGTTTAATACATCACAATGAAGTATAATAAAATACTGGAGAAACATGCTCATTAATTATAGATTATAAAAAATAATCACAATCATCTTCCACACTTCACCAAATGTCTCCATATGATGAATCCTCAGGAGGGGGCTTTTTCCTGTATTTGACAGCCTCTATTTTTCTTTACTAATAACACTTCCATTTATTTTGTTACAACTTTTAATTTGTTCCTGGAAGAAATCTTTAACACACAGTTTATAACAAATAGTACTTACATCTTCCTAAACACAGCCTATCACAATGAATTAGCCAGTTAGATACTCCCTTCTTCAGAATTTGATAATTAAGTAGGAAATGGTGTGGTTTCTATTTCTTCTATTCCTGCTGTCAAATTGATGTTTTGTTTCCTATCCCCTAAAAACTGGAGCCAAATGATTCTAAAGCTGCAGTTCTTGTCTTTTGTGGTTCTCTATGGCATTTCATTTATCTTTCCTGACATTGAAGCAAATTTATTGTTTCAAAAAAATGAAGCAAAATATAAAGTTTGTATTAAAGTGTACCAAAGAAAGGAATGATTGACAAATTATGATAAAAAATACTTATTTATTTTTAAAAATACTTATTTATTTAAAAATACTTATTTACATAATGAATTAATTATTTCCACAATTTAACACTCTCATGGAAATATATGTACAGCTGACAGGACCACGGATTTATTTCTGACCTCAGAGATGCTATGTATCATAGCACTGTGCCTTTATTCATTGATTTGCTTGAGCAGGCCCAGTAACGTCTCCATTGTAAGACTTGTTGTTACTGTTTTTGGCATATCAAATATGCCACTTGGGGTTTGCCAGGCTCTGCTGTGTAGGTGGGATACTCTCGGTAACTTGCTGGGCTCTCCAAGAGGGGTGAAGGAATCGAACCCAGGTCAGCTCCATGTAAGGCAAATGCCCTACCTGCTGTGCTATCACTCCAGCCCACTATGCATTATATGGAACAAAATATAAGATTTACTAAAAGATATGAAGTAATTATATAAATGGTTGTGTATGCTAAAGAAATAATGAAACACATGTGAAATATTCAAGTGTATGGTCATGTACTTTCTGAAAAGAGTAAAATTAATTATAGCATTGGGCTCAGAGGTAAGCAGAGTACTCTAAAGAAAACATACATAATACATGTGTGAACATAAAAAACAAACTTGAAGCATTATTGATGTTATGAAATCAAAACATAAGCAGAAAGATATATAAATTTGAAAGATGGTGGCCAGCATTACAGAAACTGAGATTTCTATGGGGACCCATTATCATTGTTCTTCTAAGTGTGGCACATATTAGAATTCTCATTATAATTAGCCTTAGACACAAGTATCTTCATTGTCAGTCTCTTTCATTTGTATTGGAAGCAAGAAAAATAGACATTTGGCAAATTATTCTATATTCAATTAATATAATATCTTACATAGAAAATGTTACTACATAATAAACAGAAAAGAGAAAACCGGGCATTGTTTAAATTTTGTGAAATACTGCTACATATGACTGGAGTGATAGAGTGTAGGGCGTTTGCCTTGCACGCGGCTGACCTGGCTGACCAGAGTTCGATTCCTCTTCCCCTCTTGGAGAGCCTGGCAAGCTACCGAGATGCACAGCAAAGCCTGGCAAGCTACCCATGACATATTCAATATTCCAAAAACAGTAACAACAAGTCTTACAATACAGACATTACTGGACCCTCTCGAGCAAATCGATGAACAGGAGGATAGTGCTAGATAGTGCTTTCACTGCTACATATCTTCAGTGGATAAAAGCCTTTTCCGTAAATGGAAAAATGGAAAATGGGCTATTATCCTATTCTTAAAATCCCAAAGAAATTTCTCAAAAACGTTTTGTTACTTTCTCCAGTTTTCTCTCTACTCCCATTATTGTTTTTGACTTTCAAAGTAAGCATTTTCTGCTTTAACAGAGTAGGTAATAAATTGTCCACCAACAAATTTCAAAGTTCATTTATTTTAAGCTTTCTTTTTTAGTCAGATAAAATTTCAATCACACATTCAGATAAATTTTTTCTTCTGACATATTACCTCTGAATATACAGCTTATTATTTTAATGAGCTTTATTGGATCATTTAATATTCATCAGAACATGTTCAATCACAGTATGCTTGGAGAAAGCCTTCTATATATAATTTTAAGTCATACATAAGATACCATATTTAGTCAAAGATGAGGCATTTTTAAAACTAATGATGTCATAAAATATTCTACCTTATTTAATAAGCACCATCATCATATTTGCACACATTGTTTTGCTAGGCTCTTTAAAAAACTTTTGCATTAAAAGTCTTTCATATGTTGGTATTATTTTTCCTGGAAATACACTGAAAAATTAAAACACCACATAAAAAATGTACTACAGAAATGCTAGGAGTCAACACAATAATCTCATTTAACTCTAATATTAAGATCTCTTTAAATATTTCGCTGAGATATTTATTGAATCATATATATTTGGCACATACTTCTATTTGTAAGAACTTAATCCAAAATACTGGCAATACCTCCCAATTAAAATATTTAATGCTTGCTCAGGGAAGGACTTATAAAATCTCTGTGAGAAGTGCTATTGGTTGAAAGGTAGCTGTGCATAGATTGTGTCCTGTTGGGATTTCCATTAGGTATCAGCATGGTACAAGGCTTTTTTCCAAAAGCTTTGTTAATCTGCAAGGGACTCAATATGTGTATTATAGAACAGTAACAATTTGCTAAATTGATTTAAGTGAAAACTGGCAGGTATTTGTTTATAATTAAAAACCAATGTGTCCTGGACAACAGATGCCCATATAGCTTTAGAGAGTGCTTGGGAAATAAATGTTTTTAATGTAATTCTTGCTGTTATTTTTACTGCAAGTGGCACTTGGCTTCCTTTAGAGTACAGTTGGCTTTGTGGATGTCACTACATTCATCTTCACAGCCTGGTGAGCAGGTGTCAACTAAGATTGTCCTGGATTTACAGATGGCAAAACAAAAGTCTAAGGAGTTTTGTGATTTAATCAAGGTCATAAAATGACCTGATAGTCTTGCTGCATTGGATCTATTAGTCTTATTAGTTAAAATAAGGAGGCTATTTACATAGGATACACGAGAGGGGAAAGAATAATTTTCTACGTAAATTTTTTTACCTTTAATTTTTTTATTGAAAATATGTGATCAACAACTATGCTAATAATGGTTTCTCATGCACATAATTCCAACACCACACC
This sequence comes from Sorex fumeus, assembly GCF_029834395.1. Taxonomy (NCBI): domain Eukaryota; kingdom Metazoa; phylum Chordata; class Mammalia; order Eulipotyphla; family Soricidae; genus Sorex; species Sorex fumeus. The sequence continues at coordinate 31,455,255 of NW_026606064.1, forward strand.
CATCACCAGTGTACCCATCACCCTTCCCCAAGGAACGTGACCATCCCCACCCTCACCAATTGTGTGGATCAGTTCGCTGTTGTGTTGCCTTCAGATCTTTGTTTCTATCTTGTTATTTATCTTAAAGTTCATATATGAAAAAGATGATTATGTATCTATCCCTGAAAAAATATGTCAAACGACTTTTATGAAAACTTTAGTCCATTTAATACTAATTAAAATACTTTAGATTCAAAGAAATTTGAATTCAAAGTAATTCAAACTGAAATAAGTTTATTTTAAAATTTATTTCAGTTTTGTGTGTTTGTTTTCTGGGGCTACATTCCATGGTGCTCAAAATTTACTCCTGATTCTTGGTGGTGTTTGGGAGACTATATGTGAAACCAGGAATTGAACTTGGGTCATCATCATGCAAGACAAGTTTCTCAGTCATTGCACTCTCCAGTACCAAAGTAAGATTTCTGAGATAGTTACTTTGCTCCACATTTATAGATAGAGAAAACTGAGGGGTAGAGTCACAGTCTAAAACAACAAAATTCCTATGACAATCTTCCCTATGTTCAGTAGGTTCACCTTTACTGCTATAACAATTTTTCTATCTTTTTCATTCATATAGCATAGAAACAGCAATTAGGATGTAGCTACTTGGGACTGACAAATGAAAGAAGGAGGTAACTGAATCCATCGGTATCCTATATAGCAATTTATCCTTTTTCAGCTCAGAAAGCCGTTTCGCTTTCAAAATATCATATCTAAATATTTTCAGAGACCATCTTACTATTGTATGTCACAACTAAAAACATAATATAAAATCTTATCTGAATCAAAATTTAGAGTTGGAAAATGCATAACAATATCTATCTGAGAGACAAGTGTCTAGAAAAGATACAATTCTATATATTTGCTATGATTTAGTACCATTTTCATGCATTATGATTAAGAAAATAGTTTGAAATCTCAGGTTTTGTGGGGGGTGTGTGCATGTTTATACATGTATTGAAATGACATGTAAAAATCCCATTTTAATGAATTTTGTTTAAGATATACAAAAATTATATGAGCGTATGCTATCAAAATGAAAAACAGATAAATTTTAATAAATCCAAGTCCATCACTAATTTAGAGACTAGATTGGTCTCAATGTGAGAGAGAAGGAGAAAGAGAAAGGGGGGGGAGAGAAAAGGAGAGGATGAGGAAGAAATATAGGTTATTGGTTAGTTTAGAAGATAATATGCCATCATCAAACACATTTATGAGAAATAAAACTAGGCAGATACCTTAAGGAAAATAGAAATTGTTTTAAAGTTTGGGGAGAAAGAATTATAAAATTAAAATCAAAGAAGTATATTAGTTTTCAATCAAGAGGTATGTTTAAGGGGGTAAGTGTAATTTTTATGTAATATCCAAAATACGACAAATTACCTGGCACCTGAATTGTGCAGGAGGAAGAGAGCAGTTTGGAATGCCTTCAAGAGCATTGAAGAAATAGCTAAGAGGATGAAGAACCTCCGGCTCTTGGTACATATCTTCGATTCCACTGTTCTTCCTGCATTAACATATGCCTCAGAGACCTGGGCCCTCTGAAAACACGATGAGAACGCTATTAGGGTCTCCCAAAGAGGAATCAAAAGAGCTATGCTTGGAGTATCATGCTTCACTCAAATGAGATAAAAAAATCCGGAGTTCAGACCTCAGTCGACTGTCAAGAATCAGGGATGCTGTCTCATTTGCCAAGGTGTTGAAAATCAGATGGGCTGGACACGTAATGAGATTTGGAGATGACCGCTGGGCTAAAGTTGTTACTAGCTGGATTTCATGGGACATTAAAAGACCTCATTTCTAGGAGTTTTTTGGTGGAAGTTATTGGGTTCTCTAAGTAGAGTATCATATCATCTGCGAATAGTGAGAGCTTGATTTCTTCCTTTCCTACCTGAATGCCCTTAATATCTTTTTCCTGCCTAATCGCTATTGCAAGTACTTCCAGTACTATATTGAACAGCAGTGGAGAGAGTGGGCATCCCTGTCTCGTCCCTGATCTTAGAGGGAAGGCTCTCAGTTTTTCCCCATTGAGGATGATGCTTGCTCAATCAGTGAGAGAGAAGAAAGCAACATGAAAAAAACAATCCCATTCACAATTGTGCCCCAGAAAATCAAGTACCTAGGAATCAGCTTAACTAAGGAAGTAAAGGACCTGTACAAAGAAAACTACAAAACGCTACTTCAGGAAATAAAAGAGGACATGAGGAAATGGAAAGATATCCCCTGCTCATGGGTCGGGAGACTTAACATTGTCAAAATGGCAATACTACCGAAAGCATTGTATAAATTCAATGCAATCCCTATAAGGATACCCATGACATTCTTCAAAGAAATGGAGCAAACACTCTTGAAATTTATATGGAACAATAAGCCCCCACGAATAGCTAAAGCAATTCTTGGGAAAAAGAAAATGGGAGGAATCAACCTCCCGAACTTCAAACTGTACTACAAAGCAGTAATAATTAAAACAGCATGTTACTGGAACACAGGCAGAACTGCAGACCAATGGAACAGGGTTGAATACACTGACATCTCTCCTCAATCATATGCTCATCTAATCTTTGATAAAGGTGCAAGTAATGTGAAGTGGAGTAAGGAAAGCCTCTTTAATAAATTGTGTTGGCATCACTGGACGGCTACATGCAAAAAAATAGGCTCAGAACTCTGCCTAACACCATGTACAAAAGTAAGATCAAAATGGATTAAAGACCTCAACATCAGACCAGAAACCATAAGGTACATTGAAGATAAAGTTGGCAAAACCCTCCATGACATTGAAGCTAATGGTATCTTCAAAGATGCCACGCCACTGGCCGAGCAGTGAAAACAGAGATAGATAAATGGGACTATCTTAAACTAAGAAGCTTCTGCACCTCCAAAGAAACAGTGACCAAAATACAAAGACAGTCTACAGAATGGGAAAGGATATTCACCGAATACACATCTGACAAGGGGTTGATATCCAGGATATACAAAATACTGGTTAAACTCCACAAGAAGAAAACATCCAACCCCATCCAAAAATGGGGCAATGAAATGAACAGAAACTTTCTCAAAGAAGAAATCCGAATGGCAAAAAAGCACATGAGAAAATGCTCTACATCATTAATCATCAGGGAGATGCAGATCAAAACCACAATGAGATACCATCTCACACCTCAGAGACTGGCCCACATTCAAAAGAACAAAAGCAACCGATGCTGGCGTGGATGTGGCGAGAAAGGGACACTCCTTCACTGTTGGTGGGAATGTCCACTGGTTCAGCCCTTCTGGAAAACAGTATGGACGATTCTCAAAAAATTAGAAATTGAGCTCCCATTTGACCCAGCAATACCACTCCTGGGAATATATCCCGGAGAGGCAAAAATGTATAGTCGAAGTGACATCTGCACTTGTTTGTTCATTGCAGCACTCTTTACAATAGCCAGAAACTGGAAGAAACCTGAATGCCCAAGAACAGATGACTGGTTAAAGAAACTTTGGTACATCTACACAATGGAGTACTATGTAGCTCTTAGAAAAGATGAAGTCATGAAATTTACATACAAGTGGTACAATATGGAAAGTATCATGCTAAGCGAAATGAGTCAGAAAGAGAGGGATAGACATAGAAAAATTGCATTCATCTGGGGGATATAAAGTAACAAAGTATGAGATTAATACCCAAGAATAGCTGAGATCAGCACCAGGAGGATTACTCCATAACTTAGAGGCCAGCCGGGTATCCTAGAGGAAAGGGCTGTTCAGATAGAGAAGGGAGCACCAAATAAAGGATGTTTGGAGGATCCTCCCAGGAGGGGAGATGCATGTGGAAAGTAGACTATGGACTGAACATGTTTGCCACTCAATGCCTCTTTTGCAGACCACAACACCCAAAAGGAGAGAGAGAGAACACAGGGGATTGCCCTGCCACAGAGACAGGGGGGATGGGGGGATGGGGGTGGGAGGGATATTATCCATGGTGGCGGAAAATGGGCACTGGTGGAGGGATGGGTATCTGATCATTGTATAATTGAAACCAAAGCACAAAAAATTGTAAATCTACAACTTTAAAATAAATAAAATAAAATAAAGGGAAAAAAAAAAGACCTCGTGGCCACCCACCGATAAGATGGTCAGACTTCTTCATCAAGACTCTGAACGATCAGTTTGAGGCTCTTCATGTTTCTAGAACGAGCAGATGCCATTGGGCTACACTAGCACATGACAGCGACGAATCGAGATGTTACTGGCACCCACTAGAGCAAATCGATGAGTAACCAGATGTCAAATGATCAAGTGATCAAGTGATCCAAAATATAAATCACAAACTTTAAATCTCAAAGTCTCTTTATAAAATCCTAGATTGGATCACTGACTAATTTTTTCCATTCTATATTAAGAAAAAGTTAACATATTTGAGGTAATATTTTCCTCCAATATTATTTTAGGGTTGATTTGAATCTGTATGAGTTATTTACAAGAGGAAAAACTCAGATGTTAATATTGAAATATTGATATTAATATTTGGCTCTTTCCATTGAATTTTGATTTATATTACCAAAGTAGGATATTTAAATATCCTATCCATTTTCATAAATGTTTAATTTTTTTATAACAATATTGATTCAAAGGGCTGGAGTTATAGCACAGTGCTTAGAGCGTTTGCCTTGCTCGCAGCCGACCCGGGCCGACCTGGTTTTGATTCCTCCGGCCACTCTCAGAGAGCCCAGCAAGATACCGAAAGTATCCTGCCTGCACAGCAAAGCTTGGCAAACTACCCGTGATGTATTTGATATGCCAAAATCAGTAACAAGTCTCGCAATGGAGACGTTACTGGTGTCCGCTCAAGCAAGTCAATGAACAACAGGAGGACAATGCTACAGTGATTAATTCAAATCCTTTGCTGTTATTTCCACAAGCTGGGTGGACTGTTGATCAGCTATAATTTTCTTTCATGTAGAGAGTATTTTTGTCTATTTTGTTGCATAGTAGCTTATGTTTAATTTTATTTAAAACAATATACACTTTAAAAGAAACTGTTTGGAATAAGATGATGTTTACTCTTTCCAATTTCCACAGAAATTGAATTCACTGGGTGATATTTGTAGATTCTTTCTAATTGTGATTATCCTAAGTACCATCAAAATCTACATTCCAGAAGCATGTTTTAACTCCTCATATCCTCTCCCCTCAGTTAATATCTGTTATTTTTATATATTAAACTAAAAAAATAGCTGTGTGTTTGAGTTATTCTTGTGCTTTTAAACTGGATTTTACAATGTTTTATACTCTTCTGTCTCTAACTCTGGATTTGTTTTCTCTGTTTTTCTTGTTCTCTTCTCCCTTTCTTTAATATGTGCATATGTTTATACATTTCTAGAACCATTATTTTCTGAATAACTTGCATAAGTTTTAGTCATTATACTAATTCCTCTGTCACTGTCATTGTCACTGTCCTCCCGTTGTTCACTGATTTGCTCAAATGGGCCCAGTAACATTGTGAGACTCGTTGTTACTGTGTTTGGCATATTGAATACGTCACAGGTAGCTTGCCAGGCATTGCCATGTGGACAAGATACTCTCAGTAGCTTGCAGGGCTCTCCAAGAGGGGCAGAGGAATCAGACTTGGGTAGGCTCAGTTTGCCACGTGCAAGGCAAACACCCTACCTTCTGTGCTATCGCTCCAGCCCACTACTTACGCTATTCCTAAAAATTCTTCTGTATATTATTTCTAAAACACAGTTATACTTTCACAAATATATATTCTTCATTTCATTATAGTTTTGAAATATTCCTATTTTTTCAGTAATTTATAAGTATATATGTATTTTATGTCCATAATACAACACACTATAAACTGTATGATCGTATATCTACGTTCTTTAATTTGGGGCAATTATGCATTTACTTTCCTTTTCTGTCCAGGTTGAGAGTTTTAAAAGCTGTATGATAGACCAATTTTTTGAAGAGTATTCCTTAACCTAGTTTGTTTATTCCATATGATGGTATTTAGCTTTAGCAAATTATTTTGCCAAGAATATTTAAAAAAGAGCTACACAATATCCTTCTCAATGATAAATGGATAATGGCAGCAGTCCTTGGTCTTTCAACCCAACAAAAAATTCAGGGATCCAAATATTTTAAGGTCATATAATGTATACCTATCCTATAATGGGAACCTGTGTGTTGCACCATTGTATATTTAAGAGCATGTTTCACCAGTACAAAGTAGACACCAGTAATAGCTTTCCAGTTGTGACAACAGAAAATTTTCTCTAGACATTTCCAGGACAAAAGTTTTATCACTGCAGGGCAAAACTTGTCCCAGTTGAAAATCACTTTTTTACATAATATCGATCGTCACTTTTTCTGTAAGAGTTATTACCCCTGAAGACCACTTCGTGCACACAGATTTCCCATTTCATTTTTCACTTGTGTGTTATTTATTGCTAAGGTCTCTATTTTATTCCCTGTACATAAATCTCCACACACACAAAATGCATCCTCCGGTATTCAATAAGAAGTATCTCCAGCCTAAAGTCTTCCTCATACTTCCTGTACATATAAGGCTTCTTATCTGACCGTGTCCTTTGTTGTCTTATGAGGGTTGACCTCTGGCTATAGCTTCTCTACATTCCCTGAAAGCAAAAGCCTTATCCCTTGAGTCTGCCAGTTTGTGTCTAAATGGATTAATGCTGGTTAAAACTATGTCTGCAGTTGGTACACGCTTAAGCCAACATCTGTCCTTTGATGACTGATGAAATATGACTTAAATCTAATATCTTATCCAGATTTCCTACACACAAGATATTTCTCACATACGCAGTGTGAGTTATTTATATCTAAAACCCAACCACATTTTGGGCATACAAAAGTTTTCTCTCCTGTGTGTCTTCTGGGGTGTACTGACAGAAGACTTTGCACAACCCTCATCCACATTCAACACACACACACAGACATACACAAACACTGCAGAGACACACAAACACATACACACACACACATATGGGTTTTTACCTATGTTGAGTCCCCCCGCTGTGCTATAAGGTTTGACTTAGCACTAAAACCTTACCCACATTCTTTTTTTTATTGAATCACCATGAGATACAATTACAAAACATTCATGTTTGAGTTTTAGTCATATGATGATCGAACATCCATCCCTCCACCAGTGCACATTCTCCACCACCAATGTCCTCCGTATACATACACAATGCTTCTTGTTGCATCTCATGATGACAGGTACCTAGGATGATGCAACGAGATCAGGAAGGGACAGATGACTAAACATCCAGCACACAGTCTCTTTATTGCAAATCATCCATGGCTATATACTTTCCAGTATAAAAAAAAATTTCCTACTAATAATAAGGCAATTATCCTAGTACCGTAAATCACATAGCACATTTCCTCCCTTATCATCAATCACATACAGTCACTTACTAGCTAACTTGTTGACTACCATAATGCATCAAAGTGCCAACCTAGAGACACAAGACTGGGCTCGTACCCAGATCTGGGCTGCACAAGGCGTTTCTTGCCCTCAGTGACTGTGTTTCCACAGTCAATTCCAGACCTGAGTTCACCCTGTCATCAATGTCTCAAGTGGCTCAGGCAATCTTCTGACACATCTCTCCTGAGAATATGCTCTTTTGTTTTATGAGATAGGATATGTCTTCTAACTAAAACTCCTGCTACATTCACTGCACAAATGGTGTTTACCCCTAATTGAATCCTTTGCTATTTGCCGATGTTATCTCTAAAAAGCGTCCCAATCTACATATGTGAGGTTTATTCCTAACGTCTCACACATACTCCTGACACACAAACTTTTTCCTTCCAGAGTTTGTCCTAAAGATATTTATGAAGGTTCACTTCTGGTTAAAGCTTTGTCCACACTTCTCACAAAGGGCTTCTCATCAGAATATGCCAACTCATGTGCAACTAGGCTTGACTTCTGGCTAAAGACTTTCTCACATTCTCTGCAGAGATATCGTATGGGTGATGAGAACTGATCTATAGCCAAAGCTTTGGCCACATCATTGCAAAGCTAAGGCTTTCATTATAAATGGGGTCTCTGATGAATAAGGACGGCTGACTTATGATTAAAGTCCCACCCATGATTTCCTCAATTGACTACCCACTTTATTACTTGGTTTGTTTTTCGAGAGGCTGTCATTGTAGCTGGGATGAAATTCATTTCCATAATTGATTAATCTTCCTTTGAACTTTTTAGCTGTCCTTCAGGTATATTACATAACATTCTTGAAATGATCCCATGTTGTCTTCTCCTGCAAAATATGTGGACCCCTTTTCTTGATTATCATTTTTTGCCCTGCCATTTCTGAATGTTTCAAGAAAGAGTAGTTGCTGTTGTTTCTTTTGATGTGCTGGGTAGGAGTCTGGGCATGTTGGAAGCTGATGACCATGTAACATATGCTGGCATAATTGCTGACTACAAAAGATCAGAGAACACGAGTAATAAACTTGACTATGCTGATCTGGTACTGTCCAGATGTTTCTGTGATTTATTCCCTGTTCTTCTAAAGGACAAATGCTTGTTTGGAAAATGAAATTTCCCAAGTCACCAGGTTGCTGGAGTCTCCCAGTGTCATATCCTTATAAGAGCCCTTTTCCCACACTATTCAACAACTCCACCTCTTCCTGGAATGACAAAAATGCAAATATGCTGCTTCTCTTCTGGCTCTCCGGAGTCCTATGGCCATTTTTCTGGTCTCCTAAAGGGTGTACTCAAAAACAAATTAGGCAACTAGCATTAACTCATTCTTGTATGCCTACAACACTAGAGTAACCTCTTGTGTTGAGTCTGTACCTGTGCAGTTCGGAGGTATGAGGTTTGTCATTGATGAAGGGCTACAACCAGGCAGGGCAGTTAGAATGTTCATTCCTCAGAAAGATAACAACTCAAAGGGGGATGAGTTGGGGGACCCTGTACTATCAAGTCATTTTCTTACAGAAATTGTATCATTTAATATTCACCTAAAGAAGTCTGATCCATCTTAAACTTAGTTTTGTGTATGATAGACAAGTGCTTTTGTTCTTAATGAATAACAAATATTAACAATGGTTCTTTAAAGAATCTTCTTCTTTTAAACTTGGGTATTCTTGTTGAAATCAATAGGTTATAAGTGTTGATCTCTTGACTCTTTTAATATCTTTTCTGTTTTACTAGATTATGAAAATATTTGTTCGAGCTGGAATACTTAATAAAGTTTTATTAGTTTTGTTTGCTATTTTCTTTCTTCAGTTTTAAAAGGTCCTGAAATATAATCTTTTGAAGAATGCTAAAAACTCATTGACTTTTGTTTTTGTTTTGGGCCACACTCAATGATGTTCAGGGCTTCCTCCTGTCTCTGTACTCATGGATCACTCATGGCAGACTTCAGAGACCATATGGGGAGACAGGACCAAACATGTGTTGGTCAAGTGCAAGACAAGCCCTGTATCCATTGTGCTGTGTCTTTGGTCCCAAAGGTAACTTTTCAAAAAAGGTACTTAGCACAGCGGTAGGGCGTTTGCCTTGCACGCAGCCAACATGGCCGACCTGAGTTCGATTCCTCCGCCCTTCTCGGAGAGCCTGGCAAGCTACCGAGAGTATCTCGCCCACAGGGCAGAGCATGGCAAGCCATCCGTGATGTATTCGATATGGCAAACACAGTAACAACAAAATCTCCAATGGAGACGTTACTGGGCCCACTCGAGCAAATCGATGAACAACAGGAGGGCCTTTACTTTTACTTTACTACCCACTGCTTATCAATCAAAATTAGAGGGTTAAGAAATTTAAAAAAAAAGTTATCATTGTTTAACTGAATTGGATTCCTTCCTATCTTCACTCTATTCCAGAACCCCTCAGAGCCTTCATTTCTAGAATGGGAATTTTCTTCCAGTGACTTCCAGATTGAAGTGGTTATTCTTTCTTCTCTCTTAAGGTTTTTCTGGATCTGTGTTCTTTTATCTTCTTTAAGTTCATTGCTTTTCTCTACCTTTATAGAAGAGCATGCTTTAATTTACTTATTTTTGTCCTTTTTTCTTGTTGTTGCCACTGAAACAGTGTTCTTTCTGTTCTTTTGTATTTTTAACAGGGAGCCAAATAACTCCTGGTGGAGAAAAATAAAGGGAAAGTTTAGAATTGTTCGTAAAAAAATGAACTTTCCTTCTCAATCTTATGTGCTATGAATTCATTTTTTCTTTTTATTCTTATGGCCATCACAAATTGGATAGTTTTTATCTTCAGTCCTCAAAGCATGCTCTTAAAACTTCACAACCCAACTATTTAATGTTTAACTTCAGTAACATTTTTGAATGATAAGTGCCTGAGTTTTACCTTACTCTGTGAGTAGAAAAAATAAAATTACATCAAGTTCATATAGCAATCAAAAGAACAGGAGATGCCTTAGCATTTTTTCCTTTCTTGTTTTTATTTCAATGTTGAGTGATATCCAAAACGATTCCTCAATGACTCTTGAAAAAAATCTCTTTGAGATTTTGAGAGGAACAAAAGGCAAGGAGTTTATTATTCTCATTTTAACATGAATATAATGTATTTTATTTAAATGAAAGAAAAAGATGAATGCAATAATATGTAATATAAAAATGAGATGATCTTTTTGTTTTATTTTTTTTGGCAAAGCCGGAAGTGTTCAGGGCTTCCTCTTGATGGGTGCTTTCTCCTGATGGGCTCAGGGGTTCATATGTGGTCCTGGAGATCAAACCCACGTTCAAGGAAAGTGTTCTACCTGCTATACTATTTCTTCAGTCTCAGAAATGAATTTTTTTTTTTTGCTTTTTGAGTCTCACCCGGCAATGCGCAGGGGCCATTCCTGGCTCTGCACCCAGGAATTACTCCTGGCAGCGCTCAGGGGATCATATGGGATGCTGGGAATCGAACTCAGGTTGGCCGCGTGCAAGGCAAACACCCTACACTCTGTGCTATTGCTCCAGCCCCCAGAAATGAAATAATTTTTAAACTAATCTAGATAAGTTGTTCCTGTTTGTTTATGTGATGCAAAGAGATATAGATGATGAGTTTAGAAGCTAAAATAAATAGTATTTAGTTTGAATCTGACACTGCATTGATTTATAAGTAAGCCTCAGTCTCAAATTCAAATGCATAGCATTTGAAAAAGTCTAGTCAAATAAACATAATTTCACTGGATGTACAAATTGAAACAGTATTTTTAATTTCAAGAATAGCATTTACTATCTACAAACTTTCAAAGAATGAAAATCAAGTGAATATGTAATCTAATGAAGAAAATAGTCCCCTCTGTGCCCGCAAAGTTTTTCACTTACAGGTCTATGATTACATTGTCCTTGCAATGCTTCAGCATTCAGGCAACACAGGAAGGATATTTAAAAACCAACAATCTTCACACAAGGGGACATTATTTAGTGATGATAATACTAATAAGTATAATTATAGTAATGATTAAAGAAATCTTCTCTTGGTTCATGTAGGGGTCAGCTAGCATTTTTAATGCCAAATACAAGAAATTACTATAAAATAATCAAAATTTTTACTCAGGAATTATTCCTGGTGAGGTTCAAGCGACCATATGGAATGCCAGAGATCAAACCCAAGTCGGTGAAGTGTGTGAAGCAAATACCTGATGTACTATTGCTCTGGCCCCCCAAAATAATATATTTTAAAAGATGTGTTTTTTCAGCACTTGAGCTTAATAAAATCGATGAACAACAGGAGGACAGTGCTACAGTGCTACGACAGCTTTATTTTCTCTTTCTTTCTTTCTTTCTTTCTTTTTCTTCTTTTTTTTCTTTCTCTCTTGTTAAGACACCATGATTTACAAAGCCATTTTAATAGAATTGTTTTAGGCATACAATGATGCAACACTAACCCTAACACCAGTATCCCCAGGGTCCCTCCAATCTCCCTACCTGCCCCACCCTGCCCCTGGCAGGCATATAACAAATTTATTTCATATTTATATTGTTTTCTCAAAACAAACTTAAAGAAATATCAAATGGAAATATCAAAAAATAAACCAAGTCAATTTGTAAAAATTAATTACTATATGATTTGTGCCTATGTAAATAAGGAAATTTAAATAATTTATTATAATCTAGTATCTGCCAATTCTCATTTACATAAGTTTTCAACTTTGGCATCTCAAACGTATTGTTTTCAATTTTATTTTATTCTTGAAGCATATTGCGGTAATAATCACATCTTTCCTGTGATACATATGACTTCTTTTTTGTTTTCTTTGTTATTTGGTTCAAAAAACTTAAAAGAATGGAAAATAGAAATAGTAGGAAATCAATCAATGAAGTTCAATTTGAGATTATTATTTGCTATGTGTTTTTAATCTTTCTTAATATAGAAGAGGACAACTATAGACATTAGTGCCATATTCAATATCACATGATACGAAGTTTCTCTTATCTTTTAAAGTAACTCTTTTCAGGCTTCTTGCAAAACTGGCTTCAAGGCTATAAATCCCCGGAGCTGTTGCCTACTCATGAAGCTCGGTATGGTACCTTCAAATCTCAATGATAATCTAACTGGATGGATGTGTAAACACAAAAAAGAATGGGCAAAAGGACAGCAGTGGCCTATCTCTCCCGCTGCCTGCCTTCGGTAGTCTCAGGCTGTTTCCCCACTCCAGGGAGGTCGATGGCGATGGGCAGGCAATGAGCAGGTGAAGGAAGGAAACACGGGCCAGGCTAGTTGGTCTTAGTAGCAGTTTATTACATGGAAGAAATGTATGTCATGTAGGGCCCAGGATCTCTCAAGCATGTGCTCTCCAAGTACTCTCACGCCTATGTGCCCCATTCTCTCAGTTCTCTCAAACACGTGTCTCCCAGATTCTCTCTGCCTGTGTTCCCCATTCTCTTAGGTACATGTTCTCCCAGAGAGCCTCGAAAATCTCCTTATATAGATCATGGTAACCTCTAAAGGGCGCAATACAGTGATGTCATCAAAAGAAGTTACAGAAAGAACATTGATGAGGCAAAACATAGATTGTTTTTTGACATCTGCAGGCCAGTAATTTTGGCCTCCAGAAAGAAGATACAAAACCAAGACTGAAATCTTTCACAAACACTTTCACAAGCTACAAGCACTTGGATTTGCATCCAAAAGATCAGTCTGCTAGAGCTTGGAATCTATATCCCAAAGATAAGTATCTAAACTTTGTATCCCAAGACTAGCCTGGCTAGAGTCAGGAATCTACATCCCAAAGATCAAGCCTGGCTAGCACCTGAGATATGTGAGAAAAGGAAAATTGTCTCTTACAATATACTGAAATTATTTACTAAAGGCAGTTTGAAGGGGAGAAATGTTTAGCTTCATCCAAACTAGTCAGGACACAGTGGAAAGCTGCTTCTAGGACAAATTCTCATTTAGCAGATCAAACTTCCCTAGAACGGAATCCCCTGGATGCATTTCTCCTCTCCTTATCCAACAAACATATAAGCATACAAAATATAAAGCATTTTGTATGGACACAGTAAGAAATACCTTAAACTTATAGAATTGCTCTCTTAGGGCCATCTCAATCTCAGACTACAGTACTCACGCCAGACAGTCTTTTCTATCCCTACCAGGATCCTAGTCTCGTCATTACTTTTGGATCATGACAGCATTTGTCTATGATCAAACTCCTAACTTATAGTTAAGAATCATGGCACTTTGGCCTGGCCCATCTCGATGCCAGTGTAGCACATAGCTTACCCGCTTGCCCTGGATCCATCCAGTCCCTCGTTGGGACCCTGCTTTTGGGAGCACTAGGAAGTGAGGGCAACTGAGGCTTAAGTTGAGAAAGCAGATGCCTGGGAGTGCATAATATTCAAAGCCAATTAAATCCTAAGTTACAGAACATAATATGAATTGTCTTCCTGTATCTATCCAAAAAGGACATTGCATTAAACTATTTAAAAGACATAAAGAGAGGAGAAAGGCAATATTAAATTACAAGTTCCGTGTCCTAGAAGGATCTGACCTCACAAATTAACAGATTCTAATCAGGTGGAAAAGCTAACTAACTGGTTGGGGAAGAGAGCATAGAAGTGGTTACAGAGAAACAAAGGAATTAAAGTGACTCAGGAGCACTGTGATGGGTGCAACCTGATAAACCTAAGCTCCTTGTATTCAAACAGATGGAGTATTCTTGGTAAGATGTTCAGTTTGTTGAGTTTTTTTATTATATCTTTTCATATTCTTCTGGCTTGTAAAGTCTTATGTAATATGTCTGCTATATGTCTTATGGGATTTCCTTTGTCTTTAAAATCCTTTTTTGATCTTTCTGCTTTCAATAGTATTTATCTTTAGATTTTTATATTTGAGTATAATGTGTCTTGCATGTTTGCTATTTGGGTTTATTTTCACTGGAACTCTTTGGGCCTCTTGGATTTTAGTGCCTGTAAACCTTAGCTCTGGGAAGTTATTAGCAATGACTTATTGAGCTATTGTTTCTTCACATTTGCCTCCCTGTCTTCAGAGACTCCAATGATTCTTATATTGTTCCTCCTGAACTCATTCCGAAAATCTCTGGTATGCTGTTTATTTCCTTTTACATTATTTTCCACTTTATGCTGTTTCCAAACAGTTTGTTTCTTCTCATCTTGGAGCTCCTAAATCTTTGATTCCCCTTCTGCTATTCAGCCATTCAGAGCTTTGATTGACTTTTTAATAACCCCTACCCTTGTTCTTCATTTCAGTCATTTCTGACTGTAACAGTTTTTTGTTGTTATTGTTGTTGTTGTTTCACTTCTGATACTTTCTTGTGCTTTGCTGATAACATGTGCTATTGTTTCTTTGAACTCACTGAACATCCTCATCATAGGGTCACTAAAGACAGTATTTGAGGATTTACTCATATCGTTTATGGCCAACATGGCCGACCCGAGTTAGATTCCTCCGCCCCTCTCGGAGAGCCTTGCAAGCTACCCATGACATACTCGATATGCCAAACACAGTAACAACAAGTCTCATGATGGAGACGTGACTGGGCCTGCTTGAGCAAATCGATGAACAATGGGAGGACCGTGATCTTACCATTTATGTCTCCGGTGACATTGTTTTTGCTCATTGAACTTGATGGGTTTTCCCCAATGGTTAGCTAATGTTCTTGCACTGGGGGTAAGTTTTTATAGTTAACCCTCTACCCCCACAGGAATGTAATGGAGGGAATAGCTAGAGGTTACTCTATGTTGTCTCTGCCTGTTCTCACAAAATGACAGAAAGAACTGTTAGCAGCATGTAATTTGTTGAGTAGATTTATCGTACAGCTGCAAAAGTGACAAACACTTCAGGAGTTGTGGCATGGGCACCAATATGGTGCAGATCCGGTGAAAAGGCTTCTGGGTCCTACTTGGAACTTACCAGAAAGGGGGAGGCTTTGCCTCCCTTGCAGCTCAGTTGATTGGAATAATCTCGATACTATCAGTCAGAGGAAAGCCCCACCTGAGTAAGTGGAGTAGCAAGTAGGTCAGACTGTTCAGTGATTTTGAGAGTCATTTGGCTGCTTCATTGAGTACTTCACTTAATCACTTAACTTAACTTCCCGTTAGTCCTCGATTTGCTCGAGCGGGTGCCAGTAACGTCTCCATTTGTCCCTGACGTGTGCTAGTGTAGCCCAATGGCATCTGTTCGATCTGGGAACATGAAGGGCCTTAAACCGATCGTTCATGATCTTCACGAAGAAGTCTGACCATCTGGTAGGTGGGCGGCCACGCGGTCTTTTGACATCCCGTGGAATCCAATCAGTAACAGCTCTAGTCCAGCGGTCATCTTTAAATCTCATTACGTGACCAGCCCATCTGATTTTCGACACCTTGGCATATGAGATAGCGTCCCTGATCCTTGATCGTCGACGGATGTCAGAACTCCGGATTCGTTCTCTCATTTGAGTGAAACGAGATATTCCAAGCATAGCTCTTTCTATTCTTCTTTGGGAGACCTGAATAGCGTTCTCATCCTGTTTGCGTAGGGCCCAGGTCTCTGAGGCATATGTTAATGCAGGAAGAACAGTGGAATCAAAGAGATGTGCCCGGAGCCAGAGGTTCTTCGTCCTCTTAGCTATTTCTTCGACGTTCTTGAAGGCGTTCCAAGCCGCTCTCTTCCTCCTGCGCAGCTCGGGTGCCAGGTCATTTGTCATGTTGACCTCTCGACCTAGGTACACATAGCTGTTACATTCGGAGATAGTCGTTCCATTGAGAGCGAATGGAGCATCAGGAACAAGGCTGTTTCTCATAAACATTGTCTTCGTAAGATTCAGCTGTAGTCCTACCTTTCCACACTCACGGTCAAAGTCGGCCAGCATTTGTGCCGCTTGGCTGATGTTTGGTGTTATTGAAACAATGTCATCAGCAAAGCGGAGGTGGTGTAGTTGCCGGCCATCTATCTTCACTCCCATTCCTTCCCATTCCAGTCGTCGCATGATGTTCTCGAGGGTGGCACTGAAGAGTTTCGGTGAAATGGTATCACCCTGCCGCACCCCTCTCTTGACATCAACAATCACTTCTTTGTAGAATGGTGAGATCCTGGTAGTGAATCCACAATACAGCTCACGGAGGATCCTGATGTATTGGGCTTGAATGCCCTGATTGGCTAGGGCTTCAATGACTGCTTCCGTCTCAACAGAATCAAAGGCCTTCTTTAAATCAATGAACGTTAAACAGAGCGGCATCTTGAACTCCCGAGAAACCACAATGAGCTTGGTTATCATGTGGATATGGTCGATGGTGCTGAATCCTTTGCAGAACCCGGCTTGCTCGCATGGTTGTCCTTCATCTAGTGTTCTGCCAATCCTATTTAGGATGACTCGAGTGAACAACTTGTAGATGACAGACAATAGGCAGATGGGGCGATAGTTGCCAATGTCATGGATGTCTCCCTTCTTGAACAGTAGTACGGTCCTGCTGGTTTTCCATTGGGACGGAACCTTGCATTCGGACAGGTAGCGTGTAAAGAGCCGAGCCAGTGTATTGATGAGTACTGACGGCAGGTTCTTCAGGTGTTCAGGTCTGACCTTGTCTGGGCCGGGTGCTGTTTGTTTCTTTACCGAAGAAATGGCATGTCGGATTTCGGAAGGGAGAATGTTGGGAACGACATATCCATCCTGTGGAATTTGGTATGTCGGCAAGTGGACATGGCTATCGAAGAGATTTGAGTAGAAGTCATGGATAATCTTCTCCATTGCTGTTCTGGAGGATGTGATGGATCCATCAGGACGTCGGAGGGCAGTCATCTTGGTCTTATAGTTGGCGAAGGACAGGCGGGCATTACGAATACTTTTCCCGGCTTCTGCCGCATCTACCAGTACTTCTGCTTTTCTCTCTTTGAGGTCTTCCTTGATCGCATCTCTGCACTGCTTTGCAAGCTCGGACGTTAGCTTGCGGTTGCCTGA
Source organism: Sorex fumeus (assembly GCF_029834395.1). Classification (NCBI taxonomy): domain Eukaryota; kingdom Metazoa; phylum Chordata; class Mammalia; order Eulipotyphla; family Soricidae; genus Sorex; species Sorex fumeus. The sequence goes on from NW_026606064.1 coordinate 31,472,669, forward strand.
GGCATGCGCCAAACCACGCTGGCGAATTAGCTCAAGAGTTTTCGAAGATAGGCGATTTTTTGTGGTTATCTCTCTCTTGGCGTTCCTCGCACATTCATGGAGGTGCTCAACCAGTCGATCGTATTCCTTGTCAATGTTGTCAACAATGGCATCTTCCCATGTTGCCGCAATAGTACCAAAGAGTTCCCAGTTGGTGGTCATTCTGGGAGTTCTCTTTTTGAACTTTGCAGCCCTTTCTCCCCGCTCTGTGAAGTAGAATTTTGCACGAAGGAGACGGTGGTCCGATCCCGTTCGAAATTTGGGGACAACAGCAACATCACTCAGGCAAAACCGTCGATTGAATATGATGTGGTCTATTTCATTGTGGAATCGTCCACCGGGAGACTCCCATGTCCATCGTTTAGATTCTGCTTTCTGGAACTGTGAGTTACCATGAATGGTCTTGGTCGACATGATGAACTCAGACAGTCTCTCACCCTGTTCGTTCCATTCTAGGCCATGGGTCCCGATGTGAAGTTCTTCAGCTGATCTTCTCGGTCCTATCTTGGCATTAAAATCACCCACAATAATATTGTAGAAGGTGTGGTCTTCTTTATAGAACTTCTCTAGCTCCATGTAGAACTTCTCGATTTCTCGTTCATCATAATGAGATGTTGGTGCGTAGACAACGAAGATAGAAACTGCAGGCAGTGAGCCACATCTTTTCAAATGTAAACGTCCGATTCGGGTTGTTAGGCATTCGAATGAATCAATGCTCTTGGCCAAGTTTGTGTTGACAAGGACACCGACGCCTCCAACGCCTCTTTTATCGCATGTTCTGAGGAACAATTCTTCTCCAGTGTCGAAAACAGCATGGTGAGATTCGTGCCTTCTTGTCTCGGTCAGACCAATGATGTCGTACTTGATCATTCGCGCTTGTACCATCAGGTCCTCGATGGATGCATCTGATGCTAGCGTACGTGCATTGAAAGTACAGACGATCATTTTTGTCTTCCTTCGTTGTGGCAGCCTAGGTCGGCCTTGAGATTTTGTCGGACTCTCCTTTCTCATCCTTTTCAGTGCTGCCATGTCGGTGAAGCCTTCAGGGTCAGGTGAATGAGACCAGTTGTAGTTACTGGTTTTGGCATATCGAATACACAGCGGATAGCTTGCCAGGCTTTTCCGTGCAGGCGGAATACTCTCGGTAGCTTGTCAGTCTTTCCGAGAGGGATAGAGGCTTTTGGGGTGACCTCTAATCACCCTTGTAGGTGAGTACATGCTTTCCTTATTAAAATTCTGTTAATTTAATAGGCAGCCCCAAGTTCACTTTCAAACTCTAAGATAAGAAAATTGGATGTACGGTTTCTGCAACATTTTTGATTAAAGAAATCCTAATGCAGAACCCGGCAGCATGGAGCAGAAAAGTGAAAGGACTATGTGTTAATCCAGGCCATCATGTCTGTCCGGAGGGCAAAGGGTGTTGCCCCATTCGCTCTCTCCTCTCTGGAAAGAAAGATGGCGGCCGCATGGGAGCCTTGTGGACAGCAAGTATGAGCCGGGGGTGTGGGGGCGACTAAAACCTCATGGGTAGGGGGGCGTTCCGGTCCGTCCTTCACGCCCTACTGAGGTCACCAGTTGCCCCCCACAAGTGGCTCTCCAGCATGACCACAGCCCCAGAAGCACAAGGACTTAATGCAGAACCCAGCAGCTTGGAGCAGAAAAGTGAACGGACTCTGCGTTAATCCAGGCCATCATGTCTGCCCGGAGGGGAAAGGATTTTGCCCCATTCGCTTTCTCCTCTCTGGAAAGAAGGATGGTGGCCGCATGGGAGCCTTCTGGACAGCAGGTATGAGCCGGGGGTGTGGGGGCGACTAAAACCTCATGGGAAGGGGGGCGTTCAGGTCTGTCCTTCACGCCCTACTGAGGTCGCCAGTTGCCCCCCACGAGCGGCTCTCCAGCATGGCCACAGCCCCAGAAGCACAAGGACTAAATGCAGAACCCGGCAGCTTGGAGCAGAAAAGTGAACGGACTATGCGTTAATCAAGGCCATCATGTCTGCCCGGAGGGGTAAGGGTGTTTCTCCCTTCCGCCCTCCTCCCTCTGGAAAGAAAGAAGGCGGCCACATGGGAGCCTTGTGGACAGCAGGTATGAGCCGGGGGTGTGGGGGCGACTAAAACCTCATGGGAAGGGGGGCGTTCCGGTCCGTCCTTCACGCCCTACCGAGGTCACCAGTTGCCCCCCGTGAGCGTCTCTCCAGCTCAGCCATGGCCCCAGAAGCACAAGGACTTAATGCAGAACCCGGCAGTTTGGAGCAGAAAAGTGAACAGACTATGCGTTAATCCAGGCCATCATGTCTGTCCAGAGGGGAAAGGGTGTTGCCCCATTCGCCCTTTCCTCCCTGGAAAGAAAGATGGCGGTCGCATGGGAGCCTTGTGGACAGCAGGTATGAGCCGGGGGTGTGGGGGCGACTAAAACCTCATGGGAAGGGGTGCGTTTCGGTCCGCCCTTCACGCCCTACCGAGGCCACCAGTTGCCCCCCACGAGCGGCTCTCCTGCACGGCCACGACTCCAGAGCACAGAAACCAATTTCTTTACTATCTGACTTTCAGTAGAAATACTTCCAGGGTCAATAAGTAAAATAGCAGAAATCCAAAACCAACATTTAATTCTTGAACCCAGCTGTAGAAAGCAAATCACTTCACAATGCTTTTTCAGCATGTCTGATTTGGGGGCGGGGGGTAAACTCTAAATAATAGTGGTGAATCTTTTAATGAAACAATGAATCTAATCAAAGCAGATAGAGTGTTAACTAGAATTCATCTGCCTCACATGGACTGGGAGGGGTGGGGGGTGGGGTCTTATTGGGGTTCTTCATGGTAAAAAATAAGTATTGGTAAAGGGAAATGTGTTTGATATTTGCATGACTGAGACATAAACCTGAAAGCTTTGTAACCTTTCCCACAGTGATTCAATAAATAAATATATAAATAAATAAAAAGCAAAAATAAATAAATAAAGAAAATTTTTTAAAAATTAAAAAAAAAGAATATCTTATAGCATTACCACTCTCAAAAAACTGCTTTAGAAAACTCTGGCTCAACTGAATAAGACTTGCATGTTTCTTTTCTGAAGCAAAGCAAAATATAGAATTATTTTTATAAAAAAACACATATATACAAAAAACAAATAAGTTTTGCACAAATAGCTTTATTCATTTTTTGGTGAAAATTGAAATATTTACTTCATGAGTAATTACTCAAGATATGTCGAAAACCTACATAGAATATTCAAAAGTGCATAGAAGAATATTCTTTTTCCTTGATTAGTTCTCACGTGAGGTAACTTATTGATTGCTTTTTCAAGATGATTAATATTCTATTTAAGCCATTGCCGAACACAGCAATAAAACTCTTTCAGAGAAACTAGAATAAACTAATTTCCATAAAACAAACCACAAAAACCAGAAAGTACAAATGATCTCAAATGGATAACATGGAAGCTTCAAAAATAAAATACTAACAACTCAATATTATCAACATATTTAAATCATTATTCATTATAATTAAGAATAAACTCTAGAAATATATATATGTATATATATATATATATCACTGTATTACTGTCATCCCATTGTTCACAATTTCCTCGAGCAGTCACCAGTAACATCTCCAATCGTCCTAGCCCTGAGATTTTAGCAAGTGCCATCTTGCTAAAATGAGGCTCTTTCAGGGTCAGGCAAATGAGACTCATCATTGTTACTGGGTTTTGGCATATCGAATACTCTAGAGGGAGCTTGCCAGTGTTCTCCAAGAGGGAGAACTAGACAATAAGATGTCTTCCGGGAGCTTGGTTTTATGGTCTCTGGATCTTGGCCATTGATGGAATTACACAGAGCCGGGGGCAGTTGGTGGGTGTAATGCCTAGCTACTGGAAGATCAGGTATCTGGGTGGAGAAGGCCCAGTCCGAATCCGAGCAGCCTTGGAGACCTCAGCCCTGGGTCCCACACACCTGGGTTCCTCTGCCCGTTCCTTCATGCGTGGTGCTCGTCCAAGCACGTGGACAGTGGTCTTGAGCATGGCTGTGGCTGGTTCTGGAAATCTTCAGCTGCCGGGGCTCTGTTCACGGTGGGGAGGGAACTCAACTCCACCTCCAAATATATATATTTGATAAAAAATTAGTTAATATACTAAATTCAATTTAGTGGCTACCAGTTACCATTAATCTTTTAGAACTGTTTGTTTATTTGCAATTGTGTAGTTTCTCTCTAGAAGAATACACAAAACTCCATGTTTGTTCTGGAGAGAAAAAAAAAGATTAATGGAGAGAAATGAGAGAAAAATATTTCATTTTTACTAAATCTATAGTAATTTCCCACAAAAACATATTTGAATTAAGCATATAAGAAAATGAACTGCTTGCTTGCTCCTCAAACTGCCTTGTATTCCTACACTAATTACAACAGACTTCACTATCTCTTCAGGATATTTTGTGGTAGTATGAGCTATCACTGTAGCACTGTCCTCCCATTGTTCATTGATGTGCTCGAGGGGCACCAGTAACATCTCAATTGTGAGACTTGTTGTTACTGTGTTTGGCATATCGAATATGTCATGGGTAGCTTGCCAGGCTTTGCCATGCAGGCGAAATACTCTTGGGAGCTTGCAGGGCTCTCTGAGAGGGATGGAGGAATTGAACCTGGCTCGGCCTAGCTGGTGGCTTGCAAGGCAAACACCCCACCCGCTGTGCTATTGCTCCAGCCCACTAATTCCTCTTCATCAAGGAGAGAGCACTCTGGGATGCGTTTCTGTAGTGTGAATAAATTTTAGAAACTCTGATGTATCTAAAGAATAAATTCTGCAAGTGAAAATATAAGATGCTATTATTTTTCTTTTTCATACTCTTGAACTGTGACTTTACACAGGTACTTTCAAGTAAATAATATTTAACTGCTTCATTTAGCTCTTTCTCATATCAGCTTTTTTTTGTAATCTATAGATAGACAATTTTCCTCAGGACTCCTCTATGACCACTATACATTTGTTAAGAAGCTAAGAAAAATGGAGGACAATTGATTTTCTAGTATTGAGTAAATTTTAGTTAGTAACTTCAATGCAGTGACCTAAATGACTGTGAAAAACTGCTCCAGCAGCAATTCTTAGGTTCCAGAGTGCTTTCTCCTTGATGAGGAAAAATTAAAACATTTACCCACAGTGAACCACTTAGCCAACAGTGCATCAGAGGTATAATTACAGAATGCATAAAGTCTAGATGTTTTCTTTTCAGGTGAAAAAATGTAAGTGAATACCAATGCCAATGCAGATGTTATGAAGATTAAATACAAATAAAAATATCAATATCTTGCAAGTATCTATAGGTACTAGAGGACCTGTGTAATGCTACACAGGAATTTTAGCTAGAGGCCTGGGGTATTCAGTGTAAGGAATAGGAATAAAAATAAGACCATGATAAGGATAAGAATTGTGATAGAATTAGTTTATGTAATTAAAAATATGAAATTACAAACTCTAATTTCACCTTTTAAACTTTTTTCACATTTACTTTTGACATAAGAGTGTGTTAATAAATTATTATAGTTCAGTGCTATTAGAAAAGAGATAATGGGGATACAGAATAAAGAATATTGTGACACTGATATAAAATACTTTCTATACACAATCTGCTTAATAATATTATATGTGGGTACACAAGTATGCATTTATGCATTATGCTTATGTCATATGAAATAGATACTATGATGTTTACCATTATAAGGATAAGAAATTAAAGTATAGTGAGATCAAATCACTTACAATAAAAAGTTATATATAGATCATTTTAGATAGTTCCAGTACTGTATTTGTAGTTTTATCTTTCTTGTCTGCATATGTATAGAAAACAAACTTAGCAAACATAAGAGCTCCTTAGCAATGATGTGGAATGCCAATCTTTTGTTCTGTGTGTGTGTTTTTAGGCTACACACAGAAGTGCTCAGAGCTTTTCCTGGCTCTGCACTCAGGAACCACTATTGGCCGAACTAGAAGCTTCTTATGTGGTGCCTGGGGACTGAACTCTAGTAGAATGCATGCATGCAAAGCAAACACACAGCCTGTTGTACTATTTCTCCAGCACCTGAAATGTCAGTCTTACTCTACAATTAGAAAAACATTCTTTAAGAAAAAAAAGTTGAAGAGTTTTAAATAGGTCATAACTAGAGTGTGAAAATGAACTAGCATTTTATAAATTAGTAGGAATGTTTACCAATATTTATTATCATGATTATTTTATATTCTGAGTCGCTGTCTGTCTTCAGGAAATCTTGCTTGGCCCGAAGCAGGATGATGTCAAAGAATCTTAAAAATTTACTTCACCTGAATTAAAGAATTCAAAAATAAAATATGGCTTAGTATAATCAAAAAATAAATTACAAAAGCCCTTTGGAGGCTCTCTCTCTCTCTCTCTCTCTCTCTCTCTCTCTCTCTCTCACTGTCTCTCATTGTCCTGGCCAGTAGGCCCCGGCAAACTGGAGTACGAAATTCTGAAGTCACCAGACTTACTCCCTATAGGAGAGGGAATTGGTAGGGGAGAAGCCCTTGCCTTGGCCCTCTGCGCACCAAAGGATTCCTGGGCTCCTGTCCGTGCTGCTGCCACCTAGAAAGAAAGCCACTGGGGGAGGGGGAGAAGGGGGAGGGAGTCTGGTGGTCAAGCAGTTCTCTGTTTATTGGCCCCTACCCAGGAATTCTTATAGTACACTCAGTGGGCGGCAATCCCATAGTCAGCACGGTTCCCTAGTACAGCACATTTCTTAGGCTCCTCAGGTAGGGCTCCAGATGTCAGTTAATGATTTATATCCTTATATTTAATGATTTATATCCTTATATTTATATACTTATATTTATCTTATATCCTTTATATTTATATCCTGCTCTTAGGGCCGGGTTAACAGTATGGGTAGCTGGGCACAGTCATGTCTCTCATTCTTAATCAGAGTGCCCCCTGTGGGGAGTGCTTAGCGCCCCCCCCCCCACACCCGGGTCTTTGTAAACAGGGCCTGCTCTTGCTTTCAGGGGCAGGGGATTTGGTCAAAGTCTCAGGCAGCTGCTGAGACCCCAGCAGCTTTGTGTAATCAAAAAATAAATTACCAAAGTCCTTGGAGGCTCTCTCTCTCTCTCTCACTGCCTGCATTCGGTGGTCTCATGCCGTTTCCCCAATCTTGGTCGGCCAAGGCAGTGGGCAGATGAAGGACGGAATGAGGGTCAGGCTGGTTGGTATCAATTGCAGTTTATTCTAATCTCATCTTCATTCTCCTCTGATTCTCCTCAGGATCTTCCCCTTCTCCAATCCCCCTCATCCTCCTCCTGGATATACTCCTTCATACTTCTCTCTGCTTCTCCCTCCTCCAGTCCACTGTTATAGCCTTAGTTACATCCCAAATCATGAGGATTTGGGGTAATAATTACACATAGGTATGGTCATACAATCAACAGAGGTAAAATCCTTCCCTCAGGGGAAGCTTCTTCTAGGAAAAACTTTCATTCAGCAAGACCCCCCCACCCAAGAGTGAAATTCCACCTATGGGTGTGTTTCTCCTTTCTTTAGTCCAACAAACATATAATCATTCATAGTATTAATCATTTTGTATGGACACAGTAAGAGATACATCAAGCTTATAGGATTGCTCTCCTGGGGTCATGTCACTATAGATCTCAGACTACAGTGCTCAGGCCAGATTAGTCTTTATTAACCCAGGAAGGGTCCTAATTCAGTTATTACTTTTTGGATCATGACAGAATTTGTCCATGATTATGTTATGAACTTATAGTTAAGTACTGTGGTGCTTCAGCCTGGAGCATTTCAATGCCAGGGTAAATCACAGCTTGTCCTGGGTCCATCCAGTCTCTCATCGGGACCCTGCTTTTGGAGTGCTAGGAACTGAGGGTAACTGAGGCTTAAGTCAAGAAAGCATATACCCAGGCGTGAATATTATTCGGAGTTAATTAATTCCCAAATGACAATAGCATAATATTAATTATCTTTCTGTGTCCACACAAAAAGACATTGCTTTAGAGTAAACTATGCAAAAGGACATAAGAGAAGGAGAAAAGCAATATTTCACTTATGAATGCAAGTCAAGTGCCCTCAGAAGGATCTGACCTTAGAAGTTAACAGAGTCTGATTCGGGGGAAAAGGTGACAGACTGTTTGGGGAAGCAGAGCACAAAGATAAGCAGAGGAATGGGAATAACTCAGGAGCCCTGAGTTGGGTGTAAACTGATAAACTTAAGCTTCCTGTGGCAAGGGAGAAAGAACAAACCAATGATATCCTTCATGGCTTCATCTCAGAGGAATGCAAACACAACATAGTTTATAGAGGGTGGTAGTGTGAGATAGGAATGTTCATTCATCACCAGTTACTATATGCAAATATGAGCAAGTTCCTCCACCTCTTGGTATATGATTCCTTCCCCAATAAAACCAATAAATATTGTTTAACAGTATTCCGATAGTCAAGATAGCTGTGCACCTTAGTGTAGGATAAGGGGATAAATCTTTTTGTGAAGTATTCTCCACCAGATCACCTCCAAAAACTAGAAAAATAAAATAAGAAAATTGTTAAGGAACACAAGAAAACCAATGAAGAACCCAAAGAAGTGATGACTATATGTAATTGTTTTACTGGGGTGATGATATCTCAGAAATATTTGTATGTCAAAACTCAACAATTAGGATATATTAAATGTGTACAATGTTTTATTTTTGTTACGCCTAAATAAAACTTGAAAAGAAAAAGAAGAAAATACCTCTGACATAGCATGTCTTCTTGTAAAATTAAATAAATACATGTCATAAATACTCACCAACAGGGGTTTGAGACTTAATGATAATGATATCTTGCATTTTGATACTGAGATACTGCATGTAAGATACTAAATTGCCCTTTCTCAACTTGATAATTCACTATTTCTCTATTATTCCAAACGACAAAGCATCTCATTGCAAAAAATATGGATAAACATAAACCAACTGATGGTGGGATTAGTCTTATCCAGAAACATCCATGATTAACCCTTTTGATTCATTTGTTTTCCAGAATCTTTGATATGAAATTATATCTCTAACATCTAAAATATGACCATTCTTTGAATACTAAAATTTGTTTCTAAGTTGTCTATAATTTTTATCTAAAAACCGAATATACATTAGTTTAAATGTATATAATCTTTCACATATATCTTGGTGTTACTTGGCCGATAAAAATATGATATGATAGGTTTTATTTTCTTTCAATAAAGAAATATTATTCAAGACTTTGAATACCCCAAAGTCCTTCTTACTGTAATTTGTCTGAACTCCAAAGTGAGGCATCATAAAATAGCTTAGAGTATGAACATTTACTTAAAATTGGAATCTTATTTGTTTCACACATAGCTTCTGAGTAATAGCATAACAAAAATGAAGAAATTTTGGCTTATATTTTTCTTAAATAGGCAATAGATAAATTTAGTTAAAATTATCAATGTTATTCTAGAACAAAAATACATAAAATTTCTGTCAAATAAATATTTTATTTTTCCTCACTTGCAGGATATGGTAAATAAATGAATATTTTTCTTATGAGCACTTCAATGAAAACAACTGGAATAAAATAGTGTAATATGGTATGAAAGTCAAATTAGGGAGGCTCATTAAAATCTGTACATCTTCCAAGGATGCACAGTGTTGAATAATTCATTAGTCTTTTTAACACTTCTATACAACCTTAAAAGCCATGCAAACAGTTTTTATTGCTAGTTACTTTTTTTTTCATTTCAAATCACTATTATATGTATTTTTCATTGGTAAGACTCCAAATGTTTAAATGCAAAATAATTAACATTGAGATCTTGCTAATTAAATCAGGAGAAGAGATTTAGCTGACACTATGCTAGGTACTCAAATTAAGAGACTGTCTCATTGCATTAAACAGAGTGCATTTATCATGGATAAACTCTCAGTCTATTTATTTGATATGACAGTTAATGGGAAAGGAAAATGAATCTTTCCAGCATTGTAGGCAACAGATACACAGCTGTCTTGCTTCTAATTGTCTGATGTAGAAGTTCTGAAGCAAATTGAAAAGCTAAAGACAATATTGTCCTTAAATTGAACCAGAATTTTAAGACTTAAAGTTTTATTTTAATATATTGACTAGTCTTATCAAATTCAACAAAAAGACTGAGGACATAAACAAATTCAACCTCTATTAAAGCATGATTGCACATATTTGGGCGAATGGAAGTACAAACCATTATATATAGATATATGGTCACGGTCACGACCTCCCGTTGTTCATCGATTTGCTCGAGCTGGCTCAGTAACATCTCCATCATGAGACTTCTTGTTACTGTGTTTGGCATATAGAATACGTCACAGGGAGCTTGCCAGGCTTTGCCATGCGGGCGAGATACTCTCGGTAGCTTGCTGGGCTCTCCGAGAGGGGCGGAGGAATCGAACTCGGGTCGGCCATGTTGGCTGCGTGCAAGGCAAACACCCTACCGCTGTGCTATCGCTCCAGCCCATAGAGATATATATGCATATAATTTATATAAATAAGCTATCCTTATTCAGAAATTCTGTGACTGATTTTTCATTTATCGATATTAAACTGCTATATGAGACAGATGTAGTTATGACAAGTACCACATGACTTTGGGCTCAAACATTTATTTGTATTGTACTTAATAAAAAATTCTGATAATTTTGTATACAAGTATATCAGAAATTAATCTATAAGTATTAACTTAAAATATTTTATTATATTTTAGTCTGTTACTAGTGAAATAGTGAAATGATACTTGAACAATTTTTGTGAAAATGAAAGTCATATTTGTAATATTTAACATACTCTTGAAGTTTATTAGATTTATTTTAGGGAGATGGATTTGGGGGCAACACCTGACAATACTCCAAGATTACTCCTGGTTCTGCACTCAGGAATTACAACTTCCTGTTCTCAAAGGATGCTGGAGATCAAACACATGCAAGGGACACACACTACCTGTATCCTATTACTTTGTCCCTTTCGTTAGATTTTTTTTTTAAGAAAATTTCAGATATGCAATTGGTTGTGCTAATCATAGAATTTATTCATATTTATTAAACACTATAAGCTTATTTTTAAACTTCTACATTTCTAACACACAGCAATATTTTTAAAAATAATGTGTTATCTTTGTGTATTTATTTGAATCTGATTGTAATTCATTTAAATCCTCTTTACATACTATTTGTCATTGTTTTACTTTATCATGCATTTTTATACTCAAGCAAGGGTCAGGAAAATACATACAATTTTTGATGGTAACAGAACGATGATTCCAGTATCACCATCACTTTAGTGATTTGATCAAAGTCAGCAACGTGGATTTTCGGACGAAGGAATAAAATGCCAAAACTATAAGAAATTTGAGAATGTACAACTGTACTTTTTCTTAATTCTGTAGAAATGTGCTTGCTGTTCTGTAAAACTGGGAACTAGAAATATTAAAATAACACTGCTATAACGTTCTTAGACTTTACTCAAGTACTTAAACAAAATGTGCCTCACATGTTTTGATCTCCAAGCCTGCTCAGATTGGGACTGGGGCCTCCTCCACCCAGATCTACCATCTTCCAGTAGCTAGGCCTTACACCCACCAACTGCCCCCCGTGCCATGTAATTCCATCAATGACCAAGACCCAGAGACTATAAAACCCTGCTCCTGGAAGAGAACAGCACAGTCTCCTGCCTCCGCACCTGACTATTCTCACCGGGGTCCCTTGGAGGAGGGTGGGTTGAATTTCCCACTCCACCTCGAGCAGAACCCTGGCAGCTGAAGACCTCTGGTTCCAGCCACAGCCATGCTTAAGACCATTCTCCACATGTTTGGATGAACCTCACACATTAAGGAATGGCAGAGGAACCGAAGTGTGCGGGACCTGGGGCATAGATCTCCAAGCCTGCTCAAATTGGGACTGGGGCCTCCTCCACCCAGATCTCCCATCTTCCTGTATGTAGGCGTTACACCCACCAACTGCCCCAACACTGTGTAATCCCATCAACGGCCAAGACCCAGAGACTATAAAACCCTGCTCCCAGAAGCACACAGCCGCATTCGCTGCCCTGCAACATCTTATTATCTAGTTCTTACTCTGAGAACCTGGCAGGCTAGCAAAAGTATCCTGCCCACACGGCAGAGTCTTGCAAACTCCCCGTGGTGTACTCAACATGCCAAAAAACAGTAACAATGATGGGTCTCATTCTACTGACCCTGAAAGAGCCTCGAATGCGGCACTTTTTAAAATCTCAGAGATAGGATGAAGGAGACATTACTAGGGCCTGTTCGAGGCAATCGAGGTAAAACAGGATGACAGTGATACAGTGACCTCACATCAAAAGTATATTTTTCTCTCATTCTTGACATTTCACAATCTTCCCTGCTGTCAAACTAACTTGGTCAAGTAAGAACTTCCTGGAAAACAGAAAATGTTTTATAAAATTTTAAATTTAAGAAGAATAAACTTGAAAAGCATGAAGAACTTCACATATTGTTTACAGAGACCATACTTATATAACTGATTTCTAATACTCTCTTCCTATCAATATACTAAAGTTTGTGATATTTACCATGTTCATGGGCTGGAGTGATAGCACAGCCGGTAAGGTGTTTACCTTGCACGAGGATGACCTGCGGACCCGGGTTCTGTTGCTCTGCCCCTCTTGGAGAGTCCGGCAAGCTACCAAGAGTATCACTCCCACACGGCAAAGCCTGGCAAGCTACCCACAACAAATTCAACATGCCAAAAACAGTAACAACAAGTCTCACAATGGAGACGTTTTGGTGCCCGCTCAAGCAAATTGATGAACAATGGGAAGACAGTGCAGTGCTACAATGCTACCATGTTCAGAACACAATCATCTACTCTCTGGATTTGGGTAATCTGCCTCAAATCAACGAATTGAGAGATGTTCTGTAATGTAGTGATTACCTGCTTCTTGATACTAGGTTTGATTTTAGTGATATGCATTCAATTCTAGTTATTTCCCTTTAAAAATAGAGATTCCTGGTTGTTCAGACTACAAATCCTTTTCATATTATTTCTGTAGTTGTAAAAAGCTCAGATTTTATTAACTATGAATTAATAGGAACACTAAATCTATCTATTGAAATAATAAGCATTAAATTCTCATTTTATCCAGAAAGCACTATATCACTTCTCAGAAACTTAACTGAAGACTCTCTATCATAAAACATGAAATATTTTTAGTATGATTACAAAGCACATTTTCATTTCATGTATTCTTTTAACCTGAAAGCAGTTGATGACATATGCGTTAGCTTTACTTTCATGGGTATGGCATCAAACCTAATTTGAATTTCAATCCAAAATTAGGAAAATAAACTCATTTATGAAATAGATATATAACAGTTAACTGAAAGAAATCACTAAGAAAATAGCAATAGAAGGCTTATGACAATGCCTGTCCTAGAATTTATAATATGCGAATGACAGCATGCATTGTTCTGTATGATTTGAGAAGCACTATCTTTTATTTGTTTTTTTCCATTTTACTTTTTCACTTTTCTGATGTGAGTAGGTCATTTGCCTTGCACATCCTGACCTGGTTTCAATTCCTCCATCCCTCTCAGAGAGCCCAGCAAGCTACCAAGAGTTTCCTGCCCGCTTGACAGAGCCTTGGCAAGCTCCCTGGGGGGTATTCTATATGAGAAAAACAGTAACAACAAGTCTCACAATGGCGATATTACTGATGCCTACTCGAGTAAATTGATGAACAATGGGAGGACAGTACTACAGTGCTATTTTTCTGACACAACTTCGAAACCAAATCAGAAAATAAAATATTGAATATGCTTGGGCTTTTTCCTTTTTCTTTAGTTTTCCACCTTACAGAAAGATGACACAAAACCTCAAAACAATAATCTCTCTCAACATCAACCGAACATTCTGCTGCCTACAAAAAAACTCATCTGAACAGTCAGAGCAAACACAGACTCAAAGTTAAAGGATGGAAAACAATCCAGTAAGCAAACAGCTCCCTCAAAAAAGCTGGGGTGGCCATACTAGTATCCGACAACATAAATTTCAGGTTGAAAAAGACTAGAAGGGGCATCGAAGGTTATTTTCTATTCATCAAGGGATACGTACAACAGAAAGAAATCACAATCCTAAATGTATAAGCACCTAATGAGGAAATACTAAATATGTAAAACAACTGCTAACAAATTTTAAGGAGGAAATAGCTAGCAACACAATAGTAGCTGGAGATATCAAGATTGCCTTATCACCTCTGGATAGTTTGACAAGAACAAAATTCAGCAAGAAAACATTGGCTTTAAAGGACAAAATAAAAGAGAGAGAATTTATAAGCCTATCCAGGGCTTTTCACCACAAAAAGAAAGAATACTTCTCAAGTGTACACGAAACATTTTCCAAAATAGACCATGTGCTAGGACACAAAACATCACAGATCACAGATCACAAATCATCCTGTTATTCGTCGATTGCCTTGAGCAGGCCCCAGTAACGTCTCCTTCATCCTAGCCCTGAGATTATATTCAAGGCTTTTTAGGAGAATGAGACCCATCATTGTTACTGGTATTTGGCATATTGGGTATGCCACGGGGAGTTTGCCAGACTCTGCCGTGTGGGCAGGCTACATTCGGTAGCCTGCCAGTTTGTCCAAAGTAGGAATGAGATGTCATAATAAGATGTCGCGTGGCCGCATTCGCGGTTCCGGGAGCTGGTTTTTATAGTCTCAGAGTCTTGGCCGCTGATGGGATTACACGGTGCCAAGGGGCCAGTTGGTGGGTGTGACCCCCGCCTACTGGAATTTGGAGGATCTGGGTGGAGGATGCTCGACTCCAATCCGAGTAGGCTTGGAGATCTCGGCCCCGGAACCCACATGGCTTTGTCCCTCTGCCGGTACCTTCAGGTGTGTGGAGAGTGGTCTCAGCATGGTGGTCGCTGGTCCTGGAGGTCTTCGGCTGCCTGGGCCCTGGACAGGGCGGGGAGGAAAGCTCAACCCGCTCCCTTCCAAGGGCCCCGGCAAGGAATAGCCAGGCACAGGGGCAGGACACAAAACATACCTCAATGAATTCAGGAAGATAGAAATAGTATCAACAATCTTTTCAGATCATGATGCACTGAAGATAAAAGTGAATCACACACAGACACGGAGAACCAAATCAAACACCTGGAAATTAAACAAGTTAATGTTGAACAATGAGGGGGTCAGGAAGTCAAGGATGAAATCAAAAGATACCTGGAAACAAATGAAAATGAAGACACGAGCTACCAGAACCTATGGGATGCAGCTAAAGCCATGTTAAGGGGAAAATTTATAGCTCTACAAGCATTTCTTGGGAAGGAAAAAGGGCCGACATAAACAATTTGAATTCACAGCTCAAGATCTTAGAAAAGGACCAACAAAAGGAGCCCAAACCAGGCAGAAGGAAAGAGATCATAAATCCCTCACTAAAATGGGTATAGAGGGGAATTTTCTAAATATAATTAAAGCCATATACCACAAGCCTACAGCAAGCATCATCCTCAATGGGGAAAAACTGAGAGCCTTCCCTCTAAGATCAGGGACGAGACAAGGATGCCCACTCTCTCCACTGCTGTTCGATATAGTACTAAAAGTACTTGCAATAGCGGTAAGGCAAGAAAAAGATATTAAGGGCATTCAGGTAGGAAAGGAAAAAATCAAGCTCACACTATTCTCAGATGATATGACATTATACTTATAGAACCCTAAAACCTCTACCAAAAAACTCCTAGAAACAATAGACTTGTATAGTAAAGTTGCTGGCTATAAAATCAATACCCAAAAGTCCATGTCTTTCCTATATGCAAATAGTGAGAGAGAAGAAAAGTGACATAAAAAAAAACCCCATTCACAATTAGGCCCCAGAAAATCAAGTACCTAGGAATCAGCTTAACTAAGGATGTAAAAGACCTGTACAAAGAAAACTACAAAACGCTACTTCAGGAAATAAAAGAGGACATGAGAAAATGGAAAGATATCCCCTGCTCATGGATCAGGAGAATTAACATTGTCAAAATGGCAATACTTCCCAAAGCATTGTACAAATTCTATGTGATCCATATAACGATACCTATGACATTCTTCAAAGAAATGGAGCAAAAACTCCTGAAATTCATATGAACAATAAGCACCCACGAATACTAAAGCAATACTTGGGAAAAAGAAAATGGGAGGAATCAACCTCCCTAACTCCAAACTCTACAAAAAAGCATTAATAATTAAAATAGCATGTTACTGGAATAAAGGCAGAGGTGCAGACCAATGGAACATGATTGAATATACTGACATCTCCCCCCCCCCAAACATATAATCATCTAATCTTTGATAAAGGAGCAAGAAATGTGAAGTGGAGCAAGGAAAGTCTCTTTAACAAATGTTGCTAGCAAAACTGGACAGCTGCATGCAAAAAAATAATGGCCTCAGATCTCTACCTAACATCATGTTCAAAAGTAAGATCAAAATGGATTAAAGACCTCAACATAAGACCAGAATCCATAAGGTACACTGAAGACAAGGTTGGCAAAACCCTCCATGACATTGAAGCTAACGGTATCTTCAAAGATAACATGCTACTGGCCAAGCAAGTGAAAACAGAGATAGACAAATGAGTCTATCTTGGGGCTGGAGCAATAGCACAGCGTGTAGGGTATTTGCCTTGCACGCGGCTGACCTGGGTTCGATTCCCAGCACCCGATAAGGTCCCCCAAGCACCGCCAAAAGTGATTCCTGAGTGCAAAGCCAGGAGTAACCCCTGAGCATTGCCAGGTATGACCCAAAAAGAAAAAAATGCGACTATCTTAAACTAAGAAGCTTCTGCACCTCAAAAGAAACAGTTACCAAAATACAAAGACAGTCTACAGAATGGGAAAGGATATTCACCCAAAACCCATCCACCAAGGAGTTGATATCTAGGATATACATAGTACTGGTTGAACTCCACATGAAGAAAACATCCAACCCCATCAAAAAATGGGGCAACAAAATGAACAGAAACTTTCTCAAAGAAGAAATTCGAATGGCTAAAAGGCACATGAGAAAATGCTCTGTATCAATTATCATCAGGGAGATGAGATCAAAACAAAAATGAGATATCATTTCACACCACAGATACTGACCCATATCGAAAAGTACAGAATCAACTGGTTTTGGCCTGGAAGTGGTGAGAAAGGGATGCTACTTCACTGCTGGCGGGAATGCTGACTGGTTCAGCCCATTTGGAAAACCGTATGGACGATTCTCAAAAAATTAGAAATTGAGATCCCATTGGACCCAGCATATACCACTTCTGGGAATATATCCCGGAGAGGCAATAAAGTTTAGTCGAAATAACATCTGCACTTCTTTGTTCATTGCTGCACTGTTCACAATAGGCAAAATTCGGAAAAAAACCTGAGCGCATGAGAACGAATGACTGGTTAAAGAAACTGGTACATCTACACAATGGAATACTGTGTACCTGTTAGAAAAGATGAAGTCATGAAATTTACATACAATTAATTGGTGCTACATGGAAAGTCTCATGCTAAGTGAAATGAGTCATAAAGACAGGGACAGACACAGAAAGATTGCATTCATCTGGGGAATATAAAGTAACAAAATAGGAGACTAACATCCAAGAATAGTCGAAATAAGTACCCGGAGGTCCACTGCATGACTTGAAGACCAGCTGCACATGCTAGGAGAAAAGGCAGCTCAGACACAGAAGGGAACACCAGGTAGATGTTGTTGGGAGGACTCGCTCAGGATGCAAGATGTGTATTGACAGTAGAGTATAGACCAAACACGATGGCCACTCAAAACCTCTATTGCAAACTACAACACCCTTTAAAGAAGTAAGCAAAAGGGAATGCCCTGCCACAGAGCAGTGGTTGGGGTGGGGGAAATAGGGTGTTTGGGTTGGAGGGCTGATAGGATCATTGGTGGTAGAGAATGGACACTGGTGGAGGGATGTGTACTCGACCATTGTATAACTGAAACCCAAGCATGAACGTTTGTAAGTCTACAACTGTACCTCATGGTGTTTCACTAATAAAAATTTAATATATATATAAATTAGGAACTCTAAAGAATGAGACAGGAGGAAATAGAAAAAACCTGAAAGAGCATTTACTTAGTATGGAATTAAAATAGTAATCAAAAGTCTCTCCAAAAGCAAAATCTCGGTTCATTCATGTTCACTGTCAAAGATGACCTATCATTCTCAAGTTGTTCCTCCAAATCAGAGAAGTAGGTGTTCTTCTGAACAGTTTCTATGATTTCAGCATTAGTCTGATACCAAAAGTAGTCAGAAACTCACTCAAAAAAAAATAAAATTACAGACCAAAAAAATGCTATGTCTCATTAAATGTTATTATTAACTGGATATTATACTCAAAATCTTATTGAAATTTTCCAAATTAGAACTGTTTTTTCCCACATATAAAAACTATATCATACGTGTATATACTCGTAGTTTAAGATAAAAAGTGTGCTAAAGTGAAATGAACAGAATGGAGACTTTTTAAGTATTAGGTAATTCATTCATGTACTCAAAGGGCTCCTTTTTCTCTTACTGGAAGCATCAGAGTTTATGTAAAAAAAATAATCATTTGGGGACTTCTTAAGCCAATAACGTCAAACCTATTAGGTCATATGAAAATAATTAGTAAATAAATTGGCATCTTGGGCTGTAGGAAATTTTAATCTTCAATACTGTGTATTGAAGATTAAAATTTAATTGACCTTATCTTGGTTAAAATTTAAAAATAGAGACACATTCAATAACTCCAAAAATTAAGGTTCAAAATAAAAAATTAAGCTTCACTAATCATGCTATAAGCCATATGTTCCCATAATTTTACAGTACATATCCATTTTTCTAGTATTTACAAAAATATTAAAATTATGAATATAAAGTAGAAATAGTCATATAATGCATGTAATATATGTTCTATAGTCTATGTACTTAATTAAATTTTTGCTAGTCACTATCAGCCATTATTAATACCACCTAATTTGAAATTCTATCAAAATATTTGCCATTATTATTAAATTACATTACATGATTGATTCTCATTCCTTTGTTGTGGAATTGAGATATATACGTATATGCATGTATATTTTTTTCAGTTTTCTTGAACTTCTTATATACCTTTCTTTGGAACAAAATACAAAACATATTTTTTCCTTACACTATATTGTCTTATTTTTTTCCTCACACTCAAATTATAAATTTACCCATTGCTTCCATTTGAGTGAATTCTAAAGAGAAATCCTCTAAAAACCTAGAGAAAAGTGTCTAATCAAAATGGTACTTCAGCTGCACCAATCAGTTCAAGATCTTTAGTGATGTGATCTCTGTGTCACTGTCTGGGATAGTCCATATTTTAAACCTAACAATTCTCCTCTACTTGAAGATGATAACAACGTTAGAGTGCATTTGCTCATTTCTACACTTAGCCAAAAATAAGTGTGGTGTGCATATACTTTTCTTGATAAATACAGTTGTACTGAGTAATGGAAAATCAATAATAGTTCCCCCAGTTTTGTGTTTTTGCAGATAATAGAAAGCACAAGCAGGAAAAGAAATAAATGCTAAAGGGGGTAATAAATGCCATAGAGAAATCCCTACTGGATTCAAACACATTGAAGGTAATTAAGAAGAGATGTTGAGAAAGACTGATAGAAAATGGCACCTTCCCCATAAAGAATAAATAAATAATTAAAAGGAGCTGATAGGATTGCTAATATTATGGACAAAAAATCAAAAGGAGCTGATAGGATTGCTAGTATTATGGACAAAAAATCAAAAACAGCAAAGCAGTGTCCACATTAGGTAAGATATAGAAAGAATATGTTCATCAATGGATAACTGAGGTACAAGTCATGAAGTATATATTCAATAGAGTATGAATTTGCTACTTCAAAAATTGGAAAGCTTGCCTTTTAAAATACGAGTATACTGTGAAGAGATTATTTAATCAGAATGTGAAACATAATTACCAGATGGTTTATTTCATATTTGGAATATCCACAACCAAATTAAATAGACTGTTAAACTGAAAAAAAAACACCCTCTTAAATCTCTAAGAAAAAAATATGATAGTTAACAGAGGAGAAGGAAAATGAGGGTGTAAGAAATTGATTAAAAAATGTCAATTTGATTATGGTTAATGTCACTAGAACTTTGATATTTGTTGTGGTACATACACAAATTGAGACGCAAATATCTATTGCATATAGTTGTAAACTATGGTGAAATGAAAGGAACCAAACAACAGTGATAGAGAGATATTAATATTATCATGGATAGTGTGGTGCATTAACATTGAATAGCTGAAACATAAATATTTATACAATTATAAACAAACCATGGTACCTCAATAAAACTTTTAAAAAGAGGTATTTATAACAAAATCAATTTAAACCAGTATGTAAAATCACTATATGAGAAATAACCATGTTTATTCCAGAAATTAATTACTTTAGACATAATGGTGAACTATATAGATAAATAAAGAAATAAAATTTAAAGAAAAGTGCTAAGCAGTTTTCAGAAAGTAGACTTATATTAATGCCATAAGAAATTATGATAATAAAGGAATTTTAATGCACTGCACTGTGGCACTGTCCTCCTTGTTCATCGATTTGCTCGGGCCCAGTAACGTCTCCATTGTGAGACTTGTTGTTACTGTGTTGGCATATCAAATACGTCATGGGTAGCTCGCCAGGCTTTGTTGTGCAGGCGAGATACTCTCAGTAGCTTGCCAGGCTCTCTGAGAGGGGCGGAAGGTCTGCCAGGTCGGCCGCGTGCAAGGCAAATATCCTACCCCCTGTGCTATCATTTAATTGTGATATTTCTCACTCTCTCTTTGTTTTGTTTGTTTATTTGATTTTGGGCAACAGCTGTCAATGCTCAAAGGTTTCTCCTGCTTCTTTGGTCAGGAATGACTCCTGGCAGTGCTTAGTATACCATATGGAAAGCCAGGGATCAAACCCAGGTAAGCTGCTGCAAAGCAAGCACCCTATCTCTCCAGGCCCAATGGTGATATTTTTCATAATATAATTAAAAAAAATTGAGCTATAGATATTTTAATTTAATATTGGCAAAATACTTTCAAATAGTATAAAATAAAATCCCAAAAGTATTATTCATTTTTTTATCCTAAGGATGATTTTTATTCATATTGTGAAAATACTGGGTATGCAGCTTATATTTAAATATTTCCTCCAGAGAGACTTGTGTAGGAATTATTAACAGAAGATATTCTATTTATCTGTCACAGTGATGAGATTCATATATTGTATACCCACGCAATAAAATGTCTTATTGATATTCCTAAGACTTAAATGACTGAAAATATTTTATATAGTAACTTTGCTTTTAAAAATTCACAGAAACAATGTTTTGAAAGTTGAATAAAAATACACTGTATATGATTTTCTAAATCAGTGCTTACTTTTCTAAATATCTTTCCTGAACAGTTGTAATTTTCTTTATTTTAAACATTTCTGATTTCTAACTGAAAGACATAAAAATGCCATTAATGAAACAAGAACAAATTTTCATTTTTACCAAAAATTGTAATTAAAGTTCTGTGATTTGTCTCATTTAGAGGAATCTACTTTAATACATAATAAAAATGCTAACAGAAGCATTGCTATTTCTGTTGGGTCTGTACCTGTTTCTGTTTTTCAAATAAAATACTGAACAATTAGGGAAACTTCATTAGGTGTATAGTTAACTTCTTAAAGAACTGAGATACTGCCCTGTCAAACATCGACAAAATCACCTTTCAGTCTGAGAGTTAGACAAAATCATTTAATTTCGTCAAGTATTTTTCTTCTGCAGTGTTTTCTAGTGGGCTTTATTTTATTCTTTATTATTTATTTTAAATTATAATTTAGGTAACATGGTTATGATAGTGTTAATATTTATGGTATTGATATACAAAGCTGCCAACTTCACTCACCATCACCCAAATGCCCAAGATCCTCCAGCATTGTCCTATGCCAACTCTAGTTCACCTCTTCATTCCCCACTGTTTTCGCCGAATGTTTGGTAAGCTGGGTTTTATATTGAAACCTAAGAGTTTCTCCTTGTGTGATGTATCTATTCCCTTGTATCATCTCTCTATATACACCACTTGTGAGTGATATTTGTCCCAGTCTCATTTATTTTGCTTAAGAAACTGTCATCCCTTCCCAACCATATTGCAGAAAATTTGATCACTTCATCTTTTATTTAATGTCAATGCAGGAAAAACAGTGGAATCAAAGAGATGTGCCCAGAGCCAGAGGTTTTTTGTCCTCTTAGCTATTTCTTTGATGCTCTTGAAGGCATTCCAAGCCGCTCTCTTCCTCCTACACAACTCAGGTGCAGGTCATTCGTCACGTTGACTTCTCGACCTAGGTACACATAACTATTGCACTCAGAGATGGTCGTTCTGTGGAGAGCAAATGGAACGTCAGGAACGAGACTGTTTCTAGTAAACATTGTCTTCGTGAGATTCAGCTGTAGTCCTACCTTTCCACACTCATGGTCAAAGTCGGCCAGCATTTGTGCCGCTTGGCTGATGTTTGGTGTTATTAAAATAATGTCATCAGCAAAGCGGAGGTGGTGTAGTTTCTGACCTTCTATCTTCACTCCCATTCCTTCCCATTCCAGTCATCGCATGACGTTCTTGAGGGTGGCACTGAAGAGTTTCGGTGAAATAGTATCACCCTGCCGAATCCCTCTTTTGACATCGAGAGAGATTATTGAAAACAGGATGAGAACACTATTTGGGTCTCCCAAAGAGGAATCAAAAAAGCTATGCTTGGAGTATTACATTTCACTCAAATGAGAAAAAGAATCTGGAGTTCTGACCTCTGTCGATGGTCAAGAATCAGGAATGCTGTCTCATTTGCCAAGGTGTCGAAAATCAGATGGGCTGGACACATAATGAGATTTGGAGACGACCACTGGACTAGAATCATTACCAGTTGGATTCCACGGGATGTCAAAAGATCACGTGGGCTGCCCACCTACAAGATGGTCAGACTTCTTCATCAAGACCCTGAATGATCAGTTTGAGACTCTTCATGTTCCTAGAATGAACAGACTCCACTGGGCTATACTACCACATGACAGGGATGAACGAAGATGTTACTGGTGCCTGCTCTAGCAAATCAATGAGTAATGGGAAGTCAAGTGATCAGTTGATCATCTTTTATTATAGATGCATCATCTTCTATTGTGTGTCCATATATATTATAACTTCTTGACTCATTTTCTCTTTTTAAATTTTATTAGTGAAACACCATGAGGTACAGTTGTAAACTTACAATTTTTTGTGCTTGGGTCTCAGTTATACAATGATCGTGTACCCATCCCTCCACCAGTGCCCATTCTCCACCTCCAGTGCTCCCAGTATCCCTCCCACCCCCTCAAAGCCCATCCCACCCCACCCCAGTAGCAGGGTATTCCCTTTTGTTTTCTCTCTCCTTTTGGGTACTGTGGTTTGCAAAAGAGGCACTGAGTGGCAATCATGTTCGATCTATAGTTTACTTTCAGCATGCATCTCTTATCCTAGGAGGCTCCTCCCAACACCCTTTATTTGGTACTCCCTTCTATATCTGTTGACTCATTTTCTATTGCCAGACATTTGCATTGTTTACATGTCCTGGCTGTTAGTACAACAGTGGTGTGTGTGTGTGTGTGTGTGTGTGTGTGTGTGTGTATGTGTGTGTGTGTGTGTTGTATTTTGGGAGTACATGCCAAGAAGCAAATCGCTGTATCATATGGGAACTCTACTTTTGCTTCTATAAGAAATCACCTTACTATTTTCCAAAGAAACTAAAGCAAAAAACAGTCCCAATACTGAATAGGTTTTCTTTTACAACATGACCCTGCCAATACAGACTGCTTCTTGTCTTTTATGTATGTCATTCTCAGTGGTGTGGAAAGATATTCCATTATTTTGATTTGCATTCTCCCAGTAATGTGTCCAAGAACACTTTTTATTATGTCTACTGTCCATCCAGATTTCTTTTTTGAGGAAATATTTGTTCATCAAATTTCTTGATGAGTTACTGAATTTTTTTGTGGTTGGACTATGTGTGCAAATATTTTTTTCTTCCTGTTGAGCAAGGTGTCTCTTGCTAAAGTTTCTTTTGCCACAAGAAACAATTTAATGTAGTCCCATTCATTTATTTATGATTTTGTTATATTTGTCAATGGAATAAAATCACTGCAAACATTACTGAGGTCCATATTCTAAAGAGTTCGGTTTATTAATATATTTTTTATGAATTACAGTCTAATTTTGAGGAATTTAATTAAGTTTAATTTACCTTTTAAGAATGGTTTAGTAGAATAATGTGATATTTTTCTTTCAAACAATATGTTACTTCAATTTAAGAGGAAGTAAAATGATTTTTTCTCTGTTGTTATTAATTTTTATTTGGAGAACTGTTTTACATGTATCTAATAGCAGCACTGCATTGTAGCACTGTCCTCCAGTTCATCGGTTTTCTCGAGCAGGCCCAGTAACGTCTCCATTGTGAGACTTGTTGTTACTGTGTTTGGCATATTGAATACATCACGGGTAGCTTGCCAGGCTTTTCTGTGAGGGCAAGATACTCTCGGGAGCTTGCCGGGCGGAGGAACTGAACCCGGCTCGACCGGGCTGGCTGCACGCAAGGCAAATGCCCTACTGCTGTGCTATCGCTCCAGCCCTACATGTATCTAATAATAATATTCATGTATCTAATATACATCAATATTATAATTGAAAATACTTGTGGAAAATTCATTCTACAGTAAAACAATGAATATAAAATGTAGAGTTGTTTTTTTTTTCCTTTTCACACTCAGCGATGCTCAGGGTTCACTCCTGGCTCTGCACTCAGGAATTACTCCTGGCGGTGCTTGGGGGACCATATGGGATGCCAGGGATCAAACCCAGGCTGGCCGCGTGCAAGACAAATGCCTTACCCACTGTGCTATCACTCTGGCCCCAATATGTAGAATTTAATTAGCTTAAAACTTTGTTTTATTTATTTTTTCCCCACATTTGACTTTATTCAGGGTTGGGAATCAAACATGGGTTAGGTGTGTGCCAGGCTAGTGCCTGTCTGTTCTGCTACCCTTTAAGGTCCCCTCTCCTTTTTAAACAAACATTTAGCTTTGAATGACAGTCATTATCAAATGTTTGATGTCTATTTATGCTTCCAGGAGTGGCATGTGCAAAAACAATATGAATTTATAAGCATTTACATTTTCTTAGGTCAGATATTTGGAGTGAGTTCAATGCTTTTTGGGTTAATTTAGATGAACATTAATCAGTTAAATAGACAAAGAAAAATAAATATAATATTCAAAATTAATCTTTTCCACAGTTGTATCAATATTAAAAGGTTGAGATTGACAGGGTCGTTCATCAGAACAGTGAGTCATCTTTTTAATTTCTTTTAGGACCACACCTGGCAGTGTTCAGGGGCTACTCTTAACTCTATGCTTCAGGAAAATTTTAGGTGGTGTCAGGAGTTAAATCCAAAACCTTTCACATGCTAGTCAATTGCTCTCTCAGAGAACCTACTACTAAACTAAGGCTATCTTCTTTTACTAATTTTTTTAATGACTAAGAGTGAACAATGTGTTATTAAACTACTAGAATATTGCATAGAAATAGGTCTGTATAATCACCTTAAGACTCCATAAAAAGTTTCCAACATGTTCCTAAGGAAAAATATGAGTGTATGTGGTTATGTGTGTATTATATACATATATGTGTACATATATATGTATATATATATATATATATAACTTGTATCACTTGTTGCTTATCAATTTGTTTGTGCAGACGCCAGTAATGTCTCCATTCATCCCTGGCATGTGCTAGCATATCCCAATGGCGTATTGGGGGCTCTTTCAGGGTCAGGTGAATGACACCCATTATTGTTGCTGTTTTTGGCATATTGAATACATCACGGGTAGCTTTCCAGGTTCTACCATGAGGGCAGGATACTCTCAGTAGCTTGCCAGGCTCTCTGAGAGGGAGAAAGTGTATCACTCTCTTCCAGGAGCTTTGTTTCATAGTCTCTAATCTTGGCAGTTGATGAGAATACATGGCGCTGGGTGCAGTTTGTGGGTGTGTATCACTTGACCACTTGATCACTTGACATCCCATTACTCATCAACCTGCTCGAGGGGGTGGCAGCAACGTCTCCATTTGTCCCTGTTGCGTGTTAATGTAGCCCAAAGACATCTGCTCATTCGAGAAATATGAAGAGCCTCAAACCGATCATTCAGGGTCTTGCCAAAGAAGTCTGACCATCTCATAGGTGGGCAGCCACCTCTGAGATCTTTTGACATCCTGTGGAATCATAATGGCTCTAGTCCAGCAGTCGTCTCTAAATCTCATTACGTGTCCAGCCCATCTGGTTTCGACGCCTTGACAAATGAGACAGCGTTGCTGATTCTTGATTGTTGACAGAGGTCGGAACTCCGTATTCTCTCTCTCATTTGAGCGAAACATGATAATTCAAGCATGGCTCCTTTGATTCTTCTTTGGAAGACCCATATAGCATTCTCATCCTGTTTTCGTAGGCCCCAGGTCTCTGAGGCGTATGTTAATGCAGGAAGAACAGTGGAATCGAAGAGATGTGCCCAGAGCCGGAGGTTCTTCATCCTCTTAGTTATTTCCTCAAAGTTCTTGAAGGCGTTCCAAGCCACTCTATTCCTTCTGCACAACTCAGGTGCCAGGTCATTCGTCATGTTGACTTCTTGACCTGT
This sequence comes from Sorex fumeus, assembly GCF_029834395.1. Classification (NCBI taxonomy): domain Eukaryota; kingdom Metazoa; phylum Chordata; class Mammalia; order Eulipotyphla; family Soricidae; genus Sorex; species Sorex fumeus. Next base: position 31,499,491 of record NW_026606064.1, read on the forward strand.
GGAACAGAGATCCTCTGCCTGCTCCCAGCAGCCTGGCAGACCTCCATTACCTCCACTACCTCCACCATGCAACTGCCGTCACACTCAGGACACTTTCTGGACACTCTGGCTGAGACTCACACACGAGTGAGGCCCCGTAGAGCAAGGAAAGTGGAACTTTGGACCTCGGACTCCAGGCTCAATGGACCCAGGAACAGAGATCCTCTGCCTGCTCCCAGCATTCCGGCAGACCTCCATTACCTCCACTACCTTCATTACTTGACCGTCAACACAGTCCAGGACACTCTCTGGACTAGGCAGCCGCAACCTAGCTGCATGACACATCATAAAACACTTAATACAAGACTACCACACCATATTTGATTGCGTTGAAATATGGTTTGAACCATAGGAATACCTGCAAGGATGATTAGAGGCTGCCCTAAAAGCCTCTATCCCTCTCGGAGAGCCTGGCAAGCTACCGAGAGTGATCTGCCCACACAGAAGACCCTGGCAAGCTATTCATGGTGTATTCAATATGCCAAAACCAGTAAGTACAATGGGTCTCATTCCCCTGACCCTGAAAGAGCCACCAATATGGCAGCATTAAGAAGGATGATAAAGGAGAGGCTGATAAAAGCTAGGGGCTGACCTAGGCTGCTACAACAAAGAAAGACAAAAGTGAAGGTCTGTACTTTAAATGCACATATGCTGGCATTGGATGCATCCATTGAGGACCTGATGGTGCAAACGCGAAAGATAAAGTACGACATCAATGGTCTGACTGAGATGAGAAGGCATCAGACACTGGGGAAGAAATGTTCCTCAGAACATGAGACAAAAGAGGCATCGGTGGTGTCGGTGTCCTTGTCAACAGGAACTTGGCCATAAATATTGATTCATTCGAATGCCTAAAAATCTGAATTGGATGATTACACTTGAATAGATGTGGTTCACTGCCGGCAGTTTCTATCTTCGTTGTCTACACATCAACATCAAAGTATGGACGCAGCCGTGAGCGGCTGCCGTCCCCGTCCCCTCTCCGGCAGTCACGCGGCGCTCCTCTCCTCTCAAACCCAGGTCAGACCTGCCACCGGTGTGTGGCCCCGGGACTTCCATCTCTCCCTTCGGGACCTCAGGCATCCCAGCAGACGCCTGGAGAAACGCAGCCGTGAGCGGCTGCCGTCCCCGTCCCCTCTCCGGCAGTCACGCGGCGCTCCTCTCCTCTCAAACCCAAGTCAGACCTGCCACCGGTGTGTGGCCCCGGGACTTCCATCTCTCCCTTCGGGACCTCAGGCATCCCAGCAGACGCCTGGAGAAACGCAGCCGTGAGCGGCTGCCGTCCCCGTCCCCTCTCCGGCAGTCACGCGGCGCTCCTCTCCTCTCAAACCCAGGTCAGACATGCCACCGGTGTGTGGCCCCGGGACTTCCATCTCTCCCTTCGGGACCTCAGGCATCCCAGCAGACGCCTGGAGAAACGCAGCCGTGAGCGGCTGCCGTCCCCGTCCCCTCTCCGGCAGTCACGCGGCGCTCCACTCCTCTCAAACCCAGGTCAGACCTGCCACCGGTGTGCGGCCCCGGGACTTCCATCTCTCCCTTCGGGACCTCAGGCATCCCAGCAGACGCCTGGAGAAACGCAGCCGTGAGCGGCTGCCGTCCCCGTCCCCTCTCCGGCAGTCACGCGGCGCTCCTCTCCTCTCAAACCCAGGTCAGACCTGCCACCGGTGTGCGGCCCCGGGACTTCCATCTCTCCCTTCGGGACCTCAGGCATCCCAGCAGACGCCTGGAGAAACGCAGCCGTGAGCGGCTGCCGTCCCCGTCCCCTCTCCGGCAGTCACGCGGCGCTCCTCTCCTCTCAAACCCAGGTCAGACCTGCCACCGGTGTGTGGCCCCGGGACTTCCATCTCTCCCTTCGGGACCTCAGGCATCCCAGCAGACGCCTGGAGAAACGCAGCCGTGAGCGGCTGCCGTCCCCGTCCCCTCTCCGGCAGTCACGCGGCGCTCCTCTCCTCTCAAACCCAGGTCAGACCTGCCACCGGTGTGCGGCCCCGGGACTTCCATCTCTCCCTTCGGGACCTCAGGCATCCCAGCAGACGCCTGGAGAAACGCAGCCGTGAGCGGCTGCCGTCCCCGTCCCCTCTCCGGCAGTCACGCGGCGCTCCTCTCCTCTCAAACCCAGGTCAGACCTGCCACCGGTGTGTGGCCCCGGGACTTCCATCTCTCCCTTCGGGACCTCAGGCATCCCAGCAGACGCCTGGAGAAACGCAGCCGTGAGCGGCTGCCGTCCCCGTCCCCTCTCCGGCAGTCACGCGGCGCTCCTCTCCTCTCAAACCCAGGTCAGACCTGCCACCGGTGTGTGGCCCCGGGACTTCCATCTCTCCCTTCGGGACCTCAGGCATCCCAGCAGACGCCTGGAGAAACGCAGCCGTGAGCGGCTGCCGTCCCCGTCCCCTCTCCGGCAGTCACGCGGCGCTCCTCTCCTCTCAAACCCAAGTCAGACCTGCCACCGGTGTGTGGCCCCGGGACTTCCATCTCTCCCTTCGGGACCTCAGGCATCCCAGCAGACGCCTGGAGAAACGCAGCCGTGAGCGGCTGCCGTCCCCGTCCCCTCTCCGGCAGTCACGCGGCGCTCCTCTCCTCTCAAACCCAGGTCAGACCTGCCACCGGTGTGTGGCCCCGGGACTTCCATCTCTCCCTTCGGGACCTCAGGCATCCCAGCAGACGCCTGGAGAAACGCAGCCGTGAGCGGCTGCCGTCCCCGTCCCCTCTCCGGCAGTCACGCGGCGCTCCTCTCCTCTCAAACCCAGGTCAGACCTGCCACCGGTGTGCGGCCCCGGGACTTCCATCTCTCCCTTCGGGACCTCAGGCATCCCAGCAGACGCCTGGAGAAACGCAGCCGTGAGCGGCTGCCGTCCCCGTCCCCTCTCCGGCAGTCACGCGGCGCTCCTCTCCTCTCAAACCCAGGTCAGACCTGCCACCGGTGTGTGGCCCCGGGACTTCCATCTCTCCCTTCGGGACCTCAGGCATCCCAGCAGACGCCTGGAGAAACGCAGCCGTGAGCGGCTGCCGTCCCCGTCCCCTCTCCGGCAGTCACGCGGCGCTCCTCTCCTCTCAAACCCAGGTCAGACCTGCCACCGGTGTGTGGCCCCGGGACTTCCATCTCTCCCTTCGGGACCTCAGGCATCCCAGCAGACGCCTGGAGAAACGCAGCCGTGAGCGGCTGCCGTCCCCGTCCCCTCTCCGGCAGTCACGCGGCGCTCCTCTCCTCTCAAACCCAGGTCAGACCTGCCACCGGTGTGTGGCCCCGGGACTTCCATCTCTCCCTTCGGGACCTCAGGCATCCCAGCAGACGCCTGGAGAAACGCAGCCGTGAGCGGCTGCCGTCCCCGTCCCCTCTCCGGCAGTCACGCGGCGCTCCTCTCCTCTCAAACCCAGGTCAGACCTGCCACCGGTGTGCGGCCCCGGGACTTCCATCTCTCCCTTCGGGACCTCAGGCATCCCAGCAGACGCCTGGAGAAACGCAGCCGTGAGCGGCTGCCGTCCCCGTCCCCTCTCCGGCAGTCACGCGGCGCTCCTCTCCTCTCAAACCCAGGTCAGACCTGCCACCGGTGTGTGGCCCCGGGACTTCCATCTCTCCCTTCGGGACCTCAGGCATCCCAGCAGACGCCTGGAGAAACGCAGCCGTGAGCGGCTGCCGTCCCCGTCCCCTCTCCGGCAGTCACGCGGCGCTCCTCTCCTCTCAAACCCAGGTCAGACCTGCCACCGGTGTGTGGCCCCGGGACTTCCGTCTCTCCCTTCGGGACCTCAGGCATCCCAGCAGACGCCTGGAGAAACGCAGCCGTGAGCGGCTGCCGTCCCCGTCCCCTCTCCGGCAGTCACGCGGCGCTCCTCTCCTCTCAAACCCAGGTCAGACCTGCCACCGGTGTGCGGCCCCGGGACTTCCATCTCTCCCTTCGGGACCTCAGGCATCCCAGCAGACGCCTGGAGAAACGCAGCCGTGAGCGGCTGCCGTCCCCGTCCCCTCTCCGGCAGTCACGCGGCGCTCCTCTCCTCTCAAACCCAGGTCAGACCTGCCACCGGTGTGTGGCCCCGGGACTTCCATCTCTCCCTTCGGGACCTCAGGCATCCCAGCAGACGCCTGGAGAAACGCAGCCGTGAGCGGCTGCCGTCCCCGTCCCCTCTCCGGCAGTCACGCGGCGCTCCTCTCCTCTCAAACCCAGGTCAGACCTGCCACCGGTGTGCGGCCCCGGGACTTCCATCTCTCCCTTCGGGACCTCAGGCATCCCAGCAGACGCCTGGAGAAACGCAGCCGTGAGCGGCTGCCGTCCCCGTCCCCTCTCCGGCAGTCACGCGGCGCTCCTCTCCTCTCAAACCCAGGTCAGACCTGCCACCGGTGTGTGGCCCCGGGACTTCCATCTCTCCCTTCGGGACCTCAGGCATCCCAGCAGACGCCTGGAGAAACGCAGCCGTGAGCGGCTGCCGTCCCCGTCCCCTCTCCGGCAGTCACGCGGCGCTCCTCTCCTCTCAAACCCAGGTCAGACCTGCCACCGGTGTGTGGCCCCGGGACTTCCATCTCTCCCTTCGGGACCTCAGGCATCCCAGCAGACGCCTGGAGAAATGCAGCCGTGAGCGGCTGCCGTCCCCGTCCCCTCTCCGGCAGTCACGCGGCGCTCCTCTCCTCTCAAACCCAAGTCAGACCTGCCACCGGTGTGTGGCCCCGGGACTTCCATCTCTCCCTTCGGGACCTCAGGCATCCCAGCAGACGCCTGGAGAAACGCAGCCGTGAGCGGCTGCCGTCCCCGTCCCCTCTCCGGCAGTCACGCGGCGCTCCTCTCCTCTCAAACCCAGGTCAGACCTGCCACCGGTGTGTGGCCCCGGGACTTCCATCTCTCCCTTCGGGACCTCAGGCATCCCAGCAGACGCCTGGAGAAACGCAGCCGTGAGCGGCTGCCGTCCCCGTCCCCTCTCCGGCAGTCACGCGGCGCTCCTCTCCTCTCAAACCCAGGTCAGACCTGCCACCGGTGTGCGGCCCCGGGACTTCCATCTCTCCCTTCGGGACCTCAGGCATCCCAGCAGACGCCTGGAGAAACGCAGCCGTGAGCGGCTGCCGTCCCCGTCCCCTCTCCGGCAGTCACGCGGCGCTCCTCTCCTCTCAAACCCAGGTCAGACCTGCCACCGGTGTGTGGCCCCGGGACTTCCATCTCTCCCTTCGGGACCTCAGGCATCCCAGCAGACGCCTGGAGAAACGCAGCCGTGAGCGGCTGCCGTCCCCGTCCCCTCTCCGGCAGTCACGCGGCGCTCCTCTCCTCTCAAACCCAGGTCAGACCTGCCACCGGTGTGTGGCCCCGGGACTTCCATCTCTCCCTTCGGGACCTCAGGCATCCCAGCAGACGCCTGGAGAAACGCAGCCGTGAGCGGCTGCCGTCCCCGTCCCCTCTCCGGCAGTCACGCGGCGCTCCTCTCCTCTCAAACCCAGGTCAGACCTGCCACCGGTGTGTGGCCCCGGGACTTCCATCTCTCCCTTCGGGACCTCAGGCATCCCAGCAGACGCCTGGAGAAACGCAGCCGTGAGCGGCTGCCGTCCCCGTCCCCTCTCCGGCAGTCACGCGGCGCTCCTCTCCTCTCAAACCCAGGTCAGACCTGCCACCGGTGTGCGGCCCCGGGACTTCCATCTCTCCCTTCGGGACCTCAGGCATCCCAGCAGACGCCTGGAGAAACGCAGCCGTGAGCGGCTGCCGTCCCCGTCCCCTCTCCGGCAGTCACGCGGCGCTCCTCTCCTCTCAAACCCAGGTCAGACCTGCCACCGGTGTGTGGCCCCGGGACTTCCATCTCTCCCTTCGGGACCTCAGGCATCCCAGCAGACGCCTGGAGAAACGCAGCCGTGAGCGGCTGCCGTCCCCGTCCCCTCTCCGGCAGTCACGCGGCGCTCCTCTCCTCTCAAACCCAGGTCAGACCTGCCACCGGTGTGTGGCCCCGGGACTTCCATCTCTCCCTTCGGGACCTCAGGCATCCCAGCAGACGCCTGGAGAAATGCAGCCGTGAGCGGCTGCCGTCCCCGTCCCCTCTCCGGCAGTCACGCGGCGCTCCTCTCCTCTCAAACCCAAGTCAGACCTGCCACCGGTGTGTGGCCCCGGGACTTCCATCTCTCCCTTCGGGACCTCAGGCATCCCAGCAGACGCCTGGAGAAACGCAGCCGTGAGCGGCTGCCGTCCCCGTCCCCTCTCCGGCAGTCACGCGGCGCTCCTCTCCTCTCAAACCCAGGTCAGACCTGCCACCGGTGTGTGGCCCCGGGACTTCCATCTCTCCCTTCGGGACCTCAGGCATCCCAGCAGACGCCTGGAGAAACGCAGCCGTGAGCGGCTGCCGTCCCCGTCCCCTCTCCGGCAGTCACGCGGCGCTCCTCTCCTCTCAAACCCAGGTCAGACCTGCCACCGGTGTGCGGCCCCGGGACTTCCATCTCTCCCTTCGGGACCTCAGGCATCCCAGCAGACGCCTGGAGAAACGCAGCCGTGAGCGGCTGCCGTCCCCGTCCCCTCTCCGGCAGTCACGCGGCGCTCCTCTCCTCTCAAACCCAGGTCAGACCTGCCACCGGTGTGTGGCCCCGGGACTTCCATCTCTCCCTTCGGGACCTCAGGCATCCCAGCAGACGCCTGGAGAAACGCAGCCGTGAGCGGCTGCCGTCCCCGTCCCCTCTCCGGCAGTCACGCGGCGCTCCTCTCCTCTCAAACCCAGGTCAGACCTGCCACCGGTGTGTGGCCCCGGGACTTCCATCTCTCCCTTCGGGACCTCAGGCATCCCAGCAGACGCCTGGAGAAACGCAGCCGTGAGCGGCTGCCGTCCCCGTCCCCTCTCCGGCAGTCACGCGGCGCTCCTCTCCTCTCAAACCCAGGTCAGACCTGCCACCGGTGTGTGGCCCCGGGACTTCCATCTCTCCCTTCGGGACCTCAGGCATCCCAGCAGACGCCTGGAGAAACGCAGCCGTGAGCGGCTGCCGTCCCCGTCCCCTCTCCGGCAGTCACGCGGCGCTCCTCTCCTCTCAAACCCAGGTCAGACCTGCCACCGGTGTGCGGCCCCGGGACTTCCATCTCTCCCTTCGGGACCTCAGGCATCCCAGCAGACGCCTGGAGAAACGCAGCCGTGAGCGGCTGCCGTCCCCGTCCCCTCTCCGGCAGTCACGCGGCGCTCCTCTCCTCTCAAACCCAGGTCAGACCTGCCACCGGTGTGTGGCCCCGGGACTTCCATCTCTCCCTTCGGGACCTCAGGCATCCCAGCAGACGCCTGGAGAAACGCAGCCGTGAGCGGCTGCCATCCCCGTCCCCTCTCCGGCAGTCACGCGGCGCTCCTCTCCTCTCAAACCCAGGTCAGACCTGCCACCGGTGTGCGGCCCCGGGACTTCCATCTCTCCCTTCGGGACCTCAGGCATCCCAGCAGACGCCTGGAGAAACGCAGCCGTGAGCGGCTGCCGTCCCCGTCCCCTCTCCGGCAGTCACGCGGCGCTCCTCTCCTCTCAAACCCAGGTCAGACCTGCCACCGGTGTGCGGCCCCGGGACTTCCATCTCTCCCTTCGGGACCTCAGGCATCCCAGCAGACGCCTGGAGAAACGCAGCCGTGAGCGGCTGCCGTCCCCGTCCCCTCTCCGGCAGTCACGCGGCGCTCCTCTCCTCTCAAACCCAGGTCAGACCTGCCACCGGTGTGCGGCCCCGGGACTTCCATCTCTCCCTTCGGGACCTCAGGCATCCCAGCAGACGCCTGGAGAAACGCAGCCGTGAGCGGCTGCCGTCCCCGTCCCCTCTCCGGCAGTCACGCGGCGCTCCTCTCCTCTCAAACCCAGGTCAGACCTGCCACCGGTGTGTGGCCCCGGGACTTCCATCTCTCCCTTTGGGACCTCAGGCATCCCAGCAGACGCCTGGAGAAACGCAGCCGTGAGCGGCTGCCGTCCCCGTCCCCTCTCCGGCAGTCACGCGGCGCTCCTCTCCTCTCAAACCCAGGTCAGACCTGCCACCGGTGTGCGGCCCCGGGACTTCCATCTCTCCCTTCGGGACCTCAGGCATCCCAGCAGACGCCTGGAGAAACGCAGCCGTGAGCGGCTGCCGTCCCCGTCCCCTCTCCGGCAGTCACGCGGCGCTCCTCTCCTCTCAAACCCAGGTCAGACCTGCCACCGGTGTGCGGCCCCGGGACTTCCATCTCTCCCTTCGGGACCTCAGGCATCCCAGCAGACGCCTGGAGAAACGCAGCCGTGAGCGGCTGCCGTCCCCGTCCCCTCTCCGGCAGTCACGCGGCGCTCCTCTCCTCTCAAACCCAGGTCAGACCTGCCACCGGTGTGCGGCCCCGGGACTTCCATCTCTCCCTTCGGGACCTCAGGCATCCCAGCAGACGCCTGGAGAAACGCAGCCGTGAGCGGCTGCCGTCCCCGTCCCCTCTCCGGCAGTCACGCGGCGCTCCTCTCCTCTCAAACCCAGGTCAGACCTGCCACCGGTGTGTGGCCCCGGGACTTCCATCTCTCCCTTCGGGACCTCAGGCATCCCAGCAGACGCCTGGAGAAACGCAGCCGTGAGCGGCTGCCGTCCCCGTCCCCTCTCCGGCAGTCACGCGGCGCTCCTCTCCTCTCAAACCCAGGTCAGACCTGCCACCGGTGTGCGGCCCCGGGACTTCCATCTCTCCCTTCGGGACCTCAGGCATCCCAGCAGACGCCTGGAGAAACGCAGCCGTGAGCGGCTGCCGTCCCCGTCCCCTCTCCGGCAGTCACGCGGCGCTCCTCTCCTCTCAAACCCAGGTCAGACCTGCCACCGGTGTGTGGCCCCGGGACTTCCATCTCTCCCTTCGGGACCTCAGGCATCCCAGCAGACGCCTGGAGAAACGCAGCCGTGAGCGGCTGCCGTCCCCGTCCCCTCTCCGGCAGTCACGCGGCGCTCCTCTCCTCTCAAACCCAGGTCAGACCTGCCACCGGTGTGTGGCCCCGGGACTTCCATCTCTCCCTTCGGGACCTCAGGCATCCCAGCAGACGCCTGGAGAAACGCAGCCGTGAGCGGCTGCCGTCCCCGTCCCCTCTCCGGCAGTCACGCGGCGCTCCTCTCCTCTCAAACCCAGGTCAGACCTGCCACCGGTGTGTGGCCCCGGGACTTCCATCTCTCCCTTCGGGACCTCAGGCATCCCAGCAGACGCCTGGAGAAACGCAGCCGTGAGCGGCTGCCGTCCCCGTCCCCTCTCCGGCAGTCACGCGGCGCTCCTCTCCTCTCAAACCCAGGTCAGACCTGCCACCGGTGTGCGGCCCCGGGACTTCCATCTCTCCCTTCGGGACCTCAGGCATCCCAGCAGACGCCTGGAGAAACGCAGCCGTGAGCGGCTGCCGTCCCCGTCCCCTCTCCGGCAGTCACGCGGCGCTCCTCTCCTCTCAAACCCAGGTCAGACCTGCCACCGGTGTGTGGCCCCGGGACTTCCATCTCTCCCTTCGGGACCTCAGGCATCCCAGCAGACGCCTGGAGAAACGCAGCCGTGAGCGGCTGCCGTCCCCGTCCCCTCTCCGGCAGTCACGCGGCGCTCCTCTCCTCTCAAACCCAGGTCAGACCTGCCACCGGTGTGCGGCCCCGGGACTTCCATCTCTCCCTTCGGGACCTCAGGCATCCCAGCAGACGCCTGGAGAAACGCAGCCGTGAGCGGCTGCCGTCCCCGTCCCCTCTCCGGCAGTCACGCGGCGCTCCTCTCCTCTCAAACCCAGGTCAGACCTGCCACCGGTGTGTGGCCCCGGGACTTCCATCTCTCCCTTCGGGACCTCAGGCATCCCAGCAGACGCCTGGAGAAACGCAGCCGTGAGCGGCTGCCGTCCCCGTCCCCTCTCCGGCAGTCACGTGGCGCTCCTCTCCTCTCAAACCCAGTTTTCCGTAGAGGTGTGGCCTCTTCAGAAGTGGGCGTGGCTTCAGAGTGGGCGTGGCTTCAGAGTGGGCGTGGCCTATTTTCCGGCCGGCGGCCGCTTACGCGGCCGCAGGGTGTTCACTAATTCAAAGGAACCTAGTTCCCAAGGAATTTGGTCCCCAACTCACTCAGCAATATGAAGAAACAAAGAAAATCCCCACCTCAAGCGGAGGAGAACAAAAACAATCCAGAACATTCTGTCGATACAGCTCACCTAAGGGATCTCTCTGACACAGAATTCAGATATGAAGTCATCAAGATGTTCAATCAACTCAATGAAACGGTCAGACAGACAGCCAGCAACACCACAGATAAAATCGACAAATTACGCGAAGAAATGAGAGCAGAAATGTCACGATTAAAAGACTCCATAGATGAAATGAGAAACTCAGTTTCTTCTCTTAAAAATAGAATGACCGCAGCTGAAGAGAGAATCAGTGACCTAGAAGATCAGCTGCAACAAGCCAACACGCAACAACAAACACTGGCAAGGGACCTCAAAATGGCTCTACAGAGAATCAGAGTCCTAGCAGATGACTCCAAGAGGAACAATATTAGAATTATGGGACTACCTGAACCTCAGGGAAACAATCCCAACGAAAAAAACACCGTCAAACAAATCATTGCTGAAAACTTCCCAGAGCTGCACAATGCAGCCATTCAGGTTCAAGGAGCCCGAAGGGTGCCAGCTAAAAGAGACCCCAACAAAAACACTCCAAGACATATCATACTTAGAATGATCGATACTGCCGATAGAGACACAATACTGCAAGCAGCAAGAGCAAAGAAGGAAATCACATACAAAGGAGCATCCCTTAGATTCACAGCAGACCTATCAGAGGAAACCCTACAAGCCCGAAGGCAGTGGCGAGATATAGTCAAAAAACTCATGGAAATGAATGCTTCCCCAAGAATACTCTACCCGGCTAAACTCTCCCTCAAAATCGAAGGAACAGTACATTATTTTATAGATAAACAGCAGCTCAGGAACTTCATAGACTCAAAACCAAACCTAAAGCAAGGCCTAAAGGGGCTACTATAAGAAAAGACAAACCCTACAACCACAACACACCCGCACAGAAACATGACACAAAACCCCATAACCATTCTCTCTCTCAATGTCAACGGTCTAAATTCACCAGTTAAGAGACACAGAGTGGCAAAATGGATACAGAGACAGAACCCAACATTCTGCTGCCTACAAGAAACTCACCTCAACAGCCAGAGCAAACACAGACTCAAAGTCAAAGGATGGAATACAATCCTGCAAGCAAACAACTCCCTCAAAAAAGCTGGGGTGGCCATACTAGTATCTGACAACATTAATTTCACCTTGAAAAAGATTAGAAGGGACAGTGAAGGCTATTTTCTCTTCATCAAGGGATACGTACAACAGGAAGAAATCACACTCTTAAATGTATACGCACCTAATGAGGGAACAGCTAAATATTTAAAACAACTACTAACAGATTTTAAGGAGGACATCACTACCAACACAATAGTACTTGGAGACTTCAACATCGCCTTATCACCTCTGGATAGATCAACACGAACAAAACCCAGCAAGGAATTATTGGCTTTGAAAGAAGTAATAGAAGAGAAAGGGCTTATGGACTTATACAGGGCTTTACACCCCAAAAAGAAAGAATACACATTCTTCTCCAGTGCGCACGGAACATTTTCCAAAATAGACCATGTGCTAGGACACAAAACACACCTCAACAGAATCAAGAAGATAGAAATAGTATCAGCCATCTTTTCAGACCATGATGCACTGAGGATAGAAGTGAATCACACACAGACACGGAGAACCAAATCAAACACCTGGAAATTAAACAACTCGATGCTGAACAATGAGTGGGTCAGGAACGAAGTCAAGGATGAAATCAAAAGATACCTGGAAACAAATGAGAATGAAGACACAAACTACCAGAACTTATGGGATGCAGCGAAAGCTGTATTAAGGGGAAAATTTATAGCTCTGCAAGCCTATCTTAAGTCGATAGAAACGATGCACATAAACAATTTGACCTCACAGCTCAAGACCTTAGAAAAGGATCAACAGAAAGAGCCTAAATCAGGCAGAAGGAAAGAGATCATAAAACTTAGAGCAGAAATCAACGACATGGAAAACAAAGAAACAATCCGAAAGATCAATGAAACCAAGAGCTGGTTCTTCGAGAAAATAAATAAGATAGATAAACCACTAGCAACACTCACAAAGAAACAGAGAGAGAGAACCCTAATAAATCGAATCAGAAATAAGAATGGGGATATCACAACAGAAACTAAAGAAATTCAAGAGATCATCAGAGACTACTTTGAAAGTCTCTATGCCACGAAACACGAGAACCTAGAAGAAATGGATAAATTCCTGGATCTCTACCATCTCCCAAAGCTGAATCAAGAAGATATAGAGTACCTGAATAGACCCATTCACATCAAGGAAATTGAAACTGTAATCAAAAGTCTTCCCAAAAACAAAAGCCCAGGCCCAGATGGATTTACTAGCGAATTTTTCCAAACATTTAAAGAGGACCTATTGCCAATTCTTCTCAAGCTTTTCCAGGAAATTGAAAAAACAGAAACTCTCCCAAACAGCTTCTATGAAGCCCATATCTCTCTAATACCAAAAGGAAACAAAGACACCACAAGAAAAGAAAACTACAGGCCAATATCCCTGATGAACACGGATGCGAAGATTCTCAACAAAATACTAGCCAATAGAATACAACAACTCATCAAAAAGATCATACATCATGACCAAGTAGGATTCATCCCAGGGATGCAAGGATGGTTCAACATTCGGAAATCAATCAACATAATCCATCATATCAACAAAAGAAAAGATAAAAATCATATGATCATATCAATAGACGCAGAGAAAGCTTTTGACAAGATCCAGCACCCATTCATGATGAAAACCCTTGCCAAAATGGGGATAGAGGGGACTTTCCTCAATATAGTTAAAGCCATCTACCACAAACCTACAGCAAACATCATCCTCAATGGGGAAAAACTGAGACCCTTCCCCCTAAGGTCAGGGACGAGACAAGGATGCCCACTCTCTCCACTACTGTTCAATATAGTACTGGAAGTACTTGCAATAGCGATTAGGCAAGAAAAAGATATTAAGGGCATCCAGATAGGGAAAGAAGAAATTAAGCTCTCACTATTCGCAGATGACATGATACTATACTTAGAGAACCCTAAAACCTCTACCAAGAAACTCCTAGAAACAATAGGCTTGTATAGTAAAGTGGCAGGCTATAAAATCAATACCCAAAAATCCATGGCATTCCTATACGCAAATAGTGAAAGAGAAGCAAGTGACATCAAGAAAACAATCCCATTCACAATTGTGCCCCAGAAAATCAAGTATCTAGGAATCAGCTTAACTAAGGAAGTAAAGGACCTGTACAAGGAAAACTACAAAACGCTACTTCAGGAAATAAAAGAGGACACGAGGAAATGGAAAAATATCCCCTGTTCATGGATGGGGAGAATCAACATCATCAAAATGGCAATACTTCCCAAAGCACTATACAAATTCAATGCAATCCCTATAAGGATACCCATGACATTCTTCAAAGAAATGGAGCAAACACTCCTGAAATTTATATGGAACAATAAGCCCCCGCGAATAGCTAAAGCAATTCTTGGGAAAAAGAAAATGGGAGGAATCAACCTCCCTAACCTCAAACTCTACTACAAGGCAGTAATAATTAAAACAGCATGGTACTGGAACAAAAGCAGAGCTGCAGACCAATGGAACAGAGTTGAATATACTGACATTTCCTCCCAAACATATAATCATCTAATTTTTGATAAGGGGGCAAGAAAAGTGAAATGGAGCAGGGAAAGCCTCTTCAACAAACTGTGCTGGCAAAATTGGACGGCTACATGCAAAAAAGTGGGCTCAGATCTCTGCCTAACACCATGCACAAAAGTAAGATCAAAATGGATTTATGACCTCAACATCAGACCAGAATCCATAATGTTTATTGAAGACAAAGTCGGCAAAACTCTCCATGATATTGAAGCTAATGGTATCTTCAAAGATGTCACGCCACTGGCTGAGCAAGTGAAAACAGAGATAGACAAATGGGACTATCTTAAACTAAGAAGCTTCTGCACCTCCAAAGAAACAGTGACCAAAATACAAAGACAGCCTACAGAATGGGAAAGGATATTCACCAAGTACACATCCGACAAGGGGTTGATATCAAGGATATACAAGGTACTGGTTAAACTCCACAAGAAGAAATCACCCAACCCCATCAAAAAATGGGGTGAGGAAATGAACAGAAACTTTCGCAAAGAAGAAATTCGAATGGCAAAAAGGCACATGAGAAAATGCTCTACATCACTAATCATCAGAGAGATGCAGATCAAAACCACAATGAGATATCATTTCACACCACAGAGACTGGCCCACATCCACAAGAACAAAAGCAACCGGTGCTGGCGAGGATGTGGCGAGAAAGGGACCCTCCTTCACTGCTGGTGGGAATGCCGGCTGGTCCAACCCTTTTGGAAAACAGTATGGACGACTCTCAAAAAATTAGAATTTGATCTGCCATTTGACCCAGCTATAGCACTCCTGGGAATATATCCCAGAGAGGCAAAAAGGTATAGTCAAAGTGACATCTGCAATTGTTTGTTCATTGCAGCACTCTTTACAATAGCCAGAATCTGGAAAAAACCTGAGTGCCCAAGAACAGATGACTGGTTAAAGAAACTTTGGTACATTTACACAATGGAGTACTATGTAGCTGTTAGAAAAGATGAAGTTATGAAATTTACATACAAGTGGTACTACATGGAAAGTATCATGTTAAGCGAAATGAGTCAGAAAGAGCGGGATAGACACAGAAAGATTGCATTCATCTGGGGAACATAAAGCAACAAAAAGTGAGAGTGACACACAGGAATGGCTGAGATTAGTACCAGGAATTTTGCTCCATGAATGGAAGGCCAGCCACAGGCTCTAGGTGAAAAGGAAGCTCAGATAGAGAAGAGATTACCAAATGAAGGGTGTTGTGAGGGCCCTCCCAGGGTGGGAGAAGCATGCTAAAAGTAGTCGATAGACCAAACATGATTGCCACTCAAAGCCTCTCTTGCAAAACACAGTACCCAAAAGAAGAGAGAGAGAACAAGGGGGAACACCCTGCCACAGAGGCAGGATGGGACGGGGGGGGGGGATGAGGGGGGGGATGCTGGGACCCATGGGGATGGATGACGGGCACTGGTGGAGGTATGGGGACTTGATCATTGTATAGCTGAAACCCAAGCACAAAATTTGTAAGCCTATAACTGTACCTCATGGTTTTTCACTAATAAAAAAAAAAAAAAAAAAAAAAGAATCAATAAAAAAAACTCCTAGAAAAAAAAAAAAAAACATCAAAGTATGATGAAGGAGAAATTGAGAAGCTCTACATGAATCTGGAGAAGTTCTATAAAGAAGACCACACCTTCTACAAGATCATTGTCGGTGATTTTAATGCCTAGATAGGACCGAGATCAGCTGAAGAACTCCACATCGGGACCCATGGTCTAGAATGGAATGAACAGGGTGCAAGACTGTCTGAGTTCATCATGTTGACCAAGACCATCCATGGTAACTCACAATTCCAGAAGGCCAAATCTAACGTTGGACATGGGAGTCTCCCAGTGGAGAGTTCCACAATGAAATTGAACACATCATATTCAATCGATGGTTTTGCCTGACCAATGTCACTGTTGTTCCAAAATTCCAATTGGGATTGGACCACCGTCTCTTTCATGCAAAATTCTACTTCATGGAGTGGGGAGAAAGGGCTGCAAAGTTTAAGAGAACTCCCAGAAAGACCACCAACTGGGAACTCTTTGGCAGTATTGCGGCAACATGGGAAGATGCCATTGTTGACCACATTGACGAGGAATACGATTGACTGGTTCAGCATCTCCGTGATTGTGCAAAGATTGCCAAGAGAGAGATAGTCACAAAAAGATACCTGTTTGCGAAAAGTCTCAAGCTCATTCACCAACGTGGCTTGGCGCAAGCCTCAGGCAACCACAAGTGAATATCCGAGCTCGCAAAGCAGTGCAGAGATAAGATTAAGGAAGACCTCAAAGAGAGAAGAGCAGAAGTGTTGGTAGATGCGGCAGAAGCTGGGAAAAGCATTCGCAATGCCTGCCTGTCCTTCACCAACTACAAGATCAAGATGACTGCCCTCCAACATCCTGATGGATCTATCACACCTTCCAGAAGGGCAGTGGAGAAGATTATCCATGACTTCCACTCGAATCTCTTCAATTGCCATGTCCACCTGTCCACATACCAAATTCTGCAAGATGGATATGTCGTTCCCAACGTTCTCCCTTCTGAAATCCGGAATGTCATTTTGTAGGTAAAGTAGTGAACAGCACCCGGTCCAGACAAGGTCAGATCCGAACACCATTAGTGTTCGGATTAGAATCTGCCATTAGTACTTATCAATACACTGGCTTGGCTCTTCACAAGCTACCTCTATGAATGCAAGGTTACGTCAAACTGGAAAACCAACAGGATTGTACCAATGTACAAAAAGGGAGACATCCACAACATTGGCAACTATCTCCCGATCTGCCTGTTGTCTGTCCTCTACAAGCTGTTCACTCGAGTCATCCTGAATAGGATTGGCAGAACACTAGATGAAGGACAACCATGTGAGAAAGCTGGTTTCCATAAAGGATTTAGCACAATCGACCATATCCACAGGATAAGTAAGCACATTGAGGTTTCTCAGGAGTTCAAGATGCCATTCTGTCTAATGGTCATTGATTTAAAGAAGGCATTTGATCCTGTTGAGACTGAAGTGGTCATCGAGGCCCTAGCTAAACAGGGCATTCAAACTTAATGCATCAGGATTTTCCATAGCTGTATTGCGGATTCACTACGAGGATCTCACCATTCTACAAAGAAGTAATCATTGATGTCAAGAGAGGGGTTCAGCAGGGTGATTCCATTTCACCGAAACTCTTCAGTGCCACCCTCGAGAATGTCATGCAACAACTGGAATGGGAAGAATGGGAGTGAAGATAGATGGTCGGCAACTACACTACCTCCGCTATAGCACAGCGGTAGGGCATTTGCCTTGCACGCAGCCAACCCGGCCAAGCCGGGTTTGATTCCTCCACCTTTCTCAAGAGCCCAGCAAGCTACCGAGAATATCTCACCCGCACAGCAAAGCCTGGCAAGCTCCCCATGACGTATTTGATATGCCAAACACAGTAACAACAAGTCTCAAAATGGAGATGTTACTGGGCCTGCTCAAGCAAATCGATGAAAAATGGGAGGACAGTGTTTGACAGGGCTATAATATATATATATATATATGTATATGTATATATGTATATATCTTTGGCAGTTTAGAACCTGGTTTCATTCCTTTACTATCCTATGATAGCTTTGGTATAGGATTAGTGCCTCCAAGAAACCTATTATTCCTGTCTTCCTTAATGTCTCCCTATTTCAAATTTGTCCTTTCCATTCTACCTGTATGTTCCAGGGAAGTACAACCTTAATGACTTGCAGCAATACCCACAAAATATGCAACACATACAAAATCATGTACATTTTGCACATACATAACAAAAACACATGAAAGTAATTTTTGTTTTCTCAATAATAAAAAAGTATAATAAGCACAATATTGAATCTTTAGACATGTTAGAAAAATATGAACAGCAAATTGACACATGTTGCAGTGATGTCATGAAATAATATTATTATCTTTCTTAAAAGTGCATTTGACTTACAATAGACAAATAAGGAAAATAACTCTTGTGTATCAAATAGAGCAAAGACATAAAACCCATGGTGTTGAAGTTATTATTTTAAGGTATATCTTTATTTTTGCTCTCCTATAAGTTTTTCTCTATGATTATTAGCCAACATTGAGGGATTAGTAATATAAAAAATATAGTACTTGATTATAGATATGCTTAATTTCAAATTGTATAATATCATTATATCCATGTTATTCAAAACTACATAGACCAACTACACTAAAATATACTTTTTGTCTCATGGCAAATACTGGATATTAATTGAAATAGACTGATACAGCAGGTAGGGCTTTTGCTTACACGCAACTGACCCAGGTTTGATTCCTCGGTCCCTCTTGAAGAGTCAGGCAAGCTCCCAAGAGTATTCCGCCCACACATCAGAGCCTAGCAAGCTCCCCGAGGGGTATTTGATATGCCAAAAAAAGTAACAAGTCTCACAATGGAGATGTTACTGACACCCGCTCGAGCAAAATGATGAGCAATGGGAGGACAGTACTACAGTGCTATACTGACATTTTAACTCTTCAACCTGAAAAACTGAAAGTGAAAATGGGACTGGACATATAGTAGAGTGGGTTAGGCAATTGTCTTGCATATGTCCTACTGGCATTCAATCCTTGGCACTTCTGGCCCAAGCAGGCCAGAAGTCAGTGCTCAGGAGTTTCTCTTGGCTCTGTGTTCCAAGATTACTCATGGCTATTCTCAGAGAATCATATGTGGTGTTGGTGATAAAACCAGTGTTGGCTGCATGCAAGACAAATTCTTTACCTATTGTACTATCTCTGATGCTCCAGTTAATTCTTCTTCGTGAATTTGTTTATTTATATACTTTGTCAATTCTTCCATAGTGACATATACTTTTCATTTCAATGTATAATAAAGTTATTTTATAAAACTGTTGAGATAAATGACATAAAGTGATATGTTATATGTTATTAGTTTTTATGTGTTATATGTTATTAGTGATATGTTATATGTTATTAGTTTTCTTAAATTTGTGATTAGTTTAGATAATTACCCTTGAGGAAAACATATACACTAGCAATGTTTCCTTAACTCAACATAGAATAGTTTTATTTCTTTTATCTATTGTTCATCTAATATTTTCTTTTGTCTAAAACTGATTAATTTATTTAAAAATAAAACTTTGAAGAAAAAAATTTCAAATTTATAACTTAAAAATTGGAGAATACTTACCAAAATAAGACAGAAAATGTATTTTTTTTGCTTTTGAAAATATTCAATGAAGAATAAGGCAAAACTTAAGAAAAAAATGTGGTTGATTTTAGTTACCTTGATTTTAGTAAACACTTTCCTTAATATAAACATAGATATACTTTCATTACATACATACGTGAAACAAATTATGTCTCAAAAAAATAGCAGTTTTGTCACCAAAATACTGAGTATAGAAATTTTTTTTAAATTACAATGAAAATGTTATTGTTTTTGTTACAATTAACAATATTGTAGATATTGTTAACTTATTTATGATAAATAAGTTAAACACTTATTGTAAAAATACACAAAACTATTTTTACAGAAATACACTAATTTTTTATAGTACCTATGTTTTAGAAAACAAGCTTTATTTAATTTGTCAATAACACTTACTGATTAAGTACATCATTATAAGACCAAGAGTTTGATTGCATTCACACTGTAGCACTGAAAAGTCAAATCATTGACTTGTTTCATAGAGTTTAGCAAAAACAGATCGAAGAGGCAAGTCAATCTTTATGGAATTTGTGCTGGGAGACGTCTAATAAAAAGTTTCGAAATTTGGTTGTTATGACTTCCAATGGGCTACATTCTCAAGGTTAATCTTAACAAATAGTCACATCTACATTTTACTAGTTTTACTGTTTTCCTGATGACATTACCCAATATTTTATCAATTTGCTTTAAGAGTGCCCTATAAAATAAATGCAATTCTATTTAATATCATGAAAAAACTTTATGGAATCAGAAGTAAGACCTGAGCACTGTGAGGTGTGGCCCCAATCCCCAATCCCTTCTACATATTTATAAAAAAAAATTATTCTAAATTTTCAATTCTAGTCTGCATACCAGAATTTCATACACATATATACATACATATATATATATATACATATATATATATATATATACATGGGGCTGGAGTGATAGCACAGTGGGTAGGGCATTTGCCTTGCATGCAGCCGACCTGGTCAGCCCAGGTTTGATTCCTCTGACCGCCTCAGAGAACCCGGAAAGCTACCAAGAGTATCCCATCTGCACTGCAAAGCCTGGCAAGCTCCCCGTGACATATTCGATATGCCAAACACAGTAACAACAAGTCTCACAATAGAGACATTAATGGGTCTCCTGGAGCAAATCGATAAACAACGGGAGGACAGTGACATATATATATATATATATATATATATATATATATGACATATATATGAACAACTAGGAGTTATTGTTTAGAATGCTTTTAGTTTACTCTTGCAAAATCACTTATTTTTTTTAAGTGAATAAATATGTTATTTAAAATGGTGCATGGTAGATAACAGGGCTAGGGATCTGAAACCTCAGGCTCATCAATGTGTAGAAGTGTATGTATATATCTAAATCACAGTGCCAGCAACATTGAGCATGAGAACCAACTACAATAATCTAATTTAAAAATGTGTCTGCAGGGACAAATGACATGGGATTGGTGTTGGAACATCGTATTACTAAAATTCAACTATAAATGCCTTTATAAATCACAGTACCTTAATAAATTTTAAGGTACGTAGGGCTGGAGCAAAAGTAGAGTAGATAGTGTGCTTGCCTTGCATGTGGCCACCTGGGGTTTGATCTATGGCACTCAAAATGAGCCCACCAGGAGTGATCTCTGAGTACAGAGTCAGGAGTAAACCCTGAGCACTGCTCTGTGTGGCTTGAAAAGAAAAGAAAACAAAATTAATTTGTATAAAAATGAATCTTGCCTGCACGGCAAAGCCTGGCAAGCTACCCATGAAATATTCGATATGCCAAACACAGTAACAACAAAGTCTCATAATGGAGATGTTACTGGGCCCGCTCGAGAAAATTGATGAACAATGGGAGGACAGTGACAGTGATATAAATGAAAGCACATACTTTTAACAACATCCCCTTACATTGCTGCATAAAGCAGAAATGGTTTGGAATTATTTTATAAAAATGGTTAAAGCATGTAAGTAAGTTAAGGAGAATAAAATGATATTCATCTATTATGTAAAATGCTACATACATTATATACATATCATCTCTTAGAAACCTAATCCCTACTAATTTTATTGAAATACGCTTACAAATTCACACATGAGTGTTGAGAAATATCTGAGTAAACCCCATAAAGAGTTGACAGGCTATAATAATAAACTCATATCTAATAAAATGTCATGGAGACTATGTTTCTGTGACAGATCCTGATTATGTTTCATTGCTAGTAAGATTAAAAATGTGCTTTTAAACAAGATAATTACTGATCATTTTTTTCAGTTGAAGTTAATAACAATCTAAAATAAAAAATCTTATTCAAATATTTAAGAACGAAAGAATAATAAGTAATTATATGAGCTAGCAATAAACAGATGAGACATAATAAACAACCAAATCAGATAACAATAAATAGTAAACAATAAGAGAGTAAAGAACTTAAGAGAATAAAATTATTTTGATCCCATAATATTGATTATTAGAAAAACAAAATTTAAATATTTAGTCAAACAATAATTTCACACACACACACACACTGCATAGACTTATACAGTTATTTAAAAGAGATAGACGACCTAGAGAATACAGATTGGAATAAGACATGGATAAAGCTATTTTGGAAATGTTTAAACAATTTTTCAACCATAATAGAAAATACATGGAAACTTCATAAGTATGAAAATTCTGATAGATAATCAGTGCCTAGGAAAATATGATATGACATAAACTTCATCAGCTTATTGATAATTAACCACCTGAGGAAGCAGACATCAAGCGCAAAGGAGATCTGAAACTCGTTCTTTTGCCACATCTAAAGGCCACTTTAACATTAAAATTGTAAGAAACTGCAGAACGTTCACTGGCAGCTCCTGAGTTTCCTGTTAGTTACAGCCCATGATCTGCTACTTCGTACTTTAAAAAAAAAAAAAGGGAATAAATGTCCTCAAATCCAATTTCCACAAGAACCAGTCAAGTGGACAGGAGAGCAACAAAAGCATACTTACAAAAAATATCTGTCAGAAGAGGTACTCAGGGTAAGAAGAAAATTTGTGACTGAATTAATTCTTGAATAGTGTTTCTGGTTAAGGGAATAAGATCAATATTTGAACTTGGAAAGCATAAATTCAGTTTCTGGCTTCGCGGCTTCTGAGATAGGAAACCTTGAAGCGCGTAAGGATACAATTGAGTTGGACTAAATGGTATGCACTCCCACCAGCAATCCCACACCCTCAGCCCCACGCCACACACAATCAAAGGCGAACATTGAATCTTTAAACCTCATGTGAAGCTATTTGAAAATGCATCACATGAGGTTTAAAGATGTTCAAACGTAAGATTAATACGGAGATTTTGAAGTTGGAATCCTCATGGTGGGTTAAGTGCTCTAGCATGAACAGCAGCAGAGAGTAACTTCTTCTAGTCTGACCCCTCCCTTTCAGAAATTCTCTCTTCTCCTTACCTGACCTTGGACCTCTCTCACTCTCCACTCTTTCTCTCTTGAAGACAGACACGGACTCCTTGGCAGTTGTCAAAACAGAAAGTTGATTCACACTAGGTTCCAATACTGATACACTGATCCTGAATTTATGGTATCTAGAAGTGTGAGAAGACAAATTCATGTTTTTTTTTTAAAAAAAACGTGATTGTTACATAGCAACTACATTGAGGATAGAGCTATAGCACTGCAGGTAGGCATGGCGGACCCGGTTTAATACCAGCATCCCATATGGTCCCCCGAGCATTGCCAGGAGTAATTCCTAAGTGAAGAGCCAGGAGTAACCCCTCTGCATCACCAGGTGTGAGCCAAAATGCAAAAAATAAAAAATCTAAAACAAATGACTATATTGACTAGAATTTTCTTATAGATATTAATTTTAAAATATATTTATGCTGATTTTTAAAAATATTTAAATGAAAATCCATTTCCTCGCTCCATTTTCTGATGGGGTTGAATGTTTCCTTTTTGTGGAGTTCAACCAGTATTTTGTATATCCTTGAAATTAACCCCTTATCAGATGTGTATTTGGCGAATATCCTTTCCCATTCTGTAGACTGTCTTTGTATTTTGGTCACTGTTTCTTTTTAGGTGCAGAAGCTTCTTAGTTTAAGATCGTCCCATTTGTCTATCTCTGTTTACACTCGCTTGGCCAGTGGCGTGACATCTTTGAAGATAACAATAGCTTCAATGTCATCGAGGGTTTTGCCAACTTTGTCTTCAATGTACCTTATGGATTCTGGTCTGATGTTGAAGTCTTCAATCCATTTTGATCTTACTTTTGTACATATTGTTAGGCAGAAATCTGAGCCCATTTATTTGCATGTAGTCATCCAGTTTTGCCAGCACAATTTGTTAAAGAGGCTTTCCTTACTCCACTTCACATTTCTTGCTATTTTATCAAAGATTACATGATCACATGTTTGAGAGGAGATGTCAGTATATTCAACCCTGTTCCATTGGTCTGCAGCTATGCATTTGTTCCAGTACCATGCTGTTTTAATTATCACTGCTTTCTAGTAGAGTTTGAAGTTAGGGAGGTTGATTCCTCCCATTTTCTTTTTCCCAAGAATTGCTTTAGCTACTCGTGGGGGATTATTGTTCCATATGAATTTCAGGAGTGTTTGCTCCAATTCTTTGCAGAATGTCATGGGTATCATTAAAGGTATCGCATTGAGTTTGTACAATGCTTGGGAAGTATTGCCATTTTGACAATGTTAATTCTCCCCATCAATGAGCAGGGGATATCTTTTATCTTTCCATTTTCTCAAAGAAGAAATTCGAATGGCAAAAAGGCACATGAGAAAATGCTCTACATCATTAATCATCAGGGAGATGCAGATCAAAACAACAATGAGATATCATTTCACACCACAGAGACTGGCCCACATCCAAAGAACAAAAGCAACCGGTGCTGCAACAGATGTGGCGAGAAAGGGACCCTCCTTCACTGCTGGTGGGAATGCTGACTGGTTCAGCCCTTTTGAAAACAGTATGAACGATTCTCAAAAAATTAGAAATTGAGCTCCTATTTGACCCAGCAATGCCACTCCTGGGAATATATCCCAGAGAGGCAAAAAAGTATAGTTGAAGTGACATCTGCACTTGTTTGTTCATTGCATCACTCTTTACAATAGCCAGAATCTGGAAAAAACCTGAATGCCCAAGAACAGATGGCTGGTTAAAGAAACTTGGTACATCTACACAATGGAGTACTATGCAGCTGTTAGAAAAGATGAAGTCATGAAATTTACATACAAGTGGTACTATATGGAAATTATCATGCTAAGCAAAATGAGTCTGAAAGAGAGGGATAGACATAGAAAGGTTGCATTCATCTGGGAATATAAAGTAACAAAATAGAAGACTGACACCCAAGAATAGCCGAGATAAGTACGAGGAGTTTTACTACATGACTTGGAGGTCAGCCACACATGCTAGGGGAAAAGGGAGCTCAGATAGAGAAGGGAGCACCAAATAAAGGGTGTTGGGAGGATCCTCCCAGGATGGGAGATGCATGCTGAAAGTAGACTATAGACCAAACATGATTGCCACTCAATGCCTCTTTTGCAAACCACAGCACCCAAAAGGAGGGAGAGAACAAAAGGGAATGCCCTGTCACAGAGGCAGAGTGGGATGGGGGGTTGGGGGGTGGGAGGGATACTGGGATCAGTGGTGGTGGAAAATGGGCACTGGTGGAGGGATGGGTACTTGATCATTGTATAATTGAAACCCAAGCACAAAAATTTGTAAGTCTACAACTGTACCTCATGGTGTTTCACTAAAAAAAAAATTTCAAAAAAATAAAAGAAAGAAAATCCTAAATCAAAAATTTTAATAAAAACAAACAGGCATACCAAAACAGAATTTATGATCAGTTTTAATTTCATTGTTTTATTTTTTTCTGTACATATAAACTTATTACTGGAATTGAAACACACCATGAATATAAATACCACTGGAGTTTTTTTTCTAGTGACTTTTATGTAAAATTTTGATAGTGGGCATCTTAAATATGCAATAAAATAAAAAATGCAAATCATTTAAATTTACTTTATTACACTGCACAAAATCACAGTTTAATCTACATAATCACTTTATACTGAATATTTTATGTTACTATTTATTTATTTCATTGTTGTTGTTTATTTACTTTTATCCCAGAGGGTGCACTGCTTGCTTTGTTTTAGGTTGATGTAAAGTATGCATTTATGCATATAGATATGCATTTGTACATATCCATAATGCCTCCAGATAGTTTTCTACTGCTGTGAAATCAAAATCGTACTACCATATTTACTTCAGGTTAGTAGAAGTAATTCACCAACATCAAAAGAAAATAAATGCATGCATTATAAAAATAATATAAAATAAGATTTATAATTCCCATATTATGAAAAATCAGTTACATTGCAAAGAATTATTAATATTTTAATTATACTTTGAAAATCCAAACTACCAAATATTTTGAGAAAAATCTAATTTCAGACATTACTTACACTAACCATTTCCATTACAATCCAAAGAGGAAATACCCAGAGAGGGGAAAAATATTATTAAAATCTAAAAAAAAAATTTCAGTTAAAAATTGTTCACCTTGGTCAAGCACATTATAAAAATATTTTAGTTTAATCAGGTCAGGTTATTATTAAAATACAAATAAAATAACCTTTGTATAATGATTTGCTCGAGTGGGCCCAGTAGCGTCTCCATTGGAGACTTTGTTGTTACTGTGTTTGGCATATCGTATACTCTCGGTAGCTTGCCGGGCTCTCCGAGAGGGGCGGAGGAATCGAACTCGGGTCGGCCATGTTGGCCGCTTGTAAGGCAAACGCCCTACCTGCTGTGCTATCGCTCCACATAACTCTAATGTATCAACTTGGAGTTTATTACAACTAAGTTAAATCCTTTTATTTGCTGTGGTTAATTCAATGCAGTGAATAAAACAAAAATTTGTACTATTTCAACCTATATCCTAATGAAAGTATTGTAAAACTTCCATTTGAAATAGTTAGAGTCACTTAATAAAATCTACAATTGTATACAGTTATTTAAAAAGCAAGTATCTCAAATATTGTAAATAATTATCTAAGATAAAATCTTTGAAATATTAGAGTCAATGTCACTGGAAGAAAAATAGAAACTAAAAATATATAAAAATAAACATATGAAATAGCAGGTGCTCAAGGCAAAAGTCTAATGTGTGCCTCTATTTATATGTTAGTGTGTATGAGTGCTTGAAAAACAAGAAACGTTTTTTTAAAATTTCATTATATATTTTTGTATTCGGGCTGGAGTGATAGCACAGAGGTAGGGAGTTTGCCTTGCATGCAGCCAACATGGCCGACCCGAGTTCGATTCCTCCGTCCCTCTCGGAGAGCCCGGCAAGCTACCGAGAGTATCTCGCCTGCATGGCAGAGTCTGGCAAGCTACCCTGTGACGTATTCGATATGCCAAAGACAGTAACAACAAAGTCTCCAATGGAGACCTTACTGGGCCTGCTGGAGCAAATCGATGAACAACAGGAGGACAGTGACAGTGACAGTGATTTTTGTATTCACTGAAACTTTTACAAACAAGTTACACATACATAGTGGTTAAAACTAATTTCAAATTCTGCAAAATAGTGAATCAGTCATCATCATCAATTCAAATTATAAACTAGTGATTCATTAAAAGTTTAAAAGTAAGTTAAAAGATATCAGGGAAAAAAAAGCACTGAAATTCACATGTCCAATTTTGAGGAACTACATTTTTTTTTATAGATCCTCTTTGTTTAATCCGATGGTGATAATTTATTAACCTTCAATTAGAAAAATTGTCATGTAATTTAGAAGTTTCTGAAAGTAATGAAAAAAATGTCAAAATTTCTTTTACAAAGACACCATAAGAGTCATCAAATTCTTTATTGTTTTCTAGGTGCTGATTCATTGGCAATTTGAAGGCGGACATCTGATGGGAACCTTACCTCTACCTGCAGTTGGTGTAGTGGTAATGATGGTGGTGCAGGAACCAAACTCTTGGAGAGAGGTAATGAGAAAAGCCCTCTAGATATGCTGGCATGCTGGTCATGGTGACCAAGGGAAAAACCAGGATGGGACATAATTGGTAATAATCCATGTGTAGTTCCCAAAGGAAGTGAAGGGAAGAGGGACCTCTCTTCCTCAATGGGTTTCATATGCAGTCACTGCCATAGATCTTGCATTAGCGGAAGAAATGCTGGATGAGAGGCTATGCCAGTGGTTTTCTTTTGAGCAGAAAGAGTAGGATGAGGTACACTTACATTACAAAATTTCTCTTTGCTCTTTAGAATCTTCTACTGTATTCCATTTTTGAAGATGTGTATCCTCCTATATTCAAAGGTGGCATATTAAAACTTCTGAGTTCTACTGGGACAGATAAGACTGAAGTTCACCTTGCTTTTATGTGAGAACTGGAACAAGATACGGCTGACTTGGAGGAGGAATCTTCAACCAATGACATTGCTCTTTTGGAGTTAAATAGTGCCTAGTGTCCCAAGATAACCTGAGGTCCAGGTAATCAAACAAAGCTTGATTTTCCTCTTGCATAGCTTTTCTGGTGTTCCAGAAGACCCTCTCTGGGCCTCCTGAAACCCTGGCTTGCTCAGGCTTTGTTGCAGCTTTTATTTCAGGTGTAGAGTTACCCAAACTTGAGAGAGTGTGAAGGGAGTGCTACTAGAGTTTGTATTTGAACTTCAGGTGCATAAGTGTAAGATAACACTGGTTTGTCCTTTCCACCTTGTCACAGGAAGCTTAGGTTTATTGGGTCACTCCCATCACAGTGCTCCCATTCCTCTGTGTTTATTTGTAACATCTTTCTTTGTGGTGTTAACTTGTAAATATTGCTTTTCTCTTCTCCTTAAGTCCTATGCATAATTAATTCAGAGCAACATCGTCGTTTTTTTATGAACACAGGAAAACAGTTAATGCTATGCTTTTGTAACTTGGGAGATAATTGACACTGAGTAATATTCACTCCTGGGCAACTGTTCTCTCGACTTAAGCTTCAGTTGCCCTTATGTCCTAGAAACCCAAAATCAGGGTCCCAACGAAGGACTGGATATGACCCAGGGCAAGCTGTGAGCCACCAGCTCCCCTGGCATTGAAATGGACAAGGCCAAATCGCCATAATATTTAACTGTATGTTAGGGCATGGTCATGGACAAATTCTGTCATGATCCAAAAAGTAACATCTAGATTAGGACCCCGCTAGGGTTAGGAAAGACTAATCTGGCCTGAGCACTGTAGTCTGAGATCTACAGCGAGAAGTCCCCAGGAGAGCCACCCTACAAGCTTAATGTATCTCATACTGTGCCCATAAAAAATAACTAATATTAAGAAGTAAACTTAAGATGTTAATTAAGTTATTGGACTAAGGAGAGGAGAAACACCTCTAGGCAGTATTTCCCTCCCTTGAGCCTGATTGGTGATCAGAAAAGGCTTTTGATATGTTGATTGTGCTACCTGACAGGGTGTGGTGTCTACCCCCAATGCGGGGAGTTGGAGAGAGACTGGAGAGAGAGCAGGGCAGCAAGATGGAACCAGAGAGGCTAGCAAGGGGGACAGAGGGAGAAGAATGTAGGGGAAGAATGCAGGAGGAGGTGCATGGAGAGACGAGAGACACGGCTGCAAGAGGGAGAGCAGAGAGATGAGCAGGAGAGACAGAAGGAGGCAGCGATGGGGAGCAATGTGAGACTAGAATGGGGAGCTTAGTGAGACTGGAACAGGTGCTTGGGGAGAATGGAATAAACGGCAACTGATCACCAACCACTGTGGCCCTTGTTTCCTCCTTTGTTCACGCATGGCATTGGCTACCCCTCGTGGGGGAAGGCGTCCAAATTCACCGAACACGGGAGGTGAGAGAGAGCCGCAGCGGTCTCCCTAGCCACCCAGAGATTATACACAAAAGGAGCTTTCTGCAAAAGTTACAATTTTAACTGCCTCAGTGAACTTTTGCTTGGTGTGAGCATTTTCTTTCTTTAAACTACAGAATGTAGATTGCCCACACGGCAGAGTCTGGCAAACTCCCCGTGGTGTACCCAATATGCCAAATACCAGTAACAATGATGGGTCTCATTCTCCTAAAGAGCCTTGAAAATAATCTCAGGGCTAGAATGAAGGAGACGTTACTGGGGCCTGCTCGAGGCAATCAACGAATGACTAGGAAGTTATCTTGCAGCAGTCTGGATAGCAAGATAATTATCATATTCTGTAATCTGGGAAACAATTTTCTCTTGATAAGTTGGTTTGCTCCAATTCTTTTTTAAGACAGTTGACCTTTTTTGTGATAGGTCTTCAACTTTGTGTGTCCATACCTCAACTCTGGGCATACTTTGGAAAGAGACTTCTCTTTCTCTATCCTGTCATTTTGCTCTACCATTAATATCCTATAAAGTAATCTCTCTTTTTCTTGATAGATTTAATTCACTCCTTGAAGCTTGTGTTGAAGCTTTTTTTTTTTTAACTTTTCAAACTATAGTATGTTTTTGACTGACTGCAAAGAAGCTTGTTCCTTCTGGAGATTTTCAATACACCGTGCAAGTTCCACGTTTATTTCATCTACTTCAGATAAATGAGCACACATCTAGGTTCTTCTTCTCTCAAAGGTTTCCAAAGTTGCATTTAATTTAGAAACATGAATCAGTTTCTTCAAAGTTCTCTCTTGTCTGTTATCACTTCCTGACTCACTCTTCACTTCTAGTTCCCATGGATCCTCACCACCAAGTACAGCAGCCCAATCTTGCATCTTCAGCAAGTGTTCCACTCAGAGTCTTGATCTGATTATCTTCAGCAGCCAGGGGTCATTTTTTTTATTAGTGAAACGCCATGAGGTACAGTTGTAGATTTACAATATTTTGTGCTTGGGTTTCGATTATACAATGATCAGATACCCATCCCTCCACCAGTGCCCATTTTCCACCACCATGGATAATATCCCCCCACCCCCATCCCCCCATCCCCCCCTGCCTCTGTGGCAGGGCAATCCCCTGTGTTCTCTCTCTCCTTTTGGGTGTTGTGGTCTGCAAAAGAGGCATTGAGTGGCAAACATGTTCAGTCCATAGTCTACTTTCGACATGCATCTCCCCTCCTGGGAGGATCCTCCAAACACCCTTTATTTGGTGCTCCCTTCTCTATCTGAACTGCCCTTTCCTCTAGGATACCCGGCTGGCCTCTTAGTTATGGAGTATATGGAGTAATCCTCCTGGTGCTGATCTCAGCTATTCTTGGGTAGTAATCTCATATTTTGTTACTTTATATCCCCCAGATGAATGCAATTTTTCTATGTCTATCCCTCTCTTTCTGACTCATTTCGCTTAGCGTGATACTTTCCATATTGTACCATTTGTATGTAAATTTCATGACTTCATCTTTTCTA
The DNA here is from genome assembly GCF_029834395.1 of Sorex fumeus. Classification (NCBI taxonomy): domain Eukaryota; kingdom Metazoa; phylum Chordata; class Mammalia; order Eulipotyphla; family Soricidae; genus Sorex; species Sorex fumeus. The sequence goes on from NW_026606064.1 coordinate 31,529,798, forward strand.
ACAGCTACATAGTACTCCATTGTGTAGATGTACCAAAGTTTCTTTAACCAGTCATCTGTTCTTGGGCATTCAGGTTTCTTCCAGTTTCTGGCTATTGTAAAGAGTGCTGCAATGAACAAACAAGTGCAGATGTCACTTCGACTATACATTTTTGCCTCTCTGGGATATATTCCCAGGAGTGGTATTGCTGGGTCAAATGGGAGCTCAATTTCTAATTTTTTGAGAATCGTCCATACTGTTTTCCAGAAGGGCTGAACCAGTGGACATTCCCACCAACAGTGAAGGAGTGTCCCTTTCTCGCCACATCCACGCCAGCATCGGTTGCTTTTGTTCTTTTGAATGTGGGCCAGTCTCTGAGGTGTGAGATGGTATCTCATTGTGGTTTTGATCTGCATCTCCAGCCAGGGGTCATTTTACACTTTTTGTGGAGTATTCCCATCTTACTTTCTGCTGATTAAGTTCAATCACTTATTCATCCCACTCTTCAGCTTCTAGTAGCAGCAGTTTATGGCTTTCTAAAACTGTTTTTTATTCTTTATCACATCTCTGAGTACAATTTGAAGTTGTCCTTCCTTCAGAGTATTTTCAGAGTTATTTTGGCATCATTTCCCTGTCATGGGAGACTTGGATATTATTTTCTAGGGACATCCTAATTTTAGATATCTCCACCTTCAAATCACCCCATTTGGAAGAATGCTCAGTTACTTCGATACTCTCTCTCTAGAAAGTGAAGTACTTCCTTCAGTGTAGAGTTAAACTAAAGTTGGGGATCCCACAGGGGGTTTATATGAGGTGGAGAGGAGAGAGAGTGTCACTGTCTTCCAATCAGTCTCTGCCACCTCAGGACTGGTTGGGAAGTCTAGAATTTAGGATGGAGGGAACATTTGCTCTTTGCAGGAGAGTCATACCTAAGCCTTTGTCAGGGATTATAGGCTTTTGTCTTCCTCACAAGGAATTTCAGGAGTAGATGAGCAATGAAGTAAAAACAGATTTTATTTGAAGGTTTTTAGGAAGGAGAAGGAGGGAGAGAAAGTGAGAGAGAGTATCACACTCAAGGGAAAATGTGAACTTCTCAAAAGGTGGAGAGAGCCTCTTTACATAGCTCAAGAGTGGAGATGCAGGCAACACATATGCTTGGCTTATGTGGGCACAAGCAGCACATGGGTTGAGGCAACATATGCATACCTTTCCTGTGTTCAAGGTGGGCTTTTTAGGGTTTTTCCTACTTCCCCCCACTTGGGAATTTGTAGCTAGGTAAGAGTTCGTTGCTAGTGTGGTTGTCAAAAGGGGATGCTCTGGTCTATAGTTTCTCTGGCAAAGATGGAGGACATTCAGGTGTCATAAGTCTCTTTCAGGTCCTTAATTGCAGTCTCTGTCTCTGCTGCAGTTTGTGCCTCTGTGGGATCCAGCCTTCCCCTGGTCTGTCACTTGCACCAGGAAGATCTTATCAGACCTAGGTCTTAACTGTTGCAGCTTCATTGTTATTGGATTTATTACTTCTCAAAGTCCTTTGCCATGAACCCTCTCCTATCTACCTGCCTGCCTCAGGACCTCACTAGCTCTTCAGAGATTCCCTTCATATCTCTGTGCCTTCATGCTCTTTGCCAACAAGGTTAAGTTCACAAAGTTTATCTTTTTCTTCAGTTACTCTGTGAGGTTATAAGAGTCTTCTCCGTGTACCAACTTCACAGCAGGATTTCAATTCTCTGTACTGGAATAGCAAAACAAACAAACAAAAAAAAACTAAAAATGTTACACATATCACCAGCTCCTGTGGAAAATTTCAGAGACTAGGACTTTTGCTATCTTCAAGTAGCACTGCAACAATGCTGTGGAGCATTCCCAAGATGGACCCCAAGTACAGAGGGGGCACAGTTCTGTTCCCCTCCATGGCATGAGATCACCTGGCTGTGGAGGTCACAGCTAGGATCTCACCAGGAAACTACAAAGGGTGAGAATGTACAGAGTTCTGGCTGGAGCCCAAATGCATGAACAGGAAACGAAACACTGTGGGGTCCTCTGCAGGGATTCGTGATGAAAAAACCTGCCTGGAGGCTTCATAATTCAGGCTGGGGAGACAAAACACCCCTACCCCAGTCCTAATTTTTAAGCTCAGTTTCTGAGGTTGATATATCTCAGGTGCAGGACCTCAAGAAACATCCACTGCTTATAAGTTGACCTGCTGGTATCCAGAAGAACTATTTGAAAACAGTTCTGCATTTTCCTTATGGTTACTGTGGCTACATACTATGGCTGGAGTGAGAGCATAGTGAGTAGGGTGTTCGCCTTGCACACAGCCGACCTGTGTTTGATTCCTCCATCCCTCTAGGAGAGCCTGGCAAGCTACAGAGAGTATCCCAACTGCACCGCAAAGCCTGGCAAGCTACCCATGACGTGTTCGATATGCCAAAAACAGTAACAACAAGTTTCACACTGGAGACATTACTGGTGCCTGCTCGAGCAAATCAATGAACCATGGGAGGACAGTGCTACAGTGCTACCTATTGCCACCTACAAGCAACCCTATAGAACATGCCTCCTCTAATGATTTTTCTCTGTGCTTAATCACCTCCACCTTCACACTCCAGAATTAATCTGGCCACAGTCTAATACTTACATATACATCATTTAGACAAACTCCACTTTGCTAACCAAAGCAACATTCAAACATTTATAACAATACTGCTTTAGTACATTATTAATAATGGTATTGTGAGTAGTCTCACTTCTCTTCCTTCATGGTTCAAGGGGAGACAGAATTCCTTAGACACCACCTATGTCCCATTCCCTTAGTACTTTCATTTTGTTATAAGGTACAACTCTCATTCCACTTATTTTCCCAGAAACTGTCACTGTCACTGTTGTCCCATTGTTCTTCAATTTGCTCGAGCAGGCACCAGTAATGTCTCACAATAAATTGTGAGACTTGTTGTTACTATTTTTGGCATATTGAATACGGATAATTCTTAAAATTCTGTTTCTGGGGCTGAAGCGATAGCACAGCAGGTAGGGCGTTTGCCTTGCACGCAGCCAACATGACTAACACAGGTTTGATTCCCAGCATCCCGTATGGCCCCCTGAGCACCGCCAGGAGTAATTCCTGAGTGCATGAGCATCACCGGGCATGACCCAAAAAGCAAAAAAAAAAAAAAAAAAAAAAATTCTATTTCTGAGATTATATCATTGGATGGCATGTAATGGTATAAGACTTCCTTTGTTGTCTTCAACTATTTACAAACACTATTTTCTTTTTAAATTTAATCACAATGAAATACACAGTCACAAGGTTGTTCATTACTGGGTTTCAGTGATACAATGTTCTCATACCCAACCCTTCACCAATGTACATTTCCCATTATCAATGTCCCACGGGTAGCTTGCCAGACTTTACCGTGCAGATGAGATACTCTTGGTAGCTTGCTGGGCTCTCCGAGAAGGGTGAAGGAATCCAACCCGGGTAGGCTGCATGCAAGGCAGACACCCTACTCACTGTGTATTATTTAGCTGAGCATGGTTGAAAAAAATGTTGAGTAGTCGCCTTTTCAAAAGGTTCATGGAAAGTGGCAGCATAACCTACTCTGTTTAATTCATTCATTCCTTCATTCCCATTCCCTTCTCTTATAAAGGTAAAAGAGTCACATAAACTTTGATATTTTTTGACTGCATACAACAAAAGATAACCTCAACCATGTATCTTCATCATTTAAAAGTTTGTGTGTCTGAACACACACATTTTGCATTCTTTCTGGTAATTGTGGATCAACTGCATGTTCTACTGCCTAAAGCCTACCAAAGCAATGCATTGTTGATCACACCAATAAGATAATTTCAATAGAATGAGAGCAGCATGAAATAAATAAGAATGTTTTCTGCTTTAGTAGCCTCCAATAATTTTAAAGACAATTCTATGGACTATATCTAATAAGCAAAATATCTGGATATCTGTATCTACCCACTTATCTACCCACTTATGGAAGGGACTGATTATCTACTCAATTTATCTATCTATCATCTCTCTAGCATAATCATGATCTTATTCACATCTACTGCAGAAGTTAATCATCTATAAATTATAATTTTAAGGAGCAAGTATAATGAAAATATACAATACCAAATAGATTATTTTATAAAAAAATGTGCACTGCTTAACGGTTGAAGAATAGGAAGGATGTTTCTTTGGTGATTTCATTTGACCTTCAAAGCTATGAGCTCACCAGTCTTAATAGTTCATTCAAATTCTTCATGTATTTATGATAATTCAGGAAATGACATAATCATAATTGCCTCTTTCCAATCAAGGGCAAGATTGATATAACAAGGCTTTTGGACATTTTCCCTGAATCAGTGATTATTCATTGGTCATTTTGTATAAAAGTCTTGAGAGAACAAATATAAATTCTCTAGGTTTAGCATAAACAATGTGATTCTACTCTCCTTTTCAAGGTTACCTATTTCCTGATTCATGCTTTAGCCTAGAAATTTGTAAACTGTAATTTATTTAAGTTTAACCCCACATATGTATGGGGTTAAGGAGTGATTTGTTCCCCCATACAGATATGGACCCAAGGTTCATAGGTTTGGTCCAAATACACACACACACACACACACACACACACACACATAATTCTTAAAATTCTGTTTCTGAGATTATATCATTGGATGGCATGTAATGGTACAAGACTTTCTTTGTTGTCTTCAACTATTTACAAACACTATTTTCTTTTTAAATTTAATCACCATGAGATACACAGTCACAAGGTTGTTCATTACTGGGTTTCAGTGATACAATGTTCTCACACCCAACCCTTCACCAATGTGCATTTCCCATTACCAATGTCCCCAGTTTTCCTCCCATCAACCTCCCCACCTGCCCTGTCCTTTGCCCCAGCCTGCCTCTTTGGTAAACCCTTTTCTCTTCTCTCTTACTCTCTTTCACTATCTTACTCTCCCTCTTTTTCCTTCTTGGTATTCTGGTTTTCAATACAGGTACTAAGAAGTTATCATGTATCTCCCTTTACTTACTATCAGCACTCAATTCTTGTGCAGAGTGATCATTTCCAAGTATTATTGAAAAGGCTTCTGCATGTTTTCACAAGTCTAACTGATTCATTGACCACAATTTCATAATACATTGATCAAATTTCATTTTGTAAAATTTTTTTACTTCTATTTTTTTTATTTTTTATGCATGCTGAGAGCAGACTTTAGACTGAACATGATTGCCACTCATTTTGTAAATTTTAATGGTAAATTATAACCCATATAATAGAATCCATATAATAGCTTCAACATCTAATTTGATAAAGTAAGAAAAAATGTATACTTTAAAATATCTCATAATAGTTGACAAGGTATATTCAAATTCAAACTCTCATCTCTACAAGGAACACTATTTTTTTTCTTTTTCGCTTATGGACCATATATTCACTACTTAAGGTTAACCTTGACTCTATGACAGGTATCATTACTGGGAGTTCTTGGGAGACCAACAAGATGTCGGAATTGAATTTGGGTCAACTGAGTGCAAGGTAAGCATCTTACCTATTCTACTATCTCTTAGACTCTGTACAAGGAAACTCTGAAAGTACACTCCCTATGCTGTTTAATAGGCCTTCTTAAAGCTTTTCACTTTAGCCTGTTGATTATTTAGTTAATTCAAGCTAAAGCAGGCCCAAAAGAAACTTTTACTCCTTCCCAAAGAAGTAACATTAAGGGTGTTGTGAAGACTTAGGATTTTATCAGATGCCATCTATCAGAGAAATCAATGTAGGTAGTATGACATGCATATACTATAATAACTCTTTCTGAGATTTCAATTTTTTCTCCTCTTTTCATGAGTGTCTCCTCTGATTTTGAAACCCCAGTTATCAAATAAAAAAAATTATTTTTATATCAGAATATGTAAAACCTTATTTTGACTCTTTAGCTTTAGCATCTAGCATGCTACCCGTATTCATGTAATTTATTGTATTTTATTCCTATTAATCTATCAATATTAGTTTGGCAACCTGGCCACTCCAAGAAGAGCCAAACCAGAAAGGAGATGGGGTGTGAGTACAGAAATAAAATTGCAATCTTGCATGAGTTAGACTACCTGCCTATGTCAACAATGCCTGAATTCTCAAAGGATAAAAAATGTCCTGTAAATTAAATTGTACTTACTCAGTAAATTCAGACTTATTTCACTCAATAAATTCAGACTTATTGCATTATGTTATACTGAGTGTAAAGGACGGAAGTAAGACTGACAACAATGTGCACCTTATGAAAACAGTATCTCCTTTCAGAATATTCTTTATTGTAGGATTTTTCCCTGATGGAATACAGCAATTCAAATCTTTTTCTGTTGGCAGAGAATGATGTAACAGGCCAGTTAAACTCCTAAAGTACTTTCAAGGAGCTAAACACCTGAGCCAAGATAATTAATTTGAGAACCAGACTTATCCCAAATCAGTATCTGCTCAACATCTTTGTTTAGGGTTAATTAAATTCTGACTCATTGCTGTAATAAACAAACAGAAAAAGAAAATCAATTCAGCTTTTCTTTCTCCTGATGCCTCACCTAACCTAGGGCAGTTTAATACATGTTCACCCCAAAATACATTTAAGACTTCACCTTAAATTGTCTAAATAAAAACACATAAATAGAAGTTGTACTTTTTCTAATGTTTTCACCTTGAGTGCTTTCAAAGTTCAAGGTTAGAAATGACTAAACAGATCAAAATTAGTAATTATGAAGATATTGTGAAGGATTATATTGAGATCCAAGTCAACTAAAATTCAGCTATGCAGTGAAATTAGTTAAAAACTCATTTAAACAACTTGGACTATAAATTATTGCCTTTGGCATATTTACTTGTAGGTACTTGTTGCCAGGATCATTAATTGCAACTTAATAAGCACAACATGCTAAGTTAACAGTTTGAATAACATTTCCAGAATCTGTACAATAAAATACCTTGCTAAATGTGTGCAGCAAAATTTACAGAATTAACAAGCAAGTTTCAGGATTTAAATTCACAACTTGATTTATATCAGAGTATTTGAAATTTAAGTTATTTGATCAAATCACAAATCATCATTAAATGTGATGCTACATATTGATATTAATACTGGGAATAAATTTAATTAGCATGTGAAAGTTTGGGTGTTCACTGCTTGAATGTCAGAGTTTAAGACACAAGTGTTGATAGGAGGAAATCAAGAATCATGTACCCTTCATAAACCGCCCCCCCTTCCCACCCAAATCTTGTCAGCACAGTCACAAGAAACCTATATTGTAGAAAAAGATAACATGGAAGTATAGTTTTAGGAAGGTGGTTTTCAGCTAGGGGTATTAGGGTGATCAATAATTTCAAACAGGGTTGATCCCCTGAGGCATACTTCTGATCTGATTGCAAACAAAGATTTTTGGATTAAGGTTTTGTCCTTATCTTTTCAGGCAAGGTAAGGAGGACATTACTGGCATATTCTTCCTTGGGGTTTTAGGGAGGTAGCACATTGAGCTGCTCTCAGGACTTACTTCTGGCTCTGTGCTCAGAGTAAGACTAAGGAGATCATATGGGGTGTCAGGAATCAAATGAAGGCTGGCGACATGCAAGCCAAGCACCTTGTCCGCTGTGTTGTATATAGTTAAAGTCCCATTTCGACATATTCAACTATCCCTAACCACAAAGCTTTTTAGATTTCTTATGTTAAATTAAAGCCCTGTTTCTCTTTTTTTGTGGAGGACAAATTTTGTGCCACCCCCACTAGTGAAGGGCTTACTCTTCTTCAGGAATAATTCCTAGTGGTAGCTGCAGAATCTTATGTGTTGCTGGAGATTGAACTAGCAAGAGCCTTAACCCCTGTATGATCTCTAGGGTCCTATCAACTCCAATTTTTTTGAGTAATATTCTAATTAAACCTTGCATTAGGATTATAGAAGATCTGAATTTTTGTCTTTTTTTTCTCAAAAACTTTCAAATGTATAATTTGATATTATAGAAAAAATAACTTCAAATAAATAATAAATTACTTATGTATGAAGAGGGTGAATAATATAAGATATAGTTCAGTAATAATATAAAATGTAGTCACTGTCACTGTCCTCCCATTGTTTATCGATTTGCTCGAGCGGGCCCAGTAAAATTTTGAGACTTGTTACTGTGCTTGGCATATCGAATACGTCATGGGGAGCTTGCCAAGCTTTGCCATGTGTGACAGTAGCTTGCCGGGCCTTGGAGAGGGGTGGAGAAATCGAACTCGGGTGGGCTATGTTGGCTGCTTGCAATGCGAACACCCTACCTGCTGTGGTATTGCTCCAGCCCATAAAATATAGTACAGACATAGAATTATATTTCTTAAACTGAAGAGTATTACAGTAGCTAATACAATTGTAATCATATGATGAATTAACTCCATAACTGACACTGACTAATGCTAATTAGAGAAACTTCCAAGACACAACAAGATAATCTGACTAGAATAAAAAACAATGTGATTTGTAAGCAGAAGTAAAAGAAGGAAAGTGGCTTAAGATAAGATGGTTTTGTTAATGAAAGTAAATAAAAAAAAACTGTGAGTGTGGAAGAGAAACAGAGGAGTTTGTGTGTGTGTGTGTGTGTGTGTGTGAGAGAGAGAGAGAGAGAGAGATATGAGAGAAATTAGAGAAAGAAGGAGAGAGAAATATAAATAAAGTAATTCTTAAGTGTAGTAATAGTGATTAGTAGAGTAAAATTATGTGTTTGCTGTTTGAATCAGAAATCTGAAATATTCTTAGTAGGTACAATTTTCTACAAAATTGCCATTATACAAATACAGAGGAACAAAAAAGGAATAGACTATTAAGCTAAACTAGAAACACAACATAGAAACACAATGAATTTCTTCGATCAATGTATAACTGAAACCCAAGCACAAAAATTTGTAAGCTTACAACTGTACCTCAAGGTGTTTCACTAATAAAAATTTTAAAAAAACATGACACAAAATAAATGAAATCTTATTTATTGCACTTATTATATTCTTCTAATACATTATATAAATAAACACCTAAATAAACACTTCTTAAAATTAGTAAGGGAAGCTTATTATGACACCCCCAAATATGTTACATTTGTATGAATATTATTTTGACCTGAATAAAAAAGGAGATTCAACTAAACTTTTGGTTTTCAATTAACTCACCAAGTCTGTACCAAAACAACAACAAAAACCCATAGAGTTAGTTATTAGCTATTCAGAGTAAGTTATAGAAAATCTAATTTGTTTCCATTTAGAGCAGAAGAGATCATGTGAGGGATTTAGACAGTTTCCTATCACTGTTTACACAATAAGGACATCCCCATTTATATGACTCTTATATTCACCACTCATCAGATCAGGGGTTAATAGTCAAGATATAAAAAGCAACAGTAGAACTTTACAATAAAAATTATTCCAAAATCATAAGAAAATAGGAAAAATATAAACAGAAACTTCCTTCAAAGGAAACATACAAATGGAAAAAAAAAAGAAAAAAAAGAAAAACTGCTCTACATCACTAACCAGTAGGGAAACGCAAATCAAAACAGTAATGGGATAACATTTCACACCATAGAGATTGACACACATATCACAAAGAACATCAAGTGTTGGCATGGATTCCAAGAAAAAGGAATCTTCCTTCACTGCTTGTGGGAATGTCCACTGACTCAGCCTTTCTTAAAAAAAAAAAATGCACCTTCATCAAAAAAACTAGGAATCAAGCTTCTGTATGAGTCTGCAATTCTACTTCTTTGCATCTATCCTGCACTGTAGCACTGTCCTCCCATTGTTCATGGATTTGCTTGAGCAGGCCCAGTAACATCTCCATCGTGAGACATCTTGTTACTGTGTTTGTCATTCAAATACGTTTGTGCAGGTGAGATACTCTCAGTAGCTTGCCGGGCTCTCCGAGAGGGGCAGACAAATTGAACCCAGCTCAGCCTGGCCGGCCGTGTGCAAGGCAATCACCCTACTGCTGTGCTATTGCTCCAGGCATCTATCCTAAGGGTTCAAAAACACAATGCAGAAAAGACACCTGCACTCCTATGTTCATTGATCACCATTTGTCATAGCCAAATTTGGAAACATCACAAGTACTCAAAAAAAGATGATTGGATATAGAAGCTATGGTATATATCACAAAGGAATAGTACATGTCCATAAGAAAAGATGAAATCATATAATATGTGGATGTATTTGGAGAACATGATGGTGAATGAAATGAATCAGAGTAAGAGGAACAGACAGAGATACAGAAGGATGTGAAATATAAAGAACCATAGTAGAGGAATAAGTACAGTCCAAAGACAATAGAAATGAGCATCATGAGAACTGGTCCTTAGTAGGAAGCTTGCCCCTGGGTTGGAGTGTGGGTGGTGCAAGGCAAATGCCCTACCCACTATGGGATAGGTCAGGGAAGGTACAGCTGCTAAAATGATACAAGGAAGTGGTTGCACTGCAGGAGAAGTATGTATGTTTCATTTTACAAATGACATGTGACAGTAGGATATCCCATCAATATAGAGAAAAGGGAAAAAGAAAAAAAAGAAAATGCCTGCCATAGAGTCAGGCTGGGGTGAGGGTAGAAAACTGGGGATATTAATGAAGGGAAGTGGACGTTGGCGAAGGGGTTAATGTTAAAATATTCCATGCCCAAAATTCAATCATGAATAACTTTGCAACTTTTCAATTCAAGGTGATTCAATAAATGATAAATAAAGATCTCTTGAAAGCATTCACAATTTGGGGGAATGCAAAGATTAGAGGCAATCAAAACCCCAGACCTTGAACATCAGGATATACTATCTCCTTGGGCTGGAGCGATAGCATAGTGGGTAGGGCATTTGCCTTGCACCAGCCGACCGGGCCAACCAGGTTCGATATCTCCATCCCTCTTGAAAAGCCTGGCAAACTACCTGAGAGAATTTCGTCAAAATGGTAAAGCCTGGCAAGCTACCTGTGATGTATTTGATATGCCAAACACAGTAACAATAAGTCTCACAATGGAGATATTACTGGGCCTGCTCAAGCAAATTGATAAACAACGGGAGGACAGTGCTACAGTGCCACTATCTCCTTAAAATATAAAGCATGGCCAGGATATCATATAGTGGTTAGGGTGAATGCCAGATATCCATTGACCGAATAATTGTCCTAGTGGTCCAGAATTGCTGGAATTGGGAAACTACACTCCCACTCTGGAAAAAAAAAATTGTAAAACACAAATGAACAAAGGCAAATGTGGTTTGACTGGTAGGGTTGAGATGACCCAACTAAGGCCCCCTAAATGACTCATTTTGGAAAGACTATAATCACCCATATACTTAAGTGAATTTCTTGATACCAAATTTACTAAAAGTTGTTGAAATTTTACTCCATCCTAGGAATAAGTCAATGTCTCGGTGTAAAATTTATGAAACTTGTTGGACTTTCTTCCATCATAGTAATGCCTCTCCTTCAAGCATTTCATTTAAAATTTAACAAACTCAAGGAACCAGCAGTTGAATCATAGCAGAAATGAACAAAAATGTTTTTGTGAAATGAAACAAAAGCTTCCTCAAGCACCCCAGTGTCTCTTTTCATCAAGAACTAAAGTACACTTTCTGATATTTTTTTCTTTTAATATCTAAATTGTTTTCTTCTGAAGTAAATTACTGGCTACCATGTAATAGCATTTTAAATCTTACTTAGAACAGTTATTTAAAAAGTGCCACATTGTGTGTTGCACCTATTAAACCCACATGTATTTACTTTCTTTGACCACAGTTATTTGTACATACTTCAATGAGTTTCTGTAATGTCTGAAACATTCATGTCATTAAATTGGGTTGTACTGTATTTACCTGCCATCCCCTGTGAGGAAGACACAATTGTCAAGATTAACTAGCTTTCTTTAACTCTATAGGATTTGCCAATTTAAAATTTGTTTGGCACTTGCTGAAGACTGAATAAGGTTTTTATTTTTATTTTTGAAGAACAACAAAAAAAAATCTAATCTGGGGCCTTAGTGAAAAATCACTATGAGGAAAATTATGTATTACTAAGTACAATAGTTTCAGCTACTAAGTTGTTAATAGAAAAAAAGGTGGAAGTGGGCAAAACCAGAAAATTATATAACATGTCTTTATACTAAGAGCTTTTATCCTTGCAGTGATGTTAATATATAGCAGTTAAATTTTTTCAAACTATAGTCAGCATATTTCTTCAGTCTAACTACAAAGTTAAGCATTGTTTTAAACTAAAGAAATATGAATTTATTGATGGTGGGAATGTTGTATGTTTCAGTCTCTATGGGAAATAGCATAGCCATTTGTCTAAAAGCTATGTGTAGAACTCATATAACCTACTAACTTCACTTCTTGAGAAGTTCCCACAACACTGATCAGAAAGGATATATGCACATATATGCTCAGTGTAGTGTTTAAGATAGCCAGGAAATATAATTAAAACAAGCAAACCAAATTTTCAGTCACAGAAAAATAGATAAAATAATTGATAAATATGCACAATGTAAGACAAACCAGAGGGAAAAGGACAGGCAACAGATCATTCACTCATATGTGTTATTTAGGGGAACCAAAAATTTTTGTAGATAATACTTACTGGAAACATGTCCTGGGAAATAGGGTATAGACTGAGAGCACCAGATCTGGAGAAACAGATGGATGATAAGCGACTCAAGGACACTCAGGTAGAGACTAGAGGTAACTGTGCTGGCAACACTATTGCATATACACAACTGAAATATGATTCCTAAGTCAGTACTGAACTTTGCACTTACCAAATGAAGAACAGAAAATGTTATGTAATATAACATAGTTTTGACTTGTAAACTTCAACTTCACATTTTACCATTTTGACACAATATCAGCACTCTGGTTTTAAAGAACTTGAGCTAAAATTCTTTCTATTATTCGTAACGACTGATGAGCTAAGCAACTCTTACCACAAGAAAAATGATTCTGTCTTTACTACTAAAGCAATTCTTGGGAATGTTCATTATTATTAATATGTTTAGACTCGTCTATATATAAAAAAGTCTTGAAGGAATAGGAATGGAGGGAAGAAGAAAGAAGAGAGAAGAAGAGAGTGGCCTTCTGTTAACACAGGTTGAAGAAAATTTCTTATAAAATGAAACACTGATGGCACATTATTCATTTAAAAGCTTTCTCACAGCAATCATCTACTTTAAGCATCCAGTAATAGAAATAACTGAAACAATTGCTCTTAAGTCAGCGGACAGTAAAAAACTGCCAGGCGCCCCTAAAAGAAGAGAAAACACATAAGACAGTCCAAGAATTAGTCCACTAAAGAAATTATTTACATAAGACACCAAGGACAGGAAACCAAGGTAGAGCCCATTGGGTTTTCTGTGTCAAGAATACCAACTTGAGATAACTTGATCACTTGATCACTTGGCATCCCATTACCATTGATTTGCTTGAGTGGGCATCAATAACTATATAGGTCTTCATTCATACCTATCATGTGCTTGTGTAGCCCAATGGCGTCTGCTCACTCCAGGAACACGAAGAGCCTCAAACTGATCGTTCAGGGTCTTGATGGAGAAGTCTGACCAACTCGTAGGTGGGCGGCCATGCGATCTTTTGACATCACATGGAATCCAGTCGGCCAACTTTGGAATTTGGAGAAAATAAGATTTCTGGAGCCCATGGGGAAGGAAGAATAGAAGAAAAGAGAGCTACACAGAAAGAACATTAGAAATCTATAGGAAAGCATCTTTAGAATTTAACTGAGCTCTAGTATCTGTCTGTACTTAAGAAAACTACTGTTGGTTGAAACAATCTACTGAATTATAGAGAACAGATTTCAGAACTTGCAAAGGGCTGCTTCTCATATATATTTAAAAATAACTTGCCAGGAGTCCATGAGCCAGGAGTAACCTCCGTGCATTGCCATGTGTGACCCAAAAAGCAAAAATTAATCAAAAAAACAACAAAAAAACTTGCCTTGGTAGTTGAAGAAATTCATCCTAGACTAAAACTTTGGATGTCTTAGTATAAATCAACCAAGCTGGCTATAACACCAGCACCATAAATAGTCCTTATGTTTCCCCAAGTCCACTAGGAGTGATCCCTCAGTGAGAATCAGGAGTAAGCAGTGATGGATGTGGTCTGCCAGTCCCCCCCCCCCAAGAAAAACAAAACAAATTAATGAACACACACAAAAAAAACCCTAAAACGTTTCTGGTCTTATAGAATAAAAAACTGAAACAATCAATTTGTTTCCTAGTAACATTACATGATTCTAAAGTCTCAAGGACAATATTCAGTACCAGAAATTAACCATACATTAAAAACTTATCAGACACTCAAGGAAGCAAAAAACACAATTGTTTCAACACTTAAATATAAAATAAAATAATTTCATAACAATAAGTTTATAAAATCTTCTTGATCTGACAAAAGCATATATATTTATTAGGCAAACTAACTCTGAAATATTAAATTATTTCTCCCTAAGATTAAGAAAATTTAAGACTATATTATGTATATTGAGGAATATTTAGTTTCTATTTGACAGTGGTCAGTGAAGAGACAATGCAAGGGAGAAAAAGCATAATAACTTAAAAGAATAATTATAGTTTTCCCAAACAAAATTATAGATCACTTTTATTCCCAAACAAAATCTATATCTGTATATAGATTTTCATACTAGGCATATTTTAAATAAATATATAAAAATACTATTCAAATACAGCAAAGTTGAAGTATACAAAGTAAATATTAACATTTCAGAGAAAATAATTTAAAATAACACCTTTGAATAAATTCAGATATACAGAGACAGAGGAGTGGATAATGAAAGTGAGATATACACACAATTAAATATTATAAAGCTGCAAAGACTGGCAGAATCATGTGGTTCATAGCAACTTGAGTTGAACTGGAGGATTTTGTGTAAATTATTCAGAAGTTACAAATAACATAAGATCCTACTTACATGTGGTATATTGAATAACAGGACAAGGGAATGCAAGATATCTAAAGAGAAATGATTATAGGAAGGAAGAAAATTGAGGGAGGACCAAAAATAGGCTGACAGACAGTAACAAGCAGAAGTCAGGGGCTTTGACCATATGATCATATAACGATGTGATATATGGATATATCTAAAATACAGCATTAATAATATTGAAAATATAATATACAAACTACAACAACCGACAGTTAAAAATGCACCTGCCATTAACTAATTAATTAATTAATAACATTTTTACCTCATTCAGTGGTGCTCATGGGTTACTCTTGACTCTACACTCAAAAATTACTCCTTGCTGTGCATGGGGGATCATATGGGTTGCTGGAGGTTGGACCCAAGTCGTCCAGATACAAAGCAAGCAGCCTTCCCTATGTACTATCCCTCTAGTCCCTGCCTTTATTATTTAATCATTTTTATTTTGGTACCAGGATATACATTATTGGTTATTATACTCTTCATGCATATATAAATCCAATAACACACCTATCACCAGAACATTGTTGGTGGGGGGAGGGGCATGCAAAAGAATTAAACTTGTGCACCTGGTGGAGGAAAAATAACAATGGTGATGGGACTGGTGTTGGAGTATTATATACCTGAAAGGAGAGTGAACTATAAATAACATTGCAATCACAGTGCCTTAATAATTTTCAACAGATTGCAGTTACCCAGGCTTAAATTGAAATATGAATATTTTAATGCTTGGGTGAAAAGTCATGATACAAAATTTTACTATACAATATCAATAATATATATAATTTTAGATGGTGTTATTAAGACAACAATTTATGTTTTTACTGCATAATTCCTATGATTAATATATCACTTAATCACTTAATCACTTAATCCTCGTTATTCATCGATTTACTCGAGCGGGTGCCAGTAATGTCTCCATTCATCCCGGTTGCATGCTAGCGTAGCCCAATGGTATCTGTTCGTTCTAGTAACATGCAGAGCCTCAAACCGATCATTCAGGGTCTTGACGAAGAAGTCTGACCATCTTGTAGGTGGGCGTCCACGTGATCTTTTGATGTCCAGTGGAATCCAATCAGTAATGGCTCTAGTCCAGCGGTTGTCTGTAAACCTCATTACGTGTTCAGCCCATCTGATTTTTGATGACTTGGCAAATGAGACAGCGTCCCTGATTCTTGAGCGTTGACGAAGATCAGAACTCCGGATTCTATCTCTCATTTGAGTGAATTGTGATATTCTAAGCATAGCTTTTTCGATTCCTCTTTCAGAGACCCGGATAGCGTTCTCATCCTGTTTTCATAGGGTCCAGGTCTCTGAGGCATATGTTAATGCAGGAAGAACAGTGGAATCAAAGAGATGTGCTCGTAGCTGGAGTTTCTTTGTCCTTTTAGTTATTTCTTCAACGTTCTTGAAGGCATTCCAAGCCGCTCTCTTCCTCCTGCGCAACTCAGGTGCCAGGTCATTCATCATGTTGATTTCTCGACCTAGGTATATATAACTGTTGCATTAGGAGATGGTGGTTCCGTTGAGAGCGAATGGAGAGTCAGGAACAAGGCTGTTTCTCATAAACATTGTCTTCGTAAGATTCAGCTGTAGTCCGACCTTTCCACATTCACGGTCAAAGTCGTTCAGCATTTGTGCCGCTTGGCTGATGTTTGGTGTTATTAGAACGATGTCATCAGCAAAGCGGAGGTGGTGTAGTTGCCGACCATCTATCTTCACTCCCATGCTTTCCCATTCCAGACATCGCATGATGTTCTCGAGGGTGGCACTGAAGAGTTTTGGTGAAATGGTATCACCCTGCCGAACCCCTCTCTTGATATGGATGATTACTTCTTTGTAGAATGGTGAGATCTTGGTAGTGAATCCGCAATAGAGCTCACGAAGAATACTGATGTATTGAGTTTGTACGCCCTGATTGGATAGGGCTTCCATGACCGCTTCCGTCTCAACAGAATCAAAGGCCTTCTTTAAATCAATGAACGTTAGACAGAGCGGCATCTTGAAATCCTGAGAAACCTCAATGAGCTTAGTAATCGTGTGGATATGGTCGATGGTACTGAATCCTTTTTGGAATCCGGCTTGTTCACATGGTTGTCCTTCATCTAGTGTTCTGCCAATCCTATTCAGGATGACTCGAGTGAACAGTTTGTAGACAACAGACAATAGGCAGATTGGGCGATAGTTGCCAATGTCGTGGATGTCTCCCTTCTTGTATAGTAATCCAGTACTGCTGGTTTTCCATTGGGATGGAACCTTGCATTCAGACAGGTAGCATGTGAAGAGCCGAGCCAATGTATTGGTGAGTACTGATGGTAAGTTCTTCAGGTGTTCAGGTCTGATCTTGTCTGGGCCAGGTGCTCTTTGTTTCTTTACCGACGAGATGGCATGTTGGATTTCGGAAGGGAGAACATTGGGAATGACATATCCATCATGTGGTTTGTGGTATGTGGGCAAGTGGACGTGGCTATTAAAGAGATCTGGGTAGAAGTCATGAATAATCTTCTCCATTGCCCTTCTGGAAGATGTGATAGATCCATCATGATGTCGGAGAGCAGTCATCTTGGTTTTGTAGTTGGTGAAGGACAGGCGGGCATTACGAATGCTTTTCCCAGCTTCTGCCGCATCTACCAGTACTGCTGCTCTCCTGTTTTTGAGGTCATCCTTGATGGCTTCTCTGCACTGTTTTGCCAGTTCGGATGTTCACTTGTGGTTGCCTGAGGCATGTGCCAAGCCACGTTGGCGAAAGTTCAAGAGTGTTCGAAGAAAGGCGGTTTTTTGTGGTTATCTCTCTCTTGGCATTCCTCACACAATCATGGAGGTGCTGAATCATTCGATCGTATTCCTCATCAATGTTGTCAATGACGGCATCTTCCCATGTTGCCGTAACAGAACCAAAGAGCTCCCAGTTGGTGGTCGTTCTGGGAGTCCTCTTCTTAAACCTTGCATTCTTTTCTCCTCATTCTGTGAGGTAGAATTTTGCATGAAGAAGATGATGGTCTGATCCCGTTTGGAATTTTTGGACAACAGCAACATCGGTTAGGCAAAACCGCCGATTGAATATGATGTGGTCTATTTCATTGTGGAACCGTCCATCGGGAGACTCCCATGTCCAACGTTTAGATTCAGCCTTTTGGAACTGTGAGTTACCATGGAAGGTTTTGGTTGACATGATGAACTCAGACAGTCTGTCACCCTATTCGTTCCATTCTAGGCCATGGGTCCCGATGTGGAGTTCATCGACTGATCTTCTTGGTCCTCTCTTGGCATTAAAATCACCGACAATGATCTTGTAGAAGGTGTGATCTTCTTTATAGAACTTCTCCAGCTCCATGTAGAACTTCTCAGTTTCTCTTTCACCATCAGTGGATGTTAGTGCATAGACAACAAAGATAGAAACTGCCAGTAGTGAGCCACATCTATTCAAGTGTAATCATCTGATTCAGGTTGTTAGGCATTCGAATGAATCAATGCTTGTGGCTAAGTTTGTGTTGACAAGGATACCGACACCACCGACGCCTCTTTTATCACATGTTCTAAGAAACAGTTCTTCTCCAGTGTCGAAAACGGCATGATGTGATTGATGTCTTCTCGTTTCGGTCAGACCAATGATGTCGTACTTGATCTTTCGCGCTTGTATCATAAGGTCTTCAATGGATGCAGCAGATGCCAGCGTACGAGCATTAAAAACACAGACAATCATTTTTGTTTTTCTTCGTTTTGGCAGCCTATTTTTGCCTTGGTATTTTATCAGCCTTTCCTTCCATATCCTTCTCGACTCTGCCATATTCAGGGTTAGGGGAATGAGATCCATTTAGTACTGGATTTGGCATATCAATTTGGTCTATTTGGCATAGACCACAGATAGCTTGCCAGGCTCTGCCATGCGGGTGGGATATTTAAAGGTACCCTGAAAACTTAGAGAAAAGTAAATAGTCGCTCGGCCGCGGTTAATATATAGGTTTTAACAATTAAAATAAATTTTTCAAAATAAATTTTTACTCTGTATAAAATAAAATTGAAATTGTTTTGAATTGTAGCTAGGCATTACACCCACCAACTGGCCCCAGTTCCATGTTATCCCATCAATGGCCAAGACCCAGGGACTATAAAACCCAGCTTCCAACAACCTCTTATTGTCTAGTTCTCACTCTTGGAGAATCCAACAGGCTACTGAGTGTGTCCTGCCCACATAGCAGAGTCTGGCAAAGCCTCCAATGTGGCACTTGCTAAAATCTCAGGGCTAGAAAGAATGGAGACAGTACTGGTGCCTGCTTGAGGAAATCAATGAACAACAGGATGACAGTGATTCAGTGATACAGTGATATAGAAATAGAAAAAATATTCAATTTGCACCTGTGGTTGGTGGGAGCGGGCAGAGGATTTCTGTTCCCAGGTCCATTGAGCCTGAAGTCCAAGGTCTCAGAGTTCCACTTACCTGGTTCTGTAGGACTTCACTTGCGCGTAGTCTCAGCCAGAGCATCTGGAAAGCGTCCTGGAGCGTGGCAGCGGCTGGATATTGGAGGTAGTGGAGTTAGTGGAGGTGTGCCAGTGAGGTATTTACCTGGTAATTTATCTGGTACCAGTAGAGTGGGTCTTCTGTGTGTAATCCCTGGGACTCCGGTGGTTGGTGGAAGCAGACAGGGCAGGGTAGGATGGAGCTCCTGGTTTAAATCCTTAGGTCACCTGTGGTTGGTGTGAGCAGGCATAGGATCTCTGATCCAGGGTCCTTTGAGCCTGGAGTCTAAGAAGGATGAGGAAGGAGAGGCTGATAAAATCTCAAGGCCAAACTGCACTGCCAAAAAGAAGAAACACTAAAAAGACTGTCTGTACTTTCAATGCACGTACTCTGGCATCGAATATATTCATCGAGGACCTGATGGTACAAATGCGGAAAATCACTATAACATCATTGGTCTAACTGAGAAGAGAAGGCATCAATCACATCACACCGTTTTCGACAATGGAAAAGAACTGTTCCTCAAAAAATGTGACAAAAGAGGCGTCGGAGGTGGTAGTCTCTTTGTCAACACGAACTTGGCCATAAACATTGATTCATTCTAATGCCTAACAACCTGAATCGGACAATTACACTTGAATAGATGTGGCTCACTACTGGCAGTTTCTATCTTTGTTGTCTATGCACCAGCATCCAATTATGGTGAAGGAGAAATTGAGAAGTTCTACATGGAGCTAGAGAAGTTCTATAAAGAAGACCACACCTTCTACAAGATCATTGTCAGTGATTTTAATGCCAAGATAGGACCAAGAAGATCAGCTGAAGAAATCCACATTGGGAACCATGGCCTAGAATGGAACGAACAGGATGAGAGACTGTCTGAGTTCATTATGTCGACCAAGACCATCCATGGTAACTCACAGTTCCAGAAGGCCAAATCTAAACTTTGGACATAGGAGTCTCCTGGTGGACGGTTCTACAACGAAATTGACGACATCATGTTCAGTAGACGGTTTTGCCTGACAGATGTTGCTGTTGTCCCAAAATTCCAAATGGGATCGGACCATCATCTCCTTAGTGAAAAATTCTACTTCATGGAGCGGGGAGAAAGGGCTGAAAAGTTTAAGAAGAGAACTCCCAGAATGACAACTGGGAGCTCTTTGGAAGTATTGCGGCAACATAGGAAGATGCCATCATTGACAACATTGACAAGGAATACGCTCGACTGGTTCAGCACCTCCATGATTGTGCGAGGAAGGCCAAGAGAGAGATAGCTCCCAAAAAACGCCTGTCTTATAACACTCGAGCTTATTCGCCAATGTGACTTGGCGCAAGCATCAGGCAACCTCAAATGAAAGCAGTGTAGAAAAGCGACCAAGGAAGACCTCAAAGAGAGAAGAGCAGTGGTGCTGGTAGATGTAACAGAAGCCAGGAAGAGCATTCACAATGCCCGCCTGTCCTTCTCCAAGTACAAGACCAAGATGACTGCCCTCCAAGGTCCTGATGGAACTATCACATCTTCCAGAAGGGCATTGGAGAAGATTATCCATGACTTCTACTTGTATCTCTTCGATAGCCACATCCACCTGCCACATACCAAATTCTGCAAGATGAATATGTCATTCCCAGTGTTCTCCGTTCCAAAATCTGACACACTATTTCATTGGTAAAGAAGTGAACAGCACCCAATCCAGACAAGTTCAGACCCGATACCTAAAGAACCTGCCATCAGTACTCATCCAAACACTGGCACTCCTCTTCACATGCTACCTGTCTCAGTGCAAGGTTCTGTCCCAATGGAACATCAGAAGGACTGTACTACTGGACAAGAAGGGAGACATCCACAACATTGGCAACTACAGCCCTATCTGCCTGTTTTATTTCATCTACAAGCTGTTCACTTCAGTCATCCTGAAGAGAATTGGCAGAACACTTGATGTAGGACAACCATGTGAGCAAGCCAGGTTCCACAAAGGATTCAGCATGATTGACCATATCCACATGATAACCAAGCTCATTAAAGTTTCTTGGGAGTTCAAGATGCCACTCTGTCTAATGTTCATTGATTTAAAGAAGGCCTTTGATTCTGTTGAGATGGAAACAGTCATCGAAGCCCTAGCCAATTAGGGCATTCAATCTCAATGCGTCAGGATCCTCTGTGAGCTGTATTATGGATTCAATACCTGGATCTCACCATTCTGCAGGAAGGTGATCATTGATGTCAAAAGAGAGGTTCAGCAGGGTGATACCATTTCACTGAAACTCTTCAGTACCAATCCTCAAGAACGTCGTGATGACTGAAATGGGAAGGATTGGGAGTGAAGATAGATGGTCGGCAACTACACCAGGTCTGTTTTGCTGATGACATCGTTTTAATAACACCAAACATCAGCCGAGCAGCACAAATGATGGTCAACTTTGACCGTGAGTGTGTAAAGGTCAGACTACAGCTGAATCTCATGAAGACACTGTTTATGAGAAGTGGTCTCATTTCTGACGTTCCATTCTCTCAACATAACGAACATCTCTGAATGCAACAGTTATGTGTACCTGGGTCAAGAAGTCAACATGACGAATGACCTGGTACCTGAGTTGCACAGGAAGAAGAGAGAGGCTTGGAATGCCTTCAAGAGCGTCAAAGAAATAGCTAAGAGGACGAAGAACCTCCGGCTCCGGGCACATCTCTTTAATTCCAGTGTTCTTCCTGCACTATCGTACACCTCAGAGATCTAGGCCCTACGCAAACAGGATAAGAACGCTATTTGGGTCTCCCAAAGAGGAATCGAAAGAGTTTTGTTTGGAGTATCATGCTTCACTCAAATGAGAGAAAGGATCCAGAGTTCTGACCTCCATCGACAGTCAAGAATCAGGGATGCTGTCTCATTTGCCAAGGCATCAAAAATCAGATGGGCTGGACACGTAATGTGATTTGGAGATGATCGCTGGACTGGAGTCATTATTGACTGGATTCCATGGGACATCAAAAGACCATGCGGCTGCCCACCTTCGAGATGGTCAGACTTCTTCATCAGGACCCTGAACAATCAGTTTGAGGATATTCGTGTTCCTAGAACAAGCAGATGCCATTGTGCTACACTAGCATGCAAAAGGGACGAATGGAGACGTTACTTGAGCAAATCGATGAGTAACGGGATGTTAAGTGATGAAGTGATCAAGTGATTCAATTTGCAATATTATCAAAATATATAAAATATATTTGATAAACTAAGCCAATAACTGTTAAGTTCTACAATACCAAAAATTATAGAGCATTGCAGAGAGATATTAAAATCTATATGAGTTTCAATGCTATGCAAAACATAAGAGATATTTTTATTTAAGTTGATACACTTATTCAAAAATATCTGTAAATATAAAAGTTTCAGCCAAAAAATTTTGCAAAAGATCATATTTAACATTTTATACTACCTAACTTCAAGCATTTCTATGAAAATATTTTATGAATATAACATGACAAATTATAATATACAACAATTGGTGAATATAATAAAATTATATTCTAGACATAAGCCTATGTAACTATTTTCAGATATTTTTCAGCAAAGACTTGTTGCAATTCTATGGGAAAACTAAATTTTTGTTTGTTTGTTTGTGTGTTTTTTGGGTCACACCCAGTGATGCTCAGGAGTTATTCCTGACTCTGCACTCAGGAATTATTCCTGGTGGTTCTTAGGGGACCATATGGGATGCTGCAGATCGATCCCAGGTAGGCTGCGTGCAAGGCAAATGCCCTACCTGCTGTACTATCGCTCCGGCCCCAAGGGAAAACAAAATTTTTAAAAATAAATGATTGTAAAATGACTGTTGCTCATATAAAAAAGTAAAACTAGTATATTTTTACTATTTTATACTAAATATGGGCTGGAGCAATAGCACAGTGGTAGGGCGTTTGTCTTGCACACAGCCAACATGGCCAACCCGAGTTCTATTCCTCTGCCCCTCTCGGAGAGCCTGGAAAGCTATCTCGCCCACATGGCAGAGCCTGGCAAGCTACCCGTGATGTATTCGATATGCCAAACACAGTAACAATAAAAGTCTCCAAAGGAGACGTTACTGGACCCGCTCGAGCAAATCGATGAACAACGGGAGGACAGTGACAGATACTAAATATAAAAAGATAATTTGGTTTAACCAGAGAGCAAAAGATAAAGGGTAAATAAGTAATGCTTTTAGGATTTAATCTATATAATAGCTGTAAAATCTTGTAAGTAGAATTTTCAAATAAGGAAAAAGGGAGAAGCTATTAAAATAACATAAAAATATATTTCATCACTAAAGAAAATGCTTACAAAGAAGACAATACATAAAATACAAAGAAAACTACAGACCCTAGACCCTCCTTTATAAAGATTGAAATAAGTGTCATAGATGATACAGAATAGATAATTTCTAGGCTTCCGCACAGAGTAAAAATGTTGTGTTTAATTTTAAAAAATTAGCCTATGTTTCATAGTGTTAGTAGATATATATTTTACAACCCAGAATTTTAATTCTACTCAAGAAAACTGAATGCAAAACAAAAGTATTTTTAGTAATTGTGTTTTCTAAAATGCAGTAATTGGAAACTTAGCTATGAACAACTGAAAGGAAAAAATTAATTATGTTAGTCAATATAATGGTTTATTACTCAGCAGCAAAAAAGAACCCATAAACATGCAGGAATCAGATTCCTTATTAAAGCACTGTCCTCCCGTTGTTCATCAATTTGCTCGAACAGGCACCAGTAACATCTCTATTGTGAGACTTGTTTTTACTGTTTTTGTAATATTCAAGGGCTGGAGCGATAGCACAGCGGTAGGGCAGTTGCCTTGCACGCAGCCAACATGGCCAACCCGAGTTCGATTCCTCTGCCCCTCTCTAAGAGCCCGACAAGCTACTGAGAGTATTTCACTCGCACGGCAGAGCCTGACAAGGTACCCATGATGTATTCGATATGCCAAAGACAGTAACAACAAAGTCTCCAATGGAGACATTACTGGGCCCGCTCGAGCAGATCAATGAGCAACAGGAGGACAGTGACAGTGACAGTGACAGTAATATGCCACAGGGAGCTTGCCAGGATCTGCCTTGCAGGCGGGATACTCTTGGTGGCTTGCTGGATTCTCCGGGAGGGTTCGAGGAATTGAACCTGGGTCGGCCACCTGTAAGGCAAACAACCTACTGGCTGAAGCAAATTACAAAAGTGAACCTACTGTGGCATTCCATTTGTACCAACTAAAGAGCAGAAAAAAAAATACTTATATTGATCAAGAACTAAAAAGTGATTGTTTTTAGAGTTTTACCTGAGCACTGCCAGGATTAATTCCTGAGTGCATAGTCAGGAGTAAGTCTTGAGTGTGAGCAAAAAAGCAAAAAAAACCAATAAATAAATAAATAAATAAATAGAAAAAAAAAGAGAAGAAAAGAAATACTGGTGAACTTTCTGTAGTGACATATAGATTTTGCATTAATTTACATATATTTGCCAATATTTGTTAAGCTGCATATCTAAAATATGTACATTTCATTACATAAATAATGCCTTTTAAAAATGTCATGCCCCAGTTATATCAACATGAGTAGCAGTAGTCTCAGTGTGCTTCTAACTGTACATTTTCATATTTTATACTTTTTCAGCCCATCTAAGAAATATAGACAATGTTCATAGCACACAAATCAGCACATATATATTGACATCACCTGTTCTTTCCCAAATCAAAATAGAATATTTTGGGAGTCTAGAGACCTTATTGAGAAGAGGTGGTCATAAGAGATTGTTGAATACCTCAAACTCATGTCCTTCTCTGGTTCCTAATATCAGAGCCCAGCCCTGGGAGGCTAGACTGTAGATTTAGATTAAGGACTTTGTTGTCTAGTCATATTTCATCTTTGCATTAAGTATATTATATTGCTTTGATCTCTGTCATGAATAGATTGCATGCTTACTATTATTAAAATTGGATACATGCATCCTAATAAATGGATACACACACATTTTATCCCAGGTAATGGCTCGCGTGCACGCGCGCACACACACACACACACACACACACACACACACACACACATACACACACACACACACGCACACAGTATCCCAGTATGCAGGCTGAGGAAGTAATCCTGAGATTTGCTTTTAAAGGCCTTTGCCTACAACTGTACCTCATGGTGTCTCACTAATAAAAATTTTTAATAAATAAATAAATAAAGGCCTTTGCTGCAGTTGTAGAACAGAATTCTAGTTAGAAATTAGATGCAAACATGATAACCTCTCAGCATCTATTGCAAACCATAATGCCCAAAAGTAGAGAGAGAGAGAGAGTATGGGGGAAATTGTCTGCCACGGAGGCAGGGGGAGGGTTGGAAAGGGGTGATTACTGGGGACATTGGTGGTGGAAAATGTCCACTGGTGGAGGGATGAGTGTTTGTTTATTGTGAAATTGAAACTCAGACATGAAAGCTTGTAACTGTATCTCACAGTGATTCAATAAAAAAATAATAATTAAAAAAGAAATTAGATGCATAACATTCAACTGTGTCTTAAGTGCTGTCGGTTGCCACAGATGACCAGCTGTAGCACAGACCTGACTTTCAACTTTTCCTTATCTCACTTGGGCTCCTCACCTTCTCCTGCTGAGAATCAGCTTAGTAGGAGATGTTGGAAACTGAGCTGGGTTGATTTCGTGCTGCAACCCACCTGGCTTCTTTCTTCCCTTGCTTCCATACTTCCCCTGAGCCCGTGGCAACTGGAAGCCAGTGGTACCATGCCCACCTCTGGTGATGCCTTTCCAGCGGTTAACAGATCAGTGGGAAAAGAACTGGAGAATGTCTTTAAAAGATACTTCAAGAGAATGATGTCACCCTCAGCACAAGACCTTTGGATCCAGGATTGTTTGGAGTTGCAGCTCCAGATGCAGGGCACTTGATTTGCACAAGAAGGGGAATACCCACAAGCTGACCCCTGACACCTGTGTCAGCAAGCTACTCATTTTCAGTGGGCTGTGCATTAGCCTGAGGCTGATCATTCATTCCTGTATCTCCCAACAAGGGCAGTGACTAGGCAGAGATGGGGAGCAATTCAGTTTGTCTCTGTAGCTGAACCTAGGACTCATCTGGAATCCACACTGCTTTTGATGAGGAAAATTGTTGGCATGTTTCTATCATTTTCTGACTATCAAAAACAGTACAAGGCTCCCCCTCCCTTAATTGTACCTTGCTACACACTGTTGGGGAAAAGAGTTCTAGGCAATGTTTAACACATTGTTTGGCTTTAAAAAAAAATGCATAGGGATTTACTTATGTCAGTCTCTTAAGAAGTATGAAGGCACTCAAGAGGAGAAGTGGACAACATCCAGAAGTATAGAATGATGTTTTTTTGGTGGGGAGGGTGGTCACACCAGGCCATGCTGAAAGCTTACTGTGGCTCTCTGATCAGGAGCCAAACCTGGCGATGCTTAGGAGAACAGAAAATGAGAAATACATAGACTTTTGTCAACACCATCAAGTGAATTCTATTCCGCAGGTGCGACTCACCATATGAAAATAACAAAATACATCAGAAATTAAATCAGAGAAATGCTATTGAAGTCCTGTTTTATTACTATTATTTTTAATAGTTTCAAATTTTCCTATAACTTACCAGTGTTAGGACGCAGATCGTGATCTTCCTTTAAAGACAAAGAGACTCCAGAGACGGCAAACAGTAAGCAAGATTTATTGTAAGACTGGCTAACATATACTTTCTTAACCAATCCATTAAAAAGTACATCGCTCCTTAGCCTGTAGATTCAAAGATCAGCATTTACGTACATAGCATTGTGGCTAGTGGGTATCTGGTAGCTCAAACATCTGGTTATCTTCCATGTCCACTCAGCTCCCTATGATTTACGGCTCAGGATACCTGCATTCTGGTGGAGGGGGATGAGGGGAGACTTACTAGTGGAGGGGCAGATAAGGAAGAGTCAACTGAGGAGGCAAGATTTACATCCCAATTAAGAAGAGTCAACAATGGAGACAGAATTTACATCTCAAGGCTTTACTAGGGAGGGGGCAGGATTTACATCTCAGGGCTTTACTAGGGAAGAGTTACTAATTAGCAGAGATAAGCTCTGGAATTCCCCTCGGGTTCCAAGGGACCTTACAGCAGTACTGGAGAATTTTATTTTGAGGGAATTAAAAAAAAAATCTCATTCTATTCATTTGTATCTTCAGGTTCTTATTTGTTATTGCAAACATTCATTCACTTCTTTGCATTGCTTTATTAAAAAATATTAATGAGATTTAATTTTAAAATATAAGTATCAATTAGAAATAATGTTAATAACACTTCAGACCTTCCTTTGAAATGTACCCTGGTTTTGCTAACTGGATTTCTGCCCTGCCCACCCCTAACAGTAGAATACACGATGAATATTAGTGGCATATACAAATGCTCACACATGTGAGGTGTGTGCTATTTCAGAAGTAAATAAACAGTATGCCAAGTTAAAAAGAGATTTTGGAGACTGCCAAAGGAAGATAGAGAGTTTCCTTTTACTCTGCAGGCTATGTTCAGATATAGTTTTCTCTATTGTTCTTACTAAACAAATCAAATCTCAGGATACTATAGAAGCATAAGAGGATTGTAAGGACGGAGAAGGAGGTAGAATCTGAGGACTAGTAAAATATTCCCACTATTGAAAAATTTATACACATACATGTGCACATACACACGGACACACAAAGATGCACGTGTGCACGCAGGCACACACACACGCACACACACACTGCAATGCACATAGCATTTACTAAATAGAGATAAACTTAAAAGTTAATTGATAAATCCAAAAGCAAGTCTAAAAAAACTGTGCAAAGAAATGGAGAAACAAAAGGAGCATAAATTGAAATTAGAAAAATAGAGAATTGGGGCTGGAGCAATAGCACAGAGGGTAGGGCGTCTGCCTTGTATGCGATGGACCCGGGTTTGATTTCCAGCATCCCATATGGTCCCCCGAGCACAGCCAGGAGTGATTCCTGAGTACAAAGCCAGTAGTAACCCCTGAGCATTGTTGGGTGTGACCCCCCAAAAAAATCAGAGAATAAATCTAAGCAGTGTTTTGTGAAGTTAAGTGAGAAAGACAAATATTTAATAAATCTGAAAGAGGAAAAAGAGAGGACACAAAAGGTACCAGCCTACAATGAAAGGAAAGATAGTATCATATATCATAAACTCTACTAATATCAAGATTATAATACTGAACATTATATAACTTTTTACTTTTACATATAAACTTAATAACTTGAATAAAACCTACTGACTCCCCCAAAAAACATGTTAGCATAATTCATCCAAGATTGTCAACTTAATATATCATTAAAAAGTTCTAAAACTTAAGAAACCCTGACTCTTAAGAAAAAAATTAATTTATAATTTAAATCATCACTAAAGACAAGTCTCTAGGACAAAACTATTTGACTAGAAAATTCTATCAAATGTTTAGAGAAAGTTAACTCAAATTTATCCAATTGAAAATAATACGTCTCATGTCATTCTGTAAATTCTATAAAGTGTTACCCTTCACTGTATGCTTATTGTGTCTCTCGAAATGAAACCCCGAATCCCAGTGTGGTTATACTTGGAGATGAAGACAGGGAAGATATTTCAGTTTAAAATTAACTTATAAGGTTCAGAATTTAATGAAATGTTATTACCTTAGTTGTAAATGACAGGAAATGTTTGTCTCTGTCCTATTCTTTGCCATGTGAAGGCATAGCAAGAAAAAATTATAACCCCTACCAAAACTCAATTTGCTGATGCCATGGCCTGAGACTAATATTCTCCTACACTGTGAAAAAATTAATTTCCATTTGTTTAGGTCACCCAGTTTATTACATAATCTTATGCTTCTTTCCCAAAACTGACTTATTCACCTTGATAAGAAAATCAATAGACTATACAAAAAAAATTTAAAATCTTGGGCTGAAGAGATAGTACAAGGGTAAGTTACTTTTTCTGTATTCAGCTGTTTCTAGTACCACATATGATCTCCTAAACATCTCCAAGAGTGTTCTTTGAGCACAGAATCCTGAGTAATAATGGGCGTGGCCAAGAAACAAAAAACTGTAGATCAATATTACTCATTTAATTTAATATTAAATGTGTAAATAAGGCATAAAATAATATGTAGTGTGACTAAATTTGACATAGTGCTAGGATAAAGGATAGAATTTGTTCAATATATTTTAGTTAATGGTACCTCACACATGGTAAAACTGAAAATAATGTGATGCCATCGATTGACGACCATTTATGCTTTGTACAATGATTTTAAATAAACATTTGCTTTGCTCTATTTGTAGATAAATTTTGGTCTTTATAAATCTTTTGTGAAATCATAAGAGTGATTATGAGTGAGGCACAGCAGCCATTAAAAACTGGGCCAGAAAATTTTACTAGGAGAGTAATTTAAACCTTGGGTCACCAAAATAATAATAATAATAATAATAATAATAATAATAATATGATTAAAAAAACAACTAAAAAGTGATTCTTCCACATGAATTGTCACATGTTTAAAATTTGGTTTTCAGAGTATCAAACTTACTCATGTTTTACTCATTTTTTTCTCAAAGACTTACTCACTTTTCTTCCATGCATTGCTTTTTAAGAGAGCCATAACATACCTAATGCATCTAGGTTGATGCATTTATATTTAGCCTTATTGTGTACTAAAATAAGCATCCGACAGAATGCAACTTCTATTCATTTTAAATGCTATTAGAAAACAAAGATAAAAAGACTTATCAACACGAAATGGAACATTCACATAAATCTATGTCTATTTCTAGACTATTGAATGAATGCATGTACACTACTTGGATCAATTATAATGGCATTCAAATCTTAAATGCCAATATTTAAAAATAAAACAATAAGCCTTCGTGCATAATGACCCTTGATGTGTCTACCTCAGATTTCTTTGAGACCCAAATAAATAATTAAGGAAAATGTCTTTTTTCAAAATCCTTAATTTCATCATATCTTTTGTATTGTAAGTTAATTTTTTTTGAAATTCTATGAGCTATTTGTAAACTATGAGAATTAGAAGATGACTATATCTTTGGAAGGTCATTTTCTAAAGACTTTCACACAAAATATAAATAGGTAAAAATAAAAGCTAGATGCAAAACAAGACATAAATCATATAGATTTAGTCAAATCTCTGGCTTTGACATTGTACTAAAATTATGTATAGACATGTGATTACTTTCTAAGATTCAATGTGTATAACATGAAATAGCACTCAATGTGAATATTTTGTTTTCATAGAATGTTTATCTTATTTTGCAATGTACTCATTACAGAAGGTAAATACTCCAGGTTTAGTTTCCATGTTTTCTTTTCCTGAGAGATAGTCACAGAGATCAAGTAATTTGTTTATGTTCAAAGTAGTCTATGTGATATTCAGTGTCAATTAGATTCTCTTCAAACTATACTTAAATATGTTAAATATTAAATGCTCTTTTATTTTATACCTATGAAAGAAAATATTTTTCCATTTCGAGTGAATCATTTTCTACTAAACAGCAACCATAATCAATCAAATTAACTCAGTAAATTGCATACAGAAATTTTCTTAGACTGGTTCACACTAAATAGGTCCTGGATGTGTCATTACATTGCCCTCCATAAATAACTGCTGTTATTTGGATTTTTGAAAACAGAAATGAATATAAAATCCATTTAATTTTCAGATCATAGGAACATTAAAAAGCACATCTTAACAATATAGTATGGGAAAAGTTTTGGAAATTCTGATATTATTGCCTCTAAGGGAGCATTTTCTCTTCTTGCAGAATAGCAGAGCAATAATTTTTCTTTTTTTTTTTTAGGACAATATAACCCGGTAAGAAATATCCAAATTCATAGTTGACTTTATGGCCTCAAAAGGTTAGTGCATAACTTTTAATTACCAAATAAAAAATAGACACTTAGCAGGAGTGTCTATACTGTAACTACTATAGTTTAACAACAGCATTTTTGTACATCTTAAAAAATAGCTTGAATAAGTACTATCATAAGAACTCCACAATATTATATTAGGACCCACTCTTATTAAGCTTACAGGGTTTAGGGACATTAAAAATAATATACCAAAAAAAAAAAGCCTTCACTTATCCTTAAGTAACTCACAATTGGAAACATGATTTGACCTGAGCAGTCATCTGAATAGCTGGTGTAATTAAGTTTGGACTTACATTTCCAAAATCTATTAAGTAATCCCTGTTCTTAGAAAGTGTTTTATTATTTTTTAATAAACACATCAAAATCTTACAGTAAGTTGTGTTTCATAGCAAATTATAACATGTTGTCTATATATTTAATCAAATATATTGACTACCAGTCTACTGAATCAAAAGTTACTATATTAATTTTATTCATTAATTTGATAGGACTGATTATACTATTTCAAAAGAAATAGCAACATTTATTATGCTTATAAAATATGTTTATAATATCTTTTCATGTTTAAATTCAAAACTATGTTGGCTAGATGAAGAAAATAGGTTAGATAAAATATTAGTACATGCAATTAACATATTAAAATGCCAACTAATGTCAATATGTTTCATTTTATTTTTATTTTTTAAATTTTGATTTTGTGTTCTAAATCATCATACAATATTATTGGATAATTTGCTTTAATCTCAATCTAGTTCATTTTTTTTGTTGTTAATTACTCTTCTGTAGTAAATTGAATCCTTAGTTTTTTTCTACTGATTAACTACATAGACTACATACACATACTGTCTCTCTCTATATAGTTATATATATATATGCAACATAAAGATTTACTTAAAGCAGCATAAATATTGTTGAAACAAAATAATCAGTGACCTAAATATATTTCCTAAACGTGTTTAGATTAATGCTCACTAAATATTGTGTAAAGTGTGATAGTTCTTATACCTGCTACTATGATGACACATCTAGTCTTGACACTTTCAAAACTCATTTTAATTTCTCCCAAATTAAATTTTTAAAAGAAATATATTGATCTGACATTTTCCTACCAGTTTCCCGTCAACATAATTCCAGGTTTCATTGAAGATACTATATAGTGAATTGTTTTTTATTTACCCAGGAAATCTTCTAGAATGAAAATATCATGAGGGGGTTGGAGCAATAGCACAGCGGATAGGGCATTTGCCTTGTACATGGCCAACCCGGATTCAATTCCCAGTATCCCATGTGGTTCCCTGAGCAAGCCAGGAGTAATT
Organism: Sorex fumeus; assembly: GCF_029834395.1. Classification (NCBI taxonomy): domain Eukaryota; kingdom Metazoa; phylum Chordata; class Mammalia; order Eulipotyphla; family Soricidae; genus Sorex; species Sorex fumeus. The sequence goes on from NW_026606064.1 coordinate 31,562,499, forward strand.
CCGTAGTACATGAGCCAGGAGTAAACCCTGTGCATCCCTAGGTGTGATCCAGAAAGAAAAAAATGAATCATTAAAGCATGAAGAGTCACTCACTATATGTACTGATTGAGTTACATAATTGCTTTAATAACACATTGTTTTATTGATTCAATAAATCTAGGTAACACATGTTATTTTATAGACCTTTTATAGACATTTTTTATATTTACTTTAAAGTTCCATACCAATATATAAAATCCATCTGAAACATACTAGAGTCATATGATTTATGAATTCAGGTAATCTAAATTGATATTTGATGTTTCTTTTAATATAGAAATGAGACTCAATGTCTTAAGCAAAAGCCCAACTGTAAAAGATTTTGCACAAATATCATTACTATCAAAACACATGATGCCCCAAGATTTCAAACCAGGGTGAGTCAGTGTGTTGCAAATGTGTATATGCATGCATGCATATATACATGCATATTTATGTTTATATTTATAATCTATGGTTGTCCAAACTCGTGGCATAATCTATATGTCAAAACCAGTAATAAGTCTCACAATGGAGATGTTACTGGTGCCTGCTTGAGCAAACTGATGAACAATGGGAGGACAGTGCTACAGTTTATAATCTATCTAATTACATTTCAAACACTAAATAACTCAGTTAAAGGACTGTTTAAACTATGCCCTTTACTTTTATACCTCCAATTTATTATTTCTAAACTAAACATTAATTGTTTTTCTTTGTTTTCCTTTGGGGTTGTACCCAGAGGTGCTCAGGGCCTACTTTTGGATTTGCACTCACAGATCACGCTTAGCAAGTCCAGGGTGTCATATGGGGTACTGGGCTTGAACCTGCAGAGCTGTGTGCAAGGCTGACCAGGTTCTATACTATCTCTCTTGTCTCCTTTTGACTTTATTAGAAAGAAAAATAATTCTTGTATTTTTGTTCCTTGGGGGTGTTTATTTTCAGTATTTTAGCATATCGACAAAAATCACATGTATCTAGTTTGTAAAATATGTTTTCCAAGAAGTACATATTATTACAATAAAATGCATGGCTATATTATGAAATAGGATGATGATGATCAAGTTAACTAACACATTCATTACCTTCATGATCAAAATTGTGGGATTCCAAGCAAACGTAAAATATTATTAACTATTCACACAAAGCTGTATCACAACTTTCTAGTACTTTGGGTTTAAAATGAGGTTTAACTAGCCATTTTAAACAGATATGTGTGTCTCAAGCATGACTAATTAGCATATCCTTTCTTGAGCTATAAAGACAAGATGATTAATGAACCCATATAAATGATTGAAAAAGACATATGGGTATATTCATAGTACAAAAGCCCAAATAAATTACTCCATTAGCTTTTGAAGATATTCCAGATCACATTCAAAATTCTATTTGTTCTATCGCTGGAGCGATAGCACAGCGGGTAGGGCGTTCGCCTTACAAGCGGCCAACATGGCCGACCCGAGTTCGATTCCTCCGCCCCTCTCGGAGAGCCCGGCAAGCTACCGAGAGTATTCGATATGCCAAACAGAGTAACAACAAAGTCTCCAATGGAGACGTTACTGGGCCCGCTCGAGCAAATCGACGATCAATGGGAGGGCCTTTACCTTTCTAATAACTATTAAAGTTGAAAGTGATCCAGTTGCCTGATCACTCCAGTTTCTTCCATTCTTGGAAATTTATGACTTCACTACTGTACTAAACATTGAATTCATCAAATGGGTCTTCAAATCACAATTACCATATAGATTTATCTTGTAGCTCATTTTTAATTTTTAAGTCTTTGGTAATAGACTATAATTCTCAAATATCTCATGTTTTGATGTAATATCTTATTAGATTATTAATGGAATATTACTCTATTGTATTTTATTTTAAATGATTATAAAAATTAAGAAAAAATTAAGCTTTTATCAAAATTCAGGCTTTAAAAATTGTGACTCTCTCATATTTTTATCCACTGTACTTTGTTTCCCAGTGTAAGAAAGTCAAACTTCCCATAAACTGTTATTTGAGTCTCAATTTTAGGGAAAAAAAAAAGATTTATATAGCGATTATACCACTTTAAAAATAATTGCCAGAGTAAAACTTTGGTTACAATTAAATATAAATTTAACTGCTAATATATTTTTGTTTTTATAGAAAAGATAGTATCAATGCACACAGGGCACAAAATAATGTATTATTATAGGGAAAATGAAGTACAGGGAGTTAGAGTAATATTTTCAAAAGGAACCCTGAGTAATGAACAGTGAGTTAGGATTGTTACATAGAATTATAAAATCTAATTTGCTGGTCTAAATCCTATAATCCCATTTCTGGAATTCTATTTACTGAGGATTCCCACATGTTAGACAATGTTGTAAGGGAATACAAGAACAAATTAAATGCAAATACTCACAAAGTTGTGTCTCCCTAGAACTTTTGTTCAAGTTCTCTACCCTCCTTTACTAATCAAGAATTAAGTGCTTTTAACAGCTGTAAATTAATTCTTACCATTTTTCTACTTGAGATAAACTACAGTCTTTTTTCAGTGAACTTAAAAACAGTTCTTTTGTGAGGCTGAGAGATAGTACAGCGGGTGAGGCTTATATCTTTCATGCAGCCGATCTGAGTTCAATCCCAGGTATCTCATATTGTCCCCAGAGCATCACCTGGAGTAACTATACACTCAGGAATACCCGCTAAGCATCACTAGATCTCATCCAAAAATAAAACAAAACCCCTCAAAACAAATCCATGTTTTCTTGTATGCAAGAAATGCACCTTTCTAAAAAGACAACATACAAAAGTACTGGAGGACAAGTAGGGAGTAGTGTTGAACAGAAGGACACAAAGTTCTAACAAATCATAGAACGCTTAATTATAAAGAATGGTAGCGATTACCTGCTTTTTCTCTAAAATTTCTTCTTGAATTCTATCTTAGATACTAGCAGAATTGGGCAATTTCAGGTAACACAAAATACTGAGGAATTATTATCTTCAATAAGGGGTGTGTCAATAATATTTAATATTAATTCTATCTCACTTTTAATTTATATTTATGTATAATTGTATAATATTTACATCAGGACATATGTGTCCTAAGAATAAGAATAGGACACTGTTCAACCTCACTAAAATTATTTTAGTCTAGAGGATAAAAAATATTTCTGAGCTCTGCACTGGGATAGGAAGTATACCAAGTCCTCTATGCTCCTCTGTAGGATGGCATTGCTTTGTCCTTTCTCCACAAGGAGCTTAGGTTTATCTGGTTACACCCATCACAGTGCTCCTGAGGAGTTTCCATTCCATTGTGTTTATCTGTAAATTCTTCCATATGCTCTCCTCCCCAAACAGTTAATCAGTTTTCCCCCTAATCAGACTCTGTTAATTTGTAAGGTTAGATTCCTCAGAAATCTATGATTTTATTTGTATGAGTGAAATATTGCCTTTCTCCTCTCCTTATGCCTTATGAACAGTTTACTTTATTCTTTTTTTTAATTTTTATTAGTGAAACACCATGAGGTACAGTTGTAAATTTACAAATTTTTGTGCTTGGGTTTTGATCATACAATGATCAAATACCCATCCCTCCATCAGTGCCCATTTTCCACCACCATGGATCCCAGTATCCCTCCCACACCCATACCCCCATCGCACCCAGTCTCTGTGGCAGAGCATTCCCTTTTGTTCTCTCTCTCCTTTTGGGTGTTGTGGTCTGCAAAAGAGGCATTGAGTGGCAAACATGTTCAGTCCATAATCTGCTTTCAACATGCATCTCCACTCCTGGGAGGACCCTCTAAACACCCTTTATTTGGTGCTCCCTTCTCTGTCTGAGCTGCCCTTTCCCCTTTCCCGGCTGGCCTCTAAGCTATGGAGAAATCCTCCTGGTACTGATCTCAGCTATTCTTGGGTATTAATGTCCTATTTTGTACTTTATGTCCCCCAGATGAATGCAATATTTTTATGTCTATCCCTCTCTTTCTGACTCATTTTGCTTAGCATAATACCTTCCATGTTGTACCACTTGTATGTATATTTCATGACTTCATCTTTTCTAACAGCTACATAGTACTCCATTGTGTAGATGTACCAATGTTTCTTTAACCAGTCCTCGAACAGTTTACTTTAAAGCAATGCCCTTTTTGTGTGGATACAGGAAGTCTGTTAACATTATGCTTTGTAACTTAGGATTTAATTGGCTTTGAATATTATTCACTCCTCGGCATCTGCTTTCTCGTCTTAAGCCTCAGTTGCCCTTAGTTCCTAACACCTCAAAAGCAGGCTCCTGAAGAGGGACTGAATGGTCCAGGGCAAGCGGTGAGCTACCCTGGCATCGAAATGGGCCAGGCCAAAGTGCCACGATTCTTAACTTTAAGTTAAGAGTTTGATCATAGACAAATGCTGTCATGATCCAAAAGTAACGACGAGACGAGGATCCTGCTAGGGGTGGGAAAGACTATCTGGCCTGAGCACTGTAGTCTGAGATCAAGATGGCTCTAGGAGGGCAATTCTATAAGTTTAAGATATTTCTTACTGTATCCATACAAAATTATTTATATTATATATGCTTATATGCTGGTCGGACAAGGAGAGGAGAAACACACCCATGGGATTCCGCTCTAGGGTGGGTCGTCCTGCTGAGAGAGGATCTGTCCTAAGAGTGGCTTTCCCTGAGGGAAAGAATTCTACCCCTACTGATTGTGACCACAACTATGTGTAATTGTTACCCAAATCCCTCATCCGGAGAGATATAATGAGATTATAGAAGGGGCAAGGAGAGGCAGAGGAGAGAGACAGGAGTGGATGGAGAGAGGATTGGAATAAACTGCGACTAAGACCAACCAGCCTGGCCCTCATTTCCTTCCTTCGCCTGCCCATCGCCATCGACCTCCCTGGGGTGTGGGAAGCAGGGTGAGACTACCGAACGCGGGTGGTGGGAGAGACAGAGCCACTGCCGCAGTTGTGCCCTTTTTTGAGTTTACACACCCCAAATTTTAAAAGCTTATTTATTCTTTACTTTTATGGTTATTTATTTATTTTTATGGTTATTCTTTATTTTTATGGTTATTTTATGGTAGACTGGCAAGCTACCCATGACGTATTCGTTACGCCAAACACAGTAACAACAAGTCTCACAATGGAGACTTTACTGGGCCCACTCGAGCAAATTGATGAACAATGAGAGTACAGTGCTAATTATTTTAATTATTTATTTTTAATTGAAGCTACAAAGTTAAAAGGTATTTGTGATTGAGTTTCAGTCATACAATGTTTGTACACCATTCTCCTCACCAGTGTTCACTACCCTCCATCAATGTCACCATTTTTTCTCCCAATCCCTGTGTGTGGCACACATTTTCTTTTGACCATTGTCCTAGTGTTTCCTTCTCAAATTTATCACTCCCATCCACTGACCAAATATCAAGGTTCCTACTGAGTTTCAGTTCCCCAGCTCTTCATATCTACTACCTTTGAGCATTTGATATTCCCTCAAGAAATCTCTTTATATTGCACATATGAGAGAGATCATTCTTAGTCTGTTTCTCTCCTTCTGACTGACCCCACTCAAAATGATGCTGTCCAGATCGGTCTATATAACGACAAAGGTGATTTAAGTCTCCTAACAATTGCAAAATTTCAAAGAACCAATACTTCAAAGATTGACATAGCTGTTGTGTTGAGACTTGAACAGAGAGGAAATAAATTATGGTGAACTGAGTGAAGAAAGTACCAGTTATTAACAATATGATTAGATGAGTTGTTTTTGTGATCTGTGCAGGGAAGATGTCACAATTTAATCCACAAAGCGGTATAAAACTTAAAACATGCTGCTTATAAATCTCTAAAAATAATAAGGCACTAAAATCTCTAAAAATAATAAGGTAGTGAAATCTCTAAAAATAGTAAAGCACATAGTATATAAACAATCATCTTTATTGAAGATTATGACACTAATAGCATTATGTGGTGACAGTGTTGTTCAAATTTTATTACTCACCATTCTGCAAAAGTCTGGATGTAGTTTTCTCTATCACTCACTAGTGGGATTAAAGTAGTTTCTAAGAGTAAGAACCTGACCTGTCAGGCAATCTAGGCCATGGATATGTCTATAAATACTCTATCAGATAAAATCACTTGTGATAATAATGAATGAAGATCAAAATAATACTTCCCAGTACTCACATAGTAATACAAACAAAAAGGGATCGTTATATAGATCATTTTTTAAAAAAGACCAAGCTCTATTCATTCGTAAATAAAATAAAATGAGTCTATTCTTTCTATACAAATTACTACTTTAGTTCTGTAATTTTATCTTTTTATGTCAATATTTGGACAATAAAGGTAATGCCAATATTTGGATAATAATATTTCGAGTCATGAAATTATTCCTGTTTCCTGCTAGGATTCTTCCAAAAGAAGTGTTTAAAACAAGCTTTAAATTCAAGTTCTTTAAATTTTTTTCATAATACCCTTAATGAGACACATCATAAATCCATAAGAAGAATGTCTCTAAGAAAGCAATGTCATCAAAGAAAGCAATAAACTAAATTTTAAAAAGGTAAAGGTAAAGGCCCTCCCGGTTGATCATCGATTTGCTCGAGCGGGCCCAGTAACGTCTCCATTGGAGACTTTGTTGTTACTGTGTTTGGCATATCGAATACGTCACGGGGAGCTTGCCAGGTTCTGCCGTGCGGGCGAGATACTCTCAGTAGCTTGCCGGGCTCTCCAAAAGGGGCGGAGGAATCGAACTCGGGTCGGCCATGTTGGCTGCGTGCAAGGAAAACGCCCTACCGCTGTGCTATCACTCCAGGTAGTTTATTTGTACAATGCTGAAAAACTTGAAATCTCAATAAGACTGATTGAGAGTTTCCTTTGGCTTTGACTATACCATTGGTTCAGTAAAAATGTACAAATCTGATAACCCATATGTCAATTTTAAGTGACACTATCATTGCATAGAATGTAAACTCATGCAAATTCAAACACATTTCTTTGAGAGACTGAAACTTTTGCTTTATTAAGTTTTATTTGTCAGGAATAAAGTCCTCAAGAAAAATTGTATTATCAAGTTATTTTATAGGCTCAGACATATGTTCCTACTGATTGTCTAATATCTTAAGTATTGTTCATCTATAAGAAAAATGTTTTGAAAGGAAGAATGAGCTTCAGAGCAAGAAATTCATTTTCAGTCTTGTCCCTCCGACTAAGTAATTTAGAAAAGCTCTTCATAGAGGTATTTTTTCTGGGCAAACTTTGCCTTACATTTCATTTCATATTATTATTATAACATCTACGTTTTGTCTGTCCCCACTTTACTAAGAGGAATAATGAGATAGCTCCCAAGAGCTTTTTTCCTGTTGCAATATCCCTAATTGTATTATGCTGTTATAAAGCAAAAAGACTTTCAAAATTGTAATCAAGTCTACTGATCAGTTTACTTTGAGATAAGGAGATTATCTAGGTTGGCATGAGTTAGTTAACAGCTTACTGTTGACACAAGTGAAATCAAAAAAAGAAAAAGAAAGGCTAAAAATCCAGATGCATTTAACAAAGAAACATGTCTACCGACATCAGAGAGGAACTGAGTGGTGCTTGACTGACAGTCAATGAGAATACAATTACCTTAGTCCTACAACCACAAGGAACTGAATTCAGGCAACTCTTCAAATTAAATTACAAGAATTCTCTTCAAAATGCTCTAATACAAGTACAGCACAACCAACATATTGATTTTACCTTTATGAAATCCTTGTTAATACATACACAAAACCCCAAAAACCTTACATCAGTTTTCCTGTACTTCTACATAACAGTGAGGGAATAAATTAATGTTTTAAACTGCTCAGTTTTGATGGTTACTCAGAAATTGAAGATAAACAGTTGCTACAGAACTGATCTTCATAGCTTCTTTTGACTGTATCAGGAGCTAGTTTCAGCTATATCAGGTGGCTAGGGAGTCCAAGGCTCTCTCTTGCCACTTGCATTCCATAGTCTCGGACCCTTTCCCCACCTCGGCCTGCAGCCGCCCAAACAACAAATGCCTGAAGGAGGGAAGAGGGCTTCCATGCTGGTTAGTGATCAGTTGCCATTTATTCTATTCATCCTCTCCATGACCCTGTTCCAATTTCACTAAGCCCCCATTCCTGTCTCCTCCTGTGCCCCTTGATAATCTGTGGAGCAGGGTGATGGACACTGGTGCAGATAAGAACTGACATTGCAAAGCAGTCCAAAAGCAAAGCCTTGCAAGAGGGAGCATGCATGCAAAGTTGGCTAGAACAGGGTGTCAGCCAGCACCAGGTGTTCGGCCTTGAGCTTCACTTGACCTCCTAGTCACATTAGCCCTAGACACAGAAACTGTCATGTATACTTAGCAAGTTATCCTAACTTTAGCGTTTAGCATTGACTGGGATTGGTCCAAGGCAAAGCAGAGTTGGAGAGGTGAGAGTTCAATAATGTGAAATTTTCTGTGATTGGACCATCCTCTTAAGCTGAGACTCCCTATAAAATATATGTGTATTTGACAATAAAATGAACAGCCATCAGCTGCTCCTGGAGGGTGTTTCTCAGCGTGCCCCTTATCCTTTGCCCCACACCTGCCCAACCCGTTGCACAATGTGTCCGGGCACCATTGGGGGGAAAACTGTTCCCCAACACTAGTCTCTCTGCACTCCAACTCACCGTCTTGGTTTCTCTCTAGTCTCTCACCAGCTCCCAGCATTGAGGGTAGCAACCACACCTAAAGTACCATAGCAAAATCAAGATATCAAAGCCCTTCCTGATCTCTGATCAGGTTCAAGGGCAAAATACCACTTAGGGGTTTTTCTCCATTCCTTAGTTCAATAACTTAATTAACATCTTAATTCTAGTTCTTAATATTAGTTATTCTGTATGGAGGCAGCACAAGATACATTAAGTTTGTAGATTGGCTCCCCTGGGGACATCTCGCTATAGAGTGTAGACTACAGTGCTCAGACCAGATTAATCGTTCCCAACCCTAGCAGTGTCCTAATCTAGTTGTTACTTTTTGGATCATGACAGAATTTGTCCACAACCATGCTCTTGATTTATAGTTAAGTATTATAGCACTTAGATGCCAGGGTAGTTCACAGCTCACCCTGCGTCCATCCAGTCCCTCATCGGGACCTGCTTTTGAGGTGCTAGGAAGTAAGGGCAAGTGAGGCTTAAGTCGAAAAAACGGATGCCCAGGAATGAATATTATTCAGTGTCAATTAACTCCCAAATTACAAAAGCATCCCATTAACTGTCTTCTTTTGTCTATACAAAAAGGACATTGCTCTGAATTAATTGTGCGTAAGACTTAAGGAGAAGAGAAAAGCAATATTTACAAGTTAGCAGAGATTGTTTAGGAGATAAAAGTGATTGGCTTGTTGTGGAAGCAGAGGACAAAGAAGGAGGTTACAAATAAACACAGAGGAATGGGAGCACTGTGATGGGAGTAACCTGTCCCTGTGGTACGGCAGAAAGGACAAACCAATGTTATTCTACAGTTTGGGCTCATATCAAGTTGATAAGTACTGACCTATAACTAAGATCTAGAGACTGGAGTACGAAGAGCACCTTCCTTAAAGATCTTTGCATTTCCAGAAGAATCTCTGCAGTCTAAAAGTCAGCCTTGTACTAAGCTAAAATTTTTTTTTCAATTTTTCTGACTGCAAACTTAACTCATATAGTGAAGTCTTCCACTAAATTTAGGAATTTTGTAGGACACGGGCATCTTCCTGGAATCTTCAGCTGCAAATCATCAGTTTATGAACTGAGACCATGAACTGAGAGATTGAATTCTTAATTTAGACATCATAGAAACTAAGTTAAAATTCTGACTTTGCTACTTATTAGTTGCATGACCTGAAAAACATAAATAACCTTTTGAGTGGAACACATATTTTTATTCTTAATATAATAGTAGTGTGTCATAAAAGTAAAATATATATGTGCTGGTATAATATAGTAGTATATATATAGTATAGTGTATAGTACATATACTCTATATATAGTATATATACACTATATATAGTATAGTGTATAGTGTATAGTATCAACAGTAGTGAACTATGAGGATAAAATGAGGTAAAACATGAGATATAGTGGTATAAAATGAGATATACTCAGCATAGATTAAGCTTTCTAAAAGTGTGAGCTATTGCATTTGGAACTTATTTTGCTTTGATATGAAATCAAGACTCAATGTACATGACAAAGTGGAACATTGCCTATATATAAGCATACACTTGTTATGCAATTATTTCTATAAATATCATGAAAAGAAAAGAAGATACTACTAAGATATTACCTAACTCTTCACCTAAAATCTCTATAACCAAATTAATATTTGAGCAACTATCTTTGTTGATATTCAATATTTTTGGAAATGATTTGCAAATAATCACAAATTTTCTTCACTTTTTATCATAGATGAGTATTGCAACAATGTGTTCAGCACCGCACATTTCATCTAAAATACTATATAGATTCCATGCAATTCCAATGTAATTTCTGATGATGATCTCCAAGGACTTCAAATGGTTAATAATAAGGTTTGTATGGAACCATTCAACACCCGAAATGGCCAAAGCTATACTGAAAAATAAGAAATTGGAGGTATCTTATTACCAAACTTGAAACTATACTATAAATCTATAATAATCAAAAAACATAAGAACATAAGAATAGTGTGCTCAAACTGAATATCCAAAAATAAATCCCTATATCTATGCTTAATAAATTTTGACAAAAGAGCTAGGTTCATGAAGTGGAGTAATGATAGACTCTTTAAAAAATGCTCTTGAAAAAACTGTAAAGCAACATTTTAAAAAATTGAACCAATCATTATTGTACACCCTACACAAAAGTAAATTCAGCATGAGCTAAAGATCTTGAGATTGTGTTACAATCAATAAACAAACATTGAAAAATATAGGCAGAACTCTTTAAGATTTGGACCTCAAATCTTGAAGGAATTCATTGGCAAAGGCAACAGAAACAAAAATAAGCAAGTGGGACTTGATCAAATTAAAGTACTTTTACACAGCTAAAGAAATCTAAGCTAAAACTAAAAGACACCTATCTTAACAGGAAAATATATTTCCAATCAACCTATCATGTACATTATTACTATCTAAGATAAATAAACGATTCACAAAGATCAACACAAAAACACCCCACAAATTCTATCAAAGATGGGGAGAGTACTCTCAAGAAGATATCCAATAGAAACAGGAAGAAATGTTCACCATACTTATTATCAAGAATAGTCAAATCAAGATGGCAAAAAGATGTCATCTAAATCAGTCAGAATGGCACACATCAGAAAATCTGATAACAATCTGTGTTGATGGGGAGGTGGTACAAAAAGGTACCTCTATCTACTTTTGGTGAGAATGTTGCTGGCTCATTCCTATGGAAAACAGTATGGAAGATTCTCAGAAAAATAAAAATAGAGCTACCATAAGAACCAACAATTTCACTTCTTAACATATTGCTCAGGAAGAAAAAATATATACTGAGAATAGCATGTACTAATAGTTTAGTAACAATATTCACCTACTGGGATATTTATTCCTCTTATACTTCTCCTATAATACCTTAAGTCTTCCTTGATCTATGAAACTCTTCCATTAATATGTGCAGACTTACCACCGTTCTCCAAAATAGCTACCTACCATTTTAGTTTGAGAGCAACCCTATTATCTACATGACAACTATCAGGTTATTCCTAGTATTACAGTATTAATATTCAATAAAGATTAATTATGTATTTTTCTTCATTCTCAATATTCTATTGTTGCAGGTAAGGAAGTTTATTTATAATAGCATTAACATCTGTGGACTTGATAAACAATTACTCACCTCACCACTACCAAAGTTCCCGATACTCTCCCTAATTGCCCTTTTGTTACTTTTAGTCCACTGTTTAGTTTATTTCCCCTTTTCACTCTTATTGGCAATGCAGGGCCAAGGATTTCTTATAGTTTATTACAGCCTATTACTAAAACTTCCAGATAGTTTCTATCTAAAACAACAAATCATAAATGAAAGCTATTGATATATGTTTATATTGGTATATTTTTATATTGTTACATGTTTATATCTATATATTTATATATGCAGTCACAAACTAGAAATGAAGCATAACACAAAAGATAAAGTCAAGGTAAATAATTCATTGTGTCATTAATGAAAAGCTCAAAGAACATTTCCTATGTATAAGACATTTAGAACTCAATGAAACCCTGATTTATTGTTGGTAATGATCTATAAAATGCAATGTCATAGAGAAAGTTATTCATCTGCACATTCTTTACTTACTTAAAGCCTCTAGTCTACAGTTGTCACTATTATAAGTGTTTTTGAACCTTACTCTTAATGCACTTATCCATCTTCTCTAATATTCTTTGTGCTCCAGAAGTTTGACCATTAAGGACAATAGCATTCCTCCTTGACATCTGCTTTCTGGTAAAGCTCAATTAGGTACCAGCACGGATTCACAAGGAACAAAGAATTGTGACTGGGATATTTATTCCTCTTATACTTCTCCTATAATATCTTTAGTCTTCCTTGATCTATGAAACTCTTCCATTAATATTTGGTATTTGCTTTCTTTGTACTTCACTAACATGAGAACAATGTCCTGTAGTGATCATTTGTAACACCTGCCAGATATTTAAAAATAATATTTGTAATTCTTCAAAATAGATCTACATATTAAATTCATCAGAAATTTATTCTGGGCCTCAGATTGGAATTTTTGTGTTTTTCTGCTCAGATCTAGCCAGTCCTTAGTTCTTGACTATAACTCTTGAACTTTTTAATATTCCTTAATTTTTTGTTTTTTTCTCTCACTTTTAGAATATGTGTAATGATGCATACACATAAATTAAACCTGTATGATTAGTAACAATATTCACCTCCACTTAGAAATATAGTCAATTAATCTTATCAGCAATCTCCAAAACATGAGATGATTGTGCAGAATAAAATATTTAAGAAATGAAAGACAATTTCCAATTATTATTATTCCATATCCTAATATAATCACCTCAGACATTAGGATTCAACATACAAGAAATAAAAGATAATTGCCAGTTATTATTATTCCATATCCTAATACAATCACATCAGGCATTAGGATTACAACATACAGATTTGGGAGACACACAAATATCCCAACAATAGCAAGTCTAGAGTAAAATATGAACAAAGCATTCATGTTTGTTTTGAGACAGTTTTTATGCTTTATTTGCATATAAATGCAGTATGTAATATAGTGTGACCATATATGTATAAACACACACACATATATAGCTATATGTAATATGTAATTCAATAGTGCCATAATATGAGACAATTCTAGCTTATGATAGTTTTGACACCTTCTCCAGGTCCAAGTATGTGCAGTAATTGTGTGAAATACATAGAATACTTTTGTTCCTTTCTCTCCTCTTTTATATATTATCTTTCTTATTTATAAATAATCCACACAGTTATTTGCATGTAAATTGTTGCCTTGTTCTTTATATCAAGGACCACTTACTACAGGAAATTAGTGAAACTTAAAACAAAGACATGCCAGTTAAAAGAAAACACTAATTATACAGATATGTAACTGAAAAGATGCAATTTTGAAGCACAGGCAAGTACATTTGATTCATATGGCTTATGTTTCAACATAGTAACAAATACATTTTTAATTTTTTATCAGAATTTAAGTGAAGACCAATGACACACAGACTCATGCTGTTAAATTGCAAACTACTTGAGATAAGAAATAAAAATTTTAATTTTATAGTGCCATTAAAAATGTTTGAATAAAGCTGCTTATTCTAGATATATTCAGAGATCATAGGGCTGCAAACCCAACAAACTGTTTTGGATTGATCTGATAGCTTTGTTACTTTTGAAGTGGTTGGGTGAATGAATCCACATACCTACAACACTGGATTCTGGGGTTAACTTTGAATGGTCTAGCATGAAAGGAAAAATATTTTCTCTGGTATTCCCATGATTTTTCTGTGTGAATATATGAATGACCTATAGTAGCATATTCCTAGTGCTCTTGTTTTGGTGAATCTTTGGATAGTTGTATTTGAATTTTATCTTGCATGAAGGATGGAGGCACTGACTAAGAGACTATGGATTTTCTATCATTTTGCATATAATTAGAAGCTCTACTGAGAGTTCCCACCTAAACCAAGTAACATGAAATATATTTGAATAATTATTGTCACATGTTTTCTATGAAAAATGGTTAATAATCAATACCATTCCAAATACATACAAGGGAAAAAAACAATGGATGACCTTGGTCATTAGGAAATAATAATTTTTCAGAACTTCGTTAAAATAGTATGTCATAGAGCATGCAATTCTAATATTTAAATGCCTTGTCTTCTAATTCACAAAATAATTCCTGGATGCTGTGATGGTGACATTATTCTCATTGATATTTAGTAGATATGTGTGAGTAGATGCCTAATAATATACATTAGCATGCTCAATATTGTATATTAACTTCAGGTTTATATGACTACTAATCCTAGTCTCATCTCTCATCACTGGCTTATATTAACAATAGTTTTCCTTTTTCTTCCAAAGTTAAGAGTATATTAAAATTGTTAGTTATTTTAAGTCTTTAGCCCTCTGAGTATGAATATGTATGAAAGCATAAGGTTTCTAGATTTTTTTCTTAAATGAACACAAAAATCTTCAGAACTCTGTAAAGAGACAGAGAGATAATATAAGTGCTACAGGTTATGTTGATGTAGGCAGATAGATAGGGAAAGGCCCTTGGCAATGAAATTTGGATTATCAAAGTTTCATGGAAGAAGAATTCTAGGACTGATCCACCTTGTGGATACAGAAAACAAAGACCTGATAAGACCATCTGCAGACCCTGAGGATATAGGCCCCCTCCCCATGAAGTTCCTCTTTTTCAAAAATTCTCGGTCCTCCCTTTTAATCCGATTAACTTTAGTGATTCAGCCCAAAGAAGACCATTACCACTCCCAACCTCCCTGGTAACTTCCTTAGTAATGGGACTTTTACTCAGGAAGAAGCCCCACGTGAGGGAAGGCTGGAGAAACCCTATAAAGGCCACCTTGAACAAAGGAAGGGTGGGCATATGCTGCCTGAGCTCATGTGCTGCTTGTGCCCACGTGGCCAAGCACATGTGGGTTGAACACATTTGTTGCCAGCATCTCCCCTCTTGAGATGTGTACTTTCATGCTTTTCTGTCTAATGGTAGGATGTATGTAGGGGCTCTTTCCACCCTTAGAGAAGCCCGCATTCTCTCTGAAAGTGTTATTCTCTCTCTTACTCTACATCCCCCCACTTACACACTTATCCCTTTCTCTTCCTGTCCAAAAACCTCCAAATAAAATCTGTTACTTCACTGCTTGTCTACTCCTGAAATTCTTTTCTGCAAGCAAGACAAGAACCCTAGAAACCCTGGGTAACGCCTGGGACTGGCCTCTCCTTTTCTGCAAAGAGCAAATCCTCGCTCCAACCTGAGTCTGTGGCTCCCGGAGCAATCGGGTGGCGGGGATCAACTCCCGTGTCAAGAAGATCAAGCAGACTTCAGGTGTGGCTGTCAGGCGAGGCTCAGGCCCATGTCGAGCAGGGGCTCACAGAAGACTTCCTAGGGACTCCTGGGTGGCAAAGGCGGAGTGAGAGAAGGTGACCGTCTTTCTCTCCTCCCAACTCGCGTGAACCACCCGTGGGGCCACCGACATCAATGTGACCCTAATACCACACGGTCCCCAGAGCATCACTGGGATCACACCACTGGGGTAGTTTAATGATGCAGGACAACCCAACTCCTGGCCAGGGCAGAATCGTCATCTCACCCGCATTCAAACACTTGGTTGAGTATCATAGTATTATTCCCTGGGCCCAATGAGCACTTCTTGGGAACATGCCCACCATGTAAACACAAAAAGACTGCAGCGGTTTATCTTTCCCACTGCCCGCATTTGGTAGTTTCAGGCCCATTCCCCCCACTCCAGGGAGGTCGTTGGCAATGGGCAGGCGAAAGAAGGAAACAAGGGCCAGGCTGATTGGTCTTAGCTGCAGTTTATTCCAATCCTCTCTCCATTCACTCCTGTCTCTCCTCTGTCTCCCTCAGCCCCTTCTTACGGTCTCATTTATGTTCCATAAAAGAAATTTATGCCATGGTATTTCCGCCAGGTTCTCTCAGACCTCTCCTCCAGGTTCTCTCAAGCATGTGTTCCCTTGTTCTCTCAGACCTGTCTTTCAGATTCTCTCAGAATGTCCCCCTCTAGAGAGCCTCGAAGAAATCTCCTTATATAGACCATGTACCTCTAAAGGACACAATACAGTGATGTCATCAAAAGGAGTTACAGAAAGAACACAATAACAGATAGTTACAGAAACAACAATAAGGCAGCAACACATACATTGTTTCTTTACATCTGCAGGCCAGTAATTTTGGCTTCCAGAAAGAAGATACAAAACCAAAACTGAAACCTTTTTTGGGCTACAAGCACTTGGATTTGCATCCCAAAACTAGTCTGCTAGAGCTTGGAATCTACATCTCAAAGATCAGGCTTGTGGAGCACCTGAGATCTGCATGTCAAAGACCAGTCAGGTTTCTTCTACAAAAGGGAAACTGCCTCTTATAATATACTGAAATTATTTACTGAAGGCAGTTTGAAAGGGAAAAATGTTCAGCCTCATCCAAACTAGTGAGGACACATGGGAAAGCCAAGCCGCTTCTAGGACAGACTCATTTAGCAGATCAGCCCACCCTTGACCGAAATCCCTTGGGTGTGTTTCTCCTCTCCTTGTCCAATAAACATATAAGCATACATAATATAAATCATTTTTGTATGGACACAATAAGAAATGCTTTAAGCTTATAGAATTGCTCTCCTAGTGCCATCTTTATCTCAGACTACAGTACTCAGAACAGATAGTCTTTCCTATCCCTAGCAGGGTCCTAGTCTTGTCGTTACTTTTGGATCATGACAGCATTTGTCTATTATCAAACTCCTAACTTAATAGTTAAGAATTATGGCACTTTGGCCTGGCCCATCTCGATGCCAGGGAAGCACATAGCTTACTGCTTGCCCTGGTTCTATCCAGTCCCTTGTCCCTTGCTTTTGGAGGTGCTAGGAAGCTAGGGCAACTGAGGCTTAAATTGAGAAAGCAGATGCCCGGGAATGAATAATATTCAAAGCCAATTAAATCCTAAATTACAAAGCATAATATTAATTGTCTTCCTGTATCTATACAAAAAGGAAATTGCATTAAAGTAAACTATTCAAAAGACATAAGGAAAGGAGAAAGGCAATATTAACTTACAAGTTCAGTGTCCTATAAGGATCTGACCTTACAAATTAACAGATTCTGATTAGGGGAAAAGCTGATTAACTGGTTGGGGAGTAAAGCATAGAGAAGTGATTACAGATAAACAAAGTAATGGGAGTGACTTGGGAGCACTGTGATGGGTGCAACCTGATAAACCTAAGTTCCTTGTGGGAAGGGAGAAAGGAAAAATCGATTATTATCCTACATCCACTTTTTAAAAAATGTTAAATTTAATAAAGTTAACACATAAATGAGACTGTATGCCAAACACAGTAACAAGTCTCATGATGGAGACGTTACTGGGCCCGCTCGAGCTAATCGATGAACAACAGGAGGACCATGACCATGACTTATCATGTGCATCTCTAACATGTGAATGAAAAATGCTTTTTATCATATTTTAGTCTAACCATATTTTAGTCTAAGTCAGTGTTTTTCAAATTAAAGACCATGACTGTTTAATAGATTATGATTTCAAACAGTGGGCCACAACTTACCTCCTAATACTTAAAAATAAAAGAAATTAGGATAAAATAAGAAATTTCAATATATATAATGATGGGTAGGATTATTAACTGAATGTTCATTCCTATTGAGTACTGCTTAATGTAGCAGGGGTGCATATGAACACAAGGTGAATTTTTTGTTGTGGACTATTGTGTAAACTCACACAAATAGGTGGCACGGCACCCACAGCGGCGGTGGCTCTATCTCTCCCGCCGCCCGCGTTCGGTAGTCTCACCCTTCTCCCACCCCGGAGAGGTCGATGGCGATGGTCAGGCAGAGGAAGGAACGAGGGCCAGGCTGGTAGGTATTAGTCGTAGTTTATTCTGATTCTCTCCTCATCTCTCTATCTCCGCCCCCATGCTACTTCATTCTCCTTCTCCATCCCCCTTCATCCTCTTCTTCCTTCTCATCCTCTCTGAACTCTCTTCTTCCTTCTGCCCCAGCCCGCTCCTACAGTATAGTTAAATTCTCTCTCCGTGAGGAATTGGGGAAACAGTTAGGTGCGGTCGCAATCAATAGGGGTAGAAATCTTAGCCTCAGGGAAGACTGCTCCTAGGACAGATCCTTCCTCAGCAGGAGGACCCACCCTAGAGCAGAATCCCATGGGCGTGCCTCTCCTCTCCTTGTCCGACAAGCATACAAGAATATAAATCATTTTGTATGGATACAGTAAGAAATATCTTAAACTTATGGAATTGCTCTCCTAGGGCCATCTCAATCTCAGACTACGGTGCTCAGGCCAGATAGTCTTTCCCACCCCTAGCAGGATCCTCGTCTCGTCGTTACCTTTGGATCATGACAGCATTTGTCTATGATCAAACTCTTAACTTATAGTTAAGAATCGTGGCACTTTGGCCTGGCCCATTTCGCTGCCAGGGTAGCTCACTGCTTGCCCTGGGTCCATTCAGTCCCTCGTCGGGACCCTGCTTTTGGGGTGTTAGGAACTAAGGGCAACTGAGGCTTAAGTCGAGAAAGCAGATGCCCAGGAGTGAATAATATTCAAGGCCAATCAAATCCTAAGTTACAAAGCATAATGTTAACGGTCTTTCTGTATCTATACAAAAAGGATATTACTTTAAAGTAAATTGTTCATAAGGCATAAGGAGAGGAAAAAGACAATATTTCACTCATACATATAAAATCATAGATTTCTGGGAAACTGATCTTACAAACTAACAAAGTCTGATTAAGGGGAAAGCTGATTAACTGGGTGGGAAGGAGCATAGGGAAGACTGTTTACATGTTTACATGTAAACACAATGGAAGTGGAAGTGCCTCTGGAGCACTGTGGTGGGTGTAACCAGATTGATGGGTGTAACCAGATTAATGGGTGTAACCAGATAAAACCTAAGCTTCTTGAAGGACAGAGCAATGTTACCCAACAGACTATGGTAAAAGTGCCATAATACTTCATGGCTATAGCATTTTCTGAAATGAGAAAGAAATATAAACAGAAAAAAAAATTAACAAATTTTAAAAGTAAATTAAAGAGAAGAAGCTTTGTTTGTTGTTTAATACTGCCAATATACAATGCACTAACTGGAAAAAGTAAGGCAAATCTAACTAAATAAAAATACAAACATTAAAAAATATCAGTATCTATCAGGAGATCACTGGTGCTCTTGTGACCTATTTTCTCCTCAGTCCATCTTAACTCTGGGACTACTTCTATGTAAAAGATCTGGTAAAATATCCTAAACCTAGGTGTCTGTGTTTGAAAGTGATATCCTAGATCAGTTAGTCAATCCCATCCTTTAAAGGGACATTTCCCAGCACAAATGGAAACAAAAGGAATTGTATTTATCTGTCTCTCATCTGAATTGAGTTTGTGAAACTCTGTTACTAAGACGAAATGTTGTCTGTGGAAAACAAGAACATCAGGTCCTCTGGGAGAGAGAGGCAAACAAATTGAAACTTGACTACTAGGGGCTGACAGAAATTCAGCTTTTACTTTTTTTATTCCATCATTATAGCTGATGTTGCAAGGATGCAAAGTGTGTACTACAATGCATGATTCAAGTTTTCAAGTGCATATTAGTATATAGCTGAGAAAATAAAGGAAATTGCCTCTATAAAGATGCAGATTTCAGTATGCATATACAGATATGTTTATATACATATTTAAACAAGTGAAAGCACAGTAATGCATGAAGGAAATCTCTTCATATCCGTCAGATACAAATAAATACCTGGAGAATAAGATTCTCTGATATTTTATGATATACAAAAAGTCCCTAGTAGCATATATTTATTTCTGTCTACATATTTATCTTTGTAAATTGTATGATGTTCTAACTCCTATAAAAACTGAAAGCATTCTAGGATATAGAGTCGGAAATTTTTATAATTTGGTGTTTGGGAAAAATAACTTGACTTTTACAAATTTTAATTCTATAAAGACAGAGAAACAGAAAAAGGATACTGGGAAATCCTGAAACCCATATAGGGGATTTATATTAAGAAATAAAATAACTATGAAAATATATTATTGCTGACTAATACAAAATCTCTGAATGAGTAGCTCACATAACCCATTCATTGAGTTATTTGGACTGAAGCGATAGCACAGCGTTAGGGCGTTTGCCTTACAAGTGGCCAACATGGCCAACCCGAGTTCGATTCCTCTGCCCCTCTCAGAGAGCCCGGCAAGCTACCGAGAGTATCTTGCCCACACAGCAGAGCCTGGCAAGCTACCCTGAAGTATTCGATATGCCAAACACGGTAACAAGTCTCATGATGGAGACGTTACTGGGCCCACTCGAGCTAATCAATGAACAACAGGAGGACCATGACCATGACTTATCATGTGCATCTCTAACATGTGAATGAAAAATGCTTTTTATCATATTTTAGTCTAACCAGAAAAAAATATGGCAATATCTATAATGCACTGATAAACCTAGGATTGGGGAAAACAATTAAACTATAGATTCATCACATTTTAGTCCAATTCTATTTTATATAAAACTGAAGCATGTTTTGAAGCACTGTAGCACTGTCCTCCCGTTGTTCATAGATTTGCTTGAGAGGGCACCAGTAACATCTCACAACAAATTGTGAGACTTGCTGTTACTGTTTTTCGCATGTCTAATATTCCATGGGGAGCTTGCCAGGCTCTGCTATACGGGCTGGATACTCTCAGTAGCTTGCTGGGCTCTCCAAGAGGGATGGAGGAATCGAACCCAGGTCTTCTGCATGTAAGGCAAATGCCCTACCCGCTGTGCTACGGCAGAAAAATAAGACGGAGACATACAATTGCAAATTCACCTGCTCCCAAGTTCCATCAGAAGCAAATTTTGAGCAGTCAGGAGTAAGCTCTGTGTACTGCAGGATATGGCTAAACAATCCCTACCTCTCCTGTTCTCTCTCTCTCTCTCTCTCTCTCTCTCTATCTCTCTCTCTCTCTACACACACACACACACACACACACACACATATATAAATATATACATTTATGACAATTATAAGAAATATATTTTCTTGAGAATTGTGAGAAAGGAATAAGTGGTCAGAAAACTAATAATTCTTTGGCTTTCATTGGCTTCCAGTTGCTTTCCACACATAATCTCATTTATTATTATTATTATAAATGTATGGATTGAGTAGCACTATATGATTGTTCAGACTAAAATAAAGCAAGAAACTTGGTGTTAGCTATTTGCTTTGTTTGGCACAATTTTCTCTAATTTAGAGCTTGCTGATTTACTGTCATCTGTGTTTTTCAGACATGTACCCCAATTAAGTAGCTATAATTTTTTGTACTTCAGTTTATGCCTGTATGATGTGTGCTTACTATTAGTGTTTTCTATTTGCCCAAGAGAATTAACCCATGACTCTATTGAGATAGTGTTATTTAATTTACCTAAAAGAATAATATTTATTGTCCGGGGGATCTGGCTCAGAGGTAGAGCATTCACCTTATGTGTGATATTTTGGCTCTTTCTCTGGCAACAGAAAAAAACTTGTAGAAAATGAAGATTTTCGAGATTTAGTAACTTGTGAAGGTCACATAGTCAGCAACTAATAAAATAAGACTGGAGCAGAGCATGACTGACTCCAAATCACCTTTTACTTTAACCTCCACCTAATAAGCTATAACATTGTGCAGGTGTTAAGTGTAATATGTGATTTCATTATCATACATACAGAAGAAAGGATGAAATAAAGTTAACTAATACCTCTGTCACTTCACATAATGATTTTTTTTTTGTGAGAACATTTAAGCTATACTCTCTTAACAACTTTCAAATATACAATATTGTCAACTGCACTCACCATACTGAACATTAGATAGATCCTCAGAACTCATTTTATACTGGAAAAGTTGTATCTTCGCCGAACATCCCTTTTATTCTATCATTCTACAGCTCCTTACAATCAACAGCATTCTGTTTAGTCTACTTAGAATATACATTTAAGGGATTGAGAAATAGAGACTGTACAGGTCACTTGCCCTGCATGCAGCCAACCTAGATTCTATCCCTGGCACCCTTTACAGTCCTCCAAGCCCACCAAGAGTAAGCCCTGTCCTGTGCACAAAGAAAAAAAAATGAGTATACTTATGTGATATCATATTGTATTTATTTATTGATATATATATTGCTTAGAACAATATCCTGAAAATTCACCTGTATTAACACAAGCAGCATATCTCATTTATTTATATGAAAATAATAATCTAGTATATATAACTGATATTAACTTATATTCTAATATATCGCTTATGGTATATAAAACATATAATGTAGCACTGCACTGTACTCCCTTTGTTCATTGATTTGCTTGAGCGGGCACCAGTAGCATCTCCATTGTGAGACTTGTTCTTACTGTTTTGGCATATCGAATATGTCACAGGTAGCTTGCCAGGCTTTACCTTGCAAGCAAGATACTCTCAGTAGCTTGCCTGGCTCTCCGAGAGGGGTGGAGGAATCGAATATGTGTTGGCTGTGTGCAATGCCCTACCCGCTGTGCTATCGCTCCAGCCCAAAACTTATAAGGTATACAACTTTAATATACATTTATATGTCAATTATAATGTATATAACCTTAATATCCACTTACATATCAATCAACAGTGAAGTTGTTTCCTTGTCTTGACTGCTGTGATTAATGCTGTGGTAACAAGTGAGGCAGATATCTCAGTACATTCACCCATAAGTGAAATTGCTAGTCCATTCTAGAATTTGCATATTAAGTCACAAAAGTGAAGAAAACACGGTACATGACTATAAGCAATTAACAATGAAGCTTGGACCAAACAACCTATGTTTATAACCACCCTTTTCTTCCCTGAAGCCCAAACACTTGAAAATCTTTATCATTACTTTTGTCTTATCCCACATTCATTTCCTCCCCAATACTTTTTTGTTACTTTAAAAAAATTACCTATTTTTCAGCTTCTTAAATATCTTTAACATTAAATGCTTAGAAAATAAAACATAGCATTTTATTTGAAAGCAAATAAGATGTAGTCATTTAGTGTAAATGGGAAGTAAATATCCTTTGCCTTTGAACTCTGTCAATGAATAAGGAACAATTCTAAATTCTTCCACGTTTCCTTATTTTCACTGGAAAATGTTTAAGATGGCAATATTGTGGTTGATTATACTTATTTTTCTTCCATGGGTTGCAAAATAAAAAAAATTACAATATTCTTAATATAGATATCATAGTGATCCCCTCTACCACACTCCCCCTCCAACCTGAATATCAATATTCTTACTTGCTAGTTCCAGTGTGTGGGAGCAGTATATCACTTCATCACATCCCGACAGCTTCACAATCACCTTCTTATAGTACACATAAGTACTAAAACTATTTTACACCTTCATGATTCAATAGCTTTTTGCACCACTCTGAATGAATTTATCAAACAAACTTTTTAAAAACATTTTGACAATATTCAATGGGATCCAGTGATTTCTGAACTATTTGTTACTGATTAAATCAAATTTCAAAACTACCTTGCCTGGCTAGCTGTAAATTATAGCTGTAAATATGATTCAATATGAAATCTCAATGAAAAAAATATGTAATATGTACATAGTTGATTAACCAAATGGAATATATGCAGTAGGATAAGAAAAAAATTGTAAGCAATATGAGTAAACTAGATTTGGTTATGAGAATCTAGAAACTTAGCTTTATTAGGGTTATTGACTCAATGAAATTTTATTAAAAAATTATAAAACTTTATTTGATGTGTTAGGATAACATTGAGGATAATACTGTACGTATACATAAGGAAATCTGAGTATATTTAGCAAGTTAATAGTAATTAATATTTCTTTTAGGAAGAAAGCAGCAGTAATTCCCCAAGGAAATCATTTATTTGCTAGATATAATACAATGCTGCTAGCAAGAGTAGGAAAATTAGAATACCACCTTATTTGTCCAAATACGGGTTTATAGTATGAAAGACACAAAAGCTGGCATTACCAAAGGTCATGCTGATTTCTGTTATAATAAAAATTATGTTAAATAGAGCCAGATAAAATATTTTAATAACCACCATTACTATATTGTCATTGTCACTGTCACTGTCGTCCTGTTCATTCATTTCTTTGAGCAGGCCCCAGTAACATCTCCTTCGTCCTAGCCCTAGGATTTTAGAAAGTGCTACATTCGAGGCTCTTTCAGGGTCAAGAGTATGAGACTCATCATTGTAACTGGTTTTTGGCATATTGAATACGCCATGGGGAGTTTGCTAGACTCTGCCATGTGGGCAGGATACTTTTGGTAGCCTGCCCGGTTCTCCAGTGTAAGAACTAGATAATAAGATGTCGCTTCCAGGAGCTGGGTTTTATAGACTCTGGGTCTTGGCCGTTGATGGGATTACATGGCGCTGGGGGCAATTGGTGGGTATAACACCTACATACTGGAAGATGGGGGACTGGAGTGGAGGAGGCCCAGTCCCAATCTGTGGAGGCTTGGAGATCTAAGCCCTGGGTCCTGCACACCTGGGTTCCTCTGCTGGTTCCTTCATGTGTGGATCTACACCCCGGGACCCATACACCTGGGTTCTGATGCCGGTTCCTTCATGAATTTTCATTTAAAGTTTTATTTTTACTCTTTTATCTCCAGTATTACCTTGAATTCCATATAATGGCATATCGAATATGCCACGGATAGCTTGCCAAGCTCTGCTGTGTGGGCGGGATACTCTCTGTAGCTTGCCAGGTTCTCCGAGAGGAATAGGGGCTTTTGGGGCAGCCTCTAATCCCCCTTGTAGGTGTTCCCATGGTTCAAACCATATTTGAACCCTATCAAATATGGTGAGGCAATCATGGAAGATAGGTATTAAGTGTCTTATGATGTGTCCGGCCACACAGTCTGGAAAGAGTCCTGGAGCATGCTGGCCGCTGGGTAGTGGAGGTAGTGGAGGAATATCGAATATCAAATATGCCATGGATCTGTTGCAACAGTGAAAGCAAATGAATGAAATAAATAGACACAATATTTATATACAATGTTATTCAATGCCTAGTTTGGAGTCACACGTTTTCTTATTTTCTGAATACATTAAAACTGAAACTCTAGTGACATACTAGAAATTTTAAGTTTCCCTGGAAATCATAGACAAGGAAGAGTAGTCAGAACAATTCACACACATGTACAAGTTATATACACCCAAGTCTATGGGGTTCACTTAAATAGATTACTTTGAGAGAAAAAAAAATTGTAGGTGTTCTCTGTCCAACATATGTGACTGTATATTTTGACCATTGTGGGGATGATGTATAGCTCTAGGAATCAAATATTTGTTTTTTGCCTAACAAATATAAAGCAAAAGAAATAGCAAGATAGATAATATTGGTAGTCTCTACGAGATTTGGATTATTTTCAGCTAACTCTAAATTTCTCTTTTACCCTGAGCAAATCACTTAACATATGTGTGCTTTAATTTATTCCTGTATAAAGTAATTCTTTAAAGATAGATTTCTAATTCACAAAACTGTCATGTTATTTGAATTATGATTTGGGACCACCAAATGTCTCTTTTAATAAATGGCTATAATTCTTTCTCCTCTATACTGATTGTTTTTGTAGGTTTAAATACAAATATAACACTCGTGCACTTGGGTTTTTTCCAGATTTTGGCTATTGTGATCAGTGCAGCAATGAACATACAACTGCAGATGTCATTTTGACTATACTTTTTGCCACTCTGGGATATATTCTCAGGAGTGGTATTGCTGGGTCAAATGGGAGCTCAATTTCTAACTTTTTGAGAATTGTCCATACTGTTTTCCAAAAGGGCTGAACCAGTCGTCATTCCCGCCAACAGTGAAGGAAGGTTCCTTTCTCACAACATCTGCACCAACACCAGTTGCTTTTGTTCTTTTGGATGTGGGCCAGTATCTGCGCTGTGAGCTGATATTGTTGTTTTGATCTGCATCTCCCTGATGATTAATGATGTAGAGCATTTTCTCATGTACCTTTTTAGCCATTTGGATTTCTTCTTTGAGAAATTTTCCGTTCATTTCATCACCCCAATTTTTGATGGGGTTGGATGTTTTCTTCTTGTGGAGTTCAACCAGTGCTTTGTACATCCTTGATATCAACCCCTTATTGGATGGGTACTGGGTGAATATCCTTTCCATTCAGTAGATTGTGTTTGTAATTTGGTTACAGTATCTTTTGCGGTACAGAAGCTTCTTAGTTTAATATAGTCCCATATGTTTATCTCTGTTTCCACTTGGTTGGTCAGTGGCATGTCATTTTTTTTTCTTTTGGGTCACCTCTGGTGATGCACAGGGGTTATTCCTGGCTCTGCACTCCACTCAGGAATTACTTCTGATGGTATTCGGGGGACCATACAGGATGCCTGGGATGGAACCCGGGTCGACCAGGTGCAAAGGAAAAACCCTACCCGCTGTGCTATCCCTCTAGCCTGGCACGTCAATTTTGAAGAAACCGTTAGACTCAATACCATGAAGGGATTTTCCGACCTTGTCTTCAATGTACCTTATGGATTCTTGTCTGATGTTGAGGTCTTTAATACATTTTGATCTGACTTTTTTGCATGGTGTTAAGTCGAGGTCTAAGCCCATTGCTTTGCATGTGGTTGTCCAGTTATGCCACCACCATTTGTTAAAGAGGCTTTCCTTGATCCACTTCATATTTCTTGCTCCCTTATCAAAGATTAGATGTTCACTCATTTGGGGTTTTGTTTAGGGATATTCCACCCTCAGGAAGGAAGAAAGGGTCACATAGAGAACTTGGCTTCACAGCTCAAGATCTTAGAAAAAGAACAACGAAAGGAAGCCAAGCCCAGCCAAAGGAAAGAAATAATAAAACTTAGAGCAGAAATGAATGACATGGAAACCCAAAAAACAATCCCAAAGGTCAATTAAACCAAAATCTGTTTCTTTGAGAAAATAAACAAGATTAATAAACCGCTAGCAAGACTCACAAAGAAAGAGAGGATACCCTTATAAACCGAATCAGAAATGAAAAAGAAGACATCACAACAGAAACCTATGAAATTCAAAAGATCATCAGAGACTACTTTGAGAGTCTGTCTGCCATTAAACAAGAGAACCTAGAAAAAATGGATAAATTCCTGGATTCCTACAATCTCCCAAGACTGAACCAAGAAGACTTGAAGTACCTGAATAGAGCCATTCATGTCAAGGAAATCGAATCCGTAATTAAAAATCTTCCCCCAAACAAAAGCCCAGGCCCAGATGGATTCACTAGCGAATTCTTCCAAACATTTAAAGAAGGCTTGTTGCCAGTTCTCCTCAAGCTTTTCCAGGAAATCAAAAAAATAGGAATTCTCCCGAACAGTTTCTATGAGCCACATATCTCCCTAATACCAAAAGCAAACAAAGACACCAATAACAAAGAAAATTAAAGGCCAATATCTCTGATGAACACAGATGGGAATAATAGTGCCTTGGGGAGTATTGCTGTTTTGACAATGTTAATTCTTCCTATCCATGAGCAGGAGATATGTTTCCATTTCCTTATATCCTCTTTTATTTCATGGAGTAGCATTTTGTAGTTTTCTTTGTAGAGGTCCTTTACCTCCTTAGTTAGTTAATTACGAAGTACTTAATTTTCTGGGGCACAATTGTGAATGGGATTGCTTTTTTCATGTCTCTTTCTTTTGTCTTTTGTCTCATTATTTGCATATAGGAAGGCCATGCTCCCGGGAGCATTCGTGGCCGCACGACTATTTATTTACTTTTCTCTAAGTTTTCAGGGTACCTTAAATATCCAACCCACACGGCAGAGCCTGGCAAGCTATCCGTGGTCTATGCCAAATAGACCAAATTGATATGCCAAATCCAGTAATAAATGGATCTCATTTCCCTAACCCTGAATATGCAGAGTCGAGAAGGATATGGAAGGAGAGGCTGATAAAACACCAAGGCAGACATAGGCTGCCAAAACGCAGAAAAACAAAAATGATTGTCTGTACTTTTAATGCTCGTACGCTGGCATCTACTGCATCCATTGAAGACCTTATGGTACAAGCGCGAAAGATCAAGTACGACATCATTGGTCTGACCGAAACGAGAAGACATCAATCCCATCATGCTGTTTTCAACACTGGAGAAGAACTGTTCCTTGGAACATGTGATAAAAGAGGCGTCGGTGGTGTTGGTATCCTTGTCAACACAAACTTAGTCACGAGCATTGATTCATTCAAATGCCTAACAACTCGAATCAGACGATTACACTTGAATAAATGTGGCTCACTACCGGCAGTTTCTATCTTTGTTGTCTATGCACCAACATCCAGTTATGGTGAAAGAGAAACTGAGTAATTCCACATGGAGCTGGAGAAGTACTATAAAGAAGATCACACCTTCTACAAGATCATTGTCGGTGTTTTTAATGCCAAGATAGGACCAAGAAGATCAGTCGATGAACTCCACATCGGAACCCATGGCCTGGAAAGGAACGAACAGGGTGACAGACTGTCTGAGTTCATCATGCCAACCAAAACCTTCCACGGTAACTCACAATTCCAAAAGGTTGAATCTAAACGTTGGACATGGGAGTCTCCCGATGGACGGTTCCACAATGAAATAGACCACATCATATTCAATCGGCGGTTTTGCCTAACCGATGTTGCTGTTGTCCCAAAATTCCAAACGGGATCAGACCACCGTCTTCTTCGTGCAAAATTCTACCTCACAGAACGAGGAGAAAAGAATGCAAGGTTTAAGAAGAGGACTCCCAGAACAACCACCAACTGGGAGTTCTTTGGCTCTATTGCGGCAACATGGGAAGATGCCGTCATTGACAACATTGATGAGGAATACGATCGAATGATTCAGCACCTCCATGATTGTGCAAGGAATGGCAAGAGAGAGATAACCACAAAAAACCATCTTTCTTCGAACACTCTTGAACTTATTCGCCAACGTGGCTTGGCACAGGCCTCTGGCAACCACAAGCGAACATCCGAACTGGCAAAACAGTACAGAGAAGCCATCAAGGATGACCTCAAAAACAGGAGAGCAGCGGTACTGGTAGATGCAGCAGAAGCTGGGAAAAACTTTCGTAATGCCCGCCTGTCCTTCACCAACTACAAAACCAAGATGACTGCCCTCCGACATCATGATGGATCTATCACATCTTCCAGAAGGGCAATGGAGAAGATTATTCATGACTTCTACTCAGATCTCTTTAATAGCCACATCCACTTGCCCACATACCACGTACCACATGATGGATATGTTTTTCCCAATGTTCTCCCTTCTGAAATCCAACATGCCATCTCGTTGGTAAAGAAACAAAGAGCACCTGGCCCAGACAAGATCAGACCTGAACACCTGAAGAACTTACCATCAGTACTCATCAATACATTGGCTCGAGTCTTCACACGCTACCTGTCGGAATGCAAGGTTCCATCCCAATGGAAAACCAGCAGGACTGTACTACTATACAAGAAAGGAGACATCCACGACATTGGCAACTATCGCCCAATCTGCCTATTGTCTGTCATCTACAAACTATTCACTCGAGTCATCCTGAATAGGATTAGCAGAACACTAGATGAAGGACAACCATGTGAACAAGCTGGATTCCGAAAAGGATTTAGTACCATCAACCATATCCACACAATAACCAAGCCCATTGAGGTATCTCAGGAGTTCAAGATGCCGCTCTGTCTAACGTTCATTGATTTAAAGAAGGCCTTTGATTCTGTTGAGACGGAAGCCGTCATGGAAGCCCTAGCCAATCAGGGCGTACAAACTCAATACATCAGGATCCTTCGTGAGCTCTATCACGGATTCACTACCAAAATCTCACCATTCTACAAAGAAGTAATCATCCATATCAAGAGAGGGGTTCGGCAGGGTGATACCATTTCACCAAAACTCTTCAGTGCCACCCTCGAGAACATCATGCGACGACTGGAATGGGAAAACATGGGAGTGAAGATAGATGGTCGGCAACTACACCACCTCTGCTTTGCTGATGACATCGTTCTAATAACACCAAACATCAGCCAAGCGGCACAAATGCTGAACGACTTTGACCGAGAATGTGGAAAGGTCGGACTACAGCTGAATCTTACGAAGACAATGTTTATGAGAAACAGCCTTGCTCCTGACGCTCCATTCGCTCTCAATAGAACCACCATCTCCGAATGAAACAGTTATATATACCTAGGTCGAGAAATCAACATGATGAATGACCTGGCACCTGAGTTGTGCAGGAGGAAGAGAGCGGCTTGGAATGCCTTCAAGAGCATTGAAGAAATAACTAAAAGGACAAAGAACCTCCAGCTACGAGCACATCTCTTTGATTCCACTGTTCTTCCTGCATTAACATATGCCTCAGAGACCTGGACCCTACGAAAACAGGATGAGAACGCTATTCGGGTCTCTCAAAGAGGAATCGAAAGAACTATGCTTGGAATATCACGATTCACTCAAATGAGAGATAGAATCCGGAGTTCTGATCTTCGTCAACGCTCAAGAATCAGGGACGCTGTCTCATTTGCCAAGACATCAAAAATCAGATGGGCTGGACACGTAATGAGGTTTACAGACAACCGCTGGACTAGAGCCATTACTGATTGGATTCCACGGGACATCAAAAGATCATGTGGAGGCCCACCTATAAGATGGTCAGACTTCTTCGTCAAGACCCTAAATGATCGGTTTGAGGCTCTGCATGTTCCTAGAACGAACAGATACCATTGGGCTACGCTAGCACGCAACCGGGATGAATGGAGACGTTACTGGCACCTGCTCGAATAAATCGATGAATAACGGGGATTAAGTGATTAAGTGAACTTTACTGTACAAGTCTATTGTTGTGGTTTTAGGATTCTCGAGATATGATATCATATTATCTGCAAATAATGTGATCTTGATTTCTTCCTTTCTTGTTTGGATGCCCTTAATTCTTGCCTAACTGCAATTGCAATTGCATATCTTCTGCTCATAGATAGGAAGAATTAACATGTCAAAATGGCAATACTCCCCAAGGCACTATTCAGATTCAATGTGATCCCTATAAGAGTACCCATGAAATTCTTCAAAGAAATGAATCAAGCACTCCTAAAATTCATTTGAAAAAACAAACACTCATGAATAGCTAAAGCAATTCTTGGGAAAAAAACGATGGGAGGCAACACCCTCCCCTGTCTCAAACTCTACTACAAAGCTGTAACAATTAAAACAGCATGGTTCTGGAACAAAGGGAGAGTCGCAGATCAAAGATTTTAAACTTTTGAAAGAACAAAGTAATGCATTCACTGATGATTTCATCTTCTCCTGAATCTACTACTGTTTGCGAGATATCAATTGCTACAGTAATCTTTGTTTCTTTGATATTCTAAAATTCATAATGATTTGCTTTCGCAAAATTCTAAAACAAGAGAAGTTTTCCAGAAGAAGTCTATGAAGCAATTAATGAATTACATAATGTGACATTTAAATGTAGAAAATTTACAGTTCCTTAGCACTTAAGTAAGTGGTATCTAACAAATCTATTTCCTTAAACTAATTTTAGTTAGCTGTATTTGGCCTCTTGAAAAATAATTAGTAGTTTCCATGAGTGGGTAAGAACACTTTGAGTTAGTCAGCGGTTAAAATGTAAACTGAATCCAAAGAAATTAAGAACTAAATTTAAAATTAAAACAGCAACATTTTTATATAAAAAAAGTCCTTGCAAAGGTAGCATTTCCCTTATCTTGCCCTTTCTTTGAAGTCTATTAAAGGAACAATAGGAGGCATGTTGAATTCTTAACCATGAATTGATTAGACTGCTTAGATTTGCTGATAAAATGTATTGTGTCTCAGAGCACCTGTTTCCACAGGAAACTTACCTTGCACACAGCAAAACATGCCCTTCCTAAAATATATATATATGTATATATATATATATTTTTTTTTCCTTATTAAAGTGCTTTACATAGTAATAAAGACAAGATAATTTTCTAGGATATGAGTCCATCACAGTGGTCCTTTTTGTTAATATAGTTCTTTTTCACCCTGCCTCTGGCACTCAAATATGGCCCTAGAACTCTGTAGAACTAGGTCTTCATATTACAAAATAATGACAGTCTTAAAATAAGAATTATTTCAATCTGATTTTGCTTCCCATGCCTATCGTAGATGTATTTTTTGTTTTCCTAGCAATGAACAGAAAAAAAAAGCCACTCTGCTGACTGAATATATCATTGTATTATTTGCTAACTCTCATGAGCTTTATGAACACAGCATTTCAGAAATATTTATTTTTTAAGTTCCTAACTTTTAATAGAAAGGCATAATTCATCTTTCATTAAGAATATTTTAAAGCATATACTAATTTAACAAGCCAATTTTCTTCTTAATAGTTATCATTTCTTCCCTTAAAAATAATCTTCATCACGTTATGTAGTTAGTAGTAAAATGTACAAGTAATTATTAAAAAGTTTCTATGAAATGTAGCTACTGAGGTGTTCTAGGTAGGTATTGCGGTATTCTAGCTGGGTAGGTGACGATAGTCTCTTCCACCAGCATGCAGTTAAAATTATATCAGAATATTTCATTTGCAGCTAGTGAAAACCTGATTAAAAAATAATGAAATCTATACAAATTTTTCCCTATGCATAGAATGCTTACTTTACCCACACACTCTTATATAATGCCCTTTTTTCTTACTCCTAATACTTTCCCTCTAATTAATTTTCATACAAACCTTCAAATACAATTTAAAAATATTTCAAAATTTCCCACTATTGCTTTAGATGGCCTCTTTAGTTACTTAATTCATTATTACTTACATATAATCATAATTTATTGTTATGTGCAAGATTAATGTTAACAACCATATTGATGATATTAACAGGGTCATTAAAATAATTTTTATAGTTAAAAAGCCATGAAAGATAATAGAAATAGAAATTATCATATAGAGATGTAGAAAAAGCATACAGAGAATGTGCATCAGCCACAAACACAAATTTGTCATTGAAATTAGTTTGAGATAATATAATATCCTATATTTTATTTAATTGACTGATAGTTAATAAGAGTAATGAATTCAAATACAATGTTTATGTCACATTTATTATATTTAAAAGTCACTTGATGCACATAGGTATTGTTAGACATTATTAAATTCAAATGTCAATGTTTCCAAGGTGATTAATGATATATTGTAACTTAGTACATTATTATTTAAAGTTCACCTGTATGTTTCTTACTAAATTTATTTGCCTTTTAAAATTGAGACTTAGCAAATTTCTTCCACACTCTTCCTCATACTCAAAGATTAATTGATATGAATCATTGACAAGGAACAAAGAATTTAAAATAATAGCCATTGCTTAGTTATTCTTTGCTCCTCATGCGTTCTAGTAGAAGTTCTGACTTCAGTCACTTATGTGGAGTTAGGATGCTTTCAGGTATAAAATACTATACTAGAATAAATATATAATTTATTTTATGAGCATGACTTCTTAATAATCCTTGAAAAAATAATTCAATGTTTACTAACAAATCAGCTATTTGTAAATTATAAATTTTAACATTAATTAACTCATTGGAAATTCAGTCAAAATTTGGGAATTCATTTTTATTTTCATTTTTGAAATAGTCATAATATAATTCAAATAGCACAGCGGTAGGGCGTTTGCCTTGCACGCAGCCAACATGGCCGACCCGAGTTCGATACCTCCGCCCCTCTCGGAGAGCCCGGCAAGCTACCGAGAGTATCGAGCCTGCACGCAGAGCCTGGCAAGCTCCCCGTGATGTATTCGATATGCCAAACACAGTAACAACAAAGTCTCCAATGGAGACGTTACTGGGCCTGCTGGAGCAAATCGATGATCAACGGGAGGGCCTTACTTACTTACTATAATTCAAATAAGAATGCAATCCAGAGAACTTGAAAATTTTAGAGATGCTACATTTCTACCACCATCTGTTTTTCTAAATGTTAATTGGATGACAACTTATTATACCACTTACAACACATGTGTAGTTTATTTTATCTTTGATCAATATTTTCATAATATATTGCAGAAAAATGCATATAATTTCAAATTTATATAAATGCCTAAACTGATGACAACATGTTTATGTAATTGATAGAATCAATTACTTCTTATATATTTCTGCTGCAAACATTTATTATTAACTGATATTCATATGTGGATTATACTTTTTATCATTTTTTTTCTAGGATAAAATTGCAAGTAATACTAAAATTATTTGTTAAAAATAATTTTATCATTATCTAGGTGGTCCCTTTAGTGGATCAAATTATTGATGGTTTATTTTTTTAGAAATAGCTGCTAATAAATACATAAATACTTCTTTTTTGCAAAGTTTGATACCTGAGAATAAGAAATTTCCTTATTGTAAGTATTGGCTTTAACTTTATAGTAGAATAAATGGGAATGTGCATTAGCAACATGACAGAGAGGAGACTCTTGGGCAGAGAAAGATAAAATCTGATTAAACTTTCCAGTTTGACCATCCTCCATAGAATTGAGAATAATTTTAAGAAGACTAGATGTAATCAGCATTTTCATTTTAGCTCCACAAAACCACAATTTTGAAGCAGAAAAGCTATTAAAAATTATCAGATAGGATTTTTAATGGAATGTGAAATTTTTCTGAGCATTTTTTTTATTACTGCTTTATTTTACAAAATCTTCCCTCAGTAGTATTTGACTACAGAGTTTCTATTGATGTGCAATGGAGTTTTCAAAGAACAAGGTTCAAAATGGAGTTACATTAACTTTTAATGAAAACATTATATTCGATCGATTTAAAAGATGAATTGTTACTGTGATGAACATTATTGACTAGCAAAGTTGCCAAATTTCAGAAATAGATCTTTGAAGGCAAATTATTAAGTAGAAATCACTGGTTTTATTTATAATTAAAAAAACAACAAAAAACAACAAAATGTCAGGGCAAAACCTAGAGTAGCAAATGCACTCAAATTCAAAACAAAGCAAAACAAAATCAAGCCCTGAGATTGATTTCAATTTTGGACAATTTTCTCAAAGTCACACTATCTATGGGTTAAAATAATTGTTTTCTCATAAATTTTATATATAATTTTTATATATGTTTTAAAATTTTGCATTGTTCCTTCAGCCTATTATGCATTGTACCATATTCAATTAACCAAAAATTGTCAAAGAAAGTTGAATTAAATGCAGTTAATGAGAAAGCAATTTGTCCTTCAGCACAGGAATACTCAACCTAGTGCTTGAGTATTTTAAACAGTTTTTCAATTAATATAAAGAAACTAGTCATTGAAAAAAATCTGTTATCTACTGGTGTGTCAGACACAGTAACAACTGGTGTGTAGTTGATGATTTTTTAAAGTTTTGTTTGTTTTTTTTTGTTTTAGGGTCACATCCGGAGCTACTCAGGTTTACTTTGCATCACTCTTAAAGATACTCGGGGGACTATATGCTGCTCTAGGGATCAACTCTGGTTTAATCAGAGAAGCAAGCTTCTTACACGCTATACTATTTTTCTGGTTCTCATAACATTTTCTTATACCTGCACTATCCTGTATCAAAAAAAAAGGGGGCTTCTGCCTCAGACACGCACACACACGTAAATACTCCCCCCCCCCCCCACACACATCAAATTACAGTTCCGAACACTATGTAAAAAAACATAAAACAATTTCTCTAAACCCTAGAGATGCATTGATGCAATGAGGACAATTGTGTAAATGTCTGAGAAAGGTTCTTCTCAAAGCAGGAGCAAGTCCAAAGCTGAGGGTTCTGTCCATCTCATTTTCCACCGCGATTCAAAAGTGAGTCAAAAGGGTTCACAGACAGTACAGCTGCAGGGTTCAAGAACAACCCGGGTTCAATCTCTGCACCACATGTGGCCCCCTGAGCATAGAGTCAGGAGTAAGCCTTTAGCATACCCAGGTGTGACCCCAAAACAACAACAACAGAATGTGAGTCAAGGTATAACATTTCTGAATCTCTTGTATTCCTTCTTCCATGGGAAAGTCACATTCAGGTAAGAAGTAAAAAAAAAAATAAATAAATAAAGGTTTAGAAATTAGAGAAGGGGCCTTCTTGACAATGGTTCTAAAAGAGGCCACAGTTAAAGTATCTTTTATACTTATCTAAGCTACTGCATTCACAATGGTGATATGTGACAGTTTCCTTAAAAGTAGAAAAATTGATACTTTTAAAGGTAAATTATATTTTATTTGTTTAGGTATAAATCACATCCGTATTTATGTTCTAAAACATATGTATGTATATATACATATATATATATATATATGTAACCAAAATCTATGGTAAAATAAGACTCCTAGATAAAAAAAGCAATGCCTGAATATTTTGTAGTTTTTAAATAATGGGGAAAAGATGAAATACCCCTTTTAATGGATGTCTGTAGCTAGTTTTCCTGAGTTCCCTTCCCCTCTCATCCCATGACTTTCTTTGCTTCGCAATGCCTTTTTTACTTTCTTTTTTCCTTTTTTTCTCTTTTTCTTTACCTAAGAACAACTGGCTAGTGCTCAGGAGTTCCTGGCTCTATGTTTATATATGACCCTTGTTGGTACTTAGGGGGTCATATGTGGTGCCCGGGATTAAAACTAGGGGCACTTTTTGTAAGAGGCAAATGTTTTAACCTCTGTATTATCACTCCAATTTCTCTATTATTTTCTTTCTTCATTTGCTAGTAATTTTTTGACCCTCTTCACCCTTTAAATGACTCATCTTAATATTAGTATAATAAAGATGCCAACTTTAAAAATCATGTTGGTGGTATTTAGAGATTTATTTTTATGCAATACTCAACAGTGAAAATATGCCATATGTTTTAAGAAAACATGTTTTAAAATTTGTCAATTTGTTGATAATACTCTCTTCCTCTATTGTTTGGGAAAGAGTGAATTGTCTAATGCCTTCTGCAATGACTAACACAGTACTATAAAATAGCACAATATTTAGTAAATGTACAAGGTTGTGAACAATATAAAAATAAATGACAACTCAAAAATATTGACATAAAATTTAAAGAGCATTTGAAGAGCACCTGCAGTTACATATTATTTTCCTTTCATTTTTACTGAAGTACTCTAGAACAGTGCAAGTATTTTTGTATGTTTTGTTTATGTTAAAAGTACACATTTTTCAGTTTCTAATGGAAATATTTTAACAACATGAATCTACGTGATGGAAAATCATATTGTTCTTTCATCTTATAAAAGTAATTCTTTATGTAGGTAATGCAGAAATGCAGAGCATAGTCTAGAAATTTTGATATTCTCGCTATATTAATAAGTAATGAGATAGAGATAGCAGCATTTAAGTGTGAAAGGTCAGTGAAATCCTCACCAAAGTAGTATTCCATATATTGACTGAATATTAAACATATTGATTCATTAATTATCTATACAGAAAAGGAGACTTGATAACAGTACATTAAACTGCATATTCATTACTGTTTCTAGAGGCTGTTTATACAATAGTTTCAGAATAGATTATTTTTGTCTCCAGATAAAGTCTAAAAAATTAAAGCAATTTTTATTTCACTTTTAAAAAATTTTTGGTGGTTGTGAGGGTTGAAATTGGGATCTGATAAATTCAAGGCATGTACCACAGAATTATATGCCATTGCTTTTAAATGATGACAAATTATTTTCTATTTATAGAATTTTTTAGTTATCTAAAGTAAATTCATTAAGAAATTCATAAAATTGTGCTACATTTTCTTTCTTATAGTGATACATTTATATATAAGTATATAGCTATTAAAAGAACATTAAAATATTATTAAAAATTGAGTTAATTTGGGCAGTTCAAATGTGGAAATAGACTACATATGTCTCTAATTGTTGCTAATATATTTAAGTGATTTTGTACTGATAATTGCTCAAAGGATTATTATAAGTTATCAACCAGATGATTTAAACTTTTTTTAAATTAAAAAATGTAGTCTACAAGTATTTACCTGAAAGTCCTACCCTTTGATCACCAAATTATAATATATTGCTAGGTTTCATAGCAGACACCATCTTTTTTTTTTTTTTTGAGAATCATCAGACAAAGGCACTTGCACAGTGCTATTATATTTAAAGGTTATGAAGGTGGCATGGAATCATTTGAGACAGAAGATCTATTTCTCTCAACTAAAAGTTGACTTGAAAATCAATCACATACTCCATAGAAAGTTAACCTTTTAGAAGTTCAGAGAAAGTTTAAACAACATAAACTTTTAGCTTTAATCTTTCCGTCATCTTGAAATTTGAAATATCTTTCAAATTTCAAATTATGACATAGTAGTTCTGAGTTAAATTAAGCCATTAAAAGATGAGAGTAAACCAGAAAAATAAATGGGCATCATAATTTTATGATAAATTAGCATTATGCCTCAATTGGTAGAGTACATATCTTTTATATGTTCAAGGAGCTATGTGTTAAATTTCACAGACTATGTAAATGCAAAGCATCACAAGAAAATGTGCCTGCTCCCCCAGTAACTCCAGATGTTTTCCACAAGAATAATAGTAACAACTAAAATAGAGTATCATACAATAAAATGCAAAATTATACCGAGTTACTAAGCTATAAAGGCAAGTAGACTTAAAGTTTAAGCATAGAAAATTCTGCTTCAAGCCAATGTAACGCTTGAATATCATAGATCATTATGCTTACACCATAAAAATAATCTTCCAGCCAAAAAAATATATATCAAGAGAGAAATAGGGACATCGTGGATCACTAAAAGAGAAAGTTATATTAATTTTCAATATTTCTGCACCCAGTACAGCTGCAGAAACATATAAAGCAAATGTTGGCAGATTTAAACTAAGACATCAATAGCAAGAACATAATAATTTATTTAACATAATTTGACTTTAATAGTCAACTGACAGAATGGACGTATCATCTGGACACAAATTAGGCAAGGAAATAATGATCTTAAATAATTAATTAGACAAGATAATCTTTGTAGATATTTACAGAGCTTTCAGCCAAAAGTGACAAGAAAACATTATTTTAAGTTTCTCACACGCAGTAACCAAAATACAAAGACAGTCTACAGAATGGGAAAGGATATTTGCCAAATACACATGCGATA
This sequence comes from Sorex fumeus, assembly GCF_029834395.1. Taxonomy (NCBI): domain Eukaryota; kingdom Metazoa; phylum Chordata; class Mammalia; order Eulipotyphla; family Soricidae; genus Sorex; species Sorex fumeus. Next base: position 31,601,900 of record NW_026606064.1, read on the forward strand.
AGGGGTTGATATCAAAGATATACAAAGTACTGGTTGAACTCCACAAAAAGAAAACATCCAACCACATCAAAAAATGGGAAGATGAAATGAATAGAAACTTTCACAAAGAAGAAATCTGAATGGCAAAAAGGCACATGAGAAAATGCTCCACATCATTAATCATCAGGGAGATGCAGATCAAAACCACAATGAGATATCATTTCACACCACAGAGACTGGCCCATATCCACAAGAACAAAAGCAACCGGTGCTGGAGCAGATGTGGTGAGAAAGGGACCATCCTTCACTGTTGGTGGGAATGCCGACTGGTTCAGCCCTTTTTGGAAAACAGTATGGATGATTCTCAAAAAATTAGAAATTGAGCTCCCATTTGATCCAGCAATACCACCCCTGGGAATATATCCCAGAGAGGCAAAAAAGTATAGTCGAAGTGACATCTGCACTTGTTTGTTCATTGCAGCACTCTTTACAATAGCCAGAATCTGGAAAAAACCTGAGTGCCTGAGAACAGATGACTGGTTAAAGAAACTTTGGTACATTTACACAATGGAGTACTATGTAGCTGTTAGAAAAGACAAAGTCATGAAATTTACATACAAGTGGTACTACATGGAAAGTATCATGCTAAGTGAAATGAGTCAGAAAGAAAGGGATAGACATAGAAAGATTGCATTCATCTGGGGAACATAAAGTAACAAAATAGAACACTAACACCCAAGAATGGTTGAGATTAGTACCAGGAATTTTACTCCATGGCTTGAAGGCCAACCACACATGCTAGGGGAAAAGGGAGCTCAGATAGAGATGGGAACACCAAATAAAGGTGTTAGGAGGATCCTCCCAGGATGGGAGAAGCATGCTGAAAGTAGACTATAGACCAAACGTGATTGTCACCCATTGTTTCTTTTGCAAACCACAACACCCAATAAGAGAGAGAGAACAAAACGGAATGCTCTGCCACAGAAGCAGGGAGGGAAGGGGGGAATGGGGGGGAGGGATACTGGGATCCGTGGTGGTGGGAAATGGGCATTGGTGGAGGGATGGGTATTTGATCATTGTATAATTGAAACCCAAGCACAAAAATCTGTAAGTCTGCAACTGTACCTCATGATGTCTCACTAATTAAAAAAAAAGATTCTCACACAAGTTTCTTAACTATGGACCAGATGTTTGGAAACCAGACAAATCTCAATAAACTGATGGAGGTAAAATTTATGTCAATGACTGGAGAGTAACTTGATGAGCTGACCATATACTTTGAATGTAGGACTGCGTGCAGTGATTCTGATGTTATGTCTTTATTAACACTCATCTACAGTTTTTTTATTTCTTTTTTTTAGAAGTATACAATAGTTGTTCTATTATTGCTCTATGATGATTTAATATCAAGTTGCTTATTCTCCATAAATACTTATTTATTTTCTCAATTTCTGTTGGTTTATTTTCAGTTTTCTACCAGTGTGATGTGAAAGATGTTTGATGTGATAGTTGGGCATTTTTTGATTTGCTTGTTTTTAGGACACACCCAGAGGTTCTTGGGGCTTTTTCTGAGCTCTATGTTCAAGGATTATGCCCAAAAATGCTTTGGGGTTCCAGCAGTATCAAGGGCACTCAATCGTGGTGCTCTACGGTAGTGCCAAGTTGGACCGGAAGAATCCATTTCAGTTCATTCACACAGAAATTCTGCTGCAAACAGCTTCATTAGTCCCAGTAAGGATTGGCACGCCACGGCAGGCACCAGTTTAGTTTTGGAAGACTCTTTATTTGAGAGACAATATTTAAGGGACACTTACATTTATTTATGCAAAAAAAATATTTTTTTTATTGAATCACCATGAGATGGAGCATTACAAAATTGTTCATGATTGCATGTCAGTCACACAATGGCCCAACACTCATCCCTCCACCAGTGTAATTTCCCACCACCATTATCCCCAGTTTCCTTCTCACCCCTTCATGCTACCCCCACCGCAGACTGCCTCTATTTCAGGCACCTCTCTCCTCTCTTTCTCTTTCTCTCATTTTAGACATTATGGCTTGTGATACAGATGCTGAATGATTATCCTTTATATCCTTTTACTTGCTGTCAACACTCTGTCATGCAGAAATTTTGTGACCCCAATGACCTGCTTTTATTTTTTTTGAAGTCTCTATTTTTTATTATTTTTTTAATTTATTTATTGAATTACTGTGTGAAAAGTTAGAAAGATTTCAGGTTTGTCTCAGTCATGCAATGATCAAGTACCTTTCCCTTTACCAGTACTTATTTTTCACCACCAAGAACCCCAAAATAACCCCCTTCTAGCCCTCCCAATGCATGTGAGGCAGATGAATTCTACTTAATTATCTACTTTGATTAAATTCATTATTTTGACAAAAAATGTGCCATTATTATTTAGAGTTTCCACGCAACAATTAGAACTGCTGAAAAGGCATAGTGAAATAATTAGTTTTCTATAGCTGGTTATGTGGACCATATGATGTCGCAGCCATGTGATTTTGGATTTCTGATATTTTACTTATTAAGCCTGGAGGGATTTCTGCCAAGAGCCAGATAATTATGAGATTGGTTTCTGTGGCTCTGGAGCCATGGCTGTGCTGGAGAGCCACTTGTGGGGGGCAACTCGTGACCTCGGTAGAGTGTGAAGGATAAGCTGGGAACTCCCCCCCTTCCCATAAGGTTGCAGTTGCCCCATCACTGAGTGGCCTGCTTTTAGAGTGCAGAGAGCTGTGGTCGTCCGCCAGCTCTGGCACCTCCTACTATGCCAAGACCCTCTTCCAAATCTCCATAGCACTTTCTCAATGTGCCTCTTAGACCCCTGTCTTTTTAGAGAAATAGCTGTTCAATTATAACCCACACCATCTTTTGATAGGGTTTTTGGATTTTTTTGTGTTGATATCTAGGAGTCCTTTATATATCTTATGGATACTTACCTTTATCTGATATGTTGTGTGAATGTTTTCTATTCTTTTGGGTGTCTTTTAGTTTTACCCTGTTTTACTTTTGACACAATGATGTCTTTTAATTTGATGTAGTTCCATTTGCTTATTTTTATTTCTGTTACATCATCCAGTGGAACCATATAATTGAAAACTCGGCTGCAGTCCAAATCTTTACTTTTATTCAGTATATTTTAAGAAGTCCCAAAACAGAACAAAGAATGAAAGAAATAAAAAAATAAATCTACCACTATTTACAGATGACATGATAATATAAGACCTTTAAAAGTCCACTAAAATTTTTCTAGAAACAATAAACCAATATAGCAAAGCAACTAGATACAAAGTCAGCACAAGGAAACTTGTCATTTCTATGTGCAAATAATTAGCCAGAAGAGAAGATCAAATAACCTATTTTATTAAAAATAGTGTCAAAAACATCATGTGCTTAAGAACCAACTTAACAAAAGATGTCAAGTATCTGTACCATGAAATCATGAAAAGAATAATTCACTTTAGAAAGAAATAGATTTTAGGAAATGAAAAAAAAACCTCCCATGTTCATGGATTGTAAGAAAGGTTATTATCAAAATGAACATCCTATCTAAATTATACTATTATCCAAATTCAAATGAACTTCTTTAAGAATACAGAATCACCAATAATAAAGTTTGCATGGAATCATAAAAACCCCAAACAACCAAAATCATACTGAGGAAAAAGTATCATAAAAATTAATCATACTGAGAAAAAGTATCATAAAAAGTAATCATACTGAGTAAAAGAGATACCTCATCACCTAACTTGAAACTATATATATAATGCTATGTTAATCAGAACAACATGGTACTGGGATAAGGATAGATTAACTGATTCATGGGCTAAAATTGAATACCGAAAGAGAAACCCCCAGATCTATGATCAAGTAGTTTTCAACAGAGAAGCTGGATACATGAAGTAGAGCAAAGAGAGACTTTTCAACAAATGTTGGTTAACATGAGTAATCACATGCAAAACAATGAAGCCGAATCCATTATGAACTTTATTAAAACCTCAATTCAAAGTAGATCAAGAACTTGAGATCAAACAAGAATTCATAAAACACGATGAAAATGTAGTGAGGACATTCCAAAATTTGTAAAAGTTGTTTTTAACCTAAAAGTCTAATTACTGAGAATAACTACATGAGTTCTGTGTATTGGAATTTTTTACAAAATGAACTTTTTTTGCATCTTTGTATTCAATTAAAGTGAATTAGTATTTTACAACTTACCAATAGGAAAAATTTGATAAATATTCATTCATTTAAAATAAGTTTTACATGAGTCAGTCAGAAATACAGTAGAGCTGGAAAGGTGCTTGCCTTGAACATGGCGGATCTGTGATAGAATCCTGGAATTCCATATACTCCATCCATCCACATCAGGAGTGATCCCTGAGCATAAAGCCAGGAGTAAGCCCTGAACACTGCTTGGTGAGGCCCCACAAAAAAATTTAAAACATAAATTTCATACTTTCATCTGTCTAGTTTCTGAAATGTACAAAGGTTTTATTTTATTTTCTGACTATCAATAGCAATTTTTAACAGAGATAGCATAAGATGATGTTAATTAATTGGAAAGTTTTTTGTGGTAGTTTTATGTAAAAAATGTCAATTTGGGTTATTTTAATTTTTAAAATGCCTTTGTATGAAACAGCAAAGTACCATGAACTTCAAGTAATTTAGATCTTAAAAATAATTCCTAGGGCGTTTTTCTGATAATAAAAAGTAGATCACTCTGGTCGATATTTTTCCCTTCTTTTTCTTCTCTAAAACCCACTATCTCTATTTACAATTTCATTTGGTTGATTCTTGTTGTGGTATTTTTAATATTTTTAGATATAGTCTTCATTCTGGTGTTTTAATTTTAGAACTCTAGGCTCAATACTTTACCCTCTAATCTGTGCCTTTAAAATAGTTTATCTAGTATACATGAAGGATGCTGAAAACATTTTAATTTTAAAATGTCATTAAGACAAAAGATAGAATTGTAAGAGAATTTTTTTTTTGGCTTTTTGGGTCACACGCAGTGATGCACAGGGGTTACTCGTCACTTTGCACTCAGGAATTACTACTGCTGGTTCTCAGGTGATCATATGGGATGCTGAGAATCGAACCCGCATTGGCCGTGTGCAAGGCAATGCCCTACCCGCTGTACTATTGCTCCAGCCCAAAGATTGCAAGAGGTTTGAGGAAATGTTTGTGGGTACAATTAAGGAAGCAGGGCATTTGAGTATTTTTGGACCTATTATTCCTTTACTAAATGTAATTAATCATTCTTTAGTTTATACATTTCGGATTACTCTATGTACTTCAGATGTTGTTACACTAAATTTTAACAAGAGGGCTAAATTTTAATACAGTGGTTAAGGTATTTTCCTTGTGCACCACTGACCTGGGTTTAATCCCTGGTATCTCATATGGTTCCCCAATCACTGCCAGGAGTAATTCCTGAGTGCAGAGCCAGGAGTATCCCTTTGAGCACTGCCAGGTGTGGCTCCAAAACAAAAAACAAAAAATTAGGTCACGGTCACGGTCCTCCCGTTGTTCATCGATTTGCTCAAGCGGGGCCCAGTAACGTCTCCATCATGAGACTTGTTGTTACTGTGTTTTGGCATATCAAATACATAATGGGTAACTTGCCAGGCTGTGCCCTGCGGGCGAGATACTCTCCGGTAGCTTGCCGGGCTCTCTGAGAGGGGCGGAGGAATCAAACTCGGCTCGGCCATGTTGGCCGCTTGTAAGGCAAACGCCCTACCACTGTGCTATAGTTGTATTAAGAGTAACTTATATAGCCTATGTCTTACAAATATCAATTACATAAACAGTTTGAATTTAGTAGCACTGTACTCCCCTTGTTCATCGATTTGCTCGAGCAGGCACCAGTAACGTCTCACAACAAATTGTGAGACTTGTTACTGTTTTTGGCATATTGAATACGTCACGGGGAGCTTGCCAGGCTTTGCTGTGTGGGTGAGATACTCTCCGTAGCTTGCTGGGCTCTCTGAGAGGGGCGGAGGAATCAAACTCGGGTTGACCATGTTAGCTGCGTGCAAGGCAAATGCCCTACCTGCTGTGCTATCACTCCAACCCTTGAATTTAGTACAATCTAGATAATCTACTTTCAGACTTCGTGGTCACAACCACTTTATAAATTCACAAAATGTTGGAGGGTAACTTTGCTTGCCAGGTACACATGACAAAAGCACTTCTGAACAATAAGACAAAACTCTAAAAAATGTATGAAATTGATAATAGTAATGACAAAATTTTATAGAATATTTTTATTATTGTTATGAATTTTTCATGATGATACATCATAACTAGGGAAAGTAAACTATTCACTATGAAAATTAAAATATAATTTTGTGTTTTTTTAAGTCACCAAATTTGAATGGAAAACTAATACATTGTTTATTTGATCAAGTATTCTTCCTATTTCCATTCATTTATATTTCATTGACTAATACAAAACTTTAAATATTCATGTCTTGTAGAACTATAATAAAAATTTTTTCTAATGATTCATACATCAAAAATTTTAGGGTACATTAATTCCCAAGGTTATTAACAATAAAATGTTAATGATGTAGATCTTATTTTTCTTTCTTATAATGGCAAGATAAAAAATAGCTATATTGTGTGTGGCTAATGAGAAATGCTAGAAAATTTTTAAAAATACTCTAGCTTTTTGGATAGTAAGAATGTCATAAGTTTAATTATAAACTACCCAAGTAATACTCCATTATACCTGTTAGTAGTAAACTACTTTTTTAGCATTTCAAAATTCTTATAGATAATTATTCATATGAATTCATACAGTCATATGAATTCATATGAATTCATGCAGTTTCCTGCCCCCGCGCCTGACTGTCCTCGCCGCCGGGGCCCCTTGGAGGGGAGCGGGTTGAGCTTTCCTCCCCACCCCGACCAGGGCTCCGGCAGCCAAAGACCTCCAGGACCAGCCACCACCATGCTGAGACCACTCTCCGCACACATGAAGGTACTGGCAGAGGGACAAAGTCACGCGGGTTCCGGGGCCGAGATCTCCAAGCCTACTCAGATTGGGGCCAAGCATCCTCTACCCAGATCCTCCAAATTCCAGTAGGCGGGGGTCACACCCACCAACTGGCCCCCTGGCGCTGTGTAATCCCATCAGCGGCCAAGACTCAGAGACTATAAAAACCAGCTCCCAGAACCGCGTGGCCACATTTGTGGCCGCATGACATCTTATTATGACACCTTATTATCTCATTCCTACTTTGGACAAACTGGCAGGCTACCGAATGTAGCCTGCCCACACGGCAGAGTCTGGCAAACTCCCTGTGGCGTACCCAATATGCCAAATACCAGTAACAATGATGGGTCTCATTCTCCTAAAGAGCCTTGAATATAATCTCAGGTCTAGGATGAAGGAGACGTTACTGGGGCCTGCTCGAGGCAATCGACGATTAGCAGGATGATTTGTGATTTGTGATTTGTGATGAACTCATACAATCAGTATATAACTTAAATTACTTGAATACTTGAGGCATAAAGATTATATAAATATAAACATCTCTAAACTTCAGATTGTATACATTGTTCTGAAATATTCAACAACTGTCATTAAAAGTCTATGTCCCACCTCTATAAATGAAAGCACATGGATTATTTATCTTGGAATTTATACTATAAAGTTATAACAAATATGCAGAAATGGGATGAGTTCAGTGATAGGGTATATGTCACACATGTGAGAGGCCCTGGGTATCTCTGGCACCAAAAATTAGTAATCTGCAATTAAGTAATTATTTGTGGTAAAACATGAACAAGGTGACAAAAATCTAGAGTTTTAGGAATTGAATTACAGATCAAGATGATTCCACTGAGGGGCCAGAGAGGTAGTACAGCAGGTGAGAGATTGTACATGGACAGACATAGTACACGCACCTGACCTGGGTTCTATCCCAGGCACCACATATCACATACTCTGAGCACTGAACACTACTGGGCGTGGCAAAAAATCACTCCCTGCCCTGCTAAAAATTATCATGGTAATATTTTAGAGATGTTTATAAAGATGGATGTCCTTACTTTGTGTGGAAAAAGAAATCAGACTAAGAGTGCCTCTAGTCATTATGGCTCTTTTCACTCTGACCAGGGATGCTTCTATGATGCAGTCCACAAGCTTTAAGACAAAAATTTCCAATGAGTTATTTGCAACTTTGTTTGTTTTGTCAGTGATTACACAAACATGACTAAAGTATGGTTCACTTCTGCATTTGTTGATTTGGTCATTGAGTTGAGTTAAATCCTAAAAGCAAGAGCATTTAAATATAGGTATTAAAATAGTTTTTACAATAGTTATTATGAGAGATACTGCATGATGTAGTTTATCTATAATAGTAAGTAGCGATGCTGGTGTCTTAATTCTTACAACTGCATGTTAATCTAAAATTATTTCAAAACTTTAAAAAGTTTCACTTCATAAAAATGATTCTGAAAGTGATGAATTTCCTCTGCTCAAAGTATGTGATTTCAAACTAAGTTCATCTGAGCTTCATTTCTCCTCTTTCATAAATTGCATACTTGCATCTGAAATTCAAAGATAGTTAGATGATAATGACACCAGTAATCTTTTCTTAATGGAGAAAATTCCATTTGAAATGTATATTTTCACAAAGTAAAAGCACAGATGGATGAATTGAGAAGTTGCTCTATTTACAGAGTGGCCTTTAATACATTATATTTAACTGGTTATATAGAGCTGAATATTCTTCACTCACAGCCAACTTACTGCAATTCTCTGGTCCATTTAGTAGCTTTGTGGATTTGAGCATCCTTCTGTTTCTGTTGGCATGCATGCCCAAGGAGGTTAGGAATGGTAAACTGCACGCACTTTCGCATAGTGTGCCTACTACAGTTTTTCACCTCTCACTAGAGCAGCTGTAAACTGCACTGGAGCTTGTAACTACTATCCAAATTAATGGAGGCCTCAAACTGAGGTGAGATTATACACTTTTTATAAAATTTTTTTTTAATTTTTTATTAGTGAAACACCATGAGGTACAGTTGTAGATTTACAAATTTTTGTGCTTGGGTTTCGTTTATACAATGATCAAATACCCATCCCTCCACAAGTGCCCATTCTCCACCACCATGGATAATATCCCTCCCCCTCCAATTCCCCCCATCCCACCCTGCCACTGTGGCAGGGCATTCTCCCCTGTTCTCTCTCTCTCTCCTTTTGGGTGTTGTGGTCTGCAAAAGAGGCATTGAGTGGCAAACACGTTCAGTACATAGTCTACTTTCAACATGCATCTCCCCTCCTGGGAGGATCCCCCAAACACCCTTTATTTGGTGCTCCCTTCTCTATCTGAATTGCTCTTTCCCCTAGAATACCTGGCTGGCCTCCAAGCCATGGAGTAATCCTCCTGGTGTTGATATCAGCTATTCTTGGGTATTAATCTCAAATTTTGATATTTTATATCCCCCAGATGAATGTAATCTTTCTATGTCTATCCCTCTCTTTCTGACTCATTTCACTTAGCATGATACTTTCCATATTGTACCACTTGTATGTAAATTTCATGACTTCATCTTTTCTAAGAGCTAGAAAAGCTAGCTCTTGTGTTAGATGTACCAAAGTTTCTTTAACCAGTCATCTGTTCTTGGGCACTCATGTTTCTTCCAGTTTCTGGCTTTTGTGAACAGTGCTGCAATGAACAAACAAGTGCAGATGTCACTTCGACTATACATTTTTGCCTCTCTGGGATATATTCCCAGGAGTGGTATTGCTGGGTCAAATGGGAGCTCAATTTCTAATTTTTTGAGAATCATCCATACTGTTTTCCAGAAGGGCTGAACCGTCAGCATTCCCATCAACAGTGAAGGAGTGTCCCTTTCTCGCCACATCCGCGCCAGCATCGGTAGCTTTTGTTCTTTTGAATGTGGGCCAGTCTCTGAGGTGTGAGATGGTATCTCATTGTGGTTTTGATCTGCATCTCCCTGATGATTAATGATGTAGAGCATTTTCTCATGTGCGTTTTTGCCATTCGGATTTCTTCTTTGAGAAAGTTTCTGTTCATTTCATTGCCCCATTTTTGGATGGGGTTGGATGTTTTCTTCTTGTGGAGTTCAACCAGTACTTTGCATATCCTTTATATCAACCCCTTGTCAGATGTGTATTCGGCGAATATCCTTTCCCATTCTGTAGACTGTCTTTGTATTTTGGTCACCATTTCTTTTGAGGTACAGAAACTTCTTAGTTTAAGATAGTTCCATTTATCTATCTCTGTTTTCACTTGCTCTGCCAGTGGCGTGACATCTTTGAAAATACCATTAGCCTCAATGTCATGGAGGGTTTTGCAAACTCTGTCTTCAATGTACCTTATGGTTTCTGGTCTGATGTTGAGGTCTTTAATCCGTTTTGATCTTACGTTTTACATGGTGTTAGGCAGAGTTCTGAGCCTATTTTTTTGCATGTAGCTGTCCAGTCATGCCAGCACAATTTGTTAAAGAGGCTTTCCTTACTCCACTTCACATTTCTTGCACCTTTATAAAAGATTAGATGATCATATGATTGAGGGGAGATGTCAGTGTATTCAACCATGTTCCATTGGTCTGCAGTTCTGCCTTTGTTCCAGTACCATGCTGTTTTAATTATTACTGCTCTGTAGTAAAGTTTGAAGTTGGGGGGGGGGGTTGATTCCTCCCATTTTCTTTTTCCCAAGAATTGCTTTAGCTATTTGTGGGGGCTTATTGTTCCATATAAATTTCAGGAGTGTTTGCTCCATTTCTTTGAAGAATGTCATGGGTATCCTTATAGGGATTGCATTGAATTTATACAATGCTTTAGGTAGTATTGCCATTTTGACAATGTTAATCTCCCGACCTATGAGCAGGGGATATCTTTCCATTTCCTCATGTCCTCTTTTATTTCCTGAAGTAGCCTTTTGTAGTTTTATTTGTACAGGTCCTTTACTTCCTTAGTTAAGCTGATTCCTAAGTACTTGATTTTCTGGGGCACAATTGTGAACGGGATTGTTTTTTTCATGTAGCTTTCCTCTCTCTCACTGTTTGCATATAGGAAAGCCATGGACTTTTGGGTATTGATTTTATAACCTGCAACGTTACTATACGAGTCTATTGTTTCTAAAAGTTTTTTGATGGAGGTTATTGGGTTCTCTAAGTATAGTATCATATCATCTGCGAATAGTGAGAGCTTGATTTCTTCCTTTCCTACCTGAACGCCCTTAATATCTTTTTCTTCCCTAATTGCTATTGCAAGTACTTTCAGTACTATATTGAACAGCAGTGGAGAGTTGGCATCCTTGTCTCATCCCTGATCGTAGAGGGAAGGCTCTCAGTTTTTCCCCATTGAGGATGATGCTTGCTGTAGGCTTGTGGTAGATGGCTTTAACTATATTGAGGAAAGTCCCCTCTATACCCATTTTGGCTAGGGTTTTCATCATAAATGGGTGCTGGATCTTATCAAATGCTTTCTCTGCATCAATTAATATGATCATACGCTTTTTATCTTTTCTTTCGTTGATATAATGAATTATGTTGATTGATTTCCCAATGTTAAACCATCCTTGCATCCCTGCGATGAATCCTACTTGGTCATGGTGTATGATCTTTTTGATGAGTAGTTGGATTCTATTTGCTAGTAGTTTGTTGAGGATCTTTGCATCTGTGTTCATCAGGGATATCGGCCTGTAATTCTCTTTCTTTGTGGTATCTCTGTCTGCTTTTGGTATCAGTGTGATATTTGCTTCATAGAAACTGTTCGGAAGTGTTTTTGATATTTCAATTTCATGGAAAAGCTTAAAGAGGATTGCTAGTAAGTCTTCTTTAAAGATTTGGAAGAATTCACTAGTGAATCCATCTGGGCCAGGGCTTTTGTGCTTGGGGAGAATTTTTATTACCATTTCAATTTCCTTGGTGGTGATAGGTCTGTTCAGGTATTCCAGGTCTTCTTGGTTCAGCCTTGGGAGTCTGTAGGAGTCTAGGAATTTATCCATTTCCTCGAGGTTTTGATGTTCCATGGCATAAAGATTCTCAAAGTATTCCCTGAGGATCCTTTGAATTTCTGTAGTTTCTGTTGTAATGACCCCCTTTTCATTTCTGATTTGGTTTATTAGGGTTTTCTCTCTCCATTTCTTTGTGAATTTTGCTAGAGGCTTGTCGATCTTGTTAATTTTCTCAAAGAAACAGCTCTTGGTTTCATTGATCTTTCGGATTGTTTTTTGGGTTTCCATCTCATTAAAATCTCTGCTCTGAGTTTTATTATTTCCTTCCTCCTGTTCGGGTTGTGCTCCTTTTGTTTGTCCTTCTCCAAGTTCTTAAGCTGTGAGGTTAGTTTATTTATGTTGGCTTGATCCTCCTTTCTGAGGAATGCTTGTAGAGCTATAAACTTTCCTCTTAAGACAGCTTTTGCTGTGTCCGATAAGTATTGGTAATTCGTGTCCTCAATTTCATTCGTTTCTAGGAATCTTTTGATTTCCTCTTTGATTTCCTTTCTAAGCCACTCGTTGTTCAATAGCGCACTGTTTAATTTCCAGGTGTTTGATTTAGTTTTCTGTTTTTGTATGTGATTTACTTCTAATTTCAGCGCATTGTGGTCTGAGAATTTTGTTGATACAATCTTTATCTTCTTAATTTTATGGAGGCATGTTTTGTGGCTCAGCATGTGGTCTATCTTGGAGAATGTTCCATGTACGCTTGAGAAGAATATGTATTCAGCTTTTTGAGGATGAAGTGTCCTGTATATATCTACTAAGTCCCTTTCTTCCATTGTTTCCCTCAGATGAAGTATGTCCTTGCTAAGCTTGAGTCTGGTTGATCTATCAAGAGGTGACAAAGACGTGTTGATGTCTCCCACTAGTATTGTGTTGCTATTGATGTCTTTTTCCAAATCTATGAGTAGTTGTTTTAAGTTCTTTGCTGGTCTCTCATTAGGTGCATATACATTTATTATTGTAAGTTCTTCCTGTTGTAAAGATCCTTTGATCAATAAGAAATGGCCTTCACTGTCTCCTATGACCTTCTTCACTCTGAAATCTATGTGGTCTGATATTAGGATGGCTACCCCAGCTTTTTTATGGGAGCTGTTTGCCTGAAAGATTGTTTTCCAGCCTTTGACTCTGATCTGTGTTTGCTTTGACTATTGAGATGTGTTTCTTGCAGGCAGCAGAATGTTGGGTTCAATTTTCTAATCCATCCTGCCACTCTATGTCTTTAATTTTTTTAATAATTTATTTATTTATTGAATCACTGAGGTAAAAGTTACAAAGCTTTCAGGTTTAGGTCTCAGTCATTCAAATATCAAACACCTTTCCCTTTACCAATACTTAATTTTTACCATGAAGAACCCCAATAAAACCCCACTCCCACCCCTCCCAATGCCTATGAGGCAGATGAATTCTAGTTAACACTCTTTCTGCTTTGATTAGATTCATTGTTTCAATAAAAGATGCACCACTATTATTTAGAGTGTACCCCCCCTCTCCAAATCAGACATGCTGAAAAAGCATTGTGAAGTGATTCGCTTTCTACAGCTGGGTTCAAGAATTAAATGTTGGTTTTGGATTTCCGCTATTTTATTAATTAACCCTGGAAGTATTTCTACTGAGAGTCAGATAATTAAGAGATTGGTTTCTGTGCTCTGGAGTCGTGGCCGTGCTAGAGAGCTGCTCGTGGGGGGCAACTGGTAGCCTCGGTAGTGCGTGAAGGACGGACCAAAACGCCCCCCTTCCGATGAGGTTTTAGTCGCCCCCACACCCCCAGCTCATACCTGCTCTCCACAAGACTCCCATGTGGCCGCCATCTTTCTTTCCAGAGAGGAGAGGGCAAATGGGGCAACACCCTTTCCCCTCCGGGCAGACATGATGGCCTGGATTAACGCATTGTCCGTTCACTTTTCTGCTCCAAGCTGCTGGGTTCTTCATTAAGTCCTTGTACTTCTGGGGCTGTGGCTGTGCTCCAAACTTAACTCTGATTTTCAGGGAGAAACAGTGGGTGATTTACTTCCCATTGATCACTTTGTATATACAGAGATGTTGCGTGGCTGCATAATCGGCCATGCAGTTTGGAGGAAAAGTCCTAGTTCCCGCATACTCGAGCTATGTTTGTAGAGGCTTCTGGTCACCGGGGTTCCATCTGGGGGAGGCGGGATGCGGCACCTACCCCATCTGGGACTACCCGGTGATCTCGGCTCTTTTTGGAACCTGGTGTCTTCTTCGGGAGCTTTGGAGCCAGCCCTCCATGTGGTCCTTCTCTCTCTGCGGCTGTGTGCTGTCACTCTATGTCTTTTAATTGGTGCATTTAGTCCATTGACATTGAGAGAGATTATTGTCATGGGATTTTGTCCTATTGTTCTGTTGAAATTAGGTGTATTTGAGGGGCCTGTCTTGCCTTAAAGTAGCCCATTTAGTTGTACTTGTAACCATGGTTTTGAGTCTATGAAGTTCCTGAGTTGTTGTTTGTCTGTGAAACTGTGTGCTGTTCCTTCTATTATGAATGAGAGTCTCGCTGGGTAAAGTATTTTTGGAGAGGTATTTATTTCATTGAGTTTTTTCACTATGTCCCACCACTGTTTTCGGGCCACGAGGGTTTCATCAGAAAAATCAGCTGTGAATTTTAAGGATGCTCCTTTGTAAGAAATTTCTTTCTTTGATCTTGCTGCTTTCAGAATTTTGTCTCTGTCTAAAGTTTTGGTCATTTTGATCAAGATGTGTCTTGGGGTATTTTTATTCGGGTTTCTTCTAGTTGGTACCCTTTGGGCCTCCTGAATGTGGTCACAAGTTTTCTTCAGCTCTGGGAATGTTGTAGCAATGATGTCTTTGACAGTTTCTTCTTCATCAAGGTTTTCTTCCTGTCCCTCTGGGACTCCAATAATTCTTATGTTACCCCTCTTGGCTTCATCGCGATCTTCTCTTGCCATCTGTTCCCGAACTGTGAGTCTCTTTTCCATTTTCCACTCTTTTCTGGCGAGTCTCTGAACTTCATCTTCGAGCTCACTGATTCTGTTATCAGCCGCTGTTACTCTGCTGCTGAGGCCTTCCACTGAGTTTTTCAATTTGCCTACCAGGTTTTTCAGGTCCGACATTTCCGATTGCATTTTCATCATTTCTGCCTTCAAATCCTCTTGTCTTTTATTTGCATTGCTTTCCATTGTTTCTTTTAGTTCCCTAAGCATCCTAAGTAGCTCCCTTCTGAATTCCTTGTCAGAGAGGTTGTCTAACACTACAATACTGTTGGTGTCTTCTGGGCTAGCCTCGTTAATAAGAAAGTTTGTTGGGCTTTTGCGTTGCTTTAGTATTGTGCCCAGTGTGGTTTGGTCCTTCACGTTCACTGTTACTTTTCTGGTTGAATGAGGAGAGACTGTCAGGAGCCGTTCAGCTTTGTTGCTGCAAAATGGAACTCTTCTAACTTTCTGAGTCTGACCTTCTTCTCAATCAGGCGTTATTCTTTGTTTTATAACCAACATTGAGTGAAACTTCTGGAGGAGGTGCTATTTAGTACTGAGCTTGTACAGCTATTTTCAAACAGTACTGGAGGGGAGGGGCTGATGGACTGCAGGGCCGGTCCCACGGAGCTGGACGCGCTGGCCTTAGGCGGCAATGGGTCAGTGGCACGTGGCTGGGGCCAGAGGCGGCTCCCAGCTGGGCTTCCCCTACACACCTGGAGGGGAGGGGCCGATGGACTGAGATTATACTCTTGAAATGAAAAGATATCAATTTTCAACCTCCACTCAGGATAAGGTGTTCAACTTCATACCAAAAATAAAATTTGAGGGAATAAAGAAAAGAGGTTCTTATTAAAGGAAGAGAGTATGTGTATCTTAAGACAAAATTGTGGCTGTTCCAAATGGAGTAGTCTATGTTGGTTTGAGAATCGGATTGTATCTGGATCTTTTTCAGTCTGCTTCAGTTGGGTCTATGTGTCATTCCTAAGGAGTTGTAAAGGAGAAAAACTTTGAGCTCTGATGGTCTCTTTATTCTTTAAGGTTTACAATGGCATTTTTTTCTACTTGTGAATTGTCCCTATAGAAGGTTTGATCTTTGTCCTTAACATGCAGTAGGATGAATCCTTTTAAGATTATATCTAGGATCTCTGAACATTTTTTTTTGGTTTTATGGCTTCTTATCTTTCCAAGCACTTCTTGTTATAATGGTATCTTGAAATTTGTTGCCAACGGACCTTAAGTAGTTACATAGTTACATATCTAATTTCTGAGTTCATATTATGAACACAATTAATTATAAAATGTATAGGAATCTGGAGCAATAGCAAGGTGGTAGGGTGGCAAGCCTGGCAAGCTCCCCATGCCATATTCAATATGCCAAACACAGTAACCACAAGTCTCACAATGGAGACATAACTTGTGCCCACTCGAGCAAATCGCTAAACAACGGGAGGACAGTGCTACAGTGCATAGGAATTTTCATGGTACACTAAACTCAGGTAGAGATTTAGATTTTCTTTTAATTTATTTTTTATCGAATCACCACAATACACAGTTACAAAGCTTTTGGATCAGGTTTCAGCCATATTTTATATCAGCACCCATCCTTCCACCAGTGTACATTTCCCACCATCAATGTCCCTAATATCTCTCCCCGTCTTGCAACCCCTCACCCACATGCCTCTATGGCAGACACCTCTCTCTCTCTCTCTCTCTCTCTCTCCTTTTGATATTATGGTTTGCAATAGAGATATTGAGAGGCAATTATGTATGGTCCTTTACCCACTTTCAGCACACATCTCCCATGCAGAGAGATCCTTCCAATTATCATTTTCATAATGATCCCTTCTCTATCCCAAATGCCCTCTCCCCAAGTCTTGAGACAGGCTTTTAACCATCGACCATATCCCTGGCCCTTGTTTCTACTATCCTTGACTGTTAGTCGTATATTACTTTAATTTTTTTATATATACTACAAATGAGTGCAGTCATTCTATATCTGCCATCTCCTGAATTATTTCATTCAGCATGATATTCTCCATGTCCATCCATTTATAAGTGAAATTCATGAATTCAATTTTGTAACAGCTGTGTAGTATTTCATTAGAGTATTTTGCAGATGTTCCAGTCATCTGTTCTCAGGCACTCAGGATATTTCCAGATCCTGGCTATTGTGAACAGTGCTACGAAGAACATATAAGTGCAGATGTCACACAGATTTATTTTGAATGAGACATTGTAGGGGTGATTATCTATATGGTACCTGTTAATGTACAATACTCCAGGTAGAAACTATATTGAATAAAACACTTGGAGACACACACCTGTTTCTGGATGGTCAGTCCATATTTTCTTGCTATTGAAAATAAAATTTTAGAACTTTGAGTAGACTGAGTGTCTAAGAAGAATAATGTTCCCTGCAAATTTGAGGCACATAGACCTGAATTAATTGAACAATATTTTCTAGACTATTCAGGAGTCACACCCACCAACTGCCCCCTCCCCCCCCCCCCCCCCCCCCCGCGCCATGTAATCCCATCAACTGCCAAGACCCAGAGACTATAAAACCCAGCTCCTGGAAGAGAACAGCACAGAATCTCCTTCCCCTGTGCCTGTCCTCACCGGGGCCCCTTGGACATCTTATTATCTCATTCTTACTTTGGACAAAATGGCAGGCTACGAAACGTAATCTTCCCACACGGCAGAGTCTGGCAAATTCCCTGTGGTGTACCAAATATGCCAAATACCAGTAACAATTATGGGTCTCATTCTCCTAACCCTGAAAGAGCCTTGAATTTGGCATTTTTTAAAATCTCAGGGCTAGGACGAAGGAGACGTTACTGGGGCCTGCTCGAGGCAATCGATGAACAACAGGATGATCATGATCGTGATTCAGGAATAAAAGCAATCAGATCTGGTAAAAGATTTCTTCTTATATGTAAGAAAGAAAATACAATGTTAACTTTAACTCAAAGAAATCTCTTGACTTAAGACTGGAAACCTAGTACATCAGGTAGGATGCTTTCCTTACTTGCTTGCATTTTCACCTGAGTTAAATTCCTAATACCACATATGGTCCCATGAGCACCACCAGGAATGATCCTTAGGTGTGGAGTAAATCCTGAGCACCTCCAGGTGTGGGGTTACTAAAATAATTTAATCAACTCACCTGGCTAGCTATGGATGGGCCAGGTTAGCTAAGGAAAGACAAGATTAACATAGTAAATATCTGTACTAATATGAACCCATGCAGAAAATCCTTTAACAAAAGGATTCAAAAAAAGGTTTTTTTTGGAGCGATAGCACAGCGGGTAGGGCGTTCGCCTTACACGCGGCCAACATGGCCGACCCGAGTTCGATTCCTCCGCCCCTCTCAGAGAGCCCGGCAAGCTACCGAGAGTATTCGATATGCCAGACACAGTAACAACAAAGTCTCCAATGGAGACGTTACTGGGCCCGCTCAAGCAAATCGACGATCAACAGGAGGGCCTTTACCTTTACCTTTCTTTAAAAAAAGCAAAAGAGCATTTCTAAAATTTTCCTGCGTTTCTATTAATTATCATAAAGTAATGTCACTACTGTGTGATAAATATTTTGTATGGGGCAAGGAAGCTATTCTTAAATTTAAAAATTATTGAATTAAAGGTATGAATTGCTGCTCAAGGCTCTTTAAATCAAAACACCCTAAAGAGGGTATTGACAGATAACTCAGGTGCGAGGGAGACATGCTTGTAGACAAAGCACCAAAACCTAATCCCAGGATGATAAGGTCCCTTGGCCATCATTAATGCAGCCTTGGAGGTTTCCACTACCACAAGGTATAACCTTAGTGAACCTCAGTATTACTGGCCCAATTGATTAGGTGTCATGTAAGGACTGGCCTGCCCTTAAATAATTCTGGGGCCTGGCCACACACCAAAATATGCATTGATGAGCTTCTTAAAATTTCATATTCCTCAGTGTTCACCATCCAATGTTAATCTTTTTTTTTTTTAGATGTGGATAGGACCAAGTTACCTTTATTTACAAAAACTCATAAAGTATTGATAACAATTGAAGTAAAAACCACATGCTGCTTTGTTTAGGGTCCATTATTTATCTCGGGCTGGAGCGATAGCACAGCAGGTAGGGCGTTCACCTTACAAGCGGCCAACATGGCCGACCCGAGTTCGATTCCTCTGCCCCTCTCGGAGAGCCCGGCAAGCTACCGAGAGTATTCGATATGCCAGACACAGTAACAACAAAGTCTCCAATGGAGACGTTACTGGGCCCGCTCAAGCAAATCGACGATCAACGGGAGGGCCTTTACCTTTACCTTTACCCATTTATCTCCAATACCATTGCATTCATTATTTAAGAGACACAAACAGTCATTTACCACATGGAGAATGATCTTATGGCAGCAAAATGACTATCTTATAAATAAAAGAGCATTATTATTATTAAGACATTATATTATTTTACTTGAAATGTATGATTATTTCTGGATAGTTTCTTTGTAAAATAGTAGAGATTGAGTGACTTTGTGCTAAAATATGTCAAACATGTTATAAATTGGTATAGATGTTAAGTATGGATCATTTGCATAAAAGATGCTCCTGAAATGTATTCAAGCTTTGATTTGTTGAATATATATATGCCAAATTCTGATAAAGACTTTTAAATCCTTTCTGCATAAATTCTTATATCTAAACTCTGTGTCTTTTCTTGCTCATTTTGAATGATGAGGCATTTGAGACAAAGAACAATTACTTTCCAACAATTAAATATTCAAATAAATTGAATGAAGCATAGGAGTTAAGTTTTAAAATGTTTCCTGATTAAACACATACGGAGTAACTCTATGAATTATTAGGCACTCCATGTATGTACATGGATATAAACATAAAAACAAAGGTGTATTTTAATTTAAAATGCATTAAAATCCACATTCTTGAAATTATCATTATAACAAAGCTATTTTGAGTATAATAATCTATCTGGGAAGTCTGTTTAACTGTTTATGACTTTGTTATTGTTATGGAAAAGGAAGTTTTTTTACTTTGGAAATTGATCAGATACACAAGAGAAAGCAGCCTGGACACTGAGGACGTTCAGGATGTTACCTAAACTGTTACTTCTCAGTATGACATTGCTGTAATCAAACAAACAAAAAGGCAAACAAAACCTCTTGTTTCTCTCTTTTTAATTATAAAATTATTTCTTTGATATTTATGTTATTTATTTAGTATTAATTGGAGTTGGAGCGATAGCACAGTGGGTAAGGTGTTTGCCTTACACGCGGCTTACATGGACAACCCAGGTCCGATTCCTCTGCCTCTCTTGGAGAGCCTGGCAAGCTATCAAGAGTATCTCACCCGCACAACAAGCCTGGAAAGCTCCCTATGATGTATTCAATATGCCAAAAACAGTAACAAGTTTCACAATTTGTTGTGAGTTGTTACTGGTGCCTGCTCAAGAAAACTGATGAACAATGGGAGGACAGTGCTACAGTGCTACAATATTAGTGTTTATTTCTTCTTTTAAATTTACATATCATATAGAGTATTTTGTGTCATGCTGAGTCCTTTGTTTAAAAACATTTGTTTATCTATTTATTTATTTATTCATTTATTTATTTAACTCTAGACCATACCTGGCAGTACTTAGGGCTTACTCCTAAGGATCAATTCAATCAATTCAATCACTCTCAGAGTGCTAAACAGGGTGCCAGGGTCAAACTGGGTCAGTCACTTGCAAGGCACTTGGTTGCAGTTCTTATACACAAACATGCTGGAGTTCACACATTTGGTTGTAGTGTTCAGAGTTCATACACATTATTCATACACACATCAGGAATATCAGCTGCATCAGGATTACATTCCGCCTGCAGGACAGTACCAGGAATCATGCCACTGAGTGTATTTCACCTGACTTTTTCTTTCTAGTTAATTTATAATGTTTTTATTCCCATTGCAGTTTATATAACATGGTTACAATAGTCATGAATGTGCATGGTTTTAATGTAGACATCAGTGATCCTCCACAGCCACCAACATGCCCAAGACCCTTGACTGCTGCCTTATGTCACTTCCAATCGCCTCTTTATTCTGCTCCACAGACTGGCCCTGATGCTTGCTAATTTCGTTTTTGGCAATCCAGAATCCAAGGTTTTTCACTGTTTAATAACAATCTCTGTCCTTATTTTTGTTTCATTGTACATTATAGATAAATGAGCATATCCTGTCTTTGTTCTTTTTTACTCTTCCTGTCTTCTTTTTTAACTTAATATAACACTCTTGCCTAGAGATGCTCTGGATACCCTTTGCCATGTCAGAGATCAAAATAAAGTTGACATTACACAAAACAAGTACCTTAATACCCTTACTGTATTCCTGGCCTTAGCTTGTAAGAATCATAAGAAATAGAAGGCTATAATACAGTTTAAGAAGGCCACTAGCAGAAAGGAAATATAGTACAATGAGTAGGGTGCTTGTTTTGTTTGCTGCAGACCTGGGATCAATCCCTAGCCCCCTTATGGTACACCGAGTCCCACCAAGTGTGATTTCTGAATGCACAGAGTAACACCTGAGCACATCTCTCTCTCTGTCTCTCTCTCTCTAGCTCTCCCTCCCTCACTTTTCCTCTTTCTCTCTCTTTTGCTTCTGGTGGTACTCAGGGGACCATATGTAATGATGGGGATTGAATCTGGGTCAGCTCCATGCAAGGCAAATATGTCAATGCCGGAGGCTGTGCTATCTTCCCAGCCCTTGTTGAAGTTCTCTTCTCTTAAACATTTTTGTGAACATCATATCCATGTAAATAATAGCAACTAAGGCATTAATAACAAAAATGATAATAAAAATTAGTTGAATATACAGTAAAATTGATTTTAAATAATTTGATTTCTTTTGGGGCTGGAGCAATAGCACAGCAGGTAGGGCATTTGCCTTGCACATGGCCAACCTGGGTTCAATTCCTCCGTCCCTTCTGGAGAGCCTGGCAAGCTACTAAGAGTATCCCACCCACATAGCAGAGCCTGGCAAGCTTCCCATGGCGAATTCGATGTGACAAAAACAGTAATAATAAGTCTCACAATGGAGACATTATTGGTGCCTGCTCAAGCAAATCGATGAACAATGGAAGAACAGTGCTACAGTGCTACAGATTTCTTTTTAATCCTCATTGTCTAATATTAGTAATTGATCTAGTGAATAGTTCTTATCCTAATGCCTTCGGGAAGCTCTGGAATGCTTATTTGTGTAGGTTGGGGCAAATTTACCCAAGACTAATGAGTGTCTTGAAACTTCACCTAGTAAAAATGAAGAAAAGCTGCTTAAAAGTCATGTGTCTTTAGAGCTCAAAAGAAACAGCTACTGAGAATATAACTCACAGACCCTAGAGAATTAACAAAGATCAAAAATGTGTAAAATAAAATAAAATATCTGTATTTTATTCTCAGGTTCTAAACTCCTGCCCCTGCGCCTGGCTGTCCTAGCCGGGGTCCCTTGGAGGGGAGGGGGTTGAGTTTCCCTCCCTGCCCCGACCAGGGCTCTGGCAACTGAAGACCTCCAGAACCAGCCACCACCATGCTGAGACCACTCTCCACAAGCATGAAGGTACTAGCAGAGGAACAAAAGCATGAGGGTCCCAGGGCTGAAATCTCCAAGCCTGCTTGGATTGGGGCTGAGCATCCTCCACCCAGATCCTCCATATTCCAGTAGGCAGGAGTCACACCCACCAACTGGCCCCCTGGCACCATGTAATCCCATCAAAGGCCAAGACCCAGAGACTATAAAAACCAGCTCCCGGAAGCATGCGGCTGCATTTGCAGCCGTGTGACATACTATTATCTCACTCTTACTCTGGACAAATTGGCAGGGTACCAAATGTAACCTGCCCACACGGCAGAGTCTGGCAAACTCCCCGTGGCATACCCAATATGCCATATACCAGTAACAATGATGGGTCTCATTCTCCTAACCCTGAAAGAGCCTTGAATATGGCAGTTTTTAAAAAATTCTCATGGCTAGGATGAAGGAGACGTTACTGGGGCCTGCTCGAGGCAATCGATGAACAACAGGATGGTCATGATCGTGATCGTTCTAAGCTAATTTCTCAAACAAACAACCAAAACCGAAAGAAAAATCTGTATAAACAGATAATAAGATTTACTAATTTAATTACTTGGTTAGTATGACTAAACATTTTGTGTTGAAGTCAATGCAAAATTATTTATTACAATTTGAAAATTTGAATAATGACACAGATATGATAATTTATATTGCACCAAGTATTTGATTGGAATCTTTTATTTTATAAAAACAAATTACTATACAACAAATTTTGAGTAGTATAATCATTTATAATTCAAGTTTTGAATGAACCAGTGTTGTAACTATACTTATAGAATATGTACTGATCCCAGACACAGTAACAACAAAGTCTCCAATGAAGACGTTACTGGGCCCGCTCGAGTACTGATCATAATCATTTGAAAAAGAAATGGAAGCAGCAATAGCTCCTCATTACAAGCCAGTCTTTGACTCGTGTTCTGTAAAACAAGTGCAATTCTTTTTTTTTTTTTTGCTTTTTTGCTTTTTTGCTTTTTTTGGTCACACCCGGGCATGCACAGGGGTTACTTCTGGCTCATGCACTTAGGAATCACTCCTGGCAGTGCTCGGGGGATTATATGGGATGCTGGGAATTGAACCCAGGTCAACCGGGTGCAAGGCAAATGCCCTACCCATTCCAGCCCCACAAGTACAATTATTAAGGGGAGATGTGGTAGGAAACTTTCCTTTGTCTCTGAAAATTCTATGTCCACATATGTCATCTCAGTGAATAATGCTCAAAAATAAGAATCAGTTTGTTAAATGTAGTTTGCATTCAAAGGCAAGGAAGATGCTATCAGAGAAATTCGGTTCATTAGCTCATGTTTTCCTAGAATCAGTATGCTGATAAATAAAGACATGGCATAACAATTAGTAGCAAAACAGCCAGAAACAGTTGCCGAGCATTTTATTCTTCAAGGATTTTCTCCAGAGTGTCTGAAACGAGAATTATGCAGAAATTAGAGCTCATATTTTATTGGGGAGGGTCTCATTTTATTTTTATATCCAGATAAACTCATGTCTGAATTAGTTTTCATTTTAAGTGTTTAAAAATCGTATTACAAGAGAAAAGGAGAGAGAAAGAGGAAGAGAGAGAGAGAGAGAGAGGAAAAATTGCCTGTCACAGACAGACATTGATGGGGAAACACAGGAGGAAAAAACTAGAAACACTGGTGGTGGGAGGTGTACACTGGTGAAAGAATGGGTGTTAGAACATTATATAATAAAAACCCAATTATGAACAACTTTGGAACTATGCACATCACTGTGTCATTCAATAATTGTTGAAGTTGCATTACAAATTTACAGCCTTTGTTTTTAATGGACTTATGTTGGCATTAGAAGAGAAAAATGCCAGAAGAATTAGATCACTAATTAGGAGGGAGAAAAGTACTTTGCAATAGAAGCTTTCTGAATATAGGCTTTCCACTTATTGAAAAAAAAAGACATTTGGGAGGTTAATATGTTCACTTTCTGAATGGCACCAATCTTTATTTCCAGCCCTTGAAAAAAGGATCAAAGTAAATATAAGGAGTATACTTTTACTTTGGCAAGGTGCATGGATACTTCTAACAATTCTCTGAGAAATAAAAATGCCAAATACTATCGATACTTTTTTAAATGTAATGCATTGTATTGTACTCAAAACTTGACAATGAGATCCAGTCTCCTAGGAAATAGTTCAGATTTGCAATAATAAAAGTAAATTATTTTTATTTCCAGAGGGAAAAGTAATGCTAGGTAGCTAGAAAGCATGCAGCTCCCTTGGGTTAACATGAATCAAAAAAAAAAGCACAGAAAGACTTAGGAATATAGCTCAAACATGATGCTGGCATGACTCACAGCCATGTCCAATGGGTTAGAATCACTTTATGTGAAGTATTATGAGCATACAAACTACACATGCATTCATATAAGACATACATCAAGAGTATAGTAAATAATGCTTCTTAAAAATATGGATTTATTGTAGTTTCTAGTGTGAACACAGGCAACTTTCTTTTCACAGTGTTCCATACCTCTGGAACTGCTGATCTTCACACTAGCTCCTATCAAGGAAGAAGTGACCTTCCGAATAAATGTGGAAAAGAGAATGCAACATTCAATGCACAGAAGAAGGCAACTATAAATTGTAAAACAATAAAAATAAAATGTGATTTATTTGTAAATCTACATAAATTTGCATTGCTAAATCTTACTTTTTGCCTTTTTTTAATGTTAATTAATATGGATTTATGGGTCACACCCAACGATGCTCAGGAGTTATTCCTGGCTCTGCACTCAGGAATCACTACTGACAGTGCTAGCGGGGCAGTGTGGGATGCTGGGGATAGAATCTGGGTCGTGCACGAGCAAGGCAAGCCTTACATGCTGTTCAATTGCTCAGGCTCTATTTTATTATACCAAGTACTAGTTTACAACACAGTAAATATCTATATATTTTAAAGGTTCAAAGTTGCCACACCACACAGTATTACCACCCAAATACCTCAATCCCAACCAGAGTCAATGAACCACGTTCAATCTCCGCTCACTCCATTCGAACTGGTTAAGCTCACTTCTTCAGTCAGAGTTTAAGGATTTATTTCCTTAGGAAAATGACTGTATCCTTGATTTATCTCTTTAACACCTAGATATAAGTGAGATTACCTGGTATTTATCTTTATTCTGGCTCATTTCATTTACGATTCTCCCCTCCAAGTCCATCCATATTGTCACAGAAGTCAGGTTTTTCAGATAGCTCAGTATTCCCCTGAGACATCACTTTGAAAATTGTTGCAAAAACATGTGGAACATACAGAACACTATTTTTTATTTAATAAATCTGATAGAATAAACCTGCTTGTTCATTACACACTGTTATTATTGTACTTTAGATTTTTTTTATCTTTTCCTAATGAGTTGAGAAAGCTTTCCAATGTTATAATTTTATCTTTTCTGAGAATGACATATCACATTGCTAGTCCTTTAGTGATCACACCTACATTTTTAACACATAAGCTAATTAAATTTTTAACATGTCTAAACTTATTCATTATAAGGAAAGGACACTATCACTTTTTAATTACCTGCTAAGTTGCCTGCCCTTTTCTACACATAGCTTTAAAAAAGTTTATTCTTTTGTGTCTATAAAAAATAAAGAACTTGCAAAACGGTGTGTCAGTATATTAGTGTGAAAAGTCAAAGGCAAAAATTGATCCATTTAGACATTTTCATGTGACAGGGAGAAACACCAATTTAATATTTGAAGATAGAAAAATACTTATGCATATGTCTATGTTTATATCCTTCTATTCCCTAAATTAAAAATATAACCTTAACATATATAGCTAGATTATTGATAGATATATGTCAGATAGAGTTTTAGGTATAAAAATATTATGATTATTTTGGATGTTATCACATTGTTCTATAATGGTCATACTTTGTTGCTGAAATATTTATTGGGTTACATTCATCTTGCAATATTATATGCTGTAAAGAATGAAGAGCCACTTAAAAGACAAAAAAAGATATATTAACGGCAAATACACAAAACTATATGTTCCATAATTTTACTTTTCTCTTGCTACTCTTTTTCATTATACCTCCATACACCTCTTGGATGATTTTTATAGTTCAGTCTTAATTTAACTAAAAGTATATAAATATTTCATCCTTCATTTTACAAATAATGAGTTCAGGAAAAAAAGACATTTTACTTCATATTTTATTTCAAATTGGAGATTATTTGATTTCCATTTAAAAGAAACTTTTGTGGCAAGCATGGTAATATTATTGGGTTGTGACTAATATGCATATGAATGAAATTCTAAAAATATGTGCTATTTCAAATTTAAAATAAAAGTGACAATAGTGAAGCTGTGACTAAGAGTCTGTCATTTTATACTGTTCTTTGTGAAAGTTACTAATTCCCTAATGTATAATATCCAAGCATATTTTTCTCAAATGCAATAGAAATAATTTGAAATGGAATAAATTCTTAGGAATTATATTGAATCCCACATATTGAAAGTCAGGCTTATGACACATTGTACTTGGTACTGAGAAAGACATACTGTAGGTAACATTTTAATATGGAACACTGAAATTTAATGATTATAAACATAAAATGTAGTGATAAATTTTCTGTGTTCAAAAGTTCTTAGCTGCAAGAGTACATATAGTATTATCTGGTCTTTTTTTTTTTCCTTTTTCATCTGCACAATCGGGTAAAACCTGTTTCAGGGCCATTTTAACCTGCGAATCTGAAGTATTTAAGGTTTTTATATACATTTTATAAATGCTTTCAGCTGAATATAAAGACAGAGTGAATACTTGTGGCAGAATTGTATTATAAGTTGTGCTTAGTGGCATCTGGAACACAGACTACAGACATGAAACTATGCTCTTTACAGTATACAACAGTTTTGGTAAGCAATAGATAATCATAGGCCTTTCTATTTAGAGTTTAGAATTAGGGAAACAAATTCTGCTTTGCTCAGGAGTCAGATGTGCTGTACTTTTTATAAAAATTTCATTAATCAGGACAAATGTCATATCTAGAAGTATTCCAATTTAGACATTAAATTATTAGTTGTATTCAAGCCCCTGCAGCTATCCCTCACCACCTTGTGTTCTGTGGACTCAGTCCTCTCCCTCACCCAGGATGGCCAATGCCCTGGGCAGACTAAAGAGAACATGAGGGCCACCAGGCTGGTTGATGATCAGTTGCCATTTATTCCATTCTCCCCACACGCCTATTCCAATCTCACTAAGCTCCCCATTCTAGTCTCACACTGCTCCTCATTTCAGTATTCCTATATTCTTCCCCTATGTTCTTCTCCATCTGTCTCACTTGCTAGTCTCTCCGCACTTCATCTTGCTGCCCTGGTCTCTCTCTTGTCTTTCTCCAACTCCCCACATTGGGAGAGTCAACACCAGACCCTGTCCTGTTGCATAATCACGATATCAAAGGCACTTCCTGATCGCCCATCAGGCTCAAGGGTGGAAATCTCTTCTCCTAGTCCAATAACTCAATTAACATCTTAATTTACATATTAATTATACTTCTTAATATTTGTTATTTTGTATGGACACAGTAAGAGATACATTGAGCTTGTAGGGTGGCTCTCCTGGGGACATGTCTCTATAGATCTCAGACTACAGTGCTCAAGTGAGATTAATCTTTCCTAATCCAAGCAGGGTCCTAATCCAGATGTTACTTTTTGGATCATGACAGAATTTGTCCATGACTATGCTCTTAACTTATAGTTAAGTACTATGGCACTTTGGCCTGGCCAATTTTGATGCCAGGGTAGTTCAAATCTTGTCCTGGGTCCATCCAGTTCCTCCTCAGGACCTTGCTTTGGAGGTGCTAGGAAGTAAGGTTAAGTGAGGCTTAAGTTGAGAGAACAGATGCCCAGGGGTAAATATCATTTGGAGTCAATTAACTCCCAAGTTATAAAAACATAGCATTAGCTGTCTTTCTGTGTCTACACAAAAAGGACATTGCTTTGAATTAAATAAGGAGGAGAGAAAAACAATCTTTACAAGTCAACAGAGCCTGATCAGGAGGCAAAGGTAACCTTACTATCTCTCTGTTTTTTTTGACTCACCAGAATGAGAAAGATGCAAAATGTCTAGAAACATTCTGGTTGTAAAATAATATAAATGAGTTACTTAACATAATCCATGTCCAAGAACACTTAGTTGATTTAACTATAAATTTGTATGTAATTTTTTCACATTTCCACATAATCACATATCTATAGCAATTCTATAATCATTTGACATGTCATATTGAATCCGCTGATTTTTTTTTATTCTTAGGGCATAAATATTTTATTTTTAGAATAACCTATATTCAATTGCAACCAAGAATTTTTAAAAGACTTTATAATTACTATGTTTTCTATTCAGCTTCCACAATCTTAACATTTTACAATTAGGAAATGACAGAATAGGAAGTGCTAATAAGCACAGAAAGACCTCCATAGTGGAATCAGTATAAAATCTTGTATATTAGTTTAGGAATATTACTGCTCAGCATATTAAGATAGAATGTAAGTAATCTACTGCCCATCGATGTTTCCGTGTATTATAATTAAATTAGTTTTACAAATAGAAAACTTTTGAGATTTGTACCACCAGATGATAGACCAAATGAAATGCTGAGTGAACTGTATATCTTTTCTCAAGAGCACATCTTTAGTCATACAATTCAGCACTGTCTATAATAATAGAGCAGGAAAAGACTTGATATTTGATGTCAAATATCAAAAAACATTTGATATTTTTCTTTTCAATGCTTTTTGTATTATGATGTGCCATTGAAATTTAAATTATCCTCTTGAAAGAAGAGTCAATGATTAATTTTAATAAATTGAATTGGAAATAATGAATTTAATGAATTCATTTAATAAAGTGAATTGAAATGAATTCATTTTCCTTTGTTGTGTTAATAGATTGAAAATATTTTCAGTGCAAATTTTCAAAAGGATTTTCCTCCATCTCTATGGTGCAGTTAACATGAAATTTAAAAATAATATCCATAGATGTATATTTAATTTTTTCAATATTTTGCTCACTACAAGAAAATTTAGGATTATATATAACATTTTGTTAAATCATTGGCAATTTGTATTCCATGCTCATTTCAAAGTGCTTATGTATAGTTTACAAAATTTTTCTATAAATTGTCAGGAGTTGATTTGTAGTTGTGTGCCAAACACAGAACACATATTTAGATGTGTCTTGTTAAAATGCCATCAATGCTGTTTATAAAATTTAAACTATCCTTTTACTTATAGATATGAAAATTCTAAAGCACACAATAAGGGCTAACATTATCTTTTATTCAGAAGAATAAGAGATTTCTATTGGTTAAGAACATAAAATTAGTATAAGTTTCACCTTTGATTATTTTTAGTGTTGTTGTCTACATAAAACTCAATTTTAATACTACAAAAATCAATGTGAACACATATTATACAAGGTATTGTATTTCTAACCTCTCAAGTTTGTCTATTATGAAATTTCAGTAGACCATGGGGAGACTGAAAATTAAATTGCAATATCAGTTGGAGGCATTTAAGCAATCAGCTAAATACTTCTGAGTAGATGCTCACTAAGCAAGACACAGTGGGAGACACAGAATGCTGAAAATTGTTTGCTTTCCTCTAGAAAGTTAGCTATATAAAATAATAAGAGTCTTGATTACTTTAAAATCCTTTTATAGGGCCCATTTGCACATACTTATGACCAATTGATGCTAGGGTTTGATTTTCCTAAAAGCGTAGGCAGTTACAAGCAGGCAGACATTATGCTATCAGAAAATGAAATAATAAAAATGAAAGTTTTTTCAACATCTTGTGTGAAACATAATATATATATAGGATTTTGTCAGTGTTATGAATAATTATATATGACGCTAATTCACTATATAAAAGACCTGGAATACAGGGAAAAAGCAGAAGCCTGAAAGATGTAGAAGAGTTGGATGTAGATGTAGAAGGGCTGGAGTGATAGCATGGCAGGTAGGACATTTGCCTTACACGTGGCCAACCCGGGTTGATTTGATTCCCAGCATCCCATGTGGTACCCTGAGCACCACCAGGAGTAATTCCTGAGTGCAGAGCCAAGACTAACCCCTGTGCATCACCAGGTGTGACCCAAAAAGCAAGAAAAAAAAAGATGTAGAGGAGTTAAGACACATAACTGTGTGCAGCCAATCACAAAATCAATCACAAATCATCCTGTTATTCGTCGATTGCCTCGAGCAGGCCCCAGTAATATCTCCTTCATCCTAGCCCTGAGATTATATTCAAGGCTCTTTAGGAGAATGAGACCCATCATTGTTACTGGTATTTGGCATATTGGGTACGCCACGGGGAGTTTGCCACTCTCTGCCATGTGGGCAGGCTACATTCGGTACCCGGCCAGTTTGTCCAAGGTAGGAATGAGATAATAAGATGTCATAATAAAATGTCGTGCAGCCATTTGGTGGGTGTGACCCCCACCTACTGGAATTTGGAGGATCTGGGTGGAGGATCCTTGGCCCAAATCCGAGTAGGCTTGGAGATCTCGGCCCGGAACCCGCGTGGTTTTGTCCCTCTGCCAGTACCTTCATGTGTGCGGAGAGTGGTCTCAGCATGGTGGTGGCTGGTCCTGGAGGTCTTTGGCTGCCGGAGACCTGGTCAGGGCGGGGAGGAAAGCTCAACCCGCTTCCCTCCAAGGGACCCTGGCGAGGACAGCCAGGCGCGGGGTCAGGAGACTGCACTGTTCTCTTCCAGGAGCTGGTTTTCATAGTCTCTGAGTTTTGGCCGCTGATGGGATTACACGGCGCCAGGGGACCAGTTGGTGGGTGTGACCAATCCCTGTAAAATTCCCAGAACTGCAAGTTCCTTTGTGCATAAAGGGGTACAGACATGAAGAACCCCAGGCACTACCCATGTGATCCTAAGTACCAACAGGGTAGAGAGAGTAATCCTGAGCAACAAGAGGCCTGTGGAGCACCTCAAGCCTGAGCAGAGCTTCTTCTTCAGAACCTCACATTAAACCAGTGCCAGGGGCGGGAGCTGTATAGCACAGCCAGTACAGTGTTTACCTTGTCAGTGATGATCCAGGCTCAAATTCAGAATCCCATATGGTTCCCTGAACCTACCAGGAATGATCTCTGAGTGCAGAGCCAGGAGTAAACACTACACTGCTGGGTTTAGCACAAAACAAAGCAAAGTTATCAATTATTTAATAAACCACAGTGCCAGTTGGCTAAGCATTTCTTGGAGGAACCCATTTCCTGATCACCACCTGAAGCAATAACATTAAAATAGAGAAAATGTGTAAGTAAAACATCAAAAAATAATATATAAAATTTCTTAATAGGAAAAGCTTCCAAAATTTTTCAAAGACAAGCTAGACTTGAAGAAATAGAAAAAAAAATTTTTCTACTCTCAGTAAGACTCGATATGATAAGTATATTATTTTCCCACCAAACCATTTTATAAGTTTAACATGTTTTCCCTAAAAGAAACATTTAGTTATAAATTCTGTGAATGGCTACAATAACATTAAAAATAAAAACAATGTAGGGTCTGGATTTCTGCTGTATATGTAATATACCATTGAAGTAGTGATCAAGTTACAGGTGAGGAATGATCAGCAATGTGTTTTGGGACATCATCAACCCAAGATATGATTTGAAAAGGAGTTTTACCACTCCTAACTCCATAATAAAGAAGCCAGCAACAAACCCACCTTTGGAAATGATTCCCAGAAATGATGGCCTGATAGGACTCCTGGTGATGCCTGTCCGAAGCAAGAAGTGTCAGACCCCCTGAGGAAAGAAGTTTCTTCAATAGAAACTAAAAGATAACAAGGAAAGAAGTCTCCCTAAATTCAAAGTCCTTTGATTTTTATACACATAGAAACCCCCACTTAGGAATCTTGAAAACAGCTTACGAAACCAGCTTACAAAATCAAGTGAGGTGCACTTCATCTTTGAGTCGCCTATAACCCTCTAGAGTGAGTGTGAAATTTTATTCCCTTTTGCTTTGTGTTCCACAATCAGTGGAGGGTTGGCAGAGTCCAAAATAGGGATATGTAATTCTATTACTTAACTTTGTGAGATTGTCCTTTCTTTGTCTCCTCTCTCATATTTTCTTTCTTTGAAAGTATTGTTTGGACAACAGCCTATGATGCTCTGAGGCAGTTCCTGGCTCTGTGTTCTGGATTGGCCATAGGTGGATCAGATGCTGTGCCAGGAATCAAGCACATGCCAAACTTGCCCCTTAATTCCAATGCTCTCTCGATATTTCTATCATGGTTTCTAATTGTTTTTTTAAGTTGATTCACTTTCTTCTCCTGAAATTACTTTCTGGGAGAATAAGCAACATGGGTAAGCTGAGCAGGAGTCATGACTGACATTTCTTTTTCTGTGAGAACATAACTTCTTCTCAGACTAAGAATCACATCACAGCTCCTCAGGTATTCAGATCAGAAGAACTAGTTCCTAAATCCATTGATTATCAGCTGCAGCCTGGTTGCTATCTTTATCCCCAGGCATTCGGGTCAGAGGAACCAGTACCTAAGATCCATTAGGTATCAGCTGCAGTCTGGTTGCTATCTTTATGGGGATGCCACAGCTAGAGTATCCATGCCATACAGCAGCTCCTGAAAAATTTTGAATTTTGACTTCCCAAGACTCTTAACCCTCAAGTTCTTGATTAGTTAAGAGAAAGGATAGTAACACACTTTAAAAAAAATATTGAGATTCTGTGTTTTACAATGTTATAATAATTATTTATTAGGAATGTCATTCCAACACCACACCAATCACCCGTATACCCTTCCCTCATCCAAGGACCCCAATATCCCTCCTTTCCTAGACCCTAACTTAGTTTTGTATATCAGTTCTCCTATTAAGTTTTTGTTGTGACTGTCTCCCTGCTTTAGGTTCCCAACTCTTTCCAGGGGCAATGCTGGGAAGCCCCACTATTAAATAATAATATGATAAAGCATAACTCTGTTATATAATAAATAGCTAGACTATTAGAATCTTATAAATTAGGTCATAGTGGTAGTACAGTAGGTCAGACTTGACTTGCACACAGTCATGATGAGTTCAGCGTTGATATCTTCTATGAACCCTGGAGTCTGCCATAAGTAAAGCCTGTGGGCAGTGTCAGGAGTGAGATCTGAGTATCTCTTATATGCCTTTCCTTCTCAAAATAATCTCATATGAATTAGCAATAAATATAGTGAAATTTGGGGCTGGAGCGATAGCACAGAAGGTAGGGCATTTGCCTTGCATGTGGCCGACCCAGGTTCGATTCCCAGCATCCCATATGGTCCCCCGAGCACCACCAGGAGTAATTCCTGAGTGCATAAACCAGGAGTAACCCCTGTGCAGTGCATCGCCAGGTGTGACCCAAAAGGCAAAAAAAAAAAAAAGGAAAAAAATAGTGAAATTCATAGATAACACAGTACATGATAACTATGTAAAGGTAGCCTCTGAAATCATAAATCTATCTGTAATGAAATCATTAGTTTTCTCATCGAATCAATGGCAACTATCAAACTTCCCTACCTAGTTCATAGGATTTTTGTGAAAAATAAGTGTTAGATATCAGAAAAAATGAGCAATAAAAAGTATCATATTATAATTATGAATTGAGAAAGTTCAGTAGGAAGTCAATTTGATTTTTTTTCTTCTTTTAAAAAGTCAGTGACCCCCATAGCAGAATTATCTGGATAATTGCCTACAAACTATTCCAAGATATTCTGCAGCACAAATTCACTCAAAGATAATTATAATAAACCAATGATAAGTATCCTGGGACATTCTGCTATTATAGTATTTTGTAATTATTGAATTGTTTCTATATATTCTTTTTACACAGACAAAGAAATCATTGAGTGAAAGTACCTTTGTTCTCCATAAAACTGAATGGGTTATAACCCATTTCCTACTGTAGCACTGCATTGTAGCACTGTCCTCCCCTTGTTCATCAATTTGCTCGAGTGGTCCCAGTAACGTCTCCATTGTGAGACTTGTTGTTACTGTGTTTGGCAAATCAAATACATCACAGGGAGCTAACCAGGCTTTGCCGTGCAAGCGAGATACTCTCAGTAGCTTGCCAGGCTCTCCGAGGGGGTGCGGAGGAATCAAACCTGGGCCGACCAGATTGGCCGTGTGCAAGGCAAACACCCTACCATTGTGCTATCAGAGTGATTCCTACAGAAGTCTTTATTAGCAACTAGTGGGTGGCTTAAACAAAACCTTATTTTCTCACATTTCTATAAACTGGAAGTTCAAAACTGCAGTGTCAATATAATTGAGCAATAATTAGAGTTCTTTTCCTGGTTTACACATTGTCACCTTTCTTTGTATCCTCAACTGAGATATAAAAGCAGACATTTAAAGTCTGGGAGATAAAAAGTGAGCCAAAAGGTCAATGACTATGCCTTGTAGTTACTCCACGCTCTTTGTTCAGAGATCACTCCTGGCTGTGTGCTCAGGGATCACTACTGGCAGGTCTTGGGGACTATATAGATCAAACCCAGGTCAGCTTCATGAAAGAAAAGTGCGCTACATGCTGACCTATCTCTCTAGCCTCTAAATAGCCCCTTTCAATTTGAATGTTTTAGCAATGGGAGTTTAAGTTGGGTACTTGGACAAAGTGTTATTCTGATGAGTCTTTTGAAAGTGTTAACTACATTCGTTCACATATTTCTGAATTCTTATGTAATAGTGCCCTATATTAATTATGTCAGTATTAGAAAATATTACTGAAATACTGGGAAGCAAATAAATAGTAAAATATATAAGGTACCAAATCTTATTTGGTACCTTAAATTCAAATGATTAGTTTGTATAACATAATCTATGTACTCTCTTGGATCTCAATTAAGAAATATATAACATTATAATTGCAATTGTTAAAAAAATCTTAATATCTCTGAGGTCTTAAATCCTTGGTGCAGGGACTGGAGCAATAGCACACTGGGTAGGGCGTTTGCCTTGCATGTGGCCGACACAGGTTCGATTCCCAGCATCCCATATGGTCCCCTGAATACCGCCAGGGGTAATTCCTGAGTGCAGGAGCCAAGAGTAAACCCTGTGCATCACCAGGTGTGACCAAAGAAGCAAAAAAAAAATCAGTGGTGCAGCTATTATTATCCCATCAAAGGGTGGATCCATAAGTATTAAATAATAAAATATGAAAATATGAACCTTCATTAGATTAAAATATGTATCATTAGAGAGATCAATGGAATGTTCACCGAGATATTATATATTATGTGGGAGAAAGGGTTGGACTGTACTTGACTGTGCTCAGGGCTTAATACTGGCTCAGTGCTTAGGGTCCAGTCTCTGATCTATTCTTTAGATAAGGGCAAAAAATGATCATCAGAGTTAAGGGGGATGCAGATGGAATTCCGAACTCACTAGGAGTGATTTTTGAGTACAGAGTCATGAGTTACCTCTGATCACCTCCAGATGTTCCTCACTCCTCCAATAAAAGAGAGAGGGGAAATGAGAGAAAGATAGGGAGAGAGAGAGAGGGAGAGAGAGAGAAGGAGAGAGACAAAGAGAATATTACTTGAAAGTTTCATTCACCACAATGAATTCACAATAACTGTTATTAGTAGTTATATTAGGATTCTTATATATACAAACCAAGGTCCTACATAAAATATCTGCAGTAAATATATGTCTAAAATTCTCATAAAAAACACACTCCCATGTTATGAAATGCTATAAAACTGTTGAAGTGCCCCCTTTACTGCTTTAATATATTTACTGAGATTTGCTATATAACAGATTTTTTTGGTGATGCTTTTGGAGGGCTAACATTTGCAAAATGTATTTTAAATGCACAGTTGAAATAATTTCATTTAAAATATACTGATGCATCTATATAAATATATAGCAAGGGAAATTAAGGAATGTGGAATAAGTGCATTTTATTTGCTGTTTTTGTAAATTGTCTTATATTTTTAATAAACAATGGTCAGGTTAGGGCAATGTATTTTTTGTTAGTGCATCTTTATGTAACAAAAACTATTTAAATCTGAAAATTTTTAAAACTTTTATTTTCTCATTTGGGTTTTACAAAAACAAGTAAATAGTTTGGTAAATGGTGATGAAAATTAGTTCATTTCAGTGATAATAAAATGGAAAAGTCCATAAAATTTTAAATATAAAATTAAAAGACAATCTTTGTGACTGCTTATATGCTTTACTTAATTGAAATGTTTAAATTAAAATGTAAATGAAAGCCATTTACACACAAGCTATCATGAAATAAATTTCAAAGATGCAAGATAACCACTTAAAACAACTTTACAAATCATATTCAACACTATGCTACGTCCTAAAATTTCAGTGGTTGATAAGAGTGTTAATGCAAAATGCAAAGAAATAAAGCCAAAAACATTGTTCTTTTGCTAGTAAAAAGAGAGAAACATTAGGCATCATGCATACATAGGTTTTACCAGTTCCAGAAGTTTCATTGTGTATTATCAAGATGAAGGGAAATAAATGTATTGAGGGAAATTCTACAGTGATCTCATTAACTCAGAATATGTATAAAAATTCCATGCTGGTATTTTTGGTAATGAGAACTAAATATTGCAATCTATTAAAGGAAAATAATTTTAAATAATTTTATTATTCTCAAAATGTTTGATGGTTTTTCTATATGTTCTCACATAACCAAGAATAAAAGCAAATAGTACAATGGATAGGGTGCTCTGTGTATGGCCAACTCAGCTTTGATTCTTGGCACCACATATGGTCCCCTGTGCCCAAGAGAAGTGATTCCTGAGCACAAAACCAGAACTAAGCCCTGAGCACAGCTGCATGTGACCCAATAAACAAATAAAAAACCCTCCAAAAGTTCTCATATAATTATAATTTTATTTTCTGTGATACTGTTTAGAGTTTGAAGTATAAAAACTTATGTAAAGGCTGGAGAGATAGTACAATAGGTCCCATTCTAGCATTCCACATGTTCCACCAAGCACCATGGGGGAGTAATTCCTGAGCTCATATCTAGGAGTATCCCCTAGAGCACTGCCAAGTGTTCCCCCCCAACAAAAAAATATATATTTTCAGTATTTGAGTAAAATAAAATTATTACAGGAAATGTGAACCATGATTTGTCAAGGCTGGTTTTGTCTTTAATTAAGTTTTCATTTTTGTAGAAATCAAATAACTTCCCAGTTAAAAAAAAAAAAACTCTTGCTAAAAGGACACTGAGCTAATTTTTTTACCAACATAGTGAATGTACCTAAAGTTCAGAAGTAATTTTGTGCTTGTATTTTATTAAAAACAGTAAAAAATTGTTAAATTACAAAAGAAATATAGATTCAAATACTAAGCTTAATTAACACAGAAAATATGAGATATTGAGAATATTTTACATCATTCTATGAAAATTATCTTTGGCAATTCAAAAAATTAATATATGATAAAAATTTGAGATTGTATGACTTAGATTCTCCCAAAGACACTAGTGTACTTATGTTTACAACTCAAAACATAACAGAATTCTAAAATGACTTATGCTAAATAAAAGTTTAGAGGTAACAAAGGTGCTAGATTAATTGAATAATATTTGACTGAGCAGACAAATCGCAGAACCTAATTGTTACTGCAGTGTTTTTTTTTATGAGACATTCATTGTGCAAACAAATTCCAGTAAAATTAGGTCACATGTGTAACTGATGTCTTGATAATTTGTCACACTAAATTAATTTTGTCTAATGAAACTTGTTTCAGTTAGAATCTATGTAATAGAAGGTTAAAAGTATATCTTGAACATGATTCTCATCTCTAGACTATTTAAATAATATATATATAAGCATAATCTTATGTTTTGAACTACAGTATATGTTTGTGGATGTCCCCTGCTGTGCAATTCTTTAAAAATTGTGTATCAAGACCAAACACTTTAGTACATCTTTGTGGAGTAGCAAAAATAATATCCCTTTGAAATTTTATTAAATTATTTTAACTGCTACTTTTCTTTGACTTATTTATTTACAGTACTATGGATTTGCAAGGGGCTAGCTTCATACATTTATAAAGGGGATAATAACCATCACTTCCGTCATCAAAGCTATAGCATCTTGTCCACTGTAGCACTGTCCTCCCATCGATTTGCTTGAGTGGGCACCAATAACAACTCCACTGTGAGACTTGTTGTTTTTGGCATATTGAATACGACCCGCGGAGCTTTCCAGGCTCTGCTGTGTGAGCAGGATACTGTCGGTAGCTTGCCAGGATCTCCAAGAGGGACGAAGGAATTGAACACTGGTCAGCTGCATGCAAGACAAACACCCTATCTGCTGTGCTATTGCTCTACTATAGGAATCCTACCACTAAAATATCCCTCTACTTATTTTTCAACCTCTTAACCTTTCCCTCCAATAAACGTGATAATTTTTACTGATTCGAGGAGTTTATTTCTTTTTCCTTTCTTGCTATTTTATGTGATTGAGTTACCCATATTTCATATACAAGGGAAGCATGTCACATCTTATTTCACTTAGCATAATAACTTCAAGTTTTCTCTCTTTTGTCCCAAAAGGCACAATTTCATCCACTTGTAATGTCATGGTAACATTTCACGGGGTACATACTAATGCTTCATTATCCAGTCATCTCTAGATGGGCAGTCCATGATTGGCTATTGTGAACATTGCTGCTGTAATTTTAAGGATGCTTCCTTTCAAAACAAAGTGTTTTCATACCCTTAAGATAAATGCCTAAAAGTGCTAGTGCTGGATCATATGATGTTTTTAGTTTTTTTGTCCTAAGAAATCACCAGTGTTTTTTATAACAATTTATAGTCTCACGATGGAGTACAAGTTTCTGATTTTCCACTCTGACAGGTCAGGTCAATATAGTAGGTGAGAGGAGACTATATTTCATGTTGGTTTTTGTTGAGTTTCTCCAATTGTATGTGACATTGAATATATTTTTATGTAATTATTAGTGAATTATTTTCAAATCTATTAGCGTTTTTTCCCCTTTTGATTTGGTAGCTTATTTTTGTTGTGAAGTTGGAGTTATTCATGCATTTTGGATAATAACCACTTGTCAAATGTATAATGTGCGGGCGTTTTTCTCCAAATTGCTAGGCTGTACTTTAGTTTTTGTTACCGTTTCTTTCACTGTCCAAACACTTTTCAATTTGATATATTTTTTTTGCTTTTGTATCCCCCTTCCACTAGAGCTAAGTTTTCAAATATATCTCTTGCATAGAAATCTTACAGTACAACACCTTTTTCTTCTCTGTAACTTGTAGCCTAAAGGCTAACACACTCTTCGAAAGGAGAAAATGTCCCATAATCCAAGATTGGTATAATAACACCTTAGCATAAAAATTTAACATATTGACCTTCTTACCCAAAGTATTATTCAGAGTCTATGTTATTTTTGTCCAAACCTGATGGCTTTCTTTAAGGACAAAGAAAAATATTACTTGCATATATGGATCTTAAAATCCTCAAATAACCAGAATAGTCCTGAGAATAATGAAGCTAGGAGCCATCACCTTTTTAAACTTTAAATAATACTATAAAGTGATACTGACTAAATTATTTGGTATTGACATAAAAATAGACACTCAGCCAATGGAATATAATTAGAATACCATAAGCAAATCTTCAGAAATATATCTTCAGATATATGTATAGTTACTTATGACAAGGGACACTCAAAGCATAAAGTGGAGAAAGGTAAACAAATGAGGATAAAGGGGACAGAGAAATAGTATAACAGGCAGAGATCTTGACTTACTTGCAGCAAACCTGGGTTCTATTCCTGGCCACCCATAAGGTCCCCAGACTCCAGCTGGAAGTGATTCCTGAACACAGAGTCAAATATACGCCCTCGTCATTGTCACCTGTGGCCAGAAAAGATCCCTGAAGAGGAAAAAAAATCAAACAAATAAACAAAAAAATAGACACCATATAATCCAAGAAATCAACACTATGGTATATTTTTTCATTAACACGTAAAACATTGATTTTTTTTTAAAAAAAGTATACAGTAAATATATGTTGACTACAGGACCACTTGTAATATCTCGTATCAGAAAACTAAAAAAATTTACAAATGCCCAAGAAATGAATGGATAAAAAAATGGGACATATTTTGGATTAGATAATCTTCTCTACCAGCTTACTATATGACTTTGAAAAGTAAATCTCTCAAAATTTTAGTTTTTTCATATGTAAAATGAAATATTAGTGTTTAAAGTAATATAATGATTCTCAATAAAGGTGGTATAATTAACAGTGTAGGAAGAGATTATTTTCTTACACTCTAGCCAATATTGACATTTATACAAATTGAAAGTCTACCGTTTCAGGCGCTGGTCTTCTTCCCCTCCCAGGTCAGTTAAGCCGCTACTACTCAAACCCAATAATTGGCTTTCTTCACGCAAGCGCCAGGGCATCCTCTAGGACTCTAGGTCGCCCACCAGCCCTGAGCCAGTCTTCTTCCCCTCCCAACTGGTACCCCACACATACCACGTACCTGTGGAGGCGTGACCTCTTCAGAAGCAGGCGTGGCTTTGGTAGAAGTGGATGTGGTTTAATTTTAGGTGAGCAGCACTCAAAGGGGCCACAGGTAATTTAGTCATACCAAGAAATCTAGTGTAACATCTCAGTCCCCATACCTCCACACTGACATGAAGAAACAAAGCAAATCCCCACCATGTGGGGAAGACGTTTTAAAGAGTCCAGAAGCCTCAGTTGGTGCTACTTACCTAAAAGACCTCTGAGAGATAGAATTCAAATATAAAGTCATGAAGATGTTCAATGAACTCAATGAAACATTCAGACAGATATTCAGGAACATAATAGAAACAATCGAGAAGTTACAGGAAGAAATCAAAGCAGAAATTGAAAGCTACGCACAGAAATGTCACAAATAAGATTATGTAGGTGAACTAAAAAACTCAGTTTGTGCCTCAACAGTAGAATGGCCACAGCTGAAGACAGAATTAGTGAGCTGGAAGATCAGCTGCACCAAGCTCACAGGCAATAGCAAACAATGGCAAGAGACCTTAAAATAGCTCTAGAGTGAATCAGAGTCCTAGGAGATTATTCCAAGAAGAACAACATTAGCATCATTGAAGTACCAGAAGGTCAGGGAAACAATCCCAGTGAAAAAGCCACAGTCAAACAAATCATTGCTGAAAAATTTCCAGAGCTGGACAATACAGCCATTCAGATTCAAGGATCCCGAGGGTACCAGCTAAAAATAAGACCCTACAAAAACATTCCAAGACATATCATAGTTAGAATCATGGATGCCACTGATAGAGATACAATACTGCAAGCAGCAAGGTCAAAGAAGGAAATCACATACAAAGGAGCACCCCTTAGATTCATAGCTGACCTATCAGAGGAAACCCTCCAAGCCCGAAGGCAATGGTGGGAAGTAGCGAAAAATTCACTGAAATGATTGCTTCACCAAGAATACTCTATTTGGCTAAACTCTCATTCAAAATCGAAGGAACAACACACTACTTTCTAGATAAACAGCAGCTCAGGAACTTCATAGACTCAAAACCAAACCTAAAACAAGGGCTAAAGGGGCTATTGTAAGACAAGACAAACCCTACAAGCACAAGAGACCCTTACAGAAAGATGACACAAAACCCCATAACAATAATTCCTCTCAATGCCAACAGTCTAAATTCACCAATTAAGAGACACAGAGTAGCAAAATGGATTCAGAGACAGAACCCAATATTCTGCTGCCGACAAGAAACTCATCTCAACAGTCAGAGCAAACACAGACTCAAAGTTAAAGGATGGAAAACAATCCTGCAATCAAACAGCTACCTCAAAAAAGCTGGGGTGGCCATACTAGTATGCGACAACATAAATTTAAGGTTGAAAAAGATTAGAAGGGACAGCAAAGGCCATTTTCTATTCATCAAAGGATAC
Organism: Sorex fumeus; assembly: GCF_029834395.1. NCBI lineage: Eukaryota > Metazoa > Chordata > Mammalia > Eulipotyphla > Soricidae > Sorex > Sorex fumeus. The sequence goes on from NW_026606064.1 coordinate 31,644,381, forward strand.
ATACAACAGGAAGAAATCACACTCTTAAATGTATATGCACCTAATGAGGGAATAGCTAAACATTTAAAACAACTACTAACAAATTTTAAGGAGGACATTGCTAGTGACACAATAGTAGCTAGAGTCCTCAAAAATGCCTTATCACCTCTGGATAGATCAACAAGTACAAACTTCAGCAGGGAAACACAGGCTTTAAAGGAAGAAATAGAAGAGAGAGAGCTTATAGACTTATACAGGGCTTTACACCCCAAAAAGAAAGAATACACATTCTTTTCCAGTGCACACAGAACATTTTCCAAAATAGACCATGTGCTAGGCTACAAAACATACCTCAATAGAATCAGGAAGACAGAAATAGTATCAATAATCTTTTCAGACCATGATGCACTCAGAATAGAAGTGAATCACACACAGACACGGAGAACCAAATCAAACACCTGGAAATTAAACAACTCAATGTTGAACAACAAGTGGGTCAGGAAGGAAGTCAAGGATGAAATCAAAGGATACCTAGAAACAAATGAGTTACCAGAACCTAGGGGATGCAGCTAAAGCCAGTTTAAGAGGAAAATTTATAGCTCTGAAAGCATTTCTCAGGATGGAAGAAAGGGCCCAACATAAACAACGTGACTTCGCAGCTCAAGGTCTTAGAAAAGAAACAACAAAAGGAACCCAATTAGGCAGAAGGAAAGAAATCATAAAACTTAGAACAGAAATCAATGACTGGAAATAAAAAGAAATCTGAAAGATCAAGAAACCAAGAACTGGTGCATTGAGAAAATAACCAAGGTAGATTAAACCACTAGCAAGACTCACAAAGAAAGAGAGAGAGAGAGAACCCAAGTAAACCAAATCAGAAATAAGAAGGGTCATATCACAACAGAAACCAAAGATATTGAAAAGATCATCTGAGACTACTTTGAAAGTCTGTATGCCACGAAACAAGAGAATCTGGGAGAAATTGATAAATTCCTGGATTCCTATAATTTCTCAAGACTGAATCAAGAAGATCTAGACTACCTGAATAGACCAATTAACATCAAGGAAATTGAAAATGTAATCAAAATTCTTCCCAAAAACAAAAGCCCAGGTCCAGATGGTTTCACTAGCAAACTTTTCCAAACATTTAAAGAGGACCTAGTCCAAGTTCTTCTCAAGCTTTTCCAGGAAATTGAAGAAACAGAAACTCTCCCAAACAGTTTCTATGCAAACCTTATCTCTCTAAAACCAAAAGGAAAGAACAATACCACAAGAAAAGAAAACTACATGCCGATATCCCTGATGAACACACATGCGAAGATTCTCAACAAAATATTAGCAAATAAAATTCAACAACTCATCACAAAGATCATATACCCTGACCAAGTGGAATTCATCCCACTGATGCAAGGATGGTTTAACATTCAGAAATCAATCAACATAATCCACCATATCAAATCAAGAAAAGATAAAAATCATATGATCATATCAATAGATGCAGAGAAAGCATTTGACAATATCCAGCACCCATTTATGATGAAAACTATTGTCAAAATGGGAATAGAAGGGATTTTCCTCAATATAGTTAAAGCCATCTACCGCAAGCCTACAGCATCATCCTTAATGGGGAAAAACTGAGAGCCTTCCCTCTAAGATCAGGGATGAGACAAGAATGCCCACTCCCTCCACTGCTGTTCAATAGAATACTGGAAGTACTTGCAATAGTTCTTAAGCAAGAAAAAATATTAAGGTCATTCAGGTAGGAAAGGAAGAAATCAAGCTCTCACTATTCGCAGATGATATGATACTATACTTAGAGAACCCTAAAACCTCTTCCACAAAACTCCTAGAAAGAATAGACTTGTACAGTAAAGTTGCAGGCTATAAAATCAATACCCAGAAGTCCATGGCTGTCCTATATATAAAGAGTGAGAGAGAAGAAAGTTGACATGAAAAAAATAATCCCGGTCATAATTGTGCCCCAGAAAATCAAGTACCTAAGAATCAGTTTAAGTAAGGAAGTAAAGGACCTGTACAAAGAAAACTACAAAATGCTACTTCAGGAAATAAAAGAGGACATGAGGAAATGGAAAGATATTCCCTGCTCATGGATCGGAAAAATTAACATTGCCAAAATGGCAATACTTCCCAAAGCATTATTCAAATTCAATGCGATCCCTATAACAATACCCATGATTTTCTTTGAAGAACTAGAGCAAACACTCCTGAAAATTGTATGAAACAATAAGCCTCTATGAATAGCTAAAGCAATTCCTGGGAAAAAGAAAATGGGAGGAATCAACCTCCCTAACTTCAAACTCAATTACAAAGCAGTAATAATTAAAACGGCATGGTACTGGAATAAAGGCAGAGCTGTAGACCAATGGAACATGGTTGAATATACTGGCATCTCCCCCCAAGCATATGAGCATCTAATCTTTGATAAGGGGGCAAGAAAAGTGAAGTAGAGCAAGGAAAGCGTCTTTATCAAGTTGTGCTGGCAAAACTGGACAGCTACATGCAAATAAATGGGCTCAAATCTCTGCCTAACACCATGTACATATGTGAGATTAAAATGGATTTATGACCTCAACATCAAACCAAAATCCATAAGGTACATTGAAGACAAGTTTGGCAAAACCCTCCATAACATTGAATCTAATGGTATCCTTAAAGATGTCAGACCACTGGCCAAGCAAGTGAAAGCAGAGATAGACAAATGGGAATGTATTAAACTAAGAAGCTTCTGCACCTCAAAAGAAACAGTGACCAAAATACAAAGACAGTCTACAGAATGGGAAAGGATATTCACCCATTAACCATCCAACAAGGGGTTGATATCAAGAATATACAAAGTACTGGTTGAATTCCAGAAGAAGAAAACATCTAACCCCATCAAAAACGGGGCGACAAATGAACAGAAACTTTCTAAAAGAAGAACAAATCCGAATGGCAAAAAGGCACATGAGAAAATGCTCTACATCTTTAATCATCAGAGAGATGCAGATCAAAACAACAATGAGGTATCATCTCACACCACAGAGACAGGCCAACATCCAAAAGAACAAAAGCAACCGGTGTTGGCACAGATATACATATATTAGAACTTTGGTGGTGACTTTGATAGTATGGTATCATTTTACCCCTACATCTTTTCAACATTTACATGCTTGCTAATTAAGAACTAAAATAAAATTTTAGTCATTTTTAAAGTAATTTCAGTTTTTAATCTATTTTTATTTATAACTTTAGTGATCTAATTTCAACAATCATAATACAGATGTTCAACTCCAGGGCCTCACACATGTAATGCAGTGCTCTACCAATGAGCTGAACTCCTGGATAATTTTGTTGTTTTGCATGCAGTTGCTCACTTTTTTCTCACATTATATTTTGAAAGGGGTTTCTTTCTAGATCATATGGTGTTGGCACTTTTTTGCATATTGGATGCTCATATATGTGTGAATCTATTTCTGTGATCTCTTTTAAACTCCATTTATCTAGGTACCTGTTGCTGTCTTTCACAAAAATCTTCACAACACATGGCAGTATTCATTGGGTTTTGTAAGTAGACTTTCATTGAAACTTCACAAAATATTTTCCTCTACATAGGGCTGGAGCGATAGCACAGCAGGTAGGGCATTTGCCTTGCACCCAGTCAACATGTCCACCCGAGTTTGATTCTTCCGTCCCTCTCGGAGAGCCTGGCAAGCTACCGAGAGTATCTCGCCCGCTCAGCAAAGCCTGGCAAGCTACCCGTGATGTGCTACTTGTGATGTATTCAATATGCCAAACACAGTAACAAGTCTCACAATGTTACTGGGCCCACTCAAGCAAATCGATGAACAACGGGAGGACAGTGACAGTGACATAGATTGAATTTTTTTCACAAGACTTAGTGAAACTAAAATTATTTTTAAAGAACTTAAATTGAATCTTCTTAAATGTCTAATTTTTGATATGTTCATATTTCAAAATGTTACTAAGATGAAAGTCAATAGATGTTAGCTTTATCACCAGGATAATATTTTCTAAATATGCTTAAATTTTCCTTTGACAATGGATGTACATCTATATATCTTATTTTTCAAACCTTTTTTAGCACTACAAAAGTTAAAGATTTCTTTCACTCTGAATTATCCCCAGACACAGATGCCATAGAAACAATTTATATAAGAATAGTAGTGTCATGTATCTCAAATATTCTGAATATAAATGTATTTAAGTATTAACAATAGTGCATATATAACATGTTGATTTTAGTTTTAATATAATAATATACATTGAGCCTTAAATCCAAATTGTTGGGCCAGAGAGATAGTGCAAACATAAATGCAATTGCCTTGTTTATAGCTGATGCTGGCTGAATACTCGTACTACAAATGTAACCTGAGAATCACAAAGAATGTTTACTAAAAGAAAGAAGCCCTGAGCACCACTGCATTACATCCACCCTCCCCAAATAAATTAAAACATAAAAATGCAATTAATAAATAAAAATATTTTTCTATTCTGATAAATTTACTTTTCCTTTAAAAAAAATGACAACACCTAACAGTGTTCATGACATACTTCTGGCTCTGCATTTAGGGATCATTCTTGGAGGGGCTTAGTAAATCTTACGTAGTGCTGGGAATCAGTTCAGGGTCAGCTGCACATCAGGGAGATGCCATACCTTATTGGCTATTACTCAGAACTATAATGTTCATTTATTTATTTAATATTAAATAATATCTTCCATTTGAAGAAACTTAATGAGATAGTTTATTGAAAATAAAGCAAATGTGCTTCAACTTTAGATAGGAATTTAATAGCAACTGTGTGATATTGTTTTAATTCCCTGTTTTCTTGTAGCTATCTCCTCATTTCAGCACTGGAGAAGAATTGTTCCTCGGAACATGTGATAAACGAGGTGTCGGGGCGTCGGTGTCCTTGTCAACACAAACTTGGCCAAGAGCATTGATTCATTCGAATGCCTAACAACCCGAATCAGACGTTTACATTTGAATAGATGTGGCTCACTGCCTGCAGTTTCTATCTTCGTTGTCTATGCACCAACATCTCATTATGATGAAAGAGAAATCGAAAAGTTCTACATGGAGCTAGAGAAGTTCTATAAAGAAGACCACACCTTCTACAAGATCATCGTGGGTGATTTTAATGCCAAGATAGGACCGAGAAGATAAGCTGAAGAACTTCACATCGGGACCCATGGCCTAGAATGGAAGGAACAGGGTGAGAGACTGTCTGAGTTCATCAAGTCGACCAAGACCATCCATGGTAACTCACAGTTCCAGAAGGCAGAATCTAAATGTTGGACATAGGAGTCTCCCGGTGGACAATTCCACAACGAAATAGACCACATCATATTCAATCGACAGTTTTGCCTGACCTATGTTGCTGTTGTTCCAAAATTTCGAACGGGATAGGACAACCGTCTCCTTCGTGCAAAATTCTACTTCACAGAGTGGGGAGAAAGGGCTGCAAAGTTCAAAAAGAGAACTCCCAGAACGACCACCAACTGGAACTCTTTGGCACTATTGCGGCAACATGGGAAGACGCCATTGTTGACAACATTGACGAGGAATACGATCGACTGGTTCAGCACCTCCATGAATTTGCGAGGAACGCCAAGAGAGATAACCACAAAAAAAACGCCTGTCTTCGAAAAGTCTTGAGTTAATTCGCCAGCATGGTTTGGCGCATGCCTCAGGCAACCGCAAGCTAACATCTGAGCTCGCAAAGCAGTGCAGAGATGCGATCAAGGAAGACCTCAAAGAGAGAAGAGCAGAAGTACTGGTAGATGCAGAAGAAGCTGGGAAAAGTATTCGTTACGCCCACCTGTCCTTCGCCAAGTACAAGACCAAGATGACTGCCCTCCGACGTCCTGATGGATCCATCACATCCTCCAGAATGGCAATGGAGAAGATTATCTATGACTTCTACTCAAATCTCTTTGATAGCCATGTCCACTTGCCAACATACCAAATTCCACAGGATGGATATATCGTTCCCAACGTTCTCCCTTTCGAAATCCGACATGCCATTTCGTCGGTAAAGAAACAAACAGCACCCAGCCCAGACAAGGTCAGACCTGAACACCTGAAGAACCTGCCATCAGTACTCATCAATAAACTGGCTCGGGTCTTCACTCGCTACCTGTCTAAATGCAAGGTTCCGTCCCAATGGAAAACCAGCAGGACCGTACTACTGTTCAAGAAGGGAGACATCCATGACATTGGCAACTATCGCCCGATCTGCCTATTGTCTGTCATCTACAAGTTGTTCACTTGATTCATCCTAAATAGGATTGACAGAACACTGGATGAAGGACAACCATGTGAGCAAGCGGGGTTCTGCAAAGGATTCAGCACCATCGACCATATCCACACAATAAACAAACTCATTGAGTTTTCTCGGGAGTTCAAGATGCCGCTCTGTTTAACGTTCATTGATTTAAAGAAGGCCTTTGATTCTGTTGAGACGGAAGTGGTCATTGAAGCCCTAGCCAATCAGGGCATTCAAGCCCACTACATCAAGATCGTCCGTGAGCTGTATTGCGGATTCACTACCAGGATCTCACCATTCTACAAAGAAGTGATCGTTGATGTCAAGAGAGGGGTTCGGCAGGGTGATAGCATTTCACCGAAAGTCTTCAGTGCCACCCTCGAGAACATCATGTGACGACTGGAATGGGAAGGAATGGGAGTGAAGATAGATGGTCGGCAACTACACCACCTCCGCTTTGCTGATGACATTGTTTTAATAGCACCAAACATCAGCCAGGCGGCACAAATGCTGGCCGACTTTGACTGTGAGTGTGGAAAGGTATGACTACAGCTGAATCTTACGAAGACAATGTTAATGAGAAACAGCCTCGTTCCTGATGCCCCATTCGCTCTCAATGGAACGACCATCTCCGAATGCAACAGCTATGTGTACCTAGGTCGAGAGGTCAACATGACAAATGACCTGGCACCCGAGCTGCGCAGGAGGAAGAGAGCAGCTTGGAACGCCTTCAAGAACGTTGAAGAAATAGCTAAAGAGGACGAAGAATCTCCGGCTCCGGGCACATCTCTTTGATTCCACTGTTCTTCCTGCATTAACATATGCCTCAGAGACCTGGGCCCTACGCAACCAGGATGAGAACGCTATTCAGGTCTCCCAAAGAAGAATAGAAAGAGCTATGCTTGGAATATCACGTTTCACTCAAATGAGAGAAAAAATCCGGAGTTCCGACATCCTTCGATGATCAAGAATCAGGGACGCTGTCTCATTTGCCAAGGTGTCGAAAATCAGATGGGCTGGTCATGTAATGAGATTTAAAGACAACCGCTGGACTAGAGCTGTTACTGACTGGATTCCACGGGATTTCAAAAGACCGTTTGGCCGCCCACCTACCAGATGGTCAGATTTCTTCGTGAAGATCATGAAGAATCGGTTTGAGGCTCTTCATGTTCCCAGAGTGAACAAATGCCATTGTGCTACACTAGCACACAACAGGGACAAATGGAGGCATTACTGGTGCCCGCTCGAGCATATCGACAACTAACGGGAAGTTAAGTGATAAGTGATCTCCTCATTGGTAAATGAAGACCATAATTCTCACTCAAAAGACAATCTTGTGGAAATAATAGGCTACATACATAACATAACAAAGTGAATAATTCATGAAAGATGCTCAATTGATGTTAATTTTATAATGTGTAATACAATTTTGAAAATAAACTACTTATGATTTTTCCCATGTCCTTTCTTTGCATTCTAATAACATGACAATCTTATTACCCATTCTGAAAAGCTATTGTAATGACAGTTACAAACTTTTTATTCAGTTCAAATGATTACCTGGATGTGTGTTCTATAGAAAAATAAAGACCGGAAAATTTGAGTTGATCATTTTGCTAGTAAGTACCGTAGCACTGTCCTCCCATTGTTCATCACTTTGCTCTAGTAGGCTCCAGTAACATCTCCACTGTGAGACTTGTTACTATTTTTGGCATATTGAATACACTACTAGGAGCTTGACAGGCTCTGCCGTGTGGGTGGAATACTCTCGGTAGCTTGCCAGTCTCTCCAAGAGGAACAGAGGAATCGAACTCAGGTTGACTGCGTGCAAGGCAAACACCCTACACACTGAAGAAAAATTCAAAAATGGCAAAAGACCCCAAATAACAGATTTGGTATTTATATTAAATAAAAACTTAGGGCTAGGATGAGCTCATGTAGAGAGTGTTTGACCCTCAAGAAACAGAAGTGAGAGCTCAAGAGAAGGACCACATGGAGGGCGGGAACCACAGATCCCGGAGGAAAAAAAAAAAACAGGTTCCAAAAAGAGCCGAGATCACCGGGAAGTCCCAGATGGGGTAGGTACCGCATCCCGCCTCCCCCAGATGGAACCCCGGTTACCAGAAGCCTCTACAAGCACAGCTCGAGTATGCGGGAACTAGGACTTTTTCTCAAAACCGCGCGGCGCGGCCGCGCGACCTCTCTCTATATACAAAGTGATCAATGGGAAGTAAACCACCCAACCTTTCTCCCTGAAAATCAGAGTTAAGTTTGGAGCACGGCCACAGCCCCAGAAACACAACGACTTAATGCAGAACCCAGCAGCTTGGAGCAGAAAAGTGAACGGACTATGCGTTAATACGGGCCATCATGTCTGCCCGGAGGGGAAAGGGTGTTGCCCCATTTGCCCTCTCTTCTCTGGAAAGAAGGATGGCGGCCTCATGGGAGCCTTGTGGACAGCAGGTATGAGCCGGGGGTGTGGGGGCGACTAAAACCTCATGGGAAGGGGGGCGTTTTGGTCTGTCCTTCACGCACTACCGAGTCACCAGTTGCCCCCCACGAGCGGCTCTCCAGCATGGCCACAGCCCCAGAAGCACAACGACTTAATGCAGAACCCGGCAGCTTGGAGCAGAAAAGTGAAAGGACTATGCGTTAATCCAGGCCATCATATCTGTCCGGAGGGGAAAGGGTGTTGCCCCATTCGCCCTCTCCTCTCTGGAAAGAAAGATGGCGGCCGCATGGGAGCCTTGTGGACAGCAAGTATATGCCGGGGGTGTGGGGGCGACTAAAACCTCATGGGAAGGGGGGCATTCCGATCCGCCCTTCATGCCCTACCGAGGCCACCAGTTGCCCCCCACGAGCGGCTCTCCAGCACGGCCACAGCCCCAGAAGCACAAGGACTTAATGCAGAACCCAGCAGCTTGGAGCAGAAAAGTGAACGGACTATGCATTAATCCAGGCCATCAAGTCTGCTGGAGGGGAAAGGGTGTTGCTCCCTTCCGCCCTCCTCCCTCTGGAAAGAAAGATGGCGGCCACATGGGAGCCTTGTGGACAGCAGGTATGAGCCGGGGGTGTGGGAGCAACTAAAACCTCATGGGAAGGGGGGTGTTCTGGTCTGTCCTTCACGCCCTACTTAGGTCACCAGTTGCCCCCCACGAGCGGCTCTCCAGCACAGCCACAGCCCCAGAAGCACAAGGACTTAATGCAGAATCCCGGCAGCTTGGAGCAGAAAAGTGAAAGGACTATGCGTTAATCCAGGCCATCATGTCTGTCCAGAGGGGAAAGGTTGTTGCCCCATTCGCCCTCTCCTCTCTGGAAAGAAAGATGGCGGCCGCATGGGAGCCTTGTGGACAGCAAGTATGAGCCGGGGGTGTGGGGGCGACTAAAACCTCATGGGAAGGGGGGCGTTTCGCTCCGCCCTTCACGCCCTACCGAGGCCACCAGTTGCCCCCCACGAGCGGCTCTCCAGCACGGCCACGACTCCAGAACACAGAAACCAATTTCTTAACTATCTGACTTTCAGTAGAAATACTTCCAGGGTCAATAGGTAAAATAGCAGAAATCCAAAACCAACATTTAATTCTTGAACCCAGCTGTAGAAAGCAAATCACTTCACAATACTTTTTCAGCATGTCTGATTTGGGGGGGGGGGTAAACTCTAAATAATAGTGGTGAATCTTTTATTGAAACAGTGAATCTAATCAAAGCAGATAGAGTGTTAACTAGAATTCATCTGCCTCACAGGGACTGGGAGGGGTGGGGGGTGGGGTTTTATTGGGGTTCTTCATGGTAAAAAATAAGTATTGGTAAAGGGAAATGTGTTTGATATTTGCATGACTGAGACCTAAACCTGAAAGCTTTGTAACATTTCCCACAGTGATTCAATAAAAAAAAAAAAAAAAAAAAAAAAAAAAAAAAAAAAAAAACAGGAGTGAGGGACTGGAGCTGTAGCACAGCAGGTAGGGGATTTGCCTTGCATGCAGCCGACCCAGGTTTGATTCTCAGCATCCTATACGGTCCCTCGAGCACAGTCAGGTGTAATTCCTGACTGTAGAGCCAGGAGCAACCCCTGTGCATCACTGGGTGTGACCCTAAAATGCAAAAAGAAAAAAAAAAGAAAGAGAAGTTATACTGAAGACCTGGACTAAAGGAGGCCCTATCAATGCAGTCTGGTCAATGAAATGGTTTTGTTTTCTTTACTCCATAAAATTGGCACCTTTTATATCACTGTACTACCCCCAACCCATGCTGCTATCATTCCGATAACCTAAAAAAAAAATAATAAAATGCGTAGTTTTTTCATTTTATTTAGTTCATTTAGTTCATTTTCTTATTTTGCTTTAATTTATGCCATATGTTAGTGAAATATGATTTTTCTGCATCTCACTCATTTTACTAAGTATAATTCCTTTTGCTTTCCACACATGCTCTTGTGAATGATATTGAAAAAAATCTTATTAACATTTTGCTCTATATATACTATAACTTTTTCTTTTTGTTTCAGTGAGGATTGATTTCTTTAACTACTAGTATTGTCAATAAAATTGCAATGAACATAATGGTACATAGGGATATGAAATATTTTGCTGCTATAGTGAAGAGCACAGAATTCCAAAAAGAAAAGATACTATCATTAAAATTATAAAGAGTTACAAAGTTGAATATTTACTTCAGAAACTCCATGTTTGAAGGGGTAAAAACGGTGTTTTAAAAAGGAGAAAATTGAGCATAATGTTATCTCATAAATCTGGAGTTTAATATTCATAGCCAGTATTTAAAGGAACTATGTGGAGGGAAAATATTGTCAGTGGGCATAGATCAGACCATAGAAGTAAGTTGCTGTCTTGGGGTTGGGGCTATAGCAAATCTCTGGCTTTTCCTTTTACATTTTAGTGTTTTGGGGTCACAACAGACAGTGCTTGGGGGTTACTCCTGGCTCTAGGATCAGATATCACCATTGGCACTGTCTAAGAATCAGTCACATGAATGGCAAAGACCTTAACCCCAGTACCATTTTTCTGACAAAGACTCCTCAGGAAAAAGAGAAATGGACTTACAAGAACTGAGAACTCTTGTTTTATTTTTTTTAATAGCACACTTGTGTGATAATGAACATCACTATGATGCTGTACTAATTAAAGAGGTATGATATAGCTGATTTACTCTCAACGACACATCTTAAAGGTATGCAGAGCCTGAACACCCAATGTCAGTGCTGAACCACTGTACCTGACTGAGTTGCTTTCCTCTAGCCTTCTACTTAAGTGAAATCAAAGGAACCCCCCATTTTTTACATGTACCTGAAATAACTTCTGCTATTTCTGCTGTTTTAGAATCCTTCCCACTGAATGGCCTGTTACAGTGATGGTGAATATGCACAGGAATAATGATTTAGAAAGAGTAAAATCATGAGAATTTAGCTGTACATTTGGGGAGTTTTGAGTTTGTCAATAAATAAAAGTCATTATTAAATTCTGCAAAATGCAATATATATATATATATATATACATATATATGTATGTATATACACACATATATACACATGTCTATCTATATAGCCAGATATATATTTTGGGGCCCACTTCTGACTTACTTCTGGCTCTGTGCCCAGGGATTACTTTTCAATAATCGGGGGACCATTTGTGATACCAGGGACCAAACCAGGGTAAGTTGCATGCAAGGCCATTGTCTCAACCCTTGTGTTATCTTAAGTTGTCCAATATCTATTTCTTAAAGGTATATATATATATACTGGGCAAAGTAGTTTAAGAAAATATTCTATGTACTTCTTTATATTGATATTATGTTTATCTATTGGATCTGTACAATTAAACACATATAATGATGTTACCTTCCACTTTCCCATCATTACACTGCTAACTTAAAATTGGCCAGGGAAGTCAGAAAAAACATATAAATCAGGTATTGATTTACTGTCTTTTTGATGGTTCTAATTTATATTTTTACTTTGTGGAAAAGGTATTGCTAAATACTTTTGGAACTAAGGATCAAACCTGGTGAAATTTAGCTAATAGTAACTAGGAACTGACAGTATTTCTCCAGAAAATTCTAAAATATTCTTCTGGAATTTGAAAACTTAGATCCCACATAGCAAAGTGACTCATAAAAACTTGATAAATGGTTGAACTTCTGACATGTATCTTAGTCATTTCTAAGTTGTTTTACAGAATGTTGCTTTTATATAAAAATATTGATCATCATTCACATCAGAATTATATTTAAATAGCTCTGTTAAAAATCAGTAATGTTTTATTGTTTTCTTTTAATAGATAAAGTTTAGAGATTAGAAGTTGTTGTGGTATAAAACATAGAAATTTTACAATTTCCCTTTTCACTAGACTATATTTTAAAGAAAGCATTGACTTCAGGAAATGCATATTAAATTCTATAAATAATAAAATCACCTTTATTTACATTTGCTAATGTTGAATGAAAATGTTACCAAGCAGGCTTATTATTTTTGAAAATAGAAATCCTACCAGTCAGACTCATTATTTTTGGAAATAGAAACTCGTATTTTTACCATTTTCCTATAGTTTTTAGCTATAATTAATTATGTAAACAATGATCAATTATTAGTGTATTTCCCCATATCAATAAATTTAATGAATATTACTTAAAAATGTAAAGCTTAAACTTCATTTTATAGAAAGATTTCCTGGACCTACTATGTTTTTCTGACCTGCACCTTGTTTATAGCTGGAGCGATAGCACAGCGGTAGGGCTTTGCCTTGCGTGCAGCCAGCCCAGTCGAGCCGGGTTCGATTCCTCCGCTCCTCTTGGAGATCCTGGCAAGGTCCCAAGAGTATCTCGCCCTCATATATTGAATATGCCAAACACAGTAAAAACAAGTCTAAAAATGGAGACATTACTGGGGCTGCTTGAGCAAAACGATGAACACCGGGAGGACGGTGTTTTGTTTGTTTAATTTTAATTCTATGGTGTAATGTGATTTCTGAGAGAGATGGCTAATGCTACAATAATGTTAAAGTGATAATATTTTCAACATTAAAAATATGAAGAAAAATAATAAATATAACAGAAACATGATCAAGGGGAAGTTAAGTTAATATATTTTGATAAATAAAATATATTTTATATTTTAAAAGTTAAATGAAGTCCTAAATAAATATTCAGTTAACAAAATTAAGTCATAGAGTATTAATTATTTGTTTTTTAAGTTAAATAATACCTGTTATTACTTAATCATCTATATTTTACTTTGAGTTATATTTATAATAAAATTTATTTTCTTTCTGCAATACTGTTTGATGTACATTTTCAATAACATTAATTTTGTCTGCGTGATATTGTACATACTTTACTATTGATTATTAACTCTGATAATCTCAAATACCATATATTTTGACAAGTATAAAATCAGTGTGTATATTGACTTTTCATTACAAAACACTTGTGATCAAGGTACCTTACTAACTTTCGCTTTGTGAATATAGTTCAATGTATTCATTGGGTAGAAATGGAGGGAAAAAATAAGACCAAAAACAAAATATCACAGGTTTGTGAGTGTAAATGAAGACGATTTTGCAGTTTCCTGTTATAGAAGTATTTTACATATCTAAGCCTTGTGTTGAAGGTATGTATCTGTATCCTTGTGAAGAAAATTCTGCTTTAAGCTTATAAATTCCCCCACCCCTTTGTTTTGTGTTTGGGGTAAATCTTATGGGTGTGTGTTTAATCCCAAGACTGTGAAGTGATCTGTCAAAACAGTCCTGTCCAAGAAGGACATTAATGGCTTCACTTGAATTTAAAACAGCTTTAATAGGAAAAATCAAAGTCTTCTCATTTGTTTTTTCAGTGGAGTAGCACATTCCATGTTCTATAACAAGCATGGGTGTTTTGCTTATGTAAAAGTAACTTTTAATTATAATTGTATGAAAGGTTATGGATAAAGCTGTACTTCTGTCACATTGTGGCAGTACCTTCTGCTTTAATGTTAAACAGCTTGTTATTTAAATATTGGAATCAAAATGTCTGGCTTCCAAATGTATTTATTAATAAACTAATTATATGTGCAAAAATGGTCTTAAAAGATGCTGATATTTCCAGTGGTTAACAAGATTGACCTGGTCTTTTCTCTAATTCAGTTTGTAGAAGGAACTGTAGACAGTGCATTATATTTCTTGGTGTTGTTGCTTCCATAAAAAAGTACTATAAAATTAAAAGACTAAGCAGATAAAAAGTACAAGATTAATTAGATTGAGATCTTTAGGTCAAAAGTATTACATAGGGGACATAGGACTAAAATTAAGGTGTTGACAGGCTGCACTGCTCTCTGGAAGTAGCAGTGTAGCACTGTCGTCCATTGTTCATCGATTTGTTCAAGCGGGCACCAGTAACGTCTCCACTGTGAGACTTGTTGTTACTGTTTTTGGCATAACAAATATGTTATCGGGAGCTTGCCAGGCTTTGCCGTGTGGGTGGAATACTCTCAGTAGCTTGCCGGGCTCTCTGAGAGAGACAGAGGAATCAAACAGGGTCTTCAGCATGCAAGGCAAATGTCCTACCCACTGTACTAAAAGTAATATTGGGGGAAAGAAAGAAGACACTTACCTATAAAGGGAAGATATTATAAAAGGAGATCTAGTCTTGACTAGCATGGCATTTACAGAACAGAACATGAAAGCCTAGAAACGGTCCATCATCTTAAAAAGCATTGAGAATAGGGTTTGAGTGAGAAGAACCACTCTAAATAAAGAATAAACTACAGAGGAGCAGAGATCAGTGCAGAGGGTATGGACCTTGTCTTAAGCATGGTCAACCCTGGACCTGGTTGGACCCCGTAGCACTGCAAAATTTCCCCTGAGAACCACCAGGAATAACCCCTGAGCACAGGTCTGAAAGTAGACCCTGAGAGAAGCTAGGTATGGCCCCATCTGCCCACCACCAAAGAATAGAGTATAAGAATTTGAGTATAGTCACTGTCACTGCCCTATCGTTGCTCCTCAATTTGATCGAGTGGGCCCAGTAACATTGTGAGACTTGTTATTGTGTTTGGCATATCGAATATGTCACAGGTAGCTTGCCAGGCTTTGCCGAGCAGGCGAGATACTCTCGGTAGCTTGCCAGGCTCTCCAAGAGGGGTGGAGGAATCAAACTCGGTCGGCCATGTTAGCTGCATGTAAGGCAAACGCCCTACCTGCTGTGCTATCGCTCCAGCCCTTGAGTATAGTAGAAACTAATAAAATATTTTTGTAATAGGAGGGAAAAGTTTTCATTAACTTTTTACCATAGTATAATTGACCTATTCTAAGCTTTAATTTTACACATTTTTAAATACACAATATTCGTAATTATGAACACATTTAGAAATCCTTTACCGTATCATTATCCCTTGAAAGTTTCCTAATGCTATTTTGTAATTCATCTTCTACAATTTCCTTTTGTTACCAGATAATCATCAATGTGTTCCTATCACACATATTTAATTTATGTTTCTAGAACTGATTGATGTACCATGTTGATCAAATGATTGATGTACATATTGATTGATGTACCATGGATTTTTTTTGTTTGTTTGGTATCTTTCTTTAAATGTAATTAGTTTAAGTTTTAGTGATACTATTTGTATATGAGTACTTCTTTTCATTGTTAAATAGTCCTTCCATGTTTGGATATAATAAAGACAGATCTGATATAGAGGTACAATATTAGAGACTTGGGTTTTCTATACATTGAAAATTATCATACCAAACAGAGATGCACTGCCTTCATTTCAAAATTTAAACTGATTAATTTTCTCAGGTGTTTGACTTGCATGCAGTCGAGCCGGGTTCAATTCCTCCATCCCTCTTGGAGAGCACGGCAAGCTACTGAGAGTATCCCACCTGCACAGCAAAGCCTGGAAAGCTTCCCATGGCGTATTCAATATGCCAAAAACAGTAACAACAAGTCTCATAATGGAGATGTTACTGGTGCCCACTTGCGCAAAGCTATAAACAATGGGAGGACATTGACAGTGCAGTGCTATTATTCTCTCTTAAAATATTAATTGACTAAAACCAGTACTGAGAATGGTTAGTTTCACTGCCATTTCAGTGTCAATCAAACAAGAGACATGGTGGCATGGTTGATAAAGGGGGCTTTATTCGCATCAAGCTTTCAGTTTGGAAGATGCCAGAGTCTCAAAGCAATAAACGTGTCTGTATGGTCACAGGTACTACTGTAAGAGTGGTAACAGGGAAACATGTTTGAGTAAGGGTAAAATAAAGACGAAAATGCAACAAGGTGGTCAATATATTCAGTCAGGGGCTGATACCCTGAGGCACTCTCCTGAGTTAACAGAAATAAATTATTTTTAATTAGGGTTTCTGTCATGATACCTGTGGAAAAGGAAACAAGGGACATTCTCAACATTTTCAACCATTCCTCACCAACTTGTTTTCTAGTTTCTAATATTAAGTTCAGTTTTTAATATTTTGGGTCATCTTTAAAGCAAAGATAATTAATAATGCTTATAACTGTTATCCCTCTTTAAAATTCATACTATGAATTATAAATAACAGAATTTTACTATGAAATACAATGTGTTGGGAAACATCTTTCATAAAAACCATTCATGATCAAGCTTATCATCTTTGAAATAGATTAAACTATTGGTGCTAGAAATTTACGGCCTTTGCTATAAGATTATTACACTTCTCCACCCTTTGTAATTTGACTTGCCATGCCTCCTGTAGAAGGATTTATGTCTCCATTCCATGGAAAGCAGCATTGGCAGTGTAGCTTGATCTATTAATAGAAAGTGACCACAGCATATTGAATACTGTCCAAGTAGTAACACTGCAAATTTGCTCCAAATTCCAGTTAATGTCTTGTATGAGAAGAGCATATTCAAGATCAAGGTTGCATCTTTAGTCTGAATCATTTAAGTGGCAAATAAATGCAGAGCAGAGTTGAGGAAACAAAAAAAAGCTAATTCATGATCAATCTGCAATAAATAAACTAATGGAAGTTTACCAAATTAAGAAACTTTTGGGCTTCAAAACACTAATTAGAATAAAATGACAGTACATAATGGTAGGAAATATTTGACCTCTACTTTTCAGGCAATATAACACTTGCAAAGCTTAACAACAGCAATCAGAACACACCAAACCAATCAACCCCATCAAAAACAAATTCTAAAAAAGAAGAGATGAAAAACCACTTCACTAAGAAGAAAGATACAAGATGGTGAATAGGTACATAGAAAAAAAACTGCTCTTTTTTTTTGCTTACTCTTAGAGAAATACCAATCAGAACTGTAATAAGTTATCACCTCACGTCAGTGAAATAGACACACGTAAAAATAACCAGTGGGTGAGAAGGAACTTTCATTCTCTGCTGGTGAGGATGTCAGCTGGTTCCAGTTCTTTGGCAAACAATACTGACACTTCACAAAGAACTAAGAATTGAGTGTCCATGAGAATCAGCATATTCCACTCTTCAGCATGTACCTCAAACGCCCTAAACCAGTATTTCAAAAATACATTTGTACCCCCACTGTTCAGTGGAGTGTTATTAATCATAGCAAAGATCTAGAAGCAACTCTAGTGTCCAAGAACTGTTAACTGTTAACTATGAGGAATATTTTAAAAATGGATTAGAACTACAAGAAAAGCTGAAATCCTTCAGTTTATGTGGAACTAAAGCTGAGTAAGACAGTCATAAAGAGAAAAACAAATACACAATGAGGTTTCTCACATGCTAGATACAAAGAAACATAGTAATAAAACAAGAAATAGCAAAATACAATATAACTAAAAAGTAAGTCTGTATAACTAACTGTGGCAGAGTTTTATTGTAACTATTCATAATGTAATTTTTTCTTGGTTTGGAAGAAGAAATATGAGACCACCTGTTATATTTAATACCTGATCTCATAGAGTAAAAAGAGCTCAGATGAGTTAGATATATTCTAACCAGTTATTTAAAGTAAAAATGAATAGCAAGCTCAAAAGAGCTTCCTATCTATCTTTGCACTTTGTAAAACAGTTTAACTTAAAGGAAAAATTTGAAAATTAAAAATAGTCAGAAATAATTGATAAATAAAGCAATGTTAAAACTGAGTTTTATTATCGAATAGTATAGAAACAGAATGCATAATGTTAAATTGTTCATGATTTTTTTTATCTTATTTATACACTGAATAATACAAGAGTTCCCAGAGGCTAAGATTATGTGACTAATCAAGGTGTGTAGAGTATTGACCGAAAAGGGAAAATTACTGCTAAGCAAGCATTATCACTTGCTCAAAATTATATGCAGTAAATTTATGATGAAACATTTGAACGACAAATGCAGCTAAGTGGAATTATTTAGTGACAAACATCACACATAGGATCACTTTGTTGACAAAATCACTTTCTTAGTAATCTTAAATTAATTAGTTAGTTACAAAAAGACTTAAATTTGCATTGATGAGAAAATGAAGTACTAGAGAATATTTCATTTTGAAATAAATAAGCATTGAAAATATATGCATTAGATGATAAGTCCCAAGAAAAACAGTATCATATTCTAGATATTTTTACTGTAAGATTTTTAATCTCTTAAAATAATACCATATTAATAAGATGCTATTCTTGTGAGACACTGATCAAAATTATAACAACATTGCTGATTTAACTGCACTGCCATTTTTCCAAACTGGTTTCAATCAATTTAGTATATATGCTGCTGAAGCGTATCAGTCAAAATAACTACCAATCAAAATAATATTACCAAAGACAGGAAGCCATACCTTATGGATATATATTTTCAGTGTATATTGTATATGTCAATTTATTCTATACACACTTCTTAAGCACACTTCTATATTTCTTAAACTTAAACACTTCTATACACTTCTTAAACACACATGCAAATAGAATTGATATCACTTCCCCTTTAGAAGTTATAATTTACTAATTCTAGTTACACCTTCTGCTTCCTGTAGAAAAGGAAAATATTTAGTAAGTATTCAATATGTTTTCAGGATATGATTTTATTTGAGCTCAGAGACAATATATATAAATTATTTAACTTATAAAATGGATAAAAAACACTATAAGGAACATAGTAAAGACACATCTAGTTAGGGAGAATTATCCATTCAAAACAATACATGTTGCCTTTTTTAGGGGAAAACAAATTCTTAGATTTTAGATTTACATCTCATGTGAAATTTTCTTATATTATTCCGTTCACAAACTTATAAATTTAAAGAAATAATATTATCTTTAGGTAATGGGAGCAGGTTAATGTAATAGAACTTGATTGTTACATGACTGGAAGTTGGCAACTTGCAGTTGGCATTTTGTAAGCAAGTGGGTTATTGAAGATACCCCTGGAGACATTTATAGCTGACTTTGTGAAGTACACATCTCATGAACGAACGTCCTAGGCAGAAAGAAGGGAAGTTTAATGACTCACTCTAAAACTGTGCCTGTTTCAGGACAGAGAGAACTTGACGTAGAATTTAACTGTAGCAATAGAAAAAATATAGCTCAGGTTAGAGAAATGCTATACTCAATAATTTTTCTGAAACCTTATCAGCCTTTCTAAATCTGTGTTAAATGGAATGAAAATAATGCAAATACATGACTTTGGTGTTTTCAAAAATCAAAATGGTAGCTGTATGGAGAATTAACTAGGGTTTAAATGTCAATCTCTAAAGAGTGTTATTTTAGTGTGGGAAAGGAGAAGGGCTAGAGCGATAGCACAGCGGGTAAGGCGTTTGCTTTGCATACAGCTGACATGGTCGACCCGGGTTCGATTCTTCCAGCCCTCTTGGAGAGCCCAACAAGCTACTGAGAGTATCACGCCCTCACGGTAAAGCCTGGCCATTTCCCCGTGATGTATTCAATATGCCAAAAATAGTAACAAGTCTCACAATTTGTTGTGAGATGTTACTGGTGCCTGCTCAAGCAAATCGATGAACAATGGGAGGACAGTGCTACAGTGCAGGAAAGGAGAACAAATGCCACAACGAGGATAGGATTGGATTAATCAGAAAATGAAATAATAGTGGTAACATGAGTATTGGAATTGGTGGTAACATGGTGTGGTTACATTTACTCCAAATATATAAAGATTTATACTGCTTTTGCATTCTCAAGAACCACTGCTTTCTTCAAAAAATTATAAAATAAACTTTAAAAAACCTGAAAAGAAAACAAAAGCAAACAAACAAATAAAAAATTGGGCCAGAGAAAATGTACAGTAGGATGAGCTTTAATTCCCATTCTTTGCAATCATCATATCTGGGTTCTGTCCCTAGCACCCCATATAGTTCTCTTAGCACTACCAGGACTTATCCCTGAATGCAGAGTCAAGAGAAAACCAAAAGAGTACAGCTACGTGTCGACCCAAAACAAAACAGAAAAAAGAGCCAAAATGAACCAAAACAAAGAAACAAACAAAAAAAACAAAAAAATTGGATTTTCCAATGGGAGAAATGGTATAACTATTTGAGGAACACAAAGATAAAGGCTTATGTTTGAAAATTAAGCAATATCCTTCTTCATAGTTTTAATGTGATAAATTTATTTATATTAACGACAAATTATATGAGCTAGAGAACTAATACTGGTGTTAAAGATCTTGCCTCTCAGATATGTTACCTTAATGATGTACATCTGGTTACCCATGGTGTACATCTAGTTACCCATGCACTGACAGGTGACATCTTTGAGCATGGAGCCAAGAATAACCTCTGAACATAGCTGGGCGTGGCTTAAACCTGCCTGTTTCCCATAAAAGGTTAAATTGTAAAAAGTTTTATTAATGGGATTCTTTTTCATTCAACATGGTCACAATTACCTGATTGCTCCATTGATATATCTATTTGTTAATATTAATAATTAAAACATTGTTGACCTACTTAGATTCCAATTACTAAACTAAGAACATTATAACAAATAAAGAAACATCAATGCCAAATGTTAAACTGATATTTTAACATCATAGTTCAGCTTCTTCATTATTATAGTTTATGCAACTCAAAATATAGCTTAGAGTTTGGAAGTGACTTTGGAAACAGGACTGAGAAATTTGGAGTAACTCTGTGATTGATGGATATGTTAGCTATCTTGATTGCATACTTTTAGATGCAATTTTACTCATCAATTATGGCTCAATAAAGGTATTTTAAAACTTTTTTTAATCACAGGTTTGTTTAGAAAATAGTAAGGGGGAGAACACAACAAAAGAAAAACCAATCTCAAGGGGAAAAATTAGATATTTCAAGGATCAAAATATAAAATTTGAATTAATACTGGCTGGAGAAGAAGCACTGGTTTTCATATGAGTTAGGAAAGATCTGCCATTACACTTTGATTAAAATCTCATCAAATAATCATGACCCAAGCAGAGTTTATTTAAACTCTAAAGCTGTATTGAGATTTTTTTAACTAAAAGGAACAACTCCCAAATGCATCATTTGAAATCTAATTTTTATCAAAGGATTTATATGAACATACTCTGCCTCTATGCAGACCTTGACAAGAAAACTTATTTTGAAAATATAATAACATGTATTACCAAGAAATCATTTAAGCTTAGGGTTGAGTACCTCTGCAGAACATTGGAGCTTCTCTTCATATTGTAGAATATTTCTCTAATCTATATTAATGATGTCAGAGGCAAGGAGCTGATGTGCTCAGCTGGGGAACTTTGCCACGCAGTTAAGCACAAGGAATTGCTCATATTTGGGGTATATATTTAATACAGTCATTTCTGTAGGTGTAACTAGAATGAAAGAAATCCTAAAAAAAATCAACTCAGAACAATTCAATATATATACATATATACATGTATATGCACATATATACATACATATGTATTGCATATAAGCACATTATACATATATATTACATATTAGTACATATATATTTGATAATAAATGATGTTCAGTTAGAATGTAACAGCAATAGTATATATAAAAATGATTCCATGCATCAGAGAGATAGTACAGCAAGCAGGGCTCTTACCTTATATGTGACTGATCTGGGTTCAATCCCCAGCATGCCACATGGTGCCACAAGCCCCTTCAGATCCCCAGAACAAGAAATAAACTTTGAGTCAATAAATAAATAAATAATCTGAAATATATATCAAAAACTTTACTTAGGAAATTGATCTATTTGCTAATCATAAATTGTACTTACACATACTTTCATAACTATTTTTGTGCTGGTACTAGAAGATTGATATCTAAGGAGTTAGAGGGGCTGGAGAGATAGTACAACAGGCTGGGTTCTTGCCTTGTACATTGCTGACCTAGCTTCAATCCCTGGCACCACATACAGTCTCTTGAGTCCTGCCAGTAGTGTCCCTGAGTGAAGAGCCAGGAGTAAGACCTGAGCATAACTGAGGGCAGCACAACAGCAGTAGCATCAACAACAAAAGGCATTGTGATGTTTGGTTTCTGGTGCTGCATAGATTTACAATGAACTGAGTGACCATTGTACATTTGTTTTATTCAGGAGCCTAAATTTAAATTGCCTTTCTAAGTTTGACAATATGAAATCCAGCTTTGTTAGTATTCAGTCTATGAAATTTCCAACAGGTTATCAGGATACCAACACGACATTATTGTACAGGTCCCCTGGCAATAGGTCTAAGCAGATAAAACTCAAATGAAAAATACATGCATCTGTGTAACTGCAGTTTTTTTTTTACCAGTGATATTCACAGCACCAGGTCATTCTTTGTTCTTTTCTTCACCTGAAAAACAATTACTGAATTAACCCTGGTTTTTGACTGTATTTAATTTAGAGCTGATCTGTTTCCTAGTCCCACTTTAAAATGATTAAAACCGAATGATTCCAGTAACACCCAGTTCTTTTTACTGAAATGGAAAGGTTCCTCTAAAATTAATTTTTGTCCCTTCCCAAAGTCAATTATTTTATTTTCTTCCATCATTTTTCCCTCCATTCACTCCCCTAAATTCTCTTCCTGTCTCTGTTTATGTCTCTCTGTCTGTCATCTGTCTCTGTATGTTTCTTTCACTTGCTCTCACTCTCTATTCTTTTCCTTGGGTTCTTTATTTTATGTTTTATTGTGTTTATATTTAATGAATGCCATTTCTCGGTGGATTTTTAAATAACGTATGTTCTCAGTTTAATTTTGACAGAGAGCAAGAAAATAAAAATATATAAAAACCCATCACCAGGCTGTGAAAGTTAATATCAATTGATGATTACTTTCCCTATTTTGGCCAGATTAGCTAAAATAAAAGTCAGCAGAAAAAGTTTATATTTTACTATGCCTGAACTCTAAATTCATATTTGTATTAATATTTATATTAATCCCATTTAATAGAATTAAATATATAAATATAATTTAAATTTAAATATTAAAAATATATAAATATAATTAAAATGTATATTAATCCCAACCAAGGCCATGCTGGGACCACTCCCCACACACTTGAATGAGCCTCACGCATAAAAGAACTAGCAGAGGAAACCAGGTGTGTGGGACCCGGGGCTGAGATCTCCAGGCCTGCACGGTTTGGGACTGGATCTGCCAGTAGCTAGACAGTTACACCCACCAATTGCCGTGTAACCCCAAGAACGGCCAGGATCCAGAGCTTATCACACTCAGCTCCCGGGGAAATGCGGCCGTGCGACATCTTATCATCTCATTTCTACTTTAGACAAACTGGCAGGCTACCTAATGTAACCTGCCCACACGGCAGAGTCTGGCAAACTTCCCGTGGTATACCCATACCCAATATGCCAAATACCAGTAACAATGATGGGTCTCATTCTTCTAACCCTGAAAGAGCCTTGAATATGGCACTTTAAAAAAAAAATCTCAGGGCTAGGACAAAGGAGACGTTACTGGGGCCTGCTCGAGGCAATCGACGAACAACAGGATGGTCGTGATCGTGATTAATATTTATGGCTAATACCAAATTTACCTCTTCAATTTTTCCAAATCAATCTTACCTCATTTATTTGTTTATTTAGTGAGTTTTGGTGCCACAATTTGACTGTACACTGAGGAATTACTTCTGGCAGTGCATAGGGAACCATATGGGATGAAGAAGATGGAACTCAGGTGATCTGTATCAATGCCCTACCCCCTACCCTCTGTACTATCTCTTCAGAGCCCAAAGACTAACTCTGTGAGCAGGATGTGAACTATTCATTTCAAACATCATCTAAATACACAGATCTGCTTTTATAACTCCTAATTAGAAGGTCTCACATTTTCAATAAAAAGAGCAGAGCTGAGGGATGGGGCTGGAGTGATAGCACAGCTGGTAGGTTGTTTGCCTTGCTCGCAGCCAACCCAGGTTCGATTCCCAGCATCCCATATGGTCCCCTGAGCACCGCCAGGGAGTAATTCCTGAGTGCAGAGCCAGGAGTAACCCCTGAACATTGCCAGGTGTGACCCAAAAAGCAATAAATAAATAATAAAGATAAGAGTTAAAAAAAAATTTTAAAAGAGCAGAGCTGGGATGAGAATCAAAGTCTACTTTACCCTAGAGCTCCATTTCTAATAAGATAGATTGATAGAGATACATACTACATATATATACACACATGCACACACATATGTATAGTATATACAGACATATATGTGTGTATATACATACACACATATATAATGGCAGGTTTATCTTCTTAGGCAACAGCTTGTGAAGTGAGAAATTTCCATGTCCTTGACATTCAGAAAGGCCCAGCACTTGTTTTAATGCTGTGCTGAAGCTATCTTGATATACTTAATAATTTTTAATAGGATTCTGCATTTTTATTTTACACTAGGGCTCATTAATTATCCAACTGGTGCTATCCTTTAGTGATGATATAATAACATCAAGCCCTACTGAGCTGACCAACACATATCACACACTTGTTATTTTCTATAGGCTACCATCTCAGTATAGAATGATTTAAAATCTACATAACTAAATTGCTCCCACTGATGCTTTATGGGATGTGTCCTAGTAAAAAAGGTTTCGTTGAATTATATTCCTGTTGTATCATACACATGTCCATCTGATCATCCACTATCCCGTGTATCATATAAAAAGTTACTATCCATTCTTTAGAACTACTTCATCCAAGATAGAGAAAAAATAATATTTTTATTTACATTAGAATGTGTGCCAGATTAAGAAACACTCAATTTTTTTTTACAGATTTGAATTGTTTAACTTGCATGGATAAAAGATTAAATTCTTTTTGAGTTCTGTACTGTAACTTTCTTTAGATATCAAAGTTTCCTTAATTAATTACAACAGTCTTAAAGATTGTTTACAAGATTTACAGTTTAATAAAATATATACAAAAAACTAATTTTGTGCTTTTCTTTGCACACTGTCACTGTCCCCGCGTTGTTCATCGATTTGCTCGAGCGGGTCCAGTAACGTCTCCATTGGAGACTTTGTTGCTACTGTATTTGGCATATCAAATATATCATGGGGTTCTTTCCAGGCTTTGCCGTGAGGGCAAGATACTCTCGGTAGCTTTCTGGGCTCTCCAAGAGGGGCGGAGGAATCAAACTCGGGTCCGCCTTGTTGGCTGCGTGCAAGGCAAAAGCCCTACCCCCTGTGCTATCGCTCCAGCCCATGCCTTCGATAGCTCAGTTGGTAGAGCGAAGGACTGTGCTTTTCTTTATCAAATGATAAAATGACTAAATGGATTTTTATTGTTTGAAAAGTTTTAGGCACCAAGAGCAAATTTAAATAGCATACAATATATTTTAATGCATTTTAAAATATATTTAAATTTCAATACAGTAAGAAATATATAAATTAAAAAGAGAATAATAAAACAGGAATGTGTGTGAGGTAGGCTTGATTAGTATAAATTATCTACTTAGACTAAGGACATCCTGTGTTGGCAAAATCATATTAATACAGCAGGAGATGAGGTGTGGAACACTGGGTCACTAAATCTCTACCCATGAAATAGGTAGCCAATCAGAATAGATAAGCAATGGATGGGTGGTATTTGACAACAGTGACAACAGATGAAAGTAACTCCCCACCCAATCTCTCTCTCTCTCTTTCTCTCTCTTTCTCTCCCTCTCTCTCTCTTTCTTTCTCTCTCCTTCCTCTCTCTATCTCTCAGTGTCCCCTTTTTTTGGCATCTGTCAAATGCTTTTCCCAGCACTATTTTTTTGAAGAGACTTCCTTTTCTTCATTTCAATAACCTAGATATTGTGCCATAAATGAATTACTTGTAACTATGAAGATTTTTATCAGTTATATTTTATTGTTTTTTATAGACTTTCTCCAGAAACATTCCATTTTGATAAATTTAGTTAAAAAATATAAGGACATAAATGCAGTACGTACCTTTTAACTTTCTTTTAGAATTGCTTTATTTGGAAATTTACATAATTCAATAGAAATACTATAAGTTTGCTCTGAGTCCTTGAAGAATGTCATTACAATGTCTTATAGGATTGTATTGTATCTGCATAATGCTTTGTAGGCTAGTAATTTTAAAATGTTAATTCTTCTAATCCATGGACATAAAATATTTTTCCATTATCTAGGGTTTTCTTCTACTTCTTTTCGGAGGGACTTACACTCAAATTTATGAGCTATTTACAACCACTTTTACATTTATTCCTAAGTATTTGATATTTTATACTACTTAAAAAGTTGTACTTTTTAATTTCTTTCTTTCCAATTCATTGTTGGCTTACAAAAATGCATTGAGAAAAATGTTAAAGAAAATATTGTTCTGACCTATCTCACTCCGTTCTTTTTGGTAAATATTTAATAGTTACATATTGATTGTTTGGCCATTGTAGAATATTATACATGTTTTATAGACATAAGAGTTTTCTCCATATTTTAATTTTTTCTAGAAGCATTATCAAGATCACACTGAAAGAAAAGATGTTAAACCAAGGTGAACTCTTATTATTACGTATTATGATATTAGTTCACAAGCACTGCATAAAGAATATCCCATAGTTTAGTATATTTGAACAAAGCATATTCATTCCTCAGTGTTTGAATATCAGGGATACAGACAAACTTCTATTGAATAGCTTTGTCTCGGGGTATTGACAAAGTCAATTCATAGGCAAGAACTAGAATAACTCAACACAGACTGGACACTTCCAAGCTTTCACCAACTTGATGATTACTGTTCCTTGTTGACTATTTTCTATGTGTTTCAGTAACTGCCACATGAGCATCATCGTGAAAGCTTTTCTAAATATAGCAGCTTCCTTTTCCCAGATGAAGTGATAAGTGAGCAAAATGGAAAAAAGAGCTAAGAAAGAAGCCTCAGCCTCCTTTATAATTTATTGCCATAAGCCATATATTATCAGACTTTCATCTATTATTGATAGCAAAGAACAAATTTGGTATAATTTGAAAGATATCTGCACATGGGTATAAATACCAGAAGCAGATATATTTTGGGACCATCTTAGAGTATGAGATGTGATTCAGTGTGATTTATGTTACTCTCAGAGGAAACACACACACACACACACACACACTCCCATCTCAATTTCAGAAACTTGTAACTAAGAGAAACTTAAAGCAAAGCACTGAAGTTCACAAGAGGCACAGATTTTGCTCGAGCGGGCCCAGTAACGTCTCCATTGGAGACTTTGTTGTTACTGTGTTTGGCATATCAAATACGACACGGGGAGCTTGCCAGCTCTGCCTTGCAGGCGAGATACTCTTGGTAGCTTGCCCGGCTCTCCGAGAGGAGCGGAGGAATTGAACTCGGGTCAGCCATGTTGGCTGCGTGCAAGGCATATGCCCTACCGCTGTGCTATAAGTTCCTCAAATATAACCTGTGCGACTGCTTAGATACAGTTTTCCTCAAATTATTAAATTAAGTTAATCTTCTCTACAGATGTTTAATATATATTGCTAAGGGGTTACTATTTTAGTTCAGGGAGTGAAGTACTTGTCTTGCATCTGACCAACTAGGACTCAAATCACCAGAACCAAACATGGTCCCTTAGGCACTGCAGAAATGATCACAGTGCACAGAGCCAAGAATAAACTCTGATCACTTCTTGTTGTGGACCACTCAATTTATGTCTATATCTATATTTATAGCCTATATATTTTAGGTTATTTATTTATAAAATAATTTTATAAGAATTTTTCTAGTAATTGAAGAGAAAAGTAGGAAACACCAAGAGTTAATAGTCTTCATTAATTTTAAAATACATTTTAGAAAATATTAACTTAATTCAGCTTTAATGATTAAGAAATATTTTCAAGGTGCTCTTGTGCTGCATTCTGGGCTCTTGTTTCCACTCTCTGAATCATATTTTCATTCTCTAAGAAAGTTAGCACATTCTTGCTTGAAGTAAACTATTCAGTTTGATTCAGGAGAATTATGAGAGATAGTGTCTCTTTTATTTTAGTTTTGACTCTAGCATTACAGAGTAATGCTAGAGAAGTTGGGATCGAGAGAGGGAAATGAAAGCAATGAATTGAATCCACATTAGTTCTTTCCTAGCCTGCCCCACTTTTCTAAATTCTAGTATATTTTTACATTTTAATCAAAATGAAATATACTTGAATACCTCTAAAAGCTCCGTGAGTTGTCCAGGGATCGTCTATGAGTTCGCTCCATATGGAAAATACCACACCATAAGAATCTTCAGAATAAACTTTTTTCACCTTTATTTTCTACACATAAAATTAACAAAGTCCTGGGTTGTGAAAAATTCTGTTATTAAACAGCTAGGTGTTAAAAAACATATCCTTAAGATTTGAGAAAAAAATTTTTCTAAATTTATCCTAAATTTCCTAAATTTATAAGTTGTAAGGTACTATTTAAGATCATTCTCAGATTTTGATAATAATATAAACGACTGAAGACCCACAGAACAAGCCGTCGCCTCACTCCAGGACGCTTTCCGGACCCGCGCGGCAGCTCCGGCCGAGACCCACGCACAACTGAAGACCCACAGAACAAGGTAAGCGGAACTCTCTGAGACCTTGGACTCCAGGCTCGGCGGACCCAGGGACAGAGCTTCTCTGCTTGCTCCCACCACCACAGGTGACAAAGGGGTTCTAATTAGGAGCCCCACCCTACCCTGCCCTGTCTGCTTCCATCAACCACCCAGGGATCGAATTGTGCACAGGAGACCCACCCTACCCAGATAAATATCCCACTGGCAGACTTCCACTCTCGACACTACTTCCACTACCCAGCCGTCGCCACACTCCAGGACGCTTTCCGGACCCGCGCGGCAGCTCCAGCCGAGACCCACGCACAACTGAAGACCCACAGAACAAGGTAAGCGGAACTCTCTGAGACCTTGGACTCCAGGCTCGGCGGACCCAGGGACAGAGCTTCTCTGCTTGCTCCCACCACCACAGGTGACAAAGGGATTCTAATTAGGAGCCCCACCCTACCCTGCCCTGTCTGCTTCCATCAACCACCCAGGGATCGAATTGTGCACAGGAGACCCACCCTACCCAGATAAATATCCCACTGGCAGACTTCCACTCTCGACACTACTTCCACTACCCAGCCGTCGCCACACTCCAGGACGCTTTCCGGACCCGCGGGGCAGCTCCAGCCGAGACCCACGCACAACTGAAGACCCACAGAACAAGGTAAGCGGAACTCTCTGAGACCTTGGACTCCAGGCTCGGCGGACCCAGGGACAGAGCTTCTCTGCTTGCTCCCACCACCACAGGTGACACAGGGATTCTAATTAGGAGCCCCACCCTACCCTGCCCTGTCTGCTTCCATCAACCACCCAGGGATCGAATTGTGCACAGGAGACCCACCCTACCCAGATAAATATCCCACTGGCAGACTTCCACTCTCGACACTACTTCCACTACCCAGCCGTCGCCACACTCCAGGATGCTTTCCGGACCCGCGCGGCCGCTTGCGGCCACGCGACACATCATAAGACACTAAATACCGGTCTTCTGGAATTGTCATACCATATTTGATAGGGTTCAAATATGGTAACACCTACAAGGGTGATTAGAGGTCACCCCAAAAGCCTCTATACCTCTCGGAAAGACTGGCAAGCTACCGAGAGTATTCCGTCCGTACGGAAGAGCCTGGCAAGCTATCCGCTGTGTATTCGATATGCCAAAACCAGTAACTACAACAGGTCTCATTCACCTGACCCTGAAGGCTTCACCGACATGGCAGCACTGAGAAGGATGAGAAAGGAGAGGCCGACAAAATCTCAAGGCCGACCTAGGCTGCCACAACGAAGGAAGACAAAAATGATCGTCTGTACTTTCAATGCACGTACGCTAGCATCAGATGCATCCATCGAGGACCTGATGGTACAAGCGCGAATGATCAAGTACGACATCATTGGTCTGACCGAGACAAGAAGACACGAATCTCACCATGCCGTTTTCGACACTGGAGAAGAATTTTTCCTCGGAACATGCGATAAAAGAGGTGTTGGAGGCGTCGGTGTCCTTGTCAACACAAACTTGGCCAAGAGCATTGATTCATTCGAATGCCTAACAACCCGAATCAGACGTTTACATTTGAATAGATGTGGCTCACTGCCTGCAGTTTCTATCTTCGTTGTCTATGCACCAACATCTCATTATGATGAAAGAGAAATCGAGAAGTTCTACATGGAGCTAGAGAAGTTCTATAAAGAAGACCACACCTTCTACAAGATCATTGTGGGTGATTTTAATGCCAAGATAGGACCGAGAAGATCAGCTGAAGAACTTCACATCGGAACACATGGCCTAGAATGGAACGAACAGGGTGAGAGACTGTCTGAGTTCATCATGTCGACCAAGACCATTCATGGTAACTCACAGTTCCAGAAGGCAGAATCTAAACGATGGACATGGGAGTCTCCCGGTGGACGATTCCACAACGAAATAGACCACATCATATTCAATCGACGGTTTTGCCTGACTGATGTCGCTGTTGTCCCAAAATTTCTAACGGGATCGGACCACCGTCTCCTTCGTGCAAAATTCTACTTCACAGAGCGGGGAGAAAGGGCTGCAAAGTTCAAAAAGAGAACTCCCAGAACGACCACCAACTGGGAACTCTTTGGTACTATTGCGGCAACATGGGAAGATGCCATTGTTGACAACATTGACGAGGAATACGATCGACTGGTTCAGCACCTCCATGAATGTGCGAGGAACGCCAAGAGAGAGATAGCCACAAAAAGTCGCCTATCTTTGAAAACTCTTGAGCTAATTCACCAGCGTGGTTTGGCGCATGCCTCAGGCAACCGCAAGCTAACGTCAGAGCTTGCAAAGCAGTGCAGAGATGCGATCAAGGAAGACCTCAAAGAGAGAAGAGCAGAAGTACTGGTAGATGCGGCAGAAGCCAGGAAAAGTATTCGTAACGCCCGCCTGTCCTTCGCCAACTATAAGACCAAGATGACTGCCCTCCGACGTCCTGATGGATCCATCACATCCTCCAGAACGGCAATGGAGAAGATTATCCATGACTTCTACTCAAATCTCTTCAATAGCCATGTCCACTTGCCGACATACCAAATTCCACAGGATGGGTATGTCGTTCCCAACGTTCTCCCTTCCGAAATCCGACACGCCATTTCGTCTGTAAAGAAGCAAACAGCACCCGGCCCAGACAAGGTCAGACCTGAACACCTGAAGAACCTGCCGTCAGTACTCATCAATACAATGGCTCGGCTCTTCACTCGCTACCTGTCTGAATGCAAGGTTCCATCTTAATGGAAAACCAGCAGGACCGTACTACTGTTCAAGAAGGGAGACATCCATGACATTGGCAACTATCGCCCGATCTGCCTATTGTCTGTCATCTACAAGTTGTTCACTCGAGTCATCCTGAATAGGATTGGCAGAACACTAGATGAAGGACAACCATGTGAGCAAGCAGGGTTCCGCAAAGGATTCAGCACCATCGACCATATCCACACGATAACCAAACTCATTGAGGTTTCTCGGGAGTTCAAGATGCCGCTCTGCTTAACGTTCATTGATTTAAAGAAGGCCTTTGATTCTGTTGAGACGGAAGCGGTCATTGAAGCCCTAGCCAATCAGGGCATTCAAGCCCAATACATCAGGATCCTCCGTGAGCTATATTGCGGATTCACTACCAGGATCTCACCATTCTACAAAGAAGTGATCGTTGATGTCAAGAGAGGGGTGCAGCAGGGTGATACCATTTCACCGAAACTCTTCAGTGCCACCCTCGAGAACATCATGCGAGGACTGGAATGGGAAGGAATGGGAGTGAAGATAGATGGCCGGCAACTACACCACCTCCGCTTTGCTGATGACATTGTTTTAATAACACCAAACATCAGCCAAGCGGCACAAATGCTGGCCGACTTTGACCGTGAGTGTGGAAAGGTAGGACTACAGCTGAATCTTACGAAGACAATGTTTATGAGAAACAGCCTTGTTCCTGACCCCCCATTCGCTCTCAATGGAACGACCATCTCCGAATGCAACAGCTATGTGTACCTAGGTCGAGAGGTCAACATGACAAATGACCTGGCACCCGAGCTGCGCAGGAGGAAGAGAGCGGCTTGGAACGCCTTCAAGAACGTCGAAGAAATAGCTAAGAGGACGAAGAACCTCCGGCTCCGGGCACATCTCTTTGATTCCACTGTTCTTCCTGCATTAACATATGCCTCAGAGACCTGGGCCCTATGCAAACAAGATGAGAACGCCATTCAGGTCTCCCAAAGAAGAATAGAAAGAGCTATGCTTGGAATATCACGTTTCACTCAAATGAGAGAACGAATCCGGAGTTCTGACATCCATCGACGATCAAGGATCAGGGACGCTGTCTCATTTGCCAAGGTGTCGAAAATCAGATGGGCTGGTCACGTAATGAGATTTAAAGACGACCGTTGGACTAGAGCTGTTACTGATTGGATTCCACGGGATGTCAAGAGACCGCGTGGCCGCCCACCTACCAGATGGTCAGACTTCTTTGTCAAGGTCATGAACGATCGGTTTGAGGCCCTCCATCTTCCCGGAGCGAAGAGATGCCATTGGGCTACACTAGCACGCGACAGGGACAAATGGAGACGTTACTGGCGCCCGCTCGAGCAAATCGACGACTAACGGGAAGTTAAGTGATTAAGTGATAAACATATTGATATGGACTGCTAAGATAGTTTCCCAGTGCCCTGAAAACTGTCCAATAATCTTATCTAATTATTTTTAGCCCTTTATAAAATTGATTATAGTCATTTTATACTGAAACATAGTTTTTATCTTTTCTACATAAGACTGCTATTGCTTAAAAATAACTATAAGATCAGAGGATTTTAATGAAAAGAAAAAGTAAAAAATCTTTGAACTGATAACTCTCAGAACATTTTAATAGCTTTAGATTTCTTTTGTCTGTTATCAAATGAAAAATGATTAATAGCAGAATCATGTAAATGTTCACTATAGAAGACAACTTAAAGCATTTATTTATTTATTTATTTATTTGTTTATTTATTTTTGGTCACACCCAGTGATGCTCAGGAGTTACTCCTAACTCTGCACTCAGGAATTACTCCTGTCAGTGCTTTGGGGAACATATGGGATGCTGGGAATCGAACCCAAGTCAGTTGCATGCAAGGCAAACGCCCTACCCGCCGTGCTATTGCTCTAGCCCCAGTTTAAAGCATTTATAAAAATGTAGGTGTCAGGCTCTGAAAATTGCTGTTTTAAATGGACTATTGTGGGTTTATAAACATATAACACGAATATGCAAAGTAAAATAAGCATAAAATTGATTATATAAACATACATATAATAAAATACCCAAAATGATTCAACCATTTGACACTCAGCTAATATGTACTTGTGTTTCACATACTTCCATAAGCAATCTAAATGCTTCCGATTTTTCAATTCTCCTTATTCCACCCATTATTCAGTTGTTATCATACGTTTAGAACCATTATCATTACTTGAAAGTACCTTAGAATGCTTCTGATTTCTCCCTATGCATGATTTTTAATGGTTTTAGCTTTTTATCTTAATGAAAACAACATTGCCAATGTTATCCACACATGAAATAGAACAGGGCACTGTGGGGCCAAATACCCATTCTACCTACAGACTCATAAGGGAACTTTATTTCTTGATGATATTTTCATGGTTTGAAGTATCTGTCACTACTTGTAACATTACCCCCAAGCTTAAAATCAACCAGAAGTCTTGTGATCCCCAGAAGCTCTTCCGTTCTGCACAGTTGCTCTTCAAATTAATCTGTCCATGACAAGTCTGCCTTGCTCAAGGCAATCCTATCATTACAGCTTTTCAGTTGAGTGAAAGAACAGGGAACTTCTTTGACAGATTTTATTCAAAACAGGTAATTTTACACATACTTTGAGGGTCAACTATATTTTTATTCTTCATTTTTATGGCAAATGCAGAATATATCAATCAAATGTCTAACACAAAGTCTGAAAACAATAGGGACATGAGAGTTGCTTAGCAAATTATTATCTAACTAAAATCTTGATAAAACTGTATTGGTTAAGTAAGAAGAAAACCTGATTATTCTGTGCATTATTTCAAAATCAGTTCAATAATCTAAAATAATGCCTGTACAATTATGTTTTAATGACATGGGACTTCAAACTTGAATTTGCAGCTATAATAGCAGTGTTGAAATCAAAATACCAAAATCTGTCTTTTATGTAGTTTGTAAGATGGTCAGAATGTGTCCTTGGTTCAGGATGTAGATGTAATAGGTTGATTGGAAATGAACTATTTTGTACATTATGTTAAATATAAATTAAATTTTACTTAGTGCACTATTTCAGTACATTTTCTTTATTAAACAGAGCTTAAATGTTCTTTCTAACTTTATATTTTCCCATTGTTTGTCAGCTGCGTACATGTAACTCAGCATAATAGTCCCACCCTCCCTTACACTCCAATAGGTCTACTTCAATTCACACAGTATTTCCATTTCAGCAAGCTCCTTGAAACAATTAAAGTTGATGCATATTGGACAAAGGTCTGCATTTTGGTGGCACCCAAAAATTCCTTGAATTCCCACATAAAGGAGAATGACTTTGAAGATTTGAACTCACCTGACTCAAACTTAATTTACAGAGGTTAGTAAAAAAGGAATACCTGAGAAAACTTTGTACATAAAAGGACCAAAATCACTAATAACTTGAAGAAATTTGTAAATATGTGATTTATTGAAGAGGACATTTGATTCCTGTATAGAAAGCCACAGTTTTCATGATAGAAGCAAAAGCCCAATACCTATTGTATAAACTCCGGGGGGCGCTAAGGAGACACTGGAGGCTCTCGTGCTTGCCACCTGTGTTCAGGGGGCCCGGACCACTCCCCCAGCCAGTGCGGCCCAGGCCTTGGGGCAGATGGAGGAGGAGACGAGGGACAAGATGATTAGTTGATCAGTTGCCGTTTATTCCATTCTCCCCATGCACCTGTTCCAGTCTCTCTGAGCATCCCATTCTAGTCTCACACTGCCCCTCATCTCTGTCTCCTCCTGTCTCTCCTGCTCATCTCTCTGTGCTCTGTCTCACAGCTTAGGCTCTCTCTCTCTACATGTGCCTGCTCCTGTATTCCTCTTCTATATTCTTTTCTCTCTGCCCACCTTTCTAGTCTCTTTGCACTCCATCTTGCCACCCTGTTCTCTCTCTTATCTTTCTCCAGCTCTCTTGTCTCTTCAACAACAACCCACTGCACCCAATCAGGTAGTCAAATCAACATAAGAAAACCCTTCCTGACTGCCAGGCTCAAGGGCAGAAACATCATCTAGGGGTATTCCAAAGCCCTTCCTGACTATCCAGGGGGCAAAATACCTCTTAAGGTGTTTTTCTCCTTTCCTCAGTCCAATAACTCAATCAACATCTTAATATTAGTTATTTTGTATGGATATAGTAAGAGATACATTGAGGCTTGTAGGTCAGCTCTCCTGGGAACATTTTGCCACAGATTCAGACTGCAGTGCTCAGTCCTGATTAATCATTCCTAATCCTATCAGGGTTCAAATCTAGTTATTATTTTTTGGATCATAACAGCATTTGTCCATGACCAAGCTCTTGACTTATAGTTAAGCATTAGGCACTTTGGCCAGGCCCATCTTGATGACAGGGTAGCACAAAGCTTACCACTTGCCCTGATTCCATCCAGTTTCTTTTCAGGACACTGCTTTTGGGGGTGTTAAGAAGTAAGGGCAACTGAGGCTTAGGTAGAGAGAACAGATGTCCAGGAGGAAAATATCACTGAGTCAATAAAATCCTATGTTACAAAAGCATAATATTTACTGTCTTCTTCTGTCCATACAAAAAGGACATTGCTCTGAATAAACTATGCAAAAGGCTTAAGGAGAAGAGAAAAATAATATTTACAAGTTAACAGAGCACAAAGAAACAAGTTAAAAATAAACACGGAGGTATAGGAGCACTGTGATAGGAGTAACCCAATAAACCTAAAATACCTGAGGCTATGCAGGAAAGACAAACCAATGTAGTCCTATACCTATATCTTAAATCTTTTCTTAAAATATTTTCCTGCTACCCGGGAGAATATTCTATTAAGTGTAAATTCTT
Source organism: Sorex fumeus (assembly GCF_029834395.1). Classification (NCBI taxonomy): domain Eukaryota; kingdom Metazoa; phylum Chordata; class Mammalia; order Eulipotyphla; family Soricidae; genus Sorex; species Sorex fumeus. The sequence continues at coordinate 31,681,155 of NW_026606064.1, forward strand.
TATAATTCTGTATTCTGATAACATGGTCCTGCTCAAGGAAATTTTCAGTCTCCTTCAAAGTCTGATCATGATCCGTTAGTCTGGTCAAAAGTCTGGTTCACACTCTTTATGTTGGATATCTGTCTCAAGCCTGCTGCTAAATTTCTCCTTCTAACCATTTCTGAAAGCTCATTTCAAGAATTGCTGGTGTTGCTTAAGCTATTTATGTCTTGTTTCTCTCAAATGTGAGTTCTGCAAAGTTTTACTACTTTTCCTGTACAGTTAAACATCTGACTGATGTCTGAAATAATGTCAACGATACAATTTTATAAAATATTGTATCTGAGAAGCCATAATCTGGGCATTCAACTGAGCAATAATCCCAAGATATGTTCCTTTAAGACATTGGAGGATTTTAAAATAGCAATCAGGAAAACGCCTGATTTTAAGTCCCCCATTTTGAAAATTTTGTATTTGTTTACAAAATTCTCCAGAAAACTATCTGTAGTGTTAAAGGTGTTTTTTGTTTGTTTGGTTCGTTGATTGTCTTTAACAATTGTTAGATGGACTCCCCTGTACTTTCTTAACTGGTCCTGAGGAAAGAATAAGGTTGTGATGTTCTTTCACTCACAAAGAGAAACCATTAGTTGGTTTTCCCATAATTACTGACAGGAATTTGAGTCAGGCTGCTGAATCAGTTTGGCTTCTCTTTTCACCCAGAGTTCTCAGTAAGAAGTAGTATGGAATTGATTAAAATCAAAATTGGGAATCGAAAAGATTCTACAGGGGACAAACGCTTGCCTTGTATGTGGCTGACCCTGATTCACTCCTATATAGCAGCACACAAGGTCGCCTGAGCACTATGAGAGTGATCCTAAAGCACAGAACCGAGTAATCCTTCTAAAGCACTACTAACTGGGTTCCAAACATCAAACTAAGTCAACAGACCAACTAGTAGATAAAACCAAAGTAGTTTAAACGACGATCTATTTTGCTCTTTATAAGTCCTTCATTAGCTTCAAAGAGCCATTTTTCTGGTGTGCAACTGGCAGCAATCCTTGAATAGAATGAAAGTTCTGATGTCTCTTATAATGGTGCTAATTCCATCATAAGGTTATAATCTTCATGAAAATCTAAAACTAACTCTCAGATGTCAGTTTTCCAAATACCATCAAATTGGAGGTTTCAGATTATACACATGTAGTTGTTGGGCCACAATTCAGTGCATAGTAGAAATCATACAAAATATCTATAAACTTATTTTATAATAAAAAATTTGCAAGAGGAGCAATTATACTGTTTCATGTTTTCATAAACCTGGATAATCTATTTGTTTTACTTTTTCTCAGTATTATAATGAAGAAATACTACTTAAGTAAAATTTATCTTACTCCAAGACCTACATATATAAAATATGCACATTAAAAATTAAAAAACCTTGTGTAAACCTAGAAAATGTTTTTAAAAACAATTCTATATGTCTTCTTCCTCTTATTCTCCACAAAGTATTTACAATTATTCATTAAAATTTATATGTTATGATACCTCTGCTCTCAACCATCCAGAGGTTCTTCTTCACAGAAGAATAAAATTTAAATTTTGTAATCTAAAAGCCAGATGATTACATTCTGTCTACATTAGTTTTTTCATTTTCTTTCTCACTATGGGAAGCACACAGATCTTTCTCTACCTCAAAACTGTTAAGTACAGTCTACCCTAAGTTTCCTAAACTTTGTACTTCCTCTGTTAAGTAGGAATTTATACCAGGAATTTTGATGTTTTATCTCTTTTTTACATTTATATTACCACTCAAAAGTTACTTCCTCACTGCCCCTTTAGGCCAGTATTTTAAATAACTTTTCCACCTGCTCTTCATAAGGCTGTTATCCCTTAACTGATTTATTTTTCCATGTATCTATTTTTGCAGTACGACATGCTATCCATGCACTGAATATCTATGTCTTCCACTAATACATAGAATGAAATAAAACAGAAATTTATTTTTTTTTATTTTTCCAGTCTGAGTTACAGTTTAAAAAAGTGACTAAAATACAGTGGTTATTTAAGCACATTACATTGTTGTACTCAATTCTTTCTTTCTTTCTTTCTTTCTTTCTTTCTTTCTTTCTTTCTTTCTTTCTTTCTTTCTTGAATCACTGTGGAAAAAGTTATAAAGCTTTCAGGTTTAAGTCTTGATTATGCAATTATCAATCATATTTCCCTTTACCAATACTTATTTTTCACCACGAAGAACCCCAATAACTCCCTCCCCCAACCCTCCCAGTGCTTGTGAGGCAGATGAATTCTAGTTAACACTTTATCTACTTTGATTAGAATCATTGTTTTGACAAAAGATGCACCATTATTATTTAGAGTTTACACCCCCAAATCAGACATGCTGAAAAGGCATTGTGAAATAATTTGTTTTCTACAGCTGGTCACAAGAATCAAATGATTTTGGATTTCTGGTATTTTACTTATTAAGCCTGGAGGTATTTCTGCTGAGAGTCAGATAATTATGAGATTGGTTTCTGTGGTCTGGAGGCATGGCCATACCGGCCGGAGAGCTGCTTGGGGGGGGGGGGCAACTCCTGACCTCGGTAGGGCATGAAGGACAAGCCGGGAAAGCCCCCCTTCCCATGAGGTTTCAGTCGCCCCATCACGACAGGCTCATACTGGATTTCCATAAAGCTTCGAAGTGGCAATGAATACGTCACAGGGAGCTTGCCAAACTTTACTATGTAGGCAAGATACTCTCAGTAGCTTGCCAGGCTCTCCGAAAGGGGTGGAAGAATCAAACTCGGGTCGGCCATATTGACCGATTGCAAGGAAAACGGCCTACCTGCTGTGCTATCGCTCCAGCTCTCAATTCTTTATTCTACCCTTTATATGTAGGGGTTTTCCATATTATTTTGTATTTTAGAATCTAGAGAAAAAAATATATTTTTCTTTTCCATTGATATGGAATTTTATAGCACCTAGAACTTGCCAGTAAAATTCAGATGAAAATAATGTGTGCCAAGACCAAATTTTTCTAGGTAACTCTATCACTGCTATTAAGAAAAAGAAATTAATTTTTGGATGGACAGGAAGATTGGGTCACATTTGGCTGTGCTCAGAAATCACTTCTGATGATACTCAAGGGACCATTTATAGTCCTAGGGACTGAATCATGGTCAGCCACATCCAAGGCAAGCTCCTAACCCACATATTTGTAGTCCCTAGAAGAACATATTCTTGATTAAATTTATAATACTGAAAGTGTGAAAGATGCATGAAAGATGTCTGGATTTAACTTGCAACTTGTTCAGAAGACCCAGAGACTCTAAGCATGATTGGTTAACTTTAGAGGGCAATAGATATAACAAGGATACTCATTGTTTCAATTCTTTTTAATATTAATTTTTTTCTCCTAGAGTTTCATTATGGTAATAATAGAATGGGGATAGTTATTGATGATTAATTTAGTCTTCTAATTCAAGCTTTCACAGTATTTTCTAGGGATGGGCAGCTGGCAGACGGGGCAGGTGGGAATCTGCATAGGTAGGATCTGGTATGATTTCCAGCATCACATGCCTGACTCCCCCCAACATCAAAGGATATAAACTTATCTAGTCTATAGAGAATCTATGAACTACTGGAATGGTCCTGGTACTACTTGGTACCAAAAGACCTAAATTCAACATCCTCAGTCCCTAGTATTGAATCTGCTGGTGCAGATGGCCTGGGGTACCTGCTTGGCACAATAACCTGGCTTTCTTACCACTGTTTGGGCAACAGGGGAAAAATTAAAGAAAATCCAATAAGGTGTTCTCAAAATTATTACTCTTCCCTTATATTCTGTTAGAGAATTCTTTTTACTACATTATTCAACTAGATTTTATAAATGCATGATTTGATGAGCCATAGACAACATATAGTTGAAAATTAAACTGTTTTGCCAACCTACATTTACTATTTTTTTTGGCTTTTTGGGTCATACCTGGCAATGCACAGGGGTTACTCCTGGTTCTACACTCAGGAATTAATCTTGGCGGTGCTCAGTGGATCATATAAGATTCTGGGAATCAAACCTGGGTAGGCCACATGCAAGGACAATGACCTACCTGCTATATTATAGCTCCAACCACACCACCACTTACATTTTTAAGTTTGTGATTTACAACTAAATATTTCTAAAGAAGAAAACATATATAATTTCTGTATACTTAATGACTAAAAAAATCTTAACAGAGTGCTTTTATAGCAGAGACATTTAGAAGGGGATACAATACACAATATGGTGATGTGCTTATCAGAAGGGAATGGAAGACTTGAAAGTAATAAATTCCACAGTCAGTAGTTCTCAAACTATGGTGTGTTTCCAAATCACCTAAGAGGCTCATTGAAAGATTTTGGAACAAATATATGATTTTCGAATGAAGGTCTTGAGTAGAGATTTAGAATTTGCTTTCCTAATGAGTTTAAAGTTTACATCAACACAATGCAACTGGTAACAGAGCATGATTTGACAACCACTGACTCCCAGGGTTTTTTCATTAAAATATAAGTAAAAAGACCTAAGACACTTTTAATGAGTGTAGAAAGTAAAGCAGTGATAGTAAAGTAAAGGCCCTCCCGTTGATCGTCGATTTGCTCGAGCGGGCCCAGTAACGTCTCCATTGGAGACTTTGTTGTTACTGTGTCTGGCATATCGAATACTCTCGGTAGCTTGCCGGGCTCTCCGAGAGGGGCGGAGGAATCGAACTCGGGTCGGCCATGTTGGCCGCATGTAAGGCGAACGCCCTACCCGCTGTGCTATCGCTCCAGCCCGTGATAACCTTCTTTTAAAAATTTATAAATATATGTACATACCCAGTTTTAATTCTTTTTTAGTCTTAAACTTCTCTATTATTGGATTACTCAGATAGATTGGTTTTTGTCTTATTCTGTTTTAATTTTTACTAAGCCAATTTTTACACTATAAAAATCCCAAAAGTGAGCTGTCTTATTGCCATGAAATTAATGTATAGGTTCTCTTCTTCAAAAGGCAGACATTTTAGCAGCAGAAAGTGAAAATTAAAGTAGGAAAGTGTAGGCTGCACCTAAGCAATATTTTATTCACAAGATTTCCAACATAATATTGGCATAGTTCAGCTTGTGTGATGCTTTAGCATAATCATATGCAAAGGGAGGAAAGAAGGAATGGAGGGAGGGAGGAAGGAAGGAAGGAAGGAAGGAAGGAAGGAAGGGGGAGGGAGGGGGGAGGGAGGAAGGAAGGGGGAGGGAGATAGGAGATAGAAAAATAATAGAAAGAGAATAGAAAGGAAAAAGAAGAAACAAATGAAGAAATCAAATACTTCAGTTTTCTACCAAAGTGAAGTAGAGTACAGAGTATACTTAAATACTCCAGTGAAACAAACAATAAAAAGCAAAAACATTATATGAATCATTGTTATTTTAGGACACACAACATTATAAATATCAAGAAAGTTGAACTCCTGAGACATGGTGACAAACTCAGTAACTTTTGAGTTTTATCCAGTTCACAGCTTTGAAACTCTTTTGCTCATGGAAGTCAACTCAATATGGAGCAGATTGACTCAACTGTGGGGGCCAAGGGTGAGAGTACTGGATCACCAAGTTGTTTGGAATGTGTAAGGAACGCAAATACAAGCTGCTAATGTCTGCACTTGCTCAGGAGTTGCTGCTTGATGAAACCTGTATTTGCTCTAATGTTATGCTCTTTCCTATACATACTAAAATTCCTAATGTTCTGAAGAGGTAGTCTTGAATTTTCAGTTTTGATTTTTTAAACATATTTTTCCATGCCCACATGTAGAAAAGAGCTTCAAAGACTGCAGAGACCTGTAAATGTAAAGGAGATTTAAGTTGCTTGTACATGTGAGGAAAATAATCAAGTCTTGAAAAAATACTAGCCAAAATAATTATGCAAAATTTTATGTTTATAAAATATTTTTCTAGAAAAATTATCACAAGAAGATCCTCTCTCTAACACAACCAAACAAAAAGATAAATTAAAAAAGAGGAAAGGAATTCATGAATAAGGAAAATAATGCCAAGTAAAATATGGGTAATACAAACATTAGTAAATTCACTGAAAATTATAATTGCAGTCCAATATTTAAGAACATTTCCTTAATGTTTATATCCCTTTAAAGATACTTATCCCATCTTAAACAAAAATTATAATTACTTATTACAGGGTTATAATATGTGCATAAATAGATGAGACACTAAATAAATTCAGAAGGGTATAAATTGAAGTCTAATATTTAAAGGTTCTTACAGTTTATGTAACGTGGCAAAACATCACTGGAAGAAATTTATTATTTCTACGTTGTCATCCATATCCTTTTATAAATTTATTTCTGTACTGCCTTTTTTTAGGCATGGAAACTGAGCTGTAAGATTACCCATATCCAAATCTTTTAAAGGTATCTGACACCATTGTCAAGCATGGTGCTTCCTTGAATAATGTGAGCAAAGTTATTGACTCAGTTCAACAAACTGAAACTTTTATTTTAACAATTTGTTTCAAAACTATACTATTTTTGGTTCTTTGACAGGGTGGGAGTATGTCCTAAGTGGTGCTTATTAGGGCTTAGGGGCTGCTTTTGTTATTTTCAGTCACCAGATTATATTACCAGTGTTGGGGTCTTCGCCTGAGCTCTGTTCAGTGTGCTCCCTTGTCCAGCAAGGAGCCGCCACTCAGAGTCCTGAGGACAGGGCCGAGCTTCCCTCCAGCTAGGGGAAAGTGTCCGAGAGAAAAGAGCAAACCTATGCCACTGCTTCCACAACAACCGAGAAATAAGAAATGAGCACACCAGCATGGTGAGGGTCCCGTCAAGCGGTTCCGATTTATTGAGCAAACAGAAAGATTGATATAGGCTTGAATATTTAGTTAGCCATGTAATTAACAGTGGTTAGAACAAATATGAGTTTCATCTCAGTCCTATAGATAGGATTATACTGTTTCATTATAGTTCTATAGAGAGTGTCAATTTTTTCATTATATTCTATAAGGGTTATATTCTTACAGGTTGTCACCCTCACATCTGCCCGACACATCCTGTCCTAGGGTCTTGTCCCATGGCAGCATTGACCTGTGGTCGGAAACATACATTGCAACAGGCTTCCCGAGTGGTCTGGGAACATCTGCCCTTCTGAGCCCAGGGATTAGTGTGGCATCTCAAAACAGATTGCAAGGGGCTTTTCTCCCAACAACTAGGGCTCTAATTTAATGCATGGCTTGTGGCTCCAGTGCTACTCAGCTCTTTGGTACTGGGTTTACCTGGAACACTCTGGAGCTGCGCACGAGCCTCCAGAGCTGTGCCTTTAAATGCTTGGGAACCAAGTGATGCTGGGGTGAGCTGACCATAGGCAAGACTAGAATCTTAATCATGCTATCATTTCTCCAGATACCAAATACCATTAATAAAGAGTAACATTGTATATGCATTTCAGGATAATTAGTAGATAGGTTTTATTGCGATTTTGACTGTATTTATTAAAAATACAATGAAATATAATAAGGTCATGCAAATTTTTACCTGTACAAAGCATTTTTCATATATACTTCAAATATAGTTTGTAATCCATCTTCTTATTATCATGGAATATCAGAGTATACTAAAAATTAGATTAGGGGTTGGAGTGATAGCACAGTGGGTAGGGCATTTGCCTTGCACGTGGCCGACCCGGGTTCTATTCCCAGGATCCCATATGGTTCCCTGAGCACTGTCAGGAGTATTTCCAGAGTGCAGAGCTAGGAGTAACCCCTGTGCATGGCCTATGTGATCCAAAAAGCAAAAAATAATAAAAAAATAAAAGTTAGATTAAAGGAACAAAATTACCAAAGTTAAATGCAGCTATTGCATCAACAATCCCAATTTCTCCTATGGGAGAGAAAATAGAAAAAAAAAAGCTGGCAAATTTTCATCAGGTCACAAAATTTATAAATGGCTAACTTTAATGTTATCAATCACATTAAATCTGTAATATGATCCAAATCATTTGGAAATATTTTTTCATATTATTCACACATCCCATTTACCAGTCCCAGCCAAATTTTGTGCTTTGGAATAATTACTAATACTAATATAATCTAGAAATGCCTATGCTGTGTTTGTTTATGCAGATGTCAGTGGTATATGTTTTTCTTAAAGTTCCACATAATTCCAAACAACTTGCTGAACTGTCTGATGAATGAAACCTAAATTGAACTTTCCTGCAGCATAATTAAGTCTTCAGTGAGAAGATAACTACATTGTACTGCTTCAACAGTGCTGTAGCTCCCAGAAGTATCTCTGTCAAGGTGCAAAGCTAGGTATATGCTGAGATTTCGAATTATTTCTTAGATGAATTGCAGTATTCTAGCCTCTCTCTCCCTCCCACCCTCTCTCTCTCACACTCTCTCCCTCTTCATATACATATATATATGCATTTTCATATTCCATTCAGTCAAACACATGCAAAGTAATCCCAAATATCAAAAAGCACCTTTGCATTGAAAGTATACACAGATTCTTAAGATTATGAGTCTAACAATGATTTAAACAAAGTATGGATGATTTTCAGAATCATATGCATGGTAATACATAGTCCCTCATAGTCCCTCATTCAATGAAACATATACAAGGATAGAATGACACAAAATACAACTATTTTAAATCAGATTAGAAAGTATTAATGAGATTTTAATAAGTCCCATATCTGCCAAAGTCAAAAATAACAATGTCATTGTTGAATGTAATATTAGTTTTACTGTATAAATACATTTAGTAGATTTAAATTCTACTCCACTCAGAAAAAATAATTGTCGTTGAGTTGTAGCATTCAGTTAAAGGGTTCTTTTCCTTGGATCACTCTGGCTCTGTGCTCACGAGATATAGCTGTTAGTGTTGGGGGACTATATTTGGTGTCAGGATTCAGACTATTATTGTAGCCACACCTTCAAGAAAGGCAAGAACCTTAAACTATATTATATTTCCATCCCTAAGATGATTATTTTTATTATTAGTAGTAGTAATACTTTGATTTGGCGGCAACACTTGTGCTTAGTTCTCATCCTGGTCCTTCCTCTGGTGGTCACTCCTGGCAGTGCTGTGGGACCTAACAGCACATATAGTCCAAGGGATGACTCAGGTCTTCTGCCTGTAATGCAAGTGTCTATTCTATCTCTGTCCTATCTCTCCACCCTTGATTTTTCACTTTTACTGAACAGATCATTTATTTATTTTACTATATTTCATGGACTGGAGATATAGCACAGCAGGTAGGGAGTTTGCCTTGCATGCAGCTGACCTGGCCGACCCAGGTTCAATTCCTCCGCCCCTCTCAGAGAGCCTGGCAAGCTACCAAGAGTATCTAGCCTGCACGGCAGAGTCTGGCAAGCTACCCATGGCGTATTCGATATGGCAAAAACAATAAGAACTGTCACAATGGAAGACATTATTGGGTCCACTCGAGCAAATCTATGAACAACAGGAGGACAGTGACAGTGACAGTGACCCTATTTCATGTAGTAAAATGACAGGTGAATCACCTTTTATATGCTATGTGTTAATTATTTACTTTAGAGACACCTTGCCCTAGATATAAAGAGCAGGATCAGCTAGTACTAGCTCATTCCTCACAAAAGAGAGATAAATAGTGAAAAGAGGGAGATATATAGACATATTAGAACACTAGAGAGTCATTTAAGTGTAAAAAGTACCATCTTGGAAGTAAGAGAATCAAATGCAAGACTAGTCAAGTAAGGATTTATAGAAAGAAGGACAAATTCATCTAAGCAAAAACCTGGATAACAAGATATAGAAGCAAAAGAAAGGATTTCATGTTATTCACAATGTTTTTATCAATTATGTTTTATTTGTGTATACAAAGACTTTGTTAATCCTGGCTTCTTTTGAGGAACTGGAGCAATAGTATAGCGGGTAGAGTATTTTTCTTGCACGCAGTTGACATGGGTTAGATTTATGGCATCCAATACAGTCCCCCAAGTAACACCAGGAGTAATTCCTGAGTGCAGAGCCAAGATTAAACCCTGAGCATCGTTGGGTGTGACCCCCTCAAAAAATAGAGACAAAATAAAAAAGAAAAGAAACTTGGCTTCTTTTTAAATGACACTTTTTAAATGACACAAATCACAATCACAAATTATCCTGTTAATCGTCGATTGCCTCGAGCAGGCCCCAGTAACGTCTCCTTCATCCTAGCCCTGAGATTATATTCAAGGCTCTTTAGGAGAATGAGACCCATCATTGTTACTGGTATTTGGCATATTGGGTACGACACAGGGAGTTTGCCAGACTCTGCCGTGTGGGCAGGCTACATTCGGTAGCCTGCCAGTGTGTCCAAAGTAGGAATGAGATAATAAGATGTCATAATAGGATGTCCTATTCCTATGTCCCGGTTCCGGGAGCTGGTTTTTATAGTCTCTGAGTCTTGGCCATTGATGGGATTACACGGCGCCAGGGGGCCAGTTGGTGGGTGTGACCCCCGCCTACTGGAAATTGGAGGATCTGGGTGGAGGATGTTCGGCCCAAATCCGAGTAGGCTTGGAGATCTCGGCCCCGGAACAAAAGACTTTTAAATGACAAAAGCCTTAAAATATAAAAATAAATTGAGTTATTCCTAAAATAATTGAATTTTTGTGATTCTGAATTACCATTCTGTTCATTGACACCATGGTCCTTATCTAACCACATAATGTCATTCTTTGTTCTAACCAAGATCACTGAAGACTGATCATTTTTGAAAATCAATATTTTTAAATGGCGTTGAAATTTTAAATTGACTTTGAAATGATTAAAGTTGATTTTAATCTATTTTTAGGTATCTTAATAATACACTATCTGATTCTTAGTGTGGTTGTAAAGTACTTTAATGAGTTCAGAAATTAGTCAACCAATGTTTCCCAAAGTCTGTTACATAGAATACTGATAAGGTATTAAGGGATTAAGAACTTTTAAAATTTTGGAAATGATTCAAGATTTTTCTTTGACAATGCACTGAAAACAGTGACTTGTTGCAGGCTCATTTAAGTAGCGATAAAGAAAAGCTAAAGTTCTGATAAATCTGTGTTTCTGTATTTAGTTGTCTAAAGGCTCCAATATTTTGATATAATAATCACAATTTTCCTAATATTTATATCACAGCTAGTAAAGTTGAAAGTTGGTAAAATCTAGAAATATCTTTGTCACAAATTAATTTATAAAAAAGTGTTCTTTATAGAAATAGATTATCTAGAAATATGCTATGCTCAATCATTATTTATAAATGTTTTGGGGAGTGGATTAAAGCACACTTAGTGGTGTTTAGGAAATAAATCTGGCTCTGTTCTAATAAACCCTGGCAGAGCTCATGGGGCTGTATGTGGTAACTGGGATTGAACTAAGGTCAGAAAAGCAAGTGGCTTTCCTCCTATTCTATAGATTTGAGCAAGTTTAACTTTGATATTCGGTTCAAAAGAAATGTTTAGAAAATGTTAGACAATCCACTGTAAACCTAGATTATCCTTTGGTTGCACTACTTCCTGAAAGTTCTGGAAAATTCTTTGCGAATGCTCAATATGGACTAAAAGGAATTGGCCTGAAGTTGCTCTGTGTTTTAGTTTCTTATATCTTGTTTCTGGAGATGAAAAGATGAGAGAAAGTTAGGTTTTTCAATTCCTGTACTTAATGTAGGCCCACATAGATATGTAAATATCTTGAAAGAGAAGTTACCAAGATTCGCTTCTGAGTTAACAGGCTGTCAGTCTGATGATAACTTTTACTTTTCTTTGCAAACAATAAAAAAATGAGGAAATTAATATCTTAGTTTAAGAGGTGAACCCCCAAAGAAGCTTTTCTAAGTTGCTAGGTGAAATATCTGGGGAAAAACTCAAATCAGAAACTTACACAGATCTAAAAATGAATTAGAATAAGGTTGCCTCAAATTGTTTTCCCGCCTACTGCTTAGATCAATGTAATTCATCTGTAGATACGTGCACTCATGTTTACTGGCATAGAAATTGAAAACCAAAGCAAGCTTGGGATTGTCTGTGAAATAGGCCTTTGAAGTCATACATAACATGCATTATGTGGCTCAATATTAAGTGTCTGAATGAAAGCTGAGGGTGTTCCAGCATATGTCAGTGGCATAAACATGAAAATGCAGATAGCTCAAGTAATAACAGAAGATAGACGGCAGAGAGAAAAACTTAATCAATCCAGTGAATGGTGTGTCTTCTTTTTAAAATCTCCTGTCAAATTAAGACCAGTTTCAGCACTCACAGTCTAGTAGACACTACTCTCGCAGTAGTGTTACCTGCAGAGTACTGGCAATTTGAGTGACACAATGAATAGTTTTCAACATGAATGTAGCAGAAATGCTGTTGAAGCATATAACATGCATAATCAGGGACTATTTCTGAATAACTATAAACACATATTTTTAATATATGTGTAAAATTATATAAACACACACACCTAAACATAAAATTGTATAAAACAATTGTAAAAATTGTTTTCAGTTGTGCTTTTGTTAATCTTTGTGGTGAGGGGAGGGGTTAGAGGTGGTAAGGACAAACTCAAAGTAGACAGTAAAACAAAATCAGAAACTCTGATGATGTGACATATGTGCTTCCTTCTGCTTTTTCCATGGAACTTTCTGTACATTTTTATATAAGGTGAGTAGAATAGTGTATGCTCATGTGCATGAGGATTAACCTGTGAATTTTCAAGTCTATAGACCACTATTGACTTAAATTTCTTGGGTATTCCAAATTTGGTTTGCTTTTATGTTTTACAGTACTCAGATTTTTTGCAGTGCATAAATGCCATTGCTGTCGGAGCTATCTCAGATGCATGTTTTTGAGGCTATCACTATAAAATTTATATTGGTTTCTTTTTCCACCTGGATTAAATAATAGATTTATTAAAGCATGAAATGAAAGTTTGCAAAAAATGATTTCAGGTTCTTTCTAGTTTTTGTTCTGATAATGCATGTTGGTGAAAGTTTGTGCACATATGATTAACATGGATGTCAGGAAATAAGGAGAAACACTCATAGATATGCGGCCTTGGTTATTGCACTTTACAGGGTTTATACCAAAGTATCACTTCTTTATTTTTTTTTTAATTTTTGTTAGTGAAACATCATGAGGTACAGTTGTAGACTTACACATTTTTGTGCTTGGGTTTCAATTATACAATGATCAAATACTCATCCCTCCACCAGTACCCATTTTCCACCACCATGGATCCCAGTATCCCTCCCACCTCCCATCCTCAGCCATCCCACCCTGCCTTTGTGGCAGGGCATTCCTGAAATTCCTTTCATTCCCTCCCAACTCCTAACCCCATTCTTAATGTCCAGGTTTCTGGTCAAGGTAATGAGTGCATAATGTTATTGCTATAAAACTCTTAAAGGTTAATTTTAGTGTATTAAGGGCTGGAGCAATAGCACAGTGGGTAAGGCATTTGCCTTGCACGTGGCCTACCTGGTCGACCTGGGTTTGATTCCTCCACCCATCTCGGAGAGCCTCGCAAGCTACAGAGAGTATTCAATATGCCAAAAAACGTAACAACAAGTCTCACAATTTGTTGTGAGATGTTAATGGTGCCCACTCGAGCAAATTGATGAACAATGGGAGGACAGTGCTACAGTGCTAATAGTATTTGTAATATGTACTGTAAAAATAGCTGCAAGCCTACTTTTCTTGATTACATTTTCTTAACTGAAATGTATATTTCACTTTTATAGAAAACATTTTCTTGATGGTATAGTTCTGAGGTGTTCATTATCAATAATCTCAGAATTTTATTTGGGATTAAGTATTTTTAAATTACTTATAATTTAGATATTATATAGACAATTTTCCAGTGAAAATTAAGTTTAGTAAATTCTCTTAAACTATCTCATAAACAGTCTATTTTAACTAGTATTCCTTGTAAAGGATCTCATATACAGTCTATTTTAACTAGTATCCCTTGTAAAGGATATATAATATTAGCAAACAATTATCTAACACTGTCCTCTCGTTGTTCATCGATTTGTTCGAGCAGGCCCAGTAACTTCTCCATTATGAGACTTCTTGTTACTGTGTTTGGCATATTGAATATTCTTGGTAGCTTGCCAGGCTGTCCGAGAGGGGCGGAGGAATCGAACCTGGCTCGGCCAGGCTGGCTGCGTGCAAGGCAAACACCCTACCACTGTGCTATCGCTCCAGCCCTTAAACACAATTATATTCATTATAAAAATCACCATTGATATTTTATATTCGGGTCTCCCAAAGAGTAATTGAAAGAGCTATGCTTGGAATATCACGTTTCACTCAAATGAAAGAAAGAATCCGGAGTTCTGACATCCGTCGATGATCAAGAATCAGGGAGGCTGTCTCATTTGCCAAGGTGTCGAAAATCAGATGGGCTGGTCCCGTAATGAGATTTAAAGATGACCGCTGGACGAGAGCTGTTACTGACTGGATTCCACAGGATGTCAAAAGACAGCGTGGCCGCCCACCTACCAGATGGTGAGACTTCTTCATCAAGATCATGAACGATCGGTTTGAGGCTGTTCATGTTCCTAGAGCGAACAGATGCCATTGGGCTACACTAGCACATGACAGGGACAAATGGAGACGTTACTGGTGCCCGCTCGAGCAAATCGATGATTAACGGGAAGTCAAGTGTCAAGTGATCAAGTGATATTAAGAATTTTATATTAATATATGAAAATTAAGACTACTTTATATTAAAATGAGTTATTTTTCAAATATAATTTTAAGTATAAATTTTTATTACTTCATTTCTGTGTTTCTGTTTATGTATGTAAAAATTGTATACTTTCCATTTTCATATAATTGAGTGTTTTTAGATTTATGATCAAAAAGTGATTGCGTGTAAATAATTTACTATTAGAAACATCACACCAGAATTGCTATTAACTTGAGTTAATAATTGTTATTAACTAGAGTAACAATGATAAATGTCACTTTGCTATTTCAAGATTAAGGTTTGTCAATTTTTGCCTGTTAAGCATTCTCAGTGGGATAAAATTTCCATCAGTGGGTGAAAATATTTCCTTGATTCAAAATTAAATCTTATTAATATCTGAGACAAGATGTACTCACTGATAGGTTGTCTGCAATGCTCAATTAGATTGGTGCCATTTGAAGTTTATAAATCTAAAATGACTTCTAAGAAGAGATAACAAATAATTATTTAAGAAACAAGATCCACATGTACATAGGATTTTATTTCTCTTATTTGTAGGATCAGCAGCATGTACAAATAAAAGTGGAAATTGCTTTTATGATAACTTGTTTAGAAAAGAAGACTCTCTTATCCTTGAAGTGAAACAGACTTAAAACTATAGAAGCACAGAGCTCTGAATCAGTTTCATTTAGTTCAACATTTTAAAATACCTACATAAAAATGCAATCAATAAGTGCTTGAATTCTTAAAAATTGAATTAAAAAAGCTAAATAAAGAAAAAATTTTCATGGAAAGTAGGCTAAAGGTAGAAAACAAGAACAAACAGAACAAGTAGAGTAGTTTAAAGAATTTTCTCTTTTAATATGACTGTTCATTGAATGTTGATATTGTTGTGATATCCTACTATATATGTGTGTGCACAGACATGTATGTATGAGTGTGTAAAATATTTCCTGCATAACTATAAAGAGTAATTTCAGATTGTAGAGACAAAGCCATATACCTTGTTTTGAGTGATAGATTCAAGTGGTTGTTAGGAAAAAAAAATAAGAATTCTAGAATACCTAATAAACAGAAATATAAGTCTCTCATGTCTTTGTTTCTTGTGTAGAGGATAATGATATACCATGAATTTATAAACATTTTAAATTATATAAAATGCACATATTATAATAAGAGAAATAATCTGTAAGAAGAGAGTCAGTTATCTGAGAGACACAGGGAGAGAGACACAGAGATATAAAGAGGGACGGGGAGAGTTGTATTTGTGGAGGCTGGGGAATCTGAACATGAACACTTAGCAGCTTGACACCAAGGGGAGTCAATATGTAGCTAGTGTGAGTATAAAATAGTGGGAATAAGAACAGGAAAACATGAATTTGTGTGCTCAAAAACAATTAGAGAAAGAAAATTCTCTTTGAATTTCCTCTCTATTCACATTGGCTGTAGTCTACCCACATTGGTAGAAAAGAGGGTAAATAATCTACTTAGACAATCAAATACCAATATAATTCAGATAAACTATATGGTGTTCATGCTAAAAAAATCTTTATCTTATCACCTGTGCTAGTTATCTTATAAGTCTGTCAAATTGCATGTAATCTTTATCATACGGTGCCTCTTTATGACAATAGTGTGTTTAAGGAAGGGAATTTTTCCACATATTTTCCACTTCTATTCAGAGAAGAGGTTGAATCCGTGACTATTTCATAGAAAGCATGAGATTTTAATCTGAAGATGAAATTACTATTAAAAGTAAAATGGGATAAACTTTTCCAATAACTTCTTTGCCCCTACCATCAACTACTCTGATGGGAATAAGTTGTGGTTATTAACTTCATCTTAAAACAGAAGGGAAGAGAATTGTTACCTGACAGATGTTGGATGGCATATGTGATACAAATTGAAACTGCCCATGTAATTCTTAGAGAAATGCTTCTTCCCATGAGCCATGGATTGTGATTGATCTTAGGAACCACCATCTGCTCTAACAGATTTAGTACTGAGTCTAACTTATGTACAATACTGTGCAGATAAGAGTATTTTGGCAGATGAAAACCTTGCCTGTGGTTTACATAGAATGGTACAACTGTGTCCAATAATCCTGCTGCTTTCACAATTTGAGATTTTCTTGAATAAAAGTGATTTTAATGAATATATATCTTAAAATTATCATGTGAAGATGCTAAATTGTATCTTTAAAATCATATGTATTAGATCCACACTAATACAGATTGATTTTCAAATAGTGGAAACAATATAGATTTTTTTAATTACAAAGCTTATTTCTTTGTAGCAATCATTGTTTATCTGGTTTGCTTTCTTTCCTTCCTTCTTCCTACTTTCTTTCTTTCTTTCTTTCTTTCTTTCTTTCTTTCTTTCTTTCTTTCTTTCTTCTTCCCTTCCTTTCCTCCTTCCTTTATTTCTTTCTGTCTCTTTCTTTCTGTGTCTTTTTTCTTTCACTCTTTGTTTCTGTGTTTGGGTCACACTAGACTGTGCTTAAATTTTACTTCAGGCTCTGCGGTCACAAATCAATCCTGGATGGTCTTGGAAAACCATGGAGGGTGCCTGGGATCAGACCCAGGTTGGTTATGTGCAAAACAAGCATCCTATCTACTATACTTTCTCTATCCCCGCATTATGGCATTTCTTCTCATTATTACACTATGTTTAAACCCATCAATCATACCATACAATTTTGCATGTATTATAGATGCAAAATAATTTTATTTAAAGAAATTTTCTTAGAGAAATGTGAAGGGAGAAAAAGATACATACACTAAAAATGATAATTTATAATATTGTTACCTGACTATAAAAAAACTGTATTCAGAATTTGAATTGTAAAGTCACAGCATTTGTTCCAACATGTTTGATTTTATTTATAGGGTTCAAACCTAGTGATGCTGGGGAGTGGTTGGGCGCCACTTCTGGTTATGATGCAGATGCTTGATCATAGAGTGGTAGGTATGCCCTGTGGTGCCAGAGATTGAGGTAAAGGTATGTGCTCAACCAATTTTGAACTCTTTCATTCCAGGTGCTTAACGTATATATTTTAAAATCACACTGCTATATACATGATATAAAAAACTGCAGTTACATTCTATTCTTTCTTTAGCAAAGAAGTCTTGTTATTAACTGCTTTATTTTCCAGAATAGCACACAAAAATCAAATAAAGAAAGGAGACCATTGCTGAGAGCAAGTAATTAGTAGAGTCACAAACATCAAAATACTTAATTCAGTAAAGGATTACGATTTTATGTGTTCAACATATATATATATATAAATTGCATAAAGTTTTTGTGCTTTCTAAATATATTTCTTAATACAAAGACAATGTCTTGAGATTTCCTTTGTTTTGTTCTGACCTGAAATGCAGGTACTTTTCTTTGCCTGTGTTTCTGTCCATAGTCATCTTTTCAATAACGACTGCTGTAATTGCCAAAATTAAGAAAGATAATGCACCCTGATATTATAAAATGCCTGATTATTTTAAGTCAGTATAACAGTAGTCATAAATATATATAAATATAGATGATTTATTTATTATACATTGCCTATATATTCTAAATTTAATAAAAATTAGACCAGGACAGAATTTCAGTGTGTATCTTATGTATGAACAGAATCAATTTTAACACCTGATATGTATGAAATATATTTGCTTTAATTATTTAATAACGGGCTGGACAGTCGAGAGGTAGGCTTCGCTGGAGTGGTGGTGCAACTGTTTCCTCCGGATATACATCAGATATTGAGAAGAAAGACCATCGGGAGCTAAATGTTCTATTTAAACCTGTACTTGCTGCTCAGAAAATAAAGATGCAGACCCAGAGTCAGTGATTTATATGTTCTTCATGCAAGAGTAAAGTACTAAAGGAGAGAATTAAGCTGTGTTGATCAATAAAGGTCGAAAAAGTTGAAACACATTTGCACATGATTCACAACTTCTAAGGTACAGCAAGCCCCCAAGGGCCTGGGACCCTCTCTGGGCATGCACAGCTAGATCCAGCTCCTAGAAAGCCGGTTTTCGACCCCTGATCTGCGCAGGACAGGCACGGAGGCCCAGCTCTGGGCAACAAAGCTGAACGGCTCCAATTCCACACAGGAGACGTTCCCAACTCCTCGCCCAGTGCCAGGGACTCTTTCCAGAGCCGCGGCCGCTAATGCGGCCGCGAAATATTTTCCCACTACATATGCCATAGGAGCCATAAGCTACCTTCTTAGATGGAAACTTCTCTATTTTATCTCAGCCACTAGAAACACAGTAGCCAATAACTCATAAGCCTATCTTAACTCACACTGCATATCAAGCAGAATAGTAACAGTGAACGTGAAGGATTAAACCACACCTCTCACAATGGTAAAGCAACGCAAAAGCCCACCAAACGTTCATATTGAAGAGTCTAGCCCAGATGACACCAACAGTACTATAGTGTTAGACAACCTCTCTGACAAGGAATTCAGAAGGGAGCTACTTAGGATGCTTAGGGAATTAAAAGAAACAATGGAAACCAATGCCAATAGAAGACAAGAGGATCTGAAGGCAGAAATGAGGAAAATGCAATCAGAAATGTCAGACCTGAAAAATCTCGTAGGCGAATTGAAAAGCTCAGTGGAAGGCCTCAGCAGCAGAGTAACAGCTGGTGAGAACAGAATCAGTGAGCTCGAAGATGAAGTTCAGAGACTCTCCAGAAAAGAGCAGAAAATGGAAAAGAGACTCACAATTCGGGAACAGATGGCAAGAGAAGATCATGATGAAGCCAAGAGGGGTAACATAAGAATTATTGGAGTCCCAGAGGGACAGGAAGAAAACCTTGATGAAGAAGAAACTGTCAAAGACATCATTGCTACAACGTTTCCAGAGCTGAAGAAAACTTGTGACCACATTCAGGAGGCCCGAAGGGTACCAGCTAGAAGAAATCCGAATAAAAATACCCCAAGACACATTCTGATCAAAATGACCAAAACCTTAGACAGAGGCAAAATTCTGAAAGCAGCAAGATCGAAGAAAGAAATCTCTTACAAAGGAGCATCCTCAAAATTCACAGCTGATTTTTCTGATGAAACCCTCATGGCCCGAAAACAGTGGTGGGACATAGTGAAAAAACTCAATGAAATAAATGCCTCCCCAAAAATACTTTTCCCAGCAAGACTCTCATTCATAATAGAAGGAACAACACACAGTTTCACAGACAAACAACAGCTCAGGAACTTCATAGACTCAAAACCATGGTTACAAGAACAACTAAATGGGCTACATTAAGGCAAGAAAGGCCCCTCAAATACACCAAATTTTAACATAACAATGGGACAAAATCCCATAACAATAATCTCTCTCAATGTCAATGGGCTAAATGCACCAATTAAAAGACATAGAGTGGCAGGATGGATTAGAAAGTTGAACCCAACATTCTGCTGCCTGCAAGAAATGCATCTCAATAGTCAAAGCAAACACAGATCAGAGTCAAAGTCTGGAAAACAATCCTACAGGCAAACAGCTCCCATAAAAAAGCTGGGGTAGCCATCCTTATATCAGACCACATCGATTTCAGAGTGAGGAAGGTCATAAGAGACAGTGAAGGCCATTTCTTATTGATCAAAGGATCTGTACAACAGGAAGAACTTACAATAATAAATGTATATGCACCTAATGAGGGACCAGCAAAGTACTTAAAACAACTACTCATAGATTTGGAAAAAGACATCAATAGCAACACAATACTCGTGGGAGACTTCAACACTGCTTTGTCACCTCTTGATAGATCAATCAGACTCAAGCTTAGCAAGGACATACTTCATTTGAGGGAAACAATGGAAGAAAGGGACTTAGTAGATATATACAGGACACTTCATCCACAAAAAGCTGAATGCACATTCTTCTCAAGCGTACATGGAACAATCTCCAAGATAGACCACATGCTGAGCCACAAAACATGCCTCCATAAAATTAAGAACATAGAGATTTTATCAACAATCTTCTCAGACCATAATGCGCTGAGATTAGAAGTAAATCACACACAAAAACAGAAAACTAAATCAAACACCTGGAAATTAAACAGTGCACTATTGAACAATGAGTGGATTAGACAGGAAATCAAAGAGGAAATCAAAAGACTCCTAGAAACGAATGAAAATGAGAACACGAGTTACCAAAACTTATGGGACACAGCAAAGGCTGTGTTAAGAGGAAAGTTTATAGCTCTACAAGCATTCCTCAGGAAGGAGGAGCGAGCACACATAAGTAACCTAACCTCACAGCTTAAGAGCATGGAGAAGGACCAAAAAAAGGAGCACAACCCAAACAGGAGAAAGGAAATAATAAAACTCAGAGCAGAGATTAACGAGATGGAAACCCAAAATAAATTCCGAAAGATCAATGAAACCAAAAGCTGGTTCTTTGAGAAAATTAACAAGATCGATAAGCCTCTAGCAAAACTCACAAAGAAAGGGAGAGAGAAAACCCTAATAAACCGAATCAGAAATGAAAAGGGGGTCATTACAACAGAAACCACAGAAATTCAGAGGATCTTCAGGGAGTACTTTGAGAAGCTTTATTCCACGGAACATCAAAACCTCGAGGAAATGGATAAATTCCTAGACTCCTACAGACTCCCAAGGCTGAACAAAGAAGACCTGGAATACCTGAACAGACCTATCACCACCAAGGAAATTGAAATGGTAATAAAAAGTCTCCCCAAGCACAAAAGTCCTGACCCGGATGGATTCACTAGTGAATTTTTCCAAATCTTTAAAGAGAACTTACTCCCAATGCTCTTTAAGCTTTTCCACGAAATTGAAATATCAAAAACACTTCCGAACAGTTTCTACGAAGCAAATATCACACTGATACCAAAAGCAGACAGAGATATCACAAAGAAAGAGAATTACAGTCCGATATCCCTGATGAACACAGATGCAAAGATCCTCAACAAACTACTAGCAAATAGAATCCAACTACTCATCAAAAAGATCATACACCATGACCAAGTAGGATTCATCCCAGGGATGCAAGGATGGTTTAACATTCGAAAATCAATCAACATAATCCATCATATCAACAAAAGAAAAGATAAAAAGCATATGATTATATCAATAGATGCAGAGAAAGCATTTGACAAGATCCAGCACCCCTTTATGATGAAAACCCTAGCCAAAATGGGTATAGATGGGACCTTCCTCAACATAATTAAAGCCATCTACCACAAGCCTACAGCAAGCATCATCCTCAATGGGGAAAAACTGAGAGCCTTCCCTCTAAGATCAGGGACGAGACAGGGATGCCCACTCTCTCCACTGCTGTTCAATATAGTACTGGAAGTACTTGCAATAGCGATTAGGGAAGAAAAAGATATTAAGGGCATTCAGGTAGGAAAGGAAGAAATCAAGCTCTCACTATTCGCAGATGATATGATACTCTACTTAGAGAACCCAATAACCTCCACCAAAAAACTCCTAGAAACAATAGACTAATATAGTAAAGTTGCAGGTTATAAAATCAATACCCAAAAGTCCATGGCTTTCCTATATGCAAAGAGTGAGAGAGAAAAAAGCAACATGAAAAAAACAATTCCATTCACAATTGTGCCCCAGAAAATCAAGTACTTAGGAGTCAGCTTAACTAAGGAAGTAAAGGTCCTGTACAAAGAAAACTACGAAATGCTACTTCAGGAAATAAAAGAGGACATGAGGAAATGGAAAGATATCCACTGCTCATGGGTCGGGAGACTTAACATTGTCAAAATGGCAATACTACCGAAAGCATTGTATAAATTCAATGCAATCCCTATAAGGATACCCACGACATTCTTCAAAGAAATGGAGCAAACACTCCTGAAATTTATATGGAACAATAAGCCCCCACGAATATCTAAAGCAATTCTTGGGAAAAAGAAAATGGGAGGAATCAACCTCCCGAACTTCAAACTGTACTACAAAGCAGTAATAATTAAAACAGCATGGTACTGGAACAAAGGCAGAACTGCAGACCAATGGAACAGGGTTGAATACACTGACATCTCCCCTCAATCATATGATCATCTAATCTTTGATAAAGGTGCAAGCAATGTGAAGTGGAGTAAGGAAAGCCTCTTTAATAAATTGTGTTGGCATCACTGGACTGCTATATGCAAAAAAATAGGCTCAGAACTCTGCCTAACACCATGTACAAAAGTAAGATCAAAGTGGATTAAAGACATCAACATCAGACCAGAAACCATAAGGTACATTGAAGATAAAGTTGGCAAAACCCTCCATGACATTGAAGCTAATGGTATCTTCAAAGATGCCACACCACTGGCTGAGCAAGTGAAAACAGAGATAGATAAATGGGACTATCTTAAACTAAGAAGCTTCTGCACCTCCAAAGAAACTGTGACCAAAATACAAAGACAGTCTACAGAATGGGAAAGGATATTCACCAAATACACATCTGACAAGGAGTTGATATCCAGGATATACAAAATACTGGTTAAACTCCACAAGAAGAAAACATCCAACCCCATCCAAAAATGGGGCAATGAAATGAACAGAAACTTTCTCAAAGAAGAAATCCGAATGGCAAAAAAGCACATGAGAAAATGCTCTACATCATTAATCATCAGGGAGATGCAGATCAAAACCACAATTAGATTCCATCTCACACCTCAGAGACTGGCCCACATTCAAAAGAACAAAAGCAACCGATGCTGGCATGGATGTGGCGAGAAAGGGACACTCCTTCACTGTTGGTGGGAATGTCGACTGGTTCAGCCCTTCTGGAAAACAGTATGGACGATTCTCAAAAAATTAGAAATTGAGCTCCCATTTGACCCAGCAATACCACTCCTGGGAATATATCCCAGAGAGGCAAAAATGTATAGTCGAAGTGACATCTGCACTTGTTTTTTATTGCAGCACTCTTTACAATAGCCATAAACTGGAAGAAACCTGAATGCCCAAGAACAGATGACTGGTTAAAGAAACTTTGGTACATCTACACAATGGAGTACTATGTAGCTGTTAGAAAAGATGAAGTCATGAAATTTACATACAAGTGGTACAATATGGAAAGTATCATGCTAAGCGAAATGAGTCAGAAAGAGGGATAGACATAGAAAGATTGCATTCATCTGGGGGATATAAAGTAACAAAGTATGAGATTAATACCCAAGAATAGCTGAGATCAGCACCAGGAGGATTACTCCATAACTTAGAGGCCAGCCGGGTATCCTAGAGGAAAGGGCAGTTCAGATAGAGAAGGGAGCACCAAATAAAGGGTGTTAGGAGGATCCTCCCAGGAGGGGAGATGCATGTCGAAAGTAGACTATGGACTGAACATGTTTGCCACTCAATGCCTCTTTTGCATACCACAACACCCAAAAGGAGAGAGAGAACACAGGGTATTGCCCTGCCACAGAGACAAGGGGTGATGGGGGGATGGGGGTGGGGGGATATTATCCATGGTGGTGGAAAATGGGCACTGGTGGAGGGATGGGTATCTGATCATTGTATAATCGAAACCCAAGCACAAAAAATTGTAAATCTACAACTGTAAAAACAAATAAATAAAGGGAAAAAAATAATAAAAAAAAAATAACGGGCTGGAGTGATAGCACAGTGGGTAGGTCATTTGCATTGCATGATGCTGAAGACCCAGGTTTGATTCCTTCGCCCCTCTCGGAAAGCCCAGCAAGGTACTGAGAGTATACCGCCCTCACAGTAAAGTCTTGCAAGCTACCCATGACGCATTCGATATGCCAAAAACAGTAACAACAAGCCTCACAATGGAGACATTACTGGTGCCTGCTCGAGCAAATCTATGAACAACGGGAGGACAGTGCTACAGTGCTATTTAATAACATGTTATTCAATGATATAATTACATAATTGGATAAATGAAGTAAGAAAAAGTGAGTTTTTTCTCACTTTTTTTTTCACTTTGACTTTTTGACTTTGAATGTGACCTAATGCAATATTTAAAAATAACTTTAATATATTTTAGTGTCTTAAAGGATGAAAAATGCAACTTAACCTTGGATTTGTTTCACTGTTCTAACAAATGTTAACATCATTTTTGAGTTTGACTATCATAAGTTTTCAAAATGGACATATACATGCAGTTAACACTAGCAGAATGTTTCCTAGAACTCATAACATGATGTTCTAGTACTGCTGGTCTGATCCCCACTAGAGGTTGACTTGAACCTTGGTTAACCAAAGCCATAGAATTAAAAATATAACAGAGAACTAAAAGAAATCTGCACCCCAAATTTTCTTCCATCTTCTTGCATCCCTGCTATATGTACTGAAATGAATATTTTTACCTTCTTGGGAATTTTGGGGGTACACTCAGATGAGCCCAGATTTAACTTCTGACTCTGCACTCAAAGATCACTTCTGGTGGGTCTGGGGACCATATGGAAAATAAGGGATCAAACCTGAATTGCCACCAATAAAGGAAAGATTTATTAAACTATGTCACCAATTCCAAGGAATTACTTTGCCATTCACTTCCAACTAAACTGAAAATTCTTTGGATATTATGTCTGTCACTTGAGGGAGAAATCTCAATTCAGTCAGGAAACAGTACTTGTATTCTAGCTTTTGATGTACAATATATAAAATGCATACTTTCTTAAAACAAACACACCATTCAGCTGCTTTTATTTATTCAAACTGAGGACAATGGTTGTGTTAACAGTACGATGTGAACATTTTTTGTCAATGGCATAGATGATAAATGTCAATAATGCACATTTTGGCCATAGTCTGTCTTCACTGATGTTGGTAATCTCAAAGTTTTATACTTCTACATATCAAATTCAATCATGTAAATATTTTTAAGAAAGTAAAACTCTAATTAGTACAGTTAAAGGAAATTTATAGATTAAAATAAAATGTAAAGTAAACCTGGACACTCCAGGACGCTTTCCGGACCCACGCGGCAGCTCCGGCCAAGACCCACGCACAACTGAAGACCCACAGAACAAGCCGTCGCCACACTCCAGGACGCTTTCCGGACCCACGCGGCAGCTCCGGCCGAGACCCACGCACAACTAAAGACCCACAGAACAAGGTAAGTGGAACTCTCTGAGACCTTGGAATCCAGGCTCGGCAGACCCAGGGACAGAGCTTCTCTGCTTGCTCCCACCACCAAAGGTGACAAAGGGATTCTAATCAGGAGCCCCACCCTACCCTGCCCTGTCTGCTTCCATCAACCACCCAGGGATCGAATTGTGCACAGGAGACCCACCCTACCCAGATAAATACCCCACTGGCAGATTTCCACTCTCGACACTACTTCCACTACCCAGCCGTCGCCACACTCCAGGACGCTTTCCGGACCCACGCGGCAGCTCCGGCCGAGACCCACGCACAACTGAAGACCCACAGAACAAGGTAAGTGGAACTCTCTGAGACCTTGGAATCCAGGCTCGGCGGACCCAGGGACAGAGCTTCTCTGCTTGCTCCCACCACCACAGGTGACAAAGGGATTCTAATCAGGAACCCCACCCTACCCTGCCCTGTCTGCTTCCATCAACCACCCAGGGATCGAATTGTGCACAGGAGACCCACCCTACCCAGATAAATACCCCACTGGCAGATTTCCACTCTCGACACTACTTCCACTACCCAGCCGTCGCCACACTCCAGGACGCTTTCCGGACCCACGCGGCAGCTCCGGCCGAGACCCACGCACAACTGAAGACCCACAGAACAAGGTAAGTGGAACTCTCTGAGACCTTGGACTCCAGGCTCGGCGGACCCAGGGACAGAGCTTCTCTGCTTGCTCCCACCACCACA
This sequence comes from Sorex fumeus, assembly GCF_029834395.1. NCBI lineage: Eukaryota > Metazoa > Chordata > Mammalia > Eulipotyphla > Soricidae > Sorex > Sorex fumeus. Next base: position 31,707,621 of record NW_026606064.1, read on the forward strand.
GGTGACAAAGGGATTCTAATCAGGAACCCCACCCTACCCTGCCCTGTCTGCTTCCATCAACCACCCAGGGATCGAATTGTGCACAGGAGACCCACCCTACCCAGATAAATACCCCACTGGCAGATTTCCACTCTCGACACTACTTCCACTACCCAGCCGTCGCCACACTCCAGGACGCTCTCCGGACCCGCGCGGCCGCAAGCGGCCGCGCGACACATCATAAGACACTAAATACCCATCTTCTGGAATTGTCGTACCATATTTGATAGGGTTCAAATATGGTAACACCTACAAGGGTGATTAGAGGCCACCCCAAAAGCCTCTATACCTCTCGGAAAGACTGGCAAGCTACCGAGAGTATTCCGCCCGCACGGAAGAGCCTGGCAAGCTATCCGCTGTGTATTCGATATGCCAAAACCAGTAACTACAACTGGTCTCATTCACCTGACCCTGAAGGCTTCACCGACATGGCAGCACTGAGAAGGATGAGAAAGGAGAGGCCGACAAAATCTCAAGGCCAACCTAGGCTGCCACAACGAAGGAAGACAAAAATGATCGTCTGTACTTTCAATGCACGTACGCTAGCATCAGATGCATCCATCGAGGACCTGATGGTACAAGCGCGAATGATCAAGTACGACATCATTGGTCTGACCGAGACAAGAAGGCACGAATCTCACCATGCTGTTTTTGACACCGGAGAAGAATTGTTCCTCGGAACATGCGATAAAAGACGTGTTGGAGGCGTCGGAGTCCTTGTCAACACAAACTTGGCCAAGAGCATTGATTCATTCGAATGCCTAACAACCTGAATCGGACGTTTACATTTGAATAGATGTGGCTCACTGCCTGCAGTTTCTATCTTCGTTGTCTACGCACCAACATCTCATTATGATGAAAGAGAAATCGAGAAGTTCTACATGGAGCTAGAGAAGTTCTATAAAGAAGACCACACCTTCTACAAGATCATTGTGGGTGATTTTAATGCCAAGATAGGACCGAGAAGATCAGCTGAAGAACTTCACATCGGGACCCATGGCCTAGAATGGAACGAACAGGGTGAGAGACTGTCTGAGTTCATCATGTCGACCAAGACCATTCATGGTAACTCACAGTTCCAGAAGGCAGAATCTAAACAATGGACATGGGAGTCTCCCGGTGGACGATTCCACAACAAAATAGACCACATCATATTCAATCGACAGTTTTGCCTGACTGATGTCGCTGCTGTCCCAAAATTTCGAACGGGATCGGACCACCGTCTCCTTCGTGCAAAATTCTACTTCACAGAGCGGGGAGAAAGGGCTGCAAAGTTCAAAAAGAGAACTCCCAGAATGAACACCAACTGGGAACTCTTTGGTACTATTGCGGCAACATGGGAAGATGCCATTGTTGACAACATTGACGAGGAATACGATCGACTGGTTCAGCACCTCCATGAATGTGCGAGGAACGCCAAGAGAGAGATAGCCACAAAAAGTCGCCTATCTTCGAAAACTCTTGAGCTAATTCGCCAGCGTGGTTTGGCGCATGCCTCAGGCAACCGCAAGCTAACGTCCGAGCTTGCAAAGCAGTGCAGAGATGCGATCAAGGAAGACCTCAAAGAGAGAAGAGCAGAAGTACTGATAGATGCGGCAGAAGCCGGGAAAAGTATTCGTAACGCCCGCCTGTCCTTCGCCAACTATAAGACCAAGATGACTGCCCTCCGACGTCCTGATGGATCCATCACATCCTCCAGAATGGCAATGGAGAAGATTATCCATGACTTCTACTCAAATCTCTTCGATAGCCATGTCCACTTGCCGACATACCAAATTCCACAGGATGGGTATGTCGTTCCTAACGTTCTCCCCTCCGAAATCCGACACGCCATTTCGTTGGTAAAGAAGCAAACAGCACCCGGCCCAGACAAGGTCAGACCTGAACACCTGAAGAACCTGCCGTCAGTACTCATCAATACACTGGCTCGGCTCTTCACACGCTACCTGTCTGAATGCAAGGTTCCGTCCCAATGGAAAACCAGCAGGACCGTACTACTGTTCAAGAAGGGAGACATCCATGACATTGGCAACTATCGCCCGATCTGCCTATTGTCTGTCATCTACAAGCTGTTCACTCGAGTCATCCTGAATAGGATTGTCAGAACACTAGATGAAGGACAACCATGCGAGCAAGCAGGGTTCCGCAAAGGATTCAGCACCATCGACCATATCCACACGGTAACCAAGCTCATTGAGGTTTCTCGGGAGTTCAAGATGCCGCTCTGCTTAACGTTCATTGATTTAAAGAAGGCCTTTGATTCTGTTGAGACGGAAGCGGTCATTGAAGCCCTAGCCAATCAGGGCATTCAACCCAATACATCAGGATCCTCCGTGAGCTGTATTGCGGATTCACTACCAGGATCTCACCATTCTACAAAGAAGTGATCGTTGATGTCAAGAGAGGGGTGCGGCAGGGTGATACCATTTCACCAAAACTCTTCAGTGCCACCCTCGAGAACATCATGCGACGACTGGAATGGGAAGGAATGGGAGTGAAGATAGATGGTCGGCAACTACACCACCTCCGCTTTGCTGATGACATTGTTTTAATAACACCAAACATCAGCCAAGCGGCACAAATGCTGGCCGACTTTGACCGTGAGTGTGGAAAGGTAGGACTACAGCTGAATCTTACGAAGACAATGTTTATGAGAAACAGCCTTGTTCCTGACGCCCCATTCGCTCTCAATGGAACGACCATCTCCGAATGCAACAGCTATGTCTACCTAGGTCGAGAGGTCAACATGAGAAATGACCTGGCACCCGAGCTGCGCAGGAGGAAGAGAGCGGCTTGGAACGCCTTCAAGAACGTCGAAGAAATAGCTAAGAGGACGAAGAACCTCCGGCTCCGGGCACATCTCTTTGATTCCACTGTTCTTCCTGCATTAACATATGCCTCAGAGACCTGGGCCCTACGCAAACAAGATGAGAACGCCATTCAGGTCTCCCAAAGAAGAATAGAAAGAGCTATGCTTGGAATAACACGTTTCACTCAAATGAGAGAACGAATCCGGAGTTCTGACATCTGTCGACGATCAAGGATCAGGGATGCTGTCTCATATGCCAAGGTGTCGAAAATCAGATGGGCTGGTCACGTAATGAGATTTAAAGACGACCGTTGGACTAGAGCTGTTACTGATTGGATTCCACGGGATGTCAAGAGACCGCGTGGCCGCCCACCTACCAGATGGTCAGACTTCTTTGTCAAGATCATGAACGATCGGTTTGAGGCCCTCCATGTTCCCGGAGCGAAGAGATGCCATTGGGCTACACTAGCACGCGACAGGGACAAATGGAGACGTTACTGGCGCCCGCTCGAGCAAATCGACGACTAACGGGAAGTTAAGTGATTAAGTTAAACCTGTTCACTGTCTGAGAAGCAAATATATTTTCAGTAATAGCATGACTTAAATTTTGTTCTGTTTTCTTCTTATTATTTTGACTGATTAACACATTATCTTACTAGAGTAAAGATAATTTTAGTTTATTAAAAATTGAAACTGCTTTATTAAAAAAAATAACCTCTCCATCAAGCTTAAATTGCATCCATGACTTGCTTAATAAGAACATCATCTTTTGTTTAGGGTCAGCTCTACAGATCAATACTCAAAAAGGTTATGAGGCATAGATCAGGAAATGAAGATAGCCTGAAAATACAGTTCATCATTTCTAATAGATGCCTCAAGGATGTTCTTGACTTTTTGTTAAAATAATCAGTACCAAATATACCAAATAAACACATGTTAAGTATTAGTCTGAACTTAGCTAAAAATGCATATAAATATCGCATTTACTATTATCAACTAATTGAACAGAGACACATTTTGAAAACCATAGCTAATTTCACTTAAGAATCTTGTCTTCATGATTTGGTGGTTATAAAAAAATTGTCATCAAGACAAAGCTGAACTGCATGTAATAAATAAATACTGCAGTTTGAAACATGTAAAAGGAAGTAAAAAGTGCTATTGATTTATAACATCGATATGAAGGATAAAAGAGAAATTTCACTGCTACATTCTGGTTGTTATATATGATAAGCGTCATGTACTTGAACATATGCAAACAAAGCATTTTTTCTCCACCATTTTATCTGTACACATTTCTCTTGGAAATTCTCTACTCAAAATGACACTAATATTTAATAAGCTCTTTTCTCTAACATTAATAATATGTATTTTTGAAATTAAATTTAATTTCTCTATAATTATCAATTAAATTAATTAATTTTTCATTTTTGGCCACAACCATTGGTAGTGGGGGCTTATTCCTAGCTCTGTGCTGAGGGATCACTCCTGGCAGGGCTAAGTGGACAATAGTGTAGTGGATTAAAACCCAGGTGGGCTGTGTACAAGGCAAGCACCCTATCTGCTGTACTATCTTGCTTGCCCATCTATAATGGTTCTAAGTTGTTTTGATATTTCGACAAAATTTTCTAACTTTGACATATAATTCTAGTATTAAATTTTATTTGAATTTAATATATTTAATAGACCATTTGTGTTGCTCATGAGGCTTAATGTTATTTGATGTACAAAAGTCTCATTTACTTATATATTTATACTGTGTACTTATTTTGGTTGGGGCTAGAGCGATAGCACAGCGGGTAAGGCACTTGCCTTACACATGGCAGAAATGGCCAACCTGGGTTCTATTCCTCTGCCCCTTTAGGAGAGCCCGGTTAGCTACTGAGAGTACCTTGCCCTCAAAGCAAAGCCTGGCAAGCTCCCCATGACGAATTCGATATGCCAGAAACAATAACAATTCCCACAATTTGTTGTGAGATGCTACTTGTGCCTGCTTGAGCAAATCAATGCACAATGGGAGGACAGTGTTACAGTGCTACTTACTTTGGTTAATCTTTACACACTAAAGTTTAATTTTTAATGACTAGGTTGAGTTCTTTCAAGTTACATAAATTATTAAGAGCTTAATTTAGTAATATTTTCTCTGAAATAGTCATTTTATCCAAGACCCTTTATTTTCTAAAATATAATTTATCTGCTAGCAATTTCTTACCTTTTCAGACAGTTTTTCTTTCACACAAAAACAAAATATCAAAGGAGATTTTGAAATGCCTAGATCGTGTTATGATTTAGACAAGTTTGGGGTGAGGAGCACATTTGTAAGTGCTCAGGGTTTACTTCTGGTTGTGTCCTCAGGGATCATCACTCCTATTGAGACTCAGGGGATTATATGAGGTGCAGAGAATGGAAACCTAGTTTGCAACAAGCAAGGAAAATGCCTTATATACTGTAATATATGGCTGGCCCTCACCTTTAGACTATTTTAAGAGGAAAATTATCAGTATTCTCTTTTATTTACTTTAGCTGGTTTGTGTGTATGTGTGTGCATTTGCACAAATGCATTGATTAAAGCAAGGACCTAAAACACATAATGCACACATCCTCAGCCCCACCTAGGAACTATAATACATAATGAACACATCTTTAGCCCCAATAGGTTATTTTTTATGGTGATAATTTAATTATTTAAAAGTTCTAAAATAAAATTTGTCCCATAATTTAGAAGGAGGATATGTCATCTTAGAACACAGGTAAAAATGGCCAATATATTTTAGCCTGCCTATACGTGTTCAGGACACCTACCAATAGAATTACCTCAGTTGGCAACATGTATTCATTTTTTAGAAATGTAATGACATGTTTGATCAGTCATCTCCTATATGAACCATACAAAAAACTTTTTGTTTTTCAGCAGCAGCAGGATTTCATAATATTCAGCTTAAGTGTGATTGTTCATTTCAACAGACCCTGGATTGATAACTAGACCCTGTTCATCTCATCATCAGCTTGAATATTATTCATTAAAGTCAGTCTCTGTCTCTTAGTGATTGTTACTAATGACACATTGTGAAGAGGCTGAGAAAAATTAAGGAAATTCTTGGATCCTTCATAACTATAGTGATGGAATCAAGAATTGGCATGCCATCAATTATAGTTTAGTCAATGATGTGTAGATGCTTCTTCTTTTTGTTTACTATATTTATTCTTGAAACTCATAAAAAAGAAAAAATTGTGTATCTTTTATGTTTTTTATTTGCACAAAAACTGCCTGAAATTTTTACCTTTGGTAATTTTTTTTCCTTTTTTTAAATTTCAGGGACAGTAGAGTCTTATATTTTCTTGAATAAATATCTAGGATTACTATGTTGTAAATTTAGTTTTTAAAAACACATAATTTATCTGACTTGACTAATGATATTTTGAGAGTTCTCATAATAACCTTCCAAAGGTCAGCAAGCATTTTTGGTAAAATACTTGCTAGTATTTTGTCACTGTGCAATAAATCTCAGATTACTCAATTATTCTGTATTTCCATAAAATACAGGAATGAATGTATATGATTGTGTTCAAAAAGGTTTGTACATAAAACTTGGAACAGACAGCAGGCATATTGGAGTGTAATGTCACATTTTTCCACCTCTGCTTTACTTCATCATTTGGTGCACCAATATATTTTTATTTTATATATTCAGAGAGATGTGATTTTAGTGAGCACTTCACTGATGAAAGTAGAAACACATAGAAAAAACAGCTTTGATTTGTCTTTTTTCGACACTACTTCCACTACCCAGCCGTCACCACACTCCAGGACACTTTCCGGACACATCAAAAGACACTAAATACACATCTTCTGGAATTGTCCTACCATATTTGATAGGGTTCAAATATGGTAACACCTACAAGGGTGATTAGAGGTCGCCCAAAAAGCCTCTATCCCTCTCGGAAAGACTGGCAAGCTACCGAGAGTATTCCACCTGCACGGAAGAGCCTGGCAAGCTACCCGTTGTGTATTCAATATGCCAAAACCAGTAACTACAACTGGTCTCATTCACCTGACCCTGAAGGCTTCACCGACATGGCAGCACTGAGAAGGATGAGAAAGGAGAAGCCGACAAAATCTCAAGGCCGACCTAGGCTGCCACAACGAAGGAAGACAAAAATGATCGTCTGTACTTTCAATGCACGTACGCTAGCATCAGATGCATCCATCGAGAACATGATGGTACAAGCGCGAATGATCAAGTACGACATCATTGGTCTGACCAAGACAAGAAGGCACGAATCTCACCATGCCGTTTTCGACACTGGAGAAGAATTGTTCCTCAAACATGCGATAAAAGAGGTGTTGGAGGCGTCGGTGTCCTTGTCAACACAAACTTGGCCAAGAGCATTGATTCATTCGAATGCCTAACAACATGAATCGGACGTTTACATTTGAATAGATGTGGCTCACTGCCTGCAGTTTCTATCTTCGTTGTCTACGTACCAACATCTCATTATGATGAAAGAGAAATCAAGAAGTTCTACATGGAGCTAGAGAAGTTCTATAAAGAAGACCACACCTTCTACAAGATCATTGTGGGTGATTTTAATGCCAAGATAGGACCGAGAAGATCAGCTGAAGAAATTCATATCGGGACCCATGGCCTAGAATGGAACAAACAGGGTGAGAGACTGTCTGAGTTCATCATGTCGACCAACACCATCCATGGTAACTCACAGTTTCAGAAGGCAGAATATAAACGTTGGACATGGGAGTCTCCCGGTGGACGATTCCACAACGAAATAGACCACATCATATTCAATCAACGGTTTTCCCTAACCGATGTCGCTGTTGTCCCAAAATTTCGAATGGGATCAGACCACCGTCTCCTTCGTGCAAAATTCTACTTCACAGAGCAAGGAGAAAGGGCTGCAAAGTTCAAAAAGAGAACTCCCAGAATGATCACCAACTGAGAACTCTTTGGTACTATTGCGGCAACATGGGAAGATGCCATTGTTGACAACATTGACGAGGAATACGATCGACTGGTTCAGCACCTTCATGAATGTGCGAGGAACGCCAAGAGAGAGATAGCCACAAAAAATCGCCTATCTTCGAAAACTCTTGAGCTAATTCGCCAGCGTGGTTTGGCGCATGCCTCCAGGCAACCACAAGCTAATGTCTGAGCTCGCAAAGCAGTGCAGAGATGTGATCAAGGAAGACCTCAAAAAGAGAAGAGCAGAAGTACTGGTAGATGCGGCAGAAGCCTGGAAAAGTATTCGTAACGCCGGCCTGTCCTTCACCAACTACAAGAACAAGATGACTGCCCTCCGACGTCCTGATGGATCCATCACGTCCTCCAGAACGGCAATGGAGAAGAATATCCATGACTTCTACTCAAATCTCTTCGATAGCCATGTCCACTTGCCAACATACCAAATTCCACAGGATGGATATGTTGTTCCCAACGTTCTCCCTTCCGAAATCCGACACACCATTTCATCGGTAAAGAAACAAACAGCACCCGGCCCAGACAAGGTCAGACCTGAACACCTGAAGAACCTGCCGTCAGTACTCATGAATAAACTGGCTCGGCTCTTCACTCGCTACCTGTCTGAATGCAAGGCTCCGTTCCAATGGAAAAGCAGCAGGACCGTACTACTGTTCAAGAAGGGAGACATCCATGACATTGGCAACTATCGCCCGATCTGCCTATTGTCTGTCATCTACAAGTTGTTCACTCGAGTCATCCTAAATAGGATTGGCAGAACACTAGATGAAGGACAACCAGGCGAGCAAGCAGGGTTCCGCAAAGGATTCAGCACCATCGACCATATCCACACGATAACCAAACTCATTGAGGTTTCTTGGGAGTTCAAGATGCTGCTCTGTTTAACGTTCATTGATTTAAAGAAGGCCTTTGATTCTGTTGAGACGGAAGCGGTCATTGAAGCCCTAGCCAATCAGGGCATTCAAGCCCACTACATCAAGATCGTCCATGAGCTGTATTGCGGATTCACTACCAGGATCTCACCATTCTACAAAGAAGTGATCGTTGATGTCAAGAGAGGTGTGTGGCAGGGTGATACCATTTCACCAAAACTCTTCAGTGCCACCCTCGAGAACATCATGCGACAACTGGAATGGGAAGGAATGGGAGTGAAGATAGATGGTCGACAACTACACCACCTCCGCTTTGCTAATGACATTGTTTTAATAACATCAAAGATCAGCCAAGCGGCACAAATGCTGGCCGACTTTGACCGTGAGTGTGGAAAGGTAGGACTACAGCTGAATCTTACGAAGACAATGTTTATGAGAAACAGCCTTGTTCCTGACGCCCCATTCGCTCTCAATGGAACGACCATCTCCGAATGCAACAGCTATGTCTACCTAGGTCGAGAGGTCAACATGAGAAATGACCTGGCACCCGAGCTGCGCAGGAGGAAGAGAGCGGCTTGGAACGCCTTCAAGAACGTCGAAGAAATAGCTAAGAGGACGAAGAACCTCCGGCTCCGGGCACATCTCTTTGATTCCACTGTTCTTCCTGCATTAACATATGCCTCAGAGACCTGGGCCCTACGCAAACAAGATGAGAACGCCATTCAGGTCTCCCAAAGAAGAATAGAAAGAGCTATGCTTGGAATAACACGTTTCACTCAAATGAGAGAACGAATCCGGAGTTCTGACATCTGTCGACGATCAAGGATCAGGGATGCTGTCTCATATGCCAAGGTGTCGAAAATCAGATGGGCTGGTCACGTAATGAGATTTAAAGACGACCGTTGGACTAGAGCTGTTACTGATTGGATTCCACGGGATGTCAAGAGACCGCGTGGCCGCCCACCTACCAGATGGTCAGACTTCTTTGTCAAGATCATGAACGATCGGTTTGAGGCCCTCCATGTTCCCGGAGCGAAGAGATGCCATTGGGCTACACTAGCACGCGACAGGGACAAATGGAGACGTTACTGGCGCCCGCTCGAGCAAATCGACGACTAACGGGAAGTTAAGTGATTAAGTTAAACCTGTTCACTGTCTGAGAAGCAAATATATTTTCAGTAATAGCATGACTTAAATTTTGTTCTGTTTTCTTCTTATTATTTTGACTGATTAACACATTATCTTACTAGAGTAAAGATAATTTTAGTTTATTAAAAATTGAAACTGCTTTATTAAAAAAAATAACCTCTCCATCAAGCTTAAATTGCATCCATGACTTGCTTAATAAGAACATCATCTTTTGTTTAGGGTCAGCTCTACAGATCAATACTCAAAAAGGTTATGAGGCATAGATCAGGAAATGAAGATAGCCTGAAAATACAGTTCATCATTTCTAATAGATGCCTCAAGGATGTTCTTGACTTTTTGTTAAAATAATCAGTACCAAATATACCAAATAAACACATGTTAAGTATTAGTCTGAACTTAGCTAAAAATGCATATAAATATCGCATTTACTATTATCAACTAATTGAACAGAGACACATTTTGAAAACCATAGCTAATTTCACTTAAGAATCTTGTCTTCATGATTTGGTGGTTATAAAAAAATTGTCATCAAGACAAAGCTGAACTGCATGTAATAAATAAATACTGCAGTTTGAAACATGTAAAAGGAAGTAAAAAGTGCTATTGATTTATAACATCGATATGAAGGATAAAAGAGAAATTTCACTGCTACATTCTGGTTGTTATATATGATAAGCGTCATGTACTTGAACATATGCAAACAAAGCATTTTTTCTCCACCATTTTATCTGTACACATTTCTCTTGGAAATTCTCTACTCAAAATGACACTAATATTTAATAAGCTCTTTTCTCTAACATTAATAATATGTATTTTTGAAATTAAATTTAATTTCTCTATAATTATCAATTAAATTAATTAATTTTTCATTTTTGGCCACAACCATTGGTAGTGGGGGCTTATTCCTAGCTCTGTGCTGAGGGATCACTCCTGGCAGGGCTAAGTGGACAATAGTGTAGTGGATTAAAACCCAGGTGGGCTGTGTACAAGGCAAGCACCCTATCTGCTGTACTATCTTGCTTGCCCATCTATAATGGTTCTAAGTTGTTTTGATATTTCGACAAAATTTTCTAACTTTGACATATAATTCTAGTATTAAATTTTATTTGAATTTAATATATTTAATAGACCATTTGTGTTGCTCATGAGGCTTAATGTTATTTGATGTACAAAAGTCTCATTTACTTATATATTTATACTGTGTACTTATTTTGGTTGGGGCTAGAGCGATAGCACAGCGGGTAAGGCACTTGCCTTACACATGGCAGAAATGGCCAACCTGGGTTCTATTCCTCTGCCCCTTTAGGAGAGCCCGGTTAGCTACTGAGAGTACCTTGCCCTCAAAGCAAAGCCTGGCAAGCTCCCCATGACGAATTCGATATGCCAGAAACAATAACAATTCCCACAATTTGTTGTGAGATGCTACTTGTGCCTGCTTGAGCAAATCAATGCACAATGGGAGGACAGTGTTACAGTGCTACTTACTTTGGTTAATCTTTACACACTAAAGTTTAATTTTTAATGACTAGGTTGAGTTCTTTCAAGTTACATAAATTATTAAGAGCTTAATTTAGTAATATTTTCTCTGAAATAGTCATTTTATCCAAGACCCTTTATTTTCTAAAATATAATTTATCTGCTAGCAATTTCTTACCTTTTCAGACAGTTTTTCTTTCACACAAAAACAAAATATCAAAGGAGATTTTGAAATGCCTAGATCGTGTTATGATTTAGACAAGTTTGGGGTGAGGAGCACATTTGTAAGTGCTCAGGGTTTACTTCTGGTTGTGTCCTCAGGGATCATCACTCCTATTGAGACTCAGGGGATTATATGAGGTGCAGAGAATGGAAACCTAGTTTGCAACAAGCAAGGAAAATGCCTTATATACTGTAATATATGGCTGGCCCTCACCTTTAGACTATTTTAAGAGGAAAATTATCAGTATTCTCTTTTATTTACTTTAGCTGGTTTGTGTGTATGTGTGTGCATTTGCACAAATGCATTGATTAAAGCAAGGACCTAAAACACATAATGCACACATCCTCAGCCCCACCTAGGAACTATAATACATAATGAACACATCTTTAGCCCCAATAGGTTATTTTTTATGGTGATAATTTAATTATTTAAAAGTTCTAAAATAAAATTTGTCCCATAATTTAGAAGGAGGATATGTCATCTTAGAACACAGGTAAAAATGGCCAATATATTTTAGCCTGCCTATACGTGTTCAGGACACCTACCAATAGAATTACCTCAGTTGGCAACATGTATTCATTTTTTAGAAATGTAATGACATGTTTGATCAGTCATCTCCTATATGAACCATACAAAAAACTTTTTGTTTTTCAGCAGCAGCAGGATTTCATAATATTCAGCTTAAGTGTGATTGTTCATTTCAACAGACCCTGGATTGATAACTAGACCCTGTTCATCTCATCATCAGCTTGAATATTATTCATTAAAGTCAGTCTCTGTCTCTTAGTGATTGTTACTAATGACACATTGTGAAGAGGCTGAGAAAAATTAAGGAAATTCTTGGATCCTTCATAACTATAGTGATGGAATCAAGAATTGGCATGCCATCAATTATAGTTTAGTCAATGATGTGTAGATGCTTCTTCTTTTTGTTTACTATATTTATTCTTGAAACTCATAAAAAAGAAAAAATTGTGTATCTTTTATGTTTTTTATTTGCACAAAAACTGCCTGAAATTTTTACCTTTGGTAATTTTTTTTCCTTTTTTTAAATTTCAGGGACAGTAGAGTCTTATATTTTCTTGAATAAATATCTAGGATTACTATGTTGTAAATTTAGTTTTTAAAAACACATAATTTATCTGACTTGACTAATGATATTTTGAGAGTTCTCATAATAACCTTCCAAAGGTCAGCAAGCATTTTTGGTAAAATACTTGCTAGTATTTTGTCACTGTGCAATAAATCTCAGATTACTCAATTATTCTGTATTTCCATAAAATACAGGAATGAATGTATATGATTGTGTTCAAAAAGGTTTGTACATAAAACTTGGAACAGACAGCAGGCATATTGGAGTGTAATGTCACATTTTTCCACCTCTGCTTTACTTCATCATTTGGTGCACCAATATATTTTTATTTTATATATTCAGAGAGATGTGATTTTAGTGAGCACTTCACTGATGAAAGTAGAAACACATAGAAAAAACAGCTTTGATTTGTCTTTTTTCGACACTACTTCCACTACCCAGCCGTCACCACACTCCAGGACACTTTCCGGACACATCAAAAGACACTAAATACACATCTTCTGGAATTGTCCTACCATATTTGATAGGGTTCAAATATGGTAACACCTACAAGGGTGATTAGAGGTCGCCCAAAAAGCCTCTATCCCTCTCGGAAAGACTGGCAAGCTACCGAGAGTATTCCACCTGCACGGAAGAGCCTGGCAAGCTACCCGTTGTGTATTCAATATGCCAAAACCAGTAACTACAACTGGTCTCATTCACCTGACCCTGAAGGCTTCACCGACATGGCAGCACTGAGAAGGATGAGAAAGGAGAAGCCGACAAAATCTCAAGGCCGACCTAGGCTGCCACAACGAAGGAAGACAAAAATGATCGTCTGTACTTTCAATGCACGTACGCTAGCATCAGATGCATCCATCGAGAACATGATGGTACAAGCGCGAATGATCAAGTACGACATCATTGGTCTGACCAAGACAAGAAGGCACGAATCTCACCATGCCGTTTTCGACACTGGAGAAGAATTGTTCCTCAAACATGCGATAAAAGAGGTGTTGGAGGCGTCGGTGTCCTTGTCAACACAAACTTGGCCAAGAGCATTGATTCATTCGAATGCCTAACAACATGAATCGGACGTTTACATTTGAATAGATGTGGCTCACTGCCTGCAGTTTCTATCTTCGTTGTCTACGTACCAACATCTCATTATGATGAAAGAGAAATCAAGAAGTTCTACATGGAGCTAGAGAAGTTCTATAAAGAAGACCACACCTTCTACAAGATCATTGTGGGTGATTTTAATGCCAAGATAGGACCGAGAAGATCAGCTGAAGAAATTCATATCGGGACCCATGGCCTAGAATGGAACAAACAGGGTGAGAGACTGTCTGAGTTCATCATGTCGACCAACACCATCCATGGTAACTCACAGTTTCAGAAGGCAGAATATAAACGTTGGACATGGGAGTCTCCCGGTGGACGATTCCACAACGAAATAGACCACATCATATTCAATCAACGGTTTTCCCTAACCGATGTCGCTGTTGTCCCAAAATTTCGAATGGGATCAGACCACCGTCTCCTTCGTGCAAAATTCTACTTCACAGAGCAAGGAGAAAGGGCTGCAAAGTTCAAAAAGAGAACTCCCAGAATGATCACCAACTGAGAACTCTTTGGTACTATTGCGGCAACATGGGAAGATGCCATTGTTGACAACATTGACGAGGAATACGATCGACTGGTTCAGCACCTTCATGAATGTGCGAGGAACGCCAAGAGAGAGATAGCCACAAAAAATCGCCTATCTTCGAAAACTCTTGAGCTAATTCGCCAGCGTGGTTTGGCGCATGCCTCCAGGCAACCACAAGCTAATGTCTGAGCTCGCAAAGCAGTGCAGAGATGTGATCAAGGAAGACCTCAAAAAGAGAAGAGCAGAAGTACTGGTAGATGCGGCAGAAGCCTGGAAAAGTATTCGTAACGCCGGCCTGTCCTTCACCAACTACAAGAACAAGATGACTGCCCTCCGACGTCCTGATGGATCCATCACGTCCTCCAGAACGGCAATGGAGAAGAATATCCATGACTTCTACTCAAATCTCTTCGATAGCCATGTCCACTTGCCAACATACCAAATTCCACAGGATGGATATGTTGTTCCCAACGTTCTCCCTTCCGAAATCCGACACACCATTTCATCGGTAAAGAAACAAACAGCACCCGGCCCAGACAAGGTCAGACCTGAACACCTGAAGAACCTGCCGTCAGTACTCATGAATAAACTGGCTCGGCTCTTCACTCGCTACCTGTCTGAATGCAAGGCTCCGTTCCAATGGAAAAGCAGCAGGACCGTACTACTGTTCAAGAAGGGAGACATCCATGACATTGGCAACTATCGCCCGATCTGCCTATTGTCTGTCATCTACAAGTTGTTCACTCGAGTCATCCTAAATAGGATTGGCAGAACACTAGATGAAGGACAACCAGGCGAGCAAGCAGGGTTCCGCAAAGGATTCAGCACCATCGACCATATCCACACGATAACCAAACTCATTGAGGTTTCTTGGGAGTTCAAGATGCTGCTCTGTTTAACGTTCATTGATTTAAAGAAGGCCTTTGATTCTGTTGAGACGGAAGCGGTCATTGAAGCCCTAGCCAATCAGGGCATTCAAGCCCACTACATCAAGATCGTCCATGAGCTGTATTGCGGATTCACTACCAGGATCTCACCATTCTACAAAGAAGTGATCGTTGATGTCAAGAGAGGTGTGTGGCAGGGTGATACCATTTCACCAAAACTCTTCAGTGCCACCCTCGAGAACATCATGCGACAACTGGAATGGGAAGGAATGGGAGTGAAGATAGATGGTCGACAACTACACCACCTCCGCTTTGCTAATGACATTGTTTTAATAACATCAAAGATCAGCCAAGCGGCACAAATGCTGGCTGACTTTGACCGTGAGTGTGGAAAGGTTGGACTACAGCTGAATCTTACGAAGACAATGTTTATGAGAAACAGCCTCGTTTCTGACGCCCCATTCGCTCTCAATGGAACGACCATCTCCGAATGCAACAGCTATGTGTACCTAGGTCGAGAGGTCAACATGACAAGTGACCTGGCACCCGAGCTGCGCAGGAGGAAGAGAGCGGCTTGGAATGCCTTCAAGAACGTCGAAGAAATAGCTAAGAGGATGAAGAACCTCCGGCTCCAGGCACATCTCTTTGATTCCACTGTTCTTCCTGCATTAACATATGCCTAAGAGACCTGGGCCCTACGCAAACAAGAAGAGAACGCTATTCAGGTCTCCCAAAGAAGAATAGAAAGAGCTATGCTTGGAATATCACCTTTCACTCAAATGAGAGAACGAGTCCGGAGTTCTGACATCCATCGACGATCAAGGATCAGGGACGCTGTCTCATTTGCCAAGGTGTCGAAAATCAGATGGGCTGGTCACGTAATGAGATTTAAAGACGATCGCTGAACTAGAGCTGTTATCGACTGGATTCCACGGGATGGCAAAAGACTGAGTGGCCGCCCACCTACCAGATGGTCAGACTTCTTCGTCAAGATCATGAACGATCGGTTTGAGGCCCTTCATGTTCCCGGAGCGAACAGATGCCATTGGGCTACACTAGCACGCGACAGGGACAAATGGAGACTTTACTGGTGCCCGCTCGAGCAAATGGATGACTAACTGGAAGTTAAGTGATTAAGTGATTAAGTGATTTGTCTTTGAACTCACATACACTTGTATTTCATATATGTGGCGGTAACCATTTATTGAAGATTTTTTTTTTCACCAGGTTCAGAAAGTTTCATTCTATCCATAGATTCCTATACTACTGGCAGTTCTTAGTTTGTAGTGTGCCTGTTAAGTTAACTGTGGGAGGAGGAGAGCAGCATGTTGAAGGTGGATTGGGGGTTTAAGTGGGGAGGAAATATGGGAACACTGGTGGAGGGAAGTTGACATTGGTGGAGGAATTATTGTATGCCTAAAACTAAACCATCAGTAACTTTGCAAATCATAGCTCTTTAATAAATATTTAAAATAAATTAATTAAATAAATTAATAAATAATATTTTAAAAAATATATGTTGATAGTTTTTATTATGAATAGATGTGAATAGATCTATATTATACAATTGTCTTTATGAGACTAAATGTCCAAAATGGGAAACTGGAATGGAATATTTTGACACTTCACATAACTTAATTCAATTTCAAGTTGGAGTACATAATGAAAGATACGTTTCTAAGTAAACCACCTGCAGAAGTTTTGGTAGGAAATGTTTTTATTATAGTCCAAATCTACAAAGGCCTCAGAGGTCCATCAGTAGGAGATTGAAGTGAGGCATATTCATAAAATGAAATGCTTCTAAATAAGTTTAAAAAACACAGCAAACACTGAAACATGTGAAAATCTAAACCTAACAGTTTGGAAGAAAGCAGAAATAAAATAGTATACACTTTTTTTAGGATTCCTAAGAAAAACAAACCAAATATGGTGATAAAATTTGCAGCACTGGTTGCTTTGAGGTGAGTCAAAGGTAACTTTATACACAGATAGACAGTTCTGTCTTGTTAATTATATCTTAGATCTGGAAATTATAACCATTATTACTTGCTAAATATATAATAAGCCTACATATTTATTTGCTAGAACTGTATACTTAAAACATGTTTCTCTTATACATTGATATGTCTACTTAGCAAAATTAAGAATGTTTTCTGTCTGGACCTATGAATGCATAATTTATCCTGGAATACTGGATGAAGAGGAAAAACTGTGGACTAGAATATTGGTAAAAGTTCATGCTCTGATTTAGGGAGACTTAGGTTTAATCTCAAGCACTACACACTGTTCTACACACTAAAGAGCCTGGACTAGCCCTGGGTAGATAATTGTCCTGTGTCATTACTGTGATTATCTGTCAGGAAGCCCGTATGCTGATACGGTCTAGGAATTCTAAAGGATTTCAAACTATTGTAAATGCTTCATTTATTTGGTTAAATAATGGTTTATATTTTTAAATGGAATTTTAGTATAATGAATATATAATATAATAATTAAAATTGCTGAAAATTCAGTAACAAATTTAACAAAGATAAAGAGAAAGAATAATGCATAATATATAATACATCCATGTCATCTTAAAATGCACAAGTTAATACAAGCAACGAAAAATGTGTTAAAACAGTAATACACTTTTTATATTTAATAGTTTCAGTGATTTAAAAATGGATAATGGCCAATGAAATAGCTCTGTAACTGAAAGAAGTTGGTATGTCTCACCTCTGAATAGTTGTGACTTCAGCAGGCAATTCATTATAATGTTACTGATCAGTGGGCTTATTTGAAATTATAAATCACTCTTATTATACTCAGCTTGTAATTCACATTGATTTCTGTACATGTAATATACACTAATCACAATTGTCCATCTGGTATCAGATGTTATTATGGGCAATTAAAGGTCTGTGACCACACCTGGGATATAATAATAAAGAACAGTGGTGGCCTACGGGAAAAAGTATGTCCAAGAACTTCAGGAGACACACATAAAAATAAGTAGATATCTGTGATGAGAGTGGGCAGCAGTCATTTCACTTATTCAGAATTAATTTGTTAGATATTAGAGGATTATTTTTTGCTAATCCTAATTAGTAGAGAAATGTGGAGAATAAAGCAAATAGCATAAGATTCCCACCTCCCCCACACTGAGAATATTTTTATTTGCTACGTTTCTATAAAAACTACTTGCATAAAATTATTACAAATATTATTTAATTTATAAGGTATATTTTTGCACTCAAGTTCAAGGAAAGTTCAGTAACTAAAGCAAAAGTAAGAGTTGAAAATATCTTTGTAGTGGATTTGAGAGTTAGTATAGAGCAAAGGACATTTGCCTTACGCACAGCAGGCAACCTTGGTTTGATCTCCAGCAACCTGTATTATCCTCCAATTCTGCTAGGAACAATCCCTGAAAGCAGAGCCAGGAGTAAGCCCTAAGCATTGCCAGGTATTACCATTATATATGACATAAATATAGGCCATATATAAACTTATTTATATATGGAAGATAAATTCTGAAACTATATATAGGCTAGATATAAATTTATTTGCTATTTTGTGAGAAGAGGAATAGAAAAAATGTATCTATTAAATTCAATAACATCAGAAAAAAATGTCAATGAATAAAGTCTCTCATATTGTGCATCTCAGTCAATTTGTTTTATGACTGGTAAAAGTTTATAGACTCAGAGATACAGTGTTTTGTATTTGTTCCAGAAAAGAGGCAAAACAGAACCCAAACAACAACAGGATACTTGTCTGAAACCACTAAGAGCACAGAACTGTGAAACCTTTGGACTGTCACATCCTTCAGATGTATTTGACTAGTTGTATTTGGATAGTTTTCTTGCTGGATATTTTTTTTCTGACAAATTAAATACTTGGATCAAATCTTTTATTGGCTGTTATGGTAAGTGTATTTTGCTGTTGCTGTTTCAGTTTTCTAATGTAATTGATAGGGTAAAGTCTTTAATTGATAAACTTGATTTTTCTGTGTTCTCATCTAAATACTCTTCTATCTCTTCTTGTAAAAATATTTCATTTTTAACTAGAACAAAGATATTTCAGGGTAGGTCAATCTGCCTTGCCTGGATGACCATCAATAATCCTCTCTATAGCATGTGGTCATGTGGACTGTGATGAATATAAAAGCACAAATATCTTTTCAAAATACGGTTGTTGGACCCTTGGGGTAGATGCTAAGAAATGGAATGGCTGCCCTTATGGAAGAGCAATTAATTTTTTTGAGAGATGTCCTTATTTTGTTTTCCAAAGAGATTGAATCAGTTGACTTTCCCATTAACAATGAATGAGGGTTTCTTTCTTCAAACATCCTTGCCAGCACTATTTTGTTTTGTTTTATGTGTGCTAATCTCACTGTTCAGAATTTCATTTCCCTGATCATAAGAAATAGATATCATCTTTTCGTACACCTATGGAGCATCTGTATGTGTTATTAAATGAAGCATCTATCTATTCTCCCTATTTTTAATGGGACTCTTGATAAGTTTTCAATACTTTTATATACCTTAGATTTTAATCTTATGTGAGGTGAGTGGTTGGCAAATATTTTCTCACAGTCTGTGGGGTGTCTTTTTATTCTAGTCATTGTTTCTTTGCAGAGCAATAGCTATTTTGATGTAGTCCTATTTGTTTATTTTTCCTCCTGTTAGTTTGGTCAATGCCACGGGTTCATTAAAGATTTTTCTAGGTTCAATATCACAAAGGATTTACTGTTGATTTTCTCAATATAATTTAATAATTAAAATTTTACATTAAGACTTTTAATTTATTGTGAATTGACCTTTGTGTAAGTTGTGAGATGGGATATAAAGTCATTGTTTTTACATGCCCCACGAGTTTTTCCAATGCCACTTGTTCATGAGGCTTTCCTTGCTCCACTTCACATTCCAAATTCATTTGTTAAAGACAAGTTTACTATATACTTGAGGATCTGTCCTAAGCTTAATTATATTTCATTAGTCTGACAGTATGTTTTTATTCCAGTACTATACTTTCTTGATTACTGTATCTTTATAGTATCATTTATACTTGGGGAGAATAATATCTCACATATTTTTCCCTTACAAATGTTTTGTTTACTAAAGGCATTATATTACTCAATATTATTTTTAACAGCATTTGATCTATGTTTTTAAAACGACTTCATGAATATTTTTATTTTGGCTATATTGAGTCTATCTCTTAGTGCTTTAGGTGGTTATTATGACAGTATTAATCTTTCTTATCCATGAACAATGGATGTGTTTATTTCTATTCCCTTGTGTCATTTTCTATTTCTTTTAGTGATTACATATTTTTTGTATGTCTTTTACAGCTTTTGTTAAATTTATTTCACGGGTGTATGTTTGAAACACAATTGTGAATGAATTTTTTAAAAATGTTCTCTCTTGTCTACTTCATTGTTTGCATATAAAAATGCCATGAACTCCTGTGCATTGGTTATGAAGCCTGCAGCTTTACTATATCAGCTTATTGTTTCTAGTTTGAGATTTTAGGGTTTTTAAGTGTAATATCATGCCATCTTCAAATTATGATAGTTTTATTTACTATTTTCTAATATAATTTCTTTCTTTGATATATATTTCTTTTTTAATATTTATTGAAATAACTACTAACTCTATGTTGAATGCTAGTGGTAAGAATGGGTAACCCTTGAAAACTAAACAACTTTTTATTGAATTACCAGTGGATCAAAGAGAAAATTAAAGGAGAAAAAAACTAAAGATTGTTGGAAACAAATGACAATGAATACATGAGTTATCAGCATATATAGGACAAGCAAAACTGTTTTAAGAGAAAAGAATATAGCAATGTATGCGTCCACCAGGAACTAGGAAAGTATTGGAATAAATAACCTAAGTGCACAATTTAAGTCACTGGGCAAAATCCTGCAAAGGGAACTCAGAATAAGCAGAATGTTAACAATAAAACACAGAATAGAATGTTGTTCACAATAATTTATTACATTCAATATTGCAACATCAATCCTGACACCCTTACACCATCCTATCACCATTATTTTGAATTTTCCCACCACCGCCCCAACCGGTATTTGGTATTGCTTGTTATGAATTATCTGCTAAAAATGATACCAAAAAGTTTCCTTAAAGTATGTGAAGAGTGCTGCACCTAGCCCTGAAGCCATTGAGGCCTTGTATGAAAAATTACTAACATGTTATAGGTTGCCTCTTATGAACATACATATATATATATAGTCAATCAATTTTGATCAAATACACACATATATTCACAAGGGGCACATATATACACACATACATATATATATTTGATAAAAATTGGTTGCCTTCTATTATACCCCATCCAATATGGTGTGCTACTCTTGGTATATCAATAGTGTAGAGTATGAGGTGATGCCTTCACAGCCCTGTGCTCCAGGATTTCTAAAATGTTTAACTGGATTAACATTTAACTGCATGGTAACATTGGGGTGCAAAGGCATCTCTGTGGTGTGTTGCTTTCTTTCTTTCTTTCTTTCTTTCTTTCTTTCTTTCTTTCTTTCTTTCTTTCTTTCTTCCTTTCTTCCTTTCTTTCTTTCTCTTTCAGAATTTATTTGTGAGTCTTTGGGTTCATGGGGCAGGTAAGATTTTTTAGCAAATTAATGATTTGGTTAACAAAAGAAAATCTATTTGTTTAGTGTGAAGGGCAGGTATTATGTATCCTTTGCCATATATCAAATAGTTTCAGGAGAAGATAGAAAAGTGGAAATTTTTTATTTTTCAGTTTACTAACTAGGAAATAGGAGACTATTTCTCACGCGTCTATGTTCACATGATATAAGTAGGGAGGGGAAAATTTAGTGATAGATACAGAGGACAGAGGGCAAAAAGTTAGAGATAGAGAAAAAGAATGGAGAAATGGAAGGAGAATAGGAGAAATAAATTACAAATATTTATTTCAACATTGAAGTAATTGTATTTGAGGAATTTAGGAGCTAGATGTCTGAGAGATAATGGGTATATAATGACAACTGAACAAGCAAATGTTTTGCCTGGAAGTACAATATATTATCCAATTATGTGAAATATGACACTGTTGGTACATTATTTCATTTAATTCCTCATTGTAGAAAATACTTCTAAATTAAAGGAAAATTTTTAACATGATGAACTGATATCACCATAATTGAGAAGGATCATATATGTCAAAGTAATACTGCTAAATCTTTTTTATTAACCAAACGTTGCTTTATATCTGGACTATTTAACTCAAGCTAGAAAATATCACTTCTATAGAAATAGCCATAGACCACTTGATTTTATCTCTTGAGGATAATGAAAGACAGACTGATTTTCGGGAACCTCAACTTTTCTGTCTCTTTCACTCTTGTTTGCATTTATCTCAACCCCAATTTCAAATTGTTACAAATATCCATTATTTAGAAAAGATTTTTGCTGGCAAGAATTTAAGATTGGTTCTGTTCATGATGAAAGCTTATAAGAATTATATTCTTTTTTTATATCCACAAGAAAAATATAAAAGCTATAAAAGCAATCAAATAAGATATGAAGATATAGTAATCTTGGGCTGGAGCAATAGCTCAGTGGGTAGGGTGTTTGCCTTGCACCCGGCCAACCCGGGTTCGATTCCCAGCATCCCATATGGTCCCCTGAGCACCGCCAGAAGTAATTCCTGAGTGCAGAGCCAGGAGTAACCCCTGTGTATTGCCGGGTGTGACCCAAAAAAGAAAAAAAAAAGAAATAGTACTCCTATTTTGAAAAAAAAAAGTTTAATGCTCATTTTTCAATTTAACTCACTAAACTTTTCAAAATTATGTTCTTCACTAGAAAAATTATATCACTTATATTTTAATTATAATTTATATAGATACATATAGGTTTGTAAGCAGGCTATGTTTTATGTTATACCATCCCAAATATATTCCAATATATTCTAATTATATAAATGTCTAGAAAAACATTCTGGGGTGATAGAGTCATAAAAATTCAAAGGGGAAAATAGAATATTAACCATAGAAATTATGAGTTTAGGATTTATAAGAAAATGCAATTTATCTTATCACTATAAAAGTTTTCAGGGACAATGACATAATAAGATGTCATTATATGTAATCAAAATCCATTATCTCTTTTGATGATGAACACATCAGTGTGTTTGTGGTTTTTCTTCTATTTTCTGACACTCATTTCAAAAGCAGAAGTAATAGAAATTTTAATAAAAGAAAATTGTTTTATTAAAAAAGTTACTGAAATAGCTAAATCTACATTTTGGAACTAATAGCTCTAAATCATGAGGTAGCAAATGCTTTTAAGAACAACACAGGGGTATGAACCAATGCAGTAATTTTAACTTAAAACATCAGTAAATGCCAGTAATCTACAATGCTAATACTAATTATCTCAGCAGTGGTCTGGAAAACCATTCACATCAAATAACATAACCTATACTGACTGATGTTTGAGAAAAACTTTCTTAAAGTTATCTCACATGCTCCTTTGCCTCCCTCCTTAACCACTTCATGACTTCAATCCTTTAGACTGATAATAATATCTCTCACTTGAATGAACCACATATAGCATTATTTTTGACAATGAAATTGTTGGTTTGTTTTAGGAGAGTCACACCAGTCAGGGCTCACGGTTTACTTCTTTCTCTGTGAAAATGTTAGGGATCATTTTCTGGTGCTCAGATGATCATATGCCATAGTGCTGAATAAAATGGTCACAAGGTCTGCTGTTGCAACTGTAACTATTTCTATGACCCCAACATATTCTTAAGGTCTATGAATTAAGTTTGGTAATATCAAATAAAGTTTCAGAATTGCTTTCAAATATGGGAAAAAATTACAATGTTCATGTCATACATAAATTTGAATAAATTTGAATAACATTTCCAAAATGTAAATTGTGATCATCTTATTAGTTCTACTCTTAAACACTGTGTACTACATATACATACTTTATAGTATAAACTTTCATTCCCATACCTTTAGATTAGTTTGCCACGTAAAATATGCAAAGAGAGAAGAGTTTCAGAAGCTTTTCTTTTCTTCTTATTCTTCATTTTTAGGCTAAGATTAGCTGTGCTGATAGCTTACTTCTGATTTTGTTCTCAAAAATTACTCCTGAAAGTGCTTAGGGGATCATATGCAGTGCTGGAGATGACTCCTGGGTTAGTTGCATGCAAAACAAACACCCTATCCACTGTCCTATCTTTTTGATACAACCAGAAGCTTTTTTTACATCAAAATACTTAAAAAAATAAAAACAAAACTTATCTCTATAAAGATAGGATTGAAGATCCAGAATTATATTTCACTGAACAGAAGCAAAATATTCTCTATTATGTAATTATTCATAAGCTGAATTCCAAAATGACCAAGTGCTACTTCAAGTACACTTAACAAACAGGGTAATATAATATTGGAGAAGATGGGGAGAGGATAGTTATTGATTTCGTCCTCAAGAAGTTTTCTTTTGCAAGTTTTCAAAAGTTATATTGTACTGTGAATATATTAATGTAGTTTTCAGAGTTGTTTTTGGATCTGATGTTTTTGGATTTGATATTTTATCTCTTGTACTGTGAGCATAAGCCTTTTAAAGATAAATGGTTGCTATCATTTTGGAATTATATATAATTTCTAGGTATTTATACACACAAACATGATATACACAACGCATACACACATACATACACACACATATGGGCCTGTAACTGGTTCGTAAAACTAAACTGAAGCTTTATCATAAACTCTGGGAAGATAGTCTTTGTCCTGATTAGACACATGCTCAGTACGTGTAGCCATTTATTTCACTTTCAAGTCATTATATAAGAAACAAGAGAACTAATTGCATCTACCTTAATTTTAATAAAAAAGTACCTGTCTCTCAAGCTCACTTTTTGCCTCTATATTAAAGTTTCAAAGTATTGAATAACTATTTTTTTGTTACCTAGCAAATACTAAGTTACTCAGAGGTAAATTCTTGGTAGGTTTTTCTATTCACACCTCAATCAAGAACTTTTAAAACAAAATATCATTTTTGGAAAAAATGAATGCTAAAAGAATTATGTAGCTCTAGAATGAATCTTTGAATAATTTTAAGTTCTTCAAAGTCAGAATAAATTTCTTCTCAGTGCCTTTTCTCTAAGTCACTTCTAAATATTGGTGGATAGAAAATTATATTTATTGATTTCTCAAAAGATCTGGGAGATGATATGTTCCTCTATACTTTTTATACTGAAAAACAGCAAGCCAGAGGAAAAAGAATGATCTTTTTTCATTACAATGCGTGAGTAATGATGCTGATCATTTTACTGAGGAATCAGAATCCCAAACATATGATTACATTTCCTCCTATAACTGAAACTAATGGGTGACATGACAAGCAAATCAATTATATCCTCAAATCCACGTTAAATATATTTTTCTTAGACTGCTAACAAAATGAATTCTAACTTGACTTGCTCCTGACTGTGCTCTTCATTTTTCAAAGAGTAGTCTCTTAAATGGAAAGGAAAACTTGAACATTAATTTTTAGGAAAATGCATTTAACAGAAATGTATGCCTATATTATTCCAAATATTGTGGATTTTTAAATCACAAGTTGAGATAAATAATATATTTCATTTAAAAGATGAATGTGAATAGTTAAAAAAGGTGATTAGTAAACTGAGGAAAATTGAACGTCACTAAAGAAGGGAGATATGATGCTCAAAGAACAGACAACTAGGAAAGCACAGAGGACTGAAAAGGAAGTGGTTGTAGAAAGGGTTGATAAAAATCACAAGAAATTATCATAAAATAGCAACAAATAGAGTACACTAATATAAAAGTATACGCAGTAAATTTTACAAAAAATAGACTTCTGGGAATTTTAAATGAAAGGAGGAAGAGACAGAGTAACACATACATTTTTGATAGTGAGATGTGCATAAAATAAAGATCACACTAGCATCAGTGATCAAAGTTATGGGTAAAGATTTTGAATACTAAGGATGGAACAGAGCTACAGTTCAGTTTACTTGATAAGTGTCTGATGTATTCAAACTCACAGGTATTTAACTCCTGGTAGAAAATTAAGGGCCAGAGTCAACATTTACTGTTGCACCATTGGACAAGCTAAATCTCCAAGTCTTTCTTTTATAATGTTCAGTATTTATTTTATTCAAACTTGGGATACACATGCATATACTTTATGCTTAGGAGCTAAAGAGGAAGATTTCATTGATAGAAAATTGACCATACCAGATACCTACTATGACATTTCAGCAAAAAAACCAGAAAGGGTCAGAACAGGGTAGTCAATCTATGCATAAGCTCTAGCCATGTTTCATTCCCCCCATTTTCTCCAATCACTAAAATTCATTAAAGAATGAGCTCTGTACACTTTAACAAGCAATTTGACAAAGTCAAGTAAAGCATATTAGGATGGTCTGGTCAAATTAAAATGAAGGACAAACTCTTCACTGACATAATGGAATTTGTGTGTTGTGGTCACATGTACTAAATCAAAACTTCTACATATTTTTTCACAAGTAGACAATATAAATTGGGATTAAATATGCTTGCCAGTTTGGGAATTAGAAGTTCTCAATGACTGCATTAAAATATGTTTTTGTGACATTTGCTTATGTTTTATGTCTCTCAGTTCCTACAATGAGAAATTGGAATAGAAGAGAAGATTGATTACCAACCATAGATATCATGTAAACAGGATGTAAAATAATATTTTAAAAATCATCCCTAAATATATGTAACTTGAAGGTTTTACTTTTTATTGTCCACTATCCATACTAGTTCTCCCAGTTTCATTTTATTAATTTTAACTGCCTGTTTCTCATCTCCAAGCAGAAAATAAATTTGCAATGTCATTTTTCTATTTCATAAACACAGTATATAAGGGGAAATTGGCTATTTACATGCCTTTTCTCCTTTCTCAATAATGTTTTGGGTCAGTGAACAGTTGGATCACTGTTGACTATGTGACTGATTTCATGGTAATCTTAAAAGGCTCTTAATGGAATATATTTCTATGTGTCAAGAAGCTATTTAAATAAAGTTTTATATTGGCACACTTGATAGCCTGGTCATGGAAAAAAGTAAAATGTGCTGTACTTGATAATTAGAATATACTGAAAATTGATCTGAAATTTGAGTAGCATAAATAAAATCAATTGTTAGCAAGTATATGTAATAGCAAGTGTCTGTGACTTCCCCATATAAAATACTCAATTCATTTTATGGTCAGAAAATATCTCAAGGCAAATTCCCCTGTTTGGGATTTTTTTAATGAAGGATAAGTTTATACCTTTGATATTATCCAAATGTTTATGGATAAATATACTGTTTTTGTTTTACCTGGCAATGGGTCTCACCTGGCAATGGGCAGGGGTTACACCTGCCTCTGCATTCGGGAACTACTCCTGGCAGTGCTCAGGGGAACATATGGATGCCGGGGATCAAACCAGGTCAGTCACATGGAAGGCAAATGCCCTACTCACTATACTATCGCTCTGGCCCCAACATTTATAGAAATCTAATATGCACAGAAATCATGATATCTGTAGACACGCATATTTGAATAAGGTATATTTTGTTTGTTTGTGAGACAACATCCACCTGTGCTCAAGGTTTACTCCTGACTGTGCTCAGTGATTACTCCTGTTGGTACAGGTAGACCATATGCAACAATGGAAATCTCACTGGGATAGCACATGTACATGACAACTGCGTTAACTATTTCTCTGCCCCTGAATAAAGCATACTATTTAAATTAAACAGATAGTAATTGATAGCTGAAGATTCGGAAAGAAATATAAACAAAAGCCACCAGAAATAAGTTCAGAATGCAATACAAGATGAATCTAAGAGAAGAGCAGTGGTCAGAAATTAATTCTATCTGGTTGAGTAAGAGTGCTGGCTCTAATAAAAATTTTAAAAGTTGAATAAGAATAATAAGGATAGTGTCAAATGAAGATGGTAGCTATGCTTATTGGGAGTTAAAGTTATGTTTGACCATGTTGTTATTCTTCTGTTACATATGTTTAGAAGCTAAAAAAATAGTTAAGCACAACATACTAACATCTTCTGATTTTTTATACATATCTTAATGGCAATCAATTCATTGGAATTTTATTAAAAAGTTCAAGGTGAAAGGATGCATTTTTATCTTCAATCATTTCATATATGCAATTTTTGTATCACATTTTTTACTAATCTAGAATCTATATCTGCTTAATTTTTGTTTCTTCAATTCAAGAAGTATGTTTCATTATTCTTGGTATCTTCATAATAATATAGAAAATATATATTAATTTAGTAATATCAAATATTTATTTTTAAAGGACATTAAGTGTCTTATGAAGTTAGAAAGAATGTTACAAAGCACACTTTTTAAAAAGTAGTTAGTTAATCCATATATTTATTAAAGAATGAATCCTAGCTGTAAATTATGTCTTGAACAACCATCTTATTCCTAAAAAATAAAATGTGTTTACTATTAATCTCTCCTCTTCTGTCTTATGGTATGAAGAAACTTATAGATTATAATATATGAGAGTCACTTTTATATAATTTCTTATTATCTGCCATTTTGTATATTGTCTATGTCAATTTTGTTATACAATCTGAGAAACTGGTACACCTGTCTTTTTTATTCATTACAGCATTCCATTCCACTAGAGACAGGTACATAGTGAAGACTAGATGACATTTATAAATTATACTACCTGGTATTTATTTATGTTATTGGGTATTTCTACCCAGTGACAAAGCTGCAACTTTGTCACTGGGTGATCCATGTGTAGTTCATGAAAATAGCACCCCTTGAAATTGTGTGGGACATAGATATTAGAATTTTCTGGAAATTAAATTGTACTGTAAGAACAGGCACCTATGACCATTATATTTTCTGTATATTCTCAGATTTTATAACTTTTCTTAAAACATAATAGAAACTTGTCAAATTATATTTAGTCACTTTCACTGTCACGGTCCTCCCATTGTTCATCGATTTGCTCGAGCTGGCCCAGTAATGTCTTCATTTAGTAAATGTACAAAACGTCTGAATATAAAACTCCATTATGAAATCATAAAGGGATGCAATTTTTCTCATGTTTAGTTTGATATTGTAAACGTAAGACCAACTTTTACTAACAAAGTGTAACTGACTCTCTATGCTGGCTCTTTGATACACTCAAGTGTTTGCCAAAAAAATTTGTGGTTAAGACTGACAGTTGCTTTTAAATTTTATGGTGTCAGTAATAAAGAAATATAAATTTTTGGTATTCCAGATAAAATTCAGAAAATGGGAAATGTAAAACATGCATTATAAACTATAATATTTATCATTTTTGGAATAAGAAACACGTGCATTAGCAAATTATGTACATGTTGTTTCAAATGCCAATATTTTGAGTATGAAGGGACCTTTAGATTTCTATTTTTGTTATTTATAAGGGGGTTTCACATCCATGAGCCACGGTACCTTCAGCAAAGAAAAACAATTGACTGCGAATTTCTTTCTACAACTCCTAAGATTCAGGGAAGCAAACAGTTCCTTCTAGTTTTTCTTTACACAATTGATGGACTATGGCTAATGTAATATAATATTCCTCCAAACTACCTTTTTTACAAATACATTTTCAAGTGTCGTTGGATCCACAACCCCTTCATACTTGGTATTTTAAATGCTAAGCATCTCCCTTACAGGGAAATTTCAGACATTTCTACAGCAGTCAGAATGGCTCTGCGAAGGTAACTATGACTTAACCTGTGAGTGTGTTATATGAGACTCACAGGCAAAAGAACATTGCGTAAGTATTTGAGTCCATGAATGATAAAAATAGAAAAATTATTCTGAACTATCTGATGAGGCTAATGTATTCCCATGAGCCTTTCAAAGCAGAAATCTATACAAGTAGGCCAAAGAGATGCCAGAAAAGACATAAATCAGAGAGATTACAAATACAGTAATGACTCATTGGGCATGCCCTTGTTGATTTGACCATAGATGGGGGCAATGCACAGGGAATGGCAGTTGTTTAGAGACCTGAGAGGTTTTTGGCAGATAACCAGCAGGGAAAAAAAAAACCTAAATTCAAAAGTGGAAGTAAAACTTGCTAACATTTTAATATGATATCCATAAATATGAAAGTAAAAGAAAAATAATTTAATCATGTTAATATTACTTCAATTGAGATGGTGATGGTTATATTAACATGAAATAAAATATCATTTATAAGCATGTACCAAAGGGCCAGGGCAATAGCATACAGGGGAGGGCATTTACCTTGCACGTGGCCGACCCCGTTTTGATTCCTCCACCACTCTCAGAGAGCCCGACAAGCTACCCAGAGTATTCCGCCCGCAAGGCAAAGCCTGCCAACCTCCCCTTGGCATATTCAATATGCCCCAAACAGTAGCAAGTCTCACAATGGAGATGTTACTGTTGCCCGCTCAAGTAAATCGATGAACAACAGGAGGACAGTACAATAGTACTACAGTACCAAAAAGTGAAGAACATCATATAAAGATATACGATTTAGTAGTCCTCTGGAAAGGCAAAGAGTATATGCCTTTTAACACATAAGCATGAAAAATATAATGCTTTTATATTAAGAGGCATACATTCTATGTGTGGGCTGGAGCGATAGCAGAGCGGTAGGGCGTTTATCTTGCACGCAGACAGCCTGGCCGAGCCGGGTTCGATTCCTCAGCCCCTCTCGGAGAGCCCGGCAAGCTACTGAGAGTATCCTGCCCACACGGCAGACTGTGGCATATTCAATATGCGAAAAACAGTAACAACAAGTCTCAAAATGGAGACGTTACTGGGCCCGCTAGACCAAATTGATGAACACTGGGAGGACAGTGCTACAGTGCTACATTCTATGTGTAAGCATTAAAATTATAATTATTGCCTTTGAGTTATCAGTTTTTGTTGCTTTGTGAATTTGATTTGCTCGAGCGGGCCCAGTAACGTCTCCCTTGGAGACTTTGTTGTTACTGTGTCTGGCATATCGAATACTCTCGGTAGCTTGCCGGGCTCTCCGAGTGAATTTGATATTCCCCTGCAAATGTATTGTTTCTTTATATTTCAACTACGAGAATCATTCTGTGTCTGTCCATCTCCTTACAATTGACTGTGCAGCACAAATGCATCTAATCTATGCCACTAACAAGAAAAAAAAATGACATCTTATGTGTAGTCTCATCTTAATTAATAGACTTAATAAATGACATTAAAGTAATTAATGTCAACATTCTCCCTTCTGAAATTCAACACGCCATGTCGTTGGTAAAGAAGCGAACAGCACCAGGCCCAAACAAGGTCAGGTCCAAACACCTCAAGAATCTGCCATCGGTACTCATCAATACACTGGCTTGGCTCTTCACACACTACCTGTCTGAATGCACGGTTCTGTCCCAATGGAAAACCAACAGGACTGTACTATTGTATAAGAAGGGAGACGTGGCATTGGCAACTATTGCCTGATCTACCTGTTATCTGTCATCTACAAGCTGTTCACTCCAGTTATCCTGAATGGTATTGGCAGAACACCAGATGAAGGACAACTATGCAAGCAAGCTGGGTTCCGCAAAGGATTCAGCATGATCGATCATATCCACACAATATCCGAGCTCATTGAGGTTTCTAGGGAGTTCAAGATGCCTCTCTGTATAACATTCATTGATTTAAAGATTCCGTTGAGGCGGAAGCTGTCATCGAAGCCTTGGCCAAACAAGGTGTTCAAACTCAATACATCAGGATCCTCTGTGAGCTGTATTATGGATTCACTACCAGGATCTCACCATTCTACAAAGAAGTGATCATCCATGTCAAGAGAGGGGTTCAGCAGGGCAATATCATTTACCGAACCTCTTCAGTGCCACCCTCAAGAAAGTCATGCGATGATTGGAATGGGAAGGAATGGGAATGAAGATAGACAGTCAGCAATGACAGCACCTCCTCTTTGCTGATGATATCATTCTAGTAACACCAAACATTAGCCAAGTGGTGCAAATGCTGGCCGACTTCAACTGTGAGTGTGGAAAAGTCAGACTACAGCTGAATCTCAAGAAGACAATGTTTATGGGAAACAGTCTCATTCCTGATGTTCCATTCACTCTCAATGGAACGAACATCTCTGAACGCAACAGTTATGTGTACCTAGGTTGAGAACTCAGCATGACAAATGACCTGGCACCTGAGTTGCACAGGAGGAAGAGAGCAGCTTGGAACACCTCCAAGAGTGTCAAAGAAATAGATAAGATGTAGAACCTCTGACTCCAGGCATTTCTCTTCGATTCCACTGTTCTTCCTGCAATAACATATGCCTCAGAGACCTGGGCCCTATGAAAACAGGATGAGAACACTATTCAGGTATCCCAAAGAGGACTCAAATGAGCTATGCTTGCAGTATCATGTTTCACTCAAATGAGAGAAAGAATCTGGAGTTTTGACCTCCATCAGTGGTAAAGAATCAGAGATGCTGTCTCGTTTGCGAAGGCACCGAAAATCAGATGGGCTGGACAAGTAATGAGATTTGGAGACCACCGCTGGACTAGAGTCATTACTGACTAGATTCCATAGGACATCACAAGATCACGTGGCCGCCCACCTACGAGATGGCCAGATTTCTTCGTCAAGACCCTGAATATTGAGGCTCTTCATGTTCCTAGAAAGAGCAGACGCCATTGGGCTACACTAGCATGCCACAGGGATGAATGGAGCAATTACTGGTGCCCACTTGAGCAAATTGATGAGTAATAGGATGTCAAGTGATCAAAGTAATTAATTCTCAATCATAAAATGCATGTTTTGACTTACTTTCATTTCATTTCATTTCATCATCCTGTTAATCGTCGATTGCCTCGAGCAGGCCCCAGTAACGTCTCTTTCATCCTAGCCCTGAGATTATATTCAGGGCTCTTTAGGAGAATGAGACCCATCATTGTTACTGGTATTTGGCATATTTGGTAGGCCACGGGGAGTTTGCCAGACTCTGCCCTGTGGGCAGGCTACATTCGACAGCCTGCAAGTTTGTCCAAAGTAGGAATGAGATAATAAGATGTCGCGAGGCCGCGAATGCGGCCGCGCGGTTCCAGGATCTGGATTTTATAGTCTCTGAGTCTTGGCCGCTGATAGGATTACACGGCGCCAGGGGGCCAGGTGGTGGGTGTGACCCCCGCCTACTGGAATTTGGAGGATCTGGGTGGAAGATGCTCGACTCCAATTCGAGTAGGCTTGGAGGTCTCGGCCCCGGAACCCGCGTGGCTTTGTCCCTCTGCCAGTACCTTCAGGTGTGCGGAGAGTGGTCTCAGCATGGTGGTGGCTGGTCCTGGAGGTCTCCAGCTGCCGTAGCCCTGGCCGGGGCGGGGAGGAAAGCTCAACCCGCTCCCCTCCAAGGGACTCCGGGAAGGAACACCGAAGCGCGGGGGCAGAGACTGCACTGCTCTCGTCCGGGATCTGGATTTTATAGTCTCTGAGTCTTGGCCGCTGATGGGATTACACGGCGCCAGGGGGCCAGGTGGTGGGTGTGACCCCCGCCTACTGGAATTTGGAGGATCTGGGTGGAAGATGCTCGACTCCAATTCGAGTAGGCTTGGAGGTCTCGGCCCCGGAACCCGCGTGGCTTTGTCCCTCTGCCAGTACCTTCAGGTGTGCGGAGAGTGGTCTCAGCATGGTGGTGGCTGGTCCTGGAGGTCTCCAGCTGCCGTAGCCCTGGCCGGGGCGGGGAGAAAGCTCAACCCGCTCCCCTCCAAGGGACTCCGGGAAGGAACACCGAAGCGCGGGGGCAGAGACTGCACTGCTCTCGTCCGGGATCTGGATTTTATAGTCTCTGAGTCTTGGCTGCTGATGGGATTACACGGCGCCAGGGGGCCAGGTGGTGGGTGTGACCCCCGCCTACTGGAATTTGGAGGATCTGGGTGGAAGATGCTCGACTCCAATTCGAGTAGGCTTGGAGGTCTCGGCCCCGGAACCCGCGTGGCTTTGTCCCTCTGCCAGTACCTTCAGGTGTGCGGAGAGTGGTCTCAGCATGGTGGTGGCTGGTCCTGGAGGTCTCCAGCTGCCGTAGCCCTGGCCGGGGCGGGGAGGAAAGCTCAACCCGCTCCCCTCCAAGGGACTCCGGGAAGGAACACCGAAGCGCGGGGGCAGAGACTGCACTGCTCTCGTCCGGGATCTGGATTTTATAGTCTCTGAGTCTTGGCCGCTGATGGGATTACACGGCGCCAGGGGGCCAGGTGGTGGGTGTGACCCCCGCCTACTGGAATTTGGAGGATCTGGGTGGAAGATGCTCGACTCCAATTCGAGTAGGCTTGGAGGTCTCGGCCCCGGAACCCGCGTGGCTTTGTCCCTCTGCCAGTACCTTCAGGTGTGCGGAGAGTGGTCTCAGCATGGTGGTGGCTGGTCCTGGAGGTCTCCAGCTGCCGTAGCCCTGGCCGGGGCGGGGAGAAAGCTCAACCCGCTCCCCTCCAAGGGACTCCGGGAAGGAACACCGAAGCGCGGGGGCAGAGACTGCACTGCTCTCGTCCGGGATCTGGATTTTATAGTCTCTGAGTCTTGGCCGCTGATGGGATTACACGGCGCCAGGGGGCCAGGTGGTGGGTGTGACCCCCGCCTACTGGAATTTGGAGGATCTGGGTGGAAGATGCTCGACTCCAATTCGAGTAGGCTTGGAGGTCTCGGCCCCGGAACCCGCGTGGCTTTGTCCCTCTGCCAGTACCTTCAGGTGTGCGGAGAGTGGTCTCAGCATGGTGGTGGCTGGTCCTGGAGGTCTCCAGCTGCCGTAGCCCTGGCCGGGGCGGGGAGGAAAGCTCAACCCGCTCCCCTCCAAGGGACTCCGGGAAGGAACACCGAAGCGCGGGGGCAGAGACTGCACTGCTCTCGTCCGGGATCTGGATTTTATAGTCTCTGAGTCTTGGCCGCTGATGGGATTACACGGCGCCAGGGGGCCAGGTGGTGGGTGTGACCCCCGCCTACTGGAATTTGGAGGATCTGGGTGGAAGATGCTCGACTCCAATTCGAGTAGGCTTGGAGGTCTCGGCCCCGGAACCCGCGTGGCTTTGTCCCTCTGCCAGTACCTTCAGGTGTGCGGAGAGTGGTCTCAGCATGGTGGTGGCTGGTCCTGGAGGTCTCCAGCTGCCGTAGCCCTGGCCGGGGCGGGGAGGAAACCCCGGGGAGGAAACCCCGGGGAGGAACACCGAAGCGCGGGGGCAGAGACTGCACTGCTCTCGTCCGGGATCTGGTGTTCCTTCCCGGAGTCCCTTGGAGGGGAGCGGGTTGAGCTTTCTCCCCGCCCCGGCCAGGGCTACGGCAGCTGGAGACCTCCAGGACCAGCCACCACCATGCTGAGACCACTCTCCGCACACCTGAAGGTACTGGCAGAGGGACAAAGCCACGCGGGTTCCGGGGCCGAGACCTCCAAGCCTACTCGAATTGGAGTCGAGCATCTTCCACCCAGATCCTCCAAATTCCAGTAGGCGGGGGTCACACCCACCACCTGGCCCCCTGGCGCCGTGTAATCCCATCAGCGGCCAAGACTCAGAGACTATAAAATCCAGATCCCGGACGAGAGCAGTGCAGTCTCTGCCCCCGCGCTTCGGTGTTCCTTCCCGGAGTCCCTTGGAGGGGAGCGGGTTGAGCTTTCCTCCCCGCCCCGGCCAGGGCTACGGCAGCTGGAGACCTCCAGGACCAGCCACCACCATGCTGAGACCACTCTCCGCACACCTGAAGGTACTGGCAGAGGGACAAAGCCACGCGGGTTCCGGGGCCGAGACCTCCAAGCCTACTCGAATTGGAGTCGAGCATCTTCCACCCAGATCCTCCAAATTCCAGTAGGCGGGGGTCACACCCACCACCTGGCCCCCTGGCGCCGTGTAATCCCATCAGCGGCCAAGACTCAGAGACTATAAAATCCAGATTGACTTACTTTACTGTTGATTAATTTTTTTGCTACATAATTTAGCTTCTTTTCCTATATCTGATTTTCCTTTCTTTTTAGAGTATATTATAAACAGCTTTATTTTTTAATAATAAACTTGTAAGCTACAATTGTGTGCATTCACTTGTCTCTTCATTTTAGATACAGAATTTTACCCTCTCTCCTTAATTATTTTAATAGGCCTTAACAGTATTATTTTTTCAGGTTGTTCAGGTTTTTTGTTGTTGTTTTTATCAGTAGAAAAACAATTATGGTCAAGCTGTTTATGTATTTCAGAGAAACCCACAAATCTCCCACTTGCTTTAACCTTTCAGAGAGAAAACCTTTTTTTATTATTAGTGAAACACCATGAGGTGCAGTTGTAGACTTATAAACTTTAGTGCTTGGGTTTCAGTTATAAAATGATCAAGTACCTATCCCTCCACCAGTGCCTATTCTCCACCATCAATGATCCCAGTAGCCCTCCCACCCCCCTCCCATCCCCCTCACCCTGCCCTACTTCTGTGGCAGGGCATTTCCTTTTGCTCTCTCTTTCCTTTAGAGTGTTGTGGTTTGCAATAGAGGTATTGAGTGGCCATCATGTTTGGTCAATAGTTTACTTTCAGCACGTATTTCACATCTTGAGCGAATCCTCCAAACACCCTTTACTTGGCATTCCCTTATCTATCTGTGCTGTCTTTCCCCCCAGCATGCTTAGACCTCAACTTAACACCATGCTCAAAAGTCAGATCAAAATGGATAAAAGACCTCAACATCAGACCAGAATCCATAAGGTACATTGAAGACAAGGTCAGCAAAACCCTCCACGGTATTGAGGCTAATGGTATCTTCAAAGATGACATGCCACTGACCAACCAAGTGCAAACAGAGATAAACAAATGGGACTATATTAAACTAAGAAGCTTCTGCATAGAGAAAACCTTGTTTTAAAGTTCCAGTCAGGTTCACAATTAATCCCCAGAGCCTAATTTCCAATGATTCGTATAGCCCACTCTCTGACTCATTCACACTTTCGATTAGCTGGAGGATAGATTGGTGTCAATTAACCTGAGCATATTTAAACTTCTATAGGATCTACCGAACCTGATAACAAATCACTCTGTCAAGATTTTCAACATGTCAACAATATTAATTTATTTCTACATGTATGCTAACCACTTAGTTTATGTAATAAATGAACTATGTCAGAAATATGTTGTATAGGAACTCATAATCCTTCTTTCCCTAGTTCTTGGAGAAATCAGTATATTTTTACTGGACTCGCTTAAGCAAATCGATGAACAATGGGAGGGCAGTGCTATATACTACATATAAATGGATGTATATTCAAAAATACATGTTAACACATTCAATATGCAGTTATTTTAAAATTTGAACTATTATTTTATTATCTCCCTTGACCTTCCTTCTGAAAATAGTAAACAATATAACAATTGATGAGATCTGAGTAAGTGTACTAAACTTTAGTTTAGAGAGGATTATAAGGTAGGCAAAGGACTTGTACTGATTTCTGGCATATAGAAAATATCCACAAGCATAGAAAGGAAAAGAAATGATGCACTATTCACAGCAAACACATTTTAAGTTAAAGAATCCAATTGCAGCATGCTTCAGAATAGAGACAAAATTTTCACCTTCTTTTTCTGTATAATATATTCAAATTTCATAAAACAAAATGACTTGACACTATGTAACACCTTTAATCACTTTTATTCATTCTGGTTCATTTGTGAGAAGCTCTCTAGGTACTTGATAGGGCAGTATAAAGTCACTGAGTCCTTGTGCTTCATGGTTAATCTTTTTATTCCCTGGACTGACATTCCATTAAGGGAGACTCATCACTGTGGGGTACTTAGTTACACTCAAGCTGTCCACTGCAATTTTAGGTGTGAGGTGTGCTTGAACATCAATGTCTCATGCCATCAATAGAATTGTGCTTAGGGAATTATGGGGTGCATAATTTAAATTCCTTAATGAAAACGATGAAAAATCTTAAATCCAGATATTCTTTTAATAGCTGATGAGAAAATCTGTTAACTGGGGAAAGTTCCTCTGCTGAGAGCAGTGTGCTGGACTGGATATGTTACAGACTTTGGCGTAGGAATATTTCATGTGAAAGCAGCTCTTTCACACATCATCTTGGACACTATTGATCCTTTCATGACTTTTCCCATACATATGTATCTATATGTACATATATATGTATATATATACACTCATATATATATCACTGTCACTGTAACACTGTTATCCCATTCTTCATTTATTTGCAGGAGCGGGCTCCAGTAATGTCTCCATTTGCCCCAACCCTCAGAGACTTCTTAATATTTGAAAATATTATTTTAAATGATTAAAATGTATCACATATACTTATATTTATTTTAAAAATTGTTATTAAGGGATAACAATACATAAGGCAATGTATCCAAGTCCAGTCAGACATGGAACTAATCAAGGTCCTTTTATCAATTGATTTGGAGACAGTCTAAGCAGTGTTCATGGCTTACTCCTGGCTTTGCACTCAGGAATTTTTCCCAGTAGCTCAGAGATCAACCATATGGGGAAATAAGGAACAAACTGGGATCAACTATTTGCAAAACAAAACCCCTACCTGCTGTATAATTACTCCAGTCACACTCAGAATTTTGATTGTTACGCATGAATTCAGTAACAACTAATCTCTATTTAATAAGGGAAGGACTGTTGTACTTATTTACAGTTATCTGTATTGTCAATGGAATAAGCTTGCAGAATAACCTTCAGTCCATTTAACTTCAAAGCTACAATATTAATCACTACACTGTTTATAGTACTGAAGATGATTGTTCCAGGCTAGGACACCAGCAGATGTAAAACTCACCCTTTCTTTTCCTTCTTTTGGAAGTTTATAGAAAATACTAACTAGAGTAAAAGTTAGTCTTTAATATATTAAAAAAAGTAAATATTGCAGGCAATGGACAAAGTTCAAGAAATGCAAAACTGGATATTTCAATAAATATTTTATATGTAATTTTAGTTTTCCTTTGTTGTTATAACCAATTAATATACAAAGCAACTCAATTTACTATCCCAAATTACTACCTTATGTGGATGTCAGTATAGCTCGACTCAATAGTATTAACTGCTTATAATTTCAAAACATTGAAATTAGGTTGTATTCCATCTTGAAACTTTGAGGGCAAACCTGCTTCCCATGAATCAAAGGAGTATAAAATCTATGTTTTTATTAATATTCTATCAAGTCAGCAGATATATAATAGGAGTTTTTAAAAGTGTCAAAAGCAAAACCAAATAATGTTTTATAGAATCAGAGCAAGACACTCCTAAGGGAAAGAAAAAACTTAGTTGAAAGTTTTTAGTAAAATATTATTTCTAAACTGTAATCCATATATTTGAATATAGGTGGCTGAAGACTCCAGGGGGAAAGAAAGAACAGATTCTTTAGTTTAAGGCATTACCTTATATACTAAGGACTAGTTAAGAATATACTAGGATCAGGAGAGATGTTACAGTTTCTATGGTGCTTTCCTTGTACACTGCTCTACCAGGTTTGTCCCAAGGCACCACGAAATGTCCCCTGATTACTGCAAGGATTGGAACATCAAGTCAGAAATAAGCCCTGACCACAGCCAGGTGTGACCCAACACTATCCCCCACCACTCACCTGCCCAACCTGTCTCAGATAAGTATATACTGCAGTCATAAAACAAGGAATTAATTTTTAAATAAAAATGTTTTGATAAGAATTTTTTTGGAGTCAGCCTCTGGAAATAATACACATAATATACTCAAGTACTTACTGATTTACTCTGTAACAGACAAATTAGCTATTGCTGCAGGGGTGTTTAATTAAAATAAGAGCTTAAATAACATACACACTTTTTTTTTTAGTAATGTGATTCTATAATGCCCAACATACAAAGACATTTGTTTAAAATCTTTCAATGCTTATTCCTTAATTAGAAACACCAAATTGAGCCTGTCTTGTTGGAAATAAGATAAGCCTGAACGCACAGAAAAGTCATTAAACCCTCCATAAACCTTACCTATTCATATTTTTCATTTTTGTAATGGTGTAAACGAAATCATATTATTCTTGTAAACAGTTGATTAAATTGCCAAACTGTAGACATTTCTTAAAAACAACCTTGCAATATGTCACACCATCTTTTAATTACTTCGTTGCTTCTGATACAGAATTATGGCTTATTTTACTCACTTTTGCTTTAATAAGTCCTATAAGCTCAATGTGAAAATGTAACCTAATGTTTACTGCCTTTATATCGCACTTGATGGCTACTATAAAAGTTTTGAGAAACAAACTAGATCCAGCCGTGACTCCTGCACAAAAAGAACAGTAAATGAATGTTGCTCCAAAAGGAGAGAGAGAACAAGGGGGAATGCCCTGCCACAGAGGCAGGGTGGGAGGGGGGGTGGGGGGAAATGGGCACTGGTGGAGGGATGGGTATTTGATCATTGTATGACCGAAACTCAGGCACAAAGATTTGTAAATCTACAACTGTACCTCATGGTGCTTCACTAATAAAAAATAAATAAATAAATAAATAAAATTTTTAAAAAAATGAATGTTTCTTCATATAGTTAATTAAATGACCACCCTCAAGCTAGAGACTTGTTGCTTTTTCATCATGCCTCCCAAGAATTAATATTTTTCATAGGAATAAAATTGCAGCTGATATAAAACTAAAATAATATTTTCTATACTAAGTAGAAAAGGCAATTTTATATATGATGATGATAATTAGCCAAAACTAATCCAATTTGTTTCTTAGGTGTAATATGTCCCAGTGACAGCTTACTTATTTCTCCCCTAAAAAAATCAGTAAAAGTAATAAATTGCATAATACAGGGTTCAAGCAGAGAGCAATACTGAGTTAATCTCAGAAATAAAAATGTCATGAAATATGTAACAGATATTTCATCTTCTGGTTAAGAGTGAATCAAAGTATCTAATGATGATCTTTCTTCTTTCTTTTCTTTCTCTCTCTCATT
Organism: Sorex fumeus; assembly: GCF_029834395.1. NCBI lineage: Eukaryota > Metazoa > Chordata > Mammalia > Eulipotyphla > Soricidae > Sorex > Sorex fumeus. The sequence goes on from NW_026606064.1 coordinate 31,748,749, forward strand.
CCCCCATCTCTTTCTCTCTCTCTTCTCTCTCTCCCTCTCTTTCTCTCAATATATAGTTCATATATATATATATATATACAAATATATTAAACCTAATTGTCAAATTATAAAAGAAACTTGCAAAAATAAAACTGATATTTAAACAGTTGACTTATCACTTTCTAGAGGAAATAACAGCACAATAGAACTGAGGCTAATTAAAGGAAGCTGGGAATATAAACAAAAGTTGAGACATAGAACTGACTGACTAGATAAGATACAGAGTTGTTTATTAATAAACAGAAATTTTAGAGGCTGAGAGTTAATAAAAGAGTTAGAGTGCATTCCTGCCATGCACTCAAACTGGGACCCTGGATCCCTGTATCTGAGCAGTGCCAGATACAGCCCTGGAGATCCCAAGAACCACCAAGTGGTAATATAGATACTGAGCTGATAACACAGGTCCTCGCTACACTGCACCTTTGGTTCTTACATTGAGTTGCTAGTCATGTTGAAATTCAATTGCCAGCAGGCCCTACAACTTCCAGAGCCTTGGTGATTTCATATCAAAATAATAGAAGATGCATTTTACAAGGAAGCCAAAAGACAGGGAATACGATTTTTTTCATATTTATTTATATGATAGAGAAAAACTTAGAATAGCATCTCTCTCTATATATATATACATATATATATATTTAACCTCTCGATGGGTGAAATTTAAAATGTCCACCAGATTAACTAGTTCATCTGGCATTCCAGGCTTCCACCCACACTGTAACACAACAGTGACCTTGCCAATGAAGTGCCTGGGATTATTGAGATGATAAATTTACAGAATTTCTTGCTGATGTATACATTAATGTTTTTAATTCTACTATATATCAATGTGCTATTCTAAGTTTAAATATAACTTTTGCTGGTAAGGAGCATGGGGATCAATGGAGTAGATGGGGAAGAAGTTGGAAAGAAAGATTAGAGCTGCTCTGATCTTGTTATTTGACCAACTATTACCACAAAAGTGGATCTTCCTGAGCTGGTAAATTCTTGAGAATTGTGTGAAAGTTTTACATATAAAACTCAGAAGCTTAAGAAGTTAGAGTTTCTTAGAAAGTTCTAGTCTGGATCTCTCTCCGATGTGCATGCTTCTCCTTTTATCCACGTACAACATCATTTTGTGCCATCCCATACTGCCAAGTTCCGTGTAAAACTTCTTAAGCCTTGTCATCCATGACCTACTTGCCTCTAGTATGCAATGACCTGGACTTGTCCCTATGCTGTTCTCGATCACATGTACGCTGGGACTCTCTCAGACTGTAACTCCGTGGTTCCCTGTCGTCCTGTGGTGGCTTTCTCTTAAGTCTCTGGCCACATCCACATGTGCATGCGTGAGACTCCTTTGCTCTGTACTTGTGTCTGGGTCGTTTTGAAATTGTACTCTGGAGGCTCACTGTTGACCTATCCTGGCTTTTCCAGTCTCCAGCCACAGCTGCATGATTGTGGTGAAACTACTGCACTCAGTACCTTGCAACTTAATGGGTGCACAAACCCTGCTTGATTCTGCAGTCAACCTGGGATAATGTGAAGAGAGGAAAAGTAGGAAAGGCCGAGAACCTCCTTTTTTTGGTTACTATCATCCATCCCCAGTGAACCCTTTATGTATTTTTGCTTATAACACAACAGTGACCTTGCCAATGAAGTGACTGGGATCATTGAGATGATAAATTCACAAAAGTTCTTGCTGGTGTATAGATTAATGTTTTGAAATCTTCCAAGGTGCCCTAGTTTCTTTTTATTCTTGCAAGATATAATTTACCTAGAAGACAAGTAGTGAAGTAAAATATTTTTACTTAGGAAAGATGAAAAAGTGGTTGAAGAGAGACGGGAAGTGATAAGAAAATCCTATGAAATAAAATAATTTCTACACTCTAAACTGGCAGGTGTGGGTAAACCCTGAAAAGGAGAGAGCATGTGTTTTTTAAAGGGAGGCATTGTAGACCAGGACTAGGTGTTTATGAAACCAAGTTGGAGTAAACCCTGCTTGTTCATGCAAAGCTGGCATAAAGAACTTTAAGTTGTCCTGAATTTGCTTTTCTTCCACAGATAATAATCTACTGCTAAGTATTGCCAAGGATGGCCTGATGGTCTTACTAGGCTAGGACTAAATCATCTCTTCATGAGTCCTTGATTTGGTCCTGGGTTGTGAATCACCAGGGACTTCTAGACTTCTAGCTAACTTCCTTAGTCTGAAGGTAAGGGCCATCAGCAGGGACTTAGATTACATTGCATATGGTCTTGACTTTTTGAAATACATTTGAAATTCACTTCCAAAGGCCCTACTACCTGCTTGATCTGCTTTATAAACTTCAGTTTTAAGGTAAAGGTAAAGGTAAAGGCCCTCCCGTTGTTCGTCGATTTGCTCGAGGGGCCCCAGTAACGTCTCCATTGGAGACTTTGTTGTTACTGTGTTTGGCATATCGAATACTTCACAGGGAGCTTGCCAGGCTCTGCCGTGCAGGCGAGATACTCTCGGGCTCTCCGAGAGGGGCAGAGGTATCGAACTCGGGTCGGCCATGTGGACTGCATGCAAGGCAAAGACCCTACCACTGTGCTATTGCTCCAGCCCTTTTATTTTTAGTAACTTCAGTTTTATTTTAAAATAACAGATATTGGCAGTTGTAAAATAGGTCTGCATAAATAAATAGTTATAAAATTGCTACCATCTCATTTCAACTTCCTAAAAATATAAAACATAAGTTAAAGCAACTGAATAAAAGATTGTGATATGCATGCACTATAAAAAGAATTTGCCTTCTATGGAGACTGCAGAATTTTAATTTTATCAGTTGCCCTTTTTCCTTGTTCTGCCTCAGTAAGGAGAAATAATTATATCATTAAGAATTTTTTTCTGAATTCTTTCTCACTCTTCACTTGAAACAAGAAAATTCATTTTGTATCCATCTGGTCAGCAGTACTGATGTCCTCAGGTGACTCAGAGTGAGCAGAGGTGTGTGTAGGGGAGCTCAATCATAGTGATGAATTTGGCTCATTCAGGGGATGCATTCAAGGCTTAAAACTGACTCTCTTAGACCCTACTGTTGCGGTAGACAATTGTGGAGAAATTGAGATAGATGTGAGGGTGACAGTGAGAACTGAATCTGGTCATAAACCCGAAGCACCGCATTTCTGATCCACAACCTTAACCCCTTGGCTTTCTGTTTACACACAATTGTAAGGTCTATGTGGTCCATTGAGCATTCTACATAATTGTGTAAATCTCCAAATAGTTAAGAAGCTAGGATAGCACATTGTCTTTAATTAGGTAGTCCGTTAATGTATATATCATCCTGTTGCATGCTGTTTTCTTACTCATTTTGTACCATGACAGCTAGTGTGCCCCACCTGTCTATCTCCCAGTGTTTTATGACGCCCTGTGTCCTGTAATATCCTCCTGGTCTGAGTCCTACTGTTCTGTAGTCTGTCTCTGGGGCTCATGCTGCACCTCGCAAGGCCCACTGTCCACCACTTGTCCCTTTGGATTTTCATTGTTCTCCAGCTGTACATGAGAGTAAGAACTACTGCTTATTTATCCTCTGGCCAGGTATAGGCAGATTCAAAGAGAAAGTTTTCTGAACTGTTACAGTTACCATTTTAAGTAATATTATCTTTTGAACCCCCAGTCATTTTCATAAACTATTTTGTTGATTCAGGTAGGCAAAATTTAAAATGACCAATGGAATGTGACTAATTTTATCGACCTGGATTACCCGCTTTTCCTCTCTTTTCCCCTTCTACTTCCATAGAAAGTTTTGTCCTACTCAAAGACAGGAAACAAGAGGCCACAAACTAAAGCAAATAGATTACTGGACAATAGTCCCATAAAGGCATCTGGAAAATTGCATATGGAACATATATGGAGTTTGAACTTGTAAATATATCTCTAATGGGTGTTATAAAAGTACTTACATTCATGAAAATGGACCTCCCATGAGTTATCAAAGTTAATATTTTTGTGTCAGCCTTTACAATTAGCTAATTCAAAATTTAAAAAAATCAAAAGTGCGATAATTTTCTTGCTTGTTATTTGGAAGTTTTTCAAAAAGGACATGGTTTACTTGCTGCAATACACGTATTTAATATGGCATTAAAAGCTACTGTCTCCAAAGTGAACAAAAGATAACCAGAACCTGTTTCTCTCTCTGCTCTTTCTCTCCTCTATTTTCTTCTTCTAAGAACTTCCTGGACAAGAATCTAATTTTCTACTTCTTCCTCCCTTCTATACTTTGCCCATTAAATTCTAAGATAACAAGCAGATTCCAAAGCTATTGGAGTCCCTTCTAGAGAAAAAGTTTCTGTACACAGTGAAGGGAATCTGACACTACTGAGATTTTTATTCTGTGGTTCAAGGTTGAATTACATGTTATAGTTTAAGGATTTCAAGATCCCTCACAGATTTTCATAGAATTTACTAGGAAATTTGATATAATCACAAGGGCAAAAGTACCAGGATGTTTAGACCTGAATCCACTAACTTAATGTTTGTGTCAGTAACCAAGGCTAAGCAAAATCTACTAAGATTATGAATTTTCAACTAGAACAACAGAGTAGAATCAGAAATAATTATCAAAAAAGTAGGTAAATTTCTATCCCACTTAAAATTCCTACTTTTGCTATTATTACAGGAAACCTTTTCATTTAAAGAAAAATTTATAGGAAAAGGAAAAAGATCCAGAAAGAAGATGAACAAATAAAACCTTACCTAAATGTGAGTAGGTAAAAAATAGGGAAGTCACAAAAATAGGAAGTCATAAAAATAGGATGCAAATCTGAAGGGTTTGCTGTTCTAAATTTAAAAGTAGAAGAAAAAATCAGAAAGCTCTGTCATGTCAACAAAGCAAGAAGGTAAGTACAACATAGGGAAAGAGTTCTCACCAGAAACTAAACTATCAGATACTTGCTTCTTTGCCTTTTTGGATGTCTCTGTACGCATTTTCTAGAGCCCAATGCCCTAGTCTAGAAGTCTTATAGTGGGCGCCGGGTTTATTACTGACATATATACCACAAAGTCCAGGGTCCATTGCATACCTTAGCATTCTACACACCAGTCCATGTTCTCTCAAGTGGAAATCGATGTATATGATTTGAGGCCTTCTAATACCAGGACAGCTGGTAAAGCATGATAAGGCAGTAACCCTAGTAATAAGGAACGTTATATTATTTGAGGATGGATTCTGAACACAGAAGTTGAAGCTCTTCAGGTCAGATTCTTCAATTTTAATGCCTCACCTTTCTCTCTTTCTTTACCGATGAAATGGCGTGTCGGATTTTGGAAGGGAGAACGTTGGGAACGACATATCCATCCTGTGGAATTTGGTATGTCAGCAAGTGGACATGGCTATCGAAGAGATTTGAGTAGAAGTCATGGATAATCTTCTCCATTGCCGTTCTGGAGGATGTGATGGATCCATCAGGACGTCGGAGGGCAGTCATCTTGGTCTTATAGTTGGCGAAGGACAGGCGGGCGTTACGAATACTTTTCCCGGCTTCTGCCGCATCTACCAGTACTTCTGCTCTTCTCTCTTTGAGGTCTTCCTTGATCGCTTCTCTGCACTGCTTTGCGAGCTCGGATGTTAGCTTGCGGTTGCCTGAGGCATGTGCCAAACCACGCCGGCAAATTAGCTCAAGAGTTTTCAAAGATAGGCGATTTTTTGTGGCTATCTCTCTCTTGGCGTTCCTCACACATTCATGGAGGTGCTGAACCCGTCCATCGTATTCCTCGTCAATGTTGTCAACAATAGCATCTTTCCATGTTGCCCCATAGTACCAAAGAGTTCCCAGTTGGTGGTCATTCTGGGAGTTCTCTTTTTGAACTTTGCCGCCCTTTCTCCCCGCTCTGTGAAGTAGAATTTTGCACGAAGGAGACGGTGGTCCGATCCCGTTCGAAATTTTGGGACAACAGCGACATCAGTCAGGCAAAACCGTCGATTGATTATGATGTGGTCTATTTCGTTGTGGAATCGTCCACCGGGAGACTCCCATGTCCATCGTTTAGATTCTGCCTTCTGGAACTGTGAGTTACTATGAATGGTCTTGGTTGACATGATGAACTCAGACAGTCTCTCACACTGTTCGTTCCATTCTAGGTCATGGGTCCCGATGTGAAGTTCTTCAGCTGATCTTCTCGGTCCTATCTTGGCATTAAAATCACCCATAATGATCTTGTAGAAGGTGTGGTCTTCTTTATAGAACTTCTCTAGCTCCATGTAGAACTTCTCGATTTCTCTTTCATCATAATGAGATGTTGGTGCGTAGACAACGAAGATAGAAACTGCAGGCAGTGAGTCACATCTATTCACATGTAAACGTCCGATTCTGGTTGTTAGGCATTCGAATGAATCAATGCTCTTGGCCAAGTTTGTGTTGACAAAGACACCGACTCCTCCAACACCTCTTTTATCGCATGTTCCGAGGAACAATTCTTCTCCAGTGTCGAAAACGGCATGGTGAGATTCGTGCCTTCTTGTCTCGGTCAGACCAATGATGTCGTACTTGATCATTCGCGCTTGTACCATCAGGTCCTCGATGGATGCATCTAATGCTAGCGTACGTGCATTGAAAGTTACAGACGATCATTTTTGTCTTCCTTCGTTGTGGCAGCCTACATCGACCTTGAGATTTTGTCGGCCTCTCCTTTCTCATCCTCCTCAGTGCTGCCATGTTGGTGAAGCCTTCAGGGTCAGGTGAATGAGACCAGTTGTAGTTACTGGTTTTGGCATATCGAATACACAGCAGATAGCTTGCCAGGCTCTTCCATGCGGGCGGAATACTCTCGGTAGCTTGCCAGTCGTTCCGAGAGGGATAGAGGCTTTTGGGGCGACCTCTAATCACCCTTGTAGGTGTTACCATATTTGAACCCTATCATATATGGTACGACAATTCCAGAAGATGGGTATTTAGTGTCTTATGATGTGTTGCGCGGCCGCTTGTGGCCGCGCGGGTCCGGAAAGCGTCCTGGAGTGTGGCGACGGCTGGGTCGTGGAAGTAGTGTCCGTAAAGAAACAAACAGCACCCAGCCCAGACAAGGTCAGACCTGAACACCTGAAGAACCTGCCGTCAGTACTCATCAATACACTGGCTCGACCCTTCACTCGCTACCTGTCTGAATGCAAGGTTCCGTCCCAATGGAAAACCAGCAGGACCGTACTACTGTTCAAGAAGGGAGACATCCATGACATTGGCAACTATCGCCCGATCTGCCTATTGTCTGTCATCTACAAGTTGTTCACTCGAGTCATCCTAAATAGGATTGGCAGAACACTAGATGAAGGACAACCATGCGAGCAAGCAGGGTTCTGCAAAGGATTCAGCATCATCGACCATATCCACACAATAACCAAGCTCATTGAGGTTTCTCGGGAGTTCAGGATGCTGCTCTGTTTAACGTTCATTGATTTAAAGAAGGCCTTTGATACTGTTGAGACGGAAGCAGTCATTGAAGCCCTAGCCAATCAGGGCATTCAAGCCCAATACATCAGGATCCTCCGTGAGCTGTATTGCGGATTCACTACCAGGATCTCACCATTCTACAAAGAAGTGATCGTTGATGTCAAGAGAGGGGTGCGGCAAGGTGATAGCATTTCACCAAAACTCTTCAGTGCCACCCTTGAGAACATCATGTGACGACTGGAATGGGAAGGAATGGGAGTGAAGGTAGATGGTCGGCAACTACACCACCTCCGCTTTGCTGATGACATTGTTTTAATAACACCAAACATCAGCCAAGCGGCACAAATGCTGGCCGACTTTGACCGTGAGTGTGGAAAGGTAGGACTACAGCTGAATCTTACGAAGACAATGTTTATGAGAAACAGCCTTGTTCCTGATGCCGCATTCGCTCTCAATGGAACGACCATCTCCGAATGCAACAGCTATGTGTACCTAGGTCGAGAGGTCAACATGACAAATGACCTGGCACCCGAGCTGCGCAGGAGGAAGAGAGCGGCTTGGAACGCCTTCAAGAACGTTGAAGAAATAGCTAAGAGGATGAAGAACCTCCGGCTCCAGGCACATCTCTTTGATTCCACTGTTCTTCCTGCATTAACATATGCCTCAGAGACCTGGGCCCTACGCAAACAAGATGAGAATGCTATTCAGGTCTCCCAAAGAAGAATAGAAAGAGCTATGCTTGGAATATCACCTTTCACTCAAATGAGAGAAAGAATCCGGAGTTCTGACATCCGTCGACGATCAAGAATCAGGGATGCTGTCTCATTTGCCAAGGTGTCGAAAATCAGATGGGCTGGTCATGTAATGAGATTTAAAGACGACCGCTGGACTAGAGCTGTTACCGAGCTGGGTCCCACGGGATGTCCAAAGACCGTGTGGCCGCCCACCTTCCAGATGTTCAGACTTCTTCGTCAAGATCATGAACGATCAGTTTGAGGCCCTTCATGTTCCCGGAGTGAACAGATGCCATTGGGCTACACTAGCACGCGACAGGGACAAATGGAGATGTTACTGGTGCCCGCTCAAGCAAATCGAAGACTAACGGGAAGTTAAGTGATTAAGTGATTAAGTGACCTTTCTCTCTTTAGTAAGTACTCTTCCTGTGTTCTGTGACTTTACTCTCCAAAGAGCTAGAAAACGGTGAGAAATGGCAAATGAATGCAAATTTCAGCATTCAGAACTATAAGAAAATTAAATCACTCTGTTTTTTCATCTTGCTAACTATTGTAATCCTTGGAAATTATTTTCCAGAACAATGTACCTTTACCCTAACTCTGTTCAAATCAAAGCTAAATATAATTAAAGCTAAGATTATTACTCTTGCCTTCTTTTTTAGGAAAACTGTGATTAACAACTTTCAAGATGCCACTAAGTCTGGCAAAGAAAAAGACTATGTCCATCACTAATGTACACTGCGTACTGCCTTTTCCTCCCTGGAACTGATCAATAAAATACTTGCATTTCCTTCTGTCTAGTTTAAAATACTCTGGAAACTAAGGGCAGGCTTGAGTTTGAGATCTTGTCTTCTTGATTCTGTTTACTTTGAAAAATAAATTGCTTTTTTTTTTCTATGAACATGTCTTATTCTAAAAATTTGGTTTCAGGGCACAAGATATAGAGAAGTCAGAGTTTGGGTATCACTTATTCTTCTATATCTATTTATAAACTATTATCAATAATGACCTAAATCATCTCTAGTATTCTATAAAATAGAAAACTTAGAAAATTGAAAAAAAATTTAATATGTAAGAATTTCAAATAGACATTAAATAATTGGGCTTTTTTATTATACAAATTGGTGATATATTTGAATTTTTGAAGCCTCTGCTGATTTTAAAGTCTTTTTATTAGCAATGCATTTTCAGTTAAATTGCTTCCTATGTTAATAATATGAAAACATGTTTAGGCATTTCCTAGATTTTACTTTTTCACACTGCTTTTTCAAGAAGAATCTTACAAAAGTTCCCATGGGTATTTGATAATATGTTAACTTTCTAGAATACTTTGCCAGAAAACAATTTTGCAATACATGTTTTTCTCTATTGCTTATTTTCAAACATGTTTTAAATTCTTTAGGCAAATCTGCTGTTTATCATGGCATTAAAGAGTTTGTAATTATTCATCCAATTCATTATAAGTCATAGTCTTGATATGATCTTGTTCTTCTTGAAACCTTTATAATCATAAACATAGAATATATGTCCAAGTTAAACTATAAGTAAAATATAAATAATGTGTCATAGCTACCTTTCTTAACCTTTATAAGAAATATCTAAGAACCCTGGTTATTGTAACTGCATAAAATTTACATTTCATAGCAAAATTTGCTTTTCAAAATTAAGTCAAAGTTTTATTCACTGATTCACTGGAAGGCAAACATACTCTTCTCTGGGAATGTCCCAGAATATCTGAAGTAGAAAGAGGAAAACTTCTCTTGCTGGATAATCTGATACTGCAGTGATGATCCAATACAGCTACTGCCTTAAACTGAGGGTGGAGCATAGCAGAATAAGAGGGCATGGAGAAACTGGAACTGTGAAAAATACGCAGAATGCCTATGCAAAAAATAAGTCAGCAGAAATGTGATCATAATGATTAGAGAGGAGATATGGTAAAAATAGATTTCATTTCAAGGAAGCATTGGTTAGCAATGCCATCTAGATCAATACACTGGTTCTCCCATGAGGTTTTAGTCGCCCCCACACTCCGGGCTCATACCTGCTGTCCACAAGGCTCCCATGTGGCCGCCATCTTTCTTTCCAGAGAGGAGAGGGCGAATGGGGCAACACCCTTTCCCCTCCGGCAGACTTGATGGCCTGGATCAATGCATAGTCCGTTCACTTTTCTGCTCCAAGCTGCTGGGTTCTGCATTAAGTCCTTGTGCTTCTGGGGCCGTGGCTGTGCTGGAGAGCCGCTCGTGGGGGGCAACTGGTGACCTCGGTAGGTCGTGAAGGACGGACTGGAACGCCCCCCTTCCCATGAGGTTTTAGTCGCCCCCACACCCCCGGCTCATACCTGCAGTCCACAAGGCCCCCATGTGGCCGCCATCTTTCTTTCCAGAGGGAGGAGGGCGGAAGGGAGCAACACCCTTTCCCCTCTGGGCAGAAATGATTGCCTGGATTAACGCATAGTCCTTTCACTTTTCTGCTCCAAGCTGCTGGGTTCTGCATTAAGCCCTTGTGCTTCTGGGGCTGTGGCCGTGCTGGAGAGCCGTTCGTGGGGGGCAACTGGTGACCTCGGTAGGGCGTGAAGGACGGACCGGAACGCCCCCCTTCCCATGAGGTTTTAGTTGCCCCCACACTCCCGGCTCATACCTGCTGTCCACAAGGCTCCCATGTGGCCGCCATCTTTCTTTCCAGAGAGGAGAGGGCGAATGGGGCAACACCCTTTCCCCTCCGGCAGACTTGATGGGCTGGATCAACGCATAGTCCGTTCACTTTTCTGCTCCAAGCTGCTGGGTTCTGCATTAAGTCCTTGTGCTTCTGGGGCCGTGGCCGTGCTGGAGAGCCGCTCGTGAGGGGTGACTGGTGACCTCGGTAGGGCGTGAAGGACGGACCAGAGCGCCCCCCTTCCCATGAGGTTTTAGTCGCCCCCACACCCCCGGCTCATACCTGCTGTCCACAAGGCTCCCATGCGGCCGCCATCCTTCTTTCCAGAGAAGAGAGGGCGAATGGGGCAACACCCTTTCCCCTCTGGGCAGAAATGATGGCCTGGGTTAACTCATCGTCCGTTCACTTTTCTGCTCTAAGCTGCTGGTTTCTGCATTAAGTCCTTGTGTTTCTGGGGCTGTGGCCATGCTCCAAACTTAACTCTGATTTTCAGGGAGAAAGATTGGGTGGTTTACTTTTCATTGATCACTTTGTATATAGAGAGATGTCGCGCGGTCCGTCCTTCACGCCCTACCGAGGTCACCAGTTGCCCCCCACGAGCGGCTCTCCAGCACGGCCACAGCCCCAGAAGCACAAGGGCTTAATGCAGAACCCAGCAGCTTGGAGCAGAAAAGTGAACGGACTATGCATTGATCCAGGCCATCAAGTCTGCCGGAGGGGAAAGGGTGTTGCCCCATTCGCCCTCTCCTCTCTGGAAAGAAAGATGGCGGCCACATGGGAGCCTTGTGGACAGCAGGTATGAGCCGGGAGTGTGGGGGCAACTAAAACCTCATGGGAAGGGGGGCGTTCTGGTCCGTCCTTCACGCCCTACCGAGGCCACCAGTTGCCCCCACGAGCGGCTCTCCAGCACGGCCACAGCCCCAGAAGCACAATGACCTAATGCAGAACCCAGCAGCTTGGAGCAGAAAAGTGAAAGGACTATGCGTTAATCCAGGCAATCATTTCTGCCCAGAGGGGAAAGGGTGTTGCTCCCTTCCGCCCTCCTCCCTCTGGAAAGAAAGATGGCGGCCACATGGGAGCCTTGTGGACAGCAGGTATGAGCCCGGAGTGTGGGGGCGACTAAAACCTCATGGGAAGGGGGGCGTTCCGGTCCGTCCTTCACGCCCTACCGAGGTCACCAGTCACCCCTCACGAGCGGCTCTCCAGCACGGCCACGGCCCCAGAAGCACAAGGACTTAATGCAGAACCCAGCAGCTTGGAGCAGAAAAGTGAACGGACTCTGCATTGATCCAGGCCATCAAGTCTGCCGGAGGGGAAAGGGTGTTGCCCCATTCGCCCTCTCCTCTCTGGAAAGAAAGATGGCGGCCACATGGGAGCCTTGTGGACAGCAGGTATGAGCCGGGAGTGTGGGGGCGACTAAAACCTCATGGGAAGGGGGGCGTTTCGGTCCGCCCTTCACGCCCTACCGAGGCCACCGGTTGCCCCCCGCGAGCGGCTCTCCAGCACGGCCAGGACTCCAGAACACAGAAACCAATTTCTTAACTATCTGACTTTCAGTAGAAATACTTCCAGGGTCAATAGGTAAAAGAGCAGAAATCCAAAACCAACATTTAATTCTTGAACCCAGCCGTAGAAAGCAAATCACTTCACAATGCTTTTTCAGCATGTCTGATTTGGGGGGGGGGGTAAACTCTAAATAATAGTGGTGAATCTTTTATTGAAACAATGAATCTAATCAAAGCAGATAGAGTGTTAACTAGAATTCATCTGCTTCACAGGGATGGGGAGGGGTGGGGGGTGGGGTTTTATTGGGGTTCTTCATGGTAAAAAATAAGTATTGGTAAAGGGAAATGTGTTTGATATTTGCATGACTGAGACATAAACCTGAAAGCTTTGTAACCTTTCCCACAGTGATTCAATAAATAAATTAAAAAAAAAAATACACTGGTTCTCCTTATCAATTCCTCAAATGTACTTGTTCAGATTGCCTACCTGTCCTGAAATTAGATTATGTTTCTACATTAAAAATGCATAGGTATCAGGTTACCTTTGAAATCTTCCTCTGTGGGCCTGGTTCTTGGACACATAATTTGATCCGATTTTGACAGTCTAGCACCTCCCTAGTAATCTAATACTCTGAGAACTGAAGGTTCAAGTATGGTTGTCAAGAGATTTAGGGAAATAGCTCCACCTAGCTGCATCACATGCTCATTTTTGATCCTTACTTTCATTTCCTTTAACCTATTTATAAAAAGATTTATGGCCTTAAGTCTCATCCTTATGTGATCATTTTGAGTGAAGGTGCTCGGAACAGTCGACCCCAAAAATCTTTGAGTAGTTTTGTCAAAATCCTCAGAGCTTACCTACTCATTATTTGCATAGCAGAATTATCTGCCATAAAAATAAATATGAAACAAGGACATTGAGACACTGAAAGCTAAAAACAAGCTCTTGAACTTTCCCTTATTAAAGAAGCAATCAATGTCTGATTCCTTATCTCCTGATAAAAACAAGGAATTGAGAGTGTTATTTAGATGTCATGTTATGTGTATAAATGTGTTCTTTATCCTAAGCCTTTCTTATCCAAAAATACCTTCTTGATTTGTGGAGCAAACATGACATCATAACTTTCAGTCTTGGAAATACCCTTTTTCTTTGGTTTCTCTCCTTGGCAGCCTAAGCCTCTAACTCAGACCTTGATTCATGAATTAAATGCTCTTATCTCCAATATCTGAATCTTCATACTCTATATAAATTTCTCATAAACTCATTAGTAAATTGATTGATTTCGTCTGCCAAAATCACTGGCACTATTTTGATTAGCTGAGGAGTGCCCAGAGTAGAGGAACACTTCCCTCTCAGCCAACAACAGCTCAGCAGGGCGCATTCCTGGATTTCTTCTAAACAGCAACAAAAATGTAGTTGAGCAGCTTCTATCAATCATTTTGTTACAATTTTAAATCACTACGTTGAGCTTAAGGCAGCAGTTTGCACTATGACAAATGCCTTTAGACAAGTATGATTTCAGTTGACATGGTTAAGTGATTGGCAAGAACAGAAGTTCCTGCATTTATATACTCTTTAATCACAGCAAAAAAGGCATTTGAGAATTTCTCAGAAGCGACTGTGAATAGTAGTTGGTTATCTAGTCTTGACACCACCAAGTTAAAGAAAAGTCAGTAATAAGACACAAAGTTTGAAAAGAAACATCATTATTTCATGAAAACTATTTCTAAATAACTTTTAAAAAGAGTGATAAGTTTTCATATGACAGAATTCTCTGATCTGTACATCAAATCAGGTTGTTGTTTTTTTTCTTTGTTTAGGGCTGGAGTGATAGCATAGCGGTAGGGCGTTTGCCTTGCACACAGCCAACATGGCCGACCCGAGTTCGATTCCTCCGCCCCTCTCGGAGAGCCCGGCAAGCTACCGAGAGTATCTCGCCCGCACGACAGAGCCTGGCAAGCTCCCCGTGATGTATTCGATACACCAAACACAGTAACAATAAAGTCTCCAATGGAGACGTTACTGGGCCCGCTGGAGCAAATCGATAAGAAACCCAGAGCACAAATATACATCGTCTTTAACAATGAATGAAAAATCCCTGACTTAAATCCCTGCTTCATAGAACTGACAACTACAAAGACAGGGTAAATTTACCTGGTGTGGAGATTTATTTATGATAATAAAGGCCTATTTTCTCTTGTCTCTTGAGTCTAACTTGTTAGTTATTTTTACTGTTGTTGTTCTAGGTCCCATAACCAAAACTAGATTTTCTGGCTTCTCTTTGTTTCCTAAATCTGTGTACAAAAGTGAGCTTCTCTTCTTCAAACTTGGGATAGAAATTCTAGTTTTTATTAATGCAGTTGCCAAGAGACATCCAGTTTTTTATATTTGGTTGAATACATGCATGAATCGACACAGACTTTGTTTATATTTTGTTGTTTATTTAAATCAGCCAGCACATCATGCTCAGAGTTGTATATTTTCATTCTCTCATTCTGTGCACAGAAAGTTATCAACTAACTCCACCATATGCCATATGTAGCACTGTAGCACTGTCCTCCCATTGTTTGTCAATTTGCTCTAGCAGGCACCAGTACACCAGTAATGTCTCCATTGTGAGACTTCTTGTTACTGTTTTTGGCATATGCAGAGATCATTTTTGAGTGATATAAATTAATCACTGTCACTGTCCTGTTGTTCATTGATCTGCTCGAGTGAACCCAGTCTCCATTTTGAGACTCGTTACTGTGTTTGGCATATCGAGGAGCCAAACACTTCCCTCTCAGCCAACAACAGCCAGTTACTTTGCTTTCTCTTTATGCTTTACAATTACCTGTTCCCTTTTCCAGTGTTGGATGTATAGAACTTTAGTAGAACCTCTTTGCCAGGTGTTCCACTTAACTCCCTTCTCCCCCATGTAAAATTGAAAACCTCAGAAATTCCCTCCTGATTGCAGATTGTACCACAGTGAGATTTATCTCTAGCTCCAATGAATTGGGTTGCTCTGTTTTTGTCCTCTGCTGGGAAAGCTTTGTTCATCAGAGTTTCATATAGCATAGTTACAATTTCTGAATTGGTCCAAATAAAATATAAATCAAGTTTGAGAAGTGATGGCATTTTCATTTTCTGTACCATGTCTGGAACTTAAGGATATCAAGGGAAATAAATGAGAAGAGGAAAGACAAAAACTGCATGATCTCATTTATATGTGGTATATAAAGAGATAAAAAAAAGGGGAATAATATTGATCAATGAAAATAAATCTTTAGACTTTAACCATAGATCTGTGGCTACAAAGTCAAGGGTTGAGAAGATAGTGATAGAAGAGACTAGTTAGAAGTTTGAAAAAAATCAGCAGACTGTTGTGAAAACATATGGGGTTAGTATAATAGCTGTAAACCTCTAAAAGCAATAATTCTACATTCTTATAAACCAGTGTAACTTCAGGATAAACCTTTTTTTTTTCGTTAACCTTTCTTAAGAGGCCCCTTGGAGGGGAGCGGGTTGAGTTTCCCTCTCAACCCCAACCAGGGCTCCGGCATGAAGGTACCAGCAGAGGAACAAAGGCATGTGGGTCCCAGGGCTAAGATATCCAAGCCTGCTCGGATGGGGGCTGAGCATCCTCCACCCAGATCCTCCATCTTCCAGTCAGGGGTCACACCCACCAACTGCCCTCAGCGCTTTGTAATCCCATCAATGACCAAGACTCAGAGGCTATAAAACCCAGCTCCCGGAAGCGCACGGCCGCATTTGTGGCTGTGCAACATCTTATTATTTCATTCCTACTTTGGACAACCTGGCAGGCTACCAAATGTAACCTGCCCACACGGCAAAGTCTGGCAAACTCCCCATGGCGTACCCAATATGCCAAATACCAGTAACAATGATGGGTCTCATTCTTCTAACCCTGAAAGAGCCTTGAATATGGCACTTTTTAAAATCTCAGTGCTAGGACGAAGGAGACGTTACTGGGGCCTGCTTGAAGCATTCGACGAACAACAGGATGGTCATGATCGTGATCATGAAACCTTTATTAAAACATTTTTAAGGGGCTGGAGAGATAGCATGGGGGTAGGGCATTTGCCTTGCATGTGGCTGACCTGGTTTGATCCCATGTGGTCCCCCAAGTACTTCACTTCACTTGATCTCTTGACATTGCGTTACTCATTGATTTGCTCGAGTAGGTGCCAGTAACATCTCCATTCATCCGTGTTGCATGCTAATGTAGCCCAGTGGCATCTGCTCTTTCTTGGAACACAAAGAGCCTCAAACCAATCATTCAGGGTCTTGACAAAGAAGTCTGACCATCTCATTGGTGGGCGGCCACGAGATCTTTTAACCTCCTGTGGAATCCACTAGGTAATAGCTCTAGTCCACTAGTCCTCTCCAAATCTCATTACGTGTCCAGACCATCTGATTTTCGACACCTTGGCAAACGAGACAGCGTCCCTGATTCTTGACCATCGATGAAGGTCCAGCAGTCCTGCAGACCTCCATTGCCTCCACTACCTCCACTACCCAGCCACGGATGCCCTCCAGGATGCTTTCTGGTCACTCAGGCTGGGACTCTCACAGGAGTGAAGCCCCAGAAAGCCAGGGAAACGGAACTCTGTGACCTTGGAATCCAGGCTCAATGGACCCAGGAGCAGAGATCCTCTGCCTGCTCCCAGTAGCCCGGCAGACCTCCATTACCTCCACTACCTCCACTACCCAGCCACGGACGACCTCCAGGATGCTTTCTGGATTTGCACGGCCACGTTGCGGCCATGAGACACATCATAAAACACAATGCAAGATTACCACACCATATTTGAACGCCTTGAAATATGGTTTGAGGCATGGGAACACCTGTAAGGGCAATTAGAGGCTGCCCTAAAAGCCTCTATCCCTCTCAGAGAGCATGGCAAGCTACCGAGTGTTCCACCCACATGGCAGAGCCTGACAAGCTACCCGTAGTGTATTTGATATGCCAAAACCAGTACATACAATGCATTCCATTCTCCTAACCCTGAAAGAGCCACCAATATGGCAGCATTAAGAAGGATGAGAAAGGAGAGGCTCATAAAATCTCAGGACTGACCTAGGCTTCCCCAAGTACTGCCAGGAGTAATTCCTGAGTGCAGAACAGGAGTAACCCCTGTGAATCGCCAGGTGTGACCCAAAAAGCAATAAATAAAAGATATATAAATAAAATATTTTCAAGTATAATAAGTCAAAATGTAAGACAAAATTTATAAGTCAAACTTAGGTGGAAAAATTTTAATTTTCTGACAGTGTCATGAAAATTATCCCCTAATTCATGACAAATTCCTTTCTCCAAAACTAAAAATGTATAAAATTTGATTTAAGTTGAGGCATCAGTGATCACACTTCATTAGGCTTTTTCTAGAAGATAATGTATTTTCAGAATTTTAATAAATTAGTCAGCGTACAATATGGTATGACTTTTGTTGTTTTGGTGCTGATTTTTTTTTAGTAGTGTGTAAATCAAATAAGATTTCTAAAGAGAAATATAACACTATTTCTTTGGAATTTTAGTGTACTTAATTTGTATTTATGGATCACTAATACAGTCATGCCAGTGAACATTAACAATTTCTTTATCAGCAAAATATTAAGTAATCAAATGTTTATATGGATATTTTTATCTACCTAAAATTGTCTTTCCATGACCAATTACAAGCATTGTTTCTAGCTTCAATTTAAAGGACAGAGACCAAAGGGATTTAATACTCAAGCTGGTTAATTTACCCCATCTTTTGCAAATTGCAAGTAAATGAATTTGGCACAAATAGCAAGAAACTCTTAATGCAAATATGGCTTCTCTGTTTTCCAATGACTTCCCTAATCGGAAATGACATTATTATTATATTAGTAAGTAAAAACTAGGATAATCGTTTCATTTTCTTTCCTGCAGAACACACATTTTATTCTGCACAGATGATGCTACATTGCTCTGCATCACTAACACTGTTGGAGACCATTTCAAAGCAGTAAAATCCATAAGACTAGAAAAATATATATGTTACTGTACTATTTAGTTTCAGCAAATCATAACGTCAATTGAGGCATCTCTCTCATAGTAAATGTACAAAAATATAGTCCGCTGTTGGTGGTATCTTTCTGCCTTTAATACCAAGCTCATCCTTATTAGAAGATAATAAATAATATTCTTTTATTTTTCAGCTGTATTAAAAATAACTAGTAGCAGCATTATGATGAAAATAAGAAAGGATAGATAGTCCTATTACATTAAGAAGGTAAAACTTCTTTCAGAGAGAAACAATAATATTTAAAATAAGTTCCCAGTGCATTTTTCTGTTACATAGTATACTCTTCACATGTCAAGAAATACTGTGGGCAATCATATAGTATAGTGGTTATATTAAGATTAAGATATATGACTAAGATGGGCTGGTTCTATTCCCACCACCATATGTTCTTTCATTTTACAGGGTGCGGTCTTGGAGACCCAGAGCACTAAACAGCATCACATCCTCAATTCTTTATATTGAACCTTTATTCCAGTCAGGAGAGAATTTCCAGTCAGGACCCTGGAGAAATTGTGCTCCCCTTGAGAGTACTACTCCCCAGAAAGCAATAAAAATATTAATATTGGTCCTCAATTACAGCTATGAGAATGTGTGAAACTTGTATCAGAAGTTATAGGCTTTAAACTTAGTTTTTACATTAGAAAAATGAATTTTCTTTGCCTTTCACAGCTCCAGATTTTTATTAGCAAAATAATCTTAAAAGATGCCCTCTAATATTATAATATTTTTCTTGCATTAAATTAAAGTTGACTTTAGGGAATAGTTTGCAGGAATGGCCCGCTCTAGTTAATAAATATAAGGTAAAGGTAAAGGCCCTCCCGTTGATCATCGATTTGCTCCAGCGAGCCCAGTAACGTCTCCATTGGAGACTTTGTTGTTACTGTGTCTGGCATATCGAGTTAATAAATGTCAATTCTTTTTTTTTCTTCTCTCTTATGTGGGTTTTGAACTATTTGCCTCACCTTGACCTAAGTGATCTTATGAAGTCACCAAACATGTCTCAGTTTCCCCACACATTGGAGATAATTGTTATTCCTTTCTACTAAGGCTGCTTTTTATATGAAATGAGGCAGTGCATATACAATGCTTGACGGTATAGCACTGTTTAGCACAGTACTCCGTTGTTCGTTGATTTGCTCAAGCAGGTCCAGTAACGTCTCCATTGTGAGACTTGCTGTTAATGTGTTTGGCATTTCGAATACGTCATAGGTAGCTTGCAAGGCTTTGCAGCGCAGGCAAGATAATCTCAGTAGTTTGCTGGGCCCTCTGAGAGGGGCGGAGGAATCAAACCCAGGTCAGCCGAGCCAGACACATGCAAGGCAAACACCCTAAGACCTATTTAGATGTTGTACTTAATGTACTAAATGGAAATTATTTAAGTTTCATTATATCACTAGAGACCTTTCATAAGGCTACCAATAATTCAGTCGGCAACCACAAATCAGAAACTTTTAAAACTGTTTTCTATTTTCATATAACTTTGTACTATTCTACTGCAAAGCTTAAACATAGATTCTTATGTAATTATATAAAATATTAATGCTATATAATTAGATAGTTAATGTGACTGAATGTATTAGGTAAAAATATAATGACTAGAGAAAAGTATGTACATAGCTAAAGTCTGCAGATACTAGTATGTACATGCTCAGCAGACTTTAGCTATGTACATACTTTTTTCATACTATGTACATAGCTAAAGTCTGCTGAGCATCCTCCACCCAGATCCTCCAAATTCCAGTAGGCAGGGGACACACCCACCAACTGGCCCCCTAGCCCTGTGTAATCCCATCAATGGCCAAGACCCAGAGACAATAAAACCCAGCTCCCAGAAGAGAACAGCGCAGTCTCTTGTCCCCATGACTGGCTATCCTCGCCAGGTCCCCTCGGAAGGGAGCAGATTGAGTTTCCCTCCCAACCCCAACCAGGTTCTGGCAGCTGAAGACCTCCAGAACCAGCCAAGACCTCCAGACCAACCATGCTGAGACCACTCTCCACATGCATGAAGGTACCCACAGAGGAACAAAGGCATGCGGGTCCTGGGGCTGAGATCTTCAAGCCTGCTCGGATTGGGGCTGAGCATCCTCCACCCAGATCCTCCATATTCCAGTAGGCAGGGGTCACACCCACCAACTGGCCCCCTGGTGCTGTGTAATCCCATCAACGGCCAAGACCCAGAGACTATAAAACCCAGGTCCCGGAAGCTTATTATTTCATTCCTACTTTGGACAACCTGGCAGGCTACCGAATGTAACCTGCCCACATGGCAGAGTTTGGCAAACTCCCCGTGGTGCACCCAATATGCCAAATACCAGTAACAATGATGGGTCTCATTCTCCTAACCTTGAAAGAGCCTTTAATACGGCACTTTTTAAAAATTCTCAGGGCTAGGACGAAGGAGATGTTACTGGGGCCTGCTCGAAGCAATCGACAAACAACAAGATGGTCGTGATTGTGATCGTGAGAAAAAAGTATGTACATAGCTAAAGTCTGTAGATACTCTTTCTACTGGAGTTTGAGAAAACCTCCTTCTAAAATGGAAAAGCCTTCACATTCTGAGAGGCTTCATAGTGTAGATGGATCCTTCCTGCATGTTATAATTCTATTCATATGACAAATTATTATTTTTTTCTTTCATCATATGTATAAAACAAGACTTATTATTCACAATCAATATTTTAAGAAACCCTATAAAAAGGAAAAATATACTTGGTACTATAAGGAAGATTCTTGAAATTAGTTATTAAAGTAGAACCATGGAAATGCATATGATTTTACCAGTCAGATTCAATAGTAATCACAAAAATATATTTCTAATATTTATAATGAAAAAAATAACATTTAAATAAGATATTTAAAGCCACTCATTATAAGCTCTTATTAAGTAAACATGGCTCTCATTTTAATGATTTTATGTAAAAAGAATTGAGAAACATATTGGTTGAAAGTGGCAAATGATTTATTATGTAAGGAAATGGGTTTCTAGAAGAAAATGTAATCCTGGGCACTGAAGCTGTATGGTCTGCTGAGTAATTCATGGTGGAAAAACAAGATGCTTTAACTCTTCTGGAATTACTTAATTTTGTAAATCAGCTTCCATCTGAAAGTGTTTTCTTTCCATATACTTTCTAATAATGGTTTCTGGGATATGAGAAACAACCAGATAAAGGAATAGCACTAGTGTGTTTAGCATTGCTCTGACTACTTGTGAAACCATAGTATAACCAAGAACTGCTGGTCTGAGGATCAGATTGTCAGGCCCAAAGCACATACTGAACATTTTCAGGAGTGACCCCTGTACAAAAATACATAACTGAAACATAGAATATATAGTTCTTATAAATATAATCTATGGAACCTTTTGTTTTTTAAAAAAAGTTTTATATGTAGGATAATGGAGTGAAGTTTTGTTCTTCTTTCTAGGGAGGAAAAGAATGCTATTAATGGAAGACTAAATGGGTATGACAAATTTATTCTTTTTACTTCACCAAATTTCAACCATATTGATATCTGCACTTAAAATTTCATTAATAGATAAAATTCTGGGGCAAGAGTGATAGTATAATGAGCAAGGCATTGCCTTTCACATGCTGACACGGGTTTGATCCCTACATCCCATGTGCTGCCAGGAGTAATTACAGAGAGTACAGCCAGGAGTAACCTCCGAGCATTGCCAGGTGTGGCCTAAAAGCAAATAAACAATGTCCCCCCAAAAGATAAAAGTTCACAGGGACACAAATTGTAGAAAAAAATGGTGGTGGAGAATGGGCACTGGTGGAGGGATGGGTACTGGATCATTGTATGACTGAAACAATCACAAAATTCTGTAAGTCTGTAACGGTATCTTACAATGATTCATTAAACATTTTTAATATAAAAAATTGATCGAGCGGGCCCAGTAACGTCTCCATTGGAGACTTTGTTGTTACTGTGTTTGGTATATCGAATACGTCACGGGGAGCTTGCCAGGCCCTGCCGTGTGGGCGAGATACTCTCAGTAGCTTGCCAGGCTTTCCGAAAGGGACAGAGGAATCAAACTCGGGTCGGCCATGTTGGCTGCGTGCAAGGCAAATGCCCTACCGCTGTGCTATTAAAACTGTAAAATATATTTAAAAGTGTGAAATAGTGCTTATTTATGACTGATTCTACACATCAAGAAGAAATAATTACTTCATTTCACGTGATTGTCACAAATAATGTGAAGCAAAATATGTTAACTTAAAAATATAGTGGAGAATTCATTTTTTAAATTTATTTCTTTACTACAAAATACTACAGTAAATACAAATCAGTGAGCTACTGTCTGAAACCATGATGCCAAAATCTGAAATCTTTCAGTACTCTTTTGAGATGAAATTGTTACCTTAAAAAAATACAAGTTATTCAAATAAAATATACTTCCAAAGTTGTATTATTAGGAATAGAAACTGATTGGCTATTAGATGAGTGGAGTAAGTAGTCTATTTATTTAAAGATGATCCCATGAGATTTATTAAGCTGGTACTTTGGTCCAAGTGTCCAAGGCATCCAATTTCCTGCATTTTTTCTCATTTTCTGCTCAGTTTATTTCTTCTTCATTTCTGCATTCTTGAAAATACACTCTCAGGTAAAATATTAGTAGCTAAATTTTGTTCCTCATCAATACTTCTGGGTTTGTTCTGATAGCATGTTATAAAATCTAATGCTGTTATGACTATGTTGTAACTATCTTGAGATTGAAATCAATTTGCTAAATAAAATATGCTAAGACTACAGAACTATTGAAAGCCTTAAGATAGAGAAAAAAATAAAAATCAGCACCTTTTCATTATTATAGTTTTTAAAACAAGAGATTTGTATTCATCATTATATATTTGTGAGTATGTTTTTCCTGAAATGATATTGTCTGTAGTGTGAAACTGAGAAAGAAAATTGAAATTTGGCTGCTTTCTCTTATAATTCCCCTGTCAGTCAAACTAGACTAGGATATTCTCCTATAACACAGAAACTATTCCACAGATCAACAGTTCAAAATGCTGTTCTGTGACCATGTCAAAAAAAAAAAAATGATGATCACTTTCTTTGGACCACACCAACATTGTCAGAACACAAGAAAACTGACTCACAAAGCCTACAGATGTATTATTTAGAAGTTTCTGGGTTTTTTTTCCCCCCAGAACTTGAAATTTCCAAGTAAAACGTTGCCTTTGTTCCTGTGGCTTTAAAAACCTCAGAACACCACTTACCAGGCAGGTCTTGGTTCACAGAGGAGGGCTCCCTATGGAGCAACAATGGGAATATAGCCTTCCTTCCAGTTTTCAACTCAATAGCTATGTTTTGTGAGCTGTCTGCATGCCACACTCATGCACACACCATTTGTAAGTAATCAAAGCTTGGGATACTTTAAGTCCCAGAGTACAATTTAACCCCAGGAAGCATATTTTTTAAATGTATTCTTTTGAGCAAAGAAAACAGAACATTTCCAAAAGAGTAAATCAAAGTTTAAATTCAAGCACAAAATCAGATCTGTTATTGTAGACTGTTACGTAAAATTTTCTCCTATATCTAAATTTCTACAGAAGCTTGTTCAGTTCTTGTCTCCAATCTTAGTCAACCAGAAACAGAGAAAGGTAAATAATATCACATTTTGTTTAATTATTATCTTATATATAAGTATACAACTCTCAAAATCTAACAACATTTTAGTGATCTCTTATAGGACTGCTTAATGTCCCTGGGTGAAATACCACAATCTTCACCCTCTTTCATCTAAGAATACTTTTTTGGTAGCAATTTCAACATTTATTCACAACAAACAATACAAAATATATTAATTCAGTTCTCCTTTTGAATAGGAATTGGGGTTCGGGATTGAAACATCTGAAATATGGTGGTTGGAAGATGTAATGGTGGTGGGATTGGTGTTTGGATATTAAATATAATGAAATACTGTGAACTACTTTGTAAAATAAAGTTATTAAAATGATTTGGTTAAAAAAGTTATTTACTTGACATTATATAAAAAGAGTTGCAAAATAAAATTCACAGCTTTATTATAAAAATTGAAATTATTATGTTATGTTCTGACTTACAGAAAAGACCTTCTTCCATAGGTGATATATTATTATTAATGGCATTGAAAAAAAATTTTAAAGACAATAGAAAGTTATGAGGGGTTGGGAGAAATAGGATGGGAGTTGCATTGGTACAACAACTGGAGGGAAGCAGACAGTCTGGTGGAGGGTGTAGTGCTAGAATGATTTATTAAAAAAAACCTACTGTTAAAAAAAACCTACTATTAGCTGTATTGCAAATCCCATTTCTAAGATAAATTTAAGATTTAATGTTAAAAAAATAAACATTGTAATTTCAACTATCAAACATATGCCTATAGCTAAGTTAAGAAAGAATATCCCTTATAAAATAAGAAGAAATATGAGTGCTAATTATATTTATAAGTCAAGGATGCTGAAGATGGTAATACAAATAAGTAATTACAGTGGTTAGTGAATTGGCATGTTGTAAACTATCAAGGTCAAGGTTAGCTTGACATAAAGTGGTTTAGAGCAGCATCTCTGTGGGCCACTGGAATAATACAAATAAGTCACCCCGTTGTTCATCGATTTGCTTGAGTGAGCACCAGTAATGTCTCCATTGTTACTGTTTTTCGTATATAGAATATGTCACGGGTAGCTTGCCAGACTCTGCCGTGTGGGCAGGATACTCTTGGTAGCTTGCCAAGCTCTTCGAGAGGCACGAAGGAATCATCCACACCAATCAGCTCCAGTCCAATACAAATGTGTCACAAGTAAAAATCAAACAAATGATGAACCACTGTATGTAACTAAAGCGCTAGCTAGCAGTATAGGAGTTCACAGAAAGGAAACAATTTCAGAAGAAGTCACAGCTTTAGGTCTGATATCACAAAGGCCAAAGAGACATCTTTAGTTGATCATCCCAGCTTCAAAGTCCCTAAAGCAAACAGCCAAATATATGGCTTCACAACATCTCCAAACTTGATAGAGATGACAGCTCACAAGAAACAAAAACATTAGATGGGAAAATTGAGTTGAAGGCCACTAAGATCAATGAATGAAAACAATAACAAAGAAGGCCCAACTCACCCCTACTGGCTCAGTAGTCCTCAGGCAATGACTTTAGTAACACCATTATGAGATAAGGTGTAATAAGCAGTATAAAGTAAACTGATTAGTGCCTGCTAAGGGAGCAAGGTTGGGATGGGTGGTTGGAAAACTAGAGGCATTGGTGGAAGAAAGGGCATGTTGATAGTGAGACTTCTATTGAAACAACTGTATTGTGAAAAACTTTGTAAATCACAGTATTTAGATAGTTTAAAAATGCTTTTCAAAAAGGGGGCAACAGTAGGTAAGATGTTGAGAAACAATGGTTTGTAGTACTTGCCTCAGAATTGAGGTGCCTGATTTTTAGTCGTCTTCTCTCCCGTTATCCATTTATTCAATAGCAACATACCTATTTTCAGGGATTTTACATTCTCCTAAGGAAATAGATATACAATGAACAAACTCATCAGTAAACATGTTTTTTGAATGAAGAACACTATCCAAGAGAGTGTCAACTTGGAAAGCTGAGTTACAGCAATAAAAAATAGCTATTCATCATTCAAAGATTACTTATGAAAAGGTGACCCTAGAACATTGGGACAAACCATCGCACAAAGAGCAGACAGGCTGTGTAAAATGTGCCAAGACTTTAATGTGTACTAAGAAAAAAAGAAGTGAACACAGAGGTCAAAATAAGTCCTGAACAATTCTGAGTGTGCCACCAAATATAATAATAAAAAAAAAACTTTTTAAAGAGTAAAAAGTTAGTTAATAGTATTCTTCTTTGGATGCCCTATTTGTTCTATTTTTTTCTATTTCCTTTTGGGCTGGAGCGATAGCACAGCGGTAGGGCATTCGCCTTACATGCGGCCAACATGGCCGACCCGAGTTCAATTCCTCCGCCCCTCTCGGAGAGCCCGGCAAGCTACCGAGAGTATTCGATATGCCAGACACAGTAACAACAAAGTCTCCAATGGAGACGTTACTGGGCCCGCTCGAGCAAATCGACGATCAACGGGAGGGCCCTTTTAGTCTGCAGTGTTTCTTTGATAGATCTTCTGTGAGTCTAATGGGGTTTCCTTATAAAAATATGTTTGCTTTGCTCTTGCAGCTCTTGGGATGCTACTTCTATAATTGCTTTACCATTTTAATTATAGTCTGTCTTGGTGTTCTTCTATTTTGTTTTATTTTGTTTTGAAGTCTTGGAGCTTCTTGCATCTTAATATATGACTCAACTCTTAGTTGAGAAAGTTCTTAATAAATGCAATATTCTTACTAATTTAATTCTTCCTCATTCTCTGGTTACTCTACTTCCAGAATACCTATGATGCTATGATGCAGATTATCTTGAAGTCATCTCATAAACATTTTATGCCTTCTTGATTTGTCTTGATTATTTTCTACTCTTCCATTTTTTGTGATTTTACTCGCCTTATACTCAAGCATACTGATTCATTCTGTAGCTTCAGTAATTCTGCTGCTGAATTTTTGTTTCACTATTAGGTCAATAATTTTTACTAAAGTTTCCTATTCTTTTGGGATGAAAAAGAATATTGCTTGATTACCACTTCTTTTTTTCTCTTAGACTTTTTCATCAGGTATGTTAGACTCTACTACGGATTTTTCCTAGACACTTATCATTGTACATTAATGTACATAAATGTATCTTCTTCCTCATTGTAGTGTATAAGGGTAAGTAATGAAAGTCTGGTTTTCTGCTGAAGTTGGTTTCGCTTTACTCTGAAATTCTTTCATCCATAATTCTATCCAGAGATAATGGTGTTGAATTTGTCTCACTCTATACCATTGCAAAAATTTGCAGTAATAAGTTTACTTTATTAGTTCTATCATAAACCCAGAACAAGTGGGGATCTTAAACCATGGTTAAGGTTTCCATGTGTTGACATTGCTCTGTCTCATGATGGAAAAATGAAATCAGGTCTAATTTTCATCACATTCTTCCCTCTCTCACATTGGGAGCATGTATGTCCCTAAGGACATAGCCAAAGCCCTCACTTATTGGAGACAGCGCTTCATTCCAGAGATGCTCAGAACCTTTTTATGTGGACCACACCCGTTGGCACTCTATGGGAGGCGACTGGCAGCACTGAGGCTGGGACTCGGGCTGTGCACATGCCAGGCAACTACTGTGCCACTTGGGCTCTCTCCCCGGTTTGACTCTCCATGACTGCACACACAACTCACTGGAGAGGTTCCTGTTTTTCTTGTTTTGTTTTTGGTTGGGGGCCAGACCTGGTGGTGTGCAAGGCTTATTTCTTCTCTGTAGTCAATATTCTCTCCTGATCAAACCCGGATAAGCCTCGTGCAAATGCCCTCCCTGCTGTCCTGTCGCTCCAGTGCCCAAAATTGCTGCTGTTATCAGGTGGACTCTCATTAGTGCCGGGGGTCTAGCATGGTTCAGTATTTGCATTTATTGTGACAGGGTGGGGCTGGAGCGATATCACAGTGGGTAGGGCGTTTGCTTTGCACTGCCAACCCAGGTTCAATTCCTCCGCCCCTCTTGGAGAACCTGGCGAGCTACTGAGAGTATCTCGCCCGCACGACAAAGCCTGGCAAGCAACCCGTGATGTATTCGATATGCCAAAAATAGTAACAACAAGTCTCACAATTTGTTGTGAAACATTACTGGTGCCCGCTTGAGCAAGTCAGTGAATAACGGGAGGACTGTGCTACTGTGCATAAAGCACTGACAGACTGGCACAGCCTTCCAATATTCATAATAGCAATATTTGAGTGTGACTTCAGTGTTAATGTTGCAAATGTTTGCTTGCACACACAAATATGGGGGCATATGGTCATATACAGCTGATAGTACCTCTTCTTAATAACTGGAGAAAATCTCCTTTGTGACAGTGAGTGCATGGCTGCAATTGGCAGACCAGCAGTTTTTGTTTTCACCTGGGGCAAAGAGCTGTCACTCAGCCTATGACTCCTCCATCCTTTGTTTGAAATGACAAAACTTGGTTGTACATTGTTACCAGTTTGCAAGGTCTATAATTCCCCGGAAGGGTTTTTGGGATTTGAAGGTATATGTCTTCTGTAATTGCTACTTTTGGGTACTCCTGTATACTTCCTATGCAAGGGACCCATGTCTCATCCTATGATTGATTCTGTGTGGGGATACAGTTTTTTTTTGTTCTCAAATTTCTTCCTTTTCTGCCAACTTAACACTACATTTTTAAAATACATTTAAAAACGCATTTGTTTAGAACGTACTTTTCAAAACACTACAGAGATGCCCCCTGACCTGGCACCAGCCCAGAAGGGACAAGTGAGTTCCCCTCTGTGCCCCAAGAGAGCCCTGACTACCAAAATCCTCCAGGAATCAATAGACACTATGGCCAATCTCCACAGGCTTCGACAGTCTCATCCATGAGTGAATCTGCTGAAAGACCCAGTTATGTGAAATGTGTGACTGAAATCTTCAAGTTCGCATGGAGTCTGGAATGGGCGACCTCCCCCATCTCCTTGTGCTTTTGGTAGCCTGACAGTCACACCCACCAGCTGCTTCTGGCATGATATAAGCCCCTTAACGGCCATGATCCAGAGACTAACAAATGAAACACTCAGCCGAGAGCAACATATCATGGTGATGTCTCTGAACCCCAAAGTCACCATCCATTAAAAATTAATAATAATAATCTCAGGTATATAACTGCATTTAAAGTTTTAGAATTCCTGGAGTGACATCTCATATTCTACACCATTGATATACCAAGAGTGACAAACCACATTTAATGGAGTATAAACTATAAGACAACCGATCTCAGAAAGAAAATACATGTATATATGTATGTATATGTTTTATATGTTTTACATATATACATACATATATATAGGCACACAAGGCTCAGACTTTAACAATATGTTGGAAATCTCTTATACAAGGACTTAATAGCTCCAAGGTGAAATACAACACTCTTCACACACTTTTCTCTAAGGAAAATTTTTGGATCATTTTTAGCAGATAATTCATAACAAGCAATACAAAATAAATTATTTAGATTCTGCATTGGCGGCAAGGTTTGGGGGTCAGGTTGGAAACGTGAAATATGGTGGTGGGAAGGTTTAATTGTGGTGGGATTGGTGTTGGAACATTAAATGTAATAAAACACTGTGAAAAAATTTATAAAAATAAAATTAAATAAAAAAATAGAATATATGTCCTCAGTTTTCCTTTCACATAATCCGTACCTATCTAAAATTTCCACAAGTACATAATTAAATACACATTTTTTTTGTCCTTTAGCATTTTCCCTGCTGTTTGTTTGGTTTCTTTGCCAATGGGAAAAGAGTGCAGCAGCCTCTAAAAAGAGTCCTCTTTTCTCAAACAATATATCTGTCAATGTGATGTTTTGCTTAGTTTATTTGGTTTTACCCTGTGGAGAAAATGTCACAATCAACAACCAGCAGTTGTTGTCACAAACAATAACTCCTGTCTCTATTTTATAAGTTTATATAACTGAAAAACCTGAGAAAAGCATATACTTTCTCCTATCAATAGATATGCAAAATAGATTGTATCATATTCTCTATATTGCTGCTTCTTGACTGTGAATGCATTGATGAAAAACTGCACTTGACTAAAAACCAAGTTGAAACAGTAAAATGGTGGTAAAAGCAGGTAAACTAACTTCTTGGAAATCTGTCAAAAACTAAGTTTAATCAACGATCAAGGTTAGTCTTGATCTCTAAACGTTTACATAAATTAGGCAGTGCTACATCTTTTGTTGTTGTTGTTTGTTTGGGGAGTGCACATTCGGGGGATGCTGGGAATAGAGGCACAGTGGCAAGCACCCTTCCCAGTATACTAGGGCTCTGGTCCACAGAGTGATAAATCTTAAATCAACTATACAGGATAAAAGTAGAGTGTCTTTTATCTTATATATCCTCTTGATTGCATGAGAATTTTATATCTAGGAATAAACTTTGAAATAGAAAGGATTTCATACGAAATCAGAAGATGAAGTCAAGTGTACTCAGCCATTGCTGACTTTGAACAACATACTGATTTGTAAATTTTGCACCTATTTTTATAACATTTCCAAACTTAGTTTCTTCACCTGTGAATTTGAGATAAATACTCCTACTCTTCAAACATTTTGATTAAAAAACAAAACAATCCTATATTGTCAAAACATTAAAACAAAACAAAACAAACACTGTCCTCCCATTGTTCACCGATTTGCTCGATCGGGCCCAGTAATGTCTCCATTTTGAGACTTCTTGTTATTGTGTTTGGCATATTGAATATACTCTCGGTAGCTTGCCGGACTCTAACCCGGCTTGACCAGGCTGTCTGCGTGCAAGGAAAATGCCCAACTGCATTATGGGGCCAATAAAAATTATATGGAAATCAATTTTTCATCCTAAATTATATAATCAGATATTGCCTTTTCTTATATGCTTTTTGGCTCTAAGATTGATGGCTGGCTATGAATACTCCTATGGTCCTTTGCTTATGTCTCATAGAGAAATCGAAAAGCAACATTTGGTGTCTGTTAGAATAGATCTTGAAGAAAAGTAACATGAAGCATAAAATGTCTTCATAGTAAAAGCTCCATATGTCAAGTAGATTTTATGTTGCATAGCTAATCCTATATAACAATGTATCAAAGAAGCATAAAAGACAGTGCAGACACTTGTCAATTGCATTTTACATGGTTAAAGTAATTAAAGAAATATATTTATATGTGTGTGTGTATATATATATATATCCTTCTATACCCATACATATATGCCTCAATAAAAATAGGAGAAAAGAAATATTGATAGGAGTAAAATTCATGGAAATGATCAATTCACCTTGATTAGAATTAAAGATTTTGGGATGTGTGTGTGTGTGTGTGTGTGTGTGTGTGTGTGTGTGTGTGTGAGTATTTGGGCCACACTCGGCTGTGCTCAGAACTTGCTCCTGACTCTATACTCAGAGTTCCTGGAGGTGCGTGGGGGACCTCTGGGATACCTCTGGGATGAAACCCTGGCAGGTCACTTGGAAGAAAAAATGCCCTACAAGCTGTAATATCTCTCTGGCTCCATGGAATTAAAGTTTTTAATTAAATTAAAAAATTAAAAATATTAATTAAAATATTTACAGTATTACAGTATCTAGAGTGATTATTATAAATCATTATACAAGGTAAAGGTAAAGGCCCTCCCGTTGATCGTCGATTTGCTCGAGCGGGCCCAGTAACGTCTCCATTGGAGACTTTGTTGTTACTGTGTCTGGCATATCGAATACTCTCGGTAGCTTGCCGGGCTCTCCGAGAGGGGCGGAGGAATCGAACTCGGGTCGGCCATGTTGGCCGCTTGTAAGGCGAACGCCCTACCCGCTGTGCTATCGCTCCAGCCATTATACAATAATGAATAAAAAAGATAGAGGAGATAGTGAAGCTCATTTTAAAAAAATTTATTGAATCACTTTGACTAAGTTACAAACTTTCATGTTTGGGTTACAATCACACAATGATTAAACACCCATGCCTCCACCAGTACACATTCCCCACCACCTGTCTCTCCAGTATACCCCCTCTCTCACCCTCCCCCTTCCTCCATGGCAGACAATGTTCCCCATACTCTCTCTCTCTAATTTTGGGCATTATGGTTTGGAATAAAGACACTGAGAAGTCATCATGTTTGGTCCAGTATCTACTTTCGCACAATTCTCCCATCCCAACTGATTCCTCCAGTAATCATTTTCTTAATGCAGGCCATTTTATGCAGTCAACCTTGTTTTGATTTCATATGGTCCCCCAAACACTGCCAGGAATGATCTCTGAACACAGAGTCAGGAGTAAACCCTGAGCACTGAGCACCTCCAGGTGTGGCTCGAATAGCGCCATCTTAAAAATAAATTGCTGTATCCAAAATATTTCTGATGTCTGAATGCTGGATCTTTAAAATTCAGATATTGACTCAAGTTTGTGAACTTGAAATCTCCTTGAAACAGAGGGGAGCAATTATGTTGGTCAACAAAGACCTATGATTCTGCAATTACCCCCAAAGAAAACATTTCTGATGTGAGATTGAACTCTCGCCGAATTCCGTATATATTTCTAAATACCACAAATCTTTCCAAAATTATTTGTAAGTTTATTTTCCAAGATACAGTTTACAACTTCATATCTATTTTATCAACATTATTTATTTTCTTAGGGAAAATAAACAGGGGTCAGTTAATCCTGTGATTATTGCTAGATACAAAATACCATTCACACAGACTGTATGTGCGTATGTCTAAACAGTGGATATATTCATGCTTTCCCCTTATTTGACAAGTAGGATCATTTTTGAGGTTTCATTTACTTTTTTTTCGGCAGCTGGTAAGAAGAGTGGATTTTGGATCATGCCCAATGGTGTTTAGAGCATACTACTAGATCTGTGCCCAGGGATCATACCTCATGGTTCTCAGGGGACCCTACCTAATGTCAGAAATTGAAACAGGGTTGACTGTGTTCAAATAAATCACCATAAGTGCTATGCTTTCTGTCTCTCTAGTATAATTTTATGTCTTTATTACAATCCGGGTTGGAGCGATAGCACAGCGGGTAGGGCGTTCGCCTTACAAGCGGCCAACTATGGCCGACCCGAGTTCGATTCCTCCGCCCCTCTCCGAGAGCCCGGCAAGCTACGGAGAGTATTCAATATGCCAGACACAGTAACAACAAGGTCTCCAATGGAGACGTTACTGGGCCCGCTCGAGCAAATCGACGATCAACGGGAGGGCCTTTATCTTTATCTTTTTATTTATTACAATCCAAAAAAAAAACCCCAAGAATAAAAAATGAGTAAATGCAAAAATTTTCCCTTTATCTGGTTTCAGAGCAATCAATATCCAGTTGATTTTGATGTTATATAGATAATGTCCTTTGGATACAATTCTCGTTTTATGTGAAATCATGAGCAAATTATTCTCTGTGACCACCTTATCTTCAGAAAAGATATAAAAAATGGGTGCATTTGACATCTGTGAAATATATGAGATAACAGCTATAAAATTGTCATGTGAGCATAAAAACATTTACAAATAAGAATGTAATTTTCTACTATACACATTTCCTTAATCAAAAACTGCTGCATGCCACACAGAAAATGCTTCTTAGATGATGAATTTTCAAACGGAACTGGAAGCTATTGTTAGAAAATTTATAGAAAAGCTAAAATAAAATATATTGTAACCCTCAAGTTAGAAATCTGATTTAGCAAAATGCATTATCATTTTTATTTACCAGATATATACTAGTCATAATTGATAATGACCAACACATTTATATATATGCATATATATTCCTATTATGTTAGTGATGTATGTGCTATTTCTGCTCTGCATGGATGCTTATTACTTCAACCCCATTAAAAATAACAAATTAATAAAGGTGTTTTATTTTCTGTTCATAATAATGTTTGACAATGTGAGGAAGGAATTTAAAATTCTTACTACCACATATTTAGTACATATATATGTACAGTCATCTTATTAACAAAAGAATAAGCTAAGAAAATTGTTTCTCTTAAAACTATTTTGTCAATAACTTTCTTTTTATAAAAATCTTTGGTTAAGTCCTTAGAACAAGTGTTCCTACAAAGCAACTTAGACTTGACACCTGTTCATTACTGTACTGAGAAAAACATTACTGAATCCCAGATTTATGCCAAGAATTGGGTTAGCTTGATTTTTCACAATTGAAGTATTGCTCAAGGTTTAGGAAAACCAGAGAAAAATAAATGAGCCACAGATATTGGCAGGGTCCAGTTTAATGGTCTTTGATATGGACATATTACTAATTTCTATATTTGATTGTTTGAGATTGGGGCATCCAATGATACGGTGAATGAGTCAATGCTTTAGAAACAGTAATTGAGAACATTGCTTTGCAAGATCTAGGATGGCTTCCTTTGCAAATAATATTTTATAGCTGTTTTAGTTAAGGCAACATGTTTATAATAGTATTAAAATTTACAGTCTTTATTCATAGTTACTACCCCTTATCACTCCTACAGTGCCCCAAATCCATCATCACTATTCTTATGTCATTCATCCCTCAGACTTGGTCATCTCAGTTTTGCAACAAAATGCTTCATTTTATTGCAATATTTTGCAATATAAGAGTAAGAGCAGAAGTATAATCATGGGGACTTTCTTTGTACAATAGGTTATAATGATTTTTGTAATCTACATCTAAAATGATTTATATTTTGCAATTTTTGTTTGCAATATATATTCAATCTTCCAATATCACCAATTTTTAGTAATCATTGTTAACATTTTAGTGAATTTCATTTTAGTTCTCCTATGCATATTCAGCCTTACTGAGAAAAATGACAAATAATTGTGTATATTCTATCCACTCAGCTCCTGGGAGAGAACAAGACAGAGTCTCCTACCCTATGCCTGACTGTCTCCACCAGGGCCCAACAGCTGAAGACCACCGAGGCCCAGCCAAGGCCTTGCTGGGAGCACTCTCCACACACTTGGATGAGCCTCACGCATAAAAGAACTGACAGAGGAACCCAGGTGTGTGGGACCCGGGGCTGAGATCTCCAAGCCTGTACAGTTTGGGACTGGACCTGCCAGTAACTAGACAGTTACACCCACCAACTGCCGTGTAACTCCAACAACGGCCAGGATCCAGAGATTATCACACTCAGCTCCCGGAAGGACATCTTATCATCTCATTCCTAATTCGGTCAAACTGGCAGGCTACCAAATGTAACATGCCCACACGGCAGAGTCTGGCAAACTCCCCGTGGTATACCCAATATGCCAAATACCAGTAACAATGATGGGTCTCATTCTCCTAACCCTGAAAAAGCCTTGAATATGGCACTTTAAAAAAAAAAAATCTCAGGGCTAGGACGAAGAAGACGTTACTGGCACCTGCTCGAGGCAATCGACGAACAACAGGGTGTTCGTGATCGTGATCGTGATTCTATCCACCAGTTCTATCCTGCCAGATACTGGTGGGGAAGAGAGAAAGAAGCTGGAGGATCAGAAACATTGAAAACATAGAAACAACAAACATATTTATGGCCTGGGAACTTCTTTATAGTCCTAGTATATTAGTTAAGAAACGTGGAAAGACATTAGGGGACGTGGGTATATTTTGGATGTTGTTATCCAACACTACCCAGGACCTTAAATTAGGGGAATCATTATGCATTTCTAATTAAAAGAACTATTTTTAAATACCCTTTATAATGATCTGTTCTTTAAACTCCTTAATCAGGAAAGAGAAAATTAGCGGCAACTCTAAGTTTCTGATAGTTGCGCCCCTCTCCAGTCACACACACCCATACCCACACCCACTGTGAATTCAGCCACTTTTCCTGCTTAGCATATCCATTCAATTCTCTGCAGATTAGACATCTCATGGCCCTTTCCTTCTTTCTGTTTTTAAAGAAAGAAGAAACAAAGGATCAAATAGGGAGACCTGTGCTGCTGGTTGAGCAGTCTGTGGGCTATCAACTTGCATCCCTCATCTTTCCCCCACAAGCCACCTTCAGAATAAGGAACCTTTACAAGTAACACTCAGTAGGTGCTGTGTTAACCAGAAATTCTGTAATAGTTCATATTTCAGAGGTCAGAAATCAAAGCTATCACAACCTATCCTCAGTTTTCAAAATATACCTGGACGTTAACCCACATCTGTCTGCCACAGAAAAATATTCCCAACTTCCAGTGACAGATTGGCAGCAAGAAGAGACAAGAGAGAAGGGAAAGAGAAATGTAGGACCAGCAGCCCAGGAAGAAGCATGCAATTCAACAACACACTACTGATTACCACTCCTGCAGGTGAGTCAAAGAAGAATAAAAAACCTAGGCCGAAAGAATCTAAGTATATCACCAGTGGAGACCCAGACACTATATTGATTAGAGGTG
Organism: Sorex fumeus; assembly: GCF_029834395.1. Classification (NCBI taxonomy): domain Eukaryota; kingdom Metazoa; phylum Chordata; class Mammalia; order Eulipotyphla; family Soricidae; genus Sorex; species Sorex fumeus. The sequence continues at coordinate 31,785,083 of NW_026606064.1, forward strand.
AGTCTATTAGTAGAATCTGATAGAATTATTAAAAAGAACTCCTTTTTGCTATCTCTGCCACTTTGGAGAAAGCCTTTGAGCATGACCAATTTGGGGAACAAGAGTTTTTCCTGCCAAAAATATGGTTCCCTCAATTCCTAGAGTGGTTATCAGCTAAAATTTCCTTAGAGGAAAATATAATACATAAGAATTTAAAGGCAAAGAAGGAATTAACATCAAGCACTGTCCATGCACTGGAATGCTTCCATTATTCTCACGAGACATTCTGGAGTGTCTTGTCTTTGAGTAAATGTTAAATATAAGGGTATCAGAAACCAGAAAGAAAAAAATTGAATATGAAAAACTGTGCAAACTATTATTTAAAAATAATTTTGTTTGCAATAAACTGTTTTTAAAAGTTGGGTAAATTAATTGATGAAGGGTTGATTTTTTTATATATATACTGATAAGCTAACAACTGGGCTGTTAGATACACAAGTTAATAATTCAGAGTTAGATGACACTATGCATACACTGATAAAATATCTAATCATGAATAATTATTTTATTTCCTTGTTGACTCCTCTCTTCTATATCCTCTGTTTATTCCTTTATAAAAATCTCCCTTCTTTATTTTCAATTCTTAAAACTTTGAGATCTCAACCTAGGTACACATAACTGTTGCATTCGGGGATATTCATTCTGTTGACAGTAAATGGAACATCAGGAACGAGTACTTTTCTCATGAACATAGTCTTTGTGAGATTCAGCTGCAGTCCAACCTTTCCACGCTCACAGTCGAAGTTGGCCAGAATTTGTGCCACTTGCTTAATGCTTGGGGTTATTAGTATGATGTCATCAGCGAAGCGGAGGTGGTGCAGTTGTCGACCGTGTATCGTCACTCCCATTCCTTCCCATTCCAGTTGTCACATGACGTTCTCAAGCGTTGAAGAAATAGCTAAGAGGAGGAAGAACCTCCAGCTCTGGGCACATCTCTTTGATTCCATTGTTCTTCCTACATTAACATACGTCTCAGAAACCTGGGACCTATGAAAACAGGATGAGAACACTATTCAGGTCTCCCAAAGAGAAATCAAAAGAGCTATGCTTGGAGTATCACGCTTCACTCAAGTGAAAGAATCCCAAGTTCTAACTCCTTCGATGATTGAGAATCAGGGATGCTGTCTCCTTTACCAAGGCATCGAAAATCAGATGGGCTGGACACATAACGTAATTCGGAGATGACCACAGGACAGAGAGCCCTTATCAACTGGATTCCACGGGATGTCAAATGATTGCATGGCCATCTGCCTATGAGATGGTCAGACTTCTTAGTCAAGACCCTGAACAATTGGTTTGAGGCTCTTTGTGTTCCTGGAGGGAGCAGACCATTGGGCTATACTAGCACTCAACAGGGATGAATGGAGACGTTACTGGCGCCCACTCAAGCAAATCAATGAGCAACGGGATGTCAAATGATCAAGTGATCAAAACTTTGAACCCTACAAATCAGTTGTGTTTTAGTTCTCTTCTGTGCACTATGTTCTAGGACTTCCTTCCTTCCTTCCTTCCTTCCTTCCTTCCTTCCTTCCTTCCTTCCTTCCTTCCTTGCTTCTTTTTTTTCCTTGCTACCCAGTTTTCTTGATTCCTTCTTTCTCTTTCTTTGATTATTTTTTCCAATAGTTGATATTTGCTTGAGTGTATTATGCTTTTATTATCTCCCTTGGGGTTTGCTGATATTTTGTAATCTGTAAGTCAGTTTGACAAGCATCTCTTCATACATTTCTCTACCTCATAATTTCTCTCTCTCTTGCTCTCTCTCTCTCTTTCTCTCTCTCTCTTCCCTTCTTCCCCCACCACCTCCTTTATGTATTTTCAACTTCTGTTTATGTTGAAAACTGTCAGAAATAATAAAGAATGTTACAGAGTTTGCTTAAAGTAATATTTAGGTGCATCCTTCATTTAAACATAGTACTTTCATGTATTGGGGTTGGAGCGATAGCACAGCGGGTAGGGCCTTTGCCTTGCACGCAGCCAACTTGGCTGACCAGAGTTCGATTCCTTTGCCCCTCTCGGAGAGTCCGGCAAGCTACCAAGAGTATCTCACCCTCACGGCAAAGCCTGGCAAGCTCCCCGTGACATATTCAATATGCCAAACACAGTAACAACAAGCCTCACGATGGAGATGTTACAGGGCCTGCTCGAGCAAATCGATGAACAACAGGAGGACTGTGACCATGACTTGACTTTTATGTATTAATATTTGCTTAATGTTTTAAATAAAACAATACTCTAAAGAATGATCACTTTCTACAACCATTATAAGAGTTGCAACATAATAAAAATGTCTTCTCATCTTTGATAAGACAATCATATTTTAGGACACTAATGTAACATCTCTCACTTATACCCACTTCTTTTTATATCTGAATAATTTTAAAAGATTATAGGAACACATAATATACATGAAATAATCTTTAACACAATAAAGTATTTTCTAAAGAATTTGTCGTGAAATATATATTTGAACAAATTAGGATTTGTTGATAATTTAAAAAAATTGCTACTTGATATTAATTGACAGCAGGGAAAAAACGTTTAACATTCACTTATGAAAACAAGTCAACCATATAAAGAAAAACAATATTTTCTCTCCAAATAAATCACAAAGAAATTCTTTAATATTTAGTAAATATTAAGAATAATACATGGTATGACTGAAAAATAAATAGAATGTGGTAAATAGAGTTAATCAAGCAGTTAATTTTGCTATTTGCACAGAGGGACAGTTTTAAAGTGTTAAATTTGCACTGTAATGAATTTTCTATTTTGGAATTCTATGATTTCTAAGAAATGTTTATGAAAGGAAGATAATAGTTTCAAAGAATCTTAATTACATTTTATATAAAAATTATCCTTTGTCAGTAAAAATCTAATAACAATTAACAAATAATATCACTTTAAAGAATTTCTATAATTAAATCTTTTGTGTCTTTACTTCCTCAGTTGAATGAATTCTTAAAATCATGAACAAACTTACTATAGTAATCACTTTTAAGTCATTGTTTATCTGAAACAATTCAGCAGCCTAAATCAATGTCATGTCTGCCTTCTTTTAGAGACGTATTAAATATACCAATCTAACTATGTCTATTTTGGGGGGATTTGGTTATCTAACTTTGCTCTATTTTCTCACACTTTGAGAAAATTCCTGGTCACAGACCACACAAAACTGGCAAAATCATTTGGAATGCACATTCCTACGCAACTGTAACAATTTGGTATTTAAATGTTTAAGCAAATATCAATCTAATTTTTATGTTGATGTTTTTGTGTAATTAGCAAATTCTATATAAATACTCAGATAAATTTACAGAAAAGATTTTCGCCAGGGAGTGACTAACAGTTTAATAGACCCATTTTATCTCTTGTTTTGTTTTGTTTTGTTTTGGGGCCACATCTGGTGATCCTCAGGGCTTACAGCTGGCTGTGAATTTTGGAACCACTCCTGGAGGGCTCAGGGGACTATAAAATTTCTGTGGATCAAACTGAGATTATCCACATTCAATACAACTGAAATACCCACTGTATTAACACTCTGGCTACAGTATACCCAGGTTTAAGTTGTATATCCTTTCATTTTTTAATGAGTAATGTTATCTAATCAGGAACTTCTCAAAGACTTTCATTTATGGCATTTTTGTATAGTTGTATTTTTATACTTTCTGAATCCTGATTATATTATTAACGTAACACCTGCAAGCAGGTGAAAAGACACATGATTATCTTACCTTAAAATAAATTCAAATTTGTCTTTGCTGATTTGCTTTCTAAAATATGTAAAATAGGAAAGACAGGACCAAGGGATTTTTGTCTCTTAAATAGTATAGAACATTAAACTATAAGCTACTGATTGAAAATCTGCCCAAAATTGTGTGATCATTTTCCACGTTATTATTTAATCTTTCTTGCAACCTTTTGAGATAAACACATTCATTACTTTTTATTCTTGTTTTAATGAACGAATCAAATTTTCAAGATTCATATATTATCTGCCATTGATGATATAATTATCAAATTAACCAACAAAATTACTTTCGTCACACTGACAGTGTTAGAGAATATGGTCTTTCTCCTGTGAGATAAACTCACAGATTAGGAGTTCCTTAAGGGGAGCAGCCTGCCACACCAGGCTATTTCTCTTTTCTACTTAGTAACTTTATGACCTTCAGTGATTCTTCAATTTCTGGGTTCCAAGAGTATTCCGCCTGCACAGCAGAGCCTGGCAAGCTCCCAGTGGCTTATTCGATATGCCAAAGAACAAAAACAGTAACAACAAGTCTCACAATGGAGATGTTACTGGTGCCCGCTCTAGCAAATTGATGAACAATGAGAGGACAGTACTACAGTGCTACAGGGAACATAGATAATGTTCTCCACCAAAGGATAACCTTTTAGTTTATTCGTGGGGGGGGGGGGGGGTAAACTAGTTTTTGGAGTAAGACTTATACTAGGACTACAGTGATTACTTAATAAGTATATGTTGGTTTTTTGTTTGTTTGTTTCTAACACTGAAAATAAAAATAATAGAGGAGATTCTACTACATAGTCATGGATTGGAGACTGAGTGAGGTATTGAATTAGTAAACAATTAGGATATTATTGATGAGTAAAACAAACACAAAAGAGAAGAGACTCTAAATAGAACCAAGTAGAATTAGAAAGAAGGGATTCTGTTGTTAAATAGCATTAATATGTTGTACTTCTCACATGGGCTGGAGCAATAGCACAGCGGGTAGGGCATTTGCCTTGCACTCGGCCGACCTGAATTTGATTCCTTTGCCCCTCTCAGAGAGCCCAGCAAGCTACTGAGAGTACCTCACCCGCACAGCAAAGCCTAGCAAGCTTCCTGTGATGTATTCGATATGCCAAACACAGTAACAAGTCTCACTGGGCCTGCTCAAGTAAATGGATGAACAATGGGAGGACAGTGCTAGAGTGCTACAAATACAGAAAATTAGTAGTAGTTTAAGTAAAACAGAGCCTGGCAAGCTACTGAGAGTATTCGATATGCCAAACACAGTAACAACAAAGTCTCCAATGGAGACGTTACTGGGCCCGCTCGAGCAAATCGACGATCAACGGGAGGGCCTTTACCTTACCTTAAGTAAAACAGAGGCTTACTTTTTCCTTGTACAGAAATTTGGAGGTAGGAATTTCAGATGATGGTGCCTAATCCTTGAGACTCATAGTCTACAGCGTGGTATCTTATTAAGTTGTTATTTTTATGTATGCTTATTGTTCTCAAATGCTAAGTAGAACATTTAATACCAACATCTATTTTTTCCATTTCTTAATTTCTATCACTCCACTTATAGAGAGTGAATTTACTTTAGGTTTTGTTATTCAGTTCAAATCAAGGGAAAATTTGTATAAATCTTTATTTAATTTAAATTTGCAGATCATATTATTATAAAAACTTATCTGTGACCTAGACAACACTAAATATTCACATTCTTATCCATTGTCTAGCCTATCAAATAGCCAAACTGAAAGTTTATCAAGGATCTTGGTTTAATGATGCTTTTTTGTTTAATGATGCAGTAAATTTTCTTAATTTGAGCACAGTGTGAACTCAGCCCCTTTCCGATAGTTTTGATAACAAAATCTCCATGTTAATAAAATTAAACTTCTTAATTCTTCAAGTTAAATCATTTGTAATTGTTTTAAAATTTAAAAGAAAAAATAAATTTCAGCAATTGAGAGAGACTTAAATGTGGTAATCAGTTGATAAATTATTCAATACTTCATATTGTTGGCAGAATTACAGCATCCTGATTGATGTCTATATCTACTTATATTATTGTGTTCTACATTTATATTGAAAACTTCTTGCTAGCAAAAAATTAAATTTTGACCAATTATAATTTCATAACTAATCTGAAGAATCTGCCATCAGTACTCATCAATACACTGGCTCTGCTCTTTACATAAAATCTGTCCAAATGCAAGGTTCCATCCCAATGGAAAACCAGCAGGACCATTCTGTTGTACAAGAAGGGAGACATCCACAACATTGGCAACTATCGCCTGATCTGCCTGTTTTCTGTCGTCTATAAGCTGTTCACTTGAGTCATCCTGAATAGGATTGGCAGAACACTAGATGAAGGACAACCATGCGAGCAAGCCGGGTTCCGAAAAGGATTCAGCATGATTGACCATATCCACATGGTAACCAAGCTCACTGAGGTTTCTAGAGAGTTCAAGATGTCGCTCTGTCTAATGTTCATCAATTTAAAGAAGGCCTTTGATTCTGTTGAGAAGGAAGTGGTCATCGAAGCCCTAGATAAACAGGGCATTCAAACTTAAATACATCAGGATCCTCCATGAGCTGTATTACGGATTTCACCATTCTACAAGGAAGTGATCAATGACATCACGAGAGGGGTTCTTCAGGGTGATACCATTTCACTGAAACTCTTAAGCGCCACCCTTGAGAAGATCATGTAGCGACTGGAATGGAAAGAAGTAGCAGTCAAGATAGACAGTTGGCAACTACATCATCTCCACTTCGCTGATAACACATTCTAATAACACCAAACATTAGCTAAATGGCACAAATGCTAGCCGACTTTGATCGTGAGTGTGGGAAGGTCAGACTGGAGATCGATCTCATGAAGACAATGTTTATGAGAAACGTACTCATTTCTGACATTCCATTCATCTCAACAGAATGAACATCTCTGAATGCAGCAGTTATATATACCTAGGTCGAGAACTCAACATGACGAACAACCTGGCACCTGAACTGTGCAGGAGAAAGAGAGTGGCGTGGAACACCTTCAGGAAGGTTGAAGAAATAGCAAAGAGGACAAAGAACCTACAGCTATGGGTACAGATCTTCAACTCCACTGTTTTACCTGCAGTAACATATGCCTCAGAGACCTGGGCCCTATGAAAACAGGATGACAAATCTATTCGCGTTTCCCAAAAAGGAATCAAAAGAGCTATGCTTGGAGTATCACACTTCACTCAAGTGAGAGAAGGAATCTGGAATTCTGACCTCCATCGATAGTCGAGAATCAGGGAGGGTGTCTCCTTTGTCAAGGTGTCAAAAATCAGATGGGCTGGACACATAATGTGATTTGGAGATGACCGCTGGACTAGAGCTGTTACCGACTGGATTCCACGGGACATCAAAAGATTGTGTGGCTGCCCACCTATGAGATGGTCAGACTTCTTCATCAAGACCCTGAATGAATGGTTTGAGGCTCTTCATGTTCTTGGAGTGAGCAGACGCCATTAGACTACACCAGCACTCGACAGAGGTGAATGGAGACGTTACTAGCGCCCACTAGAGCAAATCAATGAGTAACGGGATGTCATGTGATCAAGTCATCAAGAACTAACCTGATGGTAAAATTATGAAATATTCTCATTATTTATCTTATTTATCTCCTTGAGGAATAGTCAAATTAGGCAATATTTTCTTCACCTCAAGCGAATTAAAGGAGAATGTATGTCTAAGTGCTATAAATATCATTCAATTGCACTGGGAAATAGGTTGGTAAGATACAACATCTATGAAGAATAGCCATGTGCAGACATTTTGCACTGTTAACTTAGTGGGAAAAGAGAAGATAATATGGGACAAGGAAAAAAAGAAACAAATATGGGATTTTCGAGGAACTTTTGCGGAAAATAATGTTATCTTTTCTTGATTGTCAGTCTTGCCTTTTCTTTGAAAAGTGTTATTCTTTCACTTTCAGGAATGGAGAGGGTGCACACTCTATGGTTCTCAGGGCTTATTTCTGACTCTGCACTCAGGGGTCATGCCTGGTGTGTTAGAGGGTCATGTGGGGTGCCGGAATAGAACCTGGGTTGGCTGCATGCAAGGGAAGTGCCCTGCTTGCTATCACTCTGGCTTCATAAATTTTATACTTATAAACCAATAAGTATATATATATATATATATATATATATATATTGCTTTTTGGGTCACACCTAGCTATGCACAGGGGTCACTCTGTCACTCCTGGTTCATGCACTCAAGAATCACTCCTGGCGTTGCTTGGGGACCAAACTCAAGTCGGCCATGTGCAAGGCAAACACCCTACCTGCTGTGCTGTCACTCCAGTCCAAGTGTCTTCTTTTTAATTTTTCTCCATTTCATTTATTTGCTCGAACGGGGCCAGTAACGTCTCTATTGAAGATTTTGTTGTTACTGTGTTTGGCATATCAAATACATTACGGGTGGCTTGCCAGGCTCTGCTGTGTGGGCGAGATACTCTCGGTAGCTTGCCGGGTTCTCCGAGAGGGGTGGAGGAATCAAAAGCACAACGGTTTACAAAGTTGTTCATGATGCATTTATTATAGGCATTCCCTGTGATCCAATCACCAGCATGATCTTCCCTCCACCGTTAAATCAATGTTCCCATCTATGCCCCAAGCTTGCTCACTTAGGAAGCCCAAAATAACCCTTCCCCCAGGAGTTTCCATTTATTTGACTTAAATTTAGGAGGAGAAAAAGGCAGGGATAATATTTATATGGAGAATTTACATAGTTTTAAAATCTCTTCATTTCTTTAATGAAAAATAACATATATACATTGCTGTGAGTGAGCAGATGATTAAACATAACTTTTGGTGATATATAAGTGTTATGAGGAGGAGGATTTCAAAGACCTGCCACTGCTACAATAAAATTCCTTTCATGCTAATCAGCTTATACGTAAAAATTGAGCCTCAGGTTGCATTATATTTTACTTTTTAGTTCTTATTTATTTGTTTATTTAGTGGCTCACTGTGAGGTACACAGTTTCAAAGTTGTTTATGATTTGGTTTCATTTATACAATGTTCTAACTTCCATCCTTTCACACAAATATATTTCTCACCACCAATGTCTGCAACTTCCCTCCCCTTCCACCTGCCTCTACGGTGGGCACTTTTCTTCTCTCTTTCTCTCTCTCTGTCTGTATTCCAAAGACAGAGGCAAATTTGTATAATTTGTTTCAACTAAATAGTTAATGGAATTAGGAAAAAGACACTTCAATAAAGAGAGAGAGAGAGAGAGAGAGAGAGAGAGAGAGAGAGAATGTGAATATTGCTTTTAATCTTACCATGAGGACATTAAGCTGTGGTGCTAATTAAGCATTCTGTATTAATGTTTTTGTTTTTTTGAGTTTAATTGGCCATTTAACATGGTGTGCTCTCCTGAGATGTCAGCAATGTATAGTTTGGAGATGTTGACAGATGCAAATTTGGTGTGTGCTCCAGAAACTCCAGAATATTTAACTGGACAGTGAGCTTACATGGCAGAGGTTGTAGGATGTGGTTACGGCTGCTAAGGCTCCCGGAAGTATGGGAGATGGGGCAACATTACTATTCTCCACTCTTAGAAGACTGCAGAATTCTCAGACTAAAAACTGGTGTACCTGAAATTTTTGGCAATTTGCATCTCCACAGAGCTCAGCCATAAGGTGCTGGAGTCTGGCTGTTGGCGCAACAGCAGCTGTTTGAGTGTGAGTGCAGCTACCAAGCTTTGGCAGGGCAGACATTCCTCTGCCTCCCTTCCAAGGATGCCACAGAGTTTTCAGCTAGGAGACTGATGTGTCTGTGAATTTTTGCAGCTAGTTGATCGCTTCCAAAATTTAATCCTGAGTCTGTAGAGCAGGGCAGATCGATGAGATGACATGGATGAGATTGTGGGACGTTAGGAGCTCTTGGCAACATATAATCTACTCAGTTTCTCTAAGTTTGACTTGTTTAGAGTACATATATAAATGAGATCATGCAGAATTTGTTTTTCTCTGTCTGCCTTATTTCACTGAGCCGAATACCCTCAAGTGCCATCCATATTGTTACAAATAGCAGGTTTTACTTCATTTTATACTTGAATATTATTTCATTGCACATATATCACATGTATACAACATTTTCTTTACCCACTCATCCGTCAGTGGACACTAAAGCTATTTTCATGTCTTGGTTTTTAAGACTAATGCTACAGAAAATATGAGAGTGCACATAAAGCATCTAAAATAAGCAAGATGTGTTATTTTAAACCAGGTTTCCTAGTATAAGTTTTGCTTCTGACTTTTACTCTGTGGCATTGCTTATTTAACATTTCTACATAATTTTTTTTAACTCTCAAATAGGGATGGGTTTATGTATATCATTTGTAAATAATGTAAGCTGTATTGTCAAACATAGGAATAGGAATAGGAATTTTATTATTGACTTTAATTTTCTTGTCACTGTATCACTGTCATTCCGTTGTTCATCGATTGCCTCGAGCAGGCTCCAGTAATGTCTCCTTCGTCCTAGTCCTGAGATTTCAAAAAGTGCCACATTCGCGGCTCTTTCAGGGTCAGGAGAAGGAGACCCATCATTGTTACTAGTTTTTGGCGTATTGAATACACTAGGGGAGATTGCCAGACTCTGTCGTGTGGACAGGATACTTTTGGTAACCTGCCAGGTTCTCTAGAGTAAGAACTAGGTAATATGATGTGGCACGGTCGTGAATGCGGCTTCCAGGAGCAGGGTTTTATAGTCTCTGGGTCTTGGCCATTGATGGGATTACACGGTGCCGGGGCCAGTTGGTGGGTGTAACACCTACATACTGGAAGATGGGGGATCTGGGGTGGAGAAGGCCCCAATCCCAATCCGAGCAGGCTTGGAGATCTATGCCCCAGATCCCACACACCTGGATTCCTCCACCAGTTCCTTCATGAGTGAGACTCGTCAGAATGTGTGGAGAGTGGTCTTAAGCATGGCTGTGGCTGGAAACAGAGGTCTTCAGCTGCCAGATCTCTGCTCGGGGTGGGGAGTGAAATTCAACCCATCCTCCTCCTTCTTGTCAAATGATCAATATCATATGATATCTATCTCTAGTCCTCAAACTGCATATCCTCTTCTCTCTCTCTCTCTCTCTCTCTCTCTCTTCTCTCTCTTTCTCTCTCTCTCTCTCTCTCTTTCTCTCTGTCTGTCTTCCATAATAATTTATTTTGTTATCCATTGTTATGCATCCACCATGTTGGACGGCCAGTTATTATTTTTTTTTTTTTTTTTGCTTTTTGGGTCACATCTGGCAATGCACAGGGGTTACTTCTGGCTCTGAACTCAGGAATTACTCCTGGAAGTGCTCAAGCGACCATATGGGATACTGGGAATTGAACCCGGGTCGGCCCTGTGCAAGGCAAACTCCCTACCCGCTGTGCTGTTGCTCCAGCCCCTGGACGGCCAGTTTGGATGAGTTAGCAGTGGTATGAGCAATGATAGTAATAGAAAGTGAGTTTTAGAATAGCAGGATCTTAAACAATGTAATTTTTAGATATTTCTATAAGTTAGCTTATATTTCCAAACCAAAAGTGAGTACTTAAGAAGCATAAAAAGGGGTTGAAGTGATAGCACAGCATGTAGGTCATTTGCCTTGCAAGTGGTCAACCCGGGTTCGATTTCTGGTATCCCATATTGTGCCCCGAGCCCCACCGGAAGTAATTCCTGAGTGCAGAGCCAGAAGTTACCCCTGTGCATCACCCAGTATGACCCAAAAAGCCAAAAAATAAAGCATAAAAATAATATAAAGTAAGTTAAAAGGTAATGATTTATTAACACTATGTAAAACATGAACCTCAATTATATGAGTGAAAAGGTTTGCAGAGGATAGTTGAATAATTGTATCAAGAAAAGCAATTGTATATTTTACCTTAAGATATCACATTTTTGTTTTAATATTCTAAATAACTAAAGAAACAAACTATCTAATACCCCAGAAAAAATCATTCATATTATATTCTAAATTCTAGAAAAATATATTAATGTATCTTTTTGAACTTAAAGCTTATATAAACCAGTAGTTCTTATGGTTCAACTCTGGACAAAAATATCATTCAGAAATTATTCAATATGAAAAAACAGGTCACAAAAATGCTAATAGTATAATTTATAAGTGAGACATCTTTACTCTTTTAAAAATATGATTTTACTATAGCATATTGTAAAACTAAACATTACATCATCCCAGAGTTTAATGTAAACTAAACTAAATGCATATCATTTTGTATAAATATATATCATTTTGAAAGTCTATAATTCATAACTTTTTTACTTCAAGTGTTTTTACTTTTCCCAATTCTTTCACCATGGAGATTTTAGCTTTTTCATTTCAAAATATTAGGAGAGAATTTTACTATCATAAAAAAATAGAATTATAAAATATAGATATTAATCTTTCATGTGGTAAGAAAAGAATGGTGAAATCCAAAAAGCTGAACTGCAGAGAGAAACAAGTCTTTTAGAGAAAAGTGAGTCATGACTACTTCATGCCTAGGGAAGATATCTGGTTGAGACATTTTTGTGTTTTCCAAAAGTATAGGATTTTTTTAGGTATGAGAGAATATTGTTGAGACTGCAAAGGTAATTAAGACTGATTTGAGGATGTGAGAATTGCAGACACAAAGGCAGATCTCTCAACTCAACAGCTCTATTTTTTTTTCATATCCCAATAGTTTATTGTGAAAACAAACAAGTAAGCTAATTTCAGGCATTGTTTGCTTAAATGAATTTCAGAAATCTGTTGAACTGTATTTAAAGATAAACAAAGCAATTTAAAAGGAAAATTCATTTTTGCCATTGTTAAGAGCAAAATTTTCAATCATCCAATCTACAGGCATACATAGTAGACCTATATACATAAGTATATCTGTTTTTAATAATGAACCAAAGCAATCAATGAGTAAAGTAAAATGTTTTAATAAAAACTAAAGGCATCCATTAAAAAATAAAAATAAACTTTAATGACAGCCTAACATCTTCCATAAAAATCAATTTGAAATACATCATAGACCTAAATATCTGAGTTAAAATGATACTGCTATAGCCCTAAATATATGATAAAATGATACTGCTGGAGCCCTAGAATAGTTGGTAGAGCACTTGTCTTATATGTAGTCTTATAGTTGGAGCCTAGCTAGATCCCCATTACCACATACAGTCCCTCAAAACTGCAAGTAGTGGTCCCCTAAACCCCACCAAGAGGGAACATTGAGCACAGAGCCAGGAGTAAACTCTGAGTACTTCCAGGTTTGGCTCCCAAAAAACAAACAAAAATAAAATGTGAGAATCATAAAAGTTATTGGAAAATGACATAAAACTGTTCTACTTGGACAATGATGAATATGTTTCAGGAGATTGAAATCAATGTTAGAGTTTATAAAAATTAAGTCTTAATACTTTACTGTCCTCTTTATAATCTATCAAAGAGATAAAGAAACAAAATAAAAACAATAAACTTCAGCTTACATAGTATTAAGAAAATTCATGGGCGAGTCTCAGACTTGGAAATACAGTATCTCCAAATTTATGTATTCAATATAAAAACACATCCAAAAATACAATGCTATATGGATATAAAATCTAATAAAATTAGATAAAGGATTAAATCTGATACTTTTATCCCTGCCTCTCTATTAAAAGATAAATAAATAACCTATTAGCAGAGAGGAGCATTCAATACTAGTTTTAAGAAAGTACAAAATCAAGTCACAAAAAATATTGTATATTAAAACCATTAAGTTCCATTGCTTCTTAAGAGTCAATCTAATGAAAAACAGAATATGTTTGAGAAAAAGCTATATTAGCAACATGCCAACAGGTTGAATGGTGTAGAATTCATCTCCTCAAAACTATCATCTTTTGTTCATGGTCACAAAAAAGGGCTTTTATAAAGAGAAAAGGATCAGCAGTTGGAAGTTTGCCACAAGTGTGTGTGTGTGTGTGTGTGTGTGTGTGTGTGTTGGAAAGAGTGGGTGGTGGTGAGGGCAGTTAGGATAGAGAAAGGACTACTCTGAAAATGATAGTTGAAAATGATCACTCAGGACAAGACTGAGTGCAGAAAGCAGATAAAGGAATATACATGATAACCTTTCAGTACCTGTATTGCAAACCATAATATTTTGCAATATTGCAAACCATAACTTTTTAGTACCTTTTGCAAACCAAAAGGAAAGAGAGAGAAAGAGAAAAAAAGGAGAGAGAGAGAGAGAGAGAGAGAGAGAGAGAGAGAGAGAGAGAGGAAAAGTGCCTCGAGGCAGGCTGGGAACAGGATTTGGTTGGAGGAAAAGTGGCAACATTGGTGGTGGGAAATACGCACTGATGAAGGGACAATTGTTGGAACACTATATGACTGAAACCTAATCATGAACAACTTTCTAACCGTGTGTCTAATGGTTATCCAATTAAAAAAGAAAGGTAGCACTTTTTCAGGAAGTGTATTACAGAATTGTATGCACCAGGATAAGCAATGAACTCACTTAGGAGTGATACCCTAAAGCACACTTCAAGTGTGATGGCAAATTAATATTTCTTATTAATACTTCTATCCTTACATCATTTAGGAAAATGATATAATGGATGAGTGGAATGACATAATATATATAAAATGATATAATGAATGAAAAGAAGGACATTCCAATCAATCTCATAGGAGTGATTTTGTTTTATAATATTGAATTCAACTACTAATTTCTTTGGGCAGCTTCAATATTAACAATTTCAAAACAAAATACAAAAGGGACGTGAGTTCCAGACTTATAGGTTAGTGGTAAGGCATTTTCCTTGCATATTGGGATCCACAGTTCAGTCTTCACACCTTTTAAAATATAAATTAGTGGAACAAACAAACAAATCTACCAGATACAAATGGAAGTACAAAAGGAGCATTTGTTAACATTGCATTTTATTTATTTTTTAAACTGAACAGAATTATCTCACGATCAAATCCTTCAATTCTTAGATATATAAAATACCAACTGAATAAAAATTAAAATGTGTATAAAACATTTCCTGAACATTCAGTGAAACTATATTAGTGGTAACAAAATGTTCTAATCTCGGTATCAAAGGATAATGAATAAACGAATTGACAATATTCATACAGTGCAATATTATATATATATATATATATCATTGTGAATAACAAGGAAAACCTACGGATCCATATGGCAACACAGCCATATCACAAGATATGCTCACTAAAAGAAATTGATAATATCCAAGGTGAGGGTAAACAGGGGCCAGAAGCATAGGTCAATGATTGGAAGCTTGTCACAAGCCACAAAATTGTATGGGAGGAAGAACAAAGGTAAAGAGATATATCTGATAAACTTTTATTGTTGCAAATATTATTGCAAACCATAAGGCCCAGATGGAAAGAGAGAGAGAGAGAGAGAAACTGCCATAATGTCAGGTGGTAGGATGGGGTGGCAGGGTGAGGGAGAAAAACTGGAACCATTGGTGGTGGGAGAAATACATTGGCAATGGAACAAGTGTTGGAACATTATATGACTGAAATCTAACTTTGTAAATGTGTATATCATCATGGTTCAATTAAAAAAAACACATAAGTTGAAATAAACAAGTACATTTTGTGTGATTCAACTTTTTTAAAAAAATTCTAGAATTATTTTCAGTAATTAATTAGAATCCTTTTATGTATTTCCTGTAGGAATCTTCAATAATAAGAAATAGGCATGAAAACCTAGAATC
The DNA here is from genome assembly GCF_029834395.1 of Sorex fumeus. Lineage (NCBI taxonomy): Eukaryota > Metazoa > Chordata > Mammalia > Eulipotyphla > Soricidae > Sorex > Sorex fumeus. Next base: position 31,800,609 of record NW_026606064.1, read on the forward strand.
TCAAAACATGTATTTTATAAAACCAAAAGTTGTGTTATATTTTAGCTGTTAATAATCAAAAACATTCTTTTTCATTGGTAAATCTATTTGCAAACTTGAAAGTTTTCTTTAATGTTTTAGTAAAATATACTGCTTGCTTGCCATAGCGGGAAAACTCTCATCTAATAGAGGATTCAGGCCATCTTTACAGCATACAGCCGAAGAGAAGGGCCACATGGAGGGTTGGCTTCACAGCCCCCGGAGAAAAAAACAGGTTCCAAAAAGAGCCGAGATCATCAGGAAGTCCCAGATGGGGTAGGTGCCGCATCCCGCCTCCCCCAGATGGAACCCCGGTGACCAGAAGCCTCTACAAGCATAGCTCGAGTATGCGGGAACTAGGACTTTTCCTCCAAACCGTGCGGGCGCTTACGCGGCCGTGCGACACCTCTCTATATACAAAGTGATCAATGGAAAGTAAATCACCCAACGTTTCTCCCTGAAAATCAGAGTTAACTTTGGAGAACCGCCACAGCCCCAGAAACACAAGGACTTAATGCAGAACCCAGCAGCTTGGAGCAAGAAAGTGAACGGACTATGCGTTAATCCAGGCCATCATGTCTGCCCGGAGGGGAAAGGGTGTTGCCCCATTCGCCCTCTCTTCTCTGGAAAGAAGGATGGCGGCTGCATGGGAGCCTTGTGGACAGCAGGTATGAGCCGGGGGTGTGGGGGCAACTAAAACCTCATGGGAAGTGGGGCATTCCGGTCCATCCTTCATGCCCCACCGAGGTCACCAGATGCCCCCCACGAGGGGCTCTCCAGCACGGCCACAGCCCCAGAAGCACAAGGACTTAATGCAGAACCCAGCAGCTTGGCGCAGAAAAGTGAACGGACTATGCGCTAATCCAGGCCATCATGTCTGCCCAGAGGGGAAAGGGTGTTGCCCCATTCGCCCTCTCCTCTCTGGAAAGAAAGATGGCTGCTGCATGGGAGCCTTGTGGACAGCAGGTATGAGCCAGGGGTGTGGGGGCGACTAAAACCTCATGGGAAGGGGGGCGTTTCGGTCCGCCCTTCACGCCCTACCAAGGTCACCAGTTGCCCCCCACGAGCGGCTCTCCAGCACGGCCACGACTCCAGAGCACAGAAACCAATTTCTTAATTATCTGACTTTCTGTAGAAATACTTCCAAGGTTAATAAGTAAAATAGCAGAAATCCAAAACCAACATTTAATTCTTGAACCCAGCTGTAGAAAGCAAATCACTTCACAATGCTTTTTCAGCATGTCTGATTTGGGGGGGGATAAACTCTAAATAATAGTGGTGAATCTTTTATTGAAACAATGAATCCAATCAAATCAGATAGAGTGCTAACTAGAATTCATCTGCCTCACAGGGACTGGGAGGGGTGGGGGGTGGGGTTTTATTGGGTTTCTTCATGGTAAAAAATAAGTATTGGTAAAGGGAAATGTGTTTGATATTTGCATGACTGAGACCTAAACCTGAAAGCTTTGTAACTTTTCCCACAGTGATTCAATAAATAAATAAATTTAAGAAAATAATAGAGGATTCAGAATTTCTCTCCTAAGGTAACAGCCTTGGGTAAATTGATTGAGGAGTATTCTGCATGAATATTTACAAGGTGGAGCTTTAAAATAGTTAGAGTAGAATGAACTTTGCATTTTACAAAATTGAATTAGCAACTTTACTATAATCAATGATAAGTTTTCAATTAAATTAAAAATAACAGATGGATTTTTGTGGGCTAATTTACATGCCACTTTTAGAACAACAAAGCGTTTTTTTTTTTAATTCAGAAGGAGTTCCTAAATCTTGAATAGGTCATTAAAAGGGAATATATTATTTAAAGGATAAAAATCTGATTTTTATTTATCTTTGATAAGTTTGGATTAGATTAGGCATACTTAGATATAAAAAGTATATTCTGAGAAGATTGTTGATACAATCTCTATCTTCTTAATTTTATGGAGGTATGTTTTGTGGCAACTCCATCAACAAATGGGGAAATGAAATGGACAGAAACTTTCTCAAAGAAGAAATCCGAATGGCAAAAAAGCACATGAGAAAATGCTCTACATCATTAATTATCAGGGAGATGCAGATCAAAACCACAATGAGATACCATCTCACACCTCAGAGACTGGCCCACATTCAAAAGAACAAAAGCAACCGTTGCTTGCACGGATGTGGCGAGAAAGGGACACTCCTTCACTGTTGGTGGGAATGCCGACTAGTTCAGCCCTTTTGGAAAACAGTATGGACGTTTCTCCAAAAATTAGAAATTGAGCTCCCATTTGACCCAGCAATACCACTCCTGGGAATATATCCCAGAGAGGCAAAAACGTTTAGTCGAAGTGACATCTGCACTTGTTTGTTCATTGCAGCACTCTTTACAATAGCCAGAAACTGGAAGAAACCTGAGTGCCCAAGAACAGATGACTGGTTAAAGAAACTTTGGTACATCTACACAATGGAGTACTATGTAGCTCTTAGAAGAGTTGAAGTCATGAAATTTACATACAAGTGGTACAATATGGAAAGTATCATGCTAAGCAAAATGAGTCAGAAAGAGAGGATAGACATAGAAAGATTGCATTCATCTGGGGGATATAAAGTAACAAAATATGAGATTAATACCCAAGAATAGCTGAGATCAACACCAGGAGGATTACTCCATAGCTTAGAGGCCAGCCTGGTATTCTAGGGGAAAGGGCAGTTCAGATAGAGAAGGGAGCACCAAATTAAGGGTGTTTGGAGGATCCTCCCAGGAGGGGAGATGCATATTGAAAGTAGACTATGGACTGAACATGTTTGCCACTCAATGCCTCTTTTCCAGACCACAACACCCAATAGGAGAGAGAGAACAAAAGGGAATGCCCTGCCACAGAGGCAGGGTAGGATGGGGGGGATGGGGGGGAGGGATGTTATCAATGGTGGTGGAAAATGGGCACTGGTGGAGGGATAGGTATTTGATCATTTATAACCGAAACCCAAGCACAAAAATTTGTAAATCTACAACTGTACCTCATTGTGTTTCACTAAAAAAAATTTTTTTTAAAGTATATTCTGATCATTTGACTCCTATTTATTTCATATTCAAATGCCAAAATATTGCTTGCAAACCTGTCTTGCTTGAAGAAAACTGGAATATATAGGCAAATTTTATACAATAATCATGATATCTTATTATTTCTGAAGCTGTAATGAGCATTTTTGGTTGAATTATGTAAGTTAAATGTTTAACTCTATAAGAAAAGACTATAATAAACTTAGGTTTAGAAGAATGAGCTGACTTTTTTAAAGTCCAAAATTTAAACAAGGAGACATTCACGTTTGTTTTGATTACTACTCATAATAATTGCATTTTCAGTTCAGAAATACCGTAAAATATCAAATGGATCAAATCATAGGGGGGAAATAAATTCCCATCTACCGTTTTAGTTTTTTTGTCTGACATGCTTTCTTGAAATAAAAGATTGATCTGCCAGAGAAGAGTAATAAATATTGGTAACAAAACCACTCCATTTTGAAATTATGGTGTGACACCAGTATAAAATGCCATGGTTCAACAGATTCCTGGGCACAAGCGGAATGTAGAAAGTTACCATGGGACTCATTAGGATATACAAACCATAAATATTTCAGACAATGACATGAAGAGGTAAGTCCCTGTGTTTGCTTCTCTAAGATGTCTCAGCATGTTTCTGTTCCTGTGAAGGAGCCCTAAATGTTAAATTATAGCAACTCAAAACACTTATTTGTAGAATGCAAAAAATATGTGAGCATTAAAAATAATTATTTCAAACATAATTCAGAACTAAGTCATATAGACAGCCTCCATGAATGAGAACTGAACAAGAAATGGCATCTAAACCCAGATAAAGAGCAAGACTAGATATTTAATCTCTTAGGCATAAAGGCCTACTTGCCTCTTCTTTGTAAGCATTCAATTTTCCTTACAGGCTTTTCTTATACCTATAATTCTCTCAGAAATTTATTTTACAAGCCCAAGCAACTGTTCCTTACCACCAACCAAAAGCACACAGTTTACAAGCATCGACACTACATTTACACTGAAGAATAAAATGAGTAGTACCTCAAAACTCTCGATCCATCACCTTAAATATAATCGGTCTCTATCTAAAGATGAGAAGTTGAGACAAAGGATATTTTCCAGAGGTTGCTTCACAGAATGCAACAAGATTATGGATAATAGAGTTAAGACAGAACCTTCTCATGAGTAAGTGTGTATAGATTGTGTCATGTTTAACATCATGGTGCAGAGGAGATACACATAGAAACCTCAAAGTGTGATTTCCTTTAAAAGTCTATTCCCAGAAAGACACTACAGTAGGTAGGTGACTTGCCTTGTATGTGACTGATCCTCATTAGATATTCAGATCACCACCAAGACTGATCCTTGAATACAGAATCAGGACTAAGCCCTAAGCATTACTCTGTGCCCCCATCCACATCAAAAACAAAGTGTCCCTTATTAAATAGTAACTTCTATTAGGCTTTTGAAGTTTCTCCCATGTTTGATTTTATCTTAAACTAAACAGCTCAAGATAAATTCTGCTCCCCAAACAGAATGTCTGTTTTAGTCTTCCTCTTACTGTTGAGGAATGGGGTTTGCTGAGTTCCCTATGTTCTTGACTCTGATATTCCTTTCAATCTGCTCCTTTACCTTTGATATATAAATAGTGCCTGGGATTTCGATGTCATAGCAATTGTGTGATCTATAAAAATATCCTTTGGGAAATTTTCTGAAGATTTTTTGGTGATTTCCAACTGCATTCAACATGACAGATATATTCAGGGTTTCTGTATTCTCAACAGTCCTTTGGCTGGTTATTATCTCTAGTTACCATATGAGAGACAACATTGCATGTTGTTTTCTTATTTGTAAAATGTCAAGACTGCTATCTACACCCTACATAGCAAAGATGTAGTAGGAGTTAAAGGGATGACGTATGCAATAGGTCTTTGATTTTTGCACCTTTCTGTCTTTATCTTGCTGTTGAAGAGATAATCTCTAAATCTCTCGTGGTTCAGCGAACCAATCCACTGTTACTTCTAAACTCACTATTCAAACATCTGACTTGGATGACAAATATTTTACTTTAGGCTTAGTCAGACTCCAGTAAGCATTACATAAACTGAGAAGTACTTAGAATAAACTTAATTTTAGATTATATGTACCTTATTTTAAAGGCTCTTTGATTTTCGTTGGCATGTTTGAGGAGATAATGATAACTCACTTTTTAAAAATATTAGGTCATGAGGAACATTAATGATAGAGAAGTTATTCACTTAATATTAATGTATCTATTGACGCAATTTTTAAAAAAAATTTCAGGAATATTTTAAAAGATCTTTTTAGTTCATTTGATATCAAATTGAACATTGCTTTAATTCAAATAAAATTTGAGAAATTAAATAGCTATAATACTCAAATTTTAACTCATTGTGGTTAAATAAAACAGAAAGTCTTCTAATATTTTGAATTTTGATCATGACTCCAACATAATGAATATTATGATTTACTTAATTGCAAACAAAATTGCTATTATTTTTTTTATTTACAAGTACTGTAAAAGTTTCCACTCTAATTTAATGCTTCACATTCTGTCTTCCATTATGAAATGTATGTTACATAGAGATTTTTATAGAGGGATCATCTTACCACTTCTATTAATTTAATAATTAAAGGTGTGAAAAAGGTAGCAGAATGTAAGATTCTTACCAATCAAAGGTTCTTATACTCTCTGTTTCACCATTCTTAATCTGGTAGAAGTAAGGAACATACTACACATATAGCTATTACATATAAATCATCTATAGACCTTCACCAAACATCAACATTTAATTGCCTCTTTTCAAAAGAGAGAGAACTGATTGTTATAAAAATTTTAATGAAGCTTAGATTCCGATATCTTTGTTGTTGGTTTATCATATCACTAGCAAAATATGTAGGTTATGGATTGCTTCTTGTTTAGAAACATCCTCATTGAGTTTGGTTCTCAAAATTTATTGCCATCTAAATCACATACAAGTGTGTAATAAAATTTCACATGTATCTTTTTAATGATGAACCTGTTTCACTAATATAGAACAAAATATAACATTCCAAAAAGTGAAAAATTGAGAATGCTAAATAAATTAATAGTATAGAGACCTTCTAAAATGCTTTCTAATCATATGAGGATGTTGGAGTTTCTGCTGGTAAAGCTCAGATATCAACTGGTTGAACTACAAGGATACTCCCAGGTCCTGGCCAGGGGTGCAGAGTTCTTCCATCAGGAACTCCAACATCTTTCCCCATCCTCCCTGGCTCCACTCCATCATCCCCTTTCCAGATCCAGGGAGTATTTTCACAGTTCAACTACTCTAGTTGGTTTCAGAATTTTGCCAGCAAGAATTCCAATATGAGCATGTTTTTCCAAATTGTCACTGAACAAGAACTAAATGTTGAAAGTAGGTAAGGGGTCACTTGATCATTGACATCCCGTTACTAATCGATCTGCTCAAGTGAGTGCCGGTAACGTCTCCATTCGTCCCTGTTGTGTGCTAGTGTAGCCCAGTGGCATCTGATCATTCTAGAAACACGAAGAGCCTCAAACCAATTGTTGAGGGTCTTGACAAAGAAGTCTGACCATATTGGAAGTGGGCAGCCACGCGATTTTTGACATCCTGTGAAATCCAGTCAGTCATGGCTCTAGTGCAGTGGTCGTCTCCAAATCGCATTACATGTCCAGCCCATCTGATTTTTGATGCCTTGGCAAAGAAGACAGTTTTCTTGATTCTCAATCATCGATGGAGGTCAGAACTCCAGATTCGTTTTCTCATTTAAGTGAAGTGTGATACTCCAAGCATAGCTCTTTCTATTCTTCTTTGGGAGACCCGAGTAGCGTTCTTATACTGTTTCTGTAGGGCCCAGGTCTCTAAGGAGTATGTTAATGCAGAAAAAACACTGGAATTGAAGAGATGTGCCTGGAGCTGGAGGTTCTTCGTCCTCTAGGCTATTTATTCGATGCTCTTGAAGGAGTTCCAAGCCGCACTGTTCCTCCTGCACAACTCAGGTGGCAGGTCATTCATCATGTTGACTTCTAGACCCAGGTACACATAACTGTTGCATTCATAGATGTTCATTCCGTTGAGAGCAAAGGAAATGTCAGGAACGAGACTGTTTCTCATAAACATTGTCTTCATGAGATTTAGCTGTAGTTCGACATTTCCACACTCACAGTTGAAGTCGGACAGCATTTATGCCACTTGGCTAATGTTTGGTGTTATTATAATGATGTCAACAGTGAAGCGGAGGTGGTGTAGTTGCCGACCTTGTATCGTCACTCCCATTTCTTCCCATTCCGGTCATCGAATGACGTTCTCAAGGGTGGCACTGAAGAGTTTCGGTGAAATGGTATCACCCTGCTGAACACCTCTCTTGACATCAATGATCACATTCTTGTAGAATGGTGAGAACATGGTAGTAAATCCACAATACAGCTAACGGAGGATCCTGATGTATTGAGTTTGAACGCTCTGTTTGTCTAGGGTTTCCATGACTGTTTCCGTCTCAACAGAATCAAAGACCTTCTTTAAATCAATGAATGTTATACAGAGTGGCATATTGAACTCCCGAGAAACCTCAATGAGATTGTTTATTGTGGGGATATGGTCGATTGTGCTGAATTCTTTTCGGAACCTGGCTTGCTCACACGGTTGTCCTTCATCTAGTCTTCTGCCAATCCTATTCAGGATGACTCGAGTGAACAACTTGTAGACGACAGACAACAGATCTGGCAGATCAGGCAATAGTTGCCAATGTCATGTATGTCTCCCTTCTTCTACAGTAGTACAGTCCTGCTGGTTTTCTTTTGGGATGGAACCTTGCATTCAGACAGGTAGCGTGTGAAGAGCCGAGCCAGTGTATTGATGAGTACTGATGGCAGGTTCTTCAGGTGTTCTGGTCTGACCTTGTCTGGGCTGATGCTGTTTGCTTTTTCACCAATGAAATGTCACGTCAGATTTTGGAATGGAGAAAGTTGGGAACAACATCCAACCTGCAGAATTTGGTATGTAGGCAGATAGATGTGGCTCTTGAAGATATCCGAGTATAAGTGATGGATAATCTTCTCCATTGCCCTTATGGAAGATGTGAGAGATACATCAGGATGTCAAAGGGCAGTCATCTTGGTCTTGTAATTGGTGAAGGACAGGCAGGCATTGCAAATGCCTTTCCTGGCTTCTGCCACATCTGCCAGCACTGCTGCTCTTCTCTCTTTGAGGTCTTCATTGATCGCTTCTTTGCACTGCTTTGTGAGCTCAGATGTTCACTTGCTGTTGCCTGAGCCTTGCACCAAGCTATGTTGGCAAATGTGCTCAAGAGTTCTCAAAAGCAGGTTATCTTTTTGTGGCTATCATTCTCAGCATTCCTTGCACCATCAAAGAGGTACCAAACCAGTTGATCAGATTTCTCATCAGTGTTGTCAACAATGGAATCTTCCCATGTTGCCACAATAGTGCCAAAGAGCTCACAATTGGTGGTCGTTCTGGGAGTTCTCTTCTTAAACTTTGAAGCTCTTTCTCCCCACTCTGTGAAGTAGAATTTTCCATGAAGCAGAAGGTGATCTGATACCGTTTGGAATTTTGGGACAACAGCGACATCAGTCAGGCAAAACCATAGATTGAATATGATGTGGTCAGTTTTGTTGTGGAACCGTCCACTAGGAGACTCCCACGTCCAACGTTTAGATTCGACCTTCTGGAACTTCGAGTTACCATGGATGGTCTTGGTCGACATGGTGAGCTCAGTCTTTCACCCTGTTTGTTCCATTCTAGGGCATGGGTCCTGATGTGGAGTTCTTTGGATGACCTTCTCGATCCTATCTTTATCTATTCAAGTGTAATAATCCGATTTGGTTGTTAAGCATTTGAAAGAATCAATGCTTATGGCCAAGTTGGCATTGACAAGTACACCAACACCACTCACCACCGTCGTATCTTTTGCCGCATGTTCTGAGGAACAATTCTTCTCCAGTGTCAAAAATGGCATGATGTGATTAATGCCTTCTTGTTTCTGTCAGGTCATTTATGTCATACTTGATCTTTCACGCTTGCACTATCAGGTCCTCTATGGATACATCGTATGTGAGGGTACATGCATTGAAAGTACAGTCATTTTTGTACTTCTTCATTTTGGCAGCCTAGTTTGGCCTTGAGATTTTATTAGCCTTTCCTTCCTCATCCTTCTTAACATTGCCATATTGGTGGCTCTTTCAGGGTCGGGGAATGAGACCCATTGTATTTACAGGTTTTGACATACCAAATTCGCCATGCATAGCTTGCCAGGCACTGCTATGCAGGCGGGATATTCTCGGTAGCTTGACATGCTCTCCAAGAGGGATAAAGGCTTGTAGGTAAAGCGGTATATGTGATAATCTGTCAGCATCTGTATTGTAAACCATAATGCCTAAAATGAGAAAGATAGAGAAAGAGTGAGAGAAAGAGAAAGAGAGAGAGAGCGAGAGAGAGAGAGAGAAAGGCAGGCTGGCGTGGGGAGTGGCTGGAAGGAGTGGGTTCCCTGATGCTGGGAAAATACACTGGTGGAGGGAAGGCTGTTGGAACATTGTATGACTGAAATGTAATCATGAACAATTTTGTAAATCTGTATCTCAAAGTGATTCAATAACCAGTAAAAATAAGTTTAAAAAATTTTAGAATTATTAAAAAAATGTATTTGAGTCTCAGTTATGCTGCTTCAAAGAGAATTGAAGAGATAATATGGCGTTTCCTCTATGGCCAATACAAATATTTAGACACATGAGATAAAATTCTAGTCTTTATTTAATGAACTTTAAAGCTATAATTATTCAGTTTGTAGGCTAAATTAAATTAATAATAATTAATTAAAATTTGATTTTAAATTAAAAGAAAAATATAATTATAAAGCTTGTAAAATTATAATGAATTAAAGTATAATTAAAATGATAATATTTATTAAACTATTAAGTTTGTAAAATTAATTAAATGATGTCTAATTATTGTATCATCTTCTCAAAAGATTTGAGTTTTCTGTTTTCTGATGTCAAAACTAAGGTGGCCAAAAATGTTGTACTTATTTAAAGATGTGGCTCACTGCCTGCAGTTTCTATCTTCGTTGTCTACGCACCAACATCTCATTATGATGAAAGAGAAATTGAGAAGTTCTACATGGAGCTGGATAAGTTCTATAAAGAAGACCACACCTTCTACAAGATCATCGTGGGTGATTTTAATGCCAAGATAGGACCGAGAAGATCAGCTGAAGAACTTCACATCAGGACTCATGGCCTAGAATGGAACGAACAGGGTGAGAGACTGTCTGAGTTCAACATGTCGACCAAGACCATCCACGGTAACTCACAGTTCCAGAAGGCAGAATCTAAACGTTGGACATGGGAGTCTCCTGGTGGACGATTCCACAACGAAATAGACCACATCATATTCAATCGATGGTTTTGCCTGAACGATGTCGCTATTGTCCCAAAATTTCGAACGGGATCGGACCACCATCTCCTTCGTGCAAAATTCTACTTCACAGAGCGGGGAGAAAGGGCTGCAAAGTTCAAAAAGAGAACTCCCAGAGTGACCACCAACTGGGAACTCTTTGGCACTATTGCGGCAAGATGGGAAGATGCCATTGTTGACAACATTGACGAGGAATACGATCGACTGGTTCAGCACCTCCATGAATGTGCAAGGAACACCAAGAGAGAGATAGCCACCAAAAAATGCCTGTCTTCGAAAACTCTAGAGCTAATTCGCCAGCGTAGTTTGGTGCATGCCTCCGGCAACCGCAAGCTAACGTCCGAGCTTGCAAAGCAGTGCAGAGATGCGATCAAGGAAGACCTCAAAGAGAGAAGAGCAGAAGTACTGGTAGATGCGGCAGAAGCTGGGAAAAGTATTCGTTACGCCCGCCTGTCCTTCGCCAAGTACAAGACCAAGATGACTGCCCTCCGACGTCCTGATGGATCCATCACATCCTCCAGAACGGCAATGGAGAAGTTTATCCATGACTTCTACTAAAATCTCTTCGATAGCCATGTCCACTTGCCGACATACCAAATTCCACAGGATGGATATGTCGTTCCCAACGTTCTCCCTTCCGAAATCCGACACGCCATTTCATTGGTAAAGAAACAAACAGCACCCGGCCCAGACAAGGTCAGACCTGAACACCTGAAGAACTTGCCATCAGTACTCACCAGTACACTGGCTCGGCTCTTCACTCGCTACCTGTCTGAATGCAAGTTTCCATCCCAATGGAAAACCAGCAGGACCGTACTACTGTTCAAGAAGGGGAAATCCATGACATTGGCAACTATCGCCCTATCTGCCTATTGTCTGTCATCTACAAGTTGTTCACACGAGTCATCCTAAATAGGATTGGCAGAACACTAGATGAAGGACAACCATACGAGCAAGCAGGGTTCCGCAAAGGATTCAGAACCATCGACCATATCCACACAATAACCAAACTCATTCAGGTTTCTCGGGAGTTCAAGACGCTGCTCTGTTTAACGTTCAGTTTGATTCTGTTGAGACGGAAATGGTCACTGAAGCCCTAGCCAATCAGGGCATTCAAGCCCAAAACATCAGCATCCTCCGTGAGCTCTATTGCGGATTCACTACCAGGATTTCACCATTCTAGAAAGAAGTGATTGTTGATGTCAAGAGCGGGATTCGGCAGGGTGATACCATTTCACCGAAACTCTTCAGTGCCACCCTCGAGAACATCATGTGACGACTGGAATGGGAAGAAATGGGAGTGAAGATAGATGGTCGGCAATTACACCACCTCCGCTTTGCTGATGACATTGTCTTAATAACACCAAACATCAGCCAAGCGGCACAAATGCTGGCCGACTTTGACCATGAGTGTGGAAAAGTAGGACTACATGTTAATCTTACGAAGACAATGTTTATGAGAAACAGCCCGTTCCTGATGCCCCATTCGCTTTCAACGGAACGACCATCTCCGAATGCAACAGCTATGTGTACCTAAGTCGAGAAGTCAACATGACAAATAACCTGGCACCCGAGCTGCGCAAGAGGAAGAGAGCGGCTTGGAACGCCTTCAAGAACATCGAAGAAATAGCTAAGAGGATGAAGAACCTCCGGCTCCGGGCACATCTCTTTGATTCCAGTGTTCTTCCTGCATTAACATATGCCTCAGAGACCTGGGCCCTACGCAAACAGGATGAGAATGCTATTCAGGTCTCCCAAAAAAGAATAGAAAGAGCTATGCTTGGAATATCACGTTTCACTCAAATGAGAGAAAAAATCCAGAGTTCTGACATCCGTTGACGATCAAGAATCAGGGACGCTGTCTCATTTGCCAAGGTGTCAAAAATCAGATGGGCTGGTCACGTAATGAGATTTAAATACGACCGCTGGACTAGAGCTGTTACTGACTGGATTCCACTGGATGTCTAATGACCACGTGGCCGCCCACCTACCAGATGGTCAGACTTCTTCGTGAAGATCATGAACGATCGGTTTGAGGCTCTTCATGTTCCCATAGCAAACAGATGCCATTGGGCTACACTAGCACGCGACAGGGACAAATGGAGAAGTTACTGGCGCCCGCTCGAGCAAATCAACGACTAACGGAAAGTTAAGTGATTAAGTGATTATTTAAAGGCAGATGTTGGCTCCACTCAATGCTTTAGGTCATGCCAGTCCACTTTCAACACTCACATTCTTTTCATACCTACCATTGCTCTCTTTGGGATTTATCCCAACTTCTCTAAACACAAAATCCCCTGGTTTCTTATCAACAGCTACTCTTTCTCTGCAGAATCTCACAAAACCTGGTGAACCATGACAAATCTACCTTCAAACTGTCATGGGAATTGCCTTAGAAGAGATCTTTGTTTAAATTCTGGTTCTCCCTTTAATTTGCTTCCTGATGATGCATACAACTTGGAAGGCTAAGTCTATAAATTTATCTATACAGTTTAGAGAATAGATAAAATGAGCCTGTAAAAGAGAGAGGACTGAAAATAATTAAATTTACCCCACTCCCTTTGCTGCCCTTTATCTGACTGCATAATAACCCTTCTCCTATTTAAATATATGAGTAGTCTAGTAGACCCAGGGAAGACTTACAGCTCCTATTCTCTGTGTGACACTAAGGGAGTTGTAAACTGGCAGAATGTCTGTTTTGACATCTGTTCTGACATCTGTAAAGTCAGGGTAATAACAGCTGACAACTACACACCATACAGTGAAAATAAATGCAGTAAAATCCACAAAGCAGGGCTGCACCCAGGAGAAGACAGGAGTCACATGTAATGAAAGATAGCAGCAGCAGTAGCATTTAAAAGTTTTATTTCTAAGATATCCACTAATAGCATTTGGATACCTATTGCCCAGGACATAGTGTATTTTAATGAAAAGCAAACATCTGCCAGTATTCATTAAAATCTAGGTCAGTAAAGGATGAGCATTTTAATATATCTATTACTTCCTGTGTATATTAACAAAAAGTCACGGAGAATAAATAAATTGTGATAATGGCAGTGGCTGAAAATGAAAACCAAAGTGAAACAAATGGAACACACCTCTGTGATGTATACTCTATGCAGCTTTCTTTTTGCTAAGAGCAGAGTTTACTATGCATTTTTTAGCTTTGCCCTGCACTAAAAGGAATAACTTTAATTGGGGCACTGTACCAGGATCTTAAAATGTCACATTTTCCAAAACAAAGGTGTTCCTAATTTGCAAAATCACCATTCTCTTGGTGTTCCAGTAAATGAGATCTAGTAGTTTTAAGAAGCTTGCTAACTAGAAATGGTGCAATATTTTATGCTTAATTTTAGATTTCTATTTTTTAATTATTCCAAAAATTGGCATTTTCAATAAAATACTGCTTTAGACAAAATTGTTTACTTAAAAATGTGCAAAACTATGTTTAAGGAAAGGGAAGGGCTTTAATATTATTTTAGTTTCAGAACTTCACGATCCTTATTGCTCACCACGGCTGTCTACATTATAAATGACCATAAATAGATCAGGAAGCTTTTCTCCTTACTCAGTACCCCTGACAGGTTCTTCTGAATGCTAAGCTATTACAGAAGACTGTTTTGCAGTCCAGCCTGTGTGATCCAATAGAAGCAAGAAGAGTTTTCTAGGAGGAGACTTTTGTCTGAATGTCACTCTTTGCATTGAAAGAGTACATAATAGAAATGACCTTCTAAATGTGCTGGCAGTAAAAGTATTACCCGGTGTGAAGGGAGGTAGCAAAATATTCCTTTTATAATTTGTGGCAACATAATAATAGAAGTAGAAATTTTCCTTTCTAAAATTAGAGAGAAAATCAGCCAGTCTTTCAGAAAAAAAGCTTTGTTCGTTTTAGAATAGAATCTTTACAAAAAAAATCAGTATTCTAGCAAAGTCAAACATTGCCCAATTTTCAATGTCTTGTAGCTCCAATGGACCTTTATCTCCTTTTCCCTAAGAAGATTTTTCATTGATTTCAAAAACTGTACTTTGCATTAGAATCCATATTTATTATTTTGAAAATTTAACAAAGTGATAATAGAAAAGTAATAGTAAAAGTAAAACCCTAAATGGGAGTTATTGTATATGGGAGTCCTACGGAATATCTCACCTTTAGGAAGTCTTAGGTGCAGTGGCAAAGCTCTCAGTGACTTCCTTCACCAACCCTCCTTCGATCCATCAGAGAACTGTATGGGGTTAATGTTATAAAAGTCTGCCTGGCTCCCAATTATGTTCCAATAAATATCTTTACTTATTTCATAAATACTAGTTTCATCTCACTGCTTTCTTAGGTTTACCTAAACTTTCTGTCTAAATAATTGACTCTTTCCAAATTTGATCTGTTTCTTTCAGAACATTGCATCTATATTTTTATTTTTTTCTTCCCCATCTGCATATGTTTAAGGTTTCTCACTAGTGATGCTTAATCTACCTATGCTCCTTAAGTCAAATTTAATTACTTATCCAGAAATTCAATGTTACATATTTATTTCCTTCACATATTACTCTATCACATTTAATATTATTATAAAGGGCCTACTTATATGTATTATATTCTCCACTATGTCTGATATCATGGGTTTATATTAAACAAAGCTTTCAATTTAGTTAATATTTACATATCCAACATACATATACTTCTTAAAATATATGCATATCTATACATAATACATGGATATATACATATCTATACATATATATCTATATATATACTGCTGTCAGTTTATATCTTCGTTGTCTATGCACCAACATCCAATTATGATCAAGAAGAAATTGAGATGTTCTACATGGAGCTGGAGAAGTTCTATAAGAAGACCACACCTTCTACAAAATCATTGTCAGTGATTTTAATGCCAAGATAGGGCCAAGAAGATCAGCCGAAAAACTCCACATCAGGACCCATGGTCTAGAATGGAACAAACAGAGTGACTGTCTGAGTTCATCATGTTCACCAAGACCATCCATTGTAACTCAAAGTTCCAGGAGGCTGAATCTAAATGTTGGAAATGGGAGTCTCCCGGTGAACAGTTCCACAATAAAATTGACCACATCATATTCAATCAACGGTTTTGTCTGACTGATGTCACTGTTGTCCAAAAATTCCAAACAGGATTGAACCACCACCATCTCCTTCATGCAAATTCTTCTTCACGGAGTGGGGAGAAAGACCTGCAAAGTTTAAGAAGAGAACTCCCAGAATGACCACCAACTGGGAGTTCTTTGGCTCTATTGTACAACATGGGAATATGCCATCATTGACAACATTGACGAGGAATCGGATAGATTGGTTCAGCACTTCCATGATTGTGCAAGGAATGCCGAGTGAGAGATAGCCACAAAAAGATGCCTGTATTCGAAAACTCTCAAGCTCATTCACCAACGTAGCATGTCACAAGCCTCAGGCAACTGCAAGTGAGCATCAAAACTCGAAAAGCAGTGAAGAGAAGCAATCAAGGAAGACCTCAAAGAGAGAAGAGCAGCAGTGCTAGCTGATCTGGCAGAAGCCGGGAAAATCATTCACAATGCACGCCTGTCCTTTGCCAACTACAAGACCACGATGACTGCCCTCCGATGTTCTGATGGATCTCACATCTTCCAGAAAGGCAATGGAGAAGATTATCCATGACTTCTACTTGGATCTCTTCGATAGCCACATCCATCTGCCCACATACCAAATTCTGCAGGATGTATATGTTGTTCCCAACGTTCTCCGTTCCAAAATCCGACATGCCATTTCATCAATAAAGAAGCATACAGCATCTGGTCCAGACAAGGTCAACCCAAACACCTGAAGAAACTGCCATTAGTACTCATCAATACACTGGCTCAGCTCTTCACACACTACCTGTCTGAATGCAAGGTTTCATCACAGTGGAAAACCAGCAGGACCTTTCTGTTGTACAAAAAGGGAGACATCCACGACATCAGAAACTATCACCAATATGTCTGTTGTTTGTCGTGTACAAGCAGTTCATTCAAGTCATCCTAAATAGAATAGTCAGAACACTAGACGAAGGACAACCATGTGAGCAAGCCGGGTTCCGAAAAGCATTCAAAAGGGTCGACCATATCAACACAATAACCAAGCTCATTGAGGTTTCTCATAAATTCAAGATTCCGCTCTGTCTAACATTCATCGATTTAAAGAAGGCCTTTGATTCTGTTGAGACTGAAGTGGTCATCGAAGTCCTAGCCAAACAGGGCATTCAAACTCAGTACATCAATATCCTCTGCAAGCTATACTATGGATTCACCACCAGGATCTCTCCATTCTACAAGGAAGTGATCATAGATGTCAAGAGAGGGGTTCGGCAGGGTGAGACCATTTCACTGAAACTCTTCAGTGCAACCCTCGAGAACGTCATGCGATGACTGGAATGGGAAGAAATGGGCGTGAAGATAGACACTCAGCAACTACACTGATGACATCATTTAATAACATTAAACATTAGCCAATGGCACAAATAATGGCCCACTTCGATAGTGTGTGTGGAAAGTTCGGAGTGCAGCTGAATCTCATGAAGACAATGTTCATGAGAAACGAACTAGTCCCTGATGTACCATTTGCTCTCAGAGGAATGAACATCTCTGAATGCAGCAGCTATGTGTACCTGGGTCGAGAACTCAACATGAGGAACGACATTGCACCTGAACTGGCAGGAGAAAGAGAGTGGTGTGGAATGCCTTCAAGAACATCAAAGAAGTTGTTAAAAGGATGAAGAACCTCAGGCTCCAGACACATCTTTTCGACTCCACTGTTCTTCCTGCACTCATAGGCCTCAGAGATCCGGGCTTTACAGAAATAGGACAAGAATACTATTCAGGTATCCCAAAGAGGAATCTAAAGATCTATGTTTGGAGTATCACACTTCACTGAAGTGAGAGAAGGAATCCTGAGTTCTGAGCCCCATCGACATTCAAGTATCAGGATGCTCCCTTGTTTGACAAGGCATCAAAAAAAAGATGGGCCAGACACATAATGCAATTTAGAGCTTACCTCAAGACTAGAGCTGTTACTGACTGAATTCCAGGGGACGTCAAAGCATGCGTGGCCACCCACCTACAGGATTTTCAGACTTCTTCGTCAAAACCCTGAACAAACAGTTTGAGGCTCTTCGTGTCCCTGGAACAAGCAGATGTCATTGGGCTACACTAGCACACGACAGGGACGAATGGAGACATTACTGGTGCCCGCTCGAGCAAATTAAGATCAACTGGATGACAAGTGATACAAGTGAATTTTAGCATTATGAAGATTATGTTATCAATCTAAAATGACCTACAGTTCATCTATAATATTTTAGTATAACAAATACTAGTTTAATATTAGTATTTCAAAGTACTATCAAGTTATAAAATGTAAGAAAAGATGGTATCATTCAATATGCTGCTACAGGGATGGGTCTGGAGAGTATATTCCTGAGTACTGTTAGTCAGAAGGAGAGGAAGAGAAACAGAATGCTCTCACTCACATGCAGATACAAAGAAACATAATAGAGAAATCAAAATTCCCCAAAGCAACAGAAACTGAAAGCTGTTTTTTAGTATGAAGCTTACCACAGTGAGGGGATGAGGAGGGGGGCATAACACAGGGGGTAGGTTAGTACACTAGTACAGTTGTGGAGGAAGTAGAAACTCTTGTAGATGTGTGCTGGAATTTTTTGCATGAAATCCTACAGTCATAGTTCAATCAATCCTATAGATCATGGTCACTGTCCTCCCGTTGTTCATCGATTTGCTCAAGCGGGCCCAGTAACGTCTCCATCGTGAGACTTCTTGTTACTGTGTTTGGCATATCGAATACGTCACGGGGAGCTTGCCGGCTCTACCATGCAGGCGAGATACTCTCGGTAGCTTGCCGGGCTCTCGAGAGGGGCGGAGTAATTGAACTCGGGTCTGCCATGTTGGCTGTGTGCAAGGCAAACGCCCTACCGCTGTGCTATAGCTCCAGCCCCTAGTTTTATAGATCATGGTGCCTAAAATAAAATAAAACCAAACATAAAACTACAAAAAAAGAGTAAATGTTAAAATAACTTGGTGAGATAAATGAAGCAAGTACTTAATCATTTACAAATGCTTAGAAAGTCAATATGCCATTTACAATTTTATTCGAAATCAGAAAAGATATAAATAATGATTCATAATTGAAAAATGTGGAAGCAGAGAACTAAACAGAAAAATAAACTATGATAATGTATATATAATAATTACTGCTTAAAATAAACAAATCAATATAAAATATTAATGAAATTCACATATCAAATTTAAAATGATTTATATGTATTGATTCTCAATTTATTTGAACAATCAAATAATGGAACAAGTTTCTTGTTCTAAAAATTTCTTTTTCAACACATTAAATTGTAATTAAAAGAAGTAAAATTTGGATTTGAAATTACATTTGAAATTTGCATATTTAGTTAAAACATAAACTGGTATTTACCAAGTATTTGCCTAAATGGGAGATGAGAAAATCTGAACTTTTAAAATAAGAATTATAGTAATCAAAACTATAAAATTTAAAAAAATTCCACAATACACTATAGGTCTATGAGAATTACTGATGTAATTATTTATTTTATAAAGAATTATGATTTATATGTAGAAAGGCTCAATACTATAGTATTAGTCAAAATATGAAAAATATATGAAATCTCAGATATGTTATTTATTTGCAAAAACTCGTATATGTAGGAAGGTTCTAAGCAAGATCCTCTGAGAATATGCCAGGTAAGTTATTTGTTCTCTAAAGTTGATAGTCTGGTGCAAGAAATATGGCCAATGCAGATAGAAGAATTTTTGTTTCAAATAAATCTGCACAACCATTTGCTCAGTTTGGAAGTTATTCTTGGAAACTCAATCTGATATCTTTCCAAAGAAGCTTACTAATTGCACCATTTAGAATTAAGTAATAATACTTTCTTTAGAATATCTGGGACTTGGGTTTCTCTAATATGGTGCTTGTATCATCCAAATAAATGTTTTTACTTCATTCAAAAATAAGAATTTTCTAACTTAAAACTTTTTAAAATAGCACTGACACCTGTGTAAACAGACACGTTCTATTACAGATGCATTTTTAATCAGTTGAGAAAGATTCTTGGAAGTGAACTTGAATAGCATTACAGAACACTTTATAATGCAATATCCACTGCCACACACGGCTATGATTTACACTCGCTCCTTCCTCTGCCTAGAACACCCTTCCCACTTCTGACTTTATGCTTTATTTTTGGACATAGATGAAGGTCTAGTTATTACCATCCTCCCAAAATTAAATTTATCAGTTTTCTATTTATAGAAACAAAACAGACTACAATCTTCAGACTTCAATGAAGCTATTATGGCATTAATATGAAAAAACAAAAAATCTGTATAATCTCTGCTGTCACTTTAATAGTGACAAAAATCTCATGCTTACTATGTTGCACCAATGAAGTTGATGTTATTGGACTCTTCAACTCTAAGAAGAATAGTATGTTAATAAAAATATACCTTTACTATTAGGCCACAGTAACTTCGGGACTATATGTTATAACAGAATTGTTTATGTTTAATAAAATGTAAATTAAATATTCAGTACTTTCACTTATGAACTGAATCATGCTACTTACTGAAATTTTCCATTTATTTGTGTAAATGTTTATATATTTAATGAATAGCAGGTAGGGCATTTGCCTTGCACGAGGACAACACAGATCCAATTACTACATCCCTCTTGGAGAGACTGGCAAGTTACCGATAGTATCCCGCCTGCATGGCAGAGTCTGGCAAGCTCTCCATAGAATATTTGATATGCCAATACCGGTAACAAAAAGTCTCACAATGGAGATGTTGCTGGTGCCCACTCGAGCAAATCCAGCAGTGCAGTGCTAATCTAGAAAATATATATATATATATATATATATATTACTTGATCACTTGACATCCCGTTACTCATTGATTTGCTCGAATGTGCACCAGTAAGGTCTCCACTTGTCCCTGTCTCATGCTAATGTAGCCCAATGGCATCTGCTCGTTCTAGGAACATGAAGAGCCTCAAACTGATCCTTCAGGGTCTTGACAAAGAAGTCTGACCATGTTGTAGGTGGGTGGCTATGCAATCTTTTGACATCCTGTGGAATCCAGTCAGTAATGGCTCTAATCCAGTTGTAGTCTCTAAATCTCATTACATGTCCAGCCCATCTGATTTTCGATGCCTTGGCAAATGAGGCAGTGTCCCTGATTCTCGATTGTCAATGGAGGTCGGAACTCTGGATTTTTTCTCTCACTTGAGTGAAGCGTGATACTCCAAGCATAGCTCTTTTGATTCCTCTTAGGGAGACCCGAATAGCGTTCTCATCCTGCTTTCATAGGGCTCAGATCTCTGAAGCATATGTTAATGCAGGAAGAACAGTGGAATTGAAGAGATGTGCCCAGAGTCAAAGTTTCTTCATCCTCTTAGCTATTTCTTTAATGCCCTTGAAGGCATTCCAAGCCACTCTCTTCCTTCTGTGCAACTCAGGTGCCAGGTCATTCATCATGTGGAGTTCTCAACCTAGGTACACATAACTGTTGCATTCAGAGATGTTCGTTTTGTTGAGAGCAAATGAAACATCAGGAATGAGTCTGTTTCTCATAAACATTGTCTTCGTGAGATTCAGCTGTATTCCGATATGGTCTAAGTTGGCCAGCATTTGTGCCACTTGGCTAATGTTTGGTGTTATTAGAATGATGTTATCAGTGAAGCAGAGGTGGTGTAGTTGCTGACCGTCTATCTTCACTCCCATTCCTTCCCATTTCAGTCGTCAAGTGATGTTCTGGAGGGTGGCGCTGAAGAGTTACGGTGAAGTGCTATCACCCTGCCAAACCCCTTTTTTCCACATCAATGATCACTTCCTTGTAGAATGATGAGATCCTGGTAGTGAATCCGTAATACAGCTGATGGAGGATCCTGATATATTGAGTTTGAACGACCTCGTTGGCTAAGGCTTTGATGACTGCTTCAGTCTCAACAGAATCAAAGGCTTTCTTTAAATCAATGAACATTAGAGTGGCATCTTGAAGTCCCAAAAAACCTCATTGAGCATGGTTACCATGTGGATATGGTCAATCATGCTGAATCCTTTTCGGAACCCAGCTTGCTCGCCTGGCTGTTCTTCATCTAGTGTTCTGCCAATCCTATTCAGGATGACTCAAGTGAACAGCTTGTAGATGACAGACAACAAGCAGACCAGGCAATAGTTACCAATATCATGGAAGTCTTCCTTCTTGTACAGTAGTACAGCCGGGCTGGTTTTCCATTGGGAAGAAACTTTGCATTCAGACAGGTAGCATGTGAAGAGCTGAGCTAGTTTATTGATGAGTACTGACAGCAAGTTCTTCAGGTCTTCAGGTGTGATCTTGTCTGGGCTGGGTGCTGTTCGGTTCTTTACCAACAAAATAGCGTGTCATATTTCAGAAGGGAGAATGTAGGGAAATACATATCCATGTTTCCAGGTCCCATTGAGCCACAAAGGTCCCAAGGTCACAAAGTTCCACTTTTCCTGGGTCCGTGGGACTTCACATGCAAGAGGCTGATCATGAGCATCCAGAAAGCAGCCTGGAGCATGACTGACTGGGTAGTGGTTGTTAATTTTAGCATTAAAATTAATGTTAAAATTACCAACCATTAAGTACTAAATTCTGTGAAATAAAAAATGTGGTTCATTTCAACATTTCACCCATTGATTCAATAGCTGGACTGTAGATGTCACTGTCACTCTCACTGTCCTCTCATTGTTCATCAATTTGCTCGAGTGGACCCAGTAATGTCTCCATTGTGACAATTGTTACTGTGTTTGGCATATCGAATATGCATCATGGGTAGCTTGCCAGGCTGTGCCGTGCAGGCGAGATACTCCTGGTAGCTTGCTGGGCTTTCCAAAAGGGGTGGAGGAATCAAACTCTGGTTGGCCATGTTGACTGCATGCAAGGTAAATGCCCTACCCACTGTGCTATCGCTCCAGCCTGGACTGTAGATGTAAATGTATGTATACTTATAAGGGGAATATTAACTGACTACAAAATAAGATCAACGTATAAAATATTATGATGATGATATTTATCAGTTTCTTTACATAATTCTGCTTCTAATTTCAAATGGTATGCTTGGCTATTTATTATATACTTTATCCATGCATTCTCTGCATTTAATAGAGTAACTGCTACTGTGATTAATTAACATTTTAATTTTCGCCTTTTCCTACATACATGCATAAAAAAGGGTAGCACTGTAGCACTGCGTCCCCCCCCCCCCCATTTCCCTCGTTGTTCATTGATTTGTTTGAGCAGGCACCAGTAACATCTCACAACAAATTGTGAGACGTTGTTACTGTTTTTGGCATTTCGAATACATCACAGGTAGCTTGCCAAGCTTTGCTGTGTGGGAGAGATACTTTTGGTAGTTTGACGGGCTCTCCAAGAGAGTCAGAGAAATCGAACCCAGGTTGGCTGCATGCAATGCAAACGCCCTACCTGCTGTCCTGCTGCGGTATTGCTTCAGCCCAAATCAAAGAAGAAATAAAAGAAATCCTGAAAAAAAAAATTGAAAATGACATAAGCTATCAGAAGTTGTGGAAAACAGCAAAGTCAATGTTAGAGGAATATTATAGCTTCACAAGGAGTCATCAGAAATAAAGAAAGGCCCCATATAAATAACTTGACTTCACAGCTTAAGATCTTAAAAAATAACCAATAAAAGGAGCCCAGACCAAGCAGTCTGTGACTGTCCTCCCATACTTCATCAATTTGCTCGAGCGGACACAGTAATGTCTCTATTTTTTGAGACTTGTTGTTACTGTGTTTGGCATATTGAGTATGTCACGGGCAGATTGCCAGACTTTGCAGTGCAGGCGAGATACTCTTGGTAGCTTGCCGGGCTCTTCGAGAGGGGCGGAGGAATTAAACCCAGCTCAGCTGGGCTGACTGTGCATAAGGCAAATGCCCTACTGCTGTGCTACCGCTCCAGCCCAAGCAGTATTTTTTTTTAATAATTTACTTATTTTTTAACTGTATTAAAGTGAGATACACAGTTACAAAGTTGTTCATTTTGGGGTTTCAGTCATATAATGCTGAAACACCCATCCATTCACCTCTGTACTTTTCCCACCATCAGTGTCCCCAGTTTCCCTTCACAATGCCCATCTGACTCTATGACAGGTACTTTTCTATTCTCGGTCTTCCGTATACTGGTTCCTTCTCTATCCTAACTTCCTTTGGCATCTCAGACATTCTTGTGGCAAACTTCTAACCGTTGACGAGTCTTCCTTGTTCCTGTTTTTCCTGACTTTGGATATTAGTCTCATGGTAGATATTATTTTTTATATCCCACAGATGAATGCAAGGAATATACCCCTCAAAAGACAAATAAAGAAATTTGCCCATGTATGGTATCAGTTATACAGAATTTTAGGTAAAGAATTTATATTGACATCATATCTAGAATATAGCAAATAAGTTTTTCTTTTCTTGGAGACTGATAAAAAATATTATGTATATTTCAGAATTCATAAATATTATGCATATTTTGGTTTAGAATGTCATTGTGATCTACTTACAACTGCATCTGGAATCTTTGGATTGGATATTTATTATCTATAACTTTTGTTTGTCTATTTGGTTTTTTTTTCTTTTTATAAGACAAGAGAGGATCGTGGGTTATGCTCTAGTACAGGTACTTACCATTTCAGTTTTTAGATTTCTCTTAAATTCTATTGCCAGAATAACTAGGTTACAATCATTTCATAATATTGGATGGTTTATATGACAAATTCACATTACTTTCTGAAACAATAATGTAAAAGTTTTAGCACTTTTTTTACATATATACATATATTTATATATATATTTATATATATATATATATATACACATTGATGTATGGTAAAGATGGGCTTGGGGATTCAGAATCCTTACATGTGCACTAACCTCTGTACTATTACCTGTCCTTCATTTATATTAGTCACAGAAAAATGATAATAAGGTTAAGTGAGATGTGGGTTGTCTGAAATCTTATATTATTATTATATAGAAGAAAAAGAAATATGTTGAACTTAAACAGGTATTTTATCTGTGAACTCTTTTTATTCTGTAGTTCTTATCTCTGTAAATGGGCTTTTCTCAGATATTACAGTTTATATTAACTTGAGGGCTGGAATGATGGCAGAGCCAGTAGATCATTTGCCTTGCACGCAGTCAACTTGGGTTTGATTCCTCCATTTCTCTCTGAGAGCCCGGCAAGCTACCAAGATTATCCCACCCACAGGACAGAGCCTGGCAAGCTCCCCATGGCATACTCGATACGCCAAAAACAGTAACAAGTCTCAATGGAGATGCTACTGGTGCCTGCTCGAGCAATTCGATAAACAATGGAACAACAATGTTTATATTAACTTAAGATCTATTTCACGGGTCAGAATTATGTTCCAGACTTCTCGCATGCATTAATAGTAGTTATCCTGGATAGATTTGATAAGTTGCTGCCCATTCTTTTTTTTTTTGTTTACAACCAAACAAGATAGGAAATATTCATATCCCCCATAGCACCATACTGTTAGTCCATTAAACAATTTATTACAAGGCATTGCAAAAAATTGCAGTAAAACACCACCCCCCTCAAACTCTTCCCATATTCAGAGTGATAATTCCTTTGTAAAAGAGTTATGTTCTCTAGTGTTCAGGAATTTTTTTACAAATGAATATAAAATGCATTTTAATATGCCAAGTTTCGTTGTATCAGAATATAAGCTTGACACATTATAAATTTGATCGTGTCTTCTATTTTAGATACAAAAATGTTGACATTCAGAATGAGGTACTGACCTGTTCAAAAAACACAGATGAGTTGTCTGATTTAAGTATAGGTTGTCTGTTCCCTAGATCCTTGTCCTTGAAATGACATCATTCTGCATTCCTTATGATGGATAAATATTTCTATTCACAATGTCCTTATAGTTCATGGGCATTTGAATTCACTTAATAGTCCCATTTTCCCCTAACTTGATTCTCTACATAGTTAAGGATTCAAATAGCAATAACAAAAAAAAAGAAAAAAAACTTTCTGAAGAAATTTATTCTATATGAATCTTTGCACACAGACTCTACTCTGCCTACAGCAACCGAATTCAAACTCCACTGACCTGTGGGAACACTCCATGATATTTGTTGAAAACCTGTTTTACCCTTAAGTGAATTGTGCTAAAATATTTCTTCTCTTTTTTGGTGAGGAAATGCTTCTTTCAAAATGCTATGAAACTGTTTTACAACCGCCATTATTTTCATGAGTAGCACTGTCATGTAGCACTGTCCTCCTATTGTTTCTCATTTTGCTTGAGCAGGCACCAGTATCGTTTCCATTGTGAGATTTGTTGTTACTGTTTTTGGCATATCAAATATGCCATGGACAGCTTGCCAGGCTATGCTGTGAGGGCGGGATACTCTCGGTAGCTTGCCAGGCTCTCTGAGAGGGATGGAGAGATAGAACCCGGCTCGGCCGTGTGCAAGGCAACCTTACCCACTGTGCTATCGATCCTCCTCATATTTCATGAGTGTATTATTTAATAGATTGCTGTTTTCTAATTCTTCTCTTTTCCTGCCTGTGGTTTATAATTTACTTTACTTAATTTGTTATTTCTTTTTATTCTAAACATGTGACACGTGACCTGTTTTATCATTGCTTTGGGAAGGACCAGCACATTTTAGAGAACTGAGTGCCCCCTACTTAATTGAGGGGTTGATATCAATGGTTGCTTAACCTTCAATTGATGAATCCTGAATTATTGCTTGTGGTATCTTATTTTGGGTAAGTGACTTAAATTTTTGAAGTAGTCATTCGGGCATATATTGGGAGTATGAAGCAATAATAATGATATAATGTGTTGTTAGTAGAAATATATCAAAATTAATGACATGTTTCTGAAAAAATTCTAATAAGGAAATTTGGTGTATATTTAAAATAGATATAATGATAATTTAAACGGACATTTCTGTTTATAAATGAAATGAATATCTATTTTTTATTGTTGTTTTATAAGATGGAAAGAAATACAAGAGCTAAGCTTATCAAGCACATAAAATACCCAAACAAAGTGGAGTATAGCCATGGAGAAATCCAAGTCTCCAGATATGCTCCTAAGTCCACTTGTGTATACTGAGTCAGTGGCTAGAATCATCCTCACACCATAGGACCCAAGGAGCACCATATTCTTGGGCCTTGACAATAAACTGCTAGACTGATTGGCCAAAAGGAGGGAAGGTCCCTAGGCCTCCTAAGCACCACTTGGGAAACCTCACTTTCCCAATATGCCTAAAATTCTAGTAAATTTCATGTTTTTATCGGTTTATTTTCCATAAGTCAGGTGGAAATCTGGTAGGAAAGACTTTTTGGACATCCTCTTTTGCATGTTGTTGATTTTTAAAGAATAAATCTCCTGACACCAATATATAATAGATCTACAAAAGCCAAACAGAGAAAACATTCACAATTCAAGAGTTAGGTAGCACTGTAGCACTGTCCTTTCACTGTTCATTGATTTGCTTGAGTGGGCACTAGTAACATCTACATTGTGAGACTCGTTACTGTTTTTGGCTTATTGAATACACCACGGGGAGCTTGCCAGGCTCAGGTCAAAAACCCAGGTCAAAAGAGTTATCAAAACTTAATGCATTCAAAGAATCTAGTGAAAGATGAATTATTAGGAGGAAGATAGCACAGTTTGTATTTCTTGGGAGGAACTATGCAGCAGCACTTAAGGGACCTGGGGCCACATCCAGTAAAACTGAGTCAAAAATACTATAATTGAGAGTTCAGTGATTAAGATACAATACTGTTCCAGGCCCTGTGGATCTGGAAATCACCAAATTGACCCCAGTAGTGCTCCCGGTTCTCCACACCACATACAGAGAATGCCATCAGTGAATATTCAATTTAAAAAGGCTACAGGAAAGATATATTGATGGCATAAATATATATCAATGGCATAAACATATATTGATATATGTCAGAAAAATAATCTCCAATAATGATGCTCTTATACTAATATCTTTAAGCCATGAATATGTTAAATCATGAAGTAAAGGAGAAATTAGATTAGAGATAGAACTGATTTTTGATCCCTGAACGTTAAAATTGAAAGGTCAAATGAATGTAATGGCAAGGTTTTTGTTATCTCTCTGCAAGTGCAAGAAAATACTGCAGGATTAGAGTCTAATGGAAGAGATGACCTGCAGGAGTGCTTATGCTGGAATTTCTGTTCTAAAGACTATAGAGGGCTGAGGCCACCAGCCAAAGAGTGTAGTGGACGTGGAGAAACTGGAGAAAGCAAGGAAATAGATTCTTCTCTCACATTTTAGGAAGGAGAACAATCTTCACGGAATTCTGATCTTAGATTGTGGTCCATATTAGCCTTCTAATCATAAAAGATATTCAATTTTTATTGTGAAAAATAAGTCTCTCCAATTTGTTACAGCACATAGAAAACTAATACAGGTACTTGGTATCATTCACCAGAATTAGAAGAGCATAATTACTAGAGTATAAGTATTGTTATCATTGTTAGAATTCTATCACCAAGAAAAATGCCTATAAACGGTAAATATTTAGTGACATTAAATTAATAAATTTGAATTGATTATATTTCATACTAAACATGAAAATTTACCAAAGTTGAATCAAATTGCGATTGCTTATGTTTTATACTTTATAAAATATATTCGTTATTTGACTATATAGAGTTGATTATGAAATACATAAAATATACAGTATTAATGATAATTTGAGGATTGAGAAAATGAAGATATTAGATATTAAATAAATGTCACTGCTCCATTCAGTGTTGCTAATGGGTCAATCCTATACTCCAGGTGTAGTTTCTACATTTCAAATGCTTGGAGCATTTAATCTTTTGAGTTAATTAATTCATCCATACACTTTCTTCAGTTCTTGAGTATTTAAAAAGTGTTTCTGCTTCGGGGAACTAGGAACTGAAACTAAATAAGACATTCTGCTTGCTCCTATAATTCAAGTTCTAGTGGCAAAAGAGAAAGAAATAGTCACTTAACTTAAACTGCAAAGAATGCATATTCAATACCTCAGCATTTCTCACTTAATACAGGGATGAAATAACAGTCAATATATAAAATTCATAAAAAAACTGACTTCGAGAAAGTCTGGAAGGATCAATCAGCATACAAATACTGCTCTAGCACACGATTTCAGATGAAATTAAAAGAACATTAATAACCAAACGAGCAAAATGTATATTAGAAGAAAATTACATGAGGCTCAAAAACTGTATTTGTTTATAACAATAGAAGGAACATCAGCAGTTACATGGAGAATGACAATGCCATTTCTCTGCTGGTCATAGAGTATCTGGGAGCCAATAACATAATTATTAAAGATTTGGGGTTATTAAAGCTGAATGTTGCCATGTTTTGGTTTTAAAATGTGAACACTAACTTTAAGATTCCTCACCCTTCAAGTAGAGACAGCAATGCCTACCTCAGAAAGAATTGTCTTTACTTGAGATAATTTCATATAAGAAGTAGAAGATCTCACATTTGTAGTATTTTTCTAACCCTAATAAGATAAAACTTGTAATATATTTGGTCATGTGAAGATTCAGATTTCAATTCAGATATAAATTATAGGGAGAAACCACTTTTCTCTACACTGTGCTATCAGATAACTGGAAAGAAATTCAGGATCTGTCACTGAAACTTACTCCAGCAATTGGTTGACTC
The DNA here is from genome assembly GCF_029834395.1 of Sorex fumeus. Taxonomy (NCBI): domain Eukaryota; kingdom Metazoa; phylum Chordata; class Mammalia; order Eulipotyphla; family Soricidae; genus Sorex; species Sorex fumeus. The sequence goes on from NW_026606064.1 coordinate 31,829,913, forward strand.
TGAAACCATAGCTTATAAGCAGGAGAAGTGGAACTGTCTCTCAACTGTGAAGTCTTAAAATAGATTCACAATTAGAATTTCACAGTGAATTGGAATTGCATTTTTTATCTTTAGACATTTCATCGATACATTCTACTGCTTTGCCTCATGGAAGATTTTCATCAATGAGACAATAGGCTTTTAGCTTGTTATAAGGAGACCAACAATCAATGAATCACTCAAGCTTTGTAAGTGACATTACTAATTTCATCATGCCTAACTTTTACTGAAGCATAGACATTTGTTAGAAAAGATAGAGTAAAGCATCATGAAATTACTCTACTGACTAATAGTGTGAAAATAGCTAATACCATTATGACTATTAAAATAAATAGGAAGATGGCACTGTTGATTTTTAAATTACATTAATTAGTAGTTATTAATTATTTAATGTGGTTTGCATTTAAAGCTTGACTTATCCTAGATTCTAACCAAAATAAAACGAAATCACACAGAAACTATCTACCATAGTATATGTAGCAATATAAACTTGATTTTTAGTATAACAGAAAAATGCTAAATTATCAAAATGTCATAATTTAGTGGTCAACTGACAATGGAATTCTTTTCATACTCAAACATGTGATCATTATTCTTTATTAGTAGCAAACAGCACATTTTAATTTCTACATAATAAAAGTTATGTTATGTAATGATATAACTTGTTATATATTGCCTATTTTATATAATATTATGTATATGTCATACATAATAATAATATTATGAATTACTACTCATTAGCTTATATTTCATCAAGTATTATAACAAATGCTTCCTAACATTAGATTCCCAGAGCATGATGGCCTTTAAAAAGACTGACATTATGACAGTGTTTTTGATTAACACTTATAATAGTCATTTCATATAAAACTGAAAAACACTTGATTTGAATGCTTGATTACCACTCATAAAATTAAGTAAGCATAAAATAGAAAAACAGAATAGAAAAACAGAATTTTATAGTCTTAAATAAAGTAGGATTTTTGAGTGCTTTTAGCCCTTTAAATAATGTCAGGAAGAAAGAGAATAAATCAATTCATTGATATATGGGAGTAACAAATCACATCATACTTTCTCGTAACAAGTTGTTAATGCAGAGAAAAAGTTTAGTTGCTGTTATACATTTAAATATTACTATGTGAGAATTATAATACAATGACTGTGTGTGTGTTTGTGTGTGTATCTGTGCAGTGAGAAGTCTGGTCAACATCTGGTTGTGTTCAGTCTGACTGGATTCTATTCCATGCAAGACAAGCACCTTAGACCATAATTTATCCCTCCAGCAACCAAAAAATATACTTTTAAGAGCAATTTTAGGTGTACAAGAATTTTGGCCAAAAAAAAAATACAATGCTTCTATGTACCTCAATAATCTGCCAACTAGTTTTCTCTGTGTCTAAGATCTTACACTAATGTTACACAGTTCTTAATATTGAAAGGTCAATATTGATTCACTATTAACCATTTAAACTATGAGTTCTGCTTTATATTGTGCATTTTATGGGTTTTAATTAGTTTAGTATGCCAAGTGTTTGCCATTTTAACATTATATAGCAAACCCACTATTTTAAAATTCTCAAGTCCATAAGAAACTATTATTGGAAATCAATACATAAATAAATATAGATAAAAGTAATTCAATGCATTCAAGTATTGATAAACTGTCTACTCTCACGGATTTGCTATCATAAAAACAAATTCTCAAGTTTAGGTTGGAGAGATAAAAAGTGCTTGCCTTCCATGCAATTGATTCAGTTTCAATCACTAGTATTATGAGCACTACCAGGTGTGATCCCTGAATACAGGAAGAAGCTTTGAGCACAGATAGGTGTTCTCCCTGAAAAATATACTGGAACACAGGGGAGAAGAGAAGAGGGAAGGAGAGGGTAAGGAGAGAAGAGGAGGGTAAAAGAGGAAGGGGAGGGGTAAGGAAGAGAAGGAGCTGCCCAGAGATGCAGGCAGATGTATGTCTGTCAGCGTGCAGATCTTTACAACAGGCTAATCGACAAAAAGCTTGCATTTGGTAGACTGGGAGCACCTTATGGGTGATTAGAGGTCCTCCTAAAAGTCTCTGTCCTTCTTGGAGAGCTCAGCAAGCTACCGAGGGTATCCCGACTGCATGGCAGTTCCTGGCAAGCTACCTGTGGCATATTTGATATGCCAAAAACAGTAAGGATAATGGGACTCACTCCCCTGACCCTGAAAGACACCAATAAGGCAGCATTGGGAAGGATGAGCAAGGAGAGACTGATAAAATCTCAGGGCCGAACTAGGCTGCTAAAATGATCACAATCACGATCATCCTGTTGTTTGTTGAATGCCTCAAGCAGGCTTTTTCCCAAGAATTGCTTTAGCTATTCGTGGAGGCTTATTGTTCCATATGAATTTCAGGAGTGTTTGCTCCATTTCTTTGAAGAATGTCATGGGTATCATTATAGGGATTGCATTGAATTTGTACAATGCTTTGGGGAGTACTGGCATTTTGACAATGTTAATTATCCCAATCCATGAGCAGGGGATATTTTTCCCGTGCAGCAATGAACATAGAAGCGCAGATGTCATTTCGACTGTAAATTTTTGCTTCTCTGGGATATATTCCCAGGAGTGGTATTGCTGGGTCAAATGGGAGCTCAATTTCTAATTTTTGGAGAATCGTCCATACTGTTTTCCAAAAGGGCTGAACCAGTCGGCATTCTCACCAGCAGTGAAGGAGGGTGCCTTTCTCACCACATCTGCGCCAACACTGGTTGCTTTTGTTCTTTTGGATGTGGGCCAGTCTCTGTGGTGTGAGATGATGTCTCATTGTTGTTTTGATCTGCAGCTCCCTGATGAGTAATGATGTAGAGCATTTTCTCATGTGCCTTTTTGCCATTTGGATTTCTTCTTTGAGAAAGTGTCTGTTAATTTCATCACCCCATTTTTTAATGGGGTTGGATGTTTTCTTCTTGTGGAGTTCTACCAGTGCTTTGTATATCCTTGATATCAACCCCTTATCGGATAGGTATTGGGCGAATATCCTTTTTGCTGCACTGTTCTCAATAGCCACAATTTGGAAAAAAATTGAGTGCTCGAGAACAGAGGACTAGTCAAAGAAACGTTGGTATAACTAAACAATGAAATACTATGCAGCTGTTAGAAAAGATGAATTAATGAAATTTACATGCAAGTGGTTCTACATGGAAAGTACCATGCTGAGTTAAATGAGCCAGAAAGAGAGAGACAGACATAGAAAGACTGCATCATCTGGGGAATATAAAGTAACAGAATAGGAGATGAGCACCCAAGAATAGTTGAGATATGTACCAGGAGGTCCGCTCCACAATTTGGAAGCTGGCAGCACATGCTGAGGGAAAAGGCAGCTCATATAGAAAAGGGAACAGCAAGTAAAGATGTTTGGAGGACTCGATTGGGTTGCAAGATGTGTGCTGAAAGTAGACTATAGACCAAACATGATAGCTACTTAATACCTTTATTGCAAACTACAGCATCCTGAGAGCAAAAGGGAATGCCCAGCCACCGAGGCATGGGGGATGGGGGGGCGCTACTGGGATCATTGGTGGTGGAGAATGGGCACTGGTAGAGGGATAGGTACTTGATCATTTTATAGCTGAAACCCAAGCACAAGTGTTCTTAAGTCTACAACTGTACCTCGTGGTGTTTCACTAATAAAAAATAAATAAGTAAAATAAAATAAAATAAATAAAATAAAATGACTGTCTGTACTTTCAATGCATATACACTGTCATTGGAAGCATTCATCAAGGAGCTGATCGTGCCAGTGCAGAAGATCAAGTACAAAGTCATTGGACTGACTGAGACGAGAAGGCATTGATCTGGAGAAGAATTGTTCTTCGGAACACGCAACAGTGGAGGCTTCTGTGGTATCAGATCCTCGTCAACACGAACTTGACCATGAGCATCGATTCATTCGAATGCCTGTAGCACTGTAGCACTGTCCTCCCATTGTTCATCAATTTACTCAAGCGGACACCAGTAATGTCTCCATTGTGAGACTTGTTGTTACTGTTTTTGGCATATAGAATATGCCAAGGGGAGTTTGCCAGGCTTTGCCGTGCAGGCAGGATTCTCTCAGTAGCTTGCCAGGCTTTCCATGGAGGGCAGAGGAATCAAAGCCCTGTTGGCCATGTGCAAGGCAAACTCCCTACCCAAGTTGCTAACACAAGCTTAGAAAATCTAGATGCTATTAGAGGTCATCTGAAAAGATATCCAAGTTTGTTTGTTTTGTTTGTTTTCCTACTGAACTCATTTGGTTATTTATATTCAGTTTTATCTGTGATAAAGAGAGCTGTAAGGGGCCAGGTAGATAGTATAGTGGGTAGGGCCTTTTATGCAGCCAAAAGTTGTTCAATTCCCTGCACCACATATGGTACCCTCCTGTAGTGATCTTGTTCGAGAATACATTACAACCTAAATTGAATGCTTATGTTTGGATAGATGTGGCTCATTGCCAGCAGTGTCTATATTTGTGGTCTATGCACCAATATCCAACTCTGACAAAGAAATTGAGAAGTTCTACATGGTGCTGCAGAAGTTCTATAAAGAAGGCCACACTTTCTACAAGGTCATTGTTGGTGATTTTAATGCCAAGATAGGACGAAGAACTCCACATCGGGACCCATGGCCTACAATGGAACAAACAGGATGAAAGACTGTCTGAGTTAATCATGTCGACAAAGACCTTTCAAGATTTTTGATCATGGTCCTCCCGTTGTTCATTGATTTGCTCGAGCGGGCCCAGTAATGTCTCTATCATGAGACTTGTTGTTACTGTGTTTGGCATATCGAATATGTCACGGGTAGATTGCCAGGCTCTGCCGTGCGGGCGAGATACTCTCGGTAGCTTGCCGGGCTCTTCAAGAGGGGCAGAGGAATCGAACTCAGGTCGGCCATATTGGCTACATGCAAGGCAAACGCCCTACCACTGTGCTATCGCTCCAGCCCGATTTTTATACCTTACTTATATTTATTTTTAATAATATTCTATGTATTTACTACATTATATTTATTAGTTCAGTTAAGGATCTAGGTTGCTTTCAATTTTTTAACAAGAATAAAATTCCCGTTAGAAATTTAAATTGTTTATATACTTAAGTTTTATAAATATGTATATTTGAATAAATTGTGTATAAAGTTGCTTATAGCGCAGTTGTTTGAGACATACAGTGTTGCAACACCAATCCCAGCACCAGTGTTTCCCCCCTCCTCCAATGTTCCCAGTCTCCCACCTTCCAAACTTTTCCACTTAAATGGCACATAAGAAATTTATTTCATATTGCTTGCTACTACGAAACAGTAAATGGAACTATCAGAAAACAATTCAACAAGTCAATTTGTGATGATCAATCGCTATACCTCACAATGGTGTTGCTAATGTAGCTCTGGGTTTAGTGAGCTGATTGATACTATTTGAGCCCTCTGTGTACAAAGTTTTCACTCACTGAATTTAATGGGCTTCTACATGCCTTCTTCATCAAATTTGCTATACTCTTACTAGGCTGTTTGTATTGTGAAACTTGAGGGTGTGGCTTCAGGAGCTGTGGAACTGGGCCCATTTATATGGCAGAGGGGATCAGGTGTTGAGGCTGCTGATTCAAGCCACAAGAGAGGGAATATACTAATCTTCTCCCATTCTTAATGGGTCTCAGAGATTTCAGCCTGGAGTATGATCTACCTGAAGTGGTTTGGCAGCTTATTAAGATTCACAGTTGAATATGTTTAATAGCTAATTGAGGTTCTATACTTAAGTTTTTAATTCATCTGTTTGAACTCTGTGGAGCAAAAGGTTCGCGTCTATGACTAAAAAATATATTTAGTTTTATCAGAAATTGCAAAATTGTCTTGCAAAGTGATCAACCTTTTTATTATTTATTTTACACAACAGATATAAATTCCTATTGTAATATATCTTCACTAGCATTTGGTAGTATTACCAGTTGATGTATTTTTTTTGCCATTCTAATAAGTAATACTTTTTTTCCTTTCAATATACTATTTCCTGGGCTGGAGCGATAGTACAGGGGCTAAGGCCTTTGCCTTGCAAGGGCCAACATGGCCGACCCGAGTTCGATTCCTCCTACCCTCTCGGAGAGCCCAGCAAGCTACCGAGAGTATCTCACCTGCACAGCAAAGCCTGGCAAGCTACCTGTGGTGTATCACATATCCCACAGTAACAAGTATCACAATGGAGACATGACTGGGCCCGATCGAGCAAATCAATGAACAATGGGAGGACAGTGACAGTGATACTATTTCCTAATGATACAAAATGCAAAGTAGCTTTTTTCTTTTTTCTTTTTATTGAATCACTATGAGACACAGTTACAAAGCTCTCGTGTTTGAGTTTCAGTCATACAATGATAGACACCCATTCCTCCACCAGTGTACATTTTCCACCACCAATGTCCCCAGTATCACTCCCCATCCAAAACTCTCCCTCCCAGACAATTGTCTATGGCAAACAATTTCCCCCGTACTCCCTCTCTGTCTCTCTATTTTTGGATATTGATGGTTTGCAATACAGATACTGAGAGACTATTACATTTGGTCCTTTATCTACTTTCATCATACATCTCCTATCCCGAATGATCCCTCCAAACATCATTGTCTTAGTGATCCCTTTCCTATTCCAGCTGCCTTCTCCCACAGCTCATGAGGCAGGCTACCAACCATGGAGCAGTATTCCTGGCCTTGTGTCTACTAACCTTTGGTGTTAGTCTAATATTATGTTATTTTATATTTCACAAATGAGTGCAGTCATATTATATCTGTCCCTCTCTTTCTGACTCATTTCACTTAGCTTGATATGCTGCATGACCAACCATTTATAAGCAAATTTCATGACTTCATCTTTCCTAACAAATGCATAGTATTCCATTGTGTAGATGTACCAAAGTTTCTTTAACCAGTAGTCTGTTGTCGGGCACTTGGTTGTTTCCAGATTCTGGCTGTTGTGAACATTGCTATAATGAACATACAGGTGCAGATGTCATTTCTACTGTGATTTTCTGTAACCTCGGGATATAATCCCAGAAATGATATGGTGGAGTCAGATGGAAGCTCAATTTCTAGTTTTTTAAGGAATGCCTATATTATTTTCCAAAAAAGCTGAAACAGTCAGCATTCCCAACAACAATAAAAGAGGGTCCCTTTCTTCCCCACCTCCGCATCAGCACTGGTTGTTCTTGTTCTTTTTGAGTGTGCCAATATATGTGGTTGCAGATAATATCTCATTGTTTTGGTTTCCATCTCCTTGATTATTAGTGATATGGAGCATTTTTTGATGTGCCATTTGCATTTCTTTTGTGAAGAAGCTTCTGTTCATTTCTTCTCCCCATTTTTGATGGAGTTGTAAGTTATTTTTTCTTGTACAATTCTACTAGTGCCTTGCATATCCTGGATATTAACCCCTTATCAGATGGATATTGGGTAAATATTTTTCCCATTCCATGAGCTCCCAAGTAACTTTTAATATAATCTATCTTACAATCTTCTTTGGTAAAATGTTAAGTCATATGTGCTCCTGTCTTTCATGAAGAATTACATTTTAAAGTTGTAATCTAGTGACTCAGATTAGTTCGTTTGAAAGTGAGTCTCATTACAACTGGGAAAGCAAGACACTAACACAAGTTGAAGACTAAATATTAGAACTCAATATCTAAAGGATTTTAGTAATTAGATGGTTTTTAGTAATTTGCTAACATATATAAGGGCTTCCTGAGTTGAGGTGTCCAAGAGCTGTTTGTCGTAAAAAAATTTGTCTGTTTCTGTAAAACAAATGTTCTAACTTACATTATAATTTTTGAGATGAAGAGATTAGCCCATATTCTTCTAATGCAAATAAATAAGCATTTAATAAATAAATTACTCATCTTAGTCTAATAAATAAAGCTTTATCAAAAATTCTGAAGGAATGATAGATAGTTCAGGTGGTAATGCATGATATTTTCGTGTGCTATGTCCTGAGCTTGAGCCCCAGAACCTCACACCTGATTCCCAGCACAGTAGGCATATCCTTAGTTATTTCAGATCACCACTGGCCATTCAGTTCAGGCTGTATAAGGAAGAGTCCTAGTACCCCTAGCAAAGCTAGGTGTGACCTCTCTAAAAGTTTCTTTTTTGTCTTTACAAAATTTATAGTGTGACTGCTATGTGTTTAGGCTACTGTTTTGGATTTATAAATTGTAGTGTTCAATCAGAGAAATGCCCCTCAATTCAAGCAACTAACAGTTTAGAAAAGGAGCATCTTATCAGAAATATTTACTGTAGGAATTTGCATCAAATCTAGGAAAGAATCAGGTTTGGGAGAAATTGGTGATAGCAGAAGGTATTGACTGACAGAAAGTTTTCCAAAACTGAAGGATAAATAAGTGTAAACACTATATATTAGGGATAAACATGATATTTTGTAGCTCAAGTGAACTAAGTTTAAAGAAAGCAAACCACATGTACTTTTAAATATTTCTGTTGAAAAAGAGTTACACAGACACTAAATTAAAACTTTTCAGGAACTAAACAATAAAAATTTGTGGCATTACTTTCCCAAAGGCAATTCAATATTAAAAAAATAAATACTAAACCATAAAATGTATACATTGATATCCACCCAAATTATGATATTTCCCTTGATGATTATTATAGTAGACACTAAAATACTACTTAACATCTATAGCCATCATCTTTTATTCTGCTGCCTATGAACATAACCTTTATATTGGTGAAAAAAGTTCCCACTGTGCTATTTCAGTACTTTTTGCAGCTAAAAAAAAAGCTATATGGTGGAGACAACACCAATAAGGACAGCTGAAAAATTCTAATAGGAAGTTGTGGAAAGGCTTTTGATTTCCTGTTGAAAGAACAAACAATAGAAGTGACAGTATCTATTCTCATATTTCTTCCCTGACAGATTGTGATAAAACTTTCTGTAGTGGCTATCTTGCAAGAGTAGGCTATATTGAGGAATTACTAATCATTATTTATCTTTCTAAATCCTAAACAACTTGGAAGTAAATTAAATTGATACAAAACAGATTAACAGAACAAAGTCAATTTTATTTCACACATATGAAATTGGAGCCTGAAAATTAATTATTTAACTTGTTATATATTAAGAAATAATTTTTTTAGTATGAGCTACTCTCATATGTACTCAAGCACAATTTGTGATTTGGTACTTAGAAGTCATTTCTGCCAGTGCTTTGGGGAAGAAGGAGTGTCCTGTAATCAAACCTGGTTTTCCTACATGAAAAGCATTCTTCTATCTCTTCGAACCCTTGCACTATTTCTCTAGTCATATATATATATATATAAAATGTCTAAATTTTAATTATATATAATTAAACATATATAATTAAAATTTAGACATTATATATAATTCCAATATACTGAACTGAGCAGAACTAATTTACATAGGGGGATTGAAGAGATAATACAGCAGGTAGTGACTTGCCTTGCACATGGCTAACCCGACTTCGATCCACCACACCCCATTACTATCCCTTGAACCCATCAGGTGTAATCCCTGAGCACCAAGCTAGGAGTAAGTCCTGAGTACAGCTGGGTGTGGGCCCAGAATAAAAAGTACCAAAAAAGAGAAAATATAAATAAAACATTGCATATTTATACAAAACAAGCTTTAAGAATTTTGTTTGTAACAAAAACATGTTTTCTCCCCTCAAGGTACAGAAATATTCTATATGGGAGATTTATTTCCTGTTTTTAGGAGGCAGGAAGAAGGTTCAGTAACATTACTCCATATGCGTTTCTCAAGCAACTGTACCTCAAAATAATAAACAGGCAACTTGGGCATGTTTTGGCACATTTGAAGGTGCCGTGCTCTGAGCCTTGACAGCTGCAAGAAAGGTTTCCTTTTAACACCATTGAGCTGTTCAATCTATGCAAAGAAACCACATCCTCAGAATTCTGATTAGGTGAGAAAGCAGTGCATGTTTTTATGATTAGTTGTGATTTTTTTCTCTGTCACAAATACATTCCTAGATGTATGAGCTACTTGATGTTGTTTAGCAGAATCAAAAATCAAGCATTTTTTATTTGGGGTTATTTATTGTGCTTATGCTCAGTATAATTTACCAGAGTTCTTTGAATAGACACTGGATGAGATAAGTTACTTTAATGAGATAAGTTACTTTAATTTAATCTTAATTTGTATTTTAAAATTCTTTCTGTGCTTTTTATGTATATATACATTAAAATATAAATATATAATCAAATATTCACACATTTAACTATAAAACATACATATACATAATATGAATAAAATAACAAGTGCATTTTAATGAAACTTTATATTCATAATAAAGAACACAAATATAAACATCTCTATAACTTGTCAGCTTTACAGATTACTTGTACTAATAGACCTAATTCATTAGGATGCAATGTGTCCTGATGATGGTCTTGATTCTATTTGTTTGTTTGTATGAGAGGCCACACCCAGTGGTGCTAAGGTGCTCATGTCGTCTAGTTTGGGAATCACTCCTGGCAGTGCTCAGGGAGACTTGTGGTACCAGAAATCAAACAGGCTAGCAGGCAAAGCAAGCATTCATTCAGTTGAGCAATCTTTCGAGTGCAGTCCCTTGTTTTCCTTTGTTTTATGACCTCTCTCTGCAAATATCCTAACTCTAACCACCTTAGATACTTAGCTATCACTAGATTCCAAATCAATGTTTCTTTCCTACAAATATTCTGCCATGCATCTTTATACTGAGTTTAGAATTGAATTTAGAATTGTCTTTTCTCAAATTTTCTGAATATATTATAAGTATTAAGTTTGTTTTCAGTTATAACCATCTGAGTCAATATTCCTGACTAGATTATTGGCTACTATGTGAAGGTAGTAGAGCAGAATGGCTCTAATGACCTGAACAACTGTAGCCTACAATTAATGAGACATTTGACTGCAGAAAATTAAGTGACTCAAGCCGAGATTATTAGTACCTTCAATATTGATGAATGAAAAAAAATATTAATGTGGAAAAGTCCCAAAGGCAGAATATACACTTATGGTACTTCATAAATTTTAGTATTTCCACATATATTTTTACCAGAATCTATATAATGATTAGTTAATCGTTTCAGGGAAGTGGAGTGAAATGAAAAAACACTCCAATTTAAATGTCAAATGTTATTCTCAGTAGAATTAATTTTTTTAAGAATTACCACTTTATTCTTTTAGAAAACTATTTTAAAGCAAATATGGACATATTGCTAACAAATTAAAGGGCATAGTGCTAATAAAGTTAATTGAACAGTATGACTTCTACTAACTCTGGAAACTGAAGCAAGATATATTTGTACACAGTTACTGCAGCCTTCAAACACTTTTCTTCAGTTCGAAGGTCCCTGTTATATCACAGTTACAGATAATTATATACCCAAGTTTCCAATTCAAGCACATACACAATATTCAAATAAGGATTTTTTAGTAGAACATCTTTAAAAAAGAGTATAATCAGTTATAGTAAGTTTAAAATTACTATATCATTATACATGTTATTATGCAATATGGGTTTTAATAGCCTTATATATCCTCTTAAATTTATTTTATATTTTAATTTATTCACTGTGATCACCAAATTTTTGATAATGTAGTTACAGCACTTCAATATTCAAACTCCAAACCCATCTCTACTGTTAGTGTATGTCCTAATTTTCCTTTCCTACTACCAATATCTCCAGTTATCCTCCTGCCCCTAACCCCCATCTTTATGACAGCTTTCTCTCTCTCTTTCTCTCCCTCTCGGGCATTATGACTTGAAACACAGATAATGAAAGGTTATCAACTATATTCCATTACATACTTTCAGCACTCAGCTCTTGTCTAGAGTGATCATTTCCAACTATTGTTATAGTGTTCCCTTCTCTAACATATACGCTCTCTGCCTCTCACATACTTGTGACAAGGTTTCAACTGTGGTCAGTTTTCCCAGATAAAAAATACCTTTGTAATCGTCAATTGGTAGGAGAAAGTCTTGAGCAAGAGAATTAACTATATTTTTACACTCATGTAATATAGTCCAAAGTTTATATACATTGCAGAGGATTTCATGAGGAAGCATATACATACACTACAACGTTAGAGGATACATCCAGCCTTTAGAAAATAGTGCTTTTCACCTATTAAATGCAGTTGATTGTCTATAAAAATATTTTTCTAACATTCTGAAGGCATTTTTCTATTTTTTCAGTGTGTATAGGAAAATAGCACTTTTTAGAATGTTTATCATTAGAGTCCCTTTTGACTTACCCTAGCATGTGTATTGCCACTCATTTGATCATTTTACCTCTAGTTAAATTTGACTCCTTTCTGTCAAATGAGGAAATTGAAGCTTGGAAATATTTTAACCTCTGAGTGTATACAATTAATCACTATCACTTGTATCACTCGTCGTCCATTGTTCATTTATTTGTTTGAGCGGGAGCTAGTAATATATCCATTCGTTCCTGTCATGTGTTGGCATATTTGGGGCTCTTTTCAGGATCATGGGAATGAGACCCGTTACTGTTACTGTTTTTGGCATATCGAATACACCATGGGTAGTTTGCCAGGCTCTGTCATGTGGGCAAAATACTCTCGGTGGCTTGCCGGGCTCTCTGAGAAGATAGAATCAATAAGCTGTTTATTTTCATGGATAAAGGTAAAAGGTAAAGGTAAAGGCCCTCCCGTTGATCGTCGATTTGCTCGAGCGGGCCCAGTAACGTCTCCATTGGAGACTTTGTTGTTAGTGTGTCTGGCATATCGAATACTCTCGGTAGCTTGCCGGGCTCTCCGAGAGGGGTGGAGGAATCGAACTCGGGTCGGCCATGTTGGCCGCTTGTAAGGCGAACGCCCTACCCGCTGTGCTATCGCTCCAGCCCCTATGGATAAAGCATAACAAATAATAATTTTTTTTGATATTTGAGTATGTGATTGCAGTCATAGGTTTAGCCAATATTCATCTCCTATAAGTGCAACCAAAATAAAATAAGGATAAAATAAAAAAGAAAAACAGTATTTTTCTTGGGATATACTTTTAGAAACTTATACTTAATATCTATTATGTTATATTATATTTTAGATATATTCCTTATGTTGCACATCAAGTTCAAAGTATATATGAATTTTATAATAATGTTGTGACTTTTTATAAATCAATGAAAATGTCCTTCAGTGTTACCCCTAAGTGACAGAACATTTATTTTAATTCAAAATCAGATGGCATGCTATTGAATGAGGGCATTCTTCAGAGAAAAATGAAAAAGGCACTTGACACAACTCTTCACACAAATCAGTTAATCTCAAGGAATCCTGATTTTGCTTATGTGAGTTTTCTATGAAAACAATAAGAAAAAGGAAAATTATTGAATCGTTCTTTGAGAAAAATATATAAATGTGAATGTAGTTACTAACATTATTCGAAAGTATTTTCTTATTACTTATCTGAATGCACAAAATAAGTAAGTGTAGGGTAACGTTGGTTTGCGCTGCCTACCTGGCCGCTGGGGACTTGTGTTTGTTGATTGCCCCCCAACCTGTCAATGACCTTTGTCTTTCGATCGAACTCTGACTTGTAAATATTGTCTTTCTTTTCTCCTTAATGCCCTTGGCATGGTTAGTTATTTCAGAGTAATTACTTTTCCTGTGGAAACAGGAAGGCAGTCAAAAGGACAAGCCTGTGACTTGGGAGTTGATTGACTCCAGATAATCTACCTCCTGGACATCTGCTCTCTCAATTTAGGCCTCATTGCCCTTACTTCCTAGATCCCCAAAAGCAGGGTCCTGATGAGGGACTGGATAGACCAAGAGTTAGCCGTGAGCTATGAGCTACCATGGCATAGAAATGGGCCTGGCCAAAGTTCCCTAATGCTTAACTATAAGTTAAGAGGTTGGTCCTGGACAAATTCTGTCATGATCCAAAAATAGTAACTATATTTGGACCCTGCTGGGTTAGGAATGATTGATCAGGCCTGAGCACTGAAGTCTGAGTCTTTGGTAAAATGTTCCCAGGAGCGTCACCCTATAAGCCTAAAAGTGTCTATCACTGTGGCCATGGGCTGGAGCGATAGCAAAGCAGTAGGGCGTTTGCCTTGCACACAGCCAACATGGCTAACCCAAGTTCGATTCCTCCGCCCCTCTCGGAGAGCTCGGCAAGCTACCGAGAGTATCTCGCCCACATGGCAGAGCCTGGCAAGCTACCCCTGATGTTTTCGATATGCCAAACACAGTAACAACAAAGTCTCCAATGGAGATGTTACTGGGTCTGCTCGAGCAAATCAATGAACAACGGAAGGACAGTGACAGTGACAGTGTCCATACAGAATGGTAAATATTGGGACAGGGAATTAAAGATGCTAATTAAGTTGCAGATCTAAGGAGAGGAGAAACACACCTTCAGGGCTATTTCACCCTTGTGGGCTGCAGGTGGTCAGGAAATATGGAAAAACATTTTTGATCATGTTTCCCCTGGGGAGGCATGGTTGGGGAGGCATAGTGAGAGGATAAAAAAGAGCAGCTGCGGGGAGAAGGGGTTTGGTTGAATGGATTGATTGACTGAAAGAGGAGAGACCGAGAGACAGCAGAGAGAGAGAGAGAGAGAGAGAGAGAGAGAGAATACAGCGGGAAGAATGAATTGCGCTGTTAGAGAGAGATAGACACACACAGAGAGAGAGACAGGGTTGGAGAGAGCTAAGAGAGAAAAGAGAGTGAATAAACAACAGCTAATCAGCTACTAGCTTGGCCCTCATTCTTCCTTCATCAATCCAAGGCAACAGCCGTCCTGGGTGGAGAAGCAGCTCGAGAACACCAAACATGCGCAGTGAGAGAGAGCCACCGCGCGCCTGAAGGAATTACACAGCCCTGTGGTTTGGGGAATTTCACGGCACTGGGCCAGCGTGTGGGGTTTAACACAGGAAAGACTATCAGTTCCCATGAACATAGTTACTTGGATTAATTAGTATTAAAATATGATACCAGGCACATTTTAGATGGAACATGGTGGCCAAACTATATAGGGCTATGCAAATGTAAATGGATGATTTTCATTCCTGGCATTTCAGGCATTTCTGTACTGTAGAATCCAAAAGAATAATAAATTTTATTGACAGAGGATATTTGCTTGGCCAAACGTTATCAGGATCCTGAAATTTCTCCTAACTTACTTATCTGTGTGCTTTCTTGTAACATTCTGTATCTGTGACAATCCTGCTAAGTCAGAAGTCACTACTTCAAATACCTGGTTCCCTTGGTGTTTAATCAGGTTTTTCCTTCGCTGGTATCCCTCAGGTTATCAACAGAGATAAGATGAAGTCTAACAACACCAGTACAACTTCATCAAAAATCACTTTGACCTGAACTCTGATATTTCAGTTGCTCTGAACTCTGATATTTCTTCCTATTAATTTTATCTACATTGTCACCTTGCTGCTTAGCAATAAATTCTTACATGTCCATTGTGCTTTAAATAAAGCACAATCTATAATCTTTTACCTATTGCAATTGTTCGGAATAAAATCTGTTTTTAGCACAGTCAACTACTGCCCAACTCTTTTACACCATGCAAGGGAAAGATATACTAGAAGGCAAATGACCAAATAAATCAGATGATAAATAGTCTCAGTCAAAAACATATAAAACAGCATAAGAGCAGTCTTGAATTTATAGACAAATGAAATTGAGCTATGACATTGAAAACATTCCTTTTCCAATTGGTAAAATAGAAATGGCTTCTTGGCAACTAAACCAAGACTTCTTCTGTAATAAATTTTTAAGTAATAAATATTCCTAAGAAATATTTTGGTGATAAAATAAGAAGAAATTATTCCAATAAAGGGTAACTTCAAATAAGCTATCTATTAGTAGTCAGTTCTGCCCCATCCAACTGAAAGACAGCATATAAAAGAATATCAAAGTAAAATTACTATGAATAAAATAATAGACTACCAGTGAATAAGTTATCTGTAAGGTACTTTATTGTGTTCTATAGGGTCTAAACATAAAATATACTTTCCATAAGAGTCTGCATTGTTGCTTGATTACGTTATTAAATGTAGATATAGAATTCCCTTGACTCTTTTTATTTCTTACCTATTTTTGAAGCACTATATATATTTTTTTCATGAAATATATAAGGAAAAAGAATCCCATAAAGTAGAAACCTTCGATCATGAGAGACCACTAAAATGGAGTAACCCCTTAGCCTATTTTACCCCTGACTTCAACCTATCAGAACCTGCAATGATCTTTTAGTTACAACAAATCAACCAAAGTGAAAATACCATAAAGAAAAAATAAAATGTCTTAGTTACCACTAAGGAAAAGACCCTTTAGAGATTTCAAGCTCAAAAACCTTACAGGATATTTTAATGCAGGCATTTAAGGAATATCCTGTGAGTTCAGTGTCTCTTTGTCTTTGATCTTTCTTCTTTATCAATTATTAATGGCAGAAACACTGCCTCTCCACACAAGGTCAAATACTTGCTGAAAGTTCCTAAGTCACATACTCAGAACTGAGGCATTACTGGGAAAGTTACTTACTGTTTGTTTATGTTTTGTTTTGTTTCTCTTCAGTAACTCCTGTAAAAGTTTTGAGATTCAAACTGATGTATCCAATTGGGTGGGGACATGGAAATGAAGATGAGAGACACTAAATGTATTACCTTCCACACCAGATATGCCTAATAAATATAATTTCAATTTATAAAATCTGGGTTCTTTCCTCAAATCAACAAGAAATATTTCAAAAACTGTCAGTGTCCAACAATTCAACTCATTCTGACACTATCTACTTGGGAACTGTTTCAGATCCCATAAGTCAAAAAGCACAGTATCTACAGAATTTCTTTTTTTTTTACTTTATTTATTTATTTATTTATTTTTATTAGTGAAGCATCATGAGGTACAGTTGTAGATTTACAAATCTTTGTGCTTGGGTTTCGGTCATACAATGATCAAATACCCATCCCTCCACCAGTGCCCATTTTCCACCACCATGGATAATATCCCCCCCCACACCCCCCCACACCCTGCCTCTGTGGCAGAGCATTCCCTTTTGTTCTCTCTCTCCTTTTGAGTGTTGCGGTCTGCAAAAGAGGCATTGAGTGGCAAACATGTTCAGTCCATAGTCTACTTTCAACATGCATTTCCCCTCCTGGGAGGATCCTCCAAACACCCTTTATTTGGTGCTCCCTTCTCTATCTGAACTGCGCTTTCCCCTAGAATACCTGGCTGGCCTCTAAGCTATGGAGTAATCCTCCTGGTGTTGATCTCAGCTATTCTTGGGTATTAATCTCATTTTTGTTGCTTTATATCCCCCAGATGAATGCAATCTTTCTATGTCTATCCCTCTCTTTCTGACTCATTTCGATTAGCATGATGCTTTCCATATTGTACCACTTGTATGTAAATTTCATGACTTCGTCTTTTCTAAGAGCTACATAGTACTCCATTGTGTAGATGTGCCAAAGTTTCTGTAACCAGTCATCTGTTCTTGGGCACTCAGGTTTCTTCCAGTTTCTGGCTATTGTAAAGAGTGCTGCAATGAACAAACAAGTGCAGATGTCACTTCGACTACACATTTTTGCCTCTCTGGGGTATATTCCC
Organism: Sorex fumeus; assembly: GCF_029834395.1. NCBI lineage: Eukaryota > Metazoa > Chordata > Mammalia > Eulipotyphla > Soricidae > Sorex > Sorex fumeus. Next base: position 31,847,566 of record NW_026606064.1, read on the forward strand.
AGGAGTGGTATCGCTGGGTCAAATGGGAGCTCAATTTCTAATTTTTTGAGAAACGTCCATACAGTTTTCCAAAAGGGCTGTACTAGTCGGCATTCCCACCAACAGTAAAGGAGTGTCCCTTTCTCGCCACATCCGCGCCAGCATTGGTTACTTTTGTTCTTTTGAATGTGGGCCAGTCTTTGAGGTGTGAGATGGTATCTCATTGTGGTTTTGATCTGCATCTCCCTGATAATTAATGATATAGAGCATTTTCTCTTGTGCTTTTTTGCCATTCGGATTTCTTCTTTGAGAAAGTTTCTGTTCATTTCATTGCCCCATTTTTTGATGGGGTTGGATGTTTTCTTCCTGTGGAGTTCAACCAGTACTTTGTATATCCTTGATATCAACCCCTTGTCAGATGTGTATTCGGTGAATATTCTTTCCCATTCTTTAGACTGTCTTTGTATTTTGGTCACTGTTTCTTTGGAGGTGCAGAAGCTTCTTAGTTTAAGATAGTCCCATTTATCTATCTCTGTTTTTACTTGCTCGGCCAGTGGCGTGGCATCTTTGAAAGTACTATTAGCCTCAATGTCATGGATGGTTTTGCCAACTTTGTCTTCAATGTACCTTATGGTTTCTGCTCTGATGTTGAGGTCTTTAATCCATTTTGATCTTACTTTTGTACATGGTGTTAGGCAGAGTTCTGAGCCCATTTTTTTGCATGTAGCCATCCAGTGATGCCAGCACAATTTGTTAAAGAGGCTTTCCTTACTCCACTTCACATTTCTTGCACCTTTATCAAATATTAGATGATCATATGATTGAGGGGAGATGTCAGTGTATTCAACCCTGTTCCATTGGTCTGCAGTTCTTCCTTTGTTCCAGTACCACGCTGTTTTAATTATTACTGCTTTGTAGTACAGTTTGAAGTTCGGGAGGTTGATTCCTCCCATTTTCTTTTTCCCAAGAATTGCTTTAGCTATTCGCGGGGGCTTATTGTTCCATATAAATTTCAGGAGTGTTTGCTCCATTTCTTTGACGAATGTCATGGGTATCCTTATAGGGATTGCATTGAATTTATACAATGCTTTCAGTAGTATTGCCATTTTGACAATGTTAAGTCTCCCGACCCATGAGCAGGGAATCTCTTTCCATTTCCTCATGTCCTCTTTTATTTCCTGAAGTAGAGTTTTGTAGTTTTATTTGTACAGGTCCTTTACTTCCTTAGTTAAGCTGATTCCTAGGTACTTGATTTTCTGGGGCACAATTGTGAACGGGATTGTTTTTTTCATGTCGCTTTCTTCTCTCTCACTCTTTGCATACTACAGAATTTCTTCCTTACCTCCTGCCACAACGTCACATACTGATCATATATGTAAGTGACCTACCAGCAAACAATCAGAGTTCACAACAACTTATTTTCTTCATAAATTTATTAAAATGAGTCAAAATATTCAGAAATAGCTTACTTACTAGATAACCATTTATTAAGGATATAATTCAGGAAAAGCAAGACAGATGATGTAAGTAGGGCATAGTATGGGGAAAAGGGCTTTTTCTCTCTTGGTCTGTCATGGTCTCTACACAATCTTATGTTTACCAACACAGAAGTGTTCTGAGTCCACCATTTTGGATTTGATAGAAGCTTCAATACATAGAATTTCCAAATTACTGACTATTCACAGTTGATGCAACCTCTAGACTTTATTCTCACTCTGCAAGATTGAAAATGCTAGCCAAATAATCATATGGTGATTCCCGTTGCAAGCAATTATCTATACCCCTTAGAATAGGTGACCTTATTAAATAGTCTCAGGTATGATCAAAAGACATCTATTATCAAAATACCTTTATTATTCTTATCACCTAGGATATTATAATGATAAAATATATAAAGCTGTATGCCAGAAATAAAACAAATATTAAAAGTCAGAAAATTAATCTAGCCAATACAAGCTTCAGAATGTCAGAGCTTTTTGCAAATTTGTTCCTTTCTTTTTTGTGAGAAGGTAGGGTTTGGGGCCACACCTGGTTGTTCTCAGGGCTTACTCTGGTCTCTTATACAGAAGTCAATCCTGGTGGGCTGAAGAGACCATATGGGGTGCAAAAATTTGATGCCAGGTCAGTAGCACACAAGGCAAGGCCCTTAGTCACTGTATTCTCTTATACTCTTGTCCCCTTTCTCCTGTCTTCCTGAAAATTTAGAAACACTTTCAGAGGTAGAAAAAGCTAAAATAGTATGGCCTTAGACTTGCAATTTAGAATGTGTGCCAAATCTCTCCTTGGAAGAACCTAGTCCATTTCAGTCTCATGGCTGCTTGGACCGATAATTGTAATAACTCTGTTCCACTAAGGACCCCAGGGCCCAGACAGTGTAGGCTAGAAGAGACTGTACACTGCATAGCAGAGCCCATTTTGATGTCTCCCTCCTTCCTCTTCATTATGATAGCAAAAAGCATATCCCCGGTAATTCTTCATCATTTTCTGTGCTTTCAGTGTACATTCATCATATGTTCTGCAGTTGTGCTCTCTCATTTTGCCTTTGTGAACAAGCATGTTCCCTAAAAATTCATCAGAATATACATAACAGCTATTAAATAACTACCTCTGATGGGCATAAAACTGTAACATTACCCCCTCTCTGGAAGTTGTGCTCTAGCTGTGCTTGTGCACTTCTTTCCCAACTTAAGATCATTTCTGTGTGTGTGTTTTGTTTTTTGTTGTTGTTGTTCCAACACATCCCTCATTTATACTCAGTTGTTCTGAATTTTTTTGGACAAAAGCAAGCTTAAGAAAGGGAAAGTAAGGATGTGGTTTTACGTTCTGCAGTTAGGTAACTAATAGTTATTACATATTTAGAAGATTTTCAGAAAAGGTCAGGCATATTTCTGAGGGCAAAGGGTAGATATATGCAACTGAGAAACTTGAAATGAACATATATATTTGTGTTTTATATATATATATGTATATATATACATCCCAAGTACCTGGATGTGGGGGCTACTTTTCTACTTTTTATATTAATCAGAAAATATGAAACTGTAGGTCAAGGAGGTTTCCATGGCCAGTTCTGTCAGCCAGGACTCTGTGGTCTTTATCAGTTCGAAATATTGTCTTGGCCGCAAGAATACATCCCAGGGGTAGATGACAGATCAGTAACAAAGCACTTGTGAGTTCTTGGGTTTGATACAAGGGAAAGAGAAAGAAAGAAAGAAAGAAAGAAAGAAAGAAAGAAAGAAAGAAAGAAAGAAAGAAAGAAAGAAAGAAAGAAGAAAGAGGGAAGGAGGAAGGGAGGAGAAAAAGAGAAAGAGAGAAAGAGAGGGAGAGGGAGAGAGGGAAAAAGAGCATATCCTAGAGAAGAGTTGTCACATCATTCAAATTATATGTCTCTGTTCAGTATAATTTTTTAAATTTTTATTAGTGAAACACCATGAGGTACAGTTGTAGACTTACAAATTTTTGTGCTTGGGTTTCAATTATACAATGATCAAATACCCATCCTTCCACCAGTGCCTATTTCCCACCACCACGGATCCCAGTACCCTCCCACCCCCCATGTCCCCCATCCCACCCTGCCTCTGTGGCAGGGCATTCCCTTTTGTTCTCTGTCTCCTTTTGGGTGTTGTAGTTTGCAAAAGAGGCATTGAGTGGCAATCAGGCAATCATGTTCTCTCTTTAGTTTACTTTCAGCATGCATCTCCCATCCTGGGAGGATCCTCTCAACACCCTCTATTTGGTGCTCCCTTCTCTATCTGAGCTCCCTTTTCCCCTAACATGTGTGTCTGTCCTCCAAGCCATGGAGCAAAATTTCTGGTACTGATCTCTTCCACTCTGGGGTGTTAGTCTCCTATTTTGTTACTTTATATTCCCCAGATGAATGCAATTTCTCTATGTCTATCCCTCTCTTTCTGACTCATTTCGCTTAACATGATACGATTATCAAAAAATTAGAAATTGAGTTCCCATTTGACCCAGCAATACCACTCCTGGGAATATACCCCAGAGAGGAAAAAAAGTATAGTCAAAGTGACATCTGCCTTCTTCGTTCATTGCAGCACTCTTTACAATAGCCAGAGTCTGGAAAAAACCTGAGTGCCCAAGAACAGATGACTGGTTAAAGAAACTTTGGTACATTTACACAATGGAGTACTATGTAGCTGTTAGAAAAGATGAAGTCATGAAATTTACATAAAAGTGGTACTACATGGAATGATCAGTATAATTTTTGCTTACTAAATACTGCCACAGTTTTGAAAAGAAAACGGAATCCAATTTTTACACTTACAATTTCTTTATTATAATTCCTTTGTTGAAATGAATAAGAAACACAGCTTGTTCAATTTTTAAAAAGTTTCTAGTAGTCATTGGGTGCAGGATATAGATACATAACAAAAACTTTATGAACTTAATAATTATATTAGTAGCCATTTTTGTATTAAACTGGAAGGTTAAATTTTACCTAAAATGAAATATTTATGGATTCTATGTTAAACAACAGGGTATGTATACAATATGTATCTGAGCATTATGTCTTTTGTTCACAGAAAGAGGTTATTGCATATTCTATGCAAAACTAGGCTGTAAATCCTCACAGAATTTAACAAGTATGTAGTAAAAGCTATAAATGTGAAGATGGTACTAGATTACAAAATTTAGAGAAGATAATTTTTTAGAATTTTAAAGCACCATTATTTACTTTTTCTAATATTTGATTTATAGCACTTCTAAGCAAATGACAAAATGCAAAATCTTTTGAACCTTTATTAAAAATAGAAATTTTAACTAAACTGTCAAGGATTTTAATAGAATAAACTTACATATGTGATCTGAGTAATTAAGCTTATTCATGTTTTACCAACGATTTTCATTATAGTGTCATCACTTAATTTACTTTTATTGATATAATATTAGCACAAATAAAAGGATGGCTTAACTCTTTCTTACTAAGAATATTTTTTACCCAAATCTTCTACTTAAAAAGTGCATCTTTTATTTCTGAAAACTTTTTTCATAAAGATATGTTTTTGAGTATTTATTTATTTTCTTTGGTACTAATATACATTGAGATTTAAATCAGTGGTTTCACAATGTTAATCCTCTAAAAACTGCGAACCTAAATTGGGTATCATGTTCTTCTAGATGCAGTACTATTATACTCGTATAAGCAAACATGATCATAATTTTGACAGTGCAATCTATTTTCATTATACATTTAATTATAGTTAGTTGTTAATTAACTACACCTTAGACTGAACAGAAGCTATATAACAAGAGTGAGAGGAAATAATTGGTGCCAGTTAATAAGCACTTTGTCAATATAAGTATAGCAATAAGTAATTTATGACTTATATTAAGAGGCAATCAAAGCATTAAAAAGTCATCTTGGTAATAAATATTATATTTCATGGAAGTTGTAATAAATATGTAAATTTGGTATATGATTAGATGTTGAATGAAACTAAGCAATGCTATGATAATTTTATTGTATCAGACTAATGAAACTATTGGGACAATCAATAAGTGCTAGAAAAATTCCTTGGCTACTGATACTGTCTACACAATTTAGTTTGACCAAAACAAGTCTTCAAAAGAGTAAATGATCAATTGATGACATTTATCTTCAGTGTTTAGTCAACATACTTCAGCCACAATGGCATATTAACTGGTCTTTTTTTTTCTTTTTGGGTCACACCCAGCGACGTTCAGGGGTTACTTCCCTCTCTGCACTCAGGAATTACTCCTGGTGGTACTTAGGGGACCATATGGGATGCTGGGAATCAAACTGGGTAGCCCGTGCAAGGCAAACGCACTACCCACTGTGCTATCACTCCAGTCCCAAAGTGAAAAGTCTTAATCTCAGATACAGAATCCACATTAAGGTCCAGAATGAGGTACTCCCACTTCCCCAGGCTAACATAATGATTATCCTTACTAATACCTGGTGTGCACATAGCAGAGACCAGAGGTGAATCTTTATACTACAACTTTGGGGATAGGGGTAGGACTCCCAAATGATGCTCAGGGTCCTGGAGGCCCATCCCTGCATTCTTTGTCTACTCAGCCTGATGCTTCAATGTTAGCTTGGCTGATTGGGCCTACAGTGCTGAGGAACTAGCAAGGTCACTCAAGTGGTTCTCAGGACTTATGTTTAGGAGATCCACTTATCAGATAATATAACATTCTATCTAGAACCTCTGGTCCTGTAAATTACTGAACTTGCTCCCCTAAAGCACAGCTGGATTGGCTTCTTCCTATTCTGTAAAGATGAGGCACTACTCTCCTGGACATGGACTATGTATTTAGGTATTTATGTGAAAACATGTATTATTATCCAGTAAGCAAGCATAGAAATTGTACTGGTTTATTACTCCATTCCAAATAAAACAATTATGACTTTTATTCTTTTTGCATTCAAGAAGAATTTTCTGCTATATTCTCTAAGGTCATTAATGTTGATCTCCAAAAGGAAACTTTCACTAGAAGAATATAGCATATTTTATTTAGGTACAATAATAAGATTCAGTTGCTTCCTCCGCATATAATGTTTCTTGTTTTCAGGGACATTTAAACCAGAAGAGGAACTCTGATGACACAAAAAATGGGGAGTACCATTATATAATAGGGTACAGTAAAGAATTGATCTTCAACTTTGATCTTCCATTTTCGTGCACCTAATTTTATCATCATCTAAATATTACTATAAATTTATAGTAACAATCATAACCCAAAATATTCAGAATGATAAGATTCAGATCTCCTTTGGAAGTAGTATCCAGGTAGCTTACATATGCAAATTACTGAAGCCACCACAGTGGGAGATGAAATTGCTAGAAGAGGTTGAAGAAATGTCTCAAAGGATGAAAACTCACACTTTACAAGTGAAAGTTCCAGATTAGATCCCGAGAAACACATGGGTACTGCTAAAATGGAATAAAAGGATATAGTCAGTTTCACACTTAATCCTGCAACAAGTTGCAACAAATTTGATTAATGCCTATTTTATATAGTGTTTGCATTATAATATATATATATATATATATCTCATTTCTTTATGGATCTGCTCCTGATTTAGTATGGATCACTGGGTCAAAGTTTTTCCAAAGCATTCCTGAGAAATACTTCAGCAGATAAGGTGTTTGCCTTGCATGTGGCCAGCCTGGAGTTTAGCCCTGGCATCCCATATGGTCCCCTGAATACCACCAGGAGTAATAACTAAGTACAGAGCCAGGGGAAACCCCTGAGCATTGCTAGGTGTGGACAAAAGAAAGTAAGAAAGAGAGAAAGAGAGAGAGAGAGAGAGAGAGAGAGAGAGAGAGAGAGAGAGAGGAGAGAGGAGGAGGAGGAGGAAAGAAAGATGATATCTGGGTCAAAATAACAGCAGAGGTGAGTTACAGTATACATGGATATATTTCAAGGACAGGTTTGCTGCCCAACTACAGTTAGTTTAACAAACAGACAAGCTCCAACTGCCACAAGGTTTTATGCCTTTAGAAATGTTTTTCTCAGTGAATGTGTATGAGGAAATTTAGGATATATGAACATACTTTTTTTAGTCTTTTGCAAAACAAGACATAACAATACTCACTGCAGAAGACCCCATCAAAATATCTAGGTATCTAATAGATGTGCAACGCAGTTATTTCCCTCTATTCAATCTTGGTCCCTACAGGTGCTGGTGCTGATCCTTGACAAAGATTTTACACCTCAAATTTTATCTCACTATTTATATATGAGAATCGAATTTGAAATACACTACGAATTATTTATCCTCCTCATCAACTTCTCCACCCACACTTTTCTATAGATGTGAAAATATCTCAGAAAGCAACAACAACATCATGGAAGAGTTGTTCTTGATACATTCTTTCTCCCCTATTCCACATATACACATTGTGTTTTATAAATATACAAAAGCATCCGTTATGAAATCTTCCAATGGCTTTAATTTCTAAATTACCATACCAATAAAAGCTACAACTATCTCTTTTCTGCAATTGTCTCTTATCTAATTTCTTGGCGTTGACGCTTCTACTTTTTTCATATAAAGTCAAGAGTGATTAGGTAATATTTAATGTTAGGTCTAATAATGCTGTAGGTAAAATTCCTTGTATATTTTTTGCATTTTATTTTATTAAAGCACCATGATCTACAACGTAATTTAGGTTTAGACACACAGTACCCCATCACTCATCCCATCACTACATTCAACTTCCTTCCTTCCACTCAAAGATGAAATAAACATAAATTAAAAATTGGATAACAGATGACCCATACAATCTGACCTTTTATGACTGTTAGTATCTTATTATTTTACATTTTGAATAACTGAATTTGCATTTGAATAATTAAAGTCAAACTGCCTATATATATGAAAATTATGTTGGGTAATGAAAATTAATATTAAATATCAACATATAATAGAAAGAGATATAAATATTAATATATTAATTAGTCTACCTGCTCCCACCAATCTCAGGTGGCTAAAGGATTAAAACCCAGAACCACCACCCTACCCTGCCTTGCCTGCTTCCACCAATCTCAGGCAACCCAGGATTACACAAAGAAGCCCCACCCTACCAGTACCAGATAAATACCTCAATGGCAGATCTCTACTACCTCCACTACCCAGTCGCTGCCACACACCAGGCTACTTTCCGGATCCCTTGGCCATTTTGACACATCATAAGACACTTAATACCCATTTCCCAAGATTACTGCACCATATTTTGTAGGTTTCAAATATGGTTTTAACCATGAGAACACCTGCAAGGGTGATTAGAGGCCGCCCTAAAAGCCTCTATCCATCTCGGAGAGCCTGGCAAGCTACTTAGAGTATCCCACCTGCACAACAGAGCCTGGCAAGCTATCTGTGGCATATTTGATATGCCAAAACCAGAAAATACAATTGGTCTCCTTCTCCTGACCCTGAAAGTGCCACAAATATGGTAGCATTAAGAAGAATGAGGAAGGAGAGGCTGATAAAATCTCAAGACCGAACTAGGCTACCAAAATGAAGAAGGACAAAAATGACTGTCTGTCCTTTAAATGCGTATACGCTGGCATCAGATGCATCCATCTAGGCCCTGACGGAGCAGGCACGAAAGATCAAGTATGGCATCATTCGTCTGACTGAGACAAGATGGCATCAACCACATTACATCATTTTAGAGACTGAAGAAGAACTGTTCCTCGGAACATGTGACAAAAGAGGCGCTGGTGGTGTCGGTTTCCTTGTCAACACAAACATGGTGATGAACATTGATTCATTCGAATGCCTAACAACCGGAATCGAACAATTACACTTCAATAAATGTGGCTCACTGCCGGCAGTTTCTATCTTCATTGTCTACGCACCAACATCCAATTTTGATGAAGAAGAAACTGAAAAGTTCTAAATGGAGCAGGAGAAGTTATATAAAAAGACCACACCTTCTACAAGATCATTGTCAGTGATTTTAATGCCAAGATAGGACCAAGAAGATCAGACTAAGAACTTTACATCAGAACTCATGGCCTAGAATGGAATGAACAAGGTGAGAGACTGAGTTCATCATGTTGACGAAGAGCATCCATGGTAAATCACTGTTACAGAAGGCCAAATCTAAATGTTGGACGTGGGAGTCTCCTGGTGGAGGGTTCCACAACAAAATTGACCACATCATATTCAATCAACAGATCTGACTGACAATATGGCTGTTGTCAAAAAATTCCAAATGGGGTCAGACCACGTTCTTATTCCTGCAAAATTCTACTTCATGGAGCAGGGAGAAAGGACTGCAAAGTTTAAGAAGAGAACTCCCAGAATGACCACCAGCTGGGAGCACTTTGGCACTATTGCCACAACATGGGAAGATGTTGTCATTGACATCAACGAGGAATCTGATCGACTGGTTCAGCACCTCCAAGATTGTGTGAGGAAAGCTGAGAGAGAGATAGCCACAAAAAGACACCTGTCTTTGAAAATTCTTGAGCTCATTTTCCAACGTGGCTTGGCACAAGCCTCAGGCAACCACAAGCGAATGTCCAAACTCACAAAGAATTTCAGAGAAGTGATAAAGGAAGACCTCAAAGAGAGAAGAGTAGCAGTGCTGGCAGATGTGGCAGAAGCCGGGAAAAGCATTCACAATGCCAGCCCGTCCTTCACTAACTACAAGACCAAGGTGAGTGCCAACCGACATACTGATGTATCTATCACATCTTCCAGAAGGGCAATGGAGAAGATTATCTATGACTTCTACTCGAATCTCTTTGATAGATACATCCACCTACCCATATACCAAATTCCACAGGATGGATATGTCTTTCCCAACGTTCTCCCTTCCAAAATCCAACATGCCATTTCATTGGTAAAGAAGCGTACAGCATCCAGTCCAGACAAGATCAGACCTTAACACCTGAAGAACCTGCCATTAGTTCTCATCAATACACTGGCTCAGCACTTCATACAGTACCTGTCTGAATGCAGCATTCTGTCCCAATGGAAAACCAGCAGGACTATACTACTGTACAAGAAGGGAGACATTCAAAATATTAGCAAATATCACCTGATCTGCCTGTTGTCTCTTGTCTACAAGCTGTTTACTTGAGTAATCCTGAATAGGATTGGCAGAACACTAGATGAAGGACAACCATGCGAACAAGCCGGGTTCCAAAAAGGATTCAGTACGATGGACCATATCGACACGATAACCAAGATCATTGAGGTTTCTCGGGAGTTCAATATGCTGCTCTGTCTAGCTGTCATTGATTTAAAGAAGACTTTTGATTCTTTTGAGATGGAAGTGGTCATCAAAGTCCTAGCCAAACAGGCCGTTCAAACTCAATACATCAGGATCCTCCATCAGCTATACTACGGATTCACTACCAGGATCTCACCATCCTACAAGGAAGTGATTATCCATGTCAAGAGAGGGGTTTGGCAGGGTGATACCATTTCTCCGAAACTCTTCAGTGCCACCCTTGAGAATGCATGCGACGCTTGGAATGGGAAGAAATTGGAGTGAAGATAGACGGTCGGCAACTACAACACCTCCTCTTCGCTGATGAGATCGTTGTAATAACACCAAACATTAACCAAGTGGCACAAATGCTTGCCAACGTCGACCATGAGTGTGGAAAGGTCGGAATACAGCTGAATCTCACAAAGACAATGTTTATGAGAAATGGTGTTGTTCCTGACTTCATTCGCTCTCTATGGAACAAACATCTCTGCATGAAACAGTTATCTGTACCTATGTAGAGAAGTCAACAAGACAAATGACCTGGCACCTGAGTTGCACAGGTAGAAGAGAGTGGCGTGGAATGCCTTCAACAGTGTTGAAGAAATAGCTAAGAGGACGAGAACCTCTAGCTCCAGGCACATCTCTTCAACTCCCCTGTTATTCCTGCATTAACATACACCTCAAAAACCTTGGCCTATGAAAACAGTCTGAGAATGCTATTCGGGTCTCCCAAAGAGGAATCGAAAGCTATGCTTGGAGTATCATGCTTCACTCTGTGGATCATTGAGAATCAGGGATGCTGTCACTTTTGCCATGGCATCGAAAATCAGATGGGCTGGTCAGGTAATGTGATTTGGAGATGACCACTAGACTAGCGGCATTACGGACTGGATTCCACAGGACGTCAAAAGATCCGTGGCTGCCCACCTACAATATGGTCAGACTTCTTTGTCAAAACTGTGAATGAACAGTTTGAGGCTCTTCGTGTTCCTGGAGCGAGCAGACGCCATTGACCTACACTAGCATGAGACAGGGATGAATGTAGACATTACTGGTGCCCGATCAAGCAAATTGATTAATGGGATGTCAAGTGATCAAGTGATCCGGTCATATATTATTAGACACTTGGATTGTTTCTACATTCATTCTGGTTATTTTGGACAGTGTTACCAGGAACATGCGGATACAAATGTCTTTTCTCCATTTTGTTTTTTGCACTGTTGAGATTATATATATAATATATATATATATATGTATATATAAAGAAATGGAGTTGCTGGGTCAAATGAAAGCTCAATTCCTAGATTTATTAGGAACAATCATATTGCTTTCTAGAAGGGCCAGACCACGGACTAGTCAACATTTGTACCAGCAGTGAATGAGTCCCTATATCTCTTCAATATTTCAGAAATGGTGGTTCTTGTTCTTTTTGATGTGCAACAATCTCTGTGGGGTGAGATGATATCTCGGTGCTATTTTTATTTGCATCTCCTTGATAATTAATGATGTGTAGAGTATTTTTTCATGAGTCTTTAATCCATTCATATTTCTGCTTTGAAGACATGTCTTTTCATTGGTTCTTCCCATTTTCAGAAGGAGTTCGTGTTTTTTTTGTAAATTTCTACAAGTTCCTTATATATCTTTCTTATCAGATAGGTGTAGGATAAATAATTTCTCCCATTTCATCTTTGTATCTTAGTCATAGATGTCTTTGAGGTTCAGAAACTTTGTTAATTTAGTGTAGTCCCATTTGTTTATCTTTGCTTCTACTTGACTGGTCAGTGGCATTTCATCTTTGAAGATACTTTTAGTTGTAATGTCATGGAGAGTTATTCCTGTTTCCTCTATGTATACCATGAACTCAACATCTCATATCAAGATCTTTAACTCATTTTTAAAAAAAAATTTTTTATTTATTGAATCACTGTGAGAACAGCATCAAAGCCTTTCAGTTTAAGTTTCAGTCAGTCATACAATGAACAAGCACCCATCCCTTCACCAGTGCACATTTTCCACCACCAAGAACCCCAGTATACCCCCCTTCCCACCCCTTCCCCTGCCTGTGTATCAGATTTCCACTTTACTCTCTTTAACTCATTTTATTTGACTTTTTTGCATGGTGTTAGAAAAAGTTCTGAGTTTATCTTTTTTTTTTTTTTTTTGCATGGGGCTGACCAGATTTCCCAATACCACTGGTTGAAGAGGCTTTCCTTACTACACTTCACATTTTTTGCTCCTTTATTAATGGATCATATACCTGAAGATCCTGCCTCAGGAGATTCAACTCTATTGCATTGATCTGAAGGTCTGTCTCCATTCCAGAACTATGCTGTTATAACTACTTCTGCTTTGTAATAGTTTGAAGTTTGAAAAAGTGATGCCTCCCATCTTCCTTTTCCCAAAGATTGCTTTAGATATTCTGGGGATGTAGGGAGGAGTATTGTTTCATATGAATTTCAAGAGTGTTTAATCTATTTCTTTGAAAAAGTTTGTGGATGCCCTTACAGGGACTGTATTGAAAGTATACAATGCTTTGGGAGTATTGCCATTTTTATATTCAGGGGCTGTAGTGATAGCACAGCGGTAGGGTGTTTGCCTTGTGTGCAGTCAGCCTGGCCGAGCCAGGTTCGATTCCTCCACCCGTCTAGGAGAGCCTGGCAAGGTACAGAGAGTATTAAATATGCCAAAAACAGTAACATGAAGTCTCACAATGGAGACGTTAATGAACAACGGGAGCAAATTGATGAACAACGGGAGGACAGTTTGTTTATTTGTTTGTTTATATTATTCCTCCCAATCCATGAGCAGGGCATATGTTTCTATTTGCTTATGTCTTCTTTTATTTCTTGAAACAGTGTTTTGTTGTTTCCTTTGTGTAGTAGACACCACAAAACAGGAGATTTAGAGGTCAATGTCTCTGATGAACACAGATGCAAACATCCTCCACAAAATACTAGTAAATATTTTTCAACAACTCATCATAAAGATTCTAAACCATTATCAAATGGGATTCATTCTGGAGATGCAATGATAGCTTAACATATGTACATCAATCAACTTGATACACCATACAAATAATGTGGAGTAAAAGAATCATATTAATAGGCACTGAGAAGCATTTGACAATATCTAGTACCCATTCATGAACAAAAACTCTCAACAAAATAGAAATTTTCATCTGAAAGCTCACACTATAATTTAGGAATGCATCCAGAATTATATAGCAATTTGAATGATTTCTATCAGAAAACAATTATCTAGGCATAAATCTCAAATTAATAATATGTAGACAAATGATTTTTATGTTCAGATTTAGCTCGAATCTTAAATATATACTTAATTTTCCAGATGCCCTAATTTTCCTGATGTCATAAATCTTCATACACAGTAAACAATTTCATAAATATTAATTAATATGTTCAAATTTAAAGTGATATTCAAAGCTTATTAGTTCAAAATATGAACGTTGAACAAGAAAAGAACATCAATATCAATGAAAAGAAATAATAACTAGTATATTTATTGGTATATCCAATTTTGATTAATAATTTAGATGTCAAATAAAAATATACAGGTTGCAGAAATTTAGTCATTCTCTTTTGAAAATATTTTCTACATTCTTTGTTAAAGTATATCAAGTACTAAATCTCTAATGTGAAATGAATACACCTCTTTAATCATACTTGAGCCATTTAATCTACTAACGCTATGAAACAAATATGGAAATTATTGTTTTCATTTAATTAAATTGAAGACTGATACTGAAACAAACAATAGGTGACAGTTTAGATATTAAACAGATATGAGATGGTAATTATTACACAGAGAAAAAATGAGAAAACTTAGTAACAACAGAGAGAGTTTCATCTTATCAGTCATATGCATTTTTAGGAGAGTCGACTACACCCTTTTGCATTCAAGGCTTATTCCTGGCTATATGCTCAGGGATCACTCCTGACAACATTCAGGTGACCATATATGTTGCAAAGATTTAGCCTGGGTAGGTCACATGTAACGCAAGAATATGACCTAGTGTAGGATCTTGGTCCTAGGGGCTGGAGCAATAGCACAGCGGGTAAAGCGTTTGCCTTGCACGTGGCCGACCCATGTTTGATTCCCGGCATCCCATAAAATCTCCCAACACTGCCAGGAGTAATTCCATGTGCATTGCCGGTTGTGACCCAAACAGAAAAAAAAAAGAGGGGCTGGAGAAATAGCAGAGCCGGCAGGGCCTTTGCCTTGCACGCAGCCGACCTGGGTTCGATTCCCAGCATCCCATATGGTCCCTTGAGCACCGCCAGGAGTAACTTCTGAGTGCAGAGCCAGGAGTAACCCCTGTGCATCGCCGGGTGTGATCCAAAAAGAAAGAAAAAAAAAAGAAAGAAAGATCTTGGTCCTATATGCACTGTATTTAATTCTAGGCTTTAAAAATATAAATTATTTATTCTATAATGATTATTTGTATAGTAATAATTATTTGTATTAGTTCATTTTAGATATTAAAATGAAAATAAGTATTTTAAAAATTATTTTAAAACAAGGATGACCTCAAAAACAGGAGAGCAGCAGTACTGGTAGATGCAGCAGAAGCTGGAAAAAACATTCGTAATGCCCGCCTGTCCTTCACCAACTACAAAACCAAGATGACTGCCCTCCGACATCATGATGGATCTATCACATCTTCCAGAAGGGCAATGGAGAAGATTATTCATGACTTCTACTCAGATCTCTTTAATAGCCACATCCACTTGCCCACATACCACATACCACATGATGGATATGTCGTTCCCAATGTTCTCCCTTCCGAAATCCAACATGCCATCTCGTCTGTAAAGAAACAAAGAGCACCTGGCCCAGACAAGATCAGACCTGAACACCTGAAGAACTTACCATCAGTACTCATCAATACATTGGCTCGACTCTTCACACGCTACCTGTCTGAATGCAAGGTTCCATCCCAATGGAAAACCAGCAAGACTGTACTACTATACAAGAAAGGAGACATCCACGACATTGGCAACTATCGCCCAATCTGCCTATTGTCTGTCATCTACAAACTATTCACTCAAGTCATCCTGAATAGGATTAGCAGAACACTAGATGAAGGACAACCATGTGAACAAGCTGGATTCTGAAAAGGATTCAGTACCATCAACCATATCCACACAATAACCAAGCTCATTGAGGTATCTCGGGAGTTCAAGATGCGATGCCACTCTGTCTAACGTTCATTGATTTAAAGAAGGCCTTTGATTCTGTTGAGACGGAAGCGGTCATAGAAGCCCTAGCCAATCAGGACGTACAAACTCAATACATCAGGATCCTTCGTGAGCTCTATTGCGGATTCACTACCAAGATCTCACCATTCTACAAAGAAGCAATCATCCATATCAAGAGAGGGGTTCGGCAGGGTGATAACATTTCACCAAAACTCTTCAGTGCCACCCTTGAGAACATCATGCGACGGCTGGAATGGGAAAACATGGGAGTGAAGATAGATGGTCGGCAACTACACCACCTCCGCTTTGCTGATGACATCGTTCTAATAACACCAAACATCAACCAAGCGGCACAAATGCTGAATGACTTTGACCGTGAATGTGGAAAGGTCGGACTACAGCTGAATCTTGCGAAGACAATGTTTATGAGAAACAGCCTTGTTCCTGACGCTCCATTCGCTCTCAACGGAACCACCATCTCCGAATGCAACAGTTATATATACCTAGGTCGAGAAATCAACATGATGAATGACCTGGCACCTGAGTTGCACAGGAGGAAGAGAGCGGCTTGGAATGCCTTCAAGAGCATTGAAGAAATAACTAAAAGGACAAAGAACCTCCAGCTACGAGCACATCTCTTTGATTCCACTATTCTTCCTGCATTAACATATGCCTCAGAGACCTGGACCCTACGAAAACAGGATGAGAACACTATTGGGGTCTCTCAAAGAGGAATCGAAAGAACTATGCTTGGAATATCACGATTCACTCAAATGAGAGATAGAATCCGGAGTTCTGATCTTCGTCAACGCTCAAGAATCAGGGACGCTGTCTCATTTGCCAAGACATCAAAAATCAGATGGGCTGGACACGTAATGAGGTTTACAGACAACCGCTGGACTAGAGCCATTACTGATTGGATTCCACGAGACATCAAAAGATCACGTGGACGCCCACCTATAAGATGGTCAGACTTCTTCATCAAGACCCTAAATGATCGGTTTGAGGCTCTACATGTTCCTAAAATGAACAGATACCATTGGGCTACGCTAGCACGCAACCGGGATGAATGGAGACGTTACTGGCACCCGCTCGAATAAATCGATGAATAACAGGGATTAAGTGATTAAGTGAAGTGATTAAATTATACTAAGATACAAAATAAGGATTTAATTATACATCTACTTGTCTCCTAAGATAAATGCTTAACCTCAATATTTTTTCAGAAGTAATTTTTATTAACAAAGTTTATCCTATTATGTGATAACTGTAGCACTGCACTGTTCTCCCGTTGTTCATTGATTTTGCTCGAACAGGCACCAGTAACGTCTCCATTGTGCAACTTTTTACTGTTTGTGACATATCAAATATGTCATGGGTAGCTTGCCAGGCTTTGCTGTGCGGGCGGAATATTCTCGGTAGTTTGCCGGGCTCTCTGAGAGGGTTGGAAGAATCGAACCCGGATCCGTCACATGCAAGGCAAACACTCTACTCGCTATGCTATCAGTCCTGTCCAAGTGATAACTATTTAAATAAACAGCAGAAGATGATATTATAAGATGGATGCCTTTTTTACTGACTGTTAGTGCAAGATTATACAATATTCAGGAGTATAACTTCACACTTTTTACTTTTTGAGCCGCACTAGGCAGTGTTCAAGGCTTACTCTGGCTCTTCACTCAGGGATTACTTCTGGCAGGGTTCAGAGAAATGTACAAGGTTTCAGGGATTAAACTGAGCAAGGTAAACTTCGTACCTACACACTATACTGTCTGTCCAGCTGCTACCTTCAAAATTTGATATGTCTACCAGTGTATTACAAGTGTATTAAACGTACACATCACACCTACTATCAGAGTTTTACCACTGCTCACCTTTATCATATTAAACTCCACTACTCATGATTCTAATCCCCCACTCATTTCCCCAATATTTTGTTGTTTGATTTTATTTTTGTCATGTTTATGTTCTATATATGAGTGAACCCATCTGGAATATATTTTCCTTTCCTAGTTTATTTCACTTAGCATAATCATCTTTTTCCCAGATTTTAATAAATGGTGAATTTTTTATTATTTTTATATTTCATTTAGTATACATAACACATGGTCTTTATCTACTTTTTGCGATAGAAAAGTAATTTTATATATGTAATTCTCATAGTTATAATGTGAAATTTCATTTTGATTTTGCGTTTAATTTTCTAAAAATTGTAATGTTGAACATTTTTCTTATTACTATGAGTCATCTGCTTTTTGGTGGGATAATGTTTAGATAAATTAGCCAATTATTTTATCAAGTCATTTTGTTGTTTTCGAGTTTTATAAATTCTTAATAATTGTTTGAATAATTGTAGAATTTGTTCATTTTACTAGGAAGACAAGTTTGAGCTGGGTAGTTTACTCACTGGACTAGTACATACTTGCATCCAGGAGGCCCTAGTTTGATCATCAGTAACCTGCGAACTCCAAAAACCTCGTGCAGAAATAACAGACTATAGAGTGGGAAATAATCCCTGAATACCACTGGCAGTGGCTGTGGCTAACCTTCCCTACCCCAGAACTCAATTAAGTAGAATGACTTATCATTCACCTTGAAAATCTAAGGAAAGATCATACAATGTAATTAGAAAAAAATTCTTTGTTTAACTCTACCTAATTTTTTAAAGTAAGAATAATATATTTTACTTTATTACATAGACAATAAAAAATCATCTCACGTATAATATTAAGTGACCTTTATCTAAGAGAGTAAAACAATTTTAACTATTGTGCTAATTTATCCTATTTTCCATTTAATTTTTCTTTGATTTTTCCTCATTTTTAACTCAGCAAATTAGATAGAACATGAAACTCATTGACTGTTTAATGACTAAGATGAAAATCTCCATATGCTTGTAAAATGTGTTTACAATTTCATATTATCACTAACAAATAGTAAAATCCAAAGTGAACCAAGAGTCAGAGTAATTTGACTCATTAAGTTAGTTATTTATTAAATGAATAACTAGCATAATGAATTGTGGGTGGTAATATTAATCCCATAATAGCATACATTTTAAAAAGAAGTTATGGTTTACTTTTATACATTTTCAGAATTTTTAATAAGTTAAATTTTTAAATATGCTACAATGAACATATAGGTACAGATGTCATTTCTACTGTGCTTTTTTGCATCCTTGGGATATATTCCCAGAAGTGGTATTGCAGGGTCATATGGAAGCTCAATTTCTAATTTTTGAAGGAGTGTCCATATTGTTTTCCAGAAAGGCTGGACTAGTGGACATTTCCACCAACAGTGAAAGAGTGTCCCTTTTTCCCCACATCCACGCCAGCACTGGTTGCTTTTGTTCTTTTGAATTTGTGCCACTCTCTGTAGCGTGAGATGATATCTCATTGTTGTTTAGATTTGCATCACTCTGTTCACAATAGCCAAAATCTGGAATCAACCCAAGTGCCCTAGAACAGATGATTGCTTAAAGAAATTTTTGTACATCTACACAATGGTATACTATGCAGCTGTCAGGAAGATGAAGTCATGAACTTTGCTTATAAATGGATAGACATGGAGAGTATCATGTTAAGTGAAATGAGTCAGAAACAGAGGGGCAGACACAGAAGGACTGCACTCATTTCTGGAGTATACATAACATGAGGCTGACACCTAAGGATAGTAGATACACAGGGCAGATAGATTGGTCCATAGCTGGAAGCCTGCCTCATGAGCAAAGGGGAGAAGGCAGCTAGAATAGAGAAGGGATCACTAAGAAGAAGATGGCTGGAGGAATCGGTCGGGATGGGAGATGTGTGCAGAAAGTAGATAAAGGGCCAAACATGATAACCTCTCAGGGTCTGTATTACAAACCCTAATGCCCCAAAGTAGAAAGAGATTATGGGGAATCATGTCTGCCATGGAGTCAGGGGGAGGGTAGGGAAGGTGGGGATATACCAGGGAGATTGGTGGTGGGGAATGTGCACTGGTGGAGGGATGGATGTTTGATCATTGTGTGATCACACAATGTTCACACATAATAAACAGAGAATAAACAAGAATTTAGTTCTATAATCTCTTTATTTATTCTCAAATATTTAGCACTTAAGTGTCAAAATCCATAAAATATTATTTATAGACTATCAAACATACATCATAATAAAAAATCTGTATTTATAAAAAATATGCTAATGTTACATCCTACTACTTGAAATTTTCTCTTCCTGAATAAAACCCAGCTGGAGTGGTAGCACAGGGATTAGGACGTTTGCCTTGCACACGACCAACCTGGGTTTGATTCCTCCGCCCCTCTCGGAGAGCCCGGCAAGCTACTGAGAGTATCCCGCCCGCACAGCAAAGCCTGGCAAGCTACCCACGGCATATTCGATATGCCAAAAACAGTAACAACAAGTTTCACAATGAAGATGTTACTGGTGCCCGCTCAGCAAATCGATGAACAACAGGACGACAATGCTCACAGTGCTACAGAATAAAACTGAGTGATTAAAATTTGTCTATAATTTTCTCACTTTTTATTTTCACTCCTATTTTGTAATGTAGATATTTTCTTCTCTAAGAGTAAAAGCAACTGAAATGTAAAAATAAAAGTAATTTGTTTAAAAAGAATTATAATGGACCAAGTACATAGCTCAGTGTCAGGTAATAAATGTGAATTTGGACTCAGGTATCACATACTTCCACACACACACTCCCCAAATTACTGCCTGTTGTGGTTCCAACTCTCCCTTGCACCACAGAGCCCTAATATTAAACTGCCCAGTATGGTTGGCCAACTACATTCAGAAGAGGCCCCTAGCATACTGGCACTACTTGGAAGGTCACACAGAATGAAATAAAACTAATTATAACATGTTACAATGATACAGAAAATCCCTGCATATTCTTAAATTCCTTTTATAATTTAATCACTTATGATTCTTATGACAAATGTGAGGATTGTAATTCTGTTCAGTTTCACCCATTGAAGAAGTAAGTTGAAGAATGTTTGGCTTAGTCAGATTTCACTTTTAATTAGAATTCAAAGCTCTTCATGAGGCCTGAGCATATTCCAGGGCATCCCACTGCTGTTGTTTTAGTTTCATAGTGTGTGTGCCGCTCTCCTCTTCATATACAGGACTCCTCATTTAGACTTACAAGTTTGAACTTTGTTATCAAGACATGGAGACGTGTAATGATTATACTTGAGTCTATTGTCAACTTAATATACGTCATCAGTATCCTCTTATCCAATTATAATATTGGAAAGAAGAGCATTTACATTTTGTTAATTCCAACATTATTTGGTTGCTATAACGAGTGGTAAAATACAGTGACTATAACATATTCTTTTAACTGTAAATGGTTAATGATCCAGACTCTTTGCTATCCTGATATTATAGTTCTCCAGAGACCCATTCACTGAAAAAGCAAGAATCAGATATTTCAGATGTAAAGAGCACATACGTCTTCTTAAAGTCACATTACCACACTATGTGGACTTGAGTATATATATTCTTCCCCTGTAGGATTATCACTTCCCAGTTCTACTAAGGAAACTGAAAAATATTTCTAGAATTTAGAGATGGAGAAATTATGCAAAATTTCCAACTTCTGGAAATGCTATCATAATGAGTTTTTTTTAGAGGAATTATCAACAGCGTTCAAACCAGTAATAACAGTACTGAAAATACATATAGGATAGATAGGCTAGTTTAACAAGCCTTCACAAGCCTTATCATCAAACTTGCATAATTTGTCATTATCCTCAAGGAAAACATGTTTCAATAAAGAAATAGAAACTTCTTCTACTTCAGAGAAAACTGTTTCATAATTTGAGCAATAAAAAAAAAATCTTAAAAACTGGACTAGTCCATAGTTGAAAGATCGCCATGGAGGGGTTTTGGGAAGAGAGCAGTTAGGTAAAGAAGGAATCACTATGACAATGCTAATTGGAAATGATCACTTTAGACAAGAACTGAGTGCTGAAAGTGTGTAAAGGGATATACAAGATAACCTTTCAGTACCTGTATTGCAAACATAATCCTCAAAATTAAAGGGAGAAAGAAACAGAAAGAAGAAAAGTCTCTCCTATAGAGGCAGACTGGAAGGTGTGGGGTGGGGGGAAAATTGAGACATTGGTGGTGGGAAATGTACTCTGTAAAGGGACGTGTGTTGTAACTTTGTATGACTAAAACCCAATCATGAACAACTTTGTAACTGTGTATCTCATGGTGATTCAATAAAAGAAAAATATCCTTAGGGTCAGAGCAATAGCACAATGGGTAGGGCTCTTGTCCTGCACATGGTCCTGGGTTCAGTCCCCCCACCCTGAGGGTAGAGCTCAGAGTAAGCACTGAATTTGTCCTAAAAACAAACACAGATTCAAATCTTGTTCCCACCATCAACATCAATCCTCATGATCACCTATCTTCATCATCATCCTCACCATCATCTTTATTTCTTCTTAACTCACACTGGATATGTGACATATACTTAACTTGTCATAACTTACTATAAGGTACAAATTACTTTTACCCCCACCTCACAAGAGGAGAAAATTAGAAATTTAAGGAAAGAATGAAAAATCTTCTATATGCCAGAGTTTTGAAGATTGGATTCATTGCATATAGAACTAGTGGATTCAGAATATGACATAGGACATTGTCAGATAAGGTATTTCAAGAGTTGTTCTCTTGATAAATAAACTCTCTTGTTTCCCTGTGGTGATTCTAAAAGTACGGGAGAATGGGTTAAAGTACTAGATCTACTATGCATTTTTTGGGAACTATTGTCAAGAAACATAGTTTCAGTTCCCTTATTCATTAAATGGAGCAAATAGTAACACTATTTGACAAAGATGTTGTGAATTTTAACTAAAAATGATGACATTTTTTACAAAATTTCTAAGAAGTAAATTTTGTAACTGACCCAGTTATCAAAATAATATTTTAGCAAAAAAATGGGTGTACATTTTTGCTTTTTGGGGGGATATTGGGGTTCATACACTGCAGTCTCAGAAACTATACCTTGCTAAATGCTTCAGAGTGAAACTTGATAATGCTGAGGGCACCATATGTGGTGTTGAATATTGAACTGGGGTTGGCTACATGCAACCAAGGAGTGTATTAACCTTTGTATTATCTCTTTTACTGAATATGTGTGTTTTAGTTTTTATGCATGCACATGTGTTACTGTGACAAGAAACATTAGTCAAATTTGATGTTTCCACAGAGACTAATTTAGGTACTCTGAAAATCGTGTTGATTGATAAGTCATCAAGAAGACTTTTAATTCAGGTGCTTAATTAATTTAGCTAATGGGATAAAAAATGCCAGAGGACAGAGTAAGTTAGGGTTCAGATTCAGGTGCCCTTCAATCTACTTCAGAACACCCAGGCTCTTTGATTCTCTTTCGGTCTGATTTAGCATTCATTGGTGTCATTTTTATTCTAATAAAGAAGAGAATGGTTAAGAATTGGAATCTGGAAGCAGTGAAGAGTAGCAGTTTGTCTTGTCCACATTTACCTCTTCAGGCAGTCATTTGAAGTCCTGAAAATAATAGTCTTGAATGATTTCCCTAGTACTCTAGTTTTCCTGGGAAAGGTTTACTGTAAAGAAAATTTGAAAAATCGTTTTTCAGACAGCATATTGCAATCCTTGACACTGTCACATCATATTCCTCCACAGTTGTTTTATATTATCAATTTGACAATGATAATAAAGTACATGGGCTGGACCGATAGCACAGCGGGTAAGGCTTGCATGCATCCAACATGGCAAACCTGAGTTCAATTTCCTCCGCCTCTCTCGGAGAGCCTGGCAAACTACCAAGTGTATCTCACCCCCATGGCAAAGCCTGGCAAGCTACCCGTGATTTATTTGATATGCCAAACACAGTAACAATTAAGTCTCACAATAGAGACGTTACTGGGCCCGCTCAAGCAAACCGATGAACAACGGGAGAACCGTGAACCGTGAACCGTGAATAAAATACATATGTACCATTATGTGACCATCAAACTTGTTGAATTACTCATATTCAAGCAACGCATTTAGGAAGAAGTTATTAAATTCATTATATCATTTTCATAGAAAAGGAATGTGTATAGATTTGGACACTTTCCATTAATCCATAACTCTGGAGATGTCCTCTTGTATCACTTGTCATCCTGTTGATCATTGATTTGCTCGAGTGGGCACCAGTAACATCTCCATTTGTCCCTGTCGCATGCTAGTGTAGCCCAATGGCAGCTGCTCACTCCAGGAACATGAAGGCCTCAAAATGTTTGTTTAGGGTTTTGACGCAGAAGTCTGACCATCTCGTAGGTGGGCGGCGTGGAATCCAGTAGGTAATGGCTCTATGCCAGCGGTCCTCTACAAATCCTATTATGTATCGAGCCTCTATGATTTCCAACACCTTGGCAAACAAGACAGCGTCCCTGATCCTTGATCACTGATGGAGGTTGGAACTCCGGATTCCTTCTCTCACTTGAGTAAAATGTGATATTCCAAGCATAATTCTTTTGATTCCTCTTTGGGAGACCTGAATAGCATTTTTATCTTATTTTTGTAAGGGCCAGATCTCTGAGGCATATGTTAGCCAATATGTAATTTTCTGATCATATTCTTCAATATCTGGAAATCTTAGTACTGATATGTGCCTAAAAGATTACAACATTTAAATGTTTTAAAAATATTGTACACCTGTAATGGCATAAGGTGAAAATTTCCATGATGTATAAGGTAAAAGGCCCTCCCGTTGATCGTCGATTTGCTCGAGCGGGCCCAGTAACGTCTCCATTGGAGACTTTGTTGTTACTGTGTCTGGCATATCGAATACTCTCGGTAGCTTGCCGGGCTCTCCGAGAGGGGCGGAGGAATTGAACTCGGGTCGGCCATGTTGGCCGCTTGTAAGGCGAACACCCTACCGCTGTGCTATCGCTCCAGCTACCTTATTCCATGATGTATAAGCATAAAAAATTATATTTTCAAACAATTTTTCATCAGAAAACTTGGATTTCAAATATTTTATTGGGATACCCACTCTTGTGGGGCTGGAGCGATAGCACAGCAGTAGGGCGTTTGCCTTGCATGCAGCCAACATGGCCGACTTGAGTTCGATTCCTCCGCCCCTCTCGTAGAGCCCGGCAAGCTTCCAAGAGTATGTTGCCCGCACGGCAGAGCCTGGCAAGCTACCGGTGATGTACTCGATATGCCAAACACAGTAACAACAAGTCTCATGATGGAGACATTACTGGGCCCGATGGAGCAAATTGATCAACAACTGGAAGACCATGACTGTGACCCACTCTAGTGCCTAAAGACAATTATCTGTTTTGTATATATTTGCTCTATGTTCAAAACGAGCAGCACTGTAGCACTGTCCTCCTGTTGTTTATCGATTTTCTTGAAAGGGCACCAGTAACATCTCCACTGTGAGACTTATTGTTACTGGGTTTTTTTGGCATATTGAATATGTCACGGGTAGTTTGCCAGGCTTTGCTGTGCGGTCAGAGCACTCTCAGTAGCTTGCGGGACTCTCTGAGAGGGGCAGAGAAATCAAACCCAGTTCGCCTGTGTTGGCTGCATCAGCCACATTCAAGGCAAATGCACTACCCATTGTGCTATTGTTCCAGCCCAAACGAGCAGCAGGATATGAAAATTACTAATGATCATTCTTTCAGGCTACTTTATAAACTTAATTTATTTTTGGTTACCACTAAAATGCAAACTTGCTACCAAGACTTTTTTTTAGTTTTTTAATTGTTTTTCCTCAATATTTATACAGCATAAGAAAATATTAATTTGCTCAGGTGTAAAGCTTATCAAGTCATAGGGAACTGTTTTTCTTTTCCCTCCAATGCTATAAGTCAAACTAGGGACTTTTACATATTGGGCAGATGACTGACTGAGCCACATCCTCAGACCAAATCAAAGAGATGTTGACAGGAGATGTTTCAGAAATGTTATTAATCCTGGTTGAGAACTGGATTATCTCTACTTTAGAAAAAAAGAGCTAGTCATCTTCAAAGACCAAGTATTCTGAGTTTTACAAACCCCCTTTTTATACTCTGAAAGGCATCTTTTATTCCAAACTTTCAAATACTGGGATATTATTATCAGTTTGTTATAACCCAGAACCAGTGTTTTATGAATGAGTTACATATTCAGACTTTTTAAATCAGAACCTCAGTCCCTCAAAGTAACTGCATTTTGCCACAGAGGCTACAGGAAGTAGTCTGGAAAAGACTTTAGGGAAGTTAGTTCAAAAAGGTAATGATACTAATCCAATGGGACTCACTTAATTGAAGGACAAAGAGACCACAGGGATACATAAGAGTGGACAGAGGGCAAGTAAGGATAGTGAGAAGGCAGCTCTCTGCAAACTAGGCAGAGAGATGTCAAAAGAATCCAACACCGCTGGCCTCTTTATATTGGATTTTTGCCCCTTCCTTAACAGTTTACAATTAAAGACATATGCAACAAGTTCATTTGTTAGAAATACTTGACAAGTTGGTCTCAAGTAACTAAAACCTGAATGAAGTTGGGTTTTGGTATTGACTTTGCTGCATTCTTTTAAGACATAGAGATCAAAGATAAGAACAACTTGCTGTTTAAAAAAAAAAGAAGTTCAGGTATTTCTGAGCTACACAACTACACAAATGATAACTGAAATTCAAGTGGATCAAATGAAGTTGTGTATTATCACTCATTGTATCACTGTCATCCTATTGTTGATTGATTTACTCGAGTGGGTGCCAGTAACATCTCCATGCGTCCGAGACCTGAGATTTTAGCAGCCTTTCCTTATTTGTCTTTCCCAGTGTTGCCGTATTGGAGGCTCTTTCAGGGTCAGGGGAATGAGACCCATTTGTGTTACTGTTTTTTTGGCATATTGAATGTGCCACAGGTAGCTTGCCAGACTCTGCCATGGAGGCAGGATACTCTCAGTAGCTTGCTGGGCTCTCCGAGAGGCATATGCATGTATTTTCCTCTATGATTTGTTGCCTATTGTGTGAACCCCATCAAATATGGTATGATAATTATGGAAAATGGGTAGAGTGTGTCTTATGATGTGACCAAGGGAAGGCAAACTCCAAGCATTCTCCTTTATTTCTCCATTATGTCTAAATAATTTTGCAGAGAAGAATATTCTTATTTGAAAAATGTAATATTTTATTAATATAGATATGTCACTTCACTCACAACCTATAGAGTATCTTCTGAGAAATCTAATAGATTAATTAGGATGTGTTTGAAATCTAATAGATGTGTTTGAAATCTAATAGATTAATTAATATGTGTTTGTATGTTACATATATTTTCCCAAGCAGCCTTTCATATGTTTTACCTATTGCATTATTACAGAGCATATATGGCATGTACATTATAAGCAAATATGTATATAAATGTATGCACATATATACTTTTTGTGCATATGGTAAAAAACAAAATTATATAGGGAAGTATATATAAATAACCAGAACAGGACTCACTTTAGTTAAGCCTGAAATAAGACACTTAATTGTGGTCTAAATTTTCTCATAAATGGAATCTTAAACTAGTTATGTGCGACTCACTTGATTAGCACTAGTTAGGTAATCTACCTCATAGACCCTTTGTATCCCCTAAAAGACACTTGAAAAAAACAGTCTTTGGGGCCTAAGAAAACTTTCCACAAAAGTTTTCCTAGGAAAAGTTCCTTTTCTTACTCCTTTTTGCTACAATTGTTTTCTCACAATTTTAATGTCTATTCACTTTTAATAACGTATGATTATAAAATCCTTGTGTTTGTTTTGTGTTAGAGGCTGCACACAGCAGTGCTCATGGGTTATTACTGGCTCTGCACTCAGGAATTACTCTTAGCTGATTCCAGGGATCTCTTGGAGATTCAGGAAACCAAATCCAGGTTGGCCACATACAAGGCAACTTCCCTCCCAACTATATCATTGCTCCTGCCCCAACTATATTTTTTCTAAAATAATACATTTTTTTTGGAAAAGTAATTTCATCTGCTAAATGGAAATAAAATTCTCCACAAAATGTTATTGAAAAGTTAATGTAGAGTTTTGACAACATCACACGTTATCATTCTGGTGCCCCCATTCCTATCCCAGTCTCTGATCTGAACCTATCTCTCCATACTCTAAGGTCATTATTTTCTACATACTCACTCTTTATTGGTCACCTTGATTTTCTGTTTATGTACCTGTTTGTCGTTGTTTCAGTCTTTTTGAAGGAGCTTTAATATGCTTTTCTCTGGGCTGGAGCGATAGCACAGTGGTAGGGCGTTTGCCTTACAAGTTAGCAAACATGGCCGACCCTAGTTCGATCCCTCCCCCCCTCTTGGAGAGCCCAGCAAGCGACCAAGAGTACCTCGCCCACATGGTAGAGCCTGGCAAGCTCCTCGTGACATATTTTGATATGCCAAACACAGTAACAACAAGTCTCATGATGGAGATGTTACTGGGCCCACTTGAGCAAATCGATGAACAGGAGGACTTATTATTATTGCATTTCTAAAACTATGTTAAATAAAATTAATCCAGCAAATTTGTAAGTATGTCCAGAAATAATTGTAAGTGATTGTGCATATTCAAATTAGCTCATTAGAACATGTTGTATCAGAATTCCACAGTTCATATTCTTTTTGATTGTTTGATAATAGAACAATACTATAGCATCACTTTTCTTCTTCTTTTTTTTTTTTTCCTTTTGGGTGACACCTAGCGGATGTTCAGGGGTTACTCCTGGCTCTGCACTCAGGAATCATCCTGGCGGTGCTTGGGGGACCAAATGGGATGCTGGGAATTGAGCCCAGGTCAGCCACATGCAAGGCAAATGCCCTACCAGCTGTGCTATTGCTCCAGCCCCGACTTTTCATCTTGAAAACAATATTCTATGAAGGGTCAAAGCGGCATTTTTGTGTTTGGTTTCAGACCTGAATAGGAGTAAAGTATTAAGATGATGGATTTACCAAGATTTCTATCTGATCAATAGGAAAAACAAATTTTCAGTTGAATGCTTACGAAAAATAGTAGGTTGACCAATATTTTAATAGAATGAAAAATAAGTTACCTTATTATGAATGTATTAATTTTTAGGGGTCTTATTCATTATCTAAAAATACATAATCAGTTTCATGTGTGGGTCTGGAATATGAAGTAAGAGAACTGAGGTTGAATGTGCTATTCATCTAAATAGGATGACACAGATGCACAATTATAAGTTTTTTTTGAAGAATGAAAGACTAATGGATATTATCTAACAAAAATACTTCACATAGTCAGCAAGTACCTCTGCCAAGCATACAGTGGATATTTGTTTGCAATTGAGCATCACCTTGGAATTCTTATTTACAGAGAGTCTTACAAGGAAATAAGAATAAGCTGCCTATCTTCAAAATACCACTTCAATTTCCCTTTCACTTCTAAATTCATTGTTCACAGGTAAAGTAAGTCTCTAGGAACTCAGGCAATATCAAGTATCAATAAAACTCAATTACACCCTGTCATGCAGCCATTTGGTGGTTACTTTTACAAGAACCAAACTGACTTTAGAGCTGAGTTTCTTTCACCCTTTATAAAGAAAAAAGGATACATTTTTTTTTCTTGCCTGATTTAATGGAATTGATGGCATTATATGTTGGGATCTTGTCTGAAAAGTAATTTAAAAGTCTCTCACAGGTGGAGTGGGGGTGGGGGAACAACAGCAACAACATGTGATGTTTTCAGTCATTTACTGCCTTTTCCAGACTCAGAATTTAAAGAGACACAGGTGGCTTTGGCTGTTTCCTGAATATTCACATGAGTTAGAGAAAAGGGAACTTTGTTGCCTGGAAAAACAAAGCAAGTAATTGCATGCTTCTCTCAAAGGAATTTTAAAAGACTAAAAAGCTAATGACAATGACCTCTTACAGATACGGAAAGCAAAACCAGGTCTTAAAGATCGACCAGCTTCTCAGGACCTAATATAATTGAGCTAGGGAAACACAGTTATGTCTCCTGGCTACTAAGTCAATGCACTGGTGATAGCTCAGTTTATAATTCTAGAATTCATCCTAGACTCCTTTATTTGACATCTTCAAACAACCCTCAATGCTTCCCGATCTTAATTCTTTATCCATAAACAACCATTTTACTTCATCGATACTTATTTTCTCTAGGCACCCACAATTCTCTTAACTTACATATTCTAAAATCTCCCACGAATCTTGCCATTGGTCGAGATTCGCCCTTCTTTAGTTGCATGGACTGCATAGCCTAAATTGGTTTGTCTTGGGTTCCCTCCATCAATTCCTTTCTATATAATTTCATTCAATCAATTATTGATTGACTAATAATTGATTGAATAATTAAAACCTATATTGCTTCAAATATGCTGATTTCCTTTTAGTTCTTAAAGAAACATAATTTTGTTTTGAGTGTCTGAGTTTTGCAAATATGCCTTATTTCCTTTAATTTGAGAGGAGGCAGGGGTAAGAGAGAGCTACTACAGCAGGTAAGGTTCTTTTTTTCGCCAGAAATTTACCAAGAGTGAATCCCTCAACACTGCATGTGGTCCCTGGAGTCCTGCCATGAGTGATCCTTGAGCACAGAGTCAAGGGTGTGGCCTAACACTCACTCCCAATGGAAATACTGTAAGCGGGAACATAGTAAAGTGCTTGAGGACAAAGTTTTTACATTATTTTACTGGGAGATGGCACATACCCAAAGGTGCACTGGGCTTACTCCTGGTTCTGCTCTCAGGGATCACTCCTACTCTGGCTCAGGAACATAAAAGGTTCTGGGGATCAAATCTTGTTGGAGGCACTTAATGCAAGTGCACTATCCTCTGTACTATCTCTCCAGCCCCAAAAGCAGGGGCTTTAGAAGCAAGATGTCATGTGCAGGTTTCAACTCTATAATTTTCAATCCGTACCTCTATTTCACTCTGCCACTATTGCAATTTATCAGATTTCTTCATTGTACCCCCCCTTAGATAAGCAACCACTACATTATGTATGTTTGAAGTTATTGTTCGCATACCGGTTTTGTGCTCTGAAGGGTGTAAACTTCTTGAATTTAGCCTAGTTCTTAGCAATCCAAATATTTCTGTGACAATTTTTAATATTAATTATTATTTTAGTTCAGATAACATGGATACAGCATCACTAATATTTATTACGATTTGTTATATGTTATAGCAACATCATCGCCACCAAAGTGCCCCAAATGCTCAGCCAAAGTCCATGACAATTTTTAAGTACTTAACATTTGTTGAGGGAAAAGAATAAAACCATACCAACATTATTTCTCAAAAAGTCTGAGACACAAAATAAGCCTCTCTGTTGTTTCTAGCTAGATCCTTAGAATCTTGTGATCCTTAGAAATGACGTGGTGGAAATAAGCTTGTTTTCCACCTTATAAAAGATGAAAGCATTTATTTTTCTTACATTCTAAAAGAATATCTTGTGTTTAAATTTTACTTTTGAAGCAAATCCTATTCCTCTTGCAAATGACACCTTTTACAAAACTAAAATAGTTGCTTCTGCTAAAAGTCCCAGAGAGATAATGATAGGAAAAACATGGTAAGCTCAAGAGGAGTAATATATATATATATATACATATATATAATATATAAAGATTAAAAGTTTTTCTTTGGTAAGTATGTTTAATAGCTAAATTATTTGGGAACAGTATTGATTATTATAAAGTTATCTTTTCTGAACATACTGATATCATAATTTGAAATGAAAGTCTAAATGACTTTAATTTTAAAAGGCAGATATTTATCTACTGAAAATGGGATCAATTCTTCATAATTTTATCAAGTCACAAATTTGTCTGAAAATGACGATAAAATGGATATCTGTCATTGTTATTATTATTTCATTACAAATTGCTGCAATATGGACCTTGAATAAATGAACTATTAAAAGGATATTGATTTCTAGTTTTAATGTCAAATTTTCTGTTATTGTTTTTCCAAAGCACTTTGCCTATTGACTTTGCTTCATACAGAATGAAATAAAAATAATGCATCTGATGTGGAAATCAAATATTTAATCAAAACTCTAGCTTTAGGCATTTTGGAGAATATTGGATTGGATTTCTCACTAGCTCCCGATTTGTCCTTTGTAAATGAATTTTAAAAATCATCAATAATAAATTCTGATTGTCCCGATAATAAAAGGCAGCTCTGTGAAGCGTTATGTACACGTTGTAAAGATATGCACAATTCTACCCTGAGAATATTCAAGAGTTTTTTGCTTTCTTTTCTAAATTCTTGTAGTGCTTAATAAAACTTCTTGTCTGCTAAAAAAGGATCCCTTTAAAAATATATGCACTTTCATTCTGAAGCACATTTGTTTCTCATGTAAAGGATTGCCTTCCAAAAGGTATGCATATATCAGACAGAATGAAATTTCAAGTGCTTAATGCTCTCAACACCATTAAAAAAGCTTGAAGATAATAACTTTTAAAATGTAAAAAAAGTACTTTTCACTTTCCATTCCAATTAAATACCATCAAAGATAGAAAATATCAATCAGAAATAATTAATGTTAGTTTCTGAGTGCAGAATTGCAGCAAACAATCTAAAAATAACAAAGAAGCTTGTTTCCTATAACCAGAAAGCTGAATATGTATCAGGGATTCAAATTAAATTCTCAGTTTGAAGTATATGAATTTTTATCAAGTTTAAGATTCTAATACACAGTGTATGCCCATTTAGGTATATATTATTTAATTTTTGAAATATTTAGAATGTCAGCTAGAAAATGGTTGCTTATAGGACATTATAAACGTCTTATAAACTTATTTATTTTTCTTTTTGGGTCACACCCAAGGATCCAGGGGTTACTCCTGGCTCTGCACTCAGGAATTACTCCTAGCGGTGCTGAGGGATGATATGGGATGCTGGGGATCGAACCTGGGTTATCTGTGTGCAAGGGAAACACCTTGCCTGCTGTACTATCACTCTACCCTCTTATAAATTTCTTATGAACAAATATTTTGAACTTCTAAAGGTCAAGTTTAAATATTTGGCAAAAAAAAAACATTGCATTGACTGCATTTTGCAAAAAAAACTTTAAGGTAAAGTACCATTTTATGTTTCTCAAAGAACATGGATCATTTTGTCCTTTATTTCAGGAACACACACACCATCATTTGAATTAACTATGTTTTATTTCCTATAATCGCTATTATAGAAGTTATAAATACTTGTTTATGTTTATTTGATATTAACTCATAGAAAAAGGTTAAGACATTTAAGAACATCTTTTTTATAATTTGCTGATTAAGTAGTTATGAATATATTAATGAATAACTTAAAACTCAACATAATTAGAATAAAGTGGCCACTAATCAATACAATGTGAAAAATATATTGTTTATAAACTCAAGAAAAATATGTAGGTGTTTAATAAACAGTGAATAATTGACATTAGAAAAAGGTCATTTAAAGGGTCCAGAGTGACAGTACAGTGAGTAGGACACTTGCTTCTCATGAAGCCAACCTGGGTTTAATACTATTTTGACCCTGGAGCCCACCAGGAGCTATTCCTGAGCACAGAACCAGGACTAAGCCCTGAATATGCCTGGGTGTGGCCCAAACATCAAAAGAGAGAAAAAAGAAAAGAAATAAAACATATGAAAAAAAGATCTGCTTAAAGAACTAAGAAAAACATCAATAAATTATTTTAATTAAAATAAAAGTTTTGCATTCTTGATTCTATAGTTCTTCCTAAATATAGTTGAGGGAGTATGAGTTATAAGATTATAGAATTGATATATTAGAGAAACAAAAAAAAATTTAAACTTAAAGTTACCATGGGAAATTATTTTTTTGCTTGAGATATCATGAGCTTAAATTAGTTGAACATAATGTCATGGATTAAGTTAGAATAACCCTATAAGGGTTTTAAATAAAATAAACAATGTTAAAAGTAGATTTCATAATTCAAATGTGTTTATTTATTATTTGTCCTCACAATGATTGCTACTGAAATATGATAGTTCATATAGTAAATGCAAGAACAAAATTCAAACATAAATATTTTCCTTGTGAATTTATGTTTCTACTCATACAAACACTGTTCTCTGGAGAAGATTTTTGGTCGCTTGAATTAATGAGTGCATACTGGTATGATTAACATAGATTCATGAAGTGATAATAAGGATAATAAGGATAGCATGATTATAAGTAAGGTGAGATCTTTAGATCTTTGTGGTCTCCTCTACCAACAATGTAATTATTCACAGAAAAATCATTCTATGAGATGGCCAGAAACTAATAGAAAGATTCCTGTATCTTAAGTGAACAAACATTCTGGAATCTCCAAGCAGTAATGCAAATATGATACATTCTCATGCAAAACTCTTTATCAGTAGCTTGTCAAATGATTTCAGTGAACTCAAGGATAGTTCATTGGAAATGATTTAGTCAACAAAGGTAAACAAATGAGGAAAAAGAATAGAGGAAGCTAAAGGGTTTGATAGTTTAACAATAATCAAACAAATACATGGATTATGGAATTCTAATACAATGACATAAAAACAGAGGCTGAGAACAGTTATTCGAATTAGTACTTTCTGAAAAGTCCCCAAAATATCCAAAGAAAATGAACATTCAAATTTTAAAAGCTCAATAAGATATATTTAAAGCCATTTGTATAGTGATATGTTATACTTAATCAAATTATCAAAAGTTTAAAACCAAAAAAAGAAGCATTTTTCTTATTTGTTTTGGTGTGGTAGTGTGCTTGGGGCGTATCCAGTGTTGCTCAGGTACTAGTCTTCCCTCTGTGCTCAGAAGTACTTGCAGTACTTGGAGGAGCAAAGTAATGCTGGAGGTCCAATCCAGATCGGCCACATGTTAAGGCAATTTTTTAGATTATCTTCCCAGTTCCAAAGAAAGAATATTTATTTATTAATATATATATATTTATTTATTTATTTTAACTTTTTAATTGAACCACTGTGAGGTAGACCATTACAAAGTTGTTCATGGTAGAATTTCATTCATACGACATTCCAACACACATTCCTCCACCAGTGTACATTTCCCAGCACCAGTATCCCCAGGTTCCCTCTCATCATCCCCCACTTCTCAACCCCTGCCTCTATGGCAGACACTCATTTCTTCTCTCTCTCTCTCTCTCTCTCTCTCTCTCTCTTTCTCTCCATTGTGATTTGCAATATTGATACTGAAAAAAAAAAAAGAATTTTTAAAACAGTGAAAGAAACTTGTTATGTACAAGGAAATTTAAAACCGAAGTTTTTCAGTTAAAGCTTGCAGGTAAGAATGGCATGAATGATATATTCAATTTGCTGAAAGGAAACAAAATCTGCCAGTTATAGATATTATACCTAGAAAATTGGTTTTTCAAATATAAATGGGAGATGATTTCTACAGAACAAAAGAATAGGCTAGGGAGATTTTCACCCATAGACTCACTGTTTAAGGAATGCTAAAGGCAGTTGAAATGAGAAGACATTAAAAACAAGTACTTCATAGCTTTAAAAAGAACAATTTGTTGAAGATATATACATATACGTATTTATACATAGAGAGAAAGGGAAGGAGAGAGAACACAAAAGAAATGCCAAATAAAAAGATGTGAAACAAAAGTTTAACATAATTTTTTTTCCTGTTTGAGTCACAATCCATAATGCTCAGGGGTCACTCCTGGCTCTGCACTATAGAATTACTCCTGGTGGTACATGGGAGCCCTGTGGGGTGCTGGGAATTCAACTTGGGTTGGCCACGTACAAGGAAAATGTTCTATCCACGGTGCTTTTGCTCTGGCCCCCCCCAAACTCAATTTTTTTAAATAAAAATTGATTTTTTTTCCTTTTGGGCTTTTGGATCTGTGCTAAGAAATTACTTCTGGCAGTACTCAGGAGAC
Source organism: Sorex fumeus (assembly GCF_029834395.1). NCBI lineage: Eukaryota > Metazoa > Chordata > Mammalia > Eulipotyphla > Soricidae > Sorex > Sorex fumeus. Next base: position 31,883,366 of record NW_026606064.1, read on the forward strand.
CACATAGGGCACAGGGAATAAAACCCAGGTTGAACACATACCATGCGATGACCCTACCTGCTTTGCTATCTCTGCAGCACCTGTGTAATTGATCTTAACAACTTAAATTTGTCTGTAATTATAAAGTAATTATAAAATATTTAGAGGGCTGGAGAGATAGTACAGTGGTAGGGTGGCTGGCCAACCCAAGTTTGATTCCTTTGCCCCTCTCGGAGAGCCTGGAAAGCTACTGAGAGTATCTTGCCTGCATGGCAGAGCCTGGCAAGCTACCCGTGACGTATTCAATATGCCAAACACACTAACAAGTCTCACAATGGAGACGTTACTGGGCCCGCTCAAGCAAATCGATGAACAACGGGAGGACAGTGACAGTGACAGGGTGTTAGTGTAGGATTTAAGACACTTTTCTTGCATGGGTTTTACCCTAGTTAAATCTCCAATATCATATATAGTACCCAGTGTACTTCTAGAATTCATCACTGAACACAGAGCCATCAGTAAGTCCTGACCGCTGATGGGTATGACTTCCCTCAAAATAAATAAATAAATAAACAAATAGATAAATTAAATAAATTAAAATAAAATAAATAAAATTAAAATAAAATACAGTTTTTGTTTTAAAAATATGTGTATAGGCCTGGAGCAATAGCACAGCATGAAGCATTTACCTTGCATGCAGTCGACCGACCTAGATTCAATCCCCATCACCACATATGGTCACCAAAACCCCATCAGGAATGATTCATAAGTGAAGAGAAAGGAGTAAGCCCTGAGTATTGCTCATGTGGCTTACATAAAACTCACTGTAATCACAAAGAATACACCTAAAATTATAAGAATATAAATTTTAAGTGCCATCAATCTGAAACCAAAAGGAAAAAAATGAAGGGTCCCAGGGATCAGAGAGATAATACAATGGTTAAGGCATAGACCTTGCTCATGGCTGACCCCCGTGCAATCTTGAGTATTACTCTGAGCATCACAGCTCTAAAGGTCTTTAATCATCACTGAGGTGACCTGAATAATTCTTGCATCCAAGTGCCTCAGCACCACCAGATTCTCATGAATTAACATTAACTGTAGCTGGTTGTCTTAAAATCATTGGGAATGGTTCCAGAGTCTCTGAGCACCATTTGGAAAGCCATGGCCCTACAAACAAAATGATTGTTGACCTGGGTTGGGGTCCAGAAACATGGTTCAGTGGAAAAACATCTGCCTTAAATATGTACAGAATCAAGTTTGATCCTCCCACATAGTCCCATTTTGTTCAGTGTGATCACAGGGACAGTCAATGTGATCCGACCACCACAGATATGAGCTGTGGTCCATGCAACAAAATGTGCAACTGCACAGAGCATCACAAACAAATGTGCACACACAAGAAATTAATGTGTATGACCTTCAAATATTGTAGCAACAAGAAAGAAGGAAAAAGTAAGGGGGGAAAATTACAAACATAAAGGACGACAGAGATAAAATGGGGGTGTTAAATTGCAGAAGTATTAATAAAACGGTAATGATAAATTCTCTGTTGATAATTTTCTTTTATTTAATTATTTTTTAATTAAATCACTCTTGTACAGTTACGAAACTCTCATGTTTGAGTTTCAATCACACAGTGATCAAACACCTATCCCTCCACCAACGTACATTTTCCACCACCAATGTCCCCACCACCTCCCTGTATCACTCTTCCCCATCCCTCTATGGCAGACAATTTCCCTCTTCCTCTCTCTCTATTTATGGGGACTATGGTTTGCAATACACATAGTGAGAGGCCATCATGTTTGGTCCTTTATCTACCTTCAACACGCATCTCCTATCCAGAGCGATCCCTCCAACCATCATTGACTTAATAATACCTTCTCTATCCCAACTGCCTTCTCCCTCAACTCATAAGGCAGGTTTCCAAATGTGGAGCAATCTTCCTGGACCTAATTAATTTTTTTGAGCCATATTTGGTGGTGCTCAGGGGCAAGTCTCAGCTTTGTGCTCAGGAGTCATTTCTGGAGGCGTTTGGATGATTATTTAATGCCAGAGATTAAAGTAGGTCCTCATACATGCAATATGCAAAACATATATTCAACTCTTTCAGCTTTTTTTCTGTTTAATTACTTTACATATAAATGAATCATACACCCAAATTTTTTAAATGAATTAATTTAAAGACATGATCTCACAATTTGTAATATACAAGACACACTTTAAATTTAAGAACTTAAATAGGGGCAAAAATATGGAAAATATTTAATGCATGCAGCATATGGTAATTGAAGCAGAATGATTGCACTTAAATTAGGGCACACTTTGAAAAGACAAAATGTGAAAAAAATGTAACATTAGACAAGACATTTTCACAATTTATAACACTATATAGCTAAATACTTAGAAATAAACAACCAAAAATATAAAATAAATACTAAAACTATAAAAGATGATAAAATTGAGACCAGAATCCAAGTAAAACTATCCTATGTTATGTGTTGTTTGCTTTGCTTTGGGGGCTGGGGAGTGTTAGAGTAATGAGACAGAAAAGACAATTCAGAAATTATTACAAAACTAATCTTTGACAAGTTAGCCACAAATATAAAATGAACAACAATAACGTTTTCAGTAATTTATATTGGAAAATCAACATGCAGAGTAATGAAACTGTCTTTATTTTATGTTATACATCAAAACAACTTAAAATAATTAAAATATTAAGTGTAATATCTGAAAATTTGAAATACATAGCATAAATTATATACAATAAATTTTATGGTATTAATTTTGACAGTTTCATAGATGTGACATCAAAAGTACACACAAAAAAATAAAAAGTAAACAAGTGGAGGAAATATAGTTTTGCATAACAAAGGAAGCCTACAGAGTGAAAAGTCAATAAATATAATTGGAGGAAATATTTTGAAGTCACATGTATGATAAAAGATAAATGTGAAAAATACAAAATAAATGTCTACAACTCAGTATCCAAAAAACTTAACCACCCAGTTAAAAATTGATGAAAAGAGCTGAAAAGGTACTACAATGGTATGAAGCTTGCCTTGCATATACCAAAGAGGGGTTCAATCCTTGGATTTCCACATAGACCCCTGAGCACCACCAGGAGTAAATTACTGAGTGCATAGCCACGAACGACTCTTGAGCATTGCCAAGTGTGACTCCCAAACTAAAATAAATAAATAAAATTTGACTAAAGACCTTTATAAAGATTTCTTTTTTTGTTTTACTTTTTATTTTATTATTATTATTATTTTTGCTTTTTTGGGTCACACCCAGTGATGCTCAGGGGTTGCTTCTGGCTCTGAACTCAGGAACTACCCCTGATGGTGCTCGGGGGACCATATGGGATGCTGGGAATCGAACCCGGATCAGCGGCATGCAAGGCAAACACCTTACCCTCTGTGCTATTGCTTCAGCCCCAGGAACTTTATAAAGATTTCTAATTAGATATGTTTAAAGACCAATGGATACAATAAAAGATGTTTAAAATTAATTAAAATTAATACCAGGGTAGCAGTTTAATACAGTTTAGTACAGTTTAGACCGTGTACTAGGGGCTGAGAGATAGTATTGCACTCAGCCAAACCAGATTCAATCCTTCACAACCACAAGGTCTTCCAAGACCTACCAGAAGTGATCCTTGAGCTTAGAGCCAGGAGTAAGCCCTGATACTGCTAGATGTGACCCCAAACCAAACCAAACAACAAAAAAACTGAACTCCCATTTCCCAACTCTCCAGATAACTAATATCAAAATCAAAAGCAAATCAATTAACTGGAGAACAAGTCACAGCAGTTAAAAAGGCTTACCTTGCAAGTAGTCTACCCCAGTGTAGAACCTGGCAGCATGTATGGTTTCCTTAGTCCCAGAAGTTAGTACTAGAAACAGGAACAAGCACTAAGCACCACTAAGCACAACACCGTATAAAACAAGAGCAAAATTAATGATTGCAAATATGTAAACAAAAGAGAACCCTGATCACTATAATGCAAAATCATGTAGTCATATTGAGAAAACAGTCTCAAAGAGACTAAAAACAAACAAACAAATAAAACTACCATGCAATTTACTAATCTCGCATGTTATATTTATTCAAAATTTAAATGGGGATTTTGACAATATTAGAATCCCACATTCATTGCAATATTCACAAAGCTTTAAATATAGAATCAAAAGATCTTAATGGACAAAGAGAGTGTGGTATAAACAGACTAAAATATTTGTTATAACAGGAAATTCTGAAATATATGATATGGGTGAATGTGGAGAATAATAAACTAAATGAGATAAGGAAGTCGCAGGTGGCCAAATATTGCATTATTCCAGTTGACTGAAATATCTAAAAGATCAAATTCATGGAATAAGAAGTAGTTGTCAAAAACAGTAGTGATCTGTTAATGAGTTTTCATTATTCATATCAGTTCTAGGCCTATGTATATCAGTGTGTCTAATGTTATTTTTATGTTAAAGTGTTCTTATTGCAGTAAAATAAAATTCAATTAAAAATAATTTGAGGTGATCACTCTGGGCAAAAATGAGTGCTGAAAGTGGGTAAAGCAATACACGTGAGAACTTTAGATACCTATATTGAAAATAATAATGGCCAAAATAAAAGAGAGAGAGAAAGATAGAGAGAGAGAATAAGGGAGAGAGAGAAAAAAAGAGAGAGAGAGAACTGCCATAGAGGCAGCCTGGGGACAGGTGGCAGGAGGGAAACTCAGGACAATCGTGTTGGGAAATACACATTGGTGAAAGGACAGGTGTTGGAACATTGTGTGACTGATACCCAATCATGAACAACTTCATAACTGTGAATCTCATGGTAATTCAATTTTAAAAATAAAATACGTTAATTTGAGTAATGTGGGAAATGTTAAATGATCTATAATAATCACTTATCCCAGACTCCTCAACCTCAGTCTCCAATACCTAAAAATAACTTTAATTCACTTAGTTCTTTTTTCTTAGAAAAATTTAGACATATTTTCGTATGTCTGTGTCATATGCATAATATTAATATAATTTTTAGACAGTTTGTATTGCTAAAAGTATTGAAAGAGAACTTTGGTGTGGGGGTTGGGGGGAATCAAGGAGCCATATGTGTTACAGGGACTGACCCCGAGTTGAACTCATAGAAGGCAAACACCTTACCTGCTGTATTATCTCTCTGACCCCAAGAATTTAACTTTCTTATGTAGACTTCTTATGTCCTTTACACATTTCTTCCCCTTTTCCCAATATAATGTGAACACATATTTTTTCCTACATTTGATACACATGGAAAACACTAATTATGTTTTTCATTCAACTTTTGTCTTGATGCAGTTACTAGTTTTTCTTTCAGTTTTTTACATCTGTCTTTTTATGTACGTGTATCAAATACATCTCCAATTGGCTCATTCATTCATAGGAACTTTATAGGATAAAGCTAGCTTTGTCCAAAGCTAGTTTGATATGTTAAAGTCATTTTATGTGGCTTACCAGACACATGTCTCAGAATGAACAGATTTATTATGTAAAGAAGATCTATTTTATAGATAAAGAAATAGAAACCTTCAGTAGATTAAAATAAATCACCCAAGGTTTGTGACTAGCAAGTAACAAAAGCGATCCTGACATTTGAGATCCTGAAACCAAATCCTCTCTTATATCCAGTGTAAAAGGGTTCATTTTCAGTACAGTATTTCTGCCTCTTCAAGTAGATTTCATCATTAGCTACAAGTGTCAGCTGTGCTATCCAACACTTCACATCATCTGTACTTTATGCATTGGGGAATTCATCTTATGCCCAAGTAATTCTTTGTGTGATTCTATTGGTAGTATAAGAGGATCAGTAAGTAGCCCTACTTTGATGCTTGAGCACACCTTATGCCCTGGAAATTGCAATGGACAATTTGATTGGAATGAAGTGCTAGGCTGTAATGAGTCTCACTATGTAAATGCCTTCCCTGGGAATAGAAAGATTATTCATGAATAATAAGAACTCAGTGACTTCAAGCTGTCCTATCAAGTATTCAGAACTGATTACGATTGGCTTAGAATGAATAAAGGTAATTAAAACAGCTTCTAATAAGTATCAGGTCATTTTCTCCTTTAGAATTTGAATATGTTAGTTTAGCAAGGAGAGCTTCTTTTACCCTCTGTCACTGAGGGAAAACAGGTATGCTGGAATTGACTTGTTTAATTCTAAATAAATTTGCTGTCACTATATTCTAAATGTCTTCCCTACATGAACATCTCTTTCTTGTCTGTGGAGATCTTGCCCATCTTTCATGAATCAGTATTTGTTCCCAATTTACATTTTAGACTTTGTCAAATGGAAGCAATAGACTTTTAAATAAAAAAGATTAAACCAAGAGTCAACTTTATTTATCTCAAACCTAGGAATATTATATATTTCAAAGTAACATACTTTCTCTGAACTCAAAATGTGTTATCTTTTCTATATTCCTGGGAATCAAGAGATCTAATAATGTTTTGAAATGCTTATTCTACAATCTGCCCCTTAAGTATTTTTAAATACTTAATCTGTGCAGTATATCACATATATAAAATTCTCTCGTTGTGTGTACATTTAAGATATGCACCAAGTCCCATCCTAGAAACTCTATTCGACTTTTTTATTTTTTTAATCAGGTAATGCATTATTAATGAGAAAAGGATAGATTCATGAAAGCTAAGTAATTTTATTAAATGTATAAGTTAATAAAGTTTACCCCAGTCTCAGTAATTAGTTACTCTACCTCCAAAACTATTCCTTTTTATTAATAATGTATTACTTATTACTTATTAAAATCATTTTCATATATAAACTTAATATTCATTGATTCAGGTAAATTGTGTAAATATTAGAATAAATAATAGCATCCTTTATATGGCATTGATATAAAACCTGTTAGATTAGCAATACTGATCAGTGCACTCTGCAGAAAATTGTTTGATGAATGAATAGTTCCTTCATTCGATAGCAAATTAGTATATACTTAATTAGTTGAGTCTAATGACCTTCAAACCCAATGTGAGCTAATTGTTAACTTAAAGGTTGAAGGAAGTAAGATAAGGGAAAGGGAGCAGATTGATATTCTACAGTTAAAATATCTGAAGTGAATGTCAAATAAAAGTCTACAAATCAGCACAAGTTACATTCAGAAAGACTAATATCATGATGGCAAAAGTTTGGAGATCAACTGAACACAACATGTATTGATAAGCAACCAATGTTCCTGATGGTTAAAGTAATGGCATTTCTTCTTGAAAGAAGGCCATTTGTTTTTCTTGACCTCGTGACAGAAAAGTATGGATGAAGTTTCATCTTATTTTGGGATTATAGGTGGACTATTTCCAATTATGTTTACATTCTTAAGCACTCATCAAAAAACAGTAAATATTTATTGAATTAATAGTAAATCAACCAATTAATGAATGAGAACAAATAGTATTAAGAAGCAAGGGCGAGATCACTGAGTAGGAAGAATGTGTGTTTACCTGCTCTCATTTTCACAGAAATTCTACTCCAAAACCTAAAATTATTCCACACAGAAAGCAACCTGAAACTCTGACCAAAAAGAGCTTCCACAGAAAAAAATTTTTTAAAGTTCCCAGTTGAACTTAAGACAAAAAAATTTTCTGACTCAGAAAAAAATGCTAGCCAAAAAAGTTGTTGATTCAGTTGGACTAACACTGCAAATTGTCTTGGGTATACCAAAAATTCTGTTCAGATATTTTATACCTCCTAAGATTGCTTTGGCTTTGATCTGTACATGTATAGTTTAAGGGTTGGTGAGATGTCATGCGTGATTTGCATGTGAATTTTTTTAACTTCCCCATTAACCTTGTTTCCTAGCTTTCTTAGTAGGAAAGAATGCCTTACATTTTTAATTTTTTTTAGTGGCCTCAAACTCTCTTGAGTTTGAAAAATTAGGAAGACGGCAAGATTCCTGTTGGGATTTTAGCAACTCTATGCATGAACTATGCCCTGGCATTAGCTTAGAAAATTAAAATAAGTTAATAATAAGTCCACCTTAAACTACTTTATTCTTCTAAGTGTACCACCTTTCAAAATCTATTTACATGTCTGTAAATTCCAATAATTTCAGATAAGTACAGTTCTTATTTTTGTTGATACTTTGTATAGCTTATAGTCACTTTCTAATAGTTTTAGAGAAATATAAATATATTTTAGCACTGAAGGGTTGGTGTAAATCAACATATTGAATCTCAGTGACTCTGACTCCATGAAGGGAGTGCAGAATCATGGTAGCAGTGACAGCGAAGGAGCAGAACTGGGGACAAAAAGAGAGGAGGCAAAGGAGACAGGGCAGTTGCATATGGTGTTATTGTCATGAATCACTGATTAGACTTTTTCTCAAGATGTTACCATAAATGAAAGGCTTGAGAATTTGACACTAAGAGGCCTGTTCTGCAAATGGACAGCTATGTCTTCGTTGGAGAGTATGAACGCACTGTAGGCACCAATGACATTTGAAGACGCTAACTATGAGCATAAAGAAGGCAATAGTAAAACAGTGACAAATTAAATTAATTTTATTCTAGTCAAAAAGAAGTCAGAGAAGCAAACCCTAGAGGTGTGAACAAGCTTCATATCAAGATAAAATTTCTTTGCTGATGTAACATGATCTGTGTCTCCTTGTATGAAAATGAAGAACTTTATTACAGGCTGAGATATATGATATTGTCAGTATTTTATTGTTACTGACCACTCTTGCAATTTCATGCAGTCCAACCTGACATCAAGAAGTCAAATATTGATCCTATGTTATGCACTGAAGCATAAGAAATTTCCATTATCTTATTTTTTAGGACTAATGTAGTAACTTCTTTGAAGTTATTCTGGCATTGAGAAGATAAAATAAATTCCACCTTAATCATATATCATGGCTGCTGGAGCTTTGACTATTGTGACCAGTTATGAAGTTAGTGTTTTATATGAGTATTATATAATATTATCTGTGATTTCAGGGAATATTGTTTATAACTGAAAATGAAACCCTTGTTACTAAGCTGTATCTTGGTCAGAAAGACTGTACCAGGGACAAGAGAGATAAAACACCAAGTAGGGTTTTTGCTTATCTTGCATTCAGATCACCTGAGTTTGATCCCCAGAAACCCGTGTAATGTCCTGAGTTCACTAGGAATATAGAGCCAAAATGTGTTACTGGGAAAAAAGGACTACATGTGTTACTGGGCAAAAAGGACTGTGAGCTTTCTTACACACTGTTTATCTTATTGCACAGAACCCAATAAGGATCACTTAAGGACTCTTTCAGAAGATGCTATTAGGGAGTGCAAAGCTTTCAAGCTAAAATGACCTATCCACATATATGATCTTGTTTCCTTACACATGAGTGGACCCTTGGGAGATTGGATTCAATATAGCTGCTGAAACAAGCTGCATGGTGTGGTACTATTTCCCATAGTGTTAAATAAGCCTGGTGCAGGTTGAGTCCCATAAATCCTACTGGGTCCTGTGAGTGTGAATGGCACTGCAAACCCATAATCCTCACTACTGCTGCTATTCAGACAGAAAAAGAAATTGAAATTACATAATTCTACACTTCTTTATATAGGAAAAATTTTCCCCAATTCTGGCAGATATATTGTGCATGAAAGATATAGAAAGAAAAAAGTAGCAGAATAGAAGATTCTTCATATTTGTACTCTCATAAAGTACAATGATTCAATTACACCTTAAACTGAAGACATATACAAAGTACAACTTCTCAGACTTATAGCTCATTGTTAGGAGTTTGAATGTGTGAAGCTCTGACCTGGATACTCAGAACTGCGTAAAAAGCTGTGGATTCTGAGGAAAGCACAATCTCCTCTTAATTAGTATAACTGTGTTCTATGCTAATAACATAACATTTTGTTTTTACCTAAAAAAATTTTGTACCTTAAGAAACTTAATTGGAAAACAGCAATTGTGCAAAGACAATAGAAGCAAAGATTGTGGAACTGGTTTTCACTAGGGAGCTTGCCACGAGGGTTGCGAATGGGAAGGAGAGGTCAAGGAAGTGGACACTAAGACAATGGTGGAGTAAAAAAAGTGTCTACCATAGAGGCAAGCAGAGAAGATTGGTGGAGGTAAGTGGACACTGGTGAAGAAGGAATCAGTGGAATATTGTATGCCTCAAACTTAACCATGAATAAATTTTTCAGCTGTAATTCATGGTGACTCAATAAAAAATTAAAAATTAAAATAAAAAAATTTTCTAAGACTAAAGTTTCATACATCAATTCATAAACTTAATAACATTACACATGAATTTTGGAACCTGCCTCTGTGAAGCTGTCACACTTAATACTGCACTGTGAATGTAATAAAATGGTGATATGAAACTTAAAAGGATCATACTGTTATAGTAAATCATAAAGAATTATACCTTAAGGCCATTATGGAAATTTTAGAAAGTCTCCTCTATTTGTTTCATATGTACTTCGTAGTAATCATGACAAATTTATTGACAGAGCAAGCTAGCTTGGTGAACTATTGATGTTACAGTAATTTCCAATTATATAACATCAGATAATACATCTTTAATCTATTGTTTTCATTTGCTTTTTTATTAATACAGTTTATTTGAAGTTGAATAAAATTCCTAATGTGTCAGCTTTACTTTTCCATCCAGAAATTCTTGCATTGGCTCTAATACTTTTATTATCCCTCTTTATAACTTTAACCATTAATTTTGTGTGTGGAATAAGAAAATCTTATTCATAAAAATAATAAATTTAGACAAAAATTTCTTGCAGTAATATGTAAGGACTCTTAAAATATGACCCTCTCTAATTTCTATTTTACATTTTGCTCCACTTATTTTTACTCATGCCTCACTATAACATTGATTTTTCATAAGCATTTCAAAGTAGTTTGTTTTAGGACATTTTCCTTGTTTATCCCCCTTGCACATTACTTATGAATATATGTATACTTATATACATATTTACATGGTTGTTCTAATTCATTAGATTATCACTGTATGTTTCAAAATTACAATACAATTGCATTAATTGTTATTATTGAAAGTAAATAATCACTTTAATTCAATCACTCTGTTATTCGTCAATTGCCTTGAGCAGGCCACAGTAACGTCTCCTTCATCCTAGCCCTGAGATTATATTCAAGGCTCTTTAGGAGAATGAGACTCATCATTGTTACTGGTATTTGGCATATTGGGTACGTCAAGGGGAGTTTGCCAGACTCTGCCCTGTTGGCAGGCTACATTCGGTAACCTGCCAGTTTGTCCATAGTAGGAATGAGATAATAAGATGTCATAATAAGATGTCCGGTTCCGGGAGCTGGTTTTTATAGTCTCATAGTCTTGGCCGCTGATGGGATTACACGGCGCCAGGGGGCCAGTTGGTGGGTGTGACCCCCGCCTACTGGAATTTGGAGGATCTGGGTGGATGATGCTCGGCCCCAATCCGAGTAGGCTTGGAGATCTCCGCCCCGGAACCCGCGTGACTTTGTCCCTCTGCCAGTACCTTCATGTGTGCGGAGAGTGGTCTCAGCATGGTGGTGGCTGGTCCTGGAGGTCTTTGGCTGCCGGAGCCCTGGTCGGGGCAGGGAGGAAAGCTCAACCGGCTCCCCTCCAAGGGGTCCCGGCGAGCGAGGACAGTCAGTCGCGGGGGCAGAAGACTCTAATGTATACAAATTAATCATCATAGCAATATTGTAAGGCTATTTTAAAACCAAAGCAAAGCTGATAAAAATTCATCAGACAAATCAAAACATTTCTTTTGTTGTAATGCTAAAATTAAAAAAAATTAGTAACTATAAACATTAATTATCAGAAATTATTTTTCTTTTTGAATAGCCTCTTTGAATCCTAAAGAAAACATATAATAACTCCTGAAGCATACAAATCACTTGCAGATTTGACAGCAATAAAATATTGAAGAACAGCTTGGCATTCGAATCTGTCTGAAATACAAATTCTTTTATCCACTGTCAACAATGACTGACATATTCCATGTGGAAGTTTTGGACAAGGTCACAATAATGAATTTCTTAAGCTGTGAAAGAATTTGGTATTAACACTATGCTCTTTTCAATCTTATGAGAAAGAATTCTTTCATTCTGGCAAATGCAGTTTCTTTTAATGATATGAAAGTTTGGGAGATAAGGAGAATGAGACATGAGGTAGAAAAAGAGACTAAGTATTTCAAATGCACCCAAAAAAGTTCTGAAATTAGTAGCTGCAATTACTTCTGACTATAAACTTGGGTAAGTCATTTAACTTTTGGATTTTCATTAACTACATAAGATAGAAGAAATGAATAGGTAATTTGCAATATCCTTTGAAGTTCTAAGAATCAGCTTTTCTCTGATCCATTTCCAAAATTAGAACTAAGTAATGACAAGGGCAAGTTTCTACTGACAAGGTCAAATTAGACAAATTTAATGTAAATTAAGAACCTTTATCACATAAATTATTAAAAACATTATGAAACATCTAGCAGGCTTTATTTTTAATGAAGATTAGAAAGTTAATTCTATATTTAAAAAGCTATAGATAATCTCCACTTTACCTGTGCATCTGTCCTAAAAATATATCTATGGTGCAACATTCTTATCACAAAACCAAAATGTTTATATACAAAAAATCATTCATTCACGTATTTGAAATATTTTTAATCCATTTTTCTAAAGCAATCATTGTGAGACAAAGTCAACCTTTCTGAGTCTAAGATTATTCAAATTCTAACTTTCAGAATGAAATTTCACATCTTCAGTTGTAAAACAACTACAAAATACATAATTATCTGTATGTGGTTGCCTATTTCTAAATATCTTATATATTATCATCTGCCCTTGAAATTATAGATTCCTAAAGAATTAGGCCCAATATTTCATAGCTATAAGAAATGAATGGAATCAAATTTTTTATGCTTTAGTCTTCAAATAAATCTACAATCTGTCTATGTCCCTTACCCTCAATTCTAGGTTAAATTTAGTACTCAAATGGATCTAAAAGATCATACTAGACCATCAGATCTCTTTAAAATGCCAGGAACAAAAGCCAAATAAAAATAAGGAATATACCTACATATAAGACCTGAATTCATGTTTTAAAGAGGAGAAACATAGGCAGAACTTTTCATAATATTGAAGCTAGAGGAGCTTGTACAGATGAAATGCCATTGACCAAGCAAGTGGAAGAGAAGATAAACAAATGGAATTACATTTAAACTAATAAATGCCTGCACCTCAAAGAAAATGAAGACCAGAATACAAAGACAGCATGGGGGACAGCCTGGGAGAAATTATTTGCCCACCACTCATCTGACAAAGGATGAATATTCAAGAAGTGTGAAGCATTGATAGGTCTCTACAAGGAACAAAATCCAACCCGCCCAAAAACATGGGGAGAAGAGATGAACAGGAATTTCTTAAAATAATAAATACAAATGCCCAAAAAGCATATGAAAAATGATCTATATCACTAATCATCACTGTTACTGTTCTCCCGTTGTTCATCGATTTGCTCAAGCGGGCCCAGTAATGTCTCCATTGTGACAATTGTTACTGTGTTTGGCATATCGAATACATCATGGGGAGCTTGCCGGGCTTTGCTGTGCGGGCAAGATACTCTCCGTAGCTTGCCAGGCTCTCTGAGAGGGACAGAGGAATTGAACTAGGGTCGGCCATGTTGGCCACTTGCAAGGCAAACGCCCTACCTGCTGTGCTATCGCTCCAGCCCACACTAATCATCAGGGAAGTGTAAATAGAAACAGCAATGAGATATCATCTCAAACCACAGAGACTGCACACATCGAAAAGAACAACAGCCAGTATTGACAAGGATGTGGGGGAAAAGGACCCTCATTCACTGCTGGTGTAAATGTTCTAAAAAGGTGCCGTCTTTTCAGAAGAGAATATCAACATTCCTTATAAAACTAGAAATTGAGCTTCCATACAACTTTGTAATTATACTCCTGGGAATATAACTCAAAGACCCAAAAACAGAATTCAGAAAAAACATATGTACTCCTATGTTCATTGAAGGAAATATACACTATATACAATAGCCCAAACATGGAAACAACCCAAATGCTCAGGAGCAGATCACCGGAATAAGAAACTGTGATACATACACACAATGTAATACCACTTGATAGTAAAAAAAAAAAGATAAAATTATGCAATTGTCTGCAACTTGGATGGATATGTAGAGTATCCTGTTGAGTGAAGTCAGAGGGAGGGGAACAGACTCAGTATGATCTCTCTCATATGTGATATATATATATATATATATATATATATATATATAAAACTTTGTAGGGGGATGGCAAATGGCAAATGGCAACAGAGAAGAAGATCAGAACTGATCTTCAGTAGGAAGCTTGCCACTGGAGCAGGGATGGAGAGGATGTCAGGGAAGGAAGGAAACAGGGAGGGATGGGAAGTACCTGTTACAGAGGCAGGGGTGAGGTGTGAAGGGTGTGGGGATGAGGGGAGGGGGAGGGGGAGAGGAGTAGAAACTGGTGCAGGCACTAGTAAGGGAATTGATGTTAGAATAATATACGCCTGAATATCAATCATACATATCTTTGCAACTTAGTAATTCACGGTGAATCAATTTTTTAAAATCCATTAGAACAAAACTGTGTCTTCTGTTGCTTGATGAGAGAAAACTAAACATGGATTTCACCCTTATTATCTTGGATTACTTATCCTTAAATCATTTCTCTCAAAATCCAGTTTGCTTGCTTGAGAAGCTCAAGACTATTTATAAGGCAATGTATAGATGCCATGATTCATAGTTCTGGTTCAACCCAGTCTTCTAGTTACTCTAGCCTTCTGCAAAATATGAGTAAAAAACCTTTCTGTTGATTATTGGTCCCAGTCATCATTTCACTGCAAGTCTTCAATTTGTCCTAGCTGAGTCCCCCTAAAATTGACAGAGCAAAGATGGAATAACAGTTAATTTCCTGCCCACAAATTCTGTGAGGAGAGTGTAATCATCCCAGCAAATTTTGGGAGTTTTAATAAATCACAACGGAAAAGTGCTGAATCTAACTTCATTTTGGTTTTTCTCTGCTCCACACTTCAATTACACACTTCCTAGATTTCAAGTTTCAAATAAACACTGAGGAACCTGTGTTTGACAGACTTGCTGGAAACTCTCCTTCTTTTATTTGTAACTTTCTGATGGTAATGATTTCTGTCATTCCCTTATAAAGTGAAATTATCTGAATTTTACTAAAATGTTATAAATCTGTGTCAAATTTTAGAAATTCAAATATTATAGACCTAGAAAAAGAATTTTTTTCTAGATAAATGGCCCATTAACTAAAATAATGTATTTTAGTACAAATTTAAAAGAAGAATTTTAGTAAACGAAGACATATAAAGACATACATATATATATTTGAACTCCTTTCCAATATCTACATGTGATTAGCTAAGAATTATTAATAGAGTGTCTCAAGCTAGAAACAAGAAAATATAAGGGAAAGTGAGTAGTATATATACCTACGTAATAGATGATGTATGAATAATTTGAATTTTATAAAATCTATTTTGCAACCAAGAAAACATATAAATATTATTCAAAGAGTTGAATGCATATTTTGCATATGGGATGCCTAGAATAGATATATAGCATCACATGGTCTCCCAAGAACCACCAGAAAAAACCCCAAGCACTGTGCCATTAGTATAACTTGAGCTCTGCTAGTGTTCCAAATCTCACCCCCACCACCACTCTTTAGTATTTTTTAAATCCTAAACTCAAAAAACTAAAACAAAATGCCAAGCTTATATGGTAATAAATAAGAATCTGGAAATAAAACTTTAGCCTTTCTAATTCAAAATATAGTGTGAAATATCAAACAAGTTTGTGCAGTTTGCACATAAGGCATAATAAGTTAGCAAACAGAAGATTTGCTCGAGCGGGCCCAGTAATGTCTCCATTGGAGACTTTGTTGTTACTGTGTTTGGCATATTGAATACTCTCGGTAGCTTGCCGGGCTCTCCGAGAGGGGCGGAGGAATCGAACTCAGGTCGGCCATGTTGGCCGCGTGTAAGGCGAACGCCCTACCCGCTGTGCTATACCACTAAAGAATTATCGAGATTTGGGAGGTAACTAAAATAGGGTTGTAGCAAATGCTTTGAATTGGTAGTCCTGAGTTTGATCTCCAGTACCTAAAGGACCCTAACCGTTACTGAGACTCATATACCCACACACTGCTAGGAGTGATGTGTCCCACAAATAAAAAATTGGGAAGCATTTAACATCTTTGAGATTTTTCTTTATTCCCAGTGGTGGCAGGCTCCCAAGTGGTAACCATGGGACTGATGGTCTCCTTCCATGGTTTTTGATCATATGAATAGTGGCCCGAATGTAAAGGTCCAAGTGTGTGGTACTTTTTACGCCATCTTAACGGTACTTTGAGATAACACCTGAAGGTGTTAGTGGCCTCAAATACTGGCACCTCGCATTGCTTGAGGAACCAGTGAGGTGCTGGGGATCAAACAAGAGTTGACCACATTCAAGTCTTAACTCCTGAAATGACTTCACCAATATCAACAGCAAGTAAATTGGGGAAATGGAATTCAAAAGCAGGCATACACAGTTCAGAGCAAAGGTCTATACTGTGTCATAATACCACTTTCCCTGGAGATAGGACAGCGGACAAGCTTTCAGATTTATTGATAATTGCAGGAAATTATTTCTGCACACATCAATGAAAATTATATTCTTCAAAGTGTTGAATTTCAACCTGTCTCCCATAATTACCTTCCTTATCTGTTCTAGTGATTCTATTACTATAATAAACTTCCCTTTTTTAATTGTAAGATAAAAAAAGTTGTTGCTTTAATATATAGATATTTTAAGGCCTCATGACTTTTTCTTTCACATTATTATTTTCTCTTACAGGAAAAATTCCAATTGCATCTTGCTGTACATGTCACAAGTTCACTGCTGAGCAAAGCTGTTATAATGAAAATGATGCATTGTAACTTTTACAACAATACGAAAGAATTGAGAGCAGGAAAATGTAGTTAATTATGTAGATTTGTATCAAAAGATTTAAGCACATATTTTTAATTAAGTACACAGACTCTCTAAACCAGTGCTTTTGGAGATAATCCTTTTGCTCTCATTTTTCACTAAATAAATATTTCTAAGTATTTTGTGTTCCTTATACATAATATTGCTGTTATAATAAATACAGTTTCTCAATCCCTATATATCACCATGCAAGATTCCTTGCCATCTTACACTTCCTTTTATTTCCCTCTCATCTACTCTAGATCCTTTTTGCAACACAGGGTGTTTTGTTTTGTTTTGTTTTTGTTTTGTTTTCATTTTGTCATGGTGAAATTACAGTTATTTATGAATGGGTTTCAGGCATACAATGTTTCAACACCAATCCCTTCTCTAATGTTCAGTTCCCTCCCTAAATGTTTCTTCACCTCCATTTGTCTCCCACCAATCAGTCCACTTCTACTAGAAGTACTTTTTAAAAAATATATATGTAATCTTTCCAATGCATTTTTTAAAAGCTGCCTATTCCTTTAGCTCTTATCTTACATGGCCCTAATCATTCTCAACTTCTTTCTTCTTAATTCTTGTCCTAAGGGGTAAGCGTCTGTCAGTCTTCTAGCATTTGAGCATATTGATAGTGTAAAGAGAAAATGGTTGCCACAATTTATTTTGTTTTTTGACAGACATAATAGTTGTTTTATTGATTAAAAAGAAACTAAATAAAGGAGAATAATTAACTTAAGCAGAGAGAAATGCAAATGGAAAAATTAACAACAAAAGAAGGTTTCAGCCCTTTGTTCATGACTATTTTTTAATTGGAGCCATTGATAATATTCCTACCAAGTTCTGCAAATTCTAAACACACTGCAGCATAACTATAAAACATTCAAGAAACAAACAAGCATAGTACTTATCAAAGAACCTTCCTTTGTCACCTTCACAGAAAACTACTTCATTTGCTTTGACAGGAAACAGGTCTCTCCCTTTTTCACACATGCGACTTGCAAATACATTTGTAGAACATTGGCTTGTGAGGTGCTGGGATGAACATCTGTATAAAGCTGCTGAATAGCTCTTAGATGCTACTCTCACTGAGATTTTTAGCTGAGATTCAAGTAAAAAGTGGGTCTATACCCAATGCCTCAGAAAAACCACACACAGACTCCTGAAAGAGAAGAAAAGTGATTTCTATTATAAGCTAGCATTGTAGCACTGTCCTTCCATTATTCATCGATTTGCTCGAGCGGCCACCAGTAAAGTCTCCATTGAGAGACTTGTTACTATTTTTTGGCATATCGAATACACAATGGAGAGCTTGCCAGGCTCTGCTGTGCAGACGGGATACTCTCAGTAGCTTGCCAGGCTCTCTGAGAGGGATGGAGGAATCAAACCCAGGTCGGCCGCCTGCAAGGCAAATGCCCTACCTGCTGTGCTATAGCTCCAGCTCTAGCTATTATAAACTAGCATGTAATAAATGCAGAAGCTCTCTTCAGCTCTTCTTCCCTGTCTTTTCCTTTCAGAAACCATTTATATGGAGAAGTTGGAAACATATCTTTTCTAATTCTTGAAAACAGAACATAGCTTTTGGGGATAAAACGGGTTTGAGGTTCTATGGGCATTTCTCTTCTGTAACATGTTTTAGACTTTTTCTTCTTAGAAAGCAAAAGGCAAGCAGGAACACAGTGTGTTGTGAGTCGGGTGTTTGTGTGTGTGTGTGTGTGAGAGAGAGAGAGAGAGTATAGTAGATCCTGAAAATAGTGTGAGAAAATTATCCGTGTCTAGCCCATTTTATGGATATTAGATTTTCTCCTCTCTCTAGGAACATGTCAGCTGTGAGAACAAACTAAAATATGTCACATGTTTCTATGAGGAAAGGGGAAAAATGAAAAAGAAGCAAGAAGGTGCTCTGTGGTGTTATGGAAATTTCTCATGCAGTGAAAACCGTGGGAATACTGAAAGTACATACATCAGCACTTGTCAGCTTTTATGTGGGGAAGTATATATTTGGGTTGTAGGACTGGAAGTTTTAAGCACTGACCACAACTAAGTAATTCCACCTTTTTCCACTAAAAAATAAGTCTGATTAATAACAAATACAAATTTGGGGGCTTACAAATCAAAGGTCAGTTTTCAAGAGACTGTTGGTGCTTGGGGGGGAAAACGAGGTTTGTTAATTCAGTGACAAGCAACTTAAGAAGATTAGCTGTCCTTAAGAGCTTGGAGAAGGACCAAAAAAAGGAGCACAACCCGAAGAGGAGAAAGGAAATAATAAAACTCAGAGCAGAGATTAACGAGATGGAAACCCAAAAAACAATCCGAAAGATCAATGAAACTAAAAGCTGGTTCTTTGAGAAAATTAACAAGATCGATAAGCCTCTAGCAAAACTCACAAAGAAAGGGAGAGAGAAAACCCTAATAAACCGAATCAGAAATGAAAAGGGGGTCATTACAACAGAAACCACAGAAATTCAGAGGATCCTCAGGGAGTACTTTGAGAAGCTTTATGCCACGGAACATCAAAACCTCGAGGAAATGGATAAATTCCTAGACTCCTACAGACTCCCAAGGCTGAACCAAGAAGACCTGGAATACCTGAACAGACCTATCACCATCAAGGAAATTGAAATGGTAATAAAAAGTCTCCCCAAGCACAAAAGTCCTGGCCCGGATGGATTCACTAGTGAATTCTTCCAAATCTTTAAAGAGGACTTACTCCCAATCCTCTTTAAGCTTTTCCACGAAATTGAAATATCAAAAACACTTCCGAACAGTTTCTATGAAGCAAATATCACACTGATACCAAAAGCAGACAGAGATACCACAAAGAAAGAGAATTACAGGCCGATATCCCTGATGAACACAGATGCAAAGATCCTCAACAAACTACTAGCAAATAGAATCCAACTACTCATCAAAAAGATCATATACCATGACCAAGTAGGATTCATCCCAGGGATGCAAGGATGGTTTAACATTCGGAAATCAATCAACATAATCCACCATAACAACAAAAGAAAAGATAAAAAGCATATGATCATATCAATAGATGCAGAGAAAGCATTTGATAAGATCCAGTACCCCTTTATGATGAAAACCCTAGCCAAAATGGGTATAGAGGGGACCTTCCTCAACATAATTAAAGCCATCTACCACAAGCCTACAGCAAGCATCATCCTCAGTGGGGAAAAACTGAGAGCCTTCCCTCTAAGATCAGGGACGAGACAGGGATGCCCACTCTCTCCACTGCTGTTCAATATAGTACTGGAAGTACTTGCAATAGCGATTAGGCAGGAAAAAGATATTAAGGGCATTCAGGTAGGAAAGGAAGAAATCAAGCTCTCACTATTCGCAGATGATATGATACTCTACTTAGAGAACCCAATAACCTCCACCAAAAAACTCCTAGAAACAATAGACTCGTATAGTAAAGTTGCAGGCTATAAAATCAATACCCAAAAGTCCATGGCTTTCCTATACGCAAACAGTGAGAGAGAAGAAAGCAACATGAAAAAAACAATCCCGTTCACAATTGTGCTCCAGAAAATCAAGTACCTAGGAATCAGCTTAACTAAGGAAGTATAGGACCTGTACAAAGAAAACTACAAAACGCTACTTCAGGAAATAAAAGAGGACATGAGGAAATGGAAAGATATCCCCTGCTCATGGGTCGGGAGACTTAACATTGTCAAAATGGCAATACTACCGAAAGCATTGTATAAATTCAATGCAATCCCTATAAGGATACCCACGACATTCTTCAAAGAAATGGAGCAAACACTCCTGAATTTTATATGGAACAATAAACCCCCACGAATAGCTAAAGCAATTCTTGGGAAAAAGAAAATGGGAGGAATCAACCTCCCTAACTTCAAACTGTACTACAAAGCAGTAATAATTAAAACAGCATGGCACTGGAACAAAGGCAGAACTGCAGACCAATGGAACAGGGTTGAATACACTGACATCTCCCCTCAATCATATGCTCATCTAATCTTTGATAAAGGTGCAAGTAATGTGAAGTGGAGTAAGGAAAGCCTCTTTAAAAAATTGTGTTGGCATCACTGGACGGCTACATGCAAAAAAATAGGCTCAGAACTCTGCCTAACACCATGTACAAAAGTAAGATCAAAATGGATTAAAGACCTCAACATCAGACCAGAAACATAAGGTACATTGAAGATAAAGTTGGCAAAACCCTCCATGACATTGAAGCTAATGGTATCTTGAAAGATGCCACGCCACTGGCCGAGCAAGTGAAAACAGAGAGATAAATGGGACTATCTTAAACTAAGAAGCTTCTGCACCTCCAAAGAAACAGTGACCAAAATACAAAGACAGTCTACAGAATGGGAAAGGATATTCACTGAATACACATCTGACAAGGGGTTGATATCCAGGATATACAAAATACTGGTTAAACTCCACAAGAAGAAAACATCCAACCCCATCCAAAAATGGGGCAATGAAATGAACAGAAACTTTCTCAAAGAAGAAATCCGAATGGCAAAAAAGCACATGAGAAAATGCTCTACATCATTAATCATCAGGGAGATGCAGATCAAAACCACAATGAGATACCATCTCACACCTCAGAGACTGGCCCACATCCGAAAGAACAAAAGCAACCGATGCTGGCGTGGATGTGGCGAGAAAGGGACACGCCTTCGCTGTTGGTGGGAATGTCCACTGGTTCAGCCCTTCTGGAAAACAGTATGGACGATTCTCAAAAAATTAGAAATTGAGCTCCCATTTGACCCAGCAATACCACTCCTGGAAATATATCCTAGAGAGGCAAAAATGTATAGTCGAAGTGACATCTGCACTTGTTTTTTCATTGCAGCACTCTTTACAATAGCCAGAAACTGGGAGAAACCTGAATGCCCAAGAACAGATGACTGGTTAAAGAAACTTTGGTACATCTACACAATGGAGTACTATGTAGCTGTTAGAAAAGATGAAGTCATGAAATTTACATACAAGTGGTACAATATGGAAAGTATCAGGCTAAGCGAAATGAGTCAGAAAGAGAGGGATAGACATAGAAAGATTGCATTCATCTGGGGGATCTAAAGTAACAAAGTATGAGATTAATACCCAAGAATAGCTGAGATCAACACCAGGAGGATTACTCCATAACTTAGAGGCCAGCCAGGTGGTATCCTAGAGGAAAGGGCAGTTCAGATAGAGAAGGGAGCACCAAATAAAGGATGTTTGGAGGATCCTCCCAGGAGGGGAGATGCATGTCGAAAGTAGACTATGGACTGAACATGTTTGCCACTCAATGCCTCTTTTGCAGACCACAACACCCAAAAGGAGAGAGAGAACACAGGGGATTGCTCTGCCACAGAGACAGGGGGGATGAGGGGATGGGGGTGGGAGGGATATTATCCATGGTGGTGGAAAATGGGCACTGGTGGAGGGATGGGTATCTGATCATTGTATAATTGAAACCAAAGCACAAAAAATTGTAAATCTACAACTGTAAAAAAATAAAATAAAATAAAGGGAAAAAAAAAGAAGGGAGACATTCACGACATTGGCAACTATCGCCCAATTTGCCTGTTGTCTGTCATCTACAAAAAAAAAAAAAGATTAGCTGTCAAAGTCTTACCTGGCATTCCGATAACAGAGGTTCAATCTTGAGCACCACATGTGGTCCCCAAATCCCACCCAGAAGAAGCAAGTGTAAACCCTGAGGACCACTAGGTGTGTCCCCCAAACAAAAAACAAGTTAAAAAAATGTACCCTCAAGTTGGGGTTAGTGGTTTATGTAGGGTTTGTTGGGAAAGTACCTTAATAGAAACTATGAAAAGTGGGTCAGTAGGAGGAAGGATTCTTATGAAGTTCAGGAATATTTTCAGAGGGCATAACTTTGGTTCTTTTTTTGAGAAAAGAGTGATTCCTTGGTCAGAATAAGCTTCCAGGAATTTCTTATAGAGCCTGTTGTTTATTAACTGCCACCTCTCCCCATCTCACTTGCACCTGGTCCAACCTCAAACACACAATGCTTCTTTTAAGACTTGAGATGTAGGCTAAGAGTCAAGGGCAATGAGAGATTACAAAAAAAAGTGAGGAATAGGATGGAGATGCTGATGTTTGCTCACTTGCATGGCATGAAATAAATCACTTTGTAGCCTGACATTTCAAAACAAATAAGTTGGTCATGCGAAATGATTAAAGAAAAATTTTTGTTGAGAGTTCAGGTACAGTTTTATTCAGTGACTCCTGGCAAATTTCATATCTGGTTATTATTTTATAATTTTTATTTTATTTATTGATAACTTTATTAAGTCATCACATTAGTTAGACATTCAATATTCCAATACCAATCCCACCACCATTGCATTTTCCCACCACCATAATAATACCAATTTATTTTCAAAATATTTCAAGACAATGACACAATTTCATTTTTCCTTGTGAGGATGTGTAGGTGACAAGAATTGAACCTACTACTGATTTTTAAAAAATTACATGAAACAAAAATAAATGTAATAGATACAAAAATGCAGCCATTCTAAGTGTGATTATAGTCAAACATAGAATCGAGAGGCTGTTGACGGCTGGGACCCAGCATGTTCGAAAGGCACCTGCATATTTGGGAATTCCCAAAGCATATTCATTATGAGAAACAAAATAAAACCAGCTGGTAACTGAAAGACTACTCAAGAAGTTTACACTACTAAGAACCTCATCAAATAAAAAATTATTTTACATAAGTCAGAACTAAGCGAAATCCAGCTCTACTTTTTTTGTTTATGTAACAGGTTCTCACATGAGAACACCTGGCATTCTGTATCTTGGATATGTATGCTCCAAACTGCAGTGTGGACATATAGATTAAAATCTGGGACACTTGAGCTATAACACTTCCTCTGTAAAGTGCTAATTGTAGCACCAGAGTTGAAACATGGTTCCTACACTTGACCAGATTTCAGTGTCTTGATCAGTAGAACTCTGGGATTCAGAGAGAAAAAGAAAAAAAAAAAGAAGAAAAAAATTTAACTTGCTTTTAATTTTTCTGCTAAGAATATAAATAAATGTTTAGCCTAATTAATCACCACTAAGGATACTAAGCCAAGGTTGAGAAACAAATGAATAGATAAATTTGGCAGCCTCTGGAATTGGAATAAGTTCTGCTTTCTCCTTTGGAGCCAAAACTAAGGCAAAACACATAGACTGTAAACTGTTGATTCTGAGTAGGATGTTCTAGCTTTACTACTGTAGTAAAACCCAGAGAGAACTTCTCTCTCTTATTAAAAGGAATGATTCAATTTCCATGTATTAAAATTAGAATAATAATTTAAAGGAAAACCGAAAGTACAAAACAGACCAATGGTAATGGCACATTTTAAATTTTATTTTTATTTTGGGGGGCCACACCTGACAATGCTCAAGGGTTACTCCTGACAGTGCATGGGGGACCATATTAGATGCAAGAGATTGAACCCTGATCAGCTATGTGCAAAACAAATGCCCTACCTGCTGTCTCTCCAGCTAAGTAGATTTTTTTTAATAGGTATACTTTTGAAGCCAAAGACCTCTGGAACGCAGCCAGAGCCATGATCAAGGCCACTCACCACTGCTCGAAGGAGCCTCATGCATGAAGGAACCAGCATAGGAACCCAAGTATGCGGGACCCGGGACTGAGATCTCCAAACCTGCCTGGATAGAGACTGGGCCTCCTCCACCCAGAGCCCCCATTTTCCAGTAGCTGGGAAGTCACACCCACAAACTGCCCCTGGCACCATGCAATTCCATCAATGGCCAAGATCCAGAGACTATGCTACACAACCTCTTATAGTCTAGTTCTCCCTCTTGGAGAACCCAGTAAGCTACCAAGTGTATCTTGCCTGCACAGCAGAACCTGGCAAGCTACCCATGGCATATTCGATATGCCAAACACAGTAACAATAATGGGTCTCATTCTCCTGACCTTAAAAGAGCCTCCAATGGGGCACCATTGGGAAGGACAAGTAAAGAGAGGTTGCTAAAATCTCAAGGCTAGGAGGAATCGAGATGTTACTGGCACCTGCTCAAGCAAATCGATGAACAATGGGATGACAGTGATACAGTGATACAGTGATAAACTTTTGAAATACAGATCACTGTCACTATCCTCCTGTTGTTCATCGATTTGCTCAGGTGGGCCCAGTAAGATTTCCATTGTGACACTAGTTACTGTGTTTGGCATATCAAATACATCATGGGTAGCTTTCCAGACTTTGCCATGAGAGTGAAATGCTCTTGGTAGCTTGCTCTCCAAGAGGGGCAGAAGATTCAAACCCGGGTTGGCCAGGTCAGCCACGTGCAAGGCAAATGCCCTACTGCTGTGCTATCACCCCCCAAAATTTGGATGGGCAAGTATAATATGTATAAAATATAGTTTATGCAATTATCTGTTCTGAAAGCATGGTAAAGAAGATGAATTAGTAATTATTGTTTAGGTTTCATTAATTTTATAAAAATAGGAATTCATTCTCCAGTTTTTAAATTTTTACCTAAAATAGAAAAAGGTGTTTAATTCAGAATTTAATTTTTATTATTTCTTCAATTTCCTAAGAAAAATCTTCACATTGTATTTTATCAGTGAGCTTGCATTTATACTTACTCTTGATAATAAAGAAACAAATGTGACCACATAGGATATTATTATTTTGTCTTAAAATTGAACAATATTATATTTCCATAATAATCCTTGCACTATACAAACATCAAATATCCCTTTGTCTATTTACAGTTGTGAGTGCCATACCCAGCAGTGTTTGGGAGGGTTAAAGACCAGTGCCTGAGATTAAAACTAGGGCCTTTTACAGGTGTGGCCTTCTATATTTTACTGTTGCGATGTGGGTATTTTTTAGAGATGCTCTGACATGTGCTCAGGTGGTTCAAGATCTCATCCATCAACATGGAAGAGGTTCAGTGCAAGGGTCTGCAGTTGTGTTGGTGCCTAGATTCTTCAGTCCTGGGGATTCCTGGGTCAACCCCGTGAGAGTGGGGGGCATTCAGGGCTGCATCTGGAAATGTCTGGGGGACCATGTAGTGCTAGGAACCCAACCATGCTGGGAGGATGCCAAACATATGTCCTGATTTATGTACTATCTCCCTACTCCTGATACAGGTTTTTTTTTAACAAACATTTTAATTTGGGGTATATACCAAAGTAGTAGTAGTTTTCTCTTGAAAAAAATGCAACAGGTGTTTGTAAGTTAGAATCGGTTGATATTTGCAGAATATACTTGCATTCAGAGGATTTATTCAAGGGTTGACTCAGTTTAGCTGTTTTTAAATAGCACAGGACTTGAAATACAAATCTGTTTTTTCAAAATGTTTCACTGGGCTTCTTCTATACAATGTCTATACTTTCAGATGAACAGAAAGTTGAATTACTAGCTGAACTTCTGTGAAACCGAGTGCTTAAGATCAGTGGTAAATGTATTTCCTGTGTATGTTTCCCCTCCAGATAAGTACATCTTTGTTGTTTTATTTGTGCTTAAGGGAGAACAACTACTAAGTTGTTCTTAGCCCATTTTATAAATGGTTCAGCCAGGCACTGACCTGTCCCTAGATCAACAGCGAATTTCTCTGCTCCTAAGCACTCGATTCAATCATTCTCTACTCTTACATTGAAGAGAGACTTTGCAAGAGCAAAGCTAAAATATCAGAATCCCGTGGTGGTGGAAAATGGGCACTGGTGGAGGGATGGGTGTTTGGTCATTATATAACTGAAACCCAAGCACAAAAATTTGGAAATCTACAACTGTAACTGTACTTTATGGTGTTTCACTAATAAAAATTTTTTAAAAATAAAATAAAATAATTTGGTGAGAACTATTTCCTTTTTTAGGGACACAATGTCACCTGAGGAAATAAGTTAAATTCAGAAACTTGGGAACTAAACAGTCAATAACATATGTAATATATGAGTTTTAAAACCCATTATACATTCATTAAAATAGACAAATTCCAGAACTTTCCAGCATTACTAACCCTATTCTACTTGCCTGTTTTGATTCTACATACACTTGAAACAAAAAATTGTTATCCTTTCAAGATCTTTTCAAAGTGCTATTTGTCACAGACTACTATTTTTAAATCAAATTTAGAGGAATTTCATGTAATAGTCACAATAGCAGTAGCTAAAAAATTCTGCATAGTACTTTACAGTTTGCAAATGAAGCTCAACATATGACTTTTTTTGGCTGACAACTGAGAGTTCTTGGAGTAGGAGTAGGCGACTTCCCTCATCCTCTGTGCTTTCAGAATTCCATCAGCCACATTCATGTTCCACCACCTCTGGCATGTAAAACTACTGCCCAGTTAAGTACTCTGCATCTTCTGGAGCACTGCAACATCTCCAAAGTCTACAATACTATCATTCCAGTAGGAGCATATCAGGAATGCAACATAGAAACCAACTAGCTCAATTAACAAAAACATTGACATAGAAAGCTCAACTAACAACAACTACTTAGTAAACCCTCAGACAAGGACTTAATGTCCTTATGGTGTGATATTCACAAATTTTCTTTTTTGAAGTGTTCTTTGATAATTCCATTAGCCATTTCTTGGTAACGAACACTGTCACTGTCACTGTTCCCCGTTGTTCATTGATTTGCTCAAGCAGGCCCAGTAACGTCTCCATTGTGAGACTCATTACTGTGTTTGACATATCAAATATGTCACAGGTAGCTTGCCAGGCTTTGCCATGGGGGTGAGATACTCTCGATAGCTTGCCAGACTCTTCAATAGGAGCAGAGGAATTGAACCCTATTCACCCAGGTCGACTGTGTGCAAGGCAAATGCTCTACCCGCTGTGCTATCACTCCAGTTTGGTAACAAACAACATAAAATAAATATTTTGTGTCTGCTATGGGTCAGGCTTGAGAGGTGGTTGGGAAAATGGGATAACAGTGAAAGGAAGGTCACAGTGGTGGTGGAACAGGGTGTTGGAATATTGAATGCTTGTAACAAATGTATCATGCTCAGTTTTGTTAAGTATAGTGTTTAAATAAAGTGGGTAAAAATAATAAGCAAAAAGAAAAACAAAAAGAAAAACTTGAGTTTTAAAAGTTGTACCGACCACACTGGGAAAGATGATGTTAAAATTATGGGATTTATTATCAGGAAGGCATGCTCTAAAGGAGATAAAAGGAGCAGAGAGTATGGCTGTTTCCCAATGACCATATGTCACACACATTTATGAATTTTCTTTTTTTCTAGTTCTACATAAGGTATCTTAATAAGTTGGACAACACTAAAATTACTAATCTAAACTGTAGTTATTATTTTTCCTATTTTCTTTAAGTTGTTGTTGTCACTAATGTTATTTATCATCAAAATCCTTTCTTCAGAAAATCTCTTAGTCATACTCTTTCTTAATCAGTTTTTACTTTTATTCTGTGGACATGACACTAAACATAAGCATACCAATTGCATAAAGTTAAAATGAAAGTCTGTGGAAAGAAAGCATGCATTCCATGCATTCATAAGCTCTGACATATATTCAGAGTGTTTTTCACACAATACAGTAATCACTTTAAAATAATTATTTGTGTCCTGTGTGTGTGTGTGTGTGTGCATGGTGTGGTATGGTGTGTGTGTGTGTGTGTGTGTGTGTGTGTGTGTTTGGTTTGGGGCCATACCTTTCTCCAGGTTCTGAACTCTATGATCACTTCTGGAAGACTCAAAGCCCCATATGGGGTATCATAAATCAAACATTTTACCCATAGTATTATCTCTCTAGCCTCCTTAAAATTTTTGTCCTGTGGAAGCAGGGACATAATAAATTTGATCTTGTTTCAATTCATGCCTGATACACAAAGAATAATAATTTTTATTGAGTTATGACTTTGAGAGTAGCATTTCTCAAGATTTTTTGGATTATGAACCCCTGTCCTACTGGTTGGCCCTTGTCTCATGCAATGTTCCCCATTTATAGTTTTCACGAAATTTCCCCCGCTGAGAAACACTGCTCTAGAGGACTGATTTTGTGAAATGAACAATTATTCAATATCTTCTTACAGTACTTTTATGATTTTCTTTCTCTCTTTTTTTTTCTTTTTGGGTCACACCCAGCGATGCACAGGGGTTACTCCTGGCTCTGCACCCAGGAACTATTCCTGGTAGTGCTCAGGGGACCATATGTGATGCTGGGAATAGAATCAGGGTGGGCTGCATGCAAGGCACATGCCCTACCCGCTGGGCTATTACTCCAGCCCCTGATTTTCTCTTTTTATGAATATACATGAACTTAAAATACATGTGTATTGTGACATAAACAAACTATAGTTCTAATTCATGTGTTCTTGTTATTTATCATAGGTTTAGAAAATTTTCATTTGGGGGTGTGGGGAATTGAAACAAATTCTTAAGATATCCCTCAGTTTAGATACAACTTTAATATTTACAAGAAGCAATTTGGGATTAGGAGATTCAAAATTACTATCTGAAAAAAATTAATTTGAAGTAATGAGGAAAAAATATTTTTCTGTTTTTATGACTTTGTGTTTGAATCAGCTTCATAAAGTCCTATAACAAGATGTGCAGGACTTCCCAAAGTATATTATTGCCTGTCAGTTGGTTCTCATTGTTATCTAATCTTGATTGATAAATCAAATTAAGAGGTTTCCACACATCATCTGATTTAAGTGATAATTACAAATTTGTAGTTCTTAGCTGCAAATTTTATTATACATTTCTTTCATTCCAAATAAAAGGAAAGTTCTCCCTGAACTGATTATAATTGTATAGCCAAGAGGGATTTGAAAATTTATTTTGTTTTGACAAGGTTATATACTTTGGAGAATGCTGAATTACTTATACATATTTTACAGATATTACCAATTCATGGACAGAAAGATAATACAGAGCATGTTTGAAGCAACAAAAGTTGGCACTTAATCATCTTAGTGTAAATATTGGAAGGCTATCATTTTAGATCAGCTTTCTTTGAGGTGCTCTAGCAGACTGTGAATAGAATTTTAGATGAAGTACTCAAAGGTCTATAGTTTTATTCTCAAGGTCAAAAATTGGTCTTTCAATAATGCATTTAAGCATAATTTTAATGTGATAAGGACTAAAACATATGGATAATACAGATATTATGCATGGAGCATAAACATAGTTATAGGTATTACTAATAGCTCCTACCTGAAAGACATTTGAATATTAAGGTGGATTCATTTTTTTCTGAAATGCCACAATTAATAAATAGCTCAACTCATAATGTGGTGCTTCAGTGCCAGGTAGTATATTATTCCACTGTATTCCAGAAGAGAAATTTAAGGTAGATATTATAAAGTAAATTTGTGTTGTCATTTGCTGTAGACTAACTTTTGCCATGACTTTGTCTGGAGTTCTTAAATTCATAACTAACAAGACTGTCTGATTTCATAAGCAGTTCTAAAACAGTCAAGGTTGAGCTATGGTAATAGACTTCACAATGGGGTTCAATTGAGAGAGTTGCTAAGAATTTAATGGGATGAGACACAAGACAGATTTCTGGAATGAAGGAAATATTCTATGACTATAGGAATATGAGTTCCACAATATGTGTATTTGTCAAAACTTATGAAGGTGCAAATTTGATCATTTCTGTGAAGGAAAATTATACCTCATAGAATATTTTTATGAAAGAGATAGAAAGCAAATCAAAAAGCAATCTTTAAGCAGACAAAAGCAATTTTTGATGATAAAATTAAGAGGACCTCAAAGTAGAAGCAAAAATTTAGTTGGTCATTGAAATGAAAGCTTTAAACAGATATTAGTGATAGAGGAAGTAAGAAAGACAAAATAAAAGCTTATATAAGTTATAGGAGCTTCTCAAGTAACAGTATCTGTGTTAGAGTATAAAGTCTATATTAGGGTATAGAGGAAATTTCTTTGAGTATTTTAAACACAAGGCTAAGGAGTGTGGAGAAGCATGGCACATTATAGTTAGCAATTCTCTACCTGAGATTCTCTTAGCATATGAAATTAGCAATTTAAGAAATAAGGAAAATTTATAGTATATTTTAAAAGATAAAAGCATCATAAATTTGTTTTCATAGAAATGTGTGTGGCAGAGATGGCAAATGTTTGCAGAGCAATTACCCTGTATCAAATCCTGTTGAAAACAATTTCATTCACTTAAGGTTTAAGGCAAAATAATCATTCTAGGATTGAAATACTATTATTCCCACTAAAGGAAGCAAACTGAGTGGAAAGAAATTAAGCAATTTATTTAAATAAAGTTACATGCTTTTATAGTCAACCAAACTTTGATCTTAAACAATATAAAAAATCGTTATATATGGTCAAACCAAGGACTTAAGTTTCCATGCAAGAGGCAAAGGTGAATTGCTTAGAGAACAAAAACAAAAAGGGAAAGTGAGAAAAATATTTTGGGGAACTCTGCTACACAGAAACAAGAACATATAGCTTCCTTACAGACTTTGATTTTTTTCATAAATACATCATTTTATTTTTTTATATCTTGCTTTTTATTTTTTTTTAATTTTTATTAGTGAGACACTTAGCACAGCAGTAGGGCTTTTGCCTTGCACGCAGCCAACATGGCCGACCCGAGTTCGATTCCTCCGCCCCTCTCGGAGAGCCCAGCAAGCTACCGAGAGTATCTCGCCCGCACGGCAGAGCCTGGCAAGCTCCCCGTGATGTATTCGATATGCCAAACACAGTAACAACAAAGTCTCCAATGGAGACATTACTGAGCCCGCTCGAGCAGTGAGACACCATGAAGTACAGTTGTAGACTTACATATTTTGTGCTTGGGTTTCAATTATACAATGATCAAATACCCATCCTTCCACCAGTGCCCATTTCCCACCACCACAGATCCCAGGATCCCTCCCACCCCCCATCCCCCCTATCCCACCCTGCCTCTGTGGCAGGGCATTCCCCTCTGTTCTCTCTCTCCTTTTGGGTGTTGTGGTTTGCTAAAACTTGACCTCTGACACCCACTCTAGAGGACTCATGTATTATTCTGTTTTTTTTCTTTTCATTTTGAAAAGCGGTACAAAGGACAAAGCTAGAGAACAATCCACAACAACCCATATCTCTTATTAAGTTTCCAGGAGAAATGGTGGAGTTGTGTGTGGGGTGGGGAATTTGGGGTAAGTGGTATGCTGGGTCATGGCTAGAATGGCAGAAACGAGGGTTCCATACATGTTAATACGTGCTATAGTCACTGAACTGACAACCGAAGAGTTAAAATTTATATATTGGATTTTTTTTTTATCCACCACATCACTATTGACTCACCTCTCCTAAATCCAGAGAAGTGAGTAAAATTTAAAAGGTACTGGATGAAAAGCATCCCTGGGTGTTAGTGCAAAGAGCTCAAACTCATACTGTGCTCGCCTTGTGATTTAAGCAGCTTCAGAAGTGGTAGATGGAAAGTTAATGAGCTTGGTCTTTGCAAATATTTTTAAGTTCTTCCTCAGTTCATTTCAAGGTCATGGCTTTGAAATATCAGGTAAAAAATTCTAGCTGCTTTGGAGCTATTGCTTCAGGTTTTCATGGTTATATCAGCTTTAAATATCTGTCAAGCACATTACCCACATGTTTACATTTTATGTTTAGTAATATAGGAAATCAGGTAGTTACTTAAAAGCATTACAATAACATAACGACAGATAAATGTTATTCTTTGTAAATTCTAATAAATCGACAAACATTCCTCTAATAATCAACAGCTATAATCATGTTTGTTTGATTAAGGAACCCATTTTTCTTTTCTGGCTTCTGTACCTGGTAACCAGCTCAGTAATAAATCATCCATGAGATCCTGAAAAAATAAAGGCAGAAAACTTATTATTGACATCTGAAATCT
Source organism: Sorex fumeus (assembly GCF_029834395.1). Taxonomy (NCBI): domain Eukaryota; kingdom Metazoa; phylum Chordata; class Mammalia; order Eulipotyphla; family Soricidae; genus Sorex; species Sorex fumeus. Next base: position 31,916,222 of record NW_026606064.1, read on the forward strand.
TTTCTTTGTATAAGACTCATTAGATATAATGAGTAGCATTTTTATAAATGAGGAAAGATCATCAAAGACATTAGAATGATATAAATATACTAGCACACATAAATTTGTGTACACACGTATTTATTTACAAAACCACATATTTGCATTTTCCTTCACAGAATGCATATTGATCATAAATTTTGTGAAATGCTGTGTTTTGGGTTGTTGTTAAAATACAAATGACTTAAAAGATATATCTGACAGATGTTTTACATTGGCTTTTCCATTAAAATTTCTAAGATACTTGGACAAAATTCCAAGTTCTGAAGTTTTTCATTGTTATGAATATCTCACCCAAAGGTGCTAAGAACATGGTGTTATACTCAAAAGTGCTCCAGAGCTGTTCAGTGCAAGAAGTCAAACCCAAAGTCTCACAAATACAAGGCCCACATTCTATATCTTAGGCTTCATCATTTTCCTGAAAACGCACTAACTGAAACAATTTTAATATGTGAAGACAGTCCCAAATACTGTTGTCCTTATTTTTGCTGTTATGCTGAGCCATAAAAGTGCTAGTTTTCTTTTGGAGGTTAATTAGTCTAAATTGCTTTCAGATTCCTTTGCATATGAAACTGTATTTTCAAAATAGCATCCTTAATTAAACTTGGGTTTAAATTAATCTTTAGAGCTGTCCAGATAGAAAGCAACCAAGGCAAATAATTTGTGCTACTTTTCAGTTCTGTACCGTTAGCAAATTAAGAGGCTTTGCTGAATTTGCTTCTTTATCACTACATCTATTTTGTTTGTGGTACTGTTTCATATTATAAATGTATTTTGAACCCTTAATTTGCATCAAACACAATACTATCAATTATACAGTGGTGAAATGGATAGAAAACATCCCACCCCACTCTACATACATTTCAATGTAAAAGAGAGTAAATGATTATACAAAGTAACAGACTCTAAGTAGAAAAAGAAAATAGACAAGAGGATGGATCCTGGGATGATTTAAAAAGTCCTTCTGAAAAAGCAGCACATGTGCAAAGTTCTCAAAAAAATGACAAGCAAACTCTGTAAGTCTGTACTTCCTCCATTTAACAAAATATAAGCAAAAGAGAATTTACTTAAAATTTAAGCTTCAGCTTTTAGTATAGAATAACAAGACACTAATAAACAGTTCAAAATATAACTCTACAAAGTTAGAAGAACCAAAGACAGTTTAAGATGGTATTGTTACATATGTAACCCTATCAATAATAGTACCGTAAAGCACAGTGCAAACACACACACATATCTATATATGTATATTTTAAAATGTATACATATGTATACATATAAATATATTTTAAGTGCCTTTCATAGAAGCATACTGCTAGAAGGAGACAATGTGGGTGAAGGGATAGGTGGAGGAAAGCGGACACTGATATAGGGGAATTGTTGAAACATTGTATGCCTGAAACCCAATCATTAATGATTTTGTAATTTCATGGTAACTAAAAATAAAACTTTTCCTCTTTTTTTCCTGCACCACAGATGTTGCCCCCTCTCTGTCCTATCCCCTAGTTCCCTCAAATGGCATGATTCCTATTGAATACTAGTTCTCAATTTCTTTTCCCTTGGATATTGATTATTTCACGACTATGTTTCATTACATCTCACATATGGGAGAGATCAGTCTGCATCAGGCTCTGTCTCTCTAACTAGCTTCACTCAGCATGATACTCTCAAAGTCCCACCATGTAACAGAAAATTTTATGACTATCTTTTCTTACAGCTGAGCAATAGTCCATTGTGTATATAGTTTACTTATCCAGTCATGCATATTCTTGGACACTTGGGTTGTTTCTAGATTTTGGCAATTGTGAACAGTGTTACCAGGAACATGAGGATGCAAATATCTTTTCTTCATTTTGTTTTTGGTCTGTTGGTATATATACCAAGAAATGTAGTTGCTGGGTCAAATGAAAAATTCCTAGATTTATTAGGAATTCCTATATTGCTTTCTAGAAGGGCCAGACCACAGACTAGTCAACATTTCTACCAGCAGTGAATTACTCCCTTTATCTCTGCATCATCTCAGAACTGGTGGTTCTTGTTCTTTTTTATGTGTAGCAGTCTCAGTGTGAGATGATATCCCAGTGCTATTTTGAGATTTTCATCTCCCTAATGATTAATGATGTCTAGAGTATTTTTTCATGAACATTTAATCCAATCATTTTCTGCTTTAAAGACATGTCTTCTCATTGGTTCTTCCCATTTTCGGAAGGAATTGGATTTTTGTTTGTTTGTTTTGTAAATTTCTACTAGTATCTACTAGTGCCTTGGGCTAGAGCAATAGCACAGCGGTAGGGTTTTTGCCTTGCGCACGACCCAGGTTCGATTCCTCCATCCCTCTCAGAGAGACTGGCAAGCTACTGAGAAAATCTCGCCCACAAGGCAAATCCTGGCAAGCTACCCATGGCGTATTTGATATGCCAAACACAGTAACAACAAGTCTCACAATGGAGATGTTACTGGGCCCGCTTGAGCTAATCGATGAACAACAGGAGGACAGTGCTCCAGTAATGCTACTAGTGCCTTATATATCTTGGATATTAACCTCTTATCAGAGAGGTATTGGGTAAATAATTTCTCGCATTCCATTTTTGTATCCTGGTCATAGATTTCTTTGAGGTGCAGAACCTTGGGCTAGAGCGATAGCACAGCAGGTAGGGCATTTGCCTTGCAAGCGGCCTACCAGGTTCTGTTCCTCCGCCCCTCTCGGAGAGCTACAAGCTACCAAGAGTATACTGCCCACAAGGTAAAGCCTGGCAAGCTACCCATGATGTATTCAATATGCCAAACACAATAACAACAAGTCTCACAATGGTGACATTACAGGGCCGCTCGAGTAAATGATTGAATAACGGGAGGACAGTGCTACAGTGCAGATACTTTATTAATTTATTGTAGTCCCATATCTTTGCTTCCACTGGAGTGACCAGTAGCATTTTATCTTTGAAGATCCCTTTAGTTGTAATGTCATAGAGAGCTATTCCTATGTTTCCTCTACATACATCATGAATTCAACTTTTCATATCATGGTCGTCAACTCATTTTTATTTGAGTTTTTTGCATGGTGTTAGAAAAAGTTCTGAGTTTATTATTTTTGCATGCGGCTGACCAGATTGCCAAATACCATTTGTTGAAGAGACTTTCCTTACTCCATTTTACATTTTCTGCTCATTTATTAATAGATCATATAGCTGAAAATTCTGTCTCAGGATATTCAAACTATTCCATTGATCTGAAGGTCTGTCTTCATTCCAGCACTATGCTGTTTTTTTTGTGGGGGGGTTGGTTTTTTTTTTTTAATTTTTATTAGGCCGAGATCTCCAAGCCTACTCCGATTTGGGCCGAGCATCCTCCACCCAGATCTTCCAAATTCCAGTAGGCGGGGGTCACCAGAGGTGAGCGGGTTGAGCTTTCCTCCCCACCCCGACCAGGGCTCCGGCAGCCAAAGACCTCCAGGACCAGCCACCAACATGCTGAGATCACTCTCCGCACACATGAAGGTACTGGCAGAGGGACAAAGTCACGCGGGTTCCGGGGCAGAGATCTCCAAGCCTACTCGGATTGGGGCCGAGCATCATCCACCCAGATCCTCCAAATTCCAGTAGGCGGGGTTCACACCCACCAACTGGCCCCCTGGCGCCGTGTAATCCCATCAACGGCCAAGATTCAGAGACTATAAAAACCAGCTCCAGGTTTTTAGGCCGCGCGACATCCTATTATGACCTCTTATTATCTCATTCCTACTTTGGACAAACTGGCAGGTTACCGAATGTAGCCTGCCCACACGGCAGAGTCTGGCAAACTCCCTGTGGCGTACCCAATATGCCAAATACCAGTAACAGTGATGGGTCTCATTCTCCTTAAGAGCCTTGAATATAATCTCAGGGCTAGGATGAAGGAGACATTACTGGGGCCTGCTCGAGGCAATTGACGATTAACAGGATGATTTCTGATTTGTGTGATTTTATTAGTGAGACACCATGACGTACAGTTTTAGACTTACAAAATTTTGTGCTTGGGTTTCAATTATACGATGATCAAACAACCATCCCTCCACCAGTGCCCATTTCCCACCACCACGGATCCCAGTATCCCTCCCATCCCCCACCTCTCCCATCATACCCTACCTCTGTGGCAGGGCATTCCCTTTTGTTCTCTCTCTCATTTTGGGTGTTGTGGTTTGCAAAAGAGGTAATGAGTGGCAATCATGTTTGGTCTATAGTCTACTTTCAGCTTGCTTCTCCCATCCTGGTAGGATCCTCCCAACACCCTTTATTTGGTGCTCCCTTCTCTATCTGAGCTGCCTTTTCTCCTAGCATGTGTAGCTGGCCTCCAAGCTATGTAGCAAAATTCCTGGTATGAATCTCGGCCATTCTTGGGTGTTAGTCTTCTATTTTGTTACTTTATGTTCCCCAGATGAATGTAATATTTCTATGTCTATCCCTCTCTTTCTGACTCATTTCGCTTAACATGATACTTTCCATTTAGTACCACATGTATATAAATTTCATTAAAAAATAAGGGAACAAATTATATATTGATTTAATGAATGAACAATTCAATTTACAGAGCAGTTTTACTTATTGATGGGAAGAAAAAGTCAATTCCATGAGGTTTCATTGGTATTATGAAGGTCATTTCTCACTTATTTTGAAAGATAGGAAATGATCCCCATGATCATCATTCTAGGGAAGTTAGGGGTATTCCTACCATGATGATGAATTTAAAACTGATCGCAATTTTACTCAAGCTTATTGTTCTAAACATGAGGTGCTACATATTAACCTGATGGGTTGGCACAAAAAATCTTGGTGTGTTAAAAATAAGAGTTGCAGAGATTGGGTAAGCAATATGAAGCTATAAAAACTGAATTACAAGGACACTAATATTTTCAATCCTTAATGGGTTATACTTAAAGTAGAAAATACAGTGTCATTTCTATATTTAAATGGGATTTATATGGCTGTTAATCTTTAGTAAAGTCCCAAGTTCCCCATGAGAGCAAAACAATTTAAGTTGAGAACGGCAAGAGGCACTTGACTTTTTTGTGGTTAGTCAATTGAAATGAGATTAACATATTTGTGAAGTAGATTTTATAAAGAACTATTTAGAATGAATATGGCTTTTGATCTTATTAAGCCAATCTTGTTAATATCAGCCTGAAAGCTCAAAATTCAACTCAGTAGCCAAAAATTGAAGATAGATATATAGGTTATCATATCAAAAACAAAGAGTACATTAAAAAATAATATTAATATTTTTATTGTATTGTTTAGTCATGGGGAGAAGTGACACTTTCTAAGTAAAAGCAATGCGGCCCATTCATAAATCAAGGGTAAAATTTAACCAAGAATGATGTTTCAGGAACAACAGACATGGGGAAAGGGCCTCCTTCTTTAACATATCTTTCACTTGACTCTAGAAATTAGCACTGTTGAAATCAACTCATTTTGAAAGAAGTGATAAAAAATTTGTGTGTGAACTGTGAAAAGTAAAACTGGAGAGGAATGAATCTTATATAAGTTAGAGTAGCGGAAAGAAACATAAAATTGGAATATGTCTTACAGTTCATTCACCCTCAATTTTGCATTTCAATGCAGTCTCTAGTTGTCCTTACAAAATGCAATTCAGGTTGTATTTGACTGTCACCAATTTTGAGCAAATTACCTCTGCCATTTTCAATATGGGCAGCCAGAGCCTCTTGGAAAATATATGCAGTTTCCTTACCTCTTCCATTGTTTTTTTTTTTTTCTCTATTTGCGGAGTTCAGCAGTGGCTACTGTCCTTTGCAGACCAGGGTTAAAGATAAATAAGAGAAACTTCCTCTGGGGTTCTTTTTGACAAAGTTAATGGAAACAAGGTTAACAGGGAACTGGGAGAGAAAGGGAATGACAATGGGAATTTGACCTTCAAGAACCTATTTATCAGTTGAATTTTATTTCTTGTTTCAGAGTGTGTGTGTTGTGTGTGTGTGTGTGTATGTTGTGTGTTCCATTTTCTGAGAAATTTTCCCAGACTAACTTTTAAGAACTATCATATTTTTTTCATTTTTAATATTGACATTTTAATTTTATAAAGATAAAGTAAAATACAAAGCATATATGTAAAATATAAAATCACTGCATCACTATCATCCTGTTGGTCATTGTTGCCTCAAGCAGGCCCCAGTAACGTCTCCTTCGTCCTAGCCCTGAGATTTTCAAAAGTGCCACATTCAAGGCTCTTTCAGGGTCAGAAGAATGAGATCCATCATTGTTACTGGTTTTTGGCATATTGAATATGCCAAGGGGAGTTTTCCAGACTCTGCTATGTGGGCAGGATACTTTTGGTAGCCTGCCAGGTTCTCCAGAGTAAGACCTAGATAATAAGATGTCGTGTGGCCTTGCTTCTGAGAGCAGGGTTTTATAGTCTCTGGGTCTTGGCCGTTGATGGGATTACACGGCACCAGGGGCAGCTGATGGGTGTAACGCCTACAAACTGGAAGGTGGGGGATCTGGGTGGAGGAGGCCCCAGTCCAATTCTAGCAGGCTTGGAGATCTACGCCCCGGGTTCTGCACACCTGGGTTCCTCTGCTGGTTCCTACATGTGTGAGGCTCATCAGAAGGTGTAGGGAGTGGTCTTAAGTATAGCTGTGGTTGGAACTGGAGGTCTTCAGCTGCCGGGGCTCTGCTCGGGGTGGGGAGGGAAACTCAATCCACCCTCCTCCAAGGGGCCCCAGAGAGGACAGCTAGACATGGAGGCAGGAGACTCTGTGACTCTCAGCCGAGCTGAGCCAGGGCTGGGCAGCAGGCGACGGGCCCCCGACTCGGAATAGATGCAGCCCGGGAGCGGGGCGCAGTGGTGATGGACACTCTGGAGGAGGAGAGCTTGGCGCTGTCCTACTCTTCAGCCTCTGATGCAGAATTTGATGCCGTAGTTGGGTATTTAGAGGACATTATCATGGATGATGAGTTCCAATTATTACAGAGAAATTTCATGGATAAGTACTACCAGGAGTTTGAAGACACAGAAGAGAATAAACTCACCTACACACCAATTTTTAATGCATATATTTCTTTGGTAGAAAAGTATATAGAACAGCAGCTGGTGGAGCGGATCCTGGGGTTCAAAATGGCAGCATTCACGACGACCTTATAGCACCATAAAATAGATAATCAATAATTTTTTCTTAAGAAACTCAGACTTCAGAAAAATCTATTTTTATGAATACTATATATTTTGTGCTGGAGCGATAGCACAGCAGTAGGGCATTTGCCTTGCACACAGCCAACATGGCCGACCCGAGTTTGATTCTTCTGCCCCTCTCAGGGAGCCCGGCAAGCTACCAAGAGGATCTCGCCCGCACGGCAGAACCTGGCAAACTACCCATGCCTCATTTGATATGCCAAACACAGTAACAATTGTCACAATGGAGACGTTACTGGGCCCGCTCAAGCAAATAGATGAACAACGGGAGGGCAGTGACAGTGACGGTGACTATATGTTTTCTTATTTCTCTGACTATAATTACTTTTATAATTATGTCCTCATTATATTGAAGAATTTAGGTTATGGCCATTCTTATGAATTCCAGAATTACTTTCCCCAGTTGTATGATTGAGCATGGAAAAATCATCTCACCTCTTTAATTCTCATATATTTATCAGTGTAATAAGAATAAGTACTCTTCTTGTTTCCAATAAACAAATTTTTAGAAGGTGTGCAGTGTGTTGAATCAGCCAAGCACATACTTTTGTGTGTTTGTGTGTGTGTGTGTTGGAGAGAGAGAAAGATAAAGAGTGAGAGAGGGAAGGAGAGGGAAAGAGAGAGAAAGAGAGAAAGAGAGAGAGACTGGTGCACTGGGGACAATTTAGGGATTAGGGATTAAGCAATAATACATAAATGCATACACACATAATAGACAAAGGAAAAATTTAAAGGAATAACAACAACAGCAAAACACAAGTAAATTAAAAATTATAGATCATTATATCTATATTTTATTATCACAGCGGGTAGGGCGTTCGCCTTACAAGCGGCCAACATGGCCGACCCGAGTTCGATTCCTCCACCCCTCTCGGACAGCCCGGCAAGCTACCGAGAGTATTTGATATGCCAGACACAGTAACAACAAAGTCTCCAATGGAGACGTTACTGGGCCCGCTCGAGCAAATCGACGATCAATGGGAGGGCCTTTACCTTTACCTTTACCTTATTATTAACTTTAATAATTTTATCTCTTACCAGGTTACAACTTGGGGAAAAATAGAAAATAACATCCTTTCTTTTTCATTATGATTCATTCGAGTAAAAAGAAAGAATGGTTATAAACTAGGATTCCTTGAAGTCCACGAAGAACACATTCCCTTTGTTTTTCCATCCTCTCTCTGTCTCTGTCTCTGTCTCTTTTTCTGTTTCTGTCTTTCTCTCTCTCTTTCTCTCTCTCTCTCTCTCTCTCTCTCTCTCTCTCCCTCCCTCCCTCCCTCCCTCCCTCTCTTCATCCCTTCTTCCCTCCCTCTCTCTGTTATTTCTTATTTGGGGGGGTGAACACCAAGCTGTGTTCAGGTCTTACTCCTGGTTCCAGTCCTGGAGGTGTTTGGTGAACTGTCTGTGGTACAATCAAACCCTGGTCTTAGCTCCTGTATCACTTTGAACCTGCCCCGAATTTTACATTCCAAACGCACAAGTACCTGAATTCACTCCCTGGAAGGTGATCTGAGAATTTTCTCATATATCAGACTTTAATGGAACATTTCACAAAAATCAGAAACATATTTTATCATTTTTAGAATAGCTTATTGACCCTAATCTCTATAGTAATGAGCATTTCTCTGCATACTGAACACCAACTTGTTTTTGCCCAAGCATGCTATTAATTAAACTTTCTTTTTCCTGTTTGAAATATTATATTGATTTCATATAAACTCATTTCCCATAATGGAATTCTGTGATACAACTAATAAAAATGATTGAAAATAGTTTCTTTATGACCATATTAATGACTGTTGGGTCATAGTTCAATTTTGCTTTAGAATTGTCTAACTCTATATATAAACTCAATTATTTTCAACATTTCTTACTTTGGTTCCTTAAAGTTTAATTACTCCTTTTTATATTTGTTATTATAACAGTCTCAAATAAAAAAATTATAAAATTGAAATAAGGAATAGATTTTATTTTTATTTTAAAAAGAAAAAATGATGCCTCACAGAAGGCATTAAAAAGAGATCACAGAGACTATAAATGAACATTTATTGAATGTGTGCTTAATATCCAGATATTGCCACAGATGCTATATAGAATCCTTTAAAAATATTTCTTATGTTTTCACTCATTTTTTCTATAGTATAATCAACAAAACAGTGATTAATGCACAACCCTTTCTACAGTAACAATACAAATCTTTATGTGTGCCTTCTATTCCTGGTGACGCTTGAGAAAGCATATGCAATGCCAGTTCCCAGGATCAAACTGGTGTCACACTGTGCAAGGTGCAGCATTAAATTGTGCAACAGAAGCACCTCAACTTTTGTATGACCTCTGCAGCCCTGGTTTTCACTTTTATGAGAGCTGCTTTTTATTTATTTTTCATTTATTATGTTAGAATTTTCTTTCATTACTGTAACAGAAATGTATGCAAGTCTCTGCTGTAATAGAAAATATTTAAGTCTCAGATTTCACATGACTGACTTTCGAACTTCATTATCTAATGCTTGTATGCCACATCCATTCTATTTTGGATATTATATAAATTGATGATAAATTAATGTATTAATTGATCTCAATTCTTTACTTTCATCCTGTTTGTATTTTTTAACTAAAAATGTATGCCCATGGGGTTGGAGAGATAGCACAGCGGGTAGGTAGTTTGCCTTGCACGCATCCGACCCGGGTTCGATTTCCAGCATCCCATATGGTCCCCTGAGCACCTCCAGGAGTAAGTCCTGAGTGCAGAGTTAGGAGTACTCCTGTTCATTGCTGGGTGTGGCCCCAAAACCAAATAATAATAATAATAATAAAATGTATGTCACAGAAAAAGACCTTATAGGCATATTTGGAGGGCTTAGTGATTGTATTAGTGATTGACATGTAATTTAATATTTTCCAAACCTACACACAGTTTTAGTTATTTATAAAACTACTAAAAAGTTATTTAGTTTCCTAAGCATATGTAACAAATTGCAAAAAAATAAAATGTCATAGAGCTCTGGAGTTCAAATATCTGAACAAGATTACTACTAAAGAACTAGAAAGTTCTTATAGAGGTTCAAGGAGATGCTATCCCTGGATTTTTCTAGTTTGTAATTACTTGGGTTCACCTGAATAAATCAAAATAGTCTAAATTATAGATTTTTAAAACTCCTCCCAAATTATACTTTAAATGTTAGGTGCATAATTGTGTATTTTTATCCTTTGTTCACATGCAGAGCCTCCCATTGAAATTTCCACATAGAGGAGGTGAATTTTTAATCTTTAAAACACCTGTTCAAAATTTTATTCATTTTTAAAGACTTAATTTTCTTTTATATTTAACATGAACGCTAAATACACTTAATGCACTCTTGTGTGAACTAAAATGTCTCAGAAATGAAGTCTAATTTTCCAATTTGCTCATCCATTCTTTCATTTTATAAACATTTTAGTACAATTACAGTTACTCAGATACCACCGAAAAGTTAGATGTACCACAACACATGTCATAGTATATCTGATCATTCTGTCTTAAAACTATTATTTGGGGGAATGTAATAGTAAAAAGGAACTGTTTAATATTTAACAGTTTGTCAAGTGTTAGACAACAGGGGTGGAAAGCCAGAGCAACAAAATGTATGAATAATGCAAGTGCACTAAGTCGTGAAATAGAAGGTATGTTCTTGAATATTTGTATGATCAATGATATCTAGAACGTGCATGTATGGGGATTGCAGAAAGCTATTCAGTTCTCCTTTTATCTTCCCTATCTAACTTTGGCCAGTAAGGACTTAGCCTTCTTATCTTTCCCTTTTCTTTAAAATTGTTGGCAGGATTTATTGGTTGACTTTAAAAGGTCTCAACTTTCGACATCACAATTGTTCAAAGGCTCCTGGAATTCCAAACATCCCATAATGAACATTGGAGGCCTCGACTGTCATCCCAGGAGTCTCAAGTCATTCAAGACACGTAACTTCAGACTTTCTCTAGAGTGTTTAACTTTATGCAGTCAAAATAATGTAATGAGAATTTAATAAGTGTCGTTTAGCTTCCCTTATAGAGGAAATTCAAAAGACACTATCCCTCCAGCATGAGCTTACATTCAATTAATTGTTTTATTTAATTAATGGGCTGGAGTGATAGCACAGCAGGTAGGGCGTTTGCCTTGCACATGGCCGAACCCTGGCCAACCTGGGTTTTATTCCTCCGCCCCTCTCGGACAGCCTGGCAAGCTGCCGAGAATATCCCACCCTCACAGCAAAGCCTGGCAAGCTACCCATGGCATATTCGATATGCCAAAAACAGTAACAACAAATCTCACAATGGAGAGGTTACTGGTGCCCACTCAAGCAAATCAATGAACAACAGGACTGCAGTGCTAAAGGAGAGCGTGTTTAATTAACATCACAGCAAATATTACCAAGGACAAGAGAAGAAATGTTATGAAACAGAAGTCAAATTAATATACGGATAATGGTTCTCAGCACAAAGGATTGAAGAGTGCTATTCATCATCATAATTATTTTTTCAGTTAAGAAGTACAATTTAACTGTGGAGGAGAGAAGTTGAAGAAATTGTTTCTCAAGAAAATTCAAGCACAAGCAATAAAAGCCCCAAAAATAAAAGATGTAACTAAGGCACAGTCAGCTTGGATAATAAAACACTAATGCTCCCAGTTTCTAATGAATGAAAAGCGCTTCATTCACCTTATTTGAAAATTCACAAACTCTCAGAAGAACAGTTTAAATGATGTTCATAGTCACTTGTCTTTTGGTTCTCTCTAGCCCAGCATATTTTAATCCTTTGAATCTCTATAAATATTTTTCTCTAGGGCTGGAGCGATAGCACAGCAGGTAGGGCGTTTGCCTTGCACGGGGCTGACCTGGTCAACCCCTTCGTCACTCTCAGAGAGCCTGGCAAGCTACCAAGAGTATCTTGCCCCCACAGCAAAGCCTGGCAAGCTACCTGTGATGTATTTGATATGCCAAACACAGTAACAAGTGTCACAATGGAGACCTTACTGGGCCTGCTCGAGCAAACAGGAGGACAGTGACAGTGACAGATTTTTCTCTATGTCACTGTGAGTAACTGTTTACGGTATATTAAAAAAAAAAGGTATACAATGATTAGTTCCACATTTATTAAGGAAAAGTTCAGCATTGTGATAAGAAGTGAGTGAAATGATTTATAAACATGTCTATCAGACTCCAAGAAGGAAAATGTACATCAGGTCAAACAAAGGCTGACCACAAACAGCTGGCCTGGTTTTAAATTTTTGTGAGAAGCCTCTACATTTCTTAGTCAAAGCAGAGCCTCCCTTCTCGCATGACACTGAGCAAACCTTCTTTCAAATTTGATTATTCAAACCCTAGTTTCATTTGTGGTTCCTATTTGTTCATTCACTTTGCAGTACTGAGTTTCATTTTCTGTTTTATATCTGAGGTTTTGGGAGGTGATACCAATCATTTATTGGATCATTCAACATATATTTACTAACTGTCTATTCAATATTGGCATTGCTAGGAGCATCTACTGTATGCCTTCATGCTCTCTTTTGATCATGTTTTTACTTTAAACTTGTCTTATATCATCTGCTTCTTGATGCTCTTCCAGTGTAGATAAAAATACTATAATGTAAGCATTTGTACATTTACTATTTAATATTTATTGTACATTTACTGGATGCTAGATTTACATACATGTACAAATGTACAAATGTACAAATGTACAAATGTACATAATGTATATTTACTAGATGCTAGTATGTACATTTACTAGATGCTAATGCATGTATATTGTACATTTACTAGATTCTAGGAGCATCTACTGTATGCCTTCATGCTCTCTTTTGATCATGTTTTTACTTTAAACTTGTCTTATATCGTCTGCTTCTTGATGCTCTTCCAGTGTAGATAAAAACACTATAATGTAAGCATTTGTACATTTACTATTTAACATTTATTATACATTTACTGGAGCGATAGCACAGGGTAGGGCATTTGCCTTGCGCACAGCCAGCCTGGCTGAGCCAGGTTCGATTCCTCCGCCCCTCTTGGAGAGCCTGGCAAGCTACCAAGAGTATTCAATATGCCAAACACAGTAACAAGAAGTCTCACAATGGAGACATTACTGGGCCCACTCAAGCAAATCGATGAACAATGGCAGGACAGTGGACAGGACAGTGGACTATTTAAAATTTATTTTTAACTTCTGTCCTACTGTACAAGAAGGGAAACATCCATGACATTGGCAACTATTGCCCATTCTGCCTATTGTCTCTCATCTACAAGCTGTTCATTAGAGTCATCCTGAATAGGATTGGCAGGACACTAGATGAAGGACAACCATGTGAGCAAGCCGGGTTCTGCAAAGGATTCAGCACCATCGACCATATCCACACGATAACCAAGCTTGTTGAGATTTCTCGGGAGTTCAAGATGCTGCTCTGTCTAACGTTCATTGATTTAAAGAAGGCCTTTGATTCTGTTGAGACGGAAGCAGTCATTGAAGCCCTAGCCAATCAGGGCATTCAAGCCCAGTACATCAAGATCCTCCGTGAGCTGTATTGCGGATTCACTACCAGGATCTCACCATTCTACAAAGAAGTAATCATTGATGTCAAGAGGGGGTTTCGGCAGTGTGATATCCTTTCACCAAAACTCTTCAGTGCCACCCTCGAGAACATCATGTGACGAGTGGAATGGGAAGAAATGGGAGTGAAGATAGAAGGTCGGCAACTACACCACCTCCGCATTGCTGATGACATAGTTCTAATAAGACCAAACATCAGTCAAGTGGCACAAATGCTGGCCAACTTCAACTGTGAGTGTGGAAAGGTCGGACTGCAGCTGAATTTTACAAAGACAATGTTTATGAGAAACAGCAAAGTTCCTTAAGCTCCATCCGCTTTCAACAGAACGACCTTCTCCGAATGCAAGTTATGTATACCTAGGTTGAGAAGTCAACATGATGAATGACCTGGCACCTGAATTGTGCAGGAGGTAGAGAGCAGCTTGGAACGCCTTCAAGAGTGTCGAAGAAATAGCTAAGAAGACGAAGAACCTCTGGCTCCAGGCATATCTCTTTGATTCCACTGTTCTTCCTGCATTAACATATGCCTTAGAGACCTGGGCCCTATGCAAACAAGATGAGACCAGTCTCCCAAAGAGGAATCAAAAGAGCTATGCTTTGAGTATCACGTTCCACTCAAATGAGTGAAAGAATCCAGAGTTCTGACCTCCGTCGACGATCAAGAATCAGGGACGCTGTCTTGTTTGCCAAGGCGTTAAAAGTCAGATGGGCTGGACACATAATGAGATTTAGAGACGACAGCTGTACTAGAGCTTTTACTGACTGGATTCCACAGGACATCAAAAGACCACGTGGCCGCCCACCTACCAGATGGTTGGATTTCTTCATCAAGATCATGAACGATCGGTTTGAGGTCCTTCGTGTCTCCAGAACGAACAGAAGCCATTGGGCTACACTAGCATGCGACAGGGACAAATGGAGACGTTACTGGCGCCTGCTCGGGCAAATAGACAATTAACAGGAAGTCAAGTGATCAAGTGATCAAGTGATTTTTAACTTTATGTGAACCAATGATTTATTAGATCTGCTGAACACTTTAGCCATTCCTATTGTGCCTGGCAGGAAGACAATTGTTTTATCAAATTTTGAGTCATATATTTACTCAAGTATATCTGTGTCTTCATTTATATACATGCTTCTTAAAGGGGGTGTGGTAGTTTCTTCTCAAATTTCACTTTGCTGAATGTTGATGCGATCTTATTTGATAAGTGAAATGACTTTTTTTTATTCAATGTAAATGAAAATCAATTTTCATAGTCCAAAAATGTACACATGTTAATGGGGATTTTCCTCATATGTCTGGGTTCTAGATATATAGAAGCTAAAAAATATGGACAAAAATACCCCTGCCACTCCCCCATCATAAACTTTGGTGTATCATTCTATTTATTTTAGGTTTCCCATATTTTTTGTTCCAAATTTTCCTGTTTGTTTTCCTTAAACATTTCTAAACTGAAAATGTTTTCAGTTTTGTTTTGTAAAAGCCACAACATAGACTATAATCAGTCAGAGATAGCTGCATTTGGGGGTTTTATCTGGACAGTGCCCAGGGGAAATGCAGTGCTGGGGCTCAAATCTGGACCTCCAGAACAGAAAATACACATTTCAGCCCAATGAGCTATTGTCATTGATCTGGTCTCTCATTCTTTTTACTTGGGTTCTCGTACTTTGAAGTGAGAAGATTAGAGGCAGAAAAGAGGGTTACTAGAGGCAGAATCTCTGAGTGAAACATTCTAGGAGCTGGACAAAGATAAGTAGGTCATAAATCACAAAGGTACAACAACAGAGTAAAGGAATGAAACTCATCAGATTTTGTCAGCAGGAACAAAGGAGATTCACAGAAACAATCAGTGAATGTGTCTATAGAACTTGAAATTAATTGTGTTCATCACTGATTGCACCAAGCATGCATAAGTTAGCAACCACTGTGTATGTTAGATGAAAAATGTTTCCCTAGAGATGATGTAACCTGTATCTAGTCTACAAAAACTCCTGAACTGTGTTTACAGCCTCGTCCATTTTTTGGCTCCTGTCAAGTCTAGTCTCCATCTGTAATTAAAGCTGCCTCGCTTTCTAATATTTCAAGTGCTTCCACCTATTTGGGGGGGGGGTGATAATTCTCTAACAATTAGTGTATAATAAAACCCAATATAATATTTTTAATAAAACAAATCATGTTTGCTTTTCAAGTCATGTCAGGAGTTATCCATGAGTTTAGAGCCAGAAGTAAGTCTTAATTACCACCAGGTGTAGCCCCAAAACCTAAAATAAAAATAGACAAAAATTAAATCATTTCAAAATTTTAAAAAAGTGGGGCAGGAGTGATAGAAGGGTGTTTTGTTTGCATACAGGCTACCCAAGTTAGATTACCTGCAATTCTTGTGGTACCCTGAACACAACCAGGAATAATTCCTGAGTACAAATCCAGGAGTAAATCCTGAGCATAATCAAGTGTGGCCTGAAAACAAAACAAAGAAAAAATAAAAGAATGATTACATATAGAATACAAGTATCAATAAATTCATGAAGACTGAAATCATATTATGTCTTCAGATCGCATACTATAAAGGTACAAATTAATTAGGAAAAAGAAAGCTGGAAAAAACATCCTACATTTACAGACTACACATTCTATTAAAAATTTTTTTTGATCTGTGTGTGTATACCGAGAAGAAATGAAAAAAGTTCCTGGAAACAAACAAAAATTAAGACACAAAGTCTCAGAACATACAGGAAATAGTAAAAACAATACCATGATGGAAGTACATAGTAATAAAGATATATATCAGTAAATAATTAAGAAGCTCAAACTAATACCATCCTCGATTTGCTCGAGTGGGCCCAGTAACGTCTCCATTGGAGACTTTGTTGTTACTGTGTTTGGCATATTGAATACTCTCGGTAGCTTGCCGGGCTCTCTGAGAGGGGCGGAGGAATCAAGCTCGGGTCGGCCATCTTGGCCGCTTGTAAGGTGAACGCCCTACCGCTGTGCTATCGCTCCAGCCCACAATATTACATTGGAACTAGGAAAAGAACAGCTGGAATAAAAGAGTATACTTAGACCAACGGAATATAATTAAAATCCCAGAGATAAAGTTTTGATCTATAGATCGATGATTATGCTAAAGGACCCAGGATCACAACGTGGAGAGAGAAAATTCCCTTCAACAAGGTGCTGGGGAAACTGGGTACTCACATACCAAATGTAAATAATTTGTACTACTTTCATAATACATGCACTCAAAATAGACTAAAAACATTAGTGTTTGATTAAAATGAATAAAATATATTTAAAAATTAGGGAAAGCACTCCAAGACATTGGAGTAACACTCAAAGTCATCTTCCATAATTTGAATCCACTGGATAGAAGAATAAGAACAAATATAAACAAGTGGGACTACATTGAAAAAAAAATTTTTGCATCTTGAGATATTTATCTCCCAAAATTATGCTGAATAGGAGAAAATATTCACACATGAAACATATGGCATCATATTAATATCCAAAATACACAAAGCATTCACAAAAATTTAACAACACAATCAATTCCTGTTAAAAATTTGGTGGACATTTTCAAAAGTTTCTCCAAGAAGATATATAAATGCCCACAGTCATATAAAATAAAGCTCAGTATCACTGATAATCAAGGAAATACAAATTAAAATGGCAATAAAGCCTCACCGTTTATCAAAGAGGATACCTACATATTAAAAAACAAAGAAACAAAAAGGAAATAGCCACTGATAGCCAGGATGCAGTGAAAAAGGAAACCTCATTCACTGCATTTGGGGACGTTATCTGGTACATTAAGGAAAACAGAGTGAATTTTTTTTTTTATTGAGTCACCGTGGGAAAAGTTACAAAGCTTTCAGGATTAAGTCTCGGTCATGCAATCATCAAACACATTTTTCTTCACCACTACTTATTTTTCAACACCAAGAACCCCAATAAACACCCATTCCCAACCCTCCCAATGCCTATTGCTTTCCCTCCAAGAAAAGAGGCAGATGAATTCTAGTTAACACTCTATCTACTCTGATTAGATTCACTGTTTCAACAAAAGATGCACCATTGACTGTTCCGGGCACTCTCTCCTCATTCAAACAGGTACAGCCCAGGCCCCAGGGCTTGGGACTCTCTCTGGGCATGCACAGCTAGCTTGATCCCCTAGAACAGCCGGTTTTCCCCCTTGATCTGCGCAGGATGGGAACTGAGGCACATCTCTCAGAAACAAAGCTGAACAGCTCTGGGCACTCTCTCCTCATTCAAACAGTTACTGCCTGGCACCCAGCACCAGGAACCTTTCCGGAGCCACGGCCGCTAACGTGGCCAGGAAGTATTCTCCCACTACATATCCCATAGGAACCATAAGTTACCCTCTTAGATGGAACCTTCTCTAGGTTAGCTCAACCACTAGAAACACATTAGCCAATAACTCGTTAAGCCTATCTCAATTCATTCTGCATATCAAGCAGAATAGTAACAGTGAACATGAAGGTCTAAACCGCACTGGTCACAATGGTAAAGCAACGCAAAAGCCCACCAAACTTTCTTAGTGAAGAGGCTAGCCCAGAAGACACCAACAATACTGTAGTGTTAGACAACCTCTCTGACAAGGAATTTAGAAGAGAGCTACTAAGGATGCTTAGGGAACTAAAAGAAACAATGGAAAGCAATGCCAATAAAACAAAAGAGGATTTGAAGGCAGAAATGAGGAAAATGCAATCAGAAATGTCAGACCTGAAAAATCTCGTCGGCGAATTGAAAAGCTCAGTGGAAGGCCTCAGCAGCAAAGTAACAGCTACTGAGAACAGAATCAGTGAGCTCGAAGATGAAGTTCAGAGACTCACCAGAAAAGAGCAGAAAATGGAAAAGAGACTCACAATTTGGGAACAGATGGCAAGAGAAGATCGTGATGAAGCCAAGAGGTGTATCATAAGAATTATTGGAGTCCCAGAGGGACTTGATGAAGAAACCTTGATGAAGAAGAAACTGTCCAAGACATTATTGCTACAACATTTCCAGAGCTGAAGAAAACTTGTGACCACATTCATGAGGCCCGAAGGGTACCAGCTAGAAGAAATTCGAATAAAAATACCCCAAGATACATCCTGATCAAAATAACCAAAACCTTAGATAGAGACAAAATTCTGAAAGCAGCAAGATCGAAGAAAAAATCTCCTACAAAAGAGCATCCTTAAAACTCACAGCTTATTTGTCTAATGAAACCCTCATGGCCCGAAAACAGGGTGGAATATAATGAAAAAACTCCATGAAATAAATGCCTCACCAAAAATACTTTACCCAGCGAGACTCACATTCATAATAGAAGGAACAACACACAGTTTCACAGACAAACAGCAGCTCAGTAACTTCATAGACTCAAAACCATGGTTACAGGAACAAATAAATGGGCTACTTTAAGGCAAGACAGGCCCCTCAAAACAGACAAAACCCCATAACAATAATCTCTCTCAATGGCAATGGGCTAAACGCACCAATTAGAAGACACAGAGTGGCAGGATGGATTAGAAAATTGAACCCAATATTCTGCTGCCTGCAAGAAAAACATCTCAATAGTCAAAGCAAACACAGGCTCAGAGTCAAGGCTGGAAAACAATCCTACAGGCAACAACTCCCATAAAAAAGCTGTGGTAGCCATCCTAATACCAGACCACATCGATTTCTGAGTGAAGACGCTCACAAGAGACAGTGGAGGCCATTTCTTATTGATCAAAGGATCTGTACAACAGGAAGAACTTGCAATACTAAATGTATATGCACCTAATGAGGGATCAGCAAAGTAATTAAAACAACTACTCATAGATTTGTAGAAAAACATTTATAGCAACACAATACTAGTGGAAGACTTCATCACCAATTTATCACCTCTTGATAGATCAACCAGACTCAAGCTTAGCAAGGACATACTTCATTTGAGGGAAACAATGGAAGAAAGGGACTTAGTAGATATATACAGAACACTTCATCCTCAAAAAGCTGAATACACATTCTTCTCAAGTGTACATGGAATATTCTCCAAGATAGACCACATGCTGAGCCACAAAACATACCTCCATAAAATTAGAAGATAGCAATAGTAGCAACAATCTTCTCAGACCATAATACGCTGAAATTAGAAGTAAATCACACACAAAAACAGAAAACTAAATCAAACACCTGAAAATTAAACAGTGCGCTATTGAGCAATGAGTGGCTTAGAAAGGAAATCAAAAGATCCCTAGAAACGAATAAAAATGAGGACACGAGTCTCCAAAACTTATAGGACAAAGAAAAAGCTGTGTTAATAGGAAAGTTTATTGCTCTACAAGCATTCCTCAGGAAGGAGGAGCGAGACCACATAAATAACCTAAGCTCACAGCTTAAGAGCATGGAGAAGGAACAACAAAAGGAGCACAACCCGAACAGGAGAAAGGAAATAATAAAACTCAGAGCAGAGATTAAAGAGATGGAAACCCAAAAAACAATCTGAAAGATCAATAAAACCAAGAGCTGGTTCTTAGAGAAAATTAGCAAGATCAATAAGCCTCTAGCAAAACTCACAAAGAAAGGGAGAGAGAAAACCCTAATAAACTGAATCAGAAATGAAAAGGGGGTCATTACAACAGAAACTACAGAAATTCAAAAGATCCTCAGGGAATACTTTGAGAAGATTTATGCCACAGAACATCAAAACCTCGAGGAAATGGATAAATTCCTAGCCTCCTACAGACTCCCAAGGCTGAACCAAGAAGACCTGGAATACCTGAACAGACCTATCACCATCAAGGAAATTGAAATGGTAATAAAAAGTCTCCCCAAGCACAAAAGTCCTGGCCCAGATGGATTCACTAGTGAATTCTTCCAAATCTTTAAAGAGGACTTACTCCCAATCCTCTTTAAGCTTTTACACAAAATTGAAATATCAAAACACTTCCAAATAGTTTCTATGAAGCAAATATTACCCTGATACCAAAAGCAGACAGAGATACCACAAAGAAAGAGAATTACAGGCCGATATCCCTGATGAACACAGATGCAAAGATCCTCAACAAACTACTAGCAAATAGAATCCAACTACTCATCAAAAAGATCATACACCATGACCAAGTCGGATTCATCCCAGGGATGTAAGAATGGTTTAATGTTCGGAAATCAATCAATATAATCCATCATATCACCAAAAGAAAAGATAAAAAGCATGTGATCATATCAATAGATGTAGAGAAAACATTTGACAAGATCCAGCACCCCTTTATGATGAAAACCCTAGCCAAAATGGATACATAGTTAAAGCCATCTACCACAAGCATACAGCAAACATCATCCTCAATGGGGTAAACCCTAGCCAAAATGGATACATAGTTAAAGCCATCTACCACAAGCATACAGCAAGCATCATCCTCAATGGGGAAAAACTGAGAGCCTTCCCTCTAAGATCAGGGACGAGACAAGTATGCCCACTGTCTCCACTGCTGTTCAATATAGTACTGGAAGTACTTGTAATAGCGATTAGGCAAGAAAAAGATATTAAGAGTGTTCAGGTAGGAAAGGAAGAAATCAAGCTCTCACTATTCACAGATGATTTGATACTATACTTAGAGCACCCTATAACCTCCACCAAGAAACTCCTAGAAACAATAAACTTATATAGTAAAGTTGCAGGCTATAAAATCAATACCCAAAAGTCCATAGCTTTCCTATACGCAAAGAGTGAGAGAGAAGAAACCAACACGAAAAAACAATCCCGTTCACAACTGTGCCCCAGAAAATCAAGTACTTAGGAATCATCTTAACTAAGGAAGTAAAGGACCTGTACAAAGAAAACTACAAAACGCTACTTCAGGAAATAAAAGAGGACATGAGGAAATGGAAAGATATCCCCTGCTCATGGGTCGGGAGACTTAACATTGTCAAAATGGCAATACTTCCCAAAGTATTGTACAAATTCAATGCAATCCCTATAAGGATACCCATGACATTCTTCAAAGAAATGGAGCAAACACTTCTGAAATTCATATGGAACAATAAGCCCCCATGAAGAGCTAAAGCAATTCTTGGGAAAAAGAAAATGGGAGGAATCAACCTCCCTAACTTCAAACTCTACTACAAAGCAGTAATAATTAAAACAGCATGGTACTGGAACAAAGGCAGAGCTTCAGACCAATGGAACATCTCCCCTCAATCATATAATAATCTAATCTTTTAAAAAAGTGAAAGAAATGTGAAGTGGAGTAAGGAAAGTCTCTTTAACAAATTGTGCTGGCAAAACTGGATGGCTAACATGCATAAAAATGGGCTTAGACCTCTGCCTAACTCCATGTACAAAAGTAAGATCAAAATGGATTAAAGACCTCAACATCAGACTGGAAACCATAAGGTACATTGAAGACAAAGTTGGCAAAACCCTCCATAACATTGAAACTAACATCTTCAAAGATGTCTTACGCCACTGGCCGAGCAAGTGAAAACAGAGATAGATAAATGGGACTATATTAAACTAAGAAGCTTCTGCACCTCCAAAGAAACAGTGACCAAAATACATTCTAAAGAATGGGAAAGGATATTCACTGAATACACATCTCACAAGGGGTTGATATCAAGGATATATAAAGTACTGTTTGAACTCCACAGGAAGAAAACATTCAACCCCATCAAAAAATGGGGCAATGAAAAGAACAGAAACTTTCTCGAAGAAGAAATCTGAATGGCAAAAATACATATGAGAAAATGCTCTGCGTCATTAATCATCAGGGTGATGCAGATCAAAACCACAATGAGATATCATCTCACACCTCAGGGACTGCCCACATCAAGAGAACAAAATCAACCAGTGCTGGCGCGGATGTGGTGAGAAAGGGACCCTCCTTCACTGTTGGTGGGAATGCTGACTGTTTCAGCCCTTTTGGAAAACAGTATGGACGATTCTCAAAAACTTAGAAATTGAGCTCCTATTTGACCCAACAATACCACTCCTTGGAATATATCCCAGAGAGGCAAAAATGTATAGTTGAAGTGACATCTGCACTTTCTTGTTCATTGCAGCACTCTGTACAATAGCCAGAATCTGGAAAAAACCTGAGTGCCCGAGAACAGATGACTGGTTAAAGAAACTTTGGTTCATCTACACAGTGGAGTTCTATGTAGCTGTTAAAAAAGATGAAGTCATGAAATTTACATACAAGTTGTATTACATGGGAAGTATCATGCTAAGAGAAATGAGTCAGAAAGAGAGGGATAGACATAGAAAGATAGCATTCATTTGGGGGATATAAAGCAACAAAATAGGAGATTAATATCCAAGAATAGCCAAGATCAGTACCAGGAGGATTACTCCATTGCTTAGAGGCCAGCTGGCCATTCTAGGGGAAAGGGCAGCTCAGATAGAGAATGGAGCACCAAATAAAGGATGTTTGGAGGATCCTCCCAGGAAGGGAGATGCATGTTGAAAGTAGACTATGGACTGAACATAAATGCCACTCAATGACTCTTTTGCAGACCAGAACACCCAAAAGGAGAGAGAGAACAAAAGGGAATGCCCTGCCACAGAGGCAGGGTGGAATGGGATGGGGGGATTGGTGTGGGAGGGATACTCGATCCATGGTGGTAGAAAATGGGCACTGGTGGAGGGATGGTTATTTGATCATTGTACAATTGAAACCCAAGCACAAAAATTTGTAAGTCTACAACTGTACCTCATGGTGTTTCACTAATAAAAATTAATTAAAAAACAAAGATGCACCATTATTATTTAGAGTTTACACCCCCAAATCAGACATGCTGGAAAGGCATTGTGAATTAATTCATTTTCTATAGCTGGTTACAAGTATCAAATGATGATTTTGGTTTTCTGGTATTTTACTTATTAAGCCTGAAAGTATTTCTGCTTATCGTCAGATAATTATGAGATTGGTTTCTGTGGCTCTGGAGCCATGATCGTGCCGGAGGGCCGCTCCTGGGGGGCAACTCATGACCTCGGTAGAGCATGAAGGACTAGCCTGGAATGCCCCCCTTCCCATGATGTTTCAGTCACCCCATCAGGACCGGCTCATACCTGGCTTTTCTAAAAGCTCCGAGGCGGCTGCCATCTTTCTTTCCAGAGGGAAAAAGGCAGAAGGAAGCAACACCCTTTCCCCTCCGGGCAGGCATGGTGGCGTGGATTAACCAGAGTGGAATTTTTTCATAAATTAAAACTTGAACTACTAAATGATCAAGTATCAGCACCCTTGTTAACTACCCCAATCGCCACAACAACAAAACATCAATTCAAAAACATAAATGTACACTTATTGTTTTAGTGCTACTTATAGTTGATGTCTGGAAACAAACCAAAGAATAGATGAACGGGCAAAAAAATAGGTGAGTAGATCAAATGGATGTATATGTGCTCAGTGGAATATTAATTTTCTATAAAACAGCATTTTTCAATACATGAAAGGAACAAGAGGCTGTTATGTTAAGTAAAATGATAAGAATAAATCAGAATAGGTAATGCAAATACCAGATGATCCTGGTAAATAAATAAATAAATAATGATTGCATTTTGGAACTCAATAATAAAACTAACTAGCACTTCTTTAGATCAACTAACAGAAAAAACAGCGGTTGAAGATACTTAAAATCAATGACTTTCCGGCTGGAGAGATAGCACAGTGGGTAGGGCATCTGCCTTGCAGGTGGCCAAGCCGAATTCAATTTTCAGCATCCCATAGGTTCCCAAGCACTGCAAGAAGTAATTCCTGACTGCAGAATCTGGAGTAACCCTGTGTATTGCTGGGTGTAACCCAAGGAGAAATAATAAATAAATAAATAAATAAATAAATAAATCAGTGACTTTAAAATCAATGCATTATTGTGTGGCAGTCCTAACCTAATGACATAAGCTCATATATCTAGACCAGGATACCAGAGACAGGGGCAGGAAGATCTGAAAGTTGCAAGGATTTGACATATCACTGTCACGTTGACAATAGAGGGGAAGGGTCACATGTCAAAAAGTGCAGAAAGTTTCAAAGAACTGAGTATCTGAATAATAGAAAGAAACCAGATACAGTATCCTTACAATTGTAAAGAATTAAAGTTAACCTTCAAGTAGATTTTCCCATCAGTCTCCAAAGATCAAGTCTGGGCACTTTCATTTTAACCTTGCAGTGCTTGAAGCAGAAAACTCAGCAATCTCAAGCTGACATATTTCTCTAATTTATTCTATTGAAATAATTTCCAGCACATTAATATGAGAATGCATGCAAAATTTAGAAAAGCAAGCTGAAACATGTCACAAATAATAGATTGAAGTGACAGACGTTGTAAGTCAGAACTTCACCTTTGGCAATTTGTTTTGAATTGTAAAGTAAAATGAACACATCACGTATTTTTTTAAATTGCATTCATATGTTTATTATTCATGCTTTATATTTTTAGAGCCAGTAAAGATATAAAGTGGCACTCATGTGAGAAAATTCACACTGTCTCTCTTCTTGACACAGTCACTGAGCTGACAGCACTTTGAGCTAGTATCTCTCCCTATGAGTTAGAATGCTGCCAATAAAATATTTCTTTCAAGGACGATTCAACCTCAGTTTAAAAAATCAAACTAAATGTGAAGTAAAATGCATATATTATCATTCTGTATCCACATTTTCAAAATTTAAATGTGGTCGAATGTATGTTTCTTAGCCTAATGTGAAAATATAAAATCATCCACAAGAGAAGCTGGGGAGTAAATAGGATGAGGTAAGGATTCTAGAAATCAAAGAAAGAGTAAGTAGCGAGAAATGTGAGCAAATGGAAAATGGAAACTGGTGAAGTGAAGCAAAACCCAATGAAGAAAATGGACAAATGACCCTTTGACCTTTATTCAGTTTCTAACTGGTCTACATTAGGCTCTGAATGACTCAAAATTGATGTCCCACATTATATATTTTGTTTTTATGTATAAATCTGTTTAACAGTACATGCTTTTAAAGCATTAAAGGAAAAATAAAATCAAAGCCAGGGAGAGAGATCAGTGGCTCAGTGTCCCGGAGAGCAGACCTTGACTGTTGACTGACCTCCAGGTGTAACCCTGCAAACACTGTTATTGAGCAGGGCTGTGTAGGGCCCTGGGTAGGGTCTGGTGGCCCCTAACATCACTGAGCCTTAACATTGAACCACCACACCAGGTTGATTTAGTGTAGCTAGAACTGGCCTCTATTCTCTGAGTACTGAGTTCTTTGTTCCAAAGAGTAAAGAAAAATAAAACAATTTTAAAAGTAAAGTGACATTGAGTCTGTTGACTTGAGTCTCAGTATCTAAAATACATACCTGGATAAGGAATTTTTATAACAAGTTTATACAATTCTTCACCTTAATTTGGTGTGTTTTGGGGGTGGGGGTCTTACATCCCAATCAATGATCAGTGATGGTTGGTCAATACTAAGTCAAGTGGAACTGACAGTTGAATGCTCAGGTTCAGTGATGCAGTGCAGCTTGGCCTGGGGACGAAGGTGGGGTGAAAACCACCAAGGCTATACCTGGCAGTGCTCAAAGAGTCATGCAATGCTGAAATTCAAACTGGGATTTTTGAGCAAGCAGTGCATGCACTGAGCTGTCTCACCAACTCTAAATCAAGATTTTTTTGTTTTGTTTTGTGCACATTCAGGCTTACTCCTGGCTCAGTGTTTAAGGATCATTCTTGGTGGGGTCACGAAACCATAACTGGTGCTGGAGATTCAAATCTGTGTTGAGAGAGATGTCTCCAGACACCACACCAGGCCTAACTTCATTTCCAGGACAACCCAGAGGGGGTCAGTGAGCCTAGCTCCAGCCCCAGAAGAGTCCCCGGAGCTGGAAATCCCTAGAACCTAGTTGCTCCCATGCTCACAGCAGATCTCCACAGGCTCAGGACAAGTCTTATCCATGATAATAAATCTTCTGAAAAAACCAGGAATGTAGCTCTTGTGATCAAAATTGGGAATAGGCAACCTCCTCCCATTTTTTTGTCTTTCCGGAAGACTGGTGGCACTTCCACAAACTGCTTCCAGTAACATATAAGTTCAATAGTGGCCATGATTCAGAGACAAATAAATAAATCTCAGAGATTTTAGACAGCCACAAATTACAGAGATGCCTCAACACCCAAAAGTCATCTTCAATTGTATCATCCTACTTAAAATTTTAGAATTCCTGTAGCATGTGGCCACAACAACTCATACTCTATTCCAATGATGTACAAAGAACAGCACATCACATTGGATAAGATGTAAGACACATTGGCATCTCATATGGTACCTTGAATACTGCCAGGAGTAATTACTTAGTGTAGAGTCAGGAATAACTCCTGAGCATTGTCAGGTGTGACAAAAAAGAAAAACGTTGTTGATAAAAAAAAATTAGCACATAAGGCTCAATATGTAACAATATGTTAGTAATCTCTTATACAAGGGCTTACTGGTGCCAGGGTGAGATACAACAATCTTCACACATTTTCATTTTTAACAGATTTATTCATAGCCACCAATCAAAAAATAATATTTAGAACCTGTTCTTGGCGCAGGCTTGGGAGGTGGTAGGAAAATTTGAAATAATGGTGGTGGGAAAGTGTAATGGTGATGGGATTGGCATTGGAATATTTAATGTAATAAATTATTGTGAACAACTTTATAAAAATAAAATAAAATTGGGGGAAAAATCTGTGTTGGGTTCAAACAACAGAAATTCCCTAGCCACTGGCATAGAGGTGATTAGATTTAATGATTCTCTTTGAAATTTTATAATCATTCCAACTATTAGCAGCAAGTATGAATTTTTTTTTCTTTTTGGGTCATATCCAGCCGACCCTCAGGAGTTACTCCTGGCTCTGCACTCAGGAATCACTCCTGACGGTGCTTGGGGGACCATATGGGATGCTGAGAATCGAACCCGGGTTGGCCGTGTGCAAGGCAAATACCCTACCCACTGTCCTATTCCTCCAGCCCCGTATGAATGTTTTTGAGCATGGTGAGTATATACGTAAAATACATATATGACAATCAACTTTACCTGAAGATGAAAAGAAATGAGCTCAGTGTAATAAGTATTCTAATACATTATATTTATCTCTTCGCTTGATCACTTGACATCCCATTACTCATGAATTTGCTTGAGCGGATGCCAGTAAGGTCTCCATTCAGCCCTGTTGCATGCTAGTGTAGCCCAATAGCGCCTGCTCTCTCCAGGAATAGGAAGAGCCTCAAACCAGTCATTCAGGGTTTGACGAAGAAGTCTGACCACCTTGGTGGGTAACCACACGATCTGTTGACCTCCAGTGGAATCCAGTCGGTAATGGCTCTGGTCCAGTGGTCGTCTCCAAATCGCATTACGTGTTCAGCCCATCTCATTTTCGATGCCTTGGCAAATGGGACAGCATGCCCGATTCTCCATAGTCGAAGGGGGTTGGAACTCCGGATTCTTTCTCTCACTTGAGTGAAGCGTGATACTCCAAGCATAGCTCTTTCGATTCCTCTTTGGGAGACCTGAATAGCATTGTCATCCTGTTTTCGTAGGGCCCAGCTTTCTGAGGCATATGTTAGTGCAGGAAGAACGGTGGAGTGGAAGAGATGTGCCCGGAGTCAGAGGTTCTTCATCCTCTTAGCCATTTCTTTGACGGTCTTGAAGGCATTCCACGCCTCTTGCGCAGCTTAGATGCCAAGTCGTTTGGGCATGTTGAGTTCTCGTACATATAACTGCTACATTCGGAGATGTTCATTCTGTTGAGAGCAAATGAAATGTCAGGAATGAGTCCATTTTTCATGAATGCATTATCTAGTTTTTTTTTTATAAATGAATTTAAAAAACAGAGAAAAATGTTTTGAACAACTTCTTATTTTCTCTATTATTATTGAATTTGCTTATTCATCAATATTTTTCATTCAAAGAAATAAATATGATAAACAAAACTGTTCTAGTTATTTGCCATTACCTCATGGCCTGAAACAAGTGCAAACAATGCTTAAAAAACTATTGCTTTCTCTTTCTCAACTTTAATATCATGTGTGAGATGATATCCAAAGATTAAGAAATACATGAAAGTAAAAAATTGCACTTTTGTATTTGAGTATTAATAAAATTTTTGAGATTTTAAATAGATGTTATGGGTGATTCTATTACATTTTCTGTGAATGTGTCGGAGGGTAAAAACTTAATTAAGATCTCAATCATGTAAATTAACTAAAAAGAAGATTATTCTATGTAGGTCATGTCTAAATAACAGAAAGAATTTAAAGTTCCCCTAATTTCAGAAATTTAAAGTTCTGATTTTTGTTGTCTCTGAAGATACAAATTCATTTAAGTTTAGTAACTACAAGACAGTTCATTCCATCAACAATGACACAGACTTGTAAGAGGAGAATGATTCACCCTGAGACCACAAGTCCAGCTGTCACCTTGATTTCAGCTTGTTAGACATAGAGCAGAAGCCAGTTAAGCTGGTCTGGACTTCTTTTCCACTCATGGCAAGTGTGAGATAATAAATGTGTTTTTCTTTAAGCTGCTGTCATCCTTGTAGTTGCTATGCAGCAACAGAAAAGGAAAACAGTATCAAAAGACTTTTCTTAAAAGAAATCACTTAAAACCTTCTTATGAAACATATATTTCATCCAATTTCACTTTCTGTTAATCCACTTTAAATACTTTCTATAGTTGTTTCAAATCAGTGTTTATTGAGGTCAAAATACATGAGGACCAGAAGCATTTTTGCTTGTTTGTTTGTTTTGTTTTGTTGTTGCTGTTGTTCAAATTTGCCACTAACAAGGTTTTCAAAGGTAAGGCCTCCAAACCCATTTTACAGTGATGAGGTTGCCTAGCAACCATCTCCCTCTCTCACCTAGGAACTTCTAAGTGCACCAGTACCAAGAATAGCAAAATCACAGAAATTGAAGGCAAAAATAAGAAAATATTAGTATATAGTGCTCCATATGATACAATAGTTTACTTATACTGAATGGTGAAACGCTTACAAATGGCCTCCATTTTCTTTGCTGAAACACATAAATAAAAAAGTCTCAAACTAGAAAAACATCATTAATACCAAACTCACAAACATGGTTGGTCTGACGTTGAGAGATCTTATGAACCAAAAGCTATGCCCCATTTTATGCATTGGTAACTAACAATAATGATAAAGGAAGAATTAAAAAATAATAATTAGAAAACAGAAAAGCTAACGCAGTATGCATCTTAGATAAGTTTCATAGTGAACAGCACAGTTGTTACTTAGACTTTCACCTCAGGATCTGAGTCTTAAACTCAAGTAGCATGCTAAGAAAGAGCACAGGGCTTGAATCAAGGGACACTGAGTGAATATCCCCATCCTGCTTCCTAACTGTGTGACTTTGAATGCTTTATCTGGTGACTTGGAAATTTAATTGACTCATCAATGAAACGTGAATTATCACTGCATAGTTATAGTTGTTGAACACATTCACATCAATACAATGATTTAGTTCCTCCTCACATGCTAAATATTTATATTTTGTCCTTTTTAACTTTGAGAATTGAGATTTCTTTAAGATACTTTTCCCCAGCTGTTAACATCCCTTGGGAGAAGACTAAGCAAGTTCAAGTTGGACAAGAACAGTAAAATAGTTAATGATGATAATCATGTTTTAGCTAACAGTAACCATTTCGAACTTTGGAGTTCAATCCATAGAATGTAAGGACAACATAATAAAGTACATCATGAAAAGTCACATTGAATAAGATTCAATATCCACCTCTAGGAAAAATAATAAAACTATCTAGTTAAAAATACTATCAGAGCTCTCTCAGGAGTTGATTAAAATGCACATCAAATATATTTAAAGAAGATATTTTACTTGGTAATGACGCATTAGAAAAAATCTTTAGGGACATAATTACTAATATGATTTTAATGAGAAAACTGCATCTAACATCTTATAATTTTAAATTATGAAGTAAACCAAAAAGCTTAATTTGCATATGTTATGTAAACATATCTTAACTCTTAGCTCATATTTGCATACTGTTTGCAAAAGAAGCAATTTGGACAGATGCAAAAGCAAAATCTATTAAAAATCTAGCCATTTGCGCCAAAAGAAATACTAGAATTTAAGAATTGGCCAACAGAACTGAACATACCATGGAAATAAGACAAGGGAGTTGGAAGTGAGTAAGGGTAGAACTTGAGACCTTGGTGGAGGGAACCAGACATTCTGCTGGGGGGGTTGTTGTAGTAGGCAAAAAAACCCTATTATTGACAGAATTGAAAACCACAGAGACTAAAATGAAATTTAATAAAATAAAGTAAAGTCCAGTCGCTCCCATTTCTTGCTTTTTGTGAGAAACAAACTCCTCCAAGGTAACAGAGATAAGTAATTCTATGTTTCTGCATACCTGCTAACAGCTAAATATAAAATCAAATATACAAATTATTAATTAAAGAACCATACAGAGTATTCAGAGAAAACAAACAAGCTTATTTTCCAACACTTATTAATGAAATTTTGAATGTATATAATCTTGAGTTTACCTGGAGTAAAGACTTTATAGAAGTTTTCTTTTTTATTTTTTGGGAATATTTTATCCCTTGGGTATAGTAATAATAAACAGGAAGATAAAAATTTAATGGGGAAATCAATGTAATCAATCTCTGTGTTAATATTACTAACATTAATATATTAAATACTTATGTTAAAGTAGCAATTAGAAACAACAAAGTGTCTAGTGTAGAAATCCCCCAGAGATATAATAACAAAAAAAATCTTGAGCACAATAAATTTATGAAACAAAAATCATTATGAGAGAGTTCTAAAATTGAGTGGCATATTCAAAGCAGTCAAAATCAAAGCATTGTTTTAAATGCCTAATCACTCTTCTATTATGGCACGCATTAGAGTTAGAAAGAAAGAAAGAAAGAAAGAAAGAAAGAAAGAAAGAAAGAAAGAAAGAAAGAAAATAAAAGAGAAAGAAAGAAGTAATCCTTCTATGTTCAGTAATGTGGATGAAACTTGAGACAACCTGCTATGTAAAATAAGTCAAAAATAGTCTGATATATTCATACCACTGATATAATTTATATGAAATAGAATAAAAGGTCAAAAACATTAAAAGCAGAAGTAGAAACAGCTTCCTGGAACTGGAAGGTGAGAGTGGTAAAAGAATAGCAATTCACCAGGTATACAGTTTCAGTAATAGCAGATGAATAAGCTCAAGAGGTCTGCTTTATTAATAGTACTGTATTTCCAAATTTGCTAAGGGTAAATATCACATTGTGTTCTTAACAAATACACAGTCATTGAGACAAAGAATAATATGAATAAACTAATATTGACCATTTTGGTAATTTCACAATAGGATGAATTTCATGAAGGACACTAGACAACATCATATGATATGGAGTCAGATCCCTTCGTTCTAGGTGACCAAAGAAGACTGTAAAGTGGTAACACTTAGAACCTAAATAATGAGGATCAACCAAACATTTGAAAATGCATGAATTCTTCAAGCAGAGGGAATAACAGTACAAATAACTCCAATTAAATAAATTTGGTGTGGTCATGGAACAAACAGTATGTATTGGTAGAACATAGTGGAAGAAGGGAATGCTAGAGAAAAATAGATGATGTATGAGATCTGGCTCAGAAATAAATTCCTGACATGTATAAGGTTCTATATTTTATGCCCGGCACTGCCCCAGAGTGAATAAATTAGAAAATACAAAGAGGTTAGAGACAGAAGTAGGTAATAAAATGTGTTAATCCATGAAAAAAAATGGTAAGGAAATTAAACTTTATTCTAGTTACTTAAGTAAATAATAATGATGATTTAAATAGCTAAATCATTTGAAGAAATTTGTTATATCTGTTTATATCAAGATCAGCAAATTATTAAACTTAAGGGTTCAATTCTCCATATATATCCATATATCTATATCTATATCTATACCTATATCTATATCTATGGGGCTGGAGCAATAGCACAGCGGTAGGGCATTTGTCTTACAAGCCGCCAACATGGCCGACCTGAATTTGATTTCTCTACCCCTCTCGGAGAGCCTGGCAAGCTACGGAGAGTATCTCACCCACACGGCAGAGCCTGGCAAGCTACCTGTGACATATTCAATATGCCAAACACAGTAACAACAAGTCTCATGATGAAGACATTACTGGGCCCGCTCGAGCAAATCGATGAACAATGGGAGGACCGTGACCGTGACCATGATCTATATATATACTTTACTACTATATATACATATATATATATATATATAGAGAGAGAGAGAGAGAGAGAGAGTACAGGGAACAAAGTGCTGCTCTTACATGAAGAGCAGTCTCTGGGTTCAATCCCTAGCATCACATGTGGTCCCCAGACTACTGCCAGGAGTGATCCTTGAAGAAAGAGAACTGAACTATCCTTAAGTAGAGTTTTATGTGTCCCAAATTCTCCTACATTAATCCCCTTCATGACAGTGTACTATTTCATACTTATTGCTTAAAGGAATCTGGAGGAATTGTCACTATACCTATATAGATTGATAAAAAGATGAATATTCATATTATGACTATAAGATATATGAAAATTCCACTTTACTACTTAGTAACTCTTCCTTTAGATAGTTTACCTTAACGTTTTTAAATATTGGTTTCCTTATCATCACTTGACACTTGATCACTTGACATCTTGTTACTCATTGATTTGCTCGAGATGGCAATTTATTTCTAACTTATCTAATTTATCATTAAATTAGAAATCCAGGATATTCTTTTTCTTCATTCTTTTTCGTTGTTGTGTTTGTTTGTTTGTTTGTTTGTTTGGGGGCTCCTCCTGGTTTTGCTTAAGACTTACTCCTGGCTCTGTACTCAGAGCCACTCCTGGTAGTGCTCAGGGGACCATGTGATTTGCCAGGGATTGAACCTGGGTTGATCCTACCTGTTGTACTATCACTCTTGTTCCTCTATAAAATATTCTCACAAAGATTTTAAAAATAAATAAATGTTTAAGACAGCAGCTTATGTGGGAAAAAACATGAATTGAAGATTATAATAAAAATGACTTGAATACCTACACAGCTACTCTATTGTGCTTAAATACAATAAAAATTAAGATCTATTTTATTCAAATGATTTTGAAGATATTTAGTGACTTGTGCTTATAGTCTCTAGGATCAGGCTTCTGATTACACTGCATTAGTTCACTTTTGCACTATTGGGTCTTCTCATTGGTTCTTTGTTTCTCAACTGTTTGTCTTCAGTGTTTATGTATCCCATTTATCCTTTGCTAGAACTTGTTATAACTATTGGCAACAACAAATTAATGCTAAAATGCTAAAAGATTTATTTTTGTTCAAGTCTATTAGAGTGCTGCTGGGTACCCTTTCTCTGCCTTCAGTCAATGCCAGCTGGAACATGAAGGAAAATTAGTAAAAGCAGCAGGACAAAAGAGAGTCAGAGATCTATGCTGATTTCAAAGTCAAGGTCTGGACATGATGATGATCTCCAGCACATTTGTTCACATTCCAAATTGCAAAGATCTCATGTATAAGGTTCATTTACAAGAGAGATTGGAAATTATTAGAAATATTAAGAGTCTCCACCATAAATTATGAACAGATATTTATATTATATATACAAACATACACACACACACACTATATATATATATATATATATATATATATATATATAGCACTGTAGCATTGTCCTCCCATTGTTCAACAATTTGCTCTAGTGAGCCCTATAATGTCTCCATTGTGAGACTGTTTGGCATATTGAATACATCACAGGTAGCTTGCCAGGCTTTGCTGTGCAGGAAAAATACTCTCAGTAGCTTTCGAGGTTCTCCAAGAGGAGTGGAGGAATCAAACTCGAATTGGCCGGTCCCGCCGCATGCAAGGCAAATGCCCTACCCGCTGTGCTACTGTTCCAGCCCACCACTATATATATATATATATATATATATATATATATATATATATATATACATATACATATATATATATATATATATTTGATGGAAGGGCACCACCAGGAGTGGAGACTTTGGCTTAATTTGACTTAACATGGGAAATCTCACCCAGCCCGAACACGGACAAAATTGACAGATTGATAGTTCTTTCTCCATTCCATGGGTGGTGGTGCATAGCTGTTCTTAGTTGGTAGAGCGATTTTTCTGGGTAATTCCTATATATGCATGTTTTAATGTTAATGCTTAATTTTAATGCCTTAGGGTTGCTATGTTTATATAAACAACATCTTGTACCTAAGGACTGGACATGTAGGTCACTTGCAGAGCACCTGCCTTGCCTGTGTGCGGTCATGGATTCAATCCACAGCATACATATCAAAAAACAAGAACAGAAACAAAACTATGTTATCTACTTTTCAAAGCTATTGACCACTCCAGAGAGGTTGAAAGTCATACTATTATATCACACTTGTTGGTGGATGGGTAGGTGGATGTTGCACCACACCTGACAGCACTTAGGGGCTAGGGCTGACTATATGCTCAGGAATGGTACTTGGCAGGACTCAAGAGACAGTACACCCTATCAGAGATTTGAATATGGATTTCAATTGTCATGGCCACAGGCAAGGCAAGTGCTTTCCTATATCTCCAGACTTGCTGCATTAAAAAAATATATACATATGTATACATATATATATATATAAACTCCTTTTATTGATTTTATAATATCATATTTGAACTATGATATTTTGCGAAATCAGGTCTCAACTAAGGTCAACATTCTTTTCCAGAGCAAAAGTTTAATCCTTAACATATGGTAATTAGGGTTCTTAAGATGTAACAAAACATTGGAGATTACCTATAATTTATTCAGAAACAGAAATACTAAGAAAGTCACAACTCTAAATATAAAAGAAGTAATATATCCATAAACTAATCTAATCAAGACTGTTTAAAAATAACATAATTCCAGATGCATGCAAATGAGGCTATTAAAATGCAAAATAAAAATGAAGAAGCAATTCTGACATTATGTTAATGTTCACATATTTATACATTGGTTTCTGAAGTCTACATATATATTGTTGCTTCCTTGTACAATACTCATCTTTTTAAAATTAAACTTAAGTAGCTTTTTTCAAGAACCTAAAATGCATTAACTAGTGAACATATAATATAAGGAAAGAAACAGAAAGAATAACTTCCTTTATCAGTAAATATTTTATTTTTATGTATTTGAAAATTCTCCAAAAAAAATACAACTGAAATTTAAGAAGAATTCAGTTGATCTTGAAATAGTAATTGAATGTTTTACTTGATAAAAATATAAGACATTATTGGGCCAAACTGTGAAAGAAAATAATTGCCATTATCTAACATTTATCTGTTGCTCTGTAATTTTCAAAGTGGTTTCTTGACTTCATATCAATTTATACTTCACAACAATTATAGAAGACTGATATTATGTCAGTTTTAGGTGAGACAAATCAAACAGAAGAAAAGGGAGTTGAATTGGGAAAAATCTGAGCTTAAACCAAATATGTTTTTTAAAATTAAAAATATCCTTCATAAAACACTTGAAATTTTGCAAAATATATAAAAAAGTGACTTTATTATCTATTACTTTACTCATTTTATGTATAATTGTATGCTTCATATTTATTTTGTATCTTATTTTAAATCAATGCACTTTTAAAATTTCAAAGTTTTATATTATCTATTTTTAAGAAGCATCTATTATTTGTTGTTACTGTGTCTGGCATATCGAATACTCTCGGTAGCTTGCCGGGCTCTCTGAAAGGGGCGGAGGAATTGAACTCGGGTCGGCCATGTTGGCCGCTTGTAAGGCGAACACCCTACCGCTGTGCTATCGCTCCGGCCAACATGGCCGACCCGAGTTCGATTCCTCCGCCCCTCTCGGAGAGCCCGGCAAGCTACCGAGAGTATTCGATATGCCAGACACAGTAACAACAAAGTCTCCAATGGAGACGTTACTGGGCCCGCTCGAGCAAATCGACGATCAACGGGAGGGCCTTTACTTACTTTTACTTATCTATTATTTAAAATAGATTATTTTTAGTAAACAGTAGCAATTTTATTTGGAATATTGGTTACAGACATATTTGTAAAAAATGATAACCAAGGCTGCTCAGAGACTGAAAATCATAGGTAAAAAGCATTTACCACTAGGACCACAGCAACAAAGGGAGAGGAGAAAAGCCAGAGGCATGATGGCATAATGTTCACAACTACATGGGAAATGTAGACCGCAGACTACCAGATGAAAATATGTGCTTAACAATCAATATAGTTGACTACCTTTTCAGCAACAACAATAGAATAATTAAATCAAAACAACAGTGAGATATCACAGCAATGCAGAAGGGAATGGCAAGAAAAAAGATAGCTTCCATCATTTTTGATGAGAATATGGTCTGCTTATACCTCTAAACAAAACAGTGGGGAGACATCTCAAAAAAATTTAAAATATAATTTCCATATTATTCAGTTATTCTATTCCTTGGCATCTATCCCAAGAACAGAGAATCATTCATTTCAGAAGATATATGTATGTCTGCATACATTGCAGCACTATTCACAATAGGCAAAATCTAGAAACAACACAGATACCCAGTAATAGATCAGTGGGTAAAAATGTTGTCGTATATATACACAGTAGAATACTACCTAGATATATAAAAAGAAAAGATAAACGTATTTGGGTTACAACTTTATATAAAGGGTGTTTTGTTAAGCAAAATAAGTTATAGGGAAAACGAATTCAGATGCTTTTTATTCATAGTTGGTATATACAAAACCAAGCAGATGAAAAGAGTCTGAAGAAGAGAGACAGACATGGAATGATTGACCTCATTTGTAGGATATAAAATAACAGTTTGAGACTAACACTCAAGGACAGTAGAAATAAGGGCCAGGAGGATTGGTCCATGGTTTGAAGCCTGCCTCAAGTGCTGGGGAAGAGGGCAGTTGGGATGGAGAAGGGATCACTAAGACAATGATAGTTGGAGCGATTGCTCAGGATGGGAGATGTGTGCTGGAAAGTAGGTTAAGGACCAAACATGATGGCCTCACACTATTTGTATTGCAAACCATAATGCCCCAAAGTAGAGAGAGAGAGAGTAAGAAGAAAACTACCTTCCCATAGAGATGGGGCATGGTGTGGGGATGGGAGATGAGAAGGATACTGGGTACATTGATGGTGGGAAATGTACATTGGTGGAAGAATGGGTGTTGGAGAATTGTATGACTGAAACTCAATCATGAAAGTTTTGTAACTGTGCATCTTATAGTGATTCAATAAAAATATATAGATGATAGATAGATGATAGATAGATAGATAAAGAAATAGATAGATAGATAGATAGATATATAGATAGATAGATAGATAGATAAAGTAAGGAATGGACCATATCTAGTGAAAGCAAACTCTTGGACTCTGGTGGACAAGAGAACTGGGATTCCAAAGAGGAGTGTGGAAAGAATTTTAACCTTCCTCTAATTTATCTTTGTCTAACGTCCTAATTTAATTCAAAATATTTCATAAGATCTACTAAAAAATCAGATAATTTCTCAACCTAAAACCAGTAGCCTGTTTCAAAATAATTGTGTGCTATTGGTGTTTTTATTTGTTTGTGTGTATGTTTCTCTGTTTTCTGAGTGAGAATTTAACATAAAGAATTAAAAATATATCTCTCTCATAGAACATATATTTTTAGGTGGGCTGGAGCAATAGCGCAGTGGGTAGGGCATTTGACTTGCACGCAGCCAACCCAGGTTCAATTCCTCCGTCTCTCTCAGAGAGCCCAGCAAGCTACCAAGAGTATCCTGCCCACACAGCAGAGCCTGACAAGCTCCCTATGGCATATTCAATATGCCAAAAACAGTAACAATGAGTCTCACAGTGGAGACACTACTAGTGCCCCCTTGAGCAAATCGATGACCAATGGGAGGACAGTGCTACAATGTTTCATATTTTGACTTAGTTTTAAAGTTGGATTACTGACTGCGAAACAATTGCTGTTGAAGATCAAAAGACCTTACTGGGCAGGAGAGTAATGCAGGTAAAGGTGCTTGCCTTACAAATGGCAGACTCAAGTTTGATCCTAGGCACCTTATATGGTCCCCTGAGTACTGCCAGAAGCAATCCCTGAGTATCACTGGTTATAACCAAAAGAGAGGCTGGAGGAGTTTTCTTTCAGTTGGAGAGAAAAATTCTTCCTTTTCTATCACTTAATATAACTTAAATGACAAATAAGTTTCTCATTCTGTTACCTGTGGTTCTGTCATTTTTTCTACATTATTATGTTACCTCAACACCATCTGTGTTTATTTTGCAATGTAAAGCAAACTGTTACCTGTGGGGTGTGTGCCCGTGGAGATTAGGAATGGCAAGAGCTATACAAACTCTTTCACAGTATGACACTGAGATCCCAGCAGCCTCACATCAAACGAACTCTACTTGATACTCACTTAAACTATGTGGCACTGAAGGTAGTCCCTGCAACATGAATAATTTTTCTTTTTGGATTTGTAGTTTTCAGGCTGAGACAGATTTATGCTTTTTGCAGAGAAAGGTAAAAATCAGTCCCAACATCTCTCCAGATTCAAGTTACCTCTCTCTCTTTTTCTTTCCATTTTCTATTCAACATTGGACTGGAGCAATAGCACAGTGGTAGGACGTTTGCCTTGCACGCAGCCAGCCCGGCTGAGCCGGGTTCAATTCCTCCACCCCTCTCGGACCGAGCCTGGCAAGCTACCCATGACATATTCAATATGCCAAACACAGTAACAAGTCTCAAAATGGAAACGTTACTGGGCCAGCTTGAGCAAATTGATGAACAATGGGAGGACAGTGTTTGTTTGTTTCTGTTAAGGCTGAGTGATTAATAATTTGGGAAGTGATAGAGTTTCAGACATACAATGATCCAAACCCCTCATACACACCACTCTTTGTGTCACTTCAACCAGTAACTCAAGGTTTCCCCCAACCTTCTTGTTCAAACTTCTAGGAAAACTTAATAAAAATATGTTATAGTTTGAGCTATATGTTTAAAATACTGTCAATGCTTATGTTTTATGTGTACAGTTATCCCTAGGTACTTGATTGTCAGAGAAATATTTTCAGGAAGAGAAAATGCAGATTATGACACAAGATAATTTTATTAATGGAAGATGCCAATTTTAAAGAGAACACATATTCTTCCAGAAAGAAGAGACCCTTGACAATAAAAGAAACCATTCACCCTGATGAGATATTTGGACAATACTAGATTGTTGTGCAATAAGAAATTAATTAATATTTAGCAGTGTGATCCCACCA
The DNA here is from genome assembly GCF_029834395.1 of Sorex fumeus. Taxonomy (NCBI): domain Eukaryota; kingdom Metazoa; phylum Chordata; class Mammalia; order Eulipotyphla; family Soricidae; genus Sorex; species Sorex fumeus. The sequence goes on from NW_026606064.1 coordinate 31,956,301, forward strand.
ATGCCGTGTAATCCCATCAACAGCCAAGACTCAGAGACTACACAAACCAGCTCCCGGAACCACTCAGCCACATTCGTGACCGCGTGACATCTTATTATAACATCTTATTATCTCATTCCTACTTTGGACAAACTGGCAGGCTACCGAATGTAACCTGCCCACACGGCAGAGTCTGGCAAACTCCCCGCGGCGTACCCAATATGCCAAATACCAGTAACAATGATGGGTCTCATTCTCCTAAAGAGCCTTGAATATAGCACTTTCTTAAAGATCTCAGGGCTAGGATGAAGGAGACGTTACTGGGGCCTGCTCGAGGCAATTGACGAATAACAGCATGGTCGTGATTCGTGATTCGTGAGTTAGCAGTGAGAAGTAGGCAACTGCAGAATGAAGTGTCCTGAGTTAGCATGGGATGAGATTATATAGGGTGTTTTTTTGTTTGTTTGTTTGTTTTTTGTTTTTTTCTCAAGCTGTATAAGATTGGGTTAGGGGTTATTGCCACAGAATAATTAAGGAGAAGTATTTTGGTTTTTATGATCTTTTCATTCTCTGACATTTCAGGGCATCTTTACTGCATACAAGTGATTCCCACATAGGCTGTCACCTCTGTCCTGAGCTCGCAATAAGATGACTACTTCTCTGATGTATTTTGTCTCTCCAAATATTTCTAAGTTTTTAGGCATTTTGCCTCTCTAAACCCTTATTGGTTGTATACTTACTTAAATTTAATGCCAAAGAAACCCCTATCTAAAATTAACTTTATATTTTAGCTGTAATAGGAACTAAATAAGTTACAAAGCTTGAATTATATCCATAATTTTTATCCATAACTGCCTAAATTTTGCTGAAAAATAAGTTAGATTCTCAAAAAAATTAAAATTACAAATATTTGATATCAGAATATGTGAAATATAATGCACACAGGTGATAGTAAAATTATCATTCTTATTAATAGATATTATGGTTTTATCTTTGAATGAAAATATAAGCAGAAAATTCATTTAATTTATTGTTGACACTCATTTTGAACCTCACTCTTGATTGTATCTGTGAGAGAACAAAAGAGTAATCCAGGATATAAATTAAATCCATGAAGTAAATATCTAGCTAAAAAATAGAATGCATATTTAAATTCATTTCATGGATTTTAATTTTATGGATTAAATGTAAAGAGGATTTAGATTTGTGGAGGCAAGGTGAGCAAGATCAGAAGCCAATTAAAATTCACAAACTGCAAAATCTACAAAGTTCTTGACAAAAGCAGACTCACTTCTTAATAAGTACCTGTTGGATATTAACCCTAAGTGTTTCAGCCTTCATCTGTGAACTGCCCCTTTTTCCTCTTCTCAGAGAATCTTACCATGCTCTTACTAGGATTCCTAATATCTTTAACTTTACCTTTGTATTTTACCTCTCATTGTCTCAGTTTCCCAGGTTGATTAATTATAAACCAAAATTTTCTGGTAATTCTGAATTTTGTATTTGTACAGCTTTGTATTTGAAGTGCTATGTATTTGTACCTGCTTTTCTAGTTCCCCTATAGCATTTTATATTTTACTATAGAGCAGTGTTCTATGGTAAAGACCATTAATGCTATGCTCCTAATATTTGGGTGTTGATTACCTCTGAAATATATCTACTCCTGGTTATAATTACTTGGTCATAATTACTTGAGTCAGGCTATAAAAGGGAGGGATGGACTTGGGATGAGTGACAAAGCTACCCTAGTATCAAAATGGGTCATTCTAGAAAGCATAAATGCATGCTCTTGATGCATGCTGTTATGACTTAAGAGACAGAATTCCCATGGGGAAGGACAAGCCTGAACACTTAGTCTGGGATTTATGGTAAAAGACTTGCTTGCTCTGAGAACCCAGAGAACTAAGTTTTGGGTTCCTTGTCTCTTACTGTTTTTATACAAAAAACTGCAAGTATTGATAACTTATACAACTCAAGGGAAAGATAAAAGCAATGTAGATGTCCCTGGAAGACAGTCTGCTTGAGTTAACTTCCCCAAGAGAATTTCCTCTACCAAATGTTTATCTGTGTAAATGTTCAATCACACCTATTTCTCTACCTTAAGCCCCTCAGATGTTCTCTAAGTATGCTAACAGCTCTGCATTAAATGGGTCATTTTCACATTTATGCTGTGATTCCCCCGTCTTCCTGTCTCTGTTTATCTGTTGGGAAGGTGGGGAGGTGACTCTGGGCAACCAAATACACGTGGGGTTGCAGCAACCCCGCATTTTATTTTGTGAACTCACAAGTTCCTTCACCAGTTATTGCTCCATACAATGATTGACTTACTCAAAAAACTTGTAAAGGAGACCAGGTAAGACAATATAGTAAAATGCAGATTGCACATTTCAGGGGCCATATCTATATTAATGGTAGTGTCTATTCATTTAATACCAGCTCTGCATTAAATAACAAGTTTGCAAGCATAAATCATGTGGTTAGAAGGACAACTAAATGAAATTCTGTAGTATTGCAATTCTGTATTTTCATGAATGGCAATTATAAGAATGGAAATTTTTAACAAAAGATATTTTTGGTAATCCTCCAGAAGAAAAATTACATTGCACTGTGACAGAATACTGGCATTTGCCCCACCTATAGTTGAGTGTTCTGAGTTGAAAGCAACTAGATTTTTTCATTAGTATGAGAAAGAAATACTTTTTGAACTCTACAGATGAACTAGATAAATTACCTTAGGCATGGATCTGTGATCTGTATCATAGATCACTGCAGACTGTCAAATCCTTTTCTGGGAGATCAAATTTCAAAGAGATAACTCTCAAAAAACCAACTTTATCTCTCCAGATATAAATATTCATAAAATGATCATGGTTAATTTCTTACCTATTTTTAGCATTTTGAAACCTTTGTTATAATATTGAAAAAATGCAGTTAGCTAAAACATTATTTGGCATTTTTAGGGAAGTCATCACTATATTAACATTATGAGTCATTTAGTGGTGTGTCTGTGTGTGGGGGGTGGGGCGGTGGGTGGGTGTATAGTGGGGTTGGGATTAAACTCCAGTTTGCACACATTCAAAACATGTTAACCACTGAGACACATTTCTAACCGTGACAAATTGCAATCTACATGATGGAAAATTGCAAAATGTTTTCCTGTTTTTACCATTATACTTAAAATATACATTCCTTTTAGCTAATGCTGTAATCATAATTGGGCCAAGATCAGATAGATTACATATTGCCTTTGCCTTCTTAATAATGATAAAAAGATTTATCTCTTGAGTTTGATTTGAGGATTATATAATACATTTAATGTCTTCAAATTCCACAGTCTGAACGCTGAGTAGGTATGACTGAAAGACAGCATTTTCTTCTAGTGTTTTCTCCCAAACCATACAATACAGAGAATTGTGCTTTCTCTGATGAAGATAGGCAGATATGTACCCTGCAAATATCAGAAAATCTCCCAGTAATTTACAATTGATACTTACCAGGAATTACTTTATTTTCTAAACAAACTGGGCAGGGGACAGGGGTGGGGGAGTGCGTAAAAATAATATCAAAAAAGTTTAAAATATAAAAATAATAACCATATAATCAGAGTGCTAGAATAAAAACAAAATGTTTCATATGAAATCAATCTAAATATATCAAAATTAAAATAACCAAATGGAAATTTATATTTACTATATGTAACTTCTCACATACTTTCTGAATTTGAGTTTTTCAAGAGCAGAATTTATGACACACTCAGTTTTGTTCCCTGAGTTCACCTTCCAGGAGGAATGAATCACAGTACACCAAAGCTGTCGTTATCTTTCATAGTCAGAGGCAGCATTGGAGATGAAAGTTTCATGGTGTCTAGACTCTAGTGCTTACATCTTTGGCAACTTTTTGCATCTCTTTCTTTTTCAGTATAAATTATTATAAGTCATTTAAACTTAGTTTTCTAAAACCTGATTGATTTTGAGTCTGGATTATTTGTGCCACAGAGAACATTGAAAGAACATTTCTATGATTAAAATAGTTAGGAGAGATTGATTTGATGTTGTCTTATCAATGTTTTGTTCTTTCCTATTAGTTTTCTACTCTTAAATTGGAATGACATGGATCATTCCAATCTCTAGATAATAACTTTAATACTTGTAAAACTCATATGAACTCAATAGTTAAAACCCCTAAAGACTACCATTATCCATTTGACAATGTTTTCAAAATTTCTTGCCCAGAAGGTACTTCAAAACAAAATATAGAAAAAAGACACAAACATTTTATGCATTTGTTTCATGAGCACTAATTGTTCTCATTTTTGCTTCCTTTATCAGATGAAGTCTTTTGGGGAGGAAAGGGGGCAGTGAGGAGCAGGAGGGTTGGGGGAGGTGTTTGAATGGGGAGATAGCTCTCCAACTGAGAAAAATTCAGAAAAATAAATGCAGAGAGCTTTTATGTGATTGGCAACAGTAAGAAAATTAAGTCAAGCACAAGAAAGAAATGAATTGGAAGAGTTATCCATTAAAGCAGAATGAACTTATTACAAAAACAGAAGGCAATGAGCAATGGAAAGGAAATATAACATGTAGGAGAGAAGATCCTTTGTGAAAATCACTTGTACATTTAATGTCTCAAAATATTCTCTGCTTGCTTTAGACTTAAGACTTCCTCAAGTTTCTGAGTGACTTGTTTGATCATTAGTTGAAATTATTTAACAAACATCATCTGTCTCCATATTCTGGCCTCATCCTCTCTTCCCTTCAGAATCCATCCACTTTCCAATAGCCTGAGTGCTACTGCTGCTTTATATAAGCTATGTCTTGAAGTTGTTCACATCTTTACCTCACCTCTTTTTTACAGATGTCATTTATAGGAATAATAATTTCTGGTCAGAAATAGCTGCTTGACTTACAGAGAACAAACTAAATTTTAGCTTTAATTTTAACAAGCAAATAAGTAAATATGATTGTTATTCTCTTACTGCAATATCAATAGATTTAAATCTAAAATACATTGAAACTTTGTAATTTACAGAAACATATTTTTATTTTATCTTATTTATAGCAAAGCACTTCTTAAAATTTTCTAAGATGAGCTAGTGGTGTATCTATAAAGCATGAAAACAACATGCCCCTAACCCATGGCTTGCTATATTGAGTGATCTGGTTAATATGGTGGATGTACTGAAGATTTATTAAGATGGCTTTAAATTGTTTTTAAATAGTTCAGTTAATAATTTATAACAATATATGATTTTTTATGATCACTTCCCATTAGTCGTCGATTTGCTCGAGTGGGCACCAGTAACGTCTCCATTTGTCCCTGTCACGTGCTAGTGTAGCCCAATGGCATCTGTTTGCTCTGGGAACACGAAGAGACTCAAACCAATCATTCATGATCTTGATGAAGAAGTCTGACCATCTGGTAGGTGGGCGGCCACACAGTCTTTTGTCATCCCGTGGAATCCAGTCGGTAACAGCTCTAGTCCAGCGGTCGTCTTTAAATCTCATTACGTGACAAGCCCATCTGATTTTTGACACCTTGGCAAACGAGACACCGTCCCTGATTCTTGATAATCGATGGATGTCGGAACTCCGGATTCTTTCTCTCATTTGAGTGAAACGTGATATTACAAGCATAGCTCTTTCTAGTCTTCTTTGGGAGACCTGAATTGCGTTCTCATCCTGTTTACGTAGGGCCCAGGTCTCTGAGGCATTTGTTAATGCAGGAAGAACAGTGGAATCAAAGAGATGTGCCCGGAGCCTGAGGTTCTTCGTCCTCTTAGCTATTTCTTCGTTGTTCTTGAAGGCCTTCCAAACCGCTCTCTTACTTCTGCACAGCTCGGGTGCCAGGTCATTTGTCATGTTGAATTCTCTAACTAGGTACACATAGCTGTTGCATTCAGAGATGGTCGTTCCGTTGAGAGCGAATGGGGTGTCAGGAATGAGGCTGTTTCTCATAAACATTGTATTCGTAATATTCAGCTGTAGTTCTACCTTTCCACACTCACGGTCAAAGTGGGCCAGCATTTGTGCCGCTTGACTGATGTTTGGTGTCATTAAAACAATGTAATCAGCAAAGCGGAGGTGGTGTAGTTGCCGACCATCTATCTTCACTCCCATTTCTTCCCATTCCAGTCATCGCATGATGTTCTCGAGGGTGACACTGAAGAGTTTCAGTGAAATGGTATCACCCTGCCGAACCCCTCTCTTGACATGGATGATTACTTCTTTGTAGAATGGTGAGATCCTGGTAGTGACTCCGCAATACAGCTCATGGAGGATCTTGATGTATTGGGCTTGAATGCCCTGATTGGCTAGGGTTTCAATGACCACTTCTATCTCAACAGAATCAAAGGCCTTCTTTAAATCAATGAACGTTAAAAAGAGCGGCATCTTGAACTCCCGAGAAACCTCAATAAGCTTGGTTATCGTGTGGATATGGTCGATGGTGCTGAATCCTTTGCGGAACCCAGCTTGCTCGCATGGTTGTCCTTCATCTAGTGTTCTGCCAATCCTATTTAGGATGACTCGAGTGAACAACTTGTAGATGATAGACAATAGGCAGATCGGGCAATAGTTGCCAATGTCATGGATGTCTCCCTTCTTGAACAGTAGTACGGTCCTGCTGGTTTTCCATTGGGACGCAACCTTGCTTTCAGACAGGTAGCGAGTGAAGAGCTGAGCCACTGTATTAATGAGTACTGACGGCAGGTTCTTCAGGTGTTCAGGTCTGACCTTTTCTGGGCCGGGTGCTGTTCGTTTCTTTACTGACAAAATGGTGTGTAGATTTAGGAAGGGAGAACGCTGGGAACGACATATCCATCCTGTGGAATTTGGTATGTTGGCAAGTGGACATGGCTATCGAAGAGATTTGAGTAGAAGTCATGGATAATCTTCTCCATTGCCGTTCTGGAGGATGTGATGGATCCATCAGGACGTCGGAGGGCAGTCATCTTGGTCTTGTAGTTGGCGAAGGACAGGTGGGTATTACGAATACTTTTCCTGGCTTCTGCTGTATCTACCAGCACTTCTGCTCTTCTCTCTTTGAGGTCTTCCTTGATCGCATCTCTGCACTGCTTTGCGAGCTCGGATGTTAGCTTGCGGTTGCCTGAGGTATGCGCCAAACCACATTGGCGAATAAGCTCAAGAGTTTTCGAAGACAGGCATTTTTTTGTGGCTATCTCTCTCTTGGCATTCCTCGCACAATCATGGAGGTGCTGAACCAGTCGATCATATTCCTCGTCAATGTTGTCAACAATGGCATCTTGCCATGTTGCCACAATAGTGCCAAAGAGCTCCCAGTTGCTGGTCGTTCTGGGAGTTCTCTTTTTAAACTTTGCAGCCCTTTCTCCCCGCTTTGTGAATTAGAATTTTGCACGAAGGATGCAGTGGTCCGTTCCCGTTCGGAATTTTGGGACAACAGTGACATCGGTCAGGCAAAACCATCAATTGAATATGATGTGGTCTATTTCGTTGTGGAATAGTCCACCGGAAGACTCCCATGTCCTACATTTAGATTCTGCCTTCTGGAACTGTGAGTTACCATGAATGGTCTTGGTCTACATGATGAACTCAGACAGTTTCTCACTCTGTTCATTCCATTCTAGGCCATGGGTCCCAATGTGAAGTTCTTCAGCTGATCTTCTCAGTCCTACCTTCGCATTAAAATCACCCACAATGATCTTGTAGAAGGTGTGGTCTTCTTTATAGAACTTCTCCAGCTCCATGTAGAACTTCTCGATTTCTCTTTTATCATAATGAGATGTTGGTGCGTAGACAACGAAGATAGAAACTGCCGGCAGTGAACCACATCTTTTTATGATCAGTTATACTTAATAACAGTTAAATTGTTAATATAAATCATCTAAATCTAAATCAAACCTTGTTATTTGTTAAATGACATAATTTCATGTTGTCAGATTTTACATTGCCACATTATTCAAACAAGAAGTATTTCAACTAAACATAGCACTTGTCCTTCCTTTCCAGAGGTGTGATGTTTAGGGATTATTCTTGGCTCTGCTCTCAGTACTGTGAACTCCCTGCTGTGTTCTGAGGACTACACGGGATGACATATGATGTTCTATCATCAATCCCTCTTCCAAGTTAACTTTCCTCCACCAGTGTTCCCAACTTCCCTCTCCTACCTCTACATACCAGCCCCAGCCTGCCCTCTTGATAGGCACCTTTGAAATCTGGTCATTAAAGTTTGGGTCTTGCCATTTTAGTTAGCTCTGTCATTTCTTAACAACACCAATGTACCTGAGTCCCCTTGAATTCTGCCTCCATTGCTTCTCATCTACCTCTTTTCCCCTTCATTCTGTTTCTTTTCTTCTCCCTATAATCAGGTTCCAAGTATGATATACGCATTTAAACCTCTAAACCATTGTATTTCCTCATTGTCTTTTGAATGTTTTTATAAGACTTGTATTCTGGGGCAGGAGCGATAGTACAGAGGGTACAGCATTTGTTTTCCACAAGGCTAACAGAGATTTGATTCTCATCATTTCATATAGTTCCTTAAGTACTACCAGGAGTGATTTCTGAGTGCAAAGCCAGGAGTAACCCCTGAGCAGTCCTGGGTGTGGCCTGGTAACAACATAAACCAAATTCCAGAATTAAGCTATAAGATTTGGTGTTAATAACAAAAGTTGACCAGTCAGATCGTGTTTCTGAAGAGCTGACCACACAGTGTCAACTATGCTTAAACACCAAACAGAGGATGAGCTGTAAATGTTTGCCAGTAAGTTAAATCAGGCACTAGTGGGCCATTGAGGAGGTCTTAAAAGTGAGCAGTCAAAAAGAGTGTGGGGACTGTTCATGCTATGTGGAATGGGTCAGAAAGAAAGGGGAGGACATAGAATGACTACATTCATTTGTGGAATATAAAATAACATAAAACTGACACCCAAGAACAGTAGACACAGGGCCAGGAATATTGCTTCATAGTTGGAAACCTGCCTCACGATATGGAGGAGAAGACAGCTGGAATAGAAAAGGGATCACTAAGTCAATGATGGTTGGAGGGATAGTTCTGGATTGGAGATATTTGCTCAAAGTAGATAAAGTACCAAACATGATAGCCTCTCAGTATCTGTATTGCAAACATAATGACTCAAAGTAGAGAGAGAATAAGAAGGAAAAAGTCTGCCGTATATGCTGGGGAAAGGGTGTGATGGGGGTGAGGGGTACTGGGGACATTGGTGGTAGAAAATGTGCACTGATGGAGGGATGGGTGTTCGATTGTTATATGACTGAAACTCAAACATGAAAGTTTTGTAACTGTACAAGCATGGCTCTTGCATGTGGGTACCAGGACTATTTTCCAAACTGCAATGGGACTGCCCTGACTCCCAGGCAACCTCTGATTCCGGAAGTCATGCCCACAACCTGGCCCCAGTGCCAATTTACAGTACACAGCAGCAAAGAAAAAACTGGCTGGAGGGCCCCACAGTTCCCGGAGAATTCTCCAGACCCCATCCAGAGCTGATATCATGGGGAGGTCCCAGATAGGGTAGGTGATTTCTTCCCTCCTTCTCCAGATGGAAACACAGTGACCATGAGTTTCTACAAGCATGGCTCTGGCCTGCGGGTACCAGGACTATTTTCCAAACCACACGGCCGCTTATGTGGCCGTGCGACATTTCCTGATCTGCAAAGTGATCAATGGAAAGTAAATGATCTAACATTTGTCCCTGAAAATCAGGCTTGAGTGGTGGTGGGAAAATCTGAACAAAAGATATTGCCTAACAGAAATATATCTGGACTGTGTATTTAACTATGGTGCTATGCCGCCCTGAGAGGGGAAGAGTATCTGTCCCTATGCCTGTCCCCTTTTGTGGTGGCAACATGGTGGCCTGCAACTTTTAGAGCCTAATGAACAGCCAGGTATAAGACTGCATTGACGAGGCATGTAGGGCTTCATGGGATGGTAGTGGAATCGGCTCTGCTCCCCACCATGACAATGCTCTGGGTTGCCACCCTCAAACGTCTCCTCTGGCTTCTGACCGACCATGATTCCAGAGGCACACATACCAATCTCAGGACCCAGGGGCTTCTGGCAGTAATCCCTCTAGGTTTATTACTAAAATATCAGAAATCCAAATTTGCATGGCTGCTATTGTGGCCACACGACATCATATGCTCTTCATAATCAGCAATAGAAAACACATTTTCTAATGATGTCTTTATGGCAGGTCTGAATGTTGGGGAAAATTACAAATAACAATGTTGGGTCTTTTATCGTAATATTGAATGTGATCAATATATATAGAGAGAGTAAAGTGAAAATCTGCACAGGCAGGGGGTGGGTGAAAGGGAGGTTATACTGGAGTTCTTGATGTTGGAAAATGTGCACGAGTAAAGAGACGGGTGTTTGATCATTGTATGACCAACTGAGACTTAAACTGAAAGGTTTTGTGACTGTTCTCATGGTGATTCAATAAATAAATTAAAAAAAATTTGTAACTGTATCTCATGGTGATTCAATAAAAAATAGAATAAAATAAAATAAAAATAAAAAGTGCTGGGGACTGCTTGGAACAAGGTGGTTTTAGTGCAGAAAATTTCTATATCTCTGGAAGCTAATGAACAAATTTATTTTCCTTAGGTTATTTGCAACATTTTTGTTGACTCTCTGTTCTTTTTACTACATCATTCTCAGCTGCTTAGTTTTTATATCTGAAAGTGTTTCTTTCTGTTATGTCACATTTAAAGAAATTGTGAGATTTAAAGCATCCTTTCTGCTATGTACATAATCATCACAATATCTTTGAAGTAATAAACATATTTTGTAAATGAATCTGTTTTGGACAGAAATTCAGTTATTTTGAGAATGCCAGTCATTTTTTTCAGTTCAGTCTCTATATCCAATTAAGACAATTATGTCTATTTAATATATTTATGCTATGCATTCCTTCCTTCTCTTCTTTGTTGGCTTATGTTCAATTATGATAAATAGTTGATCTAGCAAGTGAAATGTTTTTCCTCACTATTTTCTGAGTTACTTCAGCAGATTAATCAAGTCTGAGGGCCATGCTGTTGTAGCCTTTCATCTAATGTCAGAGATCAGAAGCCTACAGATGACATCCTGGACATGTATCTGACATATGAAGAAGACAGAGAAGTCTGGTAGTACTGAAGCCATATTCTAAAATCTCACTCTTTTTTGGGGTAGTATCCAATGGGATTGTTGGATACCTAGCTGGAATCAGTGAACTGTTTGTTGGCATGGCGAAGGCTATCCTCCAAAACACATCTCATGAACATTTCAAAAGGAGAGCTAAAGATTTATATACCAATACTTAGACTATCTAAAGAACATTGACTCATGTGTTTATTCTACAAATATTTAACAATATCTTGATATATAGGCAAAAAAGCATGATGCATGCTTCACATTTATAATCTTCTTAAAAATTTCATGATGTAAGTAGGTAAAGGGATATACAATGACAACCTTTCAGTATCTCTATTACAAACCATAATGCCTAAAAGGAAAGAGAGAGCAAGGGAGAAAAGAATGAAAGAAATAGAGGGAGAGAAAGGGAGAGAGGTGGAGAGAAAGAGAGAGGGAGAAAGAGAGAAAGAGAGAGAGGAAAAGTGCCTGCTATAGATATAGGCTGGGGAAAGGGGGTGGGATGGCAGGGGGAAACTTGGGGCATTGGTGGTGGGAAATATACACTGGCGGAGAGATGGGAATTGGAATACTATATGACTGAAACTCAACCACAAACAGTCGTGTAACTGTGTATCTCACAGTGATTTAATTTAAAAAAGGAGAAAAGAAAGAAATAAAAAGATGATATAAAGAGGCATAGATGACCATGCAATATTGGAATGCATTTAGTGGCATGTTTACAAGCTAAGAGATTCTTCCCATTGCTAGAAAAATGCCAGAAGCCTAGAGAGAAGAGACATATAGAATTCATTCTCTGATCTTGGAATACTGGGAGTCAAAACTGTGGGAGAAAACAGTTTCCTAGTCAATAAAACTTTTATGGCAGCCCAAACAAATGGGTGCATCTAAATTTCTAAAAGTTATGGCTTCTTTATATTTATTTAGTCTAAAATCCCTTTTTCAAATTCCCTTTGTATCACATTTTTAAAAATTTTAGAATAAAACTTAAGACACAATATGATTGTGTGATAAAAATTATCAAATTCCACAGAGAGTAAGTCAATAAATACTTTTAGAAGACTCAGAAGGGAGAAGTTTATGGGAAAAATACATATATTTTTATAAATCTTATTATTTCTATCAAAGAACTGAGCTGTCACATTTCCTGCACTTAGGATTATTTCTATTTTCTTGGCAATGTTTCTAGAGTCTAGAAATTTTGGAGCTTTTTTAACCACCAAAATTCTTAGGTGTATTATTCCAATTTAGAATCCAACAATAGTATCTCATGAAAATAGGAAAGCTGAGGAGAAAACTTTTTCAGGAAAATGCTCTTGCTATGGGAATGAGAGGCAGACACATATTTTATCAAACATGATTATTTTATATCGGCTTCTGGCTTCTCCCCAGAATTCTTACATTTCTCAGTGTTGCTGGTCATTCTGAAATATGATGTAGGTGGCATTTGAAGTAGTTATATTAGTTCCTTTTTTTTTTGGTGGGGGGGAGGTCACACCTGGCGATGCACAGAGGTTACTCCTGGCTCATGCACTCAGTAATTACTTCTGGCCTTCTGGCGGTGCTCAGGGGACCATATGGGATGCTGGTAATCAAACTCGGGTTGACTGTGTACAAGACAAATGACCTACCCGCTGTACCATCGCTCCAGCACCTAGTTCCTTTTCTTGATACAACTATCTACCAGTGCTGATACCTAACCACCTTTTCTTCTATAGATTTGCTCCTTTGAATCCCCTCCTCCTTAAGCATTCTGGAGTTTTTTTTTCTGTTTTTCATGATTGAATCCTGACTCTTCAAAGAGACAAGTTTACATCTATACTTGGGTAGCTTCAACTTAAAGAATCTCATCACTGTGTACTCAATATAGAGAATTTTAAGGGATAGAAAGAAATAAAAAATTTTAGGGACCTGAGATATAGGACAGCAGTTAAAGAGACTTGCCTTGGATAACGCCAACTCAGGTTCAGTCTCTAACATTGTGTATGTTTCCCAGGACACCTCAGAAATGATCTCTGAACAGAGCCACGAGTAAGACCTGAGCATTTACAGGTGTGGCTCCAAAACCAGAAAGGAAATTTTGAAGAAATAATTACTTTCATTGCATTGAATATTTTCACAAGGGGGATTTCATTTCAGAATCCAGAGGTGAGTTTCAGAATCACTTTACACTCAGATTTTCTTTTCATCCTTTTCCCACCCCCCATTTCTTATGTAAATTTTTGATAGACACTGTCTTGATCATTATCATTAAGCATGTGTTCAAGAATAGAAAGATCAATAAATACTCAGTAGATAAAGATCCATAAGTACTAAGTTGAGATTTGAAAAATCTCAAATTAGTTACTACAATGCTAAATTAATAGCTCAGTTTGGGGCTTTTTATTAGTCTTGCTGCTGAGAAATTTATAATAAAATTGAGAGGGCTTAAAAGTTACCCTACACAGAGAAGACTTGTCTGATAAAAGACAGTAACAATTAATTATGAAATGGTATCAACTGCTGATATCACCTGTAAAACTATCAACTTACAAGCAGTTTATTAGCAAAAAAAAAAGGTCATGATGTCTATCAAGTAGAAAGCAACTAGATGCAACTTCCTTATCTACATAGAATTAGAAAACTATAATGAAGTGAGTAGCCCAGATTCCCTTAACCTCAGACTATGACTTTTCTTTGCTATACCACCACAGTAGCTCTGGGTTTACCATAAAAGGATTTTAAAAAACAGGGGCACTGGAAACATAATTCTAAGTAAAGGGTTGAGTTTCCTGAGAAATATCACCTTCAACTTACAGCTTCATTTATATCTTTCTTTATTATAAAAGGGAGTAAGAACTAGTACCCTATAGTAACAGGAGTCGTCGTCTGTTTACCAGCTGGCCACTCTCATTCCTGTGGAGTGCGTCTTTCTCTTTTCTTTCAATAAACTCACTGGACACTTGGAGATGACTCAAGCATTTATAAATTCTTTTTTCATTTCACCTCAAAAGTCTGTCTACTTCAAAAGAACTAGTATAAGAGAAATGATAAAGGGATCCATTTTTGTTTCCAGTATTAAAACAAAGAACTAATTCTATAACTGCCTGAGGCTCTGATCAATCAGGAAACAAAGTAACAAGAGACAAAGATTTTTATTCAACAATAAGCGAACAGGTTGTGAGACGGTGATCTCATGCTAAAGAATCATCTCATGTGCATCATCAAAAATCATATTTTTGAGAAAAAATAGCCAGGAAGCATAATTTTATAAATGGTCATCTGCAAGCTGATTGGTATCATAATGTTCAATAAACTCCCTTATGAATAAGTCTGGTCCCCTAATACACACTCCATTGTATATGAAAATCTAAGCAAAGGTTTATGATTAAAGGGTATAGTAAGGCTAAAATAGGTAATGTTCTCAATATTGTCGGCAGTCTCTTCCCATAAGCACTTACTGATTTTCAATTTTAAATTCAGCTCTTAAATTCTTTTAGTACACTTTTAAGGACAAATTGAACAAGGTGTCATCAATGTAAGTCTTTGAAAATAATTTTTTCCTTCTTTCTGTATATTCTAAAATGAAAATAAAACTTCGTATAAAATAGATAATACACAGCTTTTAAGTACTTAAAAAGGATATTCCGGCTATTGTAATTAACCTACAATTAAAAGTTTTCCCATGATTCATATTCAATGTCAAATCTTTTATTATAGTATGATAAATATATTTTATGTTTTATCAAAATTTAGTTCCTTATATCATTTTGACCTATAAGCAATTCATGATTTTGCTATACAAAGACTTGTTTTCCTTTCTCTTCATCTTCTTCAGAGAGACTGCAATTTCTAAAATTATGAATTATAATCATACAAAAACCTCAAAATTCTAGTGTGGATTATTTTGAAAATATCCAATTGTTTTAGAATTTTGATTTTTTAAAATCTGAATTCAGTTAAGATCTGAAAATTAACTAGTTTGAGTAAACAAATGAGAATGACATAAAATGGAAAATATTTGTGAACAGTGTCTAAAGTTCATCCAACCTCACATTTTAAAAAAGTATTTTGTTATAAGCAGGGAAAAATACAGTCTATTATATGACCTATTTGCATTCTCTTCATATGCTAGAGTACTTAGATGTCAAGGTTTATTTATTATCTGTATAAGCCCAACATTTAATTATCTTATACTGTCCTCCTGTTGTTCATTGATTTGCTCAAGCAGGCACCAGTAACATCTCCATTATTAAACTTATTGCTACTGTTTTTGGCATATGGGTAGTTTGCCAGGCTCCACTGTGCGTGCGAGATACTCTTGATAGCTTGCCAGGCTCTCCGAGAGTACAGAGGAATCAAACCCAAGTTGGCCATGTACAAGGCAAATGCCCTACCCACTGTGCTATTGCTGCATGGCTGGAGCTATATAATATTGGCAGGAGGAAGGTGGAAGGGAGTATTAGAAGTGATCTGGGGACAGTGGCTGAGGACTTTTGGCACCTTGGTGGTAGAAGTAATGTTAGCACTGTAGCACTGTCCTCTTGTTGTTCATAGATTTGCTCAACTGGGCCCAGTAACATCTTCATTGTGAGACTTGTTGTTACTGTGTTTAGCATATCGAATATGTCACAGGTAGCTTGCCAGGCTCTGCTGTGCGGGCGAGATACTCTTGGTAGCTTGCTAGACTCTCCAAGAGGGGCGGAGGAATTGAACCCGGGTCTGCCGGGTTGGCCGCGTGCAAGGCAAATGCCCTACCCGCTGGGCTATCGCTCCAGTCCAATGGATATAATATTATAACAAAAAACTTTTTAAAACAAATAACTTGTTACTAGTGGCACCAAGAGGAACACAAAGAACTTGTCATTGATGTCACCTAGACATCAACACACATGCACACATCAACTAATTGGAAACATACTTTGTCACTGTAATGTTAAGGAGAGTAAAACTGTCCTCTATATTTCTCAGGAATGAATAACTGTGATGTCTTCTGTGAAATATGTGTTGACTCTGCCTGGAACTCCACTTCACCTTTTATTTACTTAATAGTCTTTTGATGTATAAGGAAAGAAATCAGGTGGATGAAGTTCTGTTTTTTCAAAAGATAAGAGTAAGAGTATCAATAAGTGATAAATAATTAGCAACTATACTTCCCACTATTCAACTCACTCTAAACTTTTCCTTGAAATTAACCTTTTGATCGATTTTTTTCACTCAACTTTATTTCTTTTTAAAAGCATATTTTGTGAGTTCTCACTTAAGCTCTTACTATGCCTAGATTATAATCCTAATAACTCTCTTTTACTCTTCATGTTCCTCAAAAACTTCTTGCAAGATTAAGGTATGAATGATGCAAAATCTGAATTTCAGTATTGTTTTGAATGCATGAGCACACTCGAACATATATAAAGAACAAATTATCAAGATACTTCCATAAAATGGTATTATTTTTAACATGCTTTCAGAATGTATAAATTCGTAATTTGAGTTATATACAAATGGCTAAATAGTTTAGTAGATAAACGAGAAAAAATCTTTTCTTTAGTATCCCAATAAAAACCTACTTTTTCCCCTCATTAAAATCATTATTAAGTAGGGAAAATATCTACTTATTATTCATTTTCATCTTAGTAACAGTTTCACTAATGATAATGGGAGTTAAAATTGAAAAAAATAAAATGTATGAATCTCTGGAAGTTTGCTGAAATAACTTATAAGCCATGGGAATAAACAATTAAGTTTTTGTATTTTCCCATGACATTAAAGTAATTAGTTAATGCCACTGATTTCCTAGAAAACAAAACTGGTTTCTAAATGTGTTAGATTTTTTTTAAAGCATTTACACATTGATAAACATTTGGTATGTATATACTATAAAATGAGCATTTGCGGAATGTTTGTCAGCTTTTACTATAGCCTCTCTTCATAGGGAATTTCTAATTCATTTGCAAAAAGATAAGCACAGAAATAAAACAAAATAATATTAAATCATAAAGTAATAGGCATTGTCATTAATGTCTAATTGTCCCTAACATTTCCTCTCTTCTGTTCTTTGAGACCTTTTCAATGATCCAGTATTTTGAGTCTCCCTGCAAAATATTTGTCTAATTTATCCATTTCTGTTCAGTTGGACTGTCGCCAATCTTATCCACATCATTCTTATCCTTTGTAAACTCTCAGGAAACTTTGCTGCTCAGTTTCTTGTCCCTTTAATTTATTTTCATAATAAGAGTGGTGCTTTGAAAAATCCTTTTTGATCCTGTTTCTTTCTTGCTAAAATCCCACTAATAGCATTCTATTTCTCTTGACAAAAAGTTTAAATCTCTTTCCATGTAGTCCCAGTTTCCTAAAGAACACTGTCCTATATAACTAGCACTGATTCTCTAGGATTCAGTTAGTCTAGTTTTACAGTTTTTATACATACGCTTTTTTTTACAACAGAAACATTGCTATCACTGCCATATGTCAAAATAGTATCTATGATATGGGAGGAAATAGAAAAAATTATTACAAGCCAGAAATTTTACAGCAAATTTAAATAAAAACTAGAGGAATAGGGAAAGGAGGATAACTCTATATCATCCCAGGCATTTTAAACGCATCATCAATGACTAACACCAATCACCAATGCCAATATTTCCTTAGATATAGGCAATTTTTAACGACAGAAATGACACAAAACACAACTAAGTTGTAGAGTTGGAATTCAAACCCAAGTTTCTATAACTTGATCTAGTATACAATATCTATTTTTTTTATTTTGTTTCAAACCTAATGGGAAACCAAGTAAGATGTTTGAGCTGCAGTATATAAAATATCAGATAGATAAATTACAGATAATAATAATACATATAGGGCTGGAGCGATAGCACAGCGGGTAGGGCGTCTGCCTTGCACGCAGCCAACATGGCCGACCCGAGTTCGATTCCTCCGCCCCTCTCGGAGAGCCCGGCAAGCTACCGAGAGTATTCGATATGCCAGACACAGTAACAACAAAGTCTCCAATGGAGACGTTACTGGACCCGCTCGAGCAAATCGACGATCAACGGGAGGGCCTTTACCTTTACCTTTTAATAATACATATAGATAAATAGGAGAGTGAAGAGGGAAATGGAAAGAGAATGAATGAGTTAGTGCAAAATTGTTAGCTACTTATATAGACAGAAAGAGATCTATTACAATGATTATAATTAAAACAACAAATCAGTGAGTCATTGGTGATTGGTGTTAGTCATTGATGATGCGTTTAATGCTTACGTTAATGTAAGCTATGTTCAAACTAGGATAGAAAAAGAGGTCATTTAAAAGAAGGCACAATTTCAGAAATACTTTAATGTAGGGTATATTTGTGAGACTCTGATTCTTTTTCCATAAGGAATGAGAAAGGTATTTTAAAATTAATCATATTTGGGTAAGCAAGGATTAGAATAAAATTCTATTTTATTAATGTGGGTGCTGTTAGACTATGTTATGAATAGTGATGCAAAATTGAGTCAATATGCAACCATACAGCAGCTATTGCTTTTCACCATTGAGTATTAATAGAGGGTAATTGTGGAAAAGTTTTTATATGTCAATACTTTTAATGTTAATACCTTAACATATAGCAAAAAAGAAATTTTAAAGAGAAATTCAAAAGTTGTGATACAGTATAAAGAACTTGTTGAGTAGGATATACTGCAAGGGTTGAGTAGCATAGAGTTGGAATAATTCGTTATATGGTTTGAAAACCAATGAAACAAGTAAAAGTTTTCGAATTCTTACCAAAAGTTTTCACGTGTCTAGAGCCTTTTTTGTGGGCTAACAACCTGACAGTGCTCGATGCTCAGATCTTATTCCTGGGTCTGCACTCAAGAACGTGCTCCTGCCTGTGGTGGGAAATACATAGAATGCCAGGGATTAAACCCAGGTTTGCAGTGTACAAGGCAAACACCCTCTCCACTGCAATATCTGTTCAGCACTTAGAGTCTTAAAGTAGTCATCCTCTCAAGTTCAAATATAATTTATTTTTTAAAAGCTTTTAAACCTATTTATTTTTTTCTTGAACATTTTTTTTATTAAAATTTTTTTATAGTGAGACATCATGAGGTACAGTTGCAGACTTATACATTTTTGTGCTTAGGTTTCAGTTATACACTGATCAAATACCCATCCCTCCACCAGTGCCCGTTTTCTACCACCACGGATCCCAGTATCCCGCCCACCCCCCAACCCCCCTATCCCCCCTTGCGTCTGTGACAGGGCATTCCCTTTTGTTCTCTCTCTCTTATTAGGTGTTGTGGTTTGCAAAAGAGGCAATGGGTGACAATCGTGTTGGGAGGATCCTCCCAGGATGGGAGAAGCATGCAGAAAGTAGACTATAGACTAAACATGATTGTCACCCATTGCCTCTTTTGCAAACCACAAATATAATTTAAAAGAGAAAAAAATTTTCTGTAGGCTAATGGTATAGCATAAATTGTCTTACATTCTTAAATTCTGAGAGACACAAAATTTAAGAAAAAAGAGATAATACAGATTGCTAACCAAAACCAATAATCAAAAACACTCAGAAAGGCAATATCATAAAAATATTTGAGCACCTATTAAAGATCAGAAAAAATATCTCCTATGATTTCTTATATAAAGTCAATAAATATGAATAACCATTTTGTGAATTCCCAAAATAATATTATAACTCAACTTTATTATCCTAACATTTTAAAACCTTGTATTTTGTGATGCTAATATGAAGAAAGATTCATAATAATATTATCATTCACTTGTGGCACACAGAAGATGCATACTATAACTACTGTATAAACGTGTGTTTCATGTATTTCTGTTTCAGATGCCTGGTAAAGTGTGGTTGCTCTGGGATTTCCTCTGAGAGACTCAAGCCAGTCTAACCTTGAAACTTTTGTGCCACTTATTATCTCAAAACTCTTGTCTGATTGTTTTGGCTATCTAACCTGTTAAAAGGCATCGCCATCACCATAATCACGATGATCAGAATCAATAATAAGCATAATAATGTTAACAACTACTTTATAGGACTCCTGAGTCATAAATTTGAAGGCTACTTAAAATATATTTTTCATATAAAAATTTAATGTGCAACCATCGACAGCAAAGACCCCACCCAAATATTTATTTATGTGCCCTCTTTCCTTAACATATTTGGGATAAAGAAAGGCAAAGAAAATGGATCTAATCTGATGCCTTTATTGTTCCTCAATAAGAAATAAGCTATTGCCATTTTCTTGTTGCTCTTTAGGTTTAAAGACAAGGGCCAGAGGTGGGAGACATAGTACAAAGGGTAGCATGCTTGTCTTGCAGATGGCTAACCAGAGTTCAATCCGCAACTTCCCATTGGGTCCCCCAAGCCCACCAAAAGTCATTTCTCTCTTTGCATATCCTGAACACTGATGAGTGTGGCCCCAAAACAGACAAAAACAAAGCCTCTAATAATAATAACAAAACAAAATAAAAATAGACAAGGTCTAAAGTTGTGCTGAGATCTACTAAGGGCAGAAGTTCACCTTGCGCTGTAGGAAAGCAAATGTTTTGAAAAGCACAAGTCTTAAATGTTACCCATAGTCATATGGTCAATTTGAGAGAAACTGCAACTGGGGCACACCCACAATTAGCCTATACCTGGAGTCATGCTAACAACTCTCTCCTCATAAATGAATGAGTGGTAAATTGAAAGGGGTTCTGGCAAGGAAAGACTACCACAAATAGAATTTTATTAACTGCATTTCTGAGTGCTAGACCATAGAAGATAATCCCATGAAAAATGCATAAAGTTTTATTTCTGTCTTAGAGAAGCTGGTGTATTTATTTGCAAAATCTACCTTGTATGCATGTGTGCATAATAGCCAGATGCGATTTTTTATGATCATAAATATTAAAGAAATGCCACAATCAGTGATGTAGAGAGGATAGACACTATTGATTGATACTAGGTATTCAAGAGGGCTTCAGACAGGTAATATAAGAAGCTTTAATAAGGTCTTGAGCCACAATTTATGTAAACATAGGTAGGTTTTTAAAAATCATTAGATCTATGGAAAGTAATATGAACAAAAACATAAAATTAAGTCTCTGATATTCAAAGAACCACTCCAAGTAACCATAGAAGCTATTTAAAAACTGAATACATGAACATTGCTAATATTTGTGAAGAAATAGTCATATTCTTTTAGTCATACATAAAATGCAGTCTATTAAATCTTCATCTTTAGGCCAAACAGACACACAATTTCCACTCTTCAATAATAGAAAATACTTTGAATTATAGAAGCATAAGAGGGAAACACAAAGTCAAACATCACTGAAGTAAATACAGTTGAGTGGGAAGGCTATCAATCTTTCCTTGTTGGTAGGATATGTCGATTCAGTACCTTATACTATCCAGCAAAAGAGAAGTTCTACATATCCCTTGTGCGACTTAGATAATAATTAAGTTGAAAAGAATAATAATTATTGTTCCCTGGATGTCTAGATTAGTTGCAAAATAAGATCCTGGAACTCTATTAACTCTCCCATCTTCCGTTTTCAAGCTGTTCACAGTGGGCTATGTGATATGAATTTCAATGGTACTGAAATAAAAATAACAGCTATACAACTATATAGTGGTGTATCTCCCTCAAATTTTTATATTAAGACAAGACCAAGAGAAAGATTTGGGGTAGAGTAAGTGCAGAATTAGTGATGACATAAACTTGGTCCTTCAAACAGTAGAATGTTATAGCATCCAAATTTCAATACATCACCCATGATTTCACTAGAAAGGCTCATTTTCTTTTCATGTAAACAAATTCAAATCTGTTAAATCTAAAGAATGTGAGTTATCTAAAAAATAAAACAAAAACATTGTGATTGTCTAATTAAACATGCTAAAACGTTTTCCTAGGGTTAAAATTTCCAAGCGAGGCACATTAAATGCATTTATGTACATGAAAAATTATTCTAATTTTTATTTTTTATTTCACTGTAATCATTATTGATTTCCCAGTCTCAAAGTGGTCTTATTTTACTGAACTATCCCACTTCACAGAACTTTCAAGCCCAAATGCAAATATTGTGATTAACATTTTCATATTAGGTGTCCTAAAGGTCACTTTCTCTTAAATTTGCATCTATAAAAATATTTTGTATCATCCTTATTTTTATAAAATCATAGCAAGTATTTATTGTGTATCTGCCATGCCTTATATTTTGTTGTTTCTTCTGCATGATCTTGTTAAGACTCATAACAAAGTCATAAAGTAAGTATCATCACTACCTGAATTTTTAAGTAAATGGAAATGCAGAGATACAAAAATAGTCCATAGGAGACTGCGTGTTCAGCAACTAAATTTTAAAAAATAGTGTCTAAAATAAAACTACTTTGCAAAAGCACAGTTAGTTAATTATAAAGAAATTATATAATGGTAAAGGGTGTTGATAATGTAGATAAAAGTGTCCTGTTTTGTAATTTTGATCACAGCCTTGTTGCTCCAATTCATTATTTCTAGAAACTTTAAATTTTATAATGATGATAATAAATGGATGCCTAATGTGTGCCAATTATCTGATATTAGGGAACGATGGATCCCACGATTAAATTAATAAAGAGGGCCAGGATATTTATTTTTATAAAAAAATTATGTGTAAAACTGGATCTCCCTAAAATGAATTACAAAACTGTAGCTATGGGTACAACCTTGCTTGAGTTTAGACTTCATGCTTTTCATCAAATTTTTAAGACTCAATAACAATGTAGATTGTTACCACCACCCCAGAGGAAATGGACAAAAAGTGTATTTTTTGACTAGTCGCCTTTGACTAGAAGTTCCCAGCATAGGTGGAACATTCAGTTCAAATATACCCAAACTTCATAGTAAAACTTAGAGTTCTTCTAGGAGGTGAGATATGCAAACTTTGAGGTTGAAATGTGTTTGTATTCACAGAGTTTAGATTCTGTATATGAAGCCTCATAAGCTTGGATCTAGACATCTATATCACAACTTATTTTGTTGTTATTTTTTTGCTGTGTTACACATAGACCTACCTCAACCTCTACTTTTTTTTCAAAGAGATATTTGTGCCACACCTGATATGCTTATTCCTGGCCTTGGCTGTGGCTCAGGGATCATCTCTTGGCACCGTATGTGGTGCCTGGGATTGAACCTAGGTTGACTGCATCCTCAACATTTGTGTTTCTAGGAGTGGTAAGATGACAGGAAAACGATTAGTATCAACTCAAACATCTTTTCTACTTATTAAACTTTATGGGAAAGATCAATCAGGTTCAAATAATTTATAACCCAAAAATGTTTAGGAAAAATTAAGAGCATGAGGCTATCATATTTGATCTTTAACAGCAGTTGTTTTTTTTTAATTTTAAGAACAAAGACAATAATGTGTTTAAAATTAGGGCATGGGTGAAGAAAATTTAAAGCTTCTGTTTTAAGTGTGGCCACCATTATTCTAATGGACATATTCTGGTATATGTCCTTTAAGAGTTCTCCCTTTTGGGGGCTGGAGAGATAGCACAGAGGGTAGGGCGTTTGCCTTGCAAGCGGCTGACCTGGGTTCGATTCCCAGCATCCCATATGGTCCCCTGAGCACCACCAGGAGTAACTCCTGAGTGCAGAGCCAGGGGTAACCCCTGTGCATCGCCGGGTGTATTGATAGTAGGAGGCTTGCATAGAAACATGCAAATCTCCTTTAGGTGCTATCTATCTCTTGTTCTTATTGTTTGAATGTCTCATTAAAGAGATAAAGTTCTTGAAGCATTATTTTAGAGCACTGAAATAAATGTAAATTTACACAGGACAAATGTTAGTGTACATGTTTTTCAGTAGTTTGCCAAATCTAATTATAGCTAACATGCAGCAGTTTGACAAGTTTTTTTGAAGTGCGCTGACAACATTAAGTACTGTTTCTCATAGAAAAGAGAATGATTCCTGTGTCCATTCTGTTTCATAGCTATACAAAAAGAAAACTGCATATAAACCACCTGCTTCTAAAATTATTTGGTAGCTTTCTTTATTCTATAGAAAAGTCTTCAAACACCAAAAGTAGAACATTGATATTCCCTGCTTTGTATGTTCCCATAATGCCCTATTTTCGTTGTAATTTGCCTAAAGGAAAAGAAGACTGGTGGTGGCCGTAGGGAAAGTGGCTGCTTGGCACCCTTCTCTGTCATACTCATGATCTCTGAATGTACCTAACTTCCTAATAAAATTGCCTTAAACTCTCTTCCTTAGCCAACAATGCCCTCTGCTAGACTCAGTTTACTCAGTAGTAGTTGTTCATTACATAAGATAGCTGGATATCTACTCTTTGGTGTTTGGAGGTCAAAAACCCAGAAGTGCTTTGGCCTTACTCCTGGCTCTGTGCTCAGGGATTACTCCTGACAGTACCTGAAGAACTATATGTAGTGCCAAGGATTAAATCAAGGAAAGGCACATGAAAGCCAAGCACCTTAAAATCTATTCTAACTCTCTTGTTCCTCTGTTTTAAAAACACTTTTCTAAAAAAAATTTGATTAAAATATACTTTATTTGAATAGGTACATAAAGGACCTAGTTAAAAGAAATGATTCATCAAAGAATAGCTTCTACTGATAATGGATTTGTTAAGGACTATGAGTGCTAAGAGACCATCATACTAAATTACTGACAGTAATTCTGTGAGTTGGAGCACAGGTAAATCAATCATTATATATTTTTTGGAATTTTGAATGCTAACTATAATTGCTTTTATTTCCATGACCTTATTTTTATAGATTCTATAACTTTATGTACCAAACATAATTCATGCTCATTAATCCTATTATGTACAATTACATTATTCACATATAAACTGGAGAAAATATCAATATTTATCGATCATTAAAGGTCATAACTCATGAATTTTTAAGATACCACAGGAAAAACAAATAGCTTTTATAAAATATAAAATTAATACTTTTTGGAAGACTTTATTTAATCTTATGACTGCAAAGGGCTGGAGATATAGCACAGCAGGTAGGGCGTTTGCCTTGCATGCGGCCCACACTGCTGACCTGAGTTCAATTCCTCCGTTCCTCTCGGAGAGCCTGGCAAGCTACCGAGAGTATTTCACCAGCATGGCAAGCTACCCGTGATGTATTCGATATGCCAAACACAATAACAACAAGTCTCACGATGGAGATGTTACAGGGCCTGCTCGAACAAATCAATGAACAACGGGAGGGCAGTGCTACTAATGACTGCAAAAGTCTCTTTGAATTCTTTGACAAGGAAAATCTCAATTTTCGAATATTTAGGACTTTGTAAAACAAAAGTTTATCTCTTCTCCTGATTTTATGTTCTGTACCTTTATATTTTTACAAATAAGAAAAACAAAAATTTTATTCATTAGGTTACTAGCTCATGCCCCAACACATAGGAAGTGGTAAACCAGGATCTGAATTCTAGAGAGATTGATAAAGAACTTGCTCTGTGAAACTCCATCTCTACTTGTCCTTCTTCACTGGGAATCTCTCTGTGTCTCCTCACTTCTTACTAAATATGAGAGTTATTGTGTTTATATAATCTAGGAACATTTCACTAACAAATCTTCAACCAATTCATTCACTTACACTTTTTTTATTAAGATCACATTCTGTGGTTTCAGATAATATAAATATTTGTAGATGCTAGTAATATAGTATCCACTACATTTGAAATCTTGGCATCAAATCTCACTAGTTTCCCTCCACTACAAAATGTCATGATAATTATTTACTCTTCTTAGGATATTCTAATGGAAAATGATGTATCAATTTTAGTGTCTACAACATAATAAACAATTTTTACCTGAAGTTATCATGTTTGGATAGTAATAACAAAATTGAGGTTTTTGTTTTGTTTTTGGTTTTTTTTGCTTTTTTTTGCTATGCAGTAATGATAGAATTATAGAAGCTCTGAATATATATCCATGACATTTTCATTACCTATATTAAATAAATCAGATTGTTTAAACTTTAGTTTCTTTACCTAAATAAACAAAGATGATAAAAATTCCCTTGTTCTTGCTATGTACATTTCACTTGTTAGAGAAACTTTAAAAAGTGAAACAAAAGCAAATGAAACTAGAAGTGAGATCATTATTTATTTTAATGTATACATATCATAATTGATAGATCAAATATGTCTTATTTTTAGCAATAATATGCTTGGTATTCAATTTAAATTCATGAAACATATAGAGACCTCTTAAATCACTTAATCACTTAACTTCCCGTTAGTCCTCGATTTGCTCGAGCGAGTGCCAGTAACGTCTCCATTTGTCCCTGTCGTGTGCTAGTGTAGCCCAATGGCATCTGTTCGCTCTGGGAACATGAAGGGCCTCAAACCGATCGCTCATGATCTTGACGAAGAAGTCTGACCATCTGGTAGGTGGGCGACCACGCAGTCTTTTGCCATCCCATGGAATCCAGTCGGTAACAGCTCTAGTCCAGCGGTCGTCTTTAAATCTCATTACGTGACCAGCCCATCTGATTTTTGACACTTTGGCAAATGAGACAGCGTCCCTGCTTCTTGATCGTCGACGGATGTCAGAACTCCAGATTCTTTCTCTCATTTAAGTGAAACGTGATATTCCGAGCATAGCCCTTTCTATTCTTCTTTGGGAGACCTGAATAGCGTTCTCATCTTGTTTGCTTAGGGCCAGGTCTCTGAGGCATATGTTAATGCAGGAAGAACAGTGGAATCAAAGAGATGTGGCCGGAGCCGGAGGTTCTTCGTCCTCTTAGCTATTTCTTAGACGTTCCTGAAGGCGTTCCAAGCCGCTCTCTTCCTCCTGAGCAGCTCGGGTGCCAGGTCATTTGTCATGTTGACTTCTCGACCTAGGTACACATAGCTGTTGCATTAGGAGATGGTCATTCCGTTGAGAGCGAATGGGGCATCAGGAACGAGGCCGTTTCTCATAAACATTGTCTTCGTAAGATTCAGCTGTAGTCCTACCTTTCCACACTCACGGTCAAAGTCGGCCAGCACTTGTGCCGCTTGGCTGATGTTTGGTGTTATTAAAACAATGTCATCAGCAAAGCGGAGGTGGTGTAGTTGCCGACCATCTATCTTCACTCCCATTCCTTCCCATTCCAGTCGTCGAATGATGTTCTCGAGGGTGGCACTGAAGAGTTTCGGTGAAATGGTATCACCCTGCCACACCCCTCTCTTGACATCAACGATCACTTCTTTGTAGAATGGTGAGATCCTGGTAGTGAATCCGCAATACAGCTCATGGAGGATCCTGATGTATTGGGCTTGAATGCCCTGATTGGCTAGGGCTTCAATGACCGCTTCCGTCTCAACAGAATCAAAGGCCTTCTTTAAATCAATGAACGTTAAACAGAGCGGCATCCTGAACTCCCGAGAAACCTCAATGAGCTTGGTTATCGTGTGGATATGGTCGATGGTGCTGAATCCTTTGCGGAACCCGGCTTGCTCGCATGGTTGTCCTTCATCTAGTGTTCTGCCAATCCTATTTAGGATGACTCAAGTGAACAACTTGTAGATGACAGACAATAGGCAGATCGGGTGATAGTTGCCAATGTCATGGATTTCTCCCTTCTTGAACAGTAGTACGGTCCTGCTGGTTTTCCATTGGGACGGAACCTTGCATTCAGACAGGTAGCGAGTGAAGAGCCGAGCCAGTGTATTGATGAGTACTGACAGCAGGTTCTTCAGGTGTTCAGGTCTGACCTTGTCTGGGCTGGGTGCTCTTTGTTTCTTTACTGACGAAATGGCGTGTCGGATTTCAGAAGGGAGAATGTTGGGAACGACATATCCATCCTGTGGAATTTGGTATTTCGGCAAGTGGACATGGCTATCGAAGAGATTTGAGTAGAAGTCATGGATAATATTCTCCATTGTCGTTCTGAAGGATGTGATGGATCCATCAGGATGTTGGAGGGCAGTCATCTTGGTCTTGTAGTTGGTGAAGGACAGGTGGGCGTTACAAATACTTTTCCCGGCTTCTGCCGCATCTACCAGTACTTCTGCTCTTCTCTCTTTGAGGTCTTCCTTGATCGCATCTCTGCACTGCTTTGCGAGCTCGGACGTTAGCTTGCGGTTGCCTGAGGCATGCGCCAAACCACGCTGGCAAATTAGCTCAAGAGTTTTCGAAGATAGGCGATTTTTTGCGGCTATATCTCTCGGCATTCCTTGCACATTCATGGAGGTGCTGAACCAGTCGATCGTATTCCTCGTCAATGTTGTCAACAATGGCATCTTCCCATGTTGCTGCAATAGTACCAAAGAGTTCCCAGTTGGTGGTCATTCTGGGAGTTCTCTTTTTGAGCTTTGCAGCCCTTTCTCCCCGCTCTGTGAAGTAGAATTTTGCTCGAAGGAGACGGTGGTCCGATCCCGTTCGAAATTTTGGGACAACAGTGACATCAGTCAGGCAAAACCGTCGATTGAATATGATGTGGTCTATTTCATTGTGGAATTGTCCACCGGGAGACTCCTTTTACCTCTTAAAATTGTCTTCAAAGTCTATTTGTCATCATGTTTAGAATTCACAGCACTTACTATTTTATTAATTTAGTTTTAAATTAAAATTATTTTGATTTTTGGCCACACCTGCCAGTACTCAGAGATTACTTGTGGCTCTGCACTCTGGGGATTACTCCTCAGTGTTCTCTGGGAACCACATGTGATTCTAGGGATTTAACTCAACTTGGTCATGTTCACTTGCCTTATCTACTGTAATATCTCTCTTGGTTCTCACAATCACTAGATATATACCAAGGTACAATTTTATTCTATATCATTAGAAGGATAAAAAATGCAGAATATTTTAATATACACTTGTTATTGAAAATTAATTATATAAACATATATGGTACATGCTTCTGTGTGGGGTCTGCATTACTTCTTAGGAAATGCAGTGCTGAATTCCACAAGACAGGATGAATTTTTAAAAATAGATCAACTTGAGTCCTTGAAATGGCAAGGGATTTTTCTGAGGTCACAAAACTAGTAAACTCAGTCCGGGAGCTCCACTCCCAGCCTGCTGTTCATTCTTGGGATGACTCACAGTCCAGGCCTTGGTGATGACAGTCATTCAACCCCAAATCTCCGGTACCTACAGCACCCAGGGCAGTGCTGCCTCCTCTGGAGGCCCTCCCAGCAGCTGAGGAGCTCCGGAGCCAGCCACAGCCATGAGGGAACCACTCTCCACATGTTCGGATGGGCCTCATGCATGAAAGAACTGGCAGAGGAACCCAGGTGTACAGGTCCTGGGACTGAGGTCTCCAAGTCTACTCGTATTGGGACTGGGCCTCCTCCAACCAGACTCCCCATCTTCCAGTAGGTAAGCGTCATACCCATCAGCTGCTTCCAGCACTAGGTTGCTCCCATCAACGGCCAAGACGCAAAGACTATAAAACCCAGATCCCGGAAACAGGAGAATAGCATCTTATTATCTTATCTTTTCCTTTGGAGAACCTGGCAGGCTACCAAAAGTATCCTGCCCACACAGCAGAGTCTGGCAAACTTCTTGTGTCATACTCAATATGCCAAATACCAGTAACAATGATGGGTCTCATTCTCCTAATCCTGAAAGAGCATTGACTCAGGCTCTTTTAAAATCTCAGGGCTTCAGAGGGGAAAGGGTGTTGCCCCATTCGCCCTCTCTTCTCTGGAAAGAAAGATGGCGGCCACATGGGAGCCTTGTGGACAGCAGGTATGAGCTGGGGGTGTGGGGGCAACTAAAACCTCATGGGAAGGGGGGCGTTCTGGTCCGTCCTTCATGCCCTACCGAGGCCACCAGTTGCCCCCCATGAGCGGCTCTCCAGCACGGCCACAGCCCCAGAAGCACAAGGACTTAATGCAGAACTCAGCAGCTTGGAGCAGAAAAGTGAACGGACTATGCATTAATCCAGGCCATCAAGTCTGCCGGAGGGGAAAGGGTGTTGCCCCATTCACCCTCTCCTCTCTGGAAAGAAGGATGGCGGCCGCATGGGAGCCTTGTGGACAGCAGGTATGAGCCGGGGGTGTTGGGGCAACTAAAACCTCATGGGAAGGGGGGCGTTCCGGTCCGTCCTTCATGCCCTACCGAGGTCACCAGTTGCCCCCCACAAACGGCTCTCCAGCACGGCCACAGCCCCAGAAGCACAAGGACTTAATGCAGAACCCAGCAGCTTGGAGCAGAAAAGTGAAAGGACTATGTGTTAATCCAGGCCAACATGTCTGCCCGGAGGGGAAAGGGTGTTGCTCCCTTCCGCCCTCCTCCCTCTGGAAAGAAAGAAGGCGGCCACATGGGAGCCTTGTGGACAGCAGGTATGAGCCGGGGGTGTGGGGGTGATTAAAACCTCATGGGAAGGGGGGCGTTCCGGTCCATCCTTCACACCCTACCGAGGTCACCATTTGCCCCCCACAAGCGGCTCTCCAGCACAGCCACTGCCCCAGAAGCACAAGGACTTAATGCAGAACCCGGCCGCTTGGAGCAGAAAAGTGAACGGACTATGCATTAATCCAGGCCATCATGTCTGTCCAGAGGGGAAAGGGTGTTGCCCCATTCGCCCTCTCCTCTCTGGAAAGAAAGATGGCGGCCGCATGGGAGCCTTGTGGACAGCAGGTATGAGCCAGGGGTGTGGGGGCAACTAAAACCTCATGGGAAGGGGGGCGTTTCGGTCCGCCCTTCACGCCCTACCGAGGCCACCATTTGCCCCCCACGAGCGGCTCTCCAGCACGGCCACAACTCCAGAGCACAGAAACCAATTTCTTAATTATCTGACTTTCAGTAGAAATACTTCCAGAGTTAATAAGTAAAATAGCAGAAATCCAAAACCAACATTTAATTCTTGAACCCAGCTGTAGAAAGCAAATCACTTCACAATGCTTTTTCAGTATGTCTGATTTGGGGGGGCGGTAAACTCTAAATAATAGTGGTGAATCTTTTATTGAAACAATGAATCTAATCAAAGCAGATAGAGTGTTAACTAGAATTCATCTGCCTCACAGGGACTGGGAGGGGTGGGGGTGGGGTTTTATTGGGGTTCTTCATGGTAAAAAATAAGTATTGGTAAAGGGAAATGTGTTTGATATTTGCATGACTGAGACCTAAACCTGAAAGCTTTGTAACCTTTCCGACAGTGATTCAATAAATAAATAAATAAGGAAAAAAATAATAAAATCTCAGGGCTAGGACGAAGGAGACATTACTGGTGCCTGCTCCAGGAAATCGACGAACAACAGCATGCTTGTGATCTTGTGATATGGTACATGATTTCTGAGTATATATGTACTGTATATGCACATGTAATGATACCTAAACAACCTATGAGGTTGGTATTATTGTACCTATTAAGAAGTGAGAACCCTAAGTGATGCTAATATGGTTAAGTCAGTTTAAAATCTCAAGCTAGTCATAACTTTAAAGTTCACAGCTAGTAACAATGACAGCACGAGAGTTTTATTTCAATTTTTCTTTTCTTTTCTCTTCTGACTCCAAAACTCCTGTTTTTTAACCATTACTCTGGGCAAAATTATCTTCTTCTATAGGTGCCTCATTTCTCTCCAGGCACTTTATCTGTCATATCAGTAGAAATTTAAGTATTGTTAATGTTTTTATGCATACCTTATAAAAGCAATTCTTTTGTGAACCACTAATAAAATTGATAGATGGAATTTGGTGAATTATGATGTCACTATTATGAATTTTGACAATTGAGTTATGGGAAATAATGGTTGGGATGCAATCTAAGATCTGAGTCATCTTGGGAATAGCTAGTCTAGTCTCTTTAATCAAACAAATGATATTAGACTTAGACATTTTGGGTCTGTAAAGACAGTTCATGAATTAAGACACTTGGTTTGTGTGAAACCAACTAGCTTTGTCTGAGGCCCTTCTGGTACGGCCAAAAGAAACAAAGAACAAACTCATAAATTTAGTTAGAATCTATACTTTTCCTTATTTTCTGAAACCTCCCAAGCAGTACTCCCCATGTGACTCTCCCTTCAAACATATTTTAAAACAACATTGCAGAACTTGTTTTTATAAAGCATAATAATTCATAAAATATAACACTGAAACTACCAGTATGATATCCTTTGGTTTTGAGAACCTTGGCACATTGTCATGCATTTATCCATATTTTTTTTTAATTTTTAATGCAGAATTAAAACCCAGTGCTTCAGGGCCAGGAAGATTATACAATAGGTAATTTTTATGCATTCAGTTGATCTGGGTTCAATCCCCAGCACCTTTGTACAGTCTTCTGAGCACTTCCAGGAGTGATGATACCTGAGGCCTGGGTAAGAAGTAAGACAATAACACTGCTGGTTGTGGCCCCCAAATCAAAATGTTTTTAAAAAGTAAAGAACAAATATCATTTTGTAAATTTTATGGTATAAATTGTACTATATAAAATAATACAGCAGGTAGGGAGCTTTTTATCACATGGCCAACCCAGGAAAGATATCCAGCATGCCATAATGGTCTCAAAAAGACCGTTCCATCATCCCGGAGTGATCACTGAGCACTGAGCCAGGAGCAGACCTTAAGCACTGCTGGGTGTAGTCCCCAAGCCAATAAATAAATAAATAAATAAATAAATGTTTAGCTCTGGTCAACCAGAGAGCAATACTAGAAATTTATTCCTTTGATTTTTCATGGAGTTGTTTTTAACTGCTCTTTACCCTCATTAAAAATAGCTATCTGAATATTAGTTGCATTAGTTAGTGTATTTGTTGATGAATTTCCATTATAATAAAGAATGTCCCTGTATAATGAATCATAATGGCAGTTTTACTTAGATTTCATCAGAGTGATTTGTCTTCTTTATCTCAGACTAAACTCATTGATGAAATTTTCCTTCTTGTTCTTTAGTAAGGTACACATCTTTTGGCATCTGCAATATAGATAGCCTTTCTCTGACTTTGTTTTCAGTTTATTTTTATTAAATATCCTTTAGCTACATTACTTTGATCCTTTTATAGAAAAATCTATTTGTAAACCATTATAAATTAAGCAGGGTATATATAAATATCAAATCAAGAAATTATCTGTCTGAACCACTGTGTTCTGCATACTGCTTATTCACTTCTAAAGTGTTAAAATTCCTTGCAATAAAAATTCACGTCTATTTTACTTTGGAATTCAATCCAATGTCTTTTATATATATTTTATGTAATAGTACTCAAAACCATTTTAAATGTGTATATCTTATTGCAAATTAAAATCATAAATCATAATGTCTGTACTCAAATTGGAAGTCTACAAGAAAATATATCAATGCAGAATTAATGCATATGCAAACTTGATAATATTGGTCACTACATTATTTGCATGCACTAGATTAGCGAAAGAGGACTTTTTAATAAGTACATTCTGGAAACCTAAAACTAATGAAGAGTATTTATCCAAATGTCATGTCTATTTTAATGATTGGTTTCCATCTGTCAGTACTTATCTGATACTCTAAAATAAAAGTAATGTATTTTGCTTCTGTATCTGTTTCATTTTTGCTATTAGAAGTAGTAACAAAACATCTGTGCTACTCTATTTTAAAAGGTCAGTGAAGTCAGCAACAATTTTAAATATGCACTAAGCATCCTTTTGCTCTTACATTATTTAGCCTGACTAGTTCTCCCATCAATTTTACAAGTGAGCTGTAGTGACCCCTAACAACTTCTAAACCGTCTCCTGCCTCCAAGATACACAATTATCAGAAATTGTTCTTTTATTCTCTGCCTTAACTTCACAGCTTTGTTTCTTGTCATTTGTTAAATTTATTTCTAGCAAATCATAAGACATGTTTTAACTCCAAAACATTTAAATGAACAGATTAAAAAAAAAAACAAAAATCATAGTAGTAGAATTGGTAGAATACTTTTGCTTTGTATTCCACTTGTTTGCTTTATTTTTGTTTCTTTTCTTACTAGTATATTATGTTTATGCTGTTGCCTATACATTGAAAACCTCTTATTTGTCTGCTAATAAAAACCTACACTACAAAACATCATGTCACTATACCTGAGAAAGACTTGCAAGGGTCAGTACACATTTTGCCACACATTAACATTTTTCATTTAAACATTATACAAGTATGATTTAAATGACGATGCATGATTTAAATATTATTATGTGTGTGCTAGAAATGCTTTGTTGTTTATTTTTCTTTATCCTTCATAGAATAATTTTTCTTTATCAAAATGAATGCTATTATCTTTCTAATGATCAGTTTCATTTTTAAAGGAAAATCATGAAAAAATAAATGACCAGTTTTTAACAATGCTTTTTTTCTATAAATTTAAAACTAAACCTTACATACTAAAAGACAAATCAATGTTAAGTTAATGTCGTTTTAAAATAATTCTTGAAACTTTTACATTTGAAAAAAGGAAGTTTAAACTTATTAAAGAAAAGCTCCAGCAATGCCTTACTTCTATAGGAAATGTCACCTAGGAGACTCTATTCTTATTCCTCTTTCAGTATTGAACTTGCAGAGTTGACCTATTTCTATAAAGACCATTTCTATGAAATTTGCTTTATCATGACTGGAACTGGAAGATAAAATGTTAACTGAAGTAGGCTAGAAGAAAAGGACAAACACAGGATGACTTAACTTAGATGCGCAAATTATAAAATTGGATGATGGAATGCAATGTTTTAGAGGTAGGGGTGCCTAGATTGCACTTAGTCCCAGAGTATAGGGAAGAAGAAAAAAAGTGGAATGAGAGTCTTAAAATAAGAATAAGTAAAACCACTTCACATTTGGGGAGAAACATCCATATATACATGAAATCAACATTTTAAAATAATTCACGATTTAGAATGGTGAATTACTGAATATGTTACCAACATTGCCCTTCAGAGCAGTCTAATTTCAAAATTAGACTTTACCCCAAAAAATCCATAATTTTTTCATTAAATATCCTTCTATTTAATAAATTATGAATTAGTTTTAATCTTGATTGTCAAAATATGAAAACAATATTTGAAAGCACAGTAGTAGATAATTTTATAACTATTTCCACTCAGTTTAGAGTAAGAGGAAATTTTGGTGGGGGTGGAAGGAAATACACCCCTAGGTGATGTCAGGGTATCCTCAGTGCTAGGGATCATTTTAAGGTCAGATGTATAAAAGGCAAGTACCTGATAAAGAAGCCCTCAAGAGCAGGATGTTTTAAAGAGACATTGTCATCTTGTAATCTTCCATAACCTAGATTTATATAATACATAATGCCTCCTATATTTTTGGTACTGAGTTATGCTTAAAAAATGTACTTTTTTAATTTAAAAAATGCTGCAGAGAAGAAAATTGTTATGCCTTACGTTCATACCTGTAGCAATTTCCAAAAAGAGCATAATAAAAATATACTGCAATTTGCCATTTTAAATTTCAGTACATCTGTTTTTGTGAAGATAAAATTAATTCATCATCTATTTGTCATTCTAAGTTAAAGATTCCCTTAAAGGGAAGCAAAATGAACTCATGTCTTTGACTTATGATAGTTTACCTACATTTGTGTTCTTTATGAAGTTAAATGCCTGGTACTTTTGCACCATTAGGGTATATAGTATTTATCAACTGCATGATTAAATTCTTCTACAAAGGCAGATATAAGATGAAACTTTCCAATTTCTCTGATTTATGGTCAATAAAAATAATATAAACTTATTAAGAGTGGGATATTTATGCCTTCAATTTGTCAAAGCAAAGCATGTCATTAATATCAATCTGCATAATGATAAAATCAATCTTTTCTATTTGTAGCTTATTATTATCCCCATATGAAGATATGGAAACTGAGGGAAAAGAGAGTAAATAATGTGCCCAATTTTTCATAGCTATTATGTGGTGAATTTCTCCTTCAGAATAAGGCAACATAGCTGCAATCTAAAAGACAGCAAGTAATAGATGGGGGGATTGATAGGTAGGGCAAACTGATGCTTAAATTAACCTGCTCCTCACTTCATCAGGCAAGATTATGCTCCTTACCTGGTACATGAACTTCAGAGAACTCTGCGTCCTACTAGTACTGTCCCATGAAGCACAAAGGCCGTCGGACTTGAGATAAATACACAGAGAAATACCATAACAATACCAAGGCTTTCCCCATGATGACATCCATGTTGACTTTTATGTTTGCAGAGAACCCCAGGCCCAGACAATTTGGAGAAATTATGCACAATCTTTTCTGAAAATTTGTTCTCTGCCTTTTCCATCCTAGGGAACCTTATGTTCTCTCTTGAACACATCTCCCTCTCTTTCCATATTTCTCTAAATTTTTTTCAATAAAAACTAAGTTGCTTCACTAAAGAAATAATTTTAAAAAACCAGTAAAAATCAGAAACACATTTCAAAAGCTCTCAACCATGCACATATGGTCCTAGCAAACAACCTAGCCTGAAGAGTGGTGTAGTGTAACTTGGTTGGGATATGGCATTGGCAAGGATGTAGAGACTAAGATAGGTACTCAGCAACTCTCTGCACCAGAACAGAGAGAAAATTAAGAAAGGGCAATGAACTGCACTCAGGATCCACATCAAGAGGTCACTGGTCGAATCTTTTTACAATGTTGTATTTTTATACAGAGTTCTATGTTTACTGAACATTTTAAGTAAAAACCTGAAATTCCAGGTCATCATGAAAGTATTTTTAAATGAAAAGAAAAGAACATATTATACACAGAAATATAGTCCATTATAGTTTCAAAATTTATTACATCCAGATATTGTAATATATGTTATATACCATTGGGTAATAGCATACATAGCCAAGGGTAGCACTACTGGCTACCCTTACTCAGGATTTTGGAAAATCAGTTTATCTAAATGCAAAATATTAACATTCATAGTTTCATGCGATACTAAATTTTAGAAGGCAATGAAAAAATCTGACCCAAAATCACAAGGTTAGCGTTACTAAAGTGAAAAAAAGAAACATTGCCTCAGTTGCATTTATTTACTTTTCTTTTTAATTTGTGGTTTGTACCTGCACAATTGATGTTTGAAAATTGAAAAATCAATTAAGGAACATCTTAAGGGTAGGAATAAAACCTAAGAAATATATATACAAAGGAACATTTGATATGTATGCTAACAGTTAACTAGTATTGCTTCTAAAACTGATGATGATGCGTTAGGAATTTACTTTGGTATTTCTAATCCTTTTCTCTAACTGCCAGTTTTTTTTTTTTTGCCATTTATTAACAGTAAAGGTAGGTAAAGGTAAAGGCCCTCCCGTTGATCGTCGATTTGCTCGAGCGGGCCCAGTAACGTCTCCATTGTGTCTGGCATATCGAATACTCTCGGTAGCTTGCCGGGCTCTCCGAGAGGGGCGGAGGAATTGAACTCGGGTCGGCCATGTTGGCCGCTTGTAAGGCGAACGCCCTACCCGCTGTGCTATCGTTCCATTTTTTATTAACAGTAAGGGAGCTTAAAATACAATTGGCATGTAAGTACAGATTAGTTACCCCACTAGCTTTAAAGTATTGATATGAAAATTGAATTCTTCTTCCTACACATTTTTCTATTATTATAGAGGAATAATGTTTTTCTAGATATTCTATTATGTTAACAATTCATCCCATTCAATTGTCTCACATTTAAAAATTAGTATACTATTTTATTTGAAAAATTCTTCCAATTTCCAGCAAAACATAACTTCAGGGAAAAAATCAATATTACATTAGCTTTGAGGTTAATAGGAACATATAAAGAATAGAAGACAAACATACCAAGGAAGTTAGAAAAAGTAAGGAGGAAAAATGCAATTTAACAAGCTCAAATGATTTTTGTCAAAATAGAACTCTCAGACTAGAAAGTATTAATCTTTCCATTAAATGTTAATGCATCTCCATTTTGAAAAATGAGCATTGAAAGATCTAGCTACACCTGACCAAAAATTATGGTATATTATACAAAGAAAGCCAAACTAATAGATAAACGCAGTAATCTTTAGGAAAAGAAAAATCTAATTTAGAAAAAAAATTAAAAACACTTTAATATCCCATTCGTTTTCTATTAGTCATTTTAATAACTTTTCCACTAGAAAAATTATTTTATGAAGATTAAATGGAAATATGAATGTTATCTCACTTCCTTAATACTTTCTCATTTCTATATAGGGAAATGCAAACTGGAATGTATAAACAGATTGAATCTTTTTCAATCCTTAAAGTCTGTTTTATCAGCATGCCCATACTACATGAAATAGATAGCTGTTTAGTTACAGACCTCTCTAAAGATAGGAAGGGTAGTTTTTTCTTAATTTTTAGATGTTTGCAAGTCACGCCTTTGTGATAAATCAGGCATATTGGGGATTAGTGGGGAGGATGGGCCATACGTGGCTGTGCTTAGGATGTAGTCATGCTTTGTACTCAGGGATCATTCCTGATAATACTCAAGAGACCATATATGGTACAGTGGGTCTAATCCAGGTTGGCTATATGCAAGACAAGTATCTTACCTGCTGTACTATGCCTCCATGCGCCTAACTACAAAGTATTTTTTAATGTCTTATTAAGTTAAGGCAAGTCATATATTTATGTTAACTGGTATTGAAATTTGAGTACTTCCTGAATACCCCATTCATACCAGCATAGATGAATTATGTATGAGTAATATGAATTATTTAACATTGCAAACTGTTTATTATATGTTCAAGTGCAAGTGTTAAGTATGTAACACAAATATGTGAATAAGTCTGGAACCACCAACTGAAGCATGAGGAGAAACAAGAAAATGAATGTTCAGCAATTCTTTAGAGTGGCTTTTAATTATGCAACAACTGATTGCGTTCAGTCTGCCTGAAAGGAAAGAGTTGACAAGTTAATATTTCTTTTTCTCTATGTAAGCATTTATGTCTCTCAAATAATTCCTGTACTCCTTTAAGAAGCGGCATCACCCAGAAATCTTAACAGCATTCACAAATAGTCCTCCTTTGTTATGAAGACATTAGATACACTTATCTACTAAGGCCTAATAAAAGGACAAACTGTTTATTTAGGGTTATAGAAGACCTATGTGAAAAAGGACGGAGGTAAGGGCTGGGAGTAGAGGCAGAGAGATAGCACAACCTGTACAATGAAAGTTTGCGTGCCATCCATCCATCAGAGTTGAATCCCTGCATCATATATGATCCTCAGAGCACCAAAAGGAGTTAACTCTAAGCATAAAACCAGTAATAAATGAAGAGCACAGCTGGGCTTGATACAAAAGCAAAATAAAGTGAAAGGAGCACTGCATTACAAATAAGTTGGGATTTTTGTTTGTCTTTTGCATGCGTTGGGTCAGTGGTGCTGGAATCTTTTTAGGCTGCGTTCATGATGCAATATGTTTTTTGTTGATCAGTGGAAATTCCTGTAGACCTTGGAGATTTCTTTGTTGTGCAGAGTATTCTTTATATTTTAGAACTTCTACAAGTTTCTTATCCTTATCTTGTGCCAATGTAATAACATCTACTAATGCTTATGAGAATTGCATAGATGTTAAATGTTAAAGATCTCATAGAGGTTTATAGTCCTTCCATGCTGCCTCAGAAGTAGACAAGTGTGAGGCAAGAACTGGCACAATTTGAAAATGTGTCAACATGACTTCACTTATACTTAAATGATTGTGAGATTTGACAATATTTTTTTATTGACCTATAAATGAGAGCTACAGTAAAAGGATCATTTGAACATCAAAACAATCAGGATTGCATGCAATTCCATGTTTTGTTATTATACTGTTATTAACAATTTTTACAACAGATTCAAAACTATAATTGGATCACTTATCTCTCTGTATCTCTCTATAAAACTTTATCCATATTGACCAATTAGAAGAATTAGAATAAAAATAGTGGATCCAGATGGCATAGATGTCGCAAATATTGCCCCATCCTATTTTACTAATATACAAAACAAATTACTTAGTTTAAACATCCTAAACATGGACAAACTTGCAGGCTATCGAATGTAGCCTGCCCACAGGGCAGAGTCTGGCAAACTCCCCATGGCGTACCAAATATGCCAAATACCAGTAACAATGATGGGTCTCATTCTCCTAAAGAGCCTTGAATATAATCTCAGGGCTAGGATGAAAGAGACGTTACTGGGGCCTGCTCGAGGCAATCAACGAATAACAGGATGATGAAATGAAATGAAAAAAACATCCCAGCACAATTTTTTCTTTTAATTTTCTATAGACATCATTGAGTTACAATATTATGGAATTTCAGAACATTCCTTTCTTATCTTTGTAAGTGTATTATAGTTATCCCTTCCTCTACCAGTTTCACTAAAACACAGGACCTTCTGCACATTCCAGTTGTCTCATCCCTTTGCTCTAGTAATTGCCATAATTTTCCAAGTCCATGAGTAAGTTTTATTGCTTTTTTGGCAGTATGTCTGCTTTAATAACTCATAATCATACTAATAAAATCTTATTTAGTGATCATATCTAGTGATTCAGACTAACACATCTCGTAATAAAGATTGACTCTACTGGTGAGTAAAACTATAGTAATCATATTTTATTTCCTTCCTTTCTTATTTACTTACTTCTTTGCTGAGCAAGATAGATCTTTTCTTTTCAGCACCACATTTTAAACTAGGAACATCTTCAGTTTACTTTTACATAGGATGATATGTTTACATGCAAATATATACAAATGCTAATAAGCTGTGGATTTTCATTTTAATGGTCATTTCTGATTGAACTCAATTTTACATTTTTTTTAAATCCAAAAAAGAAAACATTCAAATGACTACAATGTGGATGAGGAGCAACAGCAAAGAAGACTTTATTGTCTGTCAGAATATTATCTCAATTTGTCTGACAGGTATATACTCCATTCTATACCTTTCTGTAAACATTCTTTTCTGGAATCTAATTTGCAGGAAAGTCAACAGAAAATAATAAAGAATATTCAGAATAGCACAGTGTGTTAGAAGCACATCTTGTTAAATTCAAAATTTGCTTCCAAATTTTCTAAACCTCACCACATATAAGGAATAAAGGAACAAAAATGTGTAAACCTTTTTTTTTAAAAGTCATAAAAGATTTGAATGCTCTTCAACCTCCTGTTCTCCATGAATATGTGTCTCCTTGTTTGTCTATCTGTGTCTTTGCTTCCTGTGTTCTCTCTTGAATACATTTTCTGTCTTTCCCCTCAAATCTTTCTTTTTCTCTTTTTTTTTCTTTTGGTGCTTGGGCCACAACCAGCAATGCTCAGGGCTTACTACTCACTCTACGCTCAGGAATCACTCCTGATAGGGTTAAGAGGACTGTATGGGATGCCAAGGATAGAATCTAGCTCGACTGCATGCAAGGCAAGCTCACTTCAGGCCCTACTGATTAACTGTGCTCTCTTCTCATATATTTGATTTATTTTTTTTATTTTATTTTGCTTTTTGGGTCACACCCAGCGATGCACAGGGGTTACTCCTGGTTCATGCACTCAGGAATTACTCCTAGCCATGCTTGGAGGATGATATAGGATGCTGGGAATCAAATCTGGGTCAGGCCGTGTGCAAGGCAAACACCCGACTCACTGTGCTATCACTTCAGCCCCTCTTCTCATATCTTTTAACTAAATAACAACAAAAACTATCTTGCTTCAACAATAGAAAAAAAAGTTTCACTAAAACTTTTAAGTCACTTGATCACTTGATCACTTGACATTCTGTTACTCATCAATTTGCTTGAGCAGGCGCCAGTGATGTCTCCATTTGTCCCTATCGTGTGCTAGTGTAGCTCAATGGTATCTGCTCGCTTCAAGAAGCATGAAGAGCCTCAAACAGTTTATTCAGGGTCTTGACGAAGAAGTCTGACCATCTCGTAGGTGGTTGGCTACTCATTCTTTTGACATCCTGTGGAATCCAGTCGGTAATGGCTCTAATCCAGCGGTCGTCTCCAAATTGCATTACATGTCCAGCCCATCTGATTTTTGATGCCTTAGCAGATGAGACAGCGTCCCTGATTCTCTATCATCGATGGAGGTCAGAACTCCGGATTCCTTCTCTCACTTGAGTGAAGCATGATACTCCAAGCATAGCTCTTTTGATTCCTCTTTGGGTGACCCAAATAGTGTTCTCAATCTGTTTTCATATTGCCCAGGTCTCTGCGGCATATGTTAGTGCAGGGAGAATGGTGGAGTTGAAGAGATGTGCCCGAAGCTGAAGGTTCTTTGTCCTCTTAGCTATTTCTTTGATGCTCTTGAAGGAGTTCCATGCTGCTCTCTTCCTCCTGCAAAGCTCCGGTGCCAGGTCATTTGTCATGTAGAGTTCTCAAACTAGGGACACATAACTGCTGCATTCAGGGACGTTCGTTCCCTTCTGTTTAATGTTCATCGATTTAAAGGCCTTTGATTCTGTTGAGACTGAAGCGGTAATCGAAGCCCTAGTCAAACAGAGCATTCGAACTCAACACACCAGATTCTCCGTGAGCTGTATTGCGGATTCACCACCAGGATCTCACCATTCTACAAGGCAGTGATCATTGACATAAAGAGAGATAGGCATTCAGCAAGGTGATAAAATTTCACCGAAACTCTTCAGTGCCACCCTCAAGGACGTCATGCAGTGACTAGAATGGAAAGGAATGGGAGTGAAGATAAAGAGTCGGCAACTACACCATCTCTGTTTCACTGATGAGATCGTTCTAATAACACCAAACTTTAGCCAAGTGGCACAAATGCTGGCCAACTTTAACCATGAGTGTGATAAGGTCAGACTGCAGCTGAATCTCACGAAGACAATGTTCATGAGAAACAGACTCCTTCCTGACGTTTTATTTGCTCTCAATGGAACGAACATCTCCAAAGTCATGAAATAATATTGAATAAAGTAAATATAAACTGGGGAATTAGTGAACCAACTTGAAGAAAAGCTTTTCTCCACATATAGTAACTAATTTATTCCAGGTTTTTCACATTAATTTAAAAGCTGCAATTTTGTATAATGCTGACACCAACAAAATAATACCATTTTAAAGCATTCAAAAATTTATATTTGACTTATTAGGAAAATAACAAAACTGTACAAAAAGAATGACATAGATATTTGTGTTGGTCTTGTAAGTTCACTACCAGTGAATGATCAAATTGAAGTAATTGAAAAGAAACTACACTCATTTACACATACACTCCCAAGAAAAAGCACACCAATATGTAAGTAAAAAATCATAAAATAAAATAATTTAATATAAAATATATTAATAGACAATATATTACAAATGAATAAGCAAAACCAGTGCCTTGAAAGAGGGAATAACTTAACAAATTATGAAGTATCAAGAATAATAAGGCTAGAATTCATTATTATGGAGTCTCATGAGAAAGATAAATGTTTAGAATATATTTGTAAAAATAGAAGATGTGCATAATAATTTCAATTATGTAAAATATCTGTGAATAATTAATAGAAAATCATATGTATAAATAAGTAATATTATTTGGATAGTTAGCTTTTGTTGTTAAAACTCTCAAATGTGTATGTGTTTTTAATAGTGACAAGCTGCTTTATTGAATATTAAAAATTTACATGTCAGTTGAGAGAATGAGAGAATATACACTAGTCAGAGTGCCACGCGAGCTTAATTTCTGTGTTGGTGTACCTATAAAAACAAGGTACACCAGAAAATCTTAGCTAGTTGTGATACAAAGACATTCTTGGATGCTCTCATCTGCTTTGTCCCAGTATTCTGTACACAATTAAACACTCTCCTCTCATAGAGTTTAGTGAAGCAGCTCTTATCTATATATGAGTGGAATGTGAGGTTCAGAAACCACTCAAGCTTTGTGAAATAAAAAAGATTAAAATTCAGAGAAGGGGAAAATGCAATTAAATATTTGTACAAATGCATGAGGAAATCTCTGAGAACTCAATAACATCTTCAAACTCTCTGATAACTACTCACACTCAATTAAGCCCTTCACCTTGTCATTTCTTCAGCTTCAAAAGAAAAAGCTCATCACTGTGGTTCTAGTCAATAGGTTCTAATAATTTTCATACCCTGTAGTTACACCAGTAATACATAACAAGAAATTCTGAAGTTTGAAAGAAATTAGATTACAAATAGAGACAGAAATAGTTTGGATTATGTAGCCTAAATTCTTCTATTTGAAGAAGGGGAAAAATGTATTAGATTAAATATTTTCCACTTATGTTTGATATAAACTGATCACAAAATAAAAAATAGAAATACTGACTCTTCATTGTAGACTTGAATTTATATTTTATTGTTCTTCTGCTTTACAAGGAGAAACTAA
The DNA here is from genome assembly GCF_029834395.1 of Sorex fumeus. Taxonomy (NCBI): domain Eukaryota; kingdom Metazoa; phylum Chordata; class Mammalia; order Eulipotyphla; family Soricidae; genus Sorex; species Sorex fumeus. The sequence goes on from NW_026606064.1 coordinate 32,000,603, forward strand.
GTAAAATTATTTAACTTGTCAAGGTTGAATTTCTTTGAGTAAGATAGAATTCATGGAAAGTTTTACAATGAGCCCACGAAAATTCCAATATGAAAATGAACACATGTTCAAAGAGGAAAATAAGAAGCTATTATTAAAACGTGCATATTTTTAGATATAAAATGAGTAAGACATATGGTTCTAAAATTTAGTATTTCAAATATACAGTGATAACACTTTATTCTGTAGTTAAAATTAAGAAAATGGTGAATGCCTAAATGCTTAATGCCCTCATAAAATAAATATAAAATAAATAAGTAAAATTGAATTTATAGTTACTCATATATATTATTGATTTTTTATTGATTTATGGGGAATCATGTTGTGATATTTATATAGCTCAAATCATTATATTGAACATTTTAAATTTGTTAGAGTTTTATCAACTAGATTGCAAAAGAATTAAAAAATAGAAATAATAAGTAAAGGAGGACAGACTGCAGAGATGCCTCCAGACCCCATGGTAGGTTGTCTTATCCAGGGCATAACTTAACTGTCTTAACTAGGAACAGGGGTAGGTGAATTCCCCTCCCCACCCTAATAGAGCTCCAACAGCCCAAAACCTATAGAACTCTCTTGCTGCCATACTCATAGCCGCATATATATATATATGTATACATATATATATGCATATATATATATATTGCCCCCACGCCTGGCTGTCCTCACAGCAGCCCCTTGGAGGGGGGAAGGTTGAGTTTCTCTCCCCCCCACTTGCCCTGAGCAGAGCCCCAGCAGCTGAGAACCTCCGGAGCCAGCCACGGCCATGCTGGGACCAATCTCCACATGTCCTGATGGGCCTCATGCAAGAAAGGACTGGCAGAGGAACCCAGGCATGTGGGTCCCGGGGCTGAGGTCTCCAAACCTACTCAGATTGGGACTGGGCCTTCTCCAACCAGACCTCCCCATCTTCCAGTAGGTAGGCGTCACACCCACCAGCTGCAGCCAGTGCCAGGTTGGTCCCATCAACGGCCAAGACGCAGAGACTATAAAATCCAGCTCCCGGAAGACATCTTATTATCTTATTTTTCCTCTGGAGAACCTGGCAGGCTACCAAAAGTATCCTGCCCACAGGGTGGAGTCTGGCAAACTTCCCGTGTCGTACTCAATATGCCAAATACCAGTAACAATGATGGGTCTCATTCTCCTAATCCTGAAAGAGCATTGAAATGGCTCTTTTAAAATCTCAGGGCTAGGAAGAAGGAGACGTTACTGGTGCCTGCTCGAGGAAATCGACGAACAACAGGATGATCATGATTGTGATATATATGAGCACACAAGGCTCAACCTTTAACAAGCACGTCAGTAGTCTCTTGTATAAGGGCTTAATGGCTCCAGGATGAAATACAACAATCTTCACAAATATTCCTCTAAGGGAACTTTATTGGACCATTTTTAGTGGATTATTTATAACAAGCAATACAAAATTATTTTTTTTTTGGTTCTGCTTTGTGGAGCATGGTCTGAAATTTGGGGTGGAAACATTCAAAATATGGTGGTGGGAAGGTGCAATGGTGGTAGGAATGGTGTTTGAATATTAAGTGTAATGGATTATTGTGGACAATATATAAAAGAAAATTAAATTAAATTTAAAAAAAGAAGTAAAGGAGCCATAAAGATAGTACAACAATGTGGCACTTGTCTTGCATGTGGCTGAACCAGGTTCCACTCTTTGCAAGCTTTATGGTACCCTGAACTTCGACAAGGGTGAGCTCTGAGCTCTGAGCCAGAACTAAGCTTTGAGCACTGTTGCATGTGATGCCAAAACAACAACAAAATAATAATAGTAGTTATAAAAGATAAATAAGAAGTAAAATAATTTGAAGAGAAAAATAATTGTCTCCATTTTAGATGACTCATTGTGTAAACATAAAACTTTTAAAAAATTAAATAAAATTCCAAAGTACATAATAAATTTGAGTAAAAACATAGAATGCAACCCAATATGTTGAAACATCCCACTTCTATGTAGTAACAATAAAATATGAAAATGGAAGTTAAAGCCATAGTACTACTCATGATTGTGTAAAATAAGTACTAAAATAAATACTTGAAGCATGAAAAATTTGTTTTTTGAAATTTATAAAATATCAATGAAAGAAATCAAAAAGGGTCAAAATAAATGAAGATACATGATAAATTAACTATGGGTGCTAATGCAGAACAGAGCACCCACTTGAATCCAGCTCTCAGTCCTTCCGACAGGGTACCATACACATCTCAATACTTCCTCAGACCAAGACCAATTTAGATTCACCAGTGATATTAATATGCCTATCTTTGGGGGAGGGAAGAAATTAGAATACCTGAAGAAATACAGTCTATCAAGAGAAAACATATAGATTCCACTCAGTGAAAAGTTCATGACAGAAACTGATTTGGTACCTGGTTAAAGACAGCCTAGTTACATTATTCTTCTACTCTGCTCTTCCAAGGCTGTAAATAACCAGTATCAAATATAAAATTGGAGCAGATCAAGCAACCATTGTTTCCTTCCCTCCTTTTAATCCCTTTCCCCTTTTCTTCTTTTTTCTTTTAGCCATAGTTCCATCATACTAAACACAGCTTTTTATTTTATTTGCATGTATTTTCCGTAGTGAGTCTTTTAAGTGGTACTTACAGCCCTCTAAGGGGGCTTAAAACAAGTGGAGAAGGCTTGGGATACCATGCAGTGCTGGGTATCAAATCAAATCAGAATTTGGCTGCAAAAAAGCTCAGTGCCTTAACCCCTATACTTTTCTCTCACGATAGAAAGATAATTTCTAGAAAGGAGAAAGTGTGGTTTGTTTATCCTCACATCTCTAATTTCTATGACTAGTAACTGAGGAGTGTTGCATAAAACAAACCAATGGGATTACTTCAAGTACTAGGAGTTAATGACTTTGTTTAGCTCCTATTAAACTAAGTACCAATTGAAATACTATCAAAAATTTACTACAGATCAGAGAAGATTCCAAGTGCCTTATGTGCACTTTTTATTGGATCCTTACAATAATTCTGTAAGATTGAGAAAATAGTTTTATTCCTTTCCTCCAACCTTGTGTTTTGTAGATATAAATATTTGGTGTTAAAGGAGCAAATGATATGTTCCACAAGAATTCAATCAGGGTAAGTATTGTGCTCCTTTTTTTCATTTATTGAGTGTGATATTTATATGGATCTTTGAAGGAATGACTTAATTCCCTTTTCACACAGAGGAAAAACATACATATATATACATATATATGTATGTATATGTGTGTGTGTGTGCGTGCGTGCGCACACACACACACGCATATTTTTTCAGTTTATATAGCCAGGGATTTTGCTGTAAAATACCATCTGTACTTCATATCGATCTGAGAACATCTGTAAGGATTAGATGATTTTTTTTTCCTGTCTGGCAGGAGGCTTCTAGATATCCAAGGGCTGTAAGGTGGCTGTCGTACTTTTACTGTACTTCTTGTTAACTTGTGGTTTTTACTGAAATGCATGTCTGTATGAAAGCATTTTTCCCTGATCCTATTATCCACCTTCTAAGGAACATGTCTCAACTAATGTCATGTAGTTTGTCTTGTAGCATTTAACTCAGAGTCAACCCCACAGTCAGCTACCTCAGCCTTAGAAGAGGAAATGTCAGCATTAGAAGCAAAGAATCTGTTCATCACTTTGAAATAAATCCTGAGTTTCTCCTGCCCAGAGGCTAGGTTGTTCTTTTTTCCCTGAAACCTAGTAGCTGACTTTCACACATATTGATCACAGAAGAGAAAAACAGATCAAGCACATGTTCCATTTTCATGTTTGTTACATGAACTATGCATCTTTATGTTAGTAATATCTTAGTGGTGAATTCAATATACCTCTTGTTAATCAGGATAAAAAAATTTTTTTCAGAAGATTTGGGAAACTCAGACTCAAACTTTATCAGAATAGATTAAGGTTATTATTTTCCAAGAACAAAGGACACCTGTCAACACCTCTCAAACTATGACAAGTAATATCATTCTAGATAATGCTTGTGGATTTTGATGTTTTTGCTTTTCCCAGGTAAAGTCCAAGATTTATAACTTTTTTAATTCCACCCCCCTTTCTCTTCATTTTTCTGGCAATTTATTGATAAGATTTTATGCTAGTCTAGACTGGTTTTCACACTACATTTCAAGTGCTTTTTTTTGTAGAATAAGGCACGGGAAGACATAATTTTATATCATGCTCCAATTTAATTTATGGGTGTATATTTATGTAAGTATAATTCTTTACATATATGTAATTTAAATATATGATACACCATTTTTAAAACAAAGAACACTCAAGGGGAAAAACCTTGTATAAACTTCTACTGATATTTTATTATATTTTATTTATTTAAGTATTAAGGATAGTTTCTTACAGCAATCTTAATGAGAAACTTAAAAAATAATGATATGCAATTTAAAAATACAACTTATTGATAAATGCAATTGGAATATTACATACAACTAAAATATCTTCTCCATATCTTTAAGAAAATAATGTCTTTTGGACAACAGATATGTTCAAATCTCTCTTTCCAGTGTCCAATATTTAGCAAGTTACATAGCCATTCATTCATATTTACAAAGTATTTAATAACTGAAGACAGGTCATTGAAGCCCTAGCCAATCAGGGCATTCAAGCCCAATACATCAGGATCCTCCATGAGCTGTATTGCGGAGTCACTACCAGGATCTCACCATTCTACAAAGAAGTGATCGTTGATGTCAAGAGAGGGGTGCGGTAGGGTGATACCATTTCACCGAAACTCTTCAGTGCCACCCTCGAGAACATCATGCAACGACTGGAATGGGAAGGAATGGGAGTGAAGATAGATGGTCGGCAACTACACCACCTCCGCTTTGCTGATGACATTGTTTTAATAACACCAAACATCAGCCAAGCGGCACAAATGCTGGCCGACTTTGACCATGAGTGTGGAAAGGTAGGACTACAGCTGAATCTTACAAAGACAATGTTTGTGAGAAACAGCCTCGTTCCTGACGCCCCATTCGTTCTCAACGGAACAACCGTCTCCAAATGCAACAGCTATGTGTAGCTAGGTCGAGAGGTCAACATGACAAATGACCTGGCACCCGAGCTGCGCAGGAGGAAGAGAGCGGCTTGGAACGCCTTCAAGAACATCGAAGAAATAGCTAAGAGGACGAAGAACCTCCAGCTCCGGGCACATCTCTTTGATTCCACTGTTCTTCCTGCATTAACATATGCCTCAGAGACCTGGGCCCTACGCAAACAGGATGAGAATGCTATTCGGGTCTCCCAAAGAGGAATTGAAAGAGCTATGCTTGGAATATCACGTTTCACTCAAATGAGAGAAAGAATCCGGAGTTCTGACATCCGTCGACAATCAAGAATCAGGGACGCTGTCTCGTTTGCCAAGGTGTCAAAAATCAGATGGGCTGGTCACGTAATGAGATTTAAAGACGACCACTGGACTAGAGCTGTTACCGACTGGATTCCACGGGATGTCAAAAGACTGCGTGGCCGCCCACCTACCAGATGGTCAGACTTCTTCGTCAAGATCATGAATCATCGGTTTGAGGCCCTTCATGTTCCCAGAGCGAACAGATGCCATTGGGCTACACTAGCACGTGACAGGAACAAATGGAGACGTTACTGGCGCCCGCTCGAGCAAATCGATGACTAACGGGAAGTTAAGTTAAGTGATAAGTGATTAATAACTGCATTATACTTTTAAGTGGTATTTATCAAAATAGAATCATATTCAAGAGAATGTGCCAATCCCTGTTTTCAGGAGTAACTCCTGGCAGGGTACAGGGTACCATACACAGTGCCACAATCTAAAATAGTATCAGTTGGCTGTAGGCAAGGCCAACTTCTTACTCATGTGCATCATGTACTGGCCTGAAAAACAGTATTTTGATGGGGCTGGAGCATAGTACAGCGGGTAGGGTGTTTGACTTTCATGCAGCCGACCCAGGTTCAATTCCCAGCACCCCATATGGTCGCTGAGTACCGCCAGGACTCATTCCTGAGTGAAGAGCCAGGAGTAACCCCTGTAACCTCTGTGCATTGCCAGGTGTGACCCAAAAATAAATAAAACGGTATTTTGAGTTCTTTTCTATGGATAACTACTCATTATATTATAGAATATTCAGCATCATCTGGGTTCTTGATTCACCAGACTTCAGAAATAAGTTCACATCCACATTCAAATTGTGTAACACAAATTATTGGCAGCTATTAGGAAAGATTGGCAAATACCTCTTGAAGAATAAAATTGCCAAGTAGGTAACATTTTCACATAACAAATACTGAATTCAATGTTCTAGAATCTTTCTAAACTTTTTATTTATTCTTAATAGCAAGATAAATCATTTTCTAAGCCCATCATCTTCTGATAATACTCTGCTGTATGTAACAAAGCATCACATACTTGGTTTATGTCACGTTTGTTAGATACTCTTTCATCTAACCGAGGAGAATTACAAATTCAGGAATGTATCTTAATTTTCAACATAGACTTTAATTCTCATTGTAGCAGTGGCATTTAATAAAACTACATTCAGACAATAGAAATAGCATTCATGCAGAAAAATTATTTAATTTTAAAATAAGATTATTTGTTCACGCTCTCCTAATAAAAAAGATTTACAAAGTAAAATGTATGACAGTCAGAAAAAATTGAGTTTTAAAATCATGCATATTAGCATTCAGATACTAGTTCCCATAAAATGCTAATTGTGGTATTGGTTATATAAATTTTCAGATAATCATGTATTTTGAATCATAGATATTTTCTTGTCAGTAATATGAGGAGTAAGTACAGTGCTTCAACAAAGAACCAGATCAAATTAAGTGAACACCAATCTTGGTCTGCATATTGCCTATTAAACAACTTTCAGACTCCAAGTCAATGTACCAAGGTTATTTGCAGTGTAGCTTCCTTCCTGCATTCTTTCATATACACTACTAGTGGGCTTGAGTGGTAGCACAGAGGGTAGGGGTTTTGCCTTGCTCAAGACTGACCCAGGTTCGATTCCTCTGCCCCTCTTACAAAGCCCAGCAAGCTACCAAGAGTATATCGCCCGTACAGCAGAGCCTGACAAGCTCCTTGTGACGAATTCAATATTCCAAATACAGTAACAACAAGTCTCACAATGGAGACGTTACTGGTGCCCACTAGAGCTAATCGATGAACAATGTGAGGACAGTGCTACAGTGCTACACTACTAGTATGTTTATACATAATATTTCTCTTACAACGGTTCATCTGACCCTTAAAGCACGGGTGCTTTTTAATGTTAGTTTTACTGTGAAGAAAACAAGTCTATCAAAGGTAGAACATCCCATCATATTAGTGAAGGCATTTGTACAACTACAATGCCATCAAGACAATCTTGAATTGTCCCTCGATTTGAATATCCTTCCACAGACTTTTCTGACCCAGTATTGACCCACTGGTTCCTCATTTTAGCATACTTACATGAAAAAGTGTCATTATAAGCAGCTTATCTGTCCATTTGAAACAAAAAAATAAAACCTCTCTTAGTGGGAGAGGGAGTTTTTGAGCAGGTCTCAGAATTGAGGGCCAGTCTCAGGGCTAGGCTGCTGAGGCTAGACTATCTGTATAACCTAGATGTTTCACTACTCAGGTCCTACAGTGACTGTCTTCTTCGACCAGAGGTTCTGGGGGCGAATAATACCATCCTATCCATGCTTGGACAGAAGTGGGGGATATAGCACTGGGGATTAAGTGGAGAGCCTGCGTATGCAAAAAATATGCTTTATCTCTTTGAGCTATATTCCCAGCTCCTGAGATAAAATATTTTAACACCTTCTTCCAATTATAGAGCAGATTATCTTTCTTAAAGACCTTCAGTGCGAGGAATGCCAAGAGAGAGATAGCCACAAAAAAACGCCTGTCGTCGAAAACTCTTGAGCTAATTCGCCAGCGTGGTTTGGCACATGCCTCAGGCAACCACAAGCTAACGGCCGAGCTCGCAAAGCAGTGCAGAGATGCGATCAAGGAAGACCTCAAAGAGAGAAGAGCAGAAGTACTGGTAGATGCGGCAGAAGCTGGGAAAAGTATTCGTTACCCCTGCCTGTCCTTTGCCAACTACAAGACCAAGATAACTGCCCTCCGACGTCCTGATGGATCCATCACATCCTCCAGAATGGCAATGGAGAAGATTATCCATGATTTCTACTCAAATCTCCTCGATAGCCATGTCCACTTGCCGACATACCAAATTCCACAGGATGGATATGTCATTCCCAACGTTCTCCCTTCCAAAATCCATCACGCCATTTCATTGGTAAAGAAACAAACAGCACCCGGCCCAGACAAGGTCAGACCTGAACACCTGAAGAACCTGCCATCAGTACTCATCAATACACTGGCTCGGCTCTTCACTCGCTACCTGTCTGAATGCAATGTTCCATCCCAGTGGAAAACCAGCAGGACCATACTACTGTTCAAGAAGGGAGACATCCATGACATTGGCAACTATCACCTTATCTGCCTATTGTCTGTCATCTACAAGTTGTTCACTCGAGTCATCCTAAATAGGATTGGCAGAACACTAGATGAAGGACAATCATGCGAGCAAGCTGGGTTCCGCAAAGGGTTCAGCACCATCGACCATATCCACACGATAACCAAGCACATTGAGGTTTCTCAGGAGTTCAAGATGCCGCTCTGTTTAACGTTCATTGATTTAAAGAAGGCCTTTGATTCTGTTGAGACGGAAGCGGTCATTGAAGCCCTAGCCAATCAGGGCATTCAAGTCCAATACATCAAGATCCTCCTTGAGCTGTATTGCGGATTCACTACCAGGATCTCACCATTCTACAAAGAAGTGATCGTTGATGTCAAGAGAGGGGTGCAGCAGGGTGATACCATTTCACCGAAACTCTTCAGTGCCACCCTCGAGAACATCATGCGATGACTGGAATGGGAAGGAATGGGAGTAAAGATAGATGGTCGGCAATTACACCACCTCCGCTTTGCTGATGACATTGTTTTAATAACACAAACATCAGCCAAGTGGCACAAATGCTGGCTGACTTTTGACCGTGAGTGTGGAAAGGTAGGACTACAGCTGAATCTTACGAAGACAATGTTTATGAGAAACATCCTCATTCCTGATTCCCCATTCGCTCTCAATGGAAAGACCATCTCCGAATGCAACAGCTATGTGTAGCTAGGTCGAGAAGTCAACATGACAAATGACCTGGCACCCGAGCTGCGCAGGAGGAAGAGAGCGGCTTGGAGTGCCTTCAAGAACATCGAAGAAATAGCTAAGAGGACGAAGAACCTCCGGCTCTGGGCACATCTCTTTGGTTCCATTGTTCTTCCTGCGTTAACATATGCCTCAGAGACCTGGGCCCTACGCAAACAGGATGAGAACGCTATTCAGGTCTCCCAAAGAAGAATAGAAAGAGCTATGCTTGGAATATCACGTTTCACTCAAATGAGAGAAAAAATCCGGAGTTCCGACATCCCTCGGCGATCAAGAATCAGGGACGCTGTCTCATTTGCCAAGGTGTCAAAAATCAGATGGGCTGGTCACATAATGAGATTTAAAGACAACCACTGGATGAGAGCTGTTACTGACTTGATTCCATGGGACCACATGGCCGCCCGCCTACCAGATGGTCAGACTTCTTCGTGAAGATCATGAACGATTGGTTTGAGGCTCTTCATGTTCCCAGAGCGAACAGATGCCATTGGGCTACACTAGCACACGACAGGGACAAATGGAGACGTTACTGGCGCCCGCTTGAGCAAATCGACGACTAAAGGGTAGTTAAGTGATTAAGTGAAAGACCTTCAGCATTTTTGTTATGTAATCATCAGAGAAGACAGAATTTCCTGCTTCTATGGTATGAATGGACTGGTAACATATTTCATGGCTTAACTGATGGGTAGTTTAAATTTTGTAGGCCCAATTTCTCCTTATACTTTAAAAACTGGCCAGATGAATCTGCTGTTTCGTAATTGGCCCATGGTCTTCTCTTTGTATCAGTTTTGATATCTCTTGGAATCAACCTTCACCTTGGTTCTTTACTAAATCTGTTTTTTGAGGTGAAGCAAAGATGCCACTGTCTAATTCAGTTGATCATTTTGTCTGGTTCAGCATGACTCATTCCTGCATTTTTATTTCTCTTTGAAGGTGAAGGGGTGGTTAAACTACTCCAGTACTCCAGCACAGTTTGAGCTGCTTCAAGCTCTGAGGTTACTCTCTGCTGTGCTCAGGGACCATACATAGTGCTGAGGATTGAATTGGGGTCATCCCCCAGCAAGGCAAGCACTTTAACCCCTTGTTACTCTGGTCCCTGGTTCCTGTATTTTAAGTAAGAGTAAGTGAACATTTATGTGACTTTGCAATCAATCACAATCAATCCAAACAACTGACTTGAGTCTTAGGTGGTGATTTTCAGGTTGACAATGGTCTCAGAGGAGGTTGCTTTCAGGGCAACTTCGAGTGACTGGCAAGAAGCTGAGCTTCTGCATTTCTCTGCTCCTTAATCAGGACAGAAAGAGGACATGAAAAATTTTGTCACTATCTCCTACTATCTACTGTGAATAAAAACAAAAAAACTTGCTACTATTCAAGTCTTGTATTGCAAAGAGACAAAAGAGGAATCAATAAAAGAAACACCGTTAAATAAAGTCAATTGAATGACATAAATCATCTCATCTTTGTATAGTGGCACTGTGATTCAGAACTACATAGCTCATTAAGTTGCCTTTGTAAGGAAGAATAACTTGTTTTTTTAAAGCAAAGATGTAATCACATGTTATTATCAATTGGAAATAGCAGAATAAAATATGAAAAGTGAACATATAAGAAAGACTTCAGGTAAGATTTAACATCGCATTATACAACACGAGTGTAATTAATTATTTTCACACTGCTCTGTCTTTCTCCATATCTAATTGTAACAAGTCTAACTGTACCAAGCTTTACTCTTCTTCTAAATTCATAATAGTTGCCATCGATATCTAAAACCACATCTTCATTTTCGGTATCCTTAGGAAGCTGCCAGATTGCTCTCTCTAACCATTGGTAGATGCTATAGTTTGGTTCTACTTGATTAATGGATCTAAATGACTACTCCCAAATCAGCTCTCATGCTGATGGTGGTCATGCACTGATTTAGATAGGCCTAATTTGTTAACTCATTCTTTATCCGGTTTTGACCTCTTCTTATTTCAATTAGAATCAACTTGGGGGTGGTTTGGGTCATTGCGTTCTTCTAAGCTAGAATATAAAGAAATCTTATTCTAGGTTAAGATTAGTTTATTTGTGGTATGCTGGAATGCATTTTCTGTATGGAAAAAAAGTAAGTAAATTTTAAGTAAAAAATATTTCAAAATAAAAATACAAAGAACATAACAGAAAGAGTTGTGCTTCAATGAATCTAGCTTCAATTTTCACTTCATTGAAGCACTGTAGCACTGTCCTCCCATTGTTCATAGATTTGCTTGAGTGGACCCAGTAATGTCTTCTTTGTGAGGCTTGTTGTTAAAAATAAAACAAAATTTTAACACTAATTATGCTAATGAATTTGGTAATTCTAACTGTGGTTCAAAGAATCTCCAAGTAGGAATTAGGTTCTTAAATTAATGCTGAAGGGTATCTTAATCAGGATCCAACAAGAATGGGAAATGTATAGTATTCATGGAACTTTAGTTGGTATCTGTCTCCATAACATTCTATTATAAAACAAATTTTAATAAATTACTTGAAAACTCTCTTGGCTTTTGATATTGCAATGTTTTCTTATTGTTTTATTACTTTAATAATATTTTAGCAAATATCTTTTTCATATGAGTTCACACATGGGATATACATAAGACTGGATTCGGAGAGCCCAGCAAGCTACTGAGAGTATTCGATATGCCAAACACAGTAACAACAAAGTCTCCAATGGAGACGTTACTGGGCCCGCTCGAGCAAATCGACGATCAACGGGAGGGCCTTTACCTTTACCTTTTTTAGTTGGTCTAGGAATTGCACATTTAACATTACAATGCATTTTGAAAATTTCTTCTACTAGTCACTTTATTAATTTATGCACATGGAGCAATAGCACAGCGGGTAGGGCCTTGCACTTGGCAAACCCAGCCAACTCAAGTTTGATTCCTCTGCCCCTCTCGGAGAGCCTGGCAAGCTACTGAGAGTATCTCGCCTACACGGCAAAGTCTGGTAAGCTACCCATGATGTATTCGATATGCCAAACACAGTAACAAGTCTCACAATGAAGACATTACTGGGCCCGCTCAAGCAAATCGATGAACAACTGGAGGACAGTGCTACAGTGCTACTAGCTTTCAACAATATTTTATCAAATATTTTAACTTTATATCAACTAACTGTATGATATAGCTTAGATAAACCATAATTTGTGTATGTACTTGTGTATATTTTGCCACAAAAATCTGTTTGATAGCATTTAAGAATGTTTTTCCATTTATCCTAAAAGATTTTTTATTTATAGTCCTGTTTTTTTAGAGTAAATTGATAACGGTTTTAGCGTTTTCATAAAGTGCATGTAATATTTCTTCTTTTGCATATTCTTGAATATGAGATAGGGTTTTTTATTCTCTAAACATATGGAAAAATTTATCTGTGAAATTTTGGAAACGTGGTCTTCTGTTTAAATTAGATTTGGACTACTATTATTATTTCTTTTTTGGTACAAATACATTTTAATTGCTTTCACATATGACTCAAAGGAAAAAGGAAATGTTTTAAGTGAAAATTCTGTATACACATTAACTTTAATAAAAGTGTCATTTGTGAAAAATCAATTTTTTTTATTTCCTGATTAATTTAATGCAGTCCTATACAAATGAAGAGACTGATACTCCAGATTATGTATATGTATACATATACATATATATGTATGTATTTGTGATACATATATAGCATATATACATATTCTATAGTATAAAATGTGTATTTTTGGAATTTAATACACGCAAATTTGTATTAATATTATGCTCCAAGTGTCACAATGGAGATGTTACTGGGCCCACTCAAACAAATCGATGAACAATGGGATGACAGTGACAGTGACAGAAAATTTCTTGGATGTATTAATCTATTCAGACATAGAGAGCAAACTCCATTTTCCCTAGAATTCTAGTAAACCTGACCTATACTAAAGTGTTAGATGACGCCAGAAAACTCTATCATGTTTCCAGGGGACACATTTAAAAGTTATTTTTAAGTTACTAGATAAATGTGCCTAATTTATATGTCTTTTAAAATGAATTCAGAATATTTATTAGTTCATATCATACTATGGGAGCTTTTTACCTATGCAATTAGTTTGTGGTACAAGAGACAGTTTGAAGATAGCTTCTTAAATTTCAAATACATTGCCCCAGAAAACAAGTCCTTTTATTTATCCTTTGTACCTCCAACACTGAGATTACATTCTTTCATCTATAATAAACAATATCGTTTTATCCAAAATTTATAGTAAAGTTAGACTTCTGCAAAAGTCTCAAGAGCAAACTATAAGAATTAGAAAGAAACACTGGAGAATTCCACCTGATCAACTTCTGTTCTGTGTAATTACCAAGATACAAGGAAGAAAGAAAACTTGGACTGCTCAGAGGAAAGAAGTCTGGAAGTCAGATGCCCCTCTATAGTTAGTTTGCAAGGATCACTGTAGCCATTGTGTCTTTATTAGATATGCATCTACAGTTAATTTTTATTTGAAGAATACATATTTGTAATTTTAAGTTGAAAAAGTTGAAACCATACATCAATAGTGCTCTTGAGTTTTACAAACAATTGAGCAAGGTTTTAGCATAAACTGCAAAATAAAAAAAAAAACAAAAAAAAACTACACTGTAATGTATTCTCATAGTCATCCAGAAAAGAAAAAAAATAAAACAAAATCTCCTTATTTTGGTGGAGGTAAGGGGGAGAGTTTCGGGCAATACCAATGGGGTCAGTGGGCAAATCCCAGTGAGAGTTAGCGAATCAATAATACGGTTCAATGGCAGGGACTGAGGATTCAGAGTGGTTTGAGGTCTGCTGTTGCTAGGGACCACCAGAGCACGATGGGCCCTGCATATCCAGATATTTTATCCTTGACACATATGCTGTTTCTCTGGCCCACCAAATTATATTTTCTTAAAGTGAAGAGTGGAGCCCGAATAAAAATGGGGCTTCTCGATCATTCAGCGTGGACACTTAGAACAGTGCCTAGTTGTGCTGTGTCTTCCAACCTGAGCACTTTTACTTCAAGTTTATACACTCTGATACGTAAAACCTTACTTTATAATGATTTGCATTGCACATTATCACATACCTATGCCACTACGTTAGTATTGATACTTCCATCATTCATGACTTTGTTCTTCATATTTTTTCATTTAAATGTTAGTGCTACAAAACTCATTATTATGTATACTTCTGCTCATTCAAGTATTATTCCGATGTTTAAATTATTGAATGTTGGGAATAATAAACTTGAAAGTTTTATAGCATTTTAGTAACTATCATCACATGACAAACTTCTCAAAAATATTTTAAATTAAAGCAACCATTTTTCTTGCTCAGAATTTCTTAGGCTAGGAATTTAGGTACCAGGAAGAGGGATTGTTTCATTTCTGGGAACTCAGCTAAAGGGAATGAAATCCTAACGTGAATTATTCATATGAAAAATCTTGTCATCCAAAAATCACAGGAATAACTGAATACAAACAAGGAACTTGCTTCACAAGAAAACAAGTGCAGGTCAGAGAGAAAAATTCAATGGGAGGAAAGGGTTTTGTGGGGGGTGGGGGTGGGTGCTAGTTATATGCCAGATAGAGTTAGTGTGATATTACAATCTATATATATTTAGTGGATTTTTAGGAAACAAAATATGCGTATTTATGACACAAGTGTAGACATATGCAGTTGGGAATACACATTGAATGCATGTATATGTATATATACATATATATATATATAATTACACAATAGATGTTCAGAAAATGGTGTAAAACTATTATTGGGGTATGTCCTTCAGTATGGTAATGAAGAAAAAGTTGACTGTAGGTTGGCTCAGTCTCCATGAGTCAGTACTATACAGCTACCAATTTGAGGGACTTGGTTTTTTCAACACCTTGTTTTTCTGTTTTCTTTTTTTTTCTTGTTTTTCTTGTTTTTCTGTTTTGTGTTTTTTTTTCTTGTTTTCTTTCTCTTGTTTTTCTTGTTTTTCTGTGTTTTTTTTTTAAACTAACACCAAAATCTTCCAAATAAGTCATATTAGACCTTAAGAAAATGAATAGAACCCCAAGCGCAGCGGGACTCCCCATCCACCTCATCAGGTCCCTCCATTCCAGGTGCATAGGGGAAGCCGGGATGGCTCCTCCTTCCCACGCCCTGAGCACCTCTTCCCTCCAAACCAGACCCCCTCCGCTGGGCAACCAGAGGCCACTTTGGGGGACACTGGCCCGAGCGCCACGGGACTTCCCATCAGCTCATCAGGCCCCTCTACCCCATAATGCCTGACTGAGAGGAAGGTCGGACTCTAGAAAGGCATAAGGGTGAGTACCACTGACCGACCTTATCCAGAATCCCTTCCCACAATAAGACGGAAAAGTACTTGTGAATTTCAGGGTTCTACCGCTAGACAACAAAAACAACATGAAGAAACAGCGAAAATCACTACAAGGAGAATATGAAGAAAAGAACCCCGAATCCTCATCCAGGATTATCCACAATTATGCTCTCTTCGATAAAGAATTCTGAGACGAAATGCAGAGGATGTTCAAGGATCTACACGAAGAATAAATGGAAGAAATATCCAGAAAAATTAAGGAAGAAATGAAAGAAACAATAGAACAGACAGTCGAGAAAATACAGGAAGAAATTAGAGCAGAAATAAAAAAGCTACAAAAAGAAGTGTCACAAATAAAGGATTCGGTAGACAAAATTAAAAACTCACTAAGTGACCTGAGCAGTAGGATGAATACAGCTGAAGACAGGATCAGTGAGCTTGAAGACGAGCAACAGAAATTGCATAGGGAAAAAAAAGCAATGGAAAAAGACCTTAAAATGGCTCTAAGGAGAAACAGAGACCTAGGGGATGATGCAAAGAGGAACAACATTAGAATCATTGGAGTACCAGAAGGACAGGAAGGCAACCCCAATGAAAAAGCCACAGTCAAAGAAATCATTGCTGAAAAGTTCCCAGAGTTAAAGAATGCAGACATGCAGATCCAAGAAGCCAGAAGAGTGTTGGCTAAAAGAGACCCTAATAAAAACACTCCAAGGCACATCATAGTCAGAACGATGGATGCTGTGGACAGAGTAACAATACTACAAGCAGCAAGGTCAGAGAACAAAAATCACATACAAAGGAGCACCCCTTAGATTCACAGCAGACCTATCAAGGAAACCCTCCAGGCCTGAAGGCAATGGTGGGATATTGTGAAAGAACTCAATGAAATGAACGCCTCACCAAGAATACTTTATCCAGCTAAACTCTTACTCAAACTTCATGGAACTATACACTATTTTGTAGATAAACAACAGCTCAGGAACTTCATAAACTCAAAACCAAATCTAAAAGAAAGACTAAAGGGTCTCCTGTAAGATAAGAAGGAAAACATTTATAAACACAACCAACCCCTATAGAAAGATGGCACAAAACCCCATGACAATAATTTCTCTCAATGTCAATGGTCTAAATGCACCAATCAAGAGACACAGAGTGGCAAAATGAATCCAGAAACTGAAACCAATATTCTGCTGTCTACAAGAAACTCATCTGAACAATGAGAGAAAACACAGACTCAAAGTTAAAGGATGGAAAACAATTCTGCAAGTAAACAGCTCCCTCAAAAAAGCTGGTGTGGCCATACTTGTATCCGACAATATTATTTTCAGGTTGAAAAAGATTAGAAGGTACAGTTAAGGCCATTTTCTCTTCATCAAGGGATACGTACAACAGGAAGAAATCACACTCTTAAATGTATATGCACCTTGTGAGGGAACAGCTAAATACTTAAAACAACTGCTAACAGATTTTAAGGAGGACATTGCTAGCAACGCAGTAGTAGCTGGAGACTTCAACATCACCTTATCACCTCTGGATAGATCAAGAAGAACAAAACTCAGCAAGAAAACATTGGCTTTGAAAGAAGAAATAGAAAAGAAAGGACTTATAGACCTGTACAGGGCTTTACACCCAAAAAGGAAGAATACAAGTTCTTCTCCAGTGTGTACGTAACATTTTCCAAAAACGACCATGTGCTAGGCCACAAAACATACCTCAATAGAATCAGGAAGATAGAAATAGTATCAACAATCTTTTCAGACCACGATGGACTGAGAATAGAGTTGAATCACACACAGACATGGAGAACCAAACACCTGGAAATTAAACAATTCAATGTTGAACAATGAATTGGTCAGGAAGGATGTCATGGAAGAAATCAAAAGATACCTGAAAACAAATGAAAATGAAGACACAAGCTACCAGAACTTATGCGATGCAGCTAAAGCCATATTAAGGGGAAATTGTTTTATCATTTTTTTATTAGTGAAACAACATGAGGTACAGTTATAGACTTATAAATTTTTATGCCTGGGTTTCAGTTATACAATGATCAAGTACCCATCCCTCCAGCAGTGCCCATCCTCCCCCACCACGGGTCCTAGCATCCCTCCCACCCCCTATCTCCCCCGTCCCACCCTGCCGCTGTGGCAGGGCATTCCCCCTTGTTCTCTCTCTTTTCTTTTGTGTACTGTGTTTTGCAAGAGAGGCATTGAATGGCAATCATGTTTGGTCTATAGACTACTTTTAGCATGTCTCTCCCACCCTGGGAGGGTCTTCACAACACCCTTTATTTAGTGCTCTCTTCTCTATCTGAGCTTCCTTTTCACCTAGCACATGTGGCTGGCCTTCAAGTCATGGAGCAAAATTCCTGGTACTAATCTCAGCCATTCCTGGGTGTTAGTCTCCCGTTTTGTTGCTTTATGTTCCTTAAGGGGAAAATTTATAGCTCTGCAAGCATATCTCTGGATGGAAGAAAGTATGCACATAAACAATTTGACTTCACAGCTCAAGATTTTAGAAAAGTATCAACAGAAGGAGCCCAAATCAGGCAGAAGGAAAGAGATCATAAAACTTAGAGCAGAAATCAACGACAAGGAAAACAAAGAAACAATTCAAAAGATCAATGAAACAATGAGCTGGTTCTTCGAGAAAATAAATTAGATAGATAAACCATTAGCAACACTCACAAAGAAACAGAGAGAGAACACTAATAAATCAAATCAGAAATAAGAATGGGGATATCACAACAGAAACCAAATAAGTTAAAAAGCTCATCAGAGACTACTTTGAAAGTATGTATGCTACAAAATAAGAGAACCTAGAAGAAATGGATAAATGCCTGTATTGCCATAATCTCCCAAAGCTGAATCAAGAAGATCTAGAGTACCTGAATAGAACTATTAACATCAAGAAATTTGAAACTGTAATCAAAAGTCTTCCCAAAAACAAAAGTCCAGGTCCAGATGGATTCACTAGCGAAATTTTCCGAACTTTTAAAGAGGACCTATTGCAATTCCTTCTCAAGCTTTTCCAGGAAATTGAAAAAAACAGAAACTCTCCCAAACAGTTTCTATGAAGCCCATATCTCTGTAATCCCAAAAGAAAGCAAAGATACCACAAGAGAATAAAACTACAGGCCGATCACCCTGATGAACATGGATGTGAAAATTCTGAACAAAATGCTAGCAAATAGAAATCAACAACTCATTGAAAACATCATACACCATGACCAAGTGGGATTCATCCCGGGGATGCAAGGATGGTTTAAAATTCGGAAATCAATCAACATAAACCAACACATCAACAAAAGAAAGGATTAAAAACATATGACCATAACAATAGATGCAGAGAAAATATTTGACAAGATCCAGCACCTCTTTATGATGAAAACCCTCGCCAAATTAGGGATAGATGGAACTTTCCTCAATATAGTTAAAGCTATCTACCACAAGCCGACAGCAAGCATCATCCTCAATGGGGAAAAACTGAGAGCCTTCTCCTTAAGAAGAAGGGATGAGAGAAGGATGCCGACTCTCTCCACTACTGTTCAAGATAATACTAGAAGTACTTGCAGTAGCCGTTAGGGAAGAAAAAGATATTAAGGGAATCCAAGTAGAAAGGAGGAAATCAAACTCTAACGATTCACAGATGATAAGATACTATACTTCGAGAACTCTAAAACCTCTACAGAGAAACTCCTAGAAAAAATATAGTTGTATAGTAAATTTGCAGGCTATAAAATCAATACCCAAAGTCCATGGCTTTCTTATACACAAATAGTGAGAGAGAAGAAAATGACATGAAGAAAACAATCCCATTCACAATTGTCCCCCAGAAAATCAACTACCTAGGAAGTAGCTTAACTAAGGAAGTGAAGGACCTGTACAAAGAAAACTACAAAATGCTTCACTTAATCACTTAATCCCCGTTATTCATCGATTTATTCGAGCAGGTGCCAGTAACGTCTCCATTCATCCCGGTTGCATGCTAGCGTAGCCCAATGGTATCTGTTCGTTTTAGGAACATGCAGAGCCTCAAACCGATCATTTAGGGTCTTGACGAAGAAGTCTGACCATCTTATAGGTGAGCGTCCACGTGATCTTTTGATATCTCGTGGAATCCAATCAGAAATGGCTCTAGTCCAGCGGTTGTCTGTAAACCTCATTACGTGTCCAGCCCATCTGATTTTTGATGTCTTGGCAAATGAGACAGCGTACCTGATTCTTGAGTATTGACGAAGATCAGAACTCCGGATTCTATCTCTCATTTGAGTGAATCGTGATATTCCAAGCATAGTTCTTTCGATTCCTCTTTGAGAGACCCGAATAGTGTTCTCATCCTGTTTTCGTAGGGTCCAGGTTTCTGAGGCATATGTTAATGCAGGAAGAATAGTGGAATCAAAGAGATGTGCTCGTAGCTGGAGGTTCTTTGTCCTTTTAGTTATTTCTTCAATGCTCTTGAAGGCATTCCAAGCCGCTCTCTTCCTCCTGCGCAACTCAGGTGCCAGGTCATTCATCATGTTGATTTCTCGACCTAGGTATATATAACTGTTGCATTCGGAGATGGTGGTTCCGTTGAGAGCGAATGGAGCGTCAGGAACAAGGCTGTTTCTCATAAACATTGTCTTCGTAAGATTCAGCTGTAGTCCGACCTTTCCACATTCACGGTCAAAGTTGTTGAGCATTTGTGCTGCTTGGTTGATGTTTGGTGTTATTAGAACGATGTCATCAGCAAAGCGGAGGTGGTGTAGTTGCCGACCATCTATCTTCACTCCCATGTTTTCCCATTCCAGTCGTCGCATGATGTTCTCGAGGGTGGCACTGAAGAGTTTTGGTGAAATGGTATCACCCTGCCGAACCCCTCTCTTGATATGGATGATTACTTCTTTGTAGAATGGTGAGATCTTGGTAGTGAATCTGCAATAGAGCTCACGAAGGATCCTGATGTATTGAGTTTGTACGCCCTGATTGGCTAGGGCTTCCATGACCGCTTCCGTCTCAACAGAATCAAAGGCCTTCTTTAAATCAATGAACGTTAGACAGAGCGGCATCTTGAACTCCCGAGATACCTCAATGAGCTTGGTTATTGTGTGGATATGATCGATGGTACTGAATCCTTTTCGGAATCCAGCTTGTTCACATGGTTGTCCTTCATCTAGTGTTCTGCTAATCCTATTCAGGATGACTTGAGTGAATAGTTTGTAGATGACAGACAATAGGCAGATTGGGCGATAGTTGCCAATGTCGTGGATGTCTCCTTTCTTGTATAGTAGTACAGTCTTGCTGGTTTTCCATTGGGATGGAACCTTGCATTAAGACAGGTAGCGTGTGAAGAGTCGAGCCAATGTATTGATGAGTACTGATGGCAGGTTCTTCAGGTGTTTGGGTCTGACCTTGTCTGGGCCAGGTGCTCTTTGTTTCTTTACCGACGAGATGGCATGTTGGATTTCGGAAGGGAGAACATTGGGAACGACATATCCATCATGTGGTATGTGGTATGTGGGCAAGGGATGTGGCTATTAAAGAGATCTGAGTAGAAGTCATGAATAATCTTCTCCATTGCCCTTCTGGAAGATGTGATAGATCCATCATGATGTCGGAGGGCAGTCATCTTGGTTTTGTAGTTGGTGAAGGACAGGCGGGCATTACGAATGTTTTTCCCAGTTTATGCTGCATCTACCAGTACTGCTGCTCTCCTGTTTTTGAAGTCATTCTTGATGACTTCTCTGCACTGTTTTGCCAGTTCGGACATTCGCTTGTGGTTGCCTGAGGCACGTGCCAAGCCACGTTGGCGAATAAGTTCAAGAGTGTTCGAAGAAAGACGGTTTTTTGCGGTTATCTCTCTCTTGGCATTCCTTGCACAATCATGGAGGTGCTGAATCATTCGATCGTATTCCTCATCAATGTTGTCAATGACGGCATCTTCCCATGTTGCCGCAATAGAGCCAAAGAGCTCCCAGTTGGTGGTTGTTCTGGGAGTCCTCTTCTTAAACCTTGCATTCTTTTCTCCTCGTTCTGTGAGGTAGAATTTTGTACGAAGAAGACGGTGGTCTGATCCCGTTTGGAATTTTGGAACAACAGCAACATCAGTTAGGCAAAACCGCCGATTGAATATGATGTGATCTATTTCATTGTGGAACCGTCCAACGGGAGACTCCCATGTCCAACGTTTAGATTCAGCCTTTTGGAATTGTGAGTTACCATGGAAGGTTTTGGTTGACATGATGAACTCAGACAGTCTGTCACCCTGTTCATTCCATTCCAGGCCATGGGTTCTGATGTGGAGTTCATCGACTGATCTTCTTGGTCCTATCTTGGCATTAAAATCACCAACTATGATCTTGTAGAAGGTGTGATCTTCTTTATAGAACTTCTCCAGCTCCATGTAGAATTTCTCAGTTTCTCTTTCACCATAACTGGATGTTGGTGCATAGACAACAAAGATAGAAACTGCCGGTAGTGAGCCACATTTATTCAAGTGTAATCGTCCGATTCGGGTTGTTAGGCATTCAAATGAATCAATGCTCGTGACTAAGTTTGTGTTGACAAGGATACCGACACCACCGACGCCTCTTTTATCACATGTTCCAAGGAACAGTTCTTCTCCAGTGTCGAAAACAGCATGATGGGATTGATGTCTTCTCGTTTCGGTCAGACCAATGATGTCGTACTTGATCTTTCGTGCTTGTACCATAAGGTCTTCAATGGATGCAGCAGATGCCAGCGTACGAGCATTAAAAGTACAGACAATCATTTTTGTTTTTCTGCGTTTTGGCAGCCTATGTCTGCCTTGGTGTTTTATCAGCCTCTCCTTCCATATCCTTCTCGACTCTGCATATTCAGGGTTAGGGAAATGAGATCCATTTATTACTGGATTTGGCATATCAATTTGGTCTATTTGGCATAGACTACAGATAGCTTGCCAGGCTCTGTCATGCGGGTTGGATATTTAAGGATATACAAAATGCTACTTCAGGAAATAAAAGAGGACATGAGGAAATGCAAAGATATCCCCTGCTCATGGATTGGAAGAATTAACATTGTCAAAATGGCAATACTTCCCAAACCACTGTACAAATTCAATGTGATTCCTATTATGATACCCATGACATTCTTCAAAGAAATGGAGCAAACACTTCTCTGAAATTCATATGGAACAATAAGCCCCCACGAATTGATAAAGCAATTCTTGGGAAAAAGGAAATGGGAGGAATCAACCTCCCTAACTTCAAACTCTACTACATAGCAGTAACAACTAAAACAGCATGGTAGTGGAACAAAGGCAGAGCTGCAGACCAATGGAACAGGGTTGAATATACTCACCCGCAAACATATAATCATCTAATCTTTGATAAGGGAGCAAGAAATGTGAAATGGAGTAAGAAAAGCCTTTTTAATACATGCTGCTGCAAAACAGGGCAGCTACATGCAAAAAACTGGACTCAGATCTCTGCCTAACACCATGTACAAAAGTAAGATCAAAATGAATTAAACACCTCAACATCAGACTGGAATCCATAAGGTACATTGAAGGCAAAGCTGGCAAAAACCCTCCATGACATTGAAGCTATCTTCAAAGTATCTTCAAAGATGTCACACCACTGGCCAAGCAAGTGAAAACAGATGTAGACAAATGGGACAATCTTAAACTAAGAAGCTTCTGCACCTCCAAAGAAACAGTGACCACAGAACAAAGACTTTCTACAGAATCAGAAAGGATATTCGCCGAATACACATCTGACAAGGGGTTGATATCAAGGATATACAAAGTACTGGTTGAACTCCACAAGAAGAAAACATCCAACCCCATTCAAAAAATGGGGCAACAAAATGAACAGAAACTTTCTCAAAGAAGAAATCAGACTGGCTAAAAGGCACATGAGAAAAATGCTCTAAATCATTAATCATCAGGGAAATGCAGATAAAAACAACAATGAGATATCATTTCACACCACCTAGACTGGCCCACATCCAAAAGAATAAAAGCAACCGATTTTGGCCCTGATGTGGTGAGAAAGGGACCCTCCTTCACTGCTTGTGGGAATGTCGACTGGTTCACCCCTTTTGGAAAACAGGACAATTCTCAAAAACCTAGAAATTGAGCTCCCATTTGACCCAGCAATACCAGTCCTGAGAATATATCCCAGAGAGGCAAAAATGTATAGTCGAAGCTACATCTGCACTTGTTTGTTCATTGCAGCACTGTTTACAATAGCTAGAATATGGAAAAAACATGAGTGCCTGAGAACAGATGACTGGTTAAAGAAACTTTGGTACATCTACACAATGGAGTACTATGTAGCTGTTAGAAAGGGTGAATTCATGAAATTTACATACAAGTGGTACTACATGGAAAGTATCATGCTAAGCAAAATGAGTCAGAAAGAGAGGGACAGACAGAAAAATTGCATTCATCTGGTGAACATAAAGTGACAATATTGGAGACTAACACCCAAGAATAGCCGAGATAAATACCAGGAGGTTTACTCCATGGCTCGGAGACCTGTCGCACACTCTAGGGGTAAAGGCAGATCAGATAGAGAAGGGAGCACCAAATAAAGGGTTTGGGGAAGATCCGCCCAGGATCAGAGATGCATGCTAAAAGCAGACTATAGACGGATCATGATTGCCACTCAGTGCCTCTTTTGCAAACCACAGCACCCACAAGAAGAGAGAGAACAAAAGGGAATGCCATGCCACAGAAGCAGGATGGGATGGGAGGATGGGGGAGTGGGAAAGATATTGGAATCAGTGGTGGTGGAGAATGGGCACTGGTGGAGGGATGGGTACTTGATCATTGTATACTGAAACACAAACACAAAAATTTGTAAGTCTACAACTGTACTTCATGGTGTTTCACTAATAAAATTTAAAAAAATAAAAACAAAAAACAAAAATAGAAAATGGATAAGAGACATAATTGTTCCACTCTTTAAAGCTATCTGCCCCTCGTATTTTGTCAACCCAACTTTAAAAATGCCCAAAGCTTTGGTGTTCATGTTCCCTACTTTTGCTTTCCTGGAAATCCTGGAGTCTTGGCTGTAGCTTGTATCAGCACATGTTACTCAAAAGAAACAAAGAGGTGAGCAACTGCCTCAGAAGGATGGCTAGCATTCCAAGTGTTTCTTATCTCTAGAATTTAGTCCTTCTAGAATTCTTTAAAATACTTTTATTTTTTAATTATAGTTTAGGTATCAGTAATAATGCTAAAGCTTATAGTGCCCATGACCCTTCACAAGTGTCTGTGTCACCTCTTGGCTACTCTCAACCCCCATCACCTCTGCTACTGCTGTTTGTATTACAATGAAGACTGACTGGTTTTGTAGTTCTTCAGTACTAAGTATTCTTTTGTCTCTCTCTTTCCTTATGAGTGAGATCATTCTGCTTCCTATTTCTGACATATTTTACTTAGCATAATGTATTTTAATTCCATCATATCATAGCAAACAGCATGATTTCTCTTTTCTCACTGCTGCATAGTATTTCATTGTGTTCAAATCAAAATGATACAAATTGTTTTCTGTTTAATGGAATTTTGTAGTTATTCTCTACTAGATATATGATTTGCGATAGTCAACTATGCTCTACCCAGAAAGTAATGTTTCTTGTTTAATTTTACTGTACAGCATATACTAACTTTATTAAGAGACATCATGTATTTTATAACCTAGTATTTTATAATAAAGCTCCTTCATGTTCCTTAGAAATACTTATTATTAATTTTAACGCTATCTGTATTTTCTTTTTTCTAAACTTATTGTTCATTTTGTTTTTCTAACTTTAGTTGAAAACTTAATTATCTAGAAATTATTACAAACAAAAGAATACACTTAAGAAAATAGGGTAAACCTCAGTTATAACATGGATTCATGTGACTAAACTTATTTACACAATTTTTATTATTTTTTAGTTACTACCAACTTATTTCAACTGGTCAGTATTGATCCCGAGCACAGCATTTAGTGAGTGTTTTACTCTGAATTGTTGTATTATTCTAATATCTTTGTATAGGCTATTTTTCCCCCAAGGGTATAGGTTCTACAAAAATGTTTCTCTTTGCCTAAAGCTGGGTGTAGTATAGGACAGTAGGTTGTCCAAGTGATGCTGATGTGTGCACTTTGTGGCTTGTAATTTACATAACTATACTCTGAAGCCATAAAATCAATTCTGTATCTGAGTTTCCTTGTGAATGTGAAGGCAAAATGCCATGGGCAATGAAGACTTATGATTTCGCAAGAAGAGAAAACCTCTCTTGAGAGGCAGATCTCTACTATAATTTAGGGTACATCAATCCTCTAACTCTTCAGTAGCTTACTTTGTAAAATGGGATTCCCTGATTTACTCACGCCTTAGCATGTTTTTTTTCTGCTTGCATATAATGCAGAGCAGGTCAACCATCCATGGCGTTATTTATGGGGACTTGATTTCCGAGCACAGCAGTATTGTTAAATATAGTCTAAGCAATTTTCATTCTGGTGATTATTTTCCTTGGTTGGAAATGAAGGCAGTCCATTTATTTTGGTATAGAATAATAAAATTTAAGTTCTTATACACCTTTATATAGGTATTTTTAAAGAAAAAAGGGCATTTATATGCAGAATATTTCCCTCTATTTATATGCAGTCTATTGTTCTTCTAAAATACAAGTCTTTTGAATGATAAAGTCTGAATGTGAATTCCATTCCCACTAAGCTAGTTAGCAACTTTGAACAAGTTAGTTGGCCTCTCAACCTGTTTCCTCCATTTTAAAATTAGAGATTAAAACTGCCTGAAATATTTAGCTTCTCAAGGGGGATATGAGATAATGAACCCAATCCACTATGCAAATAAGATAATATGTCCTACGGATATGATTATAATTTCCAAGTATGTGTTTTCTTTATAATCAAGTAAATACAGGTTCTTGTTATATATGCACATGAACTTTCATAAGATCAGAAGGAGATAGAGAAACACTAATGTTTGAAATTTATGAATGCCAAAAGCACATCATCTATTCTGTGATTTTGTTGACTATTGAAAGGGTCCAAGGGGAATATTCCCTCATCCCTCTGTGCTCTTCTTGGATTGGGTAAGCAAACAAATTACACCAGAGAGATCAGTAAGAGAATAAGACCAAATGTAATTATACACATATGGAAGATTTACTTGTTTTTGTAAATCTTGAAGTAACATGCTGAGGCAGAAATGACTTAAAAACAGGAAAAACATAAACAGACCAAAAAAAAACAGGTGCTCTAGGTGTTTTGTACTGCTTTAAAATAGCTTTTCTCAGGATAAAGGGTTATTTCTGGATAATACCTTTAAAGTTGGGTAATTTGCATTACTTAAGGTCATGGTGACAATTTCTCAACACCCACAGACCTTGCCTTACATACCAGGGAGATGCATACTAGAAAAGTCTGCTCTGGATATATGGAAAAATGCTATTTGAACATTGGAAATAAACAGATCATATATAATCAACTTTGCCTTCATGTATTTAACAGTACATTGAGATATCTGGCACTATACACACCATACACACACACATACACACACACAAACACACACATGCATATATACAAATGTGTATATACATATATGTATATATATGTATATATATGTGTGTGCATGTATATTTGTATGTAATTTGGTTTCTGAATTCATATAATTAAAAATTGTGCTCAAAATTCAGTTTTGTTTTTTAATTATAGGCTTGGTATAATGGTTACAATAGTGTTAACATTTATGGTTTTGGTGTTCAAAGTGACTACTCCACTCCACCAACAAAGTACCTAAGACCCTCCACCACTGACCCCATGTCACCTCTAGTCTACCTCTTTACTCTCCCCAATCTCTTCTCCTCACTATTTGGTAACCTGAATTTTGTAATTCAGTCTTGACAAACATCAAGTCTAACAATAATCACGTTACTTATGAGCTCATTATGGAAAATGCATTACATAATCTCTAACAATAAAATTTGAAATAGTATACTTTAATATCAGTATTGACTGATAAAATAATTTAATTATTTGATTTTAGTGTTAGTGACTCAAACAAATGAACAAAAATGAAACTTACTGTGGCTAAATTTTAGTGGGTTAATATTGATAATGTTTTAATAAATTATCTATAAATCTATTCCAATTTAAGGAATGGGAACCTGAGGATAGTTGAAATATTCATTTAAAATTATTCTGTTCCTTAGTATGGCAAGTTTCAGTTGTCAGCAGAAACATTCAATCAAACATCTGCATATATTTCAAAGTTTGAAGGAGAAAACCTGAACACTATGTTTTAACCAGTGCCTTTAAAAGTCAACTAAAAAGTTTTAAAAGTCATGGATAGTTCTCTGATTTAATAAATATAAATTTCATTTATAGAGCTAAGCTCTATCTATGTTTAAAGATTACCCTTACCTGATGATTTTTAAGCAAAATCAGTTTAAGAACCAATATTTGGGAGACTTATCTCAATTTATGTGCACACTTCTGTCTCATAAACTATTCATGAGCATTCATAGACACTCAAATACACTATAATGACTTTCAAATAATAAAGTTTAGACTTTTTGGCCTTAGAAAAGGGTATAAGTAATAAGAGGAAGTAAGTATAGAATACTGTTAAGCCTGCATCAAAAAGCAAACATACATTTCCAGAAAAGTAGGAAAAATCAAGTTTTATTAGTATTTGGCAGAGGATGGAGAGCAAAGAATTCTACACAGACACAGAGTTGTCAGTTGACTTTCTGTTTCAGCTTCTGAAGATTTCTTGATATCTCTCTCTTGAAACAATATGGAACTGATTTCTGATAACATCTTATAATAAGCTTATAAGAAAATTCTCTACTTGACATGTTTTTAATGATATGCTGCCTTACTAACAGCTTAATTTTGACTCAATAAATTCAGAACAGATTATCAGGGGAGCTCTCTTGTTCCCAAATTTGTGGCCTATGGAATTTTAAGAGATATATTTTAATCATATTAAATTAAGGCATTTTATATGTAACAACATGTAAAACTAACAATAAGAAATTAATTCCAATCTGATCATTTATTTTATTTTATTTTATTTTATTTATTTTGCCCTTTGGGTCTTACCCGGTGATGCTTCAGGGGTTACGCCTGGCTCTGCACTCAGAAATTACTCCTGACGGTGCTCAGGGGACCATATGGGATGCTGGGAATTGAACTCCGGGCTAGCCTTGTGCAAGCAAACGCCCGACCTGCTGTGCTATTGCTCCAGCCCCTCATTATGTTAGAACATAAATATTTTCAGATGTTTTTAAGAACTTTACCAAGGACTAACTTCATGCCACTAGTTCTTTTAGGATAGTCTGAGAACTGAAATTCATATTACATTTTAAGTGCTTAAAAAAATGAAAAAGAGGGACTGGAGCAATAGTACAGCAGGTAGAACATGTGCCTGGCACTAGTTGACCTCCATTCAATACCTGGCACCTCATAAGTTCCCACAACCCTGCCAGGAGTGATCCCTGAGGACAGAGCCAGGCATAAACACCGAGCACTGCCAGGTGTGGCTTCCCCAAAAGCAAATAGAAAAGAATAATAAAATTAAGAAATGAGTACAAATGTTATTTATTTATTTATTTATTTGGTTTTTATGCCACAACAGCCAGCAGTGCTCAGGAACTACTCTGACTCTGTGCTCAGCGAACACTCCTGGCAGGCTCAGGGGGCCATATGAGAGGCCAGGGATTAAATGCGGGCCAGTAATGTGCATGTGCAAGTCTATGTGGTATACCCTACATTCGATATTGTTGCCTTGGCTGAAAATAAAATATTTGATTATGATTACATTGAATAAATGTGTTGAAACAAATACTCCAAGTCAAAACACATGAATGACAACATCTTTTTAACTGCAGGAGAAGCACACAACCACGTGAATTTTAAGGGGAACTTGAAATGAACATGAGTGTAATGATGAATCCGCATACATTTTGGAATAATGTGCCACTAAAGAATAATATTATTACAGGAAATAATTGATAAATATGTACGCTTATTGTCCTCACAAGCCTTATTATTAAGTCATTACTCATTCTTTTGTTGAGTGGAAACTCTGGGCTATACCAAGAAATAGAGGCAGTGTCAGAAGTTATTTTTTAAAAAAGTTTTATGTGTAAATTAAGTATCTATTAGTTTGAAATAGAGGCAAGTGAAAAAGAGAGAGAAATCCCCAACTCTTCATAGATTGGTATAGATCACACAAAGAGTAATCTATAATTTTGAAGATGGGGCTGGGAGATAATATAGCAGCTAGGGAATAATCTAAACAGAGTTAAATCCCAATATAATATGATCTCCAGTGCACTACTTGAGAGGCCTTCTCAAAATTAACAGGAAAATAAATTACTAAATAGTTATAAAACCAAGAAGCAGAACTGATAATCAACAATTACATCATCATAAATCAATTTCTAAAGGTGGTTTAGAAACAGTAGTTTTTAGTTGTTTATTAAATTAATAAATCACATTTAAGCCTATTATATTTCAGTATAGCAGGAACACTTAGAGAAATAATTTAGATCCAAACTAGTTTCTTAGTTACCAAAATTTCAGACAAATGAGCCATGGCTGATAGTAACATTATCTTAATTGAGGTTTTACCTACTCGTTCAGGATGAATTTTTCAATAGACTTGATTTGTGGTACATGACTGCTTCATAACTATTTAATATACTAGCTCTATCTTTATTAAAATATCTTTAATTAAAGATCTTTGAAGATGTGCATCATAGAGTCTTAGGTATGAGGAAAAATGCTATGTCTTTGATTAAAATGTTTAAATATATTAATCATTGTGCAAAACTTCCTCAAGTAAAACTCTTCAAACGAAGCAGACAGAAAAGAGCTGAATTGTGCTTATTCTTTATTATTTATCAGTCATAAATTAATTTATTTAAAACATGAATGTTGGAAAGATGTTCATTTCTTAGAAGTCTGCTTTTTTTCTTTTTGTCACACCCGCAGTGCACAGAGGTGACTCCTGGCTCTGCACTCAGGAATTACCCCTGGCGGTGCTCAGGGGACCATATGGGATGCTGGGAATCAAACCCAGGTTGGCCGTGTGCAAGGCAAACGCCCTACCCGCTGTGCTATCACTCTAGCCCCTAGCAGTCTGTTTTTTAAATTGTTTATCATAAGTACTAGAAGTGCTTCAGTATTTGAACTATCTACTTCTATAGTTTTCTAACTGATAAAAATGTTCCATGCATTTTGTTAGGAAAAATACAGTATTTACATATGTATACATATATAAATATATAACTGCAGTTTCATATTTATATGTATTTAGAATATACATGTAAGATAGTGAAAGCACAGAGGGTAAGATGTTTTCCTTGCACGCGGTCTCCTGCCCCCACGCCTGGCTGTCCTCACCAGGGCCCCTTGGAGAGGGGCAGGTTGAGTTTCCTTCCCCGCCGCAAGCAGAGCCCCAGCAGTCAAAGACCCCCATAACCAACCACAGCCATGCTGAGACTACTCTCCACATGTCCGGACAAGCCTCATGCATGAAGGAACCAGCAGAGGACACAGGCATGCGGGTCCCGAGGCTGAGATCTCCAAGCCTGCTCAGATCAGGACTAGGCCTTCTCCACCCAGATCCCCCATCTTCTAGTAGGTAGGCATTACACTCACCAGCTGCCACCAGCGCCAGGTAGTCCCATCAATGGCCAAGACCCAGAGACTTATAAAACCCAACTCCCAGAAGCTCAGTGGCATTCACAGCCATGCTGCATCTTATTATCTTGTTTTTACTTAGGAGAACCTGGCAGGCTACCGAAAGTATCCTGCCCGCACAGCAGGGTCTGGCAAACTTCCCGTGTTGTACTCAGTATGCCAAGTACCAGTAACAATGACAGGTCTCATTCTCCTAGCGCTAAAAGAACATTGAATATGGCTCTTTTAAAATCTCAGGGCTAGAAAGAAGAAGACGTTACTGGTGCCTGCTTGAGGAAATGGATGAACAACAGGATGATCGTGATCGTGATCATGATCATGATGTAGGATAGCGATAGCACAGAAGGTAGGGTGTTTGTCTTGCACATGGTCTACCTGGTGACCCAGGTTCAATTTTTCCACCCCTCTCGGAGATCCAAGCAAGCTACTGAGAGTATTTCACCCTCACGGCAAAGCTTGACAAGCTATCTGTGACGTATTCTGTATGCCAAACACAGTAACAACAAGTATCACAATGGAGATGTTACTGGGCCCACGCTAGCAAGTCGATGAACAACAGGAGGACAGTGACAGTGACAGTGACATATATGTAGGATATTATTTTAGCTATATTATAAAAACACATACTATGATACGTGTATTAGTACATATTTATATATATTATATTTATATATAACATATATTTATTATAATGTTATATACAATTACATTTTATATATAATATGGTACATATTATATACTACTTATCACTATGTATTATATATTAAGATATATGTGTACATATATACCCTACATATATACACACACATACATTATATACCTGTCTGTGTGTATATTCTGGTGGGCTCAAAAGACCATGTGGCCCGTGGTGGTGGTGATTTTGAACCCTGGTCACCCGTGTTTAAACCAAGCACTCCACCTGCTGTAATATATCTCCTGCCAGCACTTCCGTATGTTTAAAAACAGTTTTTGCAGTCTTCACAACACAATTCAACTCACAAGTGCTGGTTTATTACTTGTGCTAGTCATGAAATGTAAAGTAATATTATCTAAATGGCCTGATCATAGTGCTTTGGTAAAATATGCCCAGAGCAAATTTTCCTTAGTAGGTAAAGCTTTTTTTAGAAGCATTCTGTTACCAAGTTCTCATTAAAAAAAAAAAGTTGAAAGAATTAAGCAAGTTATTTTCTCAATTCCAAAACTAAATAGATTACATAAAGTTGTGGTGGGAGTATTAGGGGTGTGGAATGTGTGAAGGTGAGGCACAGAGAAAGAACAGAGATCCGCCACCGCTGCAGTTTCTGCCTCCTCTGCATCTTTATGGCCTATGGGATATGCTGCATGTCATGAAACAAATAGAAGTAATTGTTGCTGGTGACTCGATAATGTGGGAAGTAAGACAGACTAGAAGAAAAGAGTGCTTTTACCTGTCCACTCTACCCAACTCAGTCAGTAGGGAAATGCAACTATTCCACATGAACCGTCATGTTACACCAGCCACACAATGCGCTCCCATCAGGCTGTACCTGAAGTTTATTTGGTGTGGGAGATTGATCCCTGACACCCAAATTCTCAGGGAGCTGTGGACTCAGGCTGGAGCAAAGAATTGCCTATCGCCCAGGAAAGGAGAGTCAGTTCTAAATTCAGCACAGGCATTCTGGGCCCATTGCCTTCCCTAGTCGGAAAAAAATTTCAGGAGGCATTAAAAATACAAAAGCAAAAGCCTATCTTGCATTATCTTCAGGACACAGATTGGTTTTGTTTTTGTTTTTAATTGAATGGAAGTTGCTTGGAAAGATGTAAGAGAAGAGAAAGAGGAATACGCATTCTTCTTCAGAGTGAGGGAAAAAAAAGAGAGAAATGCATTTTCAAAAGAGAACATGACAGGGTAAAGTGTCACCAGCTGGTCAATCTGTACCTGTAAGGCGAGTGCATCAGCAGCTTAATGGTGCCTTCAGGTTTCCAGATACCCCAAAATTGCTGCTGTGCCTTTGGCCAGACCCCAAAAACTTGGGGCAAAGTTTACCAAGAAAGTAAACGACCAAAAGTTAGGTATGTAGGAGACACACCCACAAACCACCTCCGGCTCAGCTATATAATTGGAGGCAAGGCCTCTCTGGTTCCCGATCAAACTGCTTAATGGCCATGATCCCAGAGACTCAGCAACAAGTCTTGAAACCCAATGGCTTTTGGCAGAAATACGTCCAGTCCCTGCAATAGATTACAGGCGCTGGGCCACTCCAGGTGGGAATAGGTTTTGTGCCTTGGCCTGTTCCCCCTGGCAGCCCAGTGGCCATGATACTCCAGAGGCCACTGGACAGTAAGGTTTGGGCCCACAGTGACGAGACACGTGGGGCCTCACAGGATGGGGGTAGATCCGGCCCTTTCCTCCCCGTCCCAAGGAGACCCCAAGTCACTGCCCAAAAACGGCCTCTCTGGCTCCTGATCAAGCTGCTTAACAGCCATGATTCCAGAGACTCAGAAACAAACCTTGAAACCCAGCTGCTTTTGGCAGAAATGTGTCTGGACCATGCAGTAGGTTAGTGTTGCTGGCCACCCCAGGGGGAAAGGATGCTGTCCCTCCACTTGCTGCCCGTTGGCAGCTTGGTGGCTGCCATCCTCCAGAGGCCATTGGACAGTCAGGTTTGGGCCTCAGTGATGAGACACGTGGGGCCTCACAGGATAGGAGTGGAGCTGGCCCTTTCCTCCTTGTCCCAACGAGACCCCGAGTTGCTGCCCACGAACAGTCTTTCTGGCTCCTGATCAAGCTGCTTAACAGCCATGATCCAAGAGACTCAGGAACAAATCTCGGAACCCAGCAGGTTTTGGCCAAAATCCGTCCAGATTTAATTGTTAAAATTTCAGAATTTCAAAATCACGTGGCCATTGCTGCAGCCACGCGACATCATATGTTATTATAACCAGCAATAGAAAACAAATTGTCTACTGTTGCCTTTTCAGCAGATCTTAGTGTTGGGGTAAAATCCCAAACAATAATGGTGGGTCTGGTGTCAAAATATTGAATATAATCAAAGTAGAGAGAGAGTAATATGGAAAACATCTATCCCACAGGTAGGGGGAGGATGTGGGATGGGGGTATACTGAGGGTTTTCAGGGTGGAGAATGGGCACTGGTGAATGTACGGGTGTTTCACTGTATGACCAAGAGTTAAACCCGAAAGCTTTTTAACTACTCTCACCGTGATTCAATCAGTCACAGTCACAGTCACAGTCTTCCCATTGTTCACCGATTTGCTCAAGCGGGCCCTGTAACGTCTCCATCGTGAGACTTATTGTTACTGTGTTTGACATATTGAATACATCACGGGTAGCTTGCCAGGCTTTGCCATGCGGGCGACATACTCTCAGTAGCTTGCCAGGCTCTCCGAGAGGGGCAGAGGAATTGAACTCGGGTTGGCCATGTTGGCTGCGTGCAAGGCAAACGCCCTACCGCTATCACTCCAGACCGGTGATTCAATAAATAAAATTATAAAAAAATGAAAAAAAAAGTAAGGTGGAGTTCATGCCCAGTTCAATCAGCTAATCAGTGGCTGAATAAATAGCAGTACTCCTACATAAACGAGAGAGAAAGCAAGTCCCAGAGAGCTTTCAGGAAGAGAGTTACATACAATTACTCCAAATGTGTTTTGTTCGTTTGATTTTCTAGAGTTCTCTGCATACAAAAAAAGTTAAATCAGAAGTTGTCACAAGGAAGTCTTGTACTATTGCTGACTTTTCATAATTTCATTATAACCATTAGATTTTTTTTTGAGTAACTTCTGCTATTCTGAGGGATTCACTCTGCTCTGGGTAGGGCCTTGGATTCCCACATTTGAATGCTGCTTCTGTTTTCCAATTTCCAAAGAGTTCAGGATTTGCATCTCTAATGAGACATGGGCTAGATGCCTTTGGGTTACTGCTTTGACCTGGGCAATTTCTTCTTAAATTTTACCTTTCCCCCAAATTTTATTACCAGTGCATTGTAACTATCTGCCTGCAACATTACCATTCTTGAAAGGAGTTCAGAGTCTTTCAAAAGCATGTACTGCAGCCTGACTGGTACAGTGTTAATATTTGCTCTATACCCTCCTCTCATGCAATTATTCATCTTTTTAATTTATGCTTGCTCTTTTTTCCCTTGAGAACAGTAGCACTGGAGAAAAAAGGAGAAAAGTATCTACAGATTTGGAGAGAATATTATATTTTCTCCCCCCGAGATAAGGTAATGAGTTTGGGAAGACTTTGAGGGAAGTATCAAGTGAAAGCAGCAATCTTGACATTTATGCTCCCCAAATTTTCTATAACCCATAGGGAGTTTTTATTAAAGCAAATTTTCAGAGAAAATGTTGAACAAAAGGATGGGTCATTACAATAACAACATTAAAAGTCATAAGAATTAGATAGATAAAAGATTAGCACCAGAGAGTGAAAAAATCTGAACCAAGTCTGTTAGTAGAAAGAGGTACTGTCACACTGTCATACTGTCATCCCATTGTTCATTGATTTTGCTCGAGTGGACCCAGTGATGTCTCCATTTTGAGACTTGTTGTTACTGTGTTTGGCATATCGAATATGTCACAGGTAGCTTGCCAGGCTTTACCATGCGGGTGAGATACTCTCGGTAGCTTGCTGGGCTCTCCGAGAGGGGCGGAAGAATCAAACCCAGCTGGGCCAGGCTGGCTGTGTGCAAGGCAAATGCCCTACCATTGTGCTATCGCTCCGCTGAGAAAGAGGTATTAATTATGGGATATTTGGGCTATTGTTAAATCTTTTTGGAGGGAGGCTGGGTCACACCCAGCAGAACTCAGAGCTTACACCTGGCTCTGTGCTCAGGGATCAATCCTGGTGGGGCTCAAGGGACAAGATGCAGTACTAGGGATCAAATAAGGACTGATGATGTGCACAGCAAGTGCCTTAGCCCTGCATGATCTTTCTGGTCCCTAAATTGGATTCTGCAATAATCTAATAACCTTTTCCTTCTGTGCCTTATTTTAGTGAAATGCATAACTAGAGCAATAGAGTTATTTTAAAAGTACCAATTGTGCAATATTTTAAAATTTTGTTATTCTTCTAATAAGAAGGTGACCATTGTTCTAAGGGAAATGAGCTCAGTTATTATAGTTAATTTTTGCAATATCTGCTGGCTAGTTCATCAGTAACTTTCAAAATGGCTCCTTTGTAAGGCTTTAATAGTAGTTAAAATTGTTGTGTTCTCTGCATGTGGACATCTCCATAACAAGGCATTTATCATAGCATGGTTCTTAACTTCTAAAACTGTCCCAAGAGAATGACAACAAAGCAATAATGACTTTAATAACAATTTTAAGGTAAAAGGTAAAGGCCCTCCCGTTGATCGTCGATTTGCTCGAGCGGGCCCAGTAACGTCTCCATTGGAGACTTTGTTGTTACTGTGTCTGGCATATCGAATACTCTCAGTAGCTTGCCGGGCTCTCCGAGAGGGGCGGAGGAATTGAACTCGGGTCGGCCATGTTGGCTGCGTGCAAGGCAAACGCCCTACCCGCTGTGCTATCGCTCCAGCCCTTAATAGTAGTTAAAATTGTTGTGTTCTCTGCATGTGGACATATCCATAACAAGGCATTTATCATAGCATGGTTCTTAACTTCTAAAACTGTCCCAAGAGAATGACAACAAAGCAATAATGACTTTAATAACAATTTTAAAGTTATTAAATTAATTAAAGTTATTTTATTAATTAAAATTAAAGTTATTTTTCTACCTTAGCAACACATCCTTACTCAATCTCAATCTAAATAATTTTTTTTCTCAAATGAAATAATTCTCATGATAGTATATGTTGAGTTTCCATATGACCTTGAGGTACTGTTGTCACATTGTGAAGTATACATTCAATTAGATATAGAAGTTCCAGAGTTTTTGCCAAAATGATTTGCTTCTATTCCTTCTAAATTATCATAAAATTATCAGACCATTATTTTGTTTTTAAGTACATTTATTCTGTGTGGGGAGAATTATACACTTCTGATGAAATAAATGTATGTATATCTATGTAATCTAAAATGGCCATGGGCACAAAAGCACTTCATTCTGAAGGTTCATAGGGAATCTATCGATTATTACATAAAAACTACCATTTAATAAATAGCATAGCACTGTAGCACTATCCTCCCATTGTTCATCAATTTGCTTGAGCTGGCACCAGCAATGTTTCACGACAAATTGTGAGAGTTGTTACTGTTTTTGGCATGTTGAATACATCACGGGGAGCTTGCCAGGCTTTGCTGTGTGGGCGAGATATTCTTGGTAGCTTGCTCGGCTCTTAAAACATCTCTGAGAGGGATGGAGGAATCAAACACGGATAGGCCCTGTACAAGGCAAACACCCTACCTGCTGTGCTATCACTCCAGCCCAATAAATAACATACTTTAAAAATTATTTTAACATTCTTATCTGCCTTTATGAATATAACTATGCTTAGTTTTCTATAAGGAATAATAATTACATATAAGGATATTATACTTTAGTTACCAGGACTGGAGCGATAGCACAGCAGGTAGGGCATTTGCCTTTCACATTGCCGACCGGGGTTTGATTCCTCCGTCCCTCTCGGAGAGCCCAGCAAGCTACTGAGAGTATTCCACCTGCATGGCAGAGCCTGGCAAGCTCCCCGTGATATATTCAATATGCCAAAAACAGTAACAACAACTCTCACAATGGAAACGTTACTGGTGGCACTCGAGCAAATCAATGAACAATGGGAGGACAGTGCTACAACTTCAGTTACCAATACTGAAAGTTTGCTGGAGATTTCAGTTCTGATATAATTCATCAAAAGAAATTATATCAGAAGAAAAATATATTAAAATCATCTTCCCATGTATGCAATATATTGCATATATACACCAAAATATCAAATCATGTTGTGTATAAATGCCAAAACCTGGATATATTAAATATGTAAAATATTAATTTTAAAGAGTTCAGGACATTTAATTTATTTCTTTTCTTTTAATGATTCAATATTATTCTTTTATGTTTGCAGTGCTGCTATACCCTACCTACAACCAAAAACCAGTATACTTCCATTTTCTTTTCCCAGCACAACCCTTTAGCACTCTCTGATTATATTTCTATTGACCCCGTCTTAGGGTTTGTTTTCATTGGTGATGATCTAAATCTTTGCTTGCTTTCTTTATGTTCCAGTAAAGAGCAAGATCATCTGGTATTTGTCCATTTTTTTCCTGACTCACAGCATTTGGCATAAATTCCCTATTCCATGCAAATTTCTGCAAACTATAAATTATATCTTTTTGCATAGCTGAATAGTACAGTAGTATAACTGCTCATCTCTACTCCTCTGTTATTTGGCACTTGGGTAATTTCTAGATCTTAGTTGCTGTAAATAATGCTTTGTTGAACTTATGTGTGCATATGTCCTTTAAGATTAATTATTTTCTATACCAAGAGAAGAAGCCCAGAAATGGATTTGCAAGATCATGTGCACTGGTTCTTAAATAATCAAAAGATCCTGATAGAATGTATGTTGATTCCTCATAGGAACCCAAATTCCCTGTTTACAGAAAAAACTTTAGGATATAACAAGTCAATTTTGTCTCTTCTGGTGATAGCAGACAGTAACAAAAATTAACTATGCCTGCTAAGTAATTTTGTTCATGTTCCAAGAGAAAATATTATAACCACAAGTAGTAATTTATTTTGCTTTATATTTTTCTTATCCACTTGTTATAAATCTCTCTTTACTTGATAGTATGGTGTAAGTTACTGAGCTCCTATTCTTCCATTTAAATATGTTCCTGTTTTTTTGAATTATGAATAATTTAATATTCCCTTAACAGTCAATTTTGTTAAGGATGAATCACTATACTGTGTCGCCTCATTTCAATCAAGTTAAAGTAAAGTAAAGTAAAGTAAAGGCCCTCCCGTTGATCATCGATTTGCTCGAGCGGGCCCAGTAACGTCTCCATTGGAGACTTTGTTGTTACTGTGTCTGGCATATCGAATACTCTCGGTAGCTTGCCAGGCTAGCGCATTGGACTTCTAGCGATGAGAGTAATTCAATCAAGTTATCCACCACAATTTTTGAAGTGTGAAGCATTTCAAGTATGGTATAAGTCTAAATTAGCAAGTAAACTAAATCATTATTGTAAGCACAGACAGCAATGAATTAATAATATATATAATTCCATATATATATATATATTATGAAATACCTCATCAGCCAACCTCCACTACCTCCATTACCCAGCCGTCTACAAGCTGTTCACTCAAGTCATCCTGAGTAGGATTGGCAGAACACTAGATGAAGGAAAACAATGCAAGCAAGATGGTTTTTGAAAAGGATTCAGCACCATCGACCATATCCACACGATAATCAAGCTCATTGAGGTTTCTCGGGAGTTCACAATACTGCTCTGTCTAATGTTCATTGATTTGAAGAAGGTCTTTGATTCTGTTGAGACTGAAGTGGTCATCAGAGCCCTAGCCAAACAGGGCGCTCAAACTCATTACACAAGGATCCTCCATGACCTGCATTACGGATTCACTACCAGGATCTCACCATTTTACAAGGAAGTGATCATCCATGTCAAAAGAGGGAGTCAGCAGGGTGATACCATTTCACTGAAACTCTTCAACGCCACCCTTGAGAACGTTATGCGACGACTGGAATGGGAAGGAATGGGAGTGAAGATAGATGGTCGGCAACTACACAATCTCCGCTTCGCTGATGACATCATTCTAATAGCACCAAACATTAGCCAAGTGGTACAAATGCTGGCCGACTTCGACCATGAGTGTGAAAAGGTCAGACTACAGCTGAATCTCACAAAGACAATGTTCATGAGAAACGGACTCTTTCCTGATGTTCCATTTACTCTCAACCGAACGATTATCTCTGAATGCAGCAGTTATGTGTACCTAGGTCGAGAACTCAGCATGACTAATGGCCTGGCACCTGAGTTGCGCAGAAGGAAGAGAATATTGGAATGCCTTCAAGAGCATCAAAGAAATAGTAAGAGAACGAAGAACCTCTGGCTCCGGGCACATCTCTTAGATTCTACCATTCTTCCTGAATTAACATAAGCCTCAGAGACCTGGGCCCTGTGAAAACAGGATGAGAACGCTATTCTCAGTCTCCCAAAGAGGAGTTGAAAGAGTTATGCTTGGAGTATCATCCTTCATGCAAGTGAGAGAAGAAATCTCGAGTTCTTACCTCCATCAATGATCAAGAATCAGAGACACTGCCTCGTTTTCCAAGGTGTTGGAAATCAGATGGGCTGGACACGTAATGTGGTTTGAAGATGACCACTGGACTAGAGCTGTTACTGACTGGATTCCAGAGGACGTCAAAAGATCGAGTGGCTGCCAACCTAGGACATGGTCAGACTTCTTTGTCAAGACCCTGAACGAACAATTTGAGGTTCTTCATGTTCATGGAGTGAGCAGATGCCATTGGGATACAGTAGCACACAACAGGGACGAATGGAGATGTTACTGGTGCCCACTCGAGCAAATCAATGAGTAAAGGGATGTCATGTGATCATGTGATATACAGTATAACTTGTGATAAATCTTAGATACCAGATCTGACAATGGTAAGTAATGAGAAAATCTGCCAGAAAAAAAGAATATGTTTATGCATGTTGCTATGTAGAAAGGAATGACATGTTTTAGTGTCAGAAGGAACTCTATATATTAATGTCTTACTTTTTTTTTAGGTAATATACCATTACTAACCGAAAAACTCAGGAATTGAATAATTAATAGTCAAGTTTTAATATAGGACTAATGATGAATTTTGCAAATATTTTTTGCTTTTAACTACCAGTATAATTCTTATTTAAGGAATGGACAAAGCCCATTTATTTTTCTAAGTGGTTTGTAGAATATGTAATGCCTTTGTACAAAAAAATCAATTTCTAAAACTTTCTCAAGATTTATGATATTTAAAGGTCCCTGAGTATGCAATTCTGTTCATCTCAAAGTGAAACGGGGGCTTGGGGGAGGAAGGGGAGATTTGAAGTACTAAAGCACTCATAGGGAAAAAAATGAAAAAAGTAATAAGTTCAATATAGACTTCCTTGAGTCTCAAAACTCAACAATAGTAGAATTATTTCCTGACTAATAAATGAGGGAAAAAATGACGAGACACTTTTTTTAAAAAGACATGAAGATTTGCCCATGCATTACAAGGAAATATGAAAAAGTTTTCATCATTACTGAATGTCAGAGAAATGCAAATGAAGACAGCCATGATATAACATATTTACCCCAGTGTAAATAATCCAAACTGACAAAACAAACAAACGAGCAAAAAAAACCTCAGCTAGTCCTGGTGGGAAATGTAGTCAAAGGGATCTTTCATTCACTGTTGATGGAATTGCTGTCTGTTGAAGTCTCTTTGAAAAATAGTGTGAGGATATCTCCAAAAATTAAGAATAGAGATTCCTTTTGGGAAACTGCCAGCTATAGCAAGAATAATCTTAAATTCTAATAAATAAGAAATATGGTATTGTGTATTGTACAGTGCTCACAGCAGGTGGATTTATATGAAGTAGCAGGCTCTCATATTGAATATTTCTTCTTTTTTAATTCTTTTTCAAAATTTGATTTTATTAAAGCAGCGTGAGCTACAAAATTATTCATAGAAGGGTTTTTGGCGTATGATGTTCAATCACCAACCCCACAACCAGTGTCAACTTCCTTGCAGCATAGCTTTTGCGGCCATGCGACATCTTATTATCTCATTCTTACTTTGGACAAACTGGCAGGCTACCGAATGTAACCTGCTCACATGGCAAAGTCTGGCAAACTCCCCGTGGCATACCCAATATGCCAAATACCAGTAACAATGATGGGTCTCATTCTCCTAACCCTGAAAGAGCCTCGAATATGGCACTTTTAGAAAGTCTCAGGGCTAGGACGAAGGAGACGTTACTGGGGCCTGCTTGAGACAATTGATGAACAACAGGATTGTCGTGATCATGATCGTGATAGTTCCCAGATTCTCTCTCCTACCCACCCACCAAAGCCTCAGCTTGTCATCTTGACAGACTCATATTGGACATTTCTTAATGTCATTGATTTTATCCTCATAATCTTAATTATTATATTAACCCCACAGACAAAGCAGAAACACAATTTAAATCACTTAGATTAAGGATATTCTCATTTTAATGATATATTCAGGTTATTACTCTAGTAAGTGTGTCTCCACATCCCTGCTTTTTTCACATACCCATTTTGATTTATTTCATATTTTATATATTATTACTGACTTGAAATCTCAACAAATTCATTAGAACTAGGTGCTTTTTGGTCATTTGGTTCTCACTTACCGTAAGACTTGACTATAGTTGTATTTAAGTGGCAGTACAGGTTTTTTCCTTTTTTATGCCTGTCACAAAATCAGTGAAGCCAACTATGAGAGGTGTCAAACATGTCAAATTTCTTCTTTTTTTGAAGACTATATAAAATCCTAAAATGTATTTCATGAAAGAATCTAATATCAAGTGTGAATGCCATTTTGTGGAGAAATTCAAAGTATTTGTGTTAGAATTATATACTGAATCATAGTGCCAAATAGAATGTTAAATATGACCATGAGATTTGTATAGGTGACATAGTTTTAGACTACTAATGAAAGAGAATAAATAGTGTGATCAATTTTTTAAATATCTTCCTTTGTAGGTTGTGAACTGATCCATAATTATTTGCTGATCCATTGGTTGTCAAACTTATTCATATTTTACTTTGTGAGTTGATACTCTCCTTTCTATTTACAATTAGGCATATATATACATATATATATATATATATATATATATTTGTGTGTCTGTGCATATAGCACTATAGCACCGCCCTCCCATTGTTCATCGATTTGCTTAAGTGGTCACCAGTAACGTCTCCCTTGTGAGACTTATTGTTATGTTTTTGGCATATCGAATACACCACAGGGAGCTTGCCAGGCTCTGCCATGCATGCAGGATACTCTCAGTAGCTTGCCAAGCTCTCAGAGAGGGATGGAGGAATCAAACCCGGGTCGGCCGAGTACAAGGCAAGCGTCCTACCTGCTGTGCTATCTCTCCACTCTCTCTCTCTCTCTCTCTCTCTCTCTCTATATATATATATATATATATATATATATATATATATATATATAACTTCAAAAGACTCAACAGAGAGATTAGAGAAATAGTTCAAGAGTTCAGGTGCTTGCCTCGCAGAAGCCAGTGCTAGTTTGATCCCTGGACACCACATATGTTTTCCCAAGCACCACCAGGAGTGATGCCTGAGCATACAGTCAAGAGTTAGCCCCTTAGAATTCCTGAATATAAACTGAAAAATAGAAAAGGGACCAACCGAAGAAGACAGTTAACTATTTTTTAGGTTGATGATACTTTTTAAAATCAGAATGTTTCTTGCTAAAAAAAGACTTCAGAATTTGTTAATGAGAAGAAGTAATTATCACTGTAGAGCCACTATCCATATCTAGGTCTCTCTGAATCTAATATCTAAACTATTGATGACCAAACTATAATGACCTTTTGATTATGTATTGCTCTGTAACAACAACAAAATGTATAAACTAGGGGTCTGAAATAAAAATAATTTATTTTTCTTATCAACCTGGAATTTTGACTGAGTTAAATAATAAAAGTAAATTTTTGCATCATTAAGTAGGTAGCTCATCTGAGACTCAGGAATCTATTTTCAAACTGGCTCATTTACACAGCTTATATAATCAATGCAAGCTGTTTTATCTGAAAATTTCACATAGCAGTCTAGCTGAACCATCAGTGTTGCAAAAGAACTAAGAAGAAGTTGTAATGACTTTAATAACTCAGTTGCCTAAGACACATATCTTAAGTTCGACTATGTTATATATTTTCCCTATTCAACAAAAAGAAACAGGTATGTTATCTTCTGATTAAATGATTATCAGACTCTTGAGGTAAGAAGAGTTTAGCATAGTGAGATATCCATTTTGGAAAACATCTATCATATCTAGCTATTTACATATTTGTAGAATCAATAACCCATTATGTATATGAATAAATCATACGTTCATGTTTAAATAAATTTTCATATTTTATGTTATGTGTCTATTTATGTCAAACACAATATTATATATCTTTGGGTGTATTCTTTCAATACCTCTTTGGTATGCCTCTCTATATGCTTGGAAATGTATATACCAATATTATGCACAGTCAAACATATATAAACATGCATACATAAACATACATGTATTTGAGTCACATTTTTATCTTTTTGTTTTGTTTGGGGAGGCACACCTGGCAGTGTGCAGTGCTCTTTTCTGGCTCTACAGTCAGAGATCACTTTTGGCTATGTTTAGGGGGAACCATATCTACATACCGGATATTGAACCTGGCTCAGGCAAAGAATCTACTCACTATACTATTACTTCACCCCACTGAGTCACATGCTTGATCCTGAATCATTTGTTAGCCATCAGGGTCAAGCATATGAGGTCTGCTAAGTGCAGCATTCTAGTTTTTTGTTTTAGGAATAGCTATTATAAACTCTGGTTTGTAGGACCTATTCCTCAGCAGATTGTTTCGATTCACGATTCACGACCATCCTGTTATTCGTCGATTGCCTCGAGCAGGACCCAGTAACGTCTCCTTCATCCTAGCCCTGAGATTTTTAAGAAAGTGCCATATT
The DNA here is from genome assembly GCF_029834395.1 of Sorex fumeus. NCBI lineage: Eukaryota > Metazoa > Chordata > Mammalia > Eulipotyphla > Soricidae > Sorex > Sorex fumeus. Next base: position 32,045,576 of record NW_026606064.1, read on the forward strand.
CAAGGCTCTTTAGGAGAATGAGACCCATCATTGTTACTGGTATTTGGCATATTGGGTACGCCACGGGGAGTTTGCCAGACTCTGCTGTGTGGACAGGTTACATTCGGTAGCCTGCCAGTTTGTCCAAAGTAGGAATGAGATAATAAGATGTCATAATAAGATGTCGCGTGGCCGTGCGGTTCTGGGAGCAGATTGTTAAAAATTATAAATTTACTTATGATAATATTTCTTTTTATGCCCTGCTTTTCTTATTGAATTCACGATGATCACATGTTTATAGTTAGAGCTTTTGAAACCAAAAAAGTTTATAGAAGGTAAACTTAATTAATAAAGGTGTAAGTCAGTCTCACAGGCAGATGTGGTATTCAGTGAGTGACATGAAGTTATATTGTCCATTAATGCAGTGATTTTCTGAAAAGTACACTTTTATTCTCTAATTAAAGTGGCTAATACAAGAACACTAGGTGGAAATTATTACAAGGTACAGTGACAGTTACTATATGGTACTCAAAGTTCATAGGTAAAATAGTACATTTGTGATTTAAATAATTCCACTTCAATTTTTTTGTTGGATAGTTATAAATTTAATAACATTCATGGGCTATTCCTTGCTCTGAGATCAAAGTGACCCCCGATGCCAGAGTTCAAATCAGGGTTACTCACATGAAAGGCAAGTTCATTACTTTCTGTATAATCTCTCCAACCTCATTCCAATGCATTTCAGATCTATACTGGAGAGCAGATTGGCCAACATTATTTTCTGGAAGAGTCAAATTGTGAGCACTTTACATTTTTCAGGTCATAAGGTCTCCATCACAGACACTCACTTTGGCCATTGTAACCTAAAAGTACCCAAAGTGAACATAGATAAATAAATGGGTTTTGCTAGATTTGATACATCTGATGTGGAAGGTTGTTACTGCAGATTTGGAATCATGCATAATTTTGATGTTTTTAGCAGAAGCATCACAAACTTTGGCCCACATACACTAAAACACACACACACACACAAAATTATCAAATATAAAAAGAAGTTCTAAAGATATGCTTCACTGTTGCTTCTGTCCAGCAACACCACGAGCATTTAAAATCTTTAATCCTCTCTGCCATTTTCAGTGTAATATTCCTCATTGTTTCTAATCATCATGGCCCTCCCGTTGATCGTTGATTTGCTCGAGCGGGCCCAGTAACGTCTCCATTGGAGACTTTGTTGTTACTGTGTTTGGCATATCAAATATTCTCGGTAGCTTGCCGGGCTCTCCGAGAGGGGCGGAGGAATCGAACTCGGGTCGGCCATGTTGGCCGCTTGTAAGGCAAAAGCCCTACCTGCTGTGCTATCGCTCCAGCGTCCATGAATTGTTTGTAGAAAAGAAACCTTCTATCAAACAAAAACAGATATGATTTTTTTGGTTAGGCTTATTCTAATTTCATAATTTTTTGTACAAGTTTATGTGCTATATTGATATTGGCTTCAGCTGCCGGGGCTCTGCTCAGGGCGGAGAGGGAAACTCAACCCACCTCCTTCCAAGGAACCCTGGTGAGGACAGCCAGGCGGGGGAGGTGTGTGACAGAAGACTCTGCATTGTTCTCTTTTGGGAGCTTGGTTTTATAATCTCTGGATCTTGATCATTGATGGGGTTTTATGGCAGCTGGTAGGTGTAACTGTCTAACTACTGGAAGATGGGGGATCTGGGTGGAGGAGGCCCAGTCCCAAACTAAGCAAGCTTAGAGATCTCAGCCCTGAATCCCACACACCTGGGTTCCTCTCCTGGTTCCTTCATGCATGAGGCTCATCCGAACATGTGGAGAGTGCTCTTAGCATGGCTGTGGCTGGTCCTGGAGGTCTTCAGCTGCCAGGGCTCTTCTCCGGGCAGAAAGGGAAATTCAACCCGCCCCCCTCCAAGGGGCCCTGGTGAGAACAGTCAGGCGTGGGGCCAGGAGACTTTGCATTGTTCTCTTCCAGAAACTTGGGGTTTTTTTCGGGAGCTAAAGACTTCTGGGATCCAGTCACAGCTATGCTAAGACCACTCTCCACATGCTCTGACAAGCTTCATGCACGAAGGAACCAGCAGAGGAACCCAGGTGTGCGGGACCCGGGGCTGAGATCTCCAAGCCTGCTTGGTTCGGGACTGGGCCTCCTCCACCCAGATCCACCATCTTCCACTAGCTAGACAGTTACACCCATCAACTGCTGTGTAACCCCATCAACGGTCAGATCCAGAGACTATAAAACCAGGCTCCCAGAAGCTTATTATAAGACCTCTTATTGTCTAGTCCTCACTCTCAGAGAACCCGGCAGGCTACTGAGAGTATCCGGCCCACATATATGCCTGACTGGAAATACCTGTAAAGGGATTAGAGCCTGCCCCAAAAGCCTCCATCCCTCTCAGACAGACCAGCAAGCTTCTGAGAGTATCCCACCAGCACAACATAGCCTGGCAAGCTACCCGTGGCATATATGATATGCCAGAAACAATAACAATTATGGTCCTTATTCTCCTGACCCTGAAAGAGCCCCCAATATGCCATCGGGCCACACTAGCACGTGACAGAGACAAATGGAGACGTTACTGGTGCCCGCTTGGACAAATCGATGAATAATGGGATGATAATGATAGTGATAGTGATTGATATTGGCTTATAAAAGACTACAGGGAGAAACAAAAAAGATCAACTCAGCAGTTCCACTTTGAACTCTATATGAATAACAATAGTATTGTATTATGCCATTGTGGTTTTGCAGTTTATTATTACCTTAAGTAGTACAGAAATTAGTACCTTAAAGAGACATTCTGCATTAATAAAGAACTGAAATATTTGCCTTTTTAATTCTTGAGATGTATAATGATGAAGTAGAATATAGAAAAATCCAATTATATCTAAGGAAAATACATGGTCAAACAGTTATTTTTAATAACATGAAATGAAGGAGAGAGTACTATGATTCCAGGGAAACTGTTGGAAAGAGTGAGAATTTTTTTATATATTGTTTACTTTTGGCTGACTTTAGGGGATAATAGAGGAAAAGAAATTTCAAAAAAAAATAAGAACCATGAAAGATTTTGTACTTTTCAAGTAAGATCAAAGGGTATTGAGAAAAATGAAAGATCAAGGGTCAAATGGGCCTTGAAAAAAAAAAAGAATTCTCCTGAACATCAAATAGTATGAAGTAAGATGAAAAGACACTGAGGTACAAGGCCCAGTAAAAATTTTCAGTTCAATGAACTTCTCTAGCCTTAAGGTAATGCTCAGACTACCGGGTTTATCTTTCCAACTCACTCAGTTGGAGGAAATGTTAAGATAAAGCACAGAAACATTAAAAAGAGTTCATGCTATCTAAAGGCCTAAACCTTTAATGACGTCTAGCTGCCTTAGAATACAAAATAGCAGAGTTTTCTCAGGACAATAATGCCAGAAGTGGATTAAAAAAAGGAGTGATTTTCAATTTATAATGAAAGCATCATACTCCACTCATTTCCTCTATGGTTATAATGGAAAATTTCAAAATTGCAACAAACAAAATATTACAAAACCAAGCCAATCTGTCATACACTCATCATTTTTAGTCACTATCAATCTTATGATTGTAACGCTGAATGTCCTTTGAAATTATTTACCTAAATATATTTTGAGATCTCCTGAAGCCAGATATTGTGAATAGAAAGGTTCTTGCAGGTGGGTGATGTGGCTCAGTGTAAGAGCACCTGTTCTGTGTGTGTGAGGACCTGGATTCCATCCCAAGCAGAACAAAATCAAAGAACAACAACAAAATAGCCTCCAAATCTAGGAAAAACAATAAGGTAAGTAAATCTAAAAACCAAAAAGAGCATAGTAAGTGTCATCACTGCAATGATAAATACTTTGGTATTCTCAGAAAGAAAAGGACAATACATAAAAGAGATAGTCTTAGGAAATGAATGGTGTTTTATTTTTTTAATTTTTATTAGTGAAACACCTTGAGATACAGCTGTAGATTTACAAATTTTTGTGCTTGAATTTCAATTATACAATGATCAAGTACCCATCCCTCCACCAGTGCCCATTTCCCACCACCACAGATCCCAGTATCCCTCCCAACCCCCAATCCCCCTGTCCCACCCTGCCTCTGTAGCAGGGCATTCTCTTTTGTTCTCTCTCTCCTTTTGGTTGCAGTGGTTTGCAAAACAGGTATTGAGCGGTAATCATGTTTGGTCTATAGTCTACTTTCAGCATGCTTCTCCCATCCTGGGAGGATCCTCCCAACACCTTTTATTTGGTGCTCCCTTCTCTATCTGAGCTGCCTTTTCCCCAAGCATGTGTCGCTCCAAGCCATGGAGTAAACCTTCTGGTACTAATCTCAGCTATTCTTGGGTGTTAGTCTCCTATTTTGTTACTTTATGTTACCCAGATGAATGCAATCTTTCTATGTCTGTCCCTCTTTCCAGATTCATTTCATTTACCATGATATTTTCCGTGTAGTAACACTTGTATGTAAATTTCATGACTTCATCTTATCTAACAGCTACATAGTACTCCACGGGGTAGATATACCAAAGATTCTTTAACCAATCATCTGTTCTCAGGCAATCAGGTTTTTTCCAGATTCTTGCTATTGTAGAGCGTGCTGCAATGAACAAACAAGTGCAGATGTCACTTCGACTATACTTTTTTGCTTCCTGGGATATATTTCCAAGAATGGTATTGCTGGGTCAAATGGGAGCTCAATTTCTAATTTTTGAGAGTTGTCCATACTGTTTTCCAAATGGGCTGAACCAGTCAACATTCCCACCAGCAGTGAAGGAGGGTCCCTTTCTCGCCATATCCATGCCAGCACTGGTTGCTTTTTAATTTATTTTGGATGTGGGCCGGTCTCTGTGGTATGAGATGATATCTCATTGTTTTTTTTGATCTACATCTCCCTGATGATTAATGACGTAGAGCATTTTCTCATGTGCCTTTTTGCCATTCGGATTTCTTCTTTGAGAAAGTTTCTGTTCGTTTTGTCACCCCATTATTGATGGGATTGGATGTTTTCTTCTTGTGGAATTCAACCAGTACTTTGTATATCCTTGACATCAACCCCTTGTTGGATGTGTATTCGACGATTATCCTTTCCCATTCTGTAGACTGTCTTTGTATTTCTTTTTTTTTTAATCTTTTTTTCATCTCTTTACTAGAATAAAAATTTAAAGTTCTGCTAATTTTTAATTAGGCTACTTTGTTTTTATTTTATTTTTTTCCGTTTTTTATAATTTATTTATTTATTGAATCACTGTGGGAAAAGTTACAGAGCTTTCAGGTTAGTCTCAGTCATGTAAATATCAAACACATTTCCCTTTACCAATATTTTTTACCGTGAACCCCAATAGAATCCCACCTCCCACCCCTCCCAATTCCTGTGAGGCCAATGAGTTCTAGTTAACACTCTATCTACTTTGACTAGATTCATTGTTTCGATAAAAGATGCACCATTATTATTTAGAGTTTACGACCCCCTCCCCCCTGAATCAGACATGCTGAAAAAGCGTTGTGAAATGATTTGCTTTCTAGAGCTGGGCTTAAGAATTAAATGATGTCGCGCCACGAGGGTTTGGATTTCTGCTATTTTACTTATTAACTCTGGAAGTATTTCTATTAAAAGTTAGATAATTAAGAGATTGGTTTCTGTGCTCTGGAGTCGTGGCTGTGCCAGAGAGCCGCTCATGGGGGGCAACTGGTGATCTCGGTAGGGCGTGAAGGACGGACCAGAATGCCCCACTTCCCGTGAGGTTTTTGCCGCCCCCGAACCCCAGCTCAAACCTGCTGTCCACAAGGCTCCCGTGCGGCCACCATCTTTCTTTCCAGAGAGGAGAGCGAATGGGGCAACTGTCTTTGTATTTCTATCACTGTTTCTTTGGAGGTGCAGAAGCTTCTTAGTTTAAGATAGTCCCATTTGTCTATCTCTGTTTTCACTTGCTTGACCAGTGGCACGACATCTTGGAAGATATCATTAGCTACTATGTCACGGAGGGTTTCGCCAACCCTGTCTTCAATGTACCTTCTGGATTCTGGTCTGATGTAGAGGTCTTTAATCCATTTTGGTCTTACTTTTGTACTTGGTGTTAGGCAGAGATCTGAGCCCACTTTTTTGCATGTAGTCGTCCAGTGATGCCAGCACAATTTGTTAAAGAGGCTTTCCTTACTCCACTTCACATTTCGTGATCCTTTATCAAAGATTAGATGATCATATGTTTTAGGGGAGATGTCAGTATATTCAACCCCATTCCATTGGTCTGCAGCTCTGTCTTTGTTCCAGTAACATGCTGTTTTAATCATTACTGCTTTGTAGTAGAGTTTGAAGTTAGGGAGGTTGATTCCTCTCATTTTCTTTTTCCCAAGAATTGCTTTAGCTATTCGTGGGGGCTTATTGTTCCATATGAATTTCAGGAGTGTTTGCTCCATTTCTTTGAAGAATGTCATGGGTATCATTATAGGGATCACATTGAATTTGTACAATTCTTTGGGAAGCATTGCCATTTTGACTATGTTAACTCTCCCGACCCATGAGCAGGGTATATCTTTCCATTTTCTCGTGTCCTCTTTTATTTCCTGAAGTAGCATTTTGTAATTTTCTTTGTATAGGTACTTTATTTTCTTAGTTAAGCTGATTCTTCGGTACTTGATTTTCTGGGGCACAATTGTAAACGGGATTGTTTTCTTCATGTCACTTTCTTCTCTCTCACTGTTTGTGTATACGAAAGCCATGGACTTTTGGGTATTGATTTTATAGCCTGCAACTTTACAAGTCTATTGTTTCTAGGAATTTCTTGGAAGAGGTTATAGGGTTCTCTACGTATCGTATCATATCATCTGCGAATAGTGAGAGCTTGATTTCTTCCTTTCCTACCTGAATGCCCTTAACATCTTTTTCTTGCCTAACCGCTATTGCAAATACTTCCAGTAGTATATTGAACATCAGTGAAGAGAATGGGTATTCTTGTCTCATTCCTGATCTTAGAGGGAAGGCTTTCAGTTTTTCCCCATTGAGGATGATGTTACTAATTTTCATTACTTCAATTCACATCCCTTACCCAGTGCCTAATGCACTGCCTAAAATTTTCTGAATACACAATAAATGTGTGTTAAATCAATGAATAGGAAAATAATATGTAATACAGAACAGGATTTAACTAATATCACTGTGAAAAGGCAAATAGAAAAGATGAGAGAGGTTAGGTGTTTTTCAGCATCATTTATATAAAAATACAGTAAATATTAAGAGAGGGATCCCCTCTGGGAAGAAAATATTTCTTTTACTGTCTTCCTTTATATCAAAATATCTAAGATCTTGATGAAAATAACGAATAAATAATTTCCAATATACATCTTCTCATCTTTTCAGATAATTGACATCATATTTTACTTGCGTCATTTAACATAATATCTCTGAAAATAAATCCTGCCTTATTATAGGGTTAACTTTGGCATTCATTTAAAAGATGATTTTAGAATTTTTAATTAAAAATACTTACCTTATTCTTTATTATCTGTCATGATATTGGCAATGAGCCCGTCTACTGCCTAGATCCAATAAGGTAAAATGAATTAAGAATGATCTTTGGAGTCAAGAGATTTTAAGTCATTTCTTTTGATACAAATTAGTTTTATAACCAAAAGAAAGGTTTCAAATCATGCTGAAACTCATTTTCTCATGTTTCAAATGATGTGCAAGATAAGCACCCTTCCTGCTATACTATCACTCCAGCCCCAAAGTTTCCAGTTTTAACTTGTGCAATTATTAAATGAATCTACAACACTTAATATGGCAATCAAATCTGGCCTTTCATTTTAATCAAATTTGAATATTTATTGGTTCTTCAAAACCTTGACATATAAGGAAATATTACACAGGTCTTTTGAGTGGATTAAAGTTCAACTAATATGAAGGTCCTTTAGAAAAGAGAACAGAGAATCACAAACACAAAATAAGAAACCTAAGCAAATATAAAATAAGAAAAATAATACTTTAGCACGACTACAAATAATGTAAACTAATAACACAAAGTCACCAGAAATTTTATAAAACAGCATAATATTATATTACTTATCTAGATGATATACCTCAACAGTATACAAACATGCTTCTAATTTCCTAATACAAAGTTTTTTTAGTTTAAAGGCATAATATAAAACTATTGCTTTATTGAAATTTATTTTTATACTATTGAATCAAAGAGAATAATATTTAATTAGCATTAATAGTAGGAACTGTGTTTGGCATATCGAATACTCTCAGTAGCTTGCCGGGCTCTCCGAGAGGGGCGGAGGAATCGAACTCGGGTCGGCCATGTTGGCCGCTTGTAAGGCGAACACCCTACCGCTGTTAATAGTAGGAACTGTGTTTGGCATATCAAATACTCTCGGTAGCTTGCCGGGCTCTCCGAGAGGGGCGGAGGAATTGAACTCGGGTCGGCCATGTTGGCCGCTTGTAAGGCGAACACCCTATCGCTGTTAATAGTAGGAACTGTGTTTGGCATATCGAATACACTCGGTAGCTTGCCGGGCTCTCTGAGAGGGGCGGAGGAATCGAACTCGGGTCGGCCATGTTGGCCGCTTGTAAGGCGAACACCCTACCGCTGTTAATAGTAGGAACACCCGGGTGTTCGCCTTACAAGCGGCCAACATGGCCGACCCGAGTTCGATTCCTCTGCCCCTCTCAGAGAGCCCGGCAAGCTATCGAGAGTATTCGATATGCCAGACACAGTAACAACAAAGTCTCCAATGGAGACGTTACTGGGCCCGCTCGAGCAAATCGACGATTAACGGGAGGGCCATATATATATATATATATATATATATATATATATATATATATTATATAATAGTAGGAAAGTGCTACTGTGCTACTATTGATACTAATTAAATATTGTTCTCTTTGATTTGTTATGCAAAAAGGTTAATTCTCTAAATGTTATGGAATGCACTTTTTAATATTCAGGAAAATATTGTTAGGGAGCAAGGAAAACTTTCCTTTCCTCCAGGTCACTTTGTTGAAGCACTAGCAAAATTAATTATTTAAGAGCGAATGAATTTATTTCAAAAAGATTAGTAGGATAACTGATGTATGTATGAAAAATTTACACATCTTCAAGTTCTAGAGTAGATGACAGAAATGATTTTTTAATTCTTGAGTTAGTGAATGGGATAAAGGACTGAGTGTCAGATAAAGAGAAAAAGATCTCACAGAACAAGGACTTAAACGATTAAACCAGGTGATCTAGATAAACATTCTTCAGCCAGAGAAAATTAGAGAAATATTTTTGAGACTAAGACAAGACAAAATTTCTCAGATAGAAAATTATTTCAGACAGTAAATTGGCTGGCTAAACAAATGCAAAACCCACTGCAGATAGACAGTATATAACTTACTATATCCAATGTTACAAAATTAAAACTTTTATCTTGTGAAACATTTGCTGCTAGAGGATGTTACATGATTGGGAGAAGATTTTGGAAGACTGTTAGGAAATTTCCACAACTGGCACTGGTCTGCAGAAAACAGGGGGAAAGATCAGAGACCTACTTGCTTGCACAATCTTCAAATATGTTTGTTGATAGAAATGGAGACCCTCATGGCCGCATTTGCAGCCGCATGCTACTAGAGTTTAAAATTTTTGAATGGGGAGATACAGCTAGAGTTAAAGTTTTGACGAGATGGTGACTTTGAGTGTCCACAATATTCACACACTTCTTCTAAAGAAGTATTTGTGATCGTTTTTAGAAAATTATGACACAGTATAAAATAAATTATTCAGGGCCTGCTATAGCGCAAACCTAAGGGTGGTTGGGAAAATTGGAAATAATAGTGGTGGGAAGGTGGGATTGGTGTTGGAATATTCAATGCAGTAAATCATGGAAAACAACAACAACAAAAAAGAAATGAAGACCCTGAACTGGGTAATCTTCATTCTTTAAGGTAATATTAATAATTTTTCTTGATTCCTGAAAGGACAAAATTAACCTTGGTAATTAACGTTACAACAAGCCAGCCGACCAAAAACCTGTACAAGCGATTAGATGTCACCCCAAATCCTCTATCCCTCTCAGAGAACCTGGCAAGCTACGGAGAGTATTCTGTCCACATGGCAGAGCCTGGCAAGCTACCCGTGGTATATTCGATATGCCAAAAACAGTAACAATAACAGGTCTCTTTCCCCTGACCCTGAAAGAACCTCCAATACAGCAGGTTGGGAAGGATGAGTAAGGAGAAGCTAATGAAATCTCAGGGCAGGGGCAAATGGAGACATTACTGGCACCTGCTACAGAAAATCAATGAACAACTGGAGAACAGTGATACAGTGACAGTGAATTAACATGCCAAGATGACACATAACTGTCCATCTTGGAAGAACATTTGAGGGATATCTATCCTTCAGGTTCTCTCACTTTATCGAAACACTGTTTTTAAGCACTGTACTATAAAAAATCTATTTTTATCTTGTTTGATACTTATAACTAATTTAATGCTTAAATAGAATTCCACAAGGGAGTAAAGTTTGTCATGATTTTTTTCACTACATCACTGGAAAACATTATGATCTAACATAAAGCCAGCTTTATGTTAATTCTACTTTACTTCTAGAGAATTTACAAAGTAAAAGACTCCATCTATTCTATTTTTTTATTTCAGCAAGAGCTTGAATGTTTGGTTTTACATTTTCAAACAAGGCCATTACATGCCTCATAATCAAGTGGTGGTAAATGATTTATCACTGAGATAAATAAGGTAGGTCATAGACATAACTATGAAAGAATTTTACAAAACATTGCCAAGGCAGTAGTACAATATCTATAAAGCAAATTTAGTTTCACACAGAAAAGAATATTAAAGCAAGAATATTACAACATGTTTTGAGACTACCACCAGAGAATTAGCCCATTTGGCAAATATATTTTCTGTTTCTTTCCTTTTTCGGTTCTCATTTCAGCTGATCGAACTTCAAAGTCCTAAAACCATATTACATGATATTTTTCTTAATTGTGTGTTGTGTCAACATTTCTGACACATAAAAATGAAAATTTTGATTAATTGTTCAAGGTCTCTAAGGAAGACTAGTGAAATTGAAGACTGATTTTCTCGGTCTGAAGCATGTGCCTATTTCAACTATCATAAATAAACTTGTGATAAGCAAATAAAAAGTATGCTAAGTATTCATACTTTATGACCTATGATAAAATATCTTCGTCAATAGAAATATCCTAACAATGTAGTTTGCTCTTAGGTTATATTTTTATTTTAAGAGATCATCTCTTACCCAGAATATTTCAATATATCCAGCTCCAACTCCTATATATAAAAGTAAGAACTATTAACTTTTAGAAAAAATAAATTAGGTATTCCATTTCTTTTTTTTCTTTTTTTAAATTTTTTTTAGTGAAACACCATGAGGTACAGTTGTAGACTTACAAATTTTTGTGTTTGGGTTTCAGTTATACAGTGATCGAATACCCATCCCTCCACCAATGCCCATTCTCCACCACCACTAATCCCAGTATCCCTCTCACCCCATCGCCCCATCCCACCCTGCCTCTGTGACAGGGCACTCCCTTTTGTTCTCTCTCTCCTTTTGGGTGTTTTGGTTTGCAAAAGAGGAATTGAGTGGCAATTATGTCCGGTCTATGGTCTACTTTCAGCATGCATCTCCCATCCTGGGCGGATCTTCCCAATACCCTTTATTTGGTGCTCCCTTCTCTATCTAAGCTGCCTTTTCCCTAGAGTTTGCAGCTGGCCTCCAAGCCATGGAGTAAACCTCCTTGTATTTATCTCAGCTATTCTTGGGTTTCAGTCTCCTATTTTGTTACTTTATGTTCCCCAGATGAATGCAATCTTTCTATTTCTGACCCTCTCTTTCTGACTCATTTCACTTAGCATGATACTTTCCATGTAGTATCAATTGTATGAGAAAGGGCTGCAAAGTTCAAAAAGAGAACTCCCAGAATGACCACCAACTGGGAACTCTTTGGCACTATTGCAGCAACATGGGAAGATGCCATTGTTGACAACATTAACGAGGAATACGATCGACTGGTTCAGCACCTCCATGAATGTGCGAGGAACGCCAAGAGAGAGAAAGCCACAAAAAATCGCCTATCTTCGAAAACTCTTGAGCTAATACGCCAGCGTAGTTTGGCGCATACCTCAGGCAACTGCAAGTTAACATCCGAGCTCGCAAAGCAGTGCAGAGATGCGATCAAGGAAGACCTCAAAGAGAGAAGAGCAGAAGTACTGGTAGATGCGACAGAAGCCGGGAAAAGTATTCGTAACGCCCGCCTGTCCTTCGCCAACTATAAGACCAACATGACTGCCCTCCGACGTCCAGATGGATCCATCACATCCTCCAAAACGGCAATGGAGAAGATTATCCATGACTTCTACTCAAATCTCTTTGATAGCCATGTCCACTTGCCGACATACCAAATTCCATAGGATGGATAGGTCGTTCCCAAAGGTCTCCCTTCCGAAATCCGACACGCCATTTCGTCTGTAAAGAAACAAACAGCACCCGGCCCAGACAAGGTCAGACCTGAACACCTGAAGAACCTGCCGTCAGTACTCATCAATACACTGGCTCGGCTCTTCACTCGCTACCTGTCTGAATGCAAGGTTCCGTCCCAATGGAAAACCAGCAGGACCGCACTACTGTTCAAGAAGGGAGACATCCATGACATTGGCAACTATCGCCCGATCTGCCTATTGTCTGTCATCTACAAGTTGTTCACTCGAGTCATCCTGAATAGGATTGGCAGAACACTAGATGAAGGACAACCATGTGAGCAAGCAGGGTTCCGCAAAGGATTCAGCACCATGGACCATATCCACACAATAACCAAGCACATTGAGGTTTCTCGGGAGTTCAAGATGACGCTCTGTTTAACGTTCATTGATTTAAAGAAGGCCTTTGATTCTGTTGAGACCGAAGTGGTCATTGAAGCCCTAGCCAATCAGGTCATTCAAGCCCAATACATCAGGATCCTCCATGAGCTGTATTGCGGATTCACTACCAGGATCTCACCATTCTACAAAGAAGTGATCGTTGATGTCAAGAGAGGGGTGCGGCAGGGTGATACCATTTCACCGAAACTCTTCAGTGCCACCCTCGAGAACATCATGCGATGTCTGGAATGGGAAGGAATGGGAGTGAAGATAGATGGTCGGCAACTACACCACCTCCGCTTTGCTGATAACATTGTTTTAATAACACCAAACATCAGCCAAGCGGCACAAATGCTGGCCGACTTTGACCGTGAGTGTGGAAAGGTAGGACTACAGCTGAATCTTACGAAGACAATGTTTATGAGAAACAGCCTTGTTCCTGACGCCCCATTCGCTCTCAACGGAATGACCATCTCCTAATGCAACAGCTATGTGTACCTAGGTTGAGAGGTCAACATGACAAATGACCTGGCACCCGAGCTGCGCAGGAGGAAGAGAGTGGCTTGGAATGCCTTCAAGAACGTCGAAGAAATAGCTAAGAGGACGAAGAATCTCCGGCTCCCGGCACATCTCTTTGATTCCACTGTTCTTCCTGCATTAACATATGCCTCAGAGACCTGGGCCCTACATAAACAGGATGAGAACGCTATTCAGGTCTCCCAAAGAAGAATAGAAAGAGCTATGCTTGGAATATCACGTTTCACTCAAATGAGAGAAAGAATCCGGAGTTCTGACATTGACGATCAAGAATCAGGGACGCTGTCTCATTTGCCAAGGTGTCGAAAATCAGATGGGCTGGTCACGTAATGAGATTTAAAGACGACCAATGGACTAGAGCTGTTACGGACTGGATTCCACGGGATGTCAAAAGACCGCGTGGCCACCCACCTTCCAGATGGTCAGACTTCTTCGTCAAGATCATGAACGATCGGTTTGAGGCCCTTCGTGTTCCCGGAGCGAACAGATGCCATTGGGCTACACTAGCACGCGACAGGGACAAATGGAGATGTTACTGGTGCCCGCTCGAGCAAATTGACGACTAAGGGAAGTTAAGTGATTAAGTGATGTGATCAATTGTATGTATATTTCATGACTTCATCTTTTCTAACAGCTACATAGTACTCCATTGTGCAGATGTACCAAAGTTTCTGTAATCAGTCATTTGTTCTCCGGCACTCAGATTTTTTCCAGAGTCTAGCTATTGTAAACAGTGCTGAAATGAGCACACAAGTACAGATGTCACTTTGGCTATTCTTTTTTGCCTCTTTATTGTATATTCCCAGGAGTGGTATTGCTTGTCAAATGGGAGCTCAATTTCTAATTTTTTGAGAATCGTTCATACTGTTTTCCAAAAGGGCTGAACCAGTTAACATTCCCACCAGCAGTGAAGGAGAGTCCCATTCTCGCCAAATTCACACCAACACTGGTTGCTTTTGTTCTTTCGGATGTGGGCCAGTCTCTGTGGTGTGAGAGATGATATCTCACTGTGGTTTTGATCTGCATCTCCCTGAAGATTAATGATGAAGAGCATTTTCTCATGTGCCTTTTAGCCATTCATATTTCTTTTTTGAGAAATTTTCTGTTCATTTTGTTGCCCCATTTTTTGATGGGGTTGGATGTTTTGTTCTTGTGGAGTTCAACCAGTACTTTGTATACCCTTGATATCAACCTACACCGGATGTGTATTCGGTGAATATCCTTTTCCATTCTGGAGACTACCTCTGTATTTTGGTCACTGTTTCTTTGGAGGTGCAGAAGCTTCTCAGTTTAAGATAGTTCCATACGTCTATCTCTGTTTTCACTTGCTTTGCCAGTGGCGTGACATCTTTGAAAATACTTCAAAGATAGCTTCAATGTCATGGAGGGTTTTGCCAACTTTGTCTTCAATGTTCCTTATGGATTCCGATCTGATCTTGAAGTCTTTAATCCATTTTGGTCTTACTTTTTTACTTGGTGTTAGGCAGAGATCTGAGCCCACTTTTTTGCATGTAGTCGTCCAATTTTGCCAGCACAATTTGTTAAAAAAGCTTTCCTTGCTCCACATCACATTTCCTGCCCCCTTATCAAAGATTAGATGATCATATGCTTGGGGGGGAGATGTCAGTACATTCAACCCTGTTCCTGGTCTGCAGCTCTGCTTTTGTTCCAGTACCATACTGTTTTAAGTATTACTGCTTTATAGTAGAGTTTGAAGTTAGAAAGCTTGATTTCTCCCATTTTCTTTTTCCCAAGAATTGCTTTAGCTATTCGTGGGGGCTTATTGTCCCTAAATTTTCAGGAGTATTTGCTCCCTTTCTTTTAAGAATGTCATCGATATCATAATAGGGATAGCATTGAATTTGTACAGTGCTTTGGGAAGTATTGCCATTTTGACAATGTTAATTCTCCAGATCCATGAGCAGGGGATATTTTTCCATATCCTCGTGTTCTCTTTTATTTCCTGAAGTAGCGTTTTGTAGTTTTCTTTTCCTTTACTTCCTTAATTAATCTAATTCCTAGGTAATAAATTTTCTGGGGCACAATTGTGAACGGGAGTGTATTCTTCATGGCACTTTCTTCTCTCTCACTATTTGCATATAGGAAAGCAATGGACTTTTAGGTATTGATTTTATAGCATGAAACTTTACTATACAAGTCTATTGTTTCTAGGAGTTTCTTGGTGGAGGTTATAGGGTTCTCTAAGTATAGTATCATATCATCTGCGTATAGTGAGAGCTTGATTTCTTCCTTTCCTACCTGGATGCACTTAATATATTTTTCTTGCCTAATCGCTATTCTCAGTATATCCAGTACTATATTGAACAGAAGTGGAGAGAGTGGACATACTTGTCTCGTTCCTGACCTTACAGGGAAGGCTCTCAGTTTTTCCCCATTGAGGATGATGCTTGCTATAGGCTTGTGGTAGATGGCTTTAACTATATTGAAGAAAGTCCCCTCTATCCACATTTTGGCAAGGGTTTTCATCATAAAGGGGTGCTGGATCTTGTCAAATGCTTTCTCTGCATCTACTGATATGATCATATGATTTTTATCTTATCTTTTGTTGATATGATGGATTTTGTTGATTGATTTCCAAATGTTAAACCATGCATTCCTGGGATGAATCCCACTTGGTCATGGTGTATGATCTTTTTGACGAGTAGTTGAATTCTATTTGCTAGTATTTTGTTGAGAATCTTTGCATCTGTGTTCATCAGGGATATAGCCCTGTAGTTTTCTTTTCTTGTGGTGTCTTTGTTTCCTTTTGGTATTACAGAGATACGGGCTTCATAGAAACTTTTTGGGAGAGTTTCTGTTTTTTCAATTTCCTGGAAAAGCTTGAGAAGGACTGGCAATAGGTCCTCTTTAAAAGTTTGGAAAAATTCACTAGTGAACACATCTGTACCTGAGCTTTTGTTTTTGGGAAGACTTTTGATTTCAGTTACAATTTCCTTGAGTTAATAGGTTTATTCACGTACTCTAGCTCTTCGTAATTCAACTTTGGTAGATTATAGGAATCCCGGGATTTATCCATTTCTTCTAGGTTGTCTTGTTTCATGACATACAGACTTTCAAAGTAGTCTCTGATGATTTTTTGAATTTCTTTGGTTTCTGTTGTGATATCCCCATTCTTATTTCTGATTAGGATTATTAGGGTTCTCTCTCTGTTTCGTTTTGAGTGTTGCTAGTGGTTTATCCATCTTGTTTATTTTCTCAAAGAACCAGCTCTTGGTTTCATTGATCTTTTGGATTTTTTTCTTAGCACAGCGGTAGGGCGTTTGCCTTGCACGCAGCCAACATGGCCGACCCGAGTTCGATTCCTCGGCCCCTCTTGGAGAGCCGGGCAAGCTACCAAGAGTATCTTGCCCGCACGGCAGAGCCTGGCAAGCTCCCTATGACGTATTCAATATGCCAAACACAGTAACAACAAAGTCTCCAATGGAGACTTTACTGGACCCGCTCGAGCAAATCGATGATCAACGGGAGGGCCTTTACTTTACTTCCGTGTCATCAATTTCTGCTCTACATTTTATGATCTCTTTCCTTCTGTCTGATTTGGGCTACTTCTGTTAATCTTTTCTAAGATCTGGAGCTGTGAAGTCACGTTGTTTATGTGCATTCTTTCTTCTGTCCGAAGATTTGCTTGCAGAGATATAAATTTTCCCCTTAATACGGCTTTAGTTGCATCCCATAAGTTCTGGTAGCTTGTGTCTTCATCCTTATTTGTTTGCAGATATCTTTGATTTAGTCCTTGACTTCCTTCCTGATCCACTCGTTGTTCAGCATTGAGTTGTTTAATTTCCAGGTGTTTAATTTGGTTCTCCATGTCTGTGTGATTCACTTCTATTCTCAGTGCATCATGGTCTGAAAAGATTGTTGATACTACTTCTATCTTCCTGATTCTATTGAGGTATGTTTTGTGGCCTAGCACTGGGTCTCTTTTGGAAAATGTTCCATGCGCACTGGAGAAGAATGTGTATTCTTTTTGGGGGGGTGTAAAGCCCTGTACAGGTTTATAAGCCCTTTCTCTTCTATTTCTTCTTTCAGAGCCAATGTTTCCTTGCTCAGTTTTGTTTTTGTTGATCTATCCAGAGGTTCTAAGGTGATGTTGAAGTCTCCAAATACTACTGTGTTGCTAGCAATGTCCTCCTTAAGATCTTTAGCAGTTGTTTTAAATATTTAGCTGTTCCCTCATTAGGTGGGTATACATTTAAGAGTGTGATTTCTTTCTGTTGTACATATCCCTTGATGGAGAGAAAATAGCCTTCACTGTCCCTTCTAATCTTTTTCAAGGTGAAATTAACATTGTCGGATACTAGTATGACCACTCCAGCATTTTTGAAGGAGCTGTTTGCTTGCAGGATTGTTTTCCATCCTTTAACTTTGAGTCTGTGTTTGCTCTGAGTGTTGAGATGAGTTTCTTGTAGGCAGCAGAATGTTGGATTCTGTCTCAGAATCCATTTTGCCACTCTGTGTCTCTTAATTGGTGAATTTAGACCATTGAGCTTGAGAGATATTATTGTTATGGGGTTTTGTTTCATCCTTCTGTAAAGGTGTATTGTGCTTGTAGGGTTTGACTTGTCTTATAGTAGCCCCTTTAGCCCTTGTTTTAGGTTTGATTTTGAGTTTATGAAGTTCCTGAGCTGCTGTTTATCTAGAAAATAGTGTACCATTCCTTCGAGTTTGAGTGAGAATTTAGCCGGATAGAATTTTCTTGGTGAAGCATTCATTTCAGTGAGTTTTTTCAGTATGTTCCGCCATTGCCTTCAGGCTTGGAGGGTTTCCTCTGATAGGTCTGCTGTGAATCTAATGGGTGCTCCCTTGTATGTGATTTCCTTCTTTGACCTTGCTGCTTGCAGTATTTGTCTCTTATCAGCAGCATCGATCATTCTGACTATGATATGTCTTGGAGTGTTTTTGTTAGGGTCTCTTTTATCTGGCACCCTTTGGGCTCCATGAATCTGAATGGCTGCATTGTCAAGTTCTGGGAATTTTTCAGCAATGATTTGTTTAACCGTGGTTTTTTCATTGGTATTGTTTCCCTGAGTTTCTGGTACTCTAATGATTCTAATGTTGTTCCTCTTGGAATCATCTTCTAGGAATCTGATTGTCTCTAGAGCTATTTTGAGGTCCCTTGCCATTGTTTGTTGTTGCCTGTTGGCTTGGTGCAGCTTATCTTCCAGCTCATTGATTCTGTCCTCTGTTGTGGTCATTCTACTGTTGAGGGCACAGACTGAGTTTTTTATTTCATCTACATAGTCTTTTATTCGTGTCACTTCTGCTCTCATTTCTTCCTGTAATTTGTCGATTTTTTCTGTCACGTTACTGAATATCTGTCTGACTGTTTCATTGAGTTCATTGAACATCTTCACGACTTCATATCTGAATTCTATCTCAGAGAGGTCTTTAGGTGAGTAGCACCTACTGGGGCTCCTGAACTCTTTTCATCTTTGTCTACATGTGATGGGGATTTGCATTTTTTCTTCATCTTGTTGTGTAGGTATGGAAACTGAGATGGTTACTAGATTTCTTGGTATGAGTAAAGTAACTGCGGCCGCGTGAGCTGCATCCAGCCTGAAATTAGGCCATGCCCACTTCTTCAGAAGCCACGGCCATTTCTAAAGAGACCACGCACCCACAGGAACCTGGTTGGGGTTAGTAAACTAACTGAGAGGGAAAAAAGACCTGCAGTGTGTTGGGGACAAAGAGGAAGAGGCTCAGGACTGCTTTTGTCTCAGAGTCCTAGAGGACGCCTGGGGCACTTGCACAGTGAAAGCCAAGTCCCGGGTTCAAATACTGGCAGATAAACTGACCTGGGTGAGGAAAAAAACCGCACAACTTGGGGGACCAAAAGGAAGAGGCAGAGGCTCAGGACTGCTTTTGTCACAAGGTCTGAGAGGATGCCTGGGGCGTTTGCATGGAGAAAGCCAAGTCCTGGGTTTGAATACCTGCAGATAAACTGATCTAGGTGGGGAAGAAGCCCAGAACAGCTTGGGAGATGAAGAGCAATATACATTTTTAGAATTTGAGGCAATACAATGAGAAAACCAGAATATAAACATAAGTAATAAATGTTAATATCATTAAAAAAATTTCTAAAGAAAAAAGTGATGAGAATCAACCTCTAGATCTCACACATATTAGAAAATTTCTGAGACACTGCAATGACTATTTTATTTTTATTTTTTATAATTGTTCTAAGTTCTTGAATATCCACTTTATAATATTTCTGAAGGGAGCATAGCATGTAATATGAATTAATATTCAGGAAACACAATAGAATGACTTTTAGACCAGAAGTCAGAAAATTAGATTCCAACTTACCTATTTCTCATTTACTGTAAGCAGAGAACCAATGGCTTGCAAATTCCTAAATTTGGCTTGCATATTCCTAAAATCAGGACGGTGAAGTGTGTTATGGCTGCTTTTATTATCCTTCAATATAGACAAAACAAGAACTTGGAAATCTTGTGCAGATTTACCGCAGCATAGTGCCTTATCTTTCATGGTCCACTGCCTAAGCTCTTCTTGCCTTCTCCCATTTCCACCAAATTTCATCCCATCTTTCTTTCATGGGAATACAAAATTAAGCAACAACTTTCTTTGATTTCATGGCAGGGCCTGGCCTCCTAATTAAGGAACTGCAATCATTTTCTTGATCCTTCTTTTGATAGTCTTGATGGTCATTGAGATAAATTACAATAACTACCTACCAAAGAACATTCTATAGTGCCTTCGGTGTCAGAATATTTGGGTAAGGATTTTTCTAAGCTTGGTCAATTCTGCAGAAATAACAGGAAAATGTGGTATAGCTAAGAAGAAGACATGAATTATCAAACTAGGGAAGTATGAACGAGATTTATTATTGGTAGTATCTAGGGCACTTTTATCTTCTTCACAAACATCAATCATATTTATCTATCAAAAATTTAACAGAAAAAATAAAATGATATATTTATAGCTTCTAGAATAAAATTGAGTTACAGTATTCATTTATTTTAGATTTATTAATTCAATAAAAGTTCCTAAAATTTAAAATAATCTTCAGACATCAAGCTGTTTGATGGAGCTTGTCTAAAAAAAGAAGCTAACAAAGCAAAATTAATAATAAAGAGAGAATGAATTCTGCCATTTCTTTTGAAGATTTGAATAAAGCCTTTTATAAGCCCTAAATATATCTGGGCTCTTTAGCTGTGAGTATCAAATAGTTTCTATTTTTGGTTAAGCACATTTGAATTATTTGTATTATCTAACGCCAAAAATATATTACTGAAGAAAATTAATGCAATCAGTGTGTAATTTATCAGGGCATATTTTATACAAAGCTCAGTTACTCTGAGTCCTGAATAGAGATGATAGTGAAGAGAATGGGAGAAAAAGATTAATAAAAAGTCATTATAAAAAATAAATATAATAAAAGCCTAAACTTAAACAACTCTTCTAGGAATGAAAAAAATAATGAAGAACTAAGGAGTTTGAGGGTTTTTTTAAAAATTTCTTACATACATTTATGTACACACATATATACTCATCTATTTCTTTCTGCACAGACTGTGGCACACAATTTATGCTCAATATATGCTTAGTGAATTAACAGACACAGTGAAGAATTTGAATGACATTTACATAGGAAAATTGAGATCCTAAAAGTTGCTGGGGGAAAAAAAGTGTTAAACAAAATGTTTATGAAATTCAGAGATTCAAATTGACCAAATAGAATTAGTTTTAATAAAGCTTGAATTGAGAATTAATTGAGACTACGGAAGAAGGTAGCTAATAAAGAATTGCACTGGGGGTTCCAGAGCAATAGTACAACAAGTTGGTCCCTTGCCTTCCATATTCCAGGTTAGCTCCCTGGCACCCCACATAATCCTTCAAGCACCATCATTAGTGTTCTCTGAGTGCAGAGTCAGGAACAAACCCTGAGTACCATTGTGATTGAGTAGCCCTCAAAAATTAAAAATAAAGAATTCTACTTTGTTTGTTGGTACCCAGAATCTTTTATTAATCCTCTGATTTCTATTTTTAAAAAACGTAGAATCTCTCATTTACCTATTAAAAATTATTGCCCAATATTCCAAAACTTTTTTTTTTATAATTTATTTATTTATTGAATCACTGTGGGAAAAGTTACAGAGCTTTCGGGTTTAGGTCTCAGTCATGTAAATATCAAACACATTTCCCTTTACCAATACTTATTTTTAACCCCGAACCCCAATAGACCCCCACCTCCCACCCCTCCCAATTCTTGTGAGGCAGATGAGTTCTAGTTAATACTCTATCTACTTTGACTAGATAGCTTGTTTCGATAGAAGATGCACAATTATTGTTTAGAGTTTACGACCCACCCCCCACAATCAGACATGCTGGAACAGCGTTGTGAAATGATTTGCTTTCTACAACTTGGTTTAAGAATAAAATGATGTCGTGCAGCTGCTATTGCGGCCGCGCGGTTTTGAATTTCTGCTATTTTACTTATTGACCCTGGAAGAATTTCTATTAAAAGTTAGCTAGTTAAGAGATTGGTTTCTGTGCCCTGGAGTCGTTGGCCGTGCCGGAGAGCCGCTCGTGGGGGGCAGCTGGCGACCTCGGTGGGGCGTGGGGGACGGCCCACAAAGCCCCCCTTCCCATGAGGTCCCTGCCGCTCCCACCAACCCCAGCTCAACCCTGCTGTCCACAAGGCTCCCGTGCGGCCGCCATCTTTCTTTCCAGAGAGGAGCGGGCGGGCCGG
Source organism: Sorex fumeus (assembly GCF_029834395.1). Classification (NCBI taxonomy): domain Eukaryota; kingdom Metazoa; phylum Chordata; class Mammalia; order Eulipotyphla; family Soricidae; genus Sorex; species Sorex fumeus. The sequence continues at coordinate 32,067,739 of NW_026606064.1, forward strand.
TCAACACCCTTTCCCCTCCGGGCAGGCTTGGTGGCGCAGTTTAACACATAGTCCATTTGCTTTTCTGCTCCAAGCGGCTGGTTCTCTGTGCTAAGTCCTTGTGCCTCCGGGGCCGTGGCCGTGCCTGAGAGCCGCTCTCCAAAACTTTTAAGACCCTGATAGATATTAATTTGTAAATAAGAAATCTTCTAAACTACCCCCCTTTGAGTGTTTACCCTCTTAAGTTAATCCCAATAAAAGTTCTTACTGATTCTTAAAATGCTTTATTATGAAGTTAGTTACATCTCCCACCCCATAACTTATGTGACATGGAGAAGAGAGAGATGGTCACTTTCTCCCGATCCACCTCTGCCGCCCTAGGAATGCTAGAACTGATCTGGGTTAGCACCAGATAAAGGTCAGGCCTTAGTCATCAGGCCTAGTTCCTTCAGGCTTAGGGATTAGTGCCAGGTGATCATTACTCTCCAGGAATTTCATTGCCATGAAGGCCCTACCCTAATCTACCTGAACACTTTGGTGACTATTCTCCCCATTAAACTAAAGATCTAGATTTCTGCTCTTTTACACCTAATGATCTAAGAAAATACAATAGATACAGACTATGTAAAAAATATGTTTTAGACACTATGGTTTACAAAACCGTTAATAGTAGTTTTACATAAATGTTTTCAGGATCACTCCCTTTATCAGAATGTCTGCTTCCATTCACCATTATCCCAATGCAACTCCCCATCATATGACCTTGTGGCAAGCATCCTAATGAAGACAAATTATACATTTCTGTTGCCTTCGGGCACATGTCATTTTCTTTCCATATTTCTTTATGGCCCATATATGAGAACGATCATTCTGTGGCTGTCCTTCTCCTGAACAATTTCACTAAGCTTGATACTCTCCAGATTCATCCACACAGCAGAAAACTATGTCTCATCTTTTCCTAGAATATTATTCTGTTGTATACTTTATCAAATCATTTTTTCTTAGATGCTAGGTTGTTTCCAGATGTTGGTATTGTGAATAGTGCTACAATGAACATACAAGTGCATTGTAGAAGAACATATTCTTTTCTCAATAAAATGCTTGTGCTCCTGTTGTAGATGACTGGAAGTGGTGTTGTAAGCAAGTAAACGTCATTGGCATGGTTGTGGGGTAAAAAAGGAGCCTCACACACTACTATTGGGAATGTTGATTAGTCCAACCTTTCGAGGAAACATTATGCACACTTCTCAGAGAACTAAGAATGGAGTTTTCAGATAACCCAATGGCACCACTTCCAGTCATCTATTCAGGTTTTTTCCAGATTCTGGCTATTCTAAACAGTGCTGCAACAAACAAACAAGTTCAGATGTCTCTTCGACTATACTTTTTTGCCTCTCTGGATTACATTCTCAGGAGTGGTATTGCTGGGTCAAATGGGAACTCAATTTCAACCATATGATCATATTAATAGATGCAGAAAAAGCATTTGAGAAGATCCAATTCCTAGGATTTTTAAAAAACAAAACACCTAGCCTTAAGGCCATCAGGGCCCATCTTATGAGCACAAGAACTAAGGCCTGAAAAAAATCCTCACTTATTGCCAGCAACAGACCCAGAGAAGCAACTCCAGAAGGAAAGGAATTTCAGTGAAGACCATCACCACTCCAAACCCCCTTGGTAACCTCCTTAGTAACAGACTTTGACCTAGGTAGAAGCCCCACTTGTGAGCAGGTTGGAAAAAACTATAAAAGCCACCTTGAACAAAGAAAGGGCACAAATTTGCTTCCTGTGCCCATGTGCTGCCTGTACCCATGTGGCCAAGCTCATGCGGTGCATGAGCACATGCAGTGCCTGAGCACATGCGGTGCCTGAGCACATGTGTCACCTGCATCTCCTCTCTTGAGATGAGTGCTTTCATGCTTTCATGTCTAATGCTGGGATGTGTGTTTCTCTCCACTCTTGAAGAAACCCGGGTTCTCTCTTGAACACAATTATTCTCCACTCTCTCCCATTTTATCTTCCTCCTTCCCTTCAAAACTTCCAAATAAAATATGTTTTAATTCACTGCTTGTCTACACCTGAAATTCTTTTCTGTGAAGTGAGACAAGCACCCAGTAACCTGGGTGCTGGGTGGCAGAGGCAGATGGGGAGAAAGTGACCATCTTTCTCCTCCCCGCTTCACATAAGCCACCAGTAGGGCCCACCAATGATAGTACACATACCAGCTTTAGATATGAAAGTATGAAATTTTACATCTCAAGAGGGGAGATACAGGCGACATGTGCTCAGGCATCACATATTCATGGCAGCAACATATGGGAACAGGCAGCATCTAGAAGCTCTTCCTTTGTTCAAACTTGGCCCCTATAAAGATTTTATCAAGTTGCCCCATATGAGACTTTCTACCAAGGTTAAAATTCATTGCTAGGGTGATTGACAAGGGGAATCATCGAGATCAGTTGATGGTCTTTGATATCACTTTCCTGGTCTTCGTTCCTGCTGGAGCTTCTCTCCAAGGGAGTTTATCCTACTCTGGGTCTTTGTTGGTGCCAGGTAAAGGTCTTATCAGGTCATAGTTCCTGTGTAAATAAGGTGGATTTGTTTTAGCAGCCTTAGGGTTACTAGTTTTATTAATTCCCATGAACTGAGTGCCACGGAACTGAGTCCCAGGAACTGAATGCCATGACTAGGGGGTGGGGTGGCGAGAAACTTTCCTATCTAACTTCCTTCCAGCTTCAAAACTGGATGATAGTATAAAACATTTTAGAATTAATAAGAAAAAGATTATATCTAGAGCATCTATCCAATTCAAATAGTCACACAATGTAAGCAGTTGCAGTTAATTAAAGTATAATTCCTGAGAAATAAATGAAGCTTGAATTATGTATTTTGAGACTCAGAGAGAACAAAACTTTAAAGTTTTAAGGGGTAAAATCTAAATGTGGAAGTGTTGCAGGCTAATAGAAACGGGTGACCAAGTTAATGATGTTCTTGTGAGCTTTTTTTTTTAATTTTTGAAATAGTAAAACTAAGAAGAAATTTTCTATCTCTGAAGTAGCCCAAAGGCCTGAAGACCATATCCTTTGAAATGCAAATAGCTCTTTGGAGATGGAGAAACTGGAGCACCAATCAAAGAAGGGTGGAACCCTCAGAAAAGGAGAAACTCCAAGAGAATCTAAAGCTCAAGATAAGACTATTGAAAGTCCAGTGCTTTCCTCCCCTGAGAACTCAGATTCTCTATGCAGAGAACTAACTCCAGGCCAAGGAACTTTGAAGAACTGTAAGAACTGTATAACCAACCTGTGAAGTTTGGTTCATTGTCCACCTTGGAGAATGACTCAAACTACATCTGAGATGTGTAATCCTTTTCTTTCACTTTATGACTCTCTCCACTCTGTAGGTTAACCTGTTTCTTAATATGAGGCATGCACTTTTGGTTATTCCTTCTTCTGGAGAAGTTATGTGTTCTTATATGTGTGTGTAATTTTTTATATTTTATTAGAGCACCATGATTTACAAAGCTATTCACAATTGAATTTTAGATGTACAATATTGCCACACTGATCCTATATGACCAGTGTCAACCTTCCTCCACCAATGTTCCCAATTTAACTCTCATTCCCTTCAAACTGAACTCCAACCCCTCTAACACACACACACACACACACACACACACACACACACACACACACACACACACCCCTTCAGCCTGTCCTCTTGACAGGAACCTTTCTAAGTTCTGTTTTTAAAGTTTGGGTCTCTTGATTTCAGTGTTGTTGACATGGTGGTTTCAGTACCTGGTTCTTTCATTCTTTAACACCACTTTGTACCTTAATCCCCTGAGCTGGTTCCTGTTGCTGCTCATCTGTCTGTTCTACCTCTTCCCTCCACTCTTTCTTTCCTTGTCTTCCTTACACTATGGGTCCATTGTTGATCTGGGAATCCCCTTATTTAAAGTATTGCATTCCCTCAACTACATATTCTAAGTACCATATAAAAGTGATATCATCTTGTGTTGATTCTTCTTCAGGTTTATGAAGTTAATGGTTTTATATCGAAATAGGAAGCCTTGGTTTCTCCTTGCCTGCAGTTCCATTTTCATCCATTGACCTAACATATGCCTCATCCCCAAGGTCCTGTCTTAAAATTCCTGAAATTCCACAGGACCATAAAATTCTACCAGAAATTTAGACTCACTGGGAAACCAAAATAATGAACAATGACTGAGGCAAATGACCAGAAAGACTCAAATCAATTAGTCCACTCCTTAAGTTCTTGCACTCTCTGGAACACAAAGACCCAGTTTGCCTATAAAAAAAAAACCCACAATAGGAATTATAATTAATTTAGTTCTCTACTAAGTTTCTTTCCATATTAGGAGTTCCTTTTCCTTTCTCTTCTACTTTTCAATAAACTTTTCTACTTTCCACTTCTGAGTCTGAGCATATTTATTACTAAATATTTTCATTCTTGAAAGATTGAAGTAGATGAACACAGAGATCTACCCTCACCGGTCCTGTGTCAATCTCCTCTCATGAAGCTTGATGGGCTTCTTCCCCAATGTGTCTGCTCTGCTCTGATGGTGAATCTTTGTAGGTTTGTTCCCCTGGAAATCTCCGAGGGATCTAGCTTAGTATTGCTCTTTTCTTCCCCTGTCAGACTTTCCCAAGTGGTGTTTTGTTGTTTCTGGCTTGTGATTTTGTGGTCTAAGGAAAGATTGGGAAGTCACACAAACAATAAAAGGCACAATCCAGGATTCCAGACATTATGGTAGAAGGCTTGGGGATAAACAGAAGGTTAGGTTATTCTTTCCCTAAATTCAGATCTTCTTTAAATAAACTTAAATTCCTACAATATATGTTTTAAAATATTATTTTTAATCCTCTTGCCCCTGCGCCTGGCTGTCCTCACTGGGGCCCCTTGGAGGGGGGTGGGTTGAGTTTCTCTCCCCCCTCCCCGAGCAGAGCCCAGCAGCTGAGGAACTCCAGAGCCAGCCACGGCCATGCTGGGGCCAGTCTCCCTATGTCCGGTTAGGCCTCATGCATGAAAGAACTGGCAGAGGAACCGAGGCATGCGGATCCCAGGGCTGAGGTCTCCAAGCCTACTCGGATTGGAACTGGGCGTTCTCCAACTAGACCCTCCATCTTCCAGTAGGTAGGCATCACACCCATCAGCTGCTGCCAGGGCCAGGTTGGTCCCATCAATGGCGAAGACGCAGAGACTAAAAAACCCAGCTCCCGGAAACTCGCAGCCGCATTTGTGGCCACGTGACAGCCTGCCCACACGCAGAGTCTGGCAAACTTCCCATGTTGTATTCAATATGCCAATTACCAGTAACAATAATGGGTCTCATTCTCCTAATCCTGAAAGAGCATTGAAATGGCTCTTTTAAAATCTCAGGGCTAGGAAGAAGGAAACGTTAGTGGTGCCTGCTCGAGGAAATCGACAAACAACAGGATGATCATGATGGCGATTTTTAATCCTACAAAGAGCTAAGTTGTATGATTATTCAAATCTCTACTTGCTAATATTCTCATACTTAATATAATGCTAAAATGTTTTGAATTACAATAGGATGGTGTTTGTCTTTAAAATTGTATATATTTGAACTTAGTGCATTCATATATCTAGCACAAACAAAAGGATGCAAGCGATCATCTCAAGAGAATGGTGAGAAAGATTTTAATTGTTTGCTAACAATTTGTGAAGTGACAAAAGAAAAGCACTCCTGCTTCTAAGAGAAGCATGCAAGTTACAAGGTGTTGGAAGACAAGTCCCTTTTGGTCTGTTTTGAAGTGTAACACTAATCCCTGGGCTCAGCAGGCAGATTGTGGGGAGAGTAACACCTTTTGGTCTGCTTTGTGAGGAAGCCTGTTGCAATGTATATCACAGATCAATGTTATCTGGGGATAGCATGTTTCTGGCAAGTGTGCCATGAAGGAAATATGTTTGTTCTGATCACCCTGTGTACATGACCAGATGCACTCTCCCACCACCCTCCTCAACCTATATAAAGGCTTGATTTTCCTCAGTAAAGTGGAACTGCTGTACAGGACCCCCACTGTGCTCGTGCGCTTATTTGTGTTTCCTTGGAGGAAGCAGTGGCAAGGTTTGCTCTTTTTCTCGGACCCCTCCTTATAGCTGGCAGGAAGCTCGGCCCTGTCCTCATGACCCTGAGCAGAGGCCCCTTGCTGGAGGGAGCATGCTAAGAGAGCCCAGGAGAAGACACCAACACATGTCCAGAAGGTATGGGGTAACAAAGACCTATAGACTCCAAGTATCAAGTAAAAGGCTTGAGGTCTGGAAAAAATGAATGTTTAGGCTTAAACCACTTTGGACAAAACATTTATAAGGTAATAAAGAGAAAAACAAGACAGTGAAACAAATACCTAATAAGAATACCTAATAAAATAAAATATATCCAGTTAGTACTTCATCTTGTACTAATAGTGTGTCACTGTAGCACTGTCCTCCCCTTGTTCATCAATTTGCTCGAGCAGGCCCAATAACACCTCCATTTTGAGACTTGTTGTTACTGTGTTTGGCATATTGAATACATCACTTGTACCTTGCCAGGATTTTCTGTGCCAACAAGATACTCTCGGTAGTTTGCTGGGCTCTCTGAGATGGGTGGAGGAATTGAACCCTGCTCGGCCGGGCTGGCTGTGCGCAAGGCAAACACCCTACCACTGTACTATCACTCCAAGAAGTATATTACAAAAAAATATATTCCGAACACTGCCAGAAACACCTCAGATTTATTACAAAGTTGATTTTGAATTTATTTTTGGTTGCTGCATGCTCAGAAACCTTTCATGATCATGATCATCCTGTTGTTAGCCAATTTCCTCGAGCAGGCACCAGTAACATCTTCTTCCTAGCCCTGAGATTTTAAAAGAGCCTGAATCAATGCTCTTTCAGGATTAGGAGAATGAGACCCATCATTGTTACTGGTATTTGGCGTATTGAGTACGACACGGGAAGTTTGCCAGACTCTGCTGTGCGGACAGGATACTTTTGGTATCCTGCTTTTAACTTTTAACTGCTTTTAACTCTAACTTTTAAAAATAATAAACACATAATTGTGTAGGCTGCTTACCTTTCACTAATGCAAAAATTTGTTGTGACCCCCACTCCCTACATTTAGGTACATGGCCCCATATAGTATGGGGTCACAACCCACAGTTTAAGAAGTCAAAACTTTACCCACACAACACAAAAATATTTTTTGAACATATATGTGCATACATATGTTCGCTGCAATACTTAGTAAAATCACAGGTTATGAAAGAAACCCTGATGCCTAGCAACAGAAGAGTGTATAATGAACCTGTGATACACAATGGAATATGATTTGCTGCAATAGATGGAACTGGAGAATCTTATGTTAAGGTCAGAAGGATAAGGTTAAACACTGGATAGTCTCACTACCCTGTAGTATATAAAATAACATGTACAGAAACTAACAGGTAGCAAAAGTTGACAAAATAATGACTCTAAATTAAAGGATCTCACACACCCAGGAAATGCATTTACCTGATAGATAACCAGTTTATTACAAAGAATGTTAAAAGGTAGGAATCAACAGACAGGTAAAGAGATAGATTGAGTGAGGTCCTGAATAAAGAAACCTCAGTTCACATGGAATTTTGGGTCTGGCTTCGTGATCTGTGGAAACTTTGTGGTTTCCCATCCCCAAAACTCTGAATCTTGTCTTTTGGATTATTTATGGAGTCCTCATGATATTGGCATGGTTGATAGCCAGTAACTGAGTCATCCTCTAGCCCTTTAAGGTTGGTTCCTCTAGAACCCAGTTTCCATCCTTAAGTATCATCTAATTGCCATAAATTCAGTTGCGAGATGGGGTTTGCTCCAAATGACAGCACAACTATTTTACCTTTATGGATATCAAAATATTTCATGGACTAAAGTGACCAAATACTATGATGAAAGATCTTCCCATTGCTCAAGAAATTTCAAGGGTTTTGGGAAGCGAGTCAGGAACTGTGAGCAAAGACTAAATACATAAGGGAAATATGTTTTGATCATTGGGCTAACCATTTGTAAAGGTAAAAGGTAAAGGCCCTCCTGTTGATCGTCGATTTGCTCGAGCGGGCCCAGTAACGTCTCCATTGGAGACTTTGTTGTTACTGTGTCTGGCATATCGAATACTCTCAATAACCATTTGTATATTCTTTAAAAGTACAGTATCTTTAAATGAAGATGTACATTAGCCTCTTCTGTAATTTAACAGTATACTTTGTGATAAACAATAAAAGTCTTTGTTTTATTTAATTATTTATTTATTTGGTTGCGCTATGGATTCTGCTAAGGGCTTATTCCTGACTTTGGGATCATTCCTAAAGGAGTTCAGGGAATCATGGGGTTCTGGGGGAGGAACCCAGATTAGTTATGCACAAGGCAAGCACCCTAACCACTGTACTATCTCTTTAGCCATCAATCCTTATCACTCAGAAGCATTTAGTTTTGAAGTCGAACATTTTTTCTCCCACTAAAAGCACTAACTAATCTTTCTAAATTTAAGTCATTTTGTATTTTTTACTGTAGAAACCTAATTAAGCTGTGTTTATTCCATACTGTTCTTGAATAAAACTCTCACTTCTAAATAGATGTAAACTTTGTGGACTAGAGTAAACCTCAACCATGCAGAATGCTGGTCAAATTGTGTTATCAAATAATAAAATATCTGTTTGATTCTATAATAAAATGTTTTTCTATTCTAATTCTTCTTGCATGAGCAACTAAAAAATTGTAGAAATTGAAACATTTTAATTGTTGCAGTCCTATGACAAATCTCAGGTAATTTTTAAAGCAAATTTTCTTTTATTGTTCTTTTTACTGTAGATTAAATTATCACGAGTTCTTTCCAGGATTGGGGGCACTGCCCAAAAATTTGAATCCCTCAAAGATAGGAGGCATGCAAATGTATACCTGAAAATTGATTTGAGCTATGCTTCATGGATATGATGAAGGGATGTGAATAAAGAATAGAGAAGAGGAAGAGTAAAAGGAGATGATACAGAGGTAGTCAGGGGCTAGGTCATTAAGGATACAGAGATGAGGAATAAATTTAGACAGGCACATCAGTAAGATATTTGTGAATTGAAAGGTGATTGTTATTTGCTCTAAGAGATAAAATATATTAGAGATAAAGTATATTTATTTATAGTATTTGGGTTAGCAATAAAATTTAATGGGGAAGGTGAAATAAACCAGAGAATTAACATTTTATTCTAGACTTGAGACATATTTCTGGCCAAATTTGAGATTTAGGGAATTACAGAAGATTGAATGGGAAATGACTCTCTACTATTTACATTCTTTTCTCATAAACATAGAGTTTGCTTTATATACAATTGTTCCCTGTTCTTCATTTTTTTCCTACATGTGGGAGGAAGCTTCAAGAGGAATCAGAACAAACCTCAAGCACTCGAAATTGCTTACTGATTATTATTCCTTATTATTCTACCTTGTTATTCTTCCTCAAGGAAAACTAGCATTTTGGTTTCTTGATTGTAAACTGGTTTCTACTGAACCTCAGAAAGTTCTGTTTTCAAATAAGCTGCAGTAAATTAAAAAAAAAGAAAACTTTGAAGGTCTGTCTGTTTTAATAGAAAATAATTTTCATAGACCTCAGTTTTGCAAATACAATGTATTACAAATCAATTTAAGAGATTTTCAGGGAATGGGGACATCTAAATAGTGGGAAGACTATCTACAAAGGAGGAAGAGGAGTACTAGAAGTACAAGATGTACATGAAATATACAGAAAGATGTACATGAAAAGTACACGAAATATACAGAAAATAGGGAAAACCACATTTTCCTGTCCATAAAACAATGGAATGAGGACAAGATATTTGACTTAAGGGATGTCAAAGGTATGGTAGGATATACAGTCATAGGGAAATCAGTAAGGTGACTGAAAGAAATGACTTAACAAAGGTCTGGAAGTGACAGAAGGGTAAAGAAATATTTCATAGAGACAGTGTTTGTTCTGATAGAAAAAACAACAGGTAGATATCACTACCTCTAAGATTGTGTTGTCACCAGCTGTGTGAGATTTCAGAATTAGTTGAAGGTGGTCACATGAAGTCATAAAAGCAGAGTTTTTCACTAGTCTAACTCCAAATTTGATCCTAACTGTGATCATTTAAAATGCTAGAAAGCATTTAAGAGAAATATAAAATTTTTAAGGAATAAAGTTACATTATACAACCCAGTACAACATCATGAAGTTGTCTTATTAATTACCTGGGAAATAAGGAGTTGTTTAAGGGGCATAGTGTTTCAGATTTGTAAGATAAAATTTTTCTGAAGACCAGTTGCACAAAAATAATTATACTGAAACTTAGTTAATTGTACACAAGAAAATGACTAAGATAATAAAACTTGTGCTATACATTTTTACAAGTATAACAAAAAACAAGGCAAAATTATACAAAAATAATAATAAAAATTTTCTTCACCTGGAGATAGTTGTAGACGACAGAGTTGAGGCAAGGAAGAGTATCTGTCCCTGAAATGTAAAATACAACCTAAGGGAACAATATGACTATTAAAAATAATTTTGTGTTATAGAAACTATCCTAATAGACAGAAGAAAGATGAGAATAAGAGATAGTGTAATTTCTGAGGCAGAGTAGTTAAAATGACATATATTCATTTTAAAGATTATATGCAATATTAGAATAGCATCTTATATTTGAAAAAATATTATTCTTGTATGCCAGCCACAGAATATAGAACTCAGGGAATTCTTGACTGGTGATGCATAATTTAAATAAAGGCTGAAAAACACTGCTTTAAAGGATGTATATGCTTAGCTAATTAAATGAACATATAAATAAGTCATTTGATTAAAAATTGCCATAGAGAACATTTTCCTGTTCATAAAGGGAAAGGTTATAAATTGCTGAGAAATCTTGTCATGAGTTATGATTTTATTTCTGAATCAGGAGAAATAAAGACAAAAGAAAAGACATGCTCCTTTAACATTCTTTTGTCATAAACTAGTGTCTAATGCTGTTTGCATTTAGCATGATGAATGATTGCTGATTATATGAATAAAGTTAATTGAACAGACAAGAATGGTAATTGTATCATACAAGATTGAAATTTTCTTGTTGAAGAAGTTGGTTTTCTATTAAAATAAGTCCATACAATTATCAGCAAATCTGAATTTCATTTACATTTTCTTCTTTTTAACAAGAACAGTGGTGAATAAAGGTAACTAAATAACAACCAAAAACTGCAGTCATGTTATAGAAATTTAGAATATGTTTTGTTGTTGGGATTGGAGATGTGTACAGTGTAGGAGGGCTCTCGTTTTGCATGTGGCTGACCTGGGTACTATCTCCAGTACTCCAGGTGTTTCCCCCAAGCTCCACTAGGAGTGGATACCTGAGAGCAGGGCCAAGACTAAAGCCCCAAACACACTCTGATGTGGCCCCCAAACAAAAGCATATAGAATCTGTCTTGTTGGTTTTCAATAATGGCTGTGTCTACTAAAATAACTTTCTATAATTTCAACAAATATTAAAGTTTAGTACTCTTTCTTCATTTCATGAGCAGTTATCAGAATAGTAGAATTTTAAGACTTATAATTAGTAATTTCCCTGAGTGCCAAAACTTTAATTCTGGTTGCACATTGTACCTACTCTTGTGTTTTTGCAAAAGCTATATCAGCTTCTAATCCACACTTTCTAATCAGTAAAGAAATAATGCCCATCATAAACAGAGCATGAAAATAAATTGATAAAGTAAGGGTTATAATTGTGCATAAAAATTATGCTCTAAATAAATTTAATAGCTGCCTGATATTTTCTCTTTCATTGGAATCATATTTCAGTAATGCTAAATTCAATAATGCTAAAAGTGTTTTGAGGCTCATGTGTTGTATCTCCTCTTCCTCTGAGAGCATCCTAATTCTATAATGAGCTCCTCATTTCAAGAGAGTATCTAAGGATTTAATTTCTATGTAAGTTCAAAATTTGCCAGTTGTGTGAGAAAGGAGAAATTATATTTAACTTCTCTGAATTTCAGCTTAATGATATCAGAGGAGTTTTTGAGACCAAAATGCTACCTGAATCACTAGAAAATAAAAAAAATACATGTTTCTCTCCTTCTGCGTAGTCTTTAATTCCTAATATTTTTGGTGCAGATGAATAATTCCTTATAAGAGTTTACATAGAAAAATAAACTCGACATGTGCATCAGAGAACCGGGGAAGATGGGGCTGAGGACAGAAGTGGAGAGAACAAAGGTGCACGTGCTCGAGGATTCCTGAGGCCTCCATGACATACATCTCTTCCATGTAATAAACGGCTACTAAGACCAAAAAAAAAAAAAAAGAAAAAGAAAAAGAAACTCACAAAAATTCCAAAATATGCAACTTTTCCTCATTAAATTCTTGGTAACATCCTAAGGCAAGTTGACTTTAAATGATTAAATACCTGAACAACACTTAGACATCTATATTTTTCTATGATTAAAATTCGAATACACTCAAACATCAAAAGATGAAGAAAATTATAGAGCACCACTGAAAGGGAAGAGGACACAGGAAATGGAATCACATCCCCAGTTCATGGATTTGAAGAATTAATATTGTCAAAAGGACAATCATGTCCAAAGCACTATACAGATTTAGTACAGTCCCCATAAAATATCAATACCATTTTTAAAGATATAGACCAAACACTCCTAAAATTTATATGAGACAATAAATCCTGCCACATAGCCAAAGCAATTCTAAGAAAAAAGAGCTGTACTATAGTATTATTCTATACTATAAAGGTGTAGGAAACTCTACTATGACGCTGTTGTGATTGATCTATCAAAACAATGTGATATGGAATAAAAAGCCACTCTCAGACCAAGGGAATAGGATTGAGAGTCCAAAGATCAATGTCCAGGTATATGGACAATTAATCTTTGACAAAGAAGCAAAAAATAGGAAGTAGAACAAGAGAAGCCTGTTCAGCAAATGGTGCAGGAAAAACTGGTCAGTCACATACATGCAAAGGAAATAAACTCAAATCCCTTTCTAATACCATCACAAAAGTCAAATCAAAATGGATTAAAGACCTAGACATGAGACTATAATCCATAAAGACATTGAGGAAAATATAAGCAGAATCCTTCATGATATTGAAGCCAGAATTATATTTAATAATTTGAAATCATAGGCCAAGTAAACTGAAAAAATTACACAAATGGGACTATAATCAAATTAATCTTAGGAGCCAGAGACATAGTAGCAGAGCACTTGCCTTTCTTGTGACCGATCTAAGCTAAATACTTAGTATACCATAGGATTCCCCGAACTCTGCCAGGAATGTTTTCTGAGAATAGAGTTAGGAGTAAGCCCTGAGAATCACCAGCTGAGGCTCCCAAACCAAAACAGGCCCTCCCGTTGATTGTCGATTTGCTCGAGCGGGCCCAGTAACGTCTTCATTGGAGACTTTGTTGTTACTGTGTCTGGCATATCGAATACTCTCGGTAGCTTGCCGGGCTCTCCGAGAGGGGCGGAGGAATCGAACTCGGGTCGGCCATGTTGGCCGCTTGTAAGGCGAACGCCCTACCCGCTGTGCTAACACTCCAGCCCTAAACCAAAACAAAAACAACAAAAAAGCAAAATCCTAAGAAATTCTTGCACCACAAAGGAGATGATGACTAGCATAGAGAAAAAAAAAAAAAAACAGAAAAACGACCTTCCCCCCACCCTGCAGTCTGGAAAAGGATAATTTGCTCAGCACTCATCCTATTGAGGGTTGAATTTCAAGACATATAAAGCAATAGTAGAACTCGACAATAGATTTAAAAAATGGAGGGAAGACGTGGACAGAAATCTACTGAAAAGAAACATACAGATGGCAAAGAGGTATATGAAAAAAAAAAATGTTCTGCATTGCTTAACATCAGGGAAATGGAAATCAAAACAAAATTGAGATATTATCTTACACATGCGATACTGATACATATCACAAAGAACAAAAACCAGTCTTGGCATGAATGTGGAGGGGAAAGGGACTTTCATTCACTGTGGGTAAGAAAATCTATGGGTCCAGCGTTTTTTTGAAAAATAATGCGAACTCCTCTCAAAAAGCTAGAAATTGTAGTTCCTTGTACTCAGCAATTCCACTTCTGACATCTATTTCCAAGGGTTCAAAAACTCAATCTAGAAAAGACATATGTTCATTGCAGCACTATTCACAATAGCAAAAATCTGGAAACACCTCAAGTGTCCAAAACTAGATGCTTAAATAAACAAACTGTGGCACATATACACAACGGGATACTGTTGAGCTATAAAAAAATAATAATATTACGAAATTCGTTGCTACATGGTTAGAAATAGAAAGTACCATGCTGATTGAAGTCAGTCAGAAGGAGAGAAACTGATACAGAGTGATCTCTCTCATATGTGGGATATGAAGAAGCAGAATAGGGCAATTGCAAACACCCAAAAGAAGCAGAAACTGAAAACGTGTCTTCATTAGGAGGCAGCTATGGGTGGGAGAGGGGAAGTGAAGGACCCTGGGATGTGGTGAAGAGAAACAGACAACGGGGTGGCGGGTGTGGTCTTGAATATTTCATGTGTGAAACTCTACTAATAACAGTTTGTAATATATGTTTCCGAAAAATAAAATAAAACAAAAATTCAAACAAATTCGACATGTTTTATGTAGATATTAGATGAGGCAATGAAGAACTATACTTCTCCAGCATGTTATAGGAATTGGATTTTCTTTTGAGGTTTGGCATAAGGTTTCAAAATTTTACTTACAAATAATTTTAATTATCAAGAGGATATTGATACCCAAATTTATGAAGGTTTTATAAAAATATAGCAGTTGGGGGTGAATGGGGGGATTTATGGAAGGAAGTGTACGTTGGGAAAGGGATCGGTGTTGAAACATTGTATGTTCTGAAACCCAGTCATGAATATATTTGTAATTTCATGGTGTCTAAATTAAAAGAAAAGATAACAGTGAATATCCTCAGAAAGGTCTACCAATGTAGGACTCAGGGTAAGAGTGAATTTCTCCATATCACCAATAGACGCTTTAGCTCCTTCCTAATATATTAACCTCAAGAAACTAAAGGGGCTTCACTCTTCCCAGGGCTAGCTCTGCATATCGCCAAGCTAAGAAATGAGCCAATCCATTGCTACCAGGTGATAGAATCACTAAAATTCTAACATAGAGTAAGGGCAAAGAGAGTCTCCTTCTTCGTATTTCAGTTTTCATGTCTGACATAGAAAGGCAGATTCAAGTGTCTCCCCAAATCACACCACAGTCATAAAGAGGATTGAAGGAAATTAGTAATAGGGGAACTTGGGCGGTTGACACAGAGAGTTTTACGTGATTTGGAGTATCAGTTATCATCTTGAAATCAAAGAAGCTTATTCATTCCGTATTTTCCAATAAAGAAACTGGGTTTTCTAAAGCTACTGCAACACGAGACACACAATTACAGCAATATATAAGGTAATCATGCCATTTACAGAAAATTTTAGCAGATGCACAGTATAGATGCAGTATCTTAAATCAATAAAAATTTGTTTCCACTCACCTAGAATTCAAGTTTGTACTTACTTGAATTAATAAGCCTAAATGGCTCTCATGGGATTTCAGTCAAACATTAACTGGACTTCAGTTACTGTAAAATTTTCTGGAACAGCAGATCTGTTTCTGATGATGCACTTTATTTGCATAATTCCTAGCTTCTCTCTACTAAGCAAGTATGCATGATCTAAGACAGGTGGGCAGGTTTAAATCCATTCTTTTTTTTCTTTTGTATGATTTTATTTCATTTTTTAAAATTTTTTATTAGTGAAACAGCATGAGGTACAGTTGTAAACTTACAAATTTTTGTGCTTGGGTTTCAGTTATACAATGATCGAGTATCCATCCCTCCACCAGTGCCCATCCTCCACCATTAATGATCCCAGTATCCCTTCCATCCCCCCACCCCCCCATCCCACCCCACCTCTGTGGCAAGGCATTCCCTTTTATTCTCTCTCTCTCCTTTTGGGGGCTGTGGTTTGCAAAAGAGGCATTGAATGGCAATCGTGTTCGGTCTAGAGTCTGCTTTCAGTATGCATCTTCCATCCTGGGAGGATCTTCCCAACACCCTTTACTTGGTGCTCCCTTCTCTATCTGAGCTGCCTTTTCCCTTAGCATGTGCGACTGGCCTCCAAGCCATGGAGTGAACCTCCTGGAACTTATCTCTATTTTTGGGTGTTAGTCTCCTATTTTGTTATTTTATATTCCCCAGGTGAATGCAATCTTTCTATGTCTGTCCCTCTCTTTCTGACTCATTTCCCTTAGCATGATACTTTCCATGTAGTACCACTTGTATGTAATTTCATGACTTCATCTTTTCTAACAGCTGCATAGTACTCCATTGTGTAGATGTATCAAAGTTTCTTTAAACAGTCATCTGTTCTCGGGCACTTGGGTTTTTCCAGATTTTGGCTATTATGCAAGCTGTTCATTCTATTAAACCACCTCTCTCCAGTTTATTTTTCACCTTTTAAGAGAACCCCTAAAGTTACTTATTTCTTTTTAAAGTTACAGATATTCAGATACTGTATCTTTCAATTTAAATTTTTCACAGTGCTGGAGATTAAATTCAGGATTTTTGTGTGTTCAAAAGATTGTGGGGGCACTCCGTGTGTGTTTGGTGGCCATCTACCCACCGCAGCCATCCACTGTCAGCAGAGGAATGAAGGATGGGAATGGGGCCACCAAGTTGGGTGGTGATCAGTCACTGTTTATTCCAATCTCTATCCTATTCTAGTCTCACTTTCTGTCTGTATTCCAGACTCACAGCACACCCCTTTCCAGTTTCCTCCTGTCCCTCGTTCTCATGTCCTCATACTTCCTCTCACAGCCTTCATTCTTAAGACCATCCCCCAGAGTTGGGGGGTAGCAAATACACATAGAGAGGTTGCACAATCAACATAAAGCCCTTTGTTCAGGAGTAGCTTTTAGGACAAACTCTCATCTTGCAAGGAGATCTGCCAAAGAGCAAAATATGATCTAGGGGTGTATTAATTTTCCCTTTTCTTAGTCCAGATACATTTAAATGGTCATCTTAATTTCACTTCTTAATAATAATTTTAGTTATTTTTTATGGACACAGTAAGAGATATATGAAGTTTAAAGGGTGACTCTCCTGAGGACATCTCAATATATATATATAAATATGTATATGTATATATATTTATATATATACATATATCATTTAATCACTTAATCACTTAATACCCGTTTATCATCGATTTACTTGAGCGGGTGCCAGTAACGTCTCCATTCATCCCGGTTGCATGCTAGCGTAGCCCAATGGTATCTGTTCATTCTAGGAACATGCAGAGACTCAAACCGATCATTCAGGGTCTTGACGAAGAAGTCTGACCATCTTGTAGGTGGGTGTCCACGTGATCTTTTGATGTCCCGTGGAATCCAATCAGTAATGGCTCTAGTCCAGTGGTTGTCTGTAAACCTCATTACGTGTCCAGCCCATCTGATTTTTGATGTCTTGGCAAATGAGACAGCGTCCCTGATTCTTGAGCATTGACGAAGATCAGAACTCTGGATTCTACCTCTCATTTGAGTGAATCGTGATATTTCAAGCATAGTTCTTTCGATTCCTCTTTGAGAGACCCGAATAGCGTTCTCATCCTGTTTTCGTAGGGTCCAGGTCTCTGAGGCATATGTTAATGCAGGAAGAACAGTGGAATCAAAGAGATGTGCTCATAGTTGGAGGTTCTTAGTCCTTTTAGTTATTTCTTCAACATTCTTGAAGGCATTCCAAGCCGCTCTCTTCCTCCTGAGCAACTCAGGTGCCAGGTCATTCATCATGTTGATTTCTCGACCTAGGTATATATAACTGTTGCATTCGGAGATGGTGGTTCTGTTGAGAGCGAATGGAGCGTCAGGAACAAGGCTGTTTCTCATAAACATTGTCTTTGTAAGATTCAGCTGTAGTCCGACCTTTCTACATTCATGGTCAAAGTTGTTCAGCATTTGTGCTGCTTGGCTGATGTTTGGTGTTATTAGAACGATGTCATCAGCAAAGCGGAGGTGGTGTAGTTGCCGACCATCTATCTTCACTCCCATGCTTTCCCATTCCAGTCATCAAATGATGTTCTCGAGGGTGGCACTGAAGAGTTTTGGTGAAATGGTATCACCCTGCCGAACCCCTCTCTTGATATGGATGATTACTTCTTTGTAGAATGGTGAGATCTTGGTAGTGAATCCGCAATAGAGCTCATGAAGGATCCTTATTATTGAGTTTGTATGCCCTGATTGGCTAGGGCTTCCATGACCGCTTCCATCTCAACAGAATCAAAGGCCTTCTTTAAATCAATGAAGGTTAGACAGAGCGGCATCTTGAACTCCCGAGAAATCTCAATGAGCTTAGTAATCGTGTGGATATGGTCGATGGTACTGAATCCTTTTCGGAATCCGGCTTGTTCACATGGTTGTCCTTCATCTAGTGTTCTGCTATCCTATTCAGGATGACTCGAGTGAACAGTTTGTAGACAAAAGACAATAGGCAGATTGGGCGATAGTTGCCAATGTCGTGGATGTCTCCTTTCTTGTATAGTAGTACAGTCCTGCTGGTTTTCCATTGGGATGGAATCTTGCATTAAGACAGGTAGCGTGTGAAGAGCCGAGCCAATGTATTGATGAGTAGTGATGGTAAGTTCTTCAGGTGTTCAGGTCTGATCTTGTCTGGGCCAGGTGCTCTTTGTTTCTTTACCAACGAGATGGCATGTTGAATTTCGGAAGGGAGAACATTGGGAACGACATATCCATCATGTGGTATGTGGTATGTGGGCAAGTGGACGTGGCTATTAAAAAGATCTGAGTAGAAGTCATGAATAATCTTCTCCATTGCCCTTCTGGAAGATGTGATAGATCCATCATGATGTCGGAGGGCAGTCATCTTGGTTTTGTAGTTGGTGAAGGGCAGGCAGGCATTACGAATGCTTTTCCCAGCTTCTGCCGCATCTACCAGTACTGCTGCTCTCCTGTTTTTGAGGTCAACCTTGATGGCTTCTCTGCACTGTTTTGCCAGTTTGGATGTTCGCTTGTGGTTGCCTGAGGCATGTGCCAAGCCATGTTGGCAAATAAGTTCAAGAGTGTTCGAAGAAAGGCGTTTTTTTGTGGTTATCTCTCTCTTGGCATTCCTCGCACAATCTTGGAGGTGCTGAATCATTCAATCGTATTCTTCATCAATGTTGTCAATGATGGCATCTTCCCATTTTGCCACAACAGAGCCAAAGAGCTGCCAGTTGGTGGTCGTTCTGGGAGTCCTCTTCTTAAACCTTGCATTCTTTTCTCCTCGTTCTGTGAGGTAGAATTTTGCACGAAGAAGACGGTGGTCTGATCCCGTTTGGAATTTTGGGACAACAGCAACATCGGTTAGGCAAAACCGCCAATTGAATATGATGTGGTCTATTTCATTGTGGAATCATCCATCGGGAGACTCCTATGTCCAACATTTAGATTCATCCTTTTGGAACTGTGAGTTACCATGGAAGGTTTTGGTTGACATGATGAACTCAGACAGTCTGTCACCCTGTTAGTTCCATTCTAGGCCATGGGTCCCGATGTGGAGTTCATCGACTGATCTTCTTGGTCCTGTCTTGGCATTAAAATCACCGACAATGATCTTGTAAAAGGTGTGATCTTCTTTATAGAACTTCTCCAGCTCCATGTATAACTTTTCAGTTTCTCTTTCACCATAACTGGATGTTGGTGCATAGACAACAAAGATAGAAACTGCCGGGGCCTGGAGGTCTTCAGCTGTTGGGCCCTGGCGAGGATAGTCAGGCACAGGGTAGGAGACTCTGCCTTGTGCTCTCCCGGGAGCTTGTTGTGATAATCTCTGGATCCTGGCCGTTGTTGGGGTTACACAGCAGTTGGAGGGTGTAACTGTCTAGCTACTTACAGGTCCAGTCCCAAACCGTGCAGGCTTGGAGATCTCAGCCCAAGGTCCCACATACCTGGGTTCCTCTGCCAGTTCTGTTATGCCTGAGGCTTATCCAAATGTGTGGATAGTGGCCTCAGTATGGCCTTGGCTGGGGCCTGGAGGTCTTCAGCTGTTGGACCCTGTCGAGGATAGTCAAGCACAGGGTAAGAGACTCTGCCTTGTGCTCTCCCGGGAGCTTGTTGTGATAATCTCTGGATCCTGGCCGTTTTGGGGGTTACACGGCAGTTGGAGGGTGTAACTGTCTAGCTACTGACAGATCCAGTCCCAAACCGTGCAGGCTTGGAGATCTCAGCCCCGGGTCCCACACACCTGGGTTCCTCTGCCAGTTCTGTTATGCCTGAGGCTTATCCAAGTGTGTGGAGAGTGGCCTCAATATGGCCTTGGCTGGGGCCTGGAGGTTTTCAGCTGTTGGGCCCTGGCATGGATAGTCAGGCACAGGGTAGGAGACTCTGCCTTGTGCTCTCCTGGGAGCTTGTTGTGATAATCTCTGGATCCTGGCCGTTGTTTGGGTTACACAGCAGTTGGAGGGTGTAATATATATATATATATATATATATATATATATATATATTATATTTATATTTTTATATATTTGGGCTGGAGTGATAGCACAGCAGGTAGGGCATTTGCCTTGCATGCAGCCAACATGACCGACCCAAGTTCGATTCCTCCACCACTCTTGGAGAGCCCGGCAAGCTACCAAGAGTATCTCGCCTGCATTGTAAAGCCTGGAAAGCTACCCATGGTGTATTCAATATGCCAAACACAGTAATAAGTTTCACAGTGTTACTGGGTCTGCTCGAGCAAATCAATGAACAATGGTAGGACAGTGATACAGTGATATATTTTATATATATCTATATATATCAGAGTACAGTCCTCACACTAGATTAGTCCTTCCAAATCCCAGCAGGGTCCT
The DNA here is from genome assembly GCF_029834395.1 of Sorex fumeus. Lineage (NCBI taxonomy): Eukaryota > Metazoa > Chordata > Mammalia > Eulipotyphla > Soricidae > Sorex > Sorex fumeus. Next base: position 32,088,671 of record NW_026606064.1, read on the forward strand.
TATCCAGTTACTCCTTTTAGGGTTATGATAGAGTTTGTTCATGACCATGCTCTTAAGTTTTAAGTTTTTTCTTTGCTCTTGGCTTGTCCCTTTTCGATACCAGAGTAGCTCAGAAGTTTCCATCAGTCCATCTAAGTCCCTTCATCAAGACCCTCCTTGTGGTGTGCCAGGAACTAAGGGTATCTGAGGCTTAACTCGCGTAAATATGACAGGAGTAAATACATTTGGAGTCAATTAACTCCCCAAGTTATAAAAGCATGGCATTAACTGTCTCCCTGTGTCTATACAAAAAGGACATTGCTCTAAAGTAAGCTATGCAAAGGACACAAATGAAAGAGAATAGCAACATTTCACTTGGATAGCGATAGCTGCCAATGTCATGGATGTCTCCCTTCTTGAACAGTAGTACGGTCCTGCTAGTTTTCCATTGGGACGGAACCTTGCATTCAGACAGGTAGCGAGTGAAGAGCCGAGCCAGTGTATTGATGAGTACTGACGGCAGGTTCTTCAGGTGTTCAGGTCTGACCTTGTCTGGGCTGGGTGCTGTTTGTTTCTTTACCGACAAAATGGCGTGTCAGATTTCGGAAGGGAGAATGTTGGGAACGACATATCCATCCTGTGGAATTTGGTATGTCAGCAAGTGGACATGGCTATCGAAGAGATTTGAGTAGAAGTCATGGATAATCTTCTCCATTGCCTTTCTGGAGGATGTGATGGATCCATCAGGACGTCGGAGGTCAGTCATCTTGGTCTTATAGTTGGCGAAGGACAGGCGGGCGTTACGAATACTTTTCCCGGCTTCTGCCGCATCTACCAGTACTTCTTCTCTTCTCTCTTTGAGGTCTTCCTTGATCGCATCTCTGCACTGCTTTGTGAGCTCGGACATTAGCTTGCGGTTGCCTGAGGCATGCGCCAAACCACGCTGGCGAATTAGCTCAAGAGTTTTCGAAGATAGGCAATTTTTTGCGGCTGTCTCTCTCTTGGAGTTCCTCGCACATTCATGGAGTGCTGAACCAGTCGATCATATTCCTCGTCAATGTTGTCAACAATGGCATCTTCTCATGTTGCTGCAATAGTACCAAAGAGTTCCCAGTTGGTGGTCATTCTGGGAGTTCTCTTTTTGAACTTTGCAGCCCTTTCTCCCCGCTCTGTGAAGTAGAATTTTGCATGAAGGAGACGGTGGTCCGATCCCATTCGAAATTTTGGGACAACAGCAATATCAGTCAGGCAAAACCGTCGATTGAATATGATGTGGTCTATTTCCTTGTGGAATCGTCCACCGGGAGACTCCCATGTCCATCGTTTAGATTCTGCCTTCTGGAACTGTGAG